>NC_045722.1:18829341-21716841 GCF_009834535.1 Camelus ferus | reverse complement strand
ATTCTTCAGGATTGAAGGGGAAATCAAAACATTCTCAGAAGGAAGAAAACCAAGAATGGTGACCAGTAGATCTACCTTAAAATACTAGCTAAAGAAAGATTTTTAATTTAGAGATGAAATGATAAAAGAAGGAATCTTGGAAAGCCTGGAAGGAGCAAACAAATGAGTAAATAAGAGATTTTCCTTTCCTTCTTGAGTTTTTTAAATTGTACTTGATAGTAGAAGCAAAAATTATCACACAATCTGATGTGATTCTAAATGTATATAGAGGAAATTTTAATACAATTATATTACAAATGGGAGAGGGTAAAGGGATATAAAGGGAGGCCAGGCTTCTATTCTTCAATGAACTGTTAAAATGACAATACCTATGGACTGTGATAAGTTGTTACATGCAATGTAATATACAAAGCAGCCATTAAAAAGGAAAACAAAGAGATAGACTCAAAAATACTAACGATAAATCAAATTGGAATTGTAAAAAAGTACTCAAGTAACCCACAGGAAGGAAGGAAAAGAAAACAAAGAAAGAAAAACAAAAGAGAAAACAAACAGAAAACAACACAATGGCAGACTTAAATCCTAATATATCAATAATCCCATTAAATGTAAATGATCTAAATACACCAATTATAAGACAGATTGGTCGAGTCTATTAAAAAAAACACGATCCAACTACATGCCATCTAAAATAAATTCACTTTGAATGTAACAATTTAGTCAGGTCAAAAGGAAAAGGATAGAAAAAGATATATCATGCAAATATCAATCAAAGAAAAGTAGAAATGGCTATATAAATATAAGATGAAGTAGGATCAGAGCAAAAAAAACATTGCCAGAGATGGAGAGAGAGATTATATAATAATAAAAGGATCAATAAACCAAGAAGACACAGTAATTCTAAATGTGCGTGCATCAAACAATAGTCACAAAATATGTGAATCAAAAACTGATAAAACTGAAAGAAAAAATAAACAAATTCACAATTATATTTGGAAATTTCAATTCCCCTTTCTCAACAGCTGATAGAGAAATGAGACAAAAAGTCATCAAGGATATAGAAGAACTCAACAACAGGACCATCAAACAACAGGATCTAAATGGCTTTCATAGAACACTTCACCAAACAGCAGAACGTGTATTCTTTTCAAGAGTCCACAAAACTTATACCAAAGTAGACCATATCCTGGGCCATTAAAAAAAAAACTCAATACATTTAAAAGAATTGGTGTCATACAGTATGTTCTCTGACCACAGTGAAATCCAACTACAAATCAATAATGTAAAAAATAACAGGAAATTTTCCAAAAACCTAAACCACAAACTTCTAAATACTCCATGAGCCACACATAATGTTTTAAGGAAAAATTTGAAAATATATTAAAATGAAAGAAAATGAAAATACAATATATCAAAATTTGGGGGAACATAGCTAACCTAGTGCTGAGAGGAAAATTCTAACACCGAATACACACGTTAGAAAATAGGAAAAGCCTCAAATCATTACTCTCAGCTTCTACCTCAGGAACCTAGAAAAAGAAGAGCAAAATGAACCCAAAGGTAGCAGGAGGAAGAAAACAATACAGATAAGAGCAGATATAAGTGAAACTGAAACAAATGGAAAATAATAATTGAGAAAAATCAACCAAAACAAGGAACTGGTTCTTTAAAAAGATCAACAAAATTGACAAATCTCTAGGAAGACTGATAAAAAATAGAGGATACACAAATTATCAGTATCAAGAATGAAACAGGAACCTTACTACAGACCCTACAGACATCAAAAGGATAATAAGGGAAGATTAGCAAAAACTCTCAACATGCATAAAATTTACAACTTAGATGAAATTGACCACTACATTAAAATCTATAAACTATCACAACTCACCTAATATGAAATACGTAGGTAATTTTACTTTTAAGGCAATATAATTTGTAATTTAAAAGCTCCCCCAAAGAAATTTCTAGGCCTACATAGTTGCACAGGTGAATACTACCAAAAGAATCCATCTCTTAAGGAAGAATTAACACTAATTATACACAATCATTTCCAGAAAATAGAAGAGGTGAGAACACATCCCAATTCATTTTATGAGCCTAGTATTATCCTGATACCAAATCCAGATAAAGTTGCCATGTAGGATTTATTCCCCACCTCATGCAAGGGTTGTTCAATAAAAGAAAACTTATCAGTGTACTCCACCATACTAACAATGTAAGGGGGGAAAAAATCACATGTTCCTCTCAATCAATGCAGAAAAATCATTTGACAAAAGTCAACAAACACTCATGTTAAAAATTATCAGAAAAGCAGAGATAAGAGGAAAGTTGCTCAACATGATAAAGAGTATCTCCATAAAAACCTACAGGGAACATTATATTTAATGGTTATTGATTTTTAAAATTGAATGCCTTCCCACTAAAATTAGGAACACCACGGATGTTTGCTCTCACCACTCTTATTCAATATAGGTGAAAGTTCTAGCCAGAGCTATAAGTAAGGAAAGAAATAAAGGAAGAAATAAAACTCTATTTTCAAAGGACATGATTATTTACATAGAAAATCCAAAGGAATATTTTTTAAAAACTTCTAGATTTAACAAGTGAGTTCATCAAGGTGGCAGAATACAAGATAAACATACAAAAATCAATTGCATTTCTACGTATACATGGACTATAAATGAATATCCAAATATCGAAATTAAAAATACAACACCATTTACAATCTTTCAACAGAAAATAAAATATTAGGTGTAAACCTAACAAATCATGCATAGGACTTTGTATGCTGAAAACTACACAATGCTAATGAAATAAATCAAAGAACACACAAATAAATGGAGAGGCGTATTATGTTCCTGGATTGGAAGTCTCAACTTAATGAAGATGTCAAATGAATACATAAAGTTAATGCAATTCCTGTTCTTTCTGAACAATCCAGAAAGATCTTTTATAAAAAGGCCACAATTATTCTAAAATTTATATGGAAAAGCAAAGGTACTGGAATAACTAAAGTTTGGAAAGAAGAAAAAAGTGGAAGGAATCAGTCTACCCAATTTCAAGACTTATTATGTGGGTACAATAATTAAGACTGTGTAGTATTTGTAGGATAGACAAAGAACCCAGAAATATACTGACACAAATACAATTTTTGACAAAGCAGCAAGAACAATTCAGTGGGGTAAAGGCTCGTAAGGCCAAACAATCAATCAGTCTTTGTTGTTTTGTAAGCAGCACGGATGAGGTTCTTAGGAAATTCCAACGAGGCTCTCAGCATCTGGGGAGCATTTGGCATTAGGTGTCAGCAGGCACAAGTATTGTCAGGAACTAAGGGGTCCCGGACCGTGCGACCGGACCGACACGCAGCTCACAGTGTGGAAGGCTGTGAGTCCAGTTCAATCTGTGGGTATATATTTATTAGTCCCCAACAGAATTTCACTTTTTTAAAAATTTAGTTATAATTTTTTTAAATGGGGAAGTTTTACATGAAAATCTGCACTTCTGTTTTCTGAAAAATGGGGAGATTTGACAGCATTAGCCTATATTCCCCAAGGCGACTGGGGGCTGGTGCTGGGGAACCAGCATCCCCTTCAGGTAGAGCAGTGGTCCTCAAAGCCTGGTCCCCAACCAGCAACATCCATTATCATCTAGATACCGGTGAGAAATTCAAACCACGTATGAGTGATATCACATGGTACTTTTCTTTCTCTTTCTGGTTTAATTCATTTAGAATGACCATCTCCAGGTCCATCCATGTTGCTGCAAATGGCATTATTTTATTGTTTTTTATGGCTGAGTAGTACTCCATTGTAGAAATATACCACAATTTCTTTATTCAGTCAAAAGAGGACACTAATGAACTCATCTACAAAACAGAAACAGACTCTCAGACATAGTAAACAATCTTATGGTTACCAGGGGAAAGGTGGTGGGAAGGGATAAATTGGGGGTTTGAGATTTGCAAATGTTAACTGTGTATAAAAATAGATTAAAAAAACAAATTTCTTCTGTATAGCACAGGGAACTATATTCAATACCCTCTAATAACCTTTAATGAAAAAGAATATGAAAACAAATATATGTATATACATCCACGACTGGGACATCATGCTGTACACCAGAAATTGACACACTGTAACTGATTATACTTCAATTAAAGAAAAAAGGAAATTCAAACCAGACCTACTGCATCAGAGACACAGGAGTGGGGCCCAGCATTCTCTGTTCTAACAGCCCTCTAGGGGATTCTGATGCCTGCTAGAGTTTGAGGACCACTGAGGTGGAGCCTGGGCTCTTCATTTCCCACAGTCCCCACCACGCCCTGATGCCCACCTCACTCATTAAGTGCTGCTTCTGTTGGCCTCTGTGGTTGTGACCTCTGGCTTCACACTGCTTTCCTGTTTGGTATTCTGGGTATCCCTGGCAGACTGTCAGCGCACCTCAGATGGAACAGTTGGCTGCAACGCAGTGTGTCCTGTTCTCTGCAGGTCTGTGTGTGGGGAGGAGGGGGAAGTGGGGGCCTCTGGGCCAGGATATAAAGCCAAGAATCTTAGCGCAGCACCTGAGACTCCAAGCCTGAAGACCTAAGAGGAGTGGAAGAGAGGTGTGCGAGGGGAGGAGGGAGGGAAGGACCCTGGATCAAAGCCACCTGGATCTAGTCACTTTAACCACCTAGGCTCCTTCTCACCCTGGTGGATGTGCTCGGCTCAGCTGTGAGTAGTTATGTGTATTTGTATGTTTCTGACATCTGTCCTGGTTTGTGCATTTTTCTTCTGCTACGGAAGACACCCCCATCCCCACCACACGGGGCAGGGGTGGGCCCCTTAGCTTCTCCCAGCCCCGGGGAGCCTGGGTACACACTCAGGGTCACCACAAAGAGGGGGTGGAGCACAGAAGGAAAGTGGGCAAAGACCAGGACAGAGGCAGATGGCTGTGGTGTGTCCCCCCAACCCTCCCTCTGCCAACAGCTACTCAGATTGACGGCTGCCTCCGGGAATGTGGGAAATGTGTGCCCAGTGGCTTGGAGGGGGCAGCAGAGCAGGCCAGAACTCTTCCTGCTTAGCTGTGAGCTGCCAAGGTCTTGGGCATGTGGGATTTGTCTTAGTGCCCCAGCCGGGATGGTGCACGGGACAGAGCAGACACGCCCTAGTGTTTGTTGGGCAAAGCGATGAAGCAGCGCTGAGCTGAGGTTGGGAGAGTGGGTCCTCCTCTCATTTGCTCTTATTCCTTCATCCGTTCGTTTTATGGTATTTGGCACAGAGGTACCAGGGTGGGGGTTCAGTGACTGCTCAGTTTAGAGGTGGAAGCGAGGGGCACATCTACCAAGACCTGAGTGACCAGGTGGGGAGGAGGAAAGGCTACCTGGCGCTCTCAACCAGGAGCCCTCAGCCCTTCCCCTCCTGAACCCGCCAGGAGGCTTCTCCCGCCTTGCCTGACCTGGGTTCCTTCTTTTCTCACCAACCCCGCTAAGTATGAGCTGGGCCACCGGCACTTAGAAAAGAAAGGAAAGAGAGAGGGGACACT
This sequence comes from Camelus ferus, assembly GCF_009834535.1. Taxonomy (NCBI): domain Eukaryota; kingdom Metazoa; phylum Chordata; class Mammalia; order Artiodactyla; family Camelidae; genus Camelus; species Camelus ferus. Next base: position 21,711,318 of record NC_045722.1, on the reverse strand, counting down.
GAGGGGACACCCTAATCTGTGCAGGTGTGGTGCTAGGAGCCTGAGACCCTCACCACCCTAAGGGGGAGATGCGCCTGTGTTGGAAAGATGGTCATAGGGATAATGGGCTTGAATACTGACAGTGAATATTATTGTTACAGTAGCAGCAGCCGCACTCACAATGGCTGCTTGGATTTCCCAACTTCTCACTAAGACCTGGAGTCAGGCGTGCTTTCTACATTATGTCATTTACTCATCCCAACAATGGAAGGAGTAGATGTTTTAGCCTAAATTTGCAGATGAGGAAATCTACATTAGGGTGTTTAGGCCTCGGGCAGCTTTTCAAACCCGATGAGGTACTCTAGAAGGTACCTCAGCAGAGAGACAGCCAAAGAAGAGAAATGGAATTAGGGGCCAACAGCCTGGGTCTCACCTGGCTCTGTTAATTATTAGCTACAGAGGCACCACCTACAGCTGCCCAGGTTGTAGACTGCACAACTCCAGGAGGCACCATTCACTTAGACTACAGTGTGAATGTTGCCTGCCCCAGGTTGTGCAATATGGTGGCTATGATCACCAAACCTCCTCTCATGGTTTTGTAAGGGTTCAAAGCAGGTGTCTGCGTGTGGTCCTCAGGAGCAGAGCAGGAAAGTGCTACGCAGAAAGGACTCCATACCTGTCATTCCGCAGGATATTCCCTTGATGGAGAACCTTCCATGCATCACCAGGATTAGCCAAGGCTTGGCTGGCAGAAGCAGAATGGCAGTTTCCTGCCTCCTGTGGAATGCACTGGCCCTGGGGACAAGCAGGAACCAGGGCCAAGGACTTGTATCTTTGAGGTGCCAACTCTTCATTGGTAAACGCTCTCTCCAGGACCTTGCTCCAACAGAGAAGCCACGAACAGATGGTTTTGCTTTGCAGCATGATGGAAACTTGGGCTCTACTTTCCTCTCTTTTAAAGTGTGTGCCAGCACCAGCCATCCTTGGGATGAAAGGGTACCCAAGAAGGAGTCGCGAGCCAGGAGTATAATTAATGGTGAGCTGCAAGCATCCTTCCAGCAGGAGCTGCGAATGCAGTGTTGAACTAGGTCTGAACCCAGCACAAAATCCTCACAAGATTCAGTAGCACTGGGCTTGGGAGAAGGCTTTCAAATAGATGAAAAATCAAACGGCAATTGGGCTATTTGTCTTAGGAAATCATATGATAAGTTTTTATGGAAAGAAATCCTTTGCCTCAGGCACGAACGTCAGTCCACCTGGAGAGCCTAACTTAGCCCAGGCTTGAGGAACAGCATATCAGAACCCCAGCCAAGCTCCCTCCCACAGTGCGCTGTCCTATTGCCGTCCTAGAATTCATGCCCAAGCCACTGCGATGCTTTCTCCAGCATCACCTCTTGCTCTTCCAGACATGCCTGTCTTTTTGCATGAGGCCTCAGACGGGGTTCCCTGTTGCTTGGAAAAGCTGTACAGACACTAGGCCTGTCCCTCCATCCCCAGACACTTCCAAGCAGGCTTGGAGGATGCAAACCTCTAACTAAGCGTTAGGCGTCCAGGGTGGACACCTGGGTGGACCACTTGAGGAGTGTCTTGCAGCCCCTTGTCCTGCTGTTCTGAGGACAACTCCGTTGGGAGGGGTGACTGACCCAGCTTGCAAGGGCTGAGCTGGGGCCCCTCCACAGAGCTGGCCTTTGCCCCCCAAGCTGCGCCTGGGGATGTGGGGGTGGGACTTGGAGATGCTTGGCGATCTCTTTTGCTCACCAGAGTGGAAGACATGTCAGCAAGGAAGTTCAAGGCCTGCTGCCTTCTCCTGTGGGCCTGGCCACAAGTCTGCTCAAAAGGCCACATGGAGAGGGAAATGATGAAAGAAGGGAGCCCAGAAAGAAGGGTCCTTCCTGAGGCCACTGCGCTGTCCCATTCCTGGGAATGTCTCCATGGGCCCAGACATGCCTTTGGGTTCCCTGCGCCTTTGTAAGAAATGCACTTCATTTGCACACCTTTCTATCTTTTGCCTATTTGAGTGGGTTTCTGTTAGAGGCCACTGAAAGCTGACTTGCGCTCACTCACCACCTGCAGTGGTGCAGAAGAGAATGATGTGGAAGCTGCAATTTCAATTTCTCAACTTTAGGATTAAAATACGGGGAAACTCACATGACCGCCTAATGAAATGAAATGCCTTGTCTCAATTAATCCTTACACTATCCCTTTGGAGCAGTTATTGTTCCTGATTTATAAGTAGAAACATTGAGGCTCAGAGAGGCTAAACACCTTGCCTGCAGTCACACAGCTCCTGCTGATTCAGTGTATTTGTTCCTCACCTCGCTCAATCCATCCCCCAGTGCTGGAGACCCCTGGTCAGAAGGGCTCACAGAATTAACAAACATTAAGCAGAGCACAACTCTGAGGATTTGACTAGTCTCATTAAGGCCCTAACACGTGTTTTAAATTTTATTTTGTCAAGCCCTGGGGAAGACTTGCTAACACAGCCAAGTAGACAGCAGCTGTGGACACAGAGCCCGTCTTAGGGGGCTCAGTCAGTGGCTCTTCCTTTTAGATCGATCCTCTGTGGCTGCGGTCTGGAGAGGAGGAAATGGGCTTGCCTCTGAGAGCCCCCCAGCTCTGCTGCCCAGGCCAAGCGCAGTCTCAGACCCCCTAGGTCAGATCCGCCAGGGACACTTGTTCTGTTGGGCCTGGGATTTGCGGGTTTAAAATCAGATGCAGAGAGTTTTATGCACACTTGGGCTTCAGGCGTGGGCATCGCTTTGGAGACATTGAGGACCATGTGTCCTCCAAGTGAGACAGAAGGCCTCCTCGTGGGAGTTCCCCAAGTGCTTCGCTGACATTCCTTTCCTTCATTAGTGCTTTCGGTTTCCGCTGGAGCCACTGTCTGTCTCAGCCCGGGAGTGCTTGAGAAAGCAGAGGCAGATGCTGCCATCCCAGCATCTTCCAGGAATGCAGGCGGTCGTCTCGGGCAGTTCTGGGAAGTGGGTTGTCCTGCTGACCGAGACAGTGAAGACCCCCAGAAACAACTGGTGGTTTCCAGGGACTGCAAAGGCCCGGGGCCCGAAAGCAGCTCTCCTGACAGCTGCAGAGAATCAGAGCCCCCTGCAGAGGGCCCCCAAGCTGGGGAGGGGGGTGCTGTCCCACTAGAATCATTATAAAGGAGGGTCTGGGCGCAATCGAGTTGTACCGTGGATCTGTGAGGTTGAGTCTGTCTCTCATTTCATGCCTGGCTGAGAAAATTCGAGTGGTCTATCTCAACCTGGGGGGCAGGTGTGCTGACCAAGGAAGGACAAAGGAGTCAGCACCACGGGCCCCGGGGGCCGGGGGCTGAGCCACCACTCAGGTCCAACCCCAGGAGCCACACGGGACTGCAGCCTGGGTTGAAAAGAACATCGGATTTTTTTCTTCCGAAACTGGAAATCCTGATTTCCTGTGAAATCTCCCAATTTTTAATGAAGTGCTGGCAACTAATTTAATTTATAACCCATATTCTATGCTGGCCAAACCAATATATCTGCTGACCGAATGTGGCCCGTGGCTGTGTGTAGCTTCCGCTGTTGGCTTATCTAAGAGGCAATGGCTCTGCGAGGGGTGAGCAGGGGCTTGGGCAGACCGTGCCCCCTGGTGGACAGCCTCACAGGCCCCAGGCCGGGGCTGAAGGCCAGCGTGCGACAGAACCGCCCGGGACACAGGCTGGGGTAGCCCTCGCCTTGGAGGCCCCAGCTGGCCTGGGGGCATCCTTGGCTAGGAACACTCCTTTATTCTTTCAACAAACCTCTGACTCCCTGCTAGGGGCCAGGCACTGGGATATGGTGGTTATTAACTTTCTGTGGCTACTGCAACATATCACTATGACCTTGGTGGCTTCAATCAGCAGAAATGTGTTCTTTCACAGTCCTGGAGGCCTGAAGTCGGAAACCAGTATCCCTGGGCTGAAATCAAGTTGTGATGGGGCATGCTCCCTCTGGGGACCCATCCCTCACCTCCTCCAGTTTCTGGCGGCTGCCAGCTTTCCTTGACTTGTGGCCACATCCCTTCCATCCCTTCTTCTCTGGTCACAGGGCCCCCTCCTCTCTTGTGTGCACCCAGTCTCCTCCTGCCTTCCTCTCAGAGGGACACTGGGGATTTGGTTCAGGACTCACCCGGATAAACCAGGATAATCTGTCATCTCAAAATCTTTAATCACATCAGCAATGACCCTTTTTCCTTATCAAGTAACATTTACAGGTTCCCGGGCCTAGGAGCTGATAACTTTAGGGGACAAAGATGATTCAGCCTATTGCCAACGGTAAAGATGGAACGTGAAGCCCCTGGCCTCACAGACCTTACTTCCTAGTAGGGTGGCTGGAAAAAGTCAGCAAGCCAGTTAATACCTAAAATAGTGCCATGTGAGGGGAGGGTTATAGCTCAGTGGTAGAGTGTGTGCTTAGCATTCACAAGGTCCTGGGTTCAACTCCCAGTACCTCCATTGAAAATAAATAAATAAGTAAATAAGTAAATAAATAAATAAATAAATAACCTAATTACTGCCCTCCCCCATAACAATAATAATGCTGTGCTGTACAAAGTACTAGGGGACCAACCCAGCTCCTTTGGGCACTGCCCCCAGACCTCAGGGCTGCTCCCTGGGACAGGAGGGGCGCCTGGCTCCATCTGGCTGCCCTGGCGTCCCCCCGCCCATGCAGGCAGACCCTGAGCTGCCAGTCTGTGTTTCTTGGCTCCCTCCTGTTGCAGGTGTTTGCTGGGGCCCTGAGACTTGGTGAATGAGGACGTCATCTGGCGGGTACTGAGCAAGATAGGAACGGGACCTTTCCAGATGGAGGGCACACACAACCCGGTGCAGCCGGGGAAGGGCAGGCTCCCGCAGGCTTACCTGAAGTCTGGGCGCACGTCCCTTCTACGTTCCAAGTCCCACTGGGGAGATTCTGTGGCCCATAGAGGGCATGTGTCAGGGATTCCACACATGCCTGGTACTGAGCAGGTACCAGGGAGGCACAGTGGCGGTGACTTCAGGCTCATGGGAAGGCCTGGCAGCCACCGTGTGAACCCCCTCGAGAGTCACCTCCACCTCCAGCTTTTGGTGTCTGAGCTGGTATAGACATTTAACCAGTCAGCCCAGCCTCGGAGGTACGTTTCAGAAAGGCCTGCGGAGAAGGGACCAGAACAGAGAGCCCTGGACACTCGAGGTCACACGAGGCACTTCAACAAAGAAGTGCTCTCCCCTGTCCCCCTGGCCTCCCCTGTTGGGTGCACACCCATTATTCTGTGTCTCAGGTCTTGTTCTCCTTCTATGAATGAGCAGGGAAAGTGAGGCCCAGGGAGGGACAAAACCCATCCCGAATCCTTCAGGTCCCAGCAGGCCAGCATGCCATGCCTGCTGGCACCTGAATTTAAATGTAACTTGTAAATAAAGCCCCTCAGCCCTTTCCCCTCTTTCCCACCCCCTCCCCACATTCCCCTCACTTCCCACATCCAGCCCTCAGGACACTGGGAAATTCTGGAAGGACTCCAGGTCTTCCCAGCACCCTGAGCAGAACCATGGCCGCTCTGGGAGCTGAGACCCCTTCTCCTGCAGCCAGGAGTGTAGGCGTCGGCAAGTCAAGCACTTAGCATCTTGGTTGCGAAAGAGCGGGGTCGCCAGGCGCATTTCCTCACCCTCCGTTAGAGGGGAGAGCTGTTGCAGCAGGTCCACCAAAGCTGGAGAGGGCTTTGAACCCTGTCGCAAATGGCTGGAGAGAGACGGCCTGTCCCTGGGCCCCAAGGCACTGCCAGAGGACAGAGAGTCGGGCTGGGAATATTTAGGACCACAGGGCCAGGAAGCATCTGGCTTCGGAGAGGGCGGAACAGAGTTATCTTGCTCACTCCACCTACCAGCTGTGTGACCTTGACAAGAGCTCCTGTGGGGACTTGGTGTCCCCACCTGGAAAATAGCCTGTCGCACAGGGTTGTTATGAAATAAGAGATGATTTCAGCCTAGCCCCTAACACAGTCGGCACTAATTAAATGGGAGAATATTCCTGTCATTGATGTTACCACGACACGGCTGCAGTGGCTGTTCAAGAGCTCAGAGGCACTGATGCAGGTCCCGGCAGTGCAATGCACTGGGGCCGGCCTGTGGACCACGCAGGGAGGAGGGAACACCCAGACCCTGTGATCCCTGCCAACCTCCCAGGATCCAGATCTCCAGAAAATTGCAGAGAAGAGCCCAGCCCACTGTAAACGGCCCGTGAGGAGACGCCATGCCCAGGTGTTCCCAGGTATGAGCAATTTTCTCCCCTATTGTTTTAAGAAATCTGCAACCTCCGATCCATCTTGGGCTGGCCTGGCTTAGGGGGTTGAGTTTCACCCCTCTTTTGAGGTCTCCAGCCCAGAGACAGCACTGCCCTGTAGTCCCAGGCTGCCCCTGGCCCCTCTTGCTCCTCCCTCTTCTCCAAGCATCACCTGGAAAAGGCTGCTCAGAAAACCGCTTGTTGATTCTGTGGGGGAGCTACCACTGGGTATGTCTGCTTCAACCAGGTCTCTGCCTGCCCCCACTGACAGCTCCCCAGCCCCACTCCTCTCGGCCCAAAGCTTCAGGAGTGCTGGGTTTACTCAGAGAAGAGGGGTCGGCCCTGGACCACTGGAGAGTCCCCTAGCCCACTCGTGGCCCTGGCCTCTGTGATGGAATGAAGGTAGAGTGTAGTACAGAGGTCACTGCAGCAGTGTCCTTCAGGGTCCAGGCCCAAGGACAGGCTGTACAGCCACATGCAGGATGCCCAGTAAATGGGATTTACTCTCAGCCTCAAAGTCCCTAGACCAGCCCAATTTCCAGTCTTGCATCTTTAAAGTAATGCTACAGTGTGAAACTGTGTGTGAACACTGCGTGTTGTCTGATTGATAAACACAGTGCTCTGTGGTCACCGAGCCCCCATCCTGCCCACCCCACCCCCCGCCCCGGGCACACAACTAGACTCTATTTCTCCATCTCTCCCTGCAGTTTGCAGTGTGCCTGACCTGGGACCAATGGAATGTGGGAGGAAGTGATGTGGGCACCTCCCGGCCACCTGGGAAACCACTTACACAACACTCTCTGCCATCTGTCTCCATCCACCCGTGAACAGAGGGCTGGAGAGGGCGAGCACAGGATGGAAGGCTCCCAGATCCCTGAGGTGCCACTGGTGAAGAGCCACCCAGGAAGGCCTTCCAGCCCTGATCGCCTGTGTTGGATCGCTGCCTCAGGGAGGAGAAACTTCCAGAGCTTCAAGCCAGAGTCAGCCAACTGTGGAACACAGGCCAAACCCAGCCTGTGAGCTCCAGATAGTTTTAACATTTGTTAAAAAAAAAAAAAAAGGATTTAAAGAATAGGACTTGGTGAGACATGAAAATTACCTGAAATCAAAATTTCAGTGTCCATCAAAACAGCTCGCATCGAGCACAGCCATGCCCACGCACCCACTGACCTTCCACAACGAGGCACGTCTGCAGCCGGCAAAGCCTGAAACATCTACTCCCTGGCCAGCAGTGAGGGCTTTCCAATCCCTGCTTTCTCTCACTGGGATTTGGGGGTTGTTTGTTATGGACGTTAGCCCACCCGGACAAACACAACTCAGGGACTTTGCTGAAGAGATAAGATGAATAGTTTTAAGACTGTGTTATCAGGCAACATTGCCTTGGGAGGATTATGCTAATTTACATTCCTAATGACCATCATCCCCTCCCTCGCCAATCCCGGGCGTGCGATACACCCTCCCCTGTAAAATGAGGGCTTAAACCAAAAGAACAAAGAGTGTCACTCATCACGCTCTTGTACAAAGGGTTAAGTGGCAACCCACTGCAGTCACCCTCGGGGAAAGAACAGGACGAGGCACTCTGTGCTTTGGATATGGGCCCCGAGATCGTGCCGATGCGTATCTAAGGAAAAATGGGAAAGACCCCAGATTCTGGCGTCTTCCCATACATGGAAAAGCACTAAGAGCATTAACTTGAGATCTTTGTACTTTGTGATTAGCAGTAAGCTTTGGATGTCCAACTACATGTTGGGTTTTAGGGTTTTTTTTCCCAGCAAAATACTCCTATTGTTACTGGCTCCTCCCCCACCTCTTTGGAGCAGTTCCTCTGATCTGAGAGGCTGTCTCCCGGGCTATAGTTCTCAATAAAGTCCCTGAATACAACTGAAAATTATGGGTTTTTTGTTTGTTTGTTTTTTTCAGTTGACAAGGATGAGATTTCCAACCTCATGGGTTGTGGCACCAGAGTGAAAATAATTGTGAACATAGCTTACCCTTGATAAAGTGTCTACTTTGGGACACCTAGGGGTCCTTATCGTGGTTATCCACAATGACCAACTGTTCAATACTGTTTAGGAGCTTTACCACCCTGTTGTGAAACCCTTGGACTGTTCTGAGACTTGGATGCTTTCAATGCCTGAGGCTGGCCCTGGAAGGAACTTCTCCTGACCAAGTCGGCATTTGGCTTTGAGTGTGTCTGTGGATGGTGCTTTCCTCTTTCTGGCATGTGACAGAGTACCAGAACTGCCTGTGCTTTGCTTCATTCCCTGGGTTTCCATTGCCCCTCCAGACTCTGTTGCAAGTAGAATGCAAATAGATGGTATGATATTGTGACTTATAATAAAAAATACATAGTTGGTCTTCAATCTATTTCTAGTACCCTGTCCTAAAACCTTTAGAATTTTCCAGTGATGAGACTGATAAAGGTTTCTCTTGCTATGCTAATCAGGTGATTTTATACCTTACCTAAGGATGGGGGCTGGCTGCCAGGAGAACCAACCATGCCATTAGAGGGCTGGAACTTTTAGTCTGGGAGGGAAAAGAGACTGGAGGTTGAATCAGTCACCAATGGCCAATGAGTTAATCCATCATGCCTATGTAGTATGGCCTCCATACAACCCCCAAAGGACCGGGTTCAGAGAGCTTCTGGGTTGGTGAACACGTGGAGATTCTGGGAGAGTGATGCCCTGGGAGGGGGCATGGAAGCTCCCCCCGCTTTCTCCGTACGTTGCCCAATTTCTTCCATCTGGCTATTCCTGACTTACATCCTTTTTAATAAGCCAGTAATCTTATGAGCAAATGGGTTTCCTGAGTTCCGTGAGCAAATTAATCAAGCCAAAGGAGGGGCCAGGGGAACCTCTGATCTATAGCCAAGTCATTTGGTCAGAAGCACAGGTGACAACATGGAACTGCAACTGGCATCTGAAGTGTGCAGCAGAGACAGGAGAGGGCAGTCTTTTAGGACTGAACCCTTAACCTGTGGGGTGTGATGTTATCTCTGGGTAGATAGTGTCAGAATTGAGTTGAATTTAGGACACCCCAGCTTGTGTCCAAAAATTTCTTGGTGATATGGGAACCCTCCTGCACACACACACACACACACACACACACACACAGATTGGAATTGAGTCCAGAACTGTTCGACGGGGTGTGGGGTGTGGGTGGAAAGCCTGAAATTCTACAGGTAATAATCAGTCCTCAACACTGGTAGAATGAGAACACCCCACTGCAAACGGGAAGGTCCCTGCAGAAAACCAAGAGCCCTCGGTCTCCTTTGAAATTTCCTGCTGGGTGACGGCCAAGGAGGATTCAGGAAGATGGGACGCAGTGGCTAGATGCCCTGAAGCCCTTCACACGCACTGGTCAGGAACTGAAGGAAGGGGAAAAGAAACTATCTTTGGAAGCTGCTTAAATGTAGAAGTATGAGGCACAGATGGAAATTCTATCTGGTAACATCCACGGCACTCTCAGAAAAGTACGGAGAAGAAAGAAGAGAAGGAAGAGGGCAGAGATTCGCTGCAGTGCCCCACCCTCCCACCATCCATGATGACCAACTGTTCCACACTATTTAGGAACTTTACCACCCTGTTGTTAAACCCTTGGTTACTTAACTCAGCCATGGGGGAAGTGGTTACACCCCAGAAATGGACTGAAGCCACAGATCAAGGCTCTGTGATTTTTTTTCCCAGAGATCTAGTTTCCCAACACAGCACTCATTGGGTGTAAGGGGTAGAAGAATGAAAGAAAAAAAGTTTAGAATGAAGGCAGTGTCCCAGCAGAGAAAGCACCTCCACTTAGAGGAGAAGCAGCAGCAGAAAGGAAGTGCAATAGACTTGTGAGCTTAATGTTTTTCCCTTAGGAAACTTTTCAGCTATGACTCAGACAAGTTAAGTAACTTGCCCAAAGTCACACAGCTAGTAAGTGTTAGAGCTAGCATTTGGAACCAAGTGTTTCTGGTTGGGATAGTTTTTGCTTGTTTGTTTGTTTGTTTGTTTTTGCTCTGCCAATAAAAGGTAATTAGCTACTCTGAAGTGTTTTTATAGGCTACCTAAAAATTTCAGAATCCCTGAGTCAGAATCACATCTTGCTTTTGATCTGATTGCCAATGATTTCATTTTCACAAATGAAATACGCCTTCAGTGAACCCCAATTTGCTAACGTTACGAAGGGTTTCCTGTGTGGCTGCTTCTCCATGTAAAATCCTGGAAGCCAGTTGCAAGAGGGGTTTTGAGAATGCCTTGGTGTCGTCCCTGGAGTCATGCCTTGCCTCTCAAGGAGGCCAACTTTCAAAATCAATACTCATTTAGAGGCAGAAGTCCTGGGATGGTCATCACATCCAGGGATAAGGTGGTGGTTTTGAAGGGAGTGCCTGCCACTGGGAGTCCAGGTTCTGCTGGCTTTCTGGTCCCACTCCTCGGGGAACCCTGGGCAAGCATCTCCAGAGGGAGAAAGAGGTGAGGGAGTTGGAAACTCAGTAGGCTTCTGTTTGCATTTCTTTTGCCAGGGATAGCCACTTGTGTGGACTAGTGTTATTAAGATAACCTACCTGGATTTAGCCAGTCAGGCTAAGTAAAAAATCTTCGTGGCTTTCAAAAGTACTTTTGAATTTTGTAGTAAAGACTTGGTACTTCACCTGCAATCAAGATTCAAAGGGCAAAAACCAATAGTTGGAAGTGATGATTCATTTGTTAAAATAGCATATTCTCTGATTTTGAAATAGCACACAGATCTCTCGGTCCACATAAAACTCATTTTACGTCCCTTTCAGAATTCAGAGTCATCAGGGGACGTAGACCTGAATGGCTCGTTCTGGGCCATGCTCACTGTGTGGTTTGTTGACGTGAGGAGGGGGCGTCCCTCAACGTCAACACTGCTAACTCGTTCTCTGCTTCAGCTGGCTTGACTCTTGACTGCAAATGGTTGTCCCCAGCTGGGTAGAGCCTTTCTTCTGCAAGGTTTATTAGGGCCAATTAGCTCCTCAGAGGGGTATTGCAAAAATACCCACAAAGTTGATTCAGGAGACACCTCCCTTCAAATGGACAAATGTTCTACCAACAGGCTGCAACATGTCCAGAGCAATGACACCCAGAACTCAGTCTTCAGGGCACAGCCTGCAACCTTCCTTCTTTTCCCCAGCTGCATCTGGAAGCATCCTTTCCACTTGGGCAGGGGACGAAAAGGCAGATGGGCTGGAAGGTGGGCACCATGCCATCTGTGAAGGGGTAACTGCCTGGAATTACCCACTTATGGAGTCTACTCTGACCAGGATAGTTAGTTGTGAGGCTTTCCACAATACTGTTTACATATACTGAAACTGTCTCAGTTCTTTGTAGATACTCATCTCTTCTGGAACTTTCGTGAGTAATTTGTCTCGGTATCTCTATGTAACTGAGACAGAAGGCTTGGCTCTGCTCACTGAGGGATTAGTCACTTAGATAAATAAGGATGCAAATGACTTGGGGAAATAGGTTCTGTGAGTCTCAAAACGAGATCACTGGGAACTAAAACATACACCCCTGGAGCACATCACGCCACACAGCACGCACCATCTAGGTGTCATTCCATCCGCCCACCTCCCCACCCCCAATGTCAACACCACCAGCAACATCAACAATGAACAATGGAGAAGAATGTGTGTGGCGTGGTACCATCGACGTATCCTCTTTCATGCTAACCAGCGTGGCATCCCTCACGGATTCATTCGAGATTCGTTCATTCATTCCTTAATCTGACCTGACTCGCCATTCCCTCCACACCCCAAACCCTTGGCCAAGCTCTCTAGAACTCTCATCTCCTCAATCTCTTCTCTAAATCTTCCCTTAACTCTTCCCTTAACTGGAACCTGGCTTTCCTTTCCTGGAGGATTCCACTTTTCCTGCGACCTCTAGGGTTGGGGAAGGGGCGCTGGTGTAAAAGGAAGGCGGGGTGGGTTAGAAGGTGGGGAGCTCCCTCTGCTGCTTCGCACCACTGCCTTTCCTCCTCCAACTCTGTCCTCTCCTTGTCCTTGCTGCTGTGGTCCACCAACCTCGTTCATACAGGACTTGAGGCAGCTTAGTGGCTTCATCTCCTATCACCCACGTGGATGACCAGCTACTTAACTGCCAATCAAATCCTGACCTCCCCTCATCCCTGACGCAGGACCTCCCCATCCCCTCCATCCACCTCACCCATCACTTCCCTCCACCTCACCCGGGATTGCTAAGAATTGCTCTAAGCCTGAAGCCTCCATCTGCAGCACCTCCTCTGTGGCCACCACACTGTGCCCCCTACTCCCTTCCACAGCGTCCCCTCTGCTGTAGTTCACACTTCTCCCCGAGCCCCCCATCCGCCAGCCTCAGCACTTTCTCACTCCCTTCTCTTCACGTCCCTCCATCATTAAAGTCCTTAACTCCCTGCCCAATCCTGGCCCTGTGGGCACTGCCAGTTGAACCTCAATCTTGGGTGGACCCAACAGTTTGTCTTCTCCATGTGCTTGTCGTTTCCAGACAAAATCTCCCAACCAAGCTGACTGGTTTCACCTCGGTCCATTAGGACAAGATCAGCACCCAGCTTCATCTGCCTGGGGTTGATTGTCTTTCTCTCAAAGCAGGTTCCTGCTCCCTCTCGTCCCACACCCCACTTTCAGGGATGCCCTCACCTCCTACCTCATAGGTGAAAAACTAGCCGTCAGAGGGGACTTCCCTCAGCTTCCCGCCACCCCATGGGAAGGAACACCTGTACAGCCCCCACCTCCCCATCTTCCCTCTGGTGCATCGCGGGTGTTTCCTGCTCCCCTCCTCAACTACGTGGCATCCTTCATCCCCACCCTCCAACTGGTCCCTCTCACTCCCTGCTGCCTTCCACTAGATCACTCCTCACAGGGGACACACAGACTCTAGCACATTCCAGGACACACAGTCCTTCTGCCTCATTTCTTCTGTGTCATTTCTCTGCTCTCCTCACCACTGTCTCCAAATTGTCTTGACTCACTGTCTCCACATCTGCCCCCCCACCACAATCCACACCTCTTCCACTGTCCCAATCTAGCTGTTGTCTCCTTGCTTCATGGAGACTTCCTTCATTAGGGTCACCAGTGTCTCCTGTGAACAGATCCAAAGGATACTTCCTTCGACCCGACAGCGTTGCAGGCATTGATCCATCCCTGCTAATTGAAGCGCCCTCCTCTCTCGGCTTCCCGGCTCCCTCATCCACCTGGCCTCCTCTCACTGCATTTCCCATCCATGTCTTGACACCATTTCTGGCTCCTCCTTTTCTGACCAACACTCAACACTGCAGCACTGCAGTCCTGGCCCTGGGCGCTCTCCCCTTACCCATCCACTGTCCCTTCCTTGTTGATCACTTCCAGTCTTAACAGTTTTAAATGATCCCTATTTGCCAAAGACTCCAAGGAGACGTCTCCAGCCTTGCCCCTATCCCTCTGTTCTTATATCCAGCTACCTCCTTGGAATTCCCACTTCTAGGAAACATCTGAAATGGAGTATGACCAAAATGGAGCTGTCCATCTCCTCTTCTGTCTGGGAAAACAAAACAAAGAAACAAACACATTTGTTCTCTGGCCTTCTACAGTCCCTCTCTCGGCCTGAATGCCCACTGGTGCAGAGGACGCTCCTGGATGCTGCCCCCAGCAGCTTGCCTAAGTCAGGCTGATCTCAGTCCTTCTGGCCTTCGATGGGGAAGGTTGAGAGGGAAAGCACTTGTGGTGCATTCAGGTGCCATGCTCAGCTTTACGCCCATCCAGGCCTTCAGCATCTCTCTGTTCTGGCCTCCAGCCCCCCGTCCACAGGGGATATCCTGGCCCATCCTGCAACCCTCCACCCTTCTCTGTTTGCAGCACCCTTATTTCCTGGCGGGGAACTCACCTTTCCTCCAAGTTCGGTCTGCCTGTCTCAGCTCAGGATGATTCTGCTTTCCAGTGCTATGACAACGAGCAGGTGAGTTAAGTGTGGCCAACCAATTTATCCCAGCCTAGGACAAAAAGACCAAATTCCAGGACCTTGGAGTTACTGGAAAAGTAAAGCTCTCCAGCTGAGAGAGTCCTGATGACAGTATTTGAGTCCCTGGACCCAGCTAGCCCCAGGTTATTTCTCCACCTGTCAGTTATTAGAGTCAATAAATGCCTGACGTTTATTTTTACTGAAGCTAGTTTGAGTTGGGATGATTTTGCTCACTGCTCAAAGGGATATAATTAATGCATCAATTCATTCATTTATTCACTCACTTAACCCCCGCCCACCATCAGGTAACAGACACTAATCTCTCTGCTAGTGACTTGCCTAAATCATGTCACCGAAACCACAAATGCTCCCCTCTCTCTCTGCCTCATTGCTTGTGAGGTCAAGCTCTGGCATTTAAAATTCTGTAACTGGACCTCATCTGATCTCATTTCACAAGATTCTCCTTAAATTAACCTACTATACCAAAGAGGTCAATTGTAGGCCCCTTCAAAAAATCACATTTATTCCATTCTCAAACCCTTTCCTTGCACGCTCCTCATCTGATCCGTCTTCCAGACCCATCTCACAGCCCCTCCCAGGCCCAGCGCTGTGACTCTGGCTCACGCACCATGGACTCTCTCCAGCAGCTCCTGGACCACATCCGCCTGCTGGAACTCAGCCTCCCTGGTCTCAATGCACATGTGTCTTGCTTCTCGAAGAGCAAATGAAGGCAGGGCCTGAGTCTCATACTCCTTTCAGGCCCCAGAGCGTCCGGGGCAGAACAGGACATGCCTATTAATGACAGTGTTTAGAATCTTCCAGGCCCAGTTTCATGTTAATTCTGCTAACTCTCACAATAACCAACAGTTGAGAAACTGAGGCACTCAGGACCACCCCCACCCCCACCCCAGCATCACCCAGCTGGAAGGTGTCGGGGCCAGAGTAGGGATGCAGAGCTGCCGTAGCACATGCTGAGGTTTCCTGAGCAGGAGGTTGACATCTCGTCAGCGAGAAAAGGGCAGAAGAGACTTTCGAGGAGAAGGTGTTTCTGAGGCCACCTTTTCTCATCCAGCGCCTCTCCCACCACTTGTGGTGAAGGACCAGCTTGAACCCATCTCTGCCCGGATCCTGTGTTTGGACCTTTCCCCCATGACACACTGCTCCAGACGTTTCTAGACTCCTACTCTCAGCCTTGCACACTAATAACAAAGTGCAGACCAGGCTCCGAGCAGCACACTAAGCCACTGCTTTCCAGGCAGCCTGGTGCCTTTCTCTCCAGCCTGTCTCTTTCAGCCCTGTCCTGTGTGGGTAGCTGCATCTGAGAGCCTGGAGTCCGCATGGACAGAGAAATGAGCAGGGAGGCAGGGAGCCAGCCCAGAGGAGACACCAGGCTGAGCGGAAGCCTGGAAGGGGCACTTCAGAGACAGTGGGGAAAGCAGCATTGCTCGGGCTCCTGCTCCCGGAGCCAGTGGCCACTGGCCAGGCCAGCTCTGTCACTGACCAGTGAGCAGCTGGATTCAGCACCAAAGGCCAGTGGGTCCCCTTGGAAGGACTGATCAGATCACTTGAAGACAGAGGTCAGACCAATGACCTTGACCAGGGGTTAATGGCCTCTGTCCAGTAAACGCTCCAAGTTTCATCAATTCTTTCAACAAATGTTTATTGATTGCCAGGCCCTGTGCCAGTATTTGAGATAGAACCAAGCTGTGTCTCCTGTTAGTCGGGAGACAGACGCCTAGACAAGAGGTCACATGGACAATTGAGGGTGGGCAGACAGGAAAGAAGAAGGGTGATGGAGAGCCCAGCGGCTGGCCTCCCATGCTGTGCTGTGGGAAGATACAGGCAGCTGCCTTTGCCCCCACCTGGCCTGGCTCACTTCTTGGCATCAGATCTGCCCAGGGGCCCCCGGGTTAGCCAGCAAAGGAAAACCTGAGGGCCAAGGGGCAGCACAGGAACAGGAGACCCCTCCCTACTAAGTCCTCCCCCTCCGCCAGCCCCTTTTCCACCCTCCATTCTTTATTGTAGCAGGAACCTGATGTCCTGGGCTGGGATCTGTCACTTCCCAGCAGACATGGGAGGCTGTTAAGAGATGGATGCCCCTTCTCCATCCTGAGAGGCAGCATGGCAGAATCAGGCAGCTGGTCTTTGACTGCAGAAAAATATGGGTTCAAATCCCAGCTTGGCCACTTGGTGAGGATGATGTAAGGTGTTTGAGAGCTTAGACTCTGAGCCAGACTGCCTGAGGCCAAATTCCAGCACTGCTGCACACCAGCTGTGTCCCATTGTGTCCCTTAACATTCCTGTGCCTCCCTCAATGTTCATAGCAGCACTATTGACAATAGCCAAGACATGGGAACAAACTAAATGTCCATCTACAGATGACTGGGTAAAGAAGTTGTGGTATATTTATACAATGGAATACTACTCAGCTATAAAAAATAATAAACTAATGCCATTTGCAGCAGCATGGATGGACCTGGAGATCATCATTTTAAGTGAAGTAAGCCAGAAAAAGAAAGAAAAACACCATATATCACTCATATGTGGAATCTAAAAAAAGAAAGAAGAAGACACTAATGAACTCATCTACAAAACAGAAACAGACTCACAGACATAGTAAACAATCTTATGGCTACTTGGGGAGGTATGGGAGAGGGAAGAGATAAAGTTGGGAGTTCAAGATTGGCAAATATTAACTACCATATATAAAAATAGATAAGAAACAAGTTTCTTCTGTATAGCACAGGGAACTCTGTTCAATATCTTGTAGTAACCTTTAATGAAAAGGAATATGAAAATGAATATATGTGTGTATATGCATGACTGGGACATGATGCTGCTCACCAGAGACTGGCCCATTGTAACTGACTGTACTTCAATTAAAAAAATAAATAAGTAGGGAAAAAAAACCTTCTTAGGTAATTCTGAAAAAAACAAAACTAACATTCCTGTACCTCAAAGTCCTCTCCCACAAAGTACAGAATCACCAAAGTACCTGTTGGTGCTCTGCTACTCACTCCTGACTGAGTGAGTGAATTCATGCAAAGTGCTTAAACCAGAGCCAAACTAATCAGAAGCACTTCATTAGTGTTAGCTATGTTATTTATTGCATGTTAGTTATTGTTAGCTATAGTTATTACACCAACTCACAGGGATCCTGAAAGAACTAAAGGGGCTAATCATGGAAACATGTTGAGTAGGTGCTTGACAAGTATGAGTGCCATTTCTCCCACGTTTTTATGATAAGATAAAGAATGTGAGGAAGGCAGAATCTGCCCTCCCCACAGTGCCAGGGGTCACAGCCCTGCTGTAGGTGGGACTGTCCCAGGGGCTACTCCTGCTGCCCCTTGTGGGGACACCCCCAAGTCCTCTCAAGTGGCTATAAAAGCCTTGAGAAAATATCCATTTAAGTTCACCTCAATGTTTACACATGGTTTTCAAAAGGTAGGTTTTCTAAAAAAGAAGAAGGCAAGCAGAGATGTAGGAGATGCTGACAGCAGTGACCAGCCAGCCATGGGCCTGGGGGAGCACCAGGGTAGAGCCCAGGATGCCCCTGCCCATGACCCTGGGGACAGATGCCAAGGGACCCTCTCCCTGGAACAAAACCTTCACCTTTTTCAGGGAGGGAAGCTGAATGCTGCCCAGAAAAGACAAGGCTTAAAAATGCTGCTTCTTCCCAGAATGAGATTGTCTAGCTGCCTTTTCCTTGTGGAGAAAGGAGGAAAATTTTCAAGAGCCCCTGAGCTGAAGCTTCGGGCCAGAAGTGCCAGTGAGAAGGTGAGAGGGAAGGGCAGAAGCCCGAGAAATAATCTCCCACCAGAAATGCTGCTCTGCCATCTGGACCAAGGGTCAGGGGCCTGGCTCAGCATAAGGCATCCCCAGAGCCCTCCTCTGTGTGGCCATCATGGTGGCCAGACCCTGCCGGTTATCAGGGAGGAGGAAGCCCCCTGACAGAGACCCTGGAGTGGCGGGCTCCCAGGAGGGCTGGAATGGGCCTGACCTTCAACCCCCGCTTCCTGAACCCAGACCAGTGCCCTGTTGTGCTGACTGGACCGTCGAGTTGGGTCAGTAAGTCAGAAAGTCTCCCTGGAAGACTTTGGTTCACACTGGCCATCCCCCGAGCTGCCCCTACAGCTTAGGCTGATATGCGGTCTAAACGGTGACCCAGTCCTTGACCAGGGCCCCATGTTGGGACTCAGTTTCCCCTCTGTCTCTAACCCCTGGCCCCTGTCAGCCTCTCTAGCTGGTGAAGTCCTATCATGCCTGGGCTGAGGGCACCTGCAGACACCCCTGGGCTGAGGGCACCTGCAGACACCCCTGGGCTGGGCTGGGCTGGCTGAGGCGAGACCAGGGGAGCCCCGGGGAGCCCCGGGGAGCCCAGGCCAGACGCAGGCGGGCGGGGCAGGTAGCGTGCGATGAGGTCTCCTCGGGAGAGCGGTGTGGCAGGTGAGTCACTCCTAAGGAATCCTCTGCGTTATAAATAGGCCTGGTGGCAGTGATGGGAAGAAGAATGAAGAACCATTGTCCTTCCTGATAGGCTGTTACTGAATCATAAATAATCCCTTTGAGGGAATTGAGTCTAAAGACAACTCCCAAGACACCAGCACTACGAGGGCACTGGGGGCCTGAGAGCCAGCTGGGGCCATACGTATTTGATGGTATTTAATGAACCAGGACAACAAACGGCAAGACAAGTGTGCTTATCCCTAATTTAAAGTTGGATCAACAGGCCGGAGAGGTCCCCTGCCCAGGCTTGTGGCTGGGTCTGTGTTGGAACCCGGGACTGCTTGCAGTGAGGTCTCTGCTCCTTCAGCCAGGCCATGGGGCTCCCCCAGGCAGTCAGGGTCTGGGAACCCCCAAACAACCAAGGCATGGTCCCACCAACCAAGGAATCCACTGAGGCTCAAGTACAAGTCCAGCTGCGGGAAATCCACCGGTGGAGAAAAGGCATTAGAAATCCATTTAAACAGGACTAGATCTATTGAATTCTTTCATCTTTATTTCCCTTAAAAACAGCAAACAAAGGCCAACACCAGGAAAGACTTCCACTAGGAACTAAGCAAAAGCCTGTTCTCAGCTACAAGGTCATTCTGCTTCCACTGCCAGTGAGGGTCAGATCTCTGTCCCCACGAAACCACCCTAGCCCTTCCTCAGCCATCACACCCACGCCTGCTCCTCCCATGCGCCACTGGGACGGAGCAGGGCTGGGCCTGGCAAGGTGGGCATCAGAGGCCTCAGGTGACCAGGATGTGGTTTGGCTGGGGTGCCATCCAGTTCCTGAGGCACAACACGCAGGAGTCCACACATTCCTGAGATGCCTCGGACCTGGACCTCCGGGCGAGTATCGTCAGAGCCTCCTCCCACTGGCTGTGGACTCCTGGGTCTGCTGGGGACGGAGCCTGGAGAGGTTTTGCCCGATCCCCAGGCATAGCAGGTGTACAGAGCTGGAGCAGGCCAAATCCCATCTACACCCGCAAGGTTAGAAGGACACATTGTGGCATCACTAATGCAAGCTGGGAGGGAGGTTGGTTTGCTTATTTTTGTTTTTTTGCAGAAACACCAAAAAACATCTATCTTCCTCTTCTCCAAAGCTGCATGTGAAAGCTCTCAGTGGGGGATGCATTTCAAGAAAGGAGGAAAAGGGGCCGAGTCTGCCTGCGTGTCTGCAGGTCCAGGTCATCTGGGAAGGTCCCTCCCAGAATGGAGATCCTGGATGGAGCTGGCAGCAGCCTGGACACACGGCCTTCACCCAGAGACACCACCTGAAGCCCTCACCTTTTCCCCAATACAATAGGATGCCATAATCCCTAAGCCAGGGTACAGGGTGCTTCCTACCAGGGATTTTCAAGACCTATGGCTTCCTCAAACCCCGGACATCTTATACACAAGTTAGAACCAAGTCCTTTAGGTTAAAATGGACTTCGACTTCTGCAAGTAAAACCCCAAGAAATGGCTCTGTTTCAATGACTGTCAATGAAATATCGCGCCATGTGTGTGTGCTGGGGTTTTGTTTCCTATAATGCCTCCTGGTACAGGAACCCAGATTCACAAGCCAAATGCAAGCCCACAGCAAGGACCCCCACCTCGCCATCCACAGCCTTCCTTCCTGACATTGGCACCTGGGGCTGTGATGAGATGTGGGCACATCGTCAAAGTTTAAAGAGGCCACATAGGTGCCAGGCACCCTGCTGGGGCCTCTGGCCTTTGGCTCCACTAGAGTTGCCAAGACATTTGTCAAACAACCCAAGATGGCAGAGGTCACTGTCAACACGCTGAGGTCAGTACAGCCTGAAGGGCTTGGAGGATAGGAATCTGCTCTGAACACACACCCAGCTGGCATGCAAGCAAGACACCCTTCTGCAAAGCCACTGTCCACTCCTGTGCCAAGCCCAGCTTCCTTAATCCGCCAACCCGAGTCCAGCCAAGGGAATGAGACATAGGACCTGTCACTTACAACCAGCTCACAGATCCTTCCCTGCCAACTGGCTGCCCGTGAGAAACTGAGCCTGACGCATGAACCAGAGGGCAGCAAGTACATTGGGGTTCAGATGGATCTGGGTTGGCACTCCTTCCTGCACTGGACCACTGGATCTTATGCTCAGAATTTTCTGGTAGATGTAGCACACAAGGGACATAGCTGTCCCTGCCCACTATGCTGGTCTAGAAGACCATGACCCAAGCCAGACACCAACCAGCTCTCTTATCTTCACTCCTGCTTACTTTTCCTATGGTTCCATCTACTTCAGTGGCTGTTGACCCAGATCTATGACCTGCAGCCCGGAGCCCTCCCCTGAGCCCCAGCTCCTACACAGCAGTTCTTCAGGACGCCCTGTGTCTGTCCTGCAGTTGCTTCAAACTCACCACGTCCAAGAGGAGCTGACTCTATTTTCCCACATTCCATCCTGGCCCCAAATCCACCCACCGTCCTTTTACATTCTCTGTCTTGATCAATCCGTCCAGACACCAGGTCAGAAATTTCTGCTACTCCCCACCATCACCACCTCCACTTCCACCATGACCATCACCACCTTCAACATCTCCATCTCCTCCATCACCTCCGTCACCCCCTCCACAACACCCCTAATGGGTCATCCAGTTCTAGGGAACCTTTCTTCTAAATTCCCCTGGGGTCTGCCCCTCCCCTGCAGCCACCCAAACACCACCTGAGCTTAGGCCTAGTCGGTGTCAATGCTGCTACAACCAGCTCTCCATTCTTCAGGTCCTCCCCCTCCCATCTGCCGACACACAGCTGTGAGAGGAAGCTTCCTAAAGCTGTCAGAGCCCTACAGTGGCTCCCTGCCACCTGCTCCCAGACTTCCTCAAACCTGCCCTAAAAAAGATCAAACCGGGGGGATGCTGGACTCAAAACTGAAATGCGTTTCTTTATTGGAAGATTCGTCAGAGCCTTTAATATGAATGAGCATGGAGACACTTCAAGGGGCAGAAGGCAGATGCACTGTATAGAGCTTCCTGAATTTCTTTAATCACATGACTTTGGCTGGAGTTTCTCAGGGAGGAAGAAGGGAAACTGAGGCACCTATATGGCCTGGGTTTCCCCTTCTCATGATTCCCTCCTGGCTGTTAAATCCTCATAGAAAAGCCCTTCCTTTCCTTCCACACCTTCCAGCGTGCGAATAACCACTCTCCCCACACTCCTTCCTGTCTCCCTGATCTCCCCAGGGGTCCAGTAGCTCCCTAAGGGCAGGGAATAGTGGGGATCCCCTCAGCCAGCACAGCGCTTGGGAGATGGTGGTGCCCATCAGTGCCTGTGGAGTAGCTGTTGGATGCTTACTGGTCTGAGCAAGAGACGTTGCAGCAAACCCACATAGGGTCTGCACACCCCGCCTGCGCTACGCATCCCTCCCCATTCCCGCTCCTCAGCCCGCTGGCCCCTGGAGTCGGCCCCTGCCTCTGCATCAGCGTGGCCCTCACTCACGTCATCAGCGACTCAAATCACCAAACTCGCCCAGGTGTGTGTCAGTTTTCAATTGACTCAACCTCCAGGCAGATTCTACATTCGCGCCTCTGTCTTTCTGAAATGCTCGCACGCACAGCCCCACCAGCCCCTCTGCCCTGGTCCCCTGTACTGGCCCAGCCTCTCCACCCTTCCCCGCAGCACTGCGTTCCCTCAGGCCTGCCGGGCTCTCCTCTCCTGCCCGGGGAGCTCCCCCAGGGGCTTCCCTTGCAGCTGCTCCCATGGCTTTGGCCACTCCGCAGCTTCTAGTAACTTCCTCACGATGTGTCCACCCCCGTCCTCTCCTCTACGCTTCATCTGATTTCACCAACTGCCCACTGACAGATACACTGATGTCTCACCAGCGTCTCAAGCTCTCCTCCTCCCGCTCAAACCTAATCAGCCTCCAGTGTTTTCCCATCTCTATAAATGGCGCCACCATCCAGTGCCATCCACCTGCCTCCTTCAACTCCACAGCTTGGCCGATACTGCCCCAAATATGTATTTTTTTAAGTTTAAAAAATTTTTATTTTTATTGTGGCAGAACATTTGACACACGATTCATCCTCTTAAATTTTACGTGTACAATACGGTATAGTTAACTACAGGTACAGTGTTGTACAGCCGACTAACAGAACTTCTTCGTCTTGAATAACTGACACATTCTGCCTGTTGACTCCATTCCCCGTTGCCTGTTTCCCTTCCCTCCAGCCTCTGGCAACCACCTTTCTACTCTCTGCTTCTATGAGTTTGACAATTTTTGATACCTCCTGTAAGTGGAATCATATAGCACTTGTCCTGTGATTGACATTTAGCATCATGTCCTCAAGACTCAACCACATTGTCATATATTGCAAGATCTCCTTCGTTCTTAAGGCTGAATGGTATTCTGCTCTGTGTACGTATGTACTACGTTTTCTTTATCCAGTCATCCGTTGATGGGCACTGAGGTTGTCTCCACATCTTGGCTAATGTGAGCAGCACTGCAGTGCTCCACTACCACTTCAAGATCTTTATCTGAATTCTTCAAGGATATATACCCTGAAATGGGATTGCTGGATCATATGGTAATTCTGTTTTTAATTTTTAAGGAACCACCATACTGTTTTCCATAGACGCTGCATCATTTTGCATTCTAACCAACAGTGCACAGGGGTTCCAGTTTCTCCACACTCACCAACACTTGTTTTCTTTTGTTTTTTTAATAGCCGTCCCGCCAGGTACAGGGTGGTACCTCACTGTGGTCTTGACTTGCATTTCCCTGATGACCGGTGACGTTGAGCATCTTTCTTAGTTTACCCATCTCTCTTGGTCCCCACTGCAGCTACCCAGTCCAGGCGCCATCCTCTCTTGCCCAGATTCTTGCAAGAACCTCATCCACCCTCACCCATCCGCATCTCCACCCACTCTACACAAACAGAGCAATCTTTCCAAACACAAACTGGTCTCTTTCTGAAACCCTCCATTTCCCCCATCACTCTCAGGATAAAAGTGAACACCCTTCGTGTGGTCCTCTCACCTCATCAGCCGTGTTTCCAGCTGCATCTCTGGCTTCCTGCAGGTCAACCACATCCGCTTTAGTGGAATATGCTCCCTACCCCATCATCCTCCTACATCGCTCACCCAAACTCCTACATTTAACTCCTCAACCCCTTTGGAGCTCAGTTCAAATGTCACTTCATGCCAGACACCTTCCTCTGACCCTTCTGCCTACACATTCTTGTGACACCCCACGCTTCTCCTTCCTAAACTCAGCGGGATTACAATGAAATCTGTAACGCTATAAGGGTCTGTTTCCGATGCCAGAGTGGAAACTGCAAAAGGGCAGGGAGCACAGGCATCCTGTTCTGGCCGTGCTCCCAGGGTTTAGAAAGAGCCTGGCACACCCAGGACTTGGCTGGCACTTCCCGAGTGAATTTGATGAGCTTTGCATATTCGGAGGCAGCATCTCTAACTGTGTTGAAAGCAAAGGTCTTGCAGTCAGATGAATACGGCTCCACCTCTCACTAGCTTTGGGGCTGGTGACTCAGTTTCCCCTTCGGTAAAGCGAGATAACTTCTTGGGGCCTGGCGTGGAGTGTGAGCTCAGGCAATGTCCGCAGCTGTGCTGGGGGGTAGCAGTTTCCTGTTCTGGAGGTTGGAAGTCTGAGATCAAGGTGTTGGCGGCCTTGGCTCCCCCCGAGGCCATGAGGGAGCATTGTCCAGGCCTCTCCCCAGCTTCTGCTGGCTTGCTGGTGATCTCCAGCATCCCTAAGCTGGTAGAAGCATCACCCCCACCTCTACCTTCATCTTCACGTAGTATTCTCCCTGTGTGTGTGTGTCCAAATGTCCCTTCTTTATACAGATACCAGCCATATAGTATGAGCCCCCCCCCCCATCTCCGGTACACTCCCCTCTTAACTAATTACATCCACAACGATCCTATTTCCAAATAAAGTCACATCTTAAGGTATCAGCGGTTAGGACATTAGCTTCAGTTTAGGAGGGATACCATGCAATGCATAAGAGCCTGTCCACAGGGTCTGAAGGGGAGCCCTGGGTGCCCTGGGTGCCCTGGGTAGGGGACTGGGCGTGGGTGGGGCTTCCTCTGTGTTTGGTGGGTGCCCAATGCGGGACCAGTGTGATGAGCCCCCAGACTTTTTCACTTTTGAATGAAGGGAAATTTTCTCACCTCCAGAGCAAGCAGAGATCCCCCACTATGTCTCCAGTGAGCAGGCTGAGAAGGGGCCTCTCCCGGACTCTCCTGAGACCATGGGCCTACTGCTCCCCAAGTGAGCTCAGCCCCGGGCACCCCATCACCAGCGGGCCTCCTGACCACAGCAGGCAGTGCTCCCACAGCTGGCCTTGTCCCTGTAGAGGAAGGTACCCACGCTGCCCTCCCCTTTCACCCTGTTACCAGGAACCGAGGCGAACCAGAGCCTTCCCATGACCTTTGAGACAAAGGAGGTGAGCACGTTCTGCTGGGAGCCGGGCTTCACAGGAAGGGCTCCTCTGCCTCCCAGGGGTGCTAGAGGGTGCGCCCACCACAAGCACAGCGGGACCCCACAGTCTGTGTGACCCTCAGCTGGAAGGCGCAGTGAACCCTTCACATTCAGCACTTGGTCTATGTGGAAGGTGCAGTGGGGTTCCCGTGGAGGCCGTCCCCGGAGGCTGGGCTGTCCCAGTCATGGCCTCTGCTCCACCCCTCTCACACCCACAGATGTAAACCAGTGCCTGAAGCCGGTGGGCGACAGCCCAGGCACATAGTAGGTGCTGGGCAGACATTTCCCGGATGCTTCCCATGCTCTCGACCAGCATTGCCAGCTTCGAAGTGGAATTATCTTTAGCTAAGCTTTCCTCCTCGGCGTCCCCTGCCAGGGTACCAGCACCACAGCTGTCTGGTCGCCTCAGCTAGAATTCCTGTCCCAACCTGTCCGCTAGAGGCCTCTGGCATCCATCTCCCAATTCCAGGCCCACTTCATTTCTCCATCCACACAGCCTCCCATCAGGCCCACACTTGCCTTGCCTCCAACTCCATGACCGTCTTCTCCCTGGTCCCTACTCCCCGCGGTCTCTCTCCTTCCTGTCCATCCTCCTCTTTGCCCTCAGAGCCCCACGACAGCTTGAGACCTGAGTTCCCCTAGGTCTCCAGCCAAGTGTTAAGAGGACGGATTAATTTGTGCATAGAGATGAAGGCACCAACATTTCCCAAGAAGACAAGGTGGGATATATTCCTGGCACACTGCATGATGGGGATGGGCCCTGGGGCGTGGACCATAGGCAGCAGCAAAGGCCATGGGCCTGACATGCTGGCCAGCGGAAGTGCAGGTGACCAAGGGCAGGGCCTACCCAGAATTCGGTACCCTTGTCTCTGTAATTCAACTTCTGTCAGGTTTGACCCTGCACTGACCTCTGGGCTCTGTCTCACCCACACACTAAGTCATTCGTTCATTTATTCATTCATGCAGCAAATATTCATTGAGAGCCTGCTACACACTGTTACTGCGCTGGGCCTGGAGATACAGGGGTGATAAGATGAGTCTCTACACAAGAGGATTTACAATATTTGAGGGGACAGATAAGCAAGCAGGACTAAGACAAGATAGTAATGCTGGGATGAAAGTTAATTAAAAGTTCTGGAAGGACTTGAGAGATAGAGTATAAAATTGGAGCCTGGCCTTTGCCTGCAATTGGGATAGAAGAGGCCAGTGCCTCCTGTTTCAGGATCAAGGCTTGTCTGGGTACCAAATGCTGCCCTACCTCCCCCAGTCCAGCCCGGGCTCTCTGCAACCTCACCCACTGGCCCCTGAGTCTGCAGACCTGTGGGGGATGTGGTTGGTCAGGAGGACTGAGCAGAGAGGGCAGGAAAGAGCACAGGTGCATAGGTGTGCTGAGAATCTGAAATGAGGACCCTGCCACCCCGACACAGAGATGCAGGGGCAGCTTCCCCGGTTACTAACTGACTTCCTGTGCTAGTCTTTGTGGTGCCCAACTATTCGGGGCTGCTTCCTCTTGGATTTCTGTGAGCCCTTTGTTGTCTTATTTATGAAAACAAATGACATTATTTTATTCTTCTTCATGGCTGAGTAGTATTCCATTGTAAAAATATATCACCACTTCTTTATCCAGTCATCTGTTGATGGACATTTAGGTTGCTTCCATGTCTTGGCTATTGTAAATAGTGCTGCTATGAACACTGGGGTGCATGTATCTTTTCAAATTAGAGTTCCCTCCAGATACATGGATGGACCTGGAGATTGTCATTCTAAATGAGGTAAGCCAGAAAGAGACAGAAAAATACCATATGATAGCACTCATATGTGGAATCTTAAAAAAAAAGAAAGAAAGAAAAAGGAGATACTAATGAACTTATCTATAAAACAGAAACAGACTCACAGACACAGTAAACAAACTTATGGTTACTGGGGGGAAAAGGGGTGGGAAGGGATAAATTGGGAGCTCAAGATTTGCAAATATTAACTAGTATATATAAAATAGATAAACAACAAGTTTCTTCTGTATAGCACAGGGAACTCTATTCAATATCTTGTAGTAACCTCTAATGGAAAAGAATAGGAAAATGAATATATGTATGTATATGTATGACTGAAACATTATGCTGTACCCCAGACATTGACACATGTAACTGACTATACTTCAATTAAAAAAAGAAGTAAAAATGTCTAGTCAATTATAGCTGCACATAAAGATAATCCCACCTTTATTTCTAATGTTTATATTTTTTATAATTTTTATTTTTGTCTTAGTAATGAAAGCATACAGTGAAAAATCAGATAATACTAGAAGACTTGCAGTTTCTTGTCACATTCAATTTTGTTTCTAAGTCCACAGATGCAACCACTTTTGCCTTTTAGCTATTTTTTCTGACATTTTCACAATGCTGTATTTTTAAGTGACATGCTTATACTAGTATATTTTTATTTGTTAGATTTAGATACTACCTATTTGCTTCCAACAATGGAAAATAAGAATTTAAGTCTCTTACAACCATCCTTCACCCACATGTATATTCCCCATTCTCCTAATATAGTTTTGTCACAATAAACCAGTTCACAAAGTCATGGCTTTGTAAATACCATCTATAGATGAGCCATGTACATAATGACTATGATCATCTTTCCTTTACTTAGAGCTTTTCTTTTTCCTGGAGTTAATAATGACTTGGTTTTTTGTTTGTTTCTTTGTTTTAGATGTGTGTGTTTATCTGTCGTCCTCACTATTTTGTTTTGTTTAGTTATTCACAAGTGTCACCTTTTTTTAACATTTTTTATTGATTCATAATCATTTTACAATGTTGTGTCAAATTCCAGTGTTCACAATTTTTCAGTCATTCATGGACATATACACACTCATTGTCACATTTTTTTCTCTGTGAGTTATCATAACATTTTGTGTATATTTCCCTCTGCTATACAGTGTAATCTTGTTTATCTATTCTACAATTTTGAAATCTCAGTCTTTCCCTTCCCACCATCCACCCCTCTGGCAACCACAAGTCTGTATTCTCTGTCTGTGAGAAATAGTTCTGTCCTGTATTTATGCTTTGTTTTTGTTTGTTTGTTTGTTTTTGGTTTTTAGATTCCACATATGAGCGATCTCATATGGTATTTTTCTTTCTCTTTCTGGCTTACTTCACTTAGAATGACATTCTCCAGGAGCATCCATGTTGCTGCAAATGGCATTATGTTGTCGGTTTTTATGGCTGAGTAGTATTCCATTGTATAAATATACCACCTCTTCTTTATCCAGTCACCTGTTGATGGACATTTAGGCTGTTTCCATGTTTTGGCTATTGTAAATAGTGCTGCTATGAACATTGGGGTGCAGGTGTCATCCTGAAGTAGATTTCCTTCTGGATACAAGCCCAGGAGTGGGATTCCTGGGTCATATGGTAAGTCTATTCCTAGTCTTTTGAGGAATCTCCACACTGTTTTCCATAGTGGCTGCACCAAACTGCATTCCCACCAGCAGTGTAGGAGGGTTCCCCTTTCTCCACAGCCTCTCCAGCATTTGTCATTTGTGGATTTTTGAATGACAGCCATTCTGACTGGTGTGAGGTGATACCTCATTGTAGTTTTGATTTGCATTTCTCTGATAATTAGTGATATTGAGGATTTTTTCATGTGCTTTTTGATCATTTGTATGTCTTCCTTGGAGAATTGCTTGTTTAGGTCTTCTGCCCATTTTTGGATTGGGTTGTTTATTTTTTTCTTATTGAGTCATATGAGCTGCTTATATATTCTGGAGATCAAGCCTTTGTCGGTTTCACTTGCAAAAATTTTCTCCCATTCCGTAGGTTTTCTTCTTGTTTTACTTCTGGTTTCCTTTGCTGTGCAGAAGCTTGTAAGTTTCATTAGGTCCCATTTGTTTATTCTTGCTTTTATTTTTTCTAGGAGAAAATTTTTGAAATGTGTGTCAGATAATGTTTTGCCTATGTTTTCCTCTAGGAGGTTTATTGTATCTTGTCTTATGTTTAAGTCTTTAATCCATTATGAGTTGATTTTTGTATATGGTGTAAGGGAGTGTTCTAGCTTCATTGTTTTACATGCTGCTGTCCAGTTTTCCCAACACCATTTGCTGAAGAGACTGTCTTTATTCCATTGTATATTCTTGCCTCCTTTGTCGAAGATGAGTTGGCCAAAAGTTTGTGGGTTCATTTCTGGGCTCTCTATTCTGTTCCATTGGTCTATATGTCTGTTTCGGTACCAATACCATGCTGTCTTGATGACTGTAGCTCTATAGTATTGCCTGAAGTCTGGGAGAGTTATTCCTCCAGCCTCTTTCTTTCTCTTCAGTAATGCTTTGGCAATTCTAGGTCTTTGATGGTTCCATATGAATTTTATTATGATTTGTTCTAGTTCTGTGAAATATGTCCTGGGTAATTGGATAGGGATTGCATTAAATCTGTAGATTGCCTTGGGCAGTGTGACCATTTTAACAATATTGATTCTTCCAATCCAAGAGCATGGAATACCTTTCCATTTTTTAAAGTCTTCTTTAATGTCCTTCATCAATGGTTTATAGTTTTCTGTGTATAATTCTTTCACCTCCTTGGTTAGATTTACTCCCAGATATTTTATTACTTTGGGTGCTATTTTAGAGGGGATTGTTTCTTTACTTTCTTCTTCTGTTGATTTATCGTTAGTGTAAAGAAATGCAACTGATTTTTGAACGTTAATTTTGTAACCTGCTACCTTGCTGAATTCTTCAATCAGCTCTAGTAGCTTTTGTGTGGACCTTTTAGGGTTTTCTATATATAGTAACATGTCATCAGCATATAATGACACTTTTACATTAAAAACCTCCCTACAAATAAAAGTCCAGGTCCCGACGGCTTCACTGGGGAATTCTACCAAACATACAAAGAAGAACTCATACCAGTCCTTCTCAAACTCTTCCAGACGATTGAAAAGGAGGGAATACTCCCAAACTCATTCTATGAAGCCACCATCACCCTGATACCAAAACCAGGCAAAGACACTACAAAAAAAGAGAATTATAGGCCAATATCACTGATGAACATAGACGCCAAAATCCTCACCAAAATTTTAGCAAATAGAATCCAACAACACATAAAAAAGATTATACATCATGACCAAGTGGGGTTCATCCCAGGGACACAATTTGGTTCAACATACGCAAATCAATCAATGTAATACATCACATCAACAAGAGAAAGGACAAAAACCACATGATCATCTCAATCGATGCAGAAAAGCATTTGATAAAATTCAACACCCATTTATGATAAAAACTCTCGCCAAAGTGGGTATAGAGGGAACATATCTCAACATAATAAAAGCTATATATGACAAACCTACAGCCAGCATAGTACTCAACGGTGAAAAACTCAAAAGCTTCCAACTAAAATCTGGGACAAGACAAGGATGCCCACTATCACCACTCCTATTCAACATAGTCCTGGAAGTCCTAGCCACAGCAGTCAGGCAAGAGAAAGAAATAAAAGGGATCCAAATTGGAAAAGAAAAAACAAGTGTCACTTTTGATACATTTTCCTCTCCAAACATTTAAACACATCAATAACAATCAATTTTGTTTCTTTTTTGGAGATCTTTTTCCTGTGGCTCTGTCTTCCTGCTCCAAATGGGACCAGCTGCTGTTAGCCAACAACACGGCTGCAATCCTGAACTTCCAGTCACATTAGCCTTTCACAACAGCTCTTTGTCTCTCAGCTGTGTGTCCTGTTCATTTATTTCTGGTTTTCCCTCATCTTTCTTTTTTCCTGCTTTACTTCTCTACAGTAGAGAGAAGGTAAAATGTGAGAAAAAGAAGGCTATTCCCACTTGCAGAAAAAAATTTCCAGTGAGGAGAGAAACAAACTGTTAACCAAAAAAAGGCAGAAGAGAAAGAATTAGCTGGAAGAGAGAAATTGTGGTCACCCGAGATAAGGAGATCATCTGTAGAAGAAAGTTTCCAGAGATTACACATGGATGAGCTGGCTTTGGAAAGGGAAATCTTCCCACAACCATCAGCAGGGACAGTTGACAGATAGACTCCATTTCTGGGAATTTGGCAGACTAGATTATTTGGGCCAATCCTCCTGCTGAATATAATTTAAAATGCTGGATTAAATAAAAGAAGCATTGAAAGTCTGGCTAAATATTAGATTTACTAGTTTTGCCTTTTGACGGCCAAAAATGGCCAACTAAGAATAATTCCGTATGTTTCAATCTAATAATAAAGAATTAACAGGACAAAAATGTAGGGGAAAGAGAGAACCCTAGTGCAGTAAGAGCAATACTGGAGCTGCTTTTGCTCCAAGGGCATTTGTTGACCCAAGCAAATCTGAATTTTGATTGTTCTCTTGATGGTAAGAAGGTAGAAGTCAAAAGTGTAATAGAAGACTCTCACAACAGTCTATGAACCTGAAAAGCTATACCCTTAGAATGAAGATGAATCAGGGAACTGAAGAATTGCTGAGGCACAGAGCAGAGCGTGAGGAAGGAATCCTCTAAAGATGTGTAATCATAAGTAGGCCTTTATGGAGATTTGTATCCCAAGTTCACATTTCTAGGATGGTCCCAACGTAATCTCAAATGTGAGTTTAAAGTGGCCTTTGGCTGGTAATGACCCCAGACAACTTGAAGAAACAAATGCAAATCCTAAAGGGAAGCATTCCATCCCACAAATACTTTCTCAAGGAAGAAGAGCAGCATATAAAAAAATAACCAAGCACATAAGGAAAAAGGCACCATGGTGAGATCCAGCAAAATAGTGGATAGCAGAAACAGACCTACAAAAAGTCAGATGTTAGAAACATAAGACATAGACTACAAAATAACTCTATCTATGATGTTAAAAGGTATTTAAAGTTTAAAAATTTCTGCAGAGAAAAGGGAACCATAAAAACTGATGAAGAAATTTTGAAACAGAACCAAATAGAACTTGTAGGAATAATTTTTGAAAGAACAATCAAAATTTTAAATTTAAATCTTTTTTTAGTTGTTATTTTAATTGTGCTAAATATAATGTAACATGAAGGTTACCATTTAAATCATTTTCATTGAAGTATAGTTAGTTACAATGTGTCAATTTCTGGTGTACAGCATAATGTTTCAATCATACATATACATACATATATTTATTTTCATATTGTTTTTCATTAAAAATTACTGCAAGATATTGAATATAGTTCCCTGTGTGTCAATCATTTTTAAGTGTACAATTCGGAGTCATTAAGTATATTCATATTGCCAGGTAGCCATAACCACCATCCAACTCCAGAAACTTTCCAACTTCCCAAAGTGAAACTCTGTACCCTTTAAACACTGACACCCCATTTCCCCCTCCCCCAGCCCCTAGCAACCATCATTCTACTTTGTGTTTCTGTGAATTTGAATACTTGAGGTGCCACATATGAGCGAAACCACACAGTATTTTCCCTTTTGTGTATGGCTTAAATCACTTAGCATAGTGTCTTCAAGGTTAACCCACGTTATACTGTGTATCAGCGTTTCCTTCCTTTAAAAAAAATTCTGTTGTTTTATGTATGCACAACATAAAATTCACCATCTTAACCATTTTAAAGTGTACCATTCAGTGGTTTGAATAGACTCTCACCCTTGTGCAGCCATCACCAACATCTATCACAATGACTCTTCATCTTGTAAGACTGAAACTCTATGCCTATGAAACAATAATTTCCCATTTTCTCCTCCCTCAGGTCCTGGAAACCACCATTCTACTTTCTATCTCTTTAATTTAACTACTCCAAGTATCTGTTATAAGTGGAATCATACAGTATTTGTCCTGTGACTGGCTTATTTCACTTAGCATAATGTCCATAAGATTCATCCAAGTTGTCACATATTGCAGAATTTTTTTCCTTGTTAAGGCTGGATAATAATCCATTGTATATATATTCCACATTTGGCTTGTCCATTCATCTGTCTGTGGACACTTGGGTTGCTTTCATATATTTGGCTATTGTGAACAATGCTGCTATGAATATGAGTGTACAAATATCTTTTAAGATCCCACTTTCAATTCTTCTGGGAAAATACCCAGAAGTAGAACTGCTGGATTGTATTGTAATTCTATTTTTAATTTTTTGAGGAACCACCATACTGTTTTCCACAATAGCTCTACCATTTTACATCTCCACTAAGTATCCCAGTTTCATCATACCCTCGCCAACACTTGTTTCTGTTCATTTAATAGCAGCCATCCTAATGGGTGTAAGATGGTACCCCATTATAGCTTTGATTTGCATTTCCCTAATGATTACTGATGTCGAGCATCTTTTAGTGTACACATTGGCCATTTGTACCTCTTCTCTGATAAACTGTCCTTTGCTCATTTTTGCATCAGGTTGTTTAGTATTTTGTTTTTGTTTTTGCTTTTAGTTTTAGGAGTTCTCTGTATGTTTCCGATATAGATCAATTACCCATTAGATACATGATTTACAAATATTTTCTCTCATTCTCTGGGTTGCCTCTCTGCTCTTTTGATGTACAAAGTTTTTTAATTTTCATGAAGTCCAATTTGTCTATTTTTTCTTTTGTTATCTTTGCCTTTGCTATATTGAAGAAATCACTGCCAAATCCAATGTCATGAATCTTTCCCCCATTAAGTGGTCTTGGCACCCTTGTCAAAAGTCATTTGATCATATATGCAAAGGTTTATTTCTGGGCTCTCTATTCTATTTCATTGATCTATATCAATGTCTTTATACCAATATCACACTCTTTTGATTACTGTAGCTTTGTAGTCATTTTTGAAATTAGGTAGTATGAGTCCTCTGGTTTTGTTCTTTTTTTTCAAAGATTGTTTTGGCTGTTTGGTGTCCCTTGAGATTCTGTATGAATTTTAAGGTGAGTTTTTCTATTTCTGTAAAATATGTCATTGGGATTTTGATAGGGATTACATTGAATCTGTAGATCACTTTGTGTAGTGTTGACATTTTAACAATATTAAGACTGTCAATTCATGAACATGGGCTGTGTTTCCATTTAGTTATGTATTCTTTTCCTTCTTTCAGCAATGTTTTGTAGTTTTCATTGTACAAGTCTTTCACATCCATGGTCAAATTAATTCCTAAGTATTTCATTCTTTTTGATACTGTTGTAAATGAAATCATTTTTACAATTTCCTTTTCAAATTGTTCATTGCTCACATACAACAATGCAACTAAATTTTTTGTGTTGACTTTGTATCCACTTACTTTGTTGAATTCATTTATTAGGTCTAACAGGTTTTTTTTTTTGCATGGAATTTTAGGTTTTCTACATATTAGATCATATCATCTGCAAACAAAGATAATTTTACTTCATTTTTTCTGATTTGGATTCCTTTTATTTCTTTTTCTTGCCTAATTTCTCTGGCTTAAACTTCCAGAACTGTATTGAATAGAAGTGACATAAAGCATCCTTGCTTTGTTCCTGATCTTAGAATAAATGCTTTCAGCCTTTCATCATTGAGTACTATGTTCACTTTGGGTTTTTCACATATGACTTTTAAGATGTGGAGGTAGTTTGTTGATTGTTTTATGACGAAAGCATGTTGAATTTTGTCAAATACTTTTTCAACATCGATTGAGACGATTATGTGGGTTTTTTTTTTCCTTCATTCTGTTGATGTGACATATTACACTGATCATTTTTTGTATGTTTAACCATCCTTGCATTCCAGAAAAAAATCCCACTTGGTCACGAATAATACTTTTAATATGCTGCTGAATTCTGTTTGCTAGTATTTTGTTGAGGATTTTTGCAACAATGTTCATAAGAGATATTGATCTGTATTTTTTTCCTGTAGTGTCTTAGTTTGACTTTGGTATCAAGGTAATGTTGATCTCATAGAATAGGTTAGAAAGTGTTCCCTCCTCCTTAGTTTTTTGAGGAAGTTTGAGAAGAATGAAGAATTAGTATTTGTTCTTCTTTTTTATATGTTTGGTAGAATTCACCAGTGAAGTCAGCAAGCCATTGACTTTTCTTTGTTGGGATAGTTTTTATTCAGTACCCTTACTAGTTTTTTTCTTTTTTTTTTTCTTTTTTCTTCAGATTTTCTAGTTCTTTTTGTGTGTGTGTGATTTGATCTTGGTAAGTGTTGTGTTCCTAGGGATTTGTTCATTGCCGTTAGGTTACCCAATTTTTTGGTATATGGTTTTTCATAGTACTCTCTTATAGTCCTTTTTATTTCTATAGAATTAGTCATAATGTCCTCAGTTTCATTTCTGATTTTAGTAATTTGAGTCTTCTCTCTTTTTTTCTTAGTCCATCTAGCTAAAGGTTTGCCAGTTTTGTCAATCTTTTCAAAGAACCTGCTTTTGGTTTCATTGTTTTCTTTATTGTTTTTCTATTCTCTAATTAAGATCTGCTCTAATTTTTATTATTGCCTCCCTTTTGCTAGCTTTAGGTTTAGTTCATTTTTTTCTATTTCCTTAAGTTGAAAAGTTAAGTTGGTGTGAGATCCTTTATGTTTTTTAACAAAATTTTTCAGTTCCAAAATTTCTTTTTGGTTTATTTCTAGGTTCTCCATCTCTTGAGTATTTCTATCTCTTTACTGACATTTTCATTTTGTTCACACAACAGTTGCTTCACTCTCTTCATATCTTCCTTTGGTTCTTTGAGCATCTTTAAGGTTGTTGTTTTAAAGTCTTTGTCTACTATATTTGCCTTTAAGTCTTTCTTAGGGACAGGTTCTGTTGAATTAATTTTTCATTCAAATGAGCTGCACTTTCTTGGGGTTTTTTTGGGGGGGGGTTGGTATGCCTTGTATTTTTTTGGCTAACAATGAACATTTGAATCTAGTAAAGTGGGAACTCTGGAAAAACAGATTCTCACCCTACCCTGGGATTTGATGATTTTTTGTTACTGGTTTTGTTTACTTGTTTATCTTTAAAATTGTCATAGGCTCTTTGTATGTGGGATCAGCCTGAACTGTACACTTAAGGTCCTCTCAGATCTTTTCTGTTCCTCTCCCTAGGCATGCCTGGTTATTTCCAAATTTTTGTTGTAAATGGAGTTTTTTAGTGTCCTATTCTTTAATGTCTGGCTCCCCAAAAGAGGAAAAGCAAAAATAAAATGGGGAAAAAAGAGGTGGCAGCCCTTTAAACCCCCAGGAAGTCACTTTAGCCGGAAGATAATGAGCTCCCAACAATGGGAAGAGGTGAAAAAAAAATGGCTTATGCCACTTTGCCTGTATCTCTGTGAGGAGAAGCAGCAATAGGTGATCAGACATGGGGCACAGGTCCCTGATACTTGGAGAACAGGAGGAAAGAGTGCTTTCTGCCCACCATGGCTCCTCCAAGCAGTGTGCAAACTTTTCCAGGAACATATACATACTGCCTGCCACGTGACTAGGGTTGGGCAATGGGTAAGCACCTACTGTGCTAAGAGCTGAAATTGACCAAAATTAACCACAATTTGCCATCCCCTGGAAGTTGTAAGCCTTCAACAGATTCCAGAGTTTCAAAATCGTACATCAGACAGATTCTGCTGGTACAACTGTTGTCCAGGTAAGGAGACAGATTCCTGGCACGTCCTACTCCATCATTTTCACAGAATCTTCCTCTAAACTCAGATCTTTTAGCAAAAGGTTAGAAAAAGCTAAAGAAGGAATTTGAGAACTAGAAGTAATAGAAATGATCCAGAATGAAACACAGAAACATATTTTTAAAATGGAAAATATGAAAGAGAGGTTAAGAGATATGGAAGATGGAGTTAGAAGATCAATTTGAATCAGAGTAAAGGAGAGAAAGAATAAGGCAAAGTCCGTATTTGAAGAGATAATGGCCAGCAATTTTCAGAACTGATAAAAATTTGGAATATGTTCCTGGGTGGTGTTCCTTGATAAATACATAACAAAATTTTCTCTGTTATCATACTGTTGTGGGTGTTAGTAGGACTTGGGAAAATGTTAGATTTTTATTAAATTAGGATCCCATCACCCCACCCTCTGAGTTAAAAATCCAGTATCAGTTTAATAACACACTGCAAAATCAGCCCCCATTCTGAATGGGAAATGATGATTTACAGCCCTGTTGAAATGGAGGAAAGGAGGTTCTTTAGAACAATCATCTCAAGTTAGGGTTCCTTTGAATTCTCCCAAAAGAGCCAGGAAGTTTCATTTTTTAAAAATCAGTATTATTGGTGAAAAAGCATAACAACCTCAGAGGAGGAAACAGAAAATCCCATAAGGTTCTACATCAACCATCTAGGCCAAGGCGCCAGAAAAATTTCACATGCTCTGTCTTGTCATGAGTTACAATCATTGTTCTGGGAATTTTCTCAGGGGCTTGGCATTTTTCCTTATAAACAAAAGTACATATCATTCTTGAAGCTGTCTGATAAGTGGAATGCAAGAAGTTGCAGCATCTCTTCCAGGCCAAAGCACGATGCCCGGTGGTCCCGGTGGTAACAGCCAGGGGTTTGGGTTTCACTTTCCACGGCCCCCTCTCAGGACACTAATGTAGACCACCATCTCCTCAGACCTCTCCAATCTGGCCCCAGGCATCTCACATGTGGACCTCAGAGGGCTTCTTCCTCTACCCCACAGAGTCTGTGTTTTTCTCGGCCTGGAGATAAGGGCTAAATTTTCTGAGGACCTATTAGTGTGGACATGAGCTCCTTGAGATGTCTGGATCAAGTACCCATGACTGGTACAGCATGTTCCTTATTTGTAAATTAATTCTGGGATGAAGTTTACAAGATAAAGTTTAATAACCTCTTGGATAAGTGGATGTAGGCTCAGAGACAGTTTAAATAAATCTGACTAAAACGGGAAAGAAATACATTGGCAAGCCCCGCCCCCGGGCATCTTTCTTCTGATTTCCCTTACTCCCGTTCTTCTTTCCACTCAGTTAATACGATCAGGTAGAGTATCTCTTTGTCATATAGTCTTTTATTTTTTTTTAAAGTATATCCAGTTACAGTGTGTCAGTTTATGGTGTACTGCATAATGTCCCAGTCATACATATATATACATGTATTCATTTTCATATTCTTTTTCATTAAAGGTTATTACAAAATATTGAATATAGTTCCCTGTGCTATACAGAAGAAATTTTTTTATATCTATTTGTATGTATAGTGGTTAACATTCGCAAATCTCAAACTCCCAAATTTATCCCTCCCCACACTCTTTCCTCCTGTAACCATAAAATTGTTTACTATGTCTGCATTATACAGTCTTGATCCCTACGTGCCCTGAGCACAGAGCTCTCGATTCTTCTGGGGATGGATTAGGGAGTGTCCTTCCCGTCTGTCGTGTTGTCACCCTTGCTGGTTGTGGTGCTGGCCCTTTCTCAGGTTCATACAAGACTGAGGACAATAGGAGAGGTAGCAGGTGACACAGGTGTTCTCAGCTACCTTGTCAATCTTCTCATTTGAGGATGAGATCTCCCCTTCCCTAGTTTCTCCTCCACACCAGTTCCTCCCCTGTTCTTCCCCTCCTACCCTTCTCTACTCATAAACCTTCAGTAATCACTCCCATCCTCTTGAGAATCCAGGTCAAGCTTGTTCCCCTGGCTTCCAAGGTCTTCCTTAGTCTCATCCCAAATCCTACCCTGATTTCCAACTCTCATCTGCTCTAACAGTTCTCAACCAGAGGTGCCCTAGAGGGTGTTTGGGAATGCGTGCAAGCATTTGGATGTCCCAAGGATGGAGGTGGTGACTGGCATTTAGTGGGCAGGGTGCAAGCATGCAGATTGCAATCCAATGCCCAGGACAGTCCCACACACTGAACCATTGTCCCATCCTGGTGCCAGCAATGCCCCTGTTGAGAAACACTGCTTGATTCTAGCCAAACCTGTTCACTCTCCATCCATCCAACCAGTTGCGTATGTTTGTCCCCACTGTTCCCTCCTTTTCTCTCTGCCTCTCTGAGTTCTACCCATTTTCAAGAATTGCCCTGCTGAGATGCCCTCCTGAAGCCATCATCATCAATGACTGAGAAGCTGGCAGGGTTATGTGGACCCTGAAGTCACGCAGACCTGAGTCTGAGCCTCATTCTGCCACTCCACCCATGTGGCCTGGGGAGAGACACTGCCCCGGCCAAGTCTAATGTAAAGTACAGGTGATAACAGCCCCTCCCTGAGAAGGTTTTGTGAGGATGAGATGCCACACGGTAGCAAAGTGCCCAGCACCACCTGGCATGTGGTGTAGCTCCATTCATGCTACATAATTTTTTTATTCCTTTCAACACAAGGTGCATATTCAATAAACACATGTGGAGTTGCCATTCACCCCTAAGACCATCTGCAAGGAGGAAGCATTAGGTCCTGTCAGTCTAGACACAGACCATGTAGGCAGAGACTCATTTTGGTTCAGCCACATAAAGTGTCTTAGTGTGTAAGCCTCTGAGAAATGGCAAAGGAAGAGGCACCTAGAGGGCGGGGAGCACACCCTGAACCCTGACTTTTCACTGAGTGGGAGTGAGGCACTGCCTCTCTGACTGAAAGAGAAATTGCAATAAAACAAACTCACATCAAGAATGGGAAGGGATAAATTTGGAAGTTTGAGATTTGCCAAGGTTAACCACTGTACTACAAAAATAGACAAAAAAAACAAATTTCTTCTGTATTGTATGGGGAACTATATTCAATATCTTACAATAACCTTTAATGAAAAAGAACATGAAAATGAATATATGTATGTATATGCATGACTGGGACATTGTGCTGTACACCAGAAACTGACACATTGTAAATGACTATACTTCATTTGAAAAATATATATATATATATATACACACACACACATAGAAGTCACTTTGTCAATACTGGCAAATGACTTCAAAAAACTAACTTGTGTGTGTGATTTGTATATAAATAGGCTCCAAAGCTAATTCCGAAAAAAGCAGTTTAAAGAATGTTTTGAACCTACCTTCAATTAGAATCCTAAATAATATGAATCTACATAGGCAAATAGAAACCAGATTTTTTTTGTTAAATTTTGAAATTTTTTCCTCTAGTTTTATTGAGGTATAATTGACACACAGTACTACATAAGTTTCAGGTGTACAGTATAATAATTTGACTCACATGCGTCATGAAATGATGGCCACGATGAGTTCAGTGTACATCCATCGTCTCTGATATAGATGCAAAAGAAAAGAAAAAGAAAAAAGAATGTACTTAGGGCATAGCAACATCAGCCATCACAAACCAAAATGTTCCTTGCTCTTGTCCCCAGCTGGGAGGCAATCTTAGGATGCTGGCCCTAAAACCATCAAATCCCAAAGGAACCCCCCGACCCATCCAAAGACAGAATCCATTCTGGAGACTCTCACTGATTACCATGGCAGAGAACAAACACATGCATTTCAGATTGTTGACAAGGAAGCAAATGGAAACTTTTTTCTGGTCAATCCTCAGTGAATTAGACAATTTTCTTAACTGATTCTCGAGTATCTCAGCCCCCTCCCCCCCCGGAATAGTGTGCTGAAATGACATTTGTCAGATATGCAAAGTATTCACTCTTTGCATCCTAACAAAATCAGATCCCTCAAACCCTTTTTGGAAAGGAGATAGAGACTAAAGTATACAAATCTACAAAACAACATGGAAAAGAAAAGGGGACATTGTGATAAGATATTCTTTTGTGGCCCTTTGGAGGCCTGGCAAGGTTACGTGTGTTTTCAGAGCTGTGGCATTGGCTACCTTCCAAAATCTGAGAGGCACCTCAAGGCAGTTGGAAGAAAGTACCATTTGGCTAGGAAACGTGGTACCAAGGGAGGCTTTTGGTCCAGGAATTGCAAAGGAAAGTAACAATAATGTTAATCAAGTGACTAGAATTGGCTTCACACAGGCTGTCGATGCAACAATTGGCAAAGGGTGCCTTTCTGTTTATTTGCACAGTTGACCGAAAATCCTCCTTCCTTCAAATGCATTAACCTCTTGATCTACTTGTTCTTAAAACTGGGGAGGTCAGAGATTCCCTTGCAAACATGAGGACCAAAAATTCCTGCGGGCTCACAATTTGCAAGGAATTTAAAAGGACCCTGAAGTCAATCCACAGACCCTGAACTGGAACCTCTGTGCTAAAGTGGGTTTCATTTGTGACCCGTGAACTCAGGGTGGGTGCAGGTGCCTTTCCCAAGAGCTTCAGTGGCAGGGACCAGCCTTCTCTGGGAGCCAGTGGGACTATTTTGATCACGAGAGAAGGACCTTACAGCTTTCCCATTCGCCTTGTGGACGCACCGCACCCACTGCTTACTGTGGAGGCATCGATCCTAACCCACCCAAAGCCAGTTCTCCCAGGGGCCTTCAGGTGTTTAAAGAGTACTGACTGGCATGACCAGCCAGGTGGGCCTA
Source organism: Camelus ferus (assembly GCF_009834535.1). Classification (NCBI taxonomy): domain Eukaryota; kingdom Metazoa; phylum Chordata; class Mammalia; order Artiodactyla; family Camelidae; genus Camelus; species Camelus ferus. The sequence continues at coordinate 21,669,910 of NC_045722.1, read as the reverse complement.
AGCCATGATGACCTAGGAGCACTCAAATCCAGCCCGTCCCCATTGGGTTTCACCCCGTAACTGGTGTGTGAGTGTATGTACGCACGTGGGCACACGTGGCAATCTCAGGCAGTCTCAGTGGCTGGTTGGGCTCATTTCAGCTCAGGTCTACACCTGGACCAATTCTTCACTTTGGAGCATTTCTGCAAATGACTTGTGATAAAGACCAACAGAACCAACAAGTCAGTGATTTGGCCCAGAAGTGATCCAGCTCACCTCCCTCACAGCCCTCGGGCTCAGAGGGGTCCTCTGGCCCTCCCTAAGGAGGCAGGGAGATGTGCCTCCATGTGACCTGAGAGACGGAGTGCTGGGTCCAGACAAATTCAAGGGTCTCCCCCACACACCAGGTAGATTGACAGGCTCCGAGTCACCCATGTAGAAAGATCTTGGCGGAGACCCCAGCCTGGTTTGGTGGTGCTCAGTGTCTGTGCCCCAAATCACAGTCAGAATGAGGCAGTGATCTGGAAAGGGACAGTATAAACCAGCAGATCCCTGCTCTGCATAATGAGCCTGTGACCACTGCCCGCTGTCTGCGTGCTAGGAGATCCCTCCCCCGGGAGATTTTGGGGTCTGCAGGCCTCCCTGATCCTACTCCCGGGGCAAGCACGTGCCTGGTGACATCCTTGTCTTGGAATACTGGCCGTAAGACAAGTGGCTTTTCACCTGACATTTGACTTGGTAATAGGCCACGGCAGCCACATGCCCCTCAGAGCCACCTGGTGGGTTCGAGGCTCGTGGTGCTCCAGCTGCTGGAACAAAATGCCACAGACTGGGCTCAAGTGCCAGATGGTTACTTCTCAGTCCTGGAGGCTGGAAGGCCAAGATCAAGGTGCTGGCGGATCTGGTTCCTGTTGGGGGCCCTCTAACTGGCTTGGAGACGCACGCCTTCCTGCCGTGTCCCCACGTGGTGGAGAGAGAGCAGGCTCTCTGGGGTCCCTTCCGCTGCCATAAGGGCTCCAATACCATCTTGAGGGCCTCACCCTCATGATCTCATCTCGCCTAGTCACCTCCCAAACACCCATCCTTAATACCATCCCACTGGGGGCTAGGACCTCAGCATATGAACTGGGAGGACACAAGCATTTAGGTTTTATGGCATCGGTGTCAGTGGGGTGCACGAAGCACATCTCCCCACTGTCCCAAACCTGCTCTGGCTGCAGACTCCATGCCAATGCAGGGGCCAGGCAGGCAAATGGTGCCTGCCCTTCCTTTCCTGTGGCTTCTTGGGAGGAGTCAGAAGGGCAGGGAGGCAGTGAGGGGTGGGGAAGCGAGACTGGCTTTAGTTGCGAGGTTGAGCGATGTTAGACCTGGTTAGACCTAGACCTTCCTCACAGCTGGGGCTCAGGGTGGAATAACCCAGGCTTCCTGCTCTGGGCCAAAGAGGAGAGCCGGGACTGTTCCGGGGTCAGCATCTCTGCAGGAACACAAAACACGGTAGCACTGGAGGCCCGTGGCGATGGCTGAGCTGGGGCCCTGGCTGGGAGCCTGCGACACTAGCTAAGAAGGCTTCGGACTTGAGCTTCTGCCCCAGGCTGTTGGGGCCGCTGCCTCTCCGGCACCCCCGGTTCAGGGTGCTTGATTTATTCTGAGGGTCCATTTACAGTCAGAGGGCCCGAGCCCCTCACTGCCCCGGGGCTCCCCCTTACTTCTCTGATAGCCTCTCTGTCTCTGACGCTCCCCTTCCCTCGCTGCTGTTGTGACATCTGCCCTGGGAATGCAGCTGGTCTGGTGGGTCATTCCCACCAGACGGGCCCGGCTTGAGGGGGATGCTGGAAGCGTCTGTCAGTAACAGGACTACCTTCTCCACTTGCATCAGCATTAAAAGGCTGCACAACCCACAACTTTTCCTGTAATTTGCTCTTCCCGCTCTCCTAAGCCTGGGCCGAGTGATGTAATGAATGCCTCTCTGTCCACCGCTCCCTGCAAGGATTTCTTTGGCAGGCCACGTGGCAGCCTGAGGTCCCCCAGAAAGTTTCCAGTTTGTTCCTTCCATTTCTTTCTTTCCATCACCCTTTCGGTCCATCCTAAGACTTTCTGAATAAATCCAGAGCAGCAAATGCTTGTCTCTGGCTCCCACGGCTCCAGCTGAAATCTCACCACGGTTCCCTAGGAACCAAGGAGCCTCGGGTTAAGAATCTCTGAGAAACTTACTCAGTTGATTACAACATTGCTGAATTTTTGGCAGAACATATGTTTATCCATTTAACTATCATTATTAAGTTTCTCTCCCACTCAGACTTTTGGCTTTATGTATTATATCATTTTTGGCTGAGTGTGCGTGATTGGGGGGTGGTGCATGGAAGGTTAAAAAGAAGAAATTTTCTGCTATTGACTATCATATCATGCTGTGTACTTAAATGTTCATTTTTCTCCCAAAGACAGCTATCTAAGAGCGATCCATGGCACTAAGCAAATATTCCTTTCTTTAAATCAATTTCCTTTTGTTTCCTTCAAAAAGTCCCTTTTATCGCTCCTGCCCTCACCGAGACTTACTCATGCTCAATCACTTCCTACTTGGGTTATAGATAGCTTTTTGTTCATGACTGGTCGAAAATGATGTCTTTTGAATATCTCAGAAACCAGACAGACAGCAGAAAAGGCTGAATCTAGGCTCTGGAAAGTAAAGTATTAGTCATCTGTTTTACTCACTCGTGCAAACACGCTGGAGGATTAAAATCCAGCTTGCTCATCGAGATTTCCAAAGTTCTCATCATCCCAGTTACTCCCATAATTCAAATTAACTTCACCTGTGATAGACACCTTCCTTGCCTCGGTGTATCTGCATTTCCGTGGACCATTTCCGAGGGGAGCAGGGATGACCCTCCATGGGAAACCCAGGCCTGCTCACTTCCCCACTCAGATCCAGGACTCACTTGTCCACGGCCCGGCTGTCTCCAGGGGAGGATCTGTGCTGACACCGCTGAGGACCCTCTCACCTCTGGCCTGAAAGGACCCCCACATTTGGCTCTGCTATAACCACAGTTCTCTAACACATCCCCTCTGTCTCTTGTTTGCCACCAATCCCCACCAGGATTCCCTGCTCTAAATTTGTTCCCTAGGATGTAGGCGCCAGCCCAGGAGGCTGGAGCAGGGCATTAGCCCACAATGCCGGTGTCCGTGCTCTCTTGCCGAGCCCGAGCCTGCGTGGTTGGCACGTCCCCCCACAACTGAGATCCTGATGTTTTCTCCTCTAGTAAGCAGCCCTCAGAGAGCAGCCTTCCCCACCATCACCTGTTTCCCTTCAGGTCGTGTTCCTGCTGTGGCTGAGAGAGCTCCGGGCCCCGCTGGGTGTGGGGTGGTCCCCGGGAGATGCCCCACCAGGGCTACATTTCCCACCTCCCTTGTGTCCGGGCGAGACTTCATGCCTGGTTCTCTTACCGAGTCCAAACTCGTTCTGCTCGCCGCACAACAGGGCAATAGATCAGGAGATGAGGTGTTGGGGCAAGGAATCGTGACTTTATTCAGAAAGCCAGCAGACTGAGAAGATAGGGGACTCATGTCCTGGAGAACCGTCTTTTCCAAGTCAGAATTCAGGCTCCTTTTGTTACTAAAAAGAGGAGGGGATGTGGTTGTTGCAAATTTCTTGCAGTCAGAATCCTTTGTTCTTGCAGCTGTCCACGTGGGTCAGGTCACAGTGTCCCCATAAACCTCCAACAAGACAAATGTTATTTTCTATTCTACAACTTGCTATCTTCATATGAATGGAAAAGTGTTACACCCTTAGAGGTCAGAGCCTTGAGAACGGACTGTCCTGTATATTTCAGGCTCTAGGCAACATTCTTTTACAAAAGGTGCAGAACCAGCAAGACAAAGCCTAGGAAACAGAGCGCAGGGTTAACACCAATGGAACAGACCTAATATGGAGTCAGAGTTGTTCTTCTCTATTGCAGTTCTTGTGCCAATGGAACGTAAAGCAGACATGCCGAGCATCACTTCTTAAGGAGCAGACGTGACTTGCCCACCATCTTCTGTTTGTTGGCTAGACAAAGAGTAAGTCAAAGACCCTGGGGACACCAACTATACAGGATGGAGGGGTCCCAGCTCCTGACATAACAAATGGGAGAAAAGTTGCCCGCAGACCAAGAATGCCTGCCTTGGATCATTACACAAGTGAGACATGAGGTCTGTTGTGTGAAGCCCCTGCCATGTGGGGGATCGTTTGTTACAGCAGCCAGTGTTCCCATCACTCCTCCACTGAACATTTTTGGCCCCCTCGCCTCTGGGGCAGCCATCCATCCTCCCAAGGGGCTAATTTCCCCCAGTAGTTGAGACCAGCATCCTGAGGGCCAGTGGCAGTCTGGAACCTCCAAATATTTTGGTGAGGTAGCCTCTCCTGTCCCATGAAGGTTATCCCCAGTTTCTCTGTCCCCCAGAAGACGTGGTGAGTGCTGCCAGGGTGCTGGGAGGAGGCTAGGGTTTGCTTCCCACTAGAGGGGAGGCTACCATGAGGTCAGTTCCCCAGGTGCAAAATCTGCACCCTTACCGCACAGTGACCCCACCTGTCTCCACTTCAGTTCTCGCACCTGCTAAACGAGGTAATGACGTCTAACCCACAGGAAAACTGTGACGCATTCAAAGCATCTGCTCCCCTGCGTACCCGGAGCAGAGTGAGGGCTCGGGAAGCGTTAAGCCCTCCCATCTCCGGCCCCCTTCTCGAGGAGGAAATTCACACACAGAACCTTAGCCATTTGCCTGAAAATCACCTGAAGAAGCAAAGAGGGAAAACCCCCTAAAAACCCAAGCTGGCCAGGCCAACTGTGCCCATCCTGGTTGAGGTGAGCTTGGCAGGCCTCCCACATTCCAGGGAGGTGAGTGACCTGGGCCTTGTCAGGAAGGCCACCCCAGACCCAACCTGACTGCTCTGCTCTTCAAACTCCCAGCCACACCCAGAGCCCCAGAAAGGGCCACAGATGCTGCATAGAGCCCCTGGTCCCCTTCACGCCATATCTAGGCCCGCCTTGTGACAGGAGAAGCTGTCCTTCTTTAAGAGCTCCTTAAAATGGCCTTGCTGGGGGTGTGTTCTCCTCCCACTGCAGATGCAGAATCAGCACTAATCCTCGATTTACAGGGATGCTGCCCAGGGCTTCGCTCTGGAACCCGCACCACTACCTTCCCACAGCTGTCTGACGCGGTGACACGCCGGCTGTCTTCCCGGAGGGCTCCAGCTCTCCATCCTCCGGGCCGGCTCTCCCCTTCCCTGACGTCACCCTCCACCTCTCCTTGTGCACCTGGGCAGCCAGCTGGGTGTCCTACAGGCCACCTCTCACCCTGAACAACTCAGCCGGAGCATCCGCTGGAAGCCAGGCTCAGTGCCTGCTTGTCATCTGTCACCTTTCCAAGGCCCTGGCCTTTGTCAAAATCCTTCCACCTGAACGCTGCTTTCCCTCCAGAAGGTCAGATCTCAGCAGAACACAGCCAACGAACCAAAGTCCACGGGAACCAAAGTGGTGACACCGAAGAGTGACCCAGAACCTCTCCTTTAAAACGGAATCAGACACTGAATGATTATATCGGACCTCTACCCTCCGCCAAACCCTGAGCCTTCCATCAGCCAAGGGAAGCTCTGTTTGGGGGAGAGGTGGTGGAGGTTTGAATCTGTGAGCTCGTGAGCGGAATCACCATTTCTTTATACACAGGGCACCTGGGGGCTCGGGCTGGCCATCAGCCCTCCCTTCTCAGCAGGGTGGGGGCCAGGAGTAAGCGGAAACATAAAAACATCACCTCCATTTTTGCCCTGAATACGGGCTTCACTGAGGCAGCTCTTCCCAAAAATACTGGCCTGGGCCCACTCTGCAGCCAGGCCTGAGTACCTCCTGAGGCCAGCTTCCAGAATAAAAAGGGAGAAGCTGACTTCTGATGGCAGACCCCTACTGTCTCCTTCCTGGGGCGAGCCTAGATTGTCTTCCAGAGCCACCTGGCAAGCCAGGAGCATCTGCTGAGGATGGACAGAGGAAATCTTTCCTGTCTTTTCTTCTCTGCAGATAGAAGGACTGTCACTAGTGCCCCAATGCCTCCAAGTGGCCCACACCCCAGCCAGGCCTCCAAAATTAAAGGGGCGGCTCACGTTTTAAACAGGGAAAAGGGAGAGGAAAAAGCTCATGTGGACTGTAGCTCTGCAGGACAGTGTGGGTGTTACCAAGTCCAAACTCATTCTGCTCGCCGCACAAGAGGCCAATAAATTGGGGGACGAGGTGTTGGGGCAAAAAATAGCGACTTTATTCGGAAAGCCAGGAAATGGAGAAGAAGGGGAAGTAATACTCTGGAGAACTGTCTTCACCAAGTCAGAATTCAGGCTCCTTTTATATTAAAAAGGGGAGGAGGCGTGGTTAGTTGCTGTAAACATCTTGGCGTCAGAATCCTTTGTTCTTGCAGCTGTCCGCATAGGTCAGGTCATGATGTTCCTGTAAACATCCAACAAGACAAATGTTACTTTCTGTTCTGCAACTTTTTATCTCTATATGAAGGGGAAAAAGTTACACCCTTAAAGGTCAGAATGGGCTCTCCTGTATGTTTCAGGCTATAGGCAACATTCTTTTACAAAAGGTGCAGGACAAGCATGACTAAGCCCAGGAAACAAAGCACAGGGTTAGAGCTAACAGAACAGACCTAATATGGAGTCAGATTTGTTTTTCCCTATTACTTGGGGACAAAAAAGAATTCAGGAATAGAACCAGGACCTGCTCTCCAATGGCCCCGTACTAATTTTTGGTAAAATCTCTACCATAGCTGGGTCCACAGGAATGTGACCCCTGCCTGCCTAGATGAACCTCAAGAGACTTAGATGATTAGACAAGACTCTAGAATCCATAATAAAAGATTTGGCAAAGAAACAAAACTTAGCATTTGAGGCTAGTGCAGTAACTTAGGCTAGAAATGCCAGTTGCTTGTAAAATTACAGATCCAATCTTTCCTGCCTGATGATAAAATGTTAGCAAGCATGGAAAGCATTCTTGATTTGTCAATGCTGCAAAACTGTAACAGAAAATGACAAATCTGACTCCATGTTAGATCGGTTCCTTTGGCTTTGATCCTGTGCCATTTCCTAGGCTTAGTCTCGCTAGCTCTGCACTCACGTAAAGATAACAAGTTGCAGAGTAGAGAATAACATTTGTTCTGTTGGAGGTTTTGCAGGAGCACCATGACCTGGCCAACGTGGACAGCTGCAGGAATAAAGAATTCCTACACTAAGAAGTTTACAACAACCACAGCCCGTCCCCTGTTTGTTTTTTTTTTTTTTTTTTTTTTTGTATAAAAGGAGGGTATGTTCTGATTGCAGCAGGATGGTTCTCCAAGACATTAGTCTGCTGTCCTCTGGGTCTGCTGGCTTTCCAAATAAAGTCGCTATTCCTGGCCCCAACACCTCGTCTCCCGATTTATTGGCCTGTCGTGTGGCGAGCAGAACGAGTTTGGACTTGGTAACAAAACTATCAGACTACAGAGTTTTTCAACAAAAACAAAATTCTCAGGTGGCATTTAGGTAGTTCAGTGACATCAACTGCTTCATGACCGAAATCTAATGAAAGAGAAAGGCCTGGTTTGGAGGGAGCCGCACTTGAGCGAGCAGCTCCATTGCTGGTGACTTCCCAAGGCCCCTGGCCGGCTCCTACCCCGACGTCAGGGCCCGAAGGCAGGGCACACGTCTGACACGCCCATGCGGGAGTGGGAATTGACACCCCAGATGGCTGTCTGTGTCCCCGTGTGCAAAGTTTGGCCTAGTGTCTCAAGTTGCTCCCTTTTCAAATGACACAGAGAGGACATTTTGAAAGGACATGCCGTGTGGTCTGTGAAGGAGGCAGGGACCAGCGTCATCCTGGGAACACACACTATGTGAGTCATGGCAGTTAAAAGGAAAGTGGGTGAAGCCTATGATCCCATGACACTTCCTGGACAGTCTCTTCCTCTCTGTCTCCCTTAATTTGATGATGACGTGTGAGGGCTTCTAGAGAATGGATTGTGCCACATTTTAATCACATCTCTTCACTAAGTGTTATAAGCCAGTGCTCATTGTCCATCCACTGTCTGAAGAACTTTGTGTCAGGCACCAGGAGCTGGATGAACAAGACACACGGGGCCCAGGTCTGTGGTGGGAGAGTCCCATCAGCAGGGACTAAAGAGACCCCACCTAGCCTGGGGGTCAGAGAAGGGCTGGGCAGGATGGGAGGTCTCAGCTGAGGCCTGCAGGAGGCACAGGGCTGGACCAAGGGAGGAGAGAGTATGAAGCGCCCGGCACAGAGGGCGGCAAGAGAGGAGGAGGCGTCTGGGGAGGGGGCCAGGATGACGTGGCCTAGAGGAGAGCCAGGCCCAGGCCAACAGGAGTTTGAATGTCACCTCCAAGAGCAATGGCAGGACACACCTGTCGCATGATGTCATTTGGATGTCGTTGACTCTGAGATGCCATCAACTTTTTTAGCCACAGTCCACTGCAGAAATGTTCAAGTGTAAAACAGTGTGCACATTGGAAGATAAGAAGCAGAAGGCAAGCCAAGCCCCTGTGGGGGTGTGAGGTGGCCCCAGGCGGGCGCAGGTCCGGGGCAGGAGGGGCTGCGGAGACGAGGCCACACTGAGCACCACTTGGGGGCGGTTTGTTCTAGCCCCTCAGTGCTTCTGTCCAGACCAAATCAGAGAAAAGGAAGACTCAAGGCCTGACTTAAGATTTTTTAAAGTCCAGAAAGTGTCCAAGAGTGGGGTGTGAAGATAAAAGGGGACTGTGTTCTTCCTGAGGGGGCATTTGTCATATGGGCCCCACCCGCACCACAGAGCTGCCTTTCTAACCCCAACTCACAGCACCCCCAAACTGTCCCCAGCTCTGCCCGCACCCCCGCAGGGAGGCAGTGGCTGCCTGCCCTCCCGCCAACGCTCAGCGCTCACCCATATTCCTCTGTTTGCATCTTACCCACATTTTGATGATTCTGAAATCATGATGCCTCTTCCAGTCGATGTGGACCTTGAAGGTGATGGTGTTTTACCCCCTGAGAAGCTGTCACACTGATGGTGCATGTTAGTGTCATCCACAATCTAGCTTTAGACTCTGGAATATTCAGTCACCCACAGGCCCAACAGATCATGCTGAAGGGACTGCGTGACTTACTTTAAAAAAAAAAAAATAGAGCAGTAGTACTTTATTTTTTTAATACTGCCGTCTCCAACTCATCTCTCCTTTTTCAGATGTGCACAAGAACCACTTATAAACAAATCCCAACCTCTATTGGGTAATTCTTCTTAAAAAGAAAAATATTGAGGAATAGCTGATGCTTACAGGAATTCAGAGTCCCAAATAGTCCGGGGATTGCCTTTTGCACCCACACTGAATAGTCCGGCTTTTGCAGAGGGAGAAATGACACCAGCAAAGCAAGGCTGGGCACTTACTTGGCTCTCTGCAGTTGGCTCTGCTTGCTGGCTGTCAGTTGATGGTGCCCATTGACACCCAGCAGCTTAGTAATCTTCACAGTAACCCGGTGACCACTGTTTGGATGTGAAAACTGAGTCTTGAGGACCGAGGGGGCTGCCTGACCATGCTGCATGGAGGTGTGCAGTCAGGGCTTGAATGCAGGTGCATGTAATTCTGCAGAGTCAGAGATGCCCGAGGGCTCCAGCATCCTCGGTGCTTTAACCCATGATGCAAATCAGCTTTCCTTAATGCTCTTTCTGGGAAGAAATGACATGCATGAGTCACCCACCGCCGCGCGGCACTTCTGCGTTCAGGAGGGTCCCTCTGTGGGTCAGTTCATGAGGCTGTTTTCTTTCTTTCCAACTATGTGCTGGGAACAGCTCCTTGGCAGAGCTTACCACTTTCTGGGGCCTTCCAGATGGTAAACAGTGAAGTCCAGGCTGATAGGTCAGCCTCCCACCCAGCTTGCCTCACCCAGTCCAACCAGCGCGTCTCCGCCTGGAGGTGGAAGGATCTGGAGCCGCCTCAATTTCATCCCTCTGTTACCGAGTTCTGCTCACCGCACGACAGGCCAATAAAATAGGGGATGAGATGTTGGGGCAAGGAATAACGACTTTATTCAGAAAGTCAGCAGACTGAGAAGATGGCAGACCAATGTCCTGGAGAAGCATCTTCCCCAAGTCAGAATTCAGGCTCCTTTTATACTAAAAAGAGGAGGGGGTGTGGTTGGTTGTTGCAAACTTCTCAGTATCAGAATCCTTTGTTCCTGCAGCTGTCTGCACAGGTCAGGTCATGGTGTCCCTGTAAACCTCCGACAAGACTCTACTCTCTGTTCTGCAAATTTTCATCTCTGTATGAATGGGAACGTGTTGTACCCTTAAAGGTCAGAGTTTTGAGAATAGGTTCTTCTGTCTATTTCAGGCTCTAGGCAACATTCTTTTACAAAAGGTGCAGAACCAGCCTGACTAAGCCCAGGAAACAGAGCACAGGGGTAGAGCCAAAGGAACAGATCTAATATGGAATCAGATTTGTTCTGACTAGATCTCCACCTGTCGTCCTTCTCCAGCCCTGGAGGCTGGAGCCAGGGCAACAACCAGGGAGGTATTGGGAACACTCGCTGGTTTGCTCTGCTTCTACCCCTGTGAGGACTGGAATGGGGCAGGGGTGGCCTCCGCCGTCTCCCCAGCCCAGTGTGCCATGACCCTCCCGTCCTCACACAAATCTTAGACCAGAATGGGTTACAATATCTAGGTCAGTACCTCAGCCAGCGCCAGCTGGGCAGAGGGGTGTTTGTCCCCTCTCTCGGGCACCATGGGCTCCAGGAGGAATACCTACCCAGTGTCCACCTCCCTCTCTTGGCTGGGGAGGGAGAGGCACAAAGGCTGCCCCTCCCGCCAGGCTGCCTGCACAACCTTAGCCTTTGCCTCCCGCTCCCAAGTCCTCTCTTCCTACAGACTGAGGGGCAGGGCTGGGGGGACTGGTGTCAGGACACCGATGGTGGTCAGGCAATTCTGGCCACTCTTACGAAGCCTTCAGGGGACTCCCTTTCCACCACGGAGAACCCAGGCCTCCCATTTACAGGAGTGGCCTTGTCCCGAGCCCAGCCCAGGAAAGTCTGCTGCTTGAAAGGAGGGGTTCGGTAGGCAGGGAGCAGAGCTGACTCGCCTCTGTTCCCAGCCAGTAGCTTAGTTCCCAGCCTTCCGCTCTCCTCCGTCTGATCCGAAGCTCGGGTGCGTGCCTACTACTGCGAGGACTGCAGCCCCACTTTTTCACGGCCTCCTATCACTTTGCTGAGCCAGCTTTGAAAGGTGAGCTCTCATCTTTCCCATCTGAATCTGGTGTCGAAAGACACTGTGGAACTTGACTAGACCAAGGAGGCCTCAGACAGGTGAGGTTTAACATGATGACTGTTACGGGCTGATCTGTGTCCCCGACCCCCATTCCTAGGTTGAGGTTCTAACCCCCCCCCCCGTACCCCAGAATGTAACCTTACTAGGAAATGAGTCTTTGCAGATTTAACCAAGATAGGTTATTAGGGTGGGCCCGAATCCGATGTGACTGGTGTCCTTACACAACGGGAAAATTTGGATGCAGAAAGACGGGCGTACAAGGAGGAGGCCATGTGATGATGAAGGTGAAAATCAGGGTGATGTTTCTGCCAGCCAAGGATCACCAGAGACGGCCAGCAAACCACCAGAAGCCGGGAGAGACGTCTGGAATAGATGCTGCCCCACGGTCCCCAGAAGGAACCAACCGTCCTGACACCCTGACCTCAGACTTCTGGGCTCCCGAACTATGAGGCAACCCCTTTCTGTTGTTTGTGGCACCCAGGCTGTGGTGCTTTTGTCGTGGCAGCCCTAGCAAATTAGCACAGTGACCAACATCCCGGATTCTCCAGAAAAGCTACAATTACAAGTGTTCTACACTGGGGTCCTCAGAAGCTGCCATGATGTTCCAGAAATTCACATTTCAGCTAGAAAAGATTCTTTCCCGAGCTGCCTCCCAGGCTCCCAAATAGCATACAAACCCACTGAGGGACCATACATTTTGACTGAGGGTTCAGGAAAGATGGACACCTTGTGTGCAGATCCACCCACGCAAGCCTGCCTCATCAGGACTCACCTTCCCCAGCAGGGAAGCAGCCATGCTTCCTCCTGCTCTCCAAACACACTTGACAGTGTCGGGGCTGTTCCATCCCGAGGAAGGCCAGGCACATCCCTGTGCTGTCCATAGACCAGCAAACTCTTTTTAGACAGAAGACTTTTGAAACCCCACAAGAGTGAGCCAGCATGCACAGGGAAGCTTTTGGCTTGGGGTGCCAGTTCCTGCTCTCAGACACTGTCCTCCACATCAGCTGTGTGAGTGCACGGGAGGCCAGCCCCGGATGAAGCGCCACACAGGCCAGTGCCATCAGACCCCTGGAGGGGCTCCTTGTTGTAGGTCACCGCCTCTCTGTGCTTGAACACATCTCGACCCTGCTGGCTGTGATTGGCTCCATCACAGTGACACAGTTAGGATGGCTCTAGTAAAACCAACTATTGGTCTTCTTGGAGGGTGGGAGGGCATGTCCAGAAAACTGAGAGGTGGCATTTATGCACCATGAAGTTTCTCGAGCTGGAAAGCCACAGGCATTTGATTAGGCGGTGCTGCTCGGTTTAGGTGTGGATACCAGGCTCTCCTGCTGTTGCCTGTCATTTCCCAGATGGGCTGATAAGGAGCTGAACACCTCTGCAATGTAAGCAGCGCCAGAGGGTCAACCAGAAGCCTTGGCGGCCCTGGTCTGAGTGCAGAAAACAATTCTCAGTGATATGTGCCCAGCTGGCTTCCATCAAAACCCAACCCACAGAGGCTGGTGCTTTGAGGCACGTCACCTGGGCTCTGGATGAAAGGTTAGAAATGCCCCAGTAACGTCGGTCGAGGACTCAGACCAAATGCTGCTTCACCTGCAGTGGAGACTCCAAGAGTGTCTAAGATGGACAGACACAGGCCACCATCTCACCTCCACCACTTCCCTGCCAGGGGACTTTGGGCAAGTCATTTAGCCCCTCTGGGCCTCAGCTTCCCCATCATCACCCTGTGGTATTAGAGCGCCTACCTCGTAGAGTCATTGTCAAGGGTTCAAAGAAATAGAGAGTAAACAGTAAGCACACACGTGCACATGTGCACACCCAGGCACCAGCCCTGCAGACGGTCTTCAGTAATCACAGCTGTCAGGTCACTGAGCCAGCAGGGCCCCGAGGACTCATGGAGTGTAGGGGGAAGCAACAGCCCAGGGTGGGGGCACACTCAGGGCAAAGTGGACCCCAGCACCCAGCCTCCCTCCCCACCCTGGGGGCCCGGTGCCTTCACACAGAGCAGGGACCCTGCATATCCTCAGGCTTTCTCTTTATTAGGCCCCAATCATTCTCAGTGTCAGGAAAGACAATTTTCTTTAATACATGAGTCTCTTATTACAGGAAGGAAACAATTTAAAAATGGCATCGAGGAAGGGCCATTTAGGTTGGGTGGGAGCCTGGCTATGTAACCATACTCAGTCCTCCGCTTTCCCACCGACATTTTTGTGAGGGTTTTTTTGGGGAATGGGGGTGTGTGTGTGTTTAAACACAAACAAGTCTGAGTCACAGAATTTAAAACCCAAGGAAAGGAATTTTCAAGGGAGTCTCTTCAGTTCCAACTCTGTGGGACCAGCTAACTCGGGCCATCTATTTACTTTGTTATTCTGTTGTTGGCCTGAAAGTTGAAATGTGGGATTAGAGAAAGGGGTGGGGGGAGAAAAAGGAAAAACCACCATGTGTAAAGAAATGAGGAACAGAACCATCCATCCAGACCCAAACAAACAGGCCCACAGGCCTTCCCCTCCACCAGCTGGCCCGTTGCCTCACCTCACTTCAGCCTGGAGTAAACACACAGGGAAGGGAAATGCGCGTCGGATGCAGGGCTGAGCATCACCAAACACCAGCTCAGTCCTGGAGGGGACATAAGAGATTCCCAGCCTCTGCTAAGTGGCCAGATGTTTTCCTCATTAAGGCTCTCCTAGGGTAGAAATGATTCTTGCCTGTTTAACACCATATTAGTAGTCCTTCTGCAAGGCCTAGGAGCTGTCTACTTTCAATTTCCCTTAGAGACAAAACTCTTAAAATGTATGCTCGTACACAGCATCGTCTATGCAATGTTTACCCTGAATCCGGCCTTTCACTGACCTCCAGCTTCCAGGAAATACCAAAGGTAGATGATGAACAAGCCAAATGACACCAGGAATAAACACCAGTCACACAAATCCAGATTATGGGACATTCTCCAAGGCAACTCTTCTAGGCTCTTTAGTCAATCTCATGAGAATAAAAATTAGATAGATAGATAGACAGACAGATAGATAGATAGATAGATAGATAGATAGATAGATAGATAGATATAAGGGCGTGGGGCAATGTTCTGGACCAAAATAGACCAAGAGAGAAACAACCGAATGCCATGTGTAAACCTAGATTAGATCCTGATTAAAAATAATATCAGATTAGTTATTACATTAGAATATGAAATCAACATTATTTCCTTAGGAATGGTGTCGACATCATGTTTATATTGAAAAATGTCTTTATTTTTGGATACAGGGTGAAGTATTTTGGCGTGAAGTGTCATGGTGTCTATGACTTGCTCTTAAATGGCACAAAAAAAGGTATGTATGTACGTACACATAGGGATAAAGCAGTGATGTCAAAGCCCCCACAGTTGTTGGATCTACATGGAGGTATTCATTATATAATATTTTTCTACTTTTTTGGTGAAAACATTCAAGCTGAGAAAAGAAAAAAAAAGCAAAGTAAAAATAAGAAAGCCAAGACAATAAAAATAAATCAAACGAAAAAAATTTTTAAACAAAAAATTTTAAAAAGGAGGGAGAATTCATTGTAATTAGAAGACACGCATTTCACTACTTTACCTTCTGAAAAAGCACAGTGGAGGAAATATTGCCTGCGGGCACACGTGCAGGACTGAACTATTAGAGTCATCTCCCAGTATCTGTGGAGGGTTGGTTCCAGAACCCTACAAGTACCAAAATTCGTGAATGCACAAGTCCCTTACATAAAATGACATAGTATTTGCATATAACCCACGGCACATCCTCCCATATACTTTAAATCATCTCTAGATTACTTATAATACCTAATACAATGTCAGTATTATGTGAATGGTTGTCAGTAAGATGTAAATATTATGGACGTAGTTGCCTGTGGGCAGCAAATTCAAGTTTTGCTTTCTGAAACTTCCTGGAATTTTTTTCCTGAATATTTTCCATCTGTGATTGGTTGACTCTGCAGACTTGGAACCCGTGGATCTGGAGGACCAAGTATACTAATGAAACAAGGAAAGAGCTGCATTCTAAAATCCCAGGGCAGGTGAGTGGTGACTTCTCAGGAGGAAGGAGGAGCATGGATGTCAATGAACATTATTGTCAGTATTCTAGTTCTTAGGCTGTGCAGAGGCTTGATGTCTGTAACGTATTACAAATAACTGACACAAATAAAATGGGAGAGAGTCATTCACGAACTGTTGAGGAGAGCTCAAATGTCGAATAAAATCAAATATTGCCCAGTTCCTGTTCTTAGTTATGTGGATGATGAGAAAATGTCCTCGTGTAGAAGTTTTCAGTCTTCTGAACACTGATGCAAACAATTATACACATTATGTGGTGTTTCTATTTATCCACTTACTCATTCCACAAATATTTACTGACAGTCTGCTCTATGCCCGATGTGTAGTATGTGTATACACATATATGTAATTTACAGAGGGTCTGCCGTATTCCAGCTACATAATATGTGTGTACCTGATATATACAAATACATAATATATATTTACTGGGGGTTTGCTGCATTCCAGGAATATATACATAGATCGAAGTCTATGAAGAAAAACATAAAGGGTACAGAGGGAGCTGGGAGCCTGACCGGGGCGAGCTCTCTGAGAAGGTGACCTTTGGGCAGGCCTGAAATGCCTGATCCAGCTGCCAAGTATTCTCGGGGCAGGAGTATTCCCAGTAGAGAGACAGTAAGTGCAAAGGGGGATTGTGGGACAGGAGGGTGTTTGGTGTCAGGGAACACAGTGGGTCAGAGCAGCTCCAGTGATGTGATAACAAGTCAGAGAAGGTTTTGAAACCATCATAAACACTTCAGATTCAGAGTGTTGAAGTAATCAGTGGGTTTTGAGCAGGGAAGCGATATATCTGATTTGTGTTTTTAAAGGTTAAAGCTGGGTAATTCTCTTGAACAAGTCAACCAGAATATGATTGTGTCCACGAAGGCAGGGGTGACATTCAATACACTGAGCAACCTGCGAGAAAAGGGTGCCGACCAATCAGAGCTGATGCTGGTCTTGCACAAGAGCCAGGAGCTGGAGAGCCCCTGCTGGGGCAGGTGGCCAGTCCTGGAGTTGCAGGATCTGGGTGAGGTCTCCAAGGTTGAGGGCAGGGGCAGTGGGGGCAGGGGGCTTTGGTGGGCTCAGGGAATGCCTGATGCCCACCTGCAGGGAAGTGGTCACCATTTTAACAAAAGACTGGGTAAATACACACCTGTATAAGGATATAATGAATAGAAATAAGACTACATCATATCTTTGTCTAAAGCAGCCAGGATGGTGCTGGAAGTTTAAGGAAAGCCAAGCAAGGTCATCAATGAGCAGGTCTGCTTCTTCCCCGGCCCCATTTATCATATAAGAATCATCCATTCACCCAAGTGTCCATTCAGCTACGCATGGACTCAATCAATTTTGAGCTGCTGGTGTATGTCAAACGTTGTTTTCAGTGCTGAGGATGTATCAGTGAACAAGATAGGGAATCTCATCAATTTCATGTTTATATTTTAATGTGGACAATTAAAACATACATATCAAGCAAAATCCAGCCAAAGAAAATGAAAGCTTTTGATGATACAGTGGTTGAGAAGCAGGTTGGATACTTTAGATTATAGAAAGAAATTAGCAAGAAATGGACAATACAAAAAAATGAGTCCCCCAGTCCTTTGAGAAGTGCCTGGCACATGGAAGGGCTTAATACACATGAGTTGAAAGAAACAAATGAATGTAGAATATTATTTAGCCATTAACAAGAATTGGGTATATCTAAATATCACCACGAAAGGGTCTCTATGAGTAGAGATAAGCTTCAGAGAGATCATTTTTTCTGTTTTATTTTTAATTGAA
This sequence comes from Camelus ferus, assembly GCF_009834535.1. Taxonomy (NCBI): domain Eukaryota; kingdom Metazoa; phylum Chordata; class Mammalia; order Artiodactyla; family Camelidae; genus Camelus; species Camelus ferus. The sequence continues at coordinate 21,652,785 of NC_045722.1, read as the reverse complement.
GTATAGTCAGTTTACCATGTTGTGTCAATTTCTGGTGTGCAGCAAAATAGTTCAGTCATACATATATATACATACATTCGTTTTCATATTTTTTTCATTATAGGTTACTGTAAGATATTGAATATAGAGGTCATTTTTTATAAAGCTAAATGCACACATGGATTCACAGAGAAAAGAGCTGTTAGAATCCACACTCCATGGTTAACACCGGGAGGAAGAGAAGAGACTTCCAGTCTTTACTTAATGTATATTTAATGTGCACATTTTAAGAACACACATTTTGAAATAATAAGGACTTTCCATAATATGCATACGTGAGTATATGCATCAGGAGGGGTGACCTGGAAATGGAGCATGAAAACTGGCGAATAATCTGATCCAGTCAAGAAAACTTAATACCAGTCACTTTACAAGTGATGACTCTTCAAACGTTTGGGCAAAGCAAACTCACTTGCACTCAATGCCATCACCTAGGCTCCCTGAAGCTCCCCAGACCTGTCAACTGTCCAAGGAAATACTTGCCTAGAACATGTTACATTTTCTAACACATGCCTATGTGCTATCTCAGAAACAAGGAGCAGAAAGCATAGCATAGAAACATAAAATAAAGAAAAGTTTCAAATGACAGCATCCTGGTGGTATCATTGAAACAAAATTGCCACTATCTACTGGTACTTAGATAATCCAGATTGTCACCTTGGAGGAAGATTAGAGTCTCCAACTCGAACTTTCAATCCAGGTGAATTCTGTTACCAGTTTACAAGAAAGAAAGGAAGGAAGGAAGGAGGGAGGGAAGGGGTGGGAAGGGATAAATTGAGAATTCAAGATTTGCAGATACTAACTACTATATGTAAAATAGATAAACAAGTTTCTACTGGATAGCACAGGAAACTATATACAATATCTTGTAGTCACCTGTAATGAAAAAGAATCTGAAATGGAATATATGTATGTACAGGTAGGACTGAACTATTATGCTGTTGCTGTACATCAGAAATTGACACAGCGTTGTAAACTGACTATACTTAAATTAAAAAAAAATTTTTATTAAAAAAAAAAAAGAAAATGAACTGAGATGGGATAGGCTGTCCTCCTGGTTTCTCAGTCCAGAGAGACCTGTCGCATGATGGGAGTACCAAAAACCTGGAAACAAAGGCATCTTGTGCAGATTCTTGTGGAAGGATTAAAAAACTAACAAGCATGCCCTCCCTAAGTTCTCCTGGGCAGTGGTGGCCCAAGAGCCCCACCATGGAGAGCTGCACACAAAAAACGGGTGGGTGGGATGCCGGCAGGAGAGCGTCCAAGGGTGAGGCTCCCTGACCCTAAAGGCTGAGCAGGAGAATCACGGGGCTCAAGCTCCTAAAAGACCCTGTAATTTTCAGTTGGCTAATGGGGGGGAAATCAACATGTGAATCACCTTTCAAGTATTTAATTTAATTAGACAAGGAAAATGAGGCTTCTTTAAAATTCGTACTCGGTATTAACTTCTGTCACAAAGCAGCCTAGCGTAATTGGTAAAAGTGAAAAAGTGATTACCGAGGCTTAAGCTTATTTATCACAGCTGCTGCACTTTCACAAAGTGAGTTTTTATGTTTGCTAAACCCTCCGCCAGAGCCGTGCAGACCCCGGAGCATGGATTCCAGTCTTTTCATAAACCACCTCTAATAAGCTGCAGCAATCGGGTGGGTGGGGAGGGGAGGGGAGGGGTGGATATTAACAAACACCCCACCCACTGGAGCTCGCAGCTTGGTCTGTTGCCCCGGTGCCGGTTCCTCCCCCTCCTGTCATGTCTGTCACTTTAGAATCAGACAGCGGTGGCAGGTGAAGGAGTCCTTAGCTCAGCACCTCTCATCCTTGGCAGAGGACTTGGCTGGGGCCACACGGCCAGTTACCAGCAAAGCCAGCGAAACCAGGCCGTGTGACGCCCATGTGACAGACCTTTCCTGTCTTCAGCAAGCTAATCAGAAAGAAAGGGGAGCAGGATCCCGAAAGCCAAAGTTAGGCGCGTTCCTCTGCCGCCCTTTATCTGGTGGTCCTCGCTGCTTTTCCAACTGCATCCATCGCTTTCCTTTCTCTCCTCTTCGCCCCAAATCTCTAAAGGTATGGAAGCCAGGTTCCTGACCCCGTTCCTCGTCGATGACTTGAGGGCCGACTGCAGCAGGTAGTAGGCACTGGATACAACTGTGTTGAAAGTGAGAAACCTCTCCACGTTATAACTGATGGGTTTTAGGAGTCACTTTTCTCAGCTCTATAAATAGACTAGAACTTCCACGTAAGGAGTGAACATTTGCCTTGTGCCACCCTCTGTGCTGGAATCCAAAAACTGAGGGAAAAATAGACCCAGCCCACAATGAACCTGTTAACTAGCAGGTGAGAAAATCATTTTTCTTTTCATGTTTAACAAAAATACTAAATGAAGTTTCAGAGAATAATAGCACAGACATCCATATACTTACCACCCGGACATCTAACTTTGTCACATCCATGAGTCTCTCCCACCTCCTAAACAGACAAATAAAACCAATTACAGTTGGCCAGAGATTGCTTGTGATCCTGGACCACTAGGTGGGAGGTTCCACTGCATTTCCCTTTAGAAAAATATTCAGTTAGGTACATTAGGAGACACGGGGTTTGGAGAACAGGACTGCTGAAACCCTAAATACTTTCGTTAAGCACCTTTGTCTGACAAGCACCTTTGTCTCTACCTCCATCTCGCAGCTGCACACTTGCCGTAATGGCTGCACCAAACTGCATTCCTACCAGCAGTGTAGGAGGGTTCTCTTTTCTCCACATCCTCTCTAGTATTTACCACGTAGCTGACAGGGAGGGGCAGGGGGATGACTTGCAGCCCTGGTCCCCAGAACCTCCAGGCCGGGCTTTGGAGCCAGGCATAGGCTGGGCCTCTGTCAGGGAGTTCCCTTGGGACCCTTGGGACATCACTATGTACTGTCCTTGCCACGTGGATTCCAACCTGCTCCCCTACCCCAAGGCCATCTGCTCCTTGAGACTGGAACCTTCAGAGTGCCACCTGTTTCTTGTCCCAGGTCCTGGATTATAGGCAGTAGCCCATCACATGTGAAGAGGAACTTTGTACATTCCCTTTCCTTCCAGTTGTCTGTTTTTCCAGTTTCCAATGGGAATGATCAAACCCATCAAATTGCATACATTAAAGATGTGCAATTTTTTGTATCACAATTACACTGTAATAAAACTTTTTTTTAAAGGTAATTGATTCTTTTAGCAGGCAGAGTTCATCCAGAGATGACTCCATGTTGGTGGCTCTCAGCATGGCTCTTGGATGGTAGCAGCAGCTTCGGGCACAAAGCTACATTCATCTCCTAGCTAATTTGTTGTTTTAATGAAATGTAGTCAGTTATAATGTGTCCATTTCTAGTGTACAGCATAATGTCCCAGTCATGCATATATGTATACATATATTCATTTTCATATTCTCTTTCATTAAAGGTTATTACAAGATACTGAATATAGTTCCCTGTGTAATACAGAAGAAATTTGTTTTTTACCTATTTTTATATATAGTGGTTATGATTGGCAAATCTCAAACTCCCAAATTCATCCTTTCCTACCCCTTTTCTCCCGGTAACCATAAGATTGTTTACAATGTCTGCAAGTCTGTTTCTGTTTTGCAGATGAGTTCATTAAGTCCTCTTTCTTCTTTTTTTTTTTTTTTTTTTTGAGATTCCACATTTGAGCGATATGTGGTATTTCTCTCTCTCTCTCTCTCTCTCTCTGGCTTACTTCACTTAGAATGATGATCTCCAGGTCTATCCATGTTGCTGCAAATGGCATTATTTATTATTTTTCATTGCTGTGTAGTATTCCATCATATAAATACACAACTCCTTTATCCAGTCATCTGTTGATGGACATTTAGGTTGCTTTCATATCTTGGCTATTGTAAATAGTGCTGCTGTGAACACTGGAGTGCATGTGTCTTTTCAAATTAGAGTTCCCTCTGGATATATGCCCAGAAGTATTATTGCTGGATCTTATGGTAAGTCTATTTTCAGTTTTTTGAGGAATCTCCATACTGTTTTCCATAACGGCTGCACTAAACTACATTCCCACCATCAATGTAGGAGGGTTCCCTTTTCTCCACAGCCTCTCTAGCATTTACCGTTTGTGGACTTTTGAATGATGGCCATTCTGACTGGTGTGAGGTGACACCTCATTATAGTTTTGATTTGCGTTTCTCTGCTGAGTAGTAATATTGAGCATTTTTTCATGTGCCTATTGGCCATTTGTATATCTTCATTGTAGAATTGCTTGTTTAGGTCCTCTGCCATTTCTGAATTGGGTTGTTTGTTTTTTTGTTTGTTAAGTTGTATGAGCTATTTATATATTCTGGAAATTAAACCTTTGTCAGTCGCATCATTTGCAAATATTTTCTTCCATTCTGTAGGCTGTTGTTATATTTTATTTTTTCTTAAAGTGGGTAACATCAGCTTAGCCCCCCAAGGGGCCCAGGCTGCACCCATGGGCTGGGAGAGATTGGTGGGTGCTGTGGTTCCCCGGGTGGCTCGGGGCGCTCAGCCTGCACACAGCCTGACGTGGCAAAGGGTCTCCCAGCTGCCGTCAGCACTTGGGGCCATGCTCCCTGTGCATTTCTCCATCTCTGGGACACGTTGTTGGCAGCCTGCCCCGCGGGCAGTGCCAAGGCACAGGCTGGCTGAAGCAGCCAGTCATTGTCTACCCCCACCGCCACCCCCAGCAGTGAGGGCTGTCATCATTAATGTTTGGCAGACGTATTATTTATGAGCTGCTAAACTAGGTTGACGAAGAATAACAGCAGGATAACAGAACTACAGGCTACTGGGTTTGTCTGCGCCCAGCTCAAATTAAGCAGTTGCAAAAGATAATTGGAGACATAAAGGCCCAGACATAGACTCAGCTTATAATGTGGCAGGAGAGACTTGAAGTCTTTGTTCACATAACACATACAGAACCATTCAAAGCTGGCCCATAAAACCCAGGGACGCATTTCATGTGTGGCTTCTGAGAAGCACTAGATCTACTTTACAAACAGCTCATGCACAAAGTAGGCGGTTTCTCTAACAGCTCATAGTAACTTGGATTTTTCTCTTTTTCCCTCTCTCCTTCACTTGCCATGGAAAAGCCTAAATACCCAAAGGCAGTGGTTTCCGGACCAGCAGTGTCCACACCATCTAGAAATGCAGATTCTCAGGCTCTGCCCAGACCAGCTGCATTAGGAACTCTGGGAGAGGCTCGGTAATATTTTAACAAGCCCTCTAGGGGATTCTGATGCCCCCTCGGGTGAGACCCACTCACACTGATGTATTCAGTGGAGCACCATAATTCCACACTCCAGGAATTGTGTACATTTTGAACTTTGAACGTGGACGTCCTTGGCCAAGCGAGCCCTACCCATGTCCACACACTTGGTCTCCCCACACCAGCCCTGCATCTTTCCTCTCCCGTCTACGACCCATCGTCATCTGGCTCCCTCGCTGGCCGGCTCCTGATGCTAGAACGTCCATACGGGCGCTCAAAAAATATGTAGTGAACAGGCAAGCGATCCTCAACTGACCATTTCCAAACCTTCCCCAGATTTTGTGACCACCTCCATAAAGAACACATGGGTGGAGTCTGTGGACACTGGATCAGGAACCTGCCAGTCACACAAGCTGGGGTTCCACTGCGTCAGGATGACCAAGGGACTGCTCCCAGGAGATTTATGATGCAGTTGTCAGGGGTCCAGTTGGACCGGAGGAACATCTCGACTTACCTGTCATGTGACGACGACTAAGCAGGCATTTTATTTCTGTCCATTAAAACAGAAGGTGATTAAAGCACTTTTTAATTTATAAAATTTAAGTGAAGAAGGAAGGTACTAATGGTATCAGTTAATCTCAGGTCAGTGTTTCTTTTTTTTTTTTTTTTTTTTGAACCGCCTAATAACTTCCTAAACATCAAGCATTTCCATGCAGCGAGCTGGTTAATTACAGGCTTTGTGAGTGAGTGCTCTGGAATTCTCAAAGGAATAGCCAGGACCCTCATATAATAAATAGGGTTTAGATGTCCCATACTGGGGCCTGTGCACTGGCCTTTTTATCTTAATGCACAAAGGTGTCCAGGAGAGGATGCAAGGAGGGGTTGCACACGCTGGGGAGCCAGCCTGGCTCAAGGATGAGGTAGACTAAAGGCTGGAACCTAGGTGCCTGCCCCCCCAGCCCTGCCCCCTCCCTACTTGCTGCAGGCCACTGCTGGGTCCGCTCTGGTGACACAGCGAACCTCTAGGGGGCCTCTCAGGCAGATGAGCATCCTTGTGGATGGTGACATCACAGCTCATCATCCAAGACACTCAACGTTGCTGTTGTTCCCCTCCCAGCTCTGAGAGTCTTCCTTCAAAGGTAACCTGGGAGCCTGCAGAGGTTGAGCTGACAGCGCCGAGACCTGGAGCCTGGCCAGCATCAACGGCTGTGAGGCTGGGCAAGCCCGCCAGCCTCTCCTCTCCCTGAATGTCATGGGACACCCCAGGTCCCTTCCAGCCTAACAAGTCTCTCTGCTCCCTCAGACTTTCTCACTGGGATGGATGTCCAGGACCCATGTGGAAACAGTTAAGCAAGGAAATGAAAAGGTGGGGGAGAAAGGGGGCTGAGGGAGCAGACTCTGAGCCCCAGCTTTGCTGGGGACAGATGGGGACTGGGTGCCCTGGAGGCAGAAGGAGGTTCACATCCCTGTCACCTGGCTCATTGCCACCGCACAAGCGAGACTCAAGTACAGGGCAGCGCCCCCGAGGCGGGTGGGCGAGCTGCCCACGGTACTGGGTGGCCAGGGAGACAGACGCTCGGCAACGACCACAGGGGTTGGTCAACGTGTTGCTTTAGACACTAGGAAATTAGACCCCTTTGACGACTGGACGGAGACCAGACTCTCCTCCCTGGAAAAGTCATATGTGCACACGTACAACACTGGCACACCCTCCCAGGGGTTTCCTAGTTCTTCACTAAGAACCCAGAGGAACACAGGGACACAGAGAGAACAAGACAGTGGGTGGTACCTGTGACAAGTGGTGGTGACGACGTCCGGGGAGCCCAGGGAAGATGTGTAAGCGTGGGGAAGCGCCCATGGTGAGGAGGCATGGGAGGGTGGGGTGGCCGGGCCGGGGCAGTGCTCAGCCTGACAGGGGAACTGAAGAGGGGAGGAAGACTGCCTCAGCCTCATCTGTGAAAATGACCAAAATTCCCACCTGGCAGGATGGAGGTGAGAATTACAGGAGAATAAATGTAAAGTAGCTGAGAGCGCAACAAATCAAAGGTGAGTTCCCTCCCAGCTTTCTTACCTGGCACCCGGGCTTTGAAGGGGAACTCACGCCCACCCCTCACTCTCCAAACCTCTGGGAGGCCAGTGACGGACTACATGCAGGTGTTGTTCTAGTTATTGGGCCACAAAGCCTCAGGCCAGATCCCTGCCTCCCAGAGGCTTCTGGCCTGACAGATGGACACAAACAGGCAAGCCAGTTTCCCCTTAGAAAGAGGAACTGCCAGGCATCTTTTCAACTAGGACTTCTCAAAGGAACGGGCAGGCCAAGGGGTGGGATGGGCGTCTGACAAAGGGGTGCCTTGGAGAAGCCGTCCCCACGGGAGCCCGACCACCAGCTGGGTTAGCGCTGAACGCCCAGGAGGATGGGAGCCCTCCCCTGGCCTCCCAGCCGCAGGACTGCCAGCCCACACTCACACCTGAGCTCCCGCCCCTCCATCGCCTCCCTAGTTTCCCGTCTCCTTTCAGACTTGATGAGCCCAAGGTAACTATAAATCCACAGGTCCTCAACACTGAAGCCCTGTTCACAGCATACGACCTCAGCTGACCTCTCTGCAGAGGCACCTCGAGGCCCACCTCCCCTCCCCAGAGAGGAGACAGCCACACTTTCCTCCCTGACATGTTTCTTTCATCAGAATCTCACTGTCATCTAAGGCTTTATTTTAACTTACTGATTCACGCACACCCATCCCTAGGAGGTGGGGAGCAGAGGATAACACACATTTGTCACACGTTATGGAGCAGAGATGCCTGAGGACAGATTTTATACGAATCAGGACTAAAGGCGAATGTTCTGAACAGGCTGCAGCGAAGCAGCTGCTTCGCAGGCCCCCAGTGGGTGCAGGACTCAGTGGCAGAGCTGTGCTGGCCCAGGCGAGGCAGCACCCCACATTCTTTAAGGGGCTCCAAGGTAAGGCCGTTACTGCTACCAGCTCCACCCGTCTCAGCTCTAGGCTCCTGGTGCACCTTGCTTGGAGCTGGTCCTCAGACTGTAGCCATGCATCCGGCCCATTTCTCCAGGGGTCCGCTCCCCCTACAGGAGAGGCATGAAGCAAGGGCCTTTTATCTCTCCACCACTGGTCTCACATGAGCTGGTGGAAGCCCTCACCCCCTATACCCCATGCCCTAGGAACACCTGCCTGGGGTGGGGAGGTGGTGACTTTCAAATCCACCCTGTATTGGGTTTGACAGGAAGTTGGAAGAGAAATGGCCACCTTGTTATTGACATGTCCACTGCAATTTTAACCACGGGACCCCGAAATGTTCTGTGGGTAGGAGACGTGAGTTGACAGTACTTTCTGGAATAAAGCATCATTACCTTCATCTCAAGGGCTGATGGTGTAAACTCACCATGTGACATCGTCCAAGTCCACAGCTCCACTCGGCCAACTACACCTAAATCGTCTATTTGCTAGAGATAATGACCTGACAGGTTCACTGAGCAATCAGCTTCTTACAGAAAAACTTGAGGAGAGGCCTCAAGGTAAGAAACATCTGTTTTAAAATACACACAACAAATTAGTTGCTGTTGATCCAAGAATATTTATTTCAATTCAACTTTTAACTTTAAGACAAAATGTCCAAGTTCCTCTCTCGGCTTCTCCACCAGTATCTTTAACTCTGAATGGAAATATCTATTGTGAATGTGAGGGATCATAAAATAGCCATTCCTGAGGGTGCCCTCAGAATCGAAGCTGTTTCCTTTCAGTCAAGATTATTCAAAAAGGTACGGTGGGGACCAAGATGGAACTCTTGGAAAGTGCTTTTAGGAAATTAGAGGCAGTTTTATGGACATGTGGCTTTAAATCCAGGACGGAGATGTATAAAGAGTCTCACCAACTCTTGCCAAAAGGTATCTCATTCCGTCACTGCTGTTAACAATGGGTCAATTCCTGTTCTGTGGAAAACAGCTGATGCGAGTGAGGACAGAACCACCTGAAGCCAGTTCACTGAAGGACGGATGCAGATGTGGAGGGGGCCTGGCCACCCTGCCCTTTACCACAAGTCACTCCAGGCTGGGCCACAGCTAGCAAGTCCCTTCAGATCTCAACCTGCAAAAGGAAGGCTTCCCTGCCTGTAAAAGAAAGGGTTTCGACTAGATTAATTCACTTGAAAAATACTGACTGAGCACCCGCTGGGTGGAAGGCACTGCGCCACGCAGGCACTGTGGAGAGGAGAAAAGGTTCAAGTAATTTAAGGACCGACTCTGCCCATGCCCCACAACTGCACGTGGGAAGTGAGTGGTGGTAACTGGTGATCAGCCAGAGGCTCCAACTCAGACCCCATCTAGCTGTCCTTAGGACTGAGGAGAGGTCTGTCCAAGGACAGCTGGAACCCACGAGGACCCCAGTGAGCTCGGGCTCCGGGTGGGGAAGCTCTGAGCTGGACAGGCATGGAGGGTCTCCCGCCCCAGAGGTGTAATCCTTCAGAGGCTCCACACGCTGTGGGAGTTCACGGAGGGAGACTCTTGGGAGACGGAACTCCCCACGACCAGACCCAGTGGTCTCTTTGGAAGCCTGCCATCCCAGTGCCCTTGCACCGTTGATAATGTGGGGTCTACTGCCTAGTGACCATGGTGGAGGGAGGGGTGGCGGGGTGAGGGCAGAGGGAAGGTGGAAGAAACAGCAAAAGGCAATCCTGATGGGAATTAGGGAAACGGTATTTACCTGGAATTTGGAGCTGGGAAGTGCTGATCTGTCACCCACCTGGCTCTGGGTTCCTCAGAGGCTTGAAAGAACTAAGTTACTGGCTGAGGACCCATCACCACCTGTACCTATGGCTCTGGAAGACTGATTCTTTCAGCAAATGCTGTTTGAGATTCAGGCAAGCAGGACCCAAGGTCGATCCTCAAGGAGCTTGCCGTGCAATGGACTCAGCAAATGATTTCTTAAGAACACCAGGAAGAAATGCAATTTGTCTCTGTTGCTACCAAAGATAGGGAAATGGCTGTAGTCCAGACTCATTTATTAGGCTTCTTAAACGATACTGAGCTAGATTTCCATCCAGGTCAGGCAGGGAAAACAAGCGACATGGGCCCTCGAACATCAGCACCTGAAAGCAACGGGGCAAGGCCCAGGCCTGCCTGCGCACACGTGTGTACTTCACGGAAGGGTTAAGTGGCCAGAACTGAGAGGGAAAATCTAGAAAACCTCTAGAGAAATATAAAATAGTCATGTACAGTAAGTCCATGCCCTACCAGTGTTCTTTTTTTTGCTAAAGAAAAAGAAAACTGAGCAGTGACCTGACCCAAAACTATCAGAGGAAGAAAAGCAACATTAGCTCAAGACTGAGCAGCAAGAAAAATATGACTCTGTCTGCCAGATAAAATAGGAAATATTTGCAGCTGGACTACCTCTGTGTCAGCCACAAAGGGCCGTCTACTCATTGCACAGTCGAGTTTCTCAGCTTCGACTGAATCTCCTCATCCGAATTAAGCCATCTCATTTCTGATTCATAAAATACTGTTTCACATAAGTTGAGTCACTTCATTACTACTTAATGTAACGTAAAATAAATTACATTTACATTCATTTGAAACGATTTCCTAATTACAAGGAAAAATTACTTTAAAAAGTTCTAAGTATGATTTTTAAGATGCTGGAACAAACCAAGATTTAATTTAAAATAATTTTACAATAACTATGAATGATTACATGATTTTGTTTTTAAGGTCGTATCTTCAACATAAGAGAAAGAACTTGCTTTAGTCTGCTCCTTTATTCCTAATGGTTTATGGGTCTAAAGAACTGATACATCACTTAGCTTGTGGGTGCACAATTGAAACCAAGCACAGGGTGCTCTGGGCAGAGGCGAGCAGGTGAACTGGAAAGAGCCTCCTCTAACACGTGGTGGACAAGAGCCCGAGCACTGCAGGACCGGCACTGGTGCCGCATTTTCTCCACCACAGACGATCTCTTCTAGAACCTTCCGCAGATCACCTCAGTCTTTTCAAATGGGACTACAGATGTTAACCATCACTCAGGAATCATAGAGTTTTTCTGGAAGATGATGAGATATCTATAAAATGTATCGTGATCTTAGAGAAATATATTACAAAACTTGGAACACTACTTCCCGGCATCAGACAAGAAGAGTCCTGGGATCCGGTAGGGGTCAAAATGCTGGCTGACCCTCTGTTTTGATTATCAAAGATTTAAGAGATCTTATAGGTAATAACAGAAATAACTAATGATAAAATAAAGACAAACTGCCTTTGTATCTTAGGACAAATCTACATCAACCCTACGCAGCAGTATCTGGCCATGGATATTTAAAATCTTTATTGGTATTTAAGCTAATATAAATTATAACATCAAAATTTGTAAGACCTGTTAAAGAGAACACAAAGTTACATTATGTGACATAAATATCAACAGATGATAAAAATCCATTTTCTTTTGTCTTTGAAACTCAACTACAGGGGATGTGGAAATATTTTTTTTATCAAGTGGATAATCTGTTTTATCAATAGCTAGTAAGCCGTTTTTGTAAATTGTCTTTCAGCTGAAAAAACAATATGCTACTTACATCATATTGGAAAAGGAATGACCTCAAGATTTCCAAGCAACACAGCAATTTTTCACATCTGAACTCCCCTGCTGATCATTAGGAACAGTTTCAAATGTCCCATTCTTGGCTTTCGTTTCAAACCCTGAACAAGTCTGTAACAAGGTTATGGTTGCAAAACATCGAATTTCTGCACGGGGCGCTAAATTGTCTGTCCTCCCTTCTCTTAGCACACCATCATTCATATTAGTTTGAGGTCTCTCCTGAATCAAGCTGTGCGTATGACATACAGAGGAAGTATGAAATCTGTTATTTAGCTTCTATCTCTTGCAAGCTAATACACTACCTCCAATTCATTGTTTAACTGAATTTACTGTTCTGTGCTTAGAGATGCTATGGTCCAAACTCTGCCCTCTCAAGGTGAGACAGAGGGGACTATGCCCCCAAGAGGCTCAGTGCTGGATCAACACATTCAAGAATGTGATAGATAGTCTTCTGTTGGCTGGTATTTGCAGAATGCATTAAAAGGCAGTGGCGGAGGGGACACTTCCTTATCTGATCTGAAATGGTGGCATTTTCTGTGCTGCATTCTTACACAATTCCGATGATTTACAATGCTGATGAGTGAAAGACAGAGATCTGTTTCTTTTCACCCAGTAGCTGGAAGTATTAAAAAGTTAAGGTGGACTAGAAATAAAACACAATTCCAATATATTTTAAACCAGATTTAAGTTTTTTTTTTTTAATTCAAATTGACCCAAAGCAAAACTTACATTACAAAGGAAGAACAAAATACATTATGATAGAACACACTAGGAGTTACATGAAAGCTGAATTTGTGGGCAAAGGGCCTCCTCATCCCAATCACATTCTGGACGGATGAGAGTTAGAATCTCAGTTTTTGCATGGTCCACTCTCGTAATTAAACTACGTGTTCTCGTCTCTTAGGGTGTGCATCTGACAGATCAGGCTAGACTCCCTCACACTCCAGATGTGTACTCTCGCTACTGCCAGAACTCTGAATTCTCTAGCGGAAATGCTGTTCCAAGCATGACTGATAATGGATTAAAAAAAAAAAAAAAAAAAAGCCAAGTCCTCCAAACTAACAAGCGTGGATTATTCTGTAGTAAAGAGTTTAGAAATATGGGAATTAAATAATCTAAAAAAACACTCTTACTCTGCTGTACATTTATAAACACAAATATTTACACACACAAAAAAATCTGTTTTCAAAAGATGAGGTTTGCAGTTCATTAATGATCATAATCTTTTTATGAGCTGGTTTCTTTGGTGTACTTGCCAAATATATTTTTATAAAGGTTTAGTAATAGGCTTAAATGATAAATTTCAAAAGAAACATAGAAGGATCAGTGACAAATTTATATTATTCTTAACATATCAGTCAAGATTCTGGAAAAACCAATCGGCTGATTTTCTGAGAATGTCTGTTCTCTATACTCATTCTGTGACCACAGAATGCTTCTCTGCCTATCAAATTCAAGTGTAGACCCACACGTTCGCCCCTATTTCCATCAGTTACCAACGCTGAGACATTTTAGTTATTGTTACATATGATATGTGACTGGGATTTTATTAACAACAAAAAAGAAAACATTCTTTTTAAGCTTCCAGATAAATCAAACCTCAAACAATAAATAATGGAATTACACACTTCTTAATTAAATAGAAATTTCGATTCCGGGAAGAGCTCTCATAATTTTTTTCTTAAGTTGCAGCAGCCTTACAGAACAAAGAATTTACCTTTATCTGATCTTTTTACTTGGAATTCCCTGACTCACACTCAGTGGCTAACTTAGTTCGGAAACCTTCAAGTGGTTGGGGAAAGAAAATCACTTTACACTCACTGAATAAACAGACACACATGAGGAAATGAGCCCTGTGTGAACGTCACACTGACATCACTGCTCAGAGCGCAGGACCCCCGCACCCCCTCCCATCTCCTTGTCTCCCTGCCCAGGGTTTCGGGGAAGAGGAACACTCTGTTCCTTCCTGGCCATGCCATGCCCCTGATGTGACACCGTGTCTTACCTCTGACCCAGGTGTTGGTTTCCAGAACGAGAACACAGCCCGGATCCTAGCTTCCCAAGGGACACTCTCTCTCGGAAGGCAACTTTTTGGAGCTTTTGTTATGGGGAAAGACAGACCACCCATTTCTACTCATCACATACCAGTTACAGTTTGGGGATGGTTACAAAACTGGTCACACTCTCACTAACTCCCTGCAAAAGAGTGTCTGTGCCCTGTCCGTGATCCCCCAAATCATTCCCTTCTCGAAGCTGCCGTTCTTCAGAAACCTATACATAGCCTAGACCCAGCAGAACAGATTCTCTGATGCCACAGCTTTGCTGCATCCAAGAGAACAAATTTGTGCTTGAAATATTACTGCTGGCTCTGAAAAGGGGTAAAGCCAGAGCCGAGTTCTAATTCTGTTGTTATACTTTTCAGGCGAAATAGTTTTATTCTTAATGACTTAAAACTAGAAATGCAGACAAGGGAAGCCCTTCATCTTGTAAACTTTTGATAACAATTTTATTACAAGTGTGTAAATATTCTGAAATTTCCCAAAGCACTAAGCACAATACTGGGATATTTTTAAAGCTTCTTCTGAAACTAATATGATGACAACTCAAGCACAGAACTCATTTCTCAGGGCCTCACCGTAGACCCTGAATGCCTCTGGAATCACTGTTATTGACACTTTATCACATCTGTGTTTACACTGCAGAAATATGCCAATCAGCCTAGAAAATAAAGTAACTGTTCTGAAGAGCTTCACTGTGTACATATCCTTACAAATGGATAGGAAATGTTTAATTAGCGTATTAGGAATTAACCAGGCTTACAAATGTGCACCCATTAGAAATTCTTGCCCTTTAGAAATTTTATTTTAACTGGGAAGAAAAAACAAAACAAAACACCAGGAAACCACCCCAAATTATTTAACCATTAAAGCCAAATGGTTTCACAATATTTTGGGCTATTTTTAGGGAATACTCTACCACCAGGATAGGAAATTTTCTGCTTAAAGTGAAGTAAAAGACAAAGCTTAACATGGAAATTGCAACTGACATAACTCTGGTTCTGCAATTAAAATTAAAGTGGCGGCTCCTGTTCTCACAGGTATGTCAAAGCCGGCTGTGGAATGAGGAGCACTGAGTGAAATAATGGATAAAATACACCAGAAAGAGTATTGCACTGGAGGCACTGTTTTAAAAAACAGAACGCATTGGCTTTAGAAAGTTATCTTCTTTCCCATTAATTTTTTTAAAAGCACAGTTCAACTAGAGATAGAAGTTGAGACCCAATGTCTCTGGGTAGTGTACAACAGTTGTTAAAAAAAATAAGTTAAAAACAAGAGCACACCAACAGGAAAGCAGGGGTACTGGATGTATGTCATCCAAAAGCTACATTAATTAGGAAGAGAACAGTTTGAAACAGCCAATTTGTACTCATTAAAAATGAAAAAGGTGACAGCATGACTTTAAAAATTTCTTAGGGCATTTTCCAGTAGAACCCAGGACCCCCTGGGTGAAACTGTGCCTCCCAACTTTAACAAGTGCTCTGCTGGTTCACAACACCATGCACGCCAATGAAACCATAAATTTGGAAAAGGTAAATTCTCCACTCCAAACCTGCTTGTGTCATTTTGGAAAAAACAATTTTTTTTTATAAATGCAATATTGTATAGAAAGCTTGGACCTCTTAAACTTGGACCAAGAAACCAAATTAAGACCTTCAAGCATGTGGTGTGTGTGTGTGTGTGTGTGTTTATATATATAAAAAAAACCCTCCCCTACAATGAAAACCAACCAACCAACCAACCAACCAAACAAAAAGAAACCTAAAAGTGTATACCTGCTTTCTGACTTCACAGCAAATCAGAAATTGCATAGGATATACTTTGTGCAAGGCAAAAAGCCTTTTAAGTATCTGGAATATAACTCCTAATCTTGCTCACAGTTCTGTATATCAGATATCATCAAATTTGTGTTTTAAGTAGTCTTTCATGACCTTGGCAATTGGTAGTTCATCAAGTAGCTTTAGGTTTTGAAGGCCTATACATTGTCGAATTTTAATTCGGCACAGGTCCTGCAAGTTTCTGGGCTGTCCTAAAAAGACAGAAAGAAGAAAATGTTACAAAGCTACAAAGCACAATATTTAAGGCGCGGGCTTTTAGGTTCTGAAAAGAACAGTTGGGTTTCACTGGGAAGTGTCTCTGTGTGGACTTTACGTGCAAAGGATTAGAGAGACTCCAGCTAGAAGGACGCATCCTGGGTACCTTGATGTGGTGTCTTGTGATGGTTTCACATCCCTGGGATGGTCAATATTTTCACCTCCATTTTACAAATTAAGGACACTAAGGATCAGGGATTTAAGTTAGTTGCTCAATGTCAGATGACCAATTAAAAGCTTTTGAGACCGGGACTAAAGCCAGTTCTTCTGATTCTAAGCCTGGTATTCTTACCATTACAAATCAGAATGCCAATTCTCATCCTGCACAGGCCTCTGAGGTGATGGGTTAACACCTGTGTGAGCGAATCACTTCTCTGGGCCTCAGTTTCTCCATCTGAAAAGTGAGGGAACTGAAAGGGATGCCTTCTCACGTGGCTCCTCCTGTCAGCTCACTGTCCAGGGCAGTGACACAATCCTGGGGAGCCTTCTCAAAGGACATCTGCCCACCTGCTCACCATGATTTTGGACAGCAGAGGCGGGAGGGCATAGGCTAGGGGGGCAGGAGTGGGTTGGAAAAGCACCCTAAGCTATTCTGAATCTGTCTCTTCAAACCTCACATCCCAACCATCTGCCAATAAAAACCTCTGCTCTAACACAAACTCAAAAGAAAAATTATAAAATACAATTTTTTCACTTTTGGATATTGTGTTTTACCAAAACAATACAAGTGACCACAAACACAAGCAAAAATTGTATGCAACAGTGCCTCAGATAAAAACAAAACAAAAACAAAAACAAATTTCTTCTGTATAGCACAGGGAACTACATTCAATATCTTGTAATAACCTTTAATGAAAAAGGATATGAAAACAAATATATGCATGTATATGCATGACTGAGACATTGTGTTATACGCCAGAAATTGACATATTGTAACTGACTATATTTCAATAAAATTTTTTAAAAAAGTGCTTGAATTCACATAAATTCTACTTTCATATTAAATGGTAACAATAATACAAACTAACATATGTCGAATGTGTACTCTGCGCTGTGTAGTCTTATAAGCTCCTGACAATATACTAACTCGTTAATCCTTCCCTTTTATGAGGGAAGTACTTTGATCATCATCCTGATTTTACAGACTCTTTTCGTCTCCAAGATTAAGTAACACACTCAAAGTCAAGCAGAATGCCATACTTCAGTGGTTCTCAAACTCCTTGGTCTTAAAACCTCTTCACATTAAAAAAAAAAATTATCCAGGACCCCAAAAAATAACTTCCATTTATGTGGGTTATATCTATTGATAATGATCATATCAGAAGTTAAAACAGAAATTTCAGAAATACTTAGTTCATTTAAAATAATAAACTTACTATATGCTAACATAAGTAACACTTATGAAAATAATGGTATTTTCAAAAATGAATCATGAGAAGAATGGCAATCTTTCACATTTCTGCAAAGCTTTTAAAGGTCTGGCTTAACAGATGATCACTGACTTCTCATACATGCTTCTGCATTCAGTCTGCTGTGATGAAACCCCATCATCCCGTCTCTGGACAACTCTATTTCCTCTCACGAAAGAAAGAATGTAGAAATGACAAATAACATCTTAGTATTATCATGGAAATCGGTTTGACCTTAGATGCCCTGAAATGGTCTGGGTTAACTCCAGGGGTCCCCAGGCCATTTGTGGGGGACCGCTGCTATACTTAGTCCTTGATCCTTTACTTGAACTGTACAGGTTTAGAGCGATCACCATTATTCAAAATTAAGTAATTCTTCACGAGTGAAAAAGCATCCTTAAGACGCAGATCTCTGCTCTGTAAGATCTGTATGAACAGGTGCTTTCCAAGAGGTTCTGAACCTTAAAATGTCCATAAACCAGGGGCACGTGTATCTACAGATGTCTGAGCAAGGATCCCTGAGTGGCTGTAACACACGCTTGTGTCTCTTGGCAAGAGGGCACTTCATCAGAGATGAGGTCAGGTTCCCCAACAGATACTCTCAGAGCTCCTCTTCTCTGCAGCACTGAATAAGGCTATGAGTTTACATTTATTTGGTGATGATCTATTAATGCCCATCTTCCTCACATGCTCCAAGAGAGCAAGACAATTTCTGGCCGCCAGTGTAAAAGCCCAAGGCCTGAGACAATACGCAACAAATACTAGTTGAATAAATGAATACTTAATAGGCTGGCCCTTGAAGTATTTTATACTGTTTTACAGTCGACTCGTTGCAAAACATACCCATGTCAACAGCAGATCATTTTCTAACCTGTTTTGAATTATTTTTCATCACCATTCATGGGCTACCTTTAGGAAGAGAATAAATTATCACTGTCATTTTTCAACAGATGCTTATTGTATTTGATCTGCAAATGCAAACCAGAATATGAATTAGGTTTGAATCTTCTTTTTTCAAAGAATTTGATTTTCCTAATAGATGGCAGGTTCTTTTCAAGTACAATATTAATGAAAAGGGCAACCACAATGTATTCAGGCAAAAAACACATGAGGATAAAACTGACATAGAGAAGTATATACGTGCATCCTTAAGCGAAAACATGTCATCCAACAATGTGGAAAACAGTATTATTGGAATTTGCTTAGCTGAAGTAGAAGAGCTGGAGACAAAAGGTTCCAAATGGGGTATATCTTCTGATGATCTCGTTTCATAGCAAATTACACTCTCCAAAAATGACTGCAGGAACTCCTAAGCCTTGTGTTCTCTTTACAGCGGGACTGGATACCCCAGCATTGAGACACAGTTTCCAGGTTCCCTCTCCTTGAAAGTGACTAAGTGACTACGATGGGACTCAAAAATCATAGCTTTCTCCTGGCCCTTGGGACATTCACTCTTGGAACACAGCTATCACTATGCCATGAAGGAGACCAAGCAGTCTACAAAAAAAGAACTAACATCCCCACCCCATAGTCCAGGCTGAGCTCCCAGCCCACTGCCCACACCAGCCAGCCAGCTACCAGAGTGAGAGCCCTCTGGAAAGTGGAGGGGCCCCAGTCAAGCAGCTCCAGATGACACTGCCTGGAGCAGAGAAGTAAAATGATCAGCCATTATTATTTCAAGCCAGTAAATTTTGCAGCATTCGATAACCGAGTGAGATTCTGGGATATGGAAATAGGGTGTTGCCATTAAAAAAAAAAAAAATCCAAAACAGGTGGCTTTGCGTAATTCCTGTCTGCAGAATGACCCTGAATGGCAGATGCCCAGTACAATGGTTACAAAGCATCAGCTCCGGAGCCAGAATGGGTGGGTCTGACTGCTGGCCCCCAAACGTACCAGCTATGTGACCCTGGGTGAGCTACTTAGCCTCCTGTCTCAGTTTCCTCATCAGTGAACTGAGGAGAACAACCAACATAATAGCCCTTACAAGCACAAGGAGAGTCAGTTTCGGTAAAGTGCTTACAGTAGTATCAGGCATGTAGTAAGAGCTCTGACGTATCTGGTAAATCAATATTAAAACAGTAGTTTTTAAATACTAGTTAGGATAATTAGTGGTTGCTTCTCCTTCTCAGCAAAGTCAAGGGCCCTTCCTGGTTCTTAACACCAAGTAAGAAAAATAGTTGGCAGATTAACAGTAAAGGAGCAACTGGTCCTGGACGAACTGATGGAAATCACATTCTGGAAATCACTGCCTGACTTGAATGAGGCAGAAATGTGAGAGCTTTTGTATAAGAAGCTGTGCAGCGATGAAGTGAGGGATGTCATTAAACTACTGCTCCACAGAAACACAGATATTCCCTCATCCTGCCCAGTAGCCGCACTGAGTGAAAAGTGGGCTAAAAAATAAAGAGTAACGAAGACTCACTGTAATGACTGTTTTCTGAGACTCAGGAATATCGCTTTAGGAATAGAAGATTATGACTGAAAGCGAAGTACAGGCACACCTCGTTTTACTGTGCTTCACAGATGCTGTGTTTGTTTGTTTGTTTGTTTGTTTGTTTGTTTTAACAAATTGAAGAACTGTGGCAGCTCTGCATTGAGCAAGCCTATTGGTACCATTTTTCCAACAGCATCTGCTCACTTCATGTCTCTGTGTCACCATTTTGGTAATTCTCACAACACTTCAAATTTTTTCATTATTATTATATTATAGTGATCTGTGATTGGTGATTTTTTTTTTTGGTGTTGCTACTACTATGGCTAGCTGAAAGCTCAGATGATGGTTAGACATTTTTAGCAACAAAGTATTTTTTAGTTAACGGATGTAATTTTTTTTTTTTTAGATATAATGCTATCGCACAATTAACAGATTATGGTACAGTGCAAACATAACTTTTGTACGTGCTGGGACATCGAACAGTTTGTATGACTGGATTTACTGCGAAGTTCGTGTTCCTGGAGTGGTCTGGAACAGAATCTGCAGTATCTCCGAGGTGTGCTTCCATTTATTTTCTTGTTAACAAATTACTGAGCACTTACTATGCGCTCAGAAATGCACTGTCCCAGAGACTAAAGGGGCAAGGGGAAGAAGGAGGCAGTGGCAGAGGAAAAGAAGGCAGAGAAAGATTAAAGGGAACAAGCCAAAAAAATCAACTCACACGCGCACATTGTTTACTAGGCGTCTTAGAAAACCACTCCTGCCCTATTAAACAGCAATCGTCTTGTCCACGGGCTTTTAACAGGGGAGACTGGGGGACACCTCACAAAAAGAGCATAATTTAAGGAATTACAAGCACTACGGGGGATGCAGAAACACTACACGCTATTATTCATACTAATGAATTACAATGGGATTACATAACACTTCAAAGGGTTACCAGTCTTTCCATTTGGTAAAGAAGCCCATAATTAGTAATAATTGGGCTGGTACAAAATAGGAAATCAGCTTTTGAAGGGTCTGGTCTAGGATAAATTACAAAACCAGGGCAGCAGCATTAATTTAGAAAATTAAATATCCTAAACCACCTCCTTTTGACATCAGCACCACTGTGTTTATGATAGGCTAAACTTACTTATTTAGATGAAATATTTGTAAAGGTAGACAGAGAGGCAAAACATTTTTAGATAACCAAAGCGAACAAAATGAAAGTAAAACAAAAGTTCCACATTTTTCTTTGGGGGAAAGGAGGGTAGAGACTGTTTGTAGAGGGGAGGGCATAAAGGAACAAAAAGAAAGATTTAGCCCGTTCTGGATTGCTTTGTATAATCTAACTTGTTCCTTCAAGTACCATTCCATCTTAGGTCAACATCTGGAATGGTCTTCTCTCTGTTTTAATCTCAGATTCCCATTTTAAACTCCTACCGTGAATACATTTTATTCCTTTGCTCCTGCTTCTGAATTCCCTTCACAGGGACTTAGTATGAAATGTGCTAAACAAATCTTACTTTATAGGACAAAGGCAGTTGCTAGCTCACCTTAAAATAAAAACCATAGTACTGTAAAATAAAATGCTTCCACTGATTTAACTCTTAGATGAAATCCAAACGTATACACACATATCAGCCCTGATGACATCTGTCCATTCATTACATTTTTCTTCACAGGCAAAAGAGCCTTGACCTGTATTTCCCATTTGCACTAAGCCAAACAAAACCTTATACTGCTTCCTAACAAATGACAAGAAATATCTAGAAGCCTTTTCATAAAAAATAGAAAGTAATACAGTATGATGGAAAAAGTCCAGAATAAGGTAATACTTTCTATATCATAGGAACTTTTTAATGTGGTATAATTTGACTTAAAACTATGTACTGTTGACTTATTTATTTCTAAAAGTGATTTTAATCATTGGGACTAAAAAAACCTAATTAAGAGTATAAATGTAGATGTTTAGCAAAATCCCCAGTTAGAACAAAAAATCAATACTCAAAAATAACCTTACTTAAAATGTGCTACACAAATTATTTCTCCAAAGAGTTAAATAGTAACATTGTTCTGATAAGTCATACTAAAAGAAAAGAGAGAAAGAAAGAGAAAAAAAATCAAAGAATCTGATTACAGCAGCACTGGAAAGGAATACAGGATGCAAAGGGGCTGCTTTATGTGACTGTCTGCTTACATACTTGGCCTTGTACTGGATTTAGCTGAGAAAGCCAGTCTAAATTTCACTCTCTTAAAATTAAAAGAGTCAGATTATGCTGTACACCAGAAGTTGACACAACATGGTAAACTAACTATACTTCAATTTTAAAAAGTAAAAAAAAAAAAAAAAAAAAAGCATGATTTGTATTCTTAATTTTTCAAAGTTTGAAACTCTTCAGCTAAAATATGGTACTTGACTATTACTAAAATAAAAAGAAAACATATTTCAGGTTACTGCAGTGTTTATCAAATAGCATTTTTAAATGCCTGTGACTGATGTTCAAAAAAGTAACAATCTCAAGTACTTGACCAATTAAGTCTCCTGCAACTCATTGCTATCTACCTAATCTTTTTTCTTAGAAATATGAGCCCTTTATTTTAAAAATTCCTTTTATTAACTTCATTAAAATTTTATTTAAATTATTTTAAAATCATGTATAGTATTATTTAAATTATTAAATATTTAAATAGAAGTATTTAAATTTTAAGTAATTAATTCCTTTTATTAATTCCTTTAATTCTTTAAAACACACAAATCAATACAGCCCAGCACTAACTACCTCTGACATACCACTGAAGCATACTGAGTGGTTACTTCAAGTCTTTGAACAGCATCTAACTAGAAACACTGAATTAACTTCGACACCTCTGGATATTAAACACAAACCCAACTGGCATATTCTCTATCTTAAGAGTAATCTATACCAGACCGTGCCATGGGAATAAAAGATGCTGTGTGAAAAAAAGTAAGGTGTTCCATAAACAAAGTCAAGTGGTTAACTCACTCAAGGACTCCTTGGCACCTCTGACATGCTACTGTGCATGGTGAGTCCCTGAAGCTGGGATATAGAATCCAGGGTACTAACCTCCCCAGCAGATATGAATAATGAATCTGTTTTACCACCATAGCATCTGATAAAATAACAATTTTATAGACACAGTTCAGGAATCACTGATCTTTACAGATCCTAACTGGTAAATACACTAGCACAGGGTAAGCAGTAATTTAAAGCATCTCATTTATCCACAGATTGTAACTGCAGACAGAAACATGTGAAAGAGACCCAACAAACCCTAAAGCACAAGGCCAACAAACAGCGTGTCCTTAAAATTGCGGACGTAGAAATGGTACATCACTAGGTTTCAGCTTTTTAGTTTTAGGACCTCTTCACACTCTTTAAGTTGATGGACCTCAAAGAATTTTTGTTTATGTGTGTTATATCTTTATTTACTGTATTTAGAAATTAAAATTGAGAAATTAAAAAAAAAGTTACTGATTCATTTAAGAATAACAGTAATAAATTCATTATCAGGTGAAATAACTTTTTATGGGGAAAAAAAAAGCTGCTTTCCAAGACAGGAAAGATTTCATGAGAAGAGTGGCGCTGTTTCACATCCTTGCATGTATCTCTGAAGGTCTGGCATCAAAGAAGACAGCTGGACTCAGAGATCTGCGTTCGCGTACCACCTGTTACAATATGCTGTTTGACTGAAGTAGCTGAAAAAATTCAGACTCACTCACAGATGTAGTTGGAAAAGAAAGGAATATTTTAATAGCCTTTTTAGATAATCATGGATCTTCTTTGACTTCACCAAAACTCAACAAGTGGTGTGTGTGTGTGTGTTTTTAAGATTAGATACAATATGGAATCTGAAACCAAATAAATGAAAGTTTTGCACTCTTTCACATTAAAATCCATTGGTCTATCGTGCCCTTTGAATGAATCTTTTACCCGTGCATGATTTTGTAACAATATACATCAGTCATTTGGAAATTATTGGTTCACTAGGTCATGCAGATTTTCCAAATGCTGACCCAATTCATGATATGATATCAAAAAAATCACTTTTGTTAATATCTTGGTGGATTTCAAAAAAGCCTTTACTATTGGGAGTCTATATCCCTGTGGCAAGTACAAGCTTTTCATTTTCTAATTTTCACTTGAAAGCTCAAATTTTATGACTTACTCACTATAAATACTGTCGGTTGTTTTCTTTAAGGTGACAAAGTGAACTTTATTCACTTTCCAGAAAATGTCTGCCAAATACCAAGGACAAAACAGCTATAGTTTGGCTGTCAGTTCATCTTTCAAGTAAAACTGGTATTCCATCAAAAAGCTGCTGGTTCCACTCAAACACATCACAGAAGTGCTCTTCCTCAATTCAATCACAGCACTTTGATCTACAATAAGAATACTTTCAATTTTCATCCCACAGAATACTAAAAAGATACAAACTCAAAGGGAAAAGATTTAATAAAATTAAATTGAAGACGTTCCTAAATGGAACTAGAACATCCTTTCCTAAGATTGGCTCAAACCTTCTGGAGCCACTGCCCTGATTAATGCGGAGGTGGCTGCCATGTTACCCACCACCACTCTTACACTATCATTGCAGAAGTCAGTGCCGTGAAGAAGGCAGACAGTATCTTAGTATTGTTCTGAAACGAGCTTTGACCTCACGGCACCTAAAAACTGTCTCGAGGACTCCCAAGAGTCCACACTGTTTTACATGAATCCAGAAATAAAATTACTAGCAGTAGGATATCATCCTCTTTAAGGGTGGTTACTAGGCAAGAATTTTTTAAAAGTTGGAATCCCAAGGACTACAGTCTAATTTCCCCATTCTTCAGAGGAGGAAACTGAGGTCCGTGAGGCGGGCAGAGGCTAAGCAGTCTGCGCAAGTTTATGAGGCCAGTGAGACACTGGGTCAAGAGCCCATTAGCCGCTGTCTCCACACCAGACTCAGCTGATTTCATGGCACCTGTGACACAGAGAGCTTAGGATGACATGCGGGAGATACGTGCCTCTGGATCCAAGTGGGCCCAATACCACTCAGCCCAAGGGACCATGAATAGGATGTTTTTCACATTTTATTTTAGCTTCAACCGATAAAGAATTTGAAATCATCACTCCCATCCTTACAAGAAGAAAAAACAGAACAGACTCAAAATCAACAACTTATCTTGGACCCATCAGTAAACTGACGTCACAGGGCAAACCTCCACTGCAAAACCTGGAGAGAAAAACCAATCCGGAGCGTCACAGCTGAAATCTGTACCTGAAGCAGAAGCCGCTGGGGCCACAAACTGGTAAGAACACAGAAGTGGTCATTTTGATGAGCTGCCAGAAGCTGTGCGCGGGCTGGGCTGAGAGTGAGAGCCGCCATCGTAGGAAGCCCCTGCTCATTTCTGAGTCTTACTTTCAGGAACCCCGCCAGGTTCTCACAGTGAAGAGCCAATACAGATGCGCCCCCCATGGCCCTGGCAGGGGGAGGGTGAGAATAACCAGGGGACACACACCCAGAAGCTTCGTAACAAAGGCCTGTTCTCCAAGGGGAAAGACTTTCCCAGCGTCTAATCCCGCCTGGACAATGAACATTTCTCTGACTCCAGCCACCAAAGCCCTCCAAGGAGGGGGTAGTGGTAGGGAAGAGGGGAGAGTGGGCAAAACTAAGAAACTCTTCTGCAGGTCATAGCCCAGGGACACAGGCCCACTGAGAGACTGAGATTTCATCCTTAGATTCTAGGCCATTCGCCTCCCCCACATCTTAACCACCACACCAACATGCTAACAGTGGATTAGAGCTGAAAGAGTTCCAGGATGCAGACTCGCTGCGGAGCGGCACTGAGGGAAGCCCTAACTCCAGAGGGGAGACCAAAGCAAGGACCCTGGTGGATCTGAAGCCTCTGGCACCTACGGCTGTAGCAGACACAACACACAGCCCAACTCCGAGACAGGTTAACCAAAAACCCAACATTCAGGTCTATTTATCTCAGTTCCTATTCCTGATACATCACATCTGGCTTTGATTAAAAAAAAAATAAAAATTAAGACACATTAAAAGTCAAGAAAAAACAACAGTCAGAAGAGACAAAGCAAGCATCAGACCAGACTAGACTTCCCTATGACAGAGACGCTGGAATTATCGGTCAGGCCATCGAAAATAACTGACTGCTATGTTAAAACTAATGAAAATGTTAGATGGTAACAGAAAAACCTTGCCTATCTTCTGCCTACATGAAATAGCCCTACAGAGGCAGTTTCCATACACAGTGAGTACAGATGGAGATGTCACTGGCAGAGGGAGAAATGGGTGACAAGCTGACCCCTCCAATGCCCTGGACCTTGCCACTTGTCCAAGTCTTTGATGCCACCTTGCCTTGGAAACATTTCCCTTTTCTACATAAAAGATAAAGCCTTACAATTAAAGGGCTTCCTAGGCAGGCAGCATGCAGAGAAACTTCTCTGCAAACAGTCTAGCCAAGCAAATGTGGAAGCTGCCTACTCTTGAGTGGCATTCTCCAACAGGGAGCCGTCTCATTTACTGCTACCTCAGCGTGGACTTGACAGTGTTCCAAGCTGTGTGCACAAGGAACTGCAGGTCCTTTCCGTCCTTCCCCGCTCCTGCAGAGGCGGCTGGCAGAAGGTCCTTACCTACTGTGGGCATAGTCTGTGCTTAAGCATTCAGAAGTGGGCCCCCTCCCAAACTGTAAGTTTTCCACTACTTCTTTCTGAACAAAATCCCAGGCATACAGTTGATTAAAATCCCATCTTTTTTCTTCCCCCCATAAGATTAAGAGTTCTGGCTAGTTACTGCCCACAGCCAGCTTTCTCATGGAATTTCTCTCTTCATCCATATGTTGGCCAGGGAAGTTTATACTGTGGGGCAGGGAGATAAGGGGGAAAGAGCACTAGATTACAGTTTGATTGCTGTCTGGGTGGGTGGGTGGGGGGTGGTAAGAGTTCCATTATTATTCAACCAGACCCTAAAGGCAAGCTTTACTTATGAAACTGTCTTTCTTGAAGACTATTTTAACAACATTTTCTGGTGCTTGTCCGTTTATTGTGCGTAAATGTTAATTTTCTCCTTTGAATTGGGCAAACGTTCCTACAATCTTCTGCTGTTTATCTTCAGCTACAGAATTTTAGCCCATTCCTATATGCCAGAGATACCATGATCCTCCTAGCTCCATAATGGTGTTTGCGCAGAACGTTGTGCAGAAATTATTCTACTTTAGTGATAGAATTTGCATGGCCTTCATCAGCGGACCTCCATCAGAGTCCATCAGTGGACCTCCATCAGAACATCTGCTGCTGCCTGTCTTTATCACCATCTCTACCTGTTATCAGTCACACCTTCCTTATTCTCCCTGCTGTTGTCCCTTTGGTTTATTTCCACTCTTTTTTTCTTTCAAGTAAAAGAATGAAAAGAACAAAAACTGGCTTCTCTAAGCAGGAAAACATCTTTCCTTCTGCAAGGCAATCCTCAGTCTCCGGGTATGATCTCTGGCTCTTCTGAGCTGCGTTTATTGTTCCAGGGTTAGCAGAGATAAGCTACTTCTTCACTTGAATGGCTTTCTGGAGGAGACCACGCTGAATTCCAGCTATTTTGAAAGGCAGAGATTTTTGCAAGTCTGGCTGTAGAGTAACAAATGCTCTTTGTGGCTTCTCCATCTACTTGTGATCAACAAGGCACTGGCAGATACTACCTTATAAGTAAGCCGCTTGACTTGCTCTGTTTTTATGACGTGTGTATCGAAGTTTTTATGGCAATTTTTCTAAAAAGCCACAGCAGCTTTTAGATTCCAGGATTATGACTGTCTTGGGCTCTTCCAATTTAAATAATTTGCTTTCTAATCTAAATGGTGCACGGAAAAGTAACACGGCCCTGAATAATGACCACCCAGTGGCACTTCTGCTGTCCTGACACCTCAGGAATCTGAGCTCTCAGATTGGAAGCTCTCTAGCCTCAGTGCCTAGAGAGCTCTGGCGCTTGGCAGCATCAAAGACAGGAAAGAGTGCAGGGATTTGATTTGATGCTCCCTGAACCGCCCAACCTTCTTTCACTCTGGTTTCCAAGAGAGCCAGTAGAGAGCTCCAAAGGGCATCAGTTACAGGCAGTCCTTCTAGCACACAGTTATTCACTAGGAAAAGAAAACCTAATAAATAACGTACAAGCGAAGCAGAAATACTCAATTTGCTTTTGGCAGGAAACATCACTGACTATAAAGTCAAGAAGTAATATCTGTACACCAGAAATTGACACAACATTGTAAACTGACTGTACTTCAATTAAAACAAAAAGGAGTAATGAATTATGTTGCAGTATCTGAAAACATAGGGTAACTGCAGCCTCCAAAGGTCCTGGCTGATGGTCCTTCACTTCTGCAAAGCATACAGTTTGCTCAGCCACTATCCTTTCCGGATGCGGTCCATCAGCCAACCCACACTTACTGAGGACCTACAGGTGCATGGCTCTGCTCTATGTGCAGCTGAGAATTCAACCACAAAGAGGCAGTCCCTGTCGATTTTTCCTATCTGCCCTAATTTTAAAGGTACGTGGGAATCTCTTTTAACTCAATATCCTTGCTCTCCATTTGTCTCCACATGCAGGCTATCTAAGAGTCTGCAGAGCTGAAAATAAGAGGCGAGGGTAGAATAAGAGTCTAAGGGATTCACTCTGCTGGTAGCAAGCCAGCCCTCACTGTTCATCCACCCTCATTTAATTATTTTATTAAACACACACACACACACACACACACACACACACACACACACACACACACACAGCACTTCAATGTGCCAGGTACTCCTTTAACTGCACTACAAATACTAACTCATTCAATCCTCACAACAAGCCTATATAGTTACCCCAATTTTAAGACAAGGACACTGAGGCACAAAGTGGCTATGTAACCCACCCAAGGTCACCGCTAATATGTGGCAGAGTTAGGACTCGAGCTTGGGCGGTCTAGCCCTCGACGATGCCAGTCAACCCCTGAGCAGAATATGTAACAAACAGACTGAGGCATTTATGAGTGTAACATGGCTTCCCGAAGGTGATCAGAATAACTTAACCAAGAGCCTCTGGTGTGTAAGTTAAAACAACACGATAGCGACACCAACAAAAAGATGCTCAGCACTGATTAAGAATAAGATATACTTTCTAGGGGATAGACCATGACAGAGTCCCAACCTCGGGTGAAGAGTAATCTCATCTTTCCCGACACCGGCACCCCTCCCGGTCTATAAATGAAGGCTGTTACAGCGCCTGCTGTGAGAATCAGCACTGGAGCTTTCACTGCAATCTCTTCCCAAAACGCAGCCTGGATCTGAAGAGTCAGAGTCAGCTGGTGAGGAACCAGCACCTCCCAAACATCTCCCGTCTTTTGTATATCGATGTGCCTCAAAAGCTTTCTGCGAGGGTCCACCTACCAGACAGCCCAAAGCATCTCTCCTGGGGCAGATATATCTGTGCTGCAGAACACAGGAGCCATGAGGCACTTGTGGACATTTAAATTAAATTAATACAATTAAGTAAAATTAAAAATTCAGTTCCTACATGGCATCTGCCACATAAAAAGTGAGGCACAGCCAGGTGGGGCTAGTGGCTACCACAGGGGACAGCAAAGTTCTGCTGGGCTGCATGAGTTAGACCCTGAGCGTGATTTCTTCTTACGCTTTAGCCGAAAGAAGCTCAGTGGTAAAAAATTCGCCTGTCCCTTCTTATGAATAAACAAAATCCAAATTTCACTTCATTTCTTCCTAAGTTTTCTACTCCCAAAATCAGTTCCAAGGAGGAGCAGATTACTTTTTAGAAGCAGATCAAGTAAACGCCTTACCTTCCAGCATCTGGTACCCAGAATGTGTTTTCTTCTTGCACAATAATGAGTGAACCGTAAAAATCAGGTAAGGAAAAGGGAATTCATGAAAAAGTGCAGTAGACAACAAAATCAAACGTTTTGTTTATAGACTTCAGCTTCATGCTGGATGCTAAGCTCTGAGATGTGTTCTCGACTGGTCACAGGAAGCTGGACAGGAGAGGGTGGCTATGCCCACACAAACTAACACCTCTATCAGAAGAACAATGCAAACACAGGCACCACTACACATCGTGGGTCAGACACTTTCTGGCTTAAAAAAAAAGTGCCCACACAAAAAGAGGTCAGTGACACTGTCCTGTGTGGGCCAGGGAGTAGAGGTACCAAATTTTCCAGTGATAGCAAATTTTTCCTTACGACAATTTTTCTCATTTCCAGCATCCTTAACCTGCATTACTAGGATACCTAAATAAATATCACTGCTGTTCCATTTCATGTATGTCCACATCATAATGAAGCAGAAAAGCAACAGTAAGACATGAGCAATAAATAAAGCACAAGTTCCAGGGCCCTTCCACAGCTCTGGTCGCTAAGATCCAAAATTCTCATTCTAATTCTTCAATCTCAAGTCCATGGAGGCCTGGAAAGACTAGCTGGAACTGCCTTTTCTAACATCCATCTTTGTTAATTAAAAAAATTTTAATTTAAAAAATTCTCTGCTCTCTGTCCCTTTCTCCAGTTCTTCTCTCACCATATCTACCCCTGATTCTTTTAGTAAGTGAAATTTTTACAAAATGTTGTGATAGAGAGCATTTCTTTTCATTTCGGATGAAAGAGGTTTTACTTACCAAGCAGGACTAATAGGAATCATTAACGTCTGGTTATTTTAAGTTGTAAAAATACCTTAAGCTCCTCAGAAGATGCAAATTTTGTTAAAAAAAATATGTAATAATAATAGTAATAATTAAATTACATACTTGTGACTTCTTGTAAGAAATCCAAACACGGTCGACTACTTCCAGAAATACTTATTGAAACAGCCAGTGGGGTCTGTCCTTCATAGTTCCTTGTGTTCGTGTCCGCTCCGTAATTATATAACATCCGTGCACAAAGCACATCATCCCTAAGGGCAGACAAATGTAAAGGAGTCTGTCCGTCTTCCAAGCGCCCCAAGTTTGTGTCTGCTCCTCTCTGAAGGAACATTCGGCAATAAGAGTGATTGCTTTTGATCACAGCGTATCGCAGTAGGAAACCATTCTGAATGTCGATGTTGGCGTTGTGGTCCAGGAGGATTTTCACACAGCTTGACCTCTCTCGGATAATGGCGAGCTGAAGCGGCGTTGTACCTTTATCACTGAGCGGGTCGACCTCAGCCTTGAACTCCAGGAGGAGGCGGACAAATGAGTCCCTACCGTAGTGAGCAGCCACATGGAGGGGAGTCCAGCCATCATTGCTTTTTGCATTAATAATGTCGCTCCTGTATTCAGATTCTAGCATCAGGCGTGCAATCCGGGCCCGGCCATGCATGGCTGCGTAATGAAGAGCAGTGAAGCCTCCGATTAAGTCCTTAACTGTGGGATCAGCTAGAGTTAAAACCAAAATGAAAACATTAGCAGACTCTAAGACAAAGCAGTGAACCCTGCCATGGTATATAGCACGTCTTAGCCAATTCCCCTACGAAATGTGAAACGATTAAACATTATAATGAATGTCAAGTACTTCTTTCCTCAGCTTAACTGAAGTATAGTTTTAATGGAAAATCAATTTTCGTAGAAAAGTATCAAACCTGAGTTAACAGGATGAGGATGACTTATAAAGGGTTTAAAAGATATGCACAAAAAACACAGAGTCCAGATCACCACATCCCCTCTGTTTGCTAACTTAACCAACTGCCCTTGGCTTCCCAACTCCCTCCTCTCTGTATTGTTTCATGTTTCTCTTCTGTTTTGAACTTTTTGTTTTATTTTCTCTTGTGCTGCTTCTTGGTCTTAAAGAGAAGCATGTGTAGCAACATCTGCTGCTCTAAATTACGGATGTACTGTGGTCTGGCAGACTGTGTTGTTTTAGGGTGTATTAGGTAAAAAAAAAAAAAAAAAAAAGTTTTTCTGTGGTCTGTAAAAATTCCAAAGCATGTAAGATATATGTTAAGTGATGTTGATAAATCATGTTTTCATAAGATAAAAGTCTATTCTGAATTCTTAGTTTTACAAGAACTTTGGAGTTTGTAAGAATTAAGTGGCACACGTTGTGTGAAAAATTGAAAGAGAACTCAGCACCGTAGAAACATTATTTTTTAAAAGCAGTTCTAAAACCCTCTCCTAAATTGACTGATTTCTGAAAGAAAGAAAGAAAGAAAGAAAGAAAGAAAGAAAGAAAGAAAGAAAGAAAGAAAGAAAGAAAGAAAGAAAGAAACGAAGGAGAAAGAAACTAAAATGATTTATCTGCTATGTGACTCAAGTCAGACTTTTGTCATCTGCTCCCAATCTTTCCTGAAGGGTCAGCTCTGTGATGCGCTCAACCCACTGGCCTTCCTGGGCAGCAGGCAAAAAAGGGGCAAGAACCCTCATATTATGTAAGTCACTTCCAGGAGGCCAACAATTCCGTGTAAAGATAACTGGTCAGATCTAACTACCTAGGATTAAAATGCTTTCTTCTTACAAAAGTCACCCTTAATTTTTAGTCTGTTCATGAAAAGAGAAAAATTCATGAGTGTTCTTTAAATAAACAAAAACCTCCAAAGTCATGTGATTTAACACTCACATATTGTTTAGTGAAATGTTATTTAGTTCTAAGACATTTTATGACAACTGGGTCTCTTAGGAAAACCTAGGAGGCTGAAAACTACATGCTATATAGTAATAATACTGCAGAGAACACAAACTTCAATTAAGTAGTTGCAACAAAACCTATAAAAAGTTAACACTTTTTAGGTAAGTTGTATCAGCTGAACTTCTAAAATCATTTAATATAAACTAACGTTACACAACAGTAATATTATATTTATCCATTTAAAGAAAATGAGAGTATCATATCTGTCTTGGTCTTTGCAAAAAGAAAACTATGCAATATCTATTCACTATGTGACTTAGGAAAAAAAAATGAAGGCAAGAACATTTAAACAAAGCATACTGCTGCCATCTACCGGTAAGCCATAAGCATGAGCCGCTAATGTATCCATTTTGACAGGATGCTGAGCACCGGTCTGTCTGCAGATACCTCACTTACCTACAGCAGACTATGTGAAGACAGGCATGAAATTTGAAAGAACCCCTTCTATTCAGATGAAACCGTAAATCTTGCCAAGATGGCCATTTCTAATCTGTACCCGGCCAATCAACTGCTTCCAGACATTCTCTCTTAATCTGTTAGTGAAATTTAAGAATACCTTCTTTCACTTCTCCCACCTTTCACCCACCATGAGTGCCTTTAAAGCTGCCAGTAAACTGTCTTATGAGCATCCTGTACTCACTCTATTTGACAGTAAAACTATGTTATATGAAACTACACTTGTATCTTGGGTTTTCCACTTTAGGTCTTTTTTAGATTCTACTTACATCTTGTTGCTATGCTGAGCTGGGAAAAACAAAGATTAACAAACACAGCAGTGATCTGCTTAGTCTAAGTAAAAACCATTAAAATGCATTAACTGAACACACACTGGAAACACAGCACAGAATGAAGACTGCAGATTAACAACATATGAAATCTGCATAGTTACTTTGCTCAAGGAATTAACAAATGGGAAATATAAGGCAAATAAAGATGAAAACAAAAATTAAGGATTATTATTAACCAATGCAATAGGATAAGAAAAAGATCTTATTTTTAACAGTAATAGAAACTACAAGACACCTAGATATAAATTCTGTAAGAAATGTGCAAGGCACATGTGAAGAAACCGTCTCTGAACTGAATTCACTTCATCTATGTCTGCTCAAATGTTCCTTCATCAGAAAAGCCTTCCTTGGGCACTAACATGGCAGCCCCATTAACCTCTAACTTTGTCCACTTTAGCAAGCTTCCTCCCCACAGGTGCAACCTATTTTAAACAAGTTGTAGCAGTCTCAAGAAATCCATTTAAACCTACTGAAAAGTTTAAAAGTATACATAAATAAGAGCAGAGAAACATTCCCTACCGATATGGTTTCTTTCTTTGCAACAGCTTTAATGAGGTACAATAAAACTGACCCACTTTAAATGTACAAGCTGAAATTTGAGGAATTATATAGTCATGTAACTACCACCAAAATCAAAATACTTCCATCATCTCAAAAAGTTCTTTCCTGCTTCTTTATAGTCAATTCCCTGCCAAGACTCTGGGCCCCAGGCAACCACTAAAGTTGTGCCTTTCTAGAGTTTCACATAAATGGAATGATAGAGTATGTGGGCTTTTGTGCTTGACTTATTTCACTTATGATATTTTTGAAATTCATCCATGATGTTGTTCATCAAAAGTGCATCCCTTTGTATTGCTGAATAGTATTCCATAATAAGGATATACAATTTTTTATTTGTATATTCACCAGTACATGGACAAGTGAGTTATTCCCAGTTTGATGCTATAAGGAATAAAGCTACTGCGAACATTCATACATCCAAGTCTGTATGTAGATGGAAATATGTTTTCATTTCACTTGGATAAATACCTAGGAGAGAATTGCTGGGTCACATGTTAAATGTACATTTAACTTCCTAAGAAAGTACCAAACTGTTTTTCTAGGTGACTATACAGTATTACTTTCCCACCAGCAACGTATGAGAATTCTGGATGTTCTACATCTCCACTAATACTCAGCATTATTAGTAATTTTAACGCTACCAATTCAATAGAGTATAAAGTGGTAACTTATTGTTAATTTACATTTCCCCGATGACTAGTGATATTGAGCTTATTCATATACTTTCTTTTGTGAAGTGTCTGCTGAAATCATTTACCCATTTTTATTGTGTTATTTTTCTCATTATTGAGTTTAAAACTCAATTGTGTCTATATTCTGGATACAAGCCCTTTTGTCAGATATGTTTTGTAGACATCTTCTCCTAGTCTATGCTTGCTTTTTCATTTTCTATACTGTTTCCTTTGAAGGGCAAAAGTTTTCCATTTTGGTAAAGCCACCTGTCATTTGTTTCTTCTGTTTTTTGCTTTTCGTCCTGTTTAAGAAGTCTTTGCCCAACACAATGTCACACAGATTTTGTTTTCTTCTAGTTTTATACATTTAGGGCAATGATCCACTGCTGGTTGATTTCTGTGTACAGTGTGAGGTCAGATCAAGGTTCATTATTTTCCATATAAATATCTACTTGTTGCAGCATAATTTGTTTAAGACTATCTTTTCCTCAATGATTTACCCTGGTACCTTTGCCAAAAAGCAATTTACCATACATGTGTGGGTCTATTTCTGAACTCTATTCTGTTCCACTGATCTAACAGTGTATCCACACCACACACTGTCTTGATTACTGTAGCTTTATAATAAGTTTTCCCAGCAGTTAAGACATCCTCAAACCTTCTCTTAAACTGTTTTGGCCAAGAAATTTTAGAACCAATTTCCCAATTTCTTCAAAAAAGCCTGACAGAATTTTGACTGGAACTCTACCAACTCTAAAAATGTAAATCTAATTTACAAAATTATAAAATGATCTAACCAAACCATGAACACAGAATACCTATTTATTTAGGTCTTCTGTCATTTTCCTCAGCAGTGTTTTGCACTTTTCAGTGTAAAAGTATTGCACACCTTTCATTACGTTTATTAACAAACATTTAGAGTTTTGTTGCTATCATAATGAATTATTTTTACATTTCATTTTCCAAATGTTAATTTTTGGTATAGAGAAATACAATTGATTTTTGCATACAGATCTGTGTATTCTATAATCTAGCCAAATTCACTTTTTAGTTCCAGCACATTTTGTAGATTTCTTACCATTTTCTACATACACAATTATGTTCTCTGCAAACAAAGACAGCTTGACTTCTTCCTTTCCAATCCACAGGACTCTTACTTGAACAGAATGCTGAAATGTTGTAAAAGCATATACTTTTGCCTCGTTCCTGGTCTTAGAGGGAAAGCATTCAGCAGTTCACCATTTACTATGATGTAAGTCATAGTTTTTCCACAGGTGCCTTTCCTTAGGGCTTGGAAGCTATCTTCAGCTTCTGGTTTGCTGCGAGTCTTTATGATGAACGCATATAGACACACGCATTTTCTGCATCTAGTGAAGTGATCACCTGGTATTTACTCCTATTCTGAACAGGGTAAACTGCTCATCACATTGATTTTCAGGTGTTAAACAAACCTTGCATTCCTGGGATAAGCACTACTTGGAGGTGACGTAATATCTCTTTCTATATAATGATGGATGATATTTGATAGTATTTCATTAAGGATTTTTCTATCTGTAGTCATGAAGGATACTGTTCTGTGGTTTTCAGTGTCTTTTTCTTGCAATGTCTTTATTTGGTTTCAGGGTACGAAAAACCTAATACAGTAAGTTTAGAAGTGTTTCTTCAAAGAGTTTGGCTAGTGTTGTTATTGTTT
Organism: Camelus ferus; assembly: GCF_009834535.1. Lineage (NCBI taxonomy): Eukaryota > Metazoa > Chordata > Mammalia > Artiodactyla > Camelidae > Camelus > Camelus ferus. The sequence continues at coordinate 21,616,589 of NC_045722.1, read as the reverse complement.
ATTTCTTTAATATCTGAAATAATTTAATAGAGAAGGCAGCTGGGTCTAAAGTTTTCTTAGTGGAAAATTTTAATTATGAACTAAATTTCTTTGATATACGGCTATTAAATTGTTCTGTTTTCCCCTTGGGTCAGTTCTGGCAATTTGTCCATTTCTTCTAAATGGCAGAAAAGTGTTTGGCATATTCCTTATTATCTTCTTAATGTCTATAGGATCTCATGTGAAATGTTTTTTCCATACATGATATTGGTTGTGAGTCTCTTCTCTTGTTTCCTTCATCAGTCTAGCTAGAGATTTATCAATTTTTTTGATCTTTTCAAAGAACAAGCTTTTCCTTGGTTTCATCAATTTTCTCCATCATTTGCCCATTTTCAATTCCACTGATTTCTTTTTATTATTTCATTCCTATTCTTACTTTGGATTTAATCCTATCAGCATACAGAAACTGTTCCAATACATCCCCCTTTCCTCTCCCTTCCTTTGTGCTATTACTGTCAGATGTATTACATCTTTATATAAGCCCAACAACAGTTTCATAATTATTGCTTTATGCTGTTGTCTTTCAAGAGATGGAAAGGGGGAAAATGTATATATATTGTCTATGGCAGAATGATTCTAAGGCGGCCCCTCGCATAATCCCAATCTCTTGATGTTCATGTCTTTGTGCAACCCTCTCCCCTTGAGTATGAGCAAGTCTTGCGACTTCCTTCTAAACAACAGAATCTGGCAAAGGTGATGGAATGTCACTACTGTGGTTATGTTACAATACATGAGACTCCATCCTGCTGGCAGACTCGCTATAGCAACCCTCCTTGCTGCCTTGATGAGCGAAGGAGCCTTGGTGAGAAAGCCTACAGGACAAGAATCTGCAAGTTATCTCTAGGAACTACAGGTAACCTCCAGCCAATAGCCAGCAAGAAGCTTAGGTCCTCAGTCCTACACACCCAAGGGAATTAATCTGCTCACAATATGAGTGAACTTTGAAGCAAATTCTTCTCCCGTCAAACCTACATGTGAGAACAGTCTGGCCAACATCTTAAAAGCTGGAGTAATAAGCATCTGTTTTATTAAGTCATATGTTTCTATAATTTGTTACACAGCAACAGAAAAAGAATATACTGTTTTTTATATGTACCTGAATAATTACCTTTACCAGTGATGTTTTCTTGCTATGTGAATTCGGATTACACGTGGTCCTCTTCTTTCAGTCCAAAGACTTCTTTTACTACTTCCTGTAAGGCAGGTCTAAGAGCAACAAATTCCCTTCATTTATCTTGGGGTATCTTGATATCACCTTCATTTCTGAAGGACAGTTTTTGCTAGATATAAAATTCTTGGTTGACAGTTGTTTCCAGCAATCAGAATATGTCATCCCACTGCCTTCTTGTCACTGTTGTTTGTTAGGAGAAATCTGCTGTTAATCTTATCTTTGAGGATCCCTTGTATATAATGAGTCACTTCTCTAAGTGCTTTCAGGATTTTTTCCTTTGTTTTTAGCTTTCCACAGTTTGGCTAGTAGGTCTCTTAGATGAATATATCCTACTTAAGAGTTTGCCAAGTTTCTCAGATGTATAGTTAAGCATTTCCTCTCAAATATAGGAAGTTTTTGGCCATTTCTTCTTCAAATACTTTTTTTCTGCCTCTTTCTCTTTCTCCTTGTTTTTTTCTGGCTCCCATTATGCCTCATGCATATGCTGGTATGCTTGACAACGTCCCACAGGTCTCTGGGGCTCTGAGTGAGGCTGTGACACTGCCTGCAGCAAGCAGCAGGGCAGCCTCACCTTTTTACAGGAGACCCGGCAAATGAGATAGCCAGCCACGTGGGCTTTGATAAGCTGCTACAGATTCCTGGGAATCTGGATGGCTGATGCATGCTTAAGAAAGACAAGAGAGGACCCCAGTTATCTATTCAACCCTGGCTGAACATGAGGCCAAAACACGAAAGCTGGGGCATACTTAATAAATTACCTGATTATTGAATTTGTGTCTCAACCTATACACAGATCTCCTTGGCAAAAGGTTGGAAGCCTTACTGGCTCAAGATGCTTAAGCACAACCTCTGACCAGTTACTGGTCAAACATAAGTTATTTTGGCCACAGAATGTCCTGGATATCTTATTGTTGTTGATTTCTTAAAATTCTTTTAAATTTTGATCCATTGATCAATTTTCAAGGTCACTGATTCCTTCTTTTGCCAGCTCAAATCCATTATTAACCGCTGTAATGAATTCTTCATTTTAGTTATTGTAGATTCAATTCTAGAATTTTTATTTTTATTTATATATATTTCCATTTACATCTGTAAGATATATGTGTGTGATTGTGTGTATTCTCTTTATTGATCATCTCTATTTGATGAGTCACTGTCATTTTTAATTATTTGAACATGGTTCCCTTAGTTCTTTGAACACATTTATAATAGCTATTCTGAAGTTTTGTTAACTAAGGGTAACAACTGGGCCCCTTCAGAGACACTTGCTACTAGCTGGTTTTACTCCTGTGTATGAGCAACACGTTTCTGTTTCTTAGCATATCTCCTAATTTTACTGAAAATTGAAGTTTTTAGACTACATCATAGCAACCCTGGATTTTGATTCTCACCTCTTCCAGGTTGGTTGCTGTTGCTATTTTAGTGAATTGCCTAAACGAATTCTACGCGGACTGTCTCCCTTGCAGTACACAGCCACTTCTGTTTCTGCTCAGTTGTTACTGTTAAAGTCTGGCTTCTAGGGGCTGCTCCTAGGAATAACTTGTTTGACCAATAACTGGTCAGAGGTTGTGCTTAAGCATCTTGAGCCAGTAAGGCTTCCAACATTTTGCCAAGGAGATCTGTGTATAGGTTGAGCACAACATTCAATAATCAGATAATTTATTAAGTATGCCCCAGCTTTCGTGTTTTGGCCTCAAGTTCAGCCAGGGATGAGTAGATAACTGGGGTCCTCTCTGGTCTTTCTTAAGCACGCATCAGCCATCCAGATGCCCAGGAATCTGCAGCAGCTTATCAAAGCCCACGTGGCTGGCTGTCTCGTTTGCCAGGTCTCCTGTTCAAGGTGAGGTTGCCCTGCTGCTTGCTTCAAGCTTCAGTCAAGCAGCTGTTGGCCTTTCCAGATTGGCTTACACTTACATCAAGAGCACTGTTACTTTCAATGATGCTCCAGGCTTGGGGCATTTCCACTGGGCTCCAAAATCAGGTCAGTCTCCTCAAGTAGCAAGGAGGATTCCTGCTCTAATGATAACGTGCCACAGAGATTGTTGGGGAGCAGAGAGGGTAAATGAGAACATCCACTCTGGGCTCAATTTCTTCTTTTTCAAGTATCTTAAGGTAAACCCTTAAATAATTGAGTTAAGATTGTTCTTTTCTACTCAAACACTTAAAGCTATACATTCCTCTCTAAGCGCTGCTCTAGTACATCCCACAAATTTTGATATATTGTATTTTCACTATCATTCAGCTCAAAATTTGTTTGATTTCCAAATATCTGAGGCCGTCCTAGGTATCTTATGGTTGATTTCTAAAAGAATCCCACTGCAGTTAGGGATCATACCCTTAAGATTTCAGCCTTTTAAAATTTACTGACACTTACTTCATTGCCAGCATGCGGTTTATCCTAGTGGCCATATAATTCACACATAAAAAGAATGTATATTCTGTAGGCACTGGGTGCAATTTTCAAAAATATCAACTATGCTAACATGTTTGATAATGGTTTTCAGATTTTCTCTAGTTCTTGATTTTTTTTTTTAATCTAGTTCTATCAACTGCTGAGATATGTCAGGATCTCCAACTACATTTGTGAAACTGTTCATTTCTCCCCTTAACTGTCAATTTTTTGCCTCACATATTTTGAAGTTGCCTTTCTAGGTGTGGATGCACATTTTATGACTATTATTCCTCCTAATGAACTGCCTAATTGGTCACTGTGAAATGTCTCTTTTTAGTTCTGGTAACAGTCTATATCCTGAAATCTATTTCATACGACATTAATGTAGCCACTCCGGCCTTCAGATACTTGCCATCTGCATGATATATCCCCAACCATTCATCTACTTTCAACCTGCCTGTACCTTTCTATTGAAAGTGTATTTTTGGAGGCAGCATCTAACTGAGTTTTGTCTACTTACCTTTCTGACAATTTCTAGCTTTTACCTGGAGACTTTATTCCAGTATTAGTTAATGAAACTATTGACATAGCTCAGTTTAGATTCACAATTTGTTTTCTACTAGCCTCCTCTATCCTCCTCTTCTTCCCTTTACTACCTTTTTCTTTTGTATTATTAGAACATTTTTTAGCATTCCATTTTAATTTCACCACGGACTTTTTAGTGATACTTCTTTGCACCATCTTTTTTTACCGGTTGCGCTAAGGACTGGAATATACACTAACCTGGTCAAAAGTATTACCAGGATTTGTACAGAGGTACTACTATATGCTTCCCATTTGTTTTAAGGGCTTAAATACTTCTGGACATTACAAAATCCTAAAAGCAGTTAAGTTAGAGTTTTACGAAATATATGCATAAGTGTTGTACCCTAATTTGCTATTTGTGTGATTACTCTTTGAAAAAATTTTAGAAAACACCAAATGCAATTACATTTGCAGACACAGGCACTGCTTGGAGGTCTAAAAAAAAAAATGCATTGTGCCGTAAGTATTATCATAGGCAAACAGAGCAACAGTGACAAAGGAAAAACAAAATCTAGACAAAAACCTAAAACTTGTCTAATAATTCACCACAAAATAGAGTTGGAAAGTCAGATGGTATGTGTCTAAACAGGATTTCCCCTAGAAAAATGTTCTCATTAACAAAAAACTGGAAATTCAGAAAAGCAGCAAGACAAAAAACAGCATTTCCTAATGACTACTGTCAACAATGATAGACTTTCAGCTTTCTTTCTATACATTTAAAACAATTATACATAATTTTAATCATAATCTAATTACTTAACTTTTCCTCTATATTTGGGCACTGAAAATGCCTCCATTTTAAAAATTATATATAATAAAGGGTAAAATTTTCATTCAGAAAAAAAAATGCCTGTATTTAATACTGCTTCCTTGGAATAAACTAACAGAAGTAGATTGATTGGCAAAAAGATCTCCCATTTCTGAGGGTCTAACACAAACTGCTACACTTCCTTCCACAAGTGCTTTCATAATTTCCTAACATTAATGTCTCTGTTTCATGACACTTGGGATTATCATTTGCAAAATTTCATTTTTGAAAAGCTAAAAGTGATTTCTCACCATTTTGCAATGAATTTGATTAATCCCTTATCTCCCTCATTCACTTTCCTGGGTTTCACCAAGAGGATTTTACCTACTGCATCAAGAGGAGACCTGAGACACCTTTTCTCAGGTTCCTCTGGGGATTTGCTTTATGGAATTAACTTCTGGAGCTTCAGCTGGCTGTCCTCCAGGTCAGTTTGCATAAACACTGAATCTGAAGATAAATTAATGCATTAACTAATATAGGGTCTCTTAATGTTACTATCTTAAAACGTCCAGCATGGTCTTAGAATTTTTAGAAAGATTCAAAATGGGAAGATGAAGATATAATAACTGTGGGCTTCTTAAAATTCCCACTCTTATAATAGAAACTCTTCCCCATAACCCCAACAGCACTGTATCCTGGTCAGAAAGCTTACCAGGCTTTGGACAGAGGTACTATTATACGGATCACATTTGTGTTTAGAAACACTAATATTTTGGGACATTATTAAACCCTAAGCGTTCATCGCCTTGAAGCGGGATGTTTGAAAATAAAGCAGCAAAATATCATTTATCTGCACAGGCCAATGTTTTCTATCTGTGAGGTCTAATACGGTGGCTGCCAGTCACATGTGACTATTGAGCACTTGAAACATGGCTAGTGTGACTGCAGAACTGAATGTTTTATTTAACATGAATGTAAATTCAGGCTTACCTCATTTTATTGCACTTTACTTTTTTTTTTTTTTTTTTTAAAACAAATTGAAGGTTCGTGGCAACCTTGCCTAGGGCAAGTCTATGCCATTTTACAACAGCATTTGCTCACTTCATGTCTCTGTATCACATTTTAGTAATTCTTAAAACACTGCAAACTTTTTAATCATTATTATACCTGTTATGGTAATCAGTGATCTTTGATGTTACTACTTTAATTATTTAGGCTTGCCATGAATCCAGCTCATTATAAGACAGAGAATTTAACTGATAAATGTTGCGTGTGTTCTGACTGCTCCACCAACCGACCCATCTCTCTCCCTCTCCTAGGGCCTCCCTATTCCCTGAGACACAACAATACTGAAATTAGGTCAGCAAATAACCTTACAATGCCTTTAACTGTTCAAATGAGCAGTCACATGTCTGTTGCTTTAAATTAAAAGCTAGAAATCATTACGCTTAGTGAGGAAGGCATGCTGAAAACTGAGACAGGCCAAAGGCTAGGCTTCTTGTGCAGAACAGTTAGCCAAGTTGTAAATGCAAAGGAAAAGTTCTTGAAGGAAATTCAAAGTGCTACTCCAGTGAACATAGGAATAATAAGAAAGCAGAATAGCCTTTTTGCTGATACGCAGAAAGTCTGAGTGGTCTGGATAGAAGATCAAACCAGCCACAGCATTCCCTTAAGCCAAAGCCTCATCCAGAGCCAGGCCCTAACTCTCTTCAGTTCTATGAGGGCTGGGAGAGGTGAGGAAGCTTCAAAAGAAAAGTTTGAAGCTAGCAGAGGTTGATTCATCAGGTTTCAGGAAAGAAGCCATCTTCATAACATCAAAATGCAAAGTGAAGCAGCAAATGCTGATGTAGAAGCTGCAGCAAATTATCCAGAAGATGTAGCTCAGACAAGGAATGAACGTGGCTACACTACACAGCAGTGTTTCAATGTAGGCAGAATAACCTTTATTGGAAGAAGATGGCATCTGGAACTTTCATAGCTAGAGAGGAGAAGTCAGTGCCTCAAAGCTTCAAAGGACAGACCAACTCTCTTGTTAGGGGCTAATATGGCTGGTGACTTAAGTTGAAGCTAGTGCTCATTTACCACTTCAAATATCCAGGGCTCTTGACAATTGTGCCAAATCTACTCGGTCCATGCTCTATAAATGGAACAACAAAATCTGGATGACAGCACATCTGATTAAAACATGGTTTACTGGATATATGAAGCCCACTGTTGAGACCTACTGCTCAAAAAAGATTCCTTTCAAAATATTACTGCTCGCTGACAATGCACCTGGTCATCCAAGAGTTCTGATGGGGATTAATGTTGTTCTCAAGCCTGCTAACACAACATCCATCCTGCAGCCCAGGGATCAAGGAGTAATTTCGACTTTGAGGTCTTATTATTGAGGAAATACATTTTCTAATGCTATGGCTGTCATAGATAGTGATTTATCTGATGAATTTGGACAAAGTACACTGAAAACTTTTTGGAAAGGATTCACCATTCTAGATGCCATTAGGAATATTTGTAATTCATGGGAAGAGGTCAAAAGATCAATATTAATAGGAGTTTGGAGGAAGTTGATTCCAACCATCCTGGATGACTCTGAGGAGTTCAAGACTTCAGTGCAGGAAGTAACTGCAGACTACTCAGCAAAAGAACTAGAATTAGAAGTGGAGGCTGAAGATATGACTGAATTGCTACAGTCTCAGGATGAAATTTTAACAGGTGAGGGGCTGCTTCCTATAGACGAGCAAAGAAAGTGGTTTCTTGAGATGGGATCTACTCCTGGAAAGGATACTGTGGAGGCTGTTGAAATCACAACAAAGGATTTAGAATATTACATTAACTTAGTTGAAAAAGCAGCAGCAGGGTTTGACAGAATTGACTCCAGTTTTGAAAGCAGTTGTGCCGTAAGTAAAATGCTATCAAACAGCACTGTGTGCTACAGAGAAATCATTTGTGAAAGGAAGAGTCAATTGATGCAGCAAACTTCATTGTTGTAAGATCCTCCACCAACAAAAAGACTATGACTCACCGAAGGCTCAGATAATGGTTAGAAATTTTTTAGCAATAAAATGTTTTAAATTAAGGTATGCACATTGTTTTTTGGCATAATGCTTGTGCACAGATTACTAGACGACAGCATAAACATAACTTTTCTATGCACTGGGAAACCAAAAGTTTCCGGTGATTTCCTTTGTTGCAATATTCACTTCATTGTGGTGGTCTGGAACTGAACCCCAATGTCTCTAAGGGTGCCTGCTGATGCACATGCTACAGACAGCACAGGTTTAGATTAAACTAAAGAGAGCCTCACTGCTTTCTTTTCCTTTTGGAATATAGACAGCATTAGAAATTCAAGTCAAACTTGCTCATTTTCTCAAAGAAACCGGATTTCTCCCATAGCAGCAGCAAGTATGGCTTCACAGAGCTGCTCCCCAACCAGGCTTTCCTCTGTGGTCACATCACTGTCACCGCAGCACACTCACAGGCATGCTCCTGGCTCTGGGTTTTGACAGGTCTGTGAGATCACACATTGGTGGTTTTACTGTGCAGGTGTACAGATTTAACCGTAAGATCCGATCCAATCCTTTCATGTACTTGAGATAAAAAATTTCTGGTAGGATAAATGATTTGTATTAAACATCTACATTCCCCTCCCCCACCTTTTTAAAAAATTGCTTTTGCTAACTTTCCCCCACTCATTCAGTAAATGACAACTCTTTTCTTCCTGGTCTTTAGCCCCCAAACTTCAGTTATTCTTTTTTTTTTTTCACTCTCACCTTACAGCCAATCTATCAGGATATCTTGTCTCCACTTTCAAAACAGATCCAGAATCAGATCACTTCTCAACACATCCCTTGCTATGGTGGAGACCAAGCCCACAAGTTTCTCTTGCTGAGCTATCCAAAAGCTTCCTGGCAGGCTTGCCCATCTCTCCTTTGCTCCTCCATAATCTACCTTCTTCAGAGTAGCCAATTCTTCAGCTGAGAAGCAGTCAGCGGCTCCCCATTCTCACTTAGAATGACGTCCAAAGTCTTTTCCGTGCCTTCTAGGATGGACAGCACGCGTCAGCTGACTATCCCTTTGGCCCGGTCTGCCCCTGTCTCCCCTCATGATGCTCTAGCCCCCGTCTTCTTAGATTTGTCTAAGGGCTACGGATGTCCCCATCCTAGAGTTTCTCCAGCACTTGCCTTTCCCTTCCCCTTTACCACTTTTCTCCCAGATGTTCACATGGTTTGGGCTTCCCTTCTTCCAGGCCCCAGCTAACACGGTACATTAGAGGCCTTCCTTGAATTCCTAATTTAAAACAAAACCCTGCACCTCTCTTATCCTTTCTCTGCTTCATTTTTCTTCATGACCTGACATCGTATATTTAGTCAGCTTCCTCCACTCAGAAATGTAAGTGCCACGACAGCAGGGACTCGACTTGGTTCCTGTATTCCCAGCCCTCAGAACAGCGCCTGGCACGTAGTAGGTGCTCCGTAAATCCACGTGAGGGGCAGGGAGAGGGTCAGCGGTGCCTGAGATCTTGGATCTCTTCACTAAATTCACACAGTCACTAGTGAACTTTCTAAAGTTTCTGTTTCTCTCACTCCTCTCTGTTGAATGGCTCACCCCTGGCCCCACGACAAATTCCTGGGTACGCTCCAATCATATTGACTTTTTTTCAGTCCCTAAAACCGAACATGCTCCCTGTCTTCTTCAACCCTTCACTGGGTGTCCTCTGTGCCTGGAACAACCCCATACCTCCATCCTTCCAGCACCCCATGCCCGCCTCCCCTTTCAAGACCTCAGCGCAAACCATGCTCTCTCTGGCGAGACTTCCTTGCCACTGCCTCACCTCCACCCCAACAACAATGGCTGCTATTTTATACACGGCGCTTAGCTCACTGGTGGGGCTGCATTGTTTTCTTCCAGGTCATACAGAATCACGGTTAAGACAATGGGTTTGAATCCGAGCTCCACAATTTATGAGATGAAGGACCTTGAGCAAATTACTTACCATTCTGTGGCTCAGTTTTCTCAATGGAAAAAAATACGATTTACCCTCATAGAATAGTTGTGAAGAACATGGCTTATCCGAAATGCTCAACAAATGTTGGCTATAAATCCATCCACCCACTGGACTATGAAGCACCAGAAGGTGAGCACGATGCTTGCTTACGTCCATATCTCAGGGCCTGGCCAGAGCCCGGCATGTGTTAGGTGCTTGATAAACATTTGCTGAATAAATATATGAATAAGTGACCAACTGGCTGCCTCATCCTCATCTAACCGTCTATATGAATTCTCTATCTCACGCACAGGGGTGGAGGGGGAGGGAAGAAGAGGGGAGGGAAGAAAGTAAACCCTGGTTTCTGGTGCATGACTTCACTCACTTTCCCATATTTGAATCTTTGACTTCATTTCACCTAATGTCTCTCCCAAAATAAGCTTATTAACAGGTGGGGACCAACGTGACTGGAAGTTTACAAGCCCTTAAAAAACTTTGGTTTAAGGAAAAGTGCAGGTATGATGCATTCAGGTGCTTTTCTAATCCCACCATAAGACTGGCCCATTTTCAATCAATATTTTTTAATAAAAAAAAGGATCAGTCTTGTCTCTGTAAGGCTGGAGAACAATCATCTTAGGTAACTGGTGTTTGCTACCCCCCCCCCACCTGCTTCATTTAGATCAAAACAGATATGCGTTCTAGCCTCATGAAGCTTTGGACTAACGAGCAATATAGACATTAAATAGAATATTACAAAAATAAGCTATGGTGCTTGTGACAGCAGCCAGAACAAGAAGGTACAGAGCACAGCGGTATCATCTGATGGAGGGATCTGACCAAGTCCAGAGGGTAAAGGAAGACTCCCCTGAGAAAGCGGGAGGGGGGGTGAGGGAGATGCAGGCGTGAGTGAGGTAAAGGTGGCAGAAGTCGGGTGAGCAGAGTGACCCAGGTGGGTCCTGGGCAGACCTCTGAGCTCAGTGAATCTGAAAGATCAGAGGGGCTGTGGCTCAAAGATGAAGCTGGAACGGGATCGCAGAGGAGCAGACGCTGCCGGGCCATGTAGGTCACACTGAGGACTGACTATTACCCTGAGAGAGATGGGAAACCACTGATGGAGTTTAAAAGGAAATATTTTCATTCTCATTTTTATCAGATCACTCCACTCAGAGACTGGCTGGGGCAAGGAAGACTGGAAACAGGGATGAAGGAGACCCAGTAACAGTCCTGGTGAGGAAGGAGGTTTCCTCGCCCAAAGGCGGGGCAGTGCCTCCAATGAAACGAAGTGAAAAGCTGTGACAACTATTTAGGAAGAAGAAAGTCAAGGGCACTTTCTAGATCTCTGGCACAGCAGTCATAGGCTACAGTGCCATTTACTGCCAAAAAATAAAAAAGTTGAAGCAGCAGCTGCGAACCCTGAAAATGGAGATCCTGAACAGGCAGCTGGGTACCAGTCTAAAGATCAGAAGCTGAGCCTAGACTAAACACAGAGCATGTCGAAGCATCACACTGGCCGAGAGGGGTGGGGAGGAGGCTTCCTCTCCTATTAATATTTCCAAATTGATGCATAATGTGCTATTAAAAATACTCCCTAAATCTCTTATTCTACAAGGGTAAAACGAGCAAGTACAAGATGCTAAACAAGAATAAATGAGGGGCTTCTCCAAAATATGTGATTTTATTGTTCTAAAATTTTACACAGAAATGTAAAGTGCTAAGAGCTAATATATCCTTAAAGGAGAGACGTGCCCCACCAGATACCCAAACTTACTAGCGAACAACAGTAATTTACAACAATGTTACACTGACCCAGAGATACACCAACAGACAACAGAACCAATGGAACCACGCATATATGAAACCTTCATACCAGAGCTGGCAGCACATAGCAATGAGGAAAGAAGGGATGATTCAGGCTACCTTTATGGGGGAAAAATATGAAGTTGTAGCCAATCACTTCATATTGCACACCAAACCCAATTCTGGATTGATTAAAAACCTAATTGCCACAAAACTTTTTAGAATATAGGCAAATAATGATCCTGTGATATGACATTCAAGACACAAAAAGCACAAACCATAAGCCAAAAGAAAAATACAATTCACCTACATTAATATGCAGACTTCTGCCCCCTCTTAAAAAACCCCAAAACATCAAGAATGTGAAAAAGCTACACACTAGGAGAAGACTGTTGCCACATATCACAACAGGGAGTATATAAACAACTCCTACAAGCCAATAAGAAAAAGACAGACAAAGCAGTGCTGCCTTGCAATGCTTTGATACTCATATGTCATTTGAGGGGGGACAGGCAAGCAAACCACACAGAGGAAAAGCAAGCCTCATGGTGACTTGAACCACTGCTGGCAAAGGCTGGGGACTGGGCGCTCTCCCACCTGCTAAGGACAGAGCCATCAACAATGTCTTTGGAGGACAACGTGTTAATATCCATCAAAAGAAAAAAAAAAATCTAACATCCCTTTGATGTGGCAATTGTACTTCTAGAAATTATCCAAGAGACACTCACTCACATATGGAAAAATATTAGTCAAGGACATTCTCTGTAATAATGTTTCTAGTAGCAGAAGTACAAATGTCCAACAACAGGGAATAAGATTAAGTAAATTACATTCATATAATGGAATCTGAGATAATGTCATCTAGTGACAAGGAACTATGACTTAGCTAAATTGTTTCATGAAAAAAAAAAATCAAGATGCAGAACAAACTATTAATAAAAGGGAAGCAAGTTAGAAGGTGGAAGGTGGAAAAGTATGCACACTCATATGCACAGACTATCCCTGCAGGGACACAAAAGAAACCAGAAGAGTGAGTGCCTCTGGGAAGGGGATGAAAGGACTGGTGTAAGGAGTGGATGTTTCTGTAACACTTTCTGCTTTGTTTTTAATCGTGTATATATATGTATGTGCTACCTTCTCAACAAATGAAATCTCCTGCTGGAAAAATTTCAGCCACTCTCAAAAAACAAAAAAGGAAGAATGGTTTAGACAAATGATGGTATATCCATACTAATACATACCATACCCAGAAATTGAAAAGAACAGAGTAAATCTACATGTATTAATATGGAATAGGTACAAGGTTTCTTTTCAGGGTAATAAAAATGTTTTAAAATTGGGTGTGGTGATGGATGCCCAACTCTATGAATATATGAAGAGCCACTGAATTGTACACTTAAAATGGGTGGATTGTAAAGTATGTGAATTCTATCTCAATAAAAGCTGTTAAAATAACTGTACACACATATACAAATATATTTACACACACACAGAAGGGGTGGTGCTGACGAAATAGGGTTCAGCCAACTGGGGTGCAGAGGCCAAATCTAGCACACTCCTGGGTTTTCAATAAATAAAGTTTTATCACCACACGGCCACAGTCATTCATTCACACATCGTCTATGTCTGCTTTCTGGCTACAAAAGCAGAATCAAGAAGTTAACAGAGACAGGAGGGCTCACAAAGCCTAAAATACTTACTCTCTGGCCTTTTACAGAAAAAGTTTGCCAACCCCTGATATTAAAAAAGTCTTCATAGTCAACAGTCTTGTGGTTACCAGGGGAAAGAGGGTGGGAAGGGATAGACTTGGGAATTCGAGATTTGTAGATATTAACCACTATATATAAAAAACTAAATTTCTCCTGTATAGCACAGGGAACTGTATTCACTATCTTGTAGTAACCTTTAGTGGAAAAGGATATGAAAACAAATATATGTATGTATATGTATGACTGGGACATTATGCTGTACACCAGAAACTAACACACTGTAACTGACTATGCTTCAATAAAAAAATAATAATAATAAAATCCATATCCCCCCTCAAAAAAGTCTTAAGTTAAATAGTTGAGAAAAAATAACAGCTATAGAATAATATGGTCGGTATGATATCGTTTATGCTCTAAAACCACACACACAACACAATATGACATATTTTCTATGAGCACATTAGGAAGTGATTTAGAAAGATAAGGACCAAACCAGACTCAAACCCATTGCTTACTTCTGGGGCAGAGGTAGGCAGATAAAGACTGGGAGTTGTCCAAAGGGGACTTCGGCTTTATCTGCAATTTATTTGCAAATGTGTTTTATTTGTTTTAAAGAGACAAGTTCATATATTAACCGAGTAACTGAACTTTTTTTTTTTTAGTTATTTTTTTAAAAGCAAGGTTGGCAGAAGCAGAAAGTAACTGGACTAGGTGGAATTAACACATAGGAGCTCGGATTTGGTCTTAATTTTACTAAGCACTGGCAGAATTTAAGCATTCTGCTCTTACGCCCACCTCAGATTTTTTCAGGTCTCTCTCCTGGCATTTCTCATACACTTCCCCTTCATGACCTTCAGAACTGAGGTCTTCAAGTGTCAAGGTGAAATAAAGTAGAAGCAAGGGCGGTCGGGAGGGACAGAAAAGAGCCACAGGCCAGCAAATGAATGGCTGAGTCCTGTCAACAGTCCCCCGTTTCAGGGGTATAAGTGCTGTTTCAGGGCCACTCGGACGTGCGACGATTCCTAGCCTCAGGCTGAACCTGCAGTAGGTCCATGCTCGCAGCCTTCGTGTGCATACTTCACAAGACCCTAATGGGAGCTGTGTGACTTCTAACATTTTCTGTACTTGAAGTCAGTTTGCAAGAAAGTTGGACTAGTAACAAAGTTCACCTCAGAAATGAAACTACATGACTGCTCATAAGCAATCCAGGCCTTTGAATGGTTCATAATGGACCCTGAGTCCCAATCAAGCTGTTTTACATCATAAGTTACAAAAATAATTTGGGTACAAATGATAAAATATATTTGTGCCTCTTTAGGAAAATAAATTAAGTGGAAATCTAACTGGAGAAAAAGGTAAATCAGTTTAAGGCAATTATTAGTTATTAATTAAGGGAACGGATAGTTTTTCAAAGCAAAAGCATAAAATGTCATAAAATGTCAAATGCAGTTTCCAACTGCATATATTAACACAAAATTAGAACTCAGATAACCAATCCTGTAGGAGACCTAGAACCTATATACAATTCTGGAAGAGGCAAGTGCTCTAAAACAGTAATAAAAGCATTTTATTTAACTTTTTCTTAAAAAGAGGTAAACTGAAAAGACATGGTACTGTTAAGGCCATGATATTTAAAGGGACCTGTGCTAGCTCTGTCTGCTTAAGCAATTACCAGCAGGGGAAACTTGAGCAACTCTCTAATTGTTGGTACCACGGCCACTTCCGCTTCTGAAACAAAGCAACTGGACAACCTGGAGAAAGGCTGCTGTTAGCTGAAATAATCTGGGAAAATCGGGCTGTATATAAACTATGGTTAAAAGGGGGAAAAAGCATGTTCAACAAACTGATTTTTTTAGATATCTGGCTTTAAACAAAACTCAACATAATTACAATAAATCTTCACAAAGGAGAGAAAACAAGAAGTTCAATATTAACAGAGAAGCATTAAAAATTACATACACACTCCCACATATGTTTTAGACAAACATAATTTCATTTTAAGTTCCTCCTTGGGAAAAAAAAGAAAGGTTTACTCCCAGTGAACTCACCTCCATGTTCCAGAAATACTCGAACACATCTTTCCTTTCCTCTTGCTGCAGAGAAATGAAGCAGGGTCCAGCCATTAGCATCTCGGCCATTTGGAGAATAGCCTTGTTCTAACATCTTTCGTACGGTGTGAACATCCCCGGCAGCCACTGCAGCCTGAATCTGCAACTCTTCCTGGAGTTCAGGGTTCCTTCGACAATGGTGGTGTAACATCCTAGCTGAGTCCACTTTTTACTAAGGATTCATTAGGTCACAGGGATCAGCCTTGAATGGTAGAATACATAAAATTTAGAATCCTTGACTCCTGACAGTGTGTTCATTAAATATCACAGAATTTTCCATTGCTAAATCATGTAAACCTGAGTAATGGCAGTTCATATATGACACCTAATTAACATGCATGCATCTGTTATAACCAAAGCTTTCAGTAATTTCCCTAAGATTCGAAAAGATTGCAAAAAGAAAGCGAGGCATAAAGCCTTCAATGGCTGAAATAGGAAATTTCTTCTGCAACCTTTTGTAAACTCAAAGCAAACATCAATGAACATAACATTTATTTTAGGCAAAATGGAAGGTGAGGCTGGGCAGCTGAAGATGGGAGACAACAGAGGAGACAGATGAGTCTCAGGAGTTTGCATTTACCTGATGCACACGGAGGAAATTTCAGTTAAAAACCATTCAAGGATTCTAGCACAGATCAGTGCGTAAATAGCGAGTATCACAAGGACAATTCACAGACGATGAGGACTAAAGACCTCTAACTATGACAAGTAGCTTAAAATTTAAAAAAAGCAAAAGATTTAGGCTGGCTCCCTAAAGTATTTCAACAATATTTTATTTTTGGCTCCAAAGAGTGGAAAGTTGGGGGGGAGAGGAAGCAGGATTTAAGTAAATTAGAGAAAAAGGTGTAGATTTATTTACTTTCCTTTTGTTTATTTCTGTTTCTCTTTCTATCCTCCCCTCTTTGTTATCTGATGCACGATTTACTCCTCTTTTTCTGCCACCTCCTCTACACTTTCTTGATGTCAGTTTTCCAAAAGTTTTATTTTACAAATACTCCAAGTAGCAAGACCATATAAAAATATTTAAAAACTTCAAGAATCTAAACAACCTGTTGATTAACTACAAGAAAAAAGTAAAAGTAGTACATACACTGAATTCCCACATTCTCTAATAAATCACAAAAGAGGTGTGTACTCAAACTCAAAATAAAATGAGATCTCCTTCATGCATATAGGAAAGGTCCAAACTAAATTGGTGAAAAGTCATATCTTATATACGTGTACACAAAAACTTTTTTTTTAAGCTTTTAAATACATACGGAAACTTTAACATGCTTCTAGGAAACCATTCCATCTGGGCTAATTTTAAGGAATAGATTAGACTCATTTCCTAATTAGTAGCTTCCATTTCTAAAAATTAAAAAAAAAATATGTGATAAAGTCCTTAAAGACATTCTGGCCTCATATGTAGGTTAAACAACTTGGGATAATCTTTGATACCAATAATAATTTACCTTGTAAAACTTCTCATTATAGACCGTACAAAGGTCAACTTAAGCCTGACTTAGGTCGTACTGTCACAGCTTAATAGTATAATCAAATATCCTATCTTGTTTTAGACAGAGAAAATGGAATTACAAAATTCAAAGTATCACTAATAATATAATTTAAAAATATTACACTATTGCTACAAAGAACTATTTCTTAGAGAAAACTGGGAAATGAGAAATTTCCTGACAATTTGTTTTCTTAATAAACATGATTTCCCCATCTCTTCACTTAATTACTCTTTCAACTGACACTAAAATTAAGTCTTTTTTGTCTTAGAAATTTTAAAGCCAAGAATCCTTTTGGAATAGGTTTTTGCTTATTTTTAGCATTGTCAGAGAAGATGAAGATCATCAGAAGAAATTATTAGAAACTACGACCATATACTCAAAACAATCATCTTTAACAGATTTTTTTTTAATGAGACAAGTACCTTGGCACTTAAACGAAGTATACAATGCAAGGAAAAAGAGACAGAGTATCAAAACAAACCTGGGTTTTCTTTTAGCAAGTGCTGTATTTTGTGTATATTAGGTGATCTGAAGGAGAAAAATAAAAGCTAAATGGGTTTTCCCCAGAACAGCACAGATGACCTATGTCCCTTAGTCACTTACCTTACAGAAGAATGCCCCTTTTCCTGGTCTGTGGATTGCCTAATAATCATTGTGCACATACAGCATCGTGAGTGCGGGCGCTCAGAGTCTGTCCAGATTCTGGTGTCAATGAGCTCTTTCTTAACCTAAAGACAAATGAAATAATCATCATGGGAAATTTTCTAAAAACAATAAAGCACCATAGCTGCCTGAATAGTCTACCTTTTAATGAGCTTACATTTCAGCACTTTACAACAAACTTACAGATGAGAGAAAACTCAAATCAACTCAGAGGAAATGATCTCAATATTCACATTAGTCTCCAAGGTGGCAGAACATAGGATTCAGGAATTTTTTTTTCTTAAAAAGACAGTGTTTTTTGTTTTTAATGAATAAAGAAAATAATAAATCACACATTTGGAATCTGGACACAAAGACAAATTCTTCTTTTTGCTGTATTCAGAATATACCTCCAGAATTGAATTACTTTCTGACACCATAAGTTTCTTGCTCTTTCCAAACGACCAGAATGAGAACATATGTGCGTTCAATACAATGGGTAGCCAGGGTCAAAAATGGAACCTGTGACAGCTTAAAGGAGATTGTCTCTATGTGCCAGTTCTTCGTGTACATAACAAGCATCGTGTTAATAATCTTGAAATTGTTAACCCTTTGTGCAAACACCAAACTAGGCAGAAGAAGAACAACAGTCTTGCCACCTATTCCATGTGAATTCTGAAAAAATTCTCTACAACTTAAAAGAAAAGGAATCTTTCCCCATGTCACGGCCAAGAGGAGCCTAAGAAGTCAAGATGACTAAATGTAATGTGAGATCCTGAACGGGATCCTAGAACAGAAAATAGGTATTAGGTAAAAGCTGAATACAGCTGAAAAGAAAGCTGAATACTGTATGGGTTTTAGTTACTAAGAACAGTTTCTGGTTTATTAACTGTGGCAAATGTATCTATTAATATAGGATGTTAATTAGGGGAAACTGATTGTATGGAATTCCGTACTATCTTTGCAACTTTTCCATAAATATAAAACTGTATTTAAAATAAAGAATGAAAACCAATGTCTCTGACCCTGAGATTCCAACATTTCCACAGAGGAACGTGTGATTATTTTCCAAATGAGTTTCATCTACATTTTAAGAATGAACACCAACACACTTCTAAGTGTATCCTCAGTATCCCCTGCCTCCAAGAAAAAGTGGAGATTACCCTCCAGGGTCCTGAGCCTTTAAGGACACTCATTTCTGGGGGGAGGGTAGAGCTCAGTGGTAGAGTGCATCCTTAGCATGCACAAGGTCCTGGGGGAGGGTTCAATCCCTGGTACCTCCATTAAAATAAATAAATAAACAAACCTAATTACCTCTCCTCAACCTGCCCGCCCCCCTAAATCTTTCTTTTATTGTCGTTGCCCATATCCCCATCACCATTTCCATGGAGGCAGTGGGAGGGGTGGGAATGACATATGAGGTGGGGGTTGGTCAAGAATATGAAATGGAATTAATTTATCCATAATATCATAAAGACTTTGTGCTAAAAGTCAAAGTGACAATTATTTCTCTCAACTGGAAAGACGCACAAACACCAGCAACTTGTGATGCCCTGCACGGACTACTTCAGTCAGACAAATGAAAGTCTCCCGAGTGCCTGACATGTGCCTGCCACACTGCTAGGCTTTGGCCACTGGTATTACCCTGAGTAGAGCTTTAACAGAGAGCTCTGCATACTTAAGATGAATCAAACAATCCTAGAACAGTTAAGATCATTTTTCTCTTTTCTGACAATACCAAGCACTATAAATAACCATAGGTCTAAACCCCCCCCAAAAAAAACCACCCAAAAAACACTCTTTATATGCTTCAGCCTTTATAGGAAAAACACACACAGACACACACACCATGCACTCATCATTTGTCAGCTGCATCCTTTACGTTATGACTTATTACCAAAATATTCTAATAGTCCAAAGCATCAGCCAAGTAATTAATGTCATCTTGGGGTAATTTTATCAGAGTTTACACTTAATAGGGTATAACCATACATGTACGTATGAATAAAGGGAAAAAAGACTATTGAACTTAAAAGTAAATGTAATATCCAGTGGTAAAGGTTACCTATTAAAACCTAGAGAGGAAGTCCAGAGATGAGAATGGCAAAAAGTCTATTTCCCCAAGGAATGCCAACTTTCAAAATCTGATAGCTCATGGAAGTCACCTATAAAATAAAATAATATGGCAAAGGAGGCAATTTTCTAAATCTATATATATATGTACAATGTGCAATATGTGTAAATTGACTCAGAATGACTAAAACTCTGAGGGTGCAATCTTTAGAAATTCCATTCTAGGTTTCACAGTCAGAAAAAAGAAAAAAATAACATACTAACAAGGAAGATTTCAAAACTGTATCTTAAAATGAGCTGCTTCCCCAGTGCATATCACTCTTAATATAAGATTTTCCTGCCTAACGTTAACCATGTATTTAAATTTCAGGAAGTCACCTTTCCTACTTCACATGGGTTCAAAAGAAAACAACCTAGGTCTCCGAGCTTTGATACTGTTGACCATATTAGAAACTATCAATTTAGGAGTTAAAATGTTGTCATCTAATTTTCAAGCAGATGCCAAGTGAACCTCACTAAGTTAAAAACCAAAGCTTCTTGCTTCACATAATCAAAAGAAATCTATATCCAAAGAATAAAGAATAAAATAGTTATAAGACAAAATATATTTAAGATCTGTCTAACATTATGTAACTTTCACCAAATTTGCCCACATGTCCCCAGTTTCCTTTGGCATAAACGATTAGTCATCAATGGCTTTTTGCATATTATTTTTACTAAAAGTCCACACTTTTTTTGATTAAGTGACACAAATTAGAACTGTGCTTTCAGATTTCACACAAACTAAAAACAAGGTAACAGCTTGCTACTCAAAAAAAGAAATAAGCATTTCCTTGCAGAGTAAATAGAAATATAGGCTGGAAAGGAAATACAAGCAGCAACTCCAAGGAGACTGGCTCTGAGGAAAAAAAAATAAAAAAAACACCAATAGCTCACAAGTCCTAAGAGGGAAGATGGATGCAGAAAGACTACAATGCCCGAAGCGTGCAACATGGCGGAGATGCATGTTGACGAGGTCTACTTGTATGCCCAAGAGCCTGGAACCCAAAATAAAGTGTTATTTAAGTATCACTCAACACAGCAGCATAGTGTTTATATTCCAAAACAAGTAAGGGTATTTCTATTTCCTCCCAATTCCTGGGCCTTTGTATAACACAAGGATTTATTAGCATGCACAGTTTATCTATAAGTCTCCTAAATTCCAGCAGAAAGATCAACAATTTAGATCATGAAATGTGGACAAGGCAACAGAGGAAATTTTATAATTCACTTACCCAGACCCCCCTCACAGCTTAAATGACAGCTATTATAAATGATGAAGTCTTGTCAACCTTATTAACCCAGGTCTGGCATAGCAGCCTCATGGTAGTACCTAGAAAGTTTGTAAAAAAGGAGACAAGCATTCTGCGTAGGGCACACCTTCAGTTGAGAATGAAATGAAAGGCTGAAAGTCAGGTATTAGATATGCTTATAGAAACTTTACCTGACTTTAGACTTTTCAAGGACAGTATGAACAATGTAAGTATTGGCTAAAGCATACTCAAAGTGCATTGGTGAATATCTTCCAAAAAAGCAGAAAGTGATTCTCCCTATGTAATTATAAATCTTCTTTGGTTATCAAATTAATCAAGTGTCTTTTGATTTTTTTTTCCTTGCAAAATCATGTGACTGGCAATAGAATGAACACAAAGTTAACCACCAGGCTGAAAAAGATAAACTACCTAACTGGCCACGTTGGTAACAAAGTACTCAAATGAAATATTTTAAATGTTTGGCATAATCCTGACCAAATACTCTCAATCATGCTAATATTAGGAGCAGATGCTGAAAATTTATATATGTATATATAAATTATATTCCCTAATCTTAGAAAAACCATTAAAAGTTGAGGAGATCAATGAAATATTATTTAGCTAATGAGAATAAACTGACTGGAAACCAGAGAAAAGCAGGGTCCTCTACCTTATATAGTCAACTCAGCACAGGTGATAATACCCCTCAGAAATGAAACCATGCTAGAGTTCAATCGAAAGCAGAAAAAAATATTTAACTGAGAAGGCCTGAGTAGAAAACACATAATTCATTTTTACCTTAAAAACATACCTCAAGTTTTTAGCATTTTTAAAAAACTCCTAAAGTAATCATTAGGCATTTCTCTGGTGATTCACATATTTAAATAATGAAAACTGCCTTTAATGTTACAGACTCCCGCCTAGATTTTACTGAAGTGAAGTGGACCCTATATACACATACAAGGGTGTCCTGAACGTTAGGACCATAGAACAGTCATCGGTAGATACTGATTCTAAATCCCATTCAGTAGCAAATACTCTCCTTCTGGTGTCCAGTTCCAGGTCTCCAGAATATGCAAACCCTCAGAGCCCCTTAAAAGTATCTTGCTGTGCCTTGACAATTAGAAGAATCAGGAAAGACATTAATGTCTTCTTCTGAAAAGCAGAAAGTCCAGTGGAACAGAATAAATCAATGATTTCCTAGCAACTTCTGCTATTTTAAGTACTTCTTTGTACCTAAAATTCCCTAAACAATCTGAGATATTAAAATAACTCCGAGATTAACAAGTCACTTTATACTCCTGTTATTGGATGTGAGAGAAGTTATTCACTTGGCTAATTTCTGAATTAACTCGTATAATTTCCCTGATCATATCCCCTCTTTGGGAATTACACGAATGTCCTAAACTTACCTTTGGCGCATTTGCAGATGCAGCAACAAAATACAGCAGAAGTGTGATCACATGAATTAGATGCTTAAATTTCAATCTAACAAATTCTCTGTAGGGGTTTTGAAATGAGAACTCTTATGAAGAGTGCAAAAATAAAACCCTTGATTCGAAACACAACAAAACATTCTTTTGTTTTTAAATTCCTGAGTGTCAAATGATTAACAAGATACTGTGTAAAGTTTTATAAGTTCTAGAAAACTGAAGTATAACAAATACGATTCATCTTTTTATAACAGTTTCAGATTCTATCAACATCTGCCACACAGAAACACACAAAACCCAAAGAGTTAATTATACATAAGTGCTTCAGGAGGGAGTATTGCTTTACACCATTCACACTACTAAGATACACAGATTCACTTTTTACTAGAAAGAAAAAGTCATGTTATTTTCTGAAACTCATAAATTTCAAGCTATTGCTCTACCTTCCCCTACCAACCCCTTGTTAGGTAAGTAACTCCAAAGATTTTCTGATACAGGTAGAGGAAAAGTGACAGGAAGGAATAAGAGGAAAACAGAAAATTGTGGTTTAATTAAAGAGCAGAGTCATTCAGAATTAACAAGCAATTAACAAGGAATTGAGAAATTCCTGTGAGACCAAGAGGGGCAAGGGGAGCTACAAAAGGTCTCAGAGTCTCCGAGCTGGGTAAATGGTATAGTGTACCAAAAGATAATGCAAAATACGGAAACACACTGTAGAGAGAGAAAGGGGAAAAATACGTTTCTGGGGTAGAGAAGTTATTAAAATGTTAAAGACTGGGGCACGGGCAGTGTTTTTGCTTTTGCTAGGAAACTGGGGTTGCAGTCCCAGGTATCACCCAGAAAATAAAGCACTGGTTAATGAGAAGGGGCCAGGAATAAACAATGGGGGAAGGGAGGGCTGCCTTATTACCTCTATGGAGGGTGCTGATCAGAGGCTCTCTCCTGCTTCTCTGGTGAGTGGGCAGACCCCTTCCTGTTCTCTCCTCTCCTCTAGCCAGCTCAACCTGGAAATCAGAAATCAGTGAGTGGTGCAGTGCCCCGGGGGCGAGCAAGGAGGGGGCTCTGAGGAAGGGGGAGCAGAGGAAGAGAGTGGTAAGGGCAGGCAGGAAAAAGCAGTGATTCTCCTCCCTCCCAGGCCAGCCCCCTTCCCCACAGAGGAGGTAACTGACTTTACCTGTCTGCTCAGCTGCTGCTTTTCTCCTTCCTTTCCTCCTCCTCCACACTCACCAACTTCTCCATTGAAGAAACAGCCCAGGCAGGGCCGGACACGGGTGTTCCTGATCCTCCTCGGTGCCTCACGGCCCCAGTCCGGCGAGCACCCAGACAGCCGAGGAGACTGGAGGCGGCAGTCCTGGCCGCCGGGCAGCCTCGGGGCAGGGGTGCAGAGAGGAAGTCCCGGCTTGGGTGGGGGGGCAGTCCGGGTCTGAGGGCTCGGAGCGGGGGGCTGCCGCGCTCCGGGCCGGAGGCTCCCAGCTACGGCGGAACACAGGAGGTCTCGGGGCAGTGAGGTCTCAGGTCATACAGGGTCCGAAGTGCCAGCTGCCGAGGCTCCAGGCTGGGGGCTTTCGGGATGCACTTTGCACTGGGCCACCCCCGCCCCCTCCCTCCAGCACTTTGGGGTCACTGGGATGGGACCAAGCCTTCAGCAGCCAATCAGCGGCCGCACTGGAGCCTGAGACCGGAGCCGTAAACCAGGTCCGGGGTGGGTGGGGGTGGGGGGGTGGGGGCGACTTGGTTGGTTGGTTGCTTCCTTCTCTCTTCCTTACCCCTAGCGGCCCCCACCCCTTGCCTGCCGTAAAGCCACCTGCGCATTCGCGACAGTTAGAGGAGGCGGGCCGATCGAGGCTAGGACTCGTCTCCGATTGGCCTCACTCACTTCCCCGCCTCCGTGGCCTCCGGTGCTCCGCCCCCGGCGGAGGGACTCGTAGCGGTTGCTAAGAGACACTATACGCCGAATAGGACGTCTGCGCATGCGAGAGGAGGGACCACCTTGTACTTTCCGTGAACTACGGTGGCCGGGAAGGGGCCGGTGTTCGCTGGAATGGCGGTGCGAAGGTGGTGTGGCTGGAGTCACATCTCTGGCAGGTAATTGGGAGCGGCCGCTACCCTCGGCGGCGGGGGAGGCGTGTGTGCGGCCGACTGAGAGGCTGTCCTCTTAAGACTTAAGACTGGGGGGTGGGGGGCGACAGTCCCTAGAAAGCGAAGAGAGAGGCGCCTTGTCCCGCCGCCCCTTCTCAGCGCTTTTCAGACCAGTGCCGGCTCCTTGGCTGGTCTTTGGGTCCCTGAGGCTCGGCTAGCTACCAGGCTGGGCGTACCTCGCCTAGCATGGACGAGAGGACTCTCTTTGGGATGGCAGTGACGCTTCAAGGGCTTTCCTGCAAGGATAGCAACCTTCACGAATTCCTGCGATTGAAGGGGGAAAGAGTGGAAAATATGGGATATGGGCGTGTTAAGTGCGTTTTTTCATTTAGCAAGTATTTGGCGGACGGACACTGTGCTGTTTGGGAGACAACGGTGAGCAAAGCAGATGCTATCACTTGCCCTCGTGGAGCTTTCTTTTTAAAAAGGGAGGCTGACAAACAAAATGATTTTTCGGGTAGGGATAGGTTATAGAAGGAAAAGCAAGCAGAATAATGGGATCGAGTTGACTAGGACGTGATGGCTATTTTCGATAGGAAGGATCTGTGAGGAAGTGACATTAGAGCAGCGATCTGAGTGAGGAGGAGCCAGCCATGCCAAGACGTGGAGGGGGGGTCGGGGGAGATTTTGCAGGCAGAGACAACCAAAAGTGTCAAAAATGCAAAGCCTCTGTTGCTGGAATGACCTTTGCTGTTGGCTGGAACTGCCAAGAGGAAGACCAGGTAGACAAGCAGAGTAAGGGAGAATGGCTGGTAATGAATTTGGAGGGCGGGGAGGACAGACCGCAGACTGCAGATCTTGCGGGACATTGTAGCCATGATTAGGAAGTTATAGTATCTTATTTGTGTTTTGAAAAGATCTCTGGCTACTCAGTGGCGAAGACTGTAGCTGGGAGTAGGAGTTACTGCAAATGTGGAAGACTATTGTAGTAGTCCAGGCAAGAGTTGACATTATTTTAAACTAAGTCGCCCAATAAACTGGACATTTGACTACTACCAGTGCCCTCAAGTAAAGGCCTATCTAATTGTATAAAGTTATTATGTATTTTGGCATTTCAAATGCTTTTATGTAGTAACACATATGAAGAAAAATTTGTGGCAGATGGGGGTCACTGCAAACACTTTAAATTGACTCCCTGATGTTTTCTTTTACATTATCATTCACTGATTATTTTGGTGCCTTTCATATGAGCCACCTATTGGCTTAGGTACTGAAACTGGGCTCAGTCCTACTCAGGGAAGCTTGTGACCAAATTAGAAAATAGTTTCGCGGTGAGATAGATACTGTGCTATAGGCTGAGGGAGCACTTGGCAGGGCTCTCTAACCCTGACTTGGATATTCCAGGCCTGGAAATTTCCAAGTTGAAGGCTGAGAGTGGGAAGGGTTGAGTGTGATTTAGAAGGAAAGGGCTGAGCAAAGCTTGGGAATCCCTAAAGTGCACAGAGTTCCTGAGGACCTCAGAAGAAAGCCTGGAGCTTAGTTTGTGGGGCATAGAGGTGAGAAGACCCCAAGAGTCAGATCTCCAAGGGCCTGCTAAGCCCTTTTCAGGGGTTTGGACTTTATCCTAAGGAAAGTGGAGAAGCTTTTCAGAAGTGGGAGTATAGTGGGCCAAGAACAACCACTCAGCAAGGACCCCATTGGGGTTGTCCAGGGTAGAAGTGGGGAACTCTAATAGTGGCAGTGAGGATGGGGTGAAGTGAGGTGAGGAAGGGTCCAGGAAGATAACCAGGTTTCTTGATTGGGTGACTAGGAGATAGAGGTGCCGTATATTGAAATGAACAGTGTAGAAGAAAACAAGTTCGAGGGGTCATAGAGTGAGTTGAATTTGTGCTGAAGGTGCCTGTGGAACCTCCAAATGGAGCTCTCTGCTGGCATTTAGACACTGGAGTACAGAACACAGAAGAGAGCTTGACCCTGACTGTGAATTCTGGAGTTGTTAGCATGGTGATATTAATTGAAGACATTGAGAGTCCTTGAAATTGCTCTGAGAGAGGGGCTATATAGGACTGTACCCTGACATGTCCCAACATTTAAGGGACTACAATCAGCTCTCTGTGTTCTCAGACTCCATGTCCATGGATTCAGCCAACCTCAGATCAAAAATATTTGTAAAAAGAAAAAAATTCCAGAAATTTCTAAAAAGCAAAACTTGAATTTGCCGCTAGCCCAGCAACTATTTGCATAGCATTTACATTGTATTAGATGTTAAGCTAGAGGTGATGTAGAGTATAGGGGAGGATGTGCATAGGCTATTTGCAAATACAACACCACTTTATACAAAAGACTTGAGCATCCATAGATTTTGTGAGGGGATCTGGAACCATAGATATGTGAGGGGTCCTGGAACCAGTCTTATACCCAGAGATGACTGTAGGAGAAAGAGGATCCAGCAGGGTGTCTGAGAAAGAACCTACAGAGCGGGAGAAGGAACTCCAAGAGAAATTGACTTGTCAAGGATTGGTGTGCGTTTAGAAAAAGGCAAGAATATTTTTAATGGAAGGACCACCCAGTTATCTGTGTGAACATGTGCCCATTTTTCCTTTAAAGAATATGCCCCTTTGGCCAGCAATTCTGCTGATGAAGTTGTAAGAAGCCCCTTTTACAAAAAAAACTTAAAACTTCCTGGGGGCTAGGGGAGGAGGGAGTGAAAAGATATATTTTAAAGTAAGAACCCTCCTGTATGATAGAGAAGGCACTGAAATAGTATGGATTGATAATTTAATTAATATTCACATCTGGTGAGCTCTAATAACTTCTTTCCCTTATTCTGTGTAAGGCTTTTCAGAAAATACAAATTCTTAAAAGAACATCCTTGATAAATATTTGCTTAGACTAGAAAAAAAAAAAAGTTTTGTTTTTTTTAAGAGCCAGGCTGCAAATTATACAAGAAAAGTTTTTAATCACTCCTGGCTGTTTCTTTAAGCCAGATCCATCCAGAAAGTATAGTATCTTATTATATATTCAAAAGAATGTATGCCATACTCTGCAAGCAGTTTCCAAAGGGATTTCAACAAGAGTCTGGAACAATGGTACTCTGTTTGGAGGTAATTCTTCCTAAAAAAAAACTATTTTGAAGGCTGCCATATATTTTTGGATGTACAGGTTCCAATTAAAAAAAAATCAACTATTTTATTTTTATTCCATTGTACTTCTCAGCAATCATATTTCACAATTTCAGATTTCCAAATTTCCCTCTCTCCTTAAAGTACATAGCTGGATTACAATTAGAAACCAGTTGTGTTCAGACGGTATTAAATGGTGTTCTATATTAGCAACTTTAGATCTTTCAGTTCTGCCATGATTTCTTCCTGATTTATTATAAAAACAAAATAACATCACAAAAAGCTTGAGAAATAACTTATAATACCTTAACCAGTACAACTACCACTTAATTTTCACACATTCTTTTTGTTTTCAGATGTATCATGAAGTTCCAACAATACTTGTACTTATCTGTACATTCTGCCTAAAGTTATTACTGCCTCCTTCGTGGGGACCTGGATTTGCCACCTGACCTCTCTGGTCCTCTTGGGTTCTCAAATTGCAGGGAGGCCTTAGGAATCATCTAATCCAGTGATCTTTTAATTTTCTTCGCAGTGGGACGCTGATGTAAAAAAAAATCTATTGAAAGTGCTGTTTAATTAGTACGAATGTAATTTACAAATTCAGTTTTATAATATGTACTGATTATAGAAACAGGCAATTATGAACTCCAGGAAGAGTGAAAGAAAGAAACTATGCAGTTTATGGAGAACATGTTCAGGCCTAACAGCAGCCTCAGTGAATAGTGTGTTTGCTAAATGCTGAGTCAACCAAGACATGAAGGTCTACAAGATTCCTAGCAAGAATCTGGTAACTGAGTTGTGTCCCAATTCCCAGCCCTTCCATTTCTCTGGCCATTTATTTTTCGCTTGAAATCCTTTGTTCGAGTTGTAACAATTTTTAAGATTACTAAGAGACATAATTATATTACAACCAGGGAACATTGTATTACCACACTTTCACAGAATATGCTACTAGATAATTCTGAATTGCTATATTGTATTGGCACCATCAAAATGGATAATTCTTAAATTATCACTTTTCATTGATTCCAAAGCGGTTTAGATTGCACAATATTTTTTAACAAGTTCAAATTGATTAGATTTCACCAGACATACTTAATTTCCCAATCATTTAGGTGATAATCAAATTCACACAATGGAAACACAGAAATGGAGTAATTCAGGATCAATGTTTATGGTATTTTAGCTCATAAAACCCTGACTCAACTGGAATGAGTTCATTCCCTGAGCAGAAGTGGACTTTACTATTGGAAACATGCTCCAGTCCCATGACAGCAGCTCTGATTCAGTTGGTGCCCAGGGCTCAGGGCTTTTTCCTAGTGCCCTACTGATTTCAATGTGTGACTGAAATCAAGAACATTGCCTGGTGGGGAGGGGTGTAGAGTACAGCTCAAATGGTAGAGCACATACTTACCATGCACGAGGTCCTGGGTTCAATTTCCCGGTACCTTCATTTAAAAAAAAATCAAAAAACTTAACTAATAATACATAAATAGACCTAATGACCCCCCCCCCCCAAAAAAAAGAAGAATCATTGCCCAGGAGGCCATGTCTCAGTCCTTAAAGCACATGGTGCTGGTGGTGGAGAGAATGAGCAGTTAATGCCCCGGCTGACAGCAGGCTCCTTTTTTAGGACTGTGGGGGGATCAGGGACCTGGATGCTGTAAATAGGACTAGCAGATACACAGGCACACCATCTGCCTTTTAGCCTTTTAGTCTGCAGTACCTGGCAGGAAAGGGGGATGGGGCTGGAAAGAGAAATTCTACTTTAGACTTTGGCCCCATGGTCCCAATAAAAAAGTTGCTCAAAGAGAGGAAGCTCTTGAGCTGCTAATTTAAGGGATTTTTTTTCCCCCTTCAAGGGTAGTTTTAATTTGCACTTAATTGTGACTTCGATCTGTGCAGCTTCTACTGAGCCCATGGTGAGGTCTAATACAGTAAAGACTGAATGAGCTCAGAACTCAGCCCCTGCTATGGAAACTACTATATTTACAATTTTTTGACATGAAATTTTTATTGTAATTTAAAATTCAGAAGCTAAAAATTACACAGCATTTATATACTTTTTGAGCTCAAAACTATTAAAATTAACTTTGGAACTGATTTTAAGATTATTTTAGACACACACACTACTGATTGACACTAAATGAATAGTTAATGAATCTCTTGACAACTTGACTGAAACAGAATATTCAGGCACGAACACATTCAATAAATATTGATTAATACCTACTGTGTATCTGGCACTGACTGGAAGCTGGGGAAGAAGTGATAAACCAGACACCTCTATGGCATTACAGTCTAGGCAGGAGACATACAAATCATTGCACAGATAATTGAAAGTATGTTTGTGACACATTCTGTAAGACAGAGCAGTGGTGCGAGGAGACTGGGAATACCTCAGGAGGACCTGACCTCGCTAGAGAAAGTCATTATGTTAGTTTCAGGTGAACAACGTAATGATTCAATATTTGTATATACTGCAAAATGGTCACCACGGTAAGTCTAGTTAACATCCATCACCACACATAGTTACACAGTTTTTTTGTGCTGAGAATTTTTAAGATCCACTCTCTTAGCAACTTTGAAAGTTGCTAATAGTATTATTAGTTGCTAGTAATACTGTACAATACAGTATTAATAACTATAGTTACCATGCTGTACATGGCACCCCATGAGTGTTTTATAATTGGATGATTATACCTTTTGACCATCTTCACCCATTTTGCCCACACCCCACACCCTGCCTCTGGCAAGCACCAGTCCATTCTCTGTATGTATGCATTCTTTGGGTTTGTTTTGTTTTTTAGATTCCACATATCATTGAGATCACATGATAGTTGTCTTTCTCTGTCTGACTTATTTCACTTAGCATAATGCTCTCCAAGTCCATCCATGTTGCTGCAAATGGCAAAATGTCATTCTTTTTTTATGGCTGAGTGATGAGATGTGTATCTATAGATGTATGTATTACACATACCATGTTTTCTTTATGCATTCATCAACTGATGGACACTTAGGTTGTTTCCTTATCTTGGCTATTGTGAATATACTGCAGTGAACATGGAGGTGTATGTATGCCGTCTGGAGTCAAACCTGCCATGCGTTGTCATGTTTAACAGGGCCATCTGGGGCATAAGGAATACTGACAGATGTTCACTAGGGGTTATTACAGAGACAATCACATTTAGTTTAACCCTCCCAGCGCCCTGTGAGCTGGGTAGTCATTGTGCCCCGTGAACATAGGAGGAGACTGAGGCTTAGATGGTGGCTTGCCCCATGGTGACCCTGATGTGGCGGAGACACATGACTCTAGATCCCAGGTCCCAGGCTCTTACCAGAATACTGCTTCGACAGAAAAACACTTTTAAGTATTGCCTTCATCATACATTTTAAGTCTTCTATCTGTAACTTAATTGTCAGGCTTTTTCTTCATGCTAAAATAAAATTCCCTGACCTCTATCAGAGTCCTGCCAAGAGTTTAGTAAGAGGACAGTTTACAAACATGAGGCAGGGTCTCCGGGTCTTCAGTGTGCTTAATGTTTTAGCAGTATCCCAGAAACTTATTGGAAATAAAAGTGATTGGGCCCCATCCCAGAACTACTGTATCCAAAACTTCTTGGGTAAGGCCTGCCGTCTGCCTTTACATGCCTTTCAAGTGATTCTGAGGCAGCTAAAATTTGTTTTAAGGACCTGAGAGAGGGATGGTGTACCCTAGGGGGCTGGTAACTGCTAGTACCTGCTCTAGCTTGAAGGTAAGTAGAGAGAGCAGTTCCTGGAACTGTGAAAAACAGCACCCTCTCCTGCCCTCGCACCGCCCCCGTTGGAGCATGTTGGGTCGTGGGGAAAGGGGGAGGGGAGAACTTGCCCATCCGGGGCTGGCACCTGTTGTCTTCATTTGTTATCTTACTGGCATCTGTGACCCCAGTTGATGCTTTTTTTTTTCTCTGTCTATAAAGCATCGTTTTGAATCTCTGTATCTTAAAGTTTCTAACTTTTCAATCTGATTTCTCACAAACACTCTTATCAAAGAACTTGGGTCCCACAGTGATAGAAAACAGCCCATCCCCCCACCAAATGCTTGCTTGTTTATCTATTTATTTATTTATTAGCTTTCAGTTTAGTTTTATGTGCTGAAATGATTGAACCATTTGAAATGGTCTTTTTTATAAGTTGAGAATGGTTGAAATACAGCAGTCTTATTCTCATTTGTGGTAAAAATTAAGGATTTAAAAGATTTATAGAAATATTTTTAGAAGTTTTTTTATTGCTATAGCTTTGAAATAAAAATAATTCCATTTGTGGCTGAAAATTATGAATTCAATTGATCATATATTAGTTAAAACCTAATTAGTTGAGTTTACTGATTAGTTTAAAAATAAAATGTTGGAATATTTTACATATAAAAATGTCAATAGTCTTAATTGGGAAGAAATATTATAACTAAAACATACAGTAAAATACAATGAAATTAGTCTTTGAAGTAGGATATGAAACTAATTTTTAATGTCTGGCAGATGAAATACACCAGACAATTAACGAGATGGTTTTATTCAAGCTATTGCAACAGGGCAAATGTTTATTCATGGGAAACCTCTCAAAGAAGGAGAAGATGTGGGGTTTTATAAAACTAGGGAGTCGATGAGGAAGGGTGAAGGTAGGTGTTCTGTGGGAATGTGATCAGCCCTTTCTTGGGACACAAGAGGGGCAGTTCTTCTTACCCACGGCCACTTTCTGGGAGCACAGGGCTTAGGTAAATTTTAACACTGTCAATTTAACAAGGTTACCGATATTTACTTATGTTTACTAATCACATGAGGTACACACTACACTTTGAAAACAGAATTCAGTGAAAACTTAACAAAAGTTTCATCTAGAACTTTAAATTAAAATCTATAGATTTCTTAATGTTTATCACTGCATTAGAGACCTAGAACAGGGCAGCTTTGTCTTGTCTTGGGTGACCAGGAATTGAAATTCCTTAGAAGCTAAGCAAGGGGAGGAAACCAGTGAAGAAGGAGGTTTGAAGACCAAGGGCAGGCCAGTGGGCCCTAGAGTAGATGTGACAGCCCTCCAAGGTCTCTTCCTGTGAGGAAGGAAGGAGGTTAAGATGGGCAGGGCATTTAAAAGTGGATCAAAGTGGAGGAGCGAAGTCCGTGGATTTTGTTAAAGGATAAATTTTCAAGATGACAGAATCATGACCCATATAAAATGAACACGTATCAACCATTTTATTTAACTCAATGAAAGAACCAGAGAAAGGTCACAACCATTTTAAAGGAAAAATTGACGCCATGAATTTAGAGTAAAGAAAGGAATGTTGAAATGAGTTTACACATGGAAGCAAAACTGGCTTCTTCCCACTGCGGGGAGAGCTGCCCCTCCACCAGACAATTATTTACATGTCCGTAGACAAGGATTATTTGCATTGCTGTCAGTCTACCTACAATTTCCAGAAGTCTCAAAGGCAGTGAAAGGAGCTAGCCCTATAGGATCATACCATTTCCAGAGGTTCCAGTATTCCAGTAAAAGGGCATGCAATAATTTCTTTGGCTTGGGCCAAAATCTTAAATGTTTCCTAGCCATGCTTGCTCTGCAGTAACTACGTGCTTCGTCTAATAATCACCTGTCAGTTGATTGCCCATATTCTCTGCTTTAAAGGCCATGTCTGGCCCTACATGTCCTTTCCTTTCTCCCCACTCTTTCCGGTCTCCATCAGGTCAAAGGAATCTGAGGCAACGAGAATGTCTAAGTTTAAATCCAGTTTCAAATACAGTTTGCTCATGTTTGGATTGCTTTTGCTTAATATCTTGTTTTGTTGGGTTTTTTTCCCCTTGGGATGGCATCTAAAATTGTTTTATTTTATGTTATAAATGATGACCAAGGTTTCTTTATGTTATCATATAATTTAAAATTGGGATTAATCCAGCAATAGCCATAATAGTTTGACCATAACAAGCTAACTTTAGGCTTTCATATGTAAGTTGAAAGTGAAAGTTAACGAATTTGAGTTATTAGCCCAGTGGTTCTCAACCTGGATGATTTAGCCCCCCAGGAGGTGCTACTGGCATCTAATGGGTAGAGGCCGGGAATGCTACAGAACTTACTACAGGGCACCAGACAGCTCCCCGCAGCACAAGTACCCAGTTCCTACCGTTAATAGTGCCAAGGTTGAGAAACCGTGACAGCCCATTGAAAAATGTTGGAGGAAAGCTGAAGTCTTTGTTGTGATAAAATTAAAAATAACTATGGTCTTAAATCTATAGGAAGAGCATAATTTTGTTTTTATGGTTTTGAAGTAATGTTATTACCAGTTTCCCATTTTAGAAATTAAGCAATCAGTATTACCCTTAACTTGAGACTAAATGATTAAGTGGAAACAAATGCCTTTCCCTTGTAATATGATAACACTTAATCACTTTAAAATTATTTTTCCTAGTTTAGGTTTTACTGAAGAAACGGCTTAGAGGTTCATCGCTTTTCTAAGATTAATATTTGCAGTTTGAAGTTGTCAGCCTTCTCATAAGATGTATTTCGGCCATCAAAATGAAAGCTTTCCTTGACATTTTAGAGCAATTATACAGGAAGATACTTCTTGGCGCCACACTTGAAAATGACAGCCATGATTACGTCTTTTATCTCAGCCTGGCATTTTCAGATCAAGACTGTTCAGACTGCTCAGACAACCTTGATGTCGAGGGTGTGCATCGGCCATCCTCTGTCCATTTGGCTACCGTTTCCGTAGCACCTGTGTGTTTGAAGAGACACTCTCAGATGAGCAGTACCCGAGAAGTAATGCTCCTTCAGTTAACAGTGATCAAAGTAATGATAACCAGAACATTGTCTGTTGAAACTGAATTCCATGCAAAGGAGAAATACAGAGATATAATTAAAATCCTTTTAAAATCATCTGACATCGATTCTAAATTAGTAAGCCCATTTGTTTTTGTGTTTTTTTTTTTTAAGATCTAGATTTTTAAAATAAAAGTTTTAAAACATTCAGCAACAGTGGGTAAATTTATTTGTTTTCCTGTAGACCTGTATGTTCCAAAACTTGGATAAATTGTTGTCTCACATGGCTGCAAAGTGCCTTGCACTACTTCTGTATTTCCAATTGAGAGAAAAGGTAAGATAATCAAATTATGTTATTATTTCTTTTATAGTTTATTTAAAATTGCTCTGTGGCATTCAGTTTTTTATCAATAAAATGTTTGTTCACATAATGACATGTAAATTCACTGAAGTATAAGAATGGAATAATGTGATGGTGAATTCTATCAAGAGTTAAAGACTTAATTAAATATGTTGTAAATCATTACAAAATCACATTCTTAACCCAAAAGATGGGTTTCAAGTCAGAGTCCATAACTTTCTTCAGATTCTCAAAGGAGAAGGTAGGTCTCCTTCCTCCCCTCCAAAAAAGTTTTAGGAACCCCTGCTTGAGACTAAGACCATTTTCACAGGTTTAATAGAAACAGATTCTAAGAATGGTCTTCAGCATAATGAAAAAAAATGTGAACAAATTATCAGATTTTTCTCTTATCTCTGAATTAGTTAATAAGCAAATCTAAGCATTTACTGACTTCTTTTAGCCATCAGTGCTTGTTCCTTTCTTAAAATAACTTTTTTCCAGAATACAAAAAGGTGATATTTGCAGTAGAAAATTTGGAAACAGACAAAATGTATAAAGACCAAAATAAAAATTTTAGACATCATTCCAGCCACCTAAGAGATAACCACTGCTAATATCTTCATGTTTTCTTTTGATCTTTTATTTGTATGCCATATTGAATATTTTGACTTAATTATTAGGATATTTGTGTCCTTGTTTTACCAAATATTTTCACTTTTTTTTTGCACAAGATTTAACAGGGTTCTATAGGGTTGTATATAATAGGTAATTTGTAACTGTAAAGAAAATTTATTGTATATAGCTTACTACTTTTAAATCTTTTCTCACTTGTAGATAACATTAAGTAATTCCTGGATTGCTTTTTGCCAGAAAAATCTTTCTGAATATCCTGAAAGAGATAAAGCATTGTATTGCCTCTCAACTCTTACCATTGTAATGAAAGAAATCTTAAAAGATACGTGTTCACAAAAAACAGGTATGAATTATGTTCCCCCATAAACAGCTGTCATTATCGTGTTCACAAGGAGCATTCTATTTATATAATGAAGAATAAAATTTATTTTATAACATCTGATCCATCCATAAGCATGGAAAACTATTTTTTGATTGAGAATACCTTTTTAAAAGAAAAAAAATTAAACTTCATTATTATTAAAAATTGAAATTAAAAGCTTTTCACTTTTATATATACTTTGCATCATCTGATGATATTAATATTTGTAAAATGGGCATTAACCATGGTTATTAGCTGTTAGTTTGTGTATCTTCATTTGTTCATTTTAGAGGTAAATAAGTCAAATCCATTTTTTCATCTTATAAAGTGATAATAATTACAAAACTCGAATTGTAAAATTATGCTTTAAGACTTGTTTTTCCTGTTGCTTATAACTACTATTTTTATAATTGCAGAAATTTTAAAGCAGTTCCTGACTCCTTTTAACACCATTTTTGAAGTCTTTTACAATTCCTTGTTTTCTCAGCATTTTGAAAACCACCAAGATTTTTCTAAAATCGTGAACAGCTTGATATGTTTCCTGGAATTGCTTGAACTTCTTATCGCCTCCAGAATCCACCTGAAGTTACATTTCACTTGCCAGAGGATTTTATTTTTGAAGCCTTCTTGTGTGTTAGACGTTATCTCCTGGCCTGTTCAGGCTTTTGTCAAAAGGAAGTTCATCATATTTATCAAAAAGTGCCTTCTCTGCAAAGTGGGTGAAGACCTTTGTCGGGGGTCTGTCCCTGCCTTAATGCCGCCAGATGATCACTTAGATGTGGACATGTTGGCTTTAGCTGACGCTGTTTTGCAAGCTGTGGATTTGGGCTTGTTGAGGACATTGTCTGTCCATGGAAAACCTTCCCACTTTGGAGGCGATGAAGTTCAGCCTGGTTGGGAGCATGTCCCTGGTCCAGATTATGTGATCCTCAGAGCAGCAAGTTTACTTATCATTAGATCCTTAGAAATCAAGTTTCAAAATTGTGCTTCAGCAGACGAAATGAAAGGTAATGCTCTGAACTCCTTTTGTATGCAAAGTAATAGGCAATTATGTACTGAAGTGTATTTATTCACAGTTAACAAATCTCAGGACTATAATTCCACTAATTTTAGCTATATGTTGTTCTAGTTGTAATTTACCAAATTTTCTTCCAAAAACAAAAAAAGAGAGAGAGAGAAAACTAGAATTACCCATAAGGGAAAAAGTTTCAGTTTTGTGGGCTAAGCTGAATTTGCCTAGCACAGTGAAAGACTTCGTTTAAAAGAAAAGGTGGCGTTGAGTCACTTCAAAGTAAGCAATGTAAGTCTATTCATATTAAGATATTTGTAGTATAGTAATTGATAATTAGGAATTGAAACTAATATGTGAGAAGTTACATTGATGAAAAAATTGTTGCATAAAATTTCCAGGATATTAACTTAAAGTCCAAAGATAGCTGTTTAAAGTGGGACGTTCAGTGTAGGTGTTGGGGAAGACACGTCCTCCGTTTCATTTGAGAAAAATGAATAGTAGACGTCTCTAAACAAGCAGCATATAGTTTCAGTGAAAAGTTTGAATTGTAAGCAGTGACTTCCCTGAATCGCTTTGGATAAGATTTAGCTCATAATAATTACATACAAGATACACTTCTGTGCAGTTATAATTTACAACACTAGATGGCATGTGGTATATGATTCAAGAGTTTTAAACTGCAGTTAAAACTCCTTGAAACCTTTTTGATTTTTGTGCTTAATAGTAGTGCTTTCTTTTAATGCTTTAAACAAACAAAAACCTTTTTTTCTGTTATTTGGAAAGCACATTGTTTTGTTGGTAGCATTGTTGCCTCTCGTAACAGACACGTTGACATCCAGTGAAGTGATTTCTGTTGTCTGCTACTCATTTATATGCTTTTGGCAAACATTCATGTAACTTTTATTTCTCGGAGATAATTAGTATTTGGCGGTGTGGCACATAGATGGTCTGGCTATATACATTTTAACTGTATCCTACTGACTGAGTCATTTTTTTCTCTAAACTCAGAGATAATCCCTGACTCACAAACTTTTTGAAAATGTAAATCATAATGCATTTTGAAGGACTTTAGATATTAGAAATTTATATATAGGCAAGTTATTAATGCATTCGTAAACCCTTACCTGCTCTTTGAAATTTGCATTTTTTTTTTTTGAAGTTGATTTACAGAGGTTTATGTCTGAGTTGCTGACCTTCTTAAAGCGTCACCTTCAGCCCTCTCTGCAGTCACACAATCTTTGTGAGTGGTTATCTAGGGTCTTCGTAGAGCAAGACGATGACATGCTGGAGGCTGCCAAAGCATTGCTAGGCATCTACCTAAAGCTGACCAGGTTCGTGTATTTTAAAGTAATTGTACTAACCACGTGCCAAGAAAGCAGAAAACATTTTTAATAATGCGCTGGACCTACTATTTACTTTCCATCATTAGGGGAGAAAAAAATCCCTAACCATCTTGTGGTTTCCTTTTAAGTTCCAATTCCGTGCTTTAACCCTGCCCTACATGAAAATGAGATTACATTTGCGTTCTCATAATTGTGAAGACTTGGCTAGGTAGGCAGATCTACGGAGCAGAGCTAGACTGGGTTTAGTCAACGTGGGTTCCGGTTGCGTCTCCATCTTTGTTATTGCACTTGTCTAAATCTTAATTTCATTGACGTTTAAGAACTCTTTTCACCTCTAACACTAACTTTTCTATGTTGAACTTCTATAAGGTGATTTTTGCCTTTGTGAAGGTGAGTACAAACTTGGAAGTAATCAAAGAAGCCGTGCTAGATTTTCATTTTAATACACGGTTGAACTGGGACTGATACCATCTTGAGGCGGATAACTGAAATTGATTATGAAGTTACACTGCTGATGGCATTTCATGCTGATCCTATTTCGGTTTTATTAAAACAGCTGCACTTGGGTCATATCTTCTTGTGGCAAATATCTGTAATTGGTTATGAAGTTAATAACTGATGACCTTTTACACCATTTCTGCTTCTGCTTTATTAAAACCTTAGAGTGTTTGCTTTATTTCCACTTCTTTCTTGGCTTTGGAGACAGGGAGTTCTTACTAATGGTCGTCGGGGCAGCACTGTGCTGCCAGTTCTTACTTGTGTTATGACACTGCTGGCAGTGGCTGCTTTCAGACTGTAAGTATTTGGGGCCAATTTTCAAAAGGACCTAATCAAGAACACAGAATTCCTGCATGTGATTTGAATTAGGCTCAGAAACGGTCAAAGACAAATTCAGTCTGAATGCACATAGCTGCTAGAATATATCTTAGTTGTGCTCACAGCTGACTTCTTACTCCTCGGGAAAGAGGAAGCCTCTGAACTAAATTCACTTTGTATGTGAATTCCTAACTTTCTTGACTCCAGTTTAGTGTGCACGTGCTCATGTCAAATGTATTTTTCCTAATGTTACTGTAGTAGTTAAGAGTGGCTGGTTGTAAATGGTAGAAACCAACATAAACTAGTCAAAGTGAAAAAAAAAAGAAAGAAATTTATTGACTCTTAATTGGGATTTCTAAGGGGTCAGGTTGGCATCAGGTATACTGTATATACAGGGATTCAACTCATGTCGTTGGTTATGTCGCTTTGTTTCTATGTCACAGCTCTGAATTCATTCTCAGGCAGGGCCACCAGCCAGTGCCAGGCCTCCAGCAGCCTTACGGTTATGTTCTTTAATAGCGCCAGCAGAAGTCCCAGGCAAGGTCTGATTAGCTCGCTCGGGTCATAGATTGGTCAGTCTGGGTCCTGTGCCCACCCCTGGGGAGGAGAGTGTGGAAGTTAAGGGAAGAGGCCAGGCTCTAGACCCACCTTACCACGTGGAATTAGTCACTGGAGGAACAAGGAACTCCGATGTCAGGAGGCAGACAGAGGACTTCGTTGGGCAGAAAAAACTAGAGCTACCAAAGTCAATGGGTTTTGTTTATTTTATTGAATCAGATTTATATAGAGTTTGTGGAGAAAGAGGTTGGTTTGAAAATGTTTTTCTTTTTAAAATAATGCATGGATTAAAAAGTAATCTGATAAGAGAATTTCTGGCACGTGAATTGTATCTGTCAAAACTATTATTTTTGTAAAGAGTCATTAATCTAGGGTCTCCACTATCTTTGTTTTCAGGAAATGTGAAGCTACTGAAAGCTTGACCCAAGAAAAAGAAATGTGGAACCATCACACGCATGAAAATGGCTACAATCCACACTGTATTTTCTTATTCTTATTGAAAACTATAGTATTTGACTCTACAGTTCTTCTTGATTTTTTGATTTCATCAGAAACATGTTTTCTTGAATATTTTGTTAGATATTTAAAATTATTGCAAAAGGACTGGGATCATTTTTTCACTGTTTGCAAGTACTTTGATGTAACTGAATCTAAAGATAGCGTAAATATTTATTGTTGTATCTCTTCACTTGTCCAAGACAGTAGCAGCAACTGGACAGAACCTGGTCCTTTGGCTGTTCTTAGTCATCACAGAAATGCTCATGCTTGCGTCTGCCATGCTTCCGATGCTTCTTCAGAACCACTGAACCAGATCGTGTTGTCCAAGGAAGCTTACACCACACTCCCGGCTAATAGTCTGTCTCCCTGCAGAGCTTCTCCAAGTCTGGTAGATTATGACAGCTCTGATGATTCTGAAGAAGAATCCACAAACCAGCGTTTAGCAAACAGTAGACTGACATCTTTCCACCAAGAAGCAGTGAAGAAAATTCAGGACAGAATTGGGACAAGTAGGGGTGAAAAAGAACTTAGCCTGAAGCCTCAGTCACGGCCTCTGGTTCCTAAAGAATCCAACACTCCCTTCTCTGTGGATTGTGACCTAGCCTCAGATAGCACTGCCTCTCAAGTAGGAATATGTTACAGGACAGTAAAGTGCTTTGAAGAGCTTCGAGGTGCCATTTACCGTTTACAGAAGAAAAATCTGTTCCCGTATAATCCGACAGCGCTTTTGAAGTTGTTAAAACATGTCGAGGCAATATATAATAAAAGTTTGAACCCTTTGTACAACAGTGGCATTTTATTTCCACAAACTGTCTTTCCCTAATATAAATTGTGCCTTAATGAGACAATAGTTATTAAAAAAAAAAAAAAAAACCTCAAAAGAAGGGTTTTCTAAATCATGTCTTTTGCCTTTTAAAAGTAGCCTAGTGGCTAAAAAAGATAAATCAGATGGCAAATCACCTGATACAGTTGTACAGCACTAGAAATTCATGGTAGTTCAAACTTACACAAATGTGGGATGGTTATTGTATCCGTTTTCTAGGGCTGCTGTTACCAATTACCTTGAACTTGGTGGCATAAAACAACAGAAATTTATTCTCTCACAGTTCTGGAGGCTAAAAGTTCAAAATCAAGACGTCAGCAGAGCCATGGGACACTAGGGAGAAGTCTTCCCTGCCTCCTCCTAGCTTCTGGCCATTGCTGGCAAGCCTTGGTATTCCTTGACTGGTACGTGCATCACTCTAACCTTTCTCCATTGTCTTGTGACATTTCCCCTGTGTGTCTACCTGTATCCAGTTTCCCTCTTACAAAGATGTCAGTCATTGGATGGGGGCCCGCTCTCATCCAGGATGACCTCAGCTTAATTATATCAGCAAGGACCCTATGTCCAAATAAGGTCACATTCACAGGTTCTGGGAAGACATGAATTTGGGGAGGGACACTGTTTAAGCCAGTACAGATATTTAGGTGTAATGTGATAACATAAAAACCTTAAAATCTTAGCAGTTTTTAAAAGAGAGATGATTAGCTCTATGTATATGTATGTGTGTAGCCTATGGACATGAGTCTCCTTTAAAAAGATTTTTTAATGGGCAATTTTCCTATTTAATATTGTG
This sequence comes from Camelus ferus, assembly GCF_009834535.1. NCBI lineage: Eukaryota > Metazoa > Chordata > Mammalia > Artiodactyla > Camelidae > Camelus > Camelus ferus. Next base: position 21,574,944 of record NC_045722.1, on the reverse strand, counting down.
ATACAGATAATTACATTCTGTCTTTTTGAGGGGAGGCAGTAAATTGAAGTTTCAATGTGATTACAGGTGTACCTCTCTTTATTGTGCTCTGCAGGTACTTCATTTTTTTTTTAACAGACTGAAGGTTTGTGGCAATCCTGTGTCCCCGGGTCTATTGGTGCCATTTTTCCAACAGCTTTTGCTCACTTTGTGTCTCTGTGTCAGTTGGGTAATTGCAGTATTTCAAATGTTTTTCATTATTATATTTGTTATAAATATAAAACTTTAATGGATAAGGAGTTGCTTCTTACAGCTGAGCAAAGAAAGTGGTTTCTCGAGATTAATTCTACTCCCAGTTCTAAGATGCTGTGAAGATTGCTGAACGACAACAGAGGATTAAGAATATTACATAAACCTAGTTGACAAAGCAGTGAAAGAGTTTCGAAGGATTGACTCCAAATTTGAAAGCAATTATACTGTAGGTAAGCTGCTATCAAACACATCGCATCACAGGCTTCAGAGAAAGAGTTCATGAAAGGATGAGTCAGTGGATGTGGCAAAGTTCATTATTGTCTTATTTTAAGAAATTGCAACAACCACCCCAGCCTTCAGCTGCCACCACCCTGATCAGTCAGCAGCCATCAACATCAAAGCAAGACCTTCCACCAGCAAAAAGACTACGACTTGCTGAAGGCTCAGATGATGGTTAGCATTTTAAAGTATTTCTTAATTAGGGTATGTACATTGTTTTTTTAGGCATAATGCCATTGCACACTTACTAGACTACAGTATAGGGTAAATGTAACTTTTATATTCACTGGGAAACAAAAACCTGTGTGTGACTCACCTTATTGTGATACTTGCTCTGTTGTGGTGGCCTAGAACTGAACCCACAGTCTTTCTGAGGTCTGCCTGTGATGGATTTGTGTAGAGCATAACTGTATTGTGCTTGTGAGTCTGTCATTAAGGCAGTCTGAAACGTTGTCCTTAAAATACTTTTTAAGTGATCCTTTTATAGAGAAATACAAGGAAGACTGAACTTACCAGACCTTAAAATATATTTTAAGGCTGTGGTAATCAAAACAAGTTAGTACTCATTCAGGTAGAAATGGAAAAATCAGTGGAACTAAATAGAGGGTTGCTAATTAAAATAACACTGAGATGCTAATGTAACAGAGTTGGGGGTATACATTAGGGCAGTTTCTACATAAATTAAAAAGTATGTGAAAGAATATATATACAAGGATTTTCAAGGCCACATTTATAAAAGCAAAAGACTACAAATACCTGGTTAAATAATTCATAAGATATATACTCAGTGGAATACTATAAAAGAATGAGCTGTATCAATGTTTATAGATATGAAACATCTGCAGTAAAAAATAAAAGTGAATATACAGGGCCCCCATTTGTTTAAGAAAAGAAGGTGCAAAAGGAATAATACACACACGTATATTTATATATGCTTTTGTGTGTTTATAAAATACTTATGTAAGAGCATATAGGAAAGTGGTTGCATTGGGAAAGATCTGAAGTAGAAGATTTGACTTCTCATTGTATATCTTTTTCTGCTCTTATTTGTTTTTAACTGGGTACTTTTTTGGGGGGGGTAGTTAAAATTCCTTTTTTTAAAGAGAGAAAAAACATCTGATTTTTTTATAGTCCTAAGGGTACATATGAGACAGCCTGGGACCTGAGACCCTGGGACCTGAGACCCTGGGACCCAGGGCTGCAGTGCTTGTACAGGGATGAATGTCTCCTCAAGCAACAGAATACAAAGAAACTATAAGGGGCTAGAATTAACTGTGTGAACGCACACTTGGGGCCAATCATGAACAATAAGAAACCAAAAGACCAAAAACACAACTGCCACTTCTGAGATATCAGGAACAAAAGCAGGATATTGTGCATGATACCTGCACACAGCACCACCAAGGGGGTGGGCAGCCCACCTAAGCCACCCCTCCGGCCCAACCCTTGGACCTGCCCCTACCTTCACCCCATTTAAGGGATCAGCTCACCCCACCACTGGGAGCGAGCAAGGCAACCTGTTGCTGGTTTCACTCCCTCGTGCTGCAGCACAAGGCCCTATAAAGCCTTGCCTGAATTTCTCATCTGGCCTCTCATCAGACTGATTGGGGAGTCCAAGAATCCTGGCTGGTAACACATAAATGTGAAATGCATTAAACGTCATGCTTAACAGATGTATTTTTGACCTCTGTTTATAAGGTTAATAAGGAGCCATCAGCCCCTTGTTAAATCTAAAATGAAGAAAAGGCAATCTTGTATGTATGCTGAGTGTTGATGTTTCAGAGACTCTGCATACATAACTAACACTTAGGTATAAGCCAATTTGTCCAACCCTCACTGAAGCCCTACTGTTGGTGAAAGTAGCTACCCTGGCTATGTGATAACTTTAATTGGCCAGAGTATCCAAGAGCTGTTCTCAGTTGTCCACAAAGGACCACTAAACTAGTGTTATTTGCACCTGTTCCTAGTCTGTCTCTCCACCTCTTCTCCAGGTAAAAGCATATGTGCGTCCAAATGAGCATAAAGTGTCATGAATCTAATTGTTCTAACTTTTAACAGATACAGCAAAGTATACGACCTGATGAATTTTCACAAACAACATACTTGTGAAACCAGTACCCAGATCAAGAAGCAGTTCTGGCGCCCAGGAGTCACCTTGGGTCCCTTTCCAGTCACTACCGGTGTTGATAACTACACCCCAAATTGGGACAAACTAGGTTTAACTGGGTTAATTTTGCCTGGTTTTGTTCTTCACATAAATGGAATCATACACTATGTGTTCTTTGCATCTGGCTTCTTCAACATTATTTTGGGACTGTGCTCTAATTTATTTTTAAAATAGTTGCCAAGTAGCTGCATTTCAGCTATCATTAAAATGTACTCAAATACTTGGTGCATAACTCCTTAAAACTGTCTATGGCACTCCCAGTGTGCTAGGATGGTGCAACTGACAACAGCGGTTGAAACAAAATAGACTCAAACAGGTTATGCAGGGCCTTGTGCAATTGGCCCCAACCTGTTTCTCTCACCTCACCTGTAGCTCTCCCCCACCCATTGCCTTAGGAGCATCATCTCTTGCCTTATGTATTCATTCTTCAAGCCCACTTTAAATGTTGCCTCTGTGAAGCCTTCCCCATCTGTTTTGAATCTTTAGATCTTAACACGCTGTGCTCTTTCCTGTATTGTAGCATTTGTCACATTGTGTTTTAACCTTTAGTCAACAGTCTCCATTTGCCAAGTTCTTTTTATATTGTCCCTAGTGAATATGCACCCGTGTCTGCCCCATTATAATAAACACATCACAAATACTGAGTAAATAAGAGCCTCTCCAAAGACTTGATAAGCTACTGGGGCAGACAGGTGTGCAGAGACATAAAGTCTTGAATGCATTCGTACTTCCTGTATGCCAGCTGCTGTTCTAAGTCCTCCTCTACTCGTCCTCACAGCAATGCTGGAGCGCAGGTACTATTAAGATCATCTGCCTGTTTGGCAAATGAGATTAACTCACCCCAACTGGTGAAGTGGCAGAGCCGGGACAATGGATCTAGGACATCTAGTTCCAAATTTAATTGACTGCCTGGCTTCCAGACAATGTGATACATGTGCACTATTGTAACTAACATCATTGCAGCTTTGGGTATGGGTGGTGGGTGGTGTGGAAAGTCATGCTACCTAAGCTATGTTGGGGTCAGCTCCTCTAAGACCTCGTGTGCTGTGCTAAGGAGTTTTGACTGCTCTGTAGCAGTGGAGAGCCAATGAGGTATTCGAGTAAGTTGACTGGTTCTGTGTTTGAAGAAAGTGACTTCAATACCAACAGAGTGACTACACAGACAAGTAGAAAAGATTGGAAGGAATCCCGTAGAAGTCGCACTGGAGTCGGGGCAAAGGGAATGGAAAAGGGAGAGCAAGGCCTTCTTGCTGAATGCCTGCCTCAGGCTCCCTCCCTCCACAGACCCACTAAGATATGAATAAAGGGGCTGAAATCAGAGCAATGAGACACACAAGGACTTGTTAGAGCAGGCAGGTAGCTAGATATGAGCAGAGAAAGGGGGACACGGGCAAATGGCAGGAATTGGGCAGAAAGGAGGGGCACAGGCCAAATGCAGGAAACCCTACATCATGTAAGCACCAGGGGTCCCTGGGCAGAAAAGGAACAGCAGGAACCTCTGGGCTGATAAGTGGTCACACGTTTTGAGGTGGTAAGTAGCCTGGAGGCCAACAAAGAAAGGTGGGATAAGGCAGGAATTTCCAGTCTCCAAATGTAACCTTTTGCTTATCATGACCTCATTTCAATATAATTAGCCTTGCAGATTAGAAGTAGCCATCATATCCCAATGCCATGACGCTTCGATCTAGACTAAATAAGGAAAAAAATCCCTCCTCCCTTGTGGAAGGTGGAGCTGGGATGAAAATCAGGGAATGTGACCCCAAACCCTTCCCTCCCCATTGAATATTCTGCCCATTCATTTTTACACTCTATGTAACCAACTTGCCAAAAACCTCAGGGCCGCCCCTCACCTGAGCCTGCCCAATCTCCCCTTGAGAGCAACCTATCCCTTAATAAATCCTCTCTACTTTCTTAACCTCTGTGTCTTGTCTTTGAATTCTTTCTGGGATGGGACAAGAACCTGGATACCAGCTACATCTACTGGCAACAGACTGACTTAGCAGTTTAAGAAAGCCAAATCCTCAGCGAGTCTTTGGGCTGGGGGATACTGGGCACAGCTGAGGGCAGGGATACCACACTGAAAATGGGATTAATTCGACACAGGCTGAATGTCGAGAACCACCACCATCCACAATCCTTTTCTCAAGGAAACTAGAAAAGATTTCTGTGGAATCTGACCAACTTAAGAGAAAATATCTAAAGATACACTGGGGGGGGGGGGGGTTCCCCAAAGAAATTACTCAACAAGTCTCGCTACAAAGCCCACAGTCTCCACCTTCACCCAGGGCAGAGTTTCTAAACGTCATTTCAGTGCCCAGCTCTTGCATAGGAGTGACCAGCCAATGATCACCACATATTTGAGGGAAGTCTCCTAACATGAAAGACAGAGGTCAAAACAAACCCAAGACAGATTAAGTAAGGAGGAAGTGAATCTAATAATATCTTCAGAGATAAATGATTATAAATGATACTACATTAAAAAGAATATTCAGGGGAGAAACAAACTTCTTATAAATGAATAATGCAATAGCAGAAATGAAAAACTCAATAGGAATGTAGCTAAAGTCAGTTGAGAAAATCTCCTAAAAAGTATAACCACAGGACATAAAAATTGGAAAATAGGAGAGAGAAATGACGAGAAAATCTGAAGACCAGTTCCCAAGGTTCAAGAACAGAATAGCAGAAGTTCTAGACAGAGAGAAAAGTGGAAATGGAGAAGGAAAAGTACTAAAGCAATCCAGGAAAAATTTCCAGAACTGAAAGACCGAATCTTTAAACAATGTGTAAATATATAACTCAGGGGAAAAACAAATCCTAAATTTTACAAAGGAGGGAGAGGATCAACCTGAGACAGGAACTGTTTTTTCACTTTCCTGGGGAAACTGCTGCTGTTTCTGGAAATGGAAGATGGGGAGGAAAATGAGTTCCCTGTCATCCAGACGACTTAGGCACTGTCTTCTGCACACGCTGACATCCAGCAGACAGACAGAGATCCTGTGTTGAAAATCAGAAAGACACCATTAGGGCAAAACATAGGAGTCATTTGCATGTGGGTATTATGAAAATCAGAGGGGAGGTCTGATTGCCCTGAGGCTAGGGAGAGGCGGGGAAAGAGGCCTGGATGGAAAAAGGAAAGGGAGAGAAATTGCAGAGGCAGGAGAACCAGAAGTACTGTGCGGAGACTAGGGTTAAATAAGGCTTTGAGCAGGGAAATGTATCACAGAGTTTGGTATCTGAGAAGAAGCCACTGGGCACTCTGACCATTAGGAGGCTGTTGGTCATGTCTAAGAGAGCAGCTTCCATTGGAGCCAAGCATGCACGGAAGAGGAAATAGAAACTATGATAAGGATAGTGGTTTTCAACTTGTGTTCTCTATGCCATCTGAATGCTGGAATTTGTCAGGGCTCCTGTGACATGACAGAAAGGCTGAGAACACACCATCCAAGTCAGCACCAATGTGAACACCATCCCCAAAGGCAGTGTTCCGATCCCCATGCACCACCTCGGGCTCTGGCCTGAGCTGCTCTTGCCTCTTCTCAGGGGCCAGGGGCCCACTCTCAAGCCACCTGACACACCCCGCTTGGACTGCCCAGGGGTTTGGAAACTTGACCTGAACATTGAACTTCAATTGATCTTTTATGACATCGTCATTTAGGACAGCTTATAAAGTTGCCTCGTTTTAAAGTACTTATTTGAAAATCATGGTTGATGAAATCCCTTTTCCTGACTATATAATCAGAGGTCAAACTAGCAAACCAATACTAAGTGTTTCTGATTATTTTAAGGAAGGTGGAACTGAGCAAAGCAGATCAAAGCCTTTACGGTTAACACCATGTACCCCTCCTAATTACAAACTCACTAGTACGTTTCTTAAGATACAGGAAAAACAGGGATTTCCCCCTAAATTTGCTGTTGACATTAACCTTTCCAAGTAGTTTGACTAAACTGTAGTGCAGTTACTCACTGTATTGGGTAAAATACACGTTTCTCAATACACTGGATTGCTTGCATCTTTCACCCCTTTGGGACTTGTGCTATTTTTTCAAAGAAAGTACAGTTCTCTGATATTTAGAAGAACTGAGAAATGGAATGTGATCGGGTTATGATTTCCTATCCAGTGAGAAAGTTCAGATGAGAAAAGCTCAGGTGTTTTTAGTCTGGTTTGAGACAGGAATCTACCTAATCAGTGAAAGCTGTAGAGTTTAAAACATGAGTTTCCATTAAAGGTATTTTCTAGGAGTGGCAGTTGGGATTATCTGTGGCATCTGACAACAGGTGAGGTTTTTTTAAATTGCTTTAGACCAACTGTCAGACACACTTCTCCCTTGAGGCCCAAAGTGAACCCGCCAGTGACGCATTTATGATTGCTAACGACTTTGTTTAAGTTTTTTAGCTATAATAAGGGAACACAGGTCTTTCCTGCAGCTAAACTTGTATTTGCTAAGAAGGGAAGAGTTTCTTTTCCATCTCTAAATTGTTGAGTATTTTTGTTTATTCATTCATTTCTGTAAACCATAAGAGGAGTACAGCCTACTCGTGTAAAACAGAGCTGGATTTTTGCTGTCAGTTTTCCTGTAAATTGTCTTTGTAAATTTGTTCTGACTTTGCTATATTTTTCTGTAAGAAAGCAAAAAGATTTCCCTTACTCACTAGATTGCTGACAAGTAAATCCTTTTTGGTGTCATGTCGCTCTCTTTGCTTAAATATGGCATATGCCCTCTTTATATAAAGTGTGTCAATTTTAATATATATAAGGAATGATTTGATGATTCCACGAGTGGTGAACTAGAAAATAAAACTAGTTGGAGGAGTTTTATTACAAACTAATAGTGGCAAGACATGGAAATAATCTAAATGTCCACCAACAGATGACTGGATAAAGAAACTGTGACATATTTATACAATAGAATACTACCCAACCATAAAAAATAATAAAATAATGCCGAGAAAGAAAAATACCACATAATATCACTCATATGTGGAATCTAAAAAAAAAAATGACAAACTTATTCATAAAACAGAAACAGATTTACAGACATAGAAAACAAACTTACGGTTACTGGGGCGGGGAAGGGGGTAGGAAGTGATAAATAAGGAATTTGAGATTTGCGGGTACTAACTAATATATATAAAATAGATAAACAAGCTCATACGGTATAGCACAGGGAACTATATTAAATATCTTATAGTAACTTGTGGTGAAAGAATGAAAACTAATACATGTATGTTCATGTATGACAGAAGCATTGTGCTGGACAGTAGAAACTGACACCACATTGTAAACTGGCTATACTTCAATATATATATAAAACAAATAGTGGACTCAGAGTATCATTTGGGAGTAAATCACAAACAGCCTGATTCTCTGAAAGGTACCTATGAGCAAAAAATTATGTCAGCACACCTCCTGTTGAGGATTTAGAAACGAATCTTGAACGGCACCTGCACTTCCTGGATCAGCATGGAGAGAGATGAAACCACCAGGATTCTATCAGCAATATTTCTTTTAACAGTGTGGTAAAAAGTCAGTTAATAGTATATTTATTTATTTACATATATTGTCTTTAATAGTCTGTTATGGAGGGTGGCAAATGCCCATCTCCAGCGAAGGTGTGTCATTCTACTCGTTATAGGTCAGCGGTGACATACCCACCGTGGGAGGCTGGACGCACAAACACAGCAGCGTGCCATTCAGAATAGTGGTAAGTGGAACAGATGATGCTAGAACTCTTGGGTAGTCGGTGTCATCCATCCTGGCTATACTGCTTGATTTGTGAACCAGCTGCTGAAAAAAATCACTGTCGTATCTAAAGAAAAGAGCTTTGGGACCATCCAAGACCAGGGTTTAAGGTTTCCCAACTGTATGATGTGACTTTTAATCTAAACTTTTGGATATTAATTCTTTGGTCTGGTCAGGTACAAGGAGCAGATAATAAACAAATGGACTTTATATTATAAACACAATAAAAATGTTTTTCCTTTTTAATAGTCAAAAAAAGTTATCAATTTTTATTGAAGTATAGCATATACATTTTTAACCTCAAAATGATTTTTCTTGTCATAAATTAGCTATTTGCCATGTTCGTTTATTCTTTCTTGGTATTTCCTTGGTTTTCTCTTGGGTTGCAGATGGGTTGTTAATAATTGGTACTTATGTCTTACAGTTATTTGGAAGACATACCTACTTTTTTTTTTAACTATACAAACCATTGTCTTTTCTACTTTCAAAAAACCTGTTTGAAAATTCCTTTTTCTAATCATCCAAGTCAAGATTCAAGCCCTAAGTATAGATTCCACTCTGTGTCAAATTTTGTTCACTTTCTTTTTCCTGATTGTGCTTACTGGCCATGATAATTTCATCTGAATTTGTAAGCCGAATAGAAATTCCCTCCCAAATTTGTACATATATAGCTTCTCCAAATTTTACTTTTGCCTTTTACATTCCATTTTATTACCACCATTATATTTATTACTTAGTCTTAACTCAGTTTCACAATGTGTCCAATAATCTCAATTTTGGTTTCTCTTGAGTAATGTTTCCAGGAAGGGTGGCTGAGGTGTGCCTCTCAGCATTTTTCCTTGGAAGAGGGATGTGTTTTCTGAGACCTTGTATATCAGTGTCTTTTGGTTGCCACTCCTTTTGTTGACCTGAATGACAACTTGTCTGGGAACACTTTTAGCGTTACAACTTTTCTTGAACTGCTGCCATTTTGCTCTATTATTTTCTATCCTTAGCTTTTGGAGGAGAAAGCTGAGATTATTCTCATTTGAGTATTTTTAGGTTCACTGATTTTCTGATGGATGTGTCTAAAATAATTTATTTGTCCTGGAAATCTAAAAATTCCCTGAGGTTTTAACTAGATCTGGTTCTCTTTTGAGTATTCTTTCCTAGAACATGATGAGTCATATACATCCCAGCTGTGTCTTCTGAGCTCTCTTTTGCCATTCCTTCAGTATTCTTTAGATTTAGTTTTAAATCATCATTTACAGGTTGAGTTTCTGCTTTCTATTCTCCATGCTTACCTTCCTCTCTTAGCAACTTCTTTGTTCGTTTGTGTATTGTGGAAGAATATCTGAACTCTTTACTGCTTCATACCTGATTTTATTTTCTCCATTGTCAGTTCTACTTATCATCACCTCCAAAGCAGGTGTTAAATTATGATTACTTTTCTACTTCCTTGCACTCTCCTTTCATCCATCTCTGTTCAAATATTACCTGCATCCCAACTCCTAGTTTTCTTATCTCACCCTGAGCACTCCTTGATGTCTTTTTGTTTTTATTTCATGGTAAACTTATTAAAACTTAACACTTAATAAGATTTAATTAAGTTGCTTGTTATTAAGAACATAGTTTTCTAAATTCTTGTGCTCACGAATAGTAAAACTAACTGTCATTTTCTGTGTGCTTAATTTTTTAACAGATATTATGCTAGATAACGTTTTTCTCATTTAATCCTCAGGATACCTTGCAAGGAGGAATTATTATCTTTATTTCATTCATGAGGAAAATAGCATTTAAAAAGACTATTAAAAAGCCTGAGGTCACACATCCCAAAGTTAGTAAGTTAAAGAGTCATAGTTTAAACCCAGGGCTGTCTGGCTCCAAAGTCTGTTTTCCCTACTACACTATACTATCTCCTCTATAAATGATTTTCATAGGTTTGTATTTTAATAAAATATTCAAAGAAATAATACTCCCCCCTTTTACTAGAGGTTTTTGGGTTTTTTTTTTCCATTGCCCCATTTTATTTATCTTCTATTTATCAGTCAGTCTCTGTTTATTCTACCTTGTAATGAGAAATCACTGCAGACCCGGGTCTATGTAATTATTTTAGAAGTCCTCTCCCTACCCTCCATCCCAAGTTGTCAACAGTCTGTCGGCAAGTTACGATGTAATTTGCCCCTCTGAAGACGTTGTGGAGGGAGTGGCAAGGTCGTGGGTTCAGAATCATAAAAAAAGCAGATCGAAGCCCAACCGTGCTGTGTACCAGCCGTGCAGCTCGGGCTAGTTACTTAAGCAATTAGGAGAAGCGCAGCCCAGGTAAACTACTTGCCATCAGGAGGAAGGTGTTGTCATTACGTGCAGCGTGGTGGCCAGTGGGGACCCCCTCGGGGAAAAAAGGGGGCCCGGCGCCGGGGGCCTCGAGCGGCCGGCGTCCCAGGATGCACCGCTGCGCGGACCGCCCGCCTCGGCTCGGCGACGGGAGCCCGCGCCTCAGCACAGCGGAGACAGGTGCGGGCCGGGCGGGCTCAGGGGCGCTGGGCCCGGGTGTGCGCGGGGCGGGCGCGACCTCACCGCCAGGAGTGGGCGCCGTGCAGGCCGAGCAGTCCGGGTCCCTGTCACCGCGCGCGAGGTCTGTCCCCGGAGCCTTTCCCCGAGCCCCTGTCCCCACGCAGGCCGAGGCCGGGTCCCTGTCCCCACGCAGGCCGAGGGGATCTCTTCCCCGCGCTTGCCCGCAGCCCTGTCCCAACACGGCCGAGGCCGGGTCCCTGTCCCCACGCAGGCCGAGGCCGGGTCCCTGTCCCTGCGCGGGCCTTGCCCTGAGCCCCTGTCCCCACACAGGCCGAGGCCGAGGCCGGGTCCCTGTCCCCACGCAGGCTGTGTGCCGGGCCCCTTCCTTGTACAGGTCAAGGCCATGTCTGGGTCCCTGCCCCTGTGCAGACCTAGTGACCAAGCCACTGTCCCCACGCAAGCCTTGTCCAGAGCCCAGCCCTCAGCAGGCCGAGGCCGCATTCCAGACCGAGCCTCCGCCTCTCCTGCTGCAGCCCCTGCCCATCCAGCCTTGCAGAGTCAGTTAGGCCCGTCCCAGGGCTACTTTGCATCTTTGCTTTCAGGGGTTTTGTGAATTGCTGGGTTGGCTCCATCTTCCCTGGATATTAACCCCACTCCGGTGAATAGAGGTCTAGCTCGGATTTCTGCCGAGTTCGAGGTAAGGGTGCCCCGGAAACTGTCTGGAACTGGACTGAAGGCCTAGACTTGATTCCACAAGCCACCATGGCCTTTGTACCCCTGACCCTGATGCTTTGGGCTTTGTTTTTCTCAGGTGAAAGTTATTATCCCTATGTAACTTTAAACAAATAGTAAGATTACCCTTTTATTTACTCTAAAATTCAACCATTTATCAAGGACTTAGTACATGCTCAGACCAGTATGACATCTAGGTGCTGGAACCTCAGAGATGAAAAAGGCACCCACCCTATTCCATGTAGTCATGGTTTGGAGGCCTAAATTACCCTCTGATATTTGATGCTGGCCCCAATTTTTGTTTTACCCCATCAGAAAATGCCTAAATCAAACTGGAATGGGAGGCGGGGCAGAATCTAAGTAGTATGTGGTGTTGTAGAAGGGGCTGAAGTGATCCAGTTAGGTTGGTTTGGTCAGTGTAAATTGTGCCTTGTCATCCATCAATGGGTCAGTAAACAGATTTAGTAGGTCCAGACCAGAATTTTTAAAAGATTAGAAAGATAATAGAGCACATTGCAAATAATATGGATAAGTATAGTTTTATGAAACTTTGGTTTCAGTCATGTATGTCTACAGGTATATTTGGTACTAGGTCATGATGTAACGTATTTTTTGTGAATTACATTTAAAAATTAAGTTACAGGTTTAGACCAGGACAAATATGTTACCTCTATAGAAAGTACCCTTGCAGCAGGAATAATCTGTCTTGATAACAATCCTTTACATGATTAAAACTATGAAAGAGTCAAATGGTATCTCTGCCCTAATTAGCTTCATGGTTTAGATTTAGTGTACATGGTATTAGCATGGCATGTGTTTGGGTATCTGATCCATCACAATCATTATAGGTCATTGGTGATGTGTAAGGAATGGAATGGCAGAATCACTCCAGCGTACGAGGTCAGTCACTCTGGTGGTTGCCGATCAATGGAAGCCACAAGCCATCGTTGTTACTGTGAAAATATACATGACTTATAGGTTAGGTCTGCTGTTGCCACGTGTGACCATATGAGGATCTTTGCTTTACACTGTCCCTGCCGATACCAGTGATGAAGTTTTAATAGTTCAAGAGTTTTCTGGTCTGTTCTAGTTACGTTACTTTCTCTGAAAACTTGATACAGAGTATATCTGAAGCCAAAGGGGTTTTGCTGTTAACAGATGATTTTCTTTTCAGCTTTGATATCAGATTTTTAAAATTTTTAACTAAAATTTAAAACCCTTAATACTTACTGTGCTAAGTATTTTTTATATTTTGTATGTGTACTTGTTTGTTGAATGATTGGCTTGTTGAATTTTAAGGATTTAAATAACTGAAAGTTTGGACTACAGTTGCTGAAGATAATTTCCCAGGGTATAATTTCTCCTCTAATATTTAGGCCAGACATTTAATTGTAAATGGCTAGTATTTTATTTTGCAAATGGGCCTTGCAGACAGTTTAACATGATCAAGCAAACTATTTTTATTTTAACCATACTTCCTGGTGGCGTAACTGCTATGATAGGAACTCCATAAATGTACAAATGAATGAACATTATAGTTATGAATTATTCACATAAACATTTGGTGATACATATTATTCATTTTTAGTAAAACAATTTTTATACCTTAGTAAGACAATTTTTATAGCTGGGTTCTTTGAAGAGAAACTAATATTTGGCAGGTTTATTTCAGAGACATTATGAGGCATCTGTTTGAAAAGAGATAAGTGAATAGAAATTATCCTGTCTGGGGTGGAGGTATATAGCTCAAGTGGTAGAGTGCATGCTTAGCATGCACAAGGTCCTGGGTTCAATCCCCAATATACCTCTAAAAATAAATAAATAATTCTAATTGCTTCCCTCCCCCTCAAAAAATAAATTAAAAAAAAATTATCCTGTCCTATAGGACACTTTCAAATAGCACCCAACAGTGAAACAAGTTGCATGACATCTGAATTTCTAATTCAAAACTAGCCTAATGCAAAAGAAGCAGGGAAAAAAAGGATTATTTTCCTTATTTGAGATCTCAGTAGAAGCCAGTGAAGGACATTTATTTTATAATCAACTTGCTATGTGATATTTTGCTCATATCCCTTTAGTATCTTCCATGTGAGACTCCAGCATGTGCTGTGTGGTTTGGCTCAGTTCACCTATTGATAGTTTCCTACAGAGAGAGAGCAAATGACTGGCGACATTCAGGGAATGTGCTTGCTAGGAAACAGGGACCATAGCTGCCGTGTTCACTGTGATTTCCCATTTTCAGGCACCTAGGAGGTGCTCAGTAAATAATTGTTGAAGGAATGAAAATACCATGGAAGGAGGGAGAGCAGCAGCAGAAGGTACACACAGCTTAAAACCTAGGGGGAAGAGTGTTATCAGATCCTTAACTAATATTTTTTGAGGGTCTCCTGTGGACCTGGTAGTGTTTCTGAGGTGAGATCTGGGCTCATGGGGTGTTTATAGCCTAGTGGAGACAAGCTGCATGCCTGCATGTGTAAGCGTACACACATACACACATGCTCTAATCAAGTGGTGTTACAGAAGGATTTTGTCCTGTGCTATTAAATGATGGGGCTGCATATAAAATAGGGCTAATGGTGTGATTTGGTAATAAGTATAAAGAGGAAGAGAAAGGTTGATTCAGGTTGATTCAAGGCAGTTTCCCAGAGGAAATGGATGGGGCTTGGATAAGGAGGGATCCCAGCTACTGGCTCAGCCCAAGGGGAGATTGGTATTGGGGTACAGTGGAGAGGAAAGTGGGATAGCCTGGGTTGGGGTTATATTTTGGAGGAGAGTTTAGGAACTAGACAGTCATGGAAGTTCAGGTTTCATGTAACCAGCATAAAGAAGCCATAAATTCTGGAGCAAAGAAGTACTTTGATGAGGGCTGTGTTTTGAGATTACTTGGTAGCAGCGAGCAGGAGGGCAGCTCTCCCTCAGGGATCCGAAAGGGACGGGAAACAGCCGCCACCAGGACTGGAATCTCAGCACCACTTTCAGTCACACCAGGATGTTCCGGTCACTGTGGCACAAGAGCAACTGATGAAGGGACTTGCATTTGGTTTAGAACCTTAGGAGGGGCTGGAAATGACCAAAGGGTGACCATGCCTGTCCAACAGCCACAAACCCACACACACTCATTCTCAACCTCAATCCTGGTCTGTGTTTCTAATGCCCTGTGGCATAACCAAGTCTTTTGTGAATAAGAAGGCAGAAGTGTCTTGTTCTTGGGGCTGTCTCAGTTGCTAACATCATGAAATTTAGTCCAGCTTGTGTTTTTCAGAGAGCACTCCATCCTGTTTTTGTTTTTGTTTTTTTTTTTTTAATCACACCCAGAAATTCACAAACTTAAGAGAGAGGTGCCCATCCTTGGGTGTCTCAGGTTAGCCAAGCATATCTTCTCCCACTTCTTTGCTGGCAGGTGGCATGTAGGGTATGGGATAGGAGGCAGAATGGGAGTAAGAGGGAAAAGGTAGACAGAAAGTTCCTTGAGGTCGGGAACTTTGTCTTCTTCTTTGTATTTCGATCAGCTTATACAACACACGTGTTGAATAAATGACAGCTGGATGGATGAGGGGCTTTTGTACTCCTCATTGTCTTGTCACATGTAACATGGTATTGATGGCTCAGATATGTATTCAAACACTCATCTCCTTCTTACCTCTTATTTCTTCCTACCTGTTTAGTGCTGGTGCAACTCATATAAGTCCATTCAAAGTGCATGGAATATTTACTTCAATGCTCCAGCACAATGTTGGGTATAGGAGAGTAGATGTTAAAGCTACGGAGTCCAGCTTGCATAGGCTGAGACAGACAGTCTGGGGATTGGTGATTTTGAGGATGAAAAGTTTATCTGTCCACTTCAGTCTGTTTCCTGATGCCGTACTGTGTAGTCTGAGCTCCTCATATGAAACCCACAGATTATGCTCACATGCATGAAGGAGATAAAACAGTAAATGTTTGAGGTCAGTCTCCGCTGTGGTCCCAGTTTGTACCTGTGTGGAGCACGTAAATACACCCACACTGCATACACATGTGTGTATTTCCGTCTGCACTCTGCATAGTAGGGTTTGTGAACACTTCTGCTCAACTGTGTGCGTATGCGTCTGTGTCAGTTTGGGCAGCCGTGCTGTATTTTTATTGCTGAGATCCTTAGCTCCTTCAAAAGACATGACGTGATGCGCCTGGCACATAGTATGAACCCAATAAATAATTGCTGAGTGAGTTAATGAATAAATACTATGTTCAGGTGATGGATGCTACTTGGGGACTTTACACAGTCCTTATACTCAAGATTTAATTGGAGAAACTGTCTATGTACAAGAAATAAAGTCTACTACAAAGTAACATGGGAATAAAGCCTATAGATTAAGTATATTAAAAATAGTTGTTATAATCATAGCTGACATTCACAGAGTGCTTACTATATGCCAGGTACTCTCCTAAGTGCTTTTATGTCTATTAACTCATCTAATGTATTCCCAACTCCATATGATATTACTGTTATCGTCCCCATTTTGCAGTTGAGAAACCTGAGGAACTGAGAGGTTAAGTAACTTGCCTGGCGTCACACAGCCAATGAGAATAAGATCCCATAGTGAGCACAAAGTGGGACTGGGGTTTAGCAACAAAAACTTTCTGAAAGAGGCGAGTTGAGACATCCCCTTACCCTGTCACTGAGACCACAGTGGAGGCCAGGGCCCAATGCACAGACCGCCTGGCGGGCCCTCCCTGGGGTGATGAACGGGGCTGTTGAGAGCCGGCTCACAGACGGTGTGCGATGTGGCACTGCAAGCCTTCCCAGAGTACATGCCAGATAGAGTCTAAAAACCCTTTGCTTCACGTACTCAGTAAATGACAGACCTAAGTCTGCTAGACTTAAGTCAGCTCCTAGTTCTCTGCTTCCTGCCGGGCTCCACATCCATTTCCCCATGTCCGGCTTGCTCTGTTTCCCTCCCGTGAGTTCCTAAGTGGCCCTCCAGGATCTTGATTGGATTTGCCTGGGTGCCCACTGCTCTTTTTTTTCCTCCCCGCCCCTCTTTTTCTCTGTGAAATATCCCTAGTAGGTGCTTTATACTCTTTCCTGCTTTGGTAACACTTAGTAACAAGATTGCTCTGTGTGTAAAACTCATCTGTTTTGCAATGTACCCCCTATTGCTCCCCTCAAAACCGCTCCACTTTTATCAGGCTTAACTGCCTACACTGAATTGTCAGAGGTAATATCCGCTTTTCAAAAAGCCACAAATCGTTAATATTTTAGGAAGTGACTTAATATTTACTAATGAAGATCCAACAGATGCAAAACTGATTTAATGTCTTAACTCCTAAGGTTTTCTCATAAAATGAAACAGTTAAGTATTGCCTCCAAGAAGTGATTCCCACAGATGCATCTTGCCCTGTCATTGTCGCTCTGGGCTTCTCTCTTTTCTCTTAGCAATGAGCTGATACATTTATCTTGAGGCACAAGTGAAAAAGAGAAAAAGAAAGGCATTTGCTGTAGGAGCCCTGGAAAGAACCATATTTGTATTTATCTGCCTTCCTCAAAGGAGTCGTGCCCAGACACAGGAGGCTGACGTGGAGGTATGCAGCTCCCCCGAGACACAACCAGCAAACCTCCGGAACCCCTCACTTCCACCTCTGTAGCTGTTGTCCCCTGTTGCATAGGTTTTTCCCTCTGTCCCTGAAAAAGGAGGAGCTACACCTTGATGCTGATTCAGAAATACAGCCGATGATAATGGGGGTCTTATTATAATAGAGGAGGTACTGGGCTGTGTATAAATACTTCACATTTAATGTGAACATTGTATCTCATCAGTGGATGGCATGTATTTCGGCATACAAGTGACATAAGAAATGTAGTCCTGCAATAGTCTTCTGGCTTGTTTGATTCTGAGGAAGAGAATCCTGAACTCTGGTTCAAGAGTTTCCTCTTCCCCAGACATCCCCAGAATTAAATGCTCACAATTTGGGGCTAGTGTTGAACAGCTTGGCACTGGGCTGAGCTCCAGGGATATAAGAATGTCTAAGGCCTGTCGCAGAGGGATTCCCAGTGTAGTGGGGCAGCAGATACGAAACCAATTAAGTTATAATAGTGGAGTAAGTGTTGTGGCATAGCCACACACACAGAACAGGGAGGGCTGGGAGCTGTGGGACTCGGCGGGGGAGTCAGACAAATCAGGCAGAGAGGGCCGCGAGCCGCCAAGGGAAGGGCACAGACGCTGGCTGTTTGTTATGCCTGGAAAGTAGTGGAAAGGGGCAAGGGGAGATTCTGGAGGAGTAGCTGTCCCCCATGCCGAGGAGTCCCATAGGAAAAGGTGGCTGCGAGAGCCGCTATAAAGCAAAAACTTAATTAGGAAAGTAAGTGAGGTGGCAATTGGAGGACGACAGACTAGAAATGGGCAGCGTGGGGTCAGAAAGGCAGGGCAATTCTATATGGTCTCCTGGCAAGATCTGAAGAGGGTCTGTGCATTTAGCGCCTGCTCTGCTGGACGTTCACCACCTGCCAGATGAGCCTTAACGTGTATAAACCCCTTAATAGAAAGAAAGAGAGTCTGGGAAGAGAGAACCAGACTAGGAAGGACTGCGTGAGCAAGCGTTGAGTGAAAGGGCCGTGACCAGTCTTCCCCGTTTGAACTAAATTCATCAGTGAAACGTGAGAAACTGTGGAGCACCAGAGAATTTCCCCTTCTCTGCCTCTGGCCAGCTTTCATTTTGCCGTTGTCTGTTAAGCTGACAGAGGAGGAGAGCTGTCTCTCAGCCGCTGAAGTCAGCCAATGAGAAGAGCTTGGAGTCAGGCTTTCCGAACAGGCAGTGCCGCCTGGGCCTCCCGGGAGGCGAGGTCTGGCTTATAGGGGTGCAGGAATCAACTTGTTGAAGCTTCCTTGCTTGTCAGAGCACCTTTAAATTACCCACGCCTGCAGCTGTTTCATCTTCAAATGAGAGAAAGTGAAAATGGCCCCAAACGGTGCAGCGTCTCAGATAAACGCGGTGCAGCGGAGACATGCCTGCCTGTGACACTGAAGTGTCTCAGACAGACGCGGACAAGCGACACGTACATCTTGCTGCGGATAGGTTTGTCTTCCCTTGTCCGTGGTGATTGTTCTCTGAGGCAGACACAGATAAAAACAATGAATTATATATGACTATTCTAAAAGGAAAAGGTGGCCTGATTATTTTATTTTTTGGTCGGTTTATGGTTCGAGAAGGCAATTTTTTTCAATTGCTAGAGACAGAAAAAGCGCGTGTCCAAGACTGATGCTCCTCAGCTGACGAGTTCTGCGGCGTGGCCGTGGTGGTGGTGAACGCCCAGTTAGCAGAACGCCCTGCCGGTCCTCCTGGCTTCTGGAGAGTGCGTTAGCGGGCAGACCAGCTCGGGATGCTGGTGCCGGGTTGTCAGCAGCGTTTCAAGTTTCTCTCCGCCACGTAAACCCCTTCCTTTTAATACAAACAGCAAAGACTGTCCTGTTCGGTAGTTGACTAATGAGTGTGTGCACTGAAATGCAGCGACAATGAAGCAGTTAGTGCGTCTGTGACTCTGCATATGACTGAGTTCCAGTTTTCTCCCTGCCAAGCGGTGAAATAGGAAACATCCCGTCAGGAAGAACCTGCAGGTGCCATCCAGTAGTTGCACCTCACGTCACGGAATTGCCCAAAGTCAAAAATCTTGACTTGCAACTTTGGAGGGCGGGTCTCTGAAAGAATTTCGGGCGCTCGCACGGAGATGAGGTGTGTCGTTCTCTGATGAGAAGGACGCTGGCTGCAAGGCTGCAAGGCTGGCTCTGGCTGCTCTTCACAAGCCCGGGGGCATCTTCTGTGGACTGAAGTTTCAGAGAGGTGGGCACCATTTTGTTGATGTTGTTGTTATTTGAGAGCCTTCGAAACCAAGTTGTCTTTGACTCTGTGTGTGTGTGTGTTTGTGTGTGTGTGTGTGTGTGAGAGAGAGAGAGAGAGAGAGAGAGAGAGAGAGAGAGAGAGAGACAGGGAGAGAGGTGATCAAAATGTTTGTTTTCAGCCTGATGTTTTGGGAGAGAATCAGAAGAGAGAGATCTGAAGCCCTCTGCTTGCTGAGTTTTACCTCAGAAGTCTTTAGTAGTGGAGAGTAAAAGTTGGATCCAAACTTCGACTTCTGACCCGTGTCACTCACTCTTTGACAAGTTTAAACTGATTTATTGGTGGACGGGAAGCATTGTTCAGAGAGGGAGATTGCACGAGGCTGAGCGCCCAGTCGGCAGAGCCAGGTTCACTAGGAAAGCCTCGGCTCCAGCTGAGTGAGAATGTCGACCTCGGGTCTCCAGGCAGCAGGACGAAGGCCATTTCAGACCATTTCAGAAGGGCTCACATTTGGAACAAGGCAGGAACTGCTCGCCTCTCAGGGGGCAGGCTTTTCTAAGCTTCTTCTGTCTTGAGGGAGATTGTCTCAACGTCATGTCCAGAAGACATTAGCTGATTAGTTCTAAGACTACCAGCTTGGTGCAGAAAAATGAAACAAAGCTAAACAATTTTTTGCTAACCCATGCTTAGGGAAGAGGTTCTTTGAAGTAATTTTATTTTATTTCCTGAAAAGCCTTACATAGAGCAAGGGGAAGAAACCTCTGGGACTCACCAGATGATTATTAATTTATTCATTAATCTGTAATGTTCAGGGTCCTTCTTTACCCCAAGTGAGGGTTCAGACTCTAAATAGCACCTTTCGTTCCTCTCCACTACAAGCTTTTTTAAGGGGTTTCCACTTAAAATTTCATCAGTAGAATTGCTGGACAAAGGGACTGTTTCTTTAAGGGGAAAATAGACACTTGTTCATACAGGAAATAATTGCAGAGCCTTCCAATTAAAAATAGTTCTGTCTTTTCTAAAAACAATCAAATTAATTGACATAAAATTGCTGATAATTCTGGGTTAGTAATAATCTACATTTATTGAGTCCTTGCTGAGTTTATGTGCATTGCTCATTTAATTCAATGAGACAAGACTCATATTATGCAGTTTTCAGATAAGGAAATGGAGACTTAGTGAGATTTATAGCAGCAGGGCAGGAAAGTGGGAAAGCCAGAACTCTTGCCTTTTTGCACACAGATATATACATATATATATATTAATATATATGTAAATATATATATACACATTTTTATATATACATATATATATGTATGTATGGATATGGATTGGAGCCTTCTCTATTCCTGTCCTATTCCGTCAGCCTTTTACATAGTCCCTGTCACGTGGAGGAGTTTCTGAATCCATGGCAATATACAGGTATGTTACTTTGGTATCTTATAGCTAAAGACCAAGAGTCAATCTCTAATTTTCTTCGGCTGTTGGGGTGAAGGCAGGGTGTGGTGGACTGAACATGGGCTAGGAAGGCAGACAGACCTAGACTTGAATCCCTGCTTCCTGCTTACTAATTGTGTGGCCTAGGCAAGTCAGTGAAAGTCTTCAAACCTCAGTTTCCTGATTTATAAGCTAATTATCATAATGTCCATCACACGGCATTGTTTCAAGGAACAGAGGGACAAGGTATGCAAAGTGCCTTCCACATGACTGAAAACGGGTGGGCTTTCAGTAAAGAGTAGCCATTTCTCCGACTCTTTGCTGATGCTTTGGCATGCTCGATTCTGTTCTGGGCACGGGGTATCAGCAGCGAATAACAGAGGCAAGCTAGTGTATTCCACGCAATACACAACTTTCTTTGAAAACCACGTTGTGATTCTTGAGATCCTTTATGGTGGATATGTTTCAGCTTTGACATAGCCTCTGAAGCAGGGGAGTGGAAGTCCTATGCTAAGATTTCCCTAAAGTTCTGTAAAATGAGGCAAAAAGCAAGAACATCAGATATCTCTCTTACAAAAGCAGTTTGTTGTGTTAATTATTGCAGAGTTAGAGGTCAAGACAGGTGTGTTTTTATGCACGCATTCATGGACACACACACACAGATTCATCTGAGTTTTCCTGGGCTCCCAAAGCCATAGCAGAAGCATTGCTGGCAGGATGTGTGTGGGAGGAGGGTCTGGCTCCAAGAACTCACGGAACACAGAGTGTAGTGTGGCAACCATTCATTTGCGTTGGAACGCAGGCCTTCTACTCAAGAGCCTTGGGCTTTCCAGGGCTTCCCCAATGTGAATTTAGGGATGCAATACGAAGATTGAACTGGAGACAATATGCTTTTATAAAGACAGATTCAGGACAAGAGTGACTGACTTATTTACTGGCTAAAAGCCTGAAGGCAGTTGTATCAGATAGGCCACTTGGCATCAAGAGTGGTATTTTGGCATCTGACCTTAACTTTGAATCCTGATGAGCTGCAGATCATAGCAGAGAGATCAGAGGGGAGCACAGGGAAGCTCCCTCTGGAATCAAATGCAGTTGTCTTCTTCCTGTTCCTGGAAACATCTGCACACCCAATACTCCGATCTTACTCGTCTTACACACCCTGAGTCTGTTTTTTATCTAGTGATAGACCCAGAATGATTTAAGAAATCTTTGTGTCAACCCAGACAGACTAGACAATTGGTGCTATGAAAGAAGACATTGTAAAGTTAGCAGGACTTCCTTTCCTAAGCCTTATGCAACAGTCAACCTCATCATTTTATGGATCATACTACATATATTGCCTTAAGATTGTGTCATGCAGGGAGGATTTTAAATGATGCAAATATAAACTGGGTTAAAAGCTTAATTAAAATAAATTAAGGCTGAGGCATAAAAACCTCAAGTGGCCAGTGAATGGAGAGATTAAGACCCTTTGACCTTATACGACACTGAAACAGCCTAAAATTCTCCCCAGGGGTTTCTGTTGATGGTGGACAGATGTTTGCTTGTAAATAGATGTCAGCAATCACTGTATTTAAATTATTTCCAAATTTCTTTATCGTCAGACCTTAAAGTCTGAGGAAACCCGTTAACAAATGAAAGACAGCCGCAGTGAGCAGGCGTTTGACCTTGAGACACGTTTCACCTTTCCCAAGTAGGAGGATGTAAAATTTCTCAGGCAGTGAGTGTCTTCATGCTGCTCAAATATAAAGTTAAAGGGTTTTGGTTCATTTTAATAACCATTTCCTCTTTTTTTGCCCACCTGGTTACTGGAAAGCCTGTGGGGGGCATTTGCGCAGCGTTCTAAAGAGGGCAAACTGAGCAGAGCGGAGGCCTGACACACAGCTGGCATTTGGTTTATAGACTTTCCAATTCAACAGAAAGTTTCCTTTTTATTGTTTCCTGAATTTTATCTTCAGGAAATACCAGGAAACTAACATGTTTAACCAAAATCTCCAAATCTCTCTGCTCAGGATTGGTACACACATATCACATAGACACACACACACATACCACAGACATTACACATGCAGACACACACATATACACACATACCACATAGATACACACACACACACACACACTGCACAGACACACACACACCACAGACACACATACCACAGACACACACACACTGCACAGACACACACACACCGTGCACACACACACCACACAGACACATGCACACACACACACTGTGCACACACCACACAGACACACATACATACCACACTGACACACACACGCACCACAGACACACACACACATTCACACACATACACACACACTAGACACACACACCACACAGATACATTCACACACACACACTGTGCACACACCACACAGACACACAGACACACCACATAGACACAGATACGCACGCACACACACTCGTGCACGTGCACAATGTAAAACTAAAATCAGAAGATACATACTTCTTGTGTGTGCACGCAACAAAGCTTGTTCTCCTGTCGTAGACTGAGCTGCCTTCTTCCGTCTGGCAGCTCTGCCTTCTGAAGCACGTGACGTGTGACCGCTGGGTGTGGAGAAAGGAGAAATGGAAGCCGTTTTTTAGATTTTTAAAAAACTGAGGTATAATTGACATATATTAGTTTCAAGTGTTGTTATATAACGATCTGCTGTTTGGATGTATTGTGGAATAATCACCAAATACAATTCTCATTAATGGGAAAACTGTAAAATTCACTGCTAATACATATAATTAGGTTATTTGAAAAGATAAAATATTACTTTAAGGGATTTGAAATCATTTTTATTTATATTTCCATGTTCTAAAATGAAGTAATTAGTGAGGAAAAATCACACGCCGTAATCCATTTGCTCTTCAGAGAGTACTTGTGTGCAAGACCAAAGCCTGTTTCTTTTATTTTGATTCATTTGCCAGACATATTTTAGCTGATAGTCAATAAATACTTGCTGGTTAGATTGCTCCTGACACAGGCTGATTAATAATCATTTCACGATTCAAGCAAAAATTCTGAGAGCATTTTCCACTATAATGAAGATTACTTGACATCATTTAATAACTAAATTGGCTTCAATTTCTTCCCCTCAAATTTTGTTTTCTTGCTCGACATCTGATTAAAACTTTTAAAAACGTAAAACATGCTGATGCTGGAGAAACGTCACATTGCACAGATGAGCAATTTTCCTTTGTGACGTTCCCACCAGAGGCTCCCTATCACTCTGACCTCAGGTCAGCGTTCCAGGGCCTCGTAATGAGCATCTCCTGTTCTGTTAGCTGTTAAGTGGCTCTTTCTGACCTGTTTCCAAGGGAGATCTGCTTTCTGTGGAATTCTTGTCTATAACCAATTGTGGGAGAGAAAAGCTTCAGAGCATTACTAGATGATGACTGTAAAATAATACTCAAGTTGGATTTTCCTGTGATTGTTTGACAGATGACACTACTGCAGTGGTCTTCCAACTTTTTCTGACAATCACTGATGGTAAATATTTTTTAGATCTCATCATAGAACACTCGCACACATTAACTGAAATAAAAGTTTCACAAGACAATACTTGATATGTATTGATGTTTTCCATTCTACTCCATTGCACTTCTATAAAATTTCTGGTCATGACCTACTAGTTAATTTTGTAGCTGGTAGTGGCTCTCAATACTGGCTGAAAGTGAGAACCAACTAGGAAAGTTTTAAAAAATGCTAAAGCCAAAGGCAGAAGAGACCGGTGAAATGGACTAGAGATTCCAGAAATAAACCTCCACTTTATAGACTAGACACAATACACTTACTCTGAAACAGATTGGACCCTTGATTTGTGACAATGTTGATAGTATAAGAAAAGGATGGCCATTTGAATATCCATGTGGAAAAAAGTGAATTTTGTTTCTAACCTCAAAATGTATACAGATCTGAATGTTAATATGGATGTGACAGGTAACACAATATAACTTCTAGATGTGTACTGTTCAATACAGTAGCCGCAAACCGCACGTGGTTACTGAGTCCTTGAACTCTGGCTGGTCCAATAGCGATATGCCCTAAGTGTAAAATACACACCAAATTTCAAACACTCCCTGTAGAGAAAGAATTCAAAATACGTCATTAATAACTTTTATATTCATCATGTGTTGAAATGATAATATTTTGGGTATATTGGGTTAAATAAAATATATTCTATTTTGTCATCTGGAATGATGTTGTCCCATAGAAAAATAGTAGGAGCCAAATATGTAATTTAAAATTTTCTAATAGCCGCATTTTAAAAAGTAAAAAGCAACAGTAAAATTAATTTTAATAGTATATTTTATTAAAAACATCCCACTGTTTTTCTATTGAACAACATACCTCTAGATGACAAAATAAAATATATCAGTGCCCTTGAGATAAGGCAGTAAAATTACTACTATAATGAAAATATCTATAAATGGGGCCATATTAAAACTAAGAACTTCTTTCCATCAGAGCATACCATTAAAAGAGTAAAAAACAAGCTGCAGAGGGGAGAAGACATTTGCCATGCATGCAACCAATGAGGAGTCGTATCCAGAGCCAATAAACAAGTCCGTTTAAAAAGATGGACCAACGTGGTAGGAAAACAGGCAAGAGATTTGAACAGCCACTTTACCAAAGAGCATATCCAAATGGCCAGGGAAACATGAAACATGTTCAACAGTATTAGTTATCAGAGGACTGCAAATTAAAACCACAATGGAGTACCACTATACACTCGCCAGACAGACTAACATTTAAAAGACAATGGAAGTGTTGGTGAGGATGGACAGCAGCTGGAACTCTCATGTACTGATGTAGGAGTGTGAATGGGTACAACAGCTGTGGAAGGCTATTCAATAATGCCTGTTAAGCCTAAGTATACGTATACCTCACGGCCTGGTGTCTCCACTCATAGGTACATGCCTCATAGAAATGCATGCATATATTTACCAAAAGGCAGGTTCAAGAGTGTTCATAGATAGCAGCATTATTTGTTATTGCCCCAAACTTGAAATTGAAGTAGAATTGGACAATAGATTGAAACAGTAGAACTGAAAAATAGACTGTGATATGGAATACTAAACACCAGTGAAAATGAGTCAACTACTGTTACATGCATCCACTTGGGTACAACTCAGTCATAAACGCTGAGGGAAGGAATTCAGATGCAAAGGAATGCGCTCAGCATGATTCCATTTGTATAAAGTTCAAGAACAGCACCATTAAACTGTGATGTTAAAAGTTAGGATGAGGTAGTTGGGGAAGGTTGGGTAGCGGCCAGGAGGGGCCACGAAGGGTGGCTCTTTGGTACTTGGTGATTTTCTGTTTCTTGGTCTGGCTGCTGGTTATGACATAGGTATGTTCACTCTTATGATCTGTTACTTTGCTGTTAGTCTCCTATGTTTCTTAAGCAGCACTAACAACAGTACTGATGCCAGGTGAGCACGTTCAGAGATTCTGATCTAATTGGTCCAGACAGGGGAGAGCATGGCTTAAAATTCTCTCCTAGGTAATCCCCATGTAGAGACAGGGTTGAGAACCAGTGCAAAATGGGTCACAACTGGCCCTTTGAAAAACCACGTGCTGTGATATAACCATAATTGTTAAACTGGGCTGTGCTAGGCCCTTATTATCTTGACTCAAGTTACACTGAATTTGAAAACATGATTCACATTGATAAATCTTAGAGACATAAGGAGGCACAGAGTTAAATGCCTTAGAAAGTCAATCAGATAACTGAAATTAACAGTGGGCCAGGCTGGTAAACTTAATGCCCCACTTGAGGCCTGTAGCTCCTGTGATCATTACCAGAGCGGATTTTTCCAGTGAAGCTGCAAATCTGGATTTTTATGTGAATTTTAATGTTGGTTCAAGTTGTTTGAAAGCACTGTGCAGGTTAAATAAAATGGAATAGTAGGCCCAATCTGACCGTCACCAAGTTCTACCACGGGTTTGTAACTCTGACTTGAAGCTTTAGAGTTAGAAGGAAACTTATCGGTTAATTGTGTATTCTTTTGATTAATTTCCCCCTTTCTTCTTCTGCAGAATTGTTGTGAAAATAAACACAGTGCTTTTACATATATTTATGTACCCACACACACACACACACACACACACATACACACGTAGCACTTGAATTCTTTGGTAGTAAACTATTATATACATTCAAGGTAATTATCATTATTTACATTTTATTTTATCTTACTTCCGTTGTGTTTTCTTAATTGTGATCTTGGGAAATTACACCTGTGACTCAAAAGTTTATTATATGGTATTATTTTTCATGTTCTGGGGAGGAGTGGTATTTGGGGAAGGAAAATAACGTGTTATTCTCTATGAAATACTATAGAACCATGTTCTTTCTTTTTGAAAGGGGGAAGGCTGAGTGGCAGTTTCACTGGGCAGCCCCAAGGTGAGGAGCTCCATAGCTTAGCTGGTATTTGCCATCTGTGCTCTGATCTCACCCCCCTGTCTCTCATTCCCATCCCCCCAGCACCTGCCGCTCTGATCAGGAGGAAGAGTTGGCTCTGTCCTGCTGGTTTACAGCTTCCAATTTCTCACCTGTAAGAGAGGAATTTTCAAAATCAGTTCCTTCGAAATTATCAAAAGTGGCAATCAAATATGATCATGTGTATGAAGAGTTATTCACAAGGCATGTTCACAGATGTTGACTTGATGAAAGGCAAAATCCAGTATGTAAAGAGGCGAAGCTCTTTTACCCTCAATGTCTGAATTTGAGTGGGGCTCTTTGTCATCTTTAGCAAGTCTTTTTAATCCCTCTCAACATCCTTTTTCACCAGTAAATTGGCAGTAGTGATAATTACCATTGTTAGGATTCAATGAGAGAATGCTTGTAGAAGAATCTTTGTAATCTTTATAATTGTTAGTTTTAATTTTAGTCATCTCAGTAATTTCTGTAATTGTCTGTGAAAAAGTGGTGTTATGGTTCCCAATTTTCAGCTGCAAAACCAGATGTCAGTGCTGCTGGTCATCTGGATCACATCTCTTATGCTTCTGCACCAGTGGTCCTTGCTTTGCCCCACCTCTCAACCCTCTCAGTGTAACCATTTCTTAGTGGGTCAGTAGAGAACTCAGAAGGAGTTCATGACGAAAACCTATAATTTTCTGTACCTTCTTATAAACCCAAAGGTTTGCTAAATGCAAAACCCAGTCGATCACAAATGTATTTCCCCTGCCTACTTTCTAGTCAGGCGAGAGTAAATAGTGAAGAGGCAGCATGCTGGTGAGGGACTGGGAAGCATCCGTAAGCCAAAGTGAATAACCTTGCTAACCAGGAAGTCACTTTCTCTGGGAAGGAGCAGTTTGGTTGGGCAGACAGGAGTTATGTGAGGATGCCACCAGCCCTTCTGGTGGTTGCACAGCCTGAACAAAGCCTGAGCTTTCAGAACTCCCAGGACTTCTGGATCCACTCTGCAGATCTACTCTGAGGCCCTGTGGACAGGCCCACCCGTAGCGGTGGAGGGGCCCAGGGCAAGAGTACATTTGGCAGTATCTGGCTCTCAGATGGGACCTAGCCCTCCTCCCAGTGCCAGTCCTGTCCTGCTCAGCTAGGAGCCTGGTACACACATGTGCAGACGCCCAGCAAACGTGCCTCCTCCCCAGCAGTCTCCTTTTGGTCATTCCTGAGGCCTAAGGGTACCTTGCGCTGTCACTTTTAGGAGGACAGACATGGAGAACGGCCCATGAAGCTCTTGAAAATGGTCTCAGAGCTGTTTGGGCGGGGAATCCTAGGGTCCTGGGTCCTAGGTTGCTAGCAAGCCTAGGAAGTGGGCGTGGGGTGTGGGCGGGCACGTCCCCATGGGCCTACAGACTGCTCAGCCCATGGGAGAGAGGTGTGGCCAGAGGAGGGCCAGAGTGGGGTCTTTTAAAATAAGGCCAGAGTCTAAGGGTGGGGTTGCTTGGGGGCATCAAGTTCAGTGCCCTTGGTACATAATTGATAGTTAATGGTATCACTGACTAATGACAGAGTGACAAAGGCTGGGCAATTTCAGAATTGCATGTACATAAATGTGACTCCTGCCGCCACATTCCATGAACATCCACCTAGCAGCCTGGCAAAGATGAAATTGCTTAGAATGTATAAGGCGGCAGATGAGAAACATTCCCAACCTGGTAAACTAACAGGAAGAAAAATTTACTGAGAAGCAGTTTCACTTGGCAGAGAAGAGAAGCAATCCGGGCTCTCGCTCTTGCTGAACAAAAGGACTTCCCTGAGGCTCACGTTATCTATCCCTTGGCCTATTTTAAGAGAATTCACGAAGGCTGAGAGTTGTGTCTCATATATATTTCAGACAATAGTTACACCTGGGATATTTGGAGTTGAATAATCATATGACTCTTTTGTTCACTTTCAGAGCATCCCTTTCTTTTAGCTCAATCATAAGGCGTTTATAGTTAAATTTCACTAACATGAATGACTCAGGGAACTCTGAATTCCCTCCTACAGCCCGTGTAGCCGGCAGCCTGCCCTGCGGGTCAGCCAGCCTCCAGCTCCGCCACTCTCCTCTGGGTTCACAAGGGGAAATGCTTCACAGCATCAGAGCAGTCATTCACAGTGGCCCTTCTGCCAACTGTTTGTTTTGACAGAAAAAAAATTTGAGGAAATATCCAATAAAATATCCAAAACAAAAAGAAGAAGAAGAAGAAGGCTTAGAAGCTAACAGACCCCAAGATCAATAGAGGAGTAGCCAACAAGCCACACTGGCACGTGTTAGACCTCCCTCCTCCGCCACGGGAAAAAGGAGTTGGCACTGTGCCTGACGTGGCATTGACCTGCGACACTTGGGATGTGTCAGCATGGTGTTTTCTCTGATTCATAGCAATAATAGGCAGAAATCAGAGAGACAAATGAAAATCATAGAAATGTCTATTGAACAGGGATTTAAGGATGCCCCCTTTGGAAAGAATGTATATTTGAAAATTCTGGAAACCCAGGGAAATTTTTATTTTTAAATGTTGCATTTTCATAAAATATACCCAGGAGGTATTTTTCTTCCAGTTACTTCTGCAGGCAAAAGATCTCTAAATTTAAAGCCATGGATTTAGTCATTAATCCCCCACAAAAAAAGAATAATTAAGAAGTCAAATAATTTCTCTATGTTCCAGGCTTCTTAGATTTCCTGTATGTCTTTCCGTGTCTCTCTCTCTCTCCTATCTGTTTAAAATCTGGGTGTTATATTTTTTTTTGTCTTTAAGGGGCTTCTTGTTTTCGTTGGAGCTGGATGGAAATGACTAGTTCTTTTTAGTTTTGAGACCGTGTGAGTTATTTTCTCTTGGTGAATAAACAGCCCAGGCCAGGTGGCCATGGGCAGAAGAAGCAGCTGCTTTGGCTGAGGAAGGGAAATGACCCGTCCCTGTTTGCTCAAGGGAGGAGACAGTGACTGTCCCAGCAGGTGCCCAGTTTCCCAGTCTCATGCCACTTCTTGCCAGAAGAAGCCTTCCCTTTTAATTGTTCTCACTTTTTTATGATTTCAGAGTTGGAGAAGGAAGCCGTTGGGAGCGTGTAATTGAGACTATTTTTCTGCACCTTCACGGCTTCCCTGCCTTCTCTTGTAGGTTCTCACACCCACTGCACCCCACCCTCATCTGAAGATGACTAGAATCTTTGTCATCTGGTTCTTTTCCAAGGGGTGCTTCCTTCAGTGGGGGCAGCAGGAAACCCTGCCTTGAAACATTACATGAGCATATATTTTAAAATATTAAAATTGGCGGCTTGCTTCATCAGTGTGCCCTAATAACCCCACGTCCTTCCCTAAAAGTAACTTGGCGTCCTCTTCATCTGTGAGAGACGGATGTTCCAAATTCCTTCTTGATCAAGATGCAGCTCCACACCCTCCTGTAGGTCTCACTCTTTCATAAAATGATTCCTTTGGTGACACTGCCCACAAGGGTGCCAGGATGTATGAAATCCTGCTGTCACTGAGGACATGAATCACCCTGTCAAGTGACACATCCCTCAGAAAAGCTGCTCGCCC
Source organism: Camelus ferus (assembly GCF_009834535.1). Classification (NCBI taxonomy): domain Eukaryota; kingdom Metazoa; phylum Chordata; class Mammalia; order Artiodactyla; family Camelidae; genus Camelus; species Camelus ferus. The sequence goes on along the minus strand of NC_045722.1, from coordinate 21,544,047 downwards.
ACCAACACTTGGTCTGGGTAACCTCAGTGCTGAGCAGGGGGTAGAAGGAAATCAATGAGGGATGACTGGCCGTCATGCAACCTGGAAGTCCACAGCACCATTGATAGGGAGATGTAAACAGTGACCACAGTTCTGACACCTGAAGCTTGCTGGGCACTTACTATACCAAGCATTACAAAAAGTGACTTAGACACACGACCTTATTTAATCCTGACCTAAACTTTACAAACGTAAAAATGATGTTTTTTACGTTTGTAAAGTCTAGCTGGAAAGGGAGGAAGGATGGACATTCAGATTCCCACACATTTATTCTTGACAAGCCAGTAGGCCTTGGGTTCCTACATGTCCTGTCCTGAAATTCTACCCTAGTGTGTTCTGGGGGAAGGTCCGGGCATCCCCCTCAGGTAGTCTGACTGTTGGAAGGTCAGAACTAGGTGACACTACGCAATAAAGCCTCTCCAGGACTTGTCTCCGGGTTTTCTGTTTAGCAGTTTGTACCTGTTATGTGGGCTTCCCTTAACCAAACGAAAATATGAAACTAGTTATCTTTTCCCAGCAGTGAGAGATGTGGACATCGTTGGGGGAGGGCAGCTGTGAAGGAGCAGAAAGGTGTCCCATTACTCCCCCTTGGGGAGTCTTTTTAAATTTAGTATTTAATCTTACTATTTAAACCAGCCTGCCATTGGATTCTAGCTCTTACCCAATAAGGTCAGGATAATAAGATAATATTCCTAGATAACATTGATTCCGCACTTTATTGCGTTCAGGTATTTTTATGTATCTGCTCACCCTTAATCCACAACAGATCTTTGCAGCGGGTAAAATTAGCGTCATTTAACAGGTGAGCAGGAGAAGACTCAGGGAGACTGAGTTGCGCAAGACCACTTAGCTGCTCAGTGACCGGTCCGGCCTTTGAAACCGGGCTGTCTAACTCCAGAGCCATAGTTTTTCAGCTGTTTGAAAGGCAATGAGCTACTTGAGGTGGAGTCTAAAGCACCGCGTTCTTTGTTTTTCAATTCATCAGTTTCAGGTTTGCGGCATGGTGGTCTTCCTGGTGCCTTTAACCTGGGACTCGGTGGGGGGAGAGTGCCGGCAGCCACAGCAGGGCACAGGAGGGCCCCGCAGGCAGCCAGCCAGCCCTCCAGTCTCTCCAGCGGGATCACTTGAGACAGCATCAGGGCCTCGCCTCGGGCTCCTCTGTGAGTCACTGGCAGCGAGGTTCCCAACTCCCTTGTTTTTGCTACATCACTCACTGTACCTGAGACTAATAACAGGGTAATTTGTGAAGCAAGATGTGTGACTCACCAGGCAAGGGAGGAGCGCGTGCAAGGAAGGACGTGGTGGAAAGGAACAAAATATTTAACAGCAGTTGGAAAGGAAATGCTGGCGTGGTGCTAATTGGGTTAAAATTTCTTTACATTGCAACACCATTGCCTGGTTACTCAGCTATTAATTTACATTTTAGACGTGGAGAGTTAACTAAAAGAAAAAAGGGCAGGGGGAAAGACGGGAGGGAATTCTACTTTTGAAGGCAGAATTATCAATTCTGTGTAACTTTCTCATAGATTTCTTCCCAATCATCTTGGACCCCTTTTCTTTGAATCCTAGGATTTGCATTCTTCTAAGATGGGTCTGTTGTGTAACTTTGCTTTACAGCCTTCTCATTTCAGTCATACCTGTTTTTCTGCAAGTTCCTACCCATATTACCAATCTGAGTAAAATTCCTCAGTCACTTACCTCTGTCTTGGTCCTGAGCTGACCTTTAGCAAGTTTTGTCAGTTTGACCAGGGCAGAGGTAGCCAGAGACTCAATAAGGTGAAAAGGCACCCAGGAGAATTACTTCTTGGTGAATATTGCCTCCCTAAATGGCTTTTTCTGCCTTATCTTTATTATCTCCAGCATCTAAAGTCAGTTTATAGGTAGATCTCAAGAGCCTGTCTTCCTATTTACGAAGGAAGCACGTTTTAGATTTTCAGTTAACAGTTTGTGTGTGTAAAAGGCTGTGGTCAGTTTTACATAGGTAGCAAACTTGCCGTACTTCAAATCAGCTATTAGTTTTTGTATGTGAAACATTAACTTAAAAAAATTAGCCTTGGGGGAGGGCATAGCTCAAGTGTTACAGAGCGCATGCTTAACATGCGAGAGGTCCTGGGCCCAATCCCCAGTACCTCCTCTAAAAGTAAAGAAATAAATAAAGCTAACTACCTGCCCCCCTAAAAAAACCCCAAACAAACAAAAATAAATAAAACTTTAAAAAATTAGCCTCTTAAAAATGTATGAATGTGAAATAAATCACCTTAATAATACCTTTTAGGAAGCTGGGTGCATATTGGGAAAACAATAATGTAAAAAATCTTAAACACAGAATTTTACCATTTTAACATGTCAGTTATTTTTTCATGTTTCCTTCTAGTTTCTGTCTTCACACACATACGTGTGTGTGTATAAAATAGTATATGGAATTATATACCATCATATGATCAAAGTATAATTTTTAATTTTCTTTTTTAAACAAGTCATAAACACTTTTCATGTTGACAAACTTCATAATTTTTATCATTAACTGAATATTATTACATAGAGTTAACATTTCAAAATGCACTTAAGCATTCCAGATTTTAAAAAGCCACTATTACTAATACTGAAGTGTCCTTTATTAACTATAGTTTAAAATTTTTTTGTCCGGTTTTACATGTCTTTCTAGGTAGGCTTGAACGTCTTAATGACTCCTAAAATTCATTATCTGGTTCCAGAAGGGCAGTATCACTTTCATTGCCACTAGTAACATAGGAATGTAATGGTTTTACATTTATATGTAAATTTATGTATGATACATTTATAGCATATTTAGCACTGAATAATATTTTTAAATAATACCTTCTAATTTAATAGGTGTCAATAATAGAATTTTAGGATCTGAAAGATCATTTAGTTCGTCTCTTTAGAAGGGCACCATGGTATTTAGTAGCTTGACTCCAGTTTACCACTTAACAGGAATGTAATACAGTGATTTACAAATATTTACTCAGTTTGCCATTTAAAAAAATCTCATCAGGGTGCTACAATTACTATTATCTCCATTTTGTAGATGGGGAAACTGATGTTAAGTTAGTTGTCCGAGGGCACACAGCTAGTTAAGTGTCAGAACTAGGCTTCAGACCCAGGCAGTCTGGCTCCAAAGTCCATGTGCTTGACCACTGTGTTACACTGGCTCCCCTGTTATTTATTGAGCACTTACTGTTTGTATGCTTGCCGTATGCCAACTTACGGGTGCTCTTGTGAGCACAACAAATGTAGTCCATGCCCTCATGGATCTTGAAGTCTGGGGAGGGAGCCAGACTTTAATCAAATCAACATACAAATATATACTGATATATATTTAAGTTAGGAACAGAGTGATGGTGGCATCTAACAAGAGTCCTTCATTTAGCTGTCGGCAGGATAGGGGGCCAGGGGTCATGGAAAATCTGGATGAAGATCTTAGAGACACTTAGATTGAGACTTGAAGGATAAGGAGGAGAGATTGGGGTGAAGACGGGAGAAAAGAGCATTCTAGGCAGAAGGAAGAGTATGTATATGTCCCGAGGCTGGAAAGGACTCTGCCTTTTGCTCTGAGGGTCAGAAAGCAGACCCGGTTTGCGTGTGGAATCCCAAAGTGAGGGGAAGGATGGCACAAGTGAGCCTGGAAAAGCAGACGGGGGTTCAGCGTGGTCCTGGGCCGTGTACAAGCTTCCCACTTCCAGAAGGGTGTGCACCGGGAGCGGGCGGTGGGAGCTGCCCCCAGACGCGGCTGGAGTTGCTTTGGACAGTAAGCCCCTGGCAGAGGCTTCCTCAGGTGGGGCTTCTTCTACACACAACAGCAAACAGTGGCTCTGCCTGTGCCCTTCTGGGAAGTGAACTTCACAGGCTCATTATTTCAGTTAGGAAGGGGCTATTTAAGTCAGGAACCTAGATCAAGGCATAACGTGAAGTTTTATTACAGAGCCAAGAGAAACACAGCCTGAAGAGACAGCACCAGGGGGAGCTCTGGCTTGAGAGAGAACATGACCCCATACAGATGCCAAGTGCCTAGTTGGCATTGTTTTGCTGGGAAATTTTCCATTATGTTTACTAACAATGAAAAAGTATTATCCTAGTAGAAAGTGGTAGCTGGCTCACGGGGACATTAATCTATGCTTTGAAGTCAGTGGAAGCAAAAAGGCAGAGGTACATCTTCCTGAAATCTCAAGTCACCTTTTAATCTATAAGCAAACTCTTCATACAGTATTAGAAGAGGAAAATGAGAAGGCCCTTTATTCTGATTTCAATTTCAGGAGCCTTTTTGACTTGCTCAGAATAACTTAGTTTTTGTTAATTAGTCTTAGAATAAGTGCATAAAGTTGGTTGGACTTTTCTGTCAAGTCAATCAGGATTGGAGAATGGATGGGCCAGTAGGAAGAGCTCTAAAGAGAACAGGGATCACAGCTGTAGGAGGCAGTCCCCACTCCTGGGGCTGAGACAGAGCCCAGGGAAGAGGCCCCCAGGACGGCTGTGCAGACCCTGGTGGAGGGGCACAGAGGAGTCACTATGAAACCAGCCCTCAGGAGCTTGCTGGATATCTGCCCTCTAGGGTGCTGGGGGGAGCTGTTCACTGGGAGGGGACGTGTCTCACTGGAGCACTCTGCCCCAGAACTCCCCAGGAAGGTGCTGGTGGGATCTGCTGGGGGCTGCTGGAGCCAGTGCCGGGAGCACACCAGAGCCAAAACAAAACTCCTTCCTCCTGCGATGTCTTTCAACCACCCTCTACTGACAAAGCTCCCGGGCTGCTGGCAAAGGGAAATAGGTAAAGGGACCAGACTCATTTCACAGAGCAGGCAAACAGGGTGAAATTGGAGTTGAGAGGCAATAAATTTGTAATTGGCACAAGCTCCATACAGGAGGTGCAGTAGGCAGAGCAGATGCTTGGGGTGCTTCTCACCAGGCAAAATATGAATGGAAATCCAGGCCCCCACAGGACTTATTATGGAAGAAGTCCCTTGACTTATTTTTTATTCAGTTGCAGGAGTTTTTTTTTTTTAATATTCTAGATACAAGTCCTTTGTATTGCAAATATTGCAAATACTTTCTCCAGGATTGTAGCTTGCCTTCTTACTCTCTTAATTAAAGTATTTTTTTTGATGAGCAGATGTCTCCAGAATTTATAATCTACCTAGCAGCAAATATAGTTCTTATTTACTTCTCCTTTATATTATTCCCTATGTATTAATTGGAGCTACAGTCTAAGCTGTTATAACAAAAAGAATTCAAAATTCGATGACTTATATGAGATAGAAGTTTATTTCTCTTGCACATAACTCTCCAGATATGGGTGGACCAGGGCTAATGTGCTAATTGGCTTCGAAGATTGCTCCAGCTCTGTCATCCCCATTTTCAGCTGTCAGGAAGGAAGACAGGGAGAAACCAGGACATGCAGCTTGATCTTTAGGGAGGTTACCCAGATCAGTTCTACTCCTGTGTCATTGACCCAGACATTGTGACTCATGCCACATCTAGGCATGCCATCGGGAGGTTGGGAAATGTTGTCTCACATGGCAGGGCAGCCACGTGCCCAGGTTAAACTTGGGGTGCAGGCCTGTAACTAAAAGAATGAATGGATACTTAGGACTTCCTGATACTCCTCAATGACATCGTTGAGGCCATACCAGGTTTTTGCTACAGATACCTGAATTTTTCTGTTTAGTCTCTGAATCTGTTCTGAATTTCTTCAAAACTTTAAATTGATATAATTGTAAAATTCAGTATGAGAGAATTAAATTTTTTTTATCTTGTAAGTTAATTAACTTCTTTACCTAGAGTTTAGGGTTTTTCCCTTCTTCTCTTCAGTCTTCTGAAGCTGTAAGTCCAGGCATTTATAAGCTTTTTATGCACTTAGTCATAAGAAATATCCTTCAGAATTAAATTGCTCTATCATTTGCATTGTCTTATCCATTTGAAATGGCAAAACTTAAAATGCTTTTGGAATTGGAATCTGCAGTTGGCCTAGTCCTTAATACTGTTCACAGGAGGCAAGTAGCTGCTAATGTTTTCCTTTGAGTTTTATCTTGAAGCCATAAACCAGTTTTTTTGGCTGAGTTAGTAGAGTTAGTTCCAAAGAAAACACAAATAAACTAAATATAGATAAACACGTTTACCTGACCCCCTGCACCAAATTTTTAAAATTGTTTTGCAACTAATAAAAATGGAGTCGTAGATAATTAAATTAGATTATCATTTTTGGCCAGAGTATCACTCCTTGATTGTTCAAAACTCCATTCCAGCCTCAGCAAACCTTCTATCCATCCATTCAGCAAACACTTATTTAGTGTCTACTGTGTGGCAAGCTGTGGGTAGACAGTAATGTATGAGCCAGGCAAGGTCCTTGCTTTTCTGGAGCTGACTTTCTCTTCACCAGAGAACCCTGTCCCACTGTGACCCAGCTGGTCACCCAGTCTCCAAAACTGTCACCAACTCTCACATCCCCAACCTTAATGATATTTAGAGGTTGTGAACATTGATTCAAGGGTGTCTTTCTTTCACTTCATGGCTCAGGAATATACCTTTACTTCGATTTATTGAACTTGTCTTCCTAACTTCTCATCACTGTCCTCTATCTGAGAGAGATTTTCAGTTCTGTAGAGAGACTTTCTTGTCACTCCTCTCAATGCAAGCGGTATGTTCTGGAGAGTTACTTCTTTTAAAAAAAATTGTTTTTAATTGAAGTACAGTCAGTTACAATGTGTCACTTTCTGGTGTGCAGCGCAGTGTCTGGAGAGTTATCTTCTAAGCTAATGCAGTGTTTATGGTAAGGGTTGCATGGTTAGTTAACCAGAGCCTCAGCCTGACTTGGAGTTCTTAGAACCTCAGCAATAGTTCCAGTATCACATTTTTAAAGTATGCTACAAAAATGTTGCTTCAAATAGTGATAAACGTGTAACCCAGATGACTTTATTTCTTAAGTCCTAAGGTCAGATTTAATGGTGTGCATCTGAGAAAGTAGCTCACCAGGCATCCTTCACCCTGTTGGGTTCTGTATCCATGAGGTCAGAAAATGATGAGTCATTAAAAACCTACATTGGTTAGATTGTCTTCCTGCAAACTACTGGCAGCTGGAGTTGAAAATAGAGTTTACAATTTCCACAGTGTTAGGTGGGAAAACACAGCTGGGCTATGATGCCACCTCCATTACCGAATTTCCTCAGAGTGAAAAGAAATAGCTGCAGGCATTTTTCTTATAGATATTTCCTATTTTAAAAAATAGCTTCAGTTTTTTTACACAAATAAAAATTGTAGTTCCTTTGGGTTTTTTTTAATGTAAGTAGGAATTGCAGTACTTAGAGGATATGCAAAGGATGGGAAAGAAGGCTTTGAATAGCTGATGATCAAAAAAGGGACTAAGAATGGTCAAGGAGTAAAGAAATACATTTGCTTCCAAGAGAACACCAAACAGAGACTGAAGAGTTGTCAACACAGTTGACAGTGTTCAGTTGCCAGAAGGGCCTAGAGTTCAGCCAAATGAATAAGACAGATGGGTTGTGAGTTTACTGTGGGAATCAGTGTGCTTCTCAGACTGTTTGAAAGTGATTGACTCATAAGCAGGGCCCTTGAATGACAGATTCATTGTTGGAAATGCTCAGGATACATAGAGAAAGCATTAACTTGCCAGGTTTTAAAAACACAGGTATCTCTCCATCTCAATATCTTCTAATTCTTTTTCCACTTGGGGGTTGTTTAAATGTTGCGATAGTCAGACAGTTAACACAGCATACAGGTTCTGTTCCACTCACTGTGCAGGTAGCATCTGTCACCCACCAAATGTCTGGTCAAGGCTGTGTCAGGGAGGCCAGCAGACTCCTTCACCTTGAACAACAACAACAACAACAACAACAACAACAACAACAACAACAACAAAAACCCTCAAGTACTGACTGACTGACACTATCAGATTTGAAATCTAGGCAGAGCAGGAGCGAAAATGGGAGAGAAAGAAAGGAAAAGGGACAAACGAGTGCCCACTGTGTGCAAGACGAGCTCAGAGTCTAAACAGAGGGAGAGACTGACAGACGCTATAGCTGCTGGCCCCTCCTCAGTTCTCCAAGGGAGTTCCTGCTTCTCCATTCAACCTTTAGAAAGAAATCCCAAGAATAGGCACTTCTGCTAAATTGAACGTTCAGACAGCTGAACTGGAGCTGGCAGTTTCTCCTGAAGGTGGGCAGGGGAAACGCTCCGTGTATCAGCCAGTGCTCTTGATTGCAGGCAACGGAATCCACCTCTTTCTTACTTTCTTAAACAAAAGACTTCACTGGAAGTGACTCACAGCACCAAAGGACGGGTGGTGGGCTAGACTTGGATGCAGTAGAAACCAAGAGACCAAGGCGATCAGGAAGGCCAAGAAGCTGAGAGATGACAACTGTCCTCTCAGTGGCAGCAGCCTAGGCAGGATGCCATCTGCTGCTGCTGCTTGTCCCTGTCTGCCCCAGATTCAGAGTCCTAGGCAAAGCATCCATTTGGCCAAGCCCAGGCCATCCCAGGCTGACCGCCAGCAGATGGAGAATTGTCCACCTTGGCTTTCGCAGTGGGAAAAGCACGGCACCACACACGGTGGTGATTTCCCCTGCTCCTCTGAGGGCTGGATGCTGGGCTACCTCCCAAATGGCACATCCTGTGCACTAGGGTCAGGGTAAGGTAACTCTAAAGGATGCCAGATGTCTTGGAACAAGCTTGTGGCCTTAAGACAGCTATTGAAAGGCTAAGAGAATGTGGCCTGTTTCTTGCTAATAGATTGAAATCACAGAAGGGAAGAGAGGAGAGTGCCGGTCCCAGTTCCCTCTGTGCTTGGCCTCTGATCTCATCTCGAGAGAAAGTATGGTAGAGGGGCTGGCTGGAGGGAGAGCCTGGATCAGTCAAGCCCACCGTCTGGAGCTAACATGGTGGTCTGGGATGTCTGTTGAACACACTGTACCCCAGGGCTATCCCCTGGGAGAGCCACTTCTCTTCAGGGGAGCTGGTCTGCTTTTACTTTTTAAAGCATGCAATTTTTTTTTTCTCCCAGAAAGTCGTGAACTTTAAAATCTATGCTGAAGTCTGAATCTGAATATAGTCTTCCCTTCATTCATGTATTTTTCTGGATTCACAGACACAGTCTTGACTCAGGTGATCCTGGGAGGTAAAACTGAAGCCCCTTAAATGAGATAATAGGAGCTTTAGCATGAAGTTCAGGCTGGGCCATGGATTAAAAGATGTAAAGGTTAAAGGGGATGAAGCTGAGAAGGAGACTTTTAAACTTTTTTTTTTTTTGATATAACTCACATACCATATAATTCACTCATTTAAAGTGTGCAATTTAATGGTTTTTAGAATATTCACAGAGTTGTTGCAGCCAACACCATATTCAATTTATGAACATTCTCATCACCCCCAAACAAAACCCTGTACCTCTTAGCAGTCACTCCCCATTTCCCCCCACACCACATTGTACGCCCTAAGGAACTACTAACCTACTTTCTGTCTCCATAGATTTGCCTATTCTGGACATTTCACATAAGTGGAGTCATACAATATGTGTCTTTTGTGTCTGGCTTCTTTCACTTTGCGAGTTTTCAAGAGCCATCCATGTTGTAGCATGAATGCTTTCCATGCCCTTGAGCACACACCTAGGAGTAGATGGCTGGGTCATGTGGTAACTTTACGTTTAGCATTTCAAGGAACCGCCAGGCTGTTTTCCACAGCAGCTGCACCATTTTACTTTCCCTCCAGCACTGAATGAGGGTTCCAACTTCTCCACATCCTGCCAACACTTGTCATCTCTGATTATAGCCATCCTCGTGGGCGTGAAGGATCTCTCTGGGTTTCTTTCTTATTTGCATTTCCCTCATGGCTAATGATGTTGAGCATTGTTTCATGTGCCTGTTGGCCATTTGTGTATCTTCTTTGGTGAAATGTGTATTCAGATCCTTTGCCTGTTTTTAAATTGTGTGGTTTGTGCTTTCATTATTGAGTTCTAGGTGTTCATATATTCTAAATACAAGTCCTTTATCAGATATATAATTTTCAAATATTTCCTTCCATTCTGTGGGTTGTCTTTGAACTTTCTTGATGCTATCGATTGAAACACAAAAAGGTTTTAGTTTTGATGAAGTCCAATTTATCTATATTTTATTTTGTCATTTGTGCTTTGGGTGTCATATGTAAGAAGGCTTTGCCTAACCTAAGGTCATGAAGATTTACTCCTATATAATCTTCTAAGAGTATTATGTTTGCCCTTATATTTGAGTCTGTGCTTCATTTTGGGTTAATTTTTGTGTATGGTGTGAAGACGAGATTCTTAACTCTTTTGAAAGCAGCAATAATTGATGTTTATCAGCAGCTTATTAAGAAAGAGTAAATAATGTAGATTTTTTTTCTCAGTTTGAACTACATTTTCCAGAGGGCCACCCCCAACTTTTGGATTCTTTCTTTCTCCCTTTATACATTTTTTGGTTGCTGGGTGTTAAAGTTACCATGGCTTTCAACAGATCTTGTTTCATTGCTTGCATATGATGAACAAGGGCACTGTTTAGAGGGGCAACCCCTATATAACCATTGAAACCTATTTATTTAGTTTTATTTCACACTGGACAGCATAATCTGTACTGCCTGGAGTTGCATTTTAGGCGTGGGCAAACTATTTTATATAACAGTTATTTAAATAATACCAAAACCGACTCACTGCCACTGCTGTTTGTTCTGTGAATCCTAGTCTGTTAAATTTGGAGCCAATAAAGTATTGAACATGCTGAGGCAAACTTTAAGGAAGAAATATCTTTGCCCTTGCAAGAGCAGCTCATTCTGATGCGGTGAGGGACACAGGACAGGTGCACGGTTTGTCTATTACAGGAGAGACCTCTGTGGCCTTGGCTGGCTTTTAAGATCTGCAGGAAGTTTGAAATTTAGCTGTAGCCTCCCAAAACTTGCACCTGCTCTTGTTCTGAGCCATATCGGGCTGTGTGTACTGTCTTACTTCCCTCTTTTGGTCAGTTATGTCGGATGGCCCAGGTAGCTGGGCGTGAACCCTCAGTTCCCTCCCCAGAGTGAGTTCCTTCTTCCTTCCTAGCAACCCTTTCAGCTCTCTCACTGCCTCCTCCCGAGTCCAGAGCTGCACCAGTCCTGACTCAGCCGTGAGCTCCCTGAGCCCAGGATCATCCCTTCCTTTCTGTGGCCTGATAGACAGGAAGCATTCAGGAAGTCTTTCTTGATGATCTTTGTTCCACCGAACTTATACAATTTTGTGACCATATTAATGCTGCTTACCCTCCCTTCGGGTAGAAATTACAGTAAAACGATTAATACATGAAAAAGAAGGCAGCCTCCCTCCTTCTCCACACAAGCCTTGCAGGGGTGAGTGTGACTGGGATGCGCACGTCTCTGAACAGGGGGTGAGAGATGAAATCAAGTGGGGAATGTCTTACCAAGGGTCAGTTACTGGTTTTGGTGTGGATTTTTCTGAAGGACGTTGGGGTCCATACTCTGGAACTCTTCCTCATCTGCAGTCAGAAATCTGTAACGTCAGTATCCCGCTCTCGAGCCTCACCTCTAACTGAGCCTTCCCTCTCTCTCAGGTCCTTCGCTCCGCGCCCACCACTCTTGTCCTTTGACCTCCAGCCCCTTGAGTTTTCTATTTCTCCTCCATCTCACTTCTCTCTTGGCCTCTCTTCATTCTCCACCTGTTTGGATCTCATGTGTGACCTCACGGACGGCGTTATTATCAGCATGTTCAGCTCCCCGATGCCGCTGCTCTCTGCAGCTTCCCATTTCTGACCACGTCCGGTGCGTCAAGCTCCTAGTAGCTCTCGTCTTTCTGTCTCCCGAAATGTGCTCCATACCACTGCCAGACAGCAGCCATGTATCTGCTGGGCCGGGGCCTTCTGGGGTTTGAAACTCAGCTCCCATTCTGCTGGGTAGAGGGGCTGTGTCTGCTCAGAGAGGACACCGTCCTCTACTTGGCAGAAAGACACCATATGGGCTCACAGAGGACCTGGCTGACCTTTCTTAAATGTCTGATCATTTTATCCTCTGCATAACACCCTTCATGGGTTCCATTAGCTAAAGCCCAAGCTCCTCAGCATGGATTGCAGACCCTCTGTGGCCAAGTTCTACTGTCTGACCAGGTTTTTTATGAGAATCACCATGTGATTTATTGCCCAAACTGGGACACTTCTGAAAGGAAGGGGCACTATTAATAATTATGCCAGGACAATAAACTGAGACTCTGGCGCCTGTGTGTAACCCACCAGCCCCCACCTTGGATTCTTACACTCTGGTGGAACCAAACTGCTGGTAGTGTTCCAAGGGCACTGTGTTATTTACAAATCGAGAGGTTCTAATGGAGTTATTCTGACCACCTTGTTGTAAACCTGAGGACATTTGGACTTCTTTTCTCTGATTAACTATTTAAAAAAATTTTTGAACAACTTTATTGTGGTATAATTTCTGTACAGTAAACTACACATATTTCAGGTGTATAATTCGATGGATTTTGATAGATGTATGCATCTTTGAAGCCACCACCGCACTTAAGATACCTAACATGATTACCTCTTAAAAGAGGAAATCAAAACATCCTCAAGATCAAACTGTCAGGATTAACATTGTCATGGCCTAAATGATGAGGTTAGGACATCTCAGTGCTATTCTGTTTCTGGTCACTTTCCCTCCTTAAAGCTTCCACTCCGTCTTTTGCATTTCCTTGCCTTTCCCTGGTTTACTTCCCCTCACTGTCTAAGACACCTCAAGGATCATCTGTTCCAGTGACCTTCCCCGACGCTTCCTGGCTGGGCTCAGTGCTGAGCACCCTCTACATACCTTTCTCATTGTGCCTACAAGAAGCTGCGTAGGAGTCATCTGTTCAGGCCTGTCTTGCCCACAGAATATATGGTTCTTAAGGCAAGAATGCTGTCTTTTTCATCTTTGCATCGTTAGTGCCTTGCACAGCACTTGACAAATAATCAAATCTCAATAAATATTTGTAGACATGGACTAACTTGAACTCCTTATTGTAATATGAAGTTGAATATGCTTGTCCTTTATCTCCTAAAGAAGTTCTTAGGATACTAGTAAAGATTTGTACATACTTGGAGCTTTCATGAGGTTGACCTTTGGAATGTTGAAGTTGTAGAGTTTATTGTTAAATTATTTTTCATACTATAGAATCATATAAGAGGAAGATACATATCCATAATATTAACTTATGTTTTGCCAACAATGTAAACAGTGGTGTGTTAAACTTCAGTTTGCCGTGTCACAGCCAAAATTGTTCTGAGCGTGATGGCATTAAAATTCTTGTTGAATGCAACAAAGAGCCACGAAGCTCAGTAAATAATAGTACCTCATTCTTGCCCTCTTTTCAAAACCCTCTGGTTTAGGTATTTTGAGTAAAGGTGTCAGTGTTATCTCAACTTTAAGTATTTGTTTTATAAGTCTAATGTATTCTTTTTCCATCTCTCTCTAGAATGTTTCAGACGTTTAAAGAATGGTTTTGGTTGGAAAGATTCTGGCTCCCTCCAACAATAAAGTGGTCAGATCTTGAAGACCACGATGGACTCGTCTTTGCGAAACCCTCTCATTTATATATAACCATCCCGTGTGCTTTTGGCTTGATGATTCTCAGACATTTCTTTGAAAAGTAAGTAGTGTTTGTATGTCTGTCCTTCCCATTCCCCTTCTTTGCCCTAACTCTAGAATAAAGAATCTTGGTAAGATCCTTAAAGAATCTGTTGTTCAGAAGTTGCCACTCATGGGCTACAGACTCTTCAGGGAGTTCATGAAATCAAATGCACACTAAACATTATCTAGAAGCTGAATGAATAAAAATTAGAAACACAGTCTCCTCAAGTGCTTTAGTTTTACAGTGAAGGAAATTGAGTAAAGAGAGGTTAAGGATCACAGATCTTATTAGTGTCGATGACAGTACAAGAACACAGCTCATCTTCCAAGTACTGTGGTGTCTGATGAAGGACACGCATCCCTGTGTCCTTTGCCAGCAGTATTAGGAGAGTCTGTGGCTAGGGGATGTGTTATCATTTTAGAATGCCTATAAAATAGCAAAAATGGCTCATTAAAGGCCAAACTTAATATTGCTTTATAGCATGTTTATTTTAAAGGTTTATTGAAAGTTTTAATAGCAGGCCTTCATTCCAAAGTGTAAGGAAATCAAAGAAAAAATATCAGTTTGCTTTCTCAGAATTAAACTTCTTTTCTTTCTCTTAATTTAAGTAGATATTACTTCCAACCTTTTTATTAAAACTGTACTAGTGTTATGATAACAGGAGATAAATGTTCATCTATAATCTCTATAGTTATCTCTATTTCAAAAAACTGTTATTAGCACATTAATTTTTTTTGGAGCAAAAAGAATATTCAAATGTCAAGAGTTGGAAAAACTTAAGACAAAATCTGATAAAGATCATTTTGTCCAAGACTAACTGTAATGCAGATCATATGTTTATAACCATTTGCAGGGTCCTTATCTTGAGAGCTAGTTTGACCAGCTCTGTTTCATGGATTCTCCAAAAGGTTCTTGTACAAATGACAACTTTACTTGGGTCAACGATGTGCTATTGCTGTTGGGAGGAAGAGAAAGCCCCTCAATACCACTGAACTCTAGCTGAGAACATTTGAAAGTGTTCTTCCTTTTTGACAGTTAACTCTACTTTTACTCACGTTTGGACTTGTCAAAGAATGCATAAATAAAATAGAATTTTGCCACCATACTGCCATATTAGCAAATTACTCTTTGCTATCCTGAAATGCTTGTTTTTCTTGCATAGTGTCTGGTGATCCTTGAATTTGATGTCCAGGTCCTCTGCTTCAGATTTACTACTTCTTGGTGGACAACTCCATCTTTTACATTTTGATTGACAGTCAACTAGAAATTTTTTTTGGTTGCCAAAGCAGCACAGCTGTGGAGGACCAACTTGTTATGTCCTAGTCTTGGCCTCTCCAACAATAATCAGGAAAGAATCCAATCCTCTTTTAATTCCTAGGACCATTCTTGTTTCTTCTCTAGGGATTGTAGTCTATATCATCTTTCCTACCTCCTTATAACTTTAACTCCCAATAGCTCACCCTTAGCTTTTTCCATTCCATGACACTGCAGAACACTGTGTATTGCTCCACTAATCTTATATCTCTTTTTTCCCCCCATATCTCTCTTAATGCAATAGAAAGAAAGAAAACTTAACATGGGAGAGAAATCATGCTTTTTGAAGTATAAGCTAATTTTTTTTCAGGACTTCTGTATCATTTGCATTAGATTAAACCACTTAGATCATAAATAAAATTTTACTTACGCCTTGCGTTTGAATAAAAATTATATAGAGCTACATAAAATCATAAGTGGTGTGATCTCAGTCAAGAAAATGAGAAGTAAGTGACCTGGCCAAGGCCACATGGTTAGTATATAAGGAATAGACCTGGGACTTGAACCCACATATTATGGCACCAGGTTCAGGGTTGTTGGGTTTGTTTTTCCCTCTATACCAGTATTTCTTGGACTTTCACAGTGAAATACTCCTGATGGAAAAAAAGTAAATGAATGTTTCTTGGGATGATAGCAAGGGATGAACTTTTCTGAACTATCATAAAAATTTGTGTAAATCTGACACCATGTTTCAGCATATCCTGTTATATATTTATCACAAGGAAACTTCCTTTTGTCCTGGACTGTGTTTGTGTTACACCTCCTCGTTCTAGGAAATGACCAGGAGTTGTGATTTTTTTCGCTGGCTCATTTCTGTCCTTTAGCACTAGCCAGGAGCTGTTTGTGATGAGGAAGGAAGTCCCTTCCTAGAAAGGAGTGGAGAGACAACTGCTGAAGAACAAACAAGTAGCTCATTTGAAAGTAACTGACATTTGCTTTGTATTTAGGATTCCCTTTCCTTACGAGTTTTGGTTTGTGCCTCATGTTTTGATTTTTTTTTTTTTTTTTGGTCTAGAGTAACCATTTCTAACTAGTATATCCAGACTTCTGTACAGTCTTTTATGTGTCTGAAGTATGATTTAAAGGGGATCTAAGCTACTCATATTTAAGCACTTCTGAAGTAAAGCACGTTATGTCAGAGTAAATTATGGCCCAGAAGAGTCCAAGGCAGGGGTGGGGATGGTAAAATCAGAAGGTAATCTTTTTTTCTTTTACTTAAGGGTACAATGAGTAGATTCCTCCCTCTACCGTTTCCACTGAACAACATAAGGGCACAGTGGGGTTCTTTAAAGAAGGGGAGGTGTGGCAATTTACAAGAGTTGAAAAAGGATTATTACTAACTGTCCTCAACTGGAGCAGTCTCCAAATACATTCATTGGACTTAAGTATTGCTCCAGATGTTTTGGTCTCTCATATAAAACCCTCTGATTAAACTCTGGTCAAAGAGCCTTTCAATCCTTAGGAACTGGGAATCAGCCTTAAGGCAGGATAGGTTATTATTTCTGTTTAGGAAGAGTATTTAAACTTCACATGCTTAATGTCTGCCTAGGCTTGCCTTCTTTTTATTCTGCAAAAGAAGTGTGTGTCGGGGAGTGCCCTGGGACTGCTAGGCTTTGGGTCACAGGTGAGGGATGCAGTGCTAAACCAACAGGTCGGCTGTCTGGGTGTCTGAATAGGCCCATGTGAGGGCTCAGTTCTACAACAGTAGCAAACCGGAGATTCATTCCCTGGGAACTAATCTAACTGGGAACCATTTACTTGGGAGCAGAAGTGCACGTTCTTTTTCCCCCCCCCCCGGACTTTTCTCATCTATTCTGTATCAGTAAAATAAAAGTACAGGCAAGTTCATCTCTAAGGTCCTTCTAGAGCTAAGGCCTGGCATTTCCCTTCAGTTTATCAAATATTTATTGTGCTTCTTTATTCTCTCCTTTCTCAAGATAGATTTTTAATTAAGTACCTATTCCTATGTGTGTACACTTACATTAGGTGCAGTGATTGGTTCTCTAGATTTATTTGAAAAGAAAAAATAATGCTGAAATAGAAAACTGTACTTATGTACTTGCTCTGTTCTATTGAAAATGTTATTTCTGTCCTTGAAGCCTGGACATGTTAACAATCAGGACCATATTTCTTTCTCCTTTAAGTTAGTGATTTGACTGTAGATGTGTTCCTCAGATCAGCAAGCAGGCTATGAGTATGCGTATTTATCCACTGCGCATTCTTATCCACGCACTCGATCTCTCACATGACCCTCTAGAGGAGAATGCTATACTTCATTTGGCTTTGAGATTGGTTGTATTCTCTTACTGAGTAAATCTTCTTTTCTTAACCCTGCTTTGCTGTTTTATTTTTACTAATTTCTTCATTTCTCACGTTTGAGGCGATAGCATTGAGTGAATATGACTGAGAACACCGCCATATTAAACCATTTTGTTTTCGTATTATCCTACTAGTAAAAACCATGAGTGTTTTCTCCAATAAAATTTTTCAACTGGTAGGTTAGATAATGACCCAATTCCATTATTTATCCAAAACCCTGTTGAATATGTTTTTGAGACTGTGTTAGTTTTAACGTCATCTTAGTTTTTATTTGGAACTTTTATGCAAAGCGGGAATTAATTAATCGCATTTCTCGAATCATAGCATGCTCTCTTTGGTCTGTATAAGATCTCTATTGATTGATTTGACTGATTTGAATTAACTTTTTCATTAATTTATCTTTTACCCTCATTTCCTAGTCCTTTCCCCATTCCTGCTGTATGTATTTGATGGCTTTTTCTTTGTATGACCCAGTAAAACATGAGTATAAAAATAAAGTGCATGTATTGTTAATTGACATAAATGGTATGGTGATAAGACCTTCCAGTTCTTCTTCTTTTTTAAATATAGCACTGGCTTTATGATCTATCCGCATTGCTCTGTGTACATCTGGTGCCTAATAAGTTTGTTTTTATATGTCTCTGAAATATATGGGTTATTTCCAGGAAAACTTAGTCCATCTGGAAGTTGGCATATACTTTTTATACTTTAGGAAAATTTTTATTCAACTCCATGGTTATAAAAATGAATTTAAGGACTAAGTGATCATTCATAACTAGAATTTCCAGAATTTAATTAAACACAGAAACTGCTAAGTGAGTGCTAGAATAGACTGACCTTGCAGACAATGGAGACTTTGTTAGGACTGAAGGAAGAATAGGGACATAACCGTGATTTATAAAAATCAGCTTTACTGAGGTATGATTTACATATAAGAAAGTTCATCCAAAATTTGATGCTTTTTGACAAATGTATACAGTCATGTAGCCATCACCACATTTATGATACAGATTTCCATTGGCTGAAAAAAAATCCCCCATACCCCATTCAGTTAACCCCCTTTTTACCTGCTATCTCCTTGCAGTCACTGAAATGCTTTCTGTCAGTGTAATTTTGCTTTTCCTAGGATGTCCTATAAATGGAATCATCTCGATTATAGTCTCTCATGTCTTTTTTCACTTAGCATAATGCTTTTGAGATTTTTTTCATGTTATGTGTGTCAATGATTTTTTTCCTTTTCTTTTCTTTTTTTTTTAAACTTTTTTTTATTGAGTATAGTCATTTTACAATGTGTCAAATTCCAGTGTAGAGCACAATTTTTCAGTTATACATGAACATACATATATTCATTGTCACATTTTTTTTCACTGTGAGCTACCACAAGATCTTGTATATATTTCCCTGTGCTATACAGTATAATATTGTTTGTCTATTCTATATATGCCTGTCAGTATCTACAAATTTTGAGATCCCAGTCTGTCTCTTCCCACCCTCCTCTGCCCCCTTGGCAACCACAAGTTTGTATTCTGTGTCTACGAATCTGTTTCTGTTTTGTATTTACATTCTTTTTTTTTAAATTCCACATATGAGCGATCTCATATGGTATTTTTCTTTCTCTTTCTGGCTTACTTCACTTAGGATGACATTCTCCAGGAACATCCATGTTGCTGCAAATGGCGTTATGTTGTCATTTTTATGGCCAAATAGTATTCCATTGTATAAATATACCACATCTTCTTTATCCAGTCATCTGTTGATGGACATTTAGGCTTTTTCCATATCTTGGCTATTGTAAATAGTGCTGCTATGAACATTGGGGTGTAGGTATCTTTTTGAAGTAGGGTTCCTTCTGGATATATGCCCAGGAGCGGGATTACTGGGTCACATGGTAAGTCTATTCCTAGTCTTTTGAGGAATTTCCATACTGTTTTCCACAGTGGCTGCACCAAACTGATTTCTTGTCATTGCTGAATAGTCTTTCAACATATTGATATACTACAATTGATTATCCTTTAACTAGTTGATAGAAATTTGGATCATTTACAAATTTCTTTTGGGCTGTTACAAATAAAGCTTCTGTGAACATTTGAGTAGATGAATTTGTGTGGGTATATGCTTTTATTTCTCTTGGTAAATTACTAAAATGTTTGTTCTTCAAAAGACATTGTTAATGTATGCATATCTATACAGTAGATTATTATTTGACAATAAAACGGAATGAACTCTAAATATCCAAAAACATGGATGGATCTCAAAAACATTAATACTCAATGAAAGAAGCCAGACACAAGCAACCACATATTGTATGATTTCATTATATTAAATATCCAGAAGAGGCATAGGTATAAAGACAGAAAATAGATTAGTGATTGCCTGTGGCAGGACTGACAGGGAACAAGGATTAAAGTAAATATGCATGAGGTATTATATTGGGATGATGAAAATTTCTAAAGCTGATTCATGGTGATGATTGTACAATGTGGTATATTTACTAAAAAAAGGTCACTGAATAGCATAATTAAAAATGGTGAATTATATATAAAAATGCATTAATAATTATTTTTAAAAGATGTATACAAATGAAAAGGTAAGACAGACTAGGAGAAAATATATACAAAACATGTATCTGATGAGAGATTTAAATTCAGAATATATAAAGAACTCATAACTCAATAAACAACAACAACAACAACAACAACAACAACCACCTTGATTTTTAAAAAGGGAAAAATGAGCAGAAACCTCCACAAAGAAGACATACAAATAGCAAATAAACACATAAGAAGATGTTCCACATCTTTAGTCACTGGCAAAATTCAAGTTAAAAAAAACTGCACACTGGAACGTAACAAAAATGTCAGAATAAGGACCTCTGAAAATTCTCTCCTTTACAAAATCAGAAAACTAGCAAAAATTGTCAAAATCAACTTTCCAGAATTCAGAATTAACCAAAGGCTTACAGCAATCCAGAGAGTGTTATTTAAGAAAAACAGCTGACTGTTGGAAAGAGCAGCAAGGTTTGTAGACTTTTTAACTTGCCCTGTTTCTATGCTTCCCTCTCCACCTCTGTGATAGCCTTGAAAAACCAACGGCCCACAATTTCAGTGGAAAACAGCATCCTGGAAGCCATTGAAGGAAGTAGAACAGAGATGGAAGTCCTTCAAAGCATCATTCCTGGAGAATTGTCACTATCTGAACTGTCTGGTGGTGCCCTGTAAGGGCATTACTCATAAGCTGTCTTTATTTGCCTTTTCCCATGGTGGGGTGGTGTTGCTTGTCTAAAACAGTTAGAGGCAATTAAGTTTGGAACTGCTTGAGGTAGTAGATAACAATTGGGGCAAACAATAAACTAACCAAAAAGCTTTTCCTTTTAAAGGATAAGCTGGTAAATGGGATGTCCATAGGGCGTTTTGAAAAGCTCTGGCATATTCTTGGAAGTCAGAAGGCCTCTTGAATTAGTAGAGCTTTGGACATGCCGATAGCCATCCACTTGCTCGGGAAAGACCTGAGTAGGCCCTAATCTCTCACCTCTGGATGACTTTGGGCTCTGTGCAAACAGGAAGTTAAGGCTAAGGCAGAGTTATCAACTGCCTGGCTGAGTGTTGAAGGTGTGCCCCAAAATGTCTACAGAGCCCTTTAGCAAACACTGGAAAACTTACTGGTTCCAGGCATTTAAGGAAATCTCTGTCTAATCATTAGGAGACCACTATTCCAAATAGAGACAAGCATAGCAAGAATTCCAGAAGACGAGAAGAAAATGAACAGGATAGAAAATATTTGAAGGAATAAATGGCTAAAAATTTTCCCCAAATTTGACAACAAACATTAATCTATATATCCAAGAAGCTAAACAAACTCCAAGTAGGGTAAACTTAAAGAGATCCGTATCTTAATACAACACAAGCAAACGGTTGAAAGACAGAGTCTTGAAAGCAGCAAGAGAGGAGCATCTCATCACACAAAAGGGATCCTCAGTAAGACTGAATTGATTTCTCATCAGCGACCATGGAAGCCAAAGACAATGGGAGAACAAATATAAAGAAAGAAAAAACTGTCAACCAAGCAAAACTATCCTTCAAAATGAAAGGAAAAGTAAGACATTCCCAGGTGAATGAAAACTGGAAGAGTTTGTTGCTAGCAGACCTACCCTGTGAGAAATACCAAAGGGAGCCCTTTTGACTGAAATTAGAGAGCACAGCCAGTAATGTGCGTGCACATGAAGAAACAAAGAGGACCAGTAAAGGTGCCTACTTAAGAAATAAAAAGAAAGTATAAATGCATTTTTTGCTTGTAACACATTTTCTTCTATCTGATTTAAAAGGCAACTGCATAAAATAATAATCATAAATGTATGTTGATTAGAGCACAGTTTATAAATATATAATTTACATGACAGTAACAGCACAGAGAGGGGAGGTAATGGAGTTTTGTATAGTGCTGAAATTATTTTGGTATTAATCTGAACTAGGGGGTTATAAATTAAGATGCTAATTATAATCTCTAGGTAATCACTAAGAAGATAATTTTTTAAATAGTAAAAAAATAAGAGAATTTAAAAGGTACACTAGAAAATATCTATTTAACACAAAGAAAATAGTAATGGAAGGATAGAGAAGCAAAAAGGCATAAGATATAATATAGAAGACAAATAGCAAAATGGCAGGTATAGATCCTGTCTTATCAGTAATTAAATGCAATTTATATTAAATGTAAATGGATTAAATACTGCAACTAAAAGGCATAGATAGGAGGAATTGATAGAAATATATGATCCAACTATCTGGTTTCTACAAGAGACACACTTTAGATTTAAAGATATAAACAAGTCAGAAGTAAAAGGATGGGAAAATACATACTATGCAAGCAGTAACCAAAAGGGGGCTGGAGTGGCTGTACTAATATCAGACAACTTAGTCTTTAGCAGCCTTTAAATTATTACTAGAGACAAAGGACATTTTATACTATAAAAGGGTAAATCTATCAGAAGAGAAATCACAAGGTAAAATAGAAAGTACTTTGAGATGAATGAAAAAGAAAGCACCATACCAAAGTTTATGAGTTTCAGCAAAAGCAGTACTTAGCAGGAAATTTACAGTAAACACCTGTATTTTAAAAAAAGAAAGCTCTCAAATCAGTAATCTAACCTTCTACCTTAAGAAACTAGAAGAAAAACAAACTAAATTTATAACAAGCAGACGTTTGGAAATAATAAAACTTAGAGTGGAAAATCAGTAAAAACCCCTACACACCCAGTAGAATTGCTAAAATTAAAAAGACTGGCATTACTAACTATTGGCAGGGATCTGGAGTAACTGGGACTTTGGCACATTATTGATGGGAATGTAAAATGGCACAGTCACTTTGGAAAACAATTTGCCAATTTCTTATAAAGTTAAATGTATGCTTGCCATACTACCCATCCATCCCATTCCTAGGTGTTTACCTAAGAGTTATGCCATTTTTTCATAAGTTAGAAGTTCAAATAGAGACATATTAATGTCTTTAAGGTCATATCACCCCATAAAACTTTTAATAGCAAAACTATTATTTATTTTAACCCCCTGGTAGTCTATAAAATGAAACTCTAAGTGGAATGGCTTATCTCAGTTCCTGGATCTTGTATATAAATATATTTGGATTACATAAAATGTGTTTTAGAACTGTGCAAGGACAGTTGACCTTTGAACAACAAGGATTTGGTCTACAGGTTCCACTTATAAGCAGATTTCTTCAATTGGAAATACTACAGTACTAGATCTGTGGCTGTTTGAATCCACGGATGGGGAACATCAGGTACAGAGGAACCACCTACGTGGGGCTGACTATTAGTTACAGGAGGAGAATTTTCAACAGTGCTCCTGTGGTGCCCCCAACCACTGTGTTGTTAGTCAACTGTATTTTATTATATTAAGTTGTTTCTTGTATAAGAGTTCTCAAAATTTGCTCTCTTTGAACTTCTCTAAGGCAGATATCGGCTGTAGGTAGCCCAATGATTGATCTTTCATTTGGAATCTAAAGTTACAGCTTGAGTTTTTTGGTAACATTGTGGATTCATTGTCAGATTTTGAGCTTCTTTTATATTTTTGTAGGTTTATTGCTTCACCTCTAGCAAAAACATTGGGCATTAAAGAGGAAGTTCGAAAGAAGATTATGCCAAATACCGTCTTAGAGAATTTTTTTAAACATTCCACAAGACAACCATCTCAAGTAAGTACAAACTCTCTGTTTTTGAATTTTAAAATCTTCTTAATGTTTTAATCATCTGTGACTTACCTCAATCTGTGCAAGAAATCTGCTCTAGTTGACCAGCATGTGTTTTGATTCATTTGGATTTTTTCCCTCTGTTGCTAGGTTATACAACATTCCAAGCATAATATAAAATGATAAATAAATATTACAATATAAAATAGCAAACGTTACTAGTTGAACTGCTGTGTTCAACTACAGTATTGAGCACTAACAATCAATGCCGTAATTCGGGTGCAAAGATCAAAATTTAATTTTTAATGGTAGGATATATACGAAGTATACTAATTTAAAAAATTGTTAAGGCAGAGTAGCCCATCTCTGACACTTTTGATGATTATGGCACCATCAATATACACAACACACACTATAAAACTGTCTGTTGAGTGGCTTTCCTGAGCAGGATAATTTATTTTATCTAAGGCCTCAAAACACTCAGAAATATACTGTGCCTCTGCTCGCTGCCCAGAGATGGAACTGTCAGAGAGTCACAGTTCTCGTCTCAGTCTGATATGTACTTGATGAAGTGTTGTAGCACCCTGCATGTTTGCATACCATAGGAAAAGGTTTTAACCTAATAGTTGTAACAAAGAATGGTGTCTAGGCAGGTCTAGTTTCATTATACCGCCATATATAAATGGGAGATGAAATAAAAACTTCTCCAAAAGTTGCACGCCATCTATGATAAAGATACACAGCTCTCATGAGTAATTTTTAAAGTCAAGAGTATATGCTAACACAGTTTTAGGATAGGTAGATTTTTTTAAGGTCCTGAACTTAATTGCTGAATTCATTGCTTCTCCCACGACCATTTCTATCATTGGTCCGGTGGGCTTTCTCCTGCACAAGGAGGCCATGTTGAGATCTGACCACACAGGATGAGGCGTCATGTCCACAATTGCTTGTGGCCAGCCATCACTGCCTCTAACTTCTTCTGCCTTCAGCTTCTGTATTTGACTTTTTCCCTAAAATGAGGACAGCCTGACCAGCTGTCTCCCCATGTTCTTTATCTGCACGTGCTCTAAAAGACTGCAGTTATTCATTGAAATACTGTTGTTACCACTTGGTGATAAGAATGCCTAAGCATCTTGTAAAGTTTTTCAGAGGGGAAATTATTTAGCTGTGTTTATGAAAAGTTGGGACGCTTCTAGAGAGTCTTTACTATCCTTCCCTGTTTCTGTCTGAGAATAACTGACCTTGGCAACGCCGTGTATAAAACGTGAAGGACAGTGCTCGCTGTCAGTTACATGCTGTGCTTGCTGTAGCAAGAGCTTCCAGTCAGCTTTTTTAGAGTATTTAAAACTAAATAGAAAGTTTGGTTCTTATCAGGTTTCCCTGTGATGGAGAGAAATAGCCATATGACAGTTTAAAAAAAAAAAAAAACTACGGAAAGCTGAAAGAGATTTAGAGATTAGATCGTTTTTCCTCTTTATGACTTGAGATGTGGAAACTGACTCAACAGAAGAAATGAGCTGTCCAGGGTCAAGCAGCTGATTAGTGGCTGAATCCAAAGCTGGACCCTGGCCTTTGGCTCCCTATCCAGTGTTGTTTCTACTATGCCCAAGGGACATCTTTACTTGTGAATAGAATGTTAAAAACGTATTGCAAAGGCTGGAGCTGTGTTTGTAAGTAAGTGTTCCAAGTCAATTGGCAGTGTGCTGTAGCTTAATGTAGATATAATTTGGACATCTGCATTAGGTGGAAGAAGAAATGTTATATATCAGCCCCAAAGTATTAGAAAGCTTCATCTACTAAACCAAGACGATGAATGAACAACATCGAGACTCCTAACTTACATTGCTCGTCGATTACAAAATTGAGGCAGTAATTGTATAACAGATCAAGATGACAGTAAGCTGACCAGTAAAATGCCCTCAGATGCAAAGTACCAGAACTTAGGAAGATAGAATATAAGAGAGGAAGGCAAAGTGCATGACTTAATAGTGATTGCAGATGTGGAAATGAAATAATGTCACAGTGCCTCCAACACACGTAACTTGACCAGTGTCATACAGATAGCATTTTGCTTAATTTATAGCTGAGGTAAGACAGGTTGCTGAGAGGGCTGAAAAAAGTTTTGTGCTGGTTGAAGAGATGGGTATTATCTCTAACAAAGTATTTCACACCTGCAATGGCAGGACACTGCTGTGGTGATACAGGTACGTGACACCTGACTTTACTAAAACAGTGAGGACAGGAGTCTGCGGGTGCTTCTTTAGCTGCTTTGGATGGCACCAATAAAAACAAAAACATTCCAGTATATACAGAGTCACTTCCAGGCGGGTCGGCACAGAAAGGTATAACATGGTATTGATGAGGGAGGTCCAAAACACTGTACACGTGAACCGTCGGGGGAAAGTTTTGATCTGTGATTTCTCACACTTCTTTCGTGACTGTATACGTGCAGCTCTGTGCCCACTGTTTGTACAAGTGTGTCTCTCTCTCTGTATGGATATCCCAGTCACAACTTCAAGATGTACTGAGAGAGAACCGTGATAACAGACCAACAGCCCTAACCAGCAGGTCGCTTTTCCTGCTGTCAGTAAAATGAAGTAACAACAGAACTCGTCTAGCCCTTTTCTTCGGCAAAAACACAGTGAGAACCGATACACGACAAACAAGTGTGTAGTTCTGGAGGAGAGCTAAAGAAAACGTGGCACCGGGAGACTGGCACAAAGCAGATTTTGTGGTCCACGGGTGCGTTCCAGTTTGCGAGCTTGTCTCAACCGTAGATTCAAACATTTGTAGAGCAAAAAACTCTCTAGCCCAGTTTATTTTACAGGCGAGACATGTAAGCCAAAGACGGCGAGTGGGTCCTCCGTGGTCCCAGGGGATTGGTTTTTGCGTCAAGGAGCCAGGCCTCGTGGCCTCACTCAGGGCTCTTCCTCCAGGCCACATAACTCCCCCCCTTTACTCTCTGTAGTGTCCGGGCCATACACACAGATTGTGAGGACAGACTGTGTGCTCCAGGCTCTGGCTCTGTTGCAGACTGTGTGTGGAGGTGGACAGGTTAACCCCAGCCTCCCCCTCTGTGAATTGAGTTTGTTAACAACGCTTACCTCACAGGGCTCTTGCGAGGACTGAGTTGAGTACTCAGAATAGTGCCCAGCACACGGTAAAGGTCAGCTGTTGTTATCTGTCGTCTGTGTTTATACTGACTTCTTCAATTATCCCGAGGGAACATCACTTGTTTCCTAATTATGCTTGTTTCTATTCCCTTAACGTCAATTTTCTGTGCATTTTAGGTGTTCAATAAATGCTTCTTTTACATATTAATGAGCAAATACTACTGGAGACTTCTGTTTGCAAGATAATTTCTATCCCAATAATATTGTAGCGTGTGAGGCCAGCATTGCCAAGGCTGAGTTTCAACCAGCTTCCTCTGAGCTCCAAAGCAGAAAAAAACGCTTCAGATCATGTTTGATTGGTATCTTCCAGAAGCATTTATTCAGCAGGTGTCTGTAGAAATGATGGGATAATAAAATTGGATTGTTCTCAGACCTGGGAAGATTCCACTATGGGGAGGACTTTGTTCTGCTGCCTACTGTCTTGCTCTGCAGTGCCCAGAACAGCAGAATAGCCTGGTGCTAGTGAGCAAAGGCTCACTAAATGTTTGTGAATGAATAAAACCTTTCAGTCAAGCTAGACCCCGAGCCATTTTCATCTAAGAGCTCACAGAACACAGGGCCACCACATTTCAGAATACGTCCTGCTGTGGACTAGGCAACAGGATTTGAATTATATCCTCTGTTTGCGGGATCTGTTCATGTTTACAGGTTTTATTGGATGTAAAGGGATAGTTTTTTCTTAAAAGATTTTCAGTCCACGGTCTCTTTCTGGGTTCAGCCATAATCTCCAGCACTGACCTAGCACGTGATAGAATGTTAGACTGAGCGCCCAGATCCTCAAACCACTCCCTTGAGGCAGGAAGCAAACACTCTTGTTGCCGATATATCACTTCCCACAGCGGGTCAGACACAGTGCTCGAGGCAGCAGAACTGGACCTTCCGTTTTCAGTTCCCTGCCATTCCTCCTGCATTCTGTAGCCCCAGGACCTGCTGTGCCCTCTTCCTGCGGTAGGAGTGTGATGACCACCTGCTGCCTGGATTAGTGGACCCAAACCTCCAAATTTGTCCAGCCTGGAGTGCAGGGTCCTCACTACAGGAGAAAAGGGCAAAGTGAACGCTGTCTCCACCTCCACTCTCACTCCTGGTGCTTCATTCTTTACAGGCTGCAAGGTGGGTGGGGGGACTTAACAATGCAAACATCCTGTAATCTACAAGATAAATTCCACCCCACGCCCCCCTTTGTGTGGCCCTAGCCACATCTTTCCTCGTCACTTCTCTGTATGTTTCTACCTTGCGAGGCTTCTTTCTGTTCCTCAGATGCTCCCAGTTCCCCCAGGCTCTCATCTCCAGACCACTTGCTGGTCCTCCTGCCAGGGCACTTTCCTTCTTCATCCTCTCCTTCGTGGGGCATTTTTCAGGGTTCGGTCTAACTGTGACTTCCAGGAACTGCCTACATAAATTTAGGTCCCATGGTACCCCGATTCTCCCCTGTCTCAGCACTCGTCACATTTTATTAGAATGCTATGTCGTATTTTCTGACTTCCTTGCCCGACAGGCTTTATTCTGTGAAGAGGAGGCCCATACCAGTCCCGTTCATTTAGATCTCTGAAGGCAGCACAGTGTCTGCAGAGTAGACACCGATCAATTGTTGCCTACTGAGTCTCGTCAGAGACACAAAAGCAAAAGGAGACAAAACAACAAAAACAGCAGGTGAACCCTTGGCCTATGGAAGAGTAGGTATTAGGGCGATTTACAGAGAAACATGGGCTGTATCTTGTTTTGCTTTGCTTTCTTTCTCTTCAGATTACGTAGCCGGCTGGCAACTCAGTAGATATGTAGAAGCTGCCATTAGCCCTTCGCCTGTCTTCAGCATGAGCGCTCCTTTAGGCATTTTACCTGCTGTTACCCTGCGCACCCGACCAGTTACGTAAACCGTACGCAGTAACATAGCTGATGCCCCACAGCTGGTCACACACGGCTGAGTGTCCAGCCCTCTGGTCCACACCCAGGCTTTGTTTGGCCCTCACAGTCTTGGTCCACGACTGTTTTAAATTCACTTTGAGGTATTGGCCAACATTTTTTTAAAAAACTGGCAATTTCCCATCAAATTCATGGGACTGCACTTTCTGGGGGCCCGCGGCAGTGAGCCAGCTCTGGAGAGCGAGCATGTGCTTTTCTGTTTGCTGCATCCGTATGGCGCCTGCCTGTTTCCTTACAGCTGAGGCAGACGGTCAGTTATCTGCAATTTTATTTTTCTCATAGTACAGTTAGAAATAAACTAAAATATTTCTTGCACTCAACTGGTGTTGCCAAAAAAAAATTGTGGAGCTTATTTCTTTGTGGAAGTGGAAAGTAGTACAGGTGTAACATATAAAACATGCCTGTGTTGAAAGAATACAGCTTAAAACCCCACCTTGAAGCAGACCTGGTCCACCCAGTGATTTCTGTTTCTTGTCTGGCCCGGGGAGAGCTTCACGTTTGTGACCTTTGAGCTAATTCAACCTCTGTATTGTTTTCAATTTAAAATCATAACCTACAACTTTTGCTTCCCAGAAGAGAAGCAATCATCATTATAGTCTGGCAATCCTTATTCCTTAATGATCGGAATTGTTTTGGATTAGTTTGAAATAGGCTGTACATCTGATTAAATGTGAATGTGATGGCCAGCACCTGTTTGAGTTTTCCCTGTACGATCTTTTGGAGCTGCTAGAAAGATCATGCGAAATAACAGAAAGTGCACCAGCCTAATTTCTTATCCTCACTTTGCTACTAATTTTAGGCCTTGGACAAGTTATTAAAAACTCTCAGGGTTCCATGTCCCTCATAGGAAAAATGAAGAGGTTGGATTTGATAGCTATCTTAAACCATACGACTCTACATGGAACCTAGGAGGCCCTGAATAAAATTGGCTGAATGAGTGAGCCACATATGCAACTTGAACATATGAGTTGCTACCAACTTATGGAGATTTGGTCTTTCTTACTAACTCTGAGTTCTGGGAACTGACCGTCTCTCCGTTTTGGGGTGTACGAATGTGATTCCATGAGCAAAAGAGGTAAGTGCGCTGGCTCATGGTCTAATGCAGACTCCTTCCCCTCTTTGGTGCATGAGCTCTCCTAACCCAGTCTCCCTGTCTCTTGACTGCCTGCCAGCCTGACCCTGCTCTTAGGCGCTCATTCATTTGTTTCATCCCCTTTCAGACTGATATTTATGGACTGGCAAAGAAGTGTAACTTGACAGAGCGCCAGGTTGAACGATGGTTTAGGAGTCGGCGGAATCAAGATAAGCCTTGCAGGATGAAGAAATTCCAGGAAGCTTGGTAAGAAGGGTTGTCAAAGGTTTTGAAATGGTGCAGTTTTACGTGGAGCAGGATAGTCATCTCAGAAAGAATCCTGAGATTGGAGCAGAAGAGGGGTTTGAACGCGCTCTGTCACTTACCAGTCAGGAGTTTTATGCTAGTCGTTCATTTACCTTTAGTGCTTCTGTTTCCTTCTCGATGAAACAAGATAAGTTATGAACGCCTTCAGAGGAACAGGAGACATTAGGTATGTATCTTGAAGTGCAGAAAAATCATTAAAACGTCTTAACCGGTGTTTATCTTTTCTAGGGTACAGGTTGGCTCTAGCTCACGCAGTCACATCATAATTATTCTATCACGTTGTAAGAGCAGAGAGTGTCTGAGAGGGCATGGGTCTCCTCCCTCAACACTAATGGAGAGGACTTCTTCCTGTCTCTCTTGGTTCTCGCCCCACCCCTGCCCATGGACGGGGCAGCCACTTCCTCTGGGTTTCCCGAGTGGTTTAGCAGGGGGTCAGAATGGATTTGCCACTCCCTTGGCGGCAAAAACTGACATCCATGTCAAAAAGATGGCCTCGGTCATTGCTCTTATTCTGTTCCTCTTCTTTACATCCAGACAAGTGCACGTCACTTGGGTTGGTTTGATGCCACGTTCTACCTGCCAATAGCATTCCTTCTTTTTGCCTGTTTCTTAAGGTCTTGATGTTGCCTAGTGGCTTTCACCAGCTATTTTTGTCCTGATGGTGAAATGGACAGGGAGCTGGTATAAGACTCTCAAATAAAGAAATGGAGGCTGCGGAAAGCTAAACTTTAACGAATTCCTTTAACTACCCAGGTGTTGCCACGCACTGTCATCCAGCGGTGACACCAGTGATGTTTAGAGGCGCAGACCAAGTCTTCAGAGGGTCTCCAAACAGCCGTTTACGTCTCATCACAGGCTTCCGCTGCCTTTCCGCAGTGGCGGGAGGCGTATGACCTGGTCTCTGCTTTCTAACTGCTTCGCTCAGAGTTTTAGCTCTTGACAGATTGGTTAATGTTGTGTTGCCGCTGCGTCAGCTTGGCCCGAGTGAACCTCTCTGAACCATCACCACAAAACTCTACAAAGTGGAGCTGTTTTCATATCACATCTTCTGTTTTCCTGCGATCATTCATTTGTTCATTCTTTCTAGCAAATGATTCTAATCCTAAATAAAGTCCCCAGGCAGGGACTAACTCTACCTCTGAGCTGAATCATACTCCAGTTAAATTTCTGGTAATTTCTTATACATTATAGTACCTTATAGTTTATAAATAATTTTTTTGTTTAATTCTCCCAGCAACAGTGTGAGGCAGTCAGGGAATGTGAGGTTGGTCCTTTTTAAGAAATGAGAAACTACACGTCATCTAGTTTTAAGGAACTTGCTCAAGGTCACCTGTCTGTTGGGAGGCTGTTCCCCTCAGGTCTTCTGACTCCTTTTCTGATACCCTTCCTGCTCAACTGTACGGCCCCAGCCACCTAATGCTGACCTCTTAGAAGCAGGGAACCTCCTATGTCAAGTAACTGGGTCAGAAGGGCCAACACTGGGAATCTGGTTGTCAGTGAGTCCGCTGAAGTTCAGCCGCAGAGTTCAGGCTTAGAGAATGGAATTTCAAGCTGCCATTATCGGTCTGCAGAGGGTTACGCTGACCATCCTCTCTACACGTGGCACGCCCTACATTGCGTGGAGTTCTAGATTTTAAGAGGGAAGTATGATCACTGGCCTTAAAGTGGCCAACCGAGGAGACGAGACTGTCACTTATGAAACCACAGCATTTAATGTTGTTCCATCCCACCCAGCAGCACGTGGGCCTGTGGTCCATGGTTATGTTCAGATGTGCTCTGGACCTTCAGAGGAGATGGCATCAGTAGGGCTGGATGCGTTAGAGAAAGGAGTTTGAGAGTCAGACACAAACTAGAGCTTGAGGAAGGAACGAGCTGGATTTCCATAAGAAAAGAAAGCATGAGTTGAGGGCAGCATGTTTGAAGGAAGGCAAAGGCAGGAAGAAGGAAATTATACAATGTATTCAGAAGATGGGAGTGAACCCACAAATAAAATTTAAGCTTTATCTTATTCTTTAGCAATATCAAAAATTTCCTGTAAGTCAGATAACTGTTAAAAGTTATTATGGACTAAATAAGGAGATTAAAGTAAAATGCCAAGCTATTTAATTGTGTAGGGACTGCACTGTATTCCCTCAGCTATGGAATGTGCGCAGGAGTCAGCGAGAGGTACCCAGCTCCACTGGAAATCTCAGAAACGTATCTCCCAGCACAGAGCAAACAGATTACTCTCCAGCAGGCAGAAACTCCTCCAAGATATTGGGATGGATTTCTGAGCCCCTCAAATTCAGTGTGTGGTTTCCTTGGTTACTTTCTTTAAGGATGACCCCTAAACACTGTTTCACCAGCCTTCAGGATTTTAATCCATAGTGAATCCTTTATTTTTCAATCAGATTCCGTATTAGCTGATCCCTTTTTAAAATAAGCATTTCCATTGAGGAATGAGAAGCTTAATTAAAAACACCAGGTGATTTCCAAGTACCTGGTGTGCACAGCAGGGCTGCTCCCCTAGTGCTGGAGAGAGGCGTCTGCTCTCCTCCCGCTGGGTGGACTGCCACTTGCCCAGCAGGCCCTGGTGCAGGTCCACCGCCTGCTCCACTCAGTCCCCCGTCCCGTGTTGAGCCCCACGTCTGTCCTGTCAGCTTCTCTCATGTTGCACGAGTCCACTCTGTCCAGTTCCTCCCTCATCCCACCCAGCAGTCTGATCTTCTTTCAACATCACCATCAACTTCTGGATTTTTTTCCCCAAGAGTTTTTGTGCTCTTACAATTTCATTTGTCTCAGCCCTTCCTGGAAAAAAAAAAAAGAAAAAAAAAAGGACGTTTTACTGCCTTAGGTTCATTTGAGGAAAGGAAGACTGCGTTGACAAGAATGTCATCATTCATCTCGTAATTAGTGAAGCCCAGCAGCTCCCAACCTTTTTGGTTTCAGGACCCCTCCCTTTGTTCTCTTAAAAACTATTACAGATCCCAAAGAGCATCTGCTCATGTGTGTTATACCTGTTGACAGAAATTAAAACTGAGACACGTATGAAACGTCAGACCACACAGGCACACGTTTCATCAGCTGCCAGAGCAGCAGCGCCGTCACGGGTCATGTAGCCCCTGGAGAACGCTGCTGCACACTTGAGAAGGGATGAGTGAGGAAAAGGCGAAGAGCGTTTCAGTGTTCTTCTCAGAGTATTTTGATGTCGGGGCCCCTGGCTTTGAGAAGCCCTGGTATAGTGAAGTGGACCTGGTGGGAGTGGTCCCGACGGACGTGAAACTGGGATTGCACTCTTGCACTGGTTATTGCTGTACAGCCTTGGGTGAGTTCTGTAAGCTCTCTCACCCTCAGCACCTTTGAGTGTTCCTCTTACCTACCTGTTAGGGTTGCTGTGAGAACCAAGCAACATCCATAAAAAGGGGCTAATGATAGAGCCTACCTACTTCAGAACTTTGTTCTGAAGAAGAAAATGTGACGTCGCACAGGCGTGCTTAGCACAGGGCCGGGCTCAGGGTCAAGAGGTCAGTCCGTGTTTGAGACACAAGTAATACGAGATGTGCCACCCAGACTCATCTCTTTTTTGTGCTTCTTGTTTGGCCCCCTAGTCAGGGACCAGGGAAATGCTCTCCACATCTAAGTGTGGGGCTTTGCTGGACCAACTATAAAAAAAAAAAAACACACAAGTGTGAACAGGTCTCAACTGGCTCATTTTATAAAATTCCCCTTGGTATTTTTCTGGTTCAACTGTCTGAGGAAGAAAAACTGTCATCCAGCTCAGAGACAGTGACAATATCCAGGCAATACCACTGGACTCAGAGTCCAAAGACCTGTGCTTCTGCCGCAGCTGTGTTACCGCTCAGCCGTGTGAGCTGGGGGTCGGCCCAGCCTTCACGAGCCTGGTTTTCATCTACGAAGTGGGAATATTCCTATATCCCTCTTTCTTATTTATCTTACAGGCATGTTGAGGAAACTACTTTAAGGCATTATACAAACGTAAGGAACAAATATTATTAATACCATTGTTGCTTTGGCAATCATTAGGTAAAATAAGCACTAATTTTTTTAAAAAAGCTTTTACTTTACAAAGTCACAAACATAGACAGTAGAAAGACTAGCTTAATGAACTGTGTGTGATATGTTTCCATCACCAGCTTTAATAATTATCAGCTCAAGGCAATCCTGTGTCATCTCTGCCCCCGTCTACTTCTCTCCCCCTCCACAGATTCCTTTTTTGTATGTGGATGGTTTTTTTTTTTTTCAGTTTCATTGAGATGTATTTGAAATACAGCACTGGATAAATTTAAGCTGTAGAGCATAATGACTTATGAATATTGTGAAATGATTGCCACAATAAATTTAGTTTATCTGTCATCTCACATAGATACATGAAGAAAAAGGGGAAAAAAAAGGCTTTTTTTTCTCATGATGAGAACTTTTAGTACCTAGTCTCTTAGCAGCTGTCAAATATGCCACACAGCAGTGCTAACTACAGTCACCATGTTGTATGTCACATCCCCAGTATTTATTTATCCTATCACTAGAAGTTTGTACCTTTCCATCACCTTCATCCATTTATTATTGAAGACCACTTTCGAAGCAAATATCAGACATTGTATGATTTTGTTTGTAAGTATTTTAGTGGGTATCTCTAAAAGATAAGGACTGTTTTAAATATAACTGCAATACCAGTGTCATACCTTAAAATTTTTATTTAGTAACAGCAAATATCTAATTAGTGTTCAGATTCCCTTGATTGTTTCATAATTTTCTTTGCAGTTTGTTTATTTGAATGAGGATCTAAATAAGACCTACGCGTTATGATTGGCCTTTTAAATCTCTTAATTTAATAAGGTCTTTCGCCATACGTGAGAAAAAAATATTCTTTCAAAGTCTGCTTTTCAGAGAAATGACTGAAGTGTGCTCATAGAGAAACCTTTTTCGGTGGGAATTAAGTTGGTATAAAATGAGTGATTAAATACTACTACTATCAAACCGTTGTTTACTGTGTGTCAGGAGGCAGGCTAGGCATATTAGTAATAGTAACAGCCACCACTTAGTTCATGCTAGGTACTGTGATCAACACCTGTCGTGAATTATCTTCGGTTCTCTTTATATTTTGAGGTAAGTTTTATTATTCCCATTTTACTGATGAAGAAACGAAGGCTCCCTGAGCTAAGTGACTTACCTGAACTTGTAGCCATCTAACAAGTGACAAATTAAGGATATCAATTTAGATCTTTCAGACTCCAGAATATGCATTCTGTCCAAACCACTATGTCAAATGTTTTTCTCCTCAGATGTCAGTCGCCTTTACAAGACTTTTCTTTCTTTTGGCAGCTGGCGTTTTACGTTTTACTTGCTGATCACTATTGCCGGAATTGCATTTCTTTATGATGTGAGTTGTCTTTTTGATATCTTTGATTGGAATTTGTCTTTAATTTTTAAAATTCCTGCCTGTGAATTCCTTGGGATATAATACTTTCAATACAATAACCAGCTTTTAAATCTCTACTCACTGTAATACCTTGAGAAGTAACAACTCCTCAGTCTGTCTTTCAAAGCCTTCATGAAGCCTTTGCATTTGTAAAATTGTTTTTTAAACCTAATCTCTCCCTATTTCCACTCATGCAGCCCGTGCACCAACTAAACGGGACCACTGACAAGCCACTGAACATACCCGGTACATCCTCACTTTTGGGTCTCAGCACATTTTATGCCCTCTGCCAGAAATGCCTTGCCCTCCCCCTCTCTCTACCTGTCAGATTCCATCCGGTCCCATGGCAAAGGCCATTTGTTTATAAAGACTTTTATTACTCACCCATCAGAAATCAAATCTCTCTTTATCATATTCATTTTGCTTTGTCTAAATAATTATTAAATGATTACCTCATTAAGTGATATATAAACTTAATAGAAAATAGAAAAAAAAGATAACTGGTTTTTAGAGACTTCTCTTAAGATTTTTCTTAAGATATTTTATTGCTACAGATTTTTCAAGATATTTTTATTGCTCTAAAAGCAGTAATCTAATTGGTTCAGAAATAATTTCATTAGAAGAGGCACTTGTTTAAAATAAATAATTTCCTCTGTGAGACAGGACTGCTTCTGGCCCCAGATTCACTAGAAGCTGTGAATGTCACAGGGGTGTTGTATGGGAACAAGTATGAACACCTGCAGAGGGAGAGGTGTGCAGCCGGAGCAGCAGGAATGTGACCAACGTGTGTCTTCCTGTGCGTGTTTGGTCCCTATCAGTGACCTCAGGAAGGGCTTATGTCTCTGCTGAAATCAGCTTTTGACTTTCTCTTGGTTCTTTGTTGTTGTTTTTTTTTCCAGAAACCTTGGGTGTATGACCTATGGGAGGTTTGGAACGGCTATCCCAGACAGGTGAGTCCCTGTGGTCTGGTCCCTCCTCTGCTTCAGCAACCAAGCTCCTCACCTTGTCTCCTGAGCTGGGTCTGAGTCTCTTCCTGCTCTCTGGCCACTTCCATGCCCTCCCTTGGCTCTTTCCCTGCTGGAGCTCACTCATACTTGTTCCTTATTCACCCAAACTTGTCTCACTCCTTTCGTTTGCTTATCATTAATATAATTATGCATTTGAGTTTAAATTTACCATCTTACCATTTATATTCTACTTGTACCACCTGACACATTTCCTTTTTTGGTACTCTCTTCTTTCTTTTTTATGGTGCAGTGAAGTTTTTAAGAAGTTATGATTCTGTTTCTTCCCTTATATTAGCTTTTCAGTTATGCATGTTTTTAATTCTGTTAGTAATTATCCTAGAGATTACTGTGTACTTCCAGCAATTATTAGAGTCTAGTACAAATTAAAACTCTTACCTCTTACCAGTCACTGAAAGGTCATCAGCCTACTCCTATCCCATCCTTCAGATATTTAAAACCCGACAGATCGCTACCGTCACTGGTTTATGAATCACTCAAGTTGCCCTTCCCATGGTGTTCCCTGCCTCCTGCATTTCCACGCTGCCATCTGGAACTATGATACTTCTGGCTGAAGAAGGCCCTTTGGTTTGCTTTTTTGGAAATGTTATTGTTTTACCTTCATTTTTTTTTGAAACGATATTTTTTGCTGGGCATAGGCATAAATAGGCATAAACAATAGTTTTAATCCCTAAAATAAGTTGTTTATATGGTGACATTAAAGTAGTGAATACTCTTGCTTTC
Organism: Camelus ferus; assembly: GCF_009834535.1. Taxonomy (NCBI): domain Eukaryota; kingdom Metazoa; phylum Chordata; class Mammalia; order Artiodactyla; family Camelidae; genus Camelus; species Camelus ferus. Next base: position 21,506,900 of record NC_045722.1, on the reverse strand, counting down.
CTCAGGCCTTGCTGCCATCCCAGTACTGGTACTACGTTTTGGAGATGAGTTTTTATTGGTCTCTCTTATTTAGCCTTGGCTCTGATATCAAGAGGAAGGTAAGTGTCTTATTTATAAAGCTTCTTTATCCAGTTTTTCAAAAATTTTCATCCCCTTGCCCCAAATCTATTCTTTAAATTGTATTTTTGTGTGTGTTTAATTCCACCTCATAGCTTTTTAAACTTTTTTAGCACATAGAATAGTACAGATATGTCCATGCTCTGGTAAGTATTTGTAGTGAAATATTTCTATTTCTGTAGAAACTTTAATTTTGAAGCTCCACTCTTATTCAATACAAAAAGAATTCTCCTTTTTGATATCTTTTTTTTTCCCCTTTGGTTTTGGAATTTAGTGTTCTTCAGTGCAAAGAAGAAAGTGCTAGTAGTTTTAATTCTACTGTCACATCTTTTAGTTGATTACAAACCCCTTTATAGAATTCTTTTGATATATTCAGTGACTTTGAACACATTTTCCTTAATTCATCTAAGATCCTTGTCAGGAAACATTGCTTCAGGCACTATTGGGTTTGCTTTATTTGCAGAGAAACTGAGTCACAGGCATGCTAAGTGCATCCTCTGAAGTCACAAAGTGAGATGTTTTAGGAATTGTTTGGTCTATACTGACTCCTGTTTGCTGGTACAGAAAATATTAGACTCTCAGTATAGTCACAAGGTTTCATGATATATGTTAGCAGTACAGATCAGATGACAAATACTCTTGGCATAAACTTCTATATAAAAGGTCAGTTTGTAGCAAAATTTTATGATAAATAAAATTAAGTTGAATTCAGTATTAAGGAGCTAAAACCAACTTGGCTTGACTAAACGATGTTTGCGTGAGTGATAGAGTACGTTAGCCATCACGAAGGGGCCCAATCTACTGCCGTCAACTGAAGATTTTAAATTTACAGAATCGAAGCATAAAAACATACTGTGAAAAATCTGATAAAAATGAACTCATTTTTCAGAAAATTTAATAAAGGCTATAAATTAACTTGTTAACTTTAATCTGAGACTGTATCACAATATAATTAATTGAGTTATTTTTCTCAAGGGATAGAATTGAAAAGTCATTATTTAGAAGGTCTTCCTAGATACACTCAGGTAGGTTAATCCTGTAATGATCTTATCTTTTTTCCACTTTTGATCCTTTGATTTTTCAGTAGTTTGGTTTCTCTTCATTATTTACAGGTGCATCGGGCACCTTTTCAAGCATGAAATGTAGATATATGTCCCATGTTTGTAAAGACATACCTTTGGAGACATAAACTATCAGGAGGTGGGTGAAGCACAGGCTCAGGTCAGATTGCCCAGGTTTGGGTCCCTGTCTGCACCACTCATTAGCATCTCGAGCTAGTTGGTTGAATTCCCTCTACTTGATCTTCTCATCCGTAGGGTGAAGCTAAAAACAGTTCTTATCTCCTCTGGTGGTTGTGAGGATTAAGCAAGTTAATCCATATAAAGCACTTCCCGGTGTATAGACAGTACTCAGTAAATCAGGCTGTTAGTATCATGTTTACTATTTTCCTTTGGCTACAAGGAAACTGAAATCTTTAAATTCTTAAAAACATTTTAATCAAGATACTCACATCTCATACAATTCATCTATCTAAAGTGCATAATTCAGTGGTTTTGAGTATATTCACAGAATTCTGCAGTCATCACCATGGGCAGTTATATTTCCGTCACCTCGAGTGGAAACTCTGTGCCCTCTCGCAGTCACTCCCCACTTCTCCCAACCTCTGCAGCCCTGGGCAGCCGCTGATCTACTTCTGTCTCCGTGGGTTTGCCTCTTCTGCATGTTTCATTTAAATAGAGTCATACAGTACGTGGGGTTTTGTATCTGGCTTCTTTCACTTGGCATAATGTTTTCAAGGTTCATTCACGTTGTAGCATGTGTCAGTACTCCATTCCTTTTTACTGCTGAATAATAGTCCACCATACAAATATACTACATTTTGTTTATCCATTTATCAATTGATGGATATTTGGGTTGTTTCTACCTTTTTGGCTATTATAAATAAATAATGCCACTATGAACACTCATATACAAATTTTGGCATGAACATGAATTTTTATTTCTCCCAGGTGTTTATCTAGGGATAGAATTGTAGGACTATCTAGTAGTTCTATGTATAAACTTTTGGAGAATTGCCAGACTATTTAACAAAACAGCTACAGCATTTTACATTCTTACCATCAATATGTAAGGATTCCAACACCTCCACATCCTTGCCAACACTTGTTATTGTCTGTCTTTTTTATTACAGCTATCCTGGTAGGTGTGGTATATATTTGCTGATACAGTTATTCCATTTTCATTTGTTACTTATTTTATATGCAGTAACTCTGATTTTAATGGTTGTGTAGTTCTGTTGTATCTGTCTTGTTTCTTTTTTGGAAATAAACATGGAATAAACAATAAATGTAAATGTGCACAGGAATATGCTTGTCTGTGTGTGTGTGTGTGTGTGTGTGTGTGTGTGTATGTGTGTATCCACTGTAGGGGAGTGGGAAGAACAGTGGATGTTAGGACTTAGGTGACAGCTGTTCAGTGCTGTCTCCAAGTTAAGCGACTTCAATGAGGATAAAACTTGCTCTATCTCCCTCACAAGGATTGTGTTTAAGACTTAAATTGAAAGCATTTTACAAATTTCAAAATACACAAATGTAAGTTGTTAGTTTTAAAATTGTTGTTGTTATTATTATTATTATCATTATTATTATCTCTTTCAGTGATTGGGAAATAACTGCATTTGCTCAATGGTATCCATTTCCCCTCATTATGTAGGACTTTCTAGCTCATGTCATCCACCACCTGGCTGCGATTAGTTTGATGAGCTTCTCTTGGTGTGCTAATTATATTCGCAGTGGGACCCTTGTGATGATTGTGCACGATGTGGCTGACTTTTGGCTGGAGGTAAGCGTCTGCCATTAGACAACTAATAATACTGTGTCCTGTGTTTCTGCGACTCGTCACAGGAAGAATTGCCTGTGAGTGATTTAGCAGAGCTCTCCGTCCTGAAAGCACCCAGAGTCTGTAGATGTCTCTAGGTTCCCAGATCCCTCAAGCTCAAAGAAAGGAAAGCTTTCAGTTTTTAGTTTCCAGCCTTCCTTCTCCATGGTGCTCGAGAGAGAGGTTAACTTGTGGGATTCCATTTATGCAAGTTTCATGCAGAGACTAGCTCAGAAAGTAAGCTGAGGTATCCGAAGAAGGAATGGACTCTAATCTTTTAAAAGGAAAACTGTAAGTCCTATGGCATGGTGGAGTCTTAATGCTGGATGGCACCATACGTTCACTTAAGCCGAGGCTGAACACCCACTGGATGCTTGCACTGTCCTGCAGGGATCCTCCCCCAGCTTTAAGGAACGAGAGCTGATGTTTATTTAAGTAACACTGATTTTCTAAGGAAGGAATGTTTCGGAGCAGGGGACATTACAACAAGAGTCTTCCCAATCCCACACCACACAAAATGTGAGGAACAAAACGAAATTAGGATTATTTTCCCTACATATTTCTGTTGTGTGTTTGTTCCTGTTTACCCTGAGGCAGTGGGTCTCTTAACGGCAGCAGCCCTCTCGCTGTACTTAGGGCCACATTTCCCAGGGCCACTTGGCTCACCATTTAAATATACCTATTTATAATGTAATTGTAAAAATTAAAAAACTGGCCCATTTTGCATTCAGAATTGCCTCTTGAAGGGCTTAATAAATGGAATGTAAGTTGATATGGAAGAAATTTAATTTAATTTAATAGGATCTTGTTCTTCTAGATCAGGGTTCAGCAAACTTTTTAGTAAAAGGTGAGGTAAGGTCTCTTGTTACATATTCTTTCCTTGCTGTTGTTTTTTCTTTTCTTTTATATCCCTTTAAAAATGTGAAAACCATTTTTAACTCAAGGGCTGACTGGCTTTAGCCCATAGGCTGAACTGTAATTTGCCCAATCCCATTCTAGACGTAACCAGAAATCATTTGAAGCCATTTAAAGCAACTGACTCTTGTTAAAATACTAGCTGTGGACAGAATTTTCTTTCTTGTATGTGATCGTAATTAGACATCTAAATCAAATTCTAAAGGTCGAGGTTACTGTGTGTGCTTCAGGGCAGCCAATGGCTTAGCAAAAGAGGGATTGTGCCAGTTTTTCCACGTGTTGCCCTCTGAAAGTAGCCATCTCTGTTATAATTACTGCCTTCTCTAATCATATCTCAGTAACCTTGTCTGAAAATTAAAACCACATTGGCCATGACTTAAGAATTTTATGCTGCTCTATGCTTCTGACCCTCTAGTTCGGTTGCCTTTGGTGTGAGTCCACTGTAAAAACTGCTTCATCGTGTTACTGAGAGGGAGAGTGAGATGTTGGGACTGGGAATAAGCACCGTCTCGCTGTCCACCTGTCACTGACATGACATGACATTACTAGGTGACTTGGACAGATCACTTAGTGCTTTCTTTTCTGTCCTCAGCTGTAACATAAGAAGTCATACCTACCCCTTAGGGTATATTGTAATGTTTAGCTCTTTACCGTTTGAAAATATTCTGAGGTCTTTACATTAAAAAAAAAAAACACAGAAGAAAAGTGAGATGTCAAACTCAGGTCCCTTCATGGGTGAACTATGTGAACAGCTTTGTGTTATTAGTGATCATGAATCATTCTTGATTCACAAGTCATGATTTAACTTGAGGTTCAATGAGCAAGGCCAGTGCCTTCCATCAGCTGGTGGAGACAGCGTTATGGAGCGGCTGGAGCCTCTCTGATATCCTCCAGGAGAGCCTGTTCCACAGCTTCCCTGAGTGGTTTGTTTTAGTATTTATCCTCTCAGTCAGGTTCTTACTGAACTCAGACATGGTACAACTCTTGACTCTGTTTAGACCTTCCTAAAGATGGAGACTATTAATCTTCCATGTTCCTCAGGATAGTTGGTGGGTCAATTCTTAGCAAGGAAGAACAGCTTCGGCATCTGTAATTTTTACTCATAAGCAGCCTTTTGCCTTCTTCATGCATCTTCTTGATGCTTTCTAGTATCCTGCACGTTCAAGTTTGGATCCAGGACCCAGCACTTTAAGAGTGTCTTGACTGATCCTTAGCAAAGGAGAGGGGTTACTGTCTGATATCCATGTTTGCATAGCCCAGAATCGGCTGCAAGTGTATTTGCCCAAAAGAGTGCTACTCTGCCCTCGCACGTGGGCTGCCTTCACGCCTGTGCACATCTCTAGCTACCCACCCTGGCCTGACCTCTGACCCTTGAAACAGCTCCCCACTCCATTCCAAGCCCTCTAAACTTCTGGCACCACCTGGCATGCTAGCCTTCTGTCTCAGAACGGAGGCTACTCCCTTTAGGGCCTCCTGCCTACCCCACGGTCTGATCATATCCTTAGCCCATGGGAAGTATGGAAAATACAATGTAAACCGTTCCTGATGGTGTAATACACTGCCTCTCTTGTACTAGATGGGCCTGGAGCCTCTGGGGTGACTTCAGTTCTGAACTGGCAGGCCGAAGCCACACTCCCTAGAGAGATGGTCTACACTCAGCAGCCTCCGACCGCTTCCCACCCCCTCTTAAATAACTTTTAGTACCACATTAAATGACACTTTCTGTTATTCTTTTTACTCAACACAGATAATATGAGCAGTACAGACTAGCATAAAGTAAGTAGGGAAAATCGAGCACTTAAAACTTTATCTCAACCAGGACAAGGCTCTGCCTCTTCTGTCATCGGTCTTAAAGTAGCCACCTTGATTGCAAAGTGCCAGCTCTCCTCCCGGTTAAATGGAGGAAGTCAGCAAATACCCAGATGAGATGCATGCCAAAATTATGCTAATTTGTAGGGCTTGTGAAAGACAGGAGTAATATTAGAGTCGTTTTTAACTATTTTTTAACATTGCATTATAGCAAATTTCAAGCATATCACAAGATAAGGAGAAGAGTATACAGACCTAGTGGAGCCACAGTCCAGCATTAACAGTTATCAGCACAGCCGGTCTTGTTGCACCTACTTCCCATCCTTAACCCGCCCCCCACTGAGACCTTGAAGCAAATCCAATACACCATTCCATTCATAAGTATTAAATGTGAGGATTTTATTCTAGTATCATGCTCTCTGAATGCAATTTCTTTCTTTTTTTCTCAGTCTGCTAAGATGTTTTCTTATGCCAGATGGAAGCAAACCTGTAACATTCTGTTTTTCATCTTCTCCACCGTATTTCTCATCAGCCGCCTCATCATCTTTCCCTTCTGGTGAGTAGACAAGGTGCTGTGTGTGCCTCTGGTCACGGTGCTGGGGTGGCCTCGCATGTTGTTAAGGTCAGAGCATCGCCCTTTCTTTCTCACACTGATCTCAGCTATTGATGCCAAGTTCAGTTGGAAAAAAAAATGTCAAGAGGCCATTTTTATAAATAGTTAAAACCACACCTTCCAGCTTAGAAAGGCTTATTACAAAGGGAGATTAAAAGTGTGTGACCCAATGGGAAGCAGCAACTCATATTCTGTGTCTTATTTCATCAATGTGGATCTTTCTTTGTGATTAACAGCTTTTCCAGTTATTCAGTGAAATGTCATCGGCCAGTTATCAGGTCTTTAAAAGAGAAGCATGTTCTGTGTTAAAATTACAATAATTATAACCACCATTAATTGAATGCCTGACACTGGGTTAGGCCCTTTATACATCTTGGCACTAATCTACACAACAAATCATAAAGATAGGTGTTATCACTTCCACTTCGCAGGTGAGGAAACTGATACTCATTTCATTCTCCATGATCACTGGTCCTAACAGTGGTTTGTTGATTGGCTATTGATCAGTCTGTTGATTTTCTTTAGCCAAAGGCTGGCAGTGTATACTGCGTCTCCCTCTGAGGATCATTCCTTCGGCAAGCATAATTTTCCATGCGTTGATTGACAGAAACCAGGGGGAAAATTTGGGGAAGACTTTGATGGTTTGGAAAGAACAGCTGAAAACTAACGGTAGTTTGGAGCTAGTCTAGCAGTTTCAGATCCTCTTCACAAAAAAATTAGTGCTAATCAAGGTCCTAGGTTTCAGGGGAAGGAGATGGAGACCCAGGTCCCAGTCCTGATTCCTAGTGGATGGACAGCACCCTTGGCAGGCACCCAGGGAAGTCTGGTCAGGGAGGTCAAAGGGTGCTGCCCTCCCTAGGGAAGCCAGCTGTGTTCTTTGACTCAGGGCTGGATGTCTTGATTAGACATTTTGTTTTTCTGGAGAGGAGCAGCAGAGTGCAGTCATTAATTTCACAGAGGCAAGTCAGTCCTGACTCCACACTTACTACCCGTGTGATCTTGGACCAGTTTGATCATTTCTCTGTGCCTCAGTTTTCTCATCCGTAAAATGTAAATAAGGGTTGTCATGAGGCTTAACTGAAATAATACATATGAAATAGCTTAGAACAGTGTCTGGAACTTAGTAAAGACTCAGTAAATGCTAGTTGTTATTACTAAAATTATTGAGTCCCTCAGAATTTGGAGTTTAATCTAGAATCAAATCTGAGACACATGTCTAAGGTACTCTTCGTGGGTGATGAATGATATTACCATCACTTTTGCTTTGGCTGATCAAGTGTGTTTGTGAAATTAGAATATTGTACAGTAGCAATCATTGGTAGGATAAGTGTTGACTTGCAGAGAGCAGTTGGGTTGTGGCTTTTCAGTGTGACCTTCCTGGTGCTCTAAATCCAGCATCTGCCCATCAATGACACTTATTTTGTTCCAAAGGCACCATGTGTTCCAGTTATCTGTAGCTGCATAACAAACCATCTGAAAACTTTAGTGGCTTATGACAGTAGTGAGCAAATTTTTTCTTTAAAGGGCCATAACTATTTTAGGCTTTGAGGACCATATATGGTCTCTTTTACAAATTTTTCTTTGTTTTGTCTTGTTCTGTTTCTTTTACAACTCTTTAAAAATGTACCAAATCCAGCTTAGCTCACTGGCTGTAGAAAAATGGGCTGCAGGCTAGATTCTACCAACAGGCCACAGTTTGCAGACCTCTTTTAAAACAACACTTGTTGATTTTTATTCTCTCTTGTGATTCTGTGAGTTGACTGGCCTCATCTACATGATTTTCACTCCTGTGGTCACAGTCAAATGGTGGCTGGGCGGTAAGAGCTGGCATTTTCTTGAGGGCTTCCTCACTCACGTGGTTGAGGTAGCACACATAAGATTAGTTGTTCAGTGCTGATTGTGGGCTGGGACCTCAGCTGGACCTATCGGCTGGAACACCTGCCCGTGTCCCCCATTGGCCTGGCCTCCTCCTCACAGCACAGCAGCTGGAGTTCAAGTGTGAGCAGCTCAAGAGAGAGCCTGGCAGGTGCTGTACGTCCTGTTATAACCCAGCTTCAGAAGTCACAGCAGGTCACTTCCAGCCTCATTTTCTTCATTGGATCCAGGTCACTAAGTCCAGCTCACATTTAAGGGAAGGAAAATTAGACTCTGTTTCTTGATGGGAGTAGTTTCAAAGAATTTGTGGACATATTTTAAAAGCACACACCATGGGAGTTCTCAGCCTGGGGAACTCTCTGAGAAGCTCTACCTGCTGTAGCTGACTTCTAATTCAGCAGCGAAGGACATTCACCTCAGACCTGCTCGTGACGTCTCAAAAGTCACAAACTAGCTTACTCTTGCCCCGTAGACAGTCAAGCGTTGTGCTGGGGTTGAGTGATTGGGAGGTGGCGTTTCACTTTCCCCCACAACCTCCACTTTAAAAATCCTAGATTTAAGAACTCATTCTCTTGCCAGCATTTCTGGATTTCAAAGAGTATTAGTTATATGCATTTGGCATCTGCTTGATCTTGATACTTTGCTGAATTCATAGCCCACTGCAGAGGGCCACCAATATCACTGTTTGCTGTCTTTAGGGAGATGGGCTGCAAATAAACTAGTACTAACAGACTTGACTGTAAACACTTTATGTGGGTAAAAATTTTTCTGTCCTGACATTGATTGATTTTCATTGTTTGGAAGGTTAAGTAAAACCTTACCAAGATATTACAAGTTTAAGAGAGAGGTTTTCCGTGGTTATTGAAAATCAGTTGCAGTGTATTACTCTGGCTTACGTAGCCTTCCCATCAGCTTGGTTGTGTTACACAACCATCTCGCGTTGCCAGAGAGGAAAACTCAGTTCCTTGTTGTTAGCCTGGCTCCAACCATCTGTCTAAAACTTGCAACTCTGCAGACTCACTTTTCAAGGACATTTTATTAGTCCAGATTTGATAGGAATTTACCATGGACCAAACAACGTGTAGACAGCAGGCCTGCATCAGGCCTCAGGCACTGAAGAGCTGCTGTGGTTTGCAGTCTGTCACTCTGTTCTCAGCGGCCTTTGTTGCACATTTTGTGCTGAGACAAGGGGCTGGGCGGGGTGGGAAACATGTCTGAAAACCTCGAGGAGGAGAGCTGGAGTCTTACCCCGCTGCTTGTCTTTCTCTCCCTCTTCCCTCCGCCTCAAGCAGATTTGCTTTCCCCTCGTGAGTCCCCTTTTGTGTCTGTACAACTGTGTCCTCCTTTCTCCTATCCTTCTGCTCTTTTCGGGGATCTTATTTAGCCGATTCTCAGTCATGTCAGCAAGAGTTAATTACCTCGATTTTCTAAACATTGTTACTGTCAGTATTAGGTAGAATTTCCAATTGGCATTGGCCAAACTGCTTTAACCTAATTGCCTGGTTTCCCCATTTATTTGCATTTTAATTCAGAACCATTTAAATCTCAGGCTTATGTTTTTCACATTGTATTCCCAACTGCTGTATTAAAATAAGGGTTTCTATATTTTTGAGTTATTGGATGTGTCTATCACTTGAATGTTACACAAATACCATCTGAGAATCATTCGACTAGAAGGACCCCCCGAAGGTCAGGTGAACGGCTTCTCTGACTCCTGACAGCTTTCCTTCATAAATAAAGGAGCCAATCATGATTGAGTGCAGGCTGCTTGGTCTGAAGGGAAGGGGCACTGTTTCAGCTGCAGTCTGCAGGGGTCAGTGCTGGCCGATGGCCCCTGTTCTGGAACTCAGCACCGCTAGACGTTGTGAGGGGCCCATGGGTGGGTGAGACGCAGCTCCTTGCCTGCAGGTATTCATAACGGCAGTAGAAGAGATCTTTGTATCCATCACCTTATTCATATATTTGAAGACTATTAATACTGATCCGTGTTTTTTGATTGTTTCCAAAGAATGAATGAATGAATGAATGAATGAATGAATGAATAAATAAATAAATAAATAAATAAATAAATAAATAAATAAATAAATAAATAAAACATTTCCAACTGTGAATAATAAATAAATAGCTTCCTTACTTCCAAGGGTGTCTGTGCTAGTGGTAACTTAGTTTCCCCCCACAACGGTTCACAGGACTTAGGGCTTCATCTTTTGATGATCCAGGTCTCTCTGGTCCTGGAAAAATGGTACCTTGAAAAGCCTCCTGTGAAGGGGAATTTTGCACGCAGTGAGACCGTGGAGGCACTTGACATGGCTGTCGGAGAAGACAGTTTGAAGAGGAGAAAATACAAGCTCCAGCCGTGCTCTGAGCTGGTGTTCATCAGAGGGAGACAAGAGTGGGGCCTCGGTTCTGAGCGGTGGGTCTCAGGCTGCTAGGCGGGCTGCCCTGCCTCCGGGGATGGCGCCGTGCCCACCAGTCCCCAGCAGAGGGCGGCCCCTGGAGCCTCTGCTGGAGGCACATATCTGGGAACGAGACTTTCCAGTCCCGCAGCTGATGGCGGAGACGGCGAATGTCACCACAAGTGTTTGTTCAGCGTCTTGTCCCTCAGGGAGTCCTCAGGGCGGCTCCCCCCTGCATGCACACACCAGGCACTGCTGTGGCTGCTTGTCCACCTGGGGAAGACGGTTACATCAGGCCCTGCCTTCCAACCGCAGGGTTTAGAATGAGGGGCCTTATTCATAATTTAGTCCCACCCCTTTATTCATTTATTTGTTTGGAAATAATTTCAAGCTTGCAGGATAATTTCAACTATATCCCAGAGAACTCTTACATGTTTCCTTTATTTACCAGTTAGTGTTTCCCCTGTTTGCTTTGTTTTTTTTTTCTTTTTCTGTTTCTCTTTCTTTCTATCTCAACACAAACACACACACACACATGTGCTCACATGTGCGTGTATATGTATATATATACATTTTTTTGGAACCATTTGAAAGTTGCAACCATCATGTCCTTTTAATCGTTCATACTTCAGTGTGTATTTCCTAAGGACAAGGACATTCTTTTACAGAATCACAGTAGAGTTACCAGTTCCAGGAACCATAGCAGTCTGCCATCGTGCCTCAGAGTTGTCAGTTGATCCAATAATTCCTTTTGCTGCCTTCTTCCTTCTCTGCTGGATCTGGCCCAGGATCACACTCTGCGTTCAGCTGTCACCTGCCTGGAGCAGTTCTTGCTCCTTCTTGCCTTTCCTGTCATAGACATTGTTGCAGCGTTTAGACCCTGTTTGGTTTTCAAGTGAGGAGTTGAGATATTTCCAGGATCACACAGCTAGTTATTAGAGAACCAAAACTAGAAACAGGACATTTGAAACACAACACAGATATGTTTCCAATTAAGTTGCTAAATTGGGTGACTAAGAGCAGGCATCGTTTGCCTTCCCTAAGTATTTATTATGTTTTCTTCAATGACACAGTCACTTTGAAATATGACATCTCTAAAATAAAGGTGGGCCGTTACTCGCCAGTAGAACCAATGTTTGTCATTCTGACAAGGCTTAATGTTCACACCTACAGTTAACAAGTTAAAAAGACCCTTACCTTTCATTAGAAAAAAATAAACCTTTTGGTGGCCGCAAAACCAACTACTGTTTATACCAACATTGTAATTTTTTTCAAACCATGTAAACTCCAGCAATTGAAAGTGTGAAGATGGGAGACAAAACCCCAAATAAGGAAAAGGCCGAGGTTTGCAGCCCATAGCCTGGTAGTCACGTATCCGTTTGGACAGATTAAAGGCCAGTGGATGGAGCAGAGCCATCCTAGGCACTGAGGGATATTCTCTGTGAAAGGAGAGATTCCACAGGGTCTGTAACTGTACAAGCGTTTGTGTGTTCACACGTGTGCCGGCACACATCATGCACATGTGCCTGGGCCAGAATTGAAAAGGGCAGATATATTTTGTTTTTTGTCTTCCAATTCTTCTTTTAGCAAAGGAGGAGAAGAAATTGAGGTTGAGAAATTGGACCATTCTTTAGTGAGGACAGTCAGACTCATAGAAGGAAGTCCTGAAAATGTAACTGCAGCCCCTTAACCGCCGTCCCCAGGGCCGCGATGGCTACCCCCTCCCAGGAGTAACTCCTCTTCCGCTTCCTAGACCTCCCATCCCTTCTGTCCTCACGCAGAACAGGGTCCCAACTCCTGCTGAGCCTGCTCCCCCTCTCCAAATCCACTTCCTCCTTCTCCCTGCCAAGCAGAAAATCCAGCCAGCTCAGCAGCACCCTCCCTGGCTTTTGCCCTCCCGGTGTTACTAGCTGTGCCCTCTGCAGTAGGAAGGGGCATGGAGGGGGAAGGTCGTCACCGCCTTCGTGGTGGTAATGGTAATGTCTTGACTACCATTTTTGAGTGCTTCCACCTTGCTGAGCTCTTCCCATTTGTCAACTCACTTAACCCTCCCAACAACCTGACGAGGTGAATGCTGTTTTCATTTTACTGAAGAAACTGAAGCCCAGAGAGGCTATGCAACTTGCTGAAGACCATGGGGAAGCCACGGTCCAAATCCCGCTGGCTCTGGTGCCTGTGCCCTTGACCTCTCCTCTCTGCCAGGGCTCAGCTCTCTCTGAAGGCGTTCTATCTTAATGGCAGTTGCTTCCATTTCTAGGACACTACAGTTTGCAAAGCTGGCTGTGTGTTTCTCTGCAGCCTCCCAGTCAGAAAGGTGGGGTTAGTTCTACCCAGGGAACTGGAGGTGGTACAGGTTACCAGGAGAGGAGACAGCAGCCTCAGCCCTGAAGCCCAGCTCTGATGATTCTTTGTAAGACCAGCAAAGCTTCCCAAAGCTCTTCCAAGGAAGGCTGCGCCCCTGACCTTGACTTTCAAGGTCAGCAGGAGATGGCTGCATTCACCTCTCCAGCTTCACCTTACATCACCCTCCCGGCCACTCCTGTCCCTGAAGCCACACTGGTCTTCTTTTAGCCCTTGACTTTTCTGTGATGCATCCGCCTGACGGCTTTGTACATGTCGGCCCCTCCACCTGGAACCCTCTTTTCTGTGTCTTCCCTTCAGCTGGAGGGAAGAAGGAAACCTCAGTTCACTCAGCACCCTGAAATATGCTCCCTGTCCTTTTCTTTCTTTCTTTGCACGGACCACCGTGAGCTTGATTATATGTTTAGGTAATTATTTGCATTCTCTGGTAGAATATGTAAAGGACATATTTTTAAGTATGTTCCTTTGTTAATTTTGACACTGACAAATTCCAAGTAGGGGACCTAGTAAGGGGCCAGGCCCTGGGCCAGGTGATGGGAGGATACAGAGATGCAGGCATCATGGTCACTGCCTTTGTAAAGCTTGCCAGCTAGTGAGGAGTCAGCTCGTACAACAGCTGTCACTGCCGAACGCTCTAAGGAAGCTGGTAGCAGGGAGGCCTAGAGGCAAGTTATAAATTCAGAGGTGATCAGAATAGCACAGAGATTTTGTCGTGGAGGGGTCCATGCTCTGATACACGAGAAGAGTTTCAGTTGAAGGGGAGAGGAAGGAGATTCTAGACTGAGAGAGTACAGAAAAAGGCACTCATTGCTTAAAGCCCCAGCAAATCAGAACGGCGAATGTGCTTTATGTATATTATTTTCTTTAATCCCTGGGAATGTGGGCATCAGAATGTAATGCCCTGCTAGTTCAGGAATTTCAGTCTGTCTTATTCAATGCTATATTTTTGGCTCCCACAGAGTGCTAGGTAGCGCTATGGCAGATGCTTAATAAATGTCTATTGAATGAATAAATAGGTATTCATTGCTTCCATTTGACAACTGAGAAAATGAGCAAGGAAATGACTCAAGGTTACACAGAGCCAGGAGTTTAAGTGATAGAGCCATGGTTTTAGGAAACTATATTTTATAGCATTGAGGGTGAGAAAGACCTCTTAAAGCATGACACAGAGGCTAGCTATAAAGGAAGCAATTGATAAATCTGGTTACAAAAATATTAAAAAATTGATTTGCCAAAAAAAAATACATAAAGATTGAAAGAACCAGACTATGTGATGTTACTGAACATGATTACAAAATAACGTCGTTGCCCTTAATACATAAAAAGCACATGGGAATCAACAGGAAATATAAACACCCCAAGAGAAAAATGGATAAATATCATGAAGAAGCAATTCACAAAAGTATAAATCACAGTATAAAAGTATAAATCACCAACGCCCCCATATATATATGTATCTTCACAAGAAATTAAAATATAAATATAAACAATGTGATGCTGTTTTAGGCAGAGGCTGACAAAGTGCAGTGTTGGTCAAGATCTGGGGAAGGAGACGCTCTCAGTCCACTGGGCGCAAGACTGTGAATTGGTACAGTCTTGCTGGAAAGCAGTCTGGCAGTATACTCCAAAGTGTAAAGTGAATATTCTCTTTGATTCAGAATTTTAGCTGCTCTAAGGAAGTAATCGAACGATGTTATCAAAATGTCTTTTACAAGTAATTCTCACAGTGTTCTTTACAACGTAGTGAAAATTTGGAAACAACTTGAATGTCTATCAGTATAAGGGATTAGTTAAGTAAGCTGTGATATCTATAAATGGATTTCTGTGCAGCTGTTGCATAGGAGGCTATATGATAAGGGTTAGCAAACCATGGCTCACAGGCCAAATCCAGTTCACTGACTGTTTTTGTTAGTATAGTTTTATTGACACACTGTGACACCCACTAATTGATATATACTGTCTATAGCTGGTTTCCCACTACAATGGCCAGCTGAATAGTTGCAACTGAGACTAAGTGGCCCAGAGGCCTGAAATATTTACTATCTGTGCCTTTACGGAGATATTTGCTGACCACTGGTTTATAAATATATTCATTGACATGGAAAGCTCTCTGTAACATATTATTAAGTGATAAAAGCAGGGTACAAAATCACAAGCATAGTGTGATCTCTGTTATATAAAATCACACGGTAATGGGGAAGAGGAAGGAAAAAACACCTTAGAGAATGTATTTTTAGGAAAGATGTCTTAAATTATATTCACCAAACACAGTATGTACTGGGTCACCTGTGAGTTGTGAGGTTTTTGGTGATGTTTACTTAACCTCTTTATATTATCTGTAATTCCAAAGTTTCTAAAAAATATTTACATAAGTAAAATGGGTAAATGGCTGTTATCTTTGTTATATTGTGCTCAGAGTTCATATCGTTGCTTTTAAAATTGATAAAGATCTTGAACTGATAACTCAAAAAAAAGGAAACAGAGCTACTAAGTGGACTGTCAAAGGGAACGGCCAAAGATTGCAAATAATGCAAATTGAAATAGTTGTTTTTTTAATTAGCAAATTTTAAAACTCCTTGATACAGGTTGGGGATTCAATGAAACTCTTCTCTCGAAAATTGCTGGTAGCCTTGTAAATTGTTACAATTTTGGAAAATAATCTGGCAAAGTCTTAACAGCTTTTAATATAACCTTGAATTTATATACATTTAACATACACCTTGGAACAGTAATCTCAGATTTAGGAATATACACTAATTGTGGTGATGGTTACAGAAATCTATGCATATAATTCAAAGAACTGCACACCAAAATAGCCAATTTTACTAGACATTTAATTTTAAACATAAAATAAATATATATATGAAAAAACTAGAAGATAATACACAAAAATTGCAGTATTGTTTGTTTAAAATGGTGGTCTCATGAGCAACTTTCTTTCTTACTTTCCCTATTAAATAAATAAATTATTTTTATAATTGGGATAATATACTTTAAAACAAACCTATCCAGGAACCCTAAAATCGTAGTAGTGTATGTATGAAGTCTGGGGAGACAACAGATAGCCCTTCATCCTGCAGTTGTAGCTGAAGGCACTGTGGATCCTGGCCACTGAGGGCAGGTCAAATTGTATCCAGAAGTCTGTTTGTGACATTAATAAAGTATGCAATTCACTTTAGAAAGTGGAAGTAATAATAGAAACTTTGCTTCTTTAAAAGCCTCTTTTGTCTGGAAAATGTACTCCTGTAGAATTCCCATTCACTTTTGATGCCAAATAAATGAGATGGTGTCAAAAGGCAGTAATAACCCCATGTCCACGTGCACAGTCTCGTGTTCTGCAGCCCCGGAAGGGCTAGGGCACACTCTTCTCTTTGCGGGGAGGAAACCGAGGTAGAGAAACACTGGAGCGTAGGCAGTGTGGCAGTGAAAATTCCATTTACTTTAACTTTTCTCCCAGGAGGCAGACTGTATTTGTGTGTGTGTGTGTGTGTGTGTGTGTGGCTTGCCAATAATGATATAAAAGATAATATTTTATTTTCTCTTGAGACCTTCCTGGACAGCCTTAGAAATGAAATAAATGTTACATACCTTGGGAATAAAATGAGTGTTCTCATTGAAAATTCACAAGTCCTTTGACTGTAATGAAGTGCTCTCATCTGTTTGGTTTTCAGGATTTTATATTGCACGCTGATCCTGCCTCTACACTACCTTGAGCCTTTCTTTTCATACATCTTCCTCAACCTACACCTCATGATCCTGCAAGTCCTTCATGTTTACTGGGGTTACTTCATCCTGAAGATGCTCAAAAGATGTATATTCATGAAGGTAAGGGCTGTCCAAGCCTTATTGCTCTTAACAAATAGATTTCATTGCCACATTGAGGTGAGGCCTACGTGGTGGAATATTCTTGTTAATTTAGAATTAACCAAGTTTTTTTCTTGATTTGATCATTCTCAATGAAAATTTCTCCAAAATATAGCTAGATTCTTCATTAAGCAGGTCTCTAAGGTGCTGTTAAGAAATTGCTCTTATTAGAAGACAATTTTTTAAAATTTTTATCCAAAAATTGATGGCTGCTTCTTAAAGAATGTCCTAACAAGTCTAAATTTGCTCCAGTTTGGGACAAGCTTTATGGTGATGGTCGGGTGCTGTTTCAGAGCATTAGGTTACCTTTGCTGAGCATCCAGTTTGCATGTAGTGCTCCCGCCTTGAGCTTTCGTCTCCTCTCTGACGTTTTGTCCATCATTTTGCTATCCTTTTTTTCTGAAAACATCTTCGTCTCTGACAAATTAATACTACATTTTAAACAATAGAAGGTTTTTTGTTTGTTTTCTTTTGAATTCAGTTCTAGGTTTTAATTCCAAAACAGGGAAGAGGAGGGCTTCAGAAATAAATAAGACATAATCACTGCATTTGGGAAAACAGCCCAGCATCTGATATTCACCTACTAGCAACTACCTATATTGCACAGAGTGTTCTGTGCTGAAGGGAGGGCCCAGAAACTTGCTGTGGACGACAAAAGAGAAATTAGCTGACTCATGAGGACCAGGGGAAATTTCATTGAATTGATGGAATTTGACTGGAACCTCTTAGGCAAGTAAAAAAAAAAAAAAAAAAAAAATCAGATCACAGCTCCTTCCTTATCTAGAAATCATTCATGTGAGGGAATTTTAATTAAGAATCAACCTTTCAAGGTGAATGCTACCGCCAGCCCCCTTTTGGATGTTACCTAACCCACATGTAACACAGCATTGTATCACGATCAGAACGAGTGACTTGTGTGTAACACGTATGCTGGTAATTTAGCTGATAAGGTCATTTTTTAAGAACTCTCTGATTAATTCGTTTTCCTATCTTAGTGATTGTGTCTCAAAGGTCATTGAAAAGTTGACAAATGAAAGGGACATCACAATAACTGACCTCTGGGTTTTCCACCTTTTCTTAGCTTCTAGGTCCAGACAGAGGTGTGGGAAATTGGGCTGTGTCTGGATTAATCTCAAACCAAATCCTGAAAGTTTTTAATTTTTTAAACTAAATTACTGACTTGAGCTTGCTTTCCCAAGAGTAGATTCTTCCCTTCAAAGTTGTAGTGCCAAAAAAAAAAAACAAAACAAAAAACTTTCATTGAACAGTTCTAGTTTATTAACATTCTAAATAGCTTTTCTGTAATCTCTGCAAAAGTTACTTTATCCCTAAATGATGGATGCAGTTGGAGTCACTGAGATAAGGTTAAGAATTTGAGCAGTTAGTTTGCACATCCAGGAATTAGACAGAAGGAAGGTCACTGAACTGAGCCTGTCCTACCTTTGGGTCCAGCCTTCCTGGCGCTGCTGTCCCTAGGCAGGAACTGTTCCCTTATTAACTGGTGAGTGACAATCATTTCAGGCTTGGAAGGGATCCAGGCAGAACAAAACTTGGAAACCAGAAGATACTCTTGTTTGGTTTCATCATGATTTTCGTATTTCTGATCTCTAATGGGTTGTACCAAGCCTGATTAAAAATCCAGCGGGTTGGAGAGCTGTGGACAGGAATTCCTGATTTCTCATGCCGTACTTTGGAAAAGCTGTTTCCAATTGCAATTTGACAGCAGCAGTGGAGGCCCCCGCGGCCCTGATCCTTGCAGTCCGCATGATTTCAGCTGGCTTGCATGTGCACTCTGTTTTCCATAGCAGTGGCAAAACTGGCTGTGAAATCAGCCTCTTCCTCCAAAACCATAAAGCCGCCTTTTAAAGAATGCTATTTGAAGGCATAGTTGCATTGCAAAGGGGAGGAGAGGGGCAGAGGAGGGAGTTGACATTTTTAGAGCAACAACGAACAAGTCAGTTTTCAGTTCTATTTAATAAATATCTGCATTTAATACACGCCACAATTGTTACTAAGATGGCTATTTTTTGATATTTAAAAAATAGAATTGCAGAGGTTGGTAGGCCTTCAAAACCTTTTTTTTTTTTTCAATCTTATAGCAGAGATGGAGAATTTGTCTTTTCAAGTTCTTTGTGCCTGGCAGGCCCCTGATAAGTAGTTTTGAATATGCAAATGAATAAATAATTTGGGGGAAGAAACCACACTGTTTGGGGTGGAAAGTTACCAAATAATTTATTAATCTTTATGGTCTCCATGCATTTGCGCAGCAGACTGGAAAAACAGAAGTGATTATACTTCTTAAAAAACAACGATTTTCGGAAATATTCACATCTCATTTTCCCTAAACAATAGGATTGTTGCATGCATCTGATGAATGAGGACCTTCCACCCTTTGCTTCTGTTGTTGAATACCTTAGAATAACAATATCACTGTAATTTCAGGACACTAACACATACGCATCATGGTTAGCTGGCATCTTGCTGTGTGAGAACAAGAGTTGGCACTGAAACTTAACTGGTTCCTATAAACTGGATGATTTTGTGATGAACTACCAGCCCACACATCGCATCGGGAAGGATGACGGGCTGACACGTTCAAGTTGTCATTCTCTTTGCAAATATGAGAAGTGCTTTCAGAGGAAATTAGAAGCAGCATAGCATGCTTTTGTTTAATATTACTTAAGAGAACATGATTATCCTTAGGTTTATATTTTCTTCTTTCTAAATATCCTGGGTGCTGGCCAACTCAAGCATGTTCTGTGACCTCCTAGACTGGTGCATCGCCAAGACGTGGAGGAGGAGCTGTAGCATGCAGCCCTTAAAGCCAGGCTGGAGAAAGCAGCCCCTTGGCCACGGGCCCTAGCCATCTGCTCTTCCAGGCAGCGTCTCTTAAGTTCGCAGAATGACACTTCACACACGCTGAACTGTGTTAGTTAAAGAAAGGAACCTCTAATAAACAGGAGGAAGCTGAGGCCTCAACCAAATTCACTCAGTAATTTCATGGCAAAGCCAAGACTAGAAGAACCTCAGTCTCATACTTCATCTTTTCTAATTATTCTTTATTCAGATTCAGGGAAGAAAATAAATAACCCGAAAATTTATTTAAAATACTTGTATGGAGTAAAAACTAGTGAGTACAGAAACAAATCGAGTCATCAGGATTATAGATTAAAACACAGCCCAGATCCCTTACTGTTGAACTTTTTAAAAGCTTAAAAAATTATTTTGTAATCATTTTTAAGTAATTTTTTATTTTTAATAATTTTTACTTCCAAATAAAGCAACTAGGGTAATTGCTAAGAGTACATGCTCTGTGTGGATTCAGATCTCCGCCCCCTCATTTGTGGCTGTGTGACCTTGGGCGTATTACTTCTGTTCGCTGCCTCAGTGTGCTCACCTGTAAAGTGGGGCTGATGATATTAGTGCCTGCCTGGTACTAAGGATAGGGCTGAATCTTTGTCTAAGGATAAACAGTGTCTGGCACACAGTTAAGCACGTGATAAATATTAGCTGCCGTTATCCCGATCGCTATTACAGGTTACTCAGGTTCCTTGTGCCAAATCCCAGAGAGCCCGTGAATTCCAAGTGGCCTGGCAGTTCTGCTCAGTCACACCCTCTCTTTTGCTTAGATAATGCTGCAACTGACGTCAGGTGTCAGAGTGCCTGACCCGCAGCCGGCGGCTCCAGTGAGTTTCCTAAACTGTTTTCTGCCAGTTGACTTTCACGGCTCACGTTCTAGATGATCCTTTGTGACACAGTCTCTCATATCGTAGCATGCTGGGGAAGAAATAGAAAATCTGTAACTTCTAAGACGCCTTCAAGTCTCTTCTGTTAGTAGATAATAGTGGATGTAAAAACTGCCCTTTGCGGAATGAGACGTTATAAAAATACCGCAAAGACAGACTACTGACATAGTGTAATAAAAATGCTATCAGTTCATGTTTCCACGTTTCTGAATATTTATATAGATTAGTTTAACAATCTGTTCAAGAAACCATAGTGGAATTTGTAAATTTGCAGTGATAACAATTAAAACATTGCAAAGTTGCCGGGCTCAAAGAATTTCAAATTTGGACATCCTTCCACACTACACCTTCAGCTCAGCCACAAAAACAGAGAATCCCACGGGGTTTTAGAGCTGGGAGAGACCACTAAATGTCCATGAGGACAGCAGGACCCTCCTCCAGGCCTTCCTGCTGTTCTGCAGCTCACCACTCATCCCCACAGAGAAGGTGGCCCCTCGCAGGAGGAAGAGAGACGAATGAGGAAGGACATGACTCCCCCGAGGTCACACAGGAGTAGGGGCTCCTGAGACATCCCAGCCCCTGTGGCTAATGCCGGCCTTTCCGCCTCCCCAGCAGTCGTCTGTGTGCGTTCACGTGCTTCTCTGTGTGTGTCTAGTGCGGCGTAGCTCAGTTCTCACAAACGGCATCATCTTCCCATTGACTTTGCTCAATTACCTTGCAAGTAATCAGTTAATTCCAGCTCTTCCTAGAGGGTGCTCTTTAGAGAATCTCATTAAGGATGTTCTCATTGGGGGATTTTCTGGCTTAAATCAGTCATAAACCTGACTTATTTTTATAAACCTGAAAGGGTAGAGTTGTTTAAAGAAATCAAAGTCAACCAGGCAACCATCTGAATGGCTCTAAGATAATAGAAGAGGAAATGCACCATGAGTGAGAGGCAGGCCCACACATAAACTGGCCTCTCCCAGCTCCCTGCCACCAGCAGAGCTCCTGTTGCCTTGCCCTCCCCTGGGAGGCAGATAGTAAACCCGCCAGTACAGCCAGGGCACCAGGGTGGTTGCTTGGGAGGAGACCCAATCTCACACCCACAGTTTCAGTTGGAAGCGGCACAGAACTGGAAAGAGGGGTTCACCTGCCAAAAGGGGAAACGGAGGCTCCGGGGGAGAGAGGGACTTCCCAAGGCGAAGCCGGTCAGGACCGCAGCCCACACAGGGACCTTCTCAGTAAATACCTCTTTTCTACACCAGGACAACATTATCCAGGCATTTTCTTATATTGCTGTGATCAGTATCTTTTCCCAGGCTATGTGGAAATGCCTCTGTTGTCTTTTTCTAAAATGCTGCTGCTTCCTGTCGGCATAGTCATTGTGATGCCCACCCCCAGATGCTGCAGCACCTCGTCCTGTGGCTGATGACAACAGCGTGTCTTTCCAGCTCTTAATTCCAAGCACTCAGACCTCTGATGGAGAAAGATGATGTTAGGATTTTTAAATAAGTGAAAGAGGATTTTATTTCAGTTCTCTTCAGTCCATCCTCTGTTCCTTTGGAACTCAGCATGGAAAGCAGCTGGGTGCCAGCAGCTGAGTGGGGACTTCCCTCCAGGAGATTTTAGCTGCTCGGTGTCAGTGTAGGAAGGACAAACCACCTCCCCTGCAATTGCCCATGAATTATTTAATTATATGGTGATTTTCCATACTTACATTGTCACATATTGGCTTCCTTTGTACATACTCTTAAATTTTGTGTCTTATGCGTTTTCTAACAATGGTTTCCAAGATCCTATTCTTAGAGGTACTGGCCTGCTCAGGCCATTTGATTGACAAGAAATTAACTGAAGCTGTTGTAAAATAAAGGGACTTGTTCAGATGAGGGCTGGCCTGTGAAAGCATTTTTGAGGATAGCAATGGCCTTTTTTCACCCCAAATATCGACTCTTATGCTCTCCTGACCGTATTTTGCTGAAGTTGAAAAGGAAGGTGAGGAACAGGGAAGATCCAAGTAAAAAAGAGATGAAAGGAATTCTGACATCTGCTGTACCCATGTTTTTCAAAATAATTTCACACACTCAAAAAATGGAATGAGTTTTTATATAATCCTGAAAGGAACGGATATTCTTCATTTTATTAGTAGAGAAACAGACACGCACACGCGTGCATGTAAACACACACACACACGTTTCACATGGGACTTGAGTTTCTGTATCTGTATCTGCCTCAACAAGGGGACAAGCACAATTCATGGCTCATTAATAAATCTACACATTTACACCAGAATGTGAAAATTTTATTGAATGGGCTCTTGGGCCAGAGAGATCGGTGAGAGCAGGTGTGGGGGCAGAGCGCAGCCTGGTCCACACTGTCCCTGTTAACCTCCCACAGGTTTCCGGGGCCGTGCCCCTCCCTGTAACCACCGCCCACCCCTCCTGCTCATAAGAGAGCTTTCTGTAGCACAAAAGAAGCCTTATTCCTGAAAACTCATTCCATTTGTAGGTAGAGGTAAAACAAATTCGTTTTTAAAATGTTTTCATTTTGATTTATCACATGGGCTTTAGCGCCCGAATGATTTACGACGCAGGTGACTTTATCCACGTTCTGTTTGGGGAGAAGCAAGCATGCCATCTGTGGGACTCTGACTCTCAGCGCGGCTATGTTCTGCAAATGGTGTCTCCTTGCCACCTGTGGCAGACTCAGGAAATCTTATGGTGAGCAGCCCTGGGCACACGCACTCTTCCCGTGGCTCTGAAGCGTGCTTCGCGGGCCTGCCCTGCGAACATCTCCTCAGGGTTGCTCCGGGCAGCTTGGGCCTGTATGTACGCGTCTGTAATATGTTCAGCGTGAACCTCGAATCCCTGGCCAGGTCTTCTAAGGGAATGGGGTTGGCTATTGTTACTCATTTGGCTGGGTCAGGACCCCTGACCCATCTCTGGAGTGCCCCACCGAGACCTGGCCACAGTGGGGACACAGGCCAAACTCCAGGCTGGTCTACATGGTAGCCACAACAGGTGACCACTTACGTCATGATTTGATAGAAGCCAGTCAGCCTCCCTGCACTGCCCAGCTATCTCTGTACTCGCTTCTCTGGGTGCAGGCTGGTATGAAGGGAGTGGAGAAGGCCCAGCCCCTGGTTGGCCCCAGGATCTCGACTGTCCAGGAGGAGGAAGAAAAGAAAAGAATAATGGGGGAGGGCAAACCTCAGTGCAGGCCTGGAGGACACCTGAACCAAACTTTGCCTACTTTCTGTAGCCATTGTTTCTTCCCCATATCAGTTGTGAGTGTGTGTGTGTGTGTGCGCGCGTGAGTGTACGTGCATACATAGGAGGCTTTCGGGGACACTCTGGGATTCCACACATGTGAGGAAGTGAAGGAAGCTGGGCTGGGCAGAAGGAGAAGTTAAACTGTGATGCAGTTGCAACAAAGGCCTCATCCAACCCTGCAGGGAGCTGAGAGCTGGGTTGGCCCTTCAGAGATATCCCAAGTGGAGCAGAGGGGCTGGATCTCTGTGCCCCAGCCTTAACCTGTCACTGGATGTGGGTTGCCCTCTGGGGAGGGGGCATAACTCTGGGCAATGGAGCTCCCTTCAGCCAAGGATAACACCGGAGAGAGACACAGCTGGACGCTCCCGCAGCTGGGCAGTAAATTGCCATGGTCCTGAAGGGGCTTCTGGGCTGAGCACCACGGTGTCCATGCAGCCTCCTTTCTCTGCCTCCCCTGTCCCCAACCTAACGCCTGCCCCTGCAAGGAGGCTCGCATTTACCCTCCATAGGGAGGCAGACTAGGGGTCGGAGGGTACAGGTTCCCAAACACTTAGATGTGAGGCCTTGGAAAAGTCATTTGTTTGTTTATTTTTTTCACTGTGTTTTCTTTCTTTCTTTTCAATTGAAGAATAGTTGATTTACAATATTATGTTAATTTCAGGTATACAGTAAGGTGATTCAATGTGTTTAATAAGCTTATACTCCATTTAAAGTTATCACAGAGTAATAGCTCTGTTTTCCTCGGCTGTGGAATACATCACTGTCGCTCATTTATTTTATACATAGTAGTTTGTGTGTCTTACCCACACACCCCATCTCACCTCTCCTCCCTTCCCTCCCCCCACTGGTGACCACTAGTTTGCTCTGTCTGCGGTCTATTTCTATTTTGTTATATATATATATTTTTTCATTTGTTTTATTTTTTAGATTCCATATGTAAGTGATAACATAGAGTATTTGTCTTTCTGTCTGACTTACTTCACTAAGCATAACGCTCTCTAGGTCCATCCATGTTGCTGCAAATGGCCGCATTTCTTGTATTTCTTTCTTTTCTGCAGGATCCTAACTTTTACTCTCCTGTTTCCTTCTTCCCCTTCACTGCTCGTCCCCAGGCACCACTCTCCCTGTACACCTGGGTGTCTCCCACAAGCTCTGCGTCTCTGAGGCTGACACTTCCTGTCTTGCAAACTTTGGGGCCCCTTCTCTTTATCAGCGGCTGTGAACTGCAGGTCATTTACAGCTTAACTTTCTTTTCCTGGGGCTGAGTTTGTCTGTGCTTCTTCTAAGTACTCCCACCTTGCTTATTTTTTCCAACCTCCCCTTCCCCACTTTCCCGGCCATAGGCTAGAAGGCTGTGGGCTCACTGGAATTTGTACATTTTTTTCTTCTTCTTAAAGATAAGTGAACAGTGTTCTCTTTTCTCAGTGTTCTCTGTTTCCCAGGAAAATGGAAGGTGTGGTCCCTGTTGGCTCTATAGTTGTTTTGAAGAGTGAGGGAGAAATTTGGAATCAGGCTGCCCTCGTTTTTCAAACCCAGAAGTCCTCAAATACATCATTTGCAAAGTTAGGTACCTAAAGTGTATTTAGTAATAGATTTCTTACCACAAACCGTGCAAGTAGTCTTGTTATTGTCTCAGTTATGAGCGCCGCACAGTGTGGCGCAGAAGCACATGGTAGCCCTTGATACCGAGCATCATTCCCTAACACCACCCCCGCGACTCTCTGTTACTGCAGCCAAACGTCTCGGGTCCTTTCAGCCTTACCCCCTAAGGTGCGCAGCCGAGTCTTTTCACCTGACCACTCTCCTGTTTCACTTTATCCAGCTTCTCCTGTAAGTGAGCACCGGTTTCCAGATACGGTCTGACTGATACAAAGTCAAGCAGGTCTGGTGTCTCTTTCTGTGAAAAGTATGCTTCCTAGTTTGGTATTGAGCTGCTGGTGGTCACGTTATGTTGTTCATACTGAGCCTGAAAGTGATTAAACCCTCTAAGCCTTTTTCACGTGAGCCAAGCCACAGTTCCTCTGGGGACTGTCTGGTGACAGGCGTGACTTTTGTGGGAGTTACATTCCCTCTTGTTAAACTTCATTTTGCTTGATCAGCTTATCAAGTCTTTTATTTAAAGAATGGGAAAGCATGACATTTGGTGACAGTGCCTACACGTTTCAGAGGACCTTTTGTCTAAAAGGCCTATTAAAGGAATTTAGGATTTTTCTATTATGGAAAAAGTCTTTTTTTTTTTTGCCTGATAATATATTTTAATCAGAGGATTAAATCATATTTAATCATATTTGAGTCTAATACAGAATAAGGTGTACTGCTCACACCCAGAAGAAGATCTCTCCAGATTTCCATTCTTTGTTTCACATCAGCTTGCTACATACTGGCTACATAGTTGACTGCAACTATGTTGACTAGAATGGCCTGTAGAGCCTTAAAAAAATACTCACAGCCAGGTTCTAGTTCAGACAAATTAAATCAGAACCTACAGGGACTAGATCCAGACACTGGGATTTTTGACAGTCCTCTTCTTCCCCCAGCTTAAGTGATTCTACTTTGCTTGTCGGGTTTAGAGCCACTAGAGCGAGTAGGGAAACCCAGCTGTATGTTGGGGTGTGTGGGTGTGGGTGTCCTCTCTGCACAAGTGTCCATGGATTTCCCTCCGATTGCTGGGTCTGCTTTCTAAAACGCAGAGAGAGCTACACTCTTCCCCGCACTGTGGCAGTTGCTGATGTGATTTCAACAAATGCCCTCATCTTGCGAATTTTAGCAAGAGCAGTAGACTTCCTGTTACAGAGATGCTCTCTGCTGAAAAATCCTTACAAATGAAAAGTCAGACTGTTGAAACAGCACTTTGGGATTCTTTCCTTTGTAGAAAAACAGAATGCTTGGGAGAATTAAAGACATGACTCATTTTACAAGATGACTTACTAATTATTTTTACACAACCATCCATTATGCAAAATGAGACATATCAGTAATTTTCTGTTGCCCTTCTGGACTAAAAAGACTTATGACCTAGAGTTAAGGAAGTCAAAATTGTTTGAAATCATGGGATTTTAAAACATGAAAGACTCGTAGGCAACCCTCTGCTTCAAATTCTTTTTACAGAGAGCAGCAATCTAGAAAGGGTCTGCGGCCTCACTAGCCACCTGCTGATCGCAGAGTGGCACCTGCCTGTCAGCCTAGGCATCACCCAGGGCTGGTAGGACACACAGCCTCTCAGGCGCCTCCAGAGACATTGCAAATGAAGGTCCAAGAACCCTAGGTGATTCAGGTGCACGTGAACGTTTGAGAAACACTGGTCTAGAAATTTCGTATTCCAGGTAACAGGAAATGTCCACGTATAGCCAGGTTTCAGAGAATCCAATTTAAATTCAGTGCAACTCCTTTGAGGAGGGGAAAAAAAAGGAAGAACTCAGCTATTTTTTTTTCACTATGACCCTGTCAACTTGGATAATAAGAACTAATACAACAAAAAGGAATGTATTTTGATAGTAGTTCAGAAAATTGAACCTTTGACTGAATGCATTTCTTTTTTTCCCCCTACAGTTAAAGCTAAAAGTTTGCTTTCAAAACAGCATAAAGTGCTTATTATATTGTTCTTTGTTTCATTGCCAACTGTGGATTTAGATGTGGAGCCATTCAAAAAGCAGTGGGACATCATGAGTCATTCACGACCTCCTGGGCTTTTGACATTACTGTAAAGCCACAGATTCCCGATCATGGAGTTTAGTTCAGGCATTTCAAAAGCACGGCTCTGCAATTCTATAGACGGCATGGCTGCAGATGTCATCCCCAGAGTGTGTGAAAGTGCTGTGGCAGAGATTATTCATAATTTTATCCTATTAGCATTAGTATGTTTTTTTCTCGGTGTCAAAGTTTATTTTGTTTGGTAATCTTTGCAATAATTTTTTGAGGGCTGCTGACCAGGGCCAGCTACTTACTTTCACTACTAGGCAAATTATGATTAATTGATAAAGATATATATATGTATACATGTGTATGTATATATGTGTATATGTGTGTGTATATATATATATAGTGGGATCTTAAAATATAAGAAAAAATTACACAAAATAAAGCTGAAAGCATAGGTATCATCAGGGCTTGCCTTTAAATTTACTGTGCTCCCTTTTTCTGTGAAAGTGGTAAGTTGTGTATTAACTGAGTGATGCTGACAATGTTACACACATGCATCACAATGCAGTGCAGTGACTGCCGATGGAAATATGTTCTCATAAGATCCACAAGATAGTGACAGGTTTTGGTGCCATGTCATATGAGGATCAACTAAAGGAAATGAGAATATTTAGCTTGAAGAGGAATTAACTTCAGTGTTTGAAGGAAGGACACAGACCCCTTTTGGATAAGAAGGCAGATTTTCTCACCATATAAAAAAAAGGAAGCAGATAATGGATTACTGGAAATGCACAGGTAGGAGAATGTGCATCGTTTCCGCTGCTTATTAAACATGTCATGTCAGTATCAAGTAGAAACTAGACTGGCTGCACTTACAAGTCCCCCCAAACCTGGAGGCCTGTGGGCGCTGTTCTTCCCTGGGTAACAGCCCCTCTACATCTCAGATGCTGCCCCTCCAGTCCCATCTCTGCCATTTCTCTTCTGGACAGTGGCCACAGCCTCCTACGTGCTCTGCCTCTGATCACCCTGGATTCTTTCTGACCATTTCCACGCTGCAACAGAGAATCCTGTTATATACAAACCAGTCTCACCCATGAGAGCAGACGTTTTCTGAGGATAGGCACTTTGTCTTTTTTTTCACTGATATGTTCCCAGTGCTTTGAACAGTGGTACCTGATGGCTTCCATTGGAACTTAGAAGTAACTTGGAACCTCTGACCATCACCTATTAAATCCATCGTCTGGTCCATGCTGACTCCCTGACCTCGTCTTAGGTCATGCTCCTTCTTTCCTGCCATGTTTTAGCTGCACTGGCCTTGCTGCTCCCTGAGCATGCCCTTTGTACATCCTGTGTCTTCTTCTTGAAATGTCCTTTACTCCATCGTCCATGACCATTTCTCCTTAACCTTCAGGTTACAACCTTTGAGTTCCATTTCCTTAGCAAGGCCTTCCTGGTATCACCCCCATCTAAATGAGATCTCCAATTTACACGTCTTGGTATTCTCTACTTCATAGTGCTTATAAATGCATGATTACATGTTTATTATGGGTTTGATCTCTTAGGGTTTGGCTCTTTCAATAGAATGTAAGTTATTTGAAAACAGAGATCATTGTATCTCCATGCCTTACAGAATGCACAGGGACTCAAGAAATAATTTTTGAACTAGTGGTCTTCACTTGGGATGATTTTGCCCCCCACCCCCCAGGGACATTTGATGATCTCTGGAGACATTTCTGGTGGTCACAACTGACATCTAGTGTACAGAGACCAGGAACACTTACTACTAACCCTCCCACAGTGGGCAGAACAGTCCACACAGAATTAACTGGCCAACAATGGAAAGAGTGCCCAGGCTGAGATCTCTGAAACGAATGAGTGAACTCCTCTCTCTTTGGTTAATTTCACTTTGAGATTGGTGATGTTCCTAAATTATTCCTTGCTTTCCCACCTGACAGTGTCATCCTACACAAAGAGAGGTTAGGTTTATGCAAGAACAACCCAGCACACTATTTCTTGAGGATCCAAGCTTGCCATAATGAACCCGTTAGCATTTCTTCAGATGGAAATATTGGCAATCTGTATTACTCAGGTGATCATCAGAAATGGTTGTCAGCCATTTCCTTTAGAAATAAGACAACTGCATTTGGAAAGTTCTGCTGGATTGAGAGAATGAGATTGTAGCTAATTGTCCCATTGTCACTGAGAGAAAACGATGGCTTTGATGGCATGCTCCTGCCAGTGGCTTCATGGCCATGTGAAGTGTGGGCTGGGACAGGCACTCCGGGGGCGGCAGGTGGACCGAGCCGGACAGTCGTTCTCCATTCACACTACTTCACCTAGTGACTCTTCCTCTCTCGCTGCTCCTTCATCTCTGTAAATGTCGGGTCTAAGCCTGCAGAACCGTCCATATGCTGAAAGCAGTCGATTCTCACCTCCTGCCCTGTGCGCACACCTTTCTCTCCCAGGGGCTGCACAGCTTCTCATCTCTGGTTCAAGCCGGGCATTTATGAGGAAGTCTTCCAAGGTTGCTACTTATTGAAACACTGCCTTCAGCTCTGTAGACAGTCTAGGACACTGTTTCCTAAGCTTCATCACCTCAGGCACCAGAGAAATCGGTATTTGTACTGCACACTGGGATAAACAGGCGGGGCTCCCCAAAGCAGGAGCAGACTGGGGCTGTGCTGGTTGCCCCAAGGCCTGAGAAGATCAGTATCTCAGCATGTCTTTGAACCCTTTCCTGGCACGTCAGTTGGGAAACACTGGTGTGGAACAGCCCCACATACTATGGCTGTGCAGCTGTGACCAGTTAAGTATTTCCTTTTGAAAGTGGGCTGTTGAATGGAGTTGTCTAAGAGCAAAGCAATTGTCTATCCCGAGAGAAGGGCAGGCAAGATATTTTTGAATTTTCCTTAATCAGAAGTCTTGCCAACAATGGCAGCCCAGCTCCTCTGAGCCATGGGATGGACACTGTCTGGCTGGAGCTGTCTGGAGGGGCCATCACAAGCCTTGCAGGGCAGTGCTGCAGGGCACCGTGGGTCAGGAGGAGTCTTTTGAGACCCAGCCCTGTGCGGCTGCATCTCCAAGGGCCAGCTGGGAGGCACAGCCCGGCTGACTGCCGTGCTTCTGGGCTCTGAGGCCCTGGGCGGGGACTTGTCAACAGGCCAGTTCAGCTCAGAGTCTGAATGTGACCGGAGAGATTAGATGCTGCCTGGAGATCGCTGAAGACAAGAGCACAGGGGTCTGCATCAGACGGCCCCTCTGCGTGCGATAAGCTGGGAAACAAGGTCTCCCACAAAGAGCAGGACCGAGGTGGCCTGGTGGCGTTTGCCCATAGGAGCTGCGTGAATGGTAGTGCCCTGCTGGAGTGCCAGGCTGGGGCTATTTGGTGATGAGGGAGCTCTAAAGCCTTTTTTAAGACCAGTAACAAAGTGTCTCTTCCACAAGTGACTTGTTCCTCATTCTTTTCACCATCATTTTGTGTAACCAAGGGGAGTTGCTGGGGGGAGAAGGGAGGTACTTTTAAAACACCTTGCAAAAATTTATATTCATGCATTTCCAGTTGCAGAATGAATAATACTGTTAATAACGTATTCCAGAGGACCCAGGTCATTTCTGGAGAACGTTCAGTTGAAAACTAGGTATCTTTGCTAATTCCAGAAAGAAAGTTATCTAAAGTTATGAGAACAGTAATACACCGTCTGTAACGGTGCTGCTGACCCTTCCGCGGGGGAAGCGGGGTGAGTGGACAGTGGGGAGCACGTGCACTGTAGTGAGCCATGGCCTGTGTGAGGACCCTGAGGACCATGAGGACTGTGGCCTGGAGCTGCAGCCCTCTGGCTCCTGAAGCCCAGATCCACACTCCACTCTTCAAAGGAGATTTTGGATCCTTCTTTTTGCATGCATTTTCTTAGGCCCTTAAAGATTTGTGGAAGGGTTCAGGGCCAGCAATTCGCACTAGACCAGTTCTACAGGCCCAGGGACGACTAAGAAGTGGGGAGGGGAGGGGAGGGTGCTGCTGTGCGGAGACCAAAGGGAAGGGCAGAGCAAGGAGAGAAGCTGGCTGACTCCGGGAGGGAGGCTCTCTGCCGCCTGTGCCGGCCAAGTCTCGGCAGCCCATCAAAGCCGGCAGGTAGAGTTCCAGAAAACACTGTGGCCTGCCCTTTGGCAGCTATTTAGATTCCTTGCTCCCCTAGAGCAAGCTTGACTTGTTTTTTATTTCTGTTAAGTGTTGTAATTACTGGGAAAGGTTTGCCATTGTGAAAAGGTACTTTGCTGAATACGGGTTGTGGTTTACATCTTAAATTTTTCTGATTTCAGCTGATTAGATAGCCGTATTTTTTCTAGCACAGCTTAGCCAGTGTTTTTTCAAAACTGTGGGTTGCAAATCATTCATAGGTTGCTAAATTAGTTTCGTAGCTCTTCTCTTAAACAACATGGAATAGAATAAAACACGTCAGTGTTTGCCTCACCCCTAGGTGCCCTTTCTCTCCCAGTACTTGCACAGACAGCTCTGGCAGGGGTTTGTAGAGCACTGTGGTTCAAGGTGTCTAAGCTTAGATCAGGGTTTTCATCCTGTCTGTCTCTCATAGCTGTGTGGCCTTGTAAAAGTTACTTAACCCCTTTGAGCCTCATTCTCTTCTAAGTACACAGAATGGCAAATACGTCCTGGGGTTGGAAATGATGTCGTTCATACTAACTACTTAGTTCAGTGCCTGGCACATGGACATTTATAGCATGGATGTTTGTAGCAGCTTCGTTTATAACTGCCAAAACTTGGAAGCAACCGAGATGTCCTCCAGCAGGTGAGTAGATACATAAACTGGGGTACGTGCATCCAGACAATGAAATATTCTTAAACAAAAAGAAATGAGCTACGAAGCCGTGAAAAGACAGAGAGGAACCTTACATGTATATTACTAAGTGAAAGGAGCTGATCTTAAAAGGCTAAATACTGTATGATTCCAACTATATAACATTCTGGAAAAGACAAAACTATGGCAACAACAACAAGAAAACGTCAGTGATCATCAGGGGTTGGGAGGGATGAACAGAAGAGCACAGAGGACTTTTAGGGCAGTGAAAAAAACCCTTTAAGGGTGTCATTGTTGTTACTGTTATGTTATAGATAGCACATACAAGATGGAATTGAATATAATGTGAGGTTTTTAAATATTTGAATACCATTCAATGTCCAGTTCACATATTCAAGTTTGTATCATATGCAACCAGCTCTACCCCATCCGACAAACTCTTACTACCAGGACATCCTTTCTGAGCCTGACTCATCACCTCGGGCGGTGGTTCTCTGTCCTGCTGGACCCACGTCTCCTTCACTAGCCTGAAATTAACTTCCTGGGTAGTATCACTTACCTATAACCATAATTTCGGAAAGCAATATAATGCCACGACTATAGTAAAAAAGAAGTAAGATGAAAGTCATTTCTGATAAAACACGCATTTCGTGTAACATGTGCGTGACTACACTAGACAACGTGCTGAAGTCGACCAGTGCTGTGCTTGCTGGCATGTAGACTCATTCCGATTGGGGCAGCTGCGAATGCAGACGGACACAGACGTGTCGTGCTGCAGACTCGCATGCCACCAGGAGGGTTGCCATTAGTGGCGTGGTTTTCTGATACTGTGATGTTCTGAACAAAATGAAGTATAGTCTTCCTTTGATTCAGGTACATGGTTGCATTCCTGGAAAATTGAGAATATATTAAAACCATGCAAGAATTCCTGTGCTTGAAGGTAAAATGGAATTAGGTTGTAGGCTTGGATAATTAAAAAGGCAGGTCTGGCAGGACACCTGGGTGTCATATGCATTATAGGATGAATGGCATCCCTGGCCAATGGTCACTAAAAGTCGTGCCCCCCAACGTCTGTGACCATGAGGATGCCATGCATTTCCAAAAGCCTCCATACGGTCCAGGATCTCTTCTTAGAGGTGACAGTCCAGTGCTGGAGGAGGCTTGGGACAATGAGGAGCATCCTTTAGGACGAGTTTATTTGTCAGCTAACACAGCTCTTCGGGTCCTTGGAGAAATGAGTGGAAAGATGCTAGTGTGCCTTTCTGGAGAGAAATTAGTTTCTTTGTTCTAATCAAATTTCCCCTTGTTCCCTACAAAAATCTTTTGAGGAAACAAAAGGAGACCCAAGGGTCATGGTCCTGAAAGCAAACATCAGCCAAGCATGACCCTTCCCTGAAAGGCTTTGTCTGCAGGAGGAGCGCTCTGATCCTGGCTCCCAGAAAATCACGGAAAGATTGCCTTTCTTTGTTTCATCTCAGCCAGTGAGATGCCAAGTTTATTCCTTGTGTTTACAGTGAGCCTTGTTTATTTTGAGACCCTTTCTGTGTTGCTGTGGAAAAGAGCAGAATGTACAGAAAAGAGCCCATGAAGTTGCATTACCACGATGAGGACAGCAGAATGTGTGTACGTTGTTTTCTGCTTTTAAGCTACATTGGCATGAAGATTGTACACAAGGAGGAATTTGGCTTCATACACCCCACGACTCTGCTGAGGTGGTCAGTTTTAGTCTGCAGGTCGCAAAAGGGAAAAGTTAAGCTTGTGGTTATGGATGTCAGCTTGAAAAATGATGTGTGAGGAAAGCAGCCTTCACTGTCTGTATTCTTCCTTCTTTTCTAGCTGGGTCTAATAGAGATGTTTGTGAACTGGCTTAGCGGGTGAGAGGTGACGTCCAACAGTGCCTTGCACACAGCTTGTGTTCTTGGTGTTGTTTCAATAATTCATACCATCTTTAATTTTGCAATGAAGTCTGATCTGTAGCATCTGGCATCATGTACCTTCCTCAGGGACAGTGTTATTCTTCTGGGAGTTTTCCTCACAAAATTCCTTTGAGATCACCTTGAAGAAGAGGAGAAGTGTGTAGCTCTTAATTAAGGGACTTGAAGGAGTCCTTGCATAGAGAAAATAGGAAATGGTCTATTCCCAACAAAAAAGCTGTCCTGACAGCCAGAGGGACACACGAGTAATACTTCACGTAACAGGTGTTTATTGGGAAAACCATAGTGGTTTTAAAAATACTTCTTTAAGTTTTATTTTTGAACTTATCACTAGTCAAATTTATTTTTTTTCTGTTGGTATACAGGCCTCTGAATTTTAACACCTGTGCAGATTTTTTTTATATAGTAGTGTGCACCTGTTAATTGCGAACTCCTGATTTGTCCCTCTCCCCACCACTTCACCTTTGGTAACTATAAATTTGTTTTCTACTTCTGAGAGTCTGTTTCTATTTTGTGAATAAGTTCATTGTATCATTTGTTTAGATTCCACATTTAAGTGATAGCATATGATACTTGTCAGACTTACTTCACTTAGTATGGTAATCTCTAGGTCCACAAGTATAGGTTTGTGTAGCCATCACCGTAATCAGGACACAGAACAGTTCTGTCACCCCCCAAACTCCTTCCTCCACCCCAGCTCCTGACAGCCTCTTAGCTGTTTGCCATCCCTAGAGTCTAGTCTTTTCAAGATTGTCATGAAAATGACATTAATATGTCACACAGTAGGTAACCTTTTGAAACTCACTATTTTCATTCAGCATAATGCCTTTGAGAGTCATCCAACTTCTTACAAATGTCAACAGTTTGTTGCTATTTATTAGGAAGTAGTATTTCATTGTAAGGATGTACTATGTTTATTTTTTTACTGGGTGAAGGACATTGGGGTTGTTTCCAATTTTGGGCAATTATGAATAGAGCTTTTGTAAGCATTTGTTCTGTGTGAATATAGATGTTCATTTTTCTAGAGTAAATACTCGGGGCAGGATTTCTGAGACATACAGTCTGTGTATGTTTAACTTTATAAGTAACTGCCAAACTGTTTTCCAAGGTGTCTATACCATTACACATTTCCATCAGCACGGTATGAGAGCTTCTGCCGGTCACTCTGCCTCCTTGTCAGCACTTGCTATTCTCAGTATTTTTAATTTTAACTATTCTAGTGGGTTTGTACCTGTATCTGATCATGATTTTAAGTTGTATTTTGCTAATGGCTAATGATGTTGAACATCTTTTCATATGCTCATTTGACATCCTGTATCCTTCTAGAAGTGTCTATTTTTTTATCTTTAGCCCATTTTAAAATTAGTTTGGTTTTTTTCTTATTATTGAGTTTTGAGAATTCCTTATTATCCACACAAATCGGATAGGGGATTTGCAAATATTATCTCTCAGTTTGCAATTTATCTTTCTATTCTCTAAATAGTGTCTTTCACAGAGCAAAAGTTTTTCATTTTGATGCGGTCCAGCTTACCAATTTTTTTTATGGAGTATGCTTTTTTGTGCCATGGCTAAGAAGTCGTCACTCAGCCCAAAGCCATGGGTTTTCTTCTGAAAGTTTTATACTTTACATTTAGATCTATGATCCATTTTGTGTTAACTTTTGTATAAATTTACTTTTTTGCCTATGGATTTCTAATTTTTTTCCAGCACCATTTGTTAAAAAGACTGTCCTTTCTCCACTGAATTGCTTTTGCACTTTTGTCAAAACTCAACTGGCCATATTGGTATGGGTCTACTTCTAGATTTTCTCTTCTGTTCCATCGATCTATGTTCTTACCCCTTTGCTAACGCCACTCAGTCTTAATTACTGTGACTTTATAACAAGTATTAATATTGAGTAGTTTGAGCTTTTCAATTTTATTCTTTTTCAGACGAGACCGGGCACGTTCAGGGTGGTCTGGCCGTAGGCTTATTCTTCTTTTTCAGAATTGCTTCAGCCATTCTAGCTCCTTTCCCTCTTCATATAAATTTCAGCTTGTCTCTATCTCTAAAGAATTTTGCTAAGATTTTAACTGGTATTGTATGTAATTTATAGAACAATTTAGGGATCATTAATATTTTTATTATATTGAAACGTCCAGCCCTTGAATATAGTATATATCTCTTTGGTTATGTAGATCCTTGATTTCTTTCATCAGAGTTCTGTAGGTTTTACATGCAGATCCTATGCACTTTTGTTTTTTGAAACTATTGTAATTGTTACTGATTTTTAAATTTCAGGTTTAGTTGGACATTTCTAGTCGTGTTATTTTCCTAGGGCTGCTGTGACAAACTACTGCAAACTTGGTGGCTTGAAACAATAGAAACTTACTCTTTTACAGTTCTGGAGGCCAGAA
The DNA here is from genome assembly GCF_009834535.1 of Camelus ferus. Taxonomy (NCBI): domain Eukaryota; kingdom Metazoa; phylum Chordata; class Mammalia; order Artiodactyla; family Camelidae; genus Camelus; species Camelus ferus. Next base: position 21,470,296 of record NC_045722.1, on the reverse strand, counting down.
GTCTATAATCAGTTTTGAGCAAAAATCAAAGTGTGGCAGGTCTGTGTTCCCACCACACACAGGGGAGAATCTGTTCTTTGCCTCTTCCAGCTGTTGGTGGCTACCAGCATTCCTTGGCTTGTAGCTACATTGCCCCAGTCTCTACCGCTGTCTTCATATTGCCTCTACTGTGTGTCGAATTTACCTCCACCACTCTTATACAGACGCTCGGGATTGCACTTAGGGCCACCTGGATAATCCATGATAATCCCTCATCTTCATCGAATCTGCAAAAACTTTACCATGTAACATGCACAAGTTCCAGGGATTAGGACCTAATATTTTTGAGGACAGTTTTCAGCCTACTATAGCAGTGTTTAGAAATCAAGGGGTTTTTGTGTGTGCGTGTGTGTGTGTGTGTGTGTGTGTGCGTGCACGTGTGTGTGTGTGTGAGAGAGAGAGAGAGATTTTATATATTAACCTTTTATCCTGCAGCCTTAGTGCTAAACTCACATTAATTCTAGGAGTTTTTTGGTTGGTTCTTTGGGATTTTCTGCATAGATAATTATGTCATCTGCAAATAGGGACATTTTTATTTTTTTTCTTTTCAATCCATATGACTTTTATTTCTTCTTTTCTTGCCGTATTACGTTGACTAGTCTCTCCAATATGATGTGAATAGTAACAGTGAAAGTGGACAGCCTTCCCTTGTTCCTAACCTTAGGGGTAAAGCATTCAGTCATTCACTCTTAAATATGATACTAGCTTCTATTCCTTCTTTGCTGAGAAGTTTTAAAAATGTTTTTTCATGTCATATGAGGCTACTATGTGCAACTATACACCAACAAAATGGACAACTTAGAAGAAATGGACAATTTCTTAGAAAGGTACAATTTACCAAGACTGAACCAGAAAGAAATAGTAAATATGAACAGACCAATTACCAGCACTGAAATTGAATCAGTAATTTTAAAACTCCCAACAAACAAAAGTCCAGGAGCAGATGGCTTCACAGGGGAATTCTGCCAAACATTTAGAGAAAAGTTAATGCCTATCCTTCTGAAACTATCCTGAAAAATTCCAGAGGAAGGAATACTTCCAAATTCATCCTATGAGGCCACCACTAGCCTGATACCAAAACCAGACAAAGATATCACAGACAATAAAGTTACAGGCCAATAGATCTTATGAATATAGATGCAAAAATCCCCAACAAAATACTACCAAATTGATTCCAACAATACATTGAAAGGATCATACACCATGATCAAATGGGATTTATCCCAGGGTTTCAGGCATGCAAGGATTTTTCAGTATCCCAAAATCAATCAATGTGATACATACCACAGTAACAAATTGAAGAATAAAAACCATATGATCGTCTCAACAGATGCAGAAATAGCTTTTGATAAAATTCAACATCCATTTATGATAAAAACTCTCCAGAAAGTGGGCACAGAGGGAACATATGTCAACATAATAAAGGCCATATATGACAAGTCCACAGCTCACATTATACTTAATGGTGAAAAGTTGAAAGCATTTCCTCTAAGATCAGGAACAAGACAAGGATGCCCACTCTTGCCACTTTTATTCAACATAATTTTGGAAGTCCTAGCCAGAGCAATCACAGAAGAAAAGGAAATAAAAGGAATCCAAATTGGGAAAGAAGAAGTAAAACTGTCACTGTTTGTGGATGACATGATACTATGCATATAGTAAATCCTAAAGATGCCACCAGAAAACTACTAGAGCTTCACCAAATCAATGGATTTGGTGAAGTTGCAGGATACAAAATTAGTCTGCAGAAATCAGTTGCAATTCTACACACTAACAACAAAAGAGCAGAAAAAGAAATTGAGGGAAAATCCATTTACCATCACATCAAAAGGAATAAAATACCTAGGAATCTACCTACCCAAGGAGGCAAAGGACCTGTACTCTGAAAACTTTAAGACACTGATGAAATTGAAGATGACACAAACACATGGAAAGATATATCATGTTCCTGGATTGAAGAATCAATATTGTTAAAATGCCCATACTACCCAAGGCAATATACAGGTCCAATGCAATCCTTATCAAATTACCAGTGACATTTTTCACAGAACTGGATCAAAAAATGTTAAAATACATATAGAAACACAAAAGACCCCAAATAGCCAAAACAGTCTTGAGAAAGAAGAACAGAACTGGGGGATCACACTCCTTGACTTCAGACTACACTATAAAACTACAGTAATCAAAACAGTATGATAACAGGCACAAAAACAGACCCATAGATCAATGGAACAGGATAGAAAGTCTGGAAATAAACCCACACACTTATGGTCAGTTAATCTGCGACAATGGAGGCAGGCATATACAATGGAGAAAAAGTCTCCTCAGTAAGTGGTGCTGGGAAAACTGGACAACTGCATGTACAAGAATGAAATTAGAACCTTCTCTGACATCATGCACAAAAATAAACTCAAAATGGATTAAAAACGTAAATGTAAGACTTGATGCAAAAAAACTCCTAGAGGAAAACATAGAAAGAACATTTCTTGACATGAATCACAGCAGTATGTTTTTGGCTCCACCTCCTAGAGTAATGGAAATAAAAGCAAAAATAAATAAGTGGGACCTAATTAAACTTAAAAGCTTTTGGACACTAAAGGAAAGCATAAACAAAACTAAAAAAGATAACCTACAGAATGGGAGAAAATATTTGCAAATGATACAACTGGCAAGGGGCTGATTTCCAAACTATACAAACAGTACAGCTTAATAGCAAAAAACAAACAAACAAACAAAAACCAACCCAATCAAAAAGTGGGCAGAAAAGCTAAACAGACATTTCTCCAAAGAAGACATCCAGATGGCCAACAGGCACACGAAAAGATGCTCAGTATCATTAATTACGAGAGAAATGCAAGTCAAAACTACAATGAAATACCACCTCACACCAGTCAGAGTAATAACATACCATGATAAAGAGATGTTTGTCTCAGTAATGCAAAGCTGGTTCAAAATTTAGAGATCAATGAATGTAATTCATCATATTAATAATCTAAACAAGGGGAAAATAGATGCATTATATCAACCTATACAGAAAAATCGTATGACAAAATTCAACATCCATGTTGATTTCTAGTTTAATTTCATTATGACCTGAAACATACATTGCATGATTTCAATTCTTTAAGCTTGTTAAGGTTTGTTTTATGATCCATGATATGTTCTATCTTGGTGAGTGTTTGGGCATTTAAATACTGGGTTATCTCTGAAGGGAGGTATACCTCTAACCCGGGCCATTTGTTTGCTTATTAGCTCAAGAGTGTTTCTGGAAGGTTGTCACTCACAGAGCATTGATCCTTTGTCTAGGAGATCAAGGATGTGAGGAGTGATGCTGAGGATGAAGAGGAAGAGGAAGAGGAAGAGGAGGAAGAGGAGGAGGAGGAGGAAAAGGAAGAAGTCACCAAAAGCAAAGAGAGAAACTGTCTGAAGAACGGCCTCGGGGCCACCAAGCACCTCATTCCCAATGGTCAGCATGGCCGTTAGCTTGAAGCCCACGCAGCTCCCAGGGCACAGGGCGCCGGAGGGCTGCTGGGAGCCGGAAGTGCTCCTTCCTCCGCTGCCGTGGCCTCGGGACCCACCGGGACCCCAGATTTCGTCCCTTTTTCCAACCACCACCTTGCCCCCTCCTAAGATGTATTTAACAAAATGTTGTTAATTTGTGTTAAAATGTTAAATATAAGCATCCTTGTGGATTTTTACTGCAGTTAGGACTCAGACTGGTCAGAGGGTTCAGAGGTTTCTCTAGAGGACCGCTCCAGTTCTGACTGTGCCCATTCATGCACTTGACACGTTTGGAGCTCACTTTTTGGTAGGTCCTCCCCTTCCCATCTTGTTTCTCAGGATGGTTTAAGAAGTACTAAGTTAACCCTCTTTTTCCAGGCATGTTTGGCCACGGAGAGCCGCTCCTTTCCCTGCAATGAGCTAGAGCGGCAATGGAAGCAGGGGTCAGGCCCGCAGGGCACACGGGCCCCTCTGTGCCGTGGGCCATGTTTAAACCTCCCATGCTGTGTGCTTCTTCTCTCCAGTGGGAATACTCGGCCCTGCCCTGTCCCCATGGGGTCACATGGGATCATCCTGGAGGAGGAAGTGCACACTGTCGGCTGTGGTGTTCCTGCTGCCTGCCCCTCTCTTCACGGTGATTCCTGCTCACTCTTCTGGGAGAGAAACCTGGCAAAACTTGGCACTGAATGGGCCTGAATGAAAGGCCCAGTCTTGAAATATTCCTTTCAAATGTGTCTGGAGATAGATAGCTAGAAATGCAAATACCCAGAAAGCTGTTTCCACTTTATCTGTATTTGTTAGCTCCCCAAGGGTAATTCTCCAGTCCTCCGGGTTTTCCTCCCTCAGGCCCCATGGCCAGGGGAGTGAGTTTGAGCCCTGTTCCTTCTTATCTTTTCCGGGTCTCTCTCTTATTTCTTCTCTGAGAGGGAAGCTTCCTTGCTGTGGCCCTGAGCCCCTCCTTAGGCCAGCAGAGCTACCCAGTGGGCAGTGGGGTGCACCTGAGGACCCCTCTGGGGGACTGGACCCAGGTCAGGTGGCTCACCCAGCCACTATCACCCAGGAAGCCGAGCCTCTGGGAACTGGCGTGTGTCTGAGCTCCTGCCAAGGGGCATCTAGGGAACAGAAAGGGACGCTACACTGTAAATGTCTGCTACCCAACCGGACCGCGTAATAGTAAAGCAGAACAAAGAAAGGGCTGGAAAATACCCCTGAGAAACGTCCAGTGACAGCTGCTTGAGTCAGCGACAGCTCCTGGAGCTGCCTACCTCCTGGGAGGATGGAGCTGCTGGGTCAGGAGCCAGGCTTGTACCCCCACAGGGCATGTCTCCTGAGGCCAGCGTGCAGGGCCGATCTCAGAGACTTCTCGGTTTCTGCTGACTGAGGAGAGGTAGAGCCTTGCAGAGGAAGAGCCCGAGCAGACCGTGTGACATGTCCTCACCTCACCCAGTCTCCTGGTCTTTTTTGGCTGCATTTTGCACCTTCAGTCTGTTTTGCCCAGGGCCCATGTTATAAAGCCAAGTGAGTGGGAGCCAAGACCATGGGGGCCGGTAAAGCCCGTACAGGCCCCACCGACAGGGCCGAGAAGCGCCCTGCACAGTAAAGCTGTCTGCATTCTTTTGTTTGTCAATAAGAAGATACTTTAAAAACCTTTAGGCTAAACAAAAACAAAATCAAAAAAACCTTCAGAATTTCTTGCCATCAAAATCTCTTTTTGAGGATTTGTTAGAACAACAGAAAAACGTGTCAAGTTTCTCTGCGTAATACTTGCTTTTATGGGTACAGTAATGTGCATTATATGTTTAATGTTACAACTCCTAAATGCCTCTACTCACTTTAGAGCGTAGCTTTTGAATTATTATTGATATTATATACTTTTTTATTTTTGGTGGAAGATCACACTGAGATATTATTTTTTATGTTTCCAGTTAACAGACTTTTTTTCCCCCTTGATTTATTTTGGTCTTGTCTCTGTACCAAATATGTTCTTGCTTGAGGTGGAAAATTGTTTATTTGCCACTCTATCCCCCAGTTCTTTTTTTCTTATTTGAATATTGAAGGTAAAGTTGTTATGCCAATTTCAACTATCTCCGATACAGCCAGAAGCACTAAACTACCTCAGAAGAGGCAGATATGCATTTTTGTGACATCTTTTAGGGCTTTTGTGGTTAAATTTTAAGGGTAACCTCTCTTTCTACAGGAAACAAGGGCTCATACCACACCAGATGACCTTATAAAAATATTACTGTAATGGTAATGACTTACAATAAAATAAAGGCAGAACCCAGCCTGTGTGGTGATTGGGTAGATTGGGCACATACATTGCTTGGCTTCTTAGGGATCATTACCAGTCTTACTGAGTGGTGGAAGGAAAGATTTGCCAGTCCTCTAGAAACACCCCATGGGGGTCTGGAGGAGCAGTGAGGAGAACAGAGCCCAGTTAGGACATCACGGCTGCTGGCCTTGGGGTGCAAGACACCAGACAGTGAGAGGCAGTGGGTCCGGCCCGGCTGGGGTGAGCCCCTTGGCTGTGCACTGTGTAGATGACACCTGTGAGCTGGAGACTAACCTCGGTCACAGCACCGGGGCCCTGCAGCACAAGGCCCTGTAGAGGTGCTAAGTAAGGGCGGTGAGCCTAGAGGTATTGTCTCAGCCACCTTTTCCATACCTACCCTTCACATGTGGAGGAGGAAGCAGGGCCTACTGGTGGCTCTACTGGCTGTCCATCAGAATTAACCTGCAGAGCTTAAGGAACACACCTTGCCTGTTGCCTGCTTCACATTTTGATTCAGTACTTCTAAGGTGAGAAAAAGAAATCTGCATCTTAACCAAGTCCAGGTGCTTCTGAAGAGCAGTCAGGACTCTGTGTGGCCCCATCTGGTTTTATTCTTACCAGCAGTTTTATATGCTAATAGATGAGAATGTGCAGAATATTTACTCCAAAAATAAATCCAAATCAAGTAATAAAGGAGAAAAAGAAACAAAGAATAGTCAAGACAAATAGAAAACATTGTAAGAGCTTTATCCTAGTTGGTCTAACAGTAGTACTAATTACCAACTCCAGATTTACCAGTGATTACATCCAATGTAAAATAAAGAGTACTTGATCGGATTTTTAAAAATCCCAACTATATACTGCTTAGCAGAGATAACACTGTAAGTATAAGCAAAAAGAAACGTTGAAAAGTCAAAGGAGGGAGGAAGGTATACCATGCAAACCGGACCCCACGAAAACTGACATAGCTGTTCTAATTTCAGACAAAGCCAAGAAGAACTAGTGGGTATTAAAGGAGATGTTTCATAACAGTGAAAGGAATCAATCCACTGGGAAAATATTTAAACATTAAATCTGTGTATTCTGAATAATATACCTTTAAAATAGAACTATAAAAGAAAAATTTTTACAGAATTAAAAAGAGTAACAAAGTCATAATTATGTTTTGGTGACTTTAACGCACCTTTCAGTACCTGAGAGAACAAGCAGACCAAAAGACACTAAGAATATAGAAGATTTGAACAATGACATGAACAAAATTGACCTATTTGACACACGTAGAACACTGTGCCTAACAATTGACACACATTCTTTTCAGCTGCACGTGAACATTTACCCAAATGAACCACATGATGGGCCTTAAAACAAATCCCAAAACATTTCAAAAGTTTTAGATCAGAGTATGATCACTGATCACAGTGAAATCAGACTAGAAATCCATAGCAGAAAGTTAAATAAAAAATCACGTATTTTTAAATTAAGCAATGCTTCTTCTAAATAACTTACATAGCAAAGAAGAAATCACAATGGAAATGAAACATTTTAAACTGAATTATGATAAAAAATAATAAAACACCTGTGGGATTCAACTAATGACAAATTTATAGGAAAACTTGTAATATTAAAAGCTTTTATAAGTAAAGAAGGCTGATGAAAATCAACGATATAAATATCAAAAAAATTAAGAAAGGAAAGTAATAAAATAGGAAACAAATATATAATAGAGAATATATTAAAAAGAAGTCGGTTCTTTAAAAGAAAACAAAATGTAAAATCCTAGCAAGACTGATCAAGAAAGACACAAACCAGTATTAGGAATGAAAAGGATCTGTCACTATGGATCAAGCAGACATTGAACGAATAATAAGAGGCTGTTACGAGCAACTTTATGTCAATAGACTTGAAGATGCAAAAAAAAGTGTAATTTCCTAGAATGATACAACTTATCAAAATGGGCACAAAAAGAAATAGATATCTAAATAATCTCCTATACAAAACAAAATTAAATCTGAAATACTAAAATTTGCCCCTCCCCCCCCCAAAATCTTTAGGCCCAAATGGCTTATCCAGTGAGTTCTTCCAATATTTACAGAAGAAGTAACACGAGTATTGCAGAGACTTTTCCAGAGACAAAAGGAACACTTCCATGCTTGTTTGACAAGTCCAGCATAATCCTGATACTAAAATCTATCAAGAGCACTAGGAGGAAAACCCCAACAACTACAGGCCTGCGTCATTTATGAACACAGGTGCAAAGTTTCTAAATAAAAGCAAATTGAATTCAGCAATGTGGAGAACGATAGTGCATGACAAACAAGTTGGGTTAATTTCAGGAATCTGTGGTTGATTTACTATTTGAAAATCAGTAGTATTCATCATTTTAAAAGAAAGCAAAAAGTCATATCTTCAAAAGCCTTAGATAAAATTCAACATCCATTTATTTAAAAAAAAAAAAACCTCACAGTAAAGAAAGAAGGAATTTCTTTTATCTGATTAATAGCATCTTCAAAATGTGCAATGCCAGCATTTTAAAATGCTATAATGGTGAAATAATGAAAGATTTACCCCCTGGGATTATCACCAGAACAGGGATGTTCATTATCTTCAAGGACACCCATCATCCTGAATCTATTCAACATTGTACTTTTCATCCCAGCCAATATAATATTTAATGAGTAAATAAAATTGCAAGGCTCAAAAGAAAGAAATAAAACTGTGATTGCAAATGTAAATGCAAAAAAAAAAAAAAACCCACACATGGTGTGTGGGTGTGAGTGTAAATTTATACAAACATGCCAAGGATTAAGACTAAGACAATCTTATAATGAACAAAGTGGGAGAATTCATTCTACTAAACACCAAGACTGATTATAAAGAGGCAGTGTGAAATTGGTAAAAGGATAGACAAATAGAACAATAAATTTGTATGAAGTCCAGGAACAGACTTGTGCATTTATGGATAGTTGGATATATTTAAGGGTAAATATTAAACTTGACCCCTGCTTAACACTATACAAAACAAATTCCAGATTTTTTTGGCAAGTGTCAAAAGGACACTTCTCAATGTCCATCAAGAGTAGGATGGAGAAGTAAACTGTGGTCTGTTTATACTGTGGGATACTGTATAGAAACAAAAATGAACAAGCTGCTACTTGCAACAATATAGCTTCCTCTTAGAAACTTAAAGTTTTGCAGAAGCATCTAGTGGAAAAATGAATACATAGTTTGTTTCCATTTTTTAAATAAAGTTCCAAAATAGACAAAAATCAACCTATGATGTTTGTAAAGGTCAGGATAGTGGTTACACCTTTATGGAGAGGAGAGGGACTCGGTCTGGATGGGGCCCCAGGGGGCTTCAGGTGAATAGTGAGACTCTGCTTCTTGACCGTGTGTTTGTGTGTGTGTGTGTGTGTGTGTGTGTGTGTGTGTGAGACATGACTGTGTTCAGTTTGTGAGAAATCATCAAGCTGTACACTTAGGATTCATATGCTGTTCTGTACGTATAATTTTTTCAGTTGTTAGAATGAAAAAGGAAAAGCTAGCAACTTTTAAGTCCTTAGCTTTCTAAGACAGCTAATGTCGCAGTCTCTTCTTCTTTATAAAAACTTTAAATGCCAAAACTATCTTTAAGATATACATAAAAGCCCATAATCTTACTCCCACATAATCCTTACTGGCATTTAAAATAAAAGTAATAAAAGTCACACATGTGCATAATTAGAGCATTCAAATAATGCAAAAATAATGTAAACATGCACCAGATGAAAACTGAAAAGCTCCCTGCAAAGGGAAACACTCTTAATGTTCACTGTGATACCATCCAGAAACATTCTCCTGCCTATTTTAGCCTGAATCTGCTGTGGAATGCCAGCGTCCCAGACAGCCCCAACACAGCCTGTTTTTGTGACAGAGCTGAGTGCCCAGGGCAGGGAGACAGAGCACCTAGAGAAGCTTGGGAATGCTCAGTGAGGGAAGGGCGAGGTCACATTGTTTTTTGAGAATTTGAAGTTTGTTTTATGAGTCTTTCAATGCCAAGACATAATTGGGATCAGCTAAGGATGGTAATATAGCCGTTTAGGACTGGTGACAGCAAGGGAGAGATTTTGAGATGAGAGGTTCAAAGAGTTGTGTAAGTTTCTTATGCAATAAACTATCTGTTGATGTTTTCTATTGAGAAGTTGACGGGTCTTGTGAGAAGGTTCTGAAATCAACAGTACAATTATTTTCCTGGCAAAAGCCTTCTGGAATAGTAAAGTTATGCTAATGAAGACAATGGAATAGTCAAGTTATGTAAATTGGGGACAGCGAGCTGTGTGGGGTAGATGGTTTTGGGTTCTCAGTACATCCTTATGTTACCTTTATTCCTGTAAACTCTGCTCTAATGGGCTCAGAGAGAGGGGAATGAAAACATAGAAAGAAGCACCTTCTGTGTCTGCCCCTGGGACTGAACATCCAGAGGGGACACCTTTAGCTAATTTGCACTAAAGCTCCATATACATTCTTGGCTGCTCTATACAATATACTTTTTAAAAATGAAAATCTGCAGAGTCTACACATTGATCTGCCCCTTGCTTTCTTCTCATCAATGCGGTGTAGAGATCTTTCCATATCAGCACAGAGTTCACTGTCATTTCTGTAAGAGCTGCCCAGCTCCTTAGAAATTCATCACCAGGTGTTTAACCAGTCTCATATTGTTGGACACTTGAATTGTTCCTCATTTTTAGCTCCTCTAATATTGCCATGAACATCCTTGGGAGGAAATAACTAACCCTGTCTGTGTGGGTTAAAATCTCTACTCTGTTACTTACTGTGTAACCTTGAGCAAGTCTCTTGATCTGTTCGCCTTTAGTTTATTCATCTGTAAAATGGGCACAGAACCTTCTTCATTATGTCATTTTGGGGATTAAATGAGATGATTCACATAAAACATTTTTCACCCCACCTTCACATAGTAAGCACTTGATAGGTGTTAATTCTTCTTATTCAGAATTCCCATAAGGTAAATTTCTACTAGTAAATTTCTACTAGTAGGGTCAACGCACATGAAGTTTGGGTTGTTTTTTTTTTTCACGTGCAGTTTTAATTTTAATAGATACAAATTGCCTTCCAAAAAAGGTGTACAAATTTAAGTTCTACTGACAGTGTTTGAGAGTGGCCATTTCTCTGGAAAGGGCATGGTTAACCTTTGATCTTTACTCCAGTCTGGGTTTTCATCTCTTACTGTTGGCTTGAAGGTATCTCTTCAATGTGAATGAGATGGGACATGTGTGCTTCTTGCTTCTGCTCACGCACTTTCCTACTGGGTACACTAGTGTTCTTCTCTTTAGGTTTCTGTGAGCTCACTCTAAATTCAGGTGATTAGCTTCTTTTCTGTCCTCTGTCATACAAAATTTTCTGTTTGCCTTTGGTCTTATGATTTTATATGTAATATTTTGGGGGAGCCCCCACATGAATTTTAAGTTTTTCTGTAGTACAATATATCAATCTTTTCCTTAACAGGCTCTGGACTGTTCCCTAAACAAAATTATACATAAAAATCATTCATGCTGCTGCTTTTTTTTTTTTTCAGAGAGAAATTTATTTTTAAATTTATTTTACATTCTTTAGTTTATCACAACATGCTTCTTTTTACAGGTTCCATGGATTCATTGATTCTCTGCTCCAGCTGGCATTTATTTTGATGTAAGAAGTAAAATGGGAAGGGATTTTTTTTTTTTTTAAATTTGTTGGTTGTCCCCCAACACATTTGCTGAATTCTCTTTCTTTGTGTGTGTGTGTTTGAAATGCCACCCTTAAGTTCCCATACGTATTTTGTGTTTCTGGTCTCTCTGCCCATTCCACTCTGTTTTGGTGAAGTACTTAGCCTATACCAAATGGTTTTAATTTGAATACCTTTATAATAGGTTTTAATATGGTTCGATCAGTGACCCAACTTTACTCTTTTATTTCTGAATTTCTGGTCCATCTCACATTTTAATTTTATTTTATCTCCAACATTTCTTTTACTCCAAACTAGAAACTAGATGAATTCTAAAGTTTTTTCATTAGGTTTCCCCCCAAATCCTGATGGTATGTTCTTTTGAGATTGCTTTGAATTTATAATAATTTATGAACATATCTATTATGTTCAAGAGTTTGATCCTTTTTTCAAAGAGATTGCACGTCTTCAAATTCTCCGTTTCATATCTGTTTCAGGGATTTTTTTTTTTCTTAATTTTAATGGAAGTACTGGGGATTGAACTCAGGCCCTTACCCACGCTAAGCACACCGTCTACCACTGAGCTATACCCACTCCTTTCTATTTACTTTAGGTCAACACTTTTCCTTAGAGATTATTCTGGAGTGCCTGTGGACATGTGCTTTCCTTTTGCTTGTTTGGAGGGTTAACAGTGTGTTAATTTCCTAATGATTATCTTCATATCTCCGTTATGCAGGAGGTGATCATTTCAGATATTAACTGGAGTCTCCTAGTTTCCAGTCTTATTAGAGCTCTGGCTCGTACCAGGGAGCTGGGGGGAGCTGTCTGCTCAGGGTGGCCCAGACCAGGGGTTACAGGGGAACATTTGGCTCTGGCAGGGCCTTAAAGACATGTGAAATGTCTTCCTACCCAGAGTAGCTGCGGAAGGGAAGGGAAATCTGGTTCAAATTTCTAACACGGAATCCTTGGTGTCTACTTAACAGAGGAGGCTCTCCTTTGGGAGAAGAGAGGATCAATGTGGCTGAACAATAGATATTTTAAAATAATATAAATGGGACATTTTTCTTCTATTTTACACAATCCATGACCCTTTAGAAATACTTTTGTGCAGCTAGGTTTGGTTTTCTACTGGAAACCCCCATATGTTCTGAAATTACAGAGGGGAAACCAAAGCCCTGAGCGAGGCCCTCAGATTCCCACCAACCCTCTGGGGGAGCTGGCTGCACCCACTCCTGCTGGTTTCGCAGAAGGGAACACTTTATCTTTCCATCTTCCACTGCCCTCACCAATGGGAGGAATTTTTTTGAGCTTTACCTTTTGCACCTGGCATTAGGAAAACAAAAGGCCTTCACTGAGGGTCACTGCAGGGGGGGATTTTTAAATAAGAAAACCAAAGCCCATGAGGAAAAGGGACTGGCCCAGGACTGCTTGTCACACTTGCTGCCATCTGGGCATCACTTGCTTTAGCCGCAGGGTCCTGGTCAGAACAGGGGATTGGTGAAGTCTGTGCAAAACGGATGAAGTTTTCCCACTTGAAATTTGAATAGGAACCTCCATACCTCGCCCTCAAGGCCTGGCTCTGAAGCTCCACCCTGCAAGCAGCCTGCTAGCTTGGGCAGTTTTCTTGGCGCTCTGCCTCTCCCATCCCCCACCAGTGATATCCTAGCCCCGCCCCGGCAGAGCCTCCTCTGCCAGCATCCCTGGGTCCCTGAGAACTGCCACGGCTCAGCCCCTGGACTTGTGCGCAAGTGAGTGACTCTGCTTCAGCCCATCTCACTCAGTGAGCAAAGGCTTCTGGTCCGGGGAGTGTTAAGCGGAGCATAAGTAAATGTGTCCTGCCTCCGGGGAAGCAGGACCTGCCTCTCTCCCGGGCTGTTGTCTCAGCTGCCTGGTGCACACAACCTGTTGCTTTAAAGAGGCCCTTGGCCAAGTTGCCAAACTCTCTTTTGTCCCTGCAAATAAAACTTTCCACCAGGTGGCCCTCAAGTTCCTGTTAAAGGAAAAATCAGAAAAAGAGAAAGTCCATAGGTTTTTAAAGAGAGAGAGCAAGTAGGGACCAGAGAACCACAGATAAATGAGAGCCCCTGGTCTCACACAGGGATGCTCTGGGAGGACACCTGTCCCTGGGCAGCCGCTTTGGGCGCCCAGCAATTAGTCTGGGATTTGGGACCCAAAAGGGCTTGGCCAGTGGTTCTTCTGGGCTGGGCATTGCCTCACATGTCCTGTTCCACTGGTTTCTGTGAGTCGTGGAAGGGTCCCCGGAACTCACCACTAACAACAGGTCTGCCTTGCTCCCTGGATAACTGTCAGGTCCCTGGTTCCTGTAATTGGTCTTTCACGGGCGCCCTTTCTCTTTATGACAATCACGTCAGTGAACAAGCCCAGTGATAGACAGGACACACTGGGCCACGTGTGTCTTCTTCTGCACCAGCCCATTTGGGTTAAAGCAAACTTGTACACACTTCTCCCGCCCTCCCCCAGCTGCCAGGTTGGGGCTCAAGTCTCTCCCCATCCCAGGCTTTCTGACACTGTGCTTCTGAGGAAGGGGAAGGCCTTTGGAACATTTATACTGGGGCCCTAGAATATGAACTTGATCTTGGAAGACCGAGCTCAGTGCTTCTCACCCCAGGCTGCCAAGTACAACTTAAGGGTCCAGATGCCACTGGACTTCGTATCCAGCACACTCAGGAGTGGGAGCCCTTAACCTGCCCAGCAAGTTGTCCTCTGCAGAGGCAGAGGAACCTGGCCCCTTGGGCATCTGAAGATAGCCATGCTGGGGTCAGAGGGCAACAGGTCAGTCGGCCAGGGCAACATAAAGAGACTGTTGCAAATGGCCAACAAGGAATGGCTGGGGAAAGCCAGGCCCACCAGTAGGATCATTGCTTGGAATTTGTTATCTGCAGGTAATTATTTTTTTTTTTTAAAAAGAGTGAATTCAAATTTATTTCTGTAATTTAATGTATGACGTTTCTTATCATGTCATCCAACGATGAATTCCATGTCATCAGTCTGCAGAAAGGAGACGGGGGCTAGTCAGGAGCCAGGTGAAAGGCACAAGGCGTGGTTTCTGGAGTCCAGCAGCCCCCGGCTGGAGTCACAGCCCACAGCTTCGGAGACATGCCGCCTGAGGAAGCTTCTTCATCCTTCAGAGCCTCTAATTCCTTATTGGTAAGAATGTCTTCTTCTGAGACATGTTGTAAGGTTTAAATGAGATCTATAAGCACCCAACACAGAAACACTACTCAGCAAATACCAGCGTCACTTCCCAAATACAGACCAAAGTCACCCCACTTGTAAATGGCAGAGCTTTGGTTTAAATCTATACTTTCGGCTGATCTCCAATACCTTTTGCACTGATGTGATTAAAACATCTTGTGGTCCACAATGTGTCAGTCCAAGGGGTTAAAATGTACAGCAAGACACACCAGATCTAGTGGTTTCATGGGTGAATTCTACCAAATATTTAGGAAATAAATAATGGCATTCAATACATACTCTTACAGAGAATAGAAAAAGAGAAACCACTCCCCAATTTACTTTATGAGACCATAACAATCTTGATTATCTCTCAAAAAAACATCACGAGAAAGGAAAATTACAGGTCCATCTCACTCATGGACATGAACACACCTAAACAAATTATGAACAAACTGATTCCAAAAATGTATTTTAAAATACATCATACTAAGTTAAGTTTATTCTAGAAAAGCAAGGCTGGCTTTTAACATGAAAAAAAATAATGTCCAACAATTGGTTTTGGAACAATTGATATCCACATGCAAAAAAAAAAAACCAGACAACAAAAGAACTTGGATCCATATCTCACACCATATACAAACATTAACTCCAAATGATCATAAATCTAAATGTGAAACTGAAAACGATAAAATGTCTAGAAGAAAACATAGAAGAAAATCTTCGTGACCTTGGACTAGGCAAGTATCTTTTCGGTACAACATGGAAAGTAGGATCTATAAAAGAAAAAATGATGAAGCTGATTCCGTCACAATTAAGAATATTTACCCTTCAAAAGACATTGTTAAGAAGATGAAACATTAAGAATCCGAAAAGAAAAAAAAATGTGTGTAACTGAATCACTTTGCTGTACATTGAAACTAACATTGTAAATCAACTACCCCCACCACCCAGCGGTGCCCCCCAAGGGAACTCAGGCTAGGAAAAAACAGAATACTGGCCCTAGATTGCTAGGTGTGGCTCAAAGGAATGATTTCCATGACCCCAGACCTTTGCACCTTCACTTTGCATAGAAAAGTGCTATGTTTCTTAACTTGAGATATATTTTTTTTAATTAACAGTAATTTAATGGTCTGACTACCTAGTCTTTGTGGCAAAACTCCATATATCCTGGGTGCTCCCTTGCCTCGGCGGAACAGTCTCTTTGAGCGATCTGAGAGGCCGCCTCCTGGGCTTGGATGCTCAGAAAGTTCACCGAGTAAAACATAACTCTCAGCTTTTAGGTTGTGCATTTTTCTCATTCGACATGGTTATGTTCTATTCCTTAGCCTAGGTGATAATAGGTTCATGGCTATTCATTTTCTTATTATTAGTTAAATATACATATACCTTTTATGTGCTCATACTCTTCTGTACCTGGGATATATTCTACGGCTTAAAAATAAAGTGGGCAAGAATGAGTGTGTGGAGGTTTGGAGTCGGGAAAACCTAAGGTCTGCTCTCCACTGTCCGGGGCCTTGGTGGGTTCCTCTTACCCTGCTGAAGCTCGGCTTTTTGTTGTTGTTGTTGTTATAAATTGGGAATAACTGTAAATGCAGTACAGCCGTCAAGTCTGAGCAGAGGCTGGGATTCTGGCAGGGTAAATAATGACAGGGAAGTTTGGCTCCTTCCCCTCCCCGCAGGGTAATTCAGTTTAAGATGACAAAATAGATAGGATGAATGATGGCTGTTTTTTAATCCCTGATTGTCTTAAATGGGCCATGACAGCGATCGCATTATACCTGATTCTAACAGGAAAAAACAAAACTCTGGAACAATTGAATAAAGCAAGTCAAATTATGGGCTTTGGGTCAAGAAGGGACATCCAAGAATACAGTGGTCAGTGTGGTCACTCTGAATAGACCTCTCAGGGAAAATGCCTGGCCAGGGCCACTGCTTGGAAGGAGTCTGTGGTCTCCTGTGGGGGTCAGCTCAGCCTGGCAGGCACCATGTGGTTGGGGAGGAGGTGTGGGAGGGGGGTTGGGGAGAAGGAGCGAGTAGAAGGGGAGAGCCAGGGAGATCGCAGAGGTCTGAATGGAGTGGGTCCTCTTTTCCCTTCCCCCTCTCTGGCTCTTCCTAACTCACCCCACCCCAGCCCACCACCATTTCTTCTCCCTCGTAACCCCACCCCCACCCGCAGTCCCTGACCACCCCCAGCTCCCCGACCCTTTCACTTTAGTGACGCAGTTTGTCCCTAGCTCTACCTGCTGGTGGCTCTGTCCACCTGAAGAGCCCCACCTTTGCTTGGGGAACCTCCTCTCATCATAGTAAAACATTTCCCTTTAAAGGATGGGATTGGCAGATGCCTCGGAGAGAGTGCAAGGCCTCGCTTCCCCGCCCCTTCCCGCTCCCCAGCACCCCCAAGCCAGGCGGGACGCCAACCGCCTGCCCTGGGCCAGGTGGAGTCGGGCTGTGAAAAACGCTCTCAGAGAGGCGGTGTCCAGGCTGCCGGGTGGCTGTGACCTTCCTGCCCTGCGGACCCGCGGGCCGAGCGGGTGGGAGGCGCGTGGAGGGGGGCCCCGGTCGGCCAGGGAGCTCCCCGCCCCGGCGACCCTGCTCTCGATGACCCCCGCCCAAGCAGGAGCGCCAGGGCGCAGGAGGGGCACGGGCCGCGCCCGGTCTCCTCTCCCCCGGGCGCCCGGGAAAGGGAGGAAAGGAGGCGAGGGACCCTGCGCACCTGGCCCCAAGCCTCTTAGGAAATGGCTTTGAGCGGGGCCTGGGTTCCCACTCGGCCTGGAGGGCCTCTTGGCGGCTTTGTGAAACCCGGGTACCAAGCGCCTTTTCTGCATCCCACGCTTTGCCCAACTCCCGCGTCTCACCCCGTCCGTCCGCAGCAAGGGCTGGAGGGTCCCCGGAGAGAAATAAGGCAAGGAAACACGAAATCGGGTCCAACGGAGTAAACAGAGACAAAGAGATGGATTTCCCCCTTCTGTTCTTGGCAAGGACTTCCAGAGGCTGCAGGGAAGGGGAACTTGATAACCATGTAACTTCGATGGCCCAGGCCTTGTCTGGCCCTTAGCCGAGTGCGTGTTTGCAAAGCCAAACTGTGAGGGTCACTTCTACAAAATCCATTCATCTTTCAGCTTGATGTGTCTATCTGTCCCTCCCACCCCTCTCTTTTTCCCTTTAGTTTTCTGCCTTCCTCCCTTCAGGTCTCCTCTCTCCCCCTCCCTGCAGCATCAACCCTCCCATCTCCCAGGATCTTAGACAGATTTGATCTAATCATTCTCTGCATGTTATCATCACAGGGCCTCCCAAGACCCTTCTTTGTTCTCTTGCATGATTTTCCCTGTGACCCTTCACCTTCCACTCCTCAAAGAGGAACCCAATCTACATATTTAATGTATGTTTTCCTAGTCCACTTTCTGTCTTCAAAACAGTGTTGTTTGAGATTTTATTACATAAAAGTATTGTTAAAATTTAACTCATTATTTGCATTTTAAATTCAACATGTACATGGCTTTTTTTTTTAAAAAGTATAGTTGATTTACAATGTTTCAGGTGTACAGCAAAGTGATTCATTTAGACATACATATATGTATTCTTTTCCATTATAGGTTATCACAAGATACTGAATATAGTTCCCTGTGCTATCCAGTAGGTCCTTGTTGTTAATCTATTTTTATATATAGTAGTGTGTATCTGTTAATCCTAATTTATTCTTCCCCCCTCCCCTTTGATAACCATAAGTTTGTTTTCTATGTCTGAGTCTGTTCCTCTTTTGTAAGTAAGTTTATTTGTATCATTTTTTTGATTCTACATGTAAGTGATATCATGTGCTATTTGTCTTTCTCTTTCTGACTTAGTACGTTTAGTATGATAATCTCTAGGTCTGTCCGTGTTGCTGCAAATTGATGGCATTATTTCATTCTTTTTTATGACTGAGTAATATTTCATTGTATATTTATACCACATCTTCTTTGTCCATTCATCTGTCAATGGACATTTAGGTTGCTTCCATGTCTTGGCTATTGTAAATACTGCTACTATGAATATTGCGGTGCATGTATTTTTTCGAATTAGAGTTTTTGTCTTTCTCAGACATATGCCCAGGAGTGGGATTGCTGGATCATGTAGTAAGTCTGTTTTCTGTTTTCCATAGTGGCTATTCCAAACTACATTCCCACCAACAGTGTAGGAGGGTTCCCTTTTCTCCACACCCTCTCCAGCATTTATTTGCAGACTTTTTAATGATGGCCATTCTGATTGGTATGAGGTGATAACCTCACTGTAGTTTTGACTTGCATTTCTCCAATAATTAGCAATGTTGAGCATCTTTTCATGTAGCTGTTGGTCACCTGCACAACATGGCTTTTGAAACAAATTGAGCTATAGTTGACATACAGCAAACTGCAGGTATTTAAAGTGTACCATTTGATAAGTTTTGACATACTATATACACTCATGAAACAGTCACTGCAATCAATATAGTGAACATATTCAAAAGTTTCCTCCTGTCCCTTTGTAATTCCTTACCCATACACCTCCCTGCACCTGTCCCTTCCCACAGGCAACAGCTGATCTGTCACCACAAATTAGTTTGCATTTCTAGAATTTTATATGACTAGAATCCCACGCTATCCTCTTTCTAGTGTGTGTGGCTTCCTCTCCTCAGTAACTGAGATCTATTAATATCATCAGATGTAATCAATAGTTCACTCTTGTTTATTGTCAAATACTATTTCATTATATCTACCATTGTGTATTGTGATTTCTATAATTTTGTTTATCCGTTCATCTGTTGATGGGCATTTGGGTTGTTCCTAGTTTTTGGCTATTACAGATAAAACTGTCGTGGTCATTCATTTACAAATCTTTATACAAACATATACTTTCATACCTGAATAGAATGGCTGGGTATGTTTGTGTTTAACTTTAAGGAAATTGCTAAGGATGGCAACATATGAACTTACCTCCTCCAATAGACACACTGAATCTATAGCCACACACAGGGCAATTCCTTCTGAAAGAAATGCAGAAGCCAGCTGAGTGACTCCTACATATTGGGCAAGTGTCAAAATGCAAAGGAAAGGCTGAGACACATTCTCACCGTAAACCCCCTCCCCTGACATAGCAACAGCGTGTTTCCTTATTATTGACTTTTATTTTTATTGTGGTAAACTATATGGAACATAAAACTTACCATTTTAGCCATTTTAAATGTATCATTTAGTATCATTAAGTATGCTTACAATGTTGTGCAACCATCACCACTATCTATTTCTGCAATGTTTTCATCATCAAATCTACACACTCTATACCCGATAAGCAGTAACTCTCCAACTCCATAACCTCTATTTTATATGCTGAGCCATATGGTAGTTCTATGTTTAACTTTTTAAGGAACCGCCACATTTTTCTACAGAGGCTGCGCCATCTACATTCCCATCAGCAATGTATGAGGCCTCCAATTTCTCCACATCTTCACCAACAATTACTAATTTCCATTGTTTTTGGTAGTAGCCATTGCAATGAGTATGAAGTGGTGTTTCATTGTGGTTTTGATTTTCATTTCCCAGATAATTAGCCATGTTGAGTATCTGTTCATGTCTTTTTGACCATTTGTGTGTCTTCTTTGGAGAAATGTCTATTCAAGTCCTTTGCTTATTTTTGATTCAGGTTATTATTGAGTTTTGAGAGTTCTTTATATATTTTGGATACAAGTACTCTATCAGATACATTCTCTGAAAATAGGTCTTCCAGCCTGTGTGTTGTCTTTTCATTCCTTAAGTGTTTTTTTTTTTTTTTTGTAGAGCAAAAGTT
This sequence comes from Camelus ferus, assembly GCF_009834535.1. Classification (NCBI taxonomy): domain Eukaryota; kingdom Metazoa; phylum Chordata; class Mammalia; order Artiodactyla; family Camelidae; genus Camelus; species Camelus ferus. The sequence goes on along the minus strand of NC_045722.1, from coordinate 21,449,789 downwards.
TTTAATTTCCATGAAATCCAGTCTATCAATATTGCTCTTTAATGAATTATTCTTTTGTTGTTGTATCTAAGAAATTTTTGCCTAAAAGTAGTCATAAAGATTTTCTCCTGTGTTTTCTTTTGAAAGTTTTATAGTTTTATGTTTTACATTTAGGTCTATGATCCATTTTGAGTTAATTTTATATATGATGTAAGTTATACATGTTAACTTTTTCCCTATGGATGTCCAATTTTTCTAATCCCATTTTTGAAAGCCCATGCTTTCTGCACTGGATTACCTTTGCACCTTTTCCAAAATCCATTGCCCACTATTGTTGTAGATTTATAATGAATCCTGAAATCAGATAGTCCACCAAACTGTTCTTTTTCACAGTTGTTTTCTAGGGTTTTGCATTTCCATATAAATTTTAGACTCAGCTTATCCAACTCCTCCAAAAATATGATGGGATTTATTTTGGATGCATTGGATGTGGTTGTCAGTTGGGAGAAAACTGACATTTTAGTAATACTGAGTCTTATGAACATTGTATATTTCCTCAAATATTTAAGTGTTCTTTAATTTTGCTCAGTGATGTTTTGTAGTTTTCAGTATACAGTTCTTTTGCATCATTTGTCAGACTTATCCCTAAGTATTTTATAGTTTTTAATGCTATTATAAGTGGCATTGTTTTTTAATTTAAATTTCTGGTTGTTCATTGCTAGTATATAGGAATACAATTGGAATTTTTATTTTGGTCTTCTGAATTTATTAGTCTTAATAACTTTTGTTCTTATAGATTCCATAGGATTTTTTATAAAGATGATCATCTTGTCTGTGAATAAAGGCAATTTTACTTCTCTTTTACAACCTGGATTATTTTTATTTTCTTGCCTGATTGCATCAGCTTGAGCGTCTAGTACAGTGTTGAAAAGAAATGGTGAAACCAGCTGTCGCTCACTCTTTCCTGATCTTAGGGAGAAAGTATTTAAGTCTTTTACCATTAAGTAGGTGTTATCTGTAGGTTACCTGTCCTTTATGAGGTTGCTAATTTGCTGTGAGATTGTTTTTAAAAATCAGGAATAGATGTTGGAGTGTGTCAAAGGCTTTTTCTATGTCTACTGAGATGATTATAGGATTTTTTTCCTCTTCAGCTTAATATTATGAGTTGCAGTGATTGATTTTAGAATATTAAATAAATACCTTGTAACAAACACCTTCTTTGTGCTCACTTGAGCTCAGTGGGGTTTCTGATACTACCAAACAAATGTTTTTGACCAATATAATCTGATTATTGAGATCTGGTTATAGTTTCTCTGGCAAGCTTTGTATTTCAAAGTTGAATATTCGAAGATAGTTCTGGATGACATATAAGAATGGGGAGAAACCCTTAAACTGTGGGTGATTTCACAAATATCTATCGAGTGCCTTCGAAATGTTGAGCAGTGTCTTAGATGTTGGTTGCTGAAGTACACACTCATGAGATGTGATGACCACTTAGGGATTGTTGTGAAGAACTCCCAGTATTATTCAAACAAGGAAGGCCTTCCTACCCCTTCCTTTTTTAGCTAGCATGGGAAATTTTTTGACATCTCAGCCTTTTTCTTTTTTTTTTAATTAAACCTATATGAACCTGGTGAATTAAAATTACTCCAGGGAGGAACGACTGTGAGTAAATCTAGAGAGTGAGATGGCTTTGATGCTTCATTATCTCTGATCACCTACCAAATCTTACAGTCTTCAGAAATCTCTGATTTTATAGAACTGTTTTCTTCATTCATATATTCAATAAACATAACCCAGTCCCTTAATGTACCAGGACACTCCTGGGCCTTTGTTTCCATTTCCAAGGATTATCTGAATTGCTAGGCTAAAATCAAGTTCAAGTTTGACAGGGAGATGACCTAGATCACTCTCTTCTTTTACAGATGAGAAAACTGAGGATCTGAGAAGAGAAATTCACAGGCAGTTGGAATTCCTGTTTCCTCCTATTTCCCCCTATAGTGACAGAGGGCATGACCCTGGTGCCCCAGTATTGAGTCACATCCCGCCGCTGACCATCCGTGTGACCTTGGTGAGCACAGCACTTGTTCTCTGGCCCTATCTGTAGAAAGTGGGTAACAGTAATACCAACGTCAGAAGGAAATTGTGAGACCTTTGCCCCTTGCCCGCTTCCTCTTGTTTCCAGCTTCCAGATACAAGTGTTGATGGTCACCACTTCCTACAGAGAAAGCAACAAAGCAGGAAAGAAGTGGGAACCACGCTCATCTACTACATCCTTGGGATCCGGGAGTAAGTTACTTATCTTTGTTGCCATTAGATTTTCATCTATACAGGACTCTTTACCTCAGGGGATTTGTGTGAGAAATTGTCAATGTTTTAAGAGTTTATAATTATTAAGACAATAACTCATTAAATCATCTCGGGCAAATCATTAGTATTTCTCAGCTCACTTTCCCTATTTCATAACAAGAGATAATATTTTTTCCCTTACAGGGTTTTTGTAAGGTTTAAGTAGTTTATTTGTGAATGTTATGTTATACACATGCACCCTATTTGAAAAAAACAAAGGCAGTATGTAAGTCTAGTAAAGGTGGAAAGACATCGTAATTTTTTAAAAGATTCGACTTTTTCGAAATACTGCATTCAGTAGTAAAAGCAAATGATAAAGTTCTTGAAATGTGAGGCAATGACACATGCCCCAACTCTCTATAACCCTAGACTCATTCCCTTTTAACTATGTCTGTTTTTAGTTCTGATGGCTTCCTTCACATCATTAAAAAACTATTATTATACCAATAATTTTTATATATCAAGATTAGATAAACCAATTGATTACCCATAAGATGGGTAAGACTTTATCTCACTTTTATCACATTCCTGTCCCAATATGAGAGATTTTTACTTCTTTTATTGGTTACCTTTTTACATTCAAAAAATACATGTATTTCTCATTTTATCAACCATAGGCGATTTGGAAGATGAGGGTACTTGCCCTCTACACTTTTCTTCGTCTTTTGTTTGCTTTCCATCTCTCTTTTCTTATCTATTATTTTATTTTTATGTTATCAAGGGTGATAACTTTTATAGTTGGTTCTGGAGCCAGATTGATTTCTTCTGGCATCTCTTTCTTGTTGATTTGAACAGTTGAAAACCATCTCACATTGTTGCATTATGACTGTGTGAAAGTTATTCTCTGCAGAGCCAAGCACATATTATGATATATATTTCCTTCTTGTATGGCATTTTTTAAAAAAGTGTTTCTGCTAACCTTCTGGGTACTGGGACTCCCAGTTTCTCACATGTGCTCATTAATCCAAGCATCACATTCATTTTTTTCCCAGGCAAGCTGGTTGGTCTCATCCCTGGTCCTGAGTCAAGGCTTGATATAGAAGCCATGCACAGGGACCAACCAGCTGTCTGGCCGCTCTTGTGACTGTAATCAGCTTGCTCACCCTGCATTTTGCTTCCAGGTACGCTGACCTCTTGATGGCCACCTCCTACATTCATATGAATGTTTGCATATAAATTTTTTAATTGAAGTATAGTCCGTTTACAATGTTGTGTCAATTTCTGGTGTGCAGCATGTTTCAGTCATAAATACACATACATATATGCCTTTTTATATTCTTTTTCATTATAGGTTACTACAAGATATTGAATATAGTTCCTTGTGCTATACAGAGAAAATTGTTGTTTATCTATTTTACGTATAGTAGTTAGTATCTGCACATCCCAAACTCCCAATTTATCCCTTCCCACCCCTTTCCCCCCGGTCACTATAAGTTTGTTTTCTATGTCTGTGAGTCTGTTTCTGTTTTGGAAATAAGTTCATTTGTATCTTTTTTTAGATTCTACATATAAGTGGTATCATATGGTATTTTTCTTTCTCTTTCTGGCTTACTTCGCTTAGAATGACAATCTCCAGGTCTAACCATGTTGCTGCAAATGACATTATTTTATTTTTTATGGCTGAGTAGTATTCCATTACACACACACACACACACACACACACACACACACACACAAACACGCACATACATATACACACACCACATCTTTATCCAATCATCTGTCGATGGACATTTAGGTTGTTTCCATGTCTTGGCTATTGTAAATAGTGCTGCTATAAACACTGGGGTGCATGTATCTTTTTGAATTAGAGTTTACTACAGATATATGCCCAGGAGTGGGATTGCTGAATAAATATATATTTATATTTATATTTATATTCATATTCATATTTATATTTATATACCACAATTTATTTAACAATCATCTGTTGATGGATAGTTAGGACATTATGGAAAATAGTATGGAGATTCCTCAAAAAAACTAAAAACAGACTTACCATATGATCCAGCAATCCTACATCTGGGCATATATCCAGAGGGAACTCTATTTTGAAAAGATACATGCACCCCAATGTTCATAGCAGCACTATTTACAATAGCCAAGACATAGAAGCAACCTAAATGTCTTCATACAAATCTTTACTCTATCTTGGAATTAATTTTAGTATGTGTTATGAATCTGTTTTAGTTAGCTATCACTGCACAACCAATTACACCCCTCAAAAAAACTTAGTGCCTTAAAAAGTAATTATAATTTACTCTCTCTTGGTGTTTGTTGGGGACAGATTCAGCCAGGGCACAGTGAAGATGTCTTGTTTCTGCTCATAATGTTTGGGGAAGACTTTTAAGGCTGGGGACTGAAATCATCTAAAAGGTTGACTGAGCTGGAGGATCTGCTTCCAAAGTGACTCCGTCACTTGGCTAGTCAGTTGATTCTGGCGTATCGGTTTCCTTTTCATGGGCGTTTCCACAGGGCTGCTTGAGTGTCCTCATGACATGGTCACTGGTTTCCACCAAAGTAACTGATCTGAGAGAGAGAGGGAGGGAGGGAGGGAGATAGGCAGAGGTGTATTCTTATAATGTAGCCCCAGAAATCACAAAGCTTTACTCCCACTACATTCTGTTCGTTAGAAGCAAGTCAGTGAGCCTTTACACTTCCCCTACACTTTCTAAGCAGAAGAGTTAGGTTCCACCTGTTGAAGGGAAGAGGGTCATAATTAGCAGACCTATTTTAAAACCATCACAGAATAACTAACCTAGGTTTTGTCCATGTTTATAGACAGCCATCCAACCTGAGCCCTCACACCAGTTTGAGCCATCAGTATTTGCATTTACTAAAATCAAATACGAATTTGTGTCTATCCCATTTTTTTCAGCCTCTCCTTGCATGATGTATTTAACCTATTATTCCAGACAAGGTGCTTTCCTTGAGCAAAGGAAGGACTAGGAGAGACCAAGGGCTCTGGAACCGCAAGGGGCAATGCTGAAAGAGGAGGAAGACATGGAAGAAGGGAAAGGTGTGCTGCAGAAGAATGAAACATATGTTACTTTTCTCAATTGTCCTTGGGCAAGAGAAGTTGGTTTGGATGAGCTCTGAGCTCAAATTTGGCACTAAATTAGGCCGTTTTCCTGATAATTCAGACATGAGGGCTGTAAGGGCTGCCTCCTGGCCAGATGGTGCCTCTGGTGACCTTCAGAAGCACGCGAGGATGGAGTTGTCTTTTCAAAAATGGGGACACTTGAAAGCCAGGGACACTCAGCTCAAAGGCAGGCTGAGACCTTGGGGGCACAGCCGTGGGGAGGGGAAGAGCCAGGATGCTGGGAAAGGGTAGGGCTCAAAATACCTTAGTAAAAACCCTGATTGAGCAAGTAACAGCTCAGCTGAAAACTTAGCAGTCAAAGGAGAGGTGACCTGGACTTGTTCTGGTGAGCGGGAGTGGGGGCAGCACGAATTTCCAGACAGGGGCCGTTCCTGGACTCAGCACCCATTCCTGGTGAACGGATGCTGCCGGGAACCCTGGAACCAGGGAGGTGCCTGCAGACCCCGCAGGGAGAGGTTGGTCAGATTCACTCAGGGGATGGGGATGCTGGCCAAGTGGCTGAATTTTGGGCCAAGATCCAGGTTCAGCAGGGAAAGGGTAAAATATAAATCAGAAAAACGGCCTTTGGAGCAGGAAGGGAACTGGGGCCTGTGTTTCCCACCAATTCTGGTTTATTTAGGAAGACAAGACTGATGCTGGACTCCCCCTGCTGGAGAGGATGTTGCAGCTTATTGGCTTCCAGGAAGGAGGGTTGCTTGCTTAAAGAACCAAGGGTATTTAGCTTCAAAGAGGAGGTTGTCATGTGGAATCCACTCAGACCCCCTCTCTCCTTACCACCACACCAATGCTTGGTGATATTCAGGGCACAGAGCCTCCCTCCACCTACGCACGGATCAGGTTTATTACACACGCGTCTTGGCACCTGGACCCATCAATTATCAGCTCAAGAAAGCTCTGAGTGGGGGGATTAAGGAAGGTCACGTTTGGCTTACGTGCCTGCAGTCCTCTTTAGGCTCTGCCCCGTCTGTGTCTTCAGCCCTCTAGTTCTGTTTGGCATTTGCACGTGGTGTCTCTTGGCAGAGTCTGTGCTGCGTTGGGGACTGTCTGTTTTTTTTTTTAGGGGACTGTCTTGCTTTCACTAACAATTGTAGTAACAGTCATGATGACGGCGACCAGCATCCAAACAGGAAGCATCCAAGAGAGGCCAAGAGAGGCAAGGTATCCGACCTGCAGGGAGTCAGTCCCAGACAACAGGTTCACAAAAGGTCACTGACCACCAGAATGAAGCGCTTCACAAAAAGCAGCCAACACGCTAAAGAGCTGAGGCGCCTTCTCATCTGTGGGCGCAACAAACTGGATGCCCAGGCAAGGAAGGGGGGCTTCCCTTACTTCAGAGTCAGACCTCTGCTGCCACCTGTAGGGCTTTGCTCTGTTTGTTTGTCTTGGTTTTAATCCCCTCTGCCAGCCCTCACTCTTCCATCTGTGAAATGGGATTAAGCCCTGCCCTTCCACCAAATTAAGAGCAGGCATTTATGTGGGTTAAAATGAAATGGGATCACAGCAAATAGTAATGATTTCCCTTTTTTAAACAATTTTTTTTATTGTGTGAAAATGTACATAACATAAAATGTACTATTTTAACCATTTTAAGGGTACAGTTCCGTGGCATTAAATACATTCACACTGTTGTGCAACTGTCACCACCATCCACCTCCAGAGCTTTCTCATCTTCCTCAGCTAAAACTTTGTACTCATTAAACACTAATTTCTCACTCCCTCCTCCCCCGCCCACCTCTCATAACCACCATTCTCTCTTCTCTTTCTATGAATTTGACTACGCTAGGTCCCTCATAGAAGTGAAGTCATACAGTATTTGTCTTTTTTTTTCGACTGACTTATTTCACTTAGCTTAATATCTTCCTTCAGATACATACCAGCAGTGGGATTGCTGGATCATAGGGTAGTTCCATTGAAAAATTTTTGAGGAACCTCTATGCTGTTCTCCATAGTGGTTGCACCAATTTAGATTCCCTCCAGCAGGGCACAAGGGTTCCTCTTTGTCCACATCCTCTCCAGCACCTGTAATCTCTTGTCTCTTTGATAACAGACATCCTAACAGGTGGGAGGTGATGTCTCACTGTGGTTTTGATGAGCATCTCCCTGAAGATTAGCGATCATGAGCACCTTTTCATGCACCTGTTGGCCATGTGCGTGTCTTTGGAAAAAATGTCTTGTTCAGGTGTTTTCCCATTTTTAAATTGGCTTATTATTTTTTTTCAATGCGTTGTATGTGTTCTCTATATATTTTGGATATTAACCCTTTGTCAGATATATGGTTTGCAAATATTTTCTCCCACTCTGTAGGCAGCCTTTGCATTTTGTTGACGGTTTCCTTTGCTGCACAGAAACTCTTAGATTTGATGAAGTCTCACTTGTTGATTTTGGCTTTGTTGCTCATGCTTTGGTTGTCATCCCCAAAATCGTTGCCAAGACCAGTGTCAAGGAGCTTTCTCCCTGTGTTTTCTTCTGCAAGTTTTACAATTTCAAGTTTGACATTTGTCTTTAACCCATCTGAAGCTGATTTTTGTGAGTGGTGGAAGATAAGGTTCCAAGGTTTTGCATGTGGATATCCAGTTTTCCCACCACCGTTTACTAAAGAGATTATCTTTTCTCCTTGAGTATTCTTGGCTCCTTTGTCAAATATTAGTTGACTGTATATGTGTGGGTTTATTTCTGAGCTCCATTAGCCATTTATCTAATGATGGACATTCAGGTTTTCACAATGTTTTTTGGCTCTTAGTAACAAGGTGTGGTGAACATTCTTGTACAGGGTCCAGTCTGTCTGTGGTAGTTAACCAGAAGTGGTAGAGTAGGGTTTGTAGGGTGTGCACCTTCTAAACTTTACTACAGTTTGCCCAAATGTCCTTCAAAGACGCTATGCCAATTTACACACCCACCCATGGGCAGGGGAGTGTCCTCTTCAGTGCTTGAGCTTTTCAAGCTCTTTCGTTTTGGACGGGCTGGGAGATGAAATGGCATCTTGCTGTCATTTCAGTTGGCATGATCCTACAGACCAACGCACATGAGCTTCATCGGGTAGGTTGATGATGGCTACTTCGGGCAGACTCCAAGGGCAGAAGCAACTATTCCTGCAAGGCAGTGTGGTTGCTGCTTTCTGGCTCTCAGTGGCAGGCCTTGGAGCTGGGTCTTTGGCCAACAAAGCTGCACCAAAAGCTCACCACGAATTCTTGTTCCACTGGAGGACGCTGCTGATCCTTCAGTTGGCTGAGGCTGCTGTCAAGGGGGAGGAAAAATCCCCAAACCTGGCCATGAGCAGGATGTGTGCGGAGACTTCCAGGAACTTCAGATGCCCAGCAGTGAGTGGCAGCCCCTGGAGCGGTGGTGGGCAGGGTGGACAGAGCAGAAAAGGATTCCACCAGCCACACCTGGGGGGACACACAGAGCAGCCAGTTTGAAGTAATGAGGATAGTGAGCTTTATTGACAATCACTGACACAATCCACACTCAGGGTTAATTAAATGTCATGATAGCTGGACAGTGTTCACCTCTGGATTCCTTTGATGACATGTAATCCTGTGACGAATCTTAGATCCTGAGAGGCCCTAAACAGAGTCCAGTAGGAGTGTTGTAGCCCCTCTGCCTTGAGGAAACAGAACAAGGAGGGAAGGGGAGAGACCTGAGAATGGTTACACTTCAGTTAATTGTTTCATTTCCTACAAGATGCTCCTCAGGAAGCTAAAGGAATCAATTTTCCTGCAGACCAGTTATATGCTGATGGGGAAACAATGAACTCACTCTGTTGCTGGAAGACTTGGGTTCAAGGCCAGGCTTTGCCAGTTTGTGCCCGTTCCCTAACCTGTAAAACGGGGTAAATATTTCTTCCTGCCCGCCTTAGAGAGCTCTTACTCTTTGTAGTGAGCAGCACCGGGCCGTAAATCAGAACCACAAATTCTAGCCTCTTGCTCTGCCAGAAACTCTCTGGGTAACTTAACAAGCTTCTTAAGCTCTCTCTCCTTCAGTCTCTCAGTGTGCGAGAGGGTGTGATCGCGCCTGTTCCACTGGCTTCTGTGAGGATAAAGATGACAGGCGGTGTGAAGGGTTTGCATAAACATGGCTACCTTGGATGTAGCCATCCGCTGCAAACTTGCACACCTTGTGTAAAAAAGTGCCTAGCCACAAACAACCAGAACTGGTTTTATTTTAGATGCAGAGAGAATAGGGGTATAATAGGTTGGCCAGGACGATTTCTGGTCTGTCTTCTTGGGAAGCTGAGCGGCAGGGTCAGAGACGGTTTTGAAAAGGAGGACCAACCGTGAAGACCAGGCAGGTGTCCTCCTGGGTCCTCCGGGATCGTGCGGCTCCAGACGGCTTCCTTGCGCCACCTGGTGTCCACTCCGCGCCACTGCCCAGAAACCACGTGTAAGAAAGTGCTTACAACCTAACTACGCACCCTGGTTTAGACCCGTCCTAGCCAATAGGAAAGGGGGAGGCGGGGCAGGGGAAAGCAAAAGTCCAATCATCTTCTGTTTTCCGAGGAGAAGGAGGGGCTTGGGATTTACCACGTTGGGTTTGTCCGCAGCGCTAATTACTTTTTCCAAAGGCTGGAGGGCTTCACTCCGGCTGGCGCCGCCGCCTCGCGCTCTCCTGCTCCGCCGCGACCGTCCGGGGGGCTGCTCCTCCCAAGTACCATGTGTGACGGCGCCCTGCTGCCTCCTCTCGTCCTGCCCTTGCTGCTGCTGCTGGTTTGGGGACTGGACCCGGGCACAGGTAGCGCTCCCTCTCCCACCGCCCCTTCTTCTCCCGTGCCTCTCGCGGCCACCTTCCTTCCGCCGTCCCGAGGCATCCTGGCGGCCTCCGCCTGCCCGCGCGGCCCGGGTCTCGCGGCGGACCGCTGACAGCGCCCGGGGTCGAGGGCGCGCGGGCCGCGCGCGGCCAGAGAACTGGGCTCCGGGTGGCTCCCGAGCCGCCGCTTCGCCGCGGGTTCTCCGGTCGCCGACGCTGCCGCTGCATCCCTGGAGGTGCTCAGCGGCCGCGCCGGAGACCTTTCCCGGGTGGCGCGAGGCCCGGGCGGAGGCGATGGCTGGCATGGAGGTGCCGGGGCGATGGAAGGGAAGAGAGCGCCGGCTCCGGGCCGCGTTGTCTCCGGGCTGGCGCGGGATGCCCAGCGCTGGACCCCGCGGGCAGCGGGTGGGAGGGCGGGCAGCCGGGCGGGCCCCGCGGCGCTGACGCGTCTGCTCTCTCCCCGCAGCTGTCGGCGACGCGGCGGCCGACGTGGAGGTCGTGCTCCCGCGGCGGGTGCGTCCCGACGACGTGCACCTGCCGCCGCTTCCGGGCGCCCCCGGGCCCCGAAGGCGCCGGCGCCCCCGCACGCCCCCCGCCGCCCCGCGCGCCCGGCCCGGCGAGCGCGCCCTGCTGCTGCACCTGCCGGCCTTCGGGCGCGACCTGTACCTGCAGCTGCGCCGCGACCTGCGCTTCCTGTCCGGCGGCTTCGAGGTGGAGGAGGCCGGTGCAGCCGGGCGCCGTGGACGCCCCACCGAGCTGTGCTTCTACTCGGGCCGCGTGCTGGGCCACCCCGGCTCTCTCGTCTCACTCAGCGCCTGCGGCGCCGCCGGCGGCCTGGTACTGCCCGCGCCCCCTCCCGGTCTGCCTGGCGATCTGTCGGGGCTCCCGGGGGTGGTCCCCGGGGAAGGCTGGGATGGGGGTGGAGCCACCAGGGGTGCCCTGCCGCTGGCAGGCTGGAACCTCTCCTACCCCTTCCCCCCACCCCCCTTTCCCCTTACCTTCCGAAGGGTCTAGGAGCAGAGGGCGTGAAAGGGGAAGCGTCCAATTATCCAGTGCCTTCCACTGACTGTCCTAAGACTCATCGGTGCGCCAGGACAGCGTCTGTCTGGGAGCAGCCCACCCAGGGCCTAGCAGGGATGAAACTTGTTAAGTCCCTAGACTGAGAGGTGCACTTGGCCCAGGTGTAGAGAGAACCCTGTTTGCATCTGTACAGGTGTGTATGTGTGCTTTTCCTAGGGAACACCTGTATGTGTGTAGCTCATCTATTTTAGATGTGGAGATGGACTCTTGAGCACTGATCTCCTTTCTGTCCTTTTGAGTCTTTCTGTATTTGGAAAAGGAAGTTTGGAGAGGTCCCCTGACAGGCCACTAACCTACTCTTTAAAGTTGAAACTTGAGAACTAGGAAAGGGAGGATGTCCCTATTATCTTCCTCTTACAGGGCGAGCAGGCGTTGTGTGGGGCACCCAGCCTCAGCCAGGCCTGAGGGATGCTGACATTGGTGACAAGACCTGCTCCCCTCAGTGGGGCAGTACTCCCCTCCCCATGCCGGCTGCATGTGAGGCCCCTGTGGACGGTGCTGCGAGGGGCAGAGGAGGTTCTTGAGCACCTCCGCCTTGCCTGTGCTCACACGAGGTCACTTGCCTACCCTGGTGCCCACACCACCTCTTCTCTGTTTCTCCACTGTACCCCTGAGGAGTGCACATGGCTGGCAGATGGGCTGCCCCAACCCAGCAAAGCTTGGGATGGGCTCAGAGCGTGTTTCTCTATCTTCCAGGCAAGTGGTTTCTGATATTCTTTGTGTCTGCCCTTCCCTGGCACAAGAAACTGCTTCCCCTACCTCTGCCTTATCTTGCTGTGCCGTCTAGAATTCTCTAGCCCTTACCCACACAGTGTGCAACAAATTGGCACAAGTCTGCAGCAAAGCCAGAAAGCCTGGGAATCCAAGTCTTTTTAAGAGACTTCTGCCCTCTTCCCAGCAGTGTAGGGGGACTTCGGGGGGTAATTCCCAAGAATTGGCCTTCACCAGTTCCCCTTTCAGGACGTTTTAGAGTCCCGATCAGAATGTGATCTCCTTTTGCTGGGCCGGGAGAAATTGACTTCTTTGGTTAAACAAGGAAAATGGACCGTGGAGGGGGCCTGTTAGGAGCTAATGTGGAACAGGGGCAGAGAATGTGGGCTGTGGGTAAGGAGGCTTAAGCAGGAGTGAGAACGGCTCAGATCACCATAGGACTTGGGTCAAGGCTGTATCATGTTCTGGGAGGGACTGGAAGGCCCACATCATTTTTCCTGTTTTTGCCAAAGTGTTTAAAGTCTAGGTCACATCACTGTACTGAACATGGAAACATCTGAATCCCATTTGCTGCGGTTTAGTGAGTTTCTGCAGAGGTCAGAGTTTATACTTCTTGGTGTAAAGTTTCCAGTGAGGAGCTGTCTGCGAAGGAGCTGAGGGTGGAAACCTGGACAACATTGATTGAAAATCCTCTCAGAGTGAGTTCTGGGCCCTCTCACAGATGGCATCTGAGCCGTGAGAGAGTTCACTTCAGTCCTCCAGATTTTCAGGAAGACTGTCCTTCCCTTCGGCACCATGTGAGGGCGCTGTGCTTTAGATAAAGGAACCCGGCCAAGAGGCTGAGTTCGGTGTGTGCCAGCGGCGGGTGGACCTCTAGGATGTTAGCTTTTAAATTCCTGCTTGAGTAGACACTCCTGTTGTTTAGTCTGCCTTGCTCATCCCATTCGTGTAAGCTGGACAGCGGACACGTCCTCCTGGGTACACCTTACGGAGGAAGGGCGGAAGGCTGGGAGGAGGGAGCCGGCCAGGTGACTTGCAGCGGGCCTCTCCGTGGGAAGGTGGTCCTGCCTCTCTAGAAAGAAAAGCAGCAGGCACGTAGGTCAGCCAGGTTTGCGTCGCACTCCACCTGACTCTGATTTTGGTTCTCAGATGTGCTTGAGACGGTTCAGCTGGGTGATCACGTTGTGCTAGTCCCTCTGGACCGCGCTGGAAGCACCATGGAGATGTGGCCCATATGCTGTGTGTGTGGTTTTTTTTTTTTAATTGAAGTATAGTCAGTGACAATGTGTCGGTTTCTGGTGTGCAGCGTTATGTGGTGTGTTTTGGGGGATGGGCTCAACTATGAGGTGGGAGGGGAGTGCTGCCCAGGGGATGAGTTTTCGTGTCCACAGATGAGAGCATTCCAAAGCCTCCTTGTAGCTAAAGAATCATGTAGAGCAGGGGTTGGCAAGTTATTTTTTCTGTAAAGAACCAAGTAGTAAATGTCTTAGGCTTTGCAGGTTGTGGGGTCCTGTCACAGTTCCTCAAATACGCCCTTTTAGTGCAAAAGCGACCACAGACGGTAAAGGAACAGACGGACATGGCTGTGTTCAATAAAACTTTATTCTGATGTCGAGTATGAATTAAATGCTGCTGCACCAACATCTCCAAAACAGTTTAGTGAGGAGGGCTGCGTGCAGGGGCAGGGGACACGGGCCCTGTTCCCGGTTGCGTGGAAACTGCCATCTCCAGAGACGTTTGGTGTCTGTTTAAAGGAGATGCAGGCTTAGAAGAGATCGTTACTTAATTATTTATGGGGCAGGGAGAGTAAATCTCTAGCCCCTGGCCCCTGGCTTTTGGCCTGGGCAGAGGTGTGTTTCTCTGGTATTTCCCGTCTCTCTCTGTGTCTTGTCCTGAAAAGCTGTTCAAGCTACACTTTTCGGACCTTCAGAGACCACAGGCTCAAGTATTACTTGTTTTTTGTTTATGCATCTTCATTTTATTTACATTTCAGGGAGTCTTTAGACATAACGTAGGTTTTTTGGAAGAGTTTCTCTGACCATAGGACTTCAAAGGGATGAACTTTGGGCGTGTGAGGAAGGTATTTTCCCTCCCAGGGGATTTACGTGAGTCTGGACCTGCCGCCTCGCGTGAATGGGACAGATCATGGAGGGCCAGCACACTTGGAATAAACTTTGGGTGGAAGTTTACCGGCGAGGCAGCGAAGGGGCAACTTGAGAGGTAGAATGAATGTCGGTCTTGGCAAAGACTCTCTCTGCTCCTTGTCTGAAATGAGTGGACAGAGGCTGGTTTCACCCTGACTCCTGAGGGGAGGCGGGCAGAGAGGAGGGGCGGCCCCTGCTGCTGGATTTGGTCATTGTTCCTTAAAGAACGCCAAGCTCGGGGGAGTCCAGCACCCAAAATCTGTTCACCCCTCCTGGGCTGAGGCCATGGCCTGCAGGGGTACGCTGTGGGTGAGATGTTGGGACCAGACAGGATACCCAGGAGCTCTGGGCTGTGGAACGTTGGAAAGCTGTGCCCGTTTTCCAGGCCCCCCTGGAGGGCCAGGGATTCTCCCGGCATGCCTTCTGTGGAGTCACAGCCACACTTCACTGGATGCTTGCTTGTGGCCGCTCTTACCCAGGCAGCTTACGCGGGGACCCAGTGGCCCAGCTGCCCTGTCTCTGGCTGGCCAGCCTGGCCACCATAGGTGGCCATTGTAGTAGCCCATCATTCGTGGTGCTTCTTACAGTCTTAGTTCTGATAGCTCGTCCTCCCAGTCTGCTCAGGGGCTTTTGTGAGAATGCGCACCTTCCCTGTAGGGGAGGAAGGGTAGTCCAGATGAGAACAGAGGGGGCCGAGGTCAGCCAGTCAGTGAGCAAGTGGCTTAGAAGAGTTGGGAGACCCCGTTCTCCAGAGGGTGGCCTGACTTCAGCGGCGCACAGGCGGGTTTGGGAGGTTGCCGCCTCTCCCTTGAGAATTAACCAAGCTCTGTCCTCACTGACCATGATGTCACCCAGTCTTTTAATGCAGCGTCACTTGATCACACACAGCTGAGCAGGAATTAGTCTTGGCAAAGAGTATCTGGTGTGGAGACCATTTGGAAGGGACCAACTCGACCAAACCCTATTATGATGCATCATTGTGTTGACCCAGGTGTGGGGGAGGCACACAGTCCTTAGTCATTCATCAGTTCATGTTACTGAAGAACTTAGCACGCACAGGATAGATATATTTGGAAAATGCGAAGCATGTTTTTTAAAACTTTGTGAAAAGAAACAAATTGAATGGATGTTAAGGAAAGTAAGAAGAAGGGGAAAAACAGTTGTGAAATTTGGAGGTGTGGAGGAATTAAAGGGAAGAACTTGGAGCAGGGAATTCTAAGGCCTCCTGCCACCTCCTCTGGAAGGTCATTCACTCTCTCATATGGTGACTTTCTGCACCCCCTGCTCATGGACATCAGGCTGCCCGTGACCATCACCTAGGACACGAAACCCTACCTGGTGACTTACCTAGGGTACCTAACCAGATTTTCCCATCTGAACTTTTATTTAGTTTGGCAGCATCTTAAAAAAGAAAACATACAAGATGGGATGATGCACTGAAGACATCTTCTTAGACTGATTGCATTCTTGGAGCTGATTCCCTGAACTCTGAGATGCTGCAGCTGCCTGACCTCGGATGTGTGCAACCAGAGATGTTTTTGCAGCTAGTACGTCGGGGGGAACCATGCAGAGTCGGTGGTTGACCTTTCCCCGGGCACGCTGCTGCACACGGGCGCACAGATGCACGGTCACACCCGTGTTCTTTAGGAAGTGAGACGGCACAGCTGGTCGGGGCTGTGATCCCGAGCGAGGCGCTTACCTCCTTTGAACCTCCCCGTCTGCAGCTTCGCGTGGCTGTTGATAGAATGAAGTAGGATAGTCTGAAACCATTTAGCAAGAGCCTGGCACATTAAGGCATTGAAAACATTTCTTCTCTTGACCCCACAGGCCGCTCCCAGACTTTTCCAGTTATAAATCAACCCATCAGTCAACACCGTTGACTAAATGAGTAGATCGTTATGACACACCTGCCTTGCATGGGACCCTCTGGTTGGCTCCCAGCGAACCTCAGAGAAACACAGGGCGAGGACTGCTCGGAAGGCAGTCTGGTCCGCAGAGGAAGGAAGATGTGCTGGAACTGCAGGGGGTGGCTCTGGGGTCTGATGCGGGCCTTCTGGGAGGAGGAGGGTGGTTGAAGCTGGAGGGGTGGGCCTCCACGGGGAGGAGTGATGGCAAAGCCTCCAAGCGGGTCCTTCTTGAGATCAGGGGCCCGCAAGTTGGCTGTGGGATAGAGGTGGGAGTTGAACCGAATGGACAAGTGTGTGGATTCGATGAGGCAGGGCCCTGGGTGCCAACTTAAGGCTTTTGGAATTTATCTTGGACCAGTGGCTCTCAACCCTGAGCTGGCATTAGCGTTCCTTGTGGGGTTTGCTTTGCCGACTGCTGGGCCCCACCTCCCAAGTTTCTGATCCAGCTGATCTGGGGTGGGCCCCGGGCGCTTGAATTTCTGACAGGTTCCTAGGTGCTGCTGGTCTGGGACCACATTTTGAGGATGTCTGACCTAGAGGCAGTGGGGGTTATTTCTGTTGACTGGGGAGTCCCCGGCGAGAGCAGCTTGGGGAGGACCAGGGGAGGAGAGCATTTGGAGATGCGAGGAGATGGGTCTCAAGCCTCGGGTGGTGGAAATGGAAAGGAAGGAGGATTGACAGTCTTTGTGACTGTCTAGTGATGGGAAGAGGGGAGGAGCCTGCAAGTATGGGGGTGAGGGAGAAGGCTGACTTTGGAATGAAGACCAGGAATCTGTGTTCAGGCATTTGACATTTGTAGAGGCAGCAGTGGGACTTTGAAAGGGGGACTCTGGGTGGCGCTCTGCAGGGGTAGGGGGTGGGATGGTGGTGGGACTCCCTGTGGAGGCTGGGAAGCCCATCACGCCTGTGCTGGCCCAGGGATGCTCCTGAGGCCCCCTAGAGGGTTGGTGCAGAAGGGCCTGCAGTCACAGGATGGTTTTTCTTTCTTGGGAGCAGACTTGCTCATGGAAGCAGACTCACAAGCCCATTTGCTCCATCCTCTCAAACCACCTGCTCTAACCCATCAACAGAAGGAGACCTAAGACCCGCTCCAGTTAACCCAGGAGCCGCAGCCTCCTAAAAAGAGAGGCTTGGAGGGTTCCCTGAGCACTGGAATTCCAGTGTGGTCTTTGTAGGATGGCGAGGTCACCAGTCAGGAGGCAGGCCCCCTCGGACAGAGGAGAGAGCATCAAACAGTTGCAGAGCATGGAAAAGACAGGTTTTCTTTGCATTAACTTGAAAGTATTTCCTACGTTACACTGAGAGGTTGTGCTAATGTTAGGAAGTGGTACAGACCTTTCTGTCCATGCTTTTTCCAGCTACAGGGAGAGCTAGTCCTGCTTTAGGGAGTGGGGTTGGGGTAGTTAACAATATCCAGTTTGTAAAGCTCTCTTAAAGCAGCACAGAAGCCCTTCAAAGCAAGCTTCTGGAACAAAGAGAATTGAAAGGGAACCACTCAGAACTGTCGGAGTATCAGGTTACACCTGGTACGTTTTCTTCCACCCAAACTCCTTTAGTAGGAGATCACGTCTCAGAGGATGTAAGATTTCTCTTTTGAGAGCAGCATCTCACTGAGGATTGTTCTATGCGTTAAAACCAAGTGGCCTCAGGGCCTCCAGGCGCATCTGCCAGAGGCGTCTGGTCCCCTCAGTTCTGCCCCTCTGGCTGGTGTTTGCAGCCTCTTGCGTCTGATGTCAGCTGAGGCTCATTCCTGGTGCCTCCTTGCTGCCATCCATGGAACAGGAAGAGCGTTTCCCTGCATCTCACCTCTCAGCAGAGGTGGTGACCTGAGGAATAATGCAGATCCAAATAGCCCTGCTCAGCTCTTGGGGCCACAGGGCAGCAACAGGCTGGAAGCCGGGGCAGAGCCCCATAGTCAGAGGAAGGCCTGGCTCGTGCAGGAGGTCCAAATCCAGGGTACTGCTAGTCAGTGGAATCAGGCAGGAGGTGGCTAGCATCTCTGGCACCCAGTTAAAAGCAAGGAGAGTGGTTCTCACCCCTGGCTGAATGTCAGAATCTCCTGGGGAGCTTTTAAAAGATATCAGGGACTGAGTTTCTCCCCTCGGGATTTGAATTCAGTTGGCCTGGAGTGGGGCCAGCACCTCGGGAGTTTTCAAAGCTTGCGCAGTGACCCCGGGGGCAGCCAGGGATGGGAACCCCCGAGCCAGGGTGGGGGGACGCTGGAGAGCCGTGCCGGTGCCTTCTCTTCCAACACCCCCCACCCCCTAAGGCCAGTCCAGTCAATTTCAGTTTCCAGCTCATTCCATTCTAGTCCAGTCCAGTCCCGTCCAGTTCACTCACATTTTCTTGAGTGACTATTAATGGCAGAGACTGGAAAAATAAGGAGGCATTATTCCGTTCCTGCCTTAGAGGAATAAACTGCTTATTAGGTTGTGACAGATGCCTCGTAACAACAGGGGATGGCGGGCTGGAACACGGTGTCGGGGAGGGGCAGGGAGCAGGAAGGTTAGGGAGAGATCAGGGGGGCTGATGAGTTTTTATTCTGGGCTGAGATCCCATGTCGGGGGCGGGGGGCAGGGGGCGGGAGGGGACACAGAGGCACTTTTCAACAGGATATTTTCTCACTGGTACATTTTCTCGCCAGGATGACAGGGTGAGCGTTAGTGACACTTCATGGTGCCGAGTGCCAGCGAGACTGAGACCGCGGAGGGGCAGGGTGAGGTCCTTCCTAGCGCTGTCTCCCAAGGGTGAGGGCTGTGCCCCGCCGCCCCTGCCCCTGCCAGGTGCTGGTCCAGGCCACATCCCTCTTGAAAGCCCTGTCCCAAGAGGGCAGGGGGCGGCCAGGCAGAGTCTAGACCATCAATCCCTTTATCCGTCTCTCGACACTGTTGCCATTTTCTTTCCGGATTGGTTGGAAACCAGCATGGGGGTCCCTCCAACAAAGACCTTCTAAAGCCAGACCTTCCCCGAGGGGCTGGACTGCGCCGGTGTGAGTGTGTTTGTACGAGGTTTTCTCCCCAAGGTGGGATTCTCCCTGTGTCGTGTCCCATGAGAACTGCTGAGAACTGGCCCTTTACCCTGTGGCTTATGAATGCAAACACTAGGCTGAATGAATGATAACTGGTTTTGGAAGTGCTAGACCCAGGAGGGCCTTTGACCTCCACAGGCAGCGCATCTCAAGAAGACTGGGGCCCCTCATCAGTTGAGCGCATCCCCCAGGGAGCGTGGACCTCTTTCCACGTGGGGCCCACCCCACGCCCTGTGTCACCGCGGCCCACTTCATTTTAACCGTGGAAGTTTTCACTGACGGTTGTCGAGGTGTTCTGCATGGAGGCCTTTACGCACAGCTCCGGTGGGGAGCTGCTTGTCCACCCCAGCCACCCTCTGCTGCCACTTCTTCAGTCTCCCCAAAGTATCATAGAGAATGAACTCAAGTTTTCACTTCAAAGGCAAGGAGAGAAGGCCATGCTTTCTGGCAGGTAATGCATTGCCACTTTAAGACAGTTTTATTTGGGCAGTAAAACTTCTGAGTTGTTCTTGGCCGAAGTTCTAATGAAATGGAAACCTCGAAATCTGCTTGGAGCAGTAAGTACAGTCTCACCCCATGTTTCAAGGACTAAAGGTTGTAGGCGATCTTATGAGTTGATGTGATTTATTTTCATAGAGGATTGTGATTGATGCCTCCTTTCAGAAGGCAGAGGAGGCTGTATCATTTGGTTTGAGGGAGCTCTGTACCTGAGATGGGAGGGGCTGGAGAGCAGTGCTTCTCAAAGTGTGGTCCACAGGCCTGCAGCATCAGTATCACCTGGGGACTTGTTAGCGCTGCGCATTCTCGGCGAACATCCAAGACCGCCGGGTGATTCTGATGCACACTGGAATTTGAGAACCACTGCTTCAGTATGTCCTGGCTTTTAGGAAATAGTGTTGGGAGAGAGAGAAGAAAGGATGTTGGTGACAGCCGAGGACAGATCAGCCCAATTTACTGAATCTGTGCTAGCAAGGGCAGTCTTGAGCATGGACCCAGAGGAGGGGCAACGGACTGCAGGGCTCAGGGAGCAAACAGACGGTCCCCCAGCGCTGGCCCCGTGGGGTTCCTCATGGGAGGTCTACTTTGTTTGCTTCTCAGACGGGTAGTTAGCAAGTATCCTGGGGAAGGAGGGCAAATTGTTTTAATGCTGTTAGCATTGGTTTCAAATGAGGAGAGAAGTTCTCTGCATTGTATGTATATTTTTTAGAATTAATAGTCATTCCACTAAAGCAACGAATTAAAGATCCTAGTCCTTAAGTTTTTCATTCAATTTACAAATCATGTTCTATTTATAATCTGGCAAGTTTTTTATAATCCCTTTTAAGGGGCCTTTGGACAACGTTTGATCCTGTTTATAAATTTGGTGATTAACAACATTTAAACTTTTAAAAGCGAGTTTAGAAATGTAACACTCCATTTCATTTTCAAGGTCTTGCTGCCTGGGTAAAAAATAAACCCTTTGCAAGTACTTAAATGATTCTCATCCATAATGAGCCACTTGTCTTCTAAACGTGTACGTTCTGATACTGCTTATGAACCTGACACAATTTTAAAATCACAGGTGTAACTCATTGCTGCACTTTAAATTAGAATTACAAATCGAAACCATTAGGTACTCTGCCAAGTTCTCTTAAACACTACAAGTTCTGAAAAAAGTACAAATCCCCCATCACGAAACTGTTCCCACTTCAGGTCTGACTTCATGTTTATTTAATTCTGAGTTTCCCAGGGGTAAGATGTGTTTTCCTCAGGTGGGCTTTTGGGGGATGATTGAAAAATAATTTAAAAAATTAATAAGAAAGGAATACATCTTTGAACGTGAACCCAGAAAAGGGGTGCTGTTGCACCCCTGGACCCGCTGCCTTCTGTCACCCCCTTCCCAACACAACTACTGGGCCGGATGTTTCAAGTCCCACATTAGTTTTATTCTTGGGCTCCGTGAATCGGTGCAACCTGCAGAGAGAAAGCCTAGGCAGGGAGCCGGGCCAGAGCTAGGTGGCCTTTCTGCCCTCTGGCTGCTGGGGTCTCGGGCAAGTGTGAACGAGGATGACTGACATCCGTTTTCCTCTTTCTGGGCAGGTTGGCCTCATCCAGCTTGGGCAGGAGCAGGTGCTAATCCAGCCCCTCAACAGTTCCCAGGGACAAGAGCATCTGATCAGGCGCAAATGGTCCTTGACACCCAGTCCCTCTGCCGAGGCCCAGCTGCCCGGGCAGCTCTGCCAGGTCCTAACAGGTGAGTCTGGGAAGCAGCCTGAGTGGCTCACAGCACATGCCCGTTTGGCACCATTGCATGTGCCCAGACCATCCCCACTGGTGCGCTGCCAAATGCCCTGAAGTCATGTGAGCAGGAACCTTCCTTTCCCTGTATTTTGAAAGCATTTTCTTTTATTGCCCGTAAGGTTGCTTGCTTTTCCTTTCTATGTGTATTAATGGCAGCATTTCATGTGTGGCAGCCCCTTTGAAAAAGGCATTTCTGCAAAGAATCTAGGATCCCTTTCGTGCAGTGTCTCAGTTTTATAGACCAGGAGCAAACTGAGGCCTAAAAAATCTCAGTGGCTTCTTGTTATCAACCCCGAGGTTGGTGGCAGAGCTCGGATGAGAATTCCTTCTCCTGGCACCCCAGGCGGAGCGTGCTCTCCTAATACAGTGGTGCTCAGTCCTGGCTGTGCTAATTCAAGTCACCTGGGGTGGGGGGTAATGAAGCAGTGGTTCTCAAAGTGTGTCCCCTGGGCGAGCAGCATCAGCAGCCCCTGGGAGCTTGTTAGACCTGTGTGCTCCTGGCCGCCCCCTCCCCCCCCGAGTCAGAAACTATGGCGGTGGGTCCAGTAATCAGTAGCTTCACAGGCCATCCACATAAATCTGATCGTGCTTAAGTGTGAGAGCCACTGGTTTAAAAATGCCACATGCAGCTGAACCGCTCGAAATCCTGATATAATTGATCTGGGGTGTGACTTGGGTGTGTTTTTAAAGGTGGTTCTGAGAAGCAGCTCGGGCTGGGAACCTGGGGTTCTTCTGTTCTGTGCCTCTATTTGAGATTATCTGTCAGGAGTTTGAGGACGTTTCATGGTGCTGTGTCACGAGCAGTCTTGCCCGGAAGTGTCCCCTGATGAAGACAATAGCCTGCTGCTCACGGGTGGCACTTCCCCCCTGGAGAGCAGGGGACCCCATGGCTGACCTGTGGGAGCTGGGCTTTTGCAGCATAAAGACTTACCTTTGTGTAAACATATAGCATGTCTCAGTGGAGTATTCCAGTGACCTTGGGAGTAAATCGATTCTGACTCTCCTTTAGAGCCACTTTGTTATTTATAAGCCAGCCTTACAGCTCGGCTCAGCTGGTCCCTGCAGTCCTGTCCACGTAGTCACCCTCCTTAGCCTAGTCTGCAATCAGCAGGGAGGTATTGGAGGTGATTTGCTGGATCAGGGTCACCTCTGCAACCCCAGGAGAGAGAATGCCACATTAGGGTTTTGCTCTGTTCCTTCCCGCACCCTTACAAAAAGCGGGAGAGAGAGAGACCCCAGCATAAAATTACTCACAGCTGAAAATTACCCTTTACTAGGAAGCAGGGGTTTTGTTAAGTCTCACGGTTTGGCTATGCATTCGGGCTTGATGTTGGTGTGTTATTTTAAACGTTAGGCTCCGACTTTACCTGGGTCAGTCTTGGTGGATCGTTTTTTTTCTTTATCTGCTTTCAGAGTAAAGGACTATTGGTGCATTTTCTGCAGCTGATCTGAACATACTGTTTCCGAGGCAGGGGCATGACTGTAAGGCAGAGGTTCTTAGCCCTGGCTGTCCTGGGCATCACTGGAGGGGGGCGGCTTTAACAACTACTCATACCCCAGTCTTGCCCCTAGAAAGCCACTTTTATTGGTCTAGGGTGCAGCCTGGGCATCTGGTGATTTAAAACCTCCCCAGGTGGTTCTAAGTTTAGCTGGTGCTGAGAGCCGCTGTGCTAAGACGCTTAGCACATGAGTAATAGCACCTGTGGGCCAGCGGAAGCGGGTTTTCTCGGATGAGAACCACCAAGCAGGGCCATGAGGTAAAACGCAAAGGCAAATATATTTTATTCTCCCTTTTCCCTCCACTCAGGTCAGTGCTTGTCAAGGGCTAGTCGGTGACCAGAAACCCAGGGTGCCGGATGATGATCTCATGGAATATTTGTCTAATTACCAGCTGCCAACCTCTTCAGGGGCGGGTACCAAGGATTGCTGACAAAATGATAAATTGTGCTTGTGTTTGCATTTTTGTCCCTAGAGCGATTTTGGAGGCACTCTTTTGATGGACTGTTTAGCCTTTAGTGAAGGAAATAAAATGAGCAAAACCAGGGTAGGGAGAATGTGCTGGAAATTAAGTACAAACAAGAGCAGCCATGCCAGGCTGCAGGGAAGAATGCCTGAATTTGCTTACAAACCAGCCCCCTCTCAGAGCCCCCCAAGTCTCACGTCAGCTGCTCGGCCACGCGGGAGCAAGGTGTCTGTTTAAGGTGGTGGCAACGCAGGCTCTGTCCTGGGTGAGAACACAGACACAGGAACAAAGTGTGTATTTTGCTGTTGGCCCTTCTTGCTTTGTTGAACCCCTGAGTAAATTTTATTGCTGTCTTGAGAAAGACAGTGGGCCTTCTAAGAGGCTTAGCTAATAAGCATTCAATTAGGCCCTATGTAGTTTGGATTAACTTTCACACATGGTGGGGTTTAGAAACTGGGAAACTTAATTTATGAAGACACCAGCGAAATACATTCTTGAAGTTTCCCAGAAAACGGAATCAGAGTAATCCAAGATTTCCCAGGGGAACGTGTTTTTTTATGGCAGAACGTGGCAGCCAGAGATGTCCTTGATCTTGTGTTACCCCCGACCTTGGTCGTGGCCCGGGGCAGCCAGCTGGCTCGTGCAGGTGGGGGGAGTCTGAGAACTCTTCCTCCTCCGTGAAGCACTCAGTTTACCTGCCAGTTGAGTCTCGGCAAGCTGCCACGTTCTTTGGGCGGAGAGAGGGACTGACGCAGCAAAGGCCATTTGGAAGGAATCGCGGCCTTCTCTTGGGTGTTACAGAAGTTGCAATCTAAAATCTTCCGGGCTCCCGGAGAGGGATCAGGCAGATCCTATTTCCTTTATAGCTCCTAATTTTAGGACCTTATAAACTAATTCATAAAATATCACTCCAGCTTGGAACTTGGCATGAAAATATGGAGTCTGGGAACCTTTTTTCTTTTTCTTTTCTTTTCTTTCTTTCTTTCTTTCTTTTTTTTTCTTTTCTTTTTTTTTTTTTTTGGTGAGCATGAGTTTTTGAAGTTTTTTTTTTTGAGGGAGGACTGTTCTCAACAACTAAATTGTACTTTGGATATTTTGAAATGTTTCTTGATTTTTTTTTGAGTGGATATTTTGATTTCAAAACTTTTTGCGATTCCTGTTTTAGTTTCTCCATTCAAATTATGCAAGAATTTGCATCTGTAATATCTGTATGTACTCTGTAATAAATAATTGGTGGGGACTGTGCCTTGTATCAGTGAAGATTCATTTGAGTGGAAATGACAGAAATCAAACTGGCTTAAACACTAATGTCATCACTGCTTCGGGCTCCTGGGACTGAGGACGAGAGCGGGAGGCTGGACATCAGGTGGGCTTCTCAGCAGTTCCTTATCTGGCAACTTTGTCTTCAGCTGGCTTCTCTCCTGGTGACAAAGAGGCAGCTGGGCTGAGGATATAAACTCTTGTGTTAATCAGGAGTTGAAGTGGGTTGACTTGGATCACAACTTTAATTCCTTTCAGTTCACCACTGGTTTCAGATGTCTTGAGGCAGGAGCAGAAGAGCTTAGCTCAGTTCCCACACGACTGTGGAGATATTACTCTGCGTGCCGTTCCACTCTTGTCCTGACTTCCTGCAAGGTACCACTTACTTAGCGGGGGGCATAGCTCAGAGGTAGAGAGTGCTTAGCGTGCATGAGATCTTGGGTTCAATCCCCAGTACCTCCGTTAAAAAAAAAGAGACACCACTTACTTGGTGAAAGTCTGGTGGAGTAGGTTTGGGACACCTCTAATCCGGGTCTGATCTATCATTCCAGCCCATGTGGTTGATAACGTCACAGTTCTGTTCTTATCCTTACAGTCTGTTCACGTAGAGATTTGGGTATAGTTAATATGCAGAATTTGGGGCTTTCCCTTTTTGGATCTCTCTTTCTAGCATGTCCAGAGTTAGTTTCTAGTTACTTCTTTGCCCTGAAGTCTGTCCTTTGATTCTTCAGGCTTGCGGATCGCAGGCTTTCTGCTGGAGCACCAGCCGCCCTGTGTTGCACTGACTCAGTCTGTCTGCAGCCCTCTGTGCTGCTCTTTTCTTCCAGTCTTTGACTCCCCACCAAAATCTCCTGCACTGACTGACTTTCCCAGTAATGCAGTCATTGGGGCTTTTGTACTTGGTGTAAGTTTGCAGTTGCTCCCTGCAGGGGATTCAGGTCTGTTAGGAGCTTGTTGGCCATGCAGCGTTCCACGTGAGAGTGGGTCTTTGGGAATGGCTGAAATTTGCATTGTGGTTTAGAACATAGGCCTTTTTGTTTTAATAAATGTTTTATGTGTAATTTAAAAGAATATGTATTCTTTAATTGTTCTGAACAGTGTTCTGTGCATGTTCATTAGTCGGAATTGTTGTGATGTCAAATCATTCATATCCTCATTATTTTTGGCTTGCTTGATTTGTTTGTTTTAATTAGAGGTGTATTAAAAATCTCATAACTTATTGTGGTTTGACCTATTTCACCTTTGAATTCTGTCAGTGTTTTCTTTATAGGTTCTTAGGCAGTATTGTTTGGTGTATAAGGGCCTAGGAGCCGTATTTCTTTTATTTTTATTATTATGTCCTGGGCCATTTTTTATCCCTGGTAAAGCTTTTGACCTCCTATCTGCCTTCATCTGATACTAACATTGCCAGGCAGTTTTTATTTTGGTCAACATTTACCTGTTTTTTCTTTTCCCTTAGTTTTATTTGCAACCTTTCTCTATCAGGGTATTTTATATGTTTCTTAAAAGTAGTAAGTATCTGAATTTTTTTTTAAATGTCCAATTTGAGAGCATCTGTCTTTTCATTGGAAAAGTTAGTATTTTTATACTTACGGTGTTACTGATACAATTACATTTATTTCTACCCTGTTGTAGAAATAACATTTCTACATTTATAATACTGTGCTTTTTCCTGGCTTCTGTTTGCTGAGAGTTAAATGAACTAATGTAGAGGGGTTTTCATTAAGTAGAAAGTATTATTACAACATTAAGGTGTCATGTCTATATAGAAAAGACACATAGAGTGGATTCCCTAAAGCCAAGCCTGAGGTGAAGACTTGGGTGCAGGGGGTTAGTTTAGGGCAGGGAGGGGAGGGTCCCAGGAGGCAGGGTGGAGAGAGAGACAGGGAAGGGCAGAAACCAGTGGAAGGTGAGTGTGTGCCGGGGTGTTGCTCTGGGCACTGGTGGAGTCTGAGAAGTGCATGGAAGCTTCCATAACTGTCGCGAGGCTGCACGTGGTGGGGAGCTGGAGTGTTTCTGGTGGCTCGTTTCTCAAATTTCTGGGCTGCTCTTGTGTAGGCCAAGGGGGCATTAAGGGCTAAGAGCCTGTGAAAAAGATAAGGCCAGGGTCCAATGCTTGGGGAGGGCACGGGTTGCCCACCACAGCGGAGGCAGAGGTGGGCGACATGAGGTGCCACAGGAGGGCCTGCACCGAAAGGGGCTCCTGTATGCGTCCTGGCTTGGAGATAGTGCCCAGCAGGAGGGATCACTAACCATTTAAAAATGCTAACAATTTAAGAAAACTTGTTACTTCTAAACATTCCTGTGTATTCAGTTAAAAAAATTCTTCCTGTGTGAACAATTAATCGATCTATGGTAAATCCCTACCTTCCCTCTTCATCCTTCCTTCCTTTTAAACTTTCAGTCATCCAGCAAAAGAAGCTCTGAGCTCTCTGAAGGAGTGGCCAGAGCACTGCACCCCCGGCCCCCCAGAGGCTTGGTGAGGGCCATCTGGAAGGAAGCTCCCTCTTGCCTGGTAGGGGGCCCACCTGGCCCCTTGTGGTTCCCTCCAGAGGTTCTGCTTTCTGGACTGATGGCTGGAGAATTGGGAGAAATGGAGAAGCCAGGCCTGGGGGCAGTGTTTGAATGAATCTTTATGTAACTATTATTTTTATTCTATCTGCTCAGCGACTGTGTGTGTGTGTGTGTGTGTGTGTGTGTGTTTTCTCTAAATTGATGTGATATATTTTATTTTGGGATCTCAGTATTTAAACTTGTAATGTGCCCTGTTATTCAAGGCAGTCATTTATTTGCCCAGCCAGTGTTTACTTGATGCTGACTGTGTGTCAGGCCCAGTCCCGGACGTGGGACACCCTTCAGTGGACAAGAGATCAAAGTCCCCATTCTCACGAAGCCTTCATTCTAGTGGGTGATTGCTTACGGCCAGCCTCGTTTTGGATGAGCTCTGGGGAAGAGGGTTCCCAGTCCCCTGGTCATCCCTTCCTCCTGTGCCCACCTCCAGGGAGTCCAGGTTGGAAGGACTTTCTGATTCCCAGTGGAGTTCAGAGAAGAAAGGGGATGAAAACCAAGCCACTGGATGGATAGCTGTGACTTTGCAGCGTGAAGCAGGGGTGTCCAGACACAGGATGGGGGTGTTCTGAGTGGCACTTTGCTTTTGTGCAGGGGCGGGAGTCTCGCTTCCCACACTGCCTGCCACCACCTGCTGGCCTCCGGCACGGCCTTCCAGCATCCTCTTAGAATTCTCTGCTTTCCTTTACCTCTGGGACCAGCAGGTGGGTTCAGTGAGACTGGAGAGTCCCCCTCAGAACCTGACTGCAGTTCCGGCCATGGGAGCATTTTCTCAACCGGGCTTCGAGCATCATGGAAGCATTCCTGCAGGGAACCGTCACTCTGTGTGCTCTCTCCTGGCACCACCCGGCTTCCCTTCCTTCCCGGCCTCCAGATGCTAACACTTCCCAGGGTGCACTTGTGGCCAATGCTGCTCTTTTATTTTATTTTTAATGAAAAATATTTTTTAAATGGGGAGAGGTAATTAGGTTTATTTACTTATACATTTGTTTATCTATTTATTTGAATGGAGTTCCTGGGGATTGAACCCGGGACCTTGTGCATGCTAAGCACATAGTTTATCACTAGCCTCCCCCTACCGCTGCTCTTTTATTTGCTCTCTTGGGGTCCTCATCTGGTTCTACCCTGGAGCAGCACTGCTCCCCGCTCGCTATCTTCCCAGTCTGTCTCGAGCCCCTCATCTTCCCGTGTTCTGTCCGCACGTCTCCAGTGACTGTCTGGAATGGTGGCCTCTCCCATCACTTGGTGGTTCTGAACCAAATCCTTATCTGAGGATGTCTGTCTCCACCAGCCTGATACCAGTGTTCTAACCCAATTTTTTCCCAGCCACCTAAACTCAAAATTACCTGTTTACTCTCTGATCCTTGTGTCCTTGTATTCACCATCTTTTTGTTAGCTTATTTTGTTATAGCTGCAAAGGACTTTTGTATTACCCAGACTGACCAATTGTTCACATTTTCCTCCTGTAGCTCTAGTTTTCTTTCTTGCTCTTTCCCTCCCCTCCTTCCTTCCAGCCTCCCCAACCCTCTCCCCCTCCACACGCACTTTTTTTCGTCAATCACTTGAGAGCAATTTGCAGACATATTCCTTTATCATTAAACACATTTATTTATTTATATTTCCTAAGAGCTCTTACTACCCACTGTATGTTTGTCAAACCTAGGATGTGAGGGGGTGAGAGTAGAGCTCAGTGGTAGAGTGCGTGCTGAGCATGCCCAAGGTCCTGGGTCCAGTCCCCAGTACCTCCAGTAAATAATAAGTAAATAAATAAATAAACCTAATTACCTCCTCCCTGCCAAAAAATAACCTAGGATATGAAACATTGACATGGTACTATTATCTGTTTATACCATGTGTATATAAATTTTGCTGGTAGTCCCAGTAATGTCTTCTACAGCTTTCTTTTCTTGGTCCAGATTCTAATCTAGACTCACACATTGCATTGACTTGTCAAGTCTCCTTAATCTCTCCCAGTCTGGCTCAGTGACTGGGTATTCTTCTTTTCTGATCATCACATTTCTTCAAAAATACGAGGTCAGTCTAGTTATTTTGTAGGAGGTCTCTACATTTGGTTTTGTCTGATGTTTCTTCACGGTTGAACTTAGATTCTGCGTGTTTGGCAGGAATAGCGCAGAAAGGATGCTGTATCCTTGTCAGTGCCTCTTATCAGGAGGCACCTGCTGCCAGTTTGTCTCATTATTGGGGATGTCAACTTCTATTACTTGGTTCAGGTTGTAATCTGCTGTAGAATCATTATCTTTCCATGTGTAATTGGTGAGTAACGTGTGGGCTATTTTGAAGGCGCGTATAAATATCCTGTTCTTCGTTAAACTTTAACTCACTTCATTTTAGCATCTCTTGATTCTTGGCAGACTCAGTTTTTAGTGCAATGGCTTCAAAATGGTGCTTTTCTAACCATTTCCTCCACATTTTAAATTGGTGTTCTCCTGCAAAGAGAGCTCCCCCCTTTTCCCCATTTATTTCAGTGTGGACTTAATCGACTCTTCATGGGTACTATTTACTTACTTCTTTTGATGTTCAGATGGTTTCAGATTTGGCCTTGGTGAGAGTAACTTTTGAAATCAGATATGGTTATTAGATTTTCTAGAGGCTTTTGCAGCATTGTGGAGACGTGTGTGTGATTGGTCTTTTTAGATAGAAAAGTATTGTACATTATGTAAATGAATTTCCTAATATTATACCAACCTTGAATTCCTGGTGTAAATCTCAGTTGTGGTCCATCAGTTCCTTAAAGTGAGTTGCATTCTATTTGCTAATGTTTTGTTTAGGCTTTTTGCATCCATATTCCTATATGATGTTACTCTGTAATTTCCTTTTTTATGTATGTGTTATCACTGTCAGTTATCAAAGTCATACTAGCTTTTAAAAAAAATGTGGAAATTTTCCTTTGTTTTCAGTGCTGTGGAACAACCTATGAATCACTGAGGCTGTCTGGCCTGTGAAGGTTTGGTAGAATTCCCTGTGGACTCATCTTAGCCTGATGTTTTTTTGTGGCTGTAGTTCCTTTCTGACTTTCTCTGTTTCTTCTATAAAAATCGGCCTGCTTAAGTTTTATATTAGTAATGGGATCAATTTTGGTAAATTGTATTTTTCTAGCAAATCTCATCTAGGTTTTCAAATTGATGTGCAGAGAGGTCCCCCCCTCCTTACTTGATGTATTAAATAATTATTTTTCAATGTGGATCAAACTAGATGGCATATTCCTAGGTCACAGAGCCTTGGGTCTATTAAAGGTGTATTTTGGCTTATGGAATTATATGGGATGATCTTTTTGTTGTCTTTCTCTTTATTGCTCTTGAAAATCCATTTTGCTTTTGGAGGCCCAACTTAGATGTCACCTCTTCCAGGAAGTCCACCCTAATTTCCTCACTTAGTTTCTGGAATCCCAAGGTGCCTTGTCTGCATTCTGAATATCACATTTATCTCTGTCTGCTGTTTGTGTCTAAGGCACTCTGGGTGGAAGGCAAGACTCTGCTTGCTGCTGTAACAAATTACCATAAACTTAGTGGCTTAAAACAACACAAATGTGTTATCTTGCAGTGCTGGAAGTCAGAAGTCTCCAATCAGTTTTACTGGGCTAAAGTCAAGATGTCAGCAGGCCTTCACTCCTTCTGGAGGCTCTAGGGGAGAATCTATTTCCTTGCCTTTTCCAGCTTCTAGAGGCCCCTTCCTCCATCTTCAGAGCCAGCTGTGGGGAGTGGAGACTTTCTCATGCTGCATCACTCTGACAGCTTTGTAGTCAGATCTCTCTCTACCTCCCTCAGATAAGAACATGCATGATTACATCAGGCCCACCTGGGTCATCCAGTCTAATTCCCCATCTCCAGACCCTTAATCACATCTGCAAAGCCCCTCTCACCATGTAAGTTAACACATTCACAAGTTCAGGGGATTAGGACGTGGACATCTTTGGGGGACCATTATTCAGCTTACCACATTCATAAGTGTATTTCCTATGTTTCCCACGAAACATATCTCATAAATAGGTTTCTTCCAAAAGTCCAAGCATTGCAATCACAGTCAGTATTGAATAATTCTTTTTTTTTTCCCCTCTTCTGGTTATCTTTCAGACGTGTTCTCTGTGAGAGCACAGAAAATTCATCACAGGGCAAGCACATTAGCCCGTCTCTTGAATATTGATTGAGAAAGAAAATCTAAAAGTCAAGCACAGAGACAAGTAAGAAAAGGACAGCATGATATTTTTTTGTACGTGTGTGTCTGAGTCCTTTTTCCCACATGCAGTTCCACCAGGCAGAGGACTTGGAAGAGAAGTGGGGCTGTCCTTTCCCAGTTCTCTCCTGTGCTCTTATGCAACACACACCCGCCCTACTTTAGTAACTCAAAGCAGAGGAGGCCTCCAGCTTAAATAGGAAAAACTGTCTCCAGCTGCAGACGGATCAAGAATGCATAGTTTATTATTTAAAGTCCACGCTGGCTGGGGCTGGCCAGGTGGCTCAAGGAAGCTCCCGGCAGCTGGCCCAAGCCTGAGGCCAGGGGAGGGCTGGTGGCCCCCAGAAGGCGCGGGCCAGGGGGCTGAGCGCGCGCGCGGCCGGCGGAGCTGCTGACTCGGTGTTCCCGGGGCGGTGGGGGTGGAGAGCGCGGCCCCTGCCAGCTCCCGCAGAAGTGTCTGATTTTTGAATCAGCAGCCTTCCTGTTCCCTCCAAGGGAGAAAGTGGGAGAGAACGTGTGACTGAGCGAAGGAGCCCGGCTTCCCTCCCAGCAGGAGGACCTGGGCCAGGAAGTCCGACACCAAGAAAGGGAAGGGGAACAGGCACTCTGTTTTGAGGGACTGTTTGTTTTTTTGGTTTTTTGGTTTTTTTTTTTAAAGAAAGGCCTCTAGGGTTGCCTTTGCCTCCCCTCCGCAGAAAGGTCTCGCTTTTTCAGTGCGCTGATTTCTCATGGAAAAGCCCAGCAGAGAGAAGTCTCAGGACATCTGCTGCCCAGTTTTCTTGGGTGTTTTCCAGCCACGAATGCAGCGGGTTCATTTTGCACAGCCTTCTTTCAAAGCAACGGGCAATTTCTTGTGCACGACCAGACAGGGAATTCGCTCGCTGGAACCGGTATGGGGTTGCATAAACTGCCTTCGGGCTGAAGGAGCGGATACCTTTCTCAATCCATTAGCAAGTCGTAGATCAAACTCCCTGTCACTGGGTTTGGACAGAGCTGGACAGTGAACCATAGGGGAAAAGCCCAAGAAAGCTGGGAGTGTTCCCGCCCAGCTGAGCAGAAAATGTCAGGCGTCATTGGTGGTCGGTGATGTTGGTGCGGATATAATCTGGGGCCAGCTGTGAAGGGCAGAGCCCCCATGGATGTTGACGCCACCCCCTTGCTCAGGGCCGCTCAGGGCTTGGGGAGGGGACAAGAGGCGTTTCTCCTTTCCAGGGAGACTGCAGACAGAGCTTGTAGGCCAGGGTCCCATGGATCCCTTAAGGAGTCTGTGCTCGGCCATGTGGGCTCCCAAAAAGGGAACGAGCATTCTTTCTGTCAGCGTTGAAAGAAGTACAACTTTCTCCCAGAAAATAAACTGTTATCCATCACTGCCAAGGGCGGCTGCTGCTTTTTGGACTCTGCTTTTAGGGGAATTTTGATTCCCTCGACCGTCCCTCACCTCCTGACCTTGACACGGAGGTGCCTCTTCCTTGCGAGGGGCTGACCGTCGACGGCCAGGAGCTGAGTGTTCAGGTTTCATGCCCGCTGTGTCCCCGGGGGCTGTCATCTGAGTCGCCCTTGGACTGGTGGTTCCGTTTCTGTGCAGCAGTTAATCATTGTGTCGGTGTGGAGTCTTCAGAGCAGGATAGAGGCAGAGGCCCTCAATTAATTTCTGTCAGGGCCTTGTTGGCTTGTCTCTGAGTTTGAAAAACTGCCTTCTTCAGTATAAATATGCATTTCCCGGCGGCGACGGACGTCTTGCTGTTCCAGAGATGTGAGCGTCCACGTTCCAAACCCTGGAGGGAAAGTGTCCCTTGCCAGCAGGCTCTCTGCTCCCGGATCTCCCTTGTTTCCTCTCCCTGACGCTTCTCCCTCCCCAAACCTGCTCCTGAAAGGGTCTCCGGGTCCCTGCACGTCCCACATGAAGACGGAGCTCTTCCACTTGATCACCTGAAGACTCTGAGGAGCAGCAGGGTTATTCTTTTCTCCAGTTCTAATGGCACACGACCTCCCGAAGCACTTAGGAGGGCCATTCCACAGCCCATCTGAAGATGCTTCAAGCGCTTTTCCTCTCCCTCCGTGTTCGCGCTGTCCCGTGAGTACCAGGCCCTCTCTGGCCCCCGTGGTGGATGGCGGGGGAGTGTGGAGAAAGAGCTCCAAGAAATGGCTGAGCCACACAGACTCTGGGCATCCTGACCCAGGGCGGGCTGGGAGGGGCCCAGGGCTTTGGGTGGGGAAGGTTGGGAATGCTCACAGGGGAACAGGGTGGGGCCGTGAAGGCTGCTGGACTTCAGTAGATTTGCAGAGTAGATCATTCCAGAGAAGGGGGACAGCTCATGTTGTCTTTCCCTTCAAACACTGTCACACACCTGGCACCTTCTAGGGCTCGGTGATCTCATGCAGCTGTGGAGGGGGCTTAACGGTGGCCAGGATGGTGAGTGCAGAGCCCAGAGTCAGGCTCGAAATGCACATGTACCACGTGATCTTGAGCAGGGACCTCACCTCCAGACTGCTGTCTCCTTCTGAAGTGGTTGCAGATGCCCTGTCATGGGGCAGACCACTGGCATGGTCTGGCGGACTGGCAGATAGCCAAGGGGCAGCAGCAGCAGCTGGAGGGCAGTTCCATTGGCATCCGGCTTCCGGCTATGGTAGAAACAGGGATCACGTGATTAAAAACATAGCTCCCCGCGGAGGAGGGTATAGCCCAGTGGTAGAGCGCATGCTTAGCATGCACGAGGTCCTGGGTTCAATCCCCAGCACCTCCACTTAAAAAAATAATTAAATAAATAAACCTAATCCCCCTATCAAAAAAATAAAAAATAAAAACATAGCTTCCCTTGGGACATCCATGTTGTGAAAAATCACAGTGTGCCCCAGCGAAATGCCCTGCTTGTGGTCGAGGCCAGGTACTTGCTAGGTTTGGGAACACAGTGACTTGGGAGGAAACAAGAACAGGAACTCATGGCCCGGAATCCAGCGTGGCTTCCTCACCTCATCTGGCTGACCAGGGTGTTGAGCCCCTAAGGTGTGTGTGCAGGGAGACGAGACTCATCCCTGCATCCTGCGGTGGCCTTTCCTGCTGCCCCGCCAGGCTCCCGGGGGATTCCAGGCTGGATCATGCAGTGGAGAAAGCAAGCTGGGAGGGGAAGCCAGAGCAGAGCTGGGTCGCTAAGCCAGGGACTCTGTTTTCCTTTCCCATGCCTTTTTTCTTTTTCTTCCTAATTCCAATGCTGACAGTACAGACTTCTTGAAGATAGTCCAGTTTCAACCATATTAAAGAGTAGTTACTTGGAGTTCTGATACACCAGTAACTACCTAAAAAGGGAAAGTATTTAGCAATAGCAAAAAAGAAAAAAAAAGAAAAAGAAAGAAAGAAAAAGAAGGAAACTCTTCAAGCTGCAGGAGGAATATAACTGATTGACTTACCGCCAGGGTGAGTGACGTGGGCACTTCCTTCAGGAGGCCGAGACCGCGAGCAGCATTGAACGGTGGCATTCGGCCACTCGCTTTGTCTTTGGGGATCCTGAGATTTACAGCTGTCCTCTTCTGCTGGTTTCCCTTCCAGTTTTCTGGGACAGGCAGCCTCTAGCAGCCTGTGTTCCAGACAACCGAACATCATTTCTGGCTGCCAGATAAAATAAAATGTTTTAAAATAACTTTTTTTTGACAAGGCTCCACTATAAAACATTTGTGGGGTGTGTGTGTGTGTGCGTGTGCGTGTGCGGGGCCGGGTGGGGGGTTGGATTATGTGAGAATTGTCTGTGTGTGTGAAGGGAAATAATAGAGTTTGTTCTCCTCCAGGGTGTCATGTTTTTGGTAACACACGTCACTGAAAAGTTGTTTAAAAAAGTGAAATTTTTGCAAAGTGAACCAAATACTAAATTAAGTATGTAGACTCATCATTTTAAGGAAATCTGGAGTGAATCCTGTAAAGGGGAGAAATTTTTGGCAGGACGTGGACCGGCTTCTCAAAATGTACTTGTCGGTTGCTTCTGTATTTTTCATAAAAGAGCATAACTGTGTGTCTAGATCAGATCTCTGGTTACTGGACCTTCTGAGTGGAACACTCTCATGCATGGGCAGCAAGACCACCACCCAGGTGTGGCCACGGTGGGTGTGCATGGCTGGGTGCTTGGTTTAACAGGTAGCAAAAAAAAAAAAAAAAAAAAAAAAAAAAGGCTCATGTGAAAAGTCTTTTGGAATATGAGCTTCAGTCATGACTGGACCCAGGATTTTTTAGTGACATGTCTGAAACTTTGTTGCTTTCTTCTGCCAGCTGGTGACTCTGTTTCCCTCTCTCTTGGCTTCATTCTCAGGCAGGTTCCTGGCAGTAGCCAGGGTGGCTCCTGGCAGCTGCTACTTCTGTGATTCTTCATGCTGAGGAGCTCAGTCACATCAGACTTTGTGAAATGGCTGGCACGGTCTTGCTTGGGTCACATCCCTGGACCAGCCACTCTGAAGAGTAGGAGTTCTCGCTTCTGTCCACAGAATGTGGTAGTAGGGAGGGGCTGCTGATGGAAGTTCTGTGATTCTGTGTGGTCCCACGTGGCCAGGGGACATTCTGTTGTCACGATGGGGCAAAGCAACAGATGCCCCCGAAGGCGGTGTGGACTGCTGTGTCAGTCTCTGCCTTTTTCTCCTGGGCAGATTCCTGGGGTGGCCTTTGCCCAGGGGAATCTGTAAAGCACTGCTCAGTCTCTGACACTGTCCCCTCTTGGCCGCCTTCTCCCTTCTTCTGAGGGCAGTGGAGGAAATAAGTCATGTTCAAGCCGCAGGCTGTGCTTGGGCAAGAGGCCGTTATAAGATGCTTCGGGTCTGTGCTCTCATCAGGTAAGCCCAGGCTGGCTCACGTATTGCAGGTAGGTGCTTTGGAAGCGTGGCAAGACTTACAAGTTTCTACCTAGCACAGCATGAGAGAAAGCCAGCAAGTTTGCTGCATTTGCCTCAGTATCAGTTACTATTGCTGTGTAACAAATTATTCCAAAGCACAGAGGAGCCAGCTTGTCTTTGCTTCATTGTGTCCGAACCTCACCTGGGAAGACCTGAGGTCTGGGGGCCGGAGTGCTGTGGAAACTCCTTCACTCATGTGTCTGGCACTGGGGGTGAGTGGCTTGAACTGTGTGTATCAATGGTTTATTCCTTCTTCTTGCTAAGGAGTAGTCTGTTGTGTGGATAATCCACAGTTTTGTTTATACATTCACCTATTGATCAGCGTTTGGGTTGTTTCCAGCTCTTAGCTATAACAAAGCTACTATGAATATTTGTGTAAGAGTCTCTTCTAATGGGCTTAAGCAAATTCCTGGATAAATATGTTATTGAGGAATGGCTGGCTCATAAAGTAAGTGTATGTTAACCTTTTTAAGAACTGCCAAACCGTGTTCCAAGGTAGTTGTACCCTGTTACATTCCCACCAGCGCCGTAGGAGAATTCCAGCTCCAGATCTTTGCAACACTCGGGATCGTCAGTCTTTCACGTTCAGCCGTTCTAATAGGTTTGTAGTGGTATCGCATGTGAATGTAACGAAGTTCTTTGGCAACGTGTCTGCGTAAATATTTTGCACATTTTTTTTTTCTTGTTGAGTTTTGGAAGTTCTTCGGATATTCTGTATACAAGTCGTGTATCAGATAAATGTGTGGCAGATATTTTTCTGAGTTCATACAATTTTTCTCCTTTTATTTTGGTAGATTTTTAAATAACGGCTTTTAAAATATAACTTATATACCATCGTTCACCCATTTAAAGTGTAAAATTCAATATATGCACCGAGTTGTGCAACCATAACCATAACTAATTTTAGAACATTTCCATCATTCCAAAAAGAAACTCTATATCTATTAAGTGTCACTCCTCATTACCCCTAACTCCCTCAGCTTTAGGAAACCGATCTACTTTCTGTCTTAACGGATTTGTCTGTTCTGGAAATTTCGTGTAAGTGGAATCACACAATACGTGGTCCTTTGAGACAGGCTTCTTTCACTTACGATAATGTTTCAAGGTTTATCCATGTTGAAATATGTAATAGTACTTCATTTTTATTGCCGAATAATACTCCATTAAAGGAATAGACCACATTTTGTTTATCCATTCATCAGTGATGGATGTTTGGGTTGCTTAAACTTTCAGACTGTTATGAATAATGCTGCTATGAACATTCTTGTATAAGTTTTTGCATGGGCATATGTTTTTATTTCTCGTGGGTATATGCGCAGGCATGGAATTGCTGGGTCCTATGGTAACTCTGCATTTAAACTTTTGAGGAACCATCAGATTGTTTTCCAAGGTGGCTGCACCATTTTACATTCCCTCTGCAATGAATGAGGGTTCTTGTTATCATCCATCTTTTTCATCATGGGCAATCTAGTGGGTATGAAATGGTAGCTCACCGTGGTTTTGATTCGTATTTCCTTGATATGTAATGATGTTGAACATCTTTTCATGTATTATTGTCTATTTGCATATGTTCTTTGAAGAACTGTCTATTTAGACCCTTTGCAACATTTTAAAATTGGGTTGTCATCTTATTGTTGAGCTGTAGTTCTTTATGTGTTCCAGGTGCAAGTTCTTTATTATGTACAGTTGAATTTCATTACTCATGGTAGTTATGGCCTATAAAGTTGCTGTGAACATTGAATTACCACTTCTCCTGGGGGAGATACAGAGTTAGGTTCCTGCAAGCTTGTGGTCACAACATCTTCATCAGCCGGTCCATAAATAACGTGGTTATAGGTGTTTTTCTGTTTAAAGAGACTTTATTTAATAATTCTTCATTTGTTAATATTGAACTCACAGACTATAGCACCATAGCTCGTGTCTGAATGAAGTTTATCCATAAGGCACAACCCAGCCTTCTTGCACTTAGGAACCTTAGGTAGCTCTTCAGTTCTACCCTTGTGGACCATTTGAAACAGTGAAATACGAAGGCACAGCATTGCTTTGTTTGACCTCAGCAGGAAATGTGCATGTTGGGCACTCAAATTTTTTTGCCACTCCGCACAGGTCAGTGAATGACTGTGAAAGTTTTATGATATTGATTTGGGGGTTACTTACAGGTTTTAGCGAATAGGTAAATTTGCAAATACAAAATACATAAACAATGAAAAGTGTGTGTGATCTACAAAGATTTTCCAATCTCTACTTTCTTTTTACATTCTTGTTGGGTTGTATCCTCTGAGGCTCCCAGATTTAATTTTGATGAAGTCTAATCTACCTAGTTTTTCCTTGCTTGTTTGTGCTTCTGGTATCGTATCTAAGAAACCATTACCTAATCCAGGGTCACAAAGATTTGTGTTTATGTTTGATAATTTAGCTTTTACAGTTAGGTTTTTTCAGTTAATTTTTATATATAATGTAAGGAAGGGGTCCAGCTTTCTTCTCTTGCATGTTGATATCCTGGTGTCCCAGCACCACTTTTTGTAAAGACTGTTCTTTTCCCATTGAGTCATATGGCACTCTTGTCAAAATTAATTGCCTCTAAATGTGTGGATTTACTTCTGGTCTCTCAGTTCTCTTCTGCTGATCTATGTGCCTAGACTTACAACAGTACCACATGGTTTTAATCACTTAAGATGTGCAGTAAGATTTGAAATGGGAAGTGTGAGTCCTCCAGTTTTTTTTTTGGGGGGGGGTTATCCTGGGTCCCTTGAATTTCCATATGAATTTTAGGATCAGCTTTTCAATTTCTGTAAAGAAGGCAGGTGGCATTTTGATAGGGATTGCATTAAATCTGTAGACCAGTTTGGGAAGTTTTGCCATTCTAACAATACTAAGTCTTCTGATTCATAAAGATATGTCCTTTTCCATTCATTTAAGTATTCTTTAATTTCTTTGAACAGTGCTTTGCTGTTTTCAAAGTATAATGTTTTCACTTCTTTTGTTAAATTTATTCCTAAGCATTTTATTCTTTTTGATGCTAATATAAATACTTCTTAATTTCATTTCTGGTTTGTTCATTGCTGCTCTATAGAAATGCAGTTGATTTTGTTTATTCATCTTGCATTTTCAAGCTTATTGAACTCATTACAACTCAAATAGTTGTGACAGATTCCTTAGAGGTGTCTATATACCCATCTGTGAATAGGGATGGTTTTACTTCTTCCTTTTCAATCTGGATACCTTTTATTTCTTTTTCTTGCCTAATTGCCCTGGATAGAACCTTCAACCCAATGCTGAGTAGAAATGACAAGGAGTGACACCCTTTCTTATTCCTGGTCTTAGGGGGAAAGGATTCAGTCTCTCACCATTGAGGATGATGTTAGCTGTTATTATTTTGTACTCTTTTTCAGGTTGAAGACATTTTCTAGACATTTCTAGTTTGAGTGTTTTTTGTTTGTTTTTATCACTGAAAGGTGTTCAATTTTGTCAAATGTTTTTTCTGCATCTATTGAGATGTCTTGTCCTTTATTGATATAACATTACTATTGCATTTTTGATTTTTGGATGTTAAATCAATTTTGCACTCCCGGGGAAAATCCCAATTTGTCATATTCCTTTTTATAAATTGCTGGATTCAGTTTATTAATATTTTGTTGAAAATACTTGCATTTGTATTTGTAAGAGATTTTAGTCTGTAGTTTAGTTTTTCTTGTGATGCCTTTGTCTGGTTTTGATATTAGGGTAACACTGGCCTTGTAGAACATGTAGATATGTGTTTCTTCCTCTTCTATTTTTTGGTAGAGTTTATGAAGAATTGGTATTAATTTCTGTTTAACAATGTTTGGCAGGATTTACCACTAAGCTATCTTTACCTAGCTTTTCTTTGTGGGTAGTTTTACAATTACTAATTCAATCTCTTTACATATAATAGGTCTATTCAGATTGTCTGTTTCTTCTTGAGTCAGTTTTTGTAGTTTGTGTCTTTCTGGGAATTTGTCCATTCCATCTGTTATCTAATTGGTTGGCATTGTTGTTCATAGTATTCCTTTGTAAGGTTTTGTATTTCTGTAAGATAAATGGTGATGTTCCTTCTTTCATACCTGATTTAATATTTTGGTTCTTTTATTTTTTTCTCCCTTGGCCAGTGTAACTAAATGTTGTTAATTTTATTGATCTTTTTAAGGAACAAATATTTGGTTTAGTTGATTTTTCTCTTTTGTTATTCTGTTGTTTGTTTCATTCATCTTATTCTCTAATTTTAGTTTTCTTTCTGCTTCCTTTGGATTTTGTTTGCTCTTTTTTTTTTCTTGTGCCTTAGGATAAAAGGTTAAGTTTTTTATTTGGAGTCTCTAAGTATTTTTGTTGAATTATCTCTTTCTACCTTCAATTTTGTTTTGTTTTGTTTTTACTTCATGTATTTTAGGGCCCTGTAAGGTACACATAAGTTAATAATTGTTCCATCTCCCTGATGAGTTGACTCTTTCATCATTAATAATGTCCACTTTATCTTCAATAATATTTTGTTTTAATGTCTATCTTGTCAGATATTAATACGGCCACTCCAGCTTTCTTATGGTTGCTGTTTACATGATATGTTTTTTCCATTCATTTTCTTTCATCCTGTTTGTTTCATTGAATGTAAAGTGTGTCTGTTGTCTACAGCATATGGTTGAATTTTCTAAATCTATTTTGCCAATCCCTGTCTTCTGATTTCATTGGTTAATCCACTCACATCTAATGTTATTACTAATATAGTTGAATTTATGTCTGCCATTAAAATTTTTGTTTTCTATGTCTGTTTTCTTTTCTGTTCCTCCAGACCTCCTGTTCTACCTTTTTAAATTAAGTGAACATTTTCTAGTATAAAATTTTAGTGCTTTTAATTACTATGTCACTGTATATTTTTGAAATATTTTCCTAATGGTTGTTATAGAAATTACCATATTATGTCTTATCAGAATCTACTTCGTACATCAGAAAGAGAAAGAAAAATACCATATGGTATCACTTACGTGTGGAATCTGAAAAAAAAAGGACACAAATGAACTTATCTACAAAACAGAGACAGGCTCATAGACATAGAGAAGAAACTTACGGTTACCAGGGGATTAAAGGGGTGGGGCAGGATTAATTGGGAATTAGAAATTTTCACCTCTTCAGGAGTAATAGAAATGTTAACTGTCTTGATTGTGGTGATTTCATGGGTACATACATCTATCAAAATTCATCAGATTGTCCTTCTGAAATATGTATAGTTTACTGTATAGGAATCATACCATAATAAAGGTGTTTTAAAAAAAGAATCTGCTTCAGATTTACTAACTTAATTCTAGTGAGACAGACAAACATTACTCCTATATAGGTCCCCTTCTGTGAGCTATTATTGTTTAGAAATACATTCATATAAATCAAAATATATATTTTATATTTGTATATTGTATTTGTATCACAAACCCAACAATATATTGTTCTTAGTACAATTTATCTTAATTTATATAACTCTTACTTTCTATAATTCAGTGTGTATTAAAGAAGCTGAGAATGGAAAATTGAGTGAGTCTGTAGAGTTTGTTATATCATTCTTCCTTTTCAGCATTTCTGCTTCTCTTCATTTCTGCCTGTGGATTTGAGTTTCCATCTGGTATCATTTTCTTACCCAAGATAACTTTACTCTCACCCCTCTGTTTTGTGCTGGTATTGTCAAGCACGTTCTATTTCTCTATGTGAAAGGTCTGACACTTTCTTTTAAAACCAGTTAAGAGAAGAGGGGGAAGAAATATGGCAGTGACATTGTTTCTTACCCTTACACGTTCTCTTTTATTATTTGTGTGTGTGTGTGTGCACGCATGAATTTGAATTGTCATCTGGGTCACTTGCTTTCAGTCTGAACAACTTGTTTTAATGTTTCTTGCAGGGAAGGTCTGCTAGGAACAAATTCTCTCAGTTACTGCTTGTCATAGAGTATCCATTTCATATTTGTTTTTGAAAGATAGTTTTGCTAAATACAAGATTATTGGTTGACAGTTTTTTCTTTCAGCACCTTGAGTGTGTCATCCCACTGTCTCTGGCCTGTATGGTTTCTGGTAAGTCTAATAAGTTAATCCTATTCAGATTCCTTTGTACATGATGAGACTTTTTCTCTTGCTGTTTCAAGGTTTTCTCTTTCTTTGGCTTTCAGCTTTGTTTGCCATATGCTTAGATGTGGATCTTTTTATATTGTATTCTACTCGGAGCTTGTTGAGCATCTTGGATGTGTCAGTTCGTGTTTTTCATTATATTTAGGAACTTTTCAGCTATTATTTCTTTAAATACGTTTTCTGTTGCTTTCTCTTCTTCCTCTCCTTGCTGTGTTCACATCGCAGTATGTTTTTGTGCTGCATGGTGGCCTACATGTCTTTGAGGCTTTGTTCATTTCCCCCCTGTTCTTCAGATTGTATATAACCTCTATCAATGTAGCCTTATATTTGCTGATTCTTCTTCTAGTTTAAATATATTTTTAGCTCCTATAATGAAGTTTTCATTTTGCTTATTGTGCTTTTCAAATCCAGAATTTCAATTGGTTCTTCAAAAAAAATTTCTGTGTCTTTATTGATACTCTCTATTCGAGACACAGTCATTCTGGCTTTCTTTACTTCTTTAAGCATGGTATCTTTTAGTTCTTTGAACATTTTTCTTGTGGCTGCTTTGAAGCCTGCTTGTTGAATCTGTCATCTGGACTCTCTCACAGGCAGTTTCTCTTATCTGCCATTTTTCCCTTTTCTGGGTCACACTTTCCTGCTTCTGTTTTATGTCTCAAAATTTTTGTTGAAAATTGGACATTTAATACTAATTGTAGGAACATAGATACTGGTTCCCCATCACTTCTTCAGATCTTCCTATGTTGTTGTTTATTTGTTTAGTGACTCAGACTATTTTGGTGATGTCTTTTTCCCTTCCTTTAGTGTCACTCTCAGAAGGCGCAGCCTTGGGCGTGGGTACAGTCACTCTGCATGTCAGTGGTTTAATTAGGGTTCTCTTTGACTGTCTCTTTCCCTGATCTGTTAAGCTGTCTGCCTCACTTGGTATCACACCCAGCTGGCAGGCTTCACTAATTGCTCACTGATTGCTCTGTTGTTTTCAACAGCGTCCTGGGACATACCTGGCTGCACAGTTTGATCCAACTAAATTCAGTTTGGGGTCTTTTTTGTGGCAAGTCTTTGAGGTCTGTTCTAAACCCAGGAGGGCTCTCCTTCACTGTACTCTCTGATGAACGACCTGGCCGACCATTTAGCTGATTGCTCTTAATTAAGAGAAGCTGCCAGCCTCACATTCGCTTTTCACTAAAACTTCATTGTTTTTGAGAGTGTCCTTAGACTTGAGCTTCCCGCACTTTATTTCAAATAACTCCCGTTCTTTTGGGGAGCACATGGGAGTTCCTTGTTCTCATGGGCAACCTCTGTCCTTGGTGAAAATCTCTGAGACACTACTTTGGACAGTAGGCAGGGTTGGTAGTCTGGGCTTCTCAGCTTGCTTCTCCTGGCATGGAATATCTGCCCTTTGAGCTAGCTGATAGGAAGGTGATTGGGTCCCCCAGCATTTTCCTGGGTTGGAACCTCCTTCTCTACATGGGAGCTGGGGGAGGAGTGGAACCTTGACCTTTTGGACGCACTCATCGGGAAATTGGACTCTTCAATTTGGACTCGGAGGGCTTGAGCAATGCTGGTGACCTGTTCCTCCTGGCGAAGTATCCTATCCCTTGATTGGCACCCGAGGGGCGGGGAAGCCCTGTCTTCTTTGTCCGCTTCTTTGATGGAGTGGAGCTTCCATGAAACTGAGCTAGGATGGGAAGGAGTGCATAGTAACTGAAATGTCGGTTTTCGCTCTTGTTCCAGACGTGGAATACAGATAGCTGCTTTCTCACAGCTCATGGGCTGAAAGGGGAAAGCGGTCAGGTTGAGACCCACGGTTGTCATAAAATTGGCTCTTCTGTACTGTGGCAGGAACTGTAACTTCTAGAAATCTGAGGTTAGCTTGCCTGTGGCGTGTCATTGTGAAGGTGATGACTCAATTTGGACAGCACTGAAGTAGATCTTCTGGGAGTACAGTCTGTGATCTGAGATTCCTCGAAGATTTCTCAAAGCAAAAGAAGTCCACTACAGGGTATGCCAGGGAGTCTGGGCTTTTTCTGTGGTGAGCAGGATGACTGGCCCTGGAAAGGGGGCATTCCAGAAAGAAAAGTAATTGGTATCCTTCTCAGAGCTGGGAAGCAGGTTGGTCATGGCAATAGTAGCTGACCTCTGGATTTCCATGGCTGGACTGTCATCTTCTCTCCTGCAGCACCCAGGCAGGGAGTGGGTTGACCTGTGGTGGGACCAAGCCCACAAGTGGTGGGCTCATGTCGCTGCTGGTGCCCTGCCCAAGGCTCCTGCTGGGCACATGGAGGCAGACGAGATTTCAAATCAAAGGCATATCCAGAGCGGATCTCAGACCCCTGTGGTGACTGATGACACAGTGTGGTCACTGCAGGTCAGGAT
Source organism: Camelus ferus (assembly GCF_009834535.1). Taxonomy (NCBI): domain Eukaryota; kingdom Metazoa; phylum Chordata; class Mammalia; order Artiodactyla; family Camelidae; genus Camelus; species Camelus ferus. The sequence goes on along the minus strand of NC_045722.1, from coordinate 21,405,119 downwards.
CCTGCTGCAGGTGACCAGGGTTCTATGGCGGCAGAATGTGCCCTGGAAGATTGCCTGCTGGGCTGGTGACGTTTATGTTGGTCTGCTCTTACACTCTTTTGGAGGAGAAACTCAGCGTGGTGGGTCTGGTTTCCAGGGATTCAAGTGACTGGAATCACATCAGACAAGGAAATTGACCCTGTACCTCGTGGAGGGTGCCCTCTTGCAACAAGACGGTCCCAGGGTCACTCGGTATGAGACAGTCTTGTGCAGGGGATGGTTGGCGCAGGTATGCCAGGATCTGAGAGAAAGTGACGTGAGCCTGGCTCAGGAAGGGTGTGCAAAAAATAGTGGGGGGAAGGACGTGGAAGTGGGGGAGGGAGGACACAAAACGGCTACCCTGTCTCTAAAAGATATGGCAGAGCAGTACCACAAAAAAGAGTGACATGACACAAATGAACTGATTTGCAAAGCAGAAACAGACTCACAGACGTAGAGAACAAACTTATGGTTACCAGGGGCACAGGGGGTGGGAAGGGATATGGGAGTTCGAGATTTGCAGGTACTAACTACTATATATTAAATACATAAACAAGTTTCTACTGTAGAGCACAGGGAGCTCTATTCGGTGTCTTGTAGTAACGTATAATGAAAAAGAAAATGAAAAGGAATATGTGTATGTATATATAGGACTGAAACATAATGCTGTACACCAGAAATTGGCACATTGTAAGCTGATTATACTTCAATTTAAAAAAAAAAGAGAGAACACGTGACTCCTGAATGTCCTGAAGAGGAACTGAGGCATCTCAGCTCCCAGCATGTTGTCAGTGTCTGGAATTGCCATATGGGAGTGTTGCCTCTCGGGAATTGAATGTTAAGACTGTTGGACTTACGGCTCATTGAGCTTCTTGTAAAGGCTGTGCTATAGAGCTTAGCACAGTCCGAATGAGTTTGTAACAGGAGACCACGCAGTGGCAGCAGATTAAAATAAACCACCCAGGAAGTGATGACACAGTCAGGTCTCTCATTCAGCGCTGGATGACTAGGGCACCGAGGGCACTGCAAAACACGCTTGCAGCATGACCTTGGCTTCCCACCTTAACTGGCAAGCAGTTCTTTCACCAAAATCCAGGTGAAGACAGAAAAAGACAAAAACACATTTAGAAAAATAAAGGAACTGGGTTATCTGTTGTCAAAACTGGCAAGGACTTCCCTTTAACTATAGAGAACAGTGGGCCTGGATTGGAAAGGGTGGTCAGTGGCCTTTCCAGAATGGCCAAACTCTGCGGAAAGAGAGCAGAAGAAATATTTTCCCTCCTCCACTTGTTTGTCCCTGGCTCTGAATTTCAGAGGATTTATGATACTTAGGAAACTGGTTGGCTGTTCCTCTTGGTTTGGCGTTTGTTGTACGGCTATCCTGCAGCTGACTTCAGGGCAGCCCTGTGGCAGGAGTTTGTTGCTAGCACTTTGTGTCTAGTATTGCCCTGTGGACAGAAGGAAGCCTGTAGATCTGTATTTAAGTGTCCCGTTAGGTCTGAATGTGCAGTAACACCCCCTGGGGAGGCACAGGATCCCACCACAGCCGGGCAGAGCTGACTACTGGACATCATGCCTGTCCACCTGCCCTCCAGCAGCAGACCTCAGATGGGACGCTGCCCAGTGTGATCAGGGAGACCTGTTCACCCCAGGTCTTGGCACTGGCTTTAGGTAGACTTCTTCTCATTGGAATTTGAGTAAATAAAGAAAACCACCTGAGAACCTGAGTACAAATAGTACAAACTGTCAGGGAAAGGATAGGCAGAGAAAACATATCTTTGGAAAGAATTTAGTTCATGACCACTGTAAGTTTTACAAAACTGGTATCCTAAATGAGATATAAGAAGATAGGGCTTTACTATGGAATAACGGTATGAAGTATCCTTAAAAAACTAAAAATAGAACTACCATATGATCTAGTGATCCCACTCTTGGGCATATATCCGGAAAAGGCAAAAACTCTTAAGTTGAAAAGATACATGCACCACTGCCCCCTCAAAGTTCATATCAGCCCTATTTACAATAGCCGAGACGTGGAAGTAACCCAAGTGCCCAACAACAGATGAATGGATAAAGAAGATGTGGTATATGTATGCAATGGAGTATTACCCGGCCACAAATGAATTTAATAGTGCCGTTTGCACCAACATGGATGGACCTAAAGAATATCATACTAAGCAAAGTAAGCCAGACAGAGAAAGACAAATGTTATGTGCTATCACTTATATGTATATTGTAAAAAATAATACAAATGAATTTATCTAAAAAACAGAAGCAGACTCACAGGCATAGGAAACAAACTTACGGTTACCAAGGGGGAAAGGGAGGGAATAAACTAGAAGTATGGGATTAACATATACACAGTACTATATATAAAACAGATAAACAACAAGACCTACCGTATAGCACAGGGAACTATATTCAATATCTTGTGATAGCTTATAATGAAAAATAATCTAAAAAAATGTATAACTGAATCATTTTGCTGTATACCTAAAATGAACACAATATTGTAAATCAACTAGTTTAAACAAAAAAAATATCTCGTCATAAACAAATTTCGGAAGTCATTAAAAAAAGAAGATAGTGCTTTAAAGAAGCAAAAGCCATAAGGATTGCAGAATGAGATGTAAAAACAGTAAGCTGAAAATAAAAGGGAGCTGGTGAAATAATGAAAGCTTAAAAAGCTAGTTTGCTGTAGCAAAATTAAAATCTGCAAAGGCGGCAGTACAGCATAGAAATGACCTCACACGTGTGAGTTAGTAATGCACAGAATAAATGTGAGATGCTTCTCTGGGAGCAAAGGAAGGACAGAAGAGAGCTTCATTTTTGGGTGATGAAAATGTTGTATTGCTGTGACGATGGTTGTGTAACTCTGGGGATATACTGAAAGTCATTGAATTGTAGGCTTAAAATGGATAAATTGTATAGTATGTAAATCATATCTCAACAAAGCTGTTGTAAAAATTAAGGGAAGATGTAAAATATCAAGTATTTTAATAATGCCCTGTACCTCAAATTTAAGAAATATTTACGAATCAGAAAAAGTAGAAAGGAAAATGGAGGGAAAAAAATGATGCTGAATTCTTTGTACAGAGGGGAAAGCCAAAGTTCTGCTATATTCTTGACATTGATCATCAGAAAGCAATACAGGGTAAAGGGTGTGTCTTAAGATTGTGAGGATAGCTTACTAGTAGAATTGCCTCCTCAGTGCTAGAGATGATAAACTCAATGAAATGTAGTTCCCACAGGAAAACAGAGAAAAGGAACTAAAAGCATGACAGAAGATCAAACATTGTCAATCTTGATAGTAAACATGAAAGCTTCAAAATTCTCTATTCAATGACAAGGACTCACAAATGACACCAGAAGTCACTGGAAAAGCCTGGGTAAAGATTTAAACATCAAACACAATTAAAAGGTGAAATTGAGACATACTTCTCAGAGTACTACAAAAGTCTTCAATATGCTTTTTATTCACTAATTGTAAAACTATTAAAGACCTACTATGTGCTGGGCACTAGTTGTTATTGAAGACCTACTGTGTGCTAGGCACTACGTATGGAGAGATGAATAAAACTAGAATGGTTCCCTTTCTCACTGAGCTTCCCGTATAGTAGAAGAGACTGTCATTAAACACAGAACAATTAAATAGTTACACAATGTGGTAAGTACTCCAAGGAAAAGAAAAGTGTGCTCTGGTGACTTAGGTGAAGGGATCCAAGGAAAGCCTTTTGGAGGAAGTGACATTTGAGTTGTGAGTACCAGTTAGTCAGGTGACTTCTGGGGAAAAGAATTTTCCAGATGCAGTTATTGCAGGTTCAGAGGCCAGGGTGTGGGAAGGAGATAAGGTGCTTGAACTCGTGAAGGTCAGTGTGATTATGTGGTGGCCTCCAGCTTGGATTTTAGAAGAAGCCACAGGACAACAGAGGGAGGCTATAGGAAACTGGGAGTGGAAGGGGGCAATCTTAGTGAATTTATAATTTGGCATAAGAAGGGTTTCCATCCTCTCTGCTACTTGGCTGGTTTGCTCCTTGTGGTGGAGCCCAAGGCTACTTGACATGTGTAAGAGCAAGAAATGGCTGACTTGGCCATCAAGGAACGTCTCACCTCTTGGTGACCTGGTGGGGGCCCTGGAAGATTGTGAGCAGGAGCCCCACGAGGGGGCCATGGTGTCAGGGGGACTGTGGCCATACTCAGATGAGTGCACCTTTCTGCGGCCATACTCAGATGACTGTCCTTTTGCCCTGGAGTGCCTTTGGCATTTGGGAAGGGCGTTCTTTGGGAAAAAATCATAGTCTAGTGACTGGGTCTAGATCAGACGAGGAGCACTTGATTTATTTCCCCACCTGTAGACCTGTCAGTGGGTTCTTTGAGCTCTCCCTCTAGGTGTTAGGGGACATCTGGGCCTCTGTGAAAGTCCAGGGGCCTTTGGAAGAGTGAAGGGCATCTGATTGTTAACTGCTCTGGGAATATGTAGGCATTTAATACGTTTGGAAGAACCCCTGACATCCAACACAAAACCAAAGAGACTTGTTCTCCCTGAGTTTCTAAAGAAAAGGGCAGAGAATTTTTGGAGCTTTTTGTCCATTGTTTACGGACTTCATTCTCTCATTCACTTAGACATTTTTAAATAATGACTGAATGCCAGCTACGTACCAGGTGCCCTTCTCAGTGTGGGAGATTCAGAGGCGAGGCGGGCAGTCCCCACATTCAAGGCCCAGATGCTTGGGGCGATGTCGAGCCCACCACCTGGGGCTGTGCTGAGTGCTTCTGGGGGATCAGGGGAGGAGTGGAAGGACAAAGCCTTCCCCTGTATTTTAGTTCTGTGTTAAAGCAACAAAGTAGAGTTCTAGTCCAAAGAATAGCCTGCCCTCCTTGCAAAGGTGGAGGAGTATCTGAGCTGTCTGAAGTTTCTTGTACTTCCTTGTCAAAGATGAAACACCACCTGTCAAAAGAAACAATACCCAGGATCCGTCTGGGGGATTCCAGGTGCGGAAGACAGGTCCGTTTCTTTTCAGTCTTTTGTTTGTCCTGTCTTGCTCCGGCTGAAACATGAGCACAGCACATTCATTAATTTCTTCCCCCAAGCTGTGTGTTGGGAGAATGTTCTTCTTTTTTTTTCTTCCCTCTTCCATCAGTTTAGGAGATAAAACCAACAAGCTGTAGTAGGCTAGTGTAATCTTTCAGCAGTAGGCGTAGCTGATAAGTGGTGGTGAAAAGCACACGATAATTCCAAGCATTTGCATTCGTTTTCTTGAATCTGCCAAACGTATCTTGATGGACCTCCAGGATGATTGTCCTTCCTGGGAATCACACGTTGTCCTGACTGTCCTGACCACATGGCTAGACACACGCTGACCCATGTGAAGGTGACCTGCCCCATCTATGCTGCTGCTGCTGCTTTTTTAAATTTTTATTGAAGTATAGTCAGTTTACAATGTTGTATCAATTTCTCATGTACAGCACAATGCTTCACTCATACATGAACATACATATATTCGTTTTTGTATTTTTCACAATAAGTTATTATAAGATATTGAATATAGTTCCCTGTGCTATACAGTATGAATTTATTTTTAATCTATTTTGTATATATTAGTATCTGCAAATCTCGAATTCTCAATTTATCCCTTCCCACCTTCTTCCCCCTCTGGTAACCATAAGTTTTTTTTCTATGTCTATGAGTCTGTTTCTGTTTTGTAAATAAGTTAATTTGTGTCTTTTTTTTTTTTTTTAAGATTCCACATATGAGTGATATCATATGATATTTTTCTTTCTCTTTCTGGTTTGCTTCATTTAGAATGATAATCTCCAGGTCCATCCATGTTGCTGCAAATGGCATTATTTTACTCTTTTTTATGGCTGAGTAGTATTCCATTGTATATATACATACCACAACTTCTTTATCCAGTCATCTGTCGATGGACATTTGGGTTGTTGTTTCCATGTCGTGGCTATTATAAATAGTGCTGCTGTGAACTTTGGGGTGCATGTGTCTTTTTGAATTAAGGTTCCCTCTGGATATATGCCCAGGAGTGGGATTGCTGGATCATATGGTAAATCTATTTTTTGTTTTTTGAGGACTCTCCATACTGTTTTCCATAGTGGCTGCACCAAACTACATTCCCACCAGCAGTGTAGGAGGGTTCCCTTTTCTCCACACCCTCTCCAGCATTTTGTTTTGTGGACTTTTGAATGATGGCCATTCTGGCTGGTGTGAGGTGATAACCTCAAGAAGAGGAAGTTTGGACATAGATGAGTACAGAGGGAAGACCTGTGAAGATGCAGGGAGAAGACAGCCATCTGCAAGTCAAGAAGAGGGACCTCGGAAGAAACCAACCCTGCTGACACCTCAGTCTTGGGCTTCCAGTCTCCAGAGCTGTGAAAAAATAAATGTTCATCGTTTAAGCCACCTAATCTGTGTTCCTTTGTAATGGCAACCCTAGCTGACTAATACAGTATCTTTTACAAGTACATTTAATGTTTAAGAGAGGTTGAGACAAAGTTTTAAACTGACATGAAATTAACCAGAAAACGCAGTCTCACCCCAGGGGGACCTATGACAGCCAATTTGAAGCCTTCTTGGAATAGACCCGGCATCTCCTATACGGTGCTGCCTTGCATTTTCCATTTCTCTGCTGCTTTTTCCCTGGTTGTATTGCTCTGTCCTTTCCTGATACAACAAATGTGCTTTTCATCCTCTTCTCCTTCCAGGCGGAAGCCTGCTTTCCTTAGGAGGTCTGTGCTGTTTCCTTGACGGGTTCTTTCATCTGTGGGGTTTTTGTAAGAATGTTAAGTTGTTACTTGCTGTTCTTTTCTCCCTTGAGGGGAGCATCCAGCACAGGACCAGCCACAGACTCAGGATTTGACTTGTGCCTGTTGAACAGTTGTCTCTTCTCTGTTGGTCTAAGCTGGGCGTTTGAGAAGCCGTGTTCTTCGTAGCTGGCAGTCTGTGGACTTGTGTTCGTAAACATGACTGGACGGGGAGAGCGGTAGAAACCAGGTGAAGACCACAGGCCTCCTTGAGTCTGGGTTTTCTCATTGGATGTGTGAGTTCTTCCATCTCAAGGAAAGCTTCTATCAGTTCTAGTACTTCCCAGCGGCATGCCCGTGGCCTCTCCTCCCCAAGACCTCTCCAAAGCCGGCACCATTTCCTCGCCTCTGACTGTCTCACCCTTCCCTGGCCTGCACTCAGCTCCCCTGTCCTCCCTCGGTAGCCCTTTTGTGAAGACCCCACCGGGGTCCTGTCCTGTGCCATCTGCTGTGCTGGACACGCTAGGCCACTCTTCCTCCTGAGACTTTCCTTTCCCCCGGCCCCTGTGACTCCAGGCTCTGCTGTCCCTGCACCTCGGCACTGCCCCCGGCTCCCAGCCTCTGTGCGGGTTCCTTTTCTTCTTTCCAGCCGTGCAGTTTGAGGTCCTAGAAGGATCGGTCTAAGACTGTTGATTCCTAAATGCCTGTCTCTGATGCCTCTCTCTTGAGTGCCAAGTCTGCATGTCTGACAGCCAACTTGACCTCTTCACTTGGCTGCTTTAAAAGCACCTGAAACTTAACTAGGCCAAAGCTCATGATGCTTCCCCCCCATCCCCCACACCTGGCCCAGTTCCAGCGGTCCCTAATTCAGTGATTAGCACGACCACAGAAACCAGGACTTTTCCCCGAAGGCCCTTCTTCTGTCCTCACCCAAATATCTCCATTCTTGTCGATCTCACCTAAGTACCTCCTGAATCTCTCTACTTCCTTCACCAGCAGTGGCCTCTCTGGTCCAACTCGGGGCCCCACTTTCCTGAGCTCCTGTATAAATACTCAAGGGGGAACAGTAAGTTGGACAGGAGGTGGGTCGTTTGTAGTTGTCCAGCTGGTACCCCCGCTTCCATGCTGGCCCCTGAAATCTGTTCTGCTCCCAACAGCCAGGGTGACACATTCAGAACACAAGCCCTAGCTGGCTCCACCTGCTCCAGGGATAAAGAAGCCAACCCTGAGCATGCGGCATGTGACCCTCCAAGTCTGTCCCTGCCTGTTGCTCAGGCCACTTTGCCAGCCACACTCCCTCTTGCTCTTTGATCCTCAGTTTCTAGAGCATTCCGTGCTTTCTTCTATCCCCCGGGCCTGTGCACCTGCTGCTCCTGCCTCCTCTCTTCTCGCCCCCACTGGCAAACTCTTACTTATCCTTCCAGTCTTGGCCCAGGTGTCACTCGCTAATGGAACACCATCTCAGTTAGAACACCCTCCCTAGTATCCTCTTGTTGCATTATCTGTTCTTTCTTGCAAATTTGTTATATTTATAATTTTTTATATATTCATCTGTTCATTGAGTTACCTTTATTCTTTCTAGGTGGTCACCTGCATGACCCAGCACACAGTAGGTTCTCAATCAACATTGTTGACTCAATGAGTATCTTTCCACCCCATCCACAGGCCCTGGCGCCTGGCTGCTTGGTGTCTACGTGGCTCTGACCACAGGTGGAAAGGTCCAGCAGGGCCAGCCCAGCTTTCTTATCTCTGGCCCTGCTGCCTCCCAGGGAGAGGTGGGGGACACCTTCTGCCCAGCGTAGGGACTCATTTTGGACTCCAAGGTTGATCAGTGTTTCATTCAGGATCTTAACCATAAAAAAAGAAAAAAAACCCCAAACCTTATTTTCCACCTTTCTTTGTAAGGAATTTACATGAAAAATATGCCTTTTATAAAAATGACTTGGCCTTGGGGGAAGTTATTTAAAAAATTCATACTTGGAAAGCAAAACTTATTTTTTTCCTTTTTGAAAAAAATAAGAGAGAGAAGGCCATTATTTTTCAAGGATGTTGGATTTATTCAGCTGCCGAAAAGTTCACCTGGCTGGGAGCTCTTCTGCCCACGTGGACCCATCGTTTCCAGTTGAAAAGGTAGTTTTTTTGTTTTGTTGGGTTTTTTTGTGTGTGTGTTTTTTTTTTTTTTAGTAAGCAGATATTTTGCTTTGGTTGAAGAAGAAAAATGATCAGAAAATAGTTTTTTTTGGACCCAACAATTTTGTTGGAAAGCGTGGTGTTTGTAAGTCTGTGTGTGTGCAAACTTAGAAACTAGACCTGTTGTTCACGGTTCCTCCCCCAGTACTTTCCCCACATTGACTCTGAATCTGTGAGGTGCGGTCCCCAGGTCTTTGGATGTGGTAGGAATAGGATGTTGAGTGATCTGTGGCATTTCCTTCACGGGACCCCCCATTGGTTGTTTTCTGTTCAATGGTGACTTGGAATATAGGGCTGCATTCCTGTCTGTGGCAGCATTCTGCAGTGTAGAAGTGTACATCCAATATTTTAATTATTTCCATGGTGGAACAAATAACTCCTTAGTTCCAGAACTGGGAGGAGTCCTTGAAGCTTGAATGAAATATAGAAAGTAGTTTAAGGACGGAGCCTCTCATTTTAGGCTGTCTAGTCAGGAAAACGGAGACCATGCTAGGTATTTCTAACCGAGGGATTTAACACAGGGAATTAATTGGTGACATCAGTGTCAAAGTCTGAATGAGCAGAAGGGGAGCTGAGGTAACCCAGGAAATAGCTATCCCCACCAGGGCTAGGGAAAGAAAAAAAGAGAGGGGCATTTCCGGGACCACAGAGTTTGGGGCAGGGGTCTGTAGGGCTGGGGCTCAGACCCTATCGGGGCATCAGATGGCCAAGGAGACACAGCCAAGCTGGTGTCCCTGTGGATGTACTTCTGAGGGAGATGGAGAGGCTGACTGGGAGTTCCCTAGCAGCTGGAGGATGGAGCCACAGCTGTCCATGACTGCTGGAACAGGGCCACCCTGAGCTGAAACACAGGACCATCTCCTGCCTTCTGGTCTCCGTCTGAACTCCCCCTGTTGGCAGAGCTGAGCAGGAAGCCAGCTGGCAAGGGAGTCTGGAAATACAGTGTGCAGGCTCCCAGCCCCCGAGCAGAGCACAGAAGAGAGGGCTGGGAGGAAAAGGGCAAATAGCTGGTGCACGGGAAATGGAGACCTTTCTGTTAAGTGGCACCTTCAAGGGCACGGAGGTCAGCCCCAGGTGAATATCCAGAGTTCCCTATTCCCAGCCTGACGGTATTGTTATTACACCTCATGGCTGCTTATTTGGGGAAAGTTAATGACAAAAGTTAATGGGCGTGCAGTGGAAACCACTCATCTTACTATTTTTCGTGCTGTGCCCGTGGTGGCTTTGGTGCCTTGGAAATGGGTTGCTATGGCGGTGGAGGTCTGTGCACAGAAATCCCGCTGGAGGCCATGGTTAGTCTCTCCCCCAGGGAGATGGACTCACACTGTCTGTTTTCCATCTTAACGAGAAGCATTCGATTTCCACTCTTCCATCCTGTGTGGAATGTCATTGCTGTTTCACGGTTTAAATAGCTGATTTCATGTGCAGTCGTGTATTGTGGTCTGTCATGCTTCTGATGATCAAAATACTCCCCCCTCTGGAATGTTGGGAGGTGACAATGGGCTGTTGAACGTGAATTACAAGCCCCTCTCCTTCTCCTCTTGAAACTGGTATTTTTGTATAATTTTAATCTATTGTTGCATGATTGAGGATGGCCTTAGAGAAATTCTTTCATGCCCCCACCAGTAAGAAATGTCAAAGGCAACAAGCTGGTTGGTGAGTGTCTAGACTAGAGGTCCTGGTCAGACCCTGTAGAGTGCATAAAAACATCCTCTTGGTGGTTCTGGCTCATAGTGCAAAGTTTAAAACTCAATTACAGCAACAGTAATTGTAACTTGTAATTGTTACAGTAACTTGTAAAAGTAACAGTAATGTAATGATAAGGATAGAAATCAGACTGGATGCATGATTCGAGCGTGTTTACTGTATACCTGACCCTGTGTTGGTTACTCCACATCCACCGTAAGAGAGCAGAATAATTATCACCTTGTTTTATAGAAGAGGAAGCTTGCCCACGGTCACCCGAAGATGGGCGGACCCTGGCCAGCTCTGCGGACGTCACAGCTGGGCTTCTCATGACTAACGTTGCCGCCGCCTCCTTAGGTGGAGGGGAGCGCTTTGGGAGAATTTAATTTCAGGACATTCACGTGAAGTTCCCTGAAACTTCATCTTGTTATTTATTAGGGATTTCAAAGAGTTAAAAAAAAAAATCACTCAACTAAGTCTAATTCTTGAGTTCTGCTTTACCCCAGGCTGGACTAGGCACTGTGAGCAGTCCCGAGGTTGGTGCTTGGGTCCTTAAGTTCAGAGTCTAGCCTAGAAGGCAAGCATCGACCCATGTGAGATGGTAACGTAGATGGGAGTTTGGAGTTTGCAGGATTGCTGAGGAGCCGGGGATTCGGGGGGCACTCCAGGCACCTCGCGGTGGACTGTCCAGGTCCTGTAGCTGTAGTGGGCTGTCTGGCGTCTCACGGGCAAGCTGGGTGCTCCAGCCTCCTGCTTTGTCTGGTCTGAGAGCTTTTACTGTTTCCATGGTTACTTCTGTTTTCTAGGTTTGAATTAGTTTTTGATGGGGCAGGTCCAGAAAAGAAGAGAAAGTCCCATCCACATGTCCTGCATGGCTGACCCTTGGTGCCCTGGGTGGGCTGTGCCCCCCAGTGACTATGGGTGCCCTGCCTGCTGAGTGGCACCCCTCTTAACGGGAAGCCAGTGCCGCCGTCTGTGCTGTCGCCTCTTCTTTCTATCCCAGGCCACCTGTCATTCCCCTCGGTGGCTGTGCTGCTCCTCTCTGCCTCCCCCCACAAGCCCCACTGGTCGCTGGACCCTTGCACCTCTTCCTGGTGTTCTCACTGCCCTCCCTGGACCAAGGGCCACCTGAGGCTGGAACAAGCAGTGGGAGTTCTTTGGAATTCCCCTTGATGAGTGTTTTAATTTTAGATTCTTCAGTGTCATAGAAGGTTCCTGTAAGATAGAAATAATTAAAATTCATGATCACGTCTGCCACAAAGTGGGGAAAATACGGCCTCGTGCATCCCCGAGGGGCCCCTGGACGACGCCTGACTTGGTATTTTTATTTTGGAAGTTGGTGTTAGCAAAAGACTCTCCCTGAGGAATGGTATCCTTCCTCCTGTTGGAGGAGAGTGTAAAACTGACCATACAGCGTGTTTACCTTCAAAATGTTTTCCCCTTGGTTTCGGGAAACTCAGAACCAAATTTGAGGGCAGAATGGGCTGTGGTTAGACAGCAGGGGCTGGAGCCCCAGTCACCTGGGTTAGTGCCCCCCCAGCAAGATGCCTCAGTCTGCTCCTCTGTGGGCGAGGATGACAGTTCGTGGCTCCTCGGCTGAGGGGAGAGGAAGTCAGCATAGGGTGGAGGCTGGGGGTCACAGCCGCAGCTTCGGGAGCACAAGGGGACCTTCCCACGAGGCTGTGTTCCTTCAGGTGCTGGCGTCGCAGGTGACTTCACCTGTCCCCAGCACTCTCACGTGGCCCATGCATTTCATCCACGAAGGCTTCAGAAGGAATAACTGCTCCCTAGAAACAACTTTCCAGAGTGTGTCCTCAGCCCAGGGGCCATTTGTTTCCATAGGAATAAGGTGTGAAAATGAGGGTTCTAACCAAAGTGACTCCCTCGAAGGGACCTCATCTAAAAACTCAAATCCTCTACACCCAAATTATGGGTTGGAGGACTGTTTTACCACTTTTGAAGGTTTCTCCCCAGGTCAGATGTGTCTCTGAGCCTGTCTCCTGCTTGCAGCATCGGCTGTGCACTTGCTCCTGCTGTATGCTCTTCTGAGCTTCCCAGGACTGACTTGTTTCCTCCTTTAGAGGGAGGTGTAGATGACCTGCCGGGTCATGTGGCCGGGACACCCTAGCTGAGGCTCCAGGACAAGAGTGATCCTCGGTCTCCATGGAGAACAACAGTCGGTGATCAGCGGAGCTAAGCTTACTGAGCACTTACTATAAGCCAGGAGCTCTGCTAAGGGCTTACATCAGGGACCTCCTTTAAGCCTGACAGCAGCCCATGTGGGAGGAGCTGCTAGTCCCTCTCCTTCATTGATAAGTGATCTGAGGCCAGAAGAGGCCAAGTGATTGTCCCCAGGTCAGACAGAACAGTCAGGGGAGCCAGGATTAGAATCCAGGCATTCTGTCTCTAAAACTCTGCTTAACCACTGGGCAGCCTGGCTGCTGCCAGCGTCATAATCATCATCGTAATTAAGGTGCCATGTATTGAAGAGTCAGAGTCATTACATGGCAGAGAATAAACTAAGTGCACAGGAAGCATTTCATTTAATCACCTGTGCCAACCTGTGTGGTGGGTATGATTATTCTGATTTTGAAGACAGTCCCATAAGGCTTGGGGAGCTCCTGAGGCTTCTGGCTGTGGCTGACCTGTGCACCCCCTCTGGTCTGCCCCAAGTCACAGCCCTGTTTTGAATTCTTGTCATCAGCTGCTGCTCTTCTGGAGGCCTCCATAGCCCCTCGGGGTGAAGAGCTCCTGGCCTCCTGTGCTCACTCCGGGCACTGGGGCCTGTCCTGACACGGCCAGCCACAGTCTTGCCAGTGTAGACCCCCTCTCCCAGCACCAGAAGGGACTGAGAAAGATCTCTTGTAAAGATCTCAGGGGTTGGATACAAATCACTGTGTCTGTGATTTGTACCCAAGGTGAGAATGCAGGACAGTGGCTTGAGTCTGACTGCAGGTGGCCTCTTTGCAGCACATCACAGTGGTGCCCAGGGCTTCTGGCCCCTACTGGGGACTACAGGTTTTTGTGGTTTTCTGACCCGTGGGGACCATGGGTTTCTGTGGTCAGTGCAGCTCAGAGATTGCCGGGTTCTGGAGTCTTCCCCGGTGCCGAGGGGGTTCTGGTTGTCCACTGTGCCACTGTGGCCAGGTGGGGATGTTCTTGTACCTGGACCTAGAGTGTCGTGTGTGGGAAACGTTTACATTTCTGGCTTGAATGGCAAGTTTAGGTCTAGTCTTTGTCTTGCCATTAACGCTTTAAGTCTGCTGGACACCTGCTCCCTGGTTCCTAGTGGTCGAGTTGTCTCCATGTCCTTGACCTGAAGCATCCTCTGCCTTCCCCTCGAGGTACCCAGGGCTCTTGGGCAGCTGTCTGCATTGCCTCCCCCATGTCTGTTTTCCCTCTAATTTACTTCTGCAGCTGGCAGTGCTCCTTGGGCACAAAGAGTAGTCTGAGGTCTTCTCTGGAGATGACATTATAGAATCAGGCATGCAAGGATCCCCCTGGTGAAGCTGGACAGAGAGTAATTTAGGGATGGCTTCCGGCTGCTAAACTCTCACACCAAATATTTTATGGTCTGTTCATTGGTTTTCCCTAGTAAATACCTAAATACTCTCGTTAAACTGAAGAAATGCCTATTCTGTAGAGAGCTTGGTAATTCATAACTGAGATTATTTTTTAGTTTTTACTGAGAGCAAAACTAGTAACTACAGTAAGTTATGTTATATGAACAGTATTTTCAGTAGTCCCCAGACTCTTAGAATAAATAATAATTTGAATATGCTAAAAGCCCAGCATTTAAAATGCCCTTGTGTTTTTCTTTTCCTCATCTTGTTCCAAACAAACTTCAGGGTAACTCGCATAAACGCACACAATTTTCTTTTTTAATGGATAACTGGGGCAAAGGGAAAAATAAATGTAAGAAAAATATTTTGAAGCCAGAGATTGAAAATCTACCAAGTCAGCACCAAACCCCAGCAATGTGCTGGCAGAAGAAACTGCTGGGCTGGACTTGGGAACGATCCCCGGCGTCTGTGACAACAGGAGAGGGCCTGGGGCCTCACAGTCTGTGGTCTGTCCTCATCAGTGGGGTGAGTGCTGCCTCCTTGTTCCCACAGTGGAGGGACACACTGATCACCAAGTGAGCTTGGAGGGCCCCCGGGTGGCCACACGCCTGCCTGGCCTGAACTTTGACCTCTCCCGTGAGGTCGCAGTCCAGCACCCATGGTATTCTGATGTGGGTGTGTTCCTTCTTTTCAAGATGCTTATAATCTGTGAACATTGGTATTGATGAAGGGGGGAGGGTGTGTAGCTCAGGGTAGAGTGCATGCTTATCATGCATGAGGTCCTGAGTTTAATTCCCAGTACCTCCATTAAAAAAAGAAAGAGAATATTGGTATTGATGCAAGTTTGTTTAATGTGGTTTATTTATATAGTTCATGGAGTGAAAGGTACAATTATATTATGGTTCTGTTCTCCCCGCAGGAAAGGAATGATCATCAAAGGTGATGGCTGCAGAGCTCTGCTGGGGGAGTGGTTGCTGGGAGCAGGGAGTGGGAGGACGGCGAGCTTCCCTCTCCCCTCCCACCCTGGTTGCCACCTGCCACCACTCACCTGCAGGGGGAGGGAATACAGGTCCTGGGTCTCTTACCTGCAGTTCCCCAATCCAGCATTTTGGACACTCATTTCCTGGCAGGGCCTGCCTTGCACTGACATGAGACCATGGAGCATCTTTCTTTATCCTCTTCCTCATTTCACTGCAGAAAGAGGGCTGCCTTTGATTAGGCCTTACTGCCCTAGACCTCACTGAAAGGAGTGTCCTATAGGCGTCAAGGCGCCATATTGCCTGGCGAAATCTGACAGATTCTGATTTTCTGAGACCCATCTGGCCTTGGGGGTTTGAATCAAGGCTTAGGTGCTTGGGACGGGACAGAGTACTGGAGTGTGCCTGGGAGTCACCAGCCAGCCTAGCGTGATTGCGGTGTGACAGCCCCAGTTAGCCGTGCTCGATGAAGAGGATGCAGGCAGGAGCATGCCTGTCCTGGGAGCTGGACCGGATAGTCACACTGTAGTTGCTAAAGGGCCTGGAGCAAGCAAGCTGGGGGCCATCTGAGCAGACGGAGCACTGTCACCAAAGACTGCTCTTCCTGGTGGGGTCCTGCAGCAGCCAAGTCAAGTTCCTTATGCGTCCTTTCCTGCTGAGTTTCCTGTGGCCCTTCCCAGTCCCTTTGTTCTAAGATCAGCCGACAACAAGGGAGCATGTTTGCACCTAAAACCAGTGCAGGTGGGGAGAGTCAGAGCTGTGGGGTGAAGCACAGGTTCTAGGGCCAGATTCAACCCTGCCCAGTGCTTGACTTCAGCTTTGTTATGTGGGAACAGAGATTCCACTCACTCATTCATCCGTGCATTCATCCTCTCACTCATGCATGCATTTATTCGGTGAGTGTTTACTTCAGACCATCTGCTATGCCAGGGGCTGGGGGCAGTGAAAAAGACAAATGGGGTAATTGTAGTGAAAACCCTTTAAAAACCACAGAGCACTGGACCATTGTGTTTTACCTGTATGACTTAGCATTCTGGGCATATGTTAATCCATAGCTGTTAGTTTCAGCTCCTGTTAATTTCACCCTTCATGCCACCCAGTGTATCAGCTCTCCAAGGTCCATCAGGGAGGGAGGGGCAGGCCTTATTAGTCCTGAAAGGCTGATGACCAGTGCAGCATTTTGATGTGTTAAATGTCCAGGAGCCACTTGCTCCTCGGTCTGGGAGCACTGGGCTCCTTTTTTAGAGGGCTCTTGCTTCTTATGTGTTTAAGCTTGCTATCTCCCAGAGAGATACTCCTAACGCATTTTTTAGGCTGTGCTAAAAATACAGCTGTTTTCATACAGGAACCAGAAAATATAGGCAAGGTGTGGAAATAAGCAGCCAGTGTGGGGAACAGCTGCAGAGGGGAAAACGAGTTGGGGACATTGAGAAATGGTAATAAATACCGACTTCGGGAGGAGCCGAAGCACCGTTTGGCTCGTGGTCGCCTGGGAGAATGTGGGTGTGCTGGTTACAGCAAAGTTCCTGCTTGGGTGGCCCTTCACTTCTGCGGCTTCAAAATGGGAGTGACATTGCTCATCACAAATTCCAGGCTGGACAGGTTGGCCCGATCCAGGCAGTGAGGCCCACCCAGCAAGCGTGCTGAGCCCAGGATTTGGAGATCACCCATGTTCTGCCTCCGCGTGTTCAGAGATGACCCGGTTGGTGAATGTGGGTGTAGGTCCATAGAGAGACCTCTATTCTGCCCAAGCGCAAAGGCACTGCCAACTGAGAGCTCACCTTTTATCTTAGACCCTTCCTTCTCCTGTTCCTCTGAGGCCTGAAAGTCTCCACAGGAGGTAGGCCGGGCTCTGGGGAGGAGAGAACCATCCTGCAGGTCAACCAGACATTCTCGCCTTTTGTCTTGCGTTTCTGTGATAAATCAGATGACATACTTTGCCCCCCCAGGCCTTCTGTCTTATGGCTTAGAGGTTAGAAATGACTTCTGTGTTTTTCTCAAACTCACTGATAACAGTTGAAATAAATAAAGTAATACTTGTTCATCGTTTACATTTGGAAAGTACAGAGGGAAAAAGGAAAATGAAGATCACACATCACCGACCATTCAGATTTTGGTTAAGCTCTTCCTAAAGTTACTTGTTTATTTATTTGCTGTCCCTGGGGCCTGAAGACACTTGTGTGTAAAACCTTTGCAAAACTGGGACTTAACAGTATGTAGAGATTTATATCTGCTTCCCTCTACATCACTAATTAATCTTCACAATTGTGCCTTTCATGGCTTCCTTCTGATTTACCATGGTCGGCTTTCTCCGGGGTTTGAGTTTTGGGTTGTTTTTCAGTTTTTCACAATTGTAAATCTTACCGCACAGTCTGTCCTTGTTTGTGCACTAGGACCCATGTCTCAGGTTGCTGTACAGTGTGTGCAGTGTGTGCATCTTTGGCTCTGGACTGATTGGGTCACTGGGTGAAGCCAGTTTGTACACGTGTGGGCCTGGATTTACTGCACGGAAGTTGGAGCAGACCTGGTTTCTGTGTGGGCTGGTGCTAAATGTGGAAATAATAGCTATCAAATTAAGGACCTGCCTTTCTATTCACATTTGGATTCTGAAAGTGCATGTTATTTATATCAACCTTTGGTGTTGGTCGGAAGTGTCTGCACCCACAAATCTATGTCAGTCCTTCCACGGCAGCTTTGAGTGTCCAGACATCGCAGCGTGGGCTCAGGTTAATGGCGATAGCTGTTTAGCAGAGTAAGGTCTTCTAGGGAATCCGTTGATCTGAAGAGTCAGCAGAGGGTTACTCACCGTTGACTAATGACCATTCCCTGTGGTGAGGAAAGAACAAACTGGCATCTTGGCCTAGATGTGTGTGTCGTGTGATTTTCTTTCTTTTTTTTTTTTTTCTTTCTGGTTATGTTTTGGATTTTTTTTTTTTTTTTTTTTTTTGGAATTACTGCTTTAGTGCCTGCTAACGTTTATGGCTTCTTATTTATGACTCTCAGAACAGACTCTGGAATGCCAGCTTCCCAGGCCTCTGCTGGCTCGGCCCCAGGTACCAGCAGTGAGTTGTTGCACTGTCAGAAAGCCTTGTGGGTCTGTGTCATGATCCCACCCCAGCAGGCTCAGGCTCTGGGATACTTGGCCCCATCGGCCCCCTCTACTGTGGTGGAGGATGGGCGTGAGCCCTCCGGACATCTGGTCTCCCGAGCACTCAGGCTCAGCCTGTGACCATGGAGGGCAATGGATGCTCGGTCCATCTACAGGCCGGTGGAGAATGACCATTCTCTTGGGGAGGCTCAGTGGAAAGCCTGTTCATGGGGTGGCTTTGGAAACCAGTATGCCAAGGGCTGCATGAAAGTCTCTGTTGTTTTCTAGAAAAGAAAAAGCCAAGGAGGGGCCAGCCTTCGAGGGACCGGCGGGAGCGGAGGAACGCCATCCGGCTCACCAACGAGCACACGGTAGAGACGCTGGTGGTGGCCGACGCTGACATGGTGCAGTACCACGGGGCGGAGGCCGCTCAGAGGTTCATCCTCACCGTCATGAACATGGTGAGTCCTGGGCCAGGGGCCTGACCTTGGGCTCTGTTTCTCCTTGGATGAGGGCTCTGGAATCCTCAGTTGAGGAAGAGGCTGGGTTGGGGGATGGAGACATCTGCAGACTTGTGATGCCTGGGCTGCGGGAGGGCAGGGGGCTGGAGAGGCCTGACCTGCCGACCTGTGTGGGTATGCGTGTCAGAGCCTGAGTCTGTCCAGTGATTGGAGTTTGTACTCCTGACCAGGGCCCCCCCAGGACCCTCACCTCCTTACCAGGGCCCCCCAAGACCCTCACCCTCCTGACCAAGGCCCCCCAAGACCCTCACCCTCCTGACCAGAGGCCCCCCAAGACCCTCACACTCCTGACCAGTATCCCCCAAGACCCACACCCTCCTGACCAGCGCCCCGCAAGGCCCTTACTGTGGGTGAGGGCTCCTCCAAAGGGATTCAGTGCTGAGTGAGTCAGCCCCTGCTCTAGGGAGCCAACAGTCTAGTAGGAGGAATCAAGATCAAACTTTAATGTAAAACAGAGCTTGTTATGTGCAAGGAGGGCCTAGTAGGAAGTGGGGGGAGAGCTTATCTGGTTCAGAGAACCAGAAGGAGCCTGTGTATACATCTTATTTGATAACTGAGGAGCAAGGGAGACCTTCACTTGATGGGGGAGGGGGGAGGGGCTGCACACCTCAAACTTTAGATGCAAAAGGATTTTTGCATGCAGCCTACCTCTGCCCATCCCTCCACTCTCCCGCAAGCATCATTGAAGGCCTCCTGGCATTGTGTTAGGTGCCGGGGATGCAAATGCAAAAAGGCCTGGTCCTTCTCTCAGAAGGCAGTGGTATCAACAGATGAGTAAAGCAACTGTGCTACGGAAGAAATCTCCGCAGGGAGCACCGGGGGCCGGGGGAGGCTGGGTAGTGATCATCCTGCAGCGTGGGGCATCATGAAAGAGCTGACGAGAGTGTTTGCAGACTGAGGGAGCGGTGGTGCAGCGGGTGCAGCAGGGCTGCGTTTGGTGAAGGGCGGGCGATGTGATGTGGCTGCAGCCACCTTAGGGCTGTGGGTGGAGACGTGGACAGGGTCAGGGTGGGGAGGGTGGGTCAGGCATCCCAAGGGTGGGGACCACTGAAGGGGAGGGGAGAAGCGTGTCTGGAGCGAGGTTTGGAAGAACACCCCCAGCAGCTGTGGACCAGAGTGGGGAAAAGGCAAGAAGGAGCAGTGGGAATGGCGTGTGTGTGGGAAGATGGTCCAAATTATAAGGGGCAGGAGTGAGGATGGAGGAGGTGGTCCTGCAGCGAGGAGGGCGTCCTGGGAGGGAGGACCCACAGGAAGGGATGACTGGCTTAAGGAAGGAGGATGAGGTGAGAGAAATTCAGGGGACCTCCCCCCACCGGGCTATAATCTGGGAAACCTGGGGGAATGGTTCAGCCACTGGCTGGGAAAAGGAGGAGCAGAGCATCTGGGGGACAAAGAGAGCAGTTCTGTTCTGGACAAGCTGGATTCGAGTTCCCCATGGGAGATCAGGGTGAAGGGCATGGCTGGAAAATAGGGATTGGGGCTTATTGGCATCGCACTGGGAGCTGCAGCTGTTGGAGTGGCTGGCCTTGTCCAGGTGGGGAACTTCGGGGGAGCAGAGAAGCTGGCCACAGACAGCCCACTGGAACACCAGTCCCGGTGGGGGAGTGTCAGGGGGCAGAGGATGGGGATGTGGGAGCTGGCAGAAAGGCAAGACAGAGACTGGGAAGAAGTCGTCTCTAAGGAAAGAGGTGAGAGGTGCAGGAAGTGGGTGGTTAACAATGCCAGATGCTGCGGGGTCCCTGAGGGAATCGCTTTAGGGGTTGTGGGGATGGGAGCCAGGTAGGGGCCGGCTGAAATGAGACCAGGAAGTGAAGAAGTAGAAACAACATTGCGGAAGGTCTTGGCTGAAGGATAGAAGAGAGAAGAGACTCACTAGGTGGAATCGGGGTCAAGGAGGATTCTGTAGAGGGAAAGGGGTCATCAGGGGTTACAAGCGTGGGGTTTTAGCCCAGGCAAGCCTGGACCAGGACCCCCACTCTGCCGCAATCGCAGAGCTGACAGGCAGCATCAGAACCTCTCTGAGCCTGCTCGTCCTGCAAAAGGAGACAAAAGGCAGGGGCTTGGCCACCACGAGAGCTCTGTGCCTCGCAGCAAAGGCGTATAGAAAGGGAGTGGGTGGCGAGGGCAAGGCCCTGGTCTGTGCTGTGGGGGGTGAGGGATGGCTGGAGGAGGCCCAAGAGCAAGGAGGCTGGAGACATCGCCAGAGTCACACAGGAAGTCACTGGCAGGTCTGGGACCATCAGGCTAAGCCTCTCTATAACTGACCACGGGGGAGTAGATGGTGAACCCCGCTGCGATCCTGCCTCCTGTGAAGACAAGACTGTGGGACCTCATCCTCTGTTTGCCATGTTGACTGCCCAGTGCTTGGTCTCAGGACACATACCGATTTGCAGGAAATTCCTTCTGTCTGGTCCACACCCTCTCAGATGCCCTGCCCTAAAGCCAGGGCTGCTTTGATGGTGCTTTGGGATTAGTCTTCATGTTGAATTACTGTTTGGACCCACGGTCTTCTCCACATGGCAGGCTCTTCTGCAAAAGCCAACCAGTGATGTGGACCCCCTGGGGGCACTGGTTCATTTTCAAGATGTGAGCCTCTGTGAGCACGACATGAGGCCCCTAGTCACTTTCCTGTGCAAAGTCATAAAATCTGGGGAGTTCCATTAACTTCTCTTCCTTCCTTCCTTCTTTTTTTTTTTTAAAAAAGGCATTTATAATGGCATTTATTTTAGTAATGACAACATTCTTAGGAAAGCATAATTTTAATAGGCTTATCTGCTCAGGTACTTTAATTAGCAGCTGTCACATGCACAGATTTATGATTTATGAATTGTCATTGGTACTCTAGGAGCCTATAGAAGGGATAGCAACATATAGAGAAATGTAGTTAAGTTGAAGCTTGAAAGAGATCACATGAAAGCATCTGGCTTCTGCCTTAGCTTTTCCTAAATTGACCATAAATAAGCCATCTGCAGTAGCTGCCCTGAGACCTTCCTCCTTCATTCCTCCCTCCCGATGTTTCACATTGTGGTAAAAAAAAAAAAAAGTAACATAAAATTGACTCTCTCAGCCATTTTAAGTGTACAGTTCTATGACATTAAGCACATCCCCACTGTGCAGTCATCATCATCATCCCTCCTTGTCTTACAAAAACCGAAACTGTGCACGTTAAACCTAACACCCTCTTATCCCCTCCCCCAGCCCCTGGCAACCACCATTCTACTTTCTGTCTCTGAATTTGACACCTCTAGGGACCTTGTATAAGTGGAGTCACCCAGCATTTGTTCTTTTGTGACTGGCTTACTTCACTCCACATAGTGTCCTCAAGGTTCATCCATGTTGCAGCAGGTGTCAGACTTTCCTTCCTTTTGGGCTGCGTAATATTCCATTGTATGGAGAGACCCCATCTTGTTTGTCCATTCTTCCATTGATGAACATGCAGGTTGCTTTCTCCTTTAGGCTGTTGGGAATAATGCGGTTGTGAACCATGGGTGTACAGTGTGTTTGAGTCCTCGCTTTCACTTTTTTTGGGTGTGTACCCAGAAGTGGAATTTCTTCTGTTAACTTTTAATGGTGCTTGGCCCTGATTTCTGAGAAATATTTCTGTGTTCTCCATTTGCACGAAGCCTGGTCTCCCTGGTGGCAGGTTAATGATGGGTTGCCATCTGTCCAGAGGAAACCCAGGAGGAGGGCTGGGGGGGCCTGGCTCTGCACCAGACTCTTCCACCTGCAGATCATTTCATCTCATTTTTTTTTTAATTGTCCAGGGCCCAGGTCCAAGGAATAAACATTCATTACAACAACGAAAGCTGTAATAAGGCAAAGCTCTTGCTTTGATATTTGCTTTCATAATGTCATCATCTGAACAAAGGCAGCTGTTTTATCCCAGGTGGCGGGGAGGGCTGTACATGGGAACCTTGACCTCCCCACGCGCCATGCGCTGTCAGGACTGAACGGCGGGGGCTGAGCGGGTGTGATGCTTGACTTGAATTCGACACTCTTCACTCCTATTCGGCTGCTTGTACATGTTGTACAAGTTGTCGGAGGCTCCAGATCCTGCTGCTGAGGGCAAATCTGGGACCAATGACATCAGTTTGGGATTTAGATGTTTCCTAACGAGGCCTGCCTAATAAGGGCACATGGCGTTTGTACTTAACACTTAGCCTTCAGTTGTCTGCCCTTGGGGTTTCTTGGCCAGTCTCACACAGACTCTCGCCGCTAGTCGTGGGTCACCATTCAGCAAACTTAAAAACAAGTTACATTCAGACACTGCACCTTGCTTTAAACAAACCACCAACCGTCAATTTCTCAAGCCCTAGTGTTGAAAGTCCAAGGAATTCTGTCCTGCCTGTGGCTGTTTTAGAAAGGGGATTTCTATTAGTAAGGAAAATCATCTTTAAGCCAGGAGGATGGGGAAGGATTATGGCTGGGATGAGGCACCCTGTTATTAGACAAGGCCTCCAGGTGCAGCGGGCAGGAAGGTGAGGCCAGCCAGACCCCCTCTCTCCCCTGCCAGACCGTGTTTCCTGTGGGCCTGCAGGATTGAAGTGGCTCTGTCTCCTCAGCTCCCCTGGACTTGGGAGGAAATCTCTTGGAGTGGTTGCCACCTTCATTCCAACGTGTTTTCTCTCCAGCAGCATTTTATGCTGATGTTCAGGCGCCCAGCCCGCCCTGCCCTCCCCCTTGGGTCTCTGTAGGCGGGGTACTGACTCACTCTTGTGTGCCACTCTGACCCCAGAGGCTAGACCAGACAGGCCCCTGTTCCCAAGGCAGGCCAGGGGCCTGGCAGGGCCCGGGTGTGTGACCACGCGTCTGTAGCTGGGAGCTTTTGGTGTCAAGCACTCACAGGTTTCATGACGTCTCAACAGTTGGGATGTATTAGATCAGCGTCTGTCAGTGGCCCGACGGCCCATGTTTGAGAGGAAGGAAAGAAATGTGTGTTTCTGATGATTGGTCCAGATGGAAGCTTGCTGATTTCATGTCATTTCCCCCTTTTACGTGATGGGTCTTATCATTCCCATTTTACAGAGAAGGAAATAGAGGTTAGTGGAGAGTACCAGGTGCAGAGCCAGTGAGTACGTGGCAGGCTGAGGACTCAAACCAGGGCTGAGGGACCCCCGTACCACCTTATCAAGGTGACAAGCATGTCTCGAGTCTGTCCTTTCTCTCCATCTCTGCCCGGGCCTGTCTGCCGTTACTTCTGGCCTTGACGACTGCAGGGGTTTCTTGCTGGGCTCCTTACTTCCATTTTCTTTCCCCTTGAGTCGTTGCTGCAGCAGGATCTTCCAACAGGGTTAGGATTTTGTCACTAAGCAGAGCTGAGTCCTTTGTGACTTACCCCGCAGTTAACGTGGAAATCCTTCCACTTCTGCTTCTGCGTCCGCCTCCCCCTCCCAGGCCATGTGACTGCTTCACCTGGGCTTCATCCCCTTCTCCACGTCGGCACGGACCCCACCACTGTTTCCTAGGGGCCCCGACTCCTCTCTGACTTGGGGTCTTTCCTTGAGGTGCTCTTCTCCCCAAGTCTTGTCGAGCTAGCCCCTCTGTCTTTTAGGTCTCTGTGTAAATGTCCCCTTGGGGGGACCCTCTTTGCTGACTCCTCTGAAAAGGCCACCTGTTTTCTTTACCACAGCTGTCTGGTTTTTACTTGGTGGTTCTTATCTTGATTTATAATTTCATATTTAATTGCTTTTTAAAAACCGTTTTGCTGCAGAGTTTTTTTTTTCTTTTTGCTGTTGAATTGAAGCTGGTAAAAATTCAAATTAGAGTGCTATTACTTTAGGATGGTAAATGTAATGCTCATAGTAACCACAAAGAAAATAGCCATAAAATATACACAATAGGAAATGGGAAGGGAATTTAAAAGTTTCACCATAAAAAAAAAAAAACACTTAAAACATAAAAACATTGGTAATGCAGGAAATGAGGGACCAAAAAAGCAATAAAGCATAAGGAAAACAAACAGGAAAATGCAGATGTAAGTACCTCCTTGTCTGTAATTATCTTAAATGTAAATGGATTAAACTCTTTAATCACAAGACAGAGACGGCAGAATGAATATTAAAAAAATCCTCCAGTGTGTACATGAGACTCACTTTATTTCCAGAGACATACATAAATTGAAAGCAAAAGAATGGAAAGATATTCCATGCAAATAATAACCATAAGAGATCAGGAGTTGTTATACTGATATGATACAAAATAGACTTTAATAAAAAAAAAAAGTTGTAAGAGATGAAGGATACTGTGTATGAATAAAAAGGTTTAATACAGCAAGAAGATAACAATTACAAGTATTTATGTACCTATTAATAGACCATTAAAATATATGAAGCAGAAATTGGTAGAATTATAGGGGGAAATATGCAGTTCTGTAATAATTAGAAATGTCACCCCCCCCCCATACACACCCCAATTGTGGATAGGACAGCTAGACAGGACATAAGTAATTAATGGAGGACTTGAACAGCACAATAAGCCAACTGCATCTAACCAGTATACAAAACGCTCTACCCAACAACAACAGAATATTCCTTTTTTTCAAATGCAGGTAGGATACACTCTAGGATTTATCATATATTAGCTCACAAGTTAAATCTTAACAGATTTAAAAGATACCATATAGAGTATCTTCTCCAGCCACAATAGGATTAAATTAGAAATCAGTAACAGAAAGAGAAGCGGAGAGTTCACAAATATGTGGAGATTAAACAGCATACTCTTAAACAACCAATGGGTCAAGGGAGACATCCTAGGGGAAATGAGAAAACACATAAAGCTGAATAAAAATGAAAACCCAACATACCAAAACTTATGAAACACAGTGAAGACAGTGCTTAGAGGGAAATGTATAGCTATAAATGCTTACATTAAAAAAAGAAAGATCTCAAATCAACAGCTTAACTCTATACCTTAAGGAGCTAGAAGAGCAAACTAAAATTAAAACTAGCAGAAGGAAGGAAATAATAAAGATTAAAGCAGAAATAAAGAGTAGGAAAACAATAGAGAAAATCAACATCAAAAATTGATTCAAAAAAATTGAAATTGATGACTAGTTAGACTGATTAATAAAAAACCCTGAAATTACTAAAATCAGAACTGAGAGTGGGGACATGACTACCAATTCTATAGAAACAAAAAGGATTCTATTTTTTTTTTTTATTGAAGTGTAGTAAGTTTGCAATGTGTCAATTTCTGGTGTACAGCACAATGTTCCAGTCATACATTAATATACCTGTATTTGTTTTCATATTTTCACCATAAGCTACAAGATATCAAATATAGTTCCCTGTGGTATACAGTATAAACTTGTTTATCTATTTTTTTATATACCTGTAAGTATCTGCAAATCTCAAACTCCCAATTTATCCCTTCCTACTCTCTTCCCCTGATAACCATAAATTTGTTTTCTATGTCTGTGAGTCTGTTTCTGTTTTGTATATAAGTTCATTTGTCTTTTTTGAAAAAATGATTCTAAAAGAATACTATGTATCATTGTACACCAACAGATAACCTAGATGAACTTGGCAAATTCCCAGGAACACAAAGTTTACCAAGACGTAGTCAAAAAGATAGAAAATCTGAGTAGACCTATAACTAGTAAGGAGACTGAATCAAAAATCTTCTAACAAGAGGTAAAAGTGTCATTATATGCTGATGACATGTTACTATATATAGAAAACCCTAAAAGGTCCACACAAAAGCTACTAGAGCTGATTGAAGAATTCGGTAGCAGGTTACAAAATTAACGTTCAAAAATCAGTTGTATTTCTTTACACTAACGATAAATCAACAGAAAAAGAAAGTAAAGAAACAATCCCCTTTAAAATAGCACCCAAAGTAATAAAATATCTGGGAATAAATCTAACCAAAGAGGTGAAAGAATTATATACAGAAAACTATAAACCATTGATGAAGGAAATTAAAGAAGACTTTAAAAAAATGGAAAGGTATTCCATGCTCTTGGATTGGAAGAATCAATATTGTTAAAATGGTCACACTGCCCAAGGCAATCTACAGATTTAATGCAATCCCTATCCAATTACCCAGGACATATTTCACAGAACTAGAACAAATCATAATAAAATTTATATGGAACCATCAAAGACCTAGAATTGCCAAAGCATTACTGAAGAGAAAGAAAGAGGCTGGAGGAATAACTCTCCCAGACTTCAGGCAATACTATAGAGCTACAGTCATCAAGACAGCATGGTATTGGTACCAAAACAGACATATAGACCAATGGAACAGAATAGAGAGCCCAGAAATGAACCCACAAACTTTTGGTCAACTCATCTTTGACAAAGGAGGTCAACTCATCTTTGACAAAGACTATACAATGGAATAAAGACAGTCTCTTCAGCAAATGGTGTTGGGAAAACTGGACAGCAGCATGTAAAACAGTGAAGCTAGAACACTCCCTTACACCGTATACAAAAATCAACTCAAAATGGATTGAAGACTTAAACATAAGACAAGATACAATAAACCTCCTAGAGGAAAACAGGCAAAACATTATCTGACATACATTTCAAAAATTTTCTCCTAGAAGAAATAAAAGCAAGAATAAACAAATGGGACCTAATGAAACTTACAAGCTTCTGCACAGCAAAGGAAACCAGAAATAAAACAAGAAGAAAACCTACGGAATGGGAGAAAATTTTTTGCAAGTGAAACCGACAAAGGCTTGATCTCCAGAATATATAAGCAGCTCATACGACTCAATAAGAAAAAAATAAACAACCCAATCCAAAAATGGGCAGAAGACCTAAACAAGCAATTCTCCAAGGAAGACATACAAATGATCAAAAGGCACATGAAAAAATGCTCAATATCACTAATTATCAGAGAAATGCAAATCAAAACTACAATGAGGTATCACCTCACACCAGTCAGAATGGCCGTCATTCAAAAATCCACAAATGACAAATGCTGGAGAGGCTGTGGAGAAAGGGGAACCCTCCTACACTGCTGGTGGGAATGCAGTTTGGTGCAGCCACTATGGAAAACAGTGTGGAGATTCCTCAAAAGACTAGGAATAGACTTACCATATGATCCAGGAATCCCACTCCTGGGCTTGTATCCAGAAGGAAATCTACTTCAGGATGACACCTGCACCCCAATGTTCATAGCTGCACTATTTACAATAGCCAAAACATGGAAACAGCCTAAATGTCCGTCAACAGGTGACTGGATAAAGAAGAGGTGGTATATTTATACAATGGAATACTACTCAGCCATAAAAACTGACAAAATAATGCCATTTGCAGCAACATGGATGCTCCTGGAGAATGTCATTCTAAGTGAAGTAAGCCAGAAAGAGAAAGAAAAATACCATATGAGATCGCTCATATGTGGAATCTAAAAAACAAAAACAAAAACAAACAAACAAACAAAAACAAAGTGTAAATACAGGACAGAAATAGACTCACAGACAGAGAATACAGACTTGTGGTTACCAGGGGGGTGGAGGGTGGGAAGGGACAGACTGGGATTTCAAAATTGTAGAATAGATAAACAAGATTACACTGTATAGCACAGGGAAATATACACAAAATGTTATGATAACTCACAGAGAAAAAGATGTGACAATGAGTGTGTATATGTCCATGAATGACTGAAAAATTGTGCTGAACACTGGAATTTGACACAACATTGTAAAATGATTATAAATCAATAAAAAATGTTAAAAAAAAAAGATTCAAATGGAAAAAAAAAAAAATCTTCTAACAAAGAGAAGCCCTGAGCTTGACAGCTTAACTGGTGAGTTATACCAAACATTTAAAGAAGAACTAATGAACCAATCCTCCTCAAACTCTTCCAAAAAAACTGAAGAAGAGAGAAAGCTTTCTAACTTTCCTATGAGGCTAGAATTGCCCTCATACTAAAGCCAGATAAAGACACTACAAGAAAACTCTAGTTCATTATGAATAAGAAAACAGTTTCCCTTATGAACATTATTGCAGAATTCTCAACAGAATACTAGTAAACCAAACCAGATTATGCACCTTGACAAAGGTTTATTTCTGGAATGCAAGGATGGTTCAACATACAAAAGTTTATCAATGTAATATACCACATTAACAGAAGGAAGGAAAGAACACATAATCATCTCAATTGATGCAGAAAAAGCATATAATATCACCCACCTTTTATGATAAAAGACACTCAGTAAACTAGGAATAGGATGAAAACTACCTCAGTGTCATAAAACTACATATGAAGAGCTCATCAAGAATGTTGTTACTCGCGTGGTGAAAGAGTGAAAGCTTCTCTAAGGTCAGGAACAAACCAAGGATGCTTTCTTTCACTGTATCTATCCAACAACATAGTGCTGGAAGTCCTAGTTAGAGCAGTTAGGCCAGAAAAAGAAAGAAAAAGCATCCAAATAGGAAAAGAAGTAAAACTATCTGTTTACAGATGACACGAGCCATGTAGAAAACCATGAAATTCTATGCACAAAAATAAAAACTAATAAAAGAATTCAGCAAAGTAGCAGAATACAAAACCAACACACACAAATCAGTTGCATTTCTCTACCTAACACTGAACAGTCGGAAAAGGAAGTTAAGAAAACCATTCCATTTACAATATTGTCAAAAAGAATAAAATCCTGAGGAGTTAATTTAATCAAGGGGTGAAAGACTTGTACATTGCAAACTATAAAACATTGTTCAAAGAAATGAAAGAAGACATAATCCAATGGAAAGACACTGATGTTACTGGATTGGAAGTCTTATTATTAAGATGTTAGTACTACACAAAGCAATCTACAGATTCAGTGCAGTCTCTAGTAAAGTCCTAACAACATTTTTAAATTTATTTTTTAAACTTTTTTTTTTTGTGGGGGAGGTAACAAGGTTTATTTTTCGGTGAAGGTACTGGGGATTGAACGCAGGACCTCATGCATGCTGGGCATGCACTCTACCACTGAGCTGTGCCCTCCCCTTAACATTTTTTTCTTGCCACAATTGAGAAATCCATTCTAAAATTTGCATGAGATGTCAAGAGACCCTAAATAGGCAAAACAATCTTGGAAAAGAAAGAGTTGGAAGACCCATATTTCCTGATTTCAAAATTAACTGCAAAAGTGTAGTAATCAAAACACTGTGATATTGGCATAAGACAAATGTATAGACCAATGGACTAGACTAGAAAACCCAGAGATACATTCTGACATACATGGTCAAATGATTTTCAACCAGACCAAGACCATTCAGTGGGGAAGTGACAGTCTTTTGAATAAATGGTGATGGGAAGACTGGATATGTACATGTGAAGGAATGAAGTTGGACCCTTATCTGAGCGTCATATACAAAAATTCATTCAAAATGGATTAAAGACCTGAACGTAAGAGCTAAAACTATAAACCTCCTAGAAGAAAACATAGGGAAAAACTTCATGATGTTGGATTTGACAGTGATTTCTTGGATAGTACACCAAAGGCGCAGGCAACAAAAGAAAAAATCGACCAATTGGTCTTTACCAAATTTAAGTACTTTCTGCATCAAAGGACACTATCAACAGTAAAAAGGCACCTCACAAAATGGGAGAAAATATTTGTAAATTACATATCTGATAATATCCAGAATATCTAGAGAACTTCTAAAATTCAACAGCAACAACAACAACAAAACCCCAAGCAACCAGATTTAAAAATGAGCAAAGGACTTGAATAGACATTTCTCCAAGGAAGATATACAGATGGTCAGTAATCACAAGATAGGGGTGCTCATTAGGGACATGCAAGTCAAAAGTACAGTGAGGTATCACTTCATCCCCACTAGAATGCTATTATTAAAAAATGTGAAATAGGAAGTGTTGGCAAGGATATGGAGAAATGGACGCTGTTGTGCACCGTTCTTGGGACCACAGAATGTTGCAGCTCCTTTGGAAAACAGTATGATGGTTCTTCAAAAAAAATAGAATTACAACATGATCCACTTCTGGGTATATACCCCAGAGAAGTGAAAGCAGGGTCATCATGTTCATAGCAGCGTCATTCACAATATAGTCAAAAGGAAGAAGCAACCCAAGTGTCCACTGAAGGATGAATGGATAGACAAAATGTGGTGTAGACACTTGACTATTACTCAGTCTTAAAAAGGAAGGAAATTCTGACACATGCTACAACATGGATGAACCTTGAGGATATTCTGTTAAATGAAATACGCCAGCCACAAAAGGATAAATACTGTATGAATACATTTATAGGAGGCACCCGGAGGAGTCAAATTCATAGACACAGAAAGTAGAATGGTGATTGTCAGGGGCTGGAGGGGGCAGGGAGTGAGGCGTTATTAGTGTTTAATAGCTGCAGAGTTTCAATTGGGAAAAATGAAAAAGTTCTGTAGACGGGTGGTAGTGATTGTTCCACAACAATGTGAATGTACTTCATGCCACTAAACCATGTAAAAATGTGTAAAGTGGTAATTTTCATATTATGCATATTTTACAGAATTTTTAAAAAACCCACCCTGATTATTATCTGTCTTTGCACCATCTGTGAGTTCATCGGGGTGGGACTATGTATACACACACCTTCATCATTTACCTCCTTACCTTATTGCCTGGTGTAGGTGCAGATGATCAAAACTATTTATGGGGTCTGTGACCTCATACATGAGCGACTAATGTAATAGTCCAACATCCTTTGCAAGGGATTTAGCCCTGAAGCTGTGTAAACACTGACTTTCCTTTTTTAATCCCTCAGTTAATTTACTTTTGAAAAGCCTTTTGTATTCCCAGCATATCACACAGAGGTGGTGTCCTAAACTGTCCTAGAAAGTATTTCTACATAACGCACTTACGTGTTTCCACCTCCCACACAGCCCACCGTGCTATGGGCGGTCCCCTTCAGCCCCACTCAGCTCACATCCTGTCCTTCAGGGAGGAGGTATCACAGTGGAGCAGATGAAGGAAGTGCTGTGGGAAAGAACTATGCTGAAAACATGCTTGCCTGCTACAGACGACTTCACCTCTGAGTCCTGTTGAATCAGTCCTCAGAGTTAAAGAAATGGCTGCACTGAGAGCAGAACCCCTTTGGTAATTTTTGAGGACTTGTGAAGCATGGAAGGGGTACCAAGACAACCCTGGCATCACGCAGAGCGGTTTTGTTTTAAAATAAGGAAGAAAGGGTTTTTTTTAAACCACAGCGCAGCGAGCTTGGCTCTCATCTCAGCCAGGGGTTTTGATTATAAGCAGTAGAACCTGGATCTGGGTGAACTGAAGCAGACAAGGAATCATATTTTTGGAGGTGTGTATGGAGGAGCCCCCAGAATCAAAAGGCTAGCTCACCAGCCTCAGAACTGGGGGGAAGCTAAGAGACAGGAGACTCAAGGGAGTCCAGGCAGCAGGAGAGAGCAAGGTCAAGTTCCGGCCAGGAGCGTGGGCTGGTCTCTCATGGCTGGAGTCCTGCTGCTGCTTCTGTGTCCTGGGAACGTCTCCCCACTGCCTTGGCTTCTTTCTCCAGGGTTTCTGTGACAGGCAGAGTGAGTTTCCACCCGCCTTGGTTCCTGCAGTGGAAAGAGGGTTCCTTCCTTTCTCCAGAGCTCACTCAGAGGGCTCACCCAGTATTTCCCCCAAAGAAAACAGCATCTTTAGCCAAAAAAGAAAAAGAAATTTAAAAAGTGCCAGCGAAGTGTTCAGCCGCTACACAGACCAGAGCATAAACGAGGTTCATTCACATGACATATGATTCTGTGGTTCTGCTCTGGGTATGCACACAGCATGAATTGAAAGCAGGGTCTCCAAGAGATACGTGTTCACGCACGTTCACAGCAGCATTATTCACAACAGCCAAAAGGGGGAAGCAACCCAGATGTCCATCGAAGGGTAAACAGAATAGGGTGTGTGTGTATGTGTGTGTGCGCGTGTAATTGATGATTAACTCAGCATTAAGCAGAAAGAAATTCTGACACCCGCTACAACACAGATGAACCTTGAGGACATTACATTAAGGAAATAAGCCATTCACAAAAGGACAAGTTCTGTATGAGTCCCCTCACAAGAGGTGCCTGGAGTAGTCCAATTCATAGAGCAGAAAGTACAATGGTGGTTGCCACGGGCTGGGGAGGATGGAGGGAAGAATGAGTTATTGTTTAATTGGTGCAGAGGTTCAGTTTGGGAACGTATTTAATACTCCTGAACTGTATACTTAAAAATGGTTAGGGTGTAAATTTTATGTTGTATGTATTTTAACACAACTGAAAATAAAAATAAATTTAAGTGAGATTGACTCACCTACTTCCATTCAGTTGTGTTTATTGGGCACCTAATGTGGGACTGGGGACTCTTCTAGGGACTGGGGGTAGAGTAGGGACCATGACGGGCCCCATCCTCTTGGAGTTCATCGGATGAGAGTGACAGACAGTCCTCAGCACACAAATCAGTGAAGTTTGTGCAAATGTTATTAAGTGCTATGCAAAGATCCAGGTGATAGCAGGTGGACTTGGGGTGGTCAGGGAAGCCTATGATGAGTGACTCTCCACTTAGATGGGACGGCGTTAAGCTGACCTAAGGAGCCAGCCAGTGGGGGTCAGTCTGCCACTTGGGAGGCACAGAAAGGTGGTTCCTGGTGTGTGATGAGGAGGATGGGGCACAGGGGCCAGGGCATGGAGAGCGGATTTCAAGGCATGTGAAATGGGAAACTGCTGCAGAAAAGTGGCATACACTGATTTGTGTTTTCAAAGATCCCTCCCCCTGGCTCTTGCTGCAGAAACTAGAGTCCTGCTGGGCTCTGTGTCCCCAGCAGACCGCTCACCTGTGCAGGTACACTGTGGAAGGAGGAGCTTCCGCCTGACCTGGGGCTCCGAGTGGGCAGCACTCCCCGGGGGGTGCCCTGACTTGGCTCTGCTTGGTTTCCCAAGTATGCTATAGTGCTTTTCATGTACGTAACTTGATTTTCCTTTGGTTGGGAGGGCACATGGTGACACAGGAGCAGGAATATTTTAAAGAACAAATTGCAGATGGAAACAGGTGGTGCTGAGACTAGAAACCCTGGACTTGGGCAGCCAAATTGGAAAATGGGGCCCCTTGACAGAACTTTGGTTGTTTTCAGCTTCCCTAACAACTACGGTGGAATGAAAACCTGAGCCATTCCAGGTTATTCCTCCTTTGGAGGAAGAATGACATCAATTTGACTCAATTACCACGTGAAGCAGACAACAAGCCTGCCTCTCTCTGGTGTTTACTAGCAGGGTGTTTAGAGCACTCACTGGCTCTCCCACCCCGGGGTGCTTGTTGAAGGCAGATGGCCAGGCCCACCCCGAGTGTATCTGATTTAGTGGGTCTAGGATGGGCTCCAGAATGCATTTCCAACAGGTGCCCAAGCGATGTGGGTGCTGCTGCTTCAGTGACCCCACTCAGAAGGACTGTGCTGGAGAACAGGGTCCCCTCCAGGGTGGGGGTCTGACTAGGTCAGATGGTAGGGTGTCTACTGTACTGTGGATTCCATCTGTCCTTGGGGCGGCCCTGAGTCACGCAGGTAGGTTATGCTCTTGTGAAAACCTTGCCTGGCTTTGCAAACAGCTCCTCCCTTAGAGTCCCCATTGCTTACTTCTTCTCTGGTCCCTGTCTGCCCTTCTCTGGCTGTGTCCCCAAGTCGCCCAGCCAGGGGAGCCCTGCAGTATGCCGCTGGCAGCGGGTCCACCCGGCTCAGCCCCCAGGCTGCCAAGGAAATGTGACACATGCAGCCAGGGCTCTGAACACTGTCCAGGACTCAACCAGGGCTGGATGTTGGAGACAGAATTTCCAGACGATTGGTTGTGCTGTTCCCTGCCTAACCAGGTGTCTCCCTAAACATCCTATGGCCGCCACCTGCAAGACGACTCCTGAGTGTAAATTTCCATGGGAAAGAAAGACGAGGAGACTCTGTTACGTGTCTTTGAGGCCAGCTGCTTTGTGTTCTGTGGCTGTTGTTGGATTTTTGTCTGGCTCGCCTGGCTTGGAGCTGGGCCCCGAGGGAGATGCTGTGTGTCGCCTGCCCCTGCCCACGCCCTGCTGAGCTTAGTGGGACTGTGGGATGCTCAGGTGACAAGACACTTTAACCATGGTCAGGCTCCCATCCCCAATCCCCTGAACATGAGCATCCTAATTACACGTCAAGGGGGGCGTGCCTTCCTCCAGGCTTATTAGAGAACTGTGTTTTTAGATCAGGAAGCTTTTTATTTTTAATTAATTCAATAATTTTAATCTGGTAAAATACGCATAATGGAATTGGCCATCTTAGTCATCTTTAAGTGTTCAGTATCATTAAGTATATTCACACTGTTGTATGACCAATCTTTAGAACTTTGTCATCTTGTAAGACTGAAACTCTTCACCCGTTAAACAACTCCCCTCTCGCCCTCCGTCCCCGCCCCTGGAGCACGGAGCTTTTCTCTCCTCCAGCTCACAACTTTTTTGTGTATTTGCTCCAAGAAAATTTCTCCTGGGTCTCTGGGGTCCTGGTTCACGGATGCCCTGAACTGCCCTCAGCTCAGCCAGGAGAAAACGGGCAGAATTTGTTCCTACAGTTTTGTTCTCCCTGAAGCTTGCATCATTCCGTGCGGGTTCTGTTTTTCATGCTGCTTTCAGGGGGCTTGTCAGATCACCACTGAGGATTGCTTTCCTGCGTTATTCCTTTAAACCTGCAGTGGTCTTAAATGTCTTTGGCTGGTGTCACCATTCCAGGCAGTGTTTAGACTGCACCTTGAAACCCCATGCAACTTGAATTTTCTCCCTCAGGATTTCAAGTTCTCATTCTTCCTAGCTTTCATGTTTTGAATTGAGGTTTTCCAGTTTGGGCCCAGTCCGAAGGCTGAATATTTCTGGAAAAATTTGATTTACAGCCATTGGGTGGTTCTCAAAATCTGAAAACAAGGAAAAAGTTATGTGCTTTCCCCTTCTTCAAGCAGGTTTGGGGATAGGTAATTAAGACATGACTTCAGAATTGGCCTACAGATGGTCCAGCATTAAAAAAAAAAAAAAAAGAAGACTGCTATTTTGTTCTTGACGAAAGAAAAATTTTTCGTGGTGGGGGAGTGGATGAATGAGAACAGAACAACTGAATGTGTTGTATTTTTCCTGTGGGAAAGAATATTAAATTACAGAAAGATTCTATTTTGCTTTAATAATAGTTTTCAAAGAGTAAAATCCAAGCACTGACACAGCTAATTCCTCTGTCACACAGATGCTGAAACGCTGTGTGTGCCTGGCCTCTGATTCCTGCGTGCCAGACACTGTCCAGTTTCACATGGCCTGAATTAACTGTGGCCACGCTGTCGGCCATGGTCACCGCTTTATGTTGCTGCTGATGTACTGAAGAGAAACTTTTAATGCCCCTGCTGCAAAAGTCTCCCTGTAGAGCCTGTCTATCAGGAAAAAAACAGCAGCTTATCCAACACCAAGTGAAAAAAGGCAGACAGAGGAAAACAAACGCTATATGATCTCACTCATATGTGGAATCTAAAAAAATACTGAACTCGGAGGGGGAGGGTAGAGCTCAGTGGTAGAGCACGTGCTTGGCAAGCACAAGGTCCCGGGTTCAATCCCCAGTACCTCCATTAAAATATAAATAACTCTAATCTACCCCCCCACCAGAAAAATAAAATAAAATAAAGTGAAATAAAATAACTGAACTCACAGAGAACAGATTGGTGGCTGCTGGAGGCGGTGGGTGGGGGGCATGGGAGAAGGTGATCAAAAGGTACACACTTTTAGTTATAAGGAAGTTCTGGGGATGTAATGTACAGCATGGTGACTGTAGTTAATCGTTCTGTGTGGTGTATTTGAAAGTTGCTAAAAGAGTGCTTAAAAATTCTTTCACGAGGAAAACAGTTGTACCTGTGTGAGGTGATGGATGTTAACGAAACTTACCGTGGTAATCATTCTGAGATATGTATATATTATATATCAGATTTGAGATATATATATATCTGTACACCTGAACCTATTACAATATTATATATCAACATTATCTCAGTAACTTTGGGGGAAAAAGGACATAATGAAACAAAAGTATTTCCTCAATTAAGAAAAAGAATAT
Source organism: Camelus ferus (assembly GCF_009834535.1). NCBI lineage: Eukaryota > Metazoa > Chordata > Mammalia > Artiodactyla > Camelidae > Camelus > Camelus ferus. The sequence continues at coordinate 21,368,298 of NC_045722.1, read as the reverse complement.
TTGAAAGGTTCTCATCTCTTCCTTCTGTATCTTACACTACTACCTTCATCACCTGCTCCATTGGAATTCCCTGCATCCTGCTCTCCATACTATAGAAAAAGGATCTCAAGGGGAGTGTAATAATCTGGGGGTCCTCGAGTCCAATGGGTTTTTTTCCTGTCTCTGTCAACTTTCATTCCTCCACCTTATTTGGGGTTTCCTATCTCGCTTCCTCTTGAAACACTTGTCTCTGGTGTCCTGATATGGAGAACGTTATAAAAAAGTTCTACCAGCGAGAGGAACCTACCCTTTTCTGTCACTGTAACTTTATCTCATTGACAGACTTTCTCTGGAATGAGGACTTCAGGGAATAAAGGAATATGGCCTCTTTGGACAAGCCTGGATTTGGATTGGGGTCATGGTTGACTGTCCGTGGGTCCTGAGAGGGTGGCTTTATCTCGTTGAGTGGAGGTTGGTGGAGATACCAACCGTGAGGGGTTGTGATGAGGGTTAGAGATGGCCCACAGGCGTGGACCTCCCCACGTCCCTCCATAAAGATCCCCTTCAGCCTTCCGCAGGAAACCCAGAATCATCTGACATCCATTTCTTTTTTTTCAAAATCAATGGTCCTATACAGTTTTTCCCAAGCATCTGATTTCCAGCTGATCTTTGCATGTATATGTATGTATGCACACATGTGTGTGATTCCAGAGTTTTCCCATCACATGCAGGTTCCTTGGGGGGAATTCATATTTATGGGAGCTTTTCAGTCTCAGAAGGCCTTTTTAAATAAAATCTGGGTTATATATCTCACATATATATATATTTTGTTCCAGTGAGACTTTATGAAGATCGATAATTGAATTTCACATAATTATTCTTCTTTAGATTTCTTTTTAATACTGGAGTAACACAGTTTATTATTTAAAAGATTTTAGTTAATGTAATTTTTAATGAGTAGAATTTATTTTTTTATTTCTAAATTAATGCATTTATATTTTATTCAATTATATATTAGATTTATAGAAAAATTAAATAGATAGTACAGAGAGTTCCCATACAGTTTCATCTATTACTGACATCTTACGTTAGTGTGGTATGTTTGAATTAAGTAATGGACCAATATTGCTACATTATTATTAACTCAGATTGCTAGTTTATTCCGATGTCCTTAGTTCTTACCTAATATCTTTCTTTTGTTCTATGATTCCATCCAGGATGCCCATAGTTTTTAAAATTTGTGTATTTATATCTTTATTTCTTTTCTTCTCTCTTGACAGGTATACAATATGTTTCAGCACCAGAGCCTTGGAATTAAAGTTAACATTCAAGTCACCAAGCTTGTCCTGCTGCGACAACGCCCTGTAAGTCCCCATTGGCATAGTTACGGGAAACGTCACTGGTCTCCAGGCTTCCTAGTTACTGTTGAGTGTGGAGGAGGAGTCCAAGTGTTGTCTGTCTTACCGACCTCCCTGGGTCGGCACATGGCAACAGTGTGCCCTGGGCCAGGAACCTGGTGAGAGGAGGACAGGCACCGTCCCTGGAGCTTGCTGTGCATGTAATCTTAGAACCTGTGGGGAACCCTGAGCCGCAGGCTTGCGTGCCTCCCTCCTTCACTCCCGCACGTCTTGTGTGGACAAAGTGGATGGCGAGGTCTCGGGGATCGTGGCTACCCTTCTGGAGCTATACCCCAGCTCCAGGCCAAATTTGGATTCACCATAGCGTTGTTTTCTGGTCTTTCGATTGAGTGCATTTCCTCCTGACAGTGTTACCTGCAGAGTCAAGCAGTGAATGTGAGACCGAGGGTCCCGTGCCCGGTTGGGTACACTGTTCAGTTTGCTGAAAAGGAGAAAACTTTTCTTTAATAATGTAGTCTCCATTTGAACTTTTAAATAAGGCCCCTGATGGCCTTTCTCTGGGTCTCTGCATCTGCCTACCAGCGCAAGGGCAGCACAACATTGAGTGATGTCCCCCCTACCCCAGCGACTATCTCTACATTAATGTCCACGCTGTGGTCTGAGCATAAACTCGGGCTTCCCTGGGCGTTTGCTTCTGTAACTGGCCCACTGATTTCTTTTAGGCCAAGTTGTCCATTGGGCACCACGGTGAGCGGTCCCTGGAGAGCTTCTGTCACTGGCAGAACGAGGAATACGGAGGTGCACGGTACCTCGGCAACAATCAGGTTCCAGGAGCCAAGGACGACACGCCGCCCGTGGATGCCGCTGTGTTCGTGACCAGGTAAAGCTGGCTTCAGCCTGGAGCTGCAGACATGTGAGGGAAGATGTTTCCTGGAGAGGCCAGAGGGTTATTTGCTAGGAATTCAGGCTTGGAAATCAGACTTGGGGCCACCTGTCTGAACCTTGGTTTTCTTCATCAGTAAGATAGGGATAAATGATAGTCGTCCCTCCGAGGCGAAAGGATTAAATGACCATAGGAAGCACTTCTCAGTGCCTGACCCAGAGTAAGGACATGAGTGTTGGCCACTATTGTTGCTCTTGTTATAAATAAAAAAGTACTCAAATCCTAGTTATCCAAGAGTGTTAAAATTTCCAAGAGAATTCATCTACTTCCTCTCCCAAACACCAAACAGAATGCTGGCTGGAAAGAGCTCACCTGTGTTGCAGGCTGCTTCCAAACCGGCTTAAGCGCACTATTGGGCAGGGAGCCAGTACCCCAAGTGTCCTGTCCACGCAGGACTGTGTGTGCTGTGCACAGCCCCACCCACGTGCACTCTAGGGACAACAGTGGTGGACGGAGATGCCCGTGGAATCCATGTGGAGACTCTGAAGTAAGGAGCTAAGTTTCTTCCTATGCCGCAGAGCTGGAGTTTCTGACTGAGAGGGAGACCAGAGGCCCGGCAGTGGGCGGTAGTAACCAAAGGCAGCTTTCCTTGCAGACAGCAGCAGTGTTATTTCCATTTCCTAGGGACTACCACAAACTGGGTGGCTTAAAACAACAGAAAACGATTTTCTCACAGTGTTGGAGGCCAGAAGTCTGAAATAAAGGTGTGGGTGGGGCTGTGCTCTCTCTGAAGGCTCCGAAGAGGAGGGTCCCTGCATCCTTCCTCACTTCGGGTGGTTGCTGCAATCCTTGGCACCCCTTGCCTTGTAGATGTGTGACTTCAGTCTCCTCCATTGTCACATAGAGTTCTCTCTGTGTCCAAATTTCCCTCTTCGCATTAAGGACACCAGTCATTGGATTGGAGCCCGGCTTAATCCAGGGTGACCTTATCTTAACTTGCTGACATCTGCAGTGACCCTCTTTCCAAATAAGATCACACTCACCAGTCCGGGGGGGTAGGATTTGAGCATATCTTTTGGGGGACACACAGTTCAACCCACAGTAGGTACAGACGTGGCTATTTCATTTTTCCCCCGTGTCTCCAACCTCTCTGAGAAAATCTTCCTCGGTTGTTTTACTTCAGTAACATAAATAAAATGTGTTATGTGTTGACACCAGAATTCCCCCTTAGAAAATATGAGGAAATGTTTCTTGATAATTTAATCTGTTAGATTAAAATACAAAAATTTTATTAGAGCTGCTATGAATGTATCAATTTTGAATTAATAAAAATTTTTTTTTCAATTTGAGGAAATTACTTCCAAAATGACATGTTTTCTTTTTCTCTGAGTTCAGAGGTAAAGTTGTGAAGGGGAATACCTTACCATATCTTTAGCTTAAAGACAGCCTGCTCCTCTAAGAAGAGTTAAATCTGGTTTAAGACTTTGGTCTTGAGTCTGGAAAGGTTCTTTGGTTGTATGTCTTGGGCCACGTATGACAAGCCCTTGGTCTTATGACATCCCAGTGGTAGCTGGGGAAGTTCTGTGACCTCAGCCTCGGGCAGCAGGCACCAGACAATGCAGCTCCTTGACCTTCTCTTTAAAAACCCAGGACATACATGTTGCCCCCACCAGACACCAAAGAGATGCCTCACCACTCTTGTAGATGGTTTATCAGTTGCCAGGCCTAAAGGGTTAAATGTGACCTGAAGCACACTGATCCCTTATGTGAACACTCGCTGCTCCTTCAGGATGCGATTAAATGTATAATGGGACATTTGAGAAGTCTGTTCAGTAATTCGTATTGCCAGCAATGACGTGCACTACCAGGCACCAAGGACAGGGATGAACATGACCTTGCACTTGCTTTAGACCTCGGTTTGCCCACCGCAGTGAGTGCTGGGAACCTCTAGGTGCCACCTCTGCCGGCAGCTCTGGTCCCCACACTCACTGGCCGGAGGCTGCCGGGGTTCAAGCACTTTGAGATGGCTTTTAGAGCCTGTGGGTCTTTCTGTAAAGCACCCTGAGATTGTGGTGTTGGGATTATGGGTACCACCCTTTGAGAGTGGATTTGGTTTAGGCAACAGGTGGGAGTCCTTGGGAACCGCGTCTACATGTGACTGTGAATTAATGTGACTGATTTTCTGAATGACAGTTACATTGAGGTCTAGAGACCTTTCCTCTAGGAGCTCTAGATAACATCACCTTTGGAAAATGCAGCTAAACTTCCAGGGTCACTTCTTTGAAAGCGGTTTGCATAAATCCTGTATAAATTCTGATGTTTTGTTAAAAAAAACCAAAAAACAAAACGGAATGTTCCCTATACTGTTTATTGGTCTTCCTGCTGTTTCCTTTCCTGCCTGCCTAGAGAGAGAAAATGCGTGCAGGTAGCCTTGGTTTGGGAACAAATAGCCCTTTTTACCAGAGGCGATAGGTGTTACTGAAATTGGTGTTGACAAAGCTTCTGGATCAGCCCTTTTACAAAATACCGTCAGAGACATGAATGCACCCTTGGTCTGAGGGTGCTGCCGGTTGGGCTTTTTTTCTTTTTCTTTTTCCTGTCTCCTAACAGCTTATTTACCATACTGGGATATTTTGCATAAAAATATTCTTTTTTACACCTCACACCTGTTAGGATGGCTACTATTGAAAAAAAAAAGTGTTGGCGAGGATGTAGAGAGATTGGAACCCTTGTGCACTGTTGGTAGGAATGTAAAATGGTGCAGCCCCTGTGGAAAACAGGTTGGCAATTCCTCAAAAAATTAAAAATAGAATTACCATGTGACCCAGCAGTTACACATCTGGGTATATACCCAAAAGCATTGAAAGCAGGATTTTAAAGAGATATTCATACACCTATATTCACAGCAGAATTACTTTTAACAGTTAAAACGTGGAAGCAACCCAAGTGTCCATCAGTGGATAAATGGATAAACAAAATGTCGTGTTTCCATACAAATGGAATATTATTCAGCCTTAAGAAGGAAGGAAATTCTAATACTACTTACAACATGAATGAACCTGGAGGACATTATGCTGAGTGAAATAAGCCAGTCACAAAAGGACAAACCCTGTGTGATTTCCACTTGTATGACTTATCTGGAATAGTTAAGTTCGTTGCGACAGAAATGATGGCAAGGGGGTAGAAAGGGATAAATTTGGGAGTTTGAGATTTTCAGATGTTAACCACTTTATATAAAAATAGATAAACTAATTTCTTCCGTATAGCACAGGGAACTATGTTCAAAATCTTGTAATAACCTTTAGTGAAAAAGAATATGAAAATGAATATATGTATGTATATGCATGTAGGGACATTATGCTGCACACCAGAAATTGACACATTGTGACTGACTGTGCTTCAATTAAAAAAAAAGGAATGGTGGCCAGGAGCTGCAGGGAGGAAGGAGGAGGGAGTTATCTGATGGATCTAGAGTTTCAGTTTTGCAAGATGAGAAGAGTTCTGGAGATTGGTTGCATGACAGTGTGACTGTACTCGACACTACTGAACGTCATACTTAAAAATGGTTAAGATGGTACATTTTATGTGGATTGTAGCGCAATAAAAAACTTTAAAGATGTTCTTTTTTAACCAAGCACATCGAAAGGGGTAGTCCTGACCGCAAGCGGGTGTTTCTGAGTGCGGGTCCTGGAGGTGGGGCTGGCGACCTGGAAAAAAAGGCTCCTTCAGCTGCTGTGACCTGTGCCACCTTGTCTTTCTCCATTTCGTGTCGACACCTCGTGAGCTACCTGAGCAATCATGGTTCCTCTCACCTGCTTCAGTGGTGGGTCCTCAGAGATGTTAAACTGAAGCCCTCCCACGAGGATGGTGGGGGGCAGCGTTGGAGTCAGGGCTGGAAGCCAAGTTGGCCGAGAAGCACTGTTTAATCATTAGAGGCTGAGAGCTGCAGTCCCCTTAGGTTGGCGTAATAATGGGCTGATGTTTTTGCAGGGAAATTGGGTGCGAGGCAGCTGCTGTTCCGAGGGGTGGTCCTTCACCCCCGGGAGTAATCCGAGCTGAGGGTCTAACTGGAGGCTGCCTGGGCCAGTGGTGTTTAGGGGCCGGTGTCCTCAGGCCCTGGGACTGGGGCTGGCCAACGGGCGGGTCTCTTCTCGTTTTATTCTCTGTGTCGGCTGTGGCTGAGCCCGAGAGTGTATTCTCCTGGACACCCACCAACCATACAGATGGCCGGCTGCCGAGCTGTGAGCATGACATCACGTCCAGCAGAAGCTGCCGAGCCAGGAGCCGCAGAAGCTGGATACCCGGCAGCTGCTGCCGCGGGTAGGGCCAGCAAGGACCTCTGAGTAGAACGAGTCTGGGGGCCACACAGGACCCACACAGACTGGCCTTCGGGGATTTCAGCCCCTGGCATGGCCGTACCTTTGGCTCTGCATCTCCTCCAGAAAGCCAGGACAGTGGGACTTCCCCCACTCCCCGAAACCAAGTCTGTGTTCCTGGGAGACGCCAGGAGCAACATGCATGGCCAGCCCGGAGGGAAACTCCAGTTGTCCCTCAACCTTCCCTTCCTGTGTGACTCCACCCAGTCACCAGGAACGGTCTTCCCTTTGACCTGTGTTCTTGCTCCTGTGAGAGCTCAGTGGGTATCTGGGGACCGTGGTGTTTCTGTGTTTCTAGGGAGAGAGACAAATATTGGGGAGAGACGAGGCCACCCATGGGCTTACAGGGCACATCGAAAGTGGTCTGGAAATGTACATCACTCATTCAGCAAGGGAGCCAGTATTTATTAAGCCCCAACTGTATGCCAGGCAATTGGTTATGCACAGGACTAGCTACGTAACTTGTGGGGTGCCCTGCAGGATGAAAACATGGGACCCCGTGTTGAAGAATTCTCAGACGGCTATGGCAGAGCGTTAAAGCAGGTTGGGGGGTGGGGGGTCCACGTGTGGGGCCCGCATGACTGCACTTCTCACACATCCACGAAGCCCACCCTGGCCTGTAGCTCCACGCAGCTTTCCTTCTCTTGAGGGACAAACAGTGGGGTGTGAATGTGAACGGACTTGGAGGCTGGAGAGCTGCGTTGGGAACCTCATTTTGTTTTTCACTCCCTAGTTGACCCCTGCAGCCCCCATGTGTGGGTTCGGTGTGGGTTTGCAGGGGGAGCCGGATTATCTGGAGATGAAGCTGCCCTTGCAGACAGATGGCTTGCTTTTCCTTTTCTGAGAGAGGACTGGGATGCCAAGAGTCCTCATCTTTGCCCTAATTGTTGCTAATTCTCTGTGTGATTTTGAGACCACCAGCCTGACACTAATTTTTCCATCTGTAAAATGGGAGGCTTGTACGAACTTCAACATATATTCAAAAATCTCTTTCTAGTTAGTATTTATCTTTAGCATCCCACACGAATTTCCATCCCTGGCTCTGCATTTGCCGAGAGTTAATTCAGGCATCTGACTGAGCCTAGTTTTCCACAAGCTGACCAGACCTCCCCCAGCTTACGCAGGAGAAGCAACACGGGTGATGCTGTGGGGCCCATCATTTGAGGCCACCTGTTTCCCGCCAGGGAAGCCCAGGGATGAGTGAACTCACAATGCCCTGTCAGTCAATAGGGTTGGCCTTCTCCAAGATGGCACCTGTGAAGGGGGCGCCATCTTCCATCAGTCTGTTCAGTTCTTGTCTGTGGCACTGATGGCCATGCACCCTTTCCCCATTTGCCCAGGTGAGGCAATGGATTTAAGCTTTCAACACTTTCAGTTGCTCACTCTGGGAAGCCCTGGAGTGGGGTCTTGGTTCAGTCTGGTCTTCATTGTGTGTGTGTGTGTGTGTGTGTGTGTGTGTGTGTGTGTGTGACATGCCCAAAACATTCAGATGGGAAGAGTGTCAGATCAAGAATGTTCAGCTGGAGTTAGATAGATACTAGACCAATAAGCAGGTTTTTGTCCCTAATTTTATCTGTTTGGTTTCCTCTCTGCCAGTGCTTCTTCCTTGCTACCCTCTACTGCCTGTGAATTAGTCTCCTAGTGTTGCAGCAAAGTGTGTTGCAGCAAAGTGTGTTACAGCTCAGTGTTATAGCTCAGTTGTGACAGCAACCTGGATCCAGGCAAGAGACCAAGCAGCACTCGGAGGGTTGGAGAACTCAGGTTTATTATGCCAGCAGGCCCAGAGGAGTTAATACTCCAAGCTCTGAACCCCTGTAGGTTTACACAGGCTTTTATAGGCTACCAGGCTAGACTTTGCAACATTTTGTAACACCATATGCAAATAAGGTATAACAAAGGTGACTAATTAGGAGCAAGCTTTATAGAAATGGACCAATCAGGAGTGAGAGAAATGGACCAATCAGGAGTGAGGGAAATGGACCAATCAGGAGTTAGCTCAGGGAACCAATAGAATCTTAGGGGTAAGTTCTGCTTTCCTAGAAGTAAGCCATTTCAGAGTTTAAGAAGCAAGATAATGCCGCAGGGCCAGGCAACCGAATGGTGCTGGCGGGAGGGTAGTGGCCCTGCCTGGGGGTCCTGCCGTCTTTTTCACGGGGCTTCCCACCTCACTAAAAGATCAACTTTGATGGAAAAATCAAGTCACAAGGCTTCGTTTTCCTGTGGTTACTCCCCCTCCATTTCCATGGCAGTTTCCTTGGTTTTGGAGGGGGGTTATGAAAAGCCTGGGACTCTTGAAGGCTTTCTTTTTTCCTTTGTTAAAATTATTTTAAAATTGATTACCAAAATATATGTGTTCGTTATGAAAAAATTAGAAACTTGCAGGCAGCCAAACCCAGGTGGGTTGCTGACCAGATTGGCCCCAGTCTTCTTTGCTGTCCCTCTGGCCAGCTTCAGGGCCACACCTTCAGAGCTGTCACCCCCATGCCAGCCGCCCGTCTGCCCTCTCCTCTGGGCTTGCAGGATATCCAGGGTGCCTGGCAGGACTTCTTGTTCTGAGGCAATGGGCCTGGACCAAGGAATTGTGTATGTCAGAACCCCAGGTGTAGAATCTACAGGTCTAGTGGGTCTAGTGGACAGGTAGAATTTTTTTTTAATTGAGTTAAAGTCAGTTACATTGCGTCAATTTCTGGATTATAGCCTAATGTCCCAGTCATGCATCTTTGACAGCTTTCAGGTCAGCCTGAAGCAGAGCCAGGGTCAGGAACTTGCAGGCTTTGCTCCACTCAAGTGAACGTACAAAGTTGTGCGGAGAGGTGTGAGACGTGGGTTACGTTATGTAGGCAAATCGGGCAGAATGGGCCGTGGATTGGAGTGGAGGGAAAAGGAAAGCTGACTGTGAGATATCAGAATTCAAAGTAACATGTTGCCTGTCAGTGGGGTGTCAGATCCTTCCCTGAGAATAGATTTTGACAGAGGGAAGGAGAGGGGTTGAGAACTCTAACTTCCAGGGTGGGAATGAAATGTCAGAAAGAGGGAGGGAGGTATCACCCTGCGAGGGGAGGCCAGGTGTGGCCCAGCCAGGACCTGTGGCTTCTGTTCACAACCTTGCTCACTGCCCACCTTGTTGGGCCGGGCCCTGTTTCCCTTTCCAGAGAACTTTTGAAACTAAAATGGGAAGAGGGACTTCAGAACACACCTTTTCAGCTTTCTCCGGGACCCCAGGGGCCCCCATGAGAAGATGCTCATGGGCTGGGCACTGGTCTCCTCACCCAGTCCTGGGCGTGATGCTCCCCCAGGCAGTGCTCTGGTCAGTCCCCCCACTGTGGGAACTTGCAGGCAGAATCATTGGAATGCTCTAGTTTTGGAAGAGAAGGGCCCAGACCTCTCATTTCATAACTCACAGGCCATAGGGAGCCCCTTGTACCTGCACAACCGGGGCTGGACCAGATTTCAAGCATCTTTGCTGTGTCATTTGTATCCACAGCCACACACCTGGGGGATCCTAGGGAACTCTAAAGAATATAACTTTTAGAAGTAACTTTTTTGGTGTGTTCACATATAAGTGAGCTGGTCATGCCAACATCTAAAACCAGTCGCTGCCCAAGGAGATGAACTCAGGAAGTCACTCTAGTTTGATGATATTGACTAATAGCCATCTCTGATAGATGTCTTGGTAAACGTCTTCTGCGACCTTTTCAGCTTTGAAAGGGAGTCCCTCTAGCAGCCAAGTGTTACGTATGGAATAGCTGAGCTATGAAAGGAAGGTCTTATGTTGGGCAACTGGGCCTACCTGTTGGAAATATGGTTAATCTTGGCTAACACTGCTAGTTGTTATTAATATGACCTGTGAAAACTAAAGCGATTACGTTGTTATGGGCAGAATGAGTAACTGACAGTGTTCTCTTATTCTTGGGGGTACTGCACACACCTGACTATGTGTTTTTCTTTTAGGACAGATTTCTGCGTACACAAAGATGAACCTTGCGACACCGTTGGTAAGTTTAGAGTTAAAATAGTAATCTAAGGGGCTGATACACCCTGTGATAATGTGGAGACTTGACAACACTTCCAGTCTGGAGGAGCCATCCTCAAACAAACTCTTTTCTGTTGCTTTTTTTTTTTTTTTTTTTTTTGTAAATTTGGTATTTTATTTTATTTTATTTTATTTTATTTTATTTTATTTTATTTTATTTTATTTTATTTTATTTTATTCTTTCCTGAAAAGTTTTGCAATTGCTTATGACAGAAGGCATCTAGACAAAGAGTTAATAAGGAAGATATGAAAAGTTAAAACCAAGGGGAGGAGCCCCCAGGCTGCACTGAGGTGACTGCAGTTGGGCGGTGTTTGGCTCTGAGCCTCTGGGCCACCAGTGCGGGGGTTGGGAGGCTTTACTGATTTGCACGGTTTACGTGATAGTCATGAGACAGAAGTTTCACCAAGTGTCCTAAGAGGTGAAGAGTGACAGGTCTCCTCCCCCAGCCTTGGCACCAGGCTCACTGCCTTCTGATCAGACCGTAGTGATGCCAACATGCAGAACTGGGAAACCGTTTCCCTCTCGCCTGCCCCCTCTCCTCCGCCTCTTCCCCCGCCCTCCCCTTCGCTTGCCATTTCCTTTCTCTCGTATCCCTAGTTGTATCTGGCTTGCTTTTGACCTCTCAGACTGTTACTGAGTCCAAGCTCGTTCTGCTCGCCACATGACAGGCCAGTAAATCGTGAGACAAGGTGTTGGGGCAAGGAATAGCGACTTTATTCGGAAAGCCAGCAGACCAAGAAGATGGCCGACTAACGTCCTGGAGAACCATCTTTCCCAAGTCAGAATTCAGGCTCCTTTTGTACTAAAAAGGGGGAAGAAGGGTATGCTTGGTTGTTGCGAACTTCTTATTGCAGGAATTCTTTGTTCTTGCAGCTGTCCACATGGGTCAGGTCATGGTGCCCCTGGAAAACCTCTAACAAAACAAATGTTATTTTCTATTCTGCAACTTGTTATCTTTATATAAGTGCAAAAGCGTTAATATCCTTAAAGATCAGAGCCTTGAGAATAGGCTCTCCTGTATATTTCAGGCTAAAGGCAACATTCTTTTACAAAAGGTACAGAGCCAGCAAGACTGAGCCTAGAAAACAGGGCCCAGGGTTAAAGCCAAAGAAGGAGATATAATATGGAGTCAGATTTGTTCTTTTCTATTACAGAATTACTACACCAATGCAGTGTCAAGTAGGCTTTGGATAGAGGGTTAGCTGACGCAGGTCTGAGTCCGGTTGGGGCTGTGGGGGACTAGTATATGTCAATCTCTGTCCGCTGACAGGGCTGCCGAGGCACGTGCTATCTGGAGGAGGGGCTGCTCCTTCCCGGTGGTCACAAGTCAGCTCTGACACCCACCGCCCTTCCCAAGAAGGGCTTCTACTCCATGCTCTCCTGCTCCCTGTCTTTGCCCCCATGGATTCATGGATCCGTCTTCTTACCCTTGCCTGCGCATCTTCCCTTGAAGACTTTGCAGTGCACAGAGCAGAGTCTGGCTTTAACCTGTACGTCGTGTCCTTCAGTGCCTGGCATAGGGCTGGAGAGGCTCGGTCACCACTGTTGATGGAATGAAGGAACGGATGGACGAATGCGGGTGGAGGAACTCCAGGGTTTTTGAACAACATCCATCTGAGGACATGGTTTCCTTTCACGTGATATAGAGCCGGCTTTTAAATTTTCTGCCATGAATTGCCATTATGTATTTCAGACTCCTTGCAGAAGAGCAGGCAGATCGCTCTCTCGAGCATCCTTCCCTCGTGTCAACCACGTCATCACACTATTTGTGTTTGTCTGCTGGGGCAGCCATAACGGAACACCAGAGACTGGGTGGCTTAAACAACAAAGGGTTATTGTCTCTCAGTTCTGGAGGCTAGAAGTTCAAGATCAAGGTGTCAGCAAGTGCTGGTTTCTCCTGAGGCCTCTCTCCTTGGCTTGTAGGTGGCCAGCTTCTCCCTGTGTCCTCACCTGGCCTTCCTTCTGTATGTGCCTGGATCCTAATCTCCTCTTTATAAGAATATCAGTTATATTGGACCAGATCTCTACACATGACCTCATTTAACCTGAATGACCTCTTTAAATTTCCCATCTTCAAATACATTCACACTGGGAGTTAGGGCTTCAACTTACAGATTTGGGGGTACATAATACAGTTCTTAACATTACTTGTTTGATACTTGACCACATACTTTTGGCGACATCTGGTCTCCTGATCTGACCTCCCTGGTGTGTGTGTCTCTCACATCCGGAACATGAAGGTCTTTAAATGGTGTGGACCAGATGTACTGATTCTTTACATGACTGCTGGTTAGCTCAGGGATGAACCAGCCCCGTCTCCTGCTTTGTATTGCATGTTCTTTCCAATATCTCAGTGAGCTTCAGCTTTCACAAAGGAACTGAATCAACTCCTTTAAAAAAAAAAAGCTGTAAAACCTACATGGTATTTGATTAGTACACATTTGTCTTACTGTCATAATATCCTTATACATATTATCAAGTCAGTAAGAACAGTGGGTGATTCGATGAAAATAATAATTTGGAAGGTGGGATTAGAGCAGTCTTAAAGCAGACTCATCCTATTTATTTCTGTTTTTTTTTAACCTTTATATTTTGGAAATGATAGAATTGCTGAAAACTGTCAAAATAGTGCAGGGAAGTCTCTGGTACCAGTCATCCAGCTTCCTCTGATGATAACATCTTATGTAACTGTAGTGCATTTCCCAAACCAGGAAACTGATTGGCACAGTGCAATGAACTAGACTCCAGATCTTACTCAGGTTTCAGTGGTTTTTGTATGCACTCATTTTTGGTTATGTTTTAACATGTAGTTCTGTGGCATTTTATCACGTGTAGATTTATCCATCCACCACAGCAATCGGGAACAAAACTGGTCTCTCACCTCCAAGCAGCCCCTCGGGCTGCCTCTGTAGAATCACCTCCTCCCCACCACCTCTCTCTCTTGCCCTAACCCTGGCTACCACTTATCTGTAACCCAGCTCTATAATTTTGTCATTCCAGCATCCAATTTATTTTTGTATTTTGGTTTGATTCCACTGGTTGGAAAAGTAATCTGAATCCCATAGACATGGGGTTGCCATTGCTAAGAGATTTTGAACATCTGCCTTCAAATCTCTGGATCCAGCTCTCGCAGGAGGGGTTGCACCCTAAGTTCTGCAGAAAATGAGATAATCTGGTACCTTGAGCTTGGGTGTCACCAGTGTTTTATATTCGGCATATAATAGTGTTTTTTGTTTGCTTTGTTGTTTTAATTAGGGTCTAACTTACAGATAGTAAAGAGTACCAGTCTTGATGGTCTGTTTTTTTTTCTATTTATGGCTATTCTTGTTTTTAGTATTTATCTTATTTATAAATAGTTTTAAGGCAGTGTTTTGAATTGTTTTAATCAATTTTTTTTAATTGTGGTAAAATATATATAACATAAAATTTACCATCCTAGCCATTTTTAAGTGGACAGTTCCCTGGCATTAAGTACCTCTACATTGTTGTGTAATCATATGCCTGTATTCTCAAAACCACTTCTCAGATTAAGATATGGAATGTTCTTGGCTCCCCGAAGGTTCACTCATGCCTCCTCCAAGCCCCCAGACATACGTCCCCAAAGGTAACCTACTGTTATAAATGTTTTAATTACTCCTTTTTAAATAGTTTAATTTTAAAAAATAGTTGATTTCAAAGGTAATTTGAACAATTCATTTGAAGAACCTCTGAGGTATTGAGTAGAGTTTGGGGTTCCATGAAAAAACTTGCCTTCTGTACTGCCTCGAGGGCATTAGCCAATTTCATCCAACGGGATGTCTGATTGTTGAAACAAGCAAAAAGGGCATTTATCAGAAGAGTGACTGTCCCTGAGGCTGGAGGACCAGGTTGGAAACAGACAGCACCCGAGGGAGCCCCGGAGGGCAAGGCCGCAGACTCCACCCAGAGGTCGGCATCAGGGCTGTGGTGAATGGTCTCCGATGGCCCCCGCTGCCACCATGTCACCAGCTCCCAGTTCCAAGTCCTGCCCTCGGTCACATGGCCTGCCCCTCTGTCTGCGCCCCTGTATGAGGGTGAGGGAGTGTTGCCCTTTGGGCTTCCGTGGGGGAGGCTGTGGTACCTCCCACAAAGGGCATGAGAAGGGGGTTCTCCAGAGAGGGCCTGGGTGCTTTAGCTGGGGAAGGTCAGATGCTGGACGGCCCAGAACGACCAGTGTCCCCTACGCCCTTGACCTTGTAGTACAGAATGGAACACAAGGCTGCAACATGTCCTTTGTGCACATTACGGGGGTCCTGCTGACATAGGTGAGGGGGCTTCCTTGGCCCTGATTTTGAGGCGATCCTGCCTCCTGCGGGGGAGGAGTCCCTGTGTCCCCACCTCACCAGGCTCCTCCACGCTGGCAGGGGCCAGGACTGAAGAGCCGCGCGCATGCCCTTTGGGAGAATCACAGCGGACACACCCTCCTTGCCTCCTGGGCCGCTATGGAAGGGGAAGGGGTGACACCTAGGGGTCCTGCTGGTCTCCACTTTGGGGGAGGACACACACAAGGAGAAAGGCAACTCTTGGGGCAGGAGGATCTGGGAAATACAGGCTTCTGCCCTTGCAGAAGTAGCTGCTCCCTCGCTGTGGTCCCCATGGTGCACGTCTCAGACCCGGCCTTTGGGGGAGAGGGCTTTTCCTCTGTTGAATTGCTTCCTCCTGTGTGATGTGCCTTCCTGCCACCATCCTGATGAGGAAGCCGTCCTAGGTGAGGAGAGGGTGATGGGGGTACAAGATCAAGGAAGTGGGAGCCTTGCTGGCCCTTTTGCCGTCCTGGTTCCGACACACGCCTCTGGGCCCCTCCCAGGTGCTTCCTGAGCACCCACGTCTCTCCCTGTGGCCTGGCTGCCCAGACATGCCTTAGTTACAGCCAGGGGACAGGGGACGTTTGTCCTGTTTCTGTCCTCAGCCGTCAGCTGAGTTGTGGTGTTTTTGTTGGTTTTTTTTTTTTTTTTTTTTTTTTTTGACTGCCTGATTCAAGCTTTATGAACTTAGTTTGAATTACCGGGATTTTTTTTTCCTTCCTTTGTCTTATAGTAGTTTTTTTTTTTAATAAGTTGTCTTTATTTTTTTCTTTTGCTCTTTTCTTTTGGAGGGGGAGTTACTTAGATTTACTTACTTATTTATTTAATGGAGTACTGGAGATTGAGCCCAACACCTCGTGCATGCTAAGCATGCAGCTCTACCGCTGGGCTGTATACCTTCCCCACCTCATAACAGTTTTTAATTAGCAGAAAAGCCTCCCTTTTCCTCCCCCAGAAGAGAGATGTGATGGCCCTGCACAAAGGAAAATGGAAATTTTCCGCAGCCTCGTGACATGTTTCACACAGAAGGCCAGGGAGAGGCTGCTGGGGGGCCTTCAGTCAGGGGGTGTCCTGGGGTCCTGCTGCTCCAGCCCAAGGGTCCCTTCCCATGGCTGCCCCTGATCTTGGGTGGAAGGACCCTTCACTGTGTGGCCCACAGCACCGGCCCTGAGCTCCCCATAGGCCTGGCCGGACCAGAGGGAGCTTCATAGATGTGGCCCCTGACCTCCAGGCAGTGGGTCCCTCTGGGAGGGAGGAAAGGAGCATCACCCCAGGAGTCTGTTTCAGGTCAGCCCTCCGGGAGGCCATGGAAGGAAACGTGCTAGGGGCCGGCGAGAGGCAGGGGCGGGGGGGCTACGGTGTCGTGCTGTTGCATCTGCTGGGTTTTTGTTCACGGAATGTGTCAGGGAGGAAGAGAAGTTTGTGTACATGTAATTTAGGGCTCAGGCAAGAAGGTAAGGCCATCTTTTATATATAAAAACAAGCATCCAAATGTACTCCTCTGGCTGTACATTACCCGCTTCTCATAGTCACCCTGGAGGACCACCTGCTTACTCCAGCCCCAGTGCTGTGGCTGGAGAGTGTGGGACCTGCCTTGTGGATCTCCTTCAGAGTGAGCCTTCACCTCCTGTGTTTTGTGGTGTTGGTCACTCTTCATTCTGCAAGAGTGGTTGTTGAATTGTGGGAGTGTCCAAGGTTCTGTTCAAATGAGGCTGGAAAGTGTTGTTTGAGGTTAGAAACACAAAAGTTTTATGAGTCAGACTAAGTTTTGCGTGCCTTTGTTTCTGAAGACCTTCCTTTTTGCTCATTTGGTTTTATTTTGTTATTCCTTGGGACCTCACGGAAGTCAAGGTTCAGTTGTGCTTCAGGATTGTTTGTTAGAAGTCATCTCAGAAGATCGCCTTGAGGGGAAGCTGCCCCACTGAATGAACAAGTTCTGATGCGTCCATTTCCTTACCTCATACCTGTCCCACATTGGGCACAGTGCCTGCTGCTCCCGTTTCAGGCTCATCCACACCCACGTCTTTTGTGTCTACGCTGCGAGGCTTACAAAGGAGAAGACTTCACATTCAATGACACATAAGTTGTCCCAAATCAGACAGCCTGAGATCTTCAGCAAATTCATCTGGTTGTCAGAAGTTATATTGGTATTGATAATTATACTCTTGACTATTCTGTGATTTTTGAGAGATTTGATGAAAGGTTTCAATTTGGGGAATAAATATGCATACATATAGCCATTAGGGTTCAGACTATTTGGGCAAATGCTACCATACTCATCATATAATAAAAAAAAAAAAAAGGTCATTCTTTTTAGAGAGTTAAGAAAGTCACAAATCAATGTTAGGACTTTACTCCCTGTAAATCCAGCTTGGATTTCCCAGCTAATAGAGTTACTGGGAAAGGTAAAAAGGACATCCAGTCTTCCCTCAGTATCCATGGGATTGACTCCAGGATACCAAAATCTGCAGGCGCTCAGGTCCCTTCTGTAAAGTTGCACAGTACACTCGGCCCTCCCATCCGGGGATTTGCATCCATAGATTCAGTCAACCACAGAGGGAGGGGCTGAGTGTACTTGAGTAAACTAGCTCCGTCTCTCACCCATTCAGCTTTAACCTCAGGTAGAGAGTGTTTTCTGAAAGATGCCAGTTAAGATGTGTCTGGATGTCGGAGACAATCTTCTAAAAGACCCTTTGTAGGAACTGCTGTTGGCTGAGAGGAACAGATGAGGGCAAGAATGGGGTGGCCATGGAGTGTCCTGCTTTTGCCTTGTATGACTGTCCTGTAGCGTGACTTGAAGATACTAACTGGTGAATAAAAATGGGAGTGAGTGTGTGAGTTTTTGCATCTACATGTGTACATCCACACACACCTAGGTGTGTGCGTGCAGGTGGATGTGTGCAGTGTTTATATTTCCTTACCTCAAAGTCTGAAGGGGCTTCCTTTGCACCCACAAAATTCTATAAGTTCCCCAGAAGGGAGCCCCCCCGAGAAGGGGTACCACTACCAGAACCCAGGGAAGAATGTTTCTCACTGGGACTTGGCAGAAAGTCCACACTGAAACCAGTGGCCCCAGGGGACCCACTTTTCCTCTTCCTCCTGCCAGGATCCTGTTTAAGATAATGTAATGGCAGAAATACATGTAAGAATGGTGAAAATACATGGTATGTCTTTGCATGGGTAGGCATCTACCAGCCCAGTGGAGATGGGAACTGCACTGGTTTTGGAACTGCATGGAGACCAGCCCTGCTTGACTGCCTTTTGGGCTGGAGACCAAGAGGGCCAAACAAGAAGGGACCTGGCCCCTGTGGGGTGTCCAGCTGTGGTCCTTCAGATGTAGGCTTTGGAGCCCCCTCCTGCCTTCACGAGCTCTGTGGTCAGGTGGCCTGCAGTGGCTGGGAGGGGGAACTGTGAAGATGATGTCCTCTGGTTAGGTGGTCCCTAACCTGCATGAGACTTCGGTGACATCAGTGTCAGGCCACAGCCCACTGCCCTCTCATTCAGCACAGGCCTCAGCGTGACATCGGCAGAGAGACTCTGCCTCCGTGGTTCCCACTGTTTCCATCCTGCAGCCCACGGAGCATGTTATGATTGGCTGGGAATGAAGCAGGACACCTCTCTTCCTTGCTGAGGGGCTCAGGCTCCAGTCCTGCGATGCAGAGACAGTCCTGACCTTATTAGGTTTGCTAGGTACACAAACCAACCCCCTGCCGGAAGGATGGGGAAAATGAATTATAAATGAGAAACTGGGTCTTTCTGAGATGACTTTGTGTAATTGTGAGTCCCGAAGCCCTCCTGGCACCTTCGGGCAGCCTCTCCTTGGGAGGCAGAGGGGTGGGCAGGAGAGGTGAGGGGCCAGGCTCCTCTGCAGTGGGTCCTGTCCTGGCTGGTGAGGGCCAACAGCTGGAGAAGTGCCGCCACCATAGCTTCCTTTCCAGTGGTCCGTTTCACCCCATCATCTCCATGGTGAACTGAACCATCCTCTGTTTTCTCTATAAATGAGGATGATAATACCCAGGGTTATTGTGAAGGTTAAGTGAGTCACAACCATTAGGATGGATATTGTCATTAACCACAGCAGCAGCAACAAAATCTGCAGAAAGTAACGTGTTGGTGACGATGTGGAGAGACGGGAACACTTG
The DNA here is from genome assembly GCF_009834535.1 of Camelus ferus. Lineage (NCBI taxonomy): Eukaryota > Metazoa > Chordata > Mammalia > Artiodactyla > Camelidae > Camelus > Camelus ferus. Next base: position 21,349,204 of record NC_045722.1, on the reverse strand, counting down.
GGTACTGCGGGGAAAATAGTATGATGGTTCTTCAAGGAATAAAAATATGATCCAGGGGTTCCACTTCTAGGTATATACCCCAGAGAAATGGGACTTGAACAGGTATTTGTACATCCGTGTTCATAGCAGCATTATTCATAATAGCCAAAAGGTGGAAGCAGCCCAAGTGTCCTTTTACACATACATGGAATAATACTCAGCCTTAAAAAAGAGGGGAACTCTGAGACATGCTATTACATGGGTAAAACTTGAATATGTTATGCTAAATGAAATAAGCCAGTCACAAAAAGAAAAGTAGAGTGTAATTCCACCTTTAAAGTTCCTGGAGGAGTCAAATTCATAGAGACAAAAAATAGATTAGCGCTTCCCGGGGTTTGGAGGGCGAGGGTAGATAATGAAGAATTAGTGTTCAGTGATGCAGAGGTTCCGTTTGGGAAGATAAGGAAGTTCTGGAGATGCTGGTGGTGATGGTTGCATCACAATGTGAATGTATTTCATGCCGTCGAACTGTATACCTCAGAATGGTTTCAGTGGTCAATTTTATGTTGTATATACTTTGCCACAATTTTTAAAAAAATGAGATGACCAAGAAAACAAAGTTACTTCATTTTATTAACTAGAACTTCTCAAAGACTTCTTCCTAGAAAAATGGTCAGGATGTGAGAAAAAAGTATGATTCCCAAGAAAGCATCCTCAGGCTTGTCTCCCTGAGGGGTAGCGTGGGGGTGGTGAGTTCCAGGAGCTGCAGTGCAGCTCAGGCCTGGGAGAGAGTGGAGAGAGGGGAGGGCATTTGAAGAAGTGTTGCCGGGGGGCTGAATGAGAGAGCCCTTTCTAATGTTCTTTGAGAGATGCAAGCAGGAACTAGGAGACCCTTTGCTAGTTTCTTTTTTGGTTGCTAGGCAGTGCTGCTTTGGCTTAGGTTCCAGGCCCACATTGGACCTTGCAGGCAGTGAGACTTAGGGTTAACCACTGATATTTTTGGACCGTGGACTATCCTCATCTGCAGCTGGCATTAAAAATCATCGCTTTAGAGTCTGAGCCAAGAGTTCTGTTTCCCTATCAGTTGTTGGACTCCTGGTATATAGAGCTGGGGCTGGTCATGCTCAAGTCATGTGGTGCTCAGAATTAACCAGAGAGGCAGGACATGTGGAACCCTCCGAGGTAGAAATGCAGTCAGGGGGAGAGTGCTTGTTTGCTGCTTGCGTATTTCAGGCCGTTCACTGGGATTTGGTGGTGTTTGTGAGCTTATTAAATTGCAGAACCACCAATCCTCCCATGTGAAGTTGAGAGTTGCCTCTGAGTTTTTAACCTCAGTTTCTACAGATACGCAAATGAAGACAGAGGAGTACTGTCTTAGGAAGGTGAATGGAGGTGACGTCAGGCCAACCTACTGGTCTATTCTGTTGCACAGAGACCACATCTAGGCCTAGCTGTTATTTAGGGTTTGGGTTCAAAATGCCTTGCGAATTACTGGTATAGACAGCTTGGATCAGAAATTCCTGACACATGCTATTGTAGGGAGAGAGTGTTTCACTGATGTACAGGAAAGGGCTGAAGCGAGATAAGGAGAGGCTGAGTCATGGTCAGGAAGGGCTGAGTCGTGGCCAGGAAGGGCTGAGTCATGGTCAGGAAGGCTGAGTCATGGGCAGGAAGGGGCAAGTCATGGTCAGGATAGGGCTGAGTGTGGCCAGGAATGCTGAATCATGGTCAGGAAGGGCTGAGTCATGGCCAGGAGAGGCTGAAACATGGTCAGGAAGGGGTTGAGTCATGGCCGGGATGGGGCTGAGTCATGGTCAGGAAGGGGCTGAGTCATGGTCAGGAAGGGCTGAGTCATGGTCAGGAAGGGCTGAGTCGTGCTGAGGCAGGGGCTGAGTCACGGTCAGGAAGGGCTAAGTCATGGTTAGGAAGGGGCTGAGTCATGGCCAGGAGAGGCTGAAACATGGTCAGGAAGGGGCTGAGTCATGGCCGGGAAGGGGCTGAGTCATGGTCAGGAAGGGCTGAGTCATGGTCAGGAAGGGCTGAGTCGTGCTGAGGCAGGGGCTGAGTCACGGTCAGGAAGGGCTAAGTCATGGTTAGGAAGGGGCTGAGTCATGGCCAGGAGAGGCTGAAACATGGTCAGGAAGGGACTGAGTCATGGCCGGGATGGGGCTGAGTCATGGTCAGGAAAGGCTGAGTCATTGTCAGGAAGGGGGCAAGTCATGGTCAGGAAGGGGCTGATCAAGGTGACAACCCACTGGGTGTCTGGGGTGCAGATGGCTGCTGCATCCTCACGTGGTGGAGGGTGAGCGAGCTCTGATCTCTATGTCCTCTTCTTACAAGGACACTAATCCCATTGTGAGGGCTCGCCCATGATGCATTAAATCAGATGACCTCTGAGGACCACCCTGTTTGGGGTTTAGGTCATCAACACATGAACCTAGAGGGGCACAAACCTGTAGTCCATAGCAGTCCTGGGCCGGTGCAGAATCTGAGCCTTCTTTGCACTCAGCCTTGGAAAGATGAAGCGCTTTGCCTTCGGCAGAGCCACTGCTGCACCCTCTACCTGTCCCCATGGATGGATCATATCGGAGTCGCTCTTTGTCCTCTTGTCCTGGGTGGTGATGGAGGTGGCACTGTTGAGAACTCCAGCATCAGATACTTCCTGTTTTTAACTCATGTGATCTTCACAGTTCCATGAAAAAGTGCTGTTGCCACCTCTGTTTTACTTGTGGGGAGTTGGAGGTACAGAACGGTAAATAACTTGCCCGAAGCCATAAAGCTTGTAAGTGGCAGAGGACTGGAGCCCAGAGAATCCAGCTTCCGTCTTTCGTCTTAACTTTTCTCCTAACTGGATCTTGCCTTTCAGTAACCTTTTAAGTGAGGTTTTACTTCTGTTAGCAGACGGGGAAACCGAGGCTCCGAAAGGATCCAATTCTTGTCTGAAAATTATGCCATTAATGAGTGACAGCTGGTACTGAACCCGCTCACGGTAAAGCCGGAGGGCTTGGCTCCTACTGGTCCTGCCAGATCTGTGCCCGTTTGTGTTTCTTTCTTCAAGTGTATATTGCCGTCGTTCTTCTGACCCAGTATTTTATTCATTTCCCAGTCTTTATCATATGTACTGTTTTCAGAATAGACCTTTGTGCTTATAGACAACTTGCTTTTCTAGCATTCACACTCGTAAGTAGTCTTTGAGGACCTACTGTGTGCCAAGCACTGCTCCAACCCTGGGGACACTTGATGTGCAAAACAAACGTCCCTGTCTTTCTGGAGCTGACGTTCTAGTGGAGGGGAGGGGTATGTATGATCGTAAGTGAAGTGTAGAGTAGGCCTAGAGGTAATGTGATTAAGCAGGAAAACAAAGCAGGCAAGGCCGTAGGAAGTTGATGGGGTTGGATGTCACACTTCAGCTTGAATGACCAAAGGCTTTACTGAGACATTTGGAAGTCAGACTCTCCACCTGTAGCGCCTTTGGTGGGCCAGGGCTTCTAGAAGTGCCGAGGTTAGCTCTGCTGTCAGCGTGCGTCTCCCCAGGGTGGGCAGCCGGGTGCACAGCTGTCCCACAGCGAGAACAAGTAGGGTGTCCCCTGGTCTGCTCCATCGTTCCTTTCCCTCTGTAGGACTCCTCGCTCTGCTTCTCAGCCACAGTCAGACCTGGGTTTGAGTCCTCCCGCTGCCACGTACTTGGCCTTGGGCTTATCACTTAATAAACTCGGCAGTCCACGGGTCCCCAGTTTGAGTGAGAGATCAGCATTCTCCCTGCAGGCCTGCTCGGAGCAAATGCCGGTGGAACCTGGAATGCACGGTGACTGCTCCGTGCATCTTGTCTCTGCTTCCTCTCAGTGGCCCCCGGACATCGTGGCCAGCCTCGCCCTCCCCACATCGTGTGGGTCTTCTGGAAAGGGCGCTGGGGTGGGGCTTCAGCTGCAGGATGGGGTGAAGGCTCTCCAGGCAGGAGTCCTAGTGTGAGCAAAGACAGACAGGCAGAAGGCAGAGGCCGAGGGGCCTGATGTTTTCTAGGGGCCTCCCACCTGCCAGGGGCTGCGCTGGGACCTTGTGTGGAAGGTACGGTTTCCAATTTACAGAGGAAGAAACCAAGGCTGAGTCACTCACCTAAAGTTGCCCAGTGTGTGTGGGCAGGCTGCCCTGACACCCAGCTTATTTTTGTGCCAGAAGGGGTACGATGACTTCGGGGCCAGATAGGGGGCAGAGAGGGGTGCTCGCAAGTATGAATTTGGGTCTGGTGGTGACAGGAGCCACTGAAGTGAGCTTAACCCACGTCCTCTGCAGAGAGGAGGAGAGAAATTGGAGCTGGGATCCAGGCATCCTGTGACAAAGTTCCCTCCTGTGACAGAGCCAGGTTTGGCTCAGTTCCTGGGGAAGGATGGGGTAAAAGCATGGGACAGGCAGTTGGTATTTTTTATGTAATAAAGATTTAAAGAAGGTCCGTATAAACTAACTTAATAGACCTCTTAGGTCAGCCTGCATCAGAATCACTTGGGGGTCTCCTTAGAAGGCAGATGTCTGGGCCTCCCCACCCAGGGGTGGACTCAGTGGGTCTGGGGATGGAGGGTGCTGACACTTGGTCTGGGGACCACGTTTGGAGAACAGCTGCCTCGTGATTGCGGCTGGGTTCCTTGATTTTCTTGTGATGGTTTATAACTTAAAAAAAAAAAAAGACAGCGACGTGAATGTAGAGTAGCTCTCTCAGTGTTTATGGTCATTCTGTTATTACTTGTGTAAACATCTTAAACATTTACTCTGGTACAACAAGCTGTGACATTGTGGGTTTCTGAGTTACCTCCTGTGTTCTCTTGGTTTGAGCCTGCAGAATTCTAACAGCTGACCCGCGTTAGGGATGGCAGTTGAGTTGGTCACTGGGGACCGTAGACACTTGTGATAATTAGGATATTGACTGTCATCCAAGGAATCAGGCTTGTCCCAAATCAGATTTTCCATGAACTCGGTGTTGATTGTCAAGAGGGGCAGGAGGGAGTGGAGGTTTCCAGCACAGCTCCCAGTTTCCCCCTGCCTGGTTCCAATCCCAGCTCTGCTGCTCCCAGTGGAGCCCTGGGCAGTTCTCTTGTCCTCTGATTTCAGTTTCCTAATCTGTAAAATGGGGATAATAGTGATTCCTACTTGTGTGGTGTGGTGGCTGTGCAAAGGAAATGGGGCCCTCACTGCAGGCAGAGGGCCTGGACCTCATGGTAAATGCTCCATCAACGCTGGCCGTGGTGTTCTTGTTTCAGTGCCCCCTGCCCAACAGGTGTCAGGAGAGGACCCTGGAAGTCCTCGGTCACGCTGTTCAGGAAAAGGATTGCTCAAAACTGATGGTTCTCCATGGGTTATCCCGGGCCAGCAGCAGCGCCAATGGGGAAGGTGCTAGAAATGCACATTCTCTGCCCCTTGCCAAGCCCTTCTGCGTCAGCATCTCTGCACAATCTATATTTTCATGAGCTCTCGGGGGATTCCGATGTGCACTTAAGTTTGAGTGCCACTGATCTAAGCCTTGGCGGTACCGGAGAAAGGGGAGGACCTCATTCTCCTGGCTCTGAGCATGCGAGTGGAGTGTGGGAGGGGGCCAGGGGAGCTTTACTCGTGAGCTTGGAGAAGCTGAGACGCCCAGCAGCTGCATGAAGTAACCGGGGCGGCAGCGCTGTGGACCTCCAGCCCCGCCGTCAGCTCTGAGGACTTCCTGCCCAGGCTCCAGGCGTGGCTTTTCTGACAAACGGAATCTTGGCCATGTCACTGCTGACGGAAGAGACCATCCCGGAATATCTTTTCTCCCTTCCATTTCCCGCCGAGGATCTCCTGGCCTCCTGTCTCACCGTGGGGTGGTGTGGGAAGAGGAAGCTCATCTCAAATGCCTAAAGGTGCTGCTTGTAAGGCGCAGGCCTCCTTTGACTTTTCCCACGGCCATTCCAGGGTTTTATTCCATGAAAATGATTAGTGGGTTTTTTTGTTTTTAAGAAGCCAATTCAGTTGAATGCTTCTTCCCTTCAAGTTCCCACTGCTTTTCTCTTGTTTGGTTTCATAACATTCCACATCTTTTCTATTGTCTCCTGTACCCCCGAGTTACAAAGTCAAACAGGACTCAACAGCTGTGCAGGGGCTGCGGCGAGATGGCCCACTCCCCTCCACCTTGGCTGAGCCACTGATTAGGTGGAAGGGTTCCCGGAGAAGCAGGACGGGAGGGAGCCCCTGGGGTTGGACTTACGGGCTGGTTGTAGCATTTCCTTTGCCACAGAGCTGCAACTGCCAAGATAAACATACGTTTTGAGATAAGGGGAACCCCCCAGAGGTCTTCATCTTGGAAAAAGAAATCAATAAGACAGTCTCTGTGTTGGGCCAAGAAGTCCTTCTCCTCCACACCCAGATTTGCACGGCCGGCTGTGAAGGTGGGAGGGAGCTGGGATGCAGGGATTGTGGCCGGTGCCAAGGAGGCCGGTCCGGGAGCAGAAGGAGGGGCCCTGGGGCGCTGGCTCTGCTCCCTGCCAGCTGGGGCTTTGCTCATCAGCGGGATGGGATGGGACTGCCGCACACCTGTCTGTGTGGTCAGGATTAAGCATGTGAACAACTGTAAAGTGCTGGGCACAGCCCCTGCCTGCCTTGTGGGAAATGGTGGCTCTGATTTTTATTAGCAATTTCTAGAAGTCGACTGACCTTTGCATGGTCTTTGTTTTGGAAGATGCCTGATACTTCTTATCCACCAACAATTCCCACCCATTCTGCCTTCAAAACATATTCTTTTCTTTTTTTTATATATAAATTGAAGTATAGTCAGTTTACAGTGTTGGGTCAATTTCCAGTGTACAGCATAATGTCTCAGTCTTACATATACATACATATATTCGTTTTCATATTCTTTTTCATTGTAGGTTACTATGAGATATTGAATATAGTTCCCAGTGTTGAATAAAAGAAACTTGTTGTTTACCTATTTTATATACAGTAGTTAATACCTACAAATCTCAAACTCCCAGTTTATCCCTTCCCACCCCCTTTCCCCCAGTAACCATAAGTTTGTTTTCTATGTCTGTGAGTCTGTTTCTGTCAAAACATGGTCTTAATCAGACCTCTTATAACTACACCTGCCATTCCCCCTGCGGTCCAGGCCTCTGCCACCCTCACCTGCGGGGTCTCCAAGCCTCCTGGACCACATGTTCTTACATGACAGCCAGAGGGTTACCTCATGTGAGTTCCTTGCTCAACTTCTCCAACGGCTCCCAGAACACGTGGCCCTCGGCTTTCTACTTACCTCACCTCCCAAGGCTTTCACTGTCACTTGCCCGCACCAGCCGTGCAGGCCTCTGCCTTGGGGCCTCACACTTGCTGTCCCTGGACCTGGCATGCTCTCCCCCTGACATCTCTATGGCTCCCTCCCTCGCTTCCCTCCAGCCTCTGTTCCAGTAGCATCTCCTCAAAGAGGTAGATGCAGCCTCTTTCCCTCCTTGGCTGTCACTGCCCAAAATTACACACTTATCTGTGTCCAGCCGTCCTCTGCAATAGGAATGCAGACCCTGTGAAGAAACTTGTTTGTCTTTATGTCCTCCCCTTGAGTTCCCGGCACCAGCATGTGATCGACGCTTGATGAATGCTTATTACGTGAATGAATGAATGAATAAATGAATGAATGAAAAAATATGTTAAGTATGTTTCTGGTGATGCTGGAGCAGCTAAAGGCTCAGGTCCCACTGCTGGGGAGTTTTCAGTTCCATTTATGACTCTAATTTACTGTCTTAAAAAAGGATGAGCAGTGTAACTTCCCAAAGGCTTAATTAATCACCAGTACTTTTAAAACCATTTTATCTGTGCAATGGGTGAAGGCGCTTCAGATTTAATCAGCATTTATTAAATATATAGATACTCCACTTTTCAGAAACCAAATTAGGCAGTGGGCCTTGGAGATTGAGAATAGCCTTCCTCCAGTGAGGTGGCCCTCCTGCCTGCGAGACCGCGGGCAGTTGGGTAAACACGCGTGGCCTCAAAGGTAGGTCTTACAACGCGAATAAAATGGAATCTCGCGTGGAACTTTGGTGAGGATGAAATGAGATAAAGCCAGGGTGTGCTGTCCGGCAGGTAGTGAGCGCTCCGTCCACGCTAGCCTGTGCCGCCCCACCGCTTCGTGGCAGCAGCTGGTCGGAAGGTGGGCTGGGAGGAGTCAGGTGACTTGGTCAGTTACCCAGCGAGAGGAAAGATGCGGTTCTGGTGACTCCGAGTCCAGCATTTTCCGATAAAGCTCTCTGTAGCTGCACGAAGTTTTCCAGAACAAATAGGCAGGGGTGCAGCCATTGGACCACCTATGTCCCCACCACCCCCAGAATGTTTTTGATTAAGAAGAAAGCAGGCTTACTGAGAGAGTGGACAACCTCTCTGTATGACCTGATGTGAGTCTAGGAATACCAGAGTATTTGTTCTATATCTGGCACGATTTTCATATCCCCCAGGCTTCCAAAGCTCATGGATGTGTCCACACCCAGAACTTGAATGTCACCTCTGCCTCTGGGGGGGATGATGTGTGCTGGGGGCTGGGGAGGTGGCTGCAGAGGGGAAGCCAAGCCTTCCACCCTGACTGCCCCACAAGCAGGGGTCCCACCTGGAGGGACTGGCTTCCCATGCGATCTGGGGCCACATTGGCTCTGCTGAGGAAAGCTTTACCTTCTGAGATTTGTAATGAAATCTGAAACTGCCTTCTGGCCAGGTATCCCCAGTCCAAACTGAGTTTTCTGCTTATCTTATTCTGAGTATAAATTTCTTCATTACTTCAGCTGTTGGAAAACAAGTCTCGACTCTTAAAATAATCCAAGTGGGTCTAAAGTCTCCTTGATTCATTTCTGATAATCTGTTATGTTCTCACGTAATTGTAATTTATAAGGAAAATGAAGATTAAGGAATTAGACGTGGAGACTAAGAAAGGAGAATCGTGCCAAAGATTTATTCTGTGTCTGTGCTCAGCCCAAATTTGGGCTCAAAAGAAGAAAAATAGTGAGGAATTACTACACATCATTCAAGTCTCCAGGGGATTACGGTAGGATTACATAATATAATCATGATGAGTCTAAGGCCAGAAAATGTGCACTCAAAGCTCAGAGGAAAGCAATTGAAGACACCTTTGGACAAGATTTAGTGAGTTCAGGAAAAGCTGGCACCTGACCAGCCAAGCAAGTGATTCCAAACACCTCCAGCCCTGAGGAAGCTGGGCATACTGGGAAATTCCCCATCGTGTGACGTCAGCTCTGGGGAAGGCCTTTTAATGCCAACTAAGAGATCCGGCCAACAAGAGGTGCCGGTCATTCTGGTAAGAATTTGATTATGGTCTGCGCACTTCCAGTGGCTGCTTTATGAAGTAAGAAGCTTAGGCACCCTGGGTCACGTCTTTAATGAAATGAGAATTAGCCGGAGAGTTCGAGGTCGAGGTCATTGCCAAGAGTCGATTACCTTGAAGCCTCAATTAAACTTTCCATTGGATTATCTGATGATAAGTAGTTCTGCCTTTGGGATTTTATTATCCTTGACAAATGGCTTGAATTCAGAATTCAAAGCAACATAGGCCCTAACAGAACACAGTGCTGTAAATAGTGAGGCACGCCATCACTGGATACACAGCACTACAGTTACCCTGATGGAAGTATTTATCTTAAAGACTGCTTTGGAGTATTGACCCCCATCCCTCCAGGATGTGCAGGCTCTCTGTCTGTGCTCTGATGGGGAGAATTTCCAACTTCGAAATTCCTTTTGGTGCCAGCAGAGTTCTCAGTGCTGAAAGGAAGCAGTGGCTCTCTTCCAGGACCTGCGTTGTCACAATGAACTCCCCTCCTCTTCCTGCACACTGTTCTTGTCCCATGGCTGCTGGGAGGCAGCATTTGTGATGGCCCCCAATTGGGTCACCAGGCAGAGCCAAAATACCTGCATCTGGAGATGTTTGATGGAAACAGGCACTTTGCTTCTCCTGTTGAGATATGTTTCCATGTGTATGTAGTTTTGAATCTGTTTTTGTCATTATCTTTCTTCTGTAAGCTATCGTTACCCGAGAGCTACCTTCATTTAAACAATTAAGATCTTCTATGAAAAATCCAATACTTCCTAAGCTTTTGCTGAATGGCTGAAGCTGACGGAAATGTTAAATGTCAGTCTCTTCTGTGTTAACCTGGTGGCCAGGTGTGAAATAGACACTAAGAAGATGCTCCGGACAGTTGGACCCTCTGTCTCTCAGGAGCTTTCAGGCGGGCATGCTGTTGCCCTTTGAGATCATTCCATCGAAACCATTTTCCTCTCCCCTCGGTCTCCTCTTGAGCCATCACTGACCTTAGGTCCCTCCCACTGGTAGGTTGGAAATTCACTCCTGTGCCTGCCTGGCACACATTCTTCTCCTCCAATTCTGTACCAATTTCAGTGCCTGCCCTAGGCCCTAGGTACCCATCTGCTGGGCTCTTAGCCAGTAGAGATCACTGTGAGGGCATCAGAAGGCGGTGGCCAGCAAGTTCAGGCAGCCTCGGCCCGCCGTGGGTGTCATTTCTGGTATGTTTCTGCTCCTCTTCAAATATTGAAGGTTTTTCTCAGTTAACACTCCTGAGCTCTCCATAAATGCCTCACTTCGGTTATGCACCTGCAGGCTTGACCAGGAAGCCTCTAGAACTCCAGCATGGGCGGGGCAGTTGGAGGTGGGAGCAGAGTGAGCTCGAGCCCTGGGAGCCAGCCCCCTGTTGTGCTGCCAGCCCGTCTGCCTTGTCCGGTGAGGGAGGCAGGCATAGCTGTTTCCTGGCGCTGGTCACTTCTGGCGACTTTGCCCAGAGATGTCACGCTGGTCAGGTGGCCACCGTCGGCCTTTTGTCTCAGTCCTGCACCTGCTCGCAGGAGCTCAGTTCAGCACTGCCTCAAGGCAGTTGTGTGTATTTGTTGGGTGGAGGGCACGCTCTGCTTGGTTCTCCCAGGCTCTGCTGGAGTGGCAGGAGGTCAGGAAGGGTCAGCAGCTTCATGGTCGCGTGCAGCCTAAGGGACATCGTGTGGTTCTGTGTGGTCAACACAGGTGGACTATTTGGACTGCAGGCCAGGAGACTGGTGCCTGTTCAATTTAGTGGGCCACCGTCGCTGTGCCTCCCAATCTGGGGACCATCCCTGCACACGTGAGGTCGGGATCCTCGTCAACACGGATGCCGTGTACTTCAGAAAGCAAAGGGCACAGAGGTTGGAGTGACCGTGCTGCAGACCAGGGCGGCCACAGAGATTCACCAGGCAGGGATTGCAAGGGACAGCGTCAGCCAGACTCACATTTCAGGTCAGAGGTGCAGGGCCTGATACGATATAATACAATACAACACAGTGGGCCTGGGACGCTTGGCCCACGTCCATCTCTTCAGTCATCACTGGGAACGGGCGGGGAGAGGTAAGGCACTTAGGAGAGAAAGTGTTTTGATAGCCTGAACCAGTCTTTCAGGTTCTGTTCTCAAGCTGTTGGACTGCACAGGACTTAAAACTGTTGGCGCCTCATCGCTGGTCAAATAAGTGGTAAACAGCTGAGTTGGGGTCTTCAGGGCTTGTTCCCAATAGCCATCTTCCCCTCCCCAGCTTAGAGCCTGTGGGAATCACAGCTCCTGCTCATGAAGGAATTGGGGAAGGAGCCCTGAGTGTCACTGGGTTTCCCTCAAGAATTGCCCATTTTGGCCCCTGAGATTTCACCCAAGAATTTCTCCTGCAGCCGTCGTGGGCAGGGCTGGAGGGTGAGGGCTCCCTACAGGGCAGGCAGTGCTGAGTGACGAGCCCACCTCAGGGCCCTCATCTTCCCACAGGTGGGCAGGCAGAGGAACCAGAGGGGCTGATGAGCACGCCAGCTCCTTTCCCCAGACCCTCAGGCAGACCAGTCAGTCCCCCCTGACTGGGTAGAGTCTTACTGCATCTGAGGTCTGTCCACATGGAAACCTGAGGGGTGGAGAATGACATTCTATGAAATACACTGAGCGTGACATTCAGAGTTCCATACCTGTCCCTGCCTGATCTGTTCCATGATTTTTGGTCTCTGCTGTCAAGACCTCAACTTCAGCCGAGCCAGTGTTCTAGAACTTGCCTTCCTGCAGAGTGTACCCTATCCACTGTCACACTTGAGGCTTCCTCTTCCCCTTGGGATGGGCCATCCTTAAAGGACCAGTTGGTTTATTCATTAATTATCCCATCATGAATTCAGTCGTGTTCACCAGGAGCTGCCACGAGTCAGGCGGGAGCCCAGTGCTGTGGTTAGAATGGCGGGAAGACTCCAGAAGATTCCTTCCTTCAGGATGCTTACAGGCGAATCGAGCAGACAGACCTGAAAGAAATGGACTACCAACCGTGGAAGGTCCGTGAGGGCAAAGGTCAGGGTGCTAGAGGGAGTCCTGACGGGGACTTTGAGAAAGTCTCGTGAGGGCTGGGACCTGAGTGTGAGAAGGAGTGAGCCGTGGAAAGGTTTTGGGGAGGAATGTTCTGGGAGAGCAGATGGCCCCTTCTGAAGGCCGTGGGGCAAGAAAAAGCTTACTGCCTTCAGCAGACAAGATGGAGCCCAGGGGGTGAGAAATAAGGCTTAGAGGGACGCCAGGCCGTGCCATGTGAGGCCTTGTGGGCTCTGCGGGGGGTGTGGGCTTTACCCCGTGCAGTGGTTCCTCGATGAAGAGCCTCGGGCAGAACAGCATGCCCTTGTTTACGTTGTGGGTGGGGATGTGGTCGGGGATGGAAGCCCTTTTGTTCTGAGATGACGGTGGGTGCCGCCCGCGTGTCCATCCTCAGGTGAGGAATCCAGTCCTGGCGATCTCATTTTCTTTTTTCTCCTTTTCACTTTCTTTTAAAAATTGAAGTATAGGTTCTTTGTTGTTTTTTTGTTTATTTTGTTTTGTTTTAGGGGGAAGGTAATTAGGTTTATTTATTTGATTGTTTATTTCAGTGGAGGTACGGGGGATCGAACCGAGGACCTTGTACATGCTGAGCATGCGCTCTACTACTGAGCTCTCCCCTCTCCCCTTGAAGTATAGCTGACGTACAATATTATATGAGTTACAAGTGTACAGTACAGTGACTCGACACTTTAAAGGTTATACTCCATTTATAGTTATTATAAAATATGCGCTATGTTCCCTGTGTTGAACTAGGACTTCCAAAACCGCGTTAAATAAAAATGGCGAGAATGGGCATCCTTGTCTTGTTCCTGATCTTAGAGGGGGTGCTTTCAGCTTTCACCATTGAGTGTGACGTTAATTGTTAAACACGACCTGTATTGTGTTGAGGTATGTTCCCTCTATGCCCACTTTCTGGGGAGTTTTTTTTAAATCATAAATGGATGTGTACTTTTTCTGCATCTATTGAGATAATTATGTGGTTTTTAGTCTTTAGTTTCTTAATGTGGGGTATGACACGGTTAGATTTGTGGATATTGAGAAATCCTTGTATCCCTGGGATAAATCTCACTTGAGCATGGTGTGTGAGCCTGTTAATGCCTTGTTGGATTTGGTTTGCTCATATTGTGTTGAGGGTTTTCACATCTGTGTTCATCAATGATAGTGGCCTGTAATTTTTTTTTGTGATATCTTTGTCTAGTCTGTTAATATTTGCCTTATGTATTTAAGTGCTCCTGTGTTGGGTTCATGTATATTTGTAATTATTGTATCTTCTTCCTGGATTGATCCCTTGATCATTGTGTAGTGTCCTTCTTTGTTTCTTGTAACAGTCTTGATTTTAAAGTCTGTTTTGTCTGATGCAAATATCGCTACTCTGGCTTTCTTTGATTTCAATTTGTATGGGATACCTTTGTCCATCCTCTCACTGTCAGTCTCTGTGTGTCTTTAGGTCTGAAGTGAGTCTCTCGCAGGCAGCATATATATATAGGCCTTGCTTTTGTATCTAGGTAGCCACTCTACGTCTTTTTTTTTTTTTTTGGAACATTTAGTCCATTTATATTTAAAGTTAATTATTGATATGTATTCATTGCCATTATTGATTGTTTTGGGGTTTTTTCCTTAGGTCTTTTTTCTTTTCTTCTTCTTTTGTTCTCTTCTCTTGTGATTCAGTGATTACCTTTAGTGTTAGGTTTGAATTTTTTTTTCTTTTTTTGTGTGTATATCTGTTACAGATTTTTGATTTGCGGTTCCCATGAGGTTTTAATACCACGTTCCACATATGTGTGTGGTTGTTTTAAGTTGCTAATCTCTCTCAATCCCAAATGCATTTTAAAAATCCTGCATTGGTACTCTCCTCTAGTCATGATGACTGTTTTATATTTTACATCTAATTGTTTTGTGTATCCCTTAACTGCTTGCTGTAGATAGAGGTGACTTTACTGCTTTCGTCTTTCAACATTCCTGCTGGCTCTGTGCATGGGTGATTTCCTGTTTCTGTGGTATATTTGCCTTTACCAGTGAGCTTTTTCATTTTGTAATTTTCTTGTTTCTAGTTGTGGCACTTTCTTTTTCTTTCAGAGACGTTCCTTTGACATCTGTTGTAAAGCTGGTTTGGTAGTGCTGAACTCCTTGAGCTTTTGCTTGAGCGTAAAGCTTTTGGTCTCTCTGTCAAATCTGAACGAGAGCCTTGCTGGGTAGAGTATTTGTGTAGGTTTTTCTCTTTCACCACTTTAAATATATCGTGCCCCTCCCTTCTGGCCTGTAGACTTTTTCCTGATAAAGCAGCTGATACCCTCATGGGAGCTCCCTTGGATATTATTTGTTGCTTTTCCTTTGCTGCTTTTAATTTTCTCTCTTTATCTTGAATGTTTGTCATTTTAATTACATTGTGTTTCGGTGTGTTCCTCTTTGGGCTAATCCTGTATGGGACTCTCTGCACGTCCTGGACTTTGATGACTGTTTCCTTTCCCAGGTTAGCACAGTTTTCAGGTGTTATGTCCTCAAATATGTTCTCAGCCCCTCTGTCTCTCTCTTCTACCTTTGGGACTACTGTAAGGTGAATATTAGTGTGCTTGATGTTGTCCCAGAGGTCCCTGAAACGCTTCTCATTTCTCTTCATTCTTTTTCCTTTTTTTTTTTCTTCAGCATCAGTGGTTTCCACTACTCTGCCTTCCAGCCTGCTGGTCCATTCCTCTCAGTCATTTGCCTGCTGTTGACATCTTCTAATGTATTTTTCACTTCTGCTATTATGTTCTTCATCTCTGTTTGTTTGTTCTAAATTTTCTAGCTCTTTGTTAAAATCTTCTAACTTCTCTCTCTGTGCTTCTGTTCTTCTCCCAAGTTCTTTGATCATCTTTACAATCACTACCCTGAACTCTTTCTCGGGTAGATTTCCTATCTCAACTCTGCTTAGTTGTTCTTCTGGGATTTTATCTTGTTCCTTCATCTGGAACATGTTCCTCTGTTGCCTCATCTTGCCTAAGTTGCTGTTTGTATTTTTATGTATCTACTAGGTTAGTTATGTTTCTTGACCTTGAAGAAGTGGCCCTCTGTAGGAGACGTCCTGTGTGTCCCTGCAGCCCACTCCCCTCTCATCACCTGAGCTATATGCTCTGGGGGTTCCTCCAGGAGGGCTGTGTAGGTCCTTCTGTTGTGCTGGGCTGGCTGTGTTTGGTGGTCTGATAGGCTTGGTTGGCTCCTAGCCAAGTTATTGCCGGGCCCTGCCTTGTGCAGACGCTGCCAGCCACTGGTTCGTGGGGCCTTGCTGTGAAGTGGCTGACTGCAGAACTCCAGGGGGCCCCAGGGCTAGCGCTGGCTCGTTGATCCGCCTAGCCAGGGTCTGGTCGATTCCAGGGCTGTTGCCTGCGGGCAGGTGAAGCCAGATCCAGGTAGTGCCAGACTACTGGCAGGCAGGGCTAGTTCCTGGAGTCTGACTGCAGGGCCCAGGGATCCCAGAGCTGGTGTCAGATCCCCGCTGGTAGGGGGGCAGTTTCTGACACAGTATGGGGTATGGGGTTTGGGGTGTCGTGAAGCTTGGTTGGCCTGCTAGTGAGCAGAACCAGGGACCACAGAGCAGGGCCTGGCCTTCTGTGGGCAGGCTGGTCCATAGGCTGCCATCTGGTATCTGCCCCCTAGTGAGGCTGGTCCCGAGGCTGGTCCCGAGGCTGGTGCAGGCTTCCTGGGATGGCGGCAGAGCCAGTACCCGCCCACAGGTGGGCGGAGTTGTGTCTTGGCCCTCTGGTGGACAGTACCATGTCTAGAGGCATATCTAGGGGAAACCGTAGGCTCAGAAAGTCTTCAGGCAGCCTGGCTGCTGATGAGTGAGGCTGTGTCCCCAGCCAGGTAGTTGCTTGACCTGAGACATCCCAGCACTGGTGCCTCTAGGCTCTTGGGTGGGGCCTCGTCTTGTCACTAATGAGCTAGAGGGAGCATTCAACAATGCCACCTGCCAGCACCAGTGTCCTCGTGGTAGAAGGAGCTCCCAAGAACGGCTGCCACCAGTGTCTGGGTGAGCCACAGCCACCCCACTGCCACTGCCTCCCTCCAGCCCCCTATCTTTCCAGGAGACCCTCCAAGACCAGCAGGTGGGTCTGGCCCAGGCTCCTATCAAATGACTGCTTTTGCCCTGGGTCCCAGAGCGTGTGAGATTTTGTGTCCACTCTTAAAGAGTGAAGTCTCTGTTTCCCTCAATGCTGTGGGACTTCTGAAATTAAGCCCTACTGGCCTTCAAAGCAAAATGCTATGGGGCCTTGTCTTCCTAATGCAGGACCCCTGGGCTGAGGAGCCTAACGTGGGGTTCAGAACTCTCACTCCTGTGGGAGAACCTCTGCAATATATTCTCCAGTTTGTGGGTTACCCACCCCCATTTTCTTTGGCTGGGTCATCATTTGTCCAGCCTTCCTTGTAGCAGTGTGTCATGTGACCACATTTGGCCCAGGAAGCCTAAAGGAAGGCCTGCTAGGAGCTTCAGAGAAAGATTTTCTTCCCTGGGAAGCTGCTGTGTGAAGATGGTAGCTGGCACTGCAGCAGCCATCTTGGGACCATGAGGGAAAGGCCATAAGTCACAACGTTGTCCATCCAGAGCTGTGCCATCACTGGTCTGTCTCATCAATCCCAAATCACCCATCTCCAGACCTCTGTTTTGTGTGATGGTTGTTGCCTCTGTGATTAAGCTTCAGTTAGCCAGGTTTTCTATTACTTGCAGCCAAGTGCATCCTAATTTATATGTCAGGAAGAATGAAAAAAGAGGCTGGGTCTAAGATATCCAAATTGCTATGTCTTAGTACTGAATTAGCAGTGAATGGGGAGGGATGGAGGGGATACTAGCATGAACAGAAGGGTAGGTGGGAGGTGGGAGACTGAAGGACATCTGTTTTGTTCACCAGCTGGAACCTAACACAGCTTCCAGCACAGTAGACAGTAATTATTTGGGTTGGGGTGAAATAGCTTTGATCTGGAGCTGGGGCTGAGGCTGAGATTGTTTTAGACACTGAGAATTCCAGGCGGTGGGGTCCAAGAAGTGTAATACGGGTATGGATTTTCAAAGAGAGGATGGGTTGAGATGGCAGTTGGAGCTCATTCGCGCTCAGACAGGACTGAAGCCCGGACTGAAGCCCTGGGAAGGTGTTGGATTTTATTTTTTGTTTTTTTTTGTTTTTTTTTTTTAATTTTGTGTTGCTTTTAGTTTATGAAAAAGCTGATTTCAAATCTCCATTAAACTAAGATGAGTACAAAGTCTTAGTGAAGAAGGCCTATTATGGTTGTTTATGAAAACATAGCCACTGTCCTTTCGCTGTAAAGCTTTAGGAAGGACACTTCAGACGGCTTCGTCTTTGCGTGTTTCCGCGCTGGAGTGAAGGAGTAGAGTCTGGTGTCCACCATCAGATGTTCTGCAAGCCCCAGAGCATCTTCTTGTCCATAGGAGCCAGATGGGCGAGGAGATGTCCAGGTGCAGACGGCCCCTGCTTTTCTGATCAGTCCTCCTGGTGTCTTCATTTTGGTGTCCTTCGAAAGGACAGGTGTTCCCTATTTGTCACTTAATTACATCAAAGCACATATGTTAGATTGAACCAAGTGAAACTGTCATTTTTATAGGTCAAAACCACTGACTATCCAATGTCAGATGATATCTAATATTCTTGGTACCACCTCTGATTTTCTATTTAGATTTACTCACGTGCTCCCTCTGCGTAAGACTCACCCCGGGCTTCCTCTGTGTCTGCAGGGTGAACATTCTGCTTAGATTATCCTCTGAGGCTTTTTGTCATCCACCCCTCACCCACCTCTCCAGACTCACCTTTTGCCGAAAACCTCCCGCACTTTACTCTTCAGCCAGATCATGCCCCAGATTTGCAAAGGCGGCAGCGGGGTTCCACGATTTCTTCAGCATCCCATTTCCATTGGGCGTCTTGTCTTTCTTGGGCAGCTCTTCGTAGCACAAGTTCAGATGCACTGAGAGTCTTCTTTTCACTTGATGGTTTAGCGGTGGTTGGTACCCACTTGTGCTTTTGGTGTTGTAATGGTCGCTTAGGTTACAGTTGGTTCCATTTTTCGAGTTTCTGGGCTTCTGGCCTGACAGGTCCCACCCCCTTGTACCCCTGGCTGATTTCAGCTTGTCTTTGGAGCTCAGCACCAAGGAGCTTGTCCTTCTCTGTCTCTGAACCTCCCACCCTGGGCTGACACTGCTCCCTGCCCTGCCTCCAGGTGCAGCAGCCTTCAGGTTTGTTGCTGAACCAGCCAAGAGGATCCTCTGTGTCCCCTCTATCTGTCTTGGGTCCTAGTGTTGGCCATGCTCTGGCAATAGACTGTTCTAATGCACCCATATGCATTTTCTGCCGAGATAGAGAAATAGTTTTTTATAATCCTCCCTAACCATTCAACACAGAAAGGGAATTTTTCAGACCCCTGTGTAATAAAACCTTTGCTCTGTCCCTCTGGAGGCTTTTGCTAAGATGGTTAAACGTGTTTCCAACAATGGAGCAGTAGTGACTGCATGTTATGCTGCGAACGGAAGAACATTGATTTCTCATGGAATTCAGGCTACAAAAGTCATGTTCCCCGGGGTCCTGAAGTTGGTGGATTTTCCCTGCAAGGAAGGGGGAGGTGAGGCTGAGTCTGCCTTGTAGACCCACACCCCACCTGGGACCAGGTGATCAGGGTGCTCCCGGGCCCGAGCAGAACTTTGGTGGTAAAGTTGGTGGGATGCTTGAAGTTGCCTGCCCAGTCTCACAGCTTCCTTTGCTGCCCCTAACCCCAAAACCTGCGGGTGGCCCTGTCCCTGACAAAGAGCAGAACTGTCAAGAGCCATGGGGTCGCACCCCCCGGCTCTCTCTGGAACTGAAGAGGGGCCCACTCCCGAGAATGTCAGTGCCTGAGGCGGCCAGGGCCGGACAAAGAGCTTTCTTTGTCCCTCTCTGCTGCTTTGGAGATGTAAGCCTAGAAGAAGGCTGGGGCAGATCAGAGGGGAGGCTGGGAAAACAAGGCCCTTTCGTAGCCTGTGCATTTGGGGTGAAGAGCGGGGATGTTATAAGAAAGGAGAATTTTGTGTCTCTTCATAACGGCAAGCGTTTTCTCTCTCACATTGAGTCCCCTCCTCAGAACGTGTGATGACCGAATAATTAAGGACACAGTAACCATGTCTGTATCTCAGCCACTTCTTTTACCCTCGTCAGCATCTGCTGCAGAAGTCGCAGGTGGCTGCAGAGGAGGACACCACCGCCCACAGAAACCTCCCCACCTGTGGCAGCCCCGCTCAGGTGCACTGTGCTCACCCTACTTGGACCCTCGCAGCTAACGTGTCTCTGCTGTGTGACTGCTGAGAGGGACTGCAGGGCTGTGGTCAGAGTGGCCATCCGCACTTACATGGTCACTGGGACAGAAGCCGCTGCGGTTCTTGTGGGTCTCCTCTTTCGGGGCTGGGTCCCTGCCTCCTCTGCCCTGTTCCTTACCCCTTAGGGATGGAGGGTCCAGCCGTTGGCCTCATGGGTGCCTCTCAGAGCCAATGTGGGTGGACAGCACTTTGAACTGTGGTCTTGGATCCCATGCACAGGTAACAAACTCATCACCTAGGGGCTGCATCTGGCTTCAAACTTCTCTTTTTTTTCAGATTTTTCTTATTAGTTTTCCAATATTTACCAAAGAAAACACTGTGCTTTTCCCTTCCCTGACTCTCTGGCTTTTCTTGGGTAGAAGGGCAACTCCAGGCCCACATCCCTGCATGACAGCAGTCTGCTGGAGCTGAGTGGTGGCTGCTCCCTTTAGACACTTTTCAGTTTGCCACAGTCCCCAGCATGCCCTCTTGTCTCTCTCCTCCGGTCCTAAGTGGCAAGTGCCGTTCAGATTTCTGCTTTTGCTTTCTTTGTGGTGCAGTTAAGAGGAGATGGAAATGTTTCTCTACCCACATCTTTATAAAAAGTGGGAAAATGAAAAATAGGGTAAGAGTGTTTCAAGGAAATAAAAGTGAAAGAGTACATTCTTTGTAGAATTAAATCACAGAAAATATCCCTTTGTGATTAAAATGCCAACAAAGTGTGTGTCAAAGAACACAATTCAGACGGCCATTTTAAGGGAGCCTGCCTCACCCTTAGGATGCCTGCCTGGTCTTCTCTGGCATTTGAGTTTGTGAGTCTGGTCCTAAAAGGGCCATTTCTCAGTGGCCCCCATATTGGCCTCATGGGCAGAATGGTTTCTTCCTGTGCGGGACTGTCTGGTGTGCCTCAGAGCATGACCCATCAGTCATGGTGACCTGAGATTTTCGAACATTCCCAGTGGAGAAACACAGCCCTCCAGGGCTTGCAGGCAGAAAGGGACAGAACGTGGATGAGTGTACCTGGGACAGCCATGGGCAAGACTGGATGGACCAAACCCTTGCACCTTGGAATGGAGAAGGCTCAGAGGTTGCCCAGGTGTGCAGTGGCCCTGCGATTTCCCGGCTCAGCGCTGAGGCCTGTCAGGTAGGGCAGCTGGGCTTTTTCCAGAAGATCCAGCAGAACAAAGGCACATTTGTTCTTATCACACCTTTCTGCTCAAACATGCTGCAATCCCTTTGATCCGTGTGGGCTGGCAGGAGTGACTGGCTCATCCTCCACCGTAGTATTAAGAGTGATCCAAAGCCGGATGGATGCACAGACTTAAGACAGAGAATTACCTGCACCGAATAGACCACCTCAGTGGTTACCCGGCCCTCTGCTTCCTTCCTGGGATCTATTCTAGTGTTTATGCTGCAGCCTACATTGTTCTGTGTGGACGAGTCTGCAGCCGCCACAAGGAAACAGTCACAGCGCAAATTGTTGGGTTGATTGTAGGGTGAGGTCAAACCGTGGGCAGAGGGGCCAGCTTGGGGGCTGAAGGAGTCTCTTGGTTGGGCAGCCCTGAGCACAAACCCTTAATTCAAGCCCTGTTCATGGCTGCTGAGGTCCTTAAAAGCAGATGGAATTCTGGATAATTGCACACCAACTCTCAGACCATCCCACCAACCTACAGAGACACACTTTTCCCACCTCTTTTAGACACAACCCTCCGGAAGGACTTGTGATCTCCTTGACAATTATATGGAGGTTTGGACAAGTACTGGGTTCAGCAGGTAGTCATGACTGATCCGGTATATGATAGATTTTGGAATAACTATGTTTAAAAGGAGAGATGTAAGTCCAATGGGATATTTGTTATCTCGGGGTAATGCTTCTGTGACCTCAAATGGACAATCAAAAATGTAGCATAAAATTTTTACAATGGCTGTAATTGTAGATAGCTTGTGCGAACAATCACAGTTACCTTATATGACTGACTGTGTGTGCTGTTGATTGCTACAACCAAATATTTTTTAATTTTCCCTCCTTTAAAACATACATACACACACTTCATCCAGGATTCAAAAGTCTTCAGGCAGTGAGACAAACTTGTGCCACTGTTGTAAAAAATAAAACAAGCTAGAGTTCATTGGTTTCTGCGGGCAAAAATCATTTCCAGCATATTTTTGTGTTTATCAAGAAGCCATTTATGTTGTTTAAATTGAGAAGATTGATAAACATCTTGTAGGCCACCCTTTTAAGAAAAACACATGCATTTACCCATTAAATTGGTGGAATTAAATTGGAAATCAAGAAGCATTGCTCACTTCCTCAAAAGGTTCAACACAGAGTTGCTGTATGACCCAGCAATGCCACTCCTAGGTATATACCCAAGAGAATTGAAAACATATGTCCTCACAAAAACTTGTACATGAATGTTCACAGTAGCATTGTTTATAAGTAACCCAAGAGTAGAAATTACCCAAATGTTACACAAATTGAGGTCTACCATATAATAGAGTATTTTTTGGCAATAAGAAAAGGAAGTACTAACACAGGCTACAGAATGGATGGCTCTTGAAAAGTCATACAAAGTCAAAGAAGCCAGGCATAAAAGATCACATATTGTATGATTCTATTCAGAGGAAATGTCTAGAATATAGCAGAGTCAGTAAGTAGATTAGAGGTTGCTTCGAGCTGGAAGAAGAAAGGGTGATTTCTGATGAGTACATGGTTATTTTGGGATGATGAAAATGTTCTAAAATTGGATCACGGATCATGGTGATGGTTGTACAACTTTGTGAATATCCCCCAAACTACTGAAATGCACACTTTTAGGAATGAACTTTACGATATGTGAACTGTCTCTCAAGAAATAGAGGCTAAATAAAGCAAAAAGAAATGTGATCAGTTATTGATTCTAGTAGAAGGAACAGAGCTGATCATATGAGTGTTCTTTCAACTTTTCCATGTTGGAATATATTCACAGTGAGTGGTTCGGGGGGGGGGGTGGTTCCCCCCGAAAGAAAGAAAAGAAAGAAAGAAAAAGCAAAGACAAGATACCATATGCCTTCACTGCAGTGGCTGGGGTAGCCCCATTTGGGATGGATTTATTTGAATTGAGAAAAAAGACATGGGAGGAACTGGTCAACCCTCAGGCAACTGAAAGTTTCCCATTTTCGTTAGGGATTTGTCTGACCCTGGTTGACAAGTCTCCTGGTAGAGAGGCCTGATTTGGACACATGTTTGTTGTCCATTGTGAAGAGTGTTCAAGACCACATTCTCAGGTCATTCTTGGTTAAATAAGTGAATGGATGGATGGATGGGCTGTAAGACTCTGTGCATCAGAGATTATCATGGCACTGCCATGAGGAATAGATTATGATCCCTGAACATAAGGACATGGACACAGGTCTCAGTTTCCCCCTCTGCACAATGGAAATAATAATTGTTCTGCCTTGTAAACGTGTGAGGCAACATGTATAAAGTGTTACCATAATTTCTGGCACACATTACTTAAAAGTTGTTTTGTACTCATGTTCAGTGGGAGACGCTTTCAAAAGAAAGGGCTGGAGGGAGAAAGGGACCTAGAGGAATGAACAGAGTGGCTCATATCTTGCATGAAAGGAGCATTTGTGACTTCAAAATACTTCTGGCTCTCTGGTGCCCCCAGGTTAGATGGAGACCTTTTACTTCTGCCTGGAACAGTCAGAACTGTTCATTCATTGGCCAGCTCCTGAGAATGAAGCTGCCATGATTTCTCCCTGGCTTCTCTCCTTATCTGCCTCCTCCCACCCACAGGAAGACAGGGACGGAGCCCCACCTAAAAGACACAGTTCCAGGACTCACTTGGGGCAGACTGGGAGCTAGTTTGCTTCTATCTGCCATCAAGACACTGGGTTTGAGTGGAAAAAGCCCTCTCTAGGGACAGTAAAGCTATCTCCTTATATCGGGGCAGGATTATGAGTGCTTTTTATTTTTCTGGTTCTTCAGTGTTTCTGTGAATGTCTACTATACGGTATACTTTTTTAACTAGGGAAAAATGGTTTTTAAGAAAATGTTGACATTGACTTTGGGGTCACATTTTACAAGAAGCTTTATTGATGAAATTTGTAAACCATAAAGTTCACCTTTTAAAGTATATATTTCAGTGCTTTTTAGTGTATTTATCGAGTTGTGCAACCATCACCATAATTTCATTTTAGAGCATTTTCGTCACCCTAAAAACAAACCCTGGGCCCATTAGAAATTACTCCGCATTCCCTCCCCACCCTCACCCTCAGCCAACCACTAATTTACTTTTTGACTCCATGGATTTCTTTATTCTGGACATTTCATCTAAATGGAACCATATACCGTGTGGCTTTTTGTGCCTGGCTTCTTCATTTAGCATAATGTTTTCAAGGTTAACTCATGTTTTAGCATGTATTAGAATTTCATTCATTTTTACCACTGAGTCATATTCCATTGCTTGGATATACCACATTTTGTTTCTCTATCCTCAGTTGATGGCTGTTTGGGTTATTTCTACTTTGGGGCTGTTGTGAATAACACTTCTGTGAACATTCTTGTGCGAGTTTTTATGGGGACAAGTTTTCAGTTCTCTTGCTTGTATCACTAGGCGTGGCATTGCTAAGTCACATGGTAACTGTACGTTAAACATTTTGAGAAACTGTCAAATTGTTTTCCAAAGTGTCTGCACCATTTTACATCCCTGCCAGCAATCTCTGAAGATTCTAATTTCTCTTCATCATTAAAAAATTTTTTTAAAATATATTTTTAAATTTTTTAGGGGGGGATTTAGGTTTATTTATTATTTTTAGTTAGTTAGTTTGTTTGTTTATATGCACGTACTCTACCACTAACCTATTACCCTCCCCTCTCTTCATCCTTGACAATACCTGTCTTTAAAATTATAGTCACTCTGGTGGGTGTGAAGCACTGGCTTATTGTGGCTTTGATTTGAATTTCCCTGATAGCTAGTGACGTCAAATATCTTTTCATGTGCTTATTGGCCGTTTGTGTATCTTTGAAAAAATGTCTTCTTAGCTCTTTTGCCCATTTTAAGTAGGGTTGTTTTCTTTTTATTATTGAGTTGTAAGAATTCTTTATATATTCTAGATACAAACACCTTATCAGGTAAGCACTTTGCCAGTATGTTCTCCCCCTGTGGGGGCTGTCTTCTCACTTTAGTCGTTGTATACGTTGAGGCACGAAAGATTTTGACTTTGATGAAGTTCAGCTTATCAGTCTTCTCACTTGCACTTTTGTTGTCAGACCTAAGAAATCATTGCCTAACTCAAGGCCATGAAGATTTACTCCATGTTTTCTTCTATGAGTTTTATCATTTTAGCTCTTATAATTATGTCTCTGATCCGCTTTGAGTTAACCTTTGTGTATGAATGAGGTGAGGATCTAAATTCATTTTCTTGCGTGTGGTTGTCCAGTTGGCCTAGCACCATTTGTTAAAAAGGCTATTCTTTTTCCCATTGAATTGTCTTGGCCTGGATGACAATTTGGTGGGAAAACCCAGACAGCCCTTTTCTCTAGTGGAAGACAAGGCATCCGATTTCTTTTTCCCTTTCAAAAAGTTGTTTTGGAAATGTAACATTCACCCCCATTGTCTAGTTTTAAATTTAATAATCACTCTTCCTCTTGAAAATAGCATTTTCTGACTCAGGAAATGAGTTTTATTAATTTTTAGAATCGTGTTTGATCAACATGACCTTGGAAGAGAACAGAAGAACGTGGTGTTTCCAAAGAGTGCATTCAGTGGGCGGTGTAGAGTTAATCTTAGTAACTATCTTTGTTCAGTTTTTATGAATTCGCCCATTTCTACTTCCAAATGTCATGTTGTAAAACCGTTTAAAGACTCAGCACATCTTTCCTAAACTGGCAACTAAAGCTGTCGATAATTGTGAGATTGTTATATGCTGCTTGGCACAGAGTTCTTGCTTGATAAATACTTTTTGTTAAACTTTTTTTTTTTGAACTTGGACTTGGTCGAAATAATTGCAGTGATAGATAATATTTGTTCAGTGTGTACTAAATGAAAAGTGCTTGACTTGCATTATCCATTTAATCCTCAACCCCATGAGGTAGGCATTAGTCTCATCTTACAAATGGGGAAAAAGGCTTGGGGAGATTAAGTAATTGCCATAATCACCCAGGTGGTAAGTGGTGGAGTGGGATTCAGACACGGACGTCAGTCCAGAGCCTGCCTGCCTCACCCCTTCAGAATGTGCTGGCCCAAAGAGAAATTTACCCATGGTTCACATCCCTAAGAGGGACCAAGGGAGCCTGTATATGTTGGAAGCTGTGGCTTCTAAGTCAGCTCTGCTCGAATAAGCACAATCCTGGTTCTCTGGGAGGGAGTCAGGCAACACCCTTAGTTGTGAATTCAGAGCTCTGAGCCCGAGACCAATCCTTGGGGGAATGGGATTTCTTGTGGGGTTCTCATGACAAATCTGACATCTGAGTCTTTGAGCAGGAGAATGGAAATGCCCTAGAAGCTCCTTTAAGGGAGGTCCATTCGCCCTCAGTTGTAGAGCAGCCCAGGGGCCTGGTGGACCATCCTTGACATCTGGGGAGGGACCTCTGCTGCCTTTGTCACGCACACCAGAGCAGCCACAGACTTCCCTGGCTGTCAGATGAAAGGACAGCGATGACCAGTGCAGGTCTCCTAGAGGCCTCCACGTTCTCTGATGGCTGTGTCAAGACTCCCTGTGGATTTATCTTTGCTGGAGGAGCTCAGATCATGAAGGAGGAGAGTCAGTCTTGATCTGAAATCAAGGCTAGAAGGGAGGTTCCCACTGCCGTGCCATTGGGGCAGTCACAGGGCTGGAGTTACAAAAGGAATCCCAGATATTTGGGCCTGATTCCATTTGGTAGATGTTCCAGACAAGATCCAGACATGAAATCTGAAAAGGAGTCCAGGAAAATCGTCACCTCATCTCATGAACAGCTGGTCCTCTGCATCAACATCTTGCTTTGCTTTGGGAAACTTGCCCCACCACCTTCTGGTGTGATTCTCGTGTTCACCAGTCCCTCTGATTTACTGTTGCCTCGGCATTCCCAGCACGGTCTTCAGCAATAGCAGAGCCTGCCCAGCACTGTGCAGGGGTCAGGAAATAGCAGTTCACATTCTTGGGTTATTATGTTCTTGAATGGAAGATCTGGTTTTGAGAGGATAGGAATTAATTTGTTTTGTTTTGTTTTGTTTGATGCTAAGTTTTTTTTTATTTTTAAAATTTTTTTTGGAGGGGTGAGTAATTAGGTTTATTTATTAATTTGTCTTTAGAGGAGGTGCTGGGGATTGAACCCAGGACCTTGTGCATGCTAAGCATGTGCTCTGCCACTTGAGTTATACCCTTCCCCCAAGAGGGTTGGTATTAATATTTATTCCATGATACCAAATGGAGATGCAAGAAGATCAGTGGGGGAATGGAATGGAATGAGGCAGCTCTCTCCCCCTAAGAGACAGATTTGCGGGTGAGTCATGAACTTGCTGTGGGACAGGTATCACAACGAACCTACCCTTCTCCGTGGTGTCATTGTTCCCATGGTGATTATCAAGGCCCAACTCAGAGGAAGCCTGAAGCGTATTTGGTCTTGGGGTGACTGGTTAAGGGAGATGCTATTAAGAATGATTTCAGGGTCCTCTGTGGGGGGCGGGCAAGGCAGATGCACCTAGAACAGTCTGCGGCTTTCAGTGCCGGGAAGAGGGGATGATAGCCAGGCCAACAGTTTGCTTCAGAGACACCTAAAAAAAAAATGTGTGCACCATGCCATACTCTCTCAGAAGATGGTCTTGAAGGATGTATCTGTTTTTAGAGGGATTCCCCTGCCTTGTCTCCAAGTTTTGTTTGGCGGTTTCTGTTAGACCAAGATTGAGAATGATTTATGGAAGAACAAAGCTTTGCTCAGCTTTGGGCTGGGGGGCACTGGTGTGAGATGTCCTCAAGCTGTGTGTGCTGCAGACAGGATGAAGCAGGGTAAACGTCCCTTTGACCTTAGACTTGAAGCTGACCGAGTGGAAGTTGACATACATTTTCTGAATGAGATGGCAGTTTGTCAATATCCTGCAAGTGAAGAACACAATCAGTGAATGGCCTTTACATTGTTTATACTTTTATTAACCCATGACACATCCATTTTTAAAGAAATACTCCTTTGCAGAAAACAAAGACAATTTATAACAAACGCTGTGCTGTGTGAAGTCCACTTCCACATTTAATTCCCAGACTCCAATAAAAAAAAAAACTAGATACGATAAAGGTCTACAGTTAAATGCAAGGGGAGAGGTTGTGGGGGAGGTGGATTGTCAAAACGGAAGAGTGGTTTCTTTTTAAAGTTCGTATTACATTGTAATGCTCAGGATTATATATTTGTAAACCAATAAGCACATATCCCATCTCCCTCAGCTATTTTTCTTTTCTTTTTCATTTTTAGGTTCTTTACAACCAGTGTCCAATTTAAGTTGAGTACTTAATTCAAGATGTTTTTCTCGATAAAGTGCATGCACCTAATTGACAAAATTCACCTTTCACCCTAAATGTTACCCCAGCTGCTACTTTGAAAGTAACACTGTGGGTGAGTAAATGGTAGTTAGACCCTCACTCGTTTAACTCTGTGAGTCAGTCAGCTGAGATCCGGCAAAGAAAAGCACGTTCTGCAAAAAGTTGTTGGTTATCACCTTCTCTGAGGAATGTTTGGGTAATCCCTGGGGGCTGATGGTTAATTTTCCCAGGATCTTTTGGGCGGACTTGGCTGTCCAGAGAGGATTTTTTCCTAGGGAATGTCCTTGATTATATTCTGGGATTCCTGTGTTCAGTGTTTTTAACTTTTTTGAGGTTGTGGACCCCTTTGGAAATTTGATGAAACCTATCAGCCTTCTTTCAAAAACTACATACATACATACCGAATTTTGCACAGTTTTCAAGGGTTAAAGACATCTGTGTTGGAGTCTTTTCAGTTTATGTTTGTTTTCATAGAAAACTCCCTAGGCTTTGAACAGTAGTTGGCAGACTTCTCCTATGGCCCCTGGAATGCATTAGGCACAGTCCTGGCTGTGTGTCTGTCTCCCCTGCCTGCCTTCCGTTCCCCGAGTCAGAGCCCTCCTTAGCTTAGCAGTGGTTAGAGGAGGGTCTTCAGCCAGATAGCCTGGTTCAACAGGTCATCCTTTTTGGTTGCAGCGCAAGCCTGGGAAGGTGACACCCCTTCTTCATGCCTCAGTGTTCTCACCTGTAATGCTAATGAGATGATATATGTAATTTAATGAAATGAAATGAAAATGAGATGATACATGTAACTTAATGAAATGAAATGAAAATGAGACGATAACAGTGTCTCTTTACTGTGGTAGCTCCATGTGTGCACGCATGCCTGTGTGCCTCTGTGTAATGACATATGTAATGTAATGTAATGTAATGCCATGAAATGAGTTGACAATAGTGTCTTTTCGTACAGTGGTGGTTAGATACGTGCACACGTGCTTGCGTGCATGGGGTATGTGCATATCGAGGGTTGCACACATTCCCATCCAGGGGGCCAGTGGGCTGGGGCACGCCAGTGCAGAAGTACAGCTGGGTACTTCCAGGGGTATAGCCACTTCTCAATGCCTCCACAGCTTGCAGTTTTTCTAGACAAGCCAGATTGCATTCTGAAACGGCCTTTATGCTAATTCGTACTCGAATCATTCACAGCATCTGAGAGTTTTCAATCTTGGTAACCTTTAGGCTCTGCCACCGTGCTGAGGGTGAGTTGCTGTTTCCTAGTGATTTTACCCTGCTCTCTTCTGACTGCTAGTACGGAGGGGTAGCTTTCTAACCTCTGTTTGGTCATACGAGTTGAAAATAACTTCGTCCTGTCTGTCCTTTGTCTTTAACTTTGTTTATGACTTTTGTCACATAGACATTTTCTGTGTGGATTTAGCTAGATACCTCAGCCTTTCCTGATTTCCGCTCTTTAGGTCTTGTTTGAAAGTACCTTTACTATTTGAAGATCATGATGACATTTTAGCTACATTTTCTTCTGACCCTCTCAAAAGTTTTTTCATACTTGCCCCTTTGCTCTATTTAGAGTTTATTTTCATGTGTCTGATTGAGGTGGGGAATTTGTTTCTCTGTGGATCACCTGTTGTCCCAGCACCATTTAGTGACTAGTCTGTCATTTTCTGATATTTTAAGAAGAGTCAGGAAATCTGAATTTTATGTAGATTCTCCTAATTTTTAATTGTTGATGACTAGTTGATTTTTTTCTTTTTGGCATACTCAGTGATCCGAACAGAACATTTCTTCCATCCAAATCCTTCTGTGGCCACCAGCTTGCAGCCTCTGGTGTGAGTTTAGGGTGAATTTAGGACAAGGCCTCTGGTCCAAAAGACCTAAGGTCGAATCCAAGCTCCATCACTCACTGTTTGACCTTAGATGACCTGTTTTCTTTTTAAATTTATTTTGGAGGGGGAGGTAAGTAGGTTTCTATTCATGTATTTATTTATTTTTCTGGAGGGACTGGGGATTGAAGCCAGGAGCTTGTGCATGCTAAGCATGCATTCTACCACTGAGCTACATTCTGCCCCTCCAGATGACCTGTTGATTTCTTAGGGCCTTAGTTTCTCATCAGTACCGTGGGGTCAGTACCGTGGGAATAATAGTATTTACCTCACTAGGTGATTGTAAGTATAAAATGAGACAATGCAGGGAGATCTGTAGCATGGGGCCTGGTACACGTGTGGTCAGTGTTTGTCATCAGCATCCTCATCCTCATCATTTATTCCTTTCTGTTCCAGTCGACTCCTTAAGCAGCAGAGGGTGGTGTTTTATGAAGATTAAGTTGGTAGGGCTGACATGCATGTTCATTCATGAAACTTATTGAGGACATGTTCAGCCCACACTATCCCATGCCAGTTATGGGACAGTGTAGGGGTCCCAGCTCAGAGATGCTTAGCATCCATGCAGACATAAGATTTGTTCAGATGCCTGGGCCGCAGGGAAAATGGGGCTTATGGTGCAGGAAAGTATCACGATGGGCTCTGGGCACCTCGAGCGGGGAAGGGAGTAAGTCCTGCAGGACCAGGGGACAGTCAGTGCAAGAGGGGACATTTGGATCTGGACTTTAAAGGACTCATTGGAGTGGAGAGAAACAGGAGCGATGGCCCTTGAGGGGATATCACAATAATCCAGACTTAAAGTGGTGACAGGGTCCTGGACTTGGGACCAAAGAGGCAGGAACAAATTCCAGAATCTGTGAGCAGCAGGAAGTGGCAGTACTTGATGACTACAGAGACGGGGTGGGACGGAAGAGAGGGAGAGAGACAGATAGACAGGCAGACAGAGAGGTTGACTGGGTCTGCTAGCTTTTGAACCGTGAGGGGTGGAAAAGTTGAGAGGGTTCAGTTTGGGGTAGCAAGTCCTGTTTGGTGTGGCCTGAGCCTGGGGCAAGTGCAGGACAGCTGGCTGGCCAGCCTCACTGGAATGCCACAGCAGAGCTTGAAGGAGAACCCGGTCCTGGGGATGGAACTGGGGACCATCATCATCACAGAGGCCAAAGGGAAATGTATGAAGTTGCTTAAAAGACGAAGAAAATTTCTTTATACTCTGCCTTTGACATTTCAAAGACAGACATTGATGTTCACACTAGTTCTATGTCCGAGATAGTCTTCAAATCCAAGGTAGCTGCTGTGAGCTGGATATTTATGTCTCCCCCAAAATCCTTATGTTGAAATCTAAGCTCTAAGGTCATGGGGTTAAGAAGCCGGGCATTTGGGAGTTGATTAGGTAATAAGAATGGAGCCCTCATGATTGAGATTGTGAGAGGGACCCCACAGAGCTCCTGCTCCTTCTGCCGTACGAGGATACAGCAGGAACACTTGTGACCCAGAGGAGAGCCCTCACCCCAGCCTTGCAGCACCCTGATCTCAGACTTCCAGCCTTCAGAAGTGAGTCATACATTTCTGTTGTCGATAAGCCACTCACTCTGTGGTATTTTGTTTCAGCATCTTGAAGGGACTGAGACAGTAGCCTCTTGGTAATGAGCTGTAGCCCCTAAGTTTGGAGCAGTGAAATGACTTCAACCCAAAGGCAAGGCATACCTGCCACATCCCAGGGACAATTCCCAAGGCTGAGCATCTTTCTTTTCTCTCTTTTTTCCTTTTTTTTCCTTGATTCAGCGACTTACTTTATTTTTAGCCCTATTTTTTTAGACTATTTTTTTAAGTGAGGTATAGTCAGTTTCCAGTGTGGTGTCAATTTCTGGGCCGTCTTCCTTATCGGCCGCCTGTCCCGCCGCAGGTTCGCTGGTTTCCTCTCAGTGCATGTGGCGCCCACCTGACTTCATGGCGCTGCTCTGTCAAATTCTGCTAGCTTTGGTTTGGTTTTGTCTTTAGGTAAAATGGAATGTCGTCATTTTTGCATCCTGCCAGCAGAGGCAGAGCACTACCCAGGCCTCTCTTGGCCATTAGAAAGTGGGGGCTTGTCACGGTGGATTGACTTTAGCTCATGGACACTGAGTCAACATCCAGATGACAGCCAGCTTCCTGTGTGAGGGTGACTTCTTTAGTTGAGGGGCTGCTGTGTACTGCCAGCAGGGGATTTCCAGACTTGTGCTCAGAAGCTGGTGCCCAGTGCTGCCCTGGGGCCTGGCCTGACCTCCCCTCCCCCGCCCCCACCCCCAGCCGGAGAGCCAGCCCACCCTAGAAGGGCCTAGAACAAAGCACAGATTGGAAGTGCCCTCTGTGCCGCCGTTGACCCTCATCCCAGGGTCTCACGGACGTTCCACATTTCATCCCCAAGAGAATGATTTTGCTGGGCTAAGCATTTAGCAAGAAATGTGGTTTCTTAATTATTCTGAGAAAGTTTCTCTTTTTCTTTGCTAACTTGGCAACTCTCTCTCTGCGTGGCCTTGTATTTTATTCTTCGTGTAGAAATGCAGCTATTTGTATGAGAAAGAGTAAAGTTATTTATCAGGGCTATTTCAGGCAAGTTTCAAGAACACACCATTGCAAGGTTCTTCGGAGGACAGTAAAGAATTCTAGAAGCAGCTTATATGGTCTAAGAAATGCAGGTAATACAGGTAAAACCTGGTGATACAGACAAAAGCAGACCTTGGCTGGTTAATAGCACTTTAATGAGGAGCACTGTGATTTCATCAACCAATGACCCTTGACTCCTCTTAAGACAAACTCTATTCTTTCTCAGTGTTGTTGATGTATCATTAACAAATAAAATTATAAAATATTTAAAGTGTACAACTTGGTAATGTGTGAAAGGATTCCCCCATGGAGTTTATTAACATATTCACCACCTCATATGTTTACTTTCTGGCCGGGGACGGCGAGGGGAGAACATGTACGTTCCACTCCCTCGACAGACTTTAATTATGCCACACAGTGTTACCAACTACAGTCACCACGTTATACGTTAGCTCCTCAGATGAGACAAACTCCTGTCTCTAAACTGGCCGGTAATCTTGACCATTCCCAGAATGTCAAACCAGGTCCACTCTCTCCCATTTCACTTGCGTGTACACCTCTTTTATTTTTAAAATTTTAATGGAAGCAGAATTTACATAAAGGTAAGATATCAGCGACTACTGCTCAGTGAACATCTGCAAACTGAGTGCTCTGTGTAACCATAACCCAGACCCAGGGACCAGACAGGACCAGCCCCTGGGGAGACTCACTCATGCCAGTTTCGTGCCCACTCCCTCCGGGGTAACCACGACCCGAGCGTTTTAATCACATGGTGGGTTATTATAAGGTGGGCATCTCTGTGACTGCCACCCGGCGCAAGCACTCGAGTCCATCAGCCGTGCAGATGCCCCTCGCCGGGCACCGCCCCCTCCACCCCGCCTTCCTTCCTCCCCACCCCTCTCCTCCCAAAGGAAACTCTGGACATTTGCAGTGACAGCCCCCTTGGGTGTTGTGTGCTTTGTGTACTTGTGATTTTTGAACGCGTCCAGGTGTTTGTGTTCCCTGGGTTGCTGAGTTTGGTCCTGCACACCCAGAATGCCTGTCGCTGCTGGTTCTGCTTTTGTTGACAGTCTCGAGCAGAACCAGCAGCGATGCTCCCTTTCACTTGTTTGACAGCAATCTGGGGGCCTCGTGTGCTCATGGTGAGGCTCCCGGGTTCCCACCAGATCCAGAAGATGGATTCACCACCCTCTCAAGGACCTCTCACCACCCCCTGGCATTCCTTGGAATTCTTTGGAAACTGGCTCCTCCCTCAAAGGCTATGTTAATGAGCTTTTTTAGAACATACCCTGGGGACTGGGGATTTTCAAGGAAACCCCTGCAAATAGAGTGGCTGGTGCTGGGAGTGACGTGCGTCTCCATGTGACATGGCCTCATCTGTCCACGTCTCTCCCAGGTGTCTCCATTCCCCAGTCAGATCCTCACTCCAACTTGTGTGGCACCCTGCTGCCACATGGCTGAGAGTGTCACCTCTGTTTCATCCGAATGCACGGGTTGAGATGTTTTATGATATTAAATACAGAGCCATCAACACGTCTCTGACTCCCAGAGCTTCTCCCTAGGACTCCTCTACCGTGTGTTTTTGTAACTGTGTCAGTCAGATGCTTGTACGTCTTTCCAGATCAGTTTCTTGTTATTAAACTATGTTCTAAACAGCCAGCCTGGTCCCATGGCGTGTAGGGCGGCCTTGGTGTCATGCAGCACATGAGGAGGGAGAGTTCCAGTGGTCCTTGTCCTTGTCTGCTCCCCATGTGAGCAAGGGGGACACAGAGAGCTTCCATCTGAACCCCGGTTACACCCTGGGTGACTGAGCGGCTCAGGCAGCCATAACCAATACCCTAGACGGGGTGGCCTATGCGACAGACATTTGTTTTCTCAGTTCTGGAGGCTGGAAGTCCAAGATCAAGGTGGCACTGGGGTCAGTTTCTGGTGAAGCCTCTCTTCCCGTGGTCACTGTGGCCATCACCTGTGCTCTCTGGGCGTGGGCGGTGGGGAGGTCGGGGGGAGATCACTGATGTCTCTTCTTCTTATAAGGACACCAGTCATACTGGATTTGAGCCCCACTCTTATGACCTCATTTAACGTCAGGTACCTCTTTAAAGGCTCCAACTCCAGATAGAGTCACACTGAGGGTTAGGGCTTCAGCATCTCAGTCTGGGGTTGGGGGGACACCGTGCAGCCCACTTAGGCATGGTTAAAATGCGTGACAACACTCTTAACCAGCCTCCAGCCACCTCACCTTCTTCCTGGCTCTTCTCTCCTGCCCTGCCTGTGGCTGCTTCCATAAATTTAATTCAAATAGGACTGTTGAGAGAGATCATGGCTCAAGGCACACACTTTGGCCACGAGAAGGCTGGGTCTGAGTGTGCCCCTCTTTTCGGGTAACACTTGGATTTCCACAGGGAGCACTTACACCCACTCTCAGACCTGCATTGGGGATGTCTGGCCATGTGGAAGTCGTGGTTGTCTCATTTCCCACATACCACGTGACGGAGATATTTTTAGGCAAAACACATCATCCTTCCTCCCAACCTCCCCACCTAAAACCCCAACTTTTCCCCGGGGAGAGGGAGGGTGTCCAAAATGCCAGTGAAGAAAAACATTACGGCGAGACAGTAAGACAGAGGAGGCTTAAAGCTGTTGATGGAGGACGTGCAAAGTTCCTTTATGAGTTACTGACCAAAATAAATGCTAAGCAATGAAGTCGGTGAGGAAACATGAACGTGTTAAAACTTTCAAAGTTCACTAGGGTCTCTTACTACAGGAGTGTGGGCATCCACCTCATGCCACGGGCTTACGGGAAGATGGTCCTGTGTTGGCTGCCCAGGACCGTGTCCATGCACACACACTCATGCACGCACATGCAGAAAGCCTCATGTGTGCAAGTGCATACACAGGAGAGGCTGCAGAGGTGCAGACACTGGGCAGCCTTGTTAGTGTCATCTTGTGGGCTGGCAAATGGTCGAAGATGGGTCTGTTTCCCTCTGTGATGCTCAGGGAGCAACGCAAGGGTTCAGAGATCTTGGGAATGGAACTTGAAGGCTCGCATCACCTGCTGCGCTCACCTGGGTGCTGCCAGCAAACTCCCACCCTAGGAGCTAACTGTGGCCAGGGTGCCCAGAGATGTCTGCCAAGAGAATGGGAGTGAGAATGATGATGTGGCTCTCTGGGGGGTCCTCTGCTCTGACAGGTGACCCAGAGCCTGGAACCGAGGGTACATGGGGGCAGCAGGGGACTGGGATAAGGCCCGTCTCCAGTCCCCCTTGTCTGCTCTCCTAAGAGCCTGGATCTGGATGTGGGTCACTGAGGCAGCGGTCGTCCAGAGATCCTGGAGCCCACCTCCTGGGCCCTGAGCTTGATTGTGAAAGTCTCTTCTCACCATCCCACCTGCCTCCCTGTCTTCTTGCTGGGATGCTGTTCTCAGGGCTGTTTTCCCTTGGCCTCCGCTGTGTTTATTCAACGTGGGCTCTCACGCCTGGCAGACTGCTGTGATGTACGGGCGATCAGGAAACACTGCGTGAAGTTATTTGTCAAAATAAGGGGGTTCCAAGGATCTCTTCACGGACCACCCTCCTTTGACGCCCTGAGGTGGACCTGCTGGGGGCCCTTTTTGGTGGGCGTCTGGACCTGTTGCCAAAGCCCCTGAGCCTCAGTGGGGTCCCTCAGGGAGAAGCACCTCGATCATTTGAGGAACATTAAGTCTGCTCCCCAGAGATCCCCTCCGCCCAGACACAAGTACCATCTCGCCTGGAGGGAAGGAAATCTGCATGATGTCTCTGTGCGCTTGGCTCCAGCTGGCCGTGGTCTGTTGAATGTCAACAATTATTTATTTCCCTTCCCTCCTCCTCTCCCAGCATGTTTGGGTTTCCACAGAGTACAGCAAACTATTGGGATAAACTTCGTCGCTTCCAATTTGTAAATCCCAGGGGGATTTGACTCCTTCGTTTACACTTCGCTGACTTAACTCATCCTGCAGGAGCCACGGCTTTAGCCCAGGGCCCCTCGAGTCCTCTGTGGGGTCTTGTGTGAGCTTCCCTCCCCAGGGGTGGCATCTCTTCCTGAAGCCCCAGATCCCGGAGGTGCCTGGGAAACCCGGAGTGAGGGCATGCTTGTTCTAAAGGGGAGTGCGGCGCACACGGTCTGTCTGGACCCTGACCATAATCGAGAATCCCCACTGTGGAGCAACAGCCGATGTGACATTTGAATTGGCTCAGTGAGGAGCCTGCGACACAGAGGCTGCTGGGGTGGCTCCCAGTTAGCTGGAGACCGTAATGGGGTGAGGGGTAGCTGGGCAGCTTGCCTGGGGCTGAATGAACACATTCATCGCTTGGCTTGGTGACTCCCCACCTCCCGGCCTCACTCCCAGCACTCACCCAGCCGCGCTCCTTTTTTAGGGGGGTCGAAGGGAGCCCGTCTGCACTGGTGAACACACTGACGTGAGGTTTGTTTTTCCTCACT
The DNA here is from genome assembly GCF_009834535.1 of Camelus ferus. Taxonomy (NCBI): domain Eukaryota; kingdom Metazoa; phylum Chordata; class Mammalia; order Artiodactyla; family Camelidae; genus Camelus; species Camelus ferus. Next base: position 21,312,152 of record NC_045722.1, on the reverse strand, counting down.
CACGGTTTTGATGTTATATCTCAGAAGGCTTGACATCATATCCTTTTGCATGTGGGTGTCCATTTGTCTCAGCACCGTTTGTTGAAGACACTCTTCTCCACTCCGCCCCATTGGATGGTCTTGGCACCCTTGTCAAAAGTCAGTCCACTGTAAATGTGAAGGTTGATTTCTGGGCTCTCAGTTTAGTTGATCCAAGTGTCTTTTTATGCGTGTACCACACTAATTTGATCACTCGAACTTGGTAGTAAGTTTCAAAATTGAGGATGTGAGCCCTTCAGTGATCAGACTTGGACGCTCATACCTTCACACTTTGTCAGACTTCATTTAACCTTAGTAAGTCGCTGAGTCTTCCGTTCGCCTGTGTTCTCCTGGGTTAGATGGGTGTCAGGTGTGGGCATTTCTGAATTCCGGTGGCGGCTTCTGTAGTGCTCATGTTTAAGGAAGGAACGAACGCCCCTCTCTCAGCCATTGCGCACTTCCGCCTCCCCGTCCATGATGTAGGGATAAAGACCTTGGCTAACTCATCTTCCATCCACTGTGACTGACCCCAAGGGAGCTGGAAGAGAAGTGGGGAAACGGGAATTCCTACTGGTGGTGCAATTGCTAAGACAAGGCTCGGTCTGGAAGGGGTTACCCAGCTGTGCTCCCAGGGGCGGAAAGCCATGGCCAGGGCCCGTCTGCAGAGCAGTGCTCCCCCGAGCAGTGGGGCCAAGCCACCCTGGCCACCTCTCCTGCCGTTACCGCCTCTCCAGAACCTCACCATTAACGTTCTTTCCCAGTTTGTTAGAAGCTCTATTTGTCCTTCAGCATATATGGGGCTCTGTCCACTCCGTGCAGAACCCCTTGGGGGGGGTCAGTGACTTACAGTCGCCCTGTGCACTGACCTCAGAGAACGCGGGGGCAAAACTGCAGAGGAGAACTGGGCCTGAATTAAATAATTTAGATAGTACAGAGTTAGGACATATAAGCAGGGCATATAGGAATGTAAGCTGAAATGAAAACTGAGTTTCCTTATTGCAGCTGATAAGGACTTCAGTCTGCCTGAGAATGGGGCATGGTTTTTTAGAATTCAGTTGATTTTTCTCATTCATGGACTCTGCATTTGTGAATTTACCTAGTCACTCACATTTATTTCTAACTCCAGAATCAATATTTGCGACACTTCTGTGGTCACTTGCAAACACATGCAGAGCAGCGAAATATTCAGTCACCCAAGAGGCACGGTCCCAGATGAGGTCAAACAAGGTCGTGTTCTGCCTTCTGGTGTCAGCACTCATGCTGTAAACAAACATCCTTTTTGAGGTCTTTCTGGTACCATGTTTTTCACATTTCTATGCTTTTTGTAGTGATTTTGCTATTTTGAATGGCCTCCAGGGATGGAGCTGAAGTGCTGTTTAGTGTGTTGAAGCCAAAGAAGGCTGCCACGTGCTTTACAGAGAAAACACTCGATAAGCTTCATTCAGGCGTGAGTTATAGGACCACTGGCCGTGAGTTCAGTGATAACGAATCAACAATGTATGTTGAATTAAGGTGCCTTTAAACAGAAACATGCATAAAACAAGGTTATTTATCAGTTGACAAAACGTGTCCAGAGGCTCGCAGGAACCAAACCCTGTATTTCTCCTAGGAGCAATGGTTCTATATTCAAGAATTCAGAGTTCACAGCGACTTTTTTTTTTAAGAGTCTCATGACCGTGAATGACAAGAAGTAATTATAACTACTTTTCAGTTGTCACATCCTGGGACGTAAGACATTTGCTCTTAAATGCCATACACAAATTCAAATCACACCTCCAACCGCTTAACTGAGTTTCCAAGAGCACAAGGACTTGTCCATGAGCCGGAGTGTGAAGCTCAGTCTCAGCCCCTGTGATCGCCGAGAGGCTGGGTGTTAAGTTGCTTTCTCGTAGTTGGCAGCGCGGTGTGCCGGTGCTAACCGTGATGGGGTGGGCGCGTGGAGCGGTTGGTGGGAGAAGGTTGATGTCTCTCCCAGCGGCAGAGCCCAAGAAGGTCTGAGTAATGGGCAGCAGGGCCGACAGCTGTAAACTGTTTACACAGACAATTTGCTGGATAAACCAGAGTTTATACAGTCGTGTGTTGTTTACTCCTTAAATCTAGAAAGGATCATATGGTCCGCTCTGAGTTGAAGAATTATGTGCTTAGACCACGCAGTTTTCTACTGAAAAAGAAAATAATTAGACCTCCTCACCCAGTTGGCTCCCCCAGCTTGTGCTCCTACCAAGAAAAAGAAAAGAACAGAGCAGCGAGTGTCTACACTGAGCTGATGTGGCTGGGAGATAGGTCTGAAGGCTCTGGTCAGATGCGATCTGTTTTGGGGGATGAAGTGGACATATTTCTCTGGGCATGAGAAAAACTCTTTACATGGTTTTCATCATTTCTATGCTCGGTATTTCAGATTGTTAAAAATGTATTTCGCTTCCCTAATCTGTGCCAGGGGTGCAGCGGAGATGGAGTGAGCGGCCGCTAGGATGCTGGCTCTGAACGTCCCTCATCTGCTGCCTAAGAGACTGTACATGCAGAATCAAAATGGGGAGGGTTTTTTTTTTTGGTCTTCCATCTCTGCCTCTGCTACATGTCACCTTGAATAAATGAAATAAAACTAATAACTTTAATTTTCATAGCAAATACATATTCGTTGCTCTAGGTTTAAGCCAAAAATAGGGGAACAAAAATTTAAAGATCTGTAATGATTTCACCATGTCCTAGGGGCAACGCTTGTTCACGTGGCTGCATCTATCCCTCGAGTCTTTTTATTTTCAGGATTAAAAACATTTGGACTTAAACACACAAAACTTCTCCTCCATCCCACCCACATCTCAGCCTAAGCACGCGTTAACATTTATGAAAATCTTCTAAATCCTCCAGGCTTATCATTGCTGTTGGTTACCGAAGCTTCCACGAGGGAGGCCTGGGGTTTGCCTGAAGGAGTATGGGCGTTGGAGAAAGACAGCCTTGCGTTTGTACCCGAGTCTGGGCCCTGATCAGCCATAAAACAGGTTGCTGAACCTCCATTTACCTGTCTGTAAAATGGGGCCAGTATACGTTCCAGATATGGGAGAGCCAAGCCCGAGAAGCGTGCCTGCCCATGTCAGTTGCCTTTCTGCTTCCCTTTTGTTCTAAGGAGCTCTGCAAACATGTGGAATCAATGGGTTTTTTTTTTTTTAATTTCAAAAATAAGTTCTATTCTGATTTCTTTGGTGGAGAATTTTCAATCACGGAAGGCTGAAACCATTGAAAGCATTACCCTTGGGGTCTGAGAAACCCTCGCTCTCTGGGTGGGGGATTCCAGTTACACAAGAAGGTCCCTCTGGTTCTACCGCGTCAGGACTGACAGGAGCAGAACTTGTGTTTACAGACTTCACTTTTTTTTAATTAAAAAGAAATCAGTGCAGAGAAAACTGGTTTTTCCTCATTTCTTGACAAGTGCCTAGGTGGAGGTTGGGCAGGGTTTCGGGGGTTGGTGCCTTTGCAGCCTGAGGTGTTGGGGTGTCTCTGTGTGTCTCCAACATACCCGCCTCTGTAGACTGCTGTTTCTTTCCAGAAAACCCCAAATAGTGGTGAGCTTTGTTTTCCGAGGCCACTCCTGGCTTAATTACCAATTCATTCCCTGCAGGCCTTTCTTTTACAGCAACTGGGATCCCCTCCCGACTTTGTTTTGTGAGTTCTCAGTATTTCCTCACCAACGCTCAGAAATGCACCAGCCCCTGTGCTCCATTATTGGGCCAGTTTTGTTGACATGTTTTTTTTTTTTTCTTTCTTTCGCCTTGCTTGGTTTTATGACCTGGCTGCTCACGATTGGAAGAAATCATTAAAAGCATTAGACCTTAATCCACCTTTGTGTGAGAGCATTTCGTGTAAATAAACGGATGCTTTGTTTTTTAGTTGAAAGAAAAAAAAAGAAAAGAAAGAAAGAAAAGGTCATCTGCGCCTTGGAAGAATTAAAATGAGATTATTGGAAGGCTCTCTGCTTAGCTGTTCCCCTAGTGGTGCGTGTTTCCTAATTAGAGTGGAAAGTCAGGACTGCCCGTTCCGGGTGCTGAGCGTGGCCCAGGCCAGGGGACGAGTTTCTGTGGCGTTTAGTCGGCTGGGTCAGCAGGCGCTGTTGGGACCGCAGGCTCTGCACTGCTGGCCTTAGATGTCTCCCTTTCCCCCTCACCAGACGGCTCCTCCCAGGCCTGCACCTCGGATTGTTTCTGATCCATTCATAGACCCAGGAGGCGGAGGCCTGGGCGGGGTGGCCGTGGCTGGGTGTGCATTTGAGTGTGTGCGTGTATGCGGTATATACGTACCACCCGTGCCATGTAGGAGCGTTCCTCCTGCTCACTGCTGGACTCTTTGCAGCAAGCCAAAAAGCGTTTTTAAACAAAACCAGAATAATGACCTTGAAGGCACTGAAAAGCCAGATCCGGTCCTTTCTGGTTGTCATTTTCTTCCTTCCTGTAGTCTGCATGGCTGGATTATGATGCCCATGTGCAACAAACACATCTTTAGGCCAAATAACCTTTCCTTTTTTCCCTTATCTTTCTTGTTTTTTAAAAATTCTTCAGCCTTGGTCAAGCACGTTGCATGTTTCCAAATAAAAATAGACCTACCGTGGTGCCTGGTTTGGTGTGCCAAATGTGAGTTGAGCCCCCCGACTGCTAATTCGGGATGTGTGAGCTCTGTCTGCCCCATCGCAAGGGTCAGGGGGGTGGGGAGTGCCCTGTGCGTGGCTGAGGTCCGCCCCAGTTTGATTTGGATGTCAACACACAGGATGTTGGTTTGGCTCTTTGGGAGCAGGGAGGGAGGTTCATTTTTAATGAATTAATTCCCCCTGCTCAGTCTCCTCTGCCAACTCTTTCCCTCCCCGGCTCCTGTGGCAGCAGGGCCACCGTCAGCTCCTGAGACACCTTGTGCACTTTAGAGAAAGGAAGCAGCGTGCAGCCTGGCGGTGGGCAGTGTCTGCGGGTGGAGAACAGGTGCCCCTCATTTGGGTGCCCCCAGCCCTTCCCAGGGCACAGGGCTGGTGACCAGAGCCTCCATCCATCTGGCCACCAGGCGCCACTGGGTCATGTACACCTGGCTCGGGGCCAGTAGAGCCACTACCTGCCCCACACCCCTGTGGGCTCAGTGAGGGGAGCATTGAGCCTCCTCGGGTGTGTGACCCACCAGCCACTGTGCCAGCAGCCCCTCATTGATTTCACAGTGAGGAATCAGACGCCACCAGCAATGGGAAGGCTGACATGTCTTCACTCAAGTTCTATCCCAAGCTTTGGGGGTCCATGGACTCCCGCTTTTGTTAAAATAAGCCCTGGGGGCACTTGGATCGTGAGGCTGTCCTCCCTGGGTGCAGAGGTTAGTGAAACCTATGACGCAGCGCCAGCCTGGAGACGTGTGGCCTGTGCGTGGTTGACTGCCCAGTGTTCCTCCGCCCAAGCCCCCAGACTGGTCACACACACCTCTGCCAGTACAGCCTTTGTCCTTGGAAATCTCCCGTCGTCCACCGGAGGCCGCAGCCTCCTGTCCTCTGTACTTGGCCCCTTTGCAGACACCGTCCTCCCGTGTCTGGTTCCTCCGGGTTGCGCTGGTTCAGTGTTCCTGTCTCAGGGAAGGTCCTGGTGCCCCACCGAGTGTGTGTGGAGATGAGCAAGCTGGGCCATGGGTCCCATCCTCCCTGAGGGCTTCCAGGCCCTGCTCCTCCAGTGTTCTCTCCGTGCTTCCGGGCCCCAGTCTCATTCTCTCCTGGGCTCCTGACCCATTTTTTGGAACATGCTGCACAGTCTTCCTTGGCCTGCTCTCTGTGAGCCCCAGTCCTGATCCAAGCTCATACCCCAAGAGCATTGACCCTCACAGGGCCGGGACTGGGGTGAGGGGGAGGAGGAGGTGCCCAGGGAGTGAAATTTGAGGAGGCGCTCCCTCCCTCTGAGGGTCAGCCCCTGAGAGGGTGACCCTCCCTGAACCTGGCACCCTGGGTGCTTTGCCTCATGGGCCTCGCCTGGTCCCTAGCCCTGGATGCCGAAGTTGGGCAGATCTGGTCCAGCGTCCCAGCACCAGGTGCCAATCCAAGTGCCCTCGGGAACGTTTCCTTTCCTCTCTGAACCTCAGTTTCCCTGTTCCCTCTCCATCCTTGGTGATGGGGACCATGTTAGACAGTATGTATAAACCGCTCAGCACGCTGCCTGACGTGTATCAAATGCTTGATAGACGTTTGCGGTTGTTACTTCTACTCCTATTAGTATTATTATCATTAGGTGAATACAGAGCCTCGTGCACCAGCCAGTCCTCCTCGTGAGTGCTGGAATGACAGACCCAGCCCGTGGTCACGGTTGTCCTCATTCCCGCCTGCCTCTCTCTTGACCGTGTGTGATGCTGACCATGCGGATGTGCCCTGCGAGGTCAGGGCCTCCCACGTTCTGAAGAGGATGTGTTTTGTGTCTCTGCTGCAGGAATTGCTTACTTAGGAGGTGTGTGCAGTGCTAAGAGGAAATGTGTGCTTGCCGAAGACAATGGTCTCAATTTGGCCTTTACCATCGCTCATGAGCTGGGCCACAAGTAAGTATCAGACTCTGTATTGTTCTGCCTCTTTAAATTCATTTCTGAATACATATATATATATTTTTTTTTCACTCCAAGTGTGCAAGTTCTAAAACCGTGCTGCTGTATGCCTGTGCTTCCTCCAGAGTAAGGACTTAGGGCAGCAAGCCTGGGTCCCACCCCTTCAGGGAACCCCAGAGAAGACTGAACAGACTGGCTCTGAGAGTGGACATGCGCATTTGGTGTTTGTGTCTATTCTTAAAGCACACGCTGTAAAGGGAGGAGGTTTTTCTCAGCATTGTCTTGAGTTGTATCGTCTTCTGGGATCAGCATGATCTTTTTTTTTTAATTCAAGTGTAGTCAATTACAACATGTCAACTTCTGGTGTCCAGCACAATGTCCCAGTCATGCATCTACGTATATATATTCATCTTCATATTCTTTTTCATTAAAGGTTATTATAAGATACTGAATATGGTTCCCTGTGCTATACAGAAGAAATTTGTTTTTTTTAATCTATTTTTATATATAGTGGCTAACATTTGTAAATCTCAAACTCCCAAATTTATCTGTTCCCATGCCCTTTCCCCTGGTAACCTTAAGATTGTTTACTATGTCTGTAAGTCTGTTTCTGTTTTGTAGATGAGTTCATTAGTGTCCTCTTTTCTTCTTTTTTTAGATTCCACACATGAGTGATATCATATGGTATTTTTCTTTCTCTCTCTGGTTTACTTCACTTAGAATGACAATCTCTACATCCATCCACGTTGCTGCAAATGGCATTATTTTGTTCTTTTTCATGGCTGAGTAGCATGATCTTTGATTCACTCTAAATATGTCACTCAAAGAATGAGTTTTATCTTTGTGCTGCTGAATTTCTGTTTTCTTTTCAGCCGGTGGCAAAGTCCAACTTTCTGAAGGTAGAAATGTCAGTGTCTCAGTTTCAGCTACTGCCTTTGCACATGGAAGTTCTTCCCTTGAGGAGGGAAGAACCAGAGAACCCTAGAGCCCCAGGGCGATGTAGAGAGAATCTGAGGAAGCCTCCTTGGCTGTTCAGATGGGGAAACAAGGTCCGAGGGGTTGAGGGGCTGGTGCAAGGTTGAGATCACCTGCAGGACGTCTCACTCAGGTGGCAGAAAGCCAGCTGACTCTCAGACCATGGCCCGAGAGTTTCCTCTCTCTTCAGGAGTGTCTGCTTTATGTTTCTCTGAAGGAAAAATTATGATCTGACTGCTTCAGAACTTTGCATAAATAAATTGAAGAGGCCAGAACATGCAAAACAATGGGAAAATTTATATTGGACTGAAGAGAACAGAATTCAATGGAAATATAGTTCTTGGGGGAAAAATAGATACTATAAAGGTTTTCTAATGACCTACATTAAGATACCTGGAGCCTTAAATGTGAACTTGAGCTTCAGCAAGAGTAGAGCCAATGTACAAGGGGTATAAAAGCAATTTTGTCCTCTAGTATCAGCCATATCTGTGGCTTTATCGTTTTGCCTTGTTTATCTGGTCCCATTTTGATTTTTTCCACTCCTGCAGGCGGGTTTGGTAGTTGACTTTTCTGTACCTGTTGGTTATCATGATGTGAGTACAGTGAACGAGAATAATCTGTGTATTTCTTGGGATTAAGGAGAAAATAGCATGTTACTGGCCAAGAGAAGCAAGATGAGCAGTTATCTCTACGTACCCAGTTATTTCATCTTATAAACAATTTTAAAATGTTGGTGACAACACTTTGCCCATACTATTTTGCTGACACAGCTAGAAAATAATTTTTTAAATTAATTATAATCAAATTTGTGTTCATCTCTCTGATTTGTTAAGGAAAAAACTCATACCCAAGAGTGGCCGCCGAAAGAAAAGTGTAAATCAGTGTGGCTTTGGCTAACATTATCTCACTGTTTCACTTCTCACTGACCCACTTGGCACGTTGTAGTGCCTCGAAATCAACTAGCCGACAGTTGTGAGGATGCAGAGTTGTCAAAACATCTCCCAGCACTCGGGTGTTGTGAGCTTTGAAGAGATATATCTGTATGAACAGCCACGTCCACCCCCGCGCGTGAGCACACACGTGCTGCCATTTCTCCCTGGACATTAAGAACCCAGAGCACCCCTCCCCCCCATGCCCTGTGCAATTGTGCCGGATCGAACACTGGCGTCGTAACACGGCAGGTCTGCAGAGATGAATGGTTAGATTCAGTCATGCTGCAGTAGCCTTTAGCTACAGCCTGTTTAGAATTTCTTGGAGGACTCTTTATGGCTTGCTGCTGAACTCTAATTACCTGCAAAAACAAACACCTTCTTGTTAATCAGAGCCAATAAATCCTGCTAACATTTGGCCCTGCCACTAATGGGGATGATGATGGCTTTCCCAGAGAAGTCTGGTGTCTCTGATGATTTGCCAGCACCAGGAAGCAGAGCCACCCAAGGGTGCAGCCTCGGTCTCCCCATCCGTGGGGCCCTCTGGCCAGCAAGCTCAGAGCAGTCGGTGAGGCTGTGAGAAGGCTTGGAAAGGTGGAGGCCAGCCTGCCCTATCAGGGTAGCCACTGGCCAGGCTACTTCCCCAGTGTGACGCTGGAGGATGATCCATATTTGGAAATAGAAACAGTTTAACTCCACTTTCCTTAAGTGTGCGTGAACAAAGGTAGTATGGACGGTATTCTCAGTGGATCTGGGAATACCATCTCTGCAACAAATTTCTTGGTGACAGTTTTAGAAAACAATAAAGAGCACCCCTGGAAAATCCCCAGAGGGCTCACCCACCAGTCCCTAACCAGTTAATACCAAAAAGTGAAGCCTCTCTTTCGGAGGATGGGTGTGTGTGCCTCCCTCTGCACGTGGGCACACGTGGGCGTGGCCTTTCTGCTGTGTGCCCAGCATCCCTCGTGTGAGGAGCAGTGTGAGCCTTTACCCTCCGATCCAGATGTTAGGAGAAAAAGTCATTTTTCACAGGAGCTCCACATTCCACTTATCAGAGGATGAGAGTCACAGAAGTTAGCACGATGTTCATTTTGGCTTCCTGAAAACACAAAGCCAAGCTTAAGGCTCATCTTAAGCATTTAACTCAGCGGAGTCCTGGAATGGTGTTTTTCTCCCACTTTCTAGCATCTCTTGGGATGCATGGTTTTATTTCAAATATCATCATTCAAAAGCCATTTATTTGGTGTCATAAATGGGCACCAAGCCAATTTGCAATCAAATAAGTGCTGAATTATAAATTAAATGAGAAATTCTTGCCATGCAAACATCCGTAATGCTGCTTTGGGCGTAAATTAATAACGACGTGCTGATGTTTAAGTCAAATTAGATCTGATTTATTGAGCATCTATTATGTGCCAGGTGCTGTGTTAGATGCTGTGCATTCATTATATGCCGCTGAATCAGCCCTATGAGGCAAGTATTATTAGCTTTTACTTTATAGATTAGGCAACTAGTATTACTTTAAAAAAAATTTCTAGTCTCTACCTAAAATGATTTGGAATCCCTTGTATGTTAATATACCCATGCAAGAGGGCCATTAAAATAAGGATCCAAATTGCAAAAGATAGGCAGTAGAGAAAAGAGCTTGTTATGTGTCCAAAAAACCAAGGTGCCTTCAGTTTGCCAGCAGCCAAGGCAAAGAGGACAAAAAGTGGCATGGCACGGCCAGCGGAAGAGAGCCGGTGTGTCCTCCAGAGGGTCTTCCCTGGGGATCTCAAGCACCGTAGATGAGATTGACAGTTTTCTGATGGTCTATCCTGGTAAAGAAGTAGGGCAGAAAAGACTCCAGCCCTGACTTTAGACAGGAACTGAAGGACGTGTAGTTCCTGTTGGGAGTTGCAGGGGAGACCCGGGGAGAAGGGGCTATTCTGTGTTCCCACCCAGAGGATGAGTTGGATCTGTGTAGCCGTCATGCTGACAGCAGCTTTGGGGTTTTTAAATGAGCACCCATGACCTTGGTTGCCTTCTTGCTTATGAAAGGCTGCCTGGTAGGCAGCTACCTGGTACCTCAGGGTTCACCTGGTGCATAGAAATGCGTGAGTTTTAGAAGGAAGCTGTTTCCCTGTCCTGTCATGGTAGTTTGAGAAACCAAGCTGAAAATGAGGCTGTTTTGTGCTGTTCTTCATCCTGCAGTGACCATGAGAAAGTGATGGTCCAGAGCATGAGAAGGTGTCTGCGACGGGCCTCTTTGAGTTTTGAGGGCCCTGGTTGCCGGCTGCTGTTGGTTATGATGGAATAGATGACATTTAGGGTCCAGGAGCTTTCTTGAGAGAAACAGCCCAGCTAGGCCAACTCTGCCCAGGTTTCTTCCCTCAAGGAACCAAGACAGGGTGCCTTGTGATGGACCTCAGGGCCCAAGATGTTTATCAATATTTGGTTTTAGAGAGAAAAAGAGAGAGTTAGAAGCATTTGTTCCTCTCAGGGAAGCTCATTGTTTTGAGACTCAACCTTGATTACTCACGGTAAGGGCTCTCCTCTGACTGAGGGTTAGAAGCTCAGGTCCAAGCCGACTGCCCATGAGAAAAACAAACAAAATCAGGTGACACCTAATGATTACGGAGAGCACGGGTAGTGATGTTACCATAGCGTTGAAGTGACTGTGTGTAATTCATCTGCTGGATTTTTAGAGGATATTGTTTGCTGTGATTTGGAATTTTTAGTTTAAGAAAGAAGGTAAATAGTTCTATGAAAACTGGTCGGAGTGCTTTTTATTGGGGGGAAAGTAGGTATAATATGCCTGATTAGGCCCAGAGGAAGCATTTGATTGACAGGAGCTCCCCCTAGTTCAGCTGGAGGTCAGGAGGGCACAGAACCCAGTCCTATCTGGACGTGTGGGGCCCCGGGAGGCCCGGAACCCTGTGCACACAACGTGCTTCTCAGTCAGGTAAGACCGCTCCCGGGAAGTGTCTAAACACAGGGCTTCTAGGCAGGGTGCTGAGAGGAGGGGAGGGAAACCACTTCGTGCATACTTGGCCACCCACTCAGAGAAACAGAGTGCTTCTCTTGCAGAAAATAAATCTCTGCCTCTGTTGGATTTAGGAGGCTCTGTTAGATAAGCCTGCGCCAGGCCAATGCCTGCCTTAAGAGTCCGCCCAAACCACGTGACCTCTCCACCCGTGTGAGTCTGCAGGAAGGTGCTTCCACCAGGCCCGAGAGCCACGCCCACAAGCAAGCTCTCGCTGCCTGTGCTTGGGGCCTGCCCTTCCTGGGGTTTTTCCTGACTTCTATATGCCCTTTCTTGGATCCTTCCGCCAGTGGCCTCTGAAAAATGCTATCTTTGTGGAAGCTTGGGAACCCAGCATAGGTGACATCTCGGCTGAGCTGCATATGAGGAGTGGCTGAGGCATTGCAAGTGTTAGTGACCAAGCCTCAGCCTGATCAGATCAGCTAAACCCCAGCCTCTGGGGGAGGAAGCCCCTGGGACTCTCTCCAGGACAGGCCAGGTGCAGCCAGATGGAGAGCCACTGCGGGCATGCGTCTCAGACGTTTTGTCCTTGCTCTCGGCCTCCCTCATCCACCTTCCCATCTCCCATCTCTTGCTCCCCAGTCCTGTCCCTTCAGATCACTCTCTTGGTTGAGCCACAGTGGTGCTGACTAGGGTCCTGCTCTCCCAGCTCCTGCTTGCCCCTCTCTCGGTCTCCCTGGAGCCCATGCCTTTGGCTGCATCCCCAGCGCTGCAGACATCCCAGCACGCCAGGATGGGAAAAGCCCAGCCTTCCTGAAAGGTGCCACCGCAGGAAGGTGTAGTCCCACCTTCTCTCACCTGCCACCTCCCGGAAGACCTGACAGTGGAAGGGGAGGAGGGACAAGGGACAGGCAGGGCACCCGGGAGACTCACCCTCATAGAGGATCAACATACTAAATACATGGACGCTCCCAAATGAAAAGAAGCACAGGGCTGAGGTTTAGAGATACGAACGCCCTGATAATCAGGAGCTGTGCTTGGTGACACGGTAGTCGTGTGTGCCTGCAGACATGCACTTAGTTATAGATGGACTCGGTCACAGCAGTGTGTGCTGGGTTCTCACACCTGCACAACCGCCCCTCGCCCACTGGAACCGTGCCCGCCAGCGTGGAAGCACCGTCCTGGCTGGTGTCACTCAGAGGAGGGCCTTTATTCCCCTGCTCTGTCCTGCAAGGACAGAGGTCAGGTGAGAGGCCGCCTTATGCCCTGAAGTGACACGTGGGATCCACGGCCCACGCAGGTTGCAGGTGAAGCTTGTCTCTCCTCTGATAAAGACACCTGTCAAAAGCCAGGTCCAGGCACTTTGGATGTTTCCAGCTAGGATGTGATGCTGTGCAAATGAGTTCAGGGCAGCAGACGTGGGAAGGATGTCCCATTCACGAGCACGTGGGGACACGCTTGTTTGGTGTGTAGCAATGAACATGGACCGAGTCCGGTCCCTCGGCTTCATGGCTTATGGGCAAAGGGTGGGCAGATGTCTAGGGAGTGGAGGGAAAGGTTGGGGACAGCTCGTTTGGGGTAAATGTTCTCGTAACTGGAGTCAACACAGTTCAGACTGAAAAGAATGGTCTACATCCCAGAACGGGAAGTAAGGAAAGCCATTATCCAGATGTGTGAAGAAGGGGAGTGTTTGTCTGTGATCTGGGTTAAGAATGAGCTACCCGGTGTGGTGCAGGGAGTCACAGCGGGCATGCGGGGGGATGGGAGCGGGCAGGTAGCCCCCAGTGGACGGTCCGGGGCAGCTGCTGCTCTCACTGAGGCCTTTGCCTGGGCGCCCAACCTGGACATCAGATGGACCAGCCTTATAGGGAAAGTACAGTGGAGCGAGGATTTCTGGAAATGTAACGGTTTAGAAATCCCAGGGGAAAGGACAAGTGTGCTTTTGTTCTAGTTGGAATCAGGGCAGTTGTGTTCACATAAGGGTCGGCCTTTCTTGCAGAACAGGAAGGGGGGCACCTTCCCCCAGGAGATCTCTTGGGTCTAGTTCTAGGGCAGGCAAGTCCCTCTCTGGGTTTCCAGACGGACTCCTCTCTGGTGCACTGGGCCTTAGCCTTCATCCCTTCTTAGCTCCTACGGTCTCCTGCAGCCTCCCCTCCCAGACAGAAGCCGCACTGGTGGTGCTAGCAGTGTTCAGGGCTCTCAGGTTTTATGCAGAGGTGCTTGGAGCGATTCCTGAGTTAAGATTTCCTTGGCGTTCGGCCCCTGGATCAAAACATCCAGGGCTTTGTGTGAGCATCCGCTGGGCACGGCTCAATTGATCCGAATTCCAGAGGCGTATAAAGCACACAGGCCTCGTTTACTTTAGTTATTATTTTTAAAAAAGTGCTGCCGAAAATTGCAAGGTCTCTCACATTAATTTGTGGGCCGCCCTCCTCCTCGCGTCTTCGATGAGCTAGAATGACTTGTGACTTCTGGAGGGGACAGCAGGGCGGCCTCAGGGGGGCCTGCGCCTTGCACAGCGTCTCAGTCCCGATCAGTGTTGCCCTGAGTGAATCGTTCCTAACAGCTCTGCCTTTCCTTTTTCTCTTTCTTCCCCCTCCTGGACAAATAGATGCAGAATTTCCTTCTGGCCCCTCCTAGGTGGGTGATTTTGAATGGGAGGTGCTGTGTCCTTCCCCGCAAGGGACTCTGTCACCGATGGCCCTGTTTGAATGGCTTCTCTGCCTTAAGCAGGGATTTCAGGGAGACGATCGTGATTTCCTTTGGAGTCTTACCCTTGACTCGGAGCAAGGCGAGAACACTTCTCTCTTTTGCCTGGAAAGCCCAGAGCCGCTGTCCTTAAGAGGACCTTGACCACAGTCTTCCCAAGTCTGCCCCGGCCAGGCCTGGGAGGGAACACAAACAAAGGGAAAACCATTAAAAGCTCTTCAGCAAGCAGACGGATGGCGTCCCACCTGCATTCTGAGCAGCCAGGCCGAGCAGCTATGCGCTGGGTGTTATCGCCGTGATGGGAAATCCAGCTGGATCTGGGGCAGTCTGCTGCTCCCAGAGTTTCGTTCCTGTAATGGGGAAGGTCACACAAGCTGCTGTGGGTGTTTGTCTCGACCCCAGGAATTCTTTGCATTTAATGATTGGTGGGTTTCCTTACCTGAAACAATGTGGTCTGAGATGGTGTTTGAAGAGCAGAGGGAGGGAAGTTGAATTTGGCTGAAGAACCAAGTTCTGAAATTCCCTCAGAACTTCCTTACCGGACAGACTTTTCCAGGAATTAGATGGGATCTGATTTTCTTGTTCAATTACCTGCGCCTCTGGCAGCCTCCCCGAAGTGGCTTTTCTCGTGGTCCTCAGAGCTGGAAGGGACGCCTGAAGTCATCTCAGCCTCATTTTGCAGACGGCCTCCCTTCCCCCGGCTCTGAGTGGCCCAGAGGAGGCTCAGACCAGAGTCTTGGGCTGGAGCCTCTTACGCAAGTGAACCGAACTTGTGCGGAGGCCAAGCCCTTCCCATGTGGCTCTTCTGGTAATGGGGTTACTCACCTTCTCTGGGAAGATGCTTTCTGCTCACTCAGTTAGGGTTTCATAAGTACCATGGGAGGTGGCCGGCGGGTGACAGGATGCACGTTTCTTCACAAATGAAGTGCCCTGTTATGGGCTGAATGTTTGTTTCCCCCTAAATTCATATGTTGCAGTTTAACCCCTCACTGCGATGGTGTTTGGAGGCCGGGCCTTTGGGAGGTAATTAGCTCAAGAGGGTGGAGCCCTCAACATGAGATTAGTGCCCTTATAAGAAGAGGTTGGAGAGCTATGAGCTCTTTCTGCCATGTGGGGACAGTGGGACGCAGCCTCTGTAACCTACGGGACAGGCCTTCACCAGAGCCTGGCCAAGCTGGCACCCTGATCTCGGACTTCCAGCCTCTGGAACCGCGAGCAAGAAATACCTGTGGCTGAGAAGCCGCCCAGTTTACAGCATTTTGTTATGGCTCAGACATGCCCCCCTTCTCCCAAGGTGTTTGGTTTCATGCCTGAAATCCTTGTTCATCTACTGCCGACTGCTGGTGGAAAATGCCAAAGACCTGAGGGCAGCTGGATGTTCTCTGAGCCCCTGGGAGCTTTGCCACCAGTGTGACCAATGGCACATTCTGGGAGGCAGCGAGCCCTCCTCCCCGATCCACTTTTAGGCACAGAGGACACACCCCCACCTTGCCTGGCGTGGTAGTTTTGCCAGATGATGGTGGTGGCAGACAGGACCAGCACTGCATTACCTGGGAGCCTGTTTGAAATGCAGGGTCCAAGTCCAGCTGGAGGACTCCTATGTAGGTGATACTCTGGAGGGGTCCAGGGGAGCCATGAAATCATGTACTTTGTTCCTGACATCAGAGCAGAGCACAGTAATTGCCAGGGGCCTGTGTGAGGATCTGGGAATGGCCTTTCTTGGCAAAAACAGAAATAAGTAGATGGATGTAGAATGTGGGAAGTGATAATGTTCCTAGTGAGTCACTGGAAGCACGACAGAGACATCGTCTTGTTCATCACAGCCTCTTCTGTGGTGCAGAGAAGGGGCAGGTGTTACATGAGCCTGGTGGTTCACTGACGCTCACTCACGATTATCAGGAGCAAAGAGACAAGAAGAATGCAGGTTGGTCAGCTCTGAACCAGGGCCAGGAAAAATCTTGGGGTTGTCAGAGTCCCGAGAGGTGGGGCTGACAGCCACTGGAGAAGCTGGGCCCTGAGATGCTAGAAAGTGTTGCTCTGGGGGCTGGATGTGCACCTATGTATAGCGGGGCCACAGCTTCCCCAGCTTATAACCCGTTGGGTTGTTAAAGAGAGGAGAGGGCAGGGAAATAGCGGTGGTCTTTCCAAGTGAAACTTGATAAGGTGTCCTCCCACACCAAGGACGTGGTGGGTCCAATAGGACCCCTGCCACGAGGCAGCTTCTGACATACCGGGGACCAAACGACGGGTCCCCTACTGATGTCCACAAGGCACACACAGGTTGCTTTGTGGTCAGAGGAGCCTTCCAGGCAGGAGCACGTGCTTCCTGGGCAAATGACACCTAATGAACCTATGATTGGCTGCCCTGGAGGCTCTGTGGTAGGGGGACACCTGGTTTAACTAAGAGCCTCTGCATCTTTGTGGTGTGCACTCTGCCATCACCAAGGGGTGGCAGAAACTGGTCTGGCAGCAGGAGAGAGCTACAATGAAGAGAGAGGTGGCCAGCTTGCTGCTGGTTCCTGGGTCCACGTAGACATTGGCTTACTCAGTGGAGCCAACTCCCAGAACCCGTCTCCTTTCCTGCCCCCCACCCCCGACCCCAACCTGAACTGTCCTTACTGACCTGCCAGTTATCACCTGGAACTCTCCTATGCCACGCCCAGTTCCGGATCTGGCAAAGAAAAGTGAGGCAGCCCCACATGCAGAGCTGCACCAGGGATGGACTGAAAAACACACTGAAGCTGCCCTGAGCACCTTGCTCTTCAGACCAGGGCAGCCCCAAAATGCTGTGTGGAAGCAGCTGGGAATATGAGAGTTTAGAGTGAGCCTGAAAGTCCAGGGCCTTTGGTGAAATTCTGGCTGTAACAGGAATTGGATCATGTGGTCTTGGGGGCTGGTCTACCCTGGGAGCTCAAGCCTGGTGATTGCCTGGCACTGGTCTTCAGGACTCTCGTTCTGTGGTCCTTGTTGTCTAAATAGCAACTCCAGCAAAGTGATTATAAAATCCATTTCCTCATGAAAAATAGCTCAGGAAAGAGAACTATGAAGACTGGTAACCAAAGTGGAAAGAAGGTTGAAGAGCCCCCCCCAGGGTGATCCTGTTTTCCAACCTATAGATTTGCAGAGGGTTGTAAGGATACCCCTTTTGAAGACCAAGAGCACTTTGTGTTTTGAAGAACCAGACTCCGAGGCACGCTGCCTTTGGTGACTCAGTTGCCTTCATCACTGGGTGCACTCACCATGACCTGGCTGTCCAGCAAGTCCCACCTGAGTTTCATGCTCGCTTCAGAGGTTGTACACTACACCTTGTACCCATAGGAACCAAAGACCCAGGTGATGGAGGAAGTGTTGAGGGATCAGGCTCTCTTGGCCCAGATTGCAAATAAGAGCATGAGCCCACTTTGATAATCGTGGAGAAGCAATGAAGGGAAAGTAAGGAGTGATAAAGACCAAAGTAGACAAATGCCGTCTTACAAAAGGAAATGGAGCCATTGGCATATTCATTAGACTTATGATATTAATATTCTTTGTAGGGAAAATGCCGGAATTGCTCACTAAACAGATTTGTGAGTGCTCAGAATTAAAAGAGGCAGTCCTAGAAGTTAGCGGAGAATCTGCTGACACGTTACACCCCAGCACGTGGCGCAAAGGCAGGGAGTGTGGATTTCACCGAGGTTTCTGCAAAACTCTTAACACTCCTGATAGGAAGTATGGGAAACAGTGGGCTGGAGATGGTAATTTAAACCTTACTCAAAGCTCAGTTACTTGTAGAGAGATACCTACCTGGGAGAGTGGCTTCTGTCTGCCACAGGGCTCACTGATTTAACATTTCCATCATGACCTGCATGCTCATCAGACACTAAGTAGCACAAAGATGGGAGGGGGACGGTGTACAAAAATTAAGAGTACACGACATTCTTGACCCCCTGGAAAAGTGGCCAAAGGGCAGCACTTCATGATCGCATTTCATTTTCACCCCAGTCCTTTGATGCTTTTATTATTTGCAATTGACAGAGAGGACATTGAGGCCCAGGGGCACCCCACTGGTAAGTGACAGAGCCAGGCTTCAAGCCCTTTGTCAGTGTTGAAGTCTGTGCATTAACCATCTGCCTTGCAGCTTCCCAGATGGTATTTAGTATGAGTTAGGTCCCAGATGAACCAGATGTACTGCACAGGATGGTGGAAACATGGCTTGATGGCAGCATGTTTGCGAAGATTTCAGTCACTGCCAGCAAACACACGTGTCTCTACTTCTGTATCGTACTCCGCTGACAGACATTACTAATCGATCCCAGGACCCTTTCCCACTGAGCCTCCGCTCATAATCCTCCCTAACTGTGCGGCAGCCAGTGGATCAGGGTTAGCACAAGAGATGAAGCTGGTTTCCTGTATGTAAGGGGTTAAGGTTAGCTGCATACTCATAAAGCCAGTGAGTTCTCAAGCCCCAGGAACTGGAGCCTCATCTCCAGAAATGAAGGAGGCACTGGGAGCTCTGCCCTTTACAGGTTCGGGGGCACCAGGAGTCTTGTATTCAGGATTGGGTGGTCTGTCTTAAGAAGGACTTCAGGAGCCAGGACGATGCCCTTATGAAAGGGAGGGGTGATGAAGGAAACACCTGAAAGAATGGAGTGTCTTGATGTTGAAGAGGTGGGCAAAGGAGCAAGCACTTGGGGGCACACTAGAGGCTGCCAGCCCCTGACGGCAGAGCAGACCCACTTGTGCTCAAGACACAGGGAAAGAGGCTTCAACTCAGTGGAGGGAAGAAAGTTCTTAAAAGTAGAGCTCTCTGGAGACACGCAAGACAAGGTTACTTCCTCACGCTGGGACATTTGCACAGAGCTAGTTCCTTTCAGCCTGAGGGTTGAAGGAGAGATCCTTCAACCTTGGAGGGTGAGGAGGGTTGGACTGATCTCTGAGCTTGCATCAGACCCTCCCTTTGTTGATCCCGTGACCTCTGCACAACGTAGGGACCAGGGTCTGGAAAGTACACAAACCCCTTACAGCATGGAGACACCCCCACTGAACAGTGGTCGATCTCGCGGGTTTATCACACACACTTGTTTTCAGTGTTTCGCGTCTGTGAGTTCATTCAGTTGTCCCAACCGTCCCATGAGGTAAGCACTGTCATTCTCCCCATTATGCAGGTAAGGAAACTGAGGCACAGAGAGGTTAAGCAGCTCACCACAGCCCTGGAACGTGTAAGTGATGGAATCAGAACTATCCTGATACAGTGTTACAGTGCATTTGAAGTAGGTTATTGTGTAATAGGCTATTTGTCGTGGAGTGTGCTATGTGGGGTGCAGAGCAGGCAACCCCAGAGAAGGGCTATGTTAAGAGTCCCCAGAGAGGAGGCAGGAGGGTGGGAACAGGCACCGAAGAAGGGATCTGCTCTGGAGGAGCTGGCACTGGCTAGAGATGGCAGAGAGGGCAGGTGAGCCAGGGACGGTGCCAGACAAGCCCCCTCAGACCTGCCACAGGCCAGGCCTCAGCAGGAAGTGACCATGATGGGGACTTGGGGAGACCTCACCTGATGGTGTCAGTGGCAGCTTGCTGGACAGAGAGAAGTGGTGACAGAGCAGAGAGGGAGGGACGTGTACCCGGACGTCTGTGCAGCCAGCGACTGTCACGGGGCACAGGGGAGTGACGGGGCCCATGCTGTCCCCGAGGCCTCCGAGGTTCTGCCCAAGCGCGTAGCCCCAGCCTGCAGCTTTAATTCAGGCCCTCAAGGAGGAAATCCCAAAGTCGGCTTGCCGCAGGTTAAGCAAGTCACTTAATCCCCCTGTGCCCCGGCTTCCCCATCTTTATGATGGGCACACTGACTTGCTGTCCCTCGGGGCGTGGTTAGGGGGGTTCAAGGAGACGGTGCTGGGGTGCTACTGGATTGAGCTGGTGCCGACTCAACTTGCCCCTGCTCCCCTCCTTTATAAGTACAACCAAATACTTTGGAAATTACTCAACAAACAATAGTAAAGGGGCCATGAAAGCTGGAAAGGAGAAGGATGGTTGGCTGGGACCTTCAGATTCCAGGAACGACAGCATGATGAGTTCCAGGGCTTTCTTGTTACCTCCCCTATGTCCTGGACTGGGAACCTAGGAGCCTGTGACCTGGAACCATCAACAAATGGAGACACAAACCTCTCCCCGCCCTCTGCCGCCAGACAGTCTGCTCCCTGGCCAAGGGACTGGGAAAAGCAAAGCCCAGCAGAGACCTTGTGGGGAAGCCCTGTATACCTGCTCCGTACACAGGGCGCAGTGGGCGGGCTGCCGTGCCTGAGCCACGGAAGTGCCTTCTACCTCACAGATGTCACCAGCAGGGAATGAACAGGAGCCCTGACAGCATTCGTTTCAGGGGCCCACAGAACACTCACGTAGTTAGCGATGATGCCGAACACTGGCCAGGATGCACAGAAACCAAGTCACTCATGCGTTGCTGGTGGGAAAGTGAAATGGTGTGGCCACTCTGGAAAGTAGTTTGGCAGTTCCTTTTTAAACTAAAACTTACCATGAGACCCAGTGGTTGGTTGCATTCTTAGGCATTTATTGCAGAGAAAGAAAACCTTATTTGGGGGGTGGGGGGTGGGGGTAACTAGGTTTATTTATTTTTTAATGGCTGTACTGGGGATTGAACCCAGGACCTCATGCAGGCTAAGCACACACTCTAACACTTGAGCTATAACCAACCTCCACAAAACCTTATTTTTACACAGAATCTTGTAGATGAACGTTTATGGGAGCTTTTAGTCATAACAGCCCAAAACTTGAAACTACCCAACTATCTTTCAGTGGGTGAGTGGTTACAAACGGTGATACATCCAGACCATGGAATACTCCTCTGCAATAAAAAAAAAAAAAAATGACAGGCTGTGGACATACACAGCCACTTGGATGAACTTCGAGGAAATGATACTGAGTGAAAAAAGGCAATCCCAGAAGGATGTATACCTCATGATTCCATGTATATAGCATGCATGAAATAACATAATTATACAGATGGGGGACTGAGCAGTGGTTGTTAGGGTTTAACGGATCAGGGGAGGCTGGGAGTGGCCATAATGGGTAGCCTTGTGATGCTACAATTTCTTGATTGTGGTTACAAGAAGCCACATGTGTGGTAAAACTGCCTAGAAACACACGCACACACACACACACGCACACACACACACATAGAGCTTGTGGTTGAGATCTGAGTAAACACTATGGGTGGTACCCGTGTTAATGCCCTGGTTTTGATATTGGACTGAAGTTATTCTACAAGATGTAACCATCGAGGGGAGCTGGGTGGGAGGTGCACAGAATCTCCCTGGATTTTTCTTGTCAGCTTCCTGTGCATCTATAATTATTTCAAAATGAGAAGTTTAAAATAAGAGAGAGAAGGCCTCAAGGGTCTTCTAGAAATGCTGATGTCAGGCCACACGAGTGAAGTCAGGATTTCTGCAGGTGGGATTCGGGCATCTGTATTTTTCTGAAGGTGATTTGCACAGAGCCACGTGTGCGGGGTGAGTGGTTGTCGTCATCCTCCTGGTCGTCATTACAGCCGCCGGGGGAGAGCCCTCCTCTTTCCCTGAGCCCTTTGAAGCACTCTGCACCCAGCACCTCATTCCACCATTGATAATGACCACTGTGCTTTATTCAGGGCCGTCAAGAGGCCTCCTTCCCCGTTGTGGGTGGTCACCATCTGGTGACTCTGGAATCCCAGAAGATGCTTTCCTTCCTTCCTCATCCTTAGGCAGCGGCGCTCACCTCATTTTGAAAAGGAGCCTGCATGGTCCTGGGTCCCGGTTTGGCACCATCTCCATGACTTCACCCTGTGATGAAAGAGAAAAGGCCCTTGGGATTGGAGGGGTGGGGGGTGTGATTGGAGGGGTGGGGGGTGTGATTGATTGGCTGTGTGTCCTGCTTCTGGAGAGCCTTCTCCTGCTTCAGAAGCGGGTCGGAATGAGGGGCCTTGGGAAGCCTTGGGTCCTTGTGGTCTTTGAGGTTCTGCATTTGTCTTCCTCCCACCTGGAGAGGGTCCTTCCTGGTTTGGACACGTCTGTGCTGATGGGGGACGGTGCCACCTGCCACCAGGGCAGATGGAACAGGGGAGGTGGGGAGCAAGAGCATGGACGCCAGGTCCCAGGGACCTGACTGGCCACTGATCCTGCTTGTAGGAAACGCTAGGGCAGGTGGCATTCAGGGACACTTAGGGCGACACCGAGAGAAGTCACAAGGTGGAAGCAGAGAAAGTCCACACCTGTGTGGCTCGGTTTGCCTTTGTTTGGCCTCACGGCCCAGGCAGCGGGGCCTGGGGGGCCAATCACAGGGCAGCCGTTGTCCAGGTTGGTCCTGGTGTCGTCTTGCTGCAGGACCACAAAGTCTTGTTCCCGGGAACATTCAGGATAACGGGCCAGTCTGTTACTGTTCCCACTACATTCAGGGCTCGCTCTCCCTGGCATCCTATGAAGAAAATCCTCGACTGAGAAAAATCAAGATTTAGATGCCCGTGACCTTGACAGGAATGGACCTGCGCTGGGGCTGGAGGGGCAGGAAGGGGCAGGAAGCGGGGGAGACCCTGCGCAGCAGCAAGCCCTGCTCCCCTCCGGGGGCACCGACAGCGATGCCGCCCCGGACCTCCTAGAATCGGTGCTGACGTGACGTCAGGAGGGCTGAAAGAGGACTGGTGGCTTCGTGAGGCTGAGACTCAAGTGGCCGAAGTGATCGGAGGGCTGAGGGCCACAGGCTTCCGGTGAGGTGACCCCCGGGGTCTCGCGTGTCCCTCCAGCCTGTGCACGTGCCTGCCCCATCCCCCACGGGCCTGCCGTCACCCTGTGTCTGGGTCTCCTTCTGTGCATTCAGGATTGGAGTGTTGCTTCCGTTTTCCTAAGGAATGGGGATTCTCTTGAAGATCTCCAAATGGAGGAGGGAGAAACCTATGTATGGTCTTTGTCGTACAGGAGCCCTCTGCTGCCTTCAGCTCAGCGCAATCTCCCTGACATCCCACCTGGAGGAAAAGCCTCTGGTTGTGGGAGCGGCCAAAGATGAGGGCGGCCTTTGACAGCTCACAGCTCAGACTGGCCAGTCTCTGCTCTCTCCATCAGGGTTGCCAGATGTGACACTAATCTCTTCTGCAAACACAAGTTGAAGGCAGGCATGTCAGAAAAGGCCAGTATCAAGATTATTTTTAAAGAAGGAACAGGGATGGCAGGGCACTGGTACCCTTGCCATTTCGGGCTCCTCCTTCACCCCGAAGGTGCAGCAGAGCACCCCTGCCTCCCCCGCACAGGGAGCTCCTGCGGCTGTGAGGGGAGGGTGTGTGGGCAGCGGCGTGGAGACCCGAAACAGGCGGGCTCCTTCCCTCCGCTGCTCTCTGCCTGGAGCCGCACATTCTGGAAGAGATGGGGCCAGCTGGAACCACCCTGTATCGACACTGGGAGGCTTTCTCGTTTGGAACACCTTTTCCTTTTACCTCTCAGATGGGATTCTGTGGGGAGGGCCCCTTTTCCTGTTTTAATAACCCATTATCAGCTTCAAAGTGGCCGCTGGTAAAAAATATCAATTATCGCTTATGCAATACTCTGGCATCACTTGAAACCGCATTCCATCCTCTTAACATGATAGTTGTTCCAAGCCAGAATTCAGAGAGGGTTTGAGGACAAGTGGTGTACACAGTCATTGAGACGGCCAAGTGAATATATTTTTATCCTGTAAATTGAATGCCAGCTCAGCAGTAGTGATTACTGCAAGAAGCTATAATTTACATGAGGGGAAGTGAAGTTGTTTTTTTTTAAGATAAAAAGCATGGCTTAAGAAGAGCCTCAGAGAAATAAAAGGAGGAAGAAGAAGCAGTGACAAAGCCCCCGAAGTCTCAGTTGTGTGGAAATAGCAAAAACAAACCCTTGGTGTTAGAGACACAGTGAGTCCGTGTGCATAACACCCAGGATATTTCTTCGAGAGTCACACAAACTAGCATTTAATAATTCAGCCGTAGCGTGATGCCTGTTCCTGAAAGTTGTTCCTTAGAACATTGACTGTCAGAGGAGAATTAGTAGATGAAACATTTGGGCTTTTTACTTTGTGTGTGTCCAGAATCTGCTAACAGTGATGCCCTGTCTGGACTCGCCCCCTAATTGAGAACCTGAGCAGAAATGAAGAGTGTCAGGATTTTGACTTTGACTCACCAAGAAGTGATGGTCCTAAATCTTTTGCTTGACTGACAGCTTGATGAGAACATCCACCCTTTGTTATGAACGTGGACTTCTCCCTAAAATTTGCGGACAGAAGGAGAGTCGAGGGAAGGAGGCCAAGAGAGTGATCTCAAATATTTGAACACCGTCACATCAGGAAGGGAGGGGTCTTGATCAGTGCGAAGCAGACAGGCCCCGGTCCCGGCAGACGTGAAGGCCAGTCTCAGCTCTCAGTGAGCGCTGGCCCCTGCTGAGGCGTGGATGGACGCCTGTTTCTAGACACTGTGCTCTTAGCCCTGGAAGTACGTTAGACTCACCTGGGAGCCCCTGTAAAATACAGGGACCTGGCTCCTCCTCCTGAAATCCTGGTTTACATGGTGCGAGGTGGGCCCCGGGTATTGGTATGTTCAGAGTTTCCCAGGCGACACTCGCCTGCAGCCAAGGTGGGTTGCTTATGAGTAAAGCCATCAGTGAGGGCTCTCAGGTGTGCTCCCTAGGCTAGCAGCTTCAGCATCCCTTGGAAACTTAATAGAAATGCAAATTCTTATCCTACCCCTGACCCCCTCACCCCTTAGACCTGCTCTATTAAGACTCCGGGACGGAGCCCAGCCCACTGAGCTTTCATAGGCCCACCAGGGGTTCCGGTGGGCACTGCAGTCTGAGAACCACTGGTCAGCGCTGTAGCAGCGGTTTTCAGACATTGATGGAATTTAGAGTCACCTTTCAAAAATCCAGATGCTGCAGGTCATCCCTGGCACCCATGACATCAGAACCTCTGGTGGTGAGAGCCCGGCATCGCATCAGTGCTTTCTCCCCAGGGGGTCCCAGGAGAGCACGTTTGAGAACCAGTGCTTTACAGAGGTTGAGCTACCTCCCTCGTCATCTGAAGACTGCAGAGTTTGCCTTTAAAATTCTGTCCTGTCTCCCTAGTGTTGAGTTACGTTAGGCCGGACATAACTACCTTAGATCCGGGAAGGGGTGATAGTCCCTTCTGTTTTGATGGATGGCGGGGCTGTTTGCTTCTGGTTTATTACTGCTTAGAGACGGGGTTCATGGGAATTCTATCATCAGGTGCAGCCCTCAGCTCACCCTGTCACCTAAGTGATACAGGCAAAGAGCCCACAGAGCCACGGGGGTGAAACCTTTTGAGAGGAAGACTTAGATACGGCCCAGCTGGTTTCATTTTGTTCAGTCTGTGCTGTCCATTTACGAACAGCCCTTAGCACTTCTGTGTGGTCAGCACTGGGCCAGGCTGCGGGGAGGGCCTGGGCTGTTGAGGCGTAAAGAATGGCAAGTCCTGCCCTTGGGGAGGCCTTGAGAGAAGCCCTTGAGCTTGGAAGGGATCCCTCTCAGCCGGAAAGGGCTGAGGCTGCTGCAGAGACGGGGGGACCTGTAGTCTGGGCCTTACAGAGGGGGATTTCGGCCAGCGGGGAGCGTGGGAAGGGGTATCCACACCGAGGCAGCGGACAGGCAGAGGCACTGGGTGGTGGGGTCCTGCGGGCATCGCACAAGCACCTGCCATGGGGCTGGAGGTGGGTCGCTTGGGGTGACGCCCCCTCAGGCCTGCTGACCATTTCACAGCGGGGAGGTGGGGTGGAGTATACCCCCCCTCCCTCCTACCCACCCTACCCCTCCCACCCCGGTTCCTGGGCAAAGAGGAAAAGGCAGAGTCCACATAATGAGGCCATAAAGCCGCTCCTGATGTGTGGTTTCAGGGAAGGAAGGGGTGATGGTCATTAGGAGCAGGAAGCTGCCTGTCCTCAGGTCTTCTGCCGTCTGGGGCATCCCATGCTCTTTGATGTCCCTGAGGGGTCTTTGAACTTTGAGAAGCTACAGGTTCTCTCTGAGCAGAGGTCCCCCTGCAGGCCAGCTAATACCCTCCTCTGCGCTGCCTTTGAAGCGGGGTAGGGAGTGCCGGGGGCTGGTTTCCATGGCCCATTAAAGCAGCAGCCCCTGGGAGAATGGGGGACAGAGATGGCTTCTGGGTGGGGGCTGGGGGTGCAGGGGGCCTAGGAAACTACTGTGGGGAAGGGGTGACTCAGGTGTCACCTTGTACCCCTTTGTCTCTTTAAATTTCTACCATACACTTACTTTAGCTGCTCCAAGCCAGGCCTTCTCCTGCTGGCTGAGAAAACCCTCCCTGAGCAATCAGGCAGTTGCTGTTGTCTGTGAGTTGAAGACTTGTTACATCGTCACTTCCAAGCAAACAAAGTTGTTCAGTCTAGGTGTGACTGAAAACAGTCTTCTCTGTTTAAGGGATGCCAATTGATAAAAAGGAAAAAAGCCTCACCGTGCTTTTTTTTCTTTGGAGGGGAAAAGGCCAATTTAAAACCAGTGGATTTAGAGCATTTGTTTTAAGTAAATACTTCCTGGGCTGGGGGAGGGAGTAGCTCAGTGATAGAGCGTCTGCCTAGCATGCACAGGGTCCTGGGTTCAATCCACAGCACCTCCATCAAGAAATAAATAAGTAAACCTAGTTACCATCCCCTCAAAGAAATTTTTTTAATGCTTGTAAAAGATGAGCTTCTTGAGAGTTGACTGTGAGGTTTTCCAAAACCAAAACAAATTTCATCTTGAAGTCCACCAACCACATTTGGATGATTTCCAATCTGCTGTCTTCTCAAGCCTCTAGACCCTGGTCCTGTCCCCACTGACAGGGGAGACGAAGGCAGCACCTGTGAAGTAGACCAGAAGTCTGATTTCAGACCAGATTTCAGACACACGAGATCCTGGGTTCCTGACAGCACTTGCCACAGCTGGGTGTGAGGTGCTGGGTGGTCCCCTCTCCCTGGGCTCCCGTTTCCACATGGGAGCTGACAGAGGGGCTGCACAAGCCCTTCAGGTCTCAACTAGAAAAGGAGTTAATATCCTGAGCAGCAATCTCCTGGTGGTAAGTTTTCAATGTGCAAATTTTCAAGTACCAAAAGAGGAGAGGGCGGGTAAATATTACAAAGCACTTCAAGGTTCCCAGCCCTGACCCCACGCTCCCAGCATTATTTCCACGCTGCACCCGCCCAGCATCTCCTGGACCCGGTTCTTCTGCCTCCCTCTCCCACCTTGGCCCTCCGAGCCTCAGGTGTAGATGGAAGCTGGGAGGGCGGGCTGATGCTAGTGATGTCTGACACGTGCTTCAGATTAGGCATCTGGGGGGCATCCATGGTGAAGGGAGGCATCCATGGTGAAGGGGACCACGGCTGAACCCCATTCCTGAAGTCTCAGGGGCTCCAAATGCCCCCAGGTCCAGTTCCCAGAGAATAGAAGTGTGATTCCAGGAAAGCTCTCGGCTGCTCCCGAGAGCCATGTCCACACTCTTTAGGCCCCCTTCTCTCTCCACACTGTCTGCCGGCAAGTCCCAGTACCTGGGACTGCTCTGGAGAGCAGACCTTGAGCCCCTCCAGTGCCCCCTGCTCTCGGCTGCTAACCCAAGAGGGATTTTCCCTGCCTGTCCCATGGTCTCCTGAAGGCTCCTGCTGGCCCCCAACCTCTAAAACAGCCACTCCTGCAAGGATTAGCAGGTCCCCGTCCTTTGCACTCCTTTGGGTCTGGGGGCAGAATCATCCTCAAAGAGCCAGGCGCTGCGTGAGGGTTCGGAGTATTGACTACCCAGGCTCAAGTTAAACTTGACCTTTTACCAGCTCTTTAACCTTGAGTGAGTGTCTCAACCTCCTTGCCTCAGTTCCCTTGTCTGTGAAGTGGGGATGATGGTGGTGACTTAATGGACGTAACGTCTGTTGAGGGAGGGACCCATCTTGATCTGTGCCTTAGATGCGTGTCCCAGACGCCCTGCCTGGCACGTTACAGGCAGCAGAGTCGATGTGGGTGGCTGAGTAAGGGCACGAATAGAAGGGATTAGGTTAGTGGCTCAGACGCTCTGAATCTCCCGGCTTCCCCAGCTCAGCCCCAAGAACACGGCAGCCTCCTGCAGATGCACCAGTGTGAGAATCCCCACCCCTGAGGACAGACGTAGCCCGTGGTAGTGAGACCGACGTCCTTCTGTCCCTCTTTGCCCTGTCTGTTACCACGGTGCCTGGCACACCTGCCAGTATGTCACTCCTCTGGACAGATGTGCTGAGGCCGATGGTGTTAAAATGCGAAGTGCTTCAGGGGCAAGGAAGGGGCTGTTCCCCTGCACCAGGGACATCACGAGGAGGCGGGAGCAGACAGGTAACCCTGGAGCTGTGGACCAGGCAGGGACCTGTTACTGGTGACAGGAAGGGAAGGAATCACTCCCTCTCTCCTTTTCCACCTCACCGCCGGGCTCTGCTTGTGGGCCCCGCAGGGACCGGGAGATTTGGCCTTAACCTTCTGAAGCACTCCATGAGATGGCTCTGGAGGACTCGTGGTGGCTGTAAATTTCCCTAAAACTGAGAATCACTCTCCATTTACAGACACATCATTTTTCCTTCCATTGTGCCTGGAAAGTTCCTTCTTGACGCCTGGAGGGTAGGGTAGGCAAGCCCAGGATTCACATCTTTGGAAGATTTTAGCCGTCTTTCCATTCCCTGCCCTATTCCAGTCTGCTACCTACAGCATCGTCAGACAAATTACTCTGCAGACTAAGAAGCAGAAAGCATCTTCTCACTCCCACCCAATCTCCCGCGTTCCTTCAACAAACTAAGTGCTGTGGTACCCACCGCCCTCCATTCGGCAGAACCTCGGGAGCGCAAAGGGAAACCCTTTGCACTCTTCCACTCCCTTGCTGTGTTCTTGCTCAATAAACTGGGCACATGGTCTTCTCGCACAGTGACCCAGGAACCAAAATTCAGGGCTGGTCCCACATCCCTGCCGGACACCTTCAGCTGACCAGGGTCAGGGTGGGGGGCCGGAGTGTAGCCACAAGCTCAGACCCACTTACGCTGCATCAGCCTGGGTCCTCGGAACCCTCCCTGTGCCCCCTGGGGGCCTCCATCAAGTGCAGTTGAGCCTAAAAGAGGGCCCACCACAGCCTTGGAGGAGACCAGGAGTCCCAGGGAATCACCGTGTGATTTGGGAGGGTGGGGGGCACGTCCCAGGGGCTCAGCCGTGGTGGTCTGTATGTCTGTAACCCTGCTGTAGCATCTACACGGGTTTCATGGCACTCCGGACACCAGCAGGCCGCAGAAGGGATGGCACTGTGGGGCTGGGATGACATTCATCGTGTCAGGGGCTAATTATAGAAGAGCTTAGAGCTTTCGTGAAGTCTTCTTTTGAAATAAAAATAACATTTCCTCAATCAGTTGTCTTCCTTTAAAAGACAAGGAGAGCCACAATGAACTTTTTTTGCTTTTGAAATACCTCCTCTGTTCTGCCTTCTTACAACCCACCACTCACTTCTTCAGTTAGTGAAGGCACAGGATCTTACGCCCTAGACCACATTCACTTGAAATTGAGAATGTTCCAGAGTGAACTGCACGCAGGAGGCCTCCCTGGGAAGGCATTTAGAGAATCTCTCTTTTCAGACTTCATTGTCTGAAGCAGGATAGGCTGATGTTCTTTCATTTTCTTTGGTGTTCTAGAAAGCCTCTGTCTCCAGTCCTTCACATCTAGAACGTTGCACCGCAGCCCTGAGACGTGGAGGGCTCAGCACAGGTGGCACCATCAGCACAACCCATTTTGGAGGAAAAAATCGGTCATATAGTCAATGCGAGATAACACGTGAGAGTCTCCCTTCTCTGAATGCCCACGGCTTTCAGCTTCTGAGGTCTTACCCTCGGCTACAAGTTCTTTTCCAGTTGTGCCATCAGGGTGTCTTATTTCTCTGTAAGTGATTTGTGGGCCTGAGTGTACTCCTGTACCAGGGTGATGCCACCCACAGTTCCTGGCACAGTGGTGGTACTCAAGTCCATTGAATCAGATTCTTGCCCACGCCCGTATGGTTCAGCATGGTAGCAGTTAGCCGCACAGGAGTCTTTAAATTTATCTCAATTAAAATCTAATAAAATCAAAACTTCAGTTCTTCAGTCACACGTGCACATTCCAAGCACACTGAGTAGCCACACGTGGCCGGGGGCTGCCATGTTGGATGGTCACACAGGGAGCATCTTCACAGGAAGCTTCACTGGACAGCGCTGGTCGGCACTTAACTGACTTGTCCATCATCCCAGCCAGACGGGGGGCTTCGTGCAGGCAGGGCTGCGTGTGCCACTCACTGCTGTGTCCCTGGGGCCCTGAGAGTGCTGGTGCCAGGTGGTGCTCACCCAGCTCTTGTTGAAAGAATGAACAGCAACTCTGCCTTATGTAGTGCCCAGTCTTCTACATGGAGTCACAAAATTATTCCATTTTGACCTGGAAGACCTTTTAATAGTCATCTGGTTGAAGCCTCCCACTTCCCAGCTAAGAGAACAGGCCTGGGAAGTTAGGAGCTTTGCCTCGGCTCCCCAAAATAATGCAGGCAAGTCTTTAACAAAAACCATGGCCTCTGTCTTTTTGGGCCATTGCTCTGACCACAGTATCAGACTGCCTTTAGTGTTTACTTTGAGATGGTAGCAAGGAAGGCCTCTTAGAATGATTATTTAGAAGAAGGTGTCCTTAAGCTGACCAGGTTTACCTACCAGCCAGCCATCTAGCGCAGATGCTTTCAGTGTGCAAATCTTAGTAGCATTTCCATGAGTTTTGGGAACAGGATAAAGGTGCCCATGTTCTAAGTGATATTTTACATTGTTTTGGAAGTCTGTCAAATGTCACAGGGCAAGAAGTGAGGTATAAATGTTGAAACAGAAGAGGCAAAATGGTTGTTGTCTGCATAATGTAAGAGAAGCATCTGAAAAGCTATTGGAACCAGTGAGTGTTCATCATGTTACAAATCACAAGAGCAACATACAGTGATCTGCAGTTTTCTTATGCACAAGCAGTAATTAGTTACAGAAGAATGAAAAGCAGGCCTTGTTCAGCAGCCAAAGAAGTGGAATACTCAGGAATGATGCTAATAAGAAAAGTAAGACCTAGTAATGTAAACTACAAAACTTAGCCAAAGGTCATTCAAAAAAGCCTGGAAAGAATGGTCATCATTAAAAAGTCTACGAACGATAAATGCTGGAGAGGGTGTGGAGAAAAGGGAACCTTCCTACACTGTTGGTGGGAATGTAGTTTGGTGCAGCCATTATGGAAAACAGTATAGAGATCCCTCAAAAAACTAAAAATAGACTTATCATATGATCCAGCAATCCCACTCCTGGGCATATATCCAGAGGGAACTTGAATTTGAAAAGATACATGTACCCCAATGTTCACAGCAGCTCTATTTACAATAGCCAAGATATGGAAACAACCTAAATGTCCATGGACAGATGACTGGCTAAAGAAGCTGTGGTATATTTATACAATGGAATACTACTCAGCCATAAAAAAGAGTAAAATAATGCCATTGCAGCAGCATGGATGATCCTTCATTTGGAGATCATCATTCTAAGTGAAGTAAGCCAGAAAGAAAAAGAAAAAGAAAAATACTATCTGATATCACTCATCTGTGAAATCTGAAAAAAGAAAAAAGTAGACACTAATGAACTAATCTACAAAACAGAACAGACTTGCAGACATAGTAAACAATCTTATGGTTACCAGAGGGGAAAAGGAGGGGGAAGAGATGAATTTGGAAGTTCAAGATTTGCAAATATTAACTACCATATATAAAAATTTCTTCTGTACAGCACAGGGAACTATATTCAATATCTTGTAGTAACCTATAATGAAGAAGAATATGAAAACAAATATATGTATGTATGTGTGTGACTGGGATGTTATGCTGTATACCAGAAATTGGCACATTGTAACTGACTATATTTCAATTAAAAAAAGAAAAAAGAAAAGAAAGCCTGAAAAAATGAAAGTATGCTCTAATGTCCCAGGGTGGCAAGACTCAAAACTTCAGTGGTTCCAGCCTCCCCAGATTAATCAATGTATTCAGTGCAACCCTAAACTAAAAGGAGTTCTTGTGGAACTTGGCAAACCCAAATCGTATAGAAGAGTTAAGTTCCAAAATACCTGAGATAATTCTGGAACAGCAACAACAAAAGACTGAGGAGAGGAAGGAAGGAGAATTGGCTTATTCCATCCACTCATTCAACTTGCCTTGGCAGAGGCAGAGTTTTTTCTTAACACCGTACAACCTTTTCATCTGAATCAGTATTGTCCCCTTGGAAATAGTCACTCACCTTGGGAGTCTCCATCCTTATTTTATCAGTGTAGCTATCTATCATTCTAAACTTCTTTGGAATTGCTATCTGGAAACAGCTTCAGACACTCCTTCCCCTCTTCTATAGAATGTTTTCCCAGGTCAGAAATCAGCATGGCTTTATGGATCTTTTCTTCAGTGAAATTTGCACATGTCATTTGACTTCAAATCTGTGAAAGTAACGGCACCCACCGTTTGCGTGCATGGGCTCTGGATGTGCTCAGGGAGTGCTCTGAGCAGTGGGGGCATTGTAGGAGGAGGTGCCACTGGTTTGTTCATGTGCTTGTGTTGGGGACCATCCCGCCATGGAGGCCCTCACGCTAATGAGGCTGTGGGAGGAAGGATGCCAAAGGTAGCCTCCGCTCTGGGTGCTGTGCATGGGCTGTCATGTAGACCTAGGTGCTCCTGCCCTGCTTCTGCTTCACGGCCATTTACTGAGCCCTGCCACGGGTGGCGTGGAGGAGGGCAAGCCCATCTCACTGTGTTGGGACCGGCCTTGTCTCGTGGAAGCAGGACCAGAGCAGCAGGGGCTGGTGAGCCAGTGGGAGCTCTCTGTGCCAGGAGACAGCTTTTCACCGAGATGGCCATAGCTTCAGCCCTGGGGCCTGTGTGCCTCCAGCCTTTACCAACCCTGGGCTGCTGCATGCACAGGGTGCTGAACAAGAGAGTGGCCCCCTGCATTCAAACCTACATCTGCTGCTGATGGAGAAAAGGAAACAGGAGGCTACGCCACAGGCCACTGTCGTCACCCTCTTCCTGTGAAGGCAGCACACGGTCACCCTGATTACCTTCGCAGATGTCCTGGGTGGGATGACCGCTTGCCAAGAGCGGTTGGGTTTCTAAGGCTTCCATGAAGCGTCTGTTCAGGGGTCCCATCCTCTCAGTCCCTGGGCCATATCTGCCAGAAGAGGTGTGGTCTGTTCAGTTAGCTCATTGCAGAAAAGAAATGGAATTAAAAAAATTTTTTTAAGACTGCTTATTTTTATTTATTTATTTGTAGTTAGCCTTTTTTAAAAAAATGTAAGTATAGTCAATTTATAATGTGTTAGTTTCTGGTGTATAGCATAGTGATTCAGTTATGTGTGTATATATATATATATATATATCCCTTTTCATATTCTTTTTCATTATAGGCTATTATAAGGTATTGAATCTAATTCCTTGTGCTGTACAGTAGGGCCTTGTTGTTTGTCTATTTTAAATACAATAGTTAGAATGCTTTTTTTTAAAACTTGAAATTATGTAATGGTAGCTTTTAAAAATATATTTCCCTCCAGTTTTTTTAATATGCCATACTTAAAAAAATAATTTTCTTTTTTAGTATGTAAAGTTTTTTTTTTTTAATTCAAGTACAGTCAGTTACAATGTGATTTCTGGTGCACAGCATAACGTCCCAGTCATGTATATACATACATGTATTTGTTTTCATATTCTTTTTTCATTAAAAGTTATTGCAAGATATTGAATATAGTTCCCTGTGCTATACAGAAGTTTGTTTTGATTTATTTTCATATATAGTAGTTAATATTTGCAAATTTCAAACTCCCAAAGTTATCCCGTCCCACCCCCTTTCTCCCCAGTAACTATAAGATTGTTTACTATGTCTGTGAGTCTGTTTCTGTTTTGTAGATGAGTTCATTAGTGTCTTCTCTTTTCTTTTTTCAGATTCCATGCATGAGTGATATAATATGGCATTTTTCTTTCTTTTTCTGGCTTACTTCACTTAGAATGATGATCTCCAGGTCCATCCATGTTGCTGCAAATAGCATTGTTTTGTTATTTTTTATGGCTGATTAGTATTCCATTGTATAAATATACCACACTTTCTTTACCCAGACAGTACTACAGAGAAATGGAATATAAAACATGTAATAGGGTAGAAACTCTTCAGTTTGCTGTGAGCCTCCGTTCTCTTTTGTGTGAAGTCACTCCACTCCCTGTATTAACTCTGCAGCTCTCTGAGAGCCCCTGAGTTTGCACCTTGGCGGTGACCAGCATATCCTCCCTGGGCCATGTGCTCAGAAGAAGCCCAGTTGTCATCTCTTCCAGACCCCACTCCTTGCCAGGCGCTTTGGTGTCTGTTTTCCCATGTAATCCTCATCTCTACTCCTTTAGAATGTAAAATTCTGTGGAGAAACGGGCCCAACCTTTGCCAACACCTGGAACAGTGTCTGGTCATAGAAAGCATTTGACACATATTTGTTGAATGAATGAATGAGTGAATGACATTAAGTAACAGGATCCCTGCTGAATCAGAGGTGAGGAGCAGAGGCTTGGAAGTGTAACGCTGCTCTCTCAAGAGGCAGAGCTGGAATTCTCATCCAGGTCGGTCTGAGCGCTCTGCCTCTGGATGAGAAGGGGGATTTTGTACCATCCTCTTTGACTGTTTATACATTTTCATCAAAACTATTAGAAAATTGGAGAGTGGCTGGGACTCAGAGGTGGCGGCTGTGTGTGCAGGTGTCGGAGCAGAGTGGGATCTTGGTGATGGGGGCACTTGGGGAGAGAAGGTGCTGAATGAACAAGAGAAGCCTCAGCCATGAGAGGCATGGTGTCTGCTCTTATCCACGTGGCCCGGAAAGATGGTTTTGGAGACTAAGCTGGTGGGTGACCGTAAGCCAACGACTGCAGTTTGACAGCCCCCAAAGGTGCTCATCGAAACAGAGGGAAATGGTGGGGCTGCTCCCTTGCTTGTTCCCTCTGGAGGCTGTGGAGACACAGTGGTGATGTGAAGTGAAGACACTTATGTAAAAATCACAACCCAGTGTCACTGGTGCTGCATTTTGTAGAGTCAGGTTTGTGGAAGAGCATAAAAGTTGAAAAGAGTTAATCAAAATTATCTCCGAAAATTATCACTTAGGAAAGTCCACACCGGACACCTGACACTGTCTCTCTAGGTCTGTCACCCCAACCTTCCCACCATGGTTGGAACTGGCAGCTGTTTTGCTGAGCATCAAATAAAACATAAAATAAACAACAAGTTCTTTCTGTATAGCACAGGGAGCTCTATTCAGTATCTTGCAATAGCCTGTAATGAAAAAGAATATGAAAGCAAATATATGTGTGTGTGTGTGTGTGTGTGTATAACTGAATCACTATGCTGTACACCAGAAATTAACCGACTATTCTTTAGTTAAAAAAAAGTAAACTTCACATATCAAGACCCTACACCTTATGCCCTTGTTGCATGAAAAATGTATATTGTGAAACACCAGAATCACACTCTGTGTGATGCTGTGTTTACAGAGAGAGGCCCCCAGACCCAGAGAGGCCCCCAGTCCCAGACAGACCCCAGTTCTCTCTCTCTCCTCTCCAGGGTGTACAGTCACATGTGTGCAGGTTTGCGCGCACACACACACACACACACACACACAAGCTCGTTGACCAGACTAGGTGATAAAATCCCCATGCTTTTTTTTTTTTCTTTTTTCTCTCTTTATCTGTATCTCTCATCCCAGAAGTTGAATTTTTGTTAAATTAAAAGTTGAAAGCCTATTTGAAGTGGGTCGTGTGTGTGTGTGTACATTTCTACACACACACTTGCAATCTCAGGCAAGGCTACTTGCCTATAATCCCATCTATATAAACCCAAGGATGTGAGGGTTTTATACATTTCAGTGCTCTGGTTAGCCAAGAGGGACAATATGTATTGTAACATACTTGTTCATTCTCACCTACTATGATATTATCCATCGTAGCAAAACGCAGTTAACACCAGCACTGTATTGTTATTTCTCATTAGTGATTCAGAATTCCACGGTGTTTTAGGATTATATGTATTGTGATGGTCCTGTGTGTGGTGGAGGTGGAGACCCTCAGTCTACTCTGGTATTTGCAGTGTTGCTGAATCCCTGCAAACTGGGGGGCTCATTTTCCTGTATAAAAATAAAAACAAAAACTTCTCTGGAGTGAGAGAATATATTTTTTTAATTGAAGTATCATCAGTTACCATGTGTCAATTTCTGGTGTGCAGCTTAACGTCCCAGTCATACATATACATACATATGTTTGTTTTCATATTCTTTTTCGTTAAAGGTTATTACAGGACACTGAATATTCCCTGTGCTATACAGAAAAAATTTGGTTTTTTAATCTATTTTTATATGTAACGGTTAACATTTGCAAATCTCAATGGATTGAGAGGATATTGATGTTATGTTCCCTATAAAGGGGGTTATTGATGGTCGTGACAATGAACCCTATTGTTCAACCTGTATAAATGAGTGGAGCCTGGTGGCCTTAACCCTTATAGATAAAGTCTGAGTAGTTAAAGTTAAGGGCACAGTCTGGTTCTTGGCAAGCAAGAGGTAGTAACAGTAGAGTTTCCCTTCTAGAGGAATGCAGGCGTGTTAATTATTATTATGTTAATTAACAATAACTAACACAAACCTGCCTGTCATTTCCCAGAAACTGCCATAGGCCATTCCTGTTATTACAGAGTCAGTAAACATTTAGTGAAGAGGGACGGGCAGGCAGCGTTGCCCCCAGGCCAGCCCCGACCCCCTCCACTGGAGAGCCTACCCTCATGGGAGCCGTTTCCCGGCTTTTTCATTCCACTCCAAGCATTCGTTTCACAAGTCCAGCCAAGAGTACTTTGAGGGGAGGCAGACCTCGTTCACAAGCCTGACATCAAAACACCAAAGCTTAGAGACAGACAGACAGGCTCAGAGCCAGGTAAAGCTGAAGCTTCCAGAATGACACATGTACCAGGCCCAGAACACTTAGTATCTCCCAGGCCCTCCAGGATTTGGGGTGAAGCTAGGACAGGTTGAGCATCGCCTTTTAGAATCCCCACATGGTATGTGGTGGATTTCTCGAAGCAAATACAGAAGCAATGTGTTCTTTTACTTTAAGATAAAATCTACTCAAGGCCATTAAGTTATGATCGTGTCTGATAAATCTGAACCACATGTGACACGAGGCCATCTGTGTCCTTAATCTAAAAGTCACTTGAAGTTAAAATAACTCCGTGTGCCTAATGCTACTTGTTCGTGTTCTATATAATGTTACCGCAGACGTAAACCTAAAATAACCTGAATTTTTCCGTCAAGCAGTCCTTAATTTAAAAGTAGCCTGTACCGTAGTTTATATAGACCTCAAATGATAAGACTCTCACCCCAATGCTAGTTCATCAAACTGTAAATTTATGAGGCACTTAGCATTAGAATTTTTAAAACCAGATCAAACATGATCCATATCCTGCCATCTGGAACATTCCTTAGGGAATTTCTTCTCTGGGGGCCAAGCAGAGTGAGTCGCTAATATGACACCCTGCGGGCACACGGTGGTCACAGTCAGGGCACAGTCAGCTTTTCTGAGCACTTTTGTAAACATGGTTTTGTCTCCAGAGAGACCAGGTTCTCTGGCCAGCAGAGTCTGCCACGTGGGCCAGAGAGCCTCTCTGATTTTACAAGCAGCTTGACCACCAGAGAAAAGTTGGACGAGGTCACAGCTGAAACATTCCTCAGTACGTGGCGAGGCCGTTCTGCCAGGGCTTGGCTCTCCTCCGACTGTGGTTTTGCAAACAACAAGGAGCATCTGGTGGCTGCTCAGGACATCCCATCTCGGGACAGTGGGAGGTGGTTGCCATCGTGTTTTGACTCTCTGTGGGACTGAATATCCCAGGATTGGTGACAGCGCAGTTTGACCTGCTCCATGTGCTCTGCTAACACTTTGTCCTTAGAGCCACTTTTCTGATGAGACACTTTATTTCTACGCATAGAGCTGAGTTCCCTGAAAGCCGCCAGAATTTTCAGATTTACCTATTTGAAAACCCTGTTTTTTTGTACTAGTGCTTTTTTTTTTTATTGAAGTGTAGTCAGTTTACAATAATGTGTCAATTTCTGGTGTACAGTATCATGTTTCATTTATACACACACACGTATATATTCGTTTTCATATTCTTTTTCATTATAGTTTTATTTACATATATCAGATCAAACCCTAGATCGAATTTAAGGTGACTTTTAATATCCTTTGCTAAATGCAGTTGAAAAAACTATTCAGTTCCCATCTTTTCCAAAACATAGGAAAAGATAGGAAAAGAGCCATAGGTACAGATACAGATACAGATATAAATAATAGGCAGGAAAAGGTAAAAGGCTGAGTAATGGATTTGAAAAACTATTCTTCTTGGTCAGATTTATCTGATAATTTCTTGGTTCTCTATTTAACCCTAATTGGATGGATGCCTGACTTTGACGCGGGAGAGCAAGAGTGAATCTCCCCATAGATGGTTTCATTGTTCTGTTGAACAAGCTGCCCCCTAGAACTAGCACCCTTATCATGCATACAGATCCTCCGATTTTGGGATGCTTTCTCCTGCATTAGATAGATAATCCATTTGGTAAACATTTACACAGTGCTTGTGCTGTGCCCGTCTCTGGTGGACAGGCTGGGATGGAAAGCTGCCCTGGGGAACCTGGTGGTTGGACAAGCCCGTGGGAAATCCTGACAGCGAGCATGTTTCAGGGGGTGGTTTGGCCAAAGATGTCTGGACCGAGGGGAAGGGGGGCCACCAACGTGTAGGCAGCGCTGCAGAAGCTTGTTTTTCCTGACAGGATGGTAGGGTAGTCGGTCGGCTGACCAATTAACCAAAAAATTGGTTCAAATAGGGAAATGTAAAAAAATTGTGCTTAGATTCTCAAACATTTTGTTTTAACTTAAGCCATGAAAACGTTCATTTTTTTTTTTTTCACCAGTTTTGTGGTTGGGGGTGGAAGCCTTTTCTCTGAAGGAGTTTGAATTCCAGCTTCTTTTTTTTTTTTCTTTTCTTTTTTTTTTTTTTTAGATTCAGCGGAACTTGAAAGACCCTTGTGAAGCTGTCAAAGAGGGCAGATTTTTAGGATTTTTTTCCCCTCATCTTTTACAGTTGTCTTGCCCACACCCCATTTGGCAGCAGCCTGTTTTAGCTACCAGCTAAAATTGTTGTCATGAAAACAGCTTTACTTTTGTTCTCATGTTTCATCGATTAACACAACGTGTAACCACATGTATTAATTGAAGGAACAAGTATTACTGACAGAAATAGGCTTGAGAAGAAAAACAACTGACCCTTGGGAGGGGTGCCCGCCACTGCTGGGAACGGACGCTTGTGGGCGGTGAGGGCTGGCCCCGCCCGCCAGGAGCAGCAGCCCGGGCGCCAGGCAGTGCTGTACCAGGGGCGGGGTGGCATCGGCTAATCCGACTCCACATGGGGGTCCGGAGTAGCCTGGGGGTGTGCAGGCGGGAACACAGGGGAGTTGATGAAAGATGGTCACAGACCTATGAGGGGAACTAGGGAAATGTAGCGTGTTTAGAACCTCTTTTTTTTTTTAGGGTTGTTTTTTTTTTTTTTGGTGTGGGAGGGAGGTAATTAGCTTTATTCATTTGGGGACTGCACCCAGGACCTTTAGCGTGCTAAGCATGCGCTCTACCACTTTGAGTTTTACCCTCCCCCTAGAACCTCTTTCCGTAACTATCTCCATTGGTGTCCGTCTCCTCTCCCAGGCTGACCTGAGGTCAGGGATGGCCTGCTGTGCGCTGCTGTATCTTCCCTTTCCAGTCCATTACCAGCCTTTGGGAAACGTCTCGTAACAATCTTGGAACGAGTGAAAGTGTGTGTGTTTTCCACGGGGCTGTTGATGAAGAGTGGGCCACGCTGGTGCACAGAGACTCTCTCCCCTGAAGATCATGGGTTGGCAGACTGTGGGCCACCTGATCTCCCCCCCAGTGACAGCATGTGTGGGAACTAAGGTCATCGTTCAGCTCACGTTTCATGTCAGCCGCCCACATCTAGGCCAGCATTCCAGGGTCTTTCAGATGCATCTGAGCGGGGAATGTAACAGCTCTGATCTTGGTGGACCCCGGTACTGTGACGTGAAAGCAAAGCCATGACTTATCATGAGTTTTTTCCCAAGTCAAAGCCTTGGTTGGTTCCCACTTGCCCTTCGCACAGTGACTTCTCTCCAGGCAACAGAACGCTTAGATCATTAACACTAGGATATTTTAGATAGAAAATCAAGTCTAATCATCAGAAGAACTATAATATCACAGTTAATACAATTTGTTCATTCGGTTATTATTTATTGGTTTGGCGATGCCATTAGTGTCTGTTGGGTGCTTGATCGGACTCCGTTCACTGAGTAAGCAAGTCAGCACCCTCCCCCTTACTCTCTAAGCTCGTGACTGTTGGTCTGCTCTGTGAGAGTAAGCAGAGTGCCAGGTGTCATCTTGTGCCACCTTTTGTATTTAAGACTCGATCCAGGTTAGCCTCGTCTGCTAGATCCTGGACCGGGAGATAAGCCTGTAATGTGTGTCCCTCTCCGCCCTCTCCCTCGGGCAGCTTGGGGATGAACCACGACGATGACCACTCCTCCTGCGCTGGCAGGTCCCACATCATGTCGGGAGAGTGGGTGAAAGGCCGGAATCCCAGCGACCTCTCCTGGTCCTCCTGCAGTCGAGAGGACCTCGAAAACTTCCTCAAGTAAGTCCTTGAATCAGTCTGTACCATCAGTAGAAAGTTATGCATTACTTCCGAAAGACAGAGTCATTGGAGTCTTGGCCAGTATGAGCAGGAGTGAACCTCTCAGAAGTCTCAGGACCAGACCTCCTCCCAGGTGCACAGCTGGTGTGATGTTGGGTACCCAGCTTGTGACCATAAATGCTTATCGATTGACATGTCAATGCAGTGACTGTATCTTGAAAGGATTCCATTTCATTTCTCTGCATTATTTTGATGGGGCGTGGATGCCACCTTAGCGGTAACCCTTGGCTTCTGGAGAACAGGGCACTTCCTCTGTGCTCAGTCTACTTCCCTTGATAGGAGTCCATTTGCTGGGGAAGAGGGCTTGCTTGCTCACTTCCTTCATTTGTGGGGCTCAGGTGGGTTTATCTGACTGCCACTTACTTGCCAGAATATGTTGGCATCACTCCATTCCTGGATGTCTGTGGAAGAGTTGGCCATCTGATTTCAGACCTTTGTCCAACAGAGTCTGTGGTCACATACAGTGTGGGTCCCTTAGTGTAAAGACCTCAGGGCTGGACTTACAGATTTGATAGGGTCAGACCCCCGTTGCTTCACAACTTACTGGTATCATCTGTACACCCCGTGGAGATGGAAGGGGGTCAGTGAGTCCCACATACAGATGGAGCTTTGTAGTTCAATAACACAGTAAAGGGTCGGGTGAATTCAGAAGGAGCAGCAAAGGCATCACACTGGCTTCTGTCCTCATCCTGGATCTTCTTTCATGATGTTTCCTGTGGATGGGGAAAGTAAGTGGTACACAGGGCTTAAGAACAGACTCACTAGATTTAATGTAGTCTTATTTCCTACTGAGTACTTGTTATCACCGAGTCTAATTTAAACGTTGGAAGCCACCTGACATGATTTCATTTTACCCATAAGGGTCAGTAAATCAAGGCAGGGTATTTTCATTGGCTCACGAACACAGTGCTGGACCCACTGCCTTCGTTAAAGTGGCCCTTGTGTCTGAGCCCAGGGGAGGTGAACCAGCGTCAACCTGCGTGTTCTTGCGGGCGTGCAACTCTTTTCTTCAAGAATCTTGGCAAGAGGCCAGATTTTCTTTTTACTACCCTCTGCCTTGTTTTAGGAGTGAAAAATAAAAACATTCAAGTACTTAACCTCTTCGCAGAGCCGCAGCCTCACAACTCCCAGTTCGGTTTTTTAGAGCTGTTTTCAGCATCTCTGAACATTTCCATCCTTGTTGAAATCCTGAGGTCCTTTGCAGGATGTGCTACCAGCCAGCTTTCTTGGCCGGAGGGAGGTACAGTCAGGGGGCCACCTGGACCAGCCAGTGGCCATGGCCTGACAGGCCCTCCAAGAGAATCCACAGAATTGGAAATAAGCACTTTTATTTAAAATAGGGCAAATCAACCCTAACTCCTATTTTTTTTCTTTATTCTTAGTGACTTTCGCCAAAGCCATATTCTAAGAAAATAACATAGGAATCTATTTCTTTGAAATTGAATGAAAATGCCTTTCAAGAATACTCTCAGACTCCCCGAGAAGAGTACACGAGCCACGTGGGTGTTACTCCCAGGCCCTTTCATAGCTGTCCAGCTCGTGTGGCCTTCGGAGTAAAGCTCTGTGTTCAGCTGTGTAGAAAAAGAGCAAAAAGTGCCGCCCGTGTGTCTGGTACCTAGGTCATCTCCCCGTAAATAATATGGAGCTTCCTCCTCCTGACAAAGCAGAACAAAAACCCGGGCAGTACGTTTACAGGCCAACTTGCCTCTTGGATGTTTCAGGTCGAAAGTCAGCACCTGTTT
Source organism: Camelus ferus (assembly GCF_009834535.1). Taxonomy (NCBI): domain Eukaryota; kingdom Metazoa; phylum Chordata; class Mammalia; order Artiodactyla; family Camelidae; genus Camelus; species Camelus ferus. Next base: position 21,269,441 of record NC_045722.1, on the reverse strand, counting down.
GCTGGTCACGGACCCCCGGAGCCATCACGCGGTGCGCCTCCCGCACAAGCTGCCGGGCATGCACTACAGTGCCAACGAGCAGTGCCAGATCTTGTTCGGCACCAACGCCACCTTCTGCAGAAACATGGAGGTAAGCGGGATGGGGAGGGCCGGCTCAGGACGGAGCATCTGGCTTCTGTTTGAGGATGCATGCATGCACACACACACACACCCCTACATACACAGGCGTGTGTTTGCACACACGCATGCACAGACATGGACATGCATATACACATACCTCATGGGCATCTGCATGGGGCACCCGGAGAGAGCCCCGCACACACACACACGCACGCACACCCCCATACATAGGCAGTTTTGCAGGGGGATGGGTCAGAGTTACTACTGACACCAATAGTCTAATGTTTTGTTTTGTTTTTTAATCCAAAGGTATTTCTTTCTTTCTTGGTAGCCAAATGCCTTAACCTGAAAACTTTGAGACATTAGGGGTAAGAAAATTAACCCATCCTTCGTGGAGGTGAGGTGATGTAATGTGATGTGATGTGATGGAGGTGATATCACACCTTGCACAGATGGCTAAGACAGCTTAAAGCTGCTAACATTGGAGAGTGTCATACGGAGAACTTCAAACAGATAATAAAGTGATTGTATGATAATAGTGCTAATAACGCCATTAAAATGTTACACTTTACTGAGCAGTGCCCACAGGTTGTGCCCTAAAGCTTCCAAGGTGCCTGATCTTAATTACCCATCACCACACTGGCTAGGTTATTCTCCCCAGGGCCCAGATGACGACCCCAAACTCAGAGATTAAGGGATCATTTGAAACGGCTTGGTCAGTAGGTGGTAGAGGAAGGAGTTGACTCAGTCTGTTCACCTGCAGAGCGCACGCTTTCTCACTGTGCTGCAGACGGCTCGGCCGGACACCTCTGTGTGTGGAGGTGCCGAAGGGACATGCTTGGACCTGGGGCAGGGCAGTCTCCTGGCTGTGGCCCCAGGGGAAGGCTGGAGCAGCCTGCAGTCTGGCAGGCTCAGAGAGCGGACCAGAGCCTCCGCCCTCATGGGGCAGGAGGACAGAAGCAGGAGAAGCAGCTGGGGATGTGTGGGACTCAGGAGCCACCCAGCAACAGCCAAGTGCTGACGCTCATGACAGCATTGAGTCCCAGGGAGGAGCCTGGAGGGCTGGGTGGGTTCCCAGAGCAAGAACTCAGGATGGAAGCAACTCCAAGACAGGCAGGTAGACCAGGACTGCGCCTTCAGAAGGTGACCCGGGGATCCGGGCCAGCAGAACAGGTCAACCTGGACTCTGGGGGTGGGTGCTCCCTTTTGAGTAATTCCCGGCTGTGTGTGAAGCTGGTTCAGGACATCAAGGTGGAGTCTGCAGGTGGGGCCCACCTGCCACTGTTTGGGGTGGAGAAAAGGGCGGTACCTCACAAGCAGCCTAGCACCTCCCCTGTTTCCTCAAAGGGCATTTATCCAAAGAGCTGTCCTGAATCTTCCTCTCCTGTTCCCCTGCGGAAGTGCCAGCAAGGGCCCCTTCCGGGCCTTGGTAACAGAAGCCATCTCTCACTTCACACCCATCAGCGGCAGGGTTGAAGAATGCCTCCCTGGGTAGAGGGGATGAGCCCCAGGGTCTGATGATCCCCAGTGGTCTGCCACGATGCCCGGTGCTCCCCATCAGCCTTGACCATTAAGGCTTGACCACTGAGGCTGTCATTTCTGTACCATATGATAGCGTAGAGGCGTCCTATTTGCCTATCCCAGTCTTCAGTCCCTTAAAGTGGGTGATAGCCCAGAACTATCAGAGAGGGCAGGTTTCAGAGGGTCCTTGGATGGTGTGGTGACAGCAAGAGATCCATGTGGATGGTACCCAAGAGGAGGATGCTGAGTGTTCGGGAAGAGCAGAAGGGCCCTGGGCACCCAGGGTGGAGAAGAGGGAAGCACCTGGCTGAGTCAGTGGACACAGTGGGAGCTGGACAGAGGCTGCCTGCGCCCGGGAGCTGCAGCCGTTTTGCCTTCCAGGAGACAGGCCATTGCACACCTGAGGAGGGATGGACAGAGTGGGGATACAGGTATTGCGGGCTCCTGATCCCCCAGGCTAAACTTCCCACGGACCGTCACACGAAACCCTGACTGCAACCCTCGAGGGCAGGGGCTTTGAACCCCACTTAACAGATGAAAAAATGGAGGCTGAGAGAGGCTGGGTCATGGGCCAGTGTAGCTCAGCCAGAAAGAGAAGGGCTGGAGACCAAGTCCCGGGGTGACTGTTGATGAGGGAGGAAGGGCAGGCTCTGCTCATTCAGGGACAGACTCCAAAGCGGAGGAAGGGGACCTGGTATTTTATTTTCCTTCCTTAGCATCTTTTTGTTTGACGAGGACCACGAGAGAGCAGCCAGTCATGATCAGCTCAACAGTGCTGCTCCTTTCTCCCCAGAAGCTCAAAATACAAATATATAAAGTGAAATCTGTTTGTTTGTAAATTACGGTGCAGCTGAATGTTGATTCCTCCAGCTCACCAGGAGCCACAAAATACGCTTTCCTGTTTGCCTTTTCCTTGAGAGTTCCCCCAGTACTAAAGCAGAGCTGGCATCTTCCTCCCCCAAATCCTAGCAGGAGTGACTCCTTAGGGGAGGAAGGAGCGCCCATGGTTGCTTTCTTCTCCCCTGTGACACTGACTCTCTGGTGCCGGTCTGAGCCTCCTCCCCTTCCTCCTGGTCTTCCTCCTGGTCCTCCTCCTCTTGTTCACTCCCTTTCACCCACTCTGTTCCAGTTCTCCTTGTCTTCCTGCTCTCTCTTGGATCCACAAGGCGAGCTCCTGGCAGGGACACACTCTGCTTCCTGCTGGCTGTTTCCTTTATCTAAACACTCTTTCCTCAGTTTGTCCATGTGACTAAGTCCCTCATCTTTTTTGAGTTTTTTGGGGTTCCTTTTCTTTTTCAGATGTAACCTTCTCAAGGAAGCCTATCCTGACCACCCTATTTAAAATTTGAATCTGGTAACCCTCCCCCATCCACCCTTGAGGCACCCAGATCGCCTGATCCCCTAAGGGAAAACCCTGCTTTCATAAACTTACCATCTTTTAACATGCTCTAGAATTCACTTGTTTACATGACTGTTGCTTTGATAATCTCCCTATTCTAGGTTATAAACCTTCAAGGGCAGGAATCTTGGCTTCTGCTCACCAATGTTTTCCAGCTGCCTTGGCCAATGCCTGACACATAGTAGGTGCTCAACAAGTATGTGTTGCTCTGAGGTCCATTCATGAGCCTAAGAGCAAATTGAAGTTCTTATGTGACTTCACCCAACTGCTGATGACACTGTAGACAAGTTCACAGTCTTTGAAGAAACCCTTACAGCTCTCCGCATATCATATACTGACTCTCGAAGCCCAAGTTCATGTTTCTCCACCCAGTTCACCCACACACATGTGAGACTCTGTCAAATGTCTTGCAAGGGTTCATACAAACCTTTCCTGTGGCTTCCTCTCAGGACAGCACAATGAGTCTGGTCGTGGGGGACTGCAGGCTGCTTCCTAGTGGTCATCTCTCTCCCTCCATCCCTCCCTCCCTCCCTCTCTGTGCCTTAGTGCCCTCGTGGGTAAAACCTTAGACTCCTGGTGAGTTAATACACGTAAGGCGCTGAGAACTGGGTCTGTCACAAAGTAAGCACCCAGTCATTTGAGCTGATATGTGTGTTGTTATTACCTTGCTGGATAACACTGGCTCCCATTTGTGGGGCTACAGAACCAGTCTGTCTGTGTCCACTTCTAGGATCAGCAGTGTTCTATACTGAATTCCTCAGGGCCCTGAAAAATTAAGCTTTATGTAAAATACGTACCCTTCAGGTAGCCAGAGACATCTGGAACCAACCAGGAAGCTCCTGTAATCCAGTGCCAAATGGATCTTTATAACTGTTACTATTCTTTAATGCCCTCGAGGAGTGAAGTGGATGTCATGTAATGAAATGATCATGGTTCCAACATTGCCTTCAAATTTCTTATCCCAACATCTGTCTTTGGCCCAGATGGAGTAACAGGGACCGGAATACCTTCCCACCTGAAGCAACTAAGAAATAAGATGAAACATATGGCACTGATTTTAGGACAGTGACCATCAAGTCAGGAAGGACTGTGGTCCTTGGGAGATGTGAACAAATGAGGTCTCTGATTGTCCTGCCTGGGCGGACTCCAGGCTGTGACATGGGGAGTGCTGCGAAGAAGTAGCAATCTTCTGGAGTTAAAGAAACAGAGCCAGGTGTACAGGGAGGCTGAGGCAGCTGGAGTTCACTGGACAGAGTGACACAGAAGAAAGAGCTTTACAAAGGGAGAACCTCAGAAATCAGCACAGGGTCTCCATGAGTCTTCAGCTTAGTACTAAGAAATATGCATGTGTGTGAGGAAACCACCCAAGGCCAGGAAGAGAACCATGTGAAACAGTCACTGGGCTCACGTGAGCATCAGCTGGAGGACATGGAAGGGAGTGGTGTCAATCGCATGGCAAAACTAGCCCCACACTAAATGCTGATCTGGTCCCACCCAATAAAGCTGGAAAAGCAAAATCTGAAAGGATGAAACTGTTTCCAAGTTACTTAGCCACAGCTCAGAAGGAGTTACAGAAATGCAAAACCAGCCCTGAATAAAGTAACATTCACAATGTCTAGTATCAAATCAAAAATTACCAGGCCTTCAAAGGAGCAGGAAAATGCATCCGTAATGAGGAGAAAAGTCAATCAAAACTGACCTAGGAATGAGAGAGATGACAGAATTAGTGGACAGAGATGTTAAAACAGTCATTGTGACCATATTCCAGGTTCAAGAAGGTACAGAAAGACAGACGGGACATGTTAAGGAGAGACAGGAGAGATACAAAGAGAATCCTAATGGGACTTCCAGGAATGAAGACTGCAGTGTCTGAGATGAAAGATACCCTGCGTGAGGCTGCTGGCAAAGGAGAGCTTGCAGGAGGGATGATTGCTGAAGACAGGCAATGGGAACTAGGCAAAGTGAAACACAAGAAGAGACTGAAAGCAAACCGAGCTACAGGACTTCAGGTGACCTCAGATGTATGTGATTCATGCCCCAAAGGAGGTGAGAGAGGACTGAAATCATATTTGAAAAAATAATGGCTGAAAATTTTTCCAAAGTTGATGAAATCCATGAGCTCACAGATCCAAGAACTCAGTGAGCCCCGAGAAACATGAAGAAATCCAGACCAAAGCTTATCATAATCAAATTGCTTAAAAGTGGTGATGAAGAGAAAAATCTTAAAAGAGCCAGAGGAAAAACGACAAGTTATGTAGAGATAAACAAAGGTAGAAATGACAACATATTTCTCATTAGAAACAATGCAAGCAAAAAACCCCCAAAACCAAAAACCAAAACAAAAACACCATGGAAAAGCATCTTTTAAGCACAGAAAGAAAAGAAGCCTGTTACCTTAGAATTCTACAGCCAGCAAAAATCTCTTTGATTTTTGAAGGTGAAACAGAGTTTTTCTGTTATATAAAGGCTGAAAAAATTCAGCACCAGTAGACCCATGCTAAAAGACATATTAAAAGAAGTTTTTCGGGCAGAAAGAAAATGATAATACATGGAAATACAGACCTATCCAAAGGAATGAAGGGCCCTGGAAGTAGTAACTATGTGAGTAAATATACGATCTTTTGAAATATACTCAAATGTCTTTGAAAGAACATTGACCATTTAAACAACGGTTTTACCAAAAAAAGTAAGAATATAGTTGTGGTGGATGTCCAGACCCTGTGAGCTTTCCCTTCTATGGTAGAAGGTACTTTGCATGTGTAATTTTTCAGGGATCTTGAGATGGGGAGATTTCCTGGATAATCTGGGTGGGCCTGATGCAATCAAAATGATCCATACTAAGGCAAGAGGTCAGGATGGGTACAGATGTGACAATAGAAAGAAGAGGTTGGAGTGATGCTGGGAAGGGGCCGCAAACAGAGGGATGCAGGCAGTCTTGGGAAGCTGGAAAGGACAGGGAAACAGATTCTCCCCTTAGAGCCTACAGAAGGAATTGGCCCTGCTGTATCCCTGACTTAAGCCCAGAGAGACTGAGTTTGGACTTCTAACCAAGATAATAAGATAACAAGATAATAAATCTGTGTTATTTTAAGTTGTTAAAGTGCATGGCAGTTTCTTACATCAGCAAAGGGAAATTCTTGCAGATTTGCCATTGAAACTAACACAGCAGTGTGGGGTTCAGGACACATGTAAAATAAATGATATTCACATAAAAGCTAGAAAAGGAGAAACGGTAGTGTATGCTATCATAAGGTTTTTATACTGCATGTGAGATGGAATAATTTCATGTGAAGATGAAGTGATAGGTTCAAGATGTATAATATCAACCGTAACTCAAACCAATAAATAACACAATAGAGTTATAGCTTATAAACCAGCAAAGAAAATAAAATGTGATCATACATTGTTTAGTCTTCTGATTCCTAAGTGTTAGAAGTAGATTATGTTAGGATGGATTGGTGCTGTATATTAGTCATTCACACTCCATTCTGCTAAGATGCAACCATAAGCAAAACAAAAAGACAGCCTACGGAATGGGAGAAAATACTTGCAAATGATGCAACTGACGAAGATTTAATTTCCAGAATATATAAATAGCTCATACAACTTAATAACAAAAAAACAAAAACCCAATCCAAAAATGGGCAGAAGACCTAAACAAGCAATTCTCCAATAAAGACATATAAATGGCCAATAGGCACATGAAAAAAAAAGCTCAATATTGCTAATTATCAGAGAATTGCAAATCAAAACTACAATCAGGTATGACCTCACACCAGTCAGAATGGCCATCATTAAAAAGTCCACAAATGATAAATGCTGGAGAGACTGTGGAGAAAAGGGAATCCTCCTACACTGCTGGTGGGAATATAGTTTGGTGCAGCCATTATGGAAAACAGTATGGAGGCTCCTCAAAAAACTAAAAATGAATTTACCATATGATCCAACAATCCCACTCCTGGGCATATATGCAGAGGGAACCTTAATTCAAAAAGATACACGCACCCCAATGCTCTTGGCAGCACTATTTACAATAGCCAAGACACAGAAACAACCTAAATGTCCATGGACAGATGACTGGATAAAGAAACTGTGGTACATTTATATAATGGAATACTACTCAGCCATAAAAAAGAATAAAATAATGCATTTGCAGCAACATGGATGGACCTGGAGATAGTCATTCTAATAGTCATTCTAAATGAAGTAAGCCAGAAAGAAAAATACCATATGATATCACTCATATATGGAATCTAAGAAAAAAAAAAAAAGACATAAAGTTATTCACAAAACAGAAACAGACTCACAGACATAGAAAACAAACTTATGGTTACCAGAGGGGAAAGAGAGTGGGAAGGGATAAATTGGAAGTTGGAGATTAGCAGATACTAGCTACTGTATATAAAATAGATAAACAACAGCTTTATACTGTATAGCATAGAGAGCTATACTCAATATCTTGTTGTAACCTATAATGAAAAGAAATATATGTACGTATATGTATGACTAAAACATTATGCTGTACACCAGAAATTGATATAACATTATAAACTGACTCTACTATAATTTAAAAATTGTTGCAGTTTACATTTTGTTAGGGTCAGTGACATAGTCCATTTAGATGTGGGTCTCCTTGATACCCTAGTGCCCCTCCCACATCTCCAAATAGACAGCACCAGTTGTCCAATCCTTCACAAGGATAATCACACCAGTGACATCATATGACATCTCAAGGTGTCTCCAGTTATTTCAGAGGGAATCGTGGTGCTGAATTCTCAAAAAATTCCAAATCACCTTTTGTCCCCTTTAACAAGGGAAAAAATACCTACTGGATGCCCTGGAAAAGAAAGAAAACACTTGTAGCCAGGAGTTTTAAGGGAATGAATATTGTGACGGCATTGCAACTCCAAAAGTCTGGAGGAATCTCTTAAAAACCACACTCGTGCATGGATGGCAGTTGGGAACTTTGTCCACGTTCCCAAGGCTGTGTCTATGAGGAAAGCGTCCTGGGCAAGCCCCTCAGCCTGCATTCCTGTGCAGGGCCTTGTTGGGGGGAGTCATTGAGAAAAGCACTGAAACATTAATGAGGCAAGTTGGGGGGGATGTGCCAGTGCATGTGTGTGAATCTTTTGTCTTAAAAATTTCTAGAACTTTAAGCCTATTACAGAAAAAAAAATAATACTGACGTGTAACAGCTTGGACGTTGCCAAGGGAATAAAACCACGAAACACATTGGTGATGAGTTGAACAGTTTCTTGTTCTTTTTCTGGAATACAGACCATAAAAATAAGAAGAAAAGAGACTGGATAGATTATATTTTGAGAAAACTAGTAGCCACTATGACTACACAGTGGGGAGTTTTCATTTGGCTGCAGCTTCTTAGGAGGAACAAAAGCTCATCCTTGGCAGAAGGAGAGGCCAGTGTCTCAGGGGATGACGTTTCTCATAGACGCATCTTTGCTGTTGTGTAAAAGCCGGGTTTCTTAGCTAGGGTCCACAGATAGGTTTCAGAGGATTTGTGGACAGGGACAGGAAGAAGATCACATCTTTATTTTTCTCCAACCTGTAACTGAAATGAGTATTTCCTTCAATTCTGAGGGTCGGCGATAAGCCACAGCGGTCTTCACAATACCTGTGACTGTCATGTGATTAGGGTATTTTTCATACTACATGACACTTTTAGCAGCAGTTTCGAATTATCATTTACACTGACCGCTCCTTCAAAATTACAATGGTTATTAGACATAGGGCCAGATCTTCTTACATAATGTGTTGACAAGGAAACACGTGTATGACTATGTTACAGATTTGTATTTTGAATTATATTTGAATGGTTTCATTGCTAATCCTGTGTACTTTATAATTATACATTGACCGGTATTACTCTGAGAAGGAGTTCCCAGGCTCTACCAGATGCTTCAGAGCACAAGGCCAGGTGCTGGGCAGTGGCCGGTCAGCCTCTCCCCCCTGAGGGAAGGGCTGGCTTTCTGTGAACATTTACTCTTCTTTTGGTGAAATTTCCAACACGGAACCTCCTTCAGATGCATGTTCTTTTGGCATTCCCAATTCGTAGCCTCTCTAAGACCATTCAAAATTAAAAGCCATTTCTGTACTCAAAGGTATAGGGTAAATCACTTTGGGAAAACATTGCTTTGGGAGCAGCCTAGCTTCCAGTATTTCTGCTTTCTTAAACATGTACACTCGAGAATGAAGAAAAATTAAAAACAGTCCATTTTTGTTTCTAGGGCTCTGGAGAGCCCCACGCCATCCCCATTGCATCTTTCATGTCTGTCTGCAGAATGCTGGTATTGTACAGCTCAGAGCTGTCTGTGGAAATATGAACTACCAAAAGAAAAAAATTGGCATCAATACCTGGCATTTGTTGCCGAAGTTACTGGCAAATAGAGCTGTCTCCTCTTTTAGCCAATGGTAATGTGATGTTTTTAATTCAATCAAGCATTTCAAGAAAGTCCAAACATAAAAGTTATAAACATTGGATGGTAAATATTTATGAGAAAGGGGAAATGAACTTTATACAATTAGCCCAATCCATCCTTTTTTATGATTACAAGTTCCTCCTGTCTCCGTCAGCAAAGTCACTTGGAAAGCAAAGTCATTATTTAATAAGACCTGAAAGCTACTTAAGCTCAGATATTCTGCCAGGTGAAACAGAGGGTGAGGAGGCCAGAAATAGGTATTGTCAGCTGAAGGGAAGAGTGTGCCATTGCTACTGGAGACAGAAACAAGAAGCGGGGAGATCGGGTGACATTCTGCCAATGATCACAAAGCCCTCTTCCCTTTTCAGCATTAAGGAGAGGTTTATCTGTCCCCCCTCACACCCTAGTTCCTGGAGATTCTCAGTGGAAGATGCTATGTAATGACCACTCATCCCTCAACCGTTCCTGCATCTCAGCAACACATTCCACAATTGCTGCTCCGAAGCCCATGACCCATGTGGAAAGGAAACTACTGGGAAGTGATGGACACCAGCCTCATTGGTTGACCTGAGCAAGGGCGTGCGCAATGGACTGAGATCTGCATATTATGCTATTTTTTTAAATATCGAGCGCAGAAGCTGTAAGCCAATTATTTCAAGAAGGTAACAGTGGCTAGAATGGTGATAGGCATTAGAGGGTCTTATGCATTCTTTTCTACCTAACATTCACTCCTTTGCTCTTTTCCATTGAATTCTCTTGGCTTTTCAGCACAGCCTGGAGGTGTGGTTCAGAAGGTGGGTTCTCCAGTCATGCTGCTCAGGGTCATGACCTGCTTCTACCTCTTGAGCATGTTACATAGTCTCTCTATGCCTCAGTTTTCTAATCTGCAAAATGGGAAAAATAATTCTACTTACACAGCATAGGGTGGTTATGAGAGTTAAGTAACAAATGAATTAGTGCACTTAGCACATAGTAGGTGCTCAGTAAATGTTGGCTATATCATTTTTTCCCCATCAACTTATTTCCTAGAGTCAGTGATGGAGGAGATGCTGTCTAGCTGATAGTCTCACTGGCTTGTCCCTTTCCACCTCTGTCCCTCAGCTGTCCTCACCCAACGTCCTGCCATTTTTGGAGCCTGTAACCCCCAGGAGTTGCTCTCTAGTGTCCAGTATCTCTCTTGGCATGCCCCCCAGCCCCTAGGCTGGAAGCCTTTCTCTGTCCTTTTCCTAAGTCCCACGGAGACTCTCCTGCTCTTGATGGATGGAGATCCCGTGGTGTCCAGGAAGCTCAGGGTGTCAGAATTACACCTTGGAACCAACCATGTTTTTTCTCTGATGTTGGTCATTTCTCAGCCTGGCAGGTCATTAGAATCTCCTCCAGAGAACGGCCCCACTCCATAGACTGTGCGCCCCCTTCCAGGTCTCCTGTGTTAGAATCTCTGGGGGATAAGCTAGCGGATTTTTTGGTATACAGCTTCCCCGATTCTCACACTCAGCCTGGTCTGGGGACTGCTGATCTAAATGAAACCTGCCCCTTTAATGCCGGCGTACCTGGCCAGGGCAGGTGGCCAGCCAAACAGGAGCCTCGCCTTGCCCCTCTCAGACAGACAGGGCTGTTCAGTAGGACGTCGTGTTGGATGCCATGTCCAAAGCCGTCTTGCCTGCCTCAGTCTCAGCTTCCTGCCCAGCCTCTCTGAAAGCTGTTGGACTTTGGCAGCAGATGGCCCCAATTTTCCAGAAGTGTTTGAAAGTTTACAGTAGACTGCCTCCTTGGAGAGCTCTCCAGCCTTTGCGAGTTGTGTGTTATCCTACATTTTCACCCGGCCCTCGTGCCAGCTGAGTGCCTGGGTGTCCCCGCCCTGACCTCACCCAGCAGCATGCGCCCCAGGTGTCCCCAGCCAGGGGACAGTCTCTGCAACCTTGAGGAACATGGAAGGGGTGAGCGGCCTTCCAGAAGCAGGGGGCGGGCATGCTAGCCTGGGGAAGGCTTCAAACTGCAGTAGTGTGTGTGGAAAATGTGGATTAGTCACTTTTTCATCCAGCTCTGAGCATTTTATTTTATCTCCATCTTGGCCTGTGTGATCAGCAACACATTTCTGAGGCTTTTTACACCACCATTCCCTTCAGCATTGTTTTGAGTCAGAGCTGCTTTCCAAACACTTTCTGATCAAAATAACCATCAGAGACACCTAAGAGGGACACCACGCAGGGAGGAAAACGATAAGGCCTTGAAGGCATGAACAGCGGTGTCTTTGGAGAACTCAGACCTTCCCCGTCTTTCCGTGGCGCTCCAGGGAGGGAAGCTTGGCTCCAGCTTCTTTGTCAGGTGACACCTTAAGGAAAGGTTCATGGTACGACTTTCACCGAACCTTAAATGTAGCCAGTGAGGGAACAGTTGCTAGAATCCGGGAGCTGTTGCTTTTTCCTTGCTCTTTGCACTGAAGCCGGGGCTCCCCCCGCTATCCCAGGACTGCTGCTGGGGGCAGCTGGGGGACTGTGGGCTTGAGCAACTTCACCTTTATCTGTGTTCACGCTGTTTCGTGTACATGTCACTTAAGCCAAATCTTGTGCCCCCTAGTAGTGCCTGCAGATAGAACACAGGCGGGCGGAGGGAACGGAGCAGTCCATTCCACTGCAAATATGAGACAGTGATGAACACTCAGGATGCAAGATCAGAGGAGAAGGAAGTGAGTGAGGAAATTGGGGACCCACAGAGAGGCAGTATAACCAATGGGTGAGAGTGTGCTCTGGGGTCAGGGCAGGTCCCGGCCCTGCGGCTTGGGCGGGTCACTTAATTCTGTTTCCTCGTCTGCAAAATATGTGTGGTGGTAGTTTCTGTTTCATGGGGTGGTGTGAGTGGTCATGAGAGAATTCTGGTAAAGCACTTAGCCTGATGCCCGGATGGGTGGATGCCCAGAGGATGTCAGCTTTTTTCTCACTGTACTGAAGGGGCGCATTGCTTTCTGTGTGAATGTATTTATTTGCTCATTTGTTCATTCAGTCAGTTGCTCAAGTCTTCTTGGGGTCTGGACCATGTGCTGCTGGGTGTGTGGTAATGATCTGAGGAGGTGGTAAGACATGGCCGCTGGCCCCCAGGGGTTCAGGATGGAGGCGCAGGAGGTGAGAGCCATGGGGCTGTTACCCAGAGGACCAGTTAGGAGCGCTCTTAGAACCTTGATGGGTTCTTCGAATTGGGAACAGAGAGAAGGAGGAAAGACTTCTCAAGGGTGAGGCTCTTGGACTTGGCCTTGAAGAATGTGGCAGGTGACTTACTTCCTCTCTGTTAAGATCATTTACTTCAGTTCTAGTCCCTTCCCTGGCCTGAGCTCTCTGAGGGCAAGCAGCAGGGTCCCCTAATGTCTCCAGGAGGGTGTAGAACAGCCTGCAGAGAGGCGGGCCTGGGCCAGGGCCAGGGAGGGCCCTGGAGGCAGCAGCAGGAGGCTTTGCAGGGGCACGGAGGGTCTGTGGGATGTGGGATGTCAGATGCAGGTAGGACAGGGGTCCGTGGAGATGGCAGAGAGAGGAGGGGGCAGGAGCTAAATAATGTGGGGCTGTGCTGTTGCGGTTTTAACTGAGTCCTGGGGGAGAGTGGATGGTTTAAATGGAGATCTGTGTTTTCGGAAGATTTTGCAGGCATGTTGAGCATGAAAAAAGATTGCAATCAAGATCTGTGAGAAACTATTGCAGTTGTCCAGCTCAGAGAGGAAGAGGCTGTAACGGCAGTGGCATTGAGGATGGAGAGGAAGAATTCACTCTGGAAGAGCCACATTTGCTACTTTTAATTCCTCTGATCGATTCTCTGTCAATATGTGCTCTGGGCACTGAGTAATTATAGCAAAGATCAGTTCTACCAAAGACATTTGGTCATCAGTGTGATTTTTCAGAAGGATTTTGTTTCCTGAATAAGCCATCTTCTTTATCCAATCATTTGTCAATGGATATTTAAGTTACTTCCATGTCTTGGCTATTGTAAATAGTGCTGCTATGAACATTGGGGTTTATGTACCTTTTTGAATTGGAGTTCCCTAAAAACTTCCTAGAAGAAAACGTAGGCAAAACATTCTTGACATAAATCTTAGCAACGTTCTCCTAGGGCCATCTACCCACGCAATAGAAATAAAAGCAAAAATAAACAAATGGGACCTAATTAAACTTACAAGCTTTTGCACAGCAAAGGAAACCATAAGCAAAACAAAACGACAACCTACAGAGAAGGAGAAAATACTTGCAAATGATGCGACTGGCAAAAGTTAAACTTCCAGAATGATAACAACAAGAAGAACAAAAAATGTGCAGAGGACCTAAACAACAAAAGAATGCTTCCAAAGTAGACATACAAATGGCTAACAGGCACATGAAAAAACACTCAATATTGCTAATTATTAGAGAAATGCAAATCAAAACTCTCAGTCTTTCAGATCTGCGCTTGTCTGAATGCTTCAGAAATGAGCCTGTGGCAGGTTGAATGGCATTTCTCTGTTAGTCAGTTGAACCACTTCTTCACATATTAAAAAGCCAGTTGTGTTCAATTTTCTGTGATCTGTCATCTTAAATCTTTTGTATCTTGGATTATTGATTTTTTAAAGTAATTTATTAGAAGTTTTGCATATTAAGGAAGTTGGCCCTTTAGCTGAAATATGAATTGTAAATGTTCTTTTTTTCCCCCGGTTCATTTATTTTTTAACTTTGTTTATCATTTTATGTCAGGCAGAAGTGTGTATGTGTGCGTGCAGAGTGAAATACATCAATCCGTTTTAAGGCTTCTGGGTTTTGTGCCATGTTTAGAAAAGTCATTCCCACTCTGAAACTGTAAATAAACCTAATTCTGATGGTTTCTTCTCGTACCTTTATGGTTTAATTTTTATGTTTAAATCCTTAATCCAGCAGTCATTTATTTTAGTGTAAGGTGTGAGGTAGGGATCCAGCCTCACTTTACTTCCATCTCTTTTGTTCCAGCCACTTTGGTGGGTATGAAGAGGTAACTGGTTGGTTTTAACTTGCTTTTCTCTGATGAGAAACTGAGCACCTTTTCATGTATTTTCTCCCAGTCCTGTATGTTTGGATATCCTTTACTGTGAAGTGTTGAAGTCTTTTGCCAGTTTTTGTTTGTTTGTTTGTTTGTTGGATTTTTTTAAAATTCAGGTATAATCAGTTTACAACATTGTGTCTGTTTCTAGTGCACAGCATAATAGTTTAGGCACACATATACATACATATGTTCGATTTCATATTCTTTTGCCGTTTTTCTATTGGGTCTTTTTCATAATTGATCTGTAGGAGTTTTTGGCTTTTTGTTTTTTTGTATATATTCTGGATACAAATCCTTTGTTGGTTCCATGCCTTACAAATCTCTCTCCCATGTATTGCAAATATCTTCTCTCACTTTCCCGCAGTTGTTTTTGGATAAACTTGAGGTTCTTCATTTTAACGATTCCCCACCCCAGCTCATTTTAATATTTAATACAGTATAATTCATTAATCTTTTTTCCTTTCTAGTTAGTAATTTGGGGGTTCTGTTTAAGAAATCTTTGCCCGACCTCATTCTCCTTTTCCTTGGTGATTAGAAAAGCTATCAGAAAGCACTGTCTATAACGTGCATAATAGACAGTTTGCACCACCGTCTTCCTCTCTCTCCTAAGGGGCAGTTGGGTCTCCTAATCTCAAGCATTCCTGCCCCATAAATGGTCCTCCCAGGTCCGCCTGGGCTCCTGAACACGTGTCCACACACTGACACCACGCTCTGAAAGAGCTCCTGGGTCAAAGTGCAGAAGATCAAACACTTCACGAAGTGCAGTCAGTCTTTGTGGGACCAGCTGGTGCAATGCTCCAGCCTCTCGTCTTGTTGCCGCTCTGTCGAGAGGCAGACAATGATGGGAACGTGGGGCTTTTCTGAACCCAAATGCGCAAAATTCCACTTGACTCATCAACTTCTTTAAGGGCACAGAGCAGCTCCGACATACTTGAAAAATGAGAAGGAGCTGTGGGCTTCTCTGAACTCATTGTCGAGCCCTCGGGCTCTGCCTTCCCTCCCCTTTTCTCCTTTGTTTCTGTCTCTTCAGCATCTAAACATCCTCCGACTTTGGACAGCACAGTTGCACTTCTCCTCTGTGCAGGTGTTTGTGATTACTTGGAACAGCAGGCCTCTGTCCTGAGCCCCCACACCCTCGTGAGCCCCGCGGGGACCACTCTGAGCTGTGCACGGGGACCCTTGGCCTCCCCCTGCCCGACCTGTACTGCGGTCCCCCGGCTGCGCCCTGGAGGATGACATCTCCTCCTCCGCCTCAGACCTTTTCACCGTGATTGGGTTTGGCATCCTGGAAGTACTGCATCTTTCAAAGGGCCTGAAATACATCTGTTCTCAATTTTCAGACCACGAGGCAAGGATTTGGGTGCAAGGAGTTTATCTGGGAAGTGATCCCAGGAAGCACTGGGAGGGGGCTAGGAAGTAAGGGGGTGTCGAGAAAGGTGCGCTGATGGGCAGGCGGACTGTGGACAACTGGGCTGCCCTGGGACCTTCTGAGAGACATGTGCAACTTGCCTCACAGCCATCCCACCCAAGTGATGGGCGTCCAGCCCCCACCCCTGCGGTTGAGGTTGCTTCCCAGCCAGACGACGGCTTCCAGAAGGGAGACCAGGGAAGCAGCAGTCAGTGTGTGCGTGGATGGTGTCTGCCCTGAGGCTGCAGGGGAGACCGAGGCAGATGGGGAGGACACGGGTCACGCCTGCTTCCAGTTATTTTGATACATTGTCTCATTCTGAGCACTTTGCCCATTTCCAAGTTTCCTGTTAATACCAATGGAAGTCTGTGTTTTTAAATGCCTATTCCTGTTTTAGTAGAATTATTTTAATTGTGGATGGTAAGAAACTCTCTGGATGAAATACCATAAGGGATCACGACCTTCCATGCTTGCTCTGACCTTAAGGCTAAAGAAGGAGGCTTTGCTGCTGTGGCAGTGGTCCAGCCTCGTGTCCACTGTGCTGAGCAGGATGAGAGACAGGGAGGAGAAATCAGAGATACCCAGAGCAACACCTCGATCCACCTTCGAAGATGCCGAGAGTGTCTGGAGACAGAAATAAACTGACAAGAGGCCGGGAAGAGAGGGGGCTGGGCTGGTACTGGTTGAGCTGGTTGAGGGAGAACTGAGAGAACAGAGGACAGAGGTCAAGGGTGGCGTGTCTGTTGAGCCACATAAGAAATAGAGGAAAGGAAGGTGGTGAAAGGGGATTTTCAGAGAGTTGGTTGAATGAGATGAACGATCCCCGTGGTACTTTCCAAGGGAATTCAATAGAAGTTTACATTTCTTGCAAAAAAAAAGAAAGAAAAGAAATTGAGTAGCTCAACTGAGCTAGAAGGCAGGTGGCCCCAGGGAGGATTGAGCCCCTTTAACCCCATGGGGGGCTCTCACTTCGGAGGCTGCATAAAGCTGCCCCAGCCTCAGCTCCAGAGCAAGCACTCCCTGAGGCGGCTCGGGTGGTGAGGGTCTTTCCCACGTGCTCTGTACGACCTCTGGGAAGCCACCTTGTACGTCCCTACAGTAAATGGCAGCTGTCTGCTTATTAATGGCTCCCCGGCTGCAACCTGCCTTGGACACCTCCTAAGCCCTCAATAGCTAATGCTGGAACCGCTGAGCCAAATCCCCGTGGCACAGGGCTTCTAGGAGTAAATGCACGGAATTTTGCTGAGCTGAATAGACTAGTTGACATGATGCATGTGTTTTTTTTTATGACATCCAGATTCATGACCCTCCTTTCTTCCTCTCATGTTTCAAATCCCACACCGGTCTTTGGGCCCCACCTTCCAACCCCACTGTAACCTGTGTGCGGGGTTCTTGGCAGTTACGCTCCTTCCCTTGTCAGCAGCATCTGATGTGCGCTGGACTGTGGTGCCTGGTGGAAGGAGATACGTCCTGCAAGACCAAACTGGACCCTCCCCTGGACGGCACAGAGTGTGGGGCAGACAAGGTAACCTCGCTTCCCACTGTCCCCAGCAGGCAGCCCATGTCCCCTGGGCGTTGGGCACCTCTCCTGAAAGGTGGTCTGCACTGCACTCAGGAGCCCCTGAAGCGCCCCCTGGGCCACCCCAGAAATGCTTGGGGAGCCCACTCCGGGCACAGAGTGACACCTATATCACCTCTCTCCTTTTTTTCTTATAAGATATAAGAATCATTGAGTTAATATTTTTGTTAAATTAACTCCTTTTGTTACATATGTGAATTTACTTGAAACTTTTGTATCAGTGGATCATAAATGGAGAAACAGGATCTTTAACGTACACAAAAGGTATCATAAAACAATTTTAATGAGAACACTGCTATCCAATTCTAGCTAGAGGTTGAGAGAGTGAGCCTTTGGCGTGCTCTTCACTAACAAGAGAGTTTGGCTAGTGTTTGAAGAGGTGTTCAGAGCCAACAGCCACAGTCCAAGACTTTTGTCTTTAGTCTTTAAGGGTTGAGAGAGATGCTGTGATTGGGAACCACTGAATCACGTCTCCTGCCCCAGGGTTTGTGCCACACACACTGGGAACTTGTTTTAGAGGACTGGCTTTCTCTTATACACAGCAAGGGCAAGGTTCCCCCACATGGAGCCAGCTGTGTCATCTCCAGGGACCAAACTCAACCCTGAAGTTCAAAACTGCAGAGCCAGGAAATACTGCCTTCCAGAGAGAGACTCACATTAAACAGTTTGCAGAAGATCAGGTCTCTCCATGAGCCATGTGGATGAATCCTTTTTCTTAGAATTTAGAGACTCTCCATTGAGCACATCCATGTGGAAGTTTAGGGCAAAATCCAAACCCCAGAGGGACAGAGATGTCAGGTTGGTATGTAACGAATGTCGCCGGAGTGAGCAAACTGGCACACCCTGAAATAGTCTACTTTTGTGTAAATTACAAAAATCAGGTTTGGGCGGCACGGCGATTTTTCGCATGGAGGGAATCGCAGCTACGAGCGGGCGGGTGAGCAGGTTTGCCGCGGAGCTGAGTGCCCCCCCGGCCGCCCTGCTGTGTTTCAGTGGTGCCGCGCGGGGGAGTGCGTGAGCAAGACGCCCATCCCGGAGCACGTGGACGGAGACTGGAGCCTGTGGGGCGCCTGGAGCATGTGCAGCCGCACGTGCGGAACGGGAGCCCGCTTCCGGCAGAGGAAATGCGACAACCCTCCGTAAGTCCCCCTTCTCCAGGGAGCCTCGATCCATTGGGGTGTCCAAACTGCGGCTCTCACTGCCTTAGTAAAGCAGTCTCTGTCTCCCACTGAGACTCTTGAGTGGAGGGAAAGTGAACTTGAACCACAGGTCCAGTGCAGGGGCCTGGTGTGCATCCAAGCATCTCGGCTTAAACAGACCTCGTTCTGTAACAGACGCGGTAAGTGATGCAGGGAGCTGGCTCCTTCCTCTTCCTTGCATGGGCCTTGGGAGACTGGTTTCCCGAGACGGCTGCATGACAGTTCCTCCTGTCCTGATTCACAGCAGCCTTAGATGAGAGTCAGCCCAGGGCAGCCTGCAGACCATCAGGAAAATGAAACTGACCTCCAAATGAGCTGGTTTGGGCGCAGGCTGGCGGTTGATGAGTCACAAGCATTTGTGGGTTCCATTCTCTTTTATCCAAGTATCTTTCACCTGTCCTGTTAGAAATGTTAGGCAGAGCATAGTTTTTTGCTTTTTTTCACCATAGGCTTTTTTTGTTTTAATTGATTGTGATGACACCATGACCCTTGTTCACCTTTACACATTTGCTCCAAAAAACTCAGGGCTAGATCTTATGCCCAATTGTAATAATTTCTTTATCACAGATTTTTTTTTCTCTTCGTCTCCTGAAATTCCCCATTTTCGACATTTCTTAGAATAATCTCTTTTTACATCTTGTGTGCTATCAGCCACACCACGTTAATTTTGAAAATGAGTGAATTATAAATTGACTAAAAGGAAATGATTTCTATCCACAATTAACTCGTATTGATGAATAATTCGCAAACCCATCTTGTGTTTTAAAATGCTGATGCCTCAGCTATATCCCAGACCAGTTAAATCACAAACTCCAGGGGTGGCACCCAGGAATCAGAGGTGTCGAATCTCCCCAGACAAATTCCAATGCCCAGCCAAGGTTGAGAACCTCCGGATTAAAGGAAAATGCAGGCTCACAATTTAGTCAAGGCCAAGAACACCGTGTTTGCTGACAGTGCTCTAAGAATTGGCACTATGTATTGTGTCTTATTAAAACGTTTCCCTCCAGCACCCAGCAGAGTGCCTGACACCTCGTGGGTGGGTATTTAATCTTTTTTTTCTTTTAACATTTTTTATTGATTTATAATCATTTTACAATGTTGTGTCAAATTCCAGCGCTCAGCACAATTTTTCAGTTATTCATGGACATATACACACTCATTGTCACATTTTTTTCTCTGTGAGTTATCATAACATTTTGTGTATATTTCCCTGTGCTATACAGTGTAGTCTATTCTACAATTTTGAAATCCCAGTCTATCCCTTCCCACCCTCCACCCCACTGGTAACCACAAGTCTGTATTCTCTTTCTGTGAGTCTATTTCTGTCCTGTATTTATGCTTTGTTTTTGTTTGTTTGTTTTTGTTCTTGTATTTTAGATTCCACATATGAGTGATCTCATATGGTATTTTTCTTTCTCTTTCTGGCTTACTTCACTTAGAATGACATTCTCCAGGAGCATCCATGTTGCTGCAAATGGCATTATGTTGTCGGTTTTTATGGCTGAGTAGTATTCCATTGTATAAATATACCACCTCTTCTTTATCCAGTCACCTGTTGATGGACATTTAGGCTGTTTCCATGTTTTGGCTATTGTAAATAGTGCAGCTATGAACATTGGGGTGCAGGTGTCATCCTGAAGTAGATTTCCTTCTGGATACAAGCCCAGGAGTGGGATTCCTGGGTCATATGGTAAGTCTATTCCTAGTCTTTTGAGGAATCTCCACACTGTTTTCCATAGTGGCTGCACCAAACTGCATTCCCACCAGCAATGTAGGAGGGTTCCCCTTTCTCCACAGCCTCTCCAGCATTTGTCATTTGTGGATTTTTGAATGACGGCCATTCTGACTGGTGTGAGGTGATACCTCATTGTAGTTTTGATTTGCATTTCTCTGATAATTAGTGATATTGAGCATTTTTTCATGTGCTTTTTGATCATTTGTATGTCTTCCTTGGAGAATTGCTTGTTTAGGTCTTCTGCCCATTTTTGGATTGGGTTGTTTATTTTTTTCTTATTGAGTCGTATGAGCTGCTTATATATTCTGGAGATCAAGCCTTTGTCGGTTTCACTTGCAAAAATTTTCTCCCATTCCATAGGTTTTCTTCTTGTTTTATTTCTGGTTTCCTTTGCTGTGCAGAAGCTTGTAAGTTTCATTAGGTCCCATTTGTTTATTCTTGCTTTTATTTCTTCTAGGAGAAAATTTTTGAAATGTATGTCAGATAATGTTTTGCCTATGTTTTCCTCTAGGAGGTTTATTGTATCTTGTCTTATGTTTAAGTCTTTAATCCATTTTGAGTTGATTTTTGTATATGGTGTAAGGGAGTGTTCTAGCTTCATTGTTTTACATGCTGCTGTCCAGTTTCCCCAACACCATTTGCTGAAGAGACTGTCTTTATTCCAATGTATATTCTTGCCTCCTTTGTCAAAGATGAGTTGACCAAAAGTTTGTGGGTTCATTTCTGGGCTCTCTATTCTGTTCCATTGGTCTATATGTCTGTTTTGGTACCAATACCATGCTGTCTTGATGACTGTAGCTCTATAGTATTGCCTGAAGTCTGGGAGAGTTATTCCTCCAGCCTCTTTCTTTCTCTTCAGTAATACTTTGGCAATTCTAGGTCTTTGATGGTTCCATATGAATTTTATTATGATTTGTTCTAGTTCTGTGAAATATGTCCTGGGTAATTGGATAGGGATTGCATTAAATCTGTAGATTGCCTTGGGCAGTGTGACCATTTTAACAATATTGATTCTTCCAATCCAAGAGCATGGAATATCTTTCCATTTTTTAAAGTCTTCTTTAATTTCCTTCATTAATGGTTTATAGTTTTCTGTGTATAATTCTTTCACCTCCTTGGTTAGATTTATTCCCAGATATTTTATTACTTTGGGTGCTATTTTAAAGGGGATTGTTTCTTTACTTTCTTCTTCTGTTGATTTATTGTTAGTGTAAAGTAATGCAACTGATTTTTGAACGTTAATTTTGTAACCTGCTACCTTGCTGAATTCTTCAATCAGCTCTAGTAGCTTTTGTGTGGACCTTTTAGGGTTTTCTATATATAGTAACATGTCATCAGCATATAATGACACTTTTACCTCTTCTTTTCCAATTTGGATCCCTTTTATTTCTTCATCTTGCCTGACTGCTGTGGCTAGTACTTCCAGGACTATGTTGAATAGGAGTGGTGATAGTGGGCATCCTTGTCTTGTCCCAGATTTTAGTGGGAAGCTTTTGAGTTTTTCACCGTTGAGTACTATGCTGGCTGTAGGTTTGTCATATATAGCTTTTATTATGTTGAGATATGTTCCCTCTATACCCACTTTGGCGAGAGTTTTTATCATAAATGGGTGTTGAATTTTATCAAATGCTTTTTCTGCATCGATTGAGATGATCATGTGGTTTTTGTCCTTTCTCTTGTTGATGTGATGTATTACACTGATTGATTTGCGTATGTTGAACCAGCCTTGTGTCCCTGGGATGAACCCCACTTGGTCATGATGTATAATCTTTTTTATGTGTTGTTGGATTCTATTTGCTAAAATTTTGGTGAGGATTTTGGTGTCTATGTTCATCAGTGATATTGGCCTATAATTCTCTTTTTTTGTAGTGTCTTTGCCTGGTTTTGGTATCAGGGTGATGGTGACTTCACAGAATGAGTTTGGGAGTATTCCCTCCTTTTCAGTTGTCTGGAAGAGTTTGAGAAGGACTGGTATGAGTTCTTCTTTGTATGTTTGGTAGAATTCCCCGATGAAGCCGTCCGGTCCTGGACTTTTATTTGTAGGGAGGTTTTTAATTGCTATTTCTATTTCCTTTCTAGTGATCGGATTGTTCAAGTGTTCAGATTCTTCTTGATTCAGTTTTGGTGGACAGTATGTTTCCAGAAACTTGTCCATCTCCTCTAGGTTATCCAGTTTGGTTCCATATAGTTTTTCATAATATTCTCATATGATATTCTGTATTTCTATTTTGTTTGTTGTAATTTCTCCATTTTCCTTTCTTATTTTGCTAATTTGTGCTCTCTCTTTTTTCTTCTTTGTGAGTTTGGCCAGAGGTTTGTCGATTTTATTTACTTTTTCAAAAAACCAGCTTTTGGTTTGGTTGATTTTTTCTATGGTCTTGTTAATCTCTATTGTATTTAATTCCTCTCTGATCTTTATTATTTCCTTCCTTCTGCTGCTTTTTGGGCTTTTTGTTCTTCTTTTTCTAATTCATTCAGGTGGTGGGTTAAATTGTTTCTTTGAGATTGTTCTTCTTTTTTGAGGAAGGCCTGTATCGCTATAAACTTCCCTCTTAGCACTGCTTTTGCTGTGTCCCATAGGTTTTAAGTGGTTGTGCTTTCATTATCATTTGTCTCAAGGTATTTTTTAATTTCAGCTTTGATTTCCTCATTGATCCATTGTTTTTTCAATAACATATTGTTTAATCTCCATGCCTTCCTTTTTTTCTCCTTTGTTTCTCTGTTGTTGATTTCCAGTTTCATGGCATTGTGGTCAGTAAAGATGCTTGAGATAATTTCTATCTTCTTAAAATTGTTGAGGTTTCTTTTGTGCCCAAGTACATGATCGATCCTGGAAAATGTTCCATGTGCACTTGAAAAGAATGTATATCCTATTTTTTGGGGGGTGTAATGTTCTGAAAATATCCACCAAATCTAGTTTTTCTATTGTAGTATTTAATTTCTCTGTTGCCTTGTTTATTTTCTGTCTGGAAGATCTGTCTAGTGATGTTAATGCAGTGTTAAAATCTCCAACTATGATTGTATTCCCATCAATATCCCCCTTTATCTCTGTTAGTAATTCTTGTATGTACTTAGGTGCTCCTATATTGGGTGCATATATATTAACGAGTGTAATATCCTCATCATGTATCACTCCTTTAATCATTATAAAATGTCCTTCTTTATCTTTCTTTATGGCCTTTGTTTTAAAGTCTATTTTGTCTGAAATCAGTACTGCAACACCTGCTTTTTTGGCTTTTCCATTTGCATGGAATATCCTTTTCCATCCTTTCACTCTCAATCTATATGTGTCCTTCTCCCTAAAGTGGGTCTCTTGTATGCAGCATATTGAAGGTTCTTGCTTTATTATCCAGTCTGCCACTCTGTGTCTTTTGACTGGAGCATTTAGTCCATTAACATTTACAGTAATTAATGATAGATGTGTGTTTATTGCCATTTTGAACTTATCTTTGCAGTTGAATTGGTATATCCTCTTTGTTCCTTTCTTCTTCCTTTTGTGGTTTGGTAATTTTCCTTTGTATTATCATGGATTTTATTTAATTTTTGTGACTCCTTTGTAAATTTTTGGCTTGTGGTTACCCTTTTTTGTAAATCTATCAACCCATTACTATAACTGTTTTTATTAAACTGATAGTAACATGATCTCAAACCCATCCTACTGTTAAAAAAAATTAAAAAAGAAAAAAATATTCTATATTTCCCTGCCTCTCTCTCCCACTCTCAGTGATTTGTATGTCTTCTTTTATAATTTCATGTTTACTTTATTTGTAATTCATGAGTTATCACCTTTCCAGTTGTGCGTTTCTCATTTCTGTAGCATCCTGCTGCTTTTCTATTTAGAGTAGCCCTTTCAATATTTCTTTTAGCATGGGCTTAGTGTTGCTAAACTCCTGCAGCTTTTTTTTGTCTGTGAAACTCTTTATTTCTCCTTCTATCCTCAAGGATAGCCTTGCTGGATAAAGGATCCTAGGCTGCATCTTTTTTTCATTCAGGGCTTTGAATATATCTTGCCACTCCCTTCTGGCCTGTAGTGTTTGTGTAGAGAAATCAGCTGAGAGCCTTATGGGGGTTCCCTTGTAACTTACTCTTTGCTTTTCTCTTGCTGCCTTTAGAATCATTTCTTTATCCTTGACTCTGGCCATCTTGATTATATGTCTTGGTGTGGGTCTATTTGGGTTCTTCCTGTTTGGGACCCTCTGAGCTTCCTGTACTTGGATACCTGATTCCTTCTTTAAGTTTGGGAAGTTTTCAGTCATGATTTCTTCAAAAACCTTTTCAATCCCCTTTGATCTTTCTTCTCCTTCTGGGACCCCTATTATGCGAAGATTGGGACGCTTTATATTATCCCATAGGTCCCTTATGCTATTTTCATTATTTTTTATTTGCTTCTCTTGTAGTTCTTCTGAATGGGTGCTTTCTATTGCCCTGTCTTCTAGATCACTAATTCGTTCCTCTGCATTATCTAGTCGGCTTTGCACAGCTGTTAGATCATTCCTCATCTCTCTCAATGAGTTTAACCATTCTACTTGGCTCTTCTTTATAGCTTCAATTTCATTTTTGGCATATTTTATATTTCTAAACACTATCTCTTTTAATTCCTTCAGCAATTCAATCACTCCTTTTTTGAAATCTTGATCTAGTAGGCTATCGATGTCTATTTCGTTGATCTTTCTTTCAGGGGATTTCTCTTGTTCTTTTAATTGGGGAAGGTTTCTCTGCTTCTTCATCTTGCTCATACCTCTTTGGCACTGTGGTTTATGGAGTATCAGTTGTTTATTTTGGTCCTTAAGGATTTTATCTATCTAATGCCTATTTAGGAATAGAACTTAGGAAAAAAAGAAAAAAAAATAGAGAGAGAGAAAGAATTTTAAAAGAAGGGAGAAAGAGGGTTTGAAAACAGTGTATAATGAATAATAGAAGAGTGAGTTGAAGCAGAGTATTAATCGGGTTGAGACGTCCTTTTAAAACCTTTACAAAAAAAGGGGGGGGGGAGATGAATAGATGTATTTGAAACCTGTGTCTAATCAATAGCAGGACATAAAAACCCAAGAGAAATAGAAATGAATTAAGAAGTAAAAATTATGAGAGTAATAGAAAATAGAACAGGTAAAAACAGATTTAAAAAAAGGGGGGGGGGTTTGTCGGTGTTCTCCTGGATTCTGTGTGCTTTTATTGTGAAGTCTTTCTGTCTTTGTCCTGTTTTGGAAGCTCAGCTTGCTGTTTTCAGAGGCCCTCCGTTGGCGCCCTCTTCTGTGCTGCTCCCAGCACCTGTCGGCAAGCAGATCGCGCCTCCTCCTAACACTGGGTCAGGTGCAGCTCTCTGCTGTGGGTGGGCGGGTCGCTGCCCCTCCGGTTGCCGCAGTCAGATGTTGCAGACTGGCCAGGTAGGAGGGCGGGTCGTGCCCCCTCCCAGCACCTCGGTCAGGGGCTGTGTTCCTGCCCGAAAGGCGGGGGGGGGGGGGGGGGGGGCCGCTCTCCCTCTACCTGCGCCGCCGGTAGTTCCGCTCTCTGTGCGGCTGCGCGCTCCGCCCTGGTCGGCGCTCCGTAGGTGGGCTCGGGGAAGACCTGTCCCTGCTCCAAGCCAAAACCCAGCTCCTTGTTTGTCTTTGTGGAGCAAGTTTTCTGAGGGACCAGGATGGAAGGATCCTATCTGCCCCGGGCTGCAGGCCAGTCTCAGTCTGGCCTTTGAGGCTGCTAAGCCCTTCGGTGCGGATGCAGGTTTCGCACCCGCCCCCGCCTGAGTGCTCAGCGCGGAGGATATGGCGGCTGTGCCTGAGCCCCGCCTCTCTTCCCCCGAAAACTTTCCGCGGGTTTTCAGAGATGGGGGTGTGCACCCTTCCCCCGAGAGCACATCAACCTTGCTGTTTTATGGAGGGCCCAGGTTGTTCTGCCCTATGCACCCACAGTCACAGCGTGCAGCCCCTTGCAGTCCCCCGGGGCTGCCTCGGTGCAGCTGCCCCCGTCCTCCGCCCGGCTTGTGCAGCCTGGCCCTGCCCACCGCTGCCGGCCCGCGTCTCAGGCTGGGTGTCGGGGGGACGCTCTGTGCCCGTTTAACTTAGTTCTGTTAGTCAAGGGCTGCTCTGTACAGATCCGAGCCTCGGAGGCTCCCCCTCCGTCCCGCTGGCCTCTCAGTTGGAGAGGGGAGACCCAGCGAGCGAGTGCCAGTCCTCCTTTGCCGCTCCCTCCCCGCGGGACCCGCCCCGCGCTGCTTTGCCTTTTGTTCTTTCTTTTTTCCTTTTCTCCTACCAGATTTTTGGCGTCCTTATCTTTTGAAGAGGGCGATGTTCTGTCGGAGTTCCACAGGTGCTCTGGTTGGCTGAGTGAGTCTGCAGATGTGGGTCTTGGTGTATCCGTGGGAGAGGGTGACCTGCGAGCGTCCTTCTACTCCGCCATCTTCTCCGTCGCCTCGGGTATTTAATCTTTTAGAAGTGAATTCTCAATGGAAAGCGTAGGTGGTGTGTTAGGATTTATAGGATTTAAAGATACACGAACTATTATAAGGAATCGGGTCACGTGGTTATGAAGGCTGAGAAGCCCCACCACACCCGCTGGAGGCCCATGTATGATGCAGTCTGAGTCTGAAGGCCTGAGAACCAGGGGAGCCCAGGGGATGAATGTCCAAGCTGTGCCCAGTCCAAGGGCCAGAGGAGATGAGACGAGACGTCCCAGCTCAAACAGAGAGGCCTCCTTCTGCCTTTTGTTCTCTTCAGGTCCTGGGCAGGTTGGAAGGGACCCACCCACACTGGGGAGGGTGCCTGCTTTAGGAGTCCACCCATCCAGATGCTAATCTCCTCCAGAAACACCCTCCCAGACACACCCAGAAATAACTTACAGTCTGGGCACCCGTGGCCAGTCAACACATAAAATTAGCCACCGTAGGTGATTAGATAACCTATTTAGCTAAGTGGTAAGAAATTAATCGTGGTTTCAGTTTTTCCATTGCTCTGTGATGAAGTTCCAGTAGTTCCACCTCTGGGCCCAAGAAGAGAGCTCTGGGATTGGAATCACGGTGCAGAGATTTGGGCTTGGCTTGGTTGGTTATTGGTCATGTGACCTCAAGAAAGACCCTTCTCTCTCTGGGCCTCAGTTTCCCCCATTAGAGGGTGCTGGCGTGGTATCATAGGAGCCAGGCTTCAGAGCCAGAACAAGATGGTCAGCAGTGGGATTGTGTTCAGGTGATGGCAACCCTTGCAAGAATAAGATGTTATCAGTGCTGAGCAGGTGTGACCATGGCTTCTGAATGAGCTCCCTGTGGCTGCTGTAATAAAGTACCACAACGTGGTGTCATAAAACAACAGAAGTGTGTCCTCTCACCATTCTGGAAACCAGAAGTCTGAAATCAAGGATTTCACAGGACTGGTTCCTCCTTGAAACTCTGAAGGAGAATCCGTTCCTTGCCTGTCTACTGGCTTCTGGTGGCTGCGGCCACCTCCGCCCCATAGACTGACCGCTCCCGCCTCCGCCTCCTTCCTCACTGGTGTCTTCTCTGTGCCCTTACACCCTCTCTCCTCTTCCCAGGACACTTGCCATGGGGTCTAGGGCCCACCCTAATCCAGGCTGATCTCATCTCATCATTAAGAGATCCTTAATTATGTCTACCTGGTCACATTTGCAGGTTCTGGGTAGGTTTATCTTCCCCTCATTCAACCCACTGAACCTCCTTTCTGTTCCCAGACACAATGCTCCCGCCTCCAGACCTTGGTCGGTGCTTCTTCCCCTCTTTGTGTCTCCTCCTGGGACAGGCCTCCTCCCCTGAGCCCCTGGCCAGCGGCAGATGCCTGCTCCCCACTCTCTCTCTGTGCCCTAACGTTACAGGTATCAGGATGGTTTGTGGTTACTCACATGGATTTGCTCACTTGTTTTCACTGCGTCCTCCCCCTCTGGCCTCTGAGCTCCAGGAAAGCCACACCTTCTGGGCCCCATCCTCCCTCCATGCCTGCAGCAGACCAGTCCCCGAAACACGTGCCTGACCACCTTCCCGTCTGGACACATGCGTCTGAGAGAATGCCATCCCTCTGCTTCTCCAGTGCCTCAAAACACACACCTAATATTGTCTTTTCCTTTTAAACACAAAGGTGATTGTAATTTATTATGCCAGGAAGGTGGGTTACCAGGTAGACCCCTTCCCTTGTGGATTTTGCCTCCCCGAGGCCCACAGGCTGTGAGCAGCCAGGGATGGGGGCCGGGTCCCCCTGCGCATCAGGGCCATCTCTGCCGGTGCCCGCCCTGCCCCAGCGAGGCTGTGCTCACAGCTAGAGGTGTTCGGTGCCCTCTCAAGAGCATCCAGCCTTGTTTATTCCGAGTGAGAGGAACAAGATGTTTTAGCTCCTATAGTATTTACGCCTTGGTAGTATTTCTTTCAGTCCAGTCTTTCACAATAACTGCGTAGCTGCATTTCCTTTTCTGAACAGAAGTGACAGGCTCTCTTTCCCCTGTAGTTTTCTGCAAGGTTTCTCACCTTCGAGAACCGCCCAGAGGAATGGGAGGAGAAGGGGCTGGCCTTGAGGGGCGGGGGGTTGCTTCGCAGTGGTCCTGGTGCTTCCTGCGGAGATGCAGGAGGCAGACAAGCTTTTATGAAGTCCAGGCTGCAGTTGTCAGCCTGCTTTTGCAGAATGGCCTGATGTGGTGATTGTTACAAAGCACAGCTGATGGAGGCCCCTGGAGCCAAGCACTGACCAAAACAGCGTCCTCTCCCCGGCTCACTCCTTAAATCACCAGGCTCGCTGCCTTGAAATTTCCCAAGGATGTCCAAATCTCACCGCTACGTACATCTTGGACTTGGAAGGCTCCCACCACCCTCTCCCCACCCCCTTCACTTTATATTCCTGGCTCCTTTCCCGTCTCCTGCAGCTGGTTTATTCACTGTCCAAAAATACTGGCAAGAGAGTCCCCCGCCCTCTGTTTTTTTTCTCTAGTCTTGGGCTTTACAGCTATTGGAATTTTTGTTTCTTGCCAGCTGACATCAAGGCTTTGGGGACCATCCATGTTTTTAATGCAGCTTCCTAAGCTTGTCCTTTCCTGCCATAATTTGTGTCGCTGTCGATGGAAGTTTTCGCTAAAAGACTGCAAGGCAGAGAGTTTGTCTCTAATGCCAATTCTGGTACCCGTCAGGAGGCTTGTGTAGGGCAGGCTGGGAAGTAGGGGGTGGGAGAAAAGGCTCCGGTGATCTCGTGTGACAAGCCAGCTCTGTCAGAACACAAGAAGTATGAGAAGGTGAGCAGATCTTAGAAGCAGGGATGCATCAGGGTCCCGACCCAGGGTCACACCCTGAGCATCAGAAAGGAAGGCATCCCACCTTCTAAGACTGGGGGAAATGAAATTATGTGCTTGTAATCCCACAGTGAAACCCCCGTAGGTGTGTTTTCAACGTACCTGGCGTTCACATGGATAGCTTTTAGAAATTACAGTCTTCTATGCTTGAGTCTAAGTTATATGAGTTACTTGGGCACCTTTCAGAGGACATCTGCTGCCCTGCAGGGGTGTTAGCAGCCCTGAACCACTTCTGAAATCCTGAGTGTGTGCCCTGCTCGCTCCTTGGAGCTCTTGGTGCAGGATCAGGGGGCGTAACTGCCGGCTCTCAGCTGAAGTCACTGTGTCTCTGGATGGCGAGGTGGTCTGAACTGCTTGCTGACTTTTATCTCCTGATCTGTCTGCATTCAGTAGAGCAGAGCGAAAAAAGAAAAAGTGCTACTCAGCTGGCCTCTTGCTCTTCCTCCCACCTGATGCTGCCTGTCATCTGCTCCCAACGAAAGCGGCAGATCTGCTGCCTGTGGTCCTGTTCATCTCAGCAAACCTTTGTGCTTCCCTGCTCTGCTGGGGGTGCCCCAGGCACTTGGGACCCCTGGCTGGAGCCGATCCTACCACAGGAGCTCGGAGAGACTCAACTGTCTGTCTACAGAAAGGACATCTATCCTAGAGTGTGTGTTTCCCGAGCGCGTGTGCTGGGTGTGCGTGCAGGTACGTGTTGGCTCCCAGCGCGTGTGTGACCGAACGTGGGCCAGGTTTTTTGGAGCAGTCATGCCACTGGCGCTGCCGTGACAGCAGCGAGCTTCCACCTGCTCCCAGCCTCCCCGGAGCTCGATGCTGTCCGTCTTTTCCGCTTTAGCCCTTCTGATGGGTGTGTAGCGATATCTCGGTGAGGTTTTCATTTGCGTTTCTGTCATAAGCAATGAGGCCACGCATCTGTGTCTGTGGTTGCCATGTGGGTGTCCTTTCCTGTGAAGTACCTGTCCTAGTCACTGGATTTATATCTAAACTTCTGCTTTGTTTGTGTTTTAGAAAGTCCCGATGGAGTACAGATAGAAATTGGGGATTGATACTGGAGAAGCATCTTGAAAATCCATCACACCCCGGATGGCTGCCTCAGTGGGTCAGCCTGTCCTCACGATATCCGAGGGTAGCCCCCTTCCCCAGTCTGCTCCTGCTTGTGAGTCATACTCTTTCTTAACCTCCACCTCTTACCTCCCCACTGAGAGGTTATTTAACGTATTACAGCTTCGGTCTCCTCATCAGAAGGACACAGTCAGGATCCCCCTCTGATTCTTCTTGCCGCCACTAAACCAGGTAATGTTATAGAGAGCAGGAGGCGTGTAAGCCCCCTGGGCATGATAGCCTGTGCTCACTACAGATGTGACCCTGGTGCCTCTGTCTGGGCCTGTGTCCTCAAGGGACCATCCCTCATTTCAGGACTGAGATTTCAACTTGCTGCCCCGCCCCCTCCCATTTTCATGACCTACTTCCAGCTCTCAAAAATGGACAACTCTGTTCTTCCACAAATTGTATTATGTTAACCATCCTCCATTTTAGCCATGACAGGCTTGGTTTCTGTTATTGTAGCCTTCCTAGGGGCTTTTTATTTGATCCACATTGCATAACTCAGGGTGAAATCAGAACCCCAGCCCCCTGCTCCTCAGACTTTGGGAGGGTGATCTCTCCCGCCTGTGTTTGCAGCACCAACGCAGCATCTTCTGAAGGCCCTGTGTCCATGCAACTCAAGCTTGGCCTACTCGCCTGGTGTAGGCTCCTTAGTAAAGCTGTTCCCGCCTCCAAGTCCTCCCATAGAACTTATGCTCACAAGGTCTTGTGGACCTTCCCATCAGACATGTCCTCCCCAAGCGAAGATTCTCCTCCACCTTCTTTTTTTGAATTTTTTTTTTGAATTTTTATTTTTTTATTTTGGGGGGGAGGTAATTAGATTTTCATTTATTTATTTACTTTAATGGAGGTACTGGGGATTGACCCCAGCATCTTGTGCATATTAGGCACACACTCTACCCCAGAGCTATACCCTCCCCCTTCCTCTGTCTTTTTTATGGTATGTGTAGAGGCCTTTCTGTTGTCTAAGCACTGGTGTATATGCAGGAGGCCCTCGCTGGTGTCACGGTAACACTCAGATGACCTGTGTTATTGACAGTCTTAGAGTGAATGTGCTGAGTGCGGGGTCCTTCTGCAGACTGACATATGGAAACTGGGCTGATCTGGGTAGCAAATCATGCTGCTTGTGGATTGCCTCTCCCTTTTCTCAAAGTAGTGACCCAAAGGAAAACTGAAAAAAAAAATCAATTCTTTCGGTCATTCTTTTTCTGTTTTTTTTTTTTTTTTTTCCTGTTTGTCAGTCATTTGTCCCTGTTTTTATCATGTCTCATAAATTTTGAACAGATGCCAAACATCATGTATTAAAAACTGTAGAGGCTCTGGTCAGTGTTATTTTGGTCAGATAGAATGACCATCAATCACTTTCTTTCTGTCCAGGCTGGACTTGAGGCTTGGTTAAGACTTTGTCCTGAATTTTACATTTGTATTATAGCCATTTTAGTTATCTATTGCTATTATCTATTTATTTATTACCTATTACTATTTAATATTACTCCAGAACTTACTCGTTTAAACAACATTGGTCATTTTTTTTGAATAGGGAAAGTTTAATGTAAAAAAGCATTAGCCGTAACAGCTGATTAGAGTAAAGGGGAATTAGCTGCTAAGAGGTGACAAGAACTCTAAAGACACAGAAAGAGCAGATACAGGAAGCAGCCGGTATCTTCAGGTCAGAGGCAGAGCACCCAAGGAAGGAATAGACATGGATGAGGGTGCCCCCTGTCCATTGCACACACACCCAGGGCTGCAGTTCCTTGGTTGGAGAGGTTACAACCTGGGGCTGGATGAAGAAGAAGTTTGCCGAGGTGCTGCACTGGTGGAACTTTCTGGGAGGTCCCACTTAGGGGTGTCAGAGAAAGCTGTCCAATGGAGAAACTGCATCTGAGACCAGACTTCGAGTTTTCCCAAAGTGCTGGTGTGCCCAGAAGCTGCCGTCTGGGATGAATGCTGCCTGGAGGGAGGTGGCAGGCATCACGGGCCATCACAGAAGTCTGCTGAGAGAAATCACACTTCTTGTAGGACAGGTCTGATGGTAAAAAACTTCCTCAACTTTTGCTTATCTGGGAATGTCTTAATTTCTCTCTCATTTTTGAATAACAGTTTTGCTGGGTATAGAATTCGTAGTTGATAGGTTTTTTTCCTTAAGGATTTTGAATGTATCTACCCACTGACTTCAGGCCTCCAGGGTTTCTGATTAGAAACAGGCTTGTGATTTCCTGAGGATCTCTTGTATGTGATGTGTTGCTTCGCTCTTGCTGCTTTCAAGCTTCTCTCTTTGTCCTTTGACAGTTTGATTACAGTGCATCTCAGTGAATTTATCCTTTTTGAATTGTAGATTCCTGTCTTTCTTCAAATTTGGGAAGTTTTCAGCCATTATTTCTTGAAATAATCTCTCCTCTTTCTTCTCCGTCTGAGGCTCCTGTAATGCATATATTAGTCCCCTTAGTGGTTTCCCACAGATCCCCTCTGTTTCCTTTTCTTCATTCTTTTTTCTTTTCCCTCCCCAGACTCAATAGTTCAGTTGTCCTGTAGTCAAACTCATAGGACAAATTTATATTCCTGATTTTTCTTCTGCCTGCTCAAACCTGCTTTTGAGCCCACCTGGTCAATTTTTCATTTCAGTGATTGTACTTCTCAACTTCAGAGATTTTGTTTCCTTTTTATAATTTCTAACTCTTTATTGATAGTCTCACTTTTCTCATGTATCATTTTCCTGTCCTTGTGTCTTCCTTCAGCACTTTGAGCATCTTTAAGACCACTGTTTTATAGTCTTTGTCTAGTAAACCCATCCCAACCTCTGGACTTCCTTGGACACAGTTTTTACCAATGTATTTTGTTCCTTTGAATGAGTTGTCCTTTCTTGTCTCTTTGTATGCCTTAGTAATTGTTTTGTTGAAAATTGGACATTTGAACCTTATAATGCAACTCTGGAAATCAGCTTCTCCCCCATCACAGGACTTGTTATTTCTTTGCTGTTGAAAGGTTTCTCTGTGCTGAGGATCAACCTGAAGTGCAAGGTCTCCTCTGGCTTTTTCTGAGCCTTCCTCATTCCCTGGGCATACCTTGTGGCTTTCTAAATGTTCCCATATGTGCAGTTGCTTCTGAATGACCTGATCCTTAAATATCTGGCTCCCAAAAGAGGAAAAAGAACTTTTAAACGTGTGTTGCTTAGTGAAATTCCCTGGAAGCCACTTTAGCTGGTGGGGGTTGCAACAGTGGTGGCCCCTGCACCTTAGAAATCGAAAGCATCGCTGAGCAGCCAGAACACAGAGCTCCAGTATCTGGAGGACAAAGTCTTTATTGTCCACCCTGACTCCAGCAAACCACACCAGGAATGTAGGCACCGCCACCTGCCATGGGGCTGGGGGAGGGGGGACAGTTGCCACTACCACCGTCAAGATTGAAATTGATCAGCAGTAACCACCCCTTACCAGCCAAGCTTTCTCCTGGAGGCTACCAGCTTTCAGATAGACTCCAGAGTTTCAAAACTGTTACTTCAGGCAGTTTTTGCCAATACAATTGTTGTCCAGGTGGAGAGGTGGGTTCCTAGTGCTCCCTACCTGATTTTTCCTGACATTGCTTTCTTTTTTTTGGTCGTTTTAAGATAACCTCTGATAATAGAGTTCAATTCAGTCTAATGACTGTTTGTTAAAGACCAGCCTGTGCCAGGTTCTCTTGCTTGAGGCTGCGGAGGAATAGGAGGAAGGCAGGAGCTCAGCTCGCCGTTTCAGAAGGTCGGTAATGAGCAGCACGGCAGAGACCCAAGGAGGGTCAGGAGAGGCTCCAGGTGGGAAAGAAAACTAGGGGGCAGGGTGGAGGTAGCCTTCAGGGTGTGCGGAGAGTTAGGGATGGGGGATGGGGAAGATGGGGCAGCGAGCCAGACGGGGGCCGAAAGGGGACTTGCCTGTGGGAGGAGACCAGACATGGAGAAGAAACCAGATAAACAGAATTCAGGAGGGAAACACCCTGAGGCATGTGCGGTATTGCATGGGCTGCCGCCTGGAGTTTGCTTCTGTCACATCTGATCGCCTCTCCACTTACCCGCTGTGAGGCCGTTGGTATACGAGGGTCAGTCAGTCAGACATAAATCTGGAAAACCAACTGATGGCAGTGGATGTAAAGGAAGCTAAAACAAAGCTTGATGACAACTCAGGAAGTTAATTCCATGACCCGCACAAATCTTAGTTCACACCCTAAGGTGTGTAGGAAATGTAGCTTCCTTTATTTTTGTACAAGCCAATCCAGTTTTATGTCTGAACTCCACTCTAGTCCATGTTGGCTTCCTAATCTCTTCAAGGACTTTTTCCCTTTTCCCTGAGTCTGCATCTAAGTTCAGTTGAGGATGCATCAAGTCATTGGGTTATCTGGTGTATTCTTCTTCTAAGAGTTGCCATGACAACCTGCCTCAGCTGGGTGCCATTTAAGCAGCAGAGATTTACTCTCCCAGTTCTGGAGGCTCAAAGTCCAAGATCAAGACTCCGGAAGGGTTGGAAGGGCTGTGAGGGAGACTCTGGTGGTTTGCTGGCAATCTTTGGCATTCCTTCGAGTGTAGAATCATCACCCTGATTTCTGTATTCATCTTCACATGGCATTCTCCTTGTGGGTGTCTGTCCCCAGATTTCCCCTTTCTTTATAATAACACCAGTTGTATTGGTTTAAGAGCTCACCCTAGTCTAGTATGATCTCATCTCAACTATTATGTCTGCATTGGTCCTATTTCCAAATAAGATCATGTTCTGAGCCTCCAGGGATTAGGACCTCAGCCTATGAATTTTAGGCAGGACACAACTGAACCCTCAGCTTCTTACCCTAGAACTTCTCTGCCTCACCATCCCTTCTCTGGTCCCAGCCGTGGGACATGCAACTCGTCTGTTGCAGAAAAGGTGTCCCTTCTGCTGGTCCACGTGGTTCTTCAGGGCCAGCCCCTCTCTGTTCCTTCCACACTGTGGTTTGTGGCACAGAAATACATTCACCTGTCCACACCTGGCACTCAGGCCCGGGGCTCCTGGGAGGCTGTCTGAGACTCCATCTCTCCAAACACGCCATGCAGTCACTTCCCTGGGCTCTAGCTGCCTCCCTGGGACTCTGGGCAGGAAAAAGAACAAAAAGGTGCCTCTCTTCTCAGGTCAGTTAGAGAAGTCTCGCCATTTCCTAACTTTGAGATCAAAACTCAGAACCCGCTATGGAGCCACCAAGGGATATAATCTTTCAAGGCTGCCTCTCCTCCCAGGTAAGGCAGTGTATGAAGTGGACATGGAGGTATGAGGGGGGCCTTTCCTCTGACTCCAGATGTTTCCTCCAACATATTTTTCTAGACCAGGGACTGGCACACTATGGCCCATGGACCAAATCTGGCCTACCGCTGGTTTTGTAAATAAAGCTTTTTGGCGCACAGCCACGCTGTTTTGTTTACACTTTGTCTCTGGCTGCTTTTGTGCTGCAGTGGCAGGGCTGAGTAGTTGCGACAGAGACTTCATGCCGCACAAAGCCAAACAAATGGACAGTCTCGCCCTTTGCAGAGAAAGTTTGGTGTAGACTGTTGTGACACAAAAGCCTAAAGACTTTTGCCACCTTCTGCTGTCACGTCTCTTCCATAAGGCCGTCGTCTCAAGGTGGCCTCACTGTCTGAACACAAGAAGTGGCAAAGGGAAGAAAAGAAATGAAATGTAGCGAAAAGGTCACCCTGCCAGCAAGTGTGTACAATTTGGGAAAAGCCACTGAGCAGAACAGTTGTGATTTGTGCGGGGGACTTGGGGAACAGTCTTACTCCATCATGGAGGTGAAAGGAACCATTGAGGTTGCCCAGGTCATAGTCCTACAAGGACATCCGGGGCCTCGTGGAAGAGCTGGGCAGAGCCACACGTCAGCTGGCCAGGCCAGGGTCCTGCTGCTTCTCTTTGATACCCCTCGTGTGCGGATGTGGTCAAAGAACACAGCTGGGTCTCCAGAACTGGTTCAAACCCCAGCCTAAGCATAGAGCATCTAGGACCCAAGACCACATCACTGAGCACGTGTATTCTCACTCTTACCCAGGAAAAGGGTGCAGCTGGTCTCTACCCAGAGCCCATGAAAAGTGAATTAATCATTCTGATTCTTTTCATTATAGAGTTATTTATTTACTCATTCTGAAACTTAGTGACGTCTGGAGTGTATCTAGGAGCCATTTAAAGGTCTTTATTTTATGCTGGAGAGAGTGTGGAGGAAAGGGAACCCTCCTACACTGTTGGTAGGAATTTAGTTTGATGCAGCCACTATGGAAAACAGTATAGAGATTGCTTAAAAAAACTAAAACTTGACTTACCATATGATCCAGCAATCCCACTCCTGGGCATATATCCAGAGGGAAACTTTATTCAAAAAGATGCATGTGCTCCAATGTTCATAGCAGCACTATTTACAATAGCCAAGACACGGAAGCAACCTAAATGTCCATCGACAGATGACTGGATAAAGAAGTTGTGGTGTATTTATACAATGGAGTACTACTCAGCCACAGAAAAGAATGAAATAATGCCATTTGCAGCAATATGAATGGACCTAGAGATTATCATACTAAGTGAAG
The DNA here is from genome assembly GCF_009834535.1 of Camelus ferus. Lineage (NCBI taxonomy): Eukaryota > Metazoa > Chordata > Mammalia > Artiodactyla > Camelidae > Camelus > Camelus ferus. The sequence continues at coordinate 21,232,079 of NC_045722.1, read as the reverse complement.
TGAGTCAGAAAGAGAAAGAAAAACATCATATAATATCACTTATATGTGGAATCTTTAAAAATGACTAAAATGAACTTATTTACAAAACAGAAACAGACTCTCAGACATAGAAAGCAAACTTATGGTTACTGGGGGAAAGTAGAAGAGGGATAAATTGGAAGTTTGGGGTTTGCAGATAAACACTACTATATTTATAACAGATAAACAACAAGGTCCTACCATATAGCACAGGGAACTATATTCAGTATCTGGTAGTAAACTATAATGAAAAAGAATATATATATTGTATAACTGAATCACCATGCTGTACACCATAGACTAACATAACATCATAAACTGACTATACTTCAATTAAAAATTTTAAAAAGTCTTCATTTTATAGAAGACGAAAAAAAACAAACAAACAACCTACACACACTAAAAATTCCTCTTGGAGTTTTTAGTGTTACAGATGGTCAAGTTTTAAGTTCCGATGAAAGACACAATTTGTGGATCTTGCTGAACTGGCACTCATCATATTCTATTTCCAGATGACCTTGATTTACAGTTCTTGGCTGAACTTTCCTGATGACTCATTTAACACGCCATCAGCGGGGGGCTGCTGTTGCTGAGAGACGGTGTGTAAGAGCAGAGCGGGGTTAGTTTGGATACCTTGCCCGCCCCTTCCCCATCCTGGAAAGAGAGGCCAAACCTGAGCACCCCTGCTGTTTCCGAGGCCTGTCTGGTTAACACCACCGCTCTCTTCCTCCTAGCCCGGGGCCTGGAGGCGCGCACTGCCTGGGCGCCAGCGTGGAGCACGCGGTCTGTGAGAACCTGCCCTGCCCCAAGGGCCTGCCCAGCTTCCGGGACCAGCAGTGCCAGACGCACGACCGGCTGAGCAGCAAGAAGAAGGGCCTGCTGACGGCGGTGGTGGTTGATGGTAAAGGCACCTAGCACATCCTTTCACTGCGGCCTCCCTCCCTGCCCCGCAGACCGTAAATACCTCCTAGGAAAACCCACAGGGCACCCCTACCTCTGCGATCCACCCAATAGGAAGCTCCAGTCCTGCCCAACTCAGCCGTGGACCCACTTCTTGAGCAGTAGGTTGAACTGGGTTGACCCAGCTCCGTGGGATTTCCCCAAAGCAGCTGCGAGCAAGGCAGACAGAGGGCCAGGTTCCTCCCACACCCCCGTTTGCAGCAGGGTGGGTGTGCTGGTAGCCTGTCGTCTAGTGCCGGTGCTGATGGGCCCCGGGCGGCGTTGAAAGCAAGGCTCTGCAGGTGCAGGACAGGGTTTGCGCCTCTGCTGTTTCTCTCTCCAGTGTTGATACGTTCTCAGCATGTCTTTTCTTGGTTCATCTTGGGTTGACTCTTACTCCTTGACAGGAGTGTTTGGGGAAACATTTGTTTTTTTTTGTTTTAATTGAGGTAACATTGGTTTATAACATTATGTAAGTTTCATGCGTACAACACTCTATTTCGACCTGTCTGTACACTACAATGTGCTCACCAGTGGAAGTTAGTTTTCATCCGTCACTGTACAGTTGATTCCCCTTTACCCAAATCACCCTCCCCCCATCCCCCTTCCCCTCTGGTAACCACTACTCTGTTCATCGTATCTATGTATTTGCATTTGTTTTGTTCAATGACCGTTTACAACTTCGTGCAGATAACAATAAGCACGTCTTCTTTCCCAGAGCTTTCTCCCAAATCAAGAGTCTCTGCCCACAGGGCCACTGCAAGCACTTACAATGACTGATAAAATCCTAGGTGGGGCATCATGTCCGAAAGGATTCATGGTGCCTGTTTATTATCCATAAGGATCCCCCAGAGCCGAGTTCAGGGTGTTTTACACATAAAATTCTGTTCCTCTTCAGGAAACAAGGGTGTGCTGTACTGATGACAACATTTATGTTGTTCCATTTACGGAGTGTACACCATGTGCTGGGCTCAGGGTAGCTCTGCACACATCATCTCATTTAATACGCAAGACAAGTTGTGCCGAAGGTGAGAGGTTACAGGTTACATGACACGTCTGAGCTCCTGCAGCTGGTGAATAGCAAGGAGGGGGCTGACCCCAGTTCCGGACTTGCTGACTCAGAAAATAACCATCTGGCTTCCAGTACTAGAGTAAGATAGAAAGCATGATTTCGCGAGTGCCGAGTGAGGGAGCTTTAATAAGAACTCGAGCAACTGGGCCTGATTTTTACACAGCCTCTGAAGTTTTTTTTTTGCAGAAGAATGAGGTTCCTGTGCCAGGACTTGGGTTTCTGCCCTGGGATCGGAAGAACCTCTGAAATCGACATTCTGCTGTTATAAGTTCAAGTGTGCACAGCTGGTCCGGGGATAGGACCAGGCGGCACAGGGAATAATGGCCTCAGACCCTCAGCTTTGAACGCCCTGACCCATCCGCTTTGAACTGACTCATAGAGCGACATGGGATGTTCTAAGTAGTAGCAGCGAATACCAGCCCACCCAGCCGTGGGCTCATTTTAAAGCTCTGGGGAGCTCCCCCAGACAGTTTCCTTTTTTACAAAGACCAGCATCTTTTGTGTGATTATGTGATTGTGGCCGCCCTGTCACCCAGTCAGCAAACTTCCAGGGAAGTGCAGCCTTTATACCTTCAGCTTTCCCTGCAGACCAGGGACGAGCCCTGCACCCCTAACAGGAAGACAGGCAGCTGGAAGCAGACTCACCCGGACACTCACGGCCCTGCCTGGCTGTTCATCTGATGCAGAAAGACACGGGAGGCTTCCCCATGTACCAGGCGCACTTGGACCCCTAATCAGGAGGGAGATAGCACCGAGGGGCTGCCGTGTTTCCAGCGCAGTGGCAGGTTTTGATGAAAAGCAGCTTCGTCTCCAAGCCTTCAGCCGAGCCCAGACCGCCAGATAAAGATGTTTGAGGTCCCCTGCCTGTCCTCTCCCACATGTCGGGAGCACGAAGAGGTCAGGTCTCAGACAGACTCTCCCTGCTCTCATTCCGCCTCTGCTGTGTGCACGGCCTTGTTATTCTGTCCTTGGTGTCTTGCTCCAGTTTTCAGTTCTCCTGCCTTGTTTCTTCTATGCAGAAATCCCACTGAAATGTCTGTTTTTCCAAAGATTTCTCCAAGTCCAGATCCAGCTTCTATTTGACTTCTAACCACTTTTGGATCACTGAGCTCCTTGTTCCTTATCATCACAGTGGCTGCAGCCAATGTCTGCCCAGATGCCCCCTCCAGGGAGCCTCCAAGTGCAGCTATTTGGGGAAGCTCACTGGGTTCAGAATGTGTTTTCACCCACTTGCTTTTTCTTTCTGCCAAAGCAGTAAATAATTATAAGCCAGAGTGCCACCGCCTTTGATCCGAAAAGTGCAACCCTACTTGATAAGCACATTCAGCCCTCGGCCTTTGAAGAAGAGACCCCAAGTTCAGGGCTTTGCAAAGGTCCTCCTCCGGAGTGGAATCGTCATGACTTCATTGGTTTCATTGCCTTTTCAATTATAAACAGAAGCAGTTTTTTTTTTTTTTTTAAAGAGCGTTTCTCAAGGATAAAAACAAAATAATAAATGGCCAATTCAGAGGGTAGGGGGAGAATACAGATTATAAGTGTTCTTCTCCCAACTCAGTTTATAAAAGGCACAATTCTAGCTCCGCCAGTGAGAGGAACGATTCCTGTGGTTGGGCTCTGGGTTCTTCTGCAGCCCATTATGACTGCCCTATTCATAGCACTGCTATCGCTGTGGAATTCTTTGGCGAGTGACACACAGTTCAAGAAGGGGGAAGCTGTATTTTTTTTTCTTTTTTCTCTCATTGAAAAAAAAAAAAAAGGAATTCTTGCAGAGGTAGATTTTCCAAGGGAGGACTCAGGACCACAAATCCACACCACCTCCAAAAGAAGACAAAGACTCTCCTTAGCAAATATTTCTCTGTGGAAAAGCCTTTCGACAGAAACCCGTTGAGATGGCCCATTGCCAAACCCACCCCCTTTCTGCTCTCCCTGTGGAATCTCATTTAAGTGGAAACCTTCAAGGGTTCCGTCTTCCCTGCCCAGGCCAGCAGGCCACGTGCCCACTGAAGTGTCGGAGGCCTTGGCAAAGGTCGTGTCTGGATGTGGAGTGCTTTCCCAGCTCCCTCTCCCCAGCATGGCGAAACCTTCTTCCAGTCTGCATCTTCCAGGGGATGGAGGGTCTGATGGTCAGGGCTGTCTGACTCCAGCATGGCCATGCTGGCTGGAGTTGCGTAATGAAAGGAGAGAGTGGTTGCCAAGATGCAGAGTGTCTCAGGGGTCCCAAGGGCCAGGATGAAGGTCTGGGGCCAGGGCCCTGAAGATGTCAGGATCTCCTCTCCATGTTCGACCACAGCTTGTGTGTGTGAGCCGTTTCTTCCTGCCCGCCCCGCACTGGCTTTCTCACAGCTTGTCCACACGCAGGCCAAAGGGCAGTACACAGTGCCTTTTATACACGTCCTCATCCCGTGTCCAAATCCTTTGGGGCCAGATGTAGTTCGGAGTTCAGAGCATTTTAGGTGCTAGAAAGGTAACAACAGGGTGTCGACCATATATTACTTAATACCCCCAGTGGGGTCCTGGGAATCACCCCACAGTCAGACACATGGACATCTCTACCAGGTAACTCACAAACAGTCTACAAGTGGGATACTAAACCCCACCAACAGCTAGCCAAGGCTAGTTTTGCTGCCAAATGTGTTTGGCACAAATGTAAAAACCAAACCAAACCAAACCAATGTTTGCGGTTTTCAGAGCTTTTGGATTCCTGAATTGTGGATAAGGAAGTGTAGACTTATTTGGGGCTCATCAACCATGAGCAGACACAACCTCTCTAGCTAAATTTCAGTTCTACTTTCCCAGAGGGAGACTCTGATTGGTCCAGCCGTGATCAGGTGGCTGTTCTTGGTCCAATCAGCTGAGGCCTTGTGAGGCCTGACTATGAGGGTGTGGTGGGGGAGAAAGACTCTGATTGGTCCAGCTACAGTCAGGTGCCCCCTAATGGTCCAATCAACTGAGGCATGGCTATGGGGTCATGGCAGGCAGCTTTGGGGATAGGGAAGTGAGCAGTTTTCTCAGCGTGTATACCCGACAGAGGGCCAGACAGGGCTGGGGTGAGCGCTTGTGATGTCCTCAAAAATTAAATAGTGTCTCCACCTTAGTAAGACCTTGTAACCACTGGCAGAGAGAGAACAACAGGCGCTCTAAGAGCCACACGGTGGAGCAGCAGGGGAACCCTCCAAGCCTCCACCAAGCACATGTGATCACATGGCTCCCAAGACCCCAAGCCCATCTCGGCTGCCCTGTGTGTGGCTTCCCCATCCAAGCGCTAAGTCCTGATGACAAGTGAACTAATGAGAGGCTGGGACGCACCCCAAAGAGTCCAGCCTCAATCTGGATTTCATCTCGGCACACATCAGCCGGGCGAGAGGGGTGTTCCAGGCTTCTTTGCTTACAGTGTGTGGTTGTATAACTTTTTAGAAGATTGGACCTCCTGTACAACTAAGGATGTAAGAGTGTTGACGAAAGATGGAAGTTTGGTTCCTTGCCCTCCAAGGGCTCCCATTCCCATCAGTTCTTCAGTCTAAAGGTAATTGCAGTCTATCCCTTTCACATTCCTTTAGCAACAGGACCCACCTTATAGGAGATCCCCTTGTATGTGGGAGTTGCTCAGACAATTACAGAACAGCAGGATTTGGAAGCTTTAATGGAAGTGTGTGCAAAATGCAGGTGGAGACTCCAAGTCAGAGGGGGCATGAGAAGAAGGCTCTGCAGTAGAAGCTGCCGGGGTAACAGGCATCTTCCAGAAAGGAGGGGGAACAGTCTAGGCAAAAGCGTGAGGTCTTGGCATTTTCTGGGCACTCGCTTGGTTCCAACAACAGCAGAAACCAGGGTTCCCATCCTGCCTGGGGACAGGGCCCTTACCTGTTGTCCTAGAGGCTTCTGTGTCCCCTTTCTGTACCTTATTCCTGCTCAGTTTCTTCCAGGCCCTTCTTGCCACTTACCACAGCCCTGCAGCTTTTGTCCAGCAACGGGGGACCACTAAGGCTTTAGCAAAAGCTGCTGCCACGGCGACACCCCGAGACCTGCCCCCCTCATCCCTTCCCCACCCCAGGCTCATCCCTGATACCTATTCAGCTTGCTTAGAGGTTAGCACAAAACGTGTTTGTTTGGCCTATTTTCTTTAATACCTTAAGGAAAAGGAAATTCTATTTCTGTGCAAAGGAGAAAGAACAAGATGAAGAAAAGCCCACGGTGCTCTCACCTGTGTGCCATTCCCCTGAGCCGGAGGGTCTTTCTCCACGTGCTGTGCCAGGTGTTCCTAGGGGTGGGTGCAGCAGGTGCCGAGACCTTTATTCCATGCCGACTTCTGGTCCCTCGGGCTGGCCATCGCCCGCGCCCCTTCCCACGACATGCACCCCCTTTCCCTCCTCAGATAAGCCGTGTGAACTCTACTGCTCGCCCCTCGGGAAGGAGTCCCCGCTGCTGGTGGCCGACAGAGTCCTGGATGGCACGCCCTGCGGGCCCTACGAGACCGACCTCTGCGTGCACGGCAGCTGCCAGGTGACGTATTCTCTTTGCGTCCTTGGCAGGGCTTTGGAAGGGAGGCTCCCTCTCCACAGAAGGGCCAGGGGTGGGCGGAGGCCTCAGGGGGCCGGAGTGAGGAGACTTTCCCTAGAAGGCACTGGTGGTGCTGCCTCCTGCAGCCTGGGCCCCTCCCTTCTTTCCTCCCACCTTCCCCCCCTCCTCCCCTCCCTCCTCATCTCAGAAGTCTTAGAATAACTTTAGACATCGTGACAGCAGGAGGAGCACGTAGATTACCAAGGTGGGACTGGAAAAGGTACAGGAGCATGTGTTTGGGGACAAGCTATGCTCCGTTTAGCTGTAAAAGATGTAGTAGGACCAAGCAGACTCCTTCCCGGGTAGTACCTGGGAGGTGACTGTGCCAGGCTTTTGGGGGTCGCTCCACCCACCCACCGTAAGATGATCCTCAAAGCCATTGTGACGTTGGATGTCTGTGACTCCTTAGCACGATGGTAGATGTCAGTTAAGAAGACATAAAAAGAAGGAGTGGGGGACGGAAGCTCACCTTCCACCTGCATTAAATATGCCTGAGCTGGGGGGTCACCTGTAGCTGAGCCCTCCCAAGGCCTCGTTCCCAGCCTAGGTAACCAGTGACTGCTTGTCCGTCAGGATGGGTACCCTCCTGCTGTGGTGCGGCAGCTGGGATGGGGGGGGTGGGTCTAAAAGCTGCATATTTCCAGTCCCTAAGGGGCGTGGCTCAGGCGATGCAATGCTCGACTCTGCCACACAGGCCCTATTTCCTGACGCCCTGGTCTGGTCTGAGCCTGTCGTGAGAGAGCCCCCCTCAGCCGTGGGTACGGGCTCTCATCACAAGGCCAGGCTCCCTCAGCAGATGAGCCCGCAGAGAGCTGGAGGAGACTGCGGCTCCCACAGCCCTGAGTGGGCGGATGGGTGTGAGGATGGCTGTGCACTTGAAATAGAAAGGAAAACCCGGCATTTCCTCCTGTTTTCACTTTTCCCTGTTTGGCCTCCATTGCCCAGCATCTATGTGAGACTAAGCAAGCAGTCCACAGCAGGGCTTCTGACTTTACTGGGAAAAGGGAATCAGCTTCCTAAAAGCCCTGTGGCTGTGGATGCTTCAGGAACCCCCACCCACCTCCCGAAGTTGACACCATCTCTACTGCTCAGTTTCAGGGAAATATTAAAAACATTTGAAAAATTATAAATCCCAGGGGTCATGTGGAAAAGAAACCATCATCCCCCCTCAATTGTCATTGTGCCTGAACCTTGACCCCCAATCCTGGGGGCCCCTGGCCTCATGGGGCAGCCGGTCTCCCCAGATGCCTGGCCCTGGGCGTGGGCGGTGAGGTTTCACTGAGTGAGTGAAAGACAGAGTAAGAGGGAGAAAGGCAGGAAGACATGGACACAACGACAACTTCTAGGATGATTCCGGCCGCCAACCATTCCAACCCTAGTGGATTTCTTTTCCCCTGCAAAGTCCAGACTAGGATTTTTCAGGGAAAAACTTGACAGTGTCCAGGCTCCTTTGGCACTGCCTGGCTTTGTTATCAAATACAGTATGTGGGGGGGAAAGATGCTTGGTGCCCAAGAGTCTTGGCCAGGTCTCCTCCCAGAGAAGGAGTGGGTGATGGTGGGAGAGCTGGGCCCTCAGGCCTGCTGCGTCATAGCAACGAATGTGCAATGTCAGGCGGTGTGGACAAAGATCTGGTCACTGTCACTGAAATGAGAAATTGCTAATGGTTCTGGTTCTCCGTAAATCTGCTAGCCAGCCAAGTGCAAGATTTGTTTTCATCCTAAATGATACATTTGTACGGGCCTTGGTGCAGCCCCAAAACGTACATTCCTTTAGCAACAGTGTCCCAAGCAAAGCACTTGTACTGTTCCGAGCAGCACCTGAGCCATCTCCAGCCTCTCACCAGTGTCTTCTGTGGTGTTCTTACCAATGTGGAAACATTTCTGAGACTCCTAAAATTTTCCGGCCTGTGGGGTCCCTAGTAAGTGGCCAGACCTGATTTCAGCTCTAACTGATCCGGGCCAATGTGCCCCTTCCATGACCTTGGTTCTTATTGCAGCTTTTTCAATTAGGGAATCTCTCCCACACCATGACAGCAAAACTCTCAGTCCTTGAGTAAGTACAGCAGGGTATTTGAGATGCCACTCAAGGTCTTTTAATAGCCTTAAGTCTGCGGTCATCCGAGCACCAGTGAGCCAGAGCCTGCCCTGCACGGGGTATGGTGGGAATAACATGTGTACACTCGCCTTCTCATTCCCAGATGCCACTCGGTTCCCACCCGGCAGCCAATCTCAAATGCCTCCACCACCATCTTCATCATTGCATTTACTCACCCTGCACTGAGGCTAACACTAACCAGGTGTGAGCCCTCAAGGCAGGGGCACCTTTCACGGTGCTTTATAGCAGGCGGGCAGGCTCATGCTCCCTGGAGCCTCACCCTGACAGTGGGAGGCCTCCCCCTTGCCCCCGTCAGCTCTTGGAAGTACCATCCCTTCCACATGGGTGCATCCCAGTGACCCACTGCCTCCAGGCAGCCCACCAGTCCTAGCAGAAGGACCACTCTCCTGGTAGGTAGTGATGGCACTTCATGAGACTAAAACCCTGAGAAACAACTCGCTTCCTGAAGGAACTTAAAAATACCCTCTATACTTCTAACCTTGTGCATTCTCCAGAGAGAATCCATGAAGGTTAACTTCAGCCCATGGAGAATTTAAGTCAATTTTCACAAAAATCCAAATTAGTCAAGGCATAGTTAATCAAGTTTCATAATAACGCTGAGCATACTTAAATAAGATTATAAGAAATTAAATACAAATACAGTATTTATGCCCAGTTACAGCGATTGCCGGAGTGGAGTGTTCTGCATTCCTGTGGTACTTGTGGATGAGTAAGGCAAGGGGTATTGATTATAGAGCAGAGCGTAATAGTGATTAAAAAAAAAATCTCAGGGATTTGGTGAGCAGAGGGTCTGTACCTGTTCATCAGTATCATCATCTAATTATAATTGATAAAAGGTAGGAACATCTGTATTCTGTATAAGACAACACATACAAAAATACAGCCACTGTTCAGCTTTACCACCGTCCCCTTCAGCTATGAATTTTGCTATTTTGGAGGTAGCAGAAGGAGTTCTGGGAAAGTTTGAGAAACCTAGGGACTAGTTGGTGGGGAATGGTGGGGACGAGAGGCTCCGAAATGGCATTTTGAGAAGATTCCCCTAAGCTCCAAATAGCAGGCTGATTCAAACCATAACACGCAACATGGAAATACCATTTCACCCTGTTTTTACGAGGACCGCGTTGAGTTTCATTTCAGTGAGTCACCAATTACTTAACATGCTGAAATGAAACTTAACAGCACTCATAAAAGTGGAGTGAGTGAGGGGAAGAAACACAAACATTGTCTATTTTTTAGCACGTCCCTATAAATCAGGAGCCCCATCATTAATGATTCCTACTGTTGACCTCCGGAAGCCAAGAAATCAAGTTAATATGCCTCTAATGTGCAGCTTGCGTCAGAGCTGCTGACCAGCAGTGGGTGAGTGAGATGGATGGACGGAGCTGAACGTACCTGGGACCAGACATGCCTGGCTTTTCTCTAACGCCTCATCAGCTTATGTCACTTGTAGCCAACATACCTCATTATGGTCCCACTTCCTTGGGACCCTAACTTGTGCATGTACCGCTGGCTTGATGAACATCAAAACCAAACACCTTCGGGGCCTGTAAGCTTCATCAGTGGAGGGATTGTGTCTGATTATCTGCGTTCCCCAAGGAGCTGGCTTGAAGGACAGACGGCCTTACTGCATTTTGCAAAGAAAAAAAAAGGAAATGGGTGCGTGAACGGATGGGCCACCCGCTCTTAGGACTTCAGTGATTCTGGAGTCTAGAGCCCATGTCAGTGGATCATCTTCATTGTCCAGAATTTATTGGCGTCTTACTTTGTGTGCGGTGGTCTGTTAGGCCAGTGGAATTACTGGTGGAATATAGGAGAATTGTCAGAGACTCTGGCCTCAGAGGCCCCTGTATAAAGTAGGGGTAACAAGCATGCAGGAACCTCTACTGGTTATTTACGCTCACGCGAGCCTGTGTTTCAAACACGCCCACCTGGTTGCTGCTTTTCCCCACATCGTGACCCTGAAGTGTGTGACTGTTGGTGCTGAACCTTGACCCACGGCAGGGCCTAAAGCTCTGAAGTCAGACGCTCTACCCCTTTCACCCAATTAACCTGCCATAGCAACTTCCAGGTTAAGCCAGCATTCTGAGCCCCGTGTTCACTCCTCTTCCATCCGGGGACTCCACTCAGTGACATTAAGGCAGCGTAGCACAGACCATAGTGAAGAGGAGAAGCCGAGGCCACCCTTGGACAAGAGGGCAGAGTGGGTGGAAGTTTCACTGAAGGAGCAGAGCAGCAGAGGCCAGAACTGGAACAAGTGGAGAGTCACAACCAGAAGTAACGCCGGATGCTTGAGGGAGTCTCGGATGGGGGAGCAGAGGGTGGAGAGAGGAGCTGGCTGCAAGTAATGAGCCAACATCCCTGACCGCGCCCGGCCTGGCACATGGAGCTTGATGAGTTGCTGGGGAATTATCCTCAGAGTCTTTCCCAAAGTTGCGTGATAAACCGTTGAGGGACATCCGGGGCAGGTGAGTGGCATTGGTGCTTGAACACAGCACTTCCCTCCCACCATCCTGAATGGAAGCCTGCCACCCTCATGGCTAGAGCCCCCCTCTGGCCCTTCTGTGCCTCATTCTCAAACACATGAACAGTCAACCAGGGATCATCAGCTCTTTGAGGCAAACCAGCAGCAGGAATGAGAAAGACCAAGGAAAACAAACAAAAACTGATCCTGGCGGAAAATTGAGATAATTACAGAATCCCGTATGCAGCCAAATGAGCAACCAAGCATGGAGGTGAAATAAAGGAATTTTGAGACATGGGAGAACTCAGAAATTTTATTTTCCATGCATCCATTCTGAAGCCGTGACATGTAGTTTAGCAAGACAAGGGTGAATTCCAGAAGAAGGAAGACAAGCCTGGCAGGACTTGGTGGAGCTGACCCAGGAGCCCAGGAGATGTGGGGTTGGGGGTCCTGTTGCTGGCTGAAAGCATCAGTTAAATATAAAACAGTAAGTCAGTGGAATCCCTGTAACAGCAGAGAGAGCGGGAGGCAGTCGTCAGAAGGTAGCTATTAGGTAGGAAGAAAGCAATAAAGAAAAATAAACAAAAACAAGGACCATCAAAACCTGCATGAGGACGTCCCAGTTCAAAAATGAGCAAACTCAACTGCCCTGTGGGGGAAGGGGTTGCTGTCCAGCAGAGGCACAGAAGACAGAGGCAGAGGACCCGTTTTGAAAACCAGAGTCTTCTGTCCTCACTTTTACCCAGCGTCCAACTTGATGAGAGTTCAGTGTTTTTATGCATTTCTTTACCATTCTGAGCTTGGCACCATGCTGGCCGCTGTGTTTGGGGGTGGGGGACAAGGATACAAAGGATTGTAAGATCCCACCTCCACGTGCTTACAGTCTGTCGGGAAGATGAGACTTGATGTGAAACCCCAATAACCACAGGCGAAGGCATCATTGAGAGCCGGTGAGAGGCTGGGTTTAGAGCGGAAAGAGCTTTCATTCCACGTGCTGGGCGCTGTAACGTGTGCTGGGCACCCCGTGGTCAGCAGCACCGAGGGGATCCCTTTCCCTGTGCAATGTACAGACAAGGAATAGATAAACTCCCAAACCTGATCATTCCGGGGACTGGTGTGTGTAAGGAAGAAAATGATGTCAGAGAGAGATGGAGCAGGGCTATCGCTGAGAGAGACAGTGGCGTGGCAGGTGTCTCCGAGGAGACAGCATTAGTGTGAGAGCCAGCCCGTAGGGGTGAACACGTAGGGGCGGAATGCCCCAGGCAGAGGGCAGCAGGGGCCAGGCTGGTGTGTTCCAGAAACAGGAGGGTGGAGGACAGATGCTGGTGGGGCAGAGGCGTCAGGACCCAGGCCATGCAGGGCCTGGCGGACTGCGGTGGGAATCTGGATTTATTCTGGCTGCAGTGGAGAGGTTGAAGCAGGGAACCAAGTGAGCTTGTTTATAGAGAACTGGTGATGGGGCCTGACTGGAACCCGGGAAACAGGATTCACTGGCGTGATTCGTCTTGCTGAGAGGTGATGGGCTGGCAGGAGCAGAGCTGGCGGTGGTTGGACTCAGCGTGCACTTGGAGGAAGAGGAGGGAGGGAAGCTGAGGTGGTGAGCGATTGGATGAGACCAGGGAGGGCCTTGGGTTCTGAAGTGTGAGCATATTCCATAGGCAGTGAGGCACACGGTCACGGACTGTCCCATCTTCCCAGGTGAAGACTGATCTGGAGCAGCGGGGAGAAAACCAGTGTGATTGGTCACATGCAAAGTGATGCGGGGCTAGACTGGGCAGTGGCCACGAGCACAGAGAGGAAATAGATACTAGAGAGGTTTCAGGATGCAAAACCACCAGGCTTGGCACCTAACCAAACACAGCAAGAAGAGGAAGAGTCGGAATGGCCCGGAGGTCTCAGGCTCCGGTGCCGTGTCTGTCAGTTCCAAGAGGGCGGAAGGAGGACCACCTGTAGAACTGAGAAGTCAGGAGTGAGCAGCTTCAGAGGAGGAGCTGGTGGGCCCCCTGAGTCCGGTGTCCGGGCCAGAGTGTCCGGGGAGGTTGTCGGCAGACACGCACCTGCGAGCCCGGGTGGGAGGGAGAGGACTGGGTGTAAGAGCTGTCAGTGTGCAAGTGGGTGTTGGAGTTTAAGGAGCAGGTGAAATTAACAAGACAAAGCAGCGAGAAGCAGGAGGGGCAGGAGGGCTGCCCCCTTCCAGGGGGTCAGGGACGCGCGACCTCTTCTTGACTTCTGGCGTCCTCAGGCACCTGTCACAGCGTGTGCTCCGTGCACCACCCCATCTCCCCGTGGGCTTCTCCTGTCCTACATGTCCCCTGTTCCAGGTTAGGCACATGCAGGCCAAGCGTCACAGAGCAGCAGTGTGCCCCGCAGCCCCGCAGACATCAGGGCCTTGCTGGGCTCCAGCTGATGGTGACTTCATCCCCCTTCCAAAAAAGGGGTCAATTCCAAGCATTGCATCTGCTTAAGTTTTGGATCCCGGGAGGTCTAACTCAGTGTGGGTTGGGGCCTTGCCACAGAGCAAGTGTGTGCGTGTTCTTTATGTCATGTTTTAGGAGTGATGCTGAGCGTCACAGTGAGGGGAGAAAATTGCCCCCCCCCCACCTGCCTCTGCTTTCTTGTCTAGGCAACAGCATTTCCTGCCGGGGCCCCGAGGCCAGGAGGACACCTAATGCTGATCTGGCTCTGCAGGGCTTTGTAGGCACGTAGGCCACTGCCCTTCCTCCTCCTCTTTTCTCTTTCCCACCAAGATCCTTCTTTCAGGGGACTCTTTGGAGGAAGAGCAGTTTCCCATCTAGGAAGGTATGTGATCTCCTCCTAAAGGCCCCTCTTCCTGTGGGTCCTGGTCCTGCTTTTCCCTGAAGCACCTCGCATGCCTGTCCTTCCTGCGTCCAGGTGAATTCCTGGTCTGGCAGATTTCAAACACAGGCTCTGCCTCCCCACCCTGATCTCAGCCAGACAACAGGTGGCTTTTTGAAATTCTAGTGTGGATTCTCCCCTCCCATCTCCTTTCCCCAAGGGTAGCATTTCTGGTGTTCTTTTTTTTTTTTAATTGAAGTATAGTCAGTTACAATGTGTCAATTTCTGGTGTATAGCATGTTTTAGTCATACATACACATATATACTTGTTTTCATATTCTTTTTCTAATATTAACTAGTATATATAAAATAGATAAACAACAAGTTTCTTTTGTAAAGCACAGGGGTCTGATTAAGTTGAGGAGCTGTGAGGCCAAGCATTCACCTCCAGGAAGTCTGCCATTCGGCCAACTCTGCCCAGTGCCCTGCTCCTGTCCGAGTAGGGTGTAAGGGTGGAAAACACCTTGCTAGCACCCATCCAGACATCACAGGAAAGAGCACAATCTCCTCGGCCTGGGTTATCTGGCTGTAGAATCCTTTGCAGCATGAACCACAAGTATGCAATGCAGGGTACAGGGCAGTGGGGAAAACCTCGTTCTTGTCCTAGATTTATTCTCTTGATGGGCAGAACTACAGAGAGACATGGTAGCAATTTAGCAAATAATTCAACACACTAGTGTTTACCGTAATGTAAACTTAGGTGTGTTGTTTTGCAGACTGTAAAGTTCTTGTGCATTTTTAAAAGGGAAAAACAGGAGTTCACAACCTTTTCCCACTTTTTTATGAATGACGTGGCTACGCTGCCCAGAGGCACCCTGGGTTGGGGCAGCCTTCCTCCCCCCTCAGACATGGCCTGTTGAGAAAATTTGGTGGGGTTTCTTCTTGGGCCAGATCTCCCCAACTGAGAAATGGGGGGTTCCTTCCCAGCCATGCCTCAGTGAGCTCTGGGCTTCCCGACTTCAGCAGAAAAGTCAGTGTGGTCTCTTCTGAAACTGTTGGCTGTTCCAACCGAGATTCATCCAAAAACCCACGCAGCTCTGAAGGGGATACAAATCTAGTGAAGTTGCGGCTACACCAGGAGGTACGGGAGCCGGCTTCCCTCCCTCCCCTCCCCCCTGCCTCAGGCGGCTCTGGAAGGGCCAGGGTTTGGGCCTCAGTGTGACTTCCGTAGGCACTGTGGCCTTCGTGGGCCCCTTCCTCCATAACAAATACTAAAACGTGTATTTGATGACTCTGTGGATATAAAGACAAATGTAATACGAGCTGAATTCTATTCATTTTTTTCTTTTCTGATTTTAAAATAAATCAAGAGGTTTGCTCAGGCCGCTGAAGGTATCGTGAGCCCGCAGGCATGATGCCCACCTGGAGGAGTCAGCCCTGCAGGGTGTCATCTCCGAAAAGCCCTGTGAGTCCTGCACACAGACTAACCCAGCCCTCTGGTTGTTTAGAAAATCGGCTGCGATGGCATCATTGGGTCTGCGGCCAAAGAAGACCGGTGCGGGGTCTGCAGCGGGGACGGCAAGACCTGCCGCGTGGTGAAGGGAGACTTCAGCCACTCCCGGGGCACAGGTGAGTGTGGGCCGAGGAGAGGTGACCCTGGCCGCTGCTGGGGCCCGGAGAGCGCTGGGCCAGACAACAGACAAGTGCTGTATATTTTATTGCCCCAAAGTCAATTTTCTCATATATTGTGTTGCCCCAAAGCCCACAGTTTCACGTCTTCCCTGCATCTCATATTTAAGGGATAGTTGATCATAAGTAACGGACCTGGCACTTTGTTTCTATGGTTTCCGAAAGGCAGAGAAAGACATTTTAGCTAGAATGACGCCTTTAGGTTCTGG
The DNA here is from genome assembly GCF_009834535.1 of Camelus ferus. Lineage (NCBI taxonomy): Eukaryota > Metazoa > Chordata > Mammalia > Artiodactyla > Camelidae > Camelus > Camelus ferus. Next base: position 21,216,225 of record NC_045722.1, on the reverse strand, counting down.
GAAGTGAATATCTGCCCGTGGCGTCAGGGTTCAGCCCCGAGGTCCATCATCACGCAGCGGCTGCCCCGCCTGACCGGCTTCCCCTGCCGCTGCGAGCCCGCCCAGCTGCTGTCGTGCACACAGAGATGGCAGCAAAGACGCTTTGCTACGTCGTTTTTACCTATAGATGGAAGAGATTTTCTCTGTTTCTGAGCCTTCTGTCCGTGAAAGTAGAATAGCTTTTACACACATCCCTAAAACGTGCACGAAGCCTTATGTTCCGGGAAGTCTGCGATGCCTCTGCCGAGTGTGACCGCAGAGTTACTGTCTCCCACGTCCAGGACGCAGCCCTCCCCTGACTGGGCTCGGAAAGGCCCTGCAGAGTTCAGCTGAGGGCTTCGCAGTCTTTCTCCTGGAAGCATCTTCACAGCTGTGGGCTGCTTTGGCCAGAGGTTGGAGATGGTTTTCGATCTCCTGTCCCAGTGGACACCCACTTATGATGTCCAGGGAAGTATCGGCTTGATACTAACGAGGGGCGCATGAGGCAGGCAGGGTGAGCTCCCCTCGAAGCCTTAGTGAGTGTCCCCTTAGCCAACGTCACCAAGAGTGAGGCTACCCAAGATAACTCGTTGGGCGGAGCTGAGCTGAAAAGCTTCTGTTCTAATTTCTGCACTTGCTTTGGATAGAAGCATTTCAGTCCAGTTCCACCCATGGAGAGGAGAGGATCCTGGTTTGTCCTCCCTGTCCCACGGAGCAGCCTCTGGGATAAGGCAGAGAAGAGACGTCAGTGAACGTCATCCTTTTCTCTGTTTGGATAAAAGACTGGTCTAGAGGAAGCGTTCCTTCTGGATCGCCTGGTGGAAAGGGCAGCGTGTTGCAAACGCTTCTCAGGTTCCTGTGAAAGCAAAACCAGAGGCAAGTGCAAGTCCAAAATGACATTTAGAAACTACATTTCAGGCCCAGTAAGGGCTGGTTTCAGGATTTTAAAGACAGGTGCCCCGCCTGCGAAACAGGAAGCTTATGTGGGAATCTGCTGCGCAGCTTCGAGGAAACCCAAGGAAGCTGGTGCTGGAGCACGTCGATTTTGGGGAAAGCGCACCATCCGGTACAGTAGCCACAGACCACTTGAGTCCATTCAAGTTTTAATTATAATTAATTAAAATTAAACAGGCTTAGAAGCTCCAGCCCTGAGTCCCACATCAGGTGCTCTGTTGCCTCAGGTGACAGGGCTCCGGTGTTGGACAGGCGAGAGAGAACTTGTCCGTCATTGCAGAACGTTCTCTTGGACCTTTGGTCACGGCTGCTCTCTTGACATGTGTGTTGCCACTGGCTGTGTTTGCACCGTGAGACTTGGGTCTTGCCTGCTGCGACTGTTCAGCAAGGGCATCTGGTAACAAGAGCTGTGCAGCTGGCAAGTGTTTGCTATTGATTTTTTTTTCAAGGCTGCGTTAGACCCTTTATTTAAATTGATTGTTGTGCTAAGCTCCAATAAACTGAGCTGACTACAACAGCTCCCTTCTATGGAAGGCAGGTGGAGGAGAGCCGTGATAACCTCAGCCGCTTGGGCAATTCTGTAGAACACTAAGGAAGGTTCCACCACACACCTTTGAAAACTTTGAAAACTGTATGGGACCTAGCCGCTGACTTCAAGAGAACCCATTCAGGGCAAAAGCAATTCTCTTTTTTTCCCCAGAGTCTAAACAGTTTGTTGGCCTTTGACCTTGGCATGAGCAGATCCATTCCTTCGATCGCAGCAATGACCTTTTCATCTGCTGTCCATCCTCCATCCCACCATGTGCCTGGCCCCACCATACCCAGGGGGGAGATGGGTATGAATGTGTAGCCATCCTTCTGGGGAGATCAGGCCTCTGGGGCTGTGGTGGCCAGTGGGGCTGTAGCATGGCAGACAGTGCTGGAAACCTCCTGGTGGGGGTAGTGGTCCCCATCCTGGCGTGTGGCTTAGTGCTCCTTCCCGCTTCTTGGGCACAAGAGCCTTAGCAAACCTTCAGGGAAAGATGAGCACAGGTAGCCTCACCCACCTATAAAAGTTCTGACGTTCTAAACGATTGCCAGATGTCACATCTTCATGTTAAAGTCTGAAGCTGTTTTTTTCCAAATCTTTGGGCTGGGGTCTGTGAGCATAAGCTCACATCAGTGTGGATTCTGTTTATTGAAGATGTGCATAGAATGCTCACTCACACCTGAATGAATCACTGTCTAATACAGTTTCATCAAACACAGACCTGTAATCCTGGTCTGATGTTCTGGAATGCACAGAGGCACTGGCATGTGGTCACCCATGCATCCAGCCACCCAGTAAACATTTATTTAGCACCACTGCATTTTAAGCATGAGGTGTCCAGATATAAAGGTCAACTGTCACCAAGTCGGCCCCAGTCGAGGGCGGGGACCCCCCACCCCAGGCAGGCAACTTGAGTCCCTGTGTGACGTGGAAGCCGCTCAATGTGGGGTGCTGTGGGACCCTAAATTCTAGTGGAGCTCCTCGCCTGGGCCTGTGGGCAGATGAGGGTGGCCCCCGAGCCCTAAAGGACAAGTCGAAATGAACTGACCATAGAGGTGGGTAAAGGACATTTCAGGCTGAAGGAAGAAGCCCAACCTGGAAATGGTGCAAAGCCCCCAGGTGATGTGACGTGTGGGCGACCCCACGTGCGGCTGGATGGATTCGCAAATCCTGTCGGTTTAGATCGGAAGGTAACTTTCATCTCGGCCCAGCTCGAAAGATGGGGAGAGGAGGAATGCCTTATCACCCCGAGGGTGAATGTCCAAGAAAATACTGTCCAGAAAGAGAAAGCGGAATCAAATGCAGGATTTTTGCCCACTTAGATCAAGTCCTGACCCTTGCCTGAACTCTTCTGGGTCCTTTCACCCAAGTACTTGAGCTGGGAGTGCAGAGCAGACCCACACAGGGACAGTGTCCGCACCCCAGGATGTCCCACTCTGGTGTCCTCGAGAGGTCCCAGTGCAGCGAGTAGGGATGTGGACCATCCTGAGCTTCAGTTGAGCCTCTGGCCTGTTGCCTCCTGACTTTGAACAAATGAGGCCCTTGGCCTCTCAGCTATAGGAGGAATCGACTTGAGCTGGCTGGCGTATTACTTCTGTGATGGGTGGGCTTCAAAGTGCCCAAGCTTTTGGTCAAGTTGAAACAACTAAGTTTTTTTTTTTTAATTTAGTAATTTGAAAATTCTTGATATGATGCCTTCGTTTCATTCACTGGATTGTCATTTCCACATGATTAATTCTGTGCTGCTCCTCAGCATGAGAAAGGTGACTGGGGTCCATGGCCACCCAGCCCAGGACATACTTGGACTGAATTCTCTCCCCAGAACCAGCCATGGTGCCCCATGGGCTCTGAATCTCCAAGAGAACCTTCTCAAACAATTGATTCTTCAAAGGGAAGGTGATGTGATTGATCCCTTTTGAATGTGGTTAGATCCACACATCACACATTTATTCAATAATTACCTTTAGAGCCTCTGCCACGTGCCACGTTCTGTGTCCCTGCCTCTAGGTGTGGGGTAGGGAGGTTCATGGGGAAAGGTGCCACTGTGTGGTGGTGACACATGACTCTCTCTGCACCATGATTAAAAGCTGTAGTCTCAGTTCCTGAAATGTGCATGTAAACCCATTACAACCTATTTCTTTTTCTCAGTCAAGAATAACCTTTGTACGAAGGTGTCCACCTGTGTGATGGCAAAGGCCGTTCCCCAGTGTTTCTCATGTAAGAGGTTTGGCTGTGACGTGCAGAACTAGCGGTGACATGCCTGGTGTGGGGCTTTCCTCGCTTGCGTGCCTGAGTGTTTTCGGAGGAGAGTCAGTGGTGGGATGAGTCATGCACGAAGCCATGGATTAACACTAAGGCCGTTTATCACTGATGTGTAATTGATGTTTAAGGCCGATTGCCAAAAAGAAAAACTGTAGAATAAAACCAATTTTAGAGCTATAAAAGATGAAGAGGCATGGAATTAGAGGCCAGACAGAAACACGTGATAGCATGCCAGAGATATGTCTTCATTCTCCTCACCCCACCTGGAGCTCAGGCAGAAAGGGCTAAGTCGTGCCAGAGAATTTAGCCACACATGGCACTTTTACAAGGCAGTTTCCATATTACAGGGTTGGGTTTCCCAAAGCACAGAGGGCATTTGGTAAGACCCTCCTGGTCTTCATGCTGGAGATAAAGGTCACAGCCTCACTTTGGCCCACCTGTGCTGACCTCGCATTCAGAGAGCTGAACCAGAGTATCAGTCGAGTCTCATGGGCTTCCCAAATAACTTTCATTTGGAACCAGAACAACCTTTAGGGATAAATGTAAGGACAGTGATATTCTCATAAATAATCTTTGTAAAAAGAGAAGACTGTAAACTTACACAAAGCCTCCCCAGGCATTTTTAAAGATTATTACCCAAAAAAAAGGACTTTGTTTATATATATATATATTTGATACAACCTTGTGAAAATGTTCCAGTCAACATAGCCAGGGTTTTACTTGTTTCCATCATGGTCCCTTACTAGCTCAATGGTTTTCTGCCAAAGAAAGTTAATGCTACTGAAAACACAAGGGGAAAATGTGGCCAAGTCAACTACAAGCATATCTACTTGGGAAATTCAGACAAAAAGTATTTTGCAGGGAGGTGTGCTTTTAGTCTGGTGATATTAATTATTCAGAAGATTTGAGGCAGGTGTAAAGCCAACATCCCTTTCAAGTTCGTTCTGATTGCTTGTCCTTATGGCAAAAATGACCTGCTCTCTTAGAGCAATGGCAACAGTGTTGAATTTTATCCGTGGCTTCCTCATGAAACCAAATCGTGCCCCTCTAACTGGATTTCTCCCGCTAGATGGCAGAGACTAGAATGGAAAATTTTTCCAACGATAAAGTCTTGCTGTCTTACCTAAAGTGTGACTCTGTCTTGTGAATTCTTACAGCAAATCCCCCCTTAATTATATTTCATTCCCCATCAACCTGGTGGTGTCTGGCATCTGCATGGGGGACATCTGGTACGAGGGGTGACAGGGTGCTTTGGGACTTGGTGATGGGAGTCTTTCCCTTGCTGGTCCCCCTTCTCACCATCCTTGGGGTGGCTTTGTGCTCTGGGTAGGGTAGGGGCCATCGTAAAGAGGACAGTAACTTAGAGGTTGTTTTCTTAGTTTATGTACAGGGAGCTTGTTTCTTATTTCAGGGTTTTTGTTCATTAGTTCCCTCCATATGGTGAGCTGAAGAGCTCATCTGAGGTGGAAGGGTTAGCAGAGCCCGGCACACCGGTGACTCCCCGGCCCCATTATTCAGGGGTCACCTGAGCAGGAGCCTCTCCTGAGTTGCGCGTCTCCCCTGAGCTCTTTACTGCTCATCTGCCCCTGCCCCTGAGGGTACGTGAGAAAGGAGAGGAAGCAGGTGCAGCAGGTGCCTTTTCAGTGTTGCTGCTTGTGCTGAAGTTAAGCTTCAAAATAGGCGTGGTGAGCAGGCACTGACTGCAAATGCCCCTTGCTGTGGAATGTGGAAAATTACCTTATTTGGGTGCGTCTGCTTCTGCATCCTGGTGATGCTAACGCCAAGGTTTGTTAGTTCCCACATAGGAAGAGTTCGTGTAACAGCAGCAGCTTTCAGAGACTAATTCAACCCCCACAAGCAGATCCTGTTCCCAGGTCAGTTTTGTGGTTGAAATGGAGATTCCTCCGACAGAGGTTTTAATCGCCACTGACCCCGAGCAATTTTGTCTCCGTTTTTGACACTTTACTATCTCGTACACCTGGAATCCAATAATTCTTCAAACTCTTCCAGAAGGAGTGAATTTCTCTAAAAGAAATTTGTGGTGTGTAATCCTGTGCTATGATCCTCAAAGATGCTTTTTTTTTTTTTGTGGTCACATTTTCCAAGTAAAGAAGCATTCTTAGAGCAAAAACTATTTTTAATCAAAAAAAAAAAAAAACAATAACAAAAACAAAAACCTCACCTCGCCCTATAAGGACCAGACAGAGGAGGGGCTGTGTGGGCTGCCCTGGGCAAGTCAGTGCCGCTGTTCCCGAGTCGAGCGTTCGGAGGGGATCCACCTGGAGGACCACAGCCCAGCTGCTTCAAGGAGTCGTCCTGCCTGGGAACCCGAGCAGATCAGGGTACAAGAAGTAGACAACTCAAACTGGAGTACGTTTTCATCTGTGATGTCTCCCTAAGCATCAAGTAGAACATTTCTTTGTAAGCATCTGAGGCTGATCTATAGTAACAGTGCCAGAGCATTTGCTGTCAAGACTAAAGGACCCTGCAGGATGGCTGGTTGAACACAGGTGCTGATCTCCTTGGCTTCCCAAGATCACCCTAAAATGAATGAACAGGAACTTATTTAAAGGTGTAGGGAGAACGAGGACATCTCGGGTGAACGTTCGGACCTGGCTGAATCAGAACAAACAGACTTGGTTTTGTGCAGTAAACAAACAATACACAATGCCTGCCTCCATCCCCCCAAATCAAGGGTTTGACACCAGAGTGTGTTCTTCGCTCACGCTGCATGTCCGACATGGGTTGGCAGGAGAGTCTGCCTGCAGTAGCCGCTCACAGAACTAGACTGACGGGATTTTATTGTTTACGTCACCTCTGCAGGAAGAAGGGAACACGGCAAATCAGGTCCTCTTACATACGCATCACTTTCACTCACACTTTCAGGGTCAGAGTGAGTCACATGGTTGCACAGTTTTAAGAGCAGGGAATCGCATGGCTACCGTGATTCCAGAGAGAGACCTGGAAATGTCTGGTGGCCAGCAGCACGACACAGCACCTATAGCAAACTTCCTTGCACTCTGGTGTCTTGGTTGCCAGCACATAAAAACTGTCCCTGCCCCTTAACTGAAAGCCAGTCCTGACCATCAGGAAACCACAGTCCCCTTCATCTGTGGGGGAATACTCTCCATGACCCCCAGTGGATGCCTGAAGCCGCAGACAGTACCAAATGCTATGTCTACTATATTTTTCTACATATGCATACCTGTGATAAAGTTTAATTTATCAATTAAGCACAGTAAGAGATTAACAACAATAACTAATAATAGAACAATTATAACAATATACTATAATAAAATTTATATGAATTATGGGTGAATGTCTCTCAGAATATCTTACCTTATGCATTTAATGTCTTTATCACACACTGTGGCCATACATTTTGCAGTTTGAGGTTCAACAGTAAAACTAATATGAATTTATTTTTCCTTCACACTTTCATGGATAGAAGGTTCTTTCTTACCATAGATCTTAGCAGCCTCAGCATATGATTTTTTTCTTTGCTGAAGTCAAGAACTTTTACCACTCCCCTTAAAGAAGTAACTTACAGCTTCTCTTTGGCACCCCCAAATTGCCAGCATCACTACTTTAGTGCTTTGGGGGCATTAAGTAAAATAAGGGTCACTTGAACAGAAGCCCTCTGATACCACAACCATTGGTCTGACAACCGAGATGGCTGCTAAGTGACTAATGGATGGGATACACTGGACAAAGGGGTGATTCACATCCTGGGCCGGATAGAGTGGGGTGGCGCAGGATTTCATCATGCTACGCAGAACAGCACGCGATTTAAAACGTATGAATCGCTTACTTCTGGAATTTTCCATTTAATATTTTCAGACTGTGGTTGACCACAGATAACTCAAACTATGGAGGGTATGGAGGGGCTACTGCATACAGAGACACCCCATCTATGGCATCGTTCTCAAAAGAGTCTGCACACAAATGAGACAGACCAAGATAACCCGAAAAGATGACCCATGGGGAAAAGCAAGATAACTCAAATAATAGAAGTTTAAAATCTCTAGTAACTATTCTTAGAAAGATTTGAGAAGTGATTTTTATCCATAAAACAAGTGCAGAATGCCATGAGAAGAAGCAGTAAGAAAACAAAAAGGAGCTCTCAAATAGTAAAACTATGACTGTCAAAAACCTGCGATAACGGAGGTGGGTATAGCTCAGTGGTAGAGCGTGTGCTTAGCATGCGTGAGGTCCAGGGTTCAATCCCCAGTACCTCCATCAAAATAAATAAATAAACCTAATTGCCCCCCCAAACAAAAACAAAAAAGAAATCGAAAATAAATAAATAAAATATTTTTTAAACCCTGTGATGAAAGTCACCATAAACAAAAAAATGACAAATGACAGAAAAAAAATGTGCAAGTCTAGTACATAAAGGGCTTGAGTCCAAAATATATTAGATGTTATAGTTACTAAAATATATTTTAAGACTGCTGTTTATCAAATAAAAGCAAAAGCCAGTGGGAAAAAGGGCAACACTCAGGAACCAGGCAGTTAACTGCAGAAGAGAGGCAACGACCAGTAAGTGTGTACTAGGACACAGAACAACGTTGATAATGAGAGAAATGCAAGTTAAGTCTATGTCACAACACTGTTTCACCTCTTGGATTAGCACATATTAAGAGGATTGATAATATCAAGTGCTTAGACGTCTGCAAATAAACATGTATTCTCATGTAGTGTTGGTTTGACTTCTGTATTAGTCAAGCCATTATGGAGGGTAATTTAGGTGTACATTTAGAATTTAAACTGCATGTATGTTTGAACCAGTAACGCTCACAGTTGGCCCGGGAATTCACTGTACCTACGCTCAAGAAGACACATACAGAACTGTCCACTGCACAACTATCTTCTAGCACCTTTGTAGAGATACAGTTTACCCACCATAAAATTCATTCACTTAATAAAGTGTGCAATTCGGGGTGTTTAAATACATGCACAGAGTTGTGCAGCCGTGACCATGGTCATCCCAGAAAGAAACCACACACCCAAACTGAAATAACTGCAGGAATTATCTTAGCAAAAGATAAACGTTATAAACAAACACAGTGTAGGGAATGATATAGTAAAAGTTGAAGTGGGATGTAGGAAAGTGAAGGGCAATGTAGTTACTCTGATTTCCTCATCTTTTAATATCCAGAGATTAAAATATTTCACTTATGGCTGGTGAGTCACATAATAGAGATGTGAATGTAATTAAAGGTTGATGGGAAAACATCAGAATAAAGAAGAAATAATGATTCGCTAAAATGTAGTGATGAAAGAAGGATGAAGCTAAGATACTGACCCACACACCATATTAGCCGTGATGGGTGTGATGACAGGTAAGCTGCTCTGAGGTCTTTGTTTTGTTTGGGAGAAAAACAATATGATCTCAATAGATGCAAAAAAGCACCTGATGAGCTTCAGTACCTCTTCATAACAAAAGCTCGTAACAAACTGTGGTGAAAGGAAACTTACCTAGTAAATGATACCCGTCGCATCCTCACAGCCGACATCATTTTCAGTGGGGACGTTTTGGAGGATTCCTGTGAGCATAATGAATGGGACAAGGATGCCACTCCCATGTGGCACACAACATGGTTTTGTAAGTTTCCACCAGAATGATGGAAAGAGAAGAAATTCAAGGCATAAAGGTCAGAAAGGAAGAAACAAAACTGACAGGTGGACACATTTCAGTTACCTATGTAGAAACCCAGCCGAAATAGGCGACTTACTATAAATGACAAGAGTGTTAGAAAGATGGCCAACTGTAGGCTGTATCTTACAAGATCAGTATACTTTCTATTGTATCCTTTAATAGCTTTTGAATTTTTGCACCTTGGGCACATACGGCTCAGCAAAACTTTATTTTAAAGTTGTCCTGGATCTTTTAAAACCACGTATGATATCCTCTTTGCCTGAAATGGTGTGAGTGTGTTTACATGCATTAAGAGAGGCTGAAAAGGCTGGTCACCCAAATAATACTTTCTTAAGGGTAATTTTCTCGGTGCAGTGTTGTATAGGTTGGTTTTAGTTTTTCCCCTTTTGTGGTTTGAATTATCGTCTACTGTATTTATATTGAAAGTAAAGCCATTTTTACTGTGAGAAAAGGAGGAAATAAATAAATCTCTCATTTTTAAAGCTCCCCTGCTGATTCTGATGAGCGCATTTGGGAACCACAGAGGCAACATTCATAATCTAATTTGGGACCATCATCTAAATTGCTGAAGCAAACGCGTATCACCCTTGTCTAAAACCCAAATGGAAATCAAAACAAAATGATTACCAGCCTGAGTTTCAGAATCTCACCATAACGCTGGGCCCATTAATTGACACAGTTGCCCAGTTAACCAGCCATCGGCCTGCCACTGACCACCTCCCTGGCAGCCTCAGTCATTTCCTCCCAAATCTCCACTGACCACCTGCTGTTCTGGGCACGTGTTGGGTCAGAGCATGGGCAGAAGGCCCTGGCCTCTGGGGGACCCCAGTATACTTGGAAATACTCAAGGAAGTGGACACAAGTACATACTGTGATCATTGCAGAAATGCCCCCAGGGCAGTGAAAACGGGAAATGATACACAGCATTGAGGCATTGGCTCTGTCACAGGGCAGGTAGCCCAGCTTCTGCTGGCCTCCCCTGGAATCAGGGGAAAGTACAAAATACAACAGAGAGCCAAGGAGTCCAGTAGATGAAGCCTCCAGGGGCGTCCCACACCCATGCTCCAGGGAAGTGCTGTTTACTCCGAATTCCAGGCTGTCTTCATTTGCCAGAGCGGTTGTAACCAAGTACACAAACCAGGTGGCAGGCACCACAGTGCTGGAGGCTAGCAGTCTGAGATCACGCTGTGGGCAGGGCTGGTTCTTTGTGAAGGTGAGGAAGAGCCTGCCCCATGCTTCTCTCCTCGCTTCTGGTGGTGGTGTGCTGGCAATCTGGCTTGTAGATGCACCGTGCGGATCTCCGCTTAATGTTTCCGTGGCATTCTCCCCGGGTACATGTCTGTGTCCAAAGTTCCCCTTTTTATAAGAGCACCAGTCATGTTGGATTAAGGACCCACCCTACTCCAGTATGACCTCATCTGAACTAATTACATCGGCAACAGCCAATTTCCAAATAAAGTCACATTTTGAGATATTGGGGGTTAGGACTGCAGCATATAAATTTGGGGGTGGGAAGGACACAGTTCAACTCATCACACATGCAAATGGTGCTCTTTGGAATTAGGGCAGCCAGGAGATTCTGGCCATAGAAGAACACTCTTTGTTACTCGACCATCTTGATTTCTCACAGCTCTGCTAGCCCCGCGGCTCTGAAATCACCTTCGGGCAGGGAGGGGGGCTATGGGGGTTGGGGGGAAGCTGTGGGGCCTCTGGTGCAAGGGTGAATGTGTGACTCACCTGTGTGTTATTCGTCACTGCAGGTTATATTGAAGCTGCTGTCATCCCAGCTGGAGCTCGAAGGATCCGTGTGGTGGAGGATAAACCCGCCCACAGTTTTCTGGGTAAAACAAAAATGATTTGACTCACGATCGATGTTCTGAAATTTGATTTGGACGATCAGACTGGTAATCTGGTTCAGCAAAATGCTGAAGAATGCTCTTGGGCCATTGGATTTACATTCCAGTTTTAGGTGTGATAACATAAGTAATCAGAGTGGACCAAACAGTGCTTTCATGTTTGGCTAAAGTGTAGCCACCCCCAAAGTGGATGAGAGGTGAGGGGAGAGGTCAGGAGGAACCACCAGCTTTGGACAGGAAGGAAGGAGACAGAAGAGGGAGCGAAAGAAGTTGTGAGGAATTGAGGGAGTGTAAGTCCCCCAAAGTAATCCCAGAAATGTTCAGCAGCCTCAGCCTGGGCAGCAGCGGAGCATCACCCCACCTGCAGGGAGCCCCTGTAGGTCGTCAGTGGCTCTGGTGATGACTATTTCTCTGGAAAAAGAATAATAGCTCTCAATCTAATGGAAACTCAAAAGAGCACTGATTTTCACTGAGTACTGTATACCCCAAATTCCCAGTGGCCAACTCCATTGACTTAAGACGTAAACACCTGTTTCTTCCTATGGAAGGGTTGAGTTCTAGTCCAGTGAAGGTCTTCATTGCCTTCGACAGACCGCACTTAAAGCCCAGGAAGAGTCATTTAGTTTAACCCCTTCTCAGCCACAGGAAACCCTCTGAATGCGTTCAGACTCAATCCCTGCCTTCTTCATCGGCCCCCACAAAGGTCACCAGGGTAGATCCAGTGCTGAGCTGACACGTAACTGTTCTTAATGCTGCCACAGGGCCAGCGTAAAGGGGGGTGCCCAGGGCCTGCCTCTGCTCAGTTCACTGGGGTGGGGCATGCTACAACCCATGTTTCCCCCTCCAGCCGTACCCCCACATTCCTGTCTTGGGTTAAATTTCATACTGGCAGTAGCTGACCTCCTACCCGGGCACCCCTCTCCTGAGCTTCCTCATGTTGTGATCCTGCATCTATGTTGCAAGGTGCTGTTTGAGTTTTTTGGGTTTTTTTAAATGTAAAACATGGTATTTCTCTGGCTGCCACCTTAAGAATTCAGTTATTTTGACTAAAATGAAGTTTACTCATGAAATGCTTTTATTTCAACTTTTATCACTGATGTTTTCTTTTTTTGTATATATGTATATATTTTTAATTGAACTATAGTCAGTTTTCAATGTTGTGTCAATTTCTGGTAGACAGCACAAAGCTTCAGTCATACATGAGCATACGTATATTTGTTTTCATATTCTTTTTCATCATAAGTTACTACAAGATATTGAATATAGTTCCCTGCACTTGTTGTTTATCTATTTTATATACATCAGTTAGTATCTGCAAATCTCTAACTCCCAGTTTATCCCTTCCCACCCACCTCCCTACTAGTAACCACAAGTTTGTTCTCTATGTCTGAGAGTCTGTTTCTGTTTTGCAAATAAGTCCTTTTTTTTTTTTAAGATTTCACATATAAGTTATATCATATGGCATTTTTCTTTCTCTTTCTGGCTTATTTCACTTATAATGACATTCTCCAGGTCCATCCATGTTGCTGTAAATGGTATTATTTTATTCTTTTTTATGGCTGAGTAGTGTTCCATTATATAAATATACCACAGCTTCTTTATCCAGTCATCTGTTGATGGACATTTAGGTTGTTTCCATGTCTTGGCTATTGTAAATAGTGCTGCTGTGAACATTGGGGTGCATGTATCTCTTTGAATTAAGGTTTCCTCTGGATATATGCCCAAGAGTGGGATTACTGGGTCATATGATAAGTCTAGTTTTTTAGTCTTTTGAGAAATCTCCATACTGTTTTCCATAATGGCTACACCAAACTACATTCCCACCAGCAGTGTAGGAGGGTTCCCTTTTCTCCACACCCTCTCCAGCATTTATCATTTGTGGACTTCTGAATGATGGCCGTTCTGACTGGTGTAAGGTGATACCTCATTGTAGTTTTGATTTGATGATTAGCGACACTGAGCATTTTTTCATGTATCACTTGATGTTTTCAAACCCATGCCTTTGTCCAAAATCCTGCCTCTGTAGATACAAAAGTAAGTCTTTTTCTAAATGATCTCTACTTGAAAAACCCACAGTCTAATAAGATGGACGCCTAACAAACCTCTAACAGGAAAGTTGACAGTGAAGACTGCCATCCTGTTATTGAAGGGTTAGGAGCCACTTACAGATACTAAGATAATCCTCACACACCTGCCTCAGAGAGAGGCAGGAGTGGGCACAGAAGCTCTTGTTTCTAAGTGGCCACACCAGGCTCACAGGCAGGTGGCCCCCTGGGGGTCCCTATGTGTCCCAGGCAGCCCTGCCCCCTCCTCCCAGCTCTCCCACCTGCTGTCCATCCAGCAGCCTCCCTGAGGCTGTAACAGCCACTGCTGTGGCCGCTGCTGGATTAGCACCTTGCCGTCCCTCAGGTTGACACCCTCATTCTCTTCATCAGCCCTGTGGTTTTGCCCACCTCCTGGCTTGGAAGCTGGCCTGGTCCAGCCTGGCACTCTTCTCTGCAGTTGTCCCAGCTGTCACTCTACAAATAGAACAGTGCTTCTAAATCCTTTCCAAAATGGGGCTTTGTGCTGCCCTTGGCAGCTTATTCAGAGGGACAGCCTTTTTACTAAATTCTCAAAGAGCCCCCCTCCTCTCTGCCCACCGAAGGGAATGGGGGCGACTTTACCAGTATGTGCTTCGGAAGCCCCATCACCCAGTGTCACCCCCCAAAGTTACTCTTTCCAGCGGGTCCATTGGTTCTCCCTCCCTACCTGGAGAGGACATTTCTGCTCCCTGGAGGCACTGGGTCTCTGTGGGAGGCTGACATTGCCTCTGACCCTTCTTCAAAACTCATTATTCCAGTACCCCAGGTGCTGGCTCACTTCCAAAGTCGGCTCACTGGTTCTGCCATAAAGCACCAGCAGGCAGGCGCCCTGCAGGTAAGTTCTGAGACTTCCTAGCACCTTCCTTCCAGCCCCAGGTATCTGGGGAAGATAGAAACGTTCCCTTGACTTCAGCTTTTCTGTGTGAAAGAAGAATGACAGAGGGATGTCAGAATCCTTGAGATCACTCAACATCTAATTGCTGTAGGGAAAATGACTTTTCTCCAGAACCCATCTTAGGGCCAACAAGTGACAGGATGCCACCCAGGGGAGCTGGCTCTCGTGATGGTCCTTCTCAGCTCCGGAAGCCTGAGGACCACACGGGCAAATGATAGCACGGACATTGACATTAGTGACTCCCAGTCATTGAGTCCTGCTGTACTTTGAAACCTGACCCCTAGTCCCGCCTAGAAACTGTACTGCAGAGCATGGTCATGCCTGTTTCACGGAGGAGCAAACTGAGGCTGTAGGAGGTCAGTAGCTTGTCGGAGGTCCTCACTTCCTCTGGGCCTGCTGCAGGTCAGAGTCTCCCAGCATTCCTCTGAGGCATCAATCGTGGTCAGAGATCAATTGATGGGGACAGTTTTTCATCAGGAGGACACATGTGAAACGTGTCCATTGGAAACCTACTTCGGTGTGTGGATTTCAGAGAAGCAGACCTCCATTCTGAGGAGATTGGTTCAATGTCTCAGGGCAAATGCTCAGCCCCCCGGAAGCGCTGGACCTCCCTGGGCGGTTGGGACTCTGCCACCTCATCTTATCCACAGATCAGAATCCCAGTGTTCCAGGGCCTGGTGTGTGCACGAGGGAAATCCAAAGGTGGTCCACGACTGTTATATTTCTAAAGTTAGTTCCAGTGAGCCTTGTTTCCACTCGGGGCTGGGTGCTTTGGAAGTCAACCCTGTGTAACTTTGAATTGCTCTCACATTTGCTGGGAGCAGTTCCTGAAGAATTTCACCCCACCTACCTTCAACCCACGCTGCCTGGCTTTCTGCTCAAAACCACCTGGAACAGGAAATGCCTCTGCAGTTTGCATCCAGAGCTGAGAATGGAGCTGGCAGAACTCCGAGTGGAAATAAAAGGAGCTGACTCCTTGCCAGGACGAGAAGTAGGTTGAATGTGGGTCAAGTCGTCCAGTGGAATCTGCGCGGGAAAGAGACAGAAAGGAGCCTGGCTTCTTCACGTGCAAGAGGAGGGCGTGTGGGCAGGTCTGCCCTCCTGCCTCTGCCTCCAGCCAGCTCCAAGGAGGAGCTGGGCCCTCCCAGCAGGAACGCCCCCTCTTCGTTCCTGGGAAGGGCTTACAGGCTTCTCCCACAGTGTCCGGAAGCCCAGGGACAACGTGTAGGTGTCCACAGAGAGACAGAAGGGCCCTGATGGAAACACGTTCGCCACATGGCCTCACGTTCTGGGTCGTCGAAGAGGTTTTGTTCTGCTGTGGTAGCAAGGGAGGGTGGGTACCCATCCTCACCCGAGACAGTTGCTCTAACTGCCGAGAGGCTTCTGATGGCTTCTTAGCAGAATGCACAAACACAAGCACTGTTCTATTTGAGACAGAGTTTAAAACATCCAACCTCTGGCCGAAGCAGGATCAGCAAGCGAAAACCTCCTCCCCAGATCAGAACTTCAGACATCACAGGTAGAAGAATCAAGTCGCTCAGAAATTCCCTTTGTTCTTAACTCTAGTATTTCTCCATCAAAGCAGAGCATTTGTCATCATCTTAATAACTGCTGCTGAGTTTTGAGGCCCCCAAATCCTGATTTTAAGTACAAGCAAGTCTCAAAATGCTTACAGATGAAGAAAGCTTGCATATACCCTTGATGCCCAAGGAGTGAGAGGAACGGGAGCTTAGAGGACGCAAAATGTACTTACTCTGGGGGAGCCTTCCGTAAGAAAAAGATTACCTTATATACAGGACCTTGGAAAGGACTCAAGCACGCGAGGGGCCCCGGAGCAATGGCCTCCCTGCTTCTCGCAAACCCTGCTTTGTGAAGCTCGCTCTGGGGTGGGGGATCCTGCAGACGAGCCGGGAGTGATCTGCTCTCTCGCTGCCTGGAGCTGACACGGCCCCACAGGTGGTTTTCTCATCACACTCCACACTGAACCTGTGTATTCACCATCAGTAGTGACCTTGATGTTCCAACAGACCCTCTGAGGCTGCAGTCTTGCCCTTTGGAAGGACTGTCAGGTGCTAAATTCTGATTTTCGCAGGAAGTCCCGATTTCTCAGCATGGACCACAGTGCCCTGCAAAGGTTGTATCTTGCTCACCAAATTTCTCACACCAGAGTCAGTAGTTTTGAAGTGATTCCCATGCTTCTTGGAACTGCTGATCTCATTGTAATTCTGCCTCTGAGTTTTCCTCCCACTGCAAAATACGTGAGATTGTCACCGCGATCAGACTGTTCTGACGAGGGGGTGCTGGCTTTCAGACTGGGTGCCGATGGCAGTTGTAAAGCTGTATTTACAGTGCCTGGAAGCTGGCAGCCGCCATGGAGGCGGCCACAGCAGAGCCTGGCACACAAAGTTTATTCTTTCTGGGGCCATCAGAGCCCCCCACACCCAGACCCTGAACTCGTGACCGTGTGAGATTTCACCAGTTCAGCTCCAGACTGGGACCTCCAAAGCAAAGACAGGTGCCTTCAGAAGTCCTGGGAGTGCTCTGGCGGCGGTGTGTGGATGGTAGAGCTAACTGTTCTCATCTCTTCCCAGCTCTGCGTTCACTGAGCTCAGGTGGATAACTTGAAAAACTTGAAATCCACCACGGGGATGCATTTACTCCTGGCATAGCGACAGACACCGTAAATCTAGGCTGCTTTGCCCAGAGAGCTGGTCACCAGCTCTGCACTGACTGGCATGTTCCTCCCAGTCCCGCTGTTGGCCTTTTCTGGAGGAACCAGTGAGCCACAGCCTGCCTCTCTCACTTCCCCTTCCCTGTTCCTTGTCCACACTCACTCCTCCACGGCCTCTCCCGCCCACCCTGCAGACCACCTCCCTCAGCCCTCCCCCTACTGACAAGCAGGACCCTGCTCTGGGGATGAGGAGGTGGCACGTCCCCATCCTCAGCCGGCTTTGCATCTGTCCCATGTCTCGCCCGCAGCAGGCGCCTCCATCGGCAGAAGTGAGGTTTCCCCTGCGGCCCCCACACCTCTGCACAACATTTCTGTGGATGGTTTTATAATCGGCTCCAGGTGTGCCCTCCTGCACTTTTTCCAGTCCTTCCCTCTCCTGACCTCCCAGATGTTTGACTTTTGGCATGGTGGTGGGGTGGTTTTCAGTTTATAATCCAGTAAGTCCTTTTAAAGCACCTTCAAAACAAGGCCAAGTGAGAGCCACTTCATCCTGAATGAAGTGCTGGACAGGAGCAGGGCCCGGGAGAGAGCGTTAAGGCCTGGATAGGGTGTGCCAGGCCTTCTGAATCTCTGAGGGTATTAAGCTTAAGGATCCTGGGGTGATTTCTAGGAATCCACACCAATAATTTCCTTTCCTGACCTACCCCACCTCTATCATGGTTAGTATTTTTAAAAACCCGACCTCTTAAAGTCACATATGAGAGCCAGACCCAGTTCTCAATTGCTAAGTATCAGCTTCAGGCACCGCTGGATCCAGGGGCTTAAAATGATCTCAGGGGAAACAGTGTCTCTGTCCTGGCCCTGCTGTCATCTCTCAGTTGACGTTAACCTGGGGGGCCTCTTCTTGGGCACTGGCAGACCTAGACTTACAGCGCGTCTCTGGGCCACCTGTGGAAGGAAAGCTGCTTCTTCCCGAGGTGAAGGAAAGTCTTGGGATCGACTCTTACTGTCCGGGGCTGGGTGATGGGCCCACAGCTGGAGCTGGGCTGGAGTTTGGGGTCAGCCCCATGTGACTCAGGGAAGGACATCTCCCCAGAGGCTCCTCTGGGTTTGTCACTTGAAGAAGAAGAGGAGAATGCCGGGAAAGAGCACTCAGATGTCCACAGCAGCCCTGAGACAGGAACAAGGGCAGGGCCCCAGGGCAGGGCACCGAATGTGGGGCCGGTGGGGCCTGAGCGCGGGCTGAGACCGGAGGAGAGCAGCCGCCCCAGCACGCCCCGGTCCCTGTGGGAGGCGGGTTCTCTGGGGCGGTCCCAGCATGACGGTGGTCAGCGTCAGCTTCAAGGAGGCTCATTCTGCTCATTCTGCTCACCTCTCTGACTCCAGGTTACAGGGGTTTGCCACACGCTTCAGTGTCCCCACCCCAGTGACAATGCCAGTGAGCCTTCTTTCTCCTTCTTCACCGTCCTAGCCTGTCTGTGTCTCCCGCCTCCTTTTCCCAGTCAGACTTCCGAAAAGAATGTTCCTTCACCTTCCACTTGCTTCTCCACACAGGGCAGCGTGCCTCCCTCCCTCCATCCCCCTGCACAGAAGCAGATCTGGGCGAGATCAGTCCTGGCCTCCGAGGGCCGGGAGTGACAGCCCCCGCTGCCCACGCGCTTTTCCTGCAGTCACAGCTCAGGGCACCTCCTGCAGAAGCCCTTCCCCACCCGCCCCAGTCCCTGCCCCCTCCCCTCAGCCCCACGCAGGCCCTGGGCTCACCTCTGAGCTTATGAAAGTGTATTATGTTTATCCGTTTTCTCACTCCTCCTCTCCAAACACTGAGCCCCTTAGGGCAGGAGCTATGTCTTCAGCACCAGCTCCCAGGCCCTCAGAGAAAGAGGTGAGGGGCCCGTCAGGGGGATGTGTCGGCTGCTCCATGTGCTTCCCTGGCTTGTTTTTACTGAGCCTTTTCTTAGAGGACTCTGGCCCCTCATTTGTCTGTGCTGTGTGCTAACTCCCACCAGCCTGTGCTAATTCCAAAAACCAAGTTGACGTACGCTCGTGCAAGAAACAGTTTTCCAAACCTTCAGAGAAATAGAGCAGCGAACGCCCGCATGGCCTTTGCCTAGATACCCCAGTAACTGACATAACCAAACGCATTTTCAGGCTTTTAGTGCGTTGGAAGCTTTGGAAATCTGTAAGGTTGGTTATTTGTATCAGAAGATATAGAACACGAGACCCCGCAGTGTTCCGAGCTCGAAATTTGTTCTCTTTGAGAACATGGGTGACATTTGCACATTTCAGCAGCTGTCTTAAAACCTGACTGATGCTCTAACCTAAGGAATGTGGGGATTAAAATGGCCAGGCTGAGGAGTGTGCTGAGCCTGGTCTGTTCACGTTTGGGCCTCCTTAGTAGCTGTGTGACTCGAGGCAGGTTCCTGACCTCACCTGTGAAGAGGAAAATGACCCTTTTCTTTACCTTAGAGAGTCGTAGGGCAGATTTAATGGGTAAAAAGCGTTCGAGGGAGCTCAACCAGAGAACGTGCCCATTAAGTGGGGGCTTTGTAGCTTGTGAGAGGAGCAGAAATGTTGAGTATCCCAAGATTCTCACTTCCTTTCAGTAGCCAGGAAATTTCAATAGTGGGTAGAATTTCTGGAAGGGAAGAGCTGGGTTCCAAGCGGTAGAGAGTTCTCTTTTCCAAGCCTTCCCTGGAGCCCCATCATCCTCAGGCCACTCCCTGTGCGCAGCTGCCCTGGATAGGGAACCCCTCCTGGAAGCCACTCTGCTGGAAAGCCGCCCTTCCTCCCCTGCCCTGCTCCTTTCGTTCTCTTGGCCATTCCTGTAAGCGCAGGAGCATGCGTCCTGACTGTGCATCTCCCCGCCGGGAGCCCGCAGGGACCATCGTTTCCTGGAGACGAAGAAGCAGAGGCCAGCGTCCCACAGCTGCTTGTGGCCTGACTAGGACTGGACCCAGTGGATCCGAACCCAACCTGGGGCTTGCAGACTCAGGGTTAACTGAAACCATTTTTGGGTTTCAAGTCTCATTATCCAAAATTGGTACTAACTGTGGGCATTTTATTTCTGGCCTCAGTAATAGAGATGAGGGAATGGGTTAGAACCTGACTTCACTGGTGGTGGACAGAGCCAGGGTCCCGAGGTGACTGGAAGCATCTGGGGCATCGGGGGTTCCAGCTCCACTTGCAGCGAGCTTGGCGCTGGACTCAGGGTGCGCTGAGTCTCAATTTTCGAGCAACATAAAGACTTGCTGTCACCTGTTTTCGTCTGCCACTTTCTCCTAAATGCCAGAGTAGGTTCTCATTAGTTTTTTTCTTTCCTAAATAACAAGACAAATCAAAACACCAGAATTTCACTGCACTGTGCTCCCACATGAGAACTACATGGCTCTAAGCCCGAGGAAACAACAAAAAGTCCCTGGTGAGTGAATGATCAGATATGGCTTGTATGGAAAACCGAATCTTTGCCGTGGCCGATCAGGAAAATGTCCATTCCTTGTCTCTTTCAACACTTTTTGTACTGAGTGGAAGTGTGAGTGAGCAAAGTGTAAATCTGAATTCCACAGATCCAGGGCTGGGAGCATCCCCGCCACCCACACGGCGTCAGTTGACCCTTATGGCCACACTTGTAGGCAGCTCAGGGTTCCAGACTCGCATATTTAGTGACAGGACACTTGTTTCTAGAAGGAGCATCGACTTTACTAATGTAGGGCTATCAAATCCCTAAGAGATGTTGGAGTTAGGCTACCCTCGAAAAAGCCCCACATAGGTAACAGTAAAATGAACTGAATTTTGCTGAAGCTGCAAAACCCATTTTGTAGCCTTGGATGTATTAAAATAGAATCCATTCAGCAGGCAGAAAACCCTCTACTCTGAAAGTTCAGCAAAATGTGATGGGGCTGTGGCTGTCTCCACCAGCTGGCACTCAGCCCCGCACCTCCACCGTGTGAGCTGATTCTCAGACAGCAGCCCATGCATCGAATGTGCGGGAGTCACGACCACTCTCTCTCCAAGGGTTCTGGGGTCACGAGCTGCTCGCTCCTTGTGAGCCAGGCTTCTGTTCTCAGGACACAGGAGGCTCCCTTTCCCTTACTGCGGGCCCCTCTCCCCTCCCCGCTGGAGGTGGGAGGGTGAGGCTTCTGACCCAGACGCAGGACACGCAGACTCCCCTTCAAGGACAGACTGACTCCCCCTGATTCCATGGTGTTCCGTTTTCTTTGTAGCTCTCAAAGACTCCAGCAAGAGGTCCATCAACAGTGACTGGAAGATAGAGCTCCCCGGAGAGTTCCAGATCGCAGGCACGACCGTTCGCTATGTTAGAAGGGGCCTGTGGGAGAAAATTTCTGCCAAGGGACCAACCAAATTGCCTCTGCATTTGATGGTAATATGCTATGCTTTTGTGTTTGTCTTAAGACTGACAGCTCCAGGAGGTCTACCAGTTGACTTCTTCCCTGGGACCCTGGCAGAAAAGACACATGGTTCCTGGTGGCTTACCTGGCCACCTGCTGCTCAAACCTTTCTCTTAGTCTTTTCTTGCCTAATCCCTTTCCCCTCTCAAAACCTTGCCCTAGCTCTCTGTTGGCAGAACTCCCATCTTTTTCAAACGGAACTGCCTCCAGGAAGGAAATGCTTAGCCATGTGGCAGCTAGGCAGACTTGGCTTCCTTAAGCAGACAGCCCCACTCAGAGTCTGTGTTTTCATGTCGGATGGCAGAGATCCGCCCCGCAGTTTGTAGATCCACATTGGAAACTACCTTTTGGAAGTGAGCAGTTGACTCTATTTCCAAACCAACATCACTCAGATTTTCCAGACTTGGCTTATAAAAAACATTGAGGAAATGGGGGCGAACCAGGTTCTGCTGTGACATTTACTCCCCGGGTGTTCTCAGGAAGCCTGTGCAGTTGGGCCAGATCAGGGCACCCTTGTCTCACTTGTTGTTCCCCCGGAGGACCCCATGCAAACCACTTAAACTCCTGGTTGTGCTGCCCTTGAAGAATATTAAAGATCTCCACGGAAAGAAATGCCACTGTTTCCTTCTCAGGGTCCAGGAGTTCTCGTGGCTAATTTCTGATAGCTTGAAATTACTGATTCTGTATCTCTTTCCAAAAAATTGAGATTGTGACAGCTTGTGTATCTGTAATCAAAGTGCTTGCCAAAGTGTCTCCTTGGAAGTTAGTTCCCCCAGTTAATTTGTGGTCACTGGCAACCTGCAGCTGTTCAAGATTAGGTGACACCCAAAGGATTCCCAAGTTGTCTCCCAGGGAACCTCCTGAGGGGACCAGCTCTGCATGTGAGCAGAGATGTCATCCACGATGGCTCTAACCCTGTTCCAATTTCTGATGAGGGCAAAGAGAGCCAGTTTCCACGCATGAGATAAGCTGTCCGGAAATCTGTCGGTGCAACACTCAACCCACTAAGTCTACTGCTGGTGTATCCCTGCCAGTCAGTTTCTGGGATCTAAGAACCTGTACCTGAGCCATTTCTCTGTGATTAGATTGTTTCCGAATCTAAGTAATTAGAACAAATCCTCTGGTCTTGATTTAAAAGCAGTCATTCAGAGGGACTAAAAGACGAAGCCAGAGACAAGATAAAATCCATATAGCAACATGACCTGTTAGCATGTGAACTTGCTTTTCTAGCAGACACCAAGATGGGTCTATTTCCCCTCTTTCCCAAAAGCTTTCATAAACTGTGAGTGAATCATCAGCCCATTAAAGCAAGTGCCCAGCCTGGATTCATTCAGACCATGATAAACAAAACTCAGGGAAAACAGCAGTTGTCACCACTGAAGTGGCAGCCCTCTTGAACGTGAATCTCCTTTCTCTCTTGAAATATGATTGTCACTTTTAGTTTTTAAACCTCGAAATGAGAGGTGCCCCTCAGCCTGTAAATAGAAGTCCATTGTCCCCTAACCGGGCTGTGCACACTGCTTTCAGGGTCAGGAGCACTGGCAGAGCCACGGGGACCTGCATTTGAAACCAATTACGCACACGCACACACAAATTATACATGGCTACAAAATTGCATGAAATTGGTTTCATATGGATTCTCAATTCACCAGCCTTATTCCCATACTGAGATAATAAAGATCTCTTTTTAAAGAGTTTCTTTTTTTTTTTTTTTAACTGAAGGCATTTTTCCAAATGCATTACTGCAAGTTTATTTTTTTGGAGCAGTGAATGTTTATTCAGTTCAGGCTGTTCTCAGCACCCCACCCCGACCCTGCACCTCCAGGCCTTGGAAGGGAGGGAGATGTTTGGGACGGAGGGTGGCTCCTGTCACCCTCCGTCCACCTGGCCCACACGGTCCACCTGGCCTTCCCCCAGGCAGGTCCAGCCTCATCCATCTACTCACTGGCTCCCTGCCATTCACTCCCGGCTTTAAGCCTTGAGCCAGGACATCATCATCATCCTAGTTCCCTTCGCAACAGGAAGGCTCATGCATCCTTGACAGACATGCCCAAGGTTCCCCTGCAATGGGCTGTGTCTACCCTTGAGCCAGCCTCACCCATCCCAGTGATACATAGCAGCGGCATGAAGAGTGGTGTTCATTTTCGGAAAAGTAGAGCAACCCTCCTCGTTCAGATGCCTTTTTAGAAAAAGCAGTATCTGCGTCTTTCTTGCCTGCAAGGACAGCTTTGCGAGTGACTGTGTGGGAACGGGCACTTTGCACGGAGCAGCTCTCCATGTGAGGCGCTATTAGAGCCCACAGACTTGCCCATCCCCCAGTTCCTCCTCTAACCCAGTCCTCTCTCCCGTGGGACAGAGCAGAACTCCCTGCCAGTGGTTTACAGGTGCTCCTGCTCCCGGGTTGAGTCTCTGGAGAACCCAAGACTGAAATAAAGAAGTGCCCCTCAATTGAACCTGTTTGGAGACCCCGAAAAGAGCTGGTTATCCCTGGTAGGGAGACAGCCACAGCATGGCTTGCCTTGCGCATTCAGCAATCCTGTGGGCTTTTGCTTGATTTTAAAATGGCCTTTTATTTTGCTGCTGATCTAGGTGTTGTTATTTCACGACCAAAATTATGGAATTCATTATGAATACACCATTCCCGTAAACTACACTGCTGAGAATCAAAGTGAACCGGAAAAACCCCAGGACTCCTTGTTCATCTGGACCCACAGCGGCTGGGAAGGGTGCAGCGTGCAGTGCGGAGGAGGTGAGCAGCGTGGTCATGGGCTCACTGGGTAGGGGGTTTTGCAAAGGAGGGAAGAGCGAATTCGGGGCATTCCAAGGCCAGCGCACGGAGCCTGGGAAAAGCTGGCCACGCACCTGTATGTCCATGGGAATGTAACCACGTCCCACTGCAGATCTCTCTGCAAGACACTTGGGCAGAGTTTCCAGACTCCTGCAGGTTAGAGCTGTGCCCACATGGCTGCTTTGCACAGGACCCTTGGGCTCTGATCTGAATGTAAGTATGGCTATGTCACAAGTGTGACAGGTGACCCTGGGAATGAACAGGACAGGCCTTCCTCTGTTGCCATTTCATAGAGGGGTACCAGAAGATGTTTCTGACCCTAAAATACCCTTTCCTCTTTGCCATAGTCACCAGTGGGTATATAGTGGAACCAACAGTAATACAACAGAAAGAAAAAGCCATCCAAGTCCAGTGAACCTTTCAGAGCATGAGTCCTGACTTCGTGACTTGCCTCCATGTTTTAGCAAATGACCTACCCTCTCTGCACCTACATTTCCTCACCTCTGAGACTGGATGTTCAGCCGTCACACCCACTGCAAGGAGGAAACTGTCAAACACAAAAATCAGTATGAACAAAAGGCATTGTAGTCTGTACTGTGTTGTTCAGGAGGAACAGAGGAAGTGATACAGGAAAGAGAATGTGGGGCGAGAGGATGGCCATGTCCCAGGTCTCAGTTGAGTCCCTGGGATGTGCCCCACCAAGTGAGGGCCCTTGGCTTCACGCAGGAAAGAATTCAAGAGTGAGCCACAGTTGAGTAAATGTAGATTTATTCAGAGAGAGCCATAGACAGAGGACAGGCTGTCTCCGAAGGCAAGAGAAAGGACACAAGGTGTGGGTGTTGGGTGCTCAGTGTAAAGTAAAAGTAGATACACACTCCATAGAGAGCGATCCATCTCATTCAGAAGGTAGAGTGGCCACCAAGTGCGGTGTTGCTAGTTTTTATGGACTCGGTAACTTCCTAACAAGTGCTAAGATTATTCCAACTTCTTGGGGAGGGGTGGTGGTTCCCAGGAACTGGGCCGCCACTCACTCTTTGACCTTTTATGGTCAGTCTCGAAACTGTCATGGCGCCTGTGGGAGTGCCATTTACCATGTTAATACATTACCGTGAGGGTATAATGAAGCTCAAGGTCTACAGGAAGTCAAATCTCCCACAATCTTGGGCCTCAAGGCCTTTTGGGAGTTGGATCTTCCGCCATCTTGGTGTTAATGGCTGTGTCATTCTTTGAATGGCCGTGCCCTTCCCCCTTCCTTCCTGTCTCAGAAGCTTCCTGAACTCTTAGGCAGCAGCCCCTTAGTACAGTGTACTCTGTCACCCTGACAGACACACAGCGGGGTCATGGAAGTGGGGTGCAGGCTGGGTGGATTTTGATGGGCACCGAGTTAGGACAGAAGGTTGACCTAGACTCTGGAAAGCCAACCCAGAGGGTGGGCTAGCAGCGTGGAACATGGGCACAGCCTCACCAGCACTCAGCTCTGCCTGGCTCCTGACCGTGAAGGTGATGTTTGTCAGATATCCAATATGTAGATTCTCGTTTACCATTAAAGTGACTTGTCCCACTTCTCAGGGGTAGGAATTATAGCCATAGCATAATCGGACCCGTCAGACACTTGCCAGGGTCAGCTGGGAATCCCTTCCCTCTTCTGCACGTCTGGGCTGACTGCCTCCACTGTTTGTTCTCAGCCTCTTCCTCAAGCAGCCCCGTAGGGCCCCGTCATCCTTCCACGCTGCCCATATCCCTGATTGCACCAGACTTTCCTTCAGGGGCAACTTACTGCAAACTGAGCATGGCCCCAGTGGGAGAGTTAGCAGGCCCCCGTCACCTTGGGGGAGAGGGGCTGCCGTCTGCTGCTGTCACCCCTGGCCCAGTGGCATCCTTTTACATCACTGATGACTCCCAGCTCCCTGACCTGCAGCCCTAACTGAAATCTGGTTTGAGGCAGCTGTATGCTTTTTTGCTGACACAAGTTTAGGGCTCCATAATTTTGAGTCATTCCCACATGACAGATTCCCCAGGAGACAGACCCAAGGAGCCTGGGATCCATAAAGTTGTACTTGACAGCCTGTTAACCTTTGATTGTGACGTTTCCCAAATGATTATAATGGCAATAGGGATGTAGCTAACCTGAAGAGTTAACCCCTCCCAGGCTCTGTTCTAAACACTTTAAATGCATCAATCAATTCCTTTCAACCATCCCTGAAGCACCCTAAGGCTTAGGGAAGTTAAGTGAGTCGATTCAGCAGAGGAGACGGAGGCACAGAAACATGGTCCATGCTATGATCGCAGTGCTAGTGATCAAGCCAAATTTGAACCCAGACAGCCTTGCTCCAGAGGCTGCCCATCTCGCTCCCAACCATTCTCCACCACCCACCCTCCCAACAAAGTCATGACCAAGCAGCAGGGGGGTGCTTTGGGAACACCCAAGAGAATGACTACATCCAACCGGGGTGACCGGTCAGGGAAGTTTCCCAAGAGCAGGTGACACTGGGCATGAGTAGCAGTTGATGGGCAGATGAATTCTCAGGTTGGCGGTGGACTGCCTGCCTGGAGGACGCAGGTCTGTGTCCTTCAGACTAGCCTTCCTGTTTCTCACTTCTCTCCAGCAAGTAGGGATTCTGTAATAGATAGCCATCATTTCTGGTGAGGGCTGATGTACAGGTATTTGATCAAGACCATAGACTTTAAACATCTAATTAACAGAGGTAGAGATTGGCAATTTTTGTTGGAAATTAAAGACCCAAATCAGAACTTTGGCCTCAGTGAATCCCAAGCTGTCCAAGGACACAGCTGATCTGAAGTGTTACTTCTTTCTGATCCTGTTCTGGAATCTTTCTCCTGCCCCGTGCTGCCCCTGCATGTCTTATACACCCTCATCCCTAAGATTCTCCCTCTCTGTCAAACAATAAGACGTGACAACAGTCACCGTAAATGACAAACTGACCAAAAGATGTACCTGAACACTCCTCCGTAAGGTGACTGAATGGCCTTTCCAGGTGAGTGTACCACAGCCTCTCAGTTCTGTGTGGTTTGGTTTCCAGGGGAACGCAGAACCATCGTGTCCTGCACAAGAATTATCAACAAGACCACAACTCTGGTGAATGACAGTGACTGCCCTCAAGCGAGCCGGCCAGAGCCCCAGGTCCGAAGGTGCAACTCCCACCCATGCCAGTCACGGTAAGCAGCTGTGTTCTCCACCTTGGACCCTCCAGGATCAGGGCACCAGCACGCGGGGACGGGGTTGGGGGGGCGGTGATACATTTTAATGCCACAGTCCTGCTTGGTGTTCCGTTGTCATTGCTAAGTGATTTCTGAAATTCTGGCTAAGTCGGAACTTTGATGGAAGTATATCGTCCTCACTGTAAGGCATCTTATAGAAGGCCATTAAGAACATCTCATGAAAAAAAAAAAGCCATCTCCTCACACTTTCAAATGGTACACGTCACCTCCTCCCCCAGGTTACATTGTCATGGAGAAGAAGGAAAGAAAGTCAGAGTGTGAGTACCCATGAGTAAGTGTGCACAGGTTAGTGTCTGTGATGGGCTTGTTTCAGTGGCTGAAATTAACATCAGAAGGTTATTTATTATTTGGGACCCATCAGAACTTCTTTTCCAACCCCAGCTTTCATGGTCATGTAACTCATGTGCTCCAAAGTGAATTCTCTTGGGCTGTCAGCCAAGATGAATTGTGTGAAATGTGTTCGTCTGTTAAGCCGCCTTATTTCTGTTTTAGTGGGACTTTGCATATGACTCTGCTGTATTGTGTAATATCACTCCTGGCCTCCCGTTCTGCCCTGGGTTGAGGTGCATGGTTTCTATTTTGTGGTTCTGTGCAGCAGGTGAAGGCATGTTTAGCTTTTTTCAAGAGGCTGGACTTTTGACCTGGCAGCTTTTAGGGCTTCTTCACCTCAATTTGTACCACTCGTCTAGTGCAGAAATTTCACAAAGCATTTAATTTTTCCACCAACCCTTGTTTCTTTGTCAGACTGGTTGTATTTGTGTGAATGAGAGAGGGAAGACAGGAGGGAAATCAAGATGAGGCTTGTTTCATTGGTTTTATGTGGTCCTTGGCAAACTAAGAATGAAATTCTACCCTTGTGCTGAAGGCCATGAGGAGCATGGCTCAATTCAGGAAGTCTTGAGCATCTTGGGTGTGAGCAACCCTCCAACAAACCCATCCATCAGTCAATCAACATCCATCAGTCAATCACACAGTCACACACACATGGGCCCAAAGAAGGAAGGACTTGCCACTCTGAAGACACAAGGATTAGACAGGCCATAGTCTCTTCTCCTGAAAGCAGAGAAAACCTGACTCTTGTGATATGGTTAGAAAGTGGGGTAAGTGACAGAGAAGTGACTTACTCTAGAAGAGGAGAGGTCAGCATGGGTTCAAGGGCATGACTGAAAAAGAAAGATCCTAGGCATCCATTGAAGAATTATATTTTTCAATAATTCATTCATGTTTTCAAGCTGTTTTAGTATCAAATTATTTTCTTAACTATGCTCAGGAGTGAAATACATGAAACATGAAGTCAGAATTGCTCTGATTGGATTGAGACACTTATATGATGGGGAAGAGTAGCCTAGAGCACTCCGCCTTCCCCTCAGCTCATGGTAGGCCCCCTGGCACCTCTGTGAAACACCAAGGAATAAAGTTTAAAAATTGTCAGTCAAGGATGCTGCTTCCCATAAGGATGGAGTAGCTTGTTGTGGACCAACCCTCAGCTTTTTCCTAGAATGGTACTCTAGAGCTGTGCTGATCAATATGGTAGCCACTAGCCAGTCCAAATCAAAATATGCTGTAAATGTAAAATGTGTACCAGATTTCAAAGATTTGGTATGGAGATTGTAAAATATCTTTGGTTACATGTTGAAATAATTATATTTTTGGATACATTGGGGTCATTGTATCCAAATACATGGATTACATGTTGAAATAATTATATTTTGATACATTGGGTCACATACAATATATTATTACTCTTTATTAATATATTAAAGTCACCTGTTCCTTTTACTTTTTTAAGGTGAATAGTAGAAAATTAAAATTACATATGTGGCTCACATTTTATTTCTATTGAACAGCACTGCTGTAGATTAACATAGCATTCACAATGCTCAGAATACAATCCAAAATTACTAGACATACAAAGAAACAGAAAAATATGACCCATACTCAAGAGACAAGGCAATTGATGGACACTGACTCCAAAATGAATGTATAGGTTGGGATTAGCAGACAAGAATTTCAAAGCAGCTGTTATAATTATGCTCAAAGACGTAAGGAACAATATGACCATAATCAGTGAGCATATATGAAATTTTATCAGAAAAAAAGACACTCTGCCGAAAAAGAACCAAATTTTAGAACTGAAAAAGACAGTATCTGAAATGTTTTTTAAAAAATCACTTGATGGGTCTAACAGATTGGAGATGATGAAAAAAAGATCAGTAAACTTGAAGATGGAGGAACAGAAACTATCCAGTCTGGAAAATGGAAAGAAAAGACTGTTGGTGATGACAGAAACTCAAGTGACCTGTGGAACAGTGTCAGCCGTTTTAACATAAGTATAATTGGAGTCACAGAGGGAGACGAGAGGGAGAATGGAGCAGAAAATCAAGTTGACAACAATCAAGAATTTCCCAGATTTAGTAAAAGACAGATTAGAGGTCTTGAGTATTTCAGCTAGATTCCAGGTGAATTCAAAGCTCCATAGCAAAGCCCTCTGACCATTATACCAAGTGGACCAGTGTAGCACCTTTATGATTTTGCCACCCACAGATTTTCCAGGAGAGGACTCTGTTGCACTACAAAATTAACCAGAAAATTGTGTAGGAAAACACCTGCAAAAAAGTCACATGAACAAGCATGAGTTAACAAGGGTGCAAACTCTATATATTGTTGCTACAGAGCTGCTGTAAGCCTGGAGGACATCGAGCTTGTGTGTGCTCACAGAGCCCAGCCCTGCAGTCTCACCATGTTCGAACACGAGTTCAAGCCAAACACCCTTTAGATGAAAAGCAACTTCAGAAGCACATTCTTAGTGTCTCCTTAGGACAAGGGTCAGCAAACTTTTTCTGTAAAGGGCTAGATAGAAAAATTTTTTGCTTTGTGGGTCACATACAATCTCTGCTATCTGTTTTTCGTTTGTTTGTTTGTTTTATAACCGCTTTAGACATGTAAAAAACCGTTCTTAGCTCCTAGGCTGTGCAGGCTGCAGGCTGGACTTGGCCCATGAGTGCTGGCTTGCTGGCACTGCCTTAGGTTATTCCCTACCCTTGTTTTGCCCACTGAGATGTTGGGACCACAGCCTGAGCATGAGCCCGAACTCTGCAGGTACTGCCTCAGGGAAGGCATCCTCTCATTATACAAAGGAGGGGACATTGTTATACGGAATGACTTTTTATCACCCAATTATTCAGTACTGTTTTTAAAACTATCCAGCATGACCCTGAGCACACAGTACAGTCAGTAATTTCATTCATTCAACCCGTGTTTATGGGGCATCTTCTCAGTCATCAGGCCATGTTCTCGGTACCAAGGTATTCAGAGGTGAGAAAGATAGGCAAGCTCTCTGCTCTCAGGTAACTTGATAATGTTAGGTTCTTCCCTCCCACCACTCTCCCCTTTCTGTCCCGTCCCCTTTCATTCCCTTCCCGACTCTGTAAAATCATGCAGATTAGCCTTAAAGGATGAATGGCATTTCCAAAAGCAGAGGAGAAAATAAATTTGATGAAAGAAAAGTCAGCACCTGGAATTTGCCTCAGAGCCTAGAAATGACATGTCTGGTTGCCTGCTCTATAGTCTGGTTTTATTTACTCATTTGTTTATTTGTTTATTTTGAACTAACTGACTTGATACTGTTCCTTGAAGTGGACACATGAAAAAAGAGCATGACTCATCAAAGAGTCTTTATTGCTTGGCTAAAGAAATGTGTGCTTTTATAGATTTTTAAATTATTGCAGATGCTAGTGTTATTTATTTATAAACACATGCACAGTACACCTATATGTATACGTATGATGTACAGATATTGTGTATATACATATGCACACACGATAATTTGAACCATTGCGTAGCACAATCTAGTTGTCATGAGTATTTCTTAAAAACATAGAATAATATGGACTTGGGTTAGTAAGTGAAGCAAAGTGAAGAGATTGACCTTAGAAAATGAGTGCTAGACAATCAGAAAGAGATGTAATTCATAAGTAAAAGCTGAACTTGAGTCGCGGGGTAGGGTTTGGAGAAGTTAATTACAGGCCCTGGAGGAAAAAAAAAAAGGCTGCTTCAGAGGATGGGGGTGGGCACGATGGGAAAACAGAGCCTGTAACCTGGAGGAGTAGCCCAAGAACCCAGCGGTGTAAACTTGATTAAAGAAGCCAGAATGCAGCCGGCTGTTGAATCTGGCGAGGTGCGAGAGCCTTTCTATATTATTGTTACTCTTTGACCTTTAAAACAACAGAGATGGTTGTCTTTTTCCCTTGTTTTTCTTTATTCTCCCTGATCTCCCTTTCATTTTCTTCAACCCTTTTTTTTTTCCGCTGAGTTCCCGACAGTTTCCTTTACCTTCCCATCTCACACCATTAACACCTCTTTATTCTAATCCTGCCCCTCGCTCTGTGGATCCTGCTCCCAAACCCTGCCATAACCATGTGGAATCTGGAATCTGACACGCAGGGCAGAAGGCCTCTCTCCAGCATCCTGCACACCAGCTCAAACACATCGGCAAACCTGGACCTGACATTGGCAGGAGAGACAGAAATCACAGATCAGCTCAGCTGTTATGACTGTGGCCAGCAGCCCTCACCTTGCTGACCACAGTCTGCAGGGAAGAGGCCCCGCCATCATCTGGCTTCCAAAAAGTAACCCTGTGCGCCAGCTCCTTGAGACCACGTTCCAGAAGGTCCTGGAGCAGGGAGGGTGGGGTATGACAGGGAGATGGGCTCAGTTTGGAACACATGGCTCATGCTTCACCAGATTTAATGTTTTTTTCAATCTTTAGAGTTTCTTGGCTACTTGAAAAGGCCATTCTGAGCTATTAGATATTTCCCTATAGTATTTATGATTTGAACTTCTTCCCAGGCAGTACAGACTGTCCTGTGCATTGAATTAGGGGGATTCAGAAAAGAATATTCAGTCTCTTACTGGCAATCGAATTGAATAGTCATCTGCAAGGAGGTGTATTTGGATTTTAAATTTGTCCTCTTTGCTCAATTATTTTAGCCAGTTTGCCTTATTTTAGGTTAAAACTGAATGGAATCCCTCATGTTTTTAGGAAAGCATGTTCTGTGTGTATATGTGATCATGACTTAAGAATGAAGCCTGTAACATGTGGATCTTAAGGTGCAGCCAAAGTCTGAAAAGATACCATTGTTTAATTCATTTCTAGCTCATCTGAAACTTAGAGCTTTTCTTTCCTGCTTGCCTCCAAAATAAAATAGGTAAATTTAATTTTCACTCCTCTGCTCACTGTGCCTTGGATATGAGAGGCTGGAGGAGAGCACCCTTGGCACTGCCCACCCCATGTGGCAGATCAGGAGCCCTCAGCTCAGGACCTCATGGTGGCGAGGGCAAGGCCTGGAGATGTACGTCCTCACAGGTCCGCAGTAACAGCCTAGGAACCTCTAGAGTGGGGTTCTCCTCTCTCAGGCTCAGTCCACTTTCCAGACATTTGGGATGAGGGGTGGCCCCCAATCCATGTGAAAAATAGAAAAGAATGCCTGAAGTGGAAAAAATGGTGAATGACACTACTCAAATTCTAGAACCTCACTTGTATTTAAATTAAATAGTAAGGTTTTGAAGCCTTTTCTTATTTGTCTATAGTAAGAAACATTCCGGATGAAGAAAGAAGGCATTTCAGAGTCTTGTCTTGAATTTAAATCTTCTGTTTTCTTCTTTTCCTTCATGCTTAAATCCTTTGATCATTTGAACACCCTTCCCTTTGATCATTACAGAGGACAAGAGAATTTCCAGATACCAGTTTCACAGGTAACAGAATTCTCCTGTTGAGTAATGCTTTGCATGTGGACCCTGGGACCCATTAAGAAGTCCTTCTCTTTTCCTGACTTTTCTGAGTTATAAAATATAAAGGGCATTAAGCACTAGATGTTTGCATTTGATTTTTATGTCACAATGACTGGAAAGGAAAGGTAAATGGAAAAGTTGAAACTCAGTCTGAGGAGCAAAACCAAAAACCACAAAGATCGCAGTGATCTATCAGGAACCAAGGGGTAGTGTGTATTCTCCAGGTTCTGGTAGAAACATCAAATCATAGGATAGAGGGAGGAAGGTCTCCATGGTTACATGAGAAAGGGAAATGCTGGGCTACACGGAGCTGTGTGGGGTTTTTAACTCCCCGGTCCCTCACCAGCACACTT
Source organism: Camelus ferus (assembly GCF_009834535.1). Lineage (NCBI taxonomy): Eukaryota > Metazoa > Chordata > Mammalia > Artiodactyla > Camelidae > Camelus > Camelus ferus. Next base: position 21,182,717 of record NC_045722.1, on the reverse strand, counting down.
TTGAGGCATCACTGTGCACTGTGATTCACTGTGAGAGCACCGCAATTAGAGTCTTTCTCCAGGAGAATTTTTATCTTGGAAGCCACCCTTCCTAGAGCTTCTAGAGACAGGTGCTCCTGGCAGAAGGGTTAAGGTGCTACTACCCTGCAAGGTGAGCTGCTCAGGGTGACCCTGCGCCTCCACCAAAAAAGTACACTCGGCTGACCTCTTCCTCCTGCTGGAGAGATGCTCAAGCGTGGTGACAGGCAGGAGACCACCCAGCTAGCTAATGACATGGCTGCAGATGGAACCAGATTCCCACCTGCTCTGGAGTCTTGGAAATGCAAAGGCAGTGACCTGGGACCACCAACTTCTAAAACTCCCTGGGTTTTATCTTTAGTGAATCAAAATGCTAGACTCAAAAAAATGGGCACATCGAGGTTCTTTGATTCCAGACAACAGAAACTGAATCTAAAACTGTACCAAAAAGACAGGAGTATAGAGAAAGGATGTGGAGTAGCTCCCAAAATTGATGAGATGCTGAAGAGGATACTGGAGAGAGCATCTCAGAGGCAGCTCCAGCGGACAGGCTCTGCAGGGAGCTCGCTGTGTGCGCTGTGCCTCCCCTCCACTGAGAGCCCGGCTTCCTGGAGGAGGTCTGATCGGCCCGGTTTGGCTCACATGGTCTCCAGGGACGTGGTGTAGACACCTAAAAGAAAACCAAGGTATTCTCACGAGAAAAAGGAAGATGACATTGGACAGGCAAAAACAGCAGACATGTCCTCAGCCCCGAACACGTAGCGACACGCAGACGTCATGATCAAACTGAGACGAGGAAAGCCTGTCCAGCGGACTCTGTCCAGCTAGGACGAGTGCCGGCAAGCCTGTTAGCAGGAGGGCTACTGTACTGGAAAATTCCTGTGTCCTGGTAAGAAAGGCCGCCTGACGGGAATGTTACTCTTGGACGTGAACTTTCAGCATCAGCAGCCATATGATTCTCAAAGCATGAGAGTTTTTTTTCCGAGCTCTTAGTGCCTGGGTGTGGTACAACCTGTTACCAAATCCGGGCTTCTCCTGGTTATTTTAACCCCCAAATTGTACCAACACAAGTGCCAGTTCCTGGAGGGTAACCTGATCGGGTGTGATATCTGAAAAGAAATGTCACTGGGGCCGGTGGTCTCATCAGCTGCTGGTTAAGCTCATTCACTGTCCTTCTGCTTCTCTGCTGTGAATCAGTTTGTTCCTATAAATCCCAGAGAAACTTTTTTTCCTCTCAGAAGAATATTTGAAATTCACTTATCATAAAAGCGAGAATCTTGAAACTGAGAACTTGTATCCTTCTTGAGAAGATGGAAAATACGGCGGTAGCAGGAATCCAGCATGGGGCGGGAGTGAGCCAGTCTGTTCCTGCCTGTCAGCAATAAAGAGGGGCTGGGAAGTTGGTGTAGTCACCCATTTTACAGATGGAGACTTCGAGACACTTGGTTGTTATGCAGTTTACCCAAGGTCATTACCCACAGCAAGTAGAACTCAAACCAGTTATCCTGCTTAAGTCTTACATACTTTCTGCTACACCATTCTAAATTAGTGCTACACCATTTTAAAAATAGTACAACCTGCTTCTGCCATGGATGAGAAAGGACCCTTTGGGATCAGGGCCCTCTTAAATAGTTATTTTAAAGTGGACGAGAGAAGTCAGCAACAGCATTGGAGTGGCCTTGGGTTCAGAGGGAGATTGAGAGGAACCGTGGTGCCTCTTTTATCTGGAAGTGAAACACGCAGTTTTAAAATGAAAGCCGAGAACGGTTTTGCTAAATGCGTAGTTGGTCTGTTTTCTGGCTTGTTCTGAGCGTTATCTGGACCCAGGCTGGAAAAGAAATGAAAACACAGGAATTCAGCTGTCTCAGATGAGGGGTTCAGATGTGAGGGTGGTTTCCCAGGAGGCCTGGGTGTGCAGAGTGTCAGGGGACACGGGGAGGTGCTTGCAGGCTGCCATCCTATGAAGACCGAGACGACCCCCTGCGGACCCCCAGCCAGGGGATGTTGGGCTCGGAGAGGCTGGGAGGGGCCATTACGCTCTCCCAGTCATTGCCGAGGGAGCAGTGGCACAAGTTAAAGGGACTGGACAGGTAAGAGGTCTTCTGTGGCCCAGGCCCAGGATTCTCAGGGTAAGAAACCAAACCTGCCCATTCAGGGTTCAAACCCACAGCTTCTGACACCTCCAGTGTGTCCACTGGGACCAAACAATAAATTCACCTGGGCCAAATGCCGTGTGTGGGCAGGATACCTGTGTCAGCCCTTTGTTTACTGTCCTCCTTCTTTTTCTTCCACACAAGGTTAAGGACCTTGTCGGCGACCAATTCACTCTGCACCTACTGTGTGCCAAACTTGGGTGTGCCGCTGCTGTCTCCCCAGTGCCCAGCAGCTCCTAGGGTTTAGGAGGGCTGGCAAGTCATTTGGACAGATGGATGAACTGTTTCATACAGCTAGAGGGAAAGCGCCTTGGCCATCCCAGAATTTCTCACCTCCGTGGTGGGTGGCATTGTGTTGAAAATGCAGGTTCATTCCAGCACCATGAGTGTTTACATGCTGGGGGGCAGATGTCTGGCCTGGACAGATGTTCCTTTGACAGAAGGGTAAAGTCAGGGGCTGGCTTGGGACCCTGGTGTGGTTTGATTGTCCCCTGGTTTTAAATCATTCACCTCCCCCCTCAGCACAGTCTGTGGTGGGCTTATCCAGGCTGTGTCCTGCCCACAGCCCACCTTAATGTGACCTTGATCTGACTCCAACTTTGACTCGACCCCAGACCCTCCCAGTAGCCCTTCTCACTCCACCCTCAGCTCCTGCAGAAATCTCTTAAATCCTTCCTTCACCCAGTCCTGCTTTACTATGGCCTTTATTCAAATAGATGTGTTTTAAAGTTAGGAACAAAAGATCATTAATCTTTACTATGTAAGGGAACCAAGGCACACAGTTTGCTAGGCTCAGCAGCTGATCAGGAAAAGAATGGTCTCTCCATGTAGCCTAGGGGTGTCCTCCAGTGGGGGTTACTGAGGTCAGGGACTCGATGGTCAAGACAACCATGGGTTTGGGCCCTCAATCCACCTCTGGCTGCAGGCAAACTCATGAGCAAGTTACCTGATCCCGCCCTCTAGAAACTGGGAAATTAGACCCTCTCTCATAGAAGTCTTGAGATGATTAGGTGAAGTAATGCCTATAAATTCCTCCGTCTCGAGTAAGCACTCGGTGAACGCTAGCCAAAACCATCATCACTGCTCAGCTGCAAAACTGTATTAATGATAAACATCAGCCAGCTGTTGGACCCCAGCACTTTATGTGTTATCCATCATTTCTTAAGACACCACATGTGCGTGCACATACACACACACACACACACACACACACACTCACACACTCTTTTAATGCAGTGTGTTACTACATAATTTAAATAACCCATACTGGTATTTTCCAGGTAATGAAGGTTTGGGGGAAGGCCCTAGTGTATGCTAACTTTCCCCTTTGTCAGAACAAGTTTATATAACGTATATATTTCAGAGTAAATTAAAACAACAGAGTAATCTCTAGTGGTTCATTTCTAACCTCGTGCGTGTTTCTGAGCTCTATATTTGTGGACTTCAGATGTTATTATCAGCAGGCCAGGGGTAGGACTTGGGGGAGCAAAGGGGATTATTAACATCCCTCAGACCCCAGGTCGGGTTACAGCTCGGCGCATGGCTGGAAGCTTCACAGATGTGTAGAGCCACGGTGGCTCATTATAAGCCGGGCTGGAGAGGTGGTGGGAGTTCGAGTAATGAAGTTACACTTGACGTGGGTGCATGTGGCAGGCTGGGTCCTGCCGGCACCTCTGCCTGCTAACCTGTGTTTGGATCTAAATACCACTGAAGGAAGGAGCCTGGTGAAACACAAGTACATAATTTCCAAGAGGAATTCCTTACGGCCTTAAGAGCAGAAATTAGCACCGCAGAGGTAATGAGTGTGCTCTGGCGCATACCAAGCACGTAGCTCCCTCGTGCTTTCCCTTCCACGACTCCTGATCTGCTTCCTGGGAAGGGAGCACTCCCTGGCCACTTGAAGAGAGCTTTACGCTAAATCTTCAGAGCAGGGAGGGAAAAACTTTCAGCTGCACCTGCCCAGTGAGTTGTTAAGGAGGACAAAGGGTGACCTAAGAGCTAACCATTCTCAGAGAGCCAGGCAGAAACTAGACACGGGCCCCAGGAGATGATTCTTATAGCATGTGCAGTGGTTCTCCTGCACCACCACCCACTGGGGTCTTGTCGACTGACAGAGTACTGGGCCCACCCCCAGACTTGGTGGTCCAGTTACCACACAGAGAGCCACTGACATGTGATAACAAAAGTGACTTGAAAATTTTAACTCAAGAAGTATGATGAGAACAACCAAGGTTGGTGAATTGTGTCCCATGACTTGAATTTGACAGCAGATGCAAAAATCCTCTAGGAGAAAGAGTGTGCGGCTAATCTGGATAGTCAATTATCTCATCTTCTGAGGCCTGGAGGAATGGAAGACCCAGAGCCCAGACCGCTGAGGGGAGAGGTCAGCTGGGACCAGAGACCCGCCCCAGTTGGATGCAGGCTGGACCCTCAAGGACGCCTTGCTCTCCAGAGGCTCTCATGACTAGAGATGGACATGGGGGTCCGGCAACTGGTCACCCAAGTTTATAGACAAAGCATTTACCACTTGCTCTTCTTTCAGAAGATGAAGGATGTTATGAAAGTGTCTACCATTCTGACTTTAATTCTTACAAACCAGGAAGAAGGAGTCATTGGGACGATGGTGACCAAAACCTGGGATGCAATGATTGACCATATCACTCTGCAGTTTGCCATAGTCTGGAGAGGCAACTCTGGACAAAGTTCAGCACAGACACCTCTGCATTTAGAAAACAGAATAAATAAAAGTCACAGTAGAGCTAGTTCTGATCCCGTAGCCAAAGAAGGTCAGTACAGCTCAGTGGGTAGGGGAAGTTCTGGAAGATGTGATTCAGATGCTATAATCATGGATAGAACCAACAAGACGTAAGAGAGGAGACAGACGCAGGACACCCTGGATGAGCAAGTTGTAAAGGCCTGAGAACAGCAGAGAAAGGGGAAGGTGGCAAGGGCGGGTAGGAAACAGCTTGGAACCTCTGCAGACAGCTCAGGCCAGGCAGGCGGAGGCCTGTAAGCTGAGCCTTACTTACAAAGTGTCTACAAAGATAGATTTTTGTTGTTTATTAATTTAACCTTCAAAGCAAGAAAAACTGGGAAGATATGCCCAGTAAGGCCAAAAGGCTGCTCCAACCCATTGCTGCTTTTCAACAAAGAGAATGGAATTAAAACTGGGCCAGATAGAAGAAAGTATACAGAGCATGGCGGCCAGGAACAGTATGGAGAAGGTGGAGCCTGAGCCCCCCGGGAAGCAGCGCGTGTCCAAGTTCAAGAACCAGGGTCAGCTGCTGGGTTCCCATCCCAGCTTCACAGTTGCCTCTGGGGAGCCTCAGCCAGGCCACTCAGCCTCTGTAAAACAGGGGACACAGATAGCACCCACCTCATAAGGCTGTCATGAGAATTATATGAGTTAATAGAAATAAATTGCTTAGAACAGTTCTTGGCACATAGTAAGTGCTAAATATGTCATTTTTATGATCACTGTCATCATCATGATTTTTTAGAGGGATCCAAAACCCTATTCCAGGAGGAAATCCAATCCAAGATGCTACAGAACTCTACAGATGTTATCTCTAAGGCTCTGCTGACTGGTTCTCTGAAATTGTGGCTGATAAGAGCAGAATCAGAAGTCCGAGGGTGGATTTCAGTTTCCCAAATGGATAAATGGGCGAGTCCAAGGAATGCAGCCTCAGCCTGCTGTCAACCCCTGGCACAACTGGAGGACAAATCAATGATTTAGACAGATGGTCTGCATGCATCTTAGGAAAGAAGGCTTTATGCATGCCCCGAATGAGGGAGGATTTAATGAGAATGCTCAGTGCCTCTCAGACAGTGTTATTGAGGTGGAGGGACAGGTCAGCAGAGGTATAATGCTAAAGATAAAGCAGGAAAACTGAAGGTGGATGGCCCATCACCATGGAGCTACAGCTAGATCCAGGTCTCCTTGATCCATATCCAGGGAGGTCCCTGGTAGTTTTGTCTGCAGTGCTGCCTGTGGAGTTGGTCAGCCTCCTGTCACGTGACTCTTCTGGACAGGAATCCGTGGTGGAGACTGCCATGAGATTAGTAAGCTCCACAGAAATTTGTGGCTGTTATGTGATAGGGCTTCTCCCAGAACCAGGGCACCTCCTCTGCTCTCCCTTGCTACCATCCCCCACCCCCAGCTTGTGGTTCCAGTGAGTGCTACACAGACTCCCGGCTCTCAGTGATCATAAGAGTTTGAGTTGTATTATTACAGGACAGCAGACCAGGAAGGAGAATGTGCACTGTGGTTTTTATATCTAGTAAAAGTTTCCTTCAAGTATCAAGGCGGTAGAAAGATAGCTTTGAATATGCAAAAGTTTAGGGGACTGTACCCGTGAGCCCTTCTTGAGGAATCTACCAGACCAGGACCTAGCAAACTTTTCCATGAAAGGAATCAGCTCTGCAAGCCATGTGATCTCCAGCATAACTATTCAACTCTCTCATTGTAGCACAAAAGCAGCCATAGCCAATACATAAACAAATGGGCAGAGCTGTGTTCCAATAAAACTTTATTTACAAAAACAAGTGTCAAGGGGTTTGACCCTCACACTATAGTTTACCAGCCCCTGATGATAGGATCCTCTTCACCTAACCAAGAGATGATGGGGGACACTTTGGTAAAAGGGCTTATGGTGAGCATTTTAATCTGTTTAATTTTAGAGCTAAGACTAGAGCAAAGATGGAAACAGAAGTATTTAACAATGAAGGTATAATAGTAATGGGGGAGGGTATACCTCAAGTGGTAGAGCTCATGCTTAGCATACACCAGGTCCTAGGTTCAATCTCCATTACCTCCTCTAAAAATAAATAAGAAACCTAATTACCTCCCCTCTAAAAGCAAGAAAACAAAAACAAAACCCAAGGTATCACAGTAATGAATATTTATGCCCCAAATAGCACAGCAAATACCTATGTAAAAACTAAACCACAGGAGACTGCAAAGAAACATAGATAGAAATTTATTGGGAATAGAAGACATTAACACATCACTCTCAATATAAGACAGATCAAGTGGTGAGTAAATTTAAAAAAAACAAAGGATATAAAAGATCTAAACAACACAATCAATCAGAAAAGTCACATACATTGAACACTACACCCTGATAATAGAGAACACACCTTTTTCTCAAATGCGCTAAGAAGACATCAGCAGGTTCCAGGAAGCAGAAATCGTACAAGCAATACCCTCTGATCACAAAGCAAAGTTGGAAATTAACAAAAATGCTTTAAAAGTGCAAAAGTCCCCCCTACCTGGAAATAAAAATATACAGGATATATCATGTTTGGCAGGAACTCAAAAGTGGGGAATTCCTGGGGGTGTCCATTGACATTAAACTCAGCCTGAGCATTTAAAGCTGGTTCCTCATTCACTCATTTAAGAGATTTAACTGAGCACGTACTATGTATAGACGTCGTGTCCAGTTGAGGCTAACCTGATGAAGAGGCTCCTCTCAGCCTTTCAGAGCTTCCTTCGGGTGGGGGAGACTGAGAGGGAAACAAGATAGCTTAGTGCCGTGAGAAGAGCTCAGGCCTTGGGCACAGGACAGATGCCTGGCTGGGATTTGTATGGATGTGTTGAGGTACCAGGAAGCAGTAGGTATGCCGCATCACAACAGGACTGGGCGGAGTGGGTGGGGAGAGCCCACCTCACCTCTCATTGGCTGTGTGACCCTGAGCAGGTTACTTTACGGAACTCTCCCTTTCCTCATCTCACTGGGAATCAAATGAAGGCTAACGGACGTTAACATCCAGCATGTACAAGTTTCCAGTCAGTGTATTCTTATTGCTTACTGACTTGAAGCTGGTCAGGTTATAACTGGAGAGTGTAATTTTCAGGTTGTATGTTAATTAAACATTGACTGGCTGGGTATGTCTAAAGCAGGAGGTGTGGGGGTCAAGGGTGAGTGGTCTAGGTACTGCTACCTCATGAAGAACAACTGAAGGGCTGTGTATGTTGACGAAAAAGAAGACTAAAGAGAGACCTAGAAGGGGTTCAGAGACTTACTTGCCCCAGTGCCTTTGCACATGTTAACCATCATCGTCTAGAGAACAAGCATACTAACTCTGGTGCTCCAACAAGCTCTTGGGACAGACATCCCGGTGATAGTGTAACGAGTTCCCCGTCGTGCACAGATCTGAGCAGGCCCTGCTGGTCTTCTGAATGCATCATTCATCGCCTTGGAATCGGGACTTCAATTTCTACCCTTTGGAAATCAACCAGAATATAGACAAAATTGGCAACTGCCCAAATGTCCACCAGTATGCACCAGTTAAGTAATTTGGCTCTATCTGTACCATGGAGTGTTATGTAAGCATTACAAAATCACTCCTGAGAAAAGATTTTTGATCACAGAGGAATTGCTTCTGCTATCAAGAGTGAAATAAACAAAATCTAAAATGATTTGTTTATAGCATGACATCGTTAAAGAAAATACATTGCAGAAAAAACTAAGCACACGTAGGGTCTTTGGCTCTCTTGCTTTACATTTTTATATACCTTCCAGATTTTCTACCATGCGCATGAGTTATATTTATAATATCTACTAAGTAAAAAATGCGGCTCTACAAGATGCCTAAAATGAGTGAAAGTGTAGACAGGAACCCCCTGGAGACCAGCACAAAGCTCATTTTAGGAAGCTCCAGATCACTTCTCAATTTTCTTCATTGACAACCATGGAATTAAGGTAAACTCAAAAAAACATTTGTTGGGTCCTTAATAAGCAGGAGACTCTGTGCTAGGAGATTTCTTTGAGAAGAGCCAGGGGTAAGGCAAGTGCTTGGAGAAGGTTCATTCTCAGCAAAATGTGACCAGACTTTTGAGGGCGAAGGGAGAGGGGTCTGGACGCTGAGTGAGCCCACGTTGTTCATCAAGGAATGGGACATTCTCTACAACATTCTAAGTAAAATTTCCTTTTGTTCACCTCAAAGTAAAGATCGAACACTTGAAGGAGGAAGACGATGTCACAGAACTCAGCCCAACAAGACTCGATGTAGCGGTCTCTTCTTTCTGTGTGGTTCTCAGTGGCAGGGTGGGGGGCGGCCAGTCTCGTGTGCCCCTGTTGGTGGGAAATCCTTCAGACCCAATTAGACAGAAACACCTTTGCTGAACAGATGCTTAGGAACCCATTTTTATAAATCAAGGAGAAGCAGCAGTGTTCTAGAGAAAATAGATCATTCTGACACGATACTTGCTGAATAAAAATCTCAGAAGCACGCAGGGAGATTTAATGCCACAGACCTAATAAAGCCAGAAACAAAATGAATCTCTTTCCTTTCTGCTCGGAGGGCTCAGGCACACGGGTTCTGTAGCTCATTAGCTATTAAAATTATTAACAAATTATTATTTTCAATTGAAAGTGGTTATGGGATTCATTATTTCTCCTCATGCCAAGACTCTCTGCAGTCTGCTCAGAACATGAATTATCCAGAGCAGTCCAAAGTTTCTAAATAGTTTTGGACCAGGTTCACTGACTTTGGCCCAGCAAGCCACTCAGGGCTGAGTGGCTGAAGGAATCCGCTACATAATTTATTGAGAACTTAATTGAGACTAATTATTGTCTCCCATTCCCTCGCCTGAAAAACATCTGCCCAGCATCTGCTGTGACTCCATTTGGTTGGGATGCTCGAATCTTTCTGTGAAGTGAAATAAAGGGCATGGATATTTTATTGTGGATTTATCCCACTGTAACTTTTTATAGGAAACTGCTGGTTGTTTTATTAGCCAGCAGCGTTAAATACACAGTGTCTCTCCAATGTGCCGGAGCCAAGGTTTAGGGTGTACTCAGAACACACTGCCTTAGAGAGATCCGCCCCTGAGGAGGAGGTGGGCAGGTCTGGGAAAGATGTGGTGAGGTCAGTGTACTTGGGGGTGGGGGGTGGGGATGGCAGGGAGGTACAGATCCAGGACTGTTCTATGATGTGCCATCCAGAAGGGGACACAGGGTAACAACAGGTGGATCGTATCTGACCGATCGCTGGCATAGCCATGTGAGAAATGAATGAGTAGGAGCCATTCACCCCATTTCACAGATGGAAAAACTGAAGTTGGGGGAAGTTGAACAGCCAAGGTCATCAAAGACTTAGCCAGTGAACCCAAACTAAAACGGAATCCTTGCCTCCTAGGAGGCTCCCAGCCGTGGCAAGGTGAGGATATTCTTGGGGGAAACAGTAACCTTGACACAGTTTGGGGACCTTATAAGTGCCAGAGGCAGAAGAAGGCACATTCAGGACCCTCAGAGGAGCTCCTGGAGGGGCAGGCACTGGAGACTGGCCAACCGAGAGAAGTGCAGAGGCTGTGCGGCTGAGCGGTGGTGTCCTTGTCCCTGAGTCAGAGACTGTCATACTGTCTGGAGAGGGTGGAACACATGAGGCCAACCAAGGCCAGGGGGTAAGGCTGGTCCCCCTACCTTGATCTATCGTAATTCTTTTTCCCTTAGTCCAGAATCTTATTTGTGTATGCTTGCATGTATTACTGAAAACATCAGCAGTCCTTAACAGAATGATGGAGGAGCGTGGGCTGAAGGAATGACTAAATTATCAGACTAGACCTTGAGTGCCAGGCCCAGGATGTGAAAGACAGTAGGCACTAGGGAGCCACTGAAGGTTTTGGAGTGAGGAAGTCTTATGACTGAAGCTGTGGCAGAGGTGTACAGATTACTTGGAAGGGCAAAGAGATCCCATGGCAAGAGGCCAGTTAGGAGGCTGTTATAATACCCCACTCAAGGGTGGCCATGGAAAATGGGGAAGGGAGGCAGATTTGAGATCCCTCTTGGGGGTCAGCTCGGTGGCACTTAGCCTCTGCTTAGACGTGGCTCAGGGGGCAGTCTGAGCTGCCCTCTAACCCTGCATGGGTGGTCTCTGGAAAAGGAGGGATCGCCACTCTTTGGCAGCGGGGTAAAGAGGAATGATTTGTGATCATGCCCACCTAGAACCAGAGATGTGGTGGGGACACCCTGCTGTCCTGTGGGCTGTCAGTCACACAGGCCTGGAGTTCCCAAGGTGGAGAGTCCATCAGGGGGCCTCTGCATCAAAGTCCCTATGGAAATTGTGGCATAAGTAAGCTCTGGAAAAAGGACAGAAAGGAAAGGGGGGCCATGGGAACAAGGGAGCCTGAGGGGAGGAAGAGGCCCCAAGAAGTAGAAGGCAGGTGACAAGAGCTCCCAGCATCCGAGAAGTCAAGGAGGACCCGGCAAAACTCAGGTAGAATGGTTGCCAGTGTCAAAGGTGTCAAAGCCATCATCTGCACGAAGGATTATGCTCATCAAAGACCCTGTGTCGTTTCAGTTAGAGCGGGAAGGAGGGCACCGTAGGATGCCAGCCACCGAGCAGGATTTGTGTCCCACATGGCTCTGGCCTGGTTGTCTGTTAGCCCTGGGGAAAAAATTCCCCAGGGCTAACAATGGACACAATCCTTTACAAGCCATACCGGTAGGGCCCACTTCTAATGCAACAGCGTATCAGTGAGGCACCAGGGAGCTGAAACAGACCAACAAAGAGTCACCGTGGAGGTTGCTGTGCAGGCGCCCGGCTGGCTCCTGTCTGCTCCGGGAGAGTCGGGAAGCGCCTTTGGCAGGAGGGGTGCAGGGAGCAAATGTGAGGCTTGCAATTAAAGGTAGTCGTGGGTGGGGAAGCGGGCAGAGCTGTAAATTCCCTTGCTCGTAAAGCCGCGTGCCAGGACCCTTGCAGGGCGAGCTGGGAGCCCGAGTCAGCCAGCTCTTCAGGCTGGTCGTGTTGGAGCCCTGCCTCTGCCCCTCTGCACACAACAGGCCTTTCCCCTCTGTACCCCTTCCAGAAGACGCAGAACTGGCTCACTCCAACTCTGGAGAACTCCCCCTAGGAACATTTGCAGAGAGTCTTGTGAAATTCTGAGCAGTTTCCTAGCCAAAGTGAGGCAGCAGGCAAGGGGTGGAATGTCGGGGAGGTCTGCTTGCATGTTTTCACGTTGAATAATTTTGTGGGGCTGGGCAGCTGGGACAGCTGGCCAGGGACTCCTGCTGGCGTTACCTCTGGGCATTTTATACAGCCCACTCGGTTCAGGACTTTGGTGTTGGTTTCGGACTGCTGCCTTGGGAAAACCATGTCACATTATGAATCTGGGAGAGTCTTTTTTTCCTAATGTTCTTAGGACAAAGTTCTCGGGACTAACCAATTCAGCCAACCAAAAGACAAGTTAGTGTGCGTGTAACTGGAGCGTGGGGACCGTGCATTGATGGAGGACCCATGTGGCAAGCAGATGGTACCGAGTGGCCTCTTCAGGTGAGAGCTAGAGGGAAACACACATCCAGCCACTCGGGTTCAGGTTCAGAACCGCCGTGGCTGCCTCCCTGGAAAATTAAAGTGAGAAGTCCTAGACCAGAGGCCACGGAGCCGAATTCCACAGCAGACATGGCTTGGCCCGCACAGGCGTCTGAAGGTTTTAGAGCTCACTTCCAACATTTTTAAAATCAGGAGATTGCAAGAAAACTCTGAATTTTCAACTTTCCTTTTAAAAAGGCAAGAAGGGGCAATACTTGACCCACATGGCAACAGCAGGCTGGAGCCTGGTGGCTGCCCCGGTGTCAGGCATCGTATTCGTTCTCTGCTGACCACAGTCACCGCCGCTCTCTGCAGTCAAGGTCAGCGAGTACATACTGACCAGGCTCTGGTTTGTGTAAGCATTATTCTTAAAAATTTTTCATATGGCCAGAAAAGTACTGAGATTAACTCATAAACACCTGTCTGCACCTCCCGATTTTAACATTTTCGTGATTGCCTTATTTGCTTCATATCTTTTAAGTTATAATATATTACAAATACATTCGAAGTCCTCCTTGGCCCCTCCCATTGCTGTTCGTCTCCCCTCCCCCATTAGTGTGTATACTTCCCACCTTAATTTTCCGACCTTTTTTTGGAGGGGGAGGGAACAGGACAGGGAGGACATAATATGGTTTATTATTTATTTTTAAATGGAAGTACTGGGGATTGAAGCCAGGACCTCAGACATGCTAAGCATGTGCTCTACCACTGAGCTATACCCTCCCCCCGAACTTTTACTATATATGCATATATCCACAAGCAGGAGAGTATTGTTTGGCGCATTTAAACAGGCTGTTAGTGTATATATATTCATCTTGCCTTTGGGATCTATCCACGTTGCTGCTGTGGCTCTGGTACATCCATTTTCTTGGCTCTCTATGATTTTGTCTTACATCTATAGTCATTGGCCATTGATGGACATTCAAGTTGTTTGCCAGTTGGGGTTTATATAAACAGTCATGCAGTGAACATCCTCGTCCAGTCTCCTTGGGCACGTGTGCAAGAAGTTGCATCCCTGGAAGTGCAATTACACGGTCATAGGGTCTGCCCACCTCGCGCTTTCCTCCGAGGTTCACCCAGAGTTCCCAGTGTCACCAGTGCTGTGGGAGCTCCCGTTGCTCTAGTCGTGAACAAATCTGGTTTAGTCAGACTTTCTAGTGTTGCCGTCTGGTGGGCAGGAAATGGTGCCTCATTGTCTGATTTTTTTTTTTAATTCCCCTGTGCTGTAGTGAAGCTGAGTGTTTTCCTGTGTGAGGAGGATATTTATGTTTCTTCTGTGACTGACCCTCCTGTTCTTTGTCCATTATCCTATTGGGCTACTTAGTTTTCACTAATTGATTTATGACAATTCTTTGTACATCTTGGATTATAAGTATTTCTCCTTATTTGAGGCCTCGCTTTTCACCAGGGGGTCTTTGAGTAGAAGCTTTTATCTTTAATTTAGTTGACTTGGTTAACTTTCAATTTAGGAATTGCATTTCTTTTGTCTTATTTGACAATTCCTTCCTGACCTTGACAACTATAGATATATTTTCCTATGTGTTCTTCCAGAATTTTTAAGGTTTGGCTTTTCTTGTATTAAAGACTTTAACCCATCCAGAATGTCTTTTCCTGTATAGTAAGAGTTGAGACAATGAATTTGTTTCTTTCATATGATAACCTGTTGCTTCTGCATTATGTAATGACTAGTTCATCCTTTTCCCAGTGATTGATAAGGTTGTATTTATGATAAGCAAGATAATAAAACATACCATGCTTTCTGACCACAAGAAAATTACACTGGAAATAAGCAGTAAAAAGATATTGAGCCACCTTTCTCTATATTTTTGGGAACCAAAAAACATACTTATATATAACTCTTGGGTTTAAGAGGAAATGACATTGGAAATTATAAAATATTCAGAACTAGCACTTAACATTTCTTCTTTTCTTTTCTTTTCTTTTCTCTCTATTTTTTGGAAGCTGTGGATTATGTTTCTATTCTTTTGATGGTTACCCTTAAATGTGACCCATATACCTTAACTATAAGGGTTCCGGTAAAGTCCAAGTACTCAGAATCACTAGCCTTTTCCTAAACAACACAGTGACCTTGGTATATGTGACCCCTTGAACAGCCCCTACTGCTTCCTGTAATAATTTGGAGATTTGGTGCTACTGTTTTGAAAAAACAAAAACAGTTCTGGTATGACAAAAAATTACATCAATTAGATGAGACAGACAAAATTTCTAAGAAAACGAACTTCTGTAGCCGACTCAAAAAAAAAGGGTAACCTGAACAGACACATAGCAAATAAAGAGATTGTATTATATGGCTTTACTGATGGATTTTACGAAACATCTAAGGAAGAATTAATATCAATTTTTCACAACCTCTTCCAAAAACTAGAAGAGAAAGCACTTTGCAGCTCATTCTGTGAGGCCAATATTACCCTGAAAACAAAACCAAAGACACCACAAGAAAATAAAACTATGTATCAATATTTCTTACGACTAGAGACACAAAAATCCTCAACAAAATATTTGTTAATTGAATCCAGCAATATAAAAGGGATTATAATACCATGAGCAAGTGGAAACTTATGCCAAGAATGCAAGGTCCATTTATCATTCGACAATTAATCAATTTAATATATCACATCAATAGAATAAAAGACAGTACTGCATTATACACACACACACACACACACACAAAAAGCATTTGACAAAACTCAGCACTATTTCATGATCAAAACATTCAACAAACTAGCAATAGAGGGGAAGTTTCTCAGCCTTATAAAGGGCATCTACAGAAGAAACACAGCTACCATCACAATGGTGAAAGGCTGAATACTTCTCCCTGAAGAAAGTTTGTAAGACAAAAATGTGTTTTCACCACATATATTCAACATTGTACTTGTGGTTCTAGCCAGAGCAGTTAGGCAAGAAAATGAAATAAAAGGCATCTAGATTAGAAAAGTAAAACTGTATCTATTTGCCGATGACATGTTCTTCCATATAGAGAATCACAGAGAATTCAGTGAAAAGCTACTAGAACTAATATAAGTGCTGAAAAACAAAATTCAGCTGAGAAAATTCAAAGATCTGATGGGCTTTCTTCAATGATTCATGAATCAGGCAGCACCCCATCTAGCAATTAGAAAGGTGCTCCAAGGGGTTGTGCAAAATGGAAGAGTTTTATAGGCAGAGGGAGGGTGAGGCAAGAAGGTATTAACGAAAGAGAAGAAAAGATTGCTTCAGGCCAGGCCATCTTCTTTTGCAGGGAAGGGAAGGGCTTTATCATGCAGATTACCTCACTAGTGTTGGTCTGGAAATTTCAGATTGACCGTTTTAGTTTTAAAGGTTACATTTCTGGGAGGGATTGAAACTGCAATTAAGTCTTGGTTTGCTGTCTTGGGGTGCAAATGACTCCATTTTGGGCTTGTTATTTTTAATACATAAGTTGAGCGGGGTTACGGGATATAAGATTGATAAACAAAAATCAATTCTTTTTCTATGAATAGCTTAAAAAGGAAACTAAGAAAACAGTTCCATTTACAGTAGCATTCAAAACAATAAAGTACTTAGCAGTAAATTTAAAAGAAGTACAAAACTTACACATTGAAACTGACAAAACATTATTGAATGAAGTTAACGTATACATCCCATGTTCATGGATTGGAAGACTTAATATTGTTAAGATGCCAATACTCCACAAATTGGTGCACTGGTAAAACATAATCCCTATCAAATTTCTAGCTGTCTTTATTGCACAAATAGACAAGCTGATCCTAAAATTCACATGGAATTGCAAAGGACCCCTAATAGTAAACCCAGTCTTTAAAAATAAGAACCGAGTTGAAAGAATAAATATAGTGTATCCATACCATCGAATATTATTTGATAAAAAGGAATGAAGTACTGATACATGCTACAGCATGGATGAACCTTGGAAATGTTATGCTGTGTGAGAGAAGCCAGGCACGAAGAACCACGTGTGATATGATCCCATTTATATGAAATGTCCAGAAGAGGCAAATCTCTAGAGACAAAACGTAGATTAGTAATCGCCTAAAGCTGAGAGGGATGAGGTGGGGGGAGCGTTTTGGAAGATGACAGCTAAGAGGTCTGGAGTTTCTTTTTGGGATAATGAAAATACTCTAAAATTGATGGTGATAGTGGTTTCACAGCTCCGAATGTATCGAATTGTACTCTTTACATGGATGAATTGTATGTGAATTATGTCTCGATGGAACTGTTAAAATGATTCTCCCACTTACTAGTTAGTGTGTGACCTTGGGCAAGCCACTTAACCTCTCAGGGCCTCAGTGCCTTTCCCGGTAGAATGGCTTTCCTTGGGATTGTTACAGGGATTAAAGAAGTTGAATCGTGTTAAGTTCCACTAACACTGCCTGGTACATAGGGAGAAAGAAAGTTAGCTGGTGCGGTATCTAGAGAAACCATTCTGAAAACATTTTCCCATTTTTTAGCAAAGGGTTGGCATCTTCCTTTCCTTCCTTCCTTCCTTTCTTTTCCTTTCCTCAGCAAATGAGAACTAACCACAATGACTCAAGAACCTTTTCAGGGAAACGTGGGAAGTTCTCCGATCCTAACCAGTTACCCGTCCGAATTTTCAGGGCTGGATTAATTAATATCCTCCAGCCAAGAGCTCACATGCACAGATCAATATATTCACTCCTCATTCACTCCGAGTTCTCATTTCCTCCTATTAAAAAAACAGATATGTGCATAATACTGCTTTTCAGGGAAATGTGTAGAAGAACGCATAATTCTCACATTTTAAAAGGAGAAAGGCTGAGTTGAAACTTAATGTGCAGCTTTAAAGCGTCACTCTGGTTCCCCTGGGAGCACATCACAGCCCAGCTTGCTAAGTCCCTGTGGTACCTCCTCACCCCTCTCCTTTCACAGACATCTGTTCCATAAAAGCAGCCACGGATCTTTAGAGACTATAAATGGCACATGTTACAGGCGTGTTTTGATTGTTCTCATAACAGAGTTACCGGCTCCAATCTGCCTTGAGCTATGAGAGTGACTGGTGGATAGGAGAGTCTGACGCTGCGCGGTCCTCCATGGTGTTTTTGGGAAGAGGCCTGGGAGGTCCGGCTCTGGGCCAGGCGGCCTCTGGCACGTCTCCTCCCCCCGGGCCTGCCACACATGTGGTGACCACAGCCCAGGTGCCCTGGGAAAGGCCTGGTCATCCACAGGAAAGCAGGGCAGGGGAGCATTCTCTTGGCCGGATGCTCACAGCCCAGTGGACTGTCAGCCGTGCACCAGGGAGAGAGGAAACAGACTCATTTCCCTGAGGGCTCCTCTGAGTACATCTCTCCGTGGCCTCTACCCGTCCTAAGTGTGTTGTCCAGTCCTCACAATTGTGTGCACTGTTCTTGCCTATGGGTGAGGGCAGGAACAGCTCAGAGGAGGTAAAGAACTCACACCAAGTTATAGGACTCAGTACTCAGAGGTTTTTCATCTTTCTCTCATCCCAATCATGCAGATTTGTTGAAAATTAGAAAAGAATTAAGATAAATTTGTTCTGGTTCTGAATGCCCACACAGACTGCCTATTCCAGAGGGCTTTGAGGAACAACAACTTCTCTGAATAAAACTGGATGTCAAGACTGAGACTCAGAGTTACAGCAATAAGAGCTGAGATTTATCAAGCCCTTAAGGAGCCAGGCCTGGGTGGACTGTGTTGCAGAGATCCTGCTGGCCAATCCTCCAGCACGCCTGTGAGATGAGAGCTGGTACCATCATTTTTCAGAGAAGGAGACTGAGGCTTGAGTATTGACTTGTCCAGGGTCACACAGATGGCGAGTCCAGTGGAGGGAAGACTCAAGTCCAGGCCTGTCAAGACCCCAGGGTCCTGAATGTGAGTTTCTGAGGCTTTGAGAATGTCTGACTCCAGTAAGTGGGCACCTTTCACTCTTAGAGCATCTGGATGATGTTGATCAGGTGTTCCCTAAGCAGGGCATAACTATATAAATTAAAAAATGAAGTCCCTGGTTTGGAGCACAGAGGACCCACCCACTTAATAACCAGTGGGCCTTGGCCCAGCCTTGCTTTGTCTCCACGTCGGTTTCTCCATCCGTGAAGCAAGCCCAGCAGGCCTTGAGACGCCTTCCGCTGGGAGTTCTGGTGGGTGTGAAAGCAAGATGGCGGTGGGAGAGGACTGGGTACCAACGGGAGGGGTGACCCGTGCCCCCGTGGGAGACACAGGAAACGTGAGCCTGTTCTTTCAGACCTTCTCTTGGCAGAGGATGAATGAGAACTGAGCGCTTCGATCTGTCTGACTTTCCAAATCAGACCACTGACTCTGCTTGGGCTAGGAGTGGACGGGGTCACTCTCAGGCCAGACTCTCTGTCAACGTGCCCTGACCTACTGGCCCGGGCTCAGTCACCAGATCCCCACAGGGTGACAGCAGCTGAGCCCTGGCGGAGGCCAAGCCTTCTCCTCACATGTGCTGTCCACTGCCAGGTCCCTGGCCTTCCTCCACACCCAGCCTCCAGCATCTGGGACATGGCACAGGTCCCTGACAAATGACCTTTCCACGAGGCACTGCCAGTGGCAGGGGTGGCCTTTCTAGACAGACGGGTCCATGAGAGAACCCTCCCGGTCTGTTCTGGGGCCGCTGCTTCCAGCCCTAAGCCGTTCTCAGCATTTCCTCCTCACCCAGATGTCCCCTCACTCCTGCTTCCTTCCCACGTGCAGCCCACTTGACCAGAGGCTCCCAAGTCATGAGACATTTTGCTGACCTCTAGGTCTAGTTTCCAAAGCTTGGATGTCACCCCAAGACTGAAGGTCTGTCTGCACAGCCTGCTCTGTAGGCATCAAACCCAGTCTGTTAAGGGGCGCCCACAAGGTCTCTCTCCATCACCCTCTTTCAGCTCTGCATTTAACAGTGCCACGCCCCTTCCCTCGTCCTCTCCCAGGTCAGCGACACCTCCTTGTGGCCAAATCCAGGGGATGTGCTTCAGGCCTCATCCATCCCAACCCTCCCCTGGCATCACCTGCACCGCCCTCCTGCCCTCCCGCCCTCCCTAGCCTTGCTAGTCACGTCTTCTCCAGCTCCTTCAGAGCCTCTTGGTTCCAACCCCAGGTGCTTACATCCCCCCGTCTCGGCGCCTGGCCCTCTGCTCTCCTGTGGAAACTCCCTGGTGAGTTGTTCTTACCCTTGCTCTCCACCAGGACCTTATTACCTATGACTTTCACCCCCATGTCTCCAACTAGACCGCGCCCTTGAACACCAGAACTGCACCTGCGGACCCTTCCCAGCACCGCTTGGCTGCCCAGTGGCCATCTCAATGTGACCCTCTCAAAGCGGCACCCACTCTTATGCCCCAAGTCTGAATCCTCTCCTGTATTCTCTGTCACAGTGGAGGCACCACCAGCATCCTCTGGTCTAGTCAGAATCCTGAGCTTGATTCTTGCCTCCTTTCTCTCCTTGACCCCACACACCCACAGCCTTGTCAACTCTTCCCTTTAATGGTCTTACGTCAGTGCCTGTTTTCCATTTCTCCTCCACCACCTTGGTCATCATAGTGGCCCAGGGCGCATGATTACTGAAGACACCCGTGGCAACCTCCCTCCCTACCTCCCCAACGTGCCCCCCTAGGATTGGCCATCCCAAACTCACAGTTGCTCCTTGACATTTCACAGTCAGAAATGAATTCTGTCAGAGCACTGAGCCCTGCGTCTTTGGTTGGTCAACTTCACTTTGACCTTCAGGACCCAACTCAAGCTCCATTTCCTCCACAGCACTTATCACATAGTGAGGAAACTGTCTGCTTGTATGTTTCTCTGTCCCCCCAGGACACACACTTGCCTGAGCTTGGTGACGGTGGGGACACTGAGCTGAGTGCCCCAGCCCTTGGTTCAGGACTTGGCGTGAAGTTGATACCCACATATGTGGGGGACAGATACACTGAGGTTGGACAAAGTAACCACCCCAGTAGCCATTCTCTCTTTAACCTGCTCTGTGGCTTCCTGGAGCTTCTGGGCTATTTCCCATCCTTTCTGTGCTATGCTATTTCACATGGAGCCTATTTGACACAAGAAAGAAAAACAGCTCTAGCAGAGGTGCGGTGTGGTTGCTTAAAAAAGCAAACAAACAAAAAAAAAAACCCAAACAAACAAAACAGAAATAGTGCAGAGTTGGGCAGCATTCAGGAAAACAGAGTCTCTATTTAAGGAGAAAATCATCACATTCTCTCTGCCACTTTCAAGACCACACCTGGGCCATTGTGTCCATGACAAATCAATCCATTTTAAGAACAATAGTGACTGATTAGAGAATCAGGGTGGATCGGGAACCTGCAGATTCTTTTGCTCAAGAGAAGAGAAAACTTAAAAGGGGAAAGGTAGGGCTATCTTCAAATATTTAAGAGGGCATTCGTGTTACTCTGAAGACCAAAATGAGGAGAAATGGGTAGAAGTTGGTTCGATTCTTTTGGTGGTGTTTAAGCAGTTGTCAGGTACTGAAGTGGGACCAAGACTGGATGCCGTCTGGGAATTCTCCACTTCCTCTCAAGGAGACAGAACGTTAAGGACAAATAACTGTTAAGTTACGCGGCTTATGTGTACCAGGCACTGGCCTGAGCAGTTTGCAGGCAATGTGTTATTTGTGTTGCTGAAAAATCAGCCTGTGCACCCCGAAAATCGAATTCGAACTCAGAGGCAGAGTTTTGGGAGCAAAGAAGAGAGCCATGTGATGGCTTTGCCCGGCAGAGGGGAGTCACAGCGGGCTCATGCCTTGGAAACTGTGAATCCACCTGGGGATTGGGGCTTGGTGATTATATAGGCAAACGGGATGGAGCATATCCGTGATAATGAGCAATAGTCTTTCTCAAAAGCTTATCTTGTGTCACAGGAACTTCTGATGGTCCATTAAGCAGGCGTCATCTGGTCTGATTCCTCTGGTGTCATGGGGGCTCTTGGAGGATCTGGCCGTTCCTTCAGGGTTATCGTTCCATGAACTCCTTTCTGGAAAGTAGCTTTTGGGTTTTGGATACGAGTTACTTAGGGTAGGGAGTAAATTACAGGGTTGGGGTTGCTAAGCACGTAATCATTTGAGCAAGTGAAACAATAGCAGTAGCATGGGAAAAAGCAGGAGAGTCAGCCAGAAAGAACTCCGAGAAAGCAAGTTAATCACAGTAAACTCTGTAAGCTGTCTCAGCATCAGGAAAGCCATTTGGTGTTTCCTTCGCTTGTCCTCACACCCCGAGGCCGGCACTGTGTCTCCATCCTCGCCGCATAAGAAGAACAGCTTCACTGAGTTAGTCCCTGGGCCGTGAGGAACAGAGTGATGAGCTCTGCCAAGGAGACTGGAAATGCGTTCTAGTTGAAGTGGCCTGACCTTGGCCTAAGGGAAGAGGAGGAACCGGGTGGGCCTGGAGGGAGGGATCTGGGTAGCTCCCTCTTCTTGACCTTTACTCCAACACCCTCACCACCCTCAGCTGGTCCAAGCCACCCTCATCTCCCTCCTGGACCACCAAAGTAGCCCCCTCCCCACTCTCCCTGCAGCCGCCCCTACCCGCTGTAGACTGACATCCACGCAGAGCCAGGGTGGTCCTCCTCTCTCCAGACTCTCCAGGATCACATCTTATTCAAGCAAGAGCCACAGCAGCCAGCCTGGCCCTGCGGAATCTCACCCTGCTACCTCTCATGTCCCTCCCCCTCCCCAGCCACGGTGGACACCCTGTTGCCCCTCGGCCCCTGCCAGCACACCCTCTGCCCGGGCCTTTGCACCTGCTGTGGCCTCAGCCTGCGGGTCTTCTCCCAGAGAGCACGGGGCTCATTCCACACTTCCTTCCAGCACTGCCCAAATGTCAGCTTATACTGGGGCCACCCTGGCTGCCTTGAGTAAACAGTGCCTCCTCCCTGGTCTGCCCTGTGCTGCTGTCCTTTTCTCTAGAGCACTTATTAGGGTGTGGCATGTTCTCTATGCAGACATAACGTGTGACACGTTATATACACTCTATTCTGTTGCATTCTGTTGTCTGTGGTGCCTCAGTTTGCTGTCTGTCCCCATTAGAATAGTAAGACGCAGAGGGCAGGGCTTTGTTTCATTCGCTGCCTCATCCCCAGAACCTAGAACAGTGCCTGACATGTGGGACACGCTGGGCAGAGATGGGCGAAGGAGCACGTAAGCTGGACCTGGGCGTGGAGAGATTGGGACCACCTAGTGTCCCTTCCTGCCAGTGGGAAGACACCTCAGATGTTTCCAAACAGTGGGATGGCCTCATCAGATCTGGTTGCAGGTTGGATTTGGGACTCTTCTGGGTGATGTAAGAACTGAGCGGTTGTCAGAGCTGACCATGGAGACGGCGCTGTGTTGTCAGGTGGTGATTCCTGGGAGCTGGGAGTATTTGTGTCTTGTCCAGGGACCAAAGCAACAGAGCATCTCTAAAAGGGCACTCAAAGCTCCATTTGCGTCCTGAGAAATCGTGATTCCCAAACCGCCTAGCCTCTTTCTAACACCCTACGGCTGACAGAGGCCCGGCAGAATTGGGATCATTAGAATATTAGGCAGGTGGGTGAAGTTTTAGCTGAGCACTTTCAGACCGATGGCCCCCACAGCTTACTCTTCCCACAGCCCACAAGCTGCCTCCTTGAGTGACCGCCGCCCCTCAGGAGGGCCCTCGACCCTTTGGAAAGCGGGGGGTGCCTGGTCCTGGTGTGTTCAAGCTGGGACTGGGGTGTCCTTGGTCGAGGGCTGTACCAGTCAGCTTTTGCTGCAGTGACAAACAACCCCAGTATCTCCGTGGCGCACAGCAGAGTCATGCTATGTCAGAGCTCAGCTGTTGGAGCATCCCTCGTGTCACCTGGGTCACCTGTTTTCAGGGCAGAGGGCAAGAAACGGAAAGAGTGAGAGATAAACCACATATTCTCACTCAAAGCTTCTGCTGGGATGTGGCCAGGTTCCTGTCCACTCACACCCCTTGAAGCAAAGCATGCACAAGACAGCAGGAGGGACACATAGGAACAATGACCCAGTCTACCTTGAGTGGCAGAGGGGAGGGGAGTGTGTAGAAAGATTTCTATATTGAGTGGGTCATTGAACCATTCAACTCAGATTGCTCCGATCCTCTGCTCCGATATCCTGAATTATTTCCAAAGGAGATTGCAAAGCTGAGTCTGTCTCTCCCACTCCCGTGATTCTGCGATCTGTCCGGGAGCCCCTTTGTTCTCTTACTCCCTTTCCTCTTTCCGGGCAGGTGGGTGGCCGGCCCGTGGAGCTCCTGCTCAGCGACCTGTGAGAAGGGCATCCAGCATCGGGAAGTGACCTGCGTGTACCAGCTGCAGAACGGCACCCACGTCGCCACCCGGCCCCTCTACTGCCCGGTCCCCCGGCCATCACCCGTGCAGAGCTGCGAAGGCCAGGACTGCCTGTCCATCTGGGAGGCATCTGAGTGGTCACAGGTGGGTGCCTGGGCTGTCACTAGTGCTGAAGCCGCCACCACCACCAGGGCCTTGGGGCCTTGCCCACAGGGACCCCAAAATGATACCGTTCCATGGTGTCTGTGACACATCCTCATGGGTCATAGTCCTTGCCAGCACCCAGAGCAGCTCAGAGCTGTTCTAGCTCACATATTCCCAAATTCCATCTGAGATATCAACATGACCAAAAAAAAAAAAAAGGACAGTGTGTTTTTGATGATGTGTATACCACAGTGCTGTTTGATCGCATTTCCTGTGAAAATTCTCATGTAAATATAGATGGATGGATGGATGGATGGATGGATGGGCAGATAGGAGATAGGTAGGTAGGTAGGGAGGGAGGCAAATAGATGCCTTTTCTTTGCCTTTGGGCATTTTTGGGACCGTAGGGTGGTCAGTCAGGAAGGTGGTCTCAAAGGCTTCCCTTCAGCTCCCTGGCGGTCTTTGGTGATTGCAGGAGGCAGGCGGCAGCTGGGAGGGACAGCTTCAGGTGTGTGAGTCGGAGATCCAAATCTCATGCCATAAAACATTTTGGAAAGAGGTCAATGAAGCCTTATGTTTTAACTTTGAAGACTGGTCCTGGAACTGTTTTATCTTTGGTAATATCATCCTTCCAGGCTTTGCCCTGAGTCTGCGTTAATGATTTTGATTGTTTGGCTATAAAACAAAAAAATAGTTGAATAAAGGGCAGTCTTCCCTCAGGTCCTCCCTCAGACGTGTTCTAGGAAAGGCAGAAAGGCTAAATCCAAGACACTCTTCAGTGCGGAAAGTATTTTTAAAGTTCCTTTTTATTGCCAAACAGTTGGAATTATTTTGAATAAGGAAGTATTCAGCCCACTTTTAATGAACGAAAAGGCAGTCTTTGGCTGTTCTGAAACTGAGTTGACTTTTTAGACAGACCTTGACATGTACCTGTTTAAAGACATGAGTTTTTAGCCTCTCCTTTAAGATGGAAAGGGAGAGAGTTCTCAATTTAAAAAAATAATTTTTTTCCTACATGTACATCGGTTAATAACATTTAGTGGGTTTTGGGGGGAGGGGAGTGACTACTTGGGGGGAGGGGCAGGTATGCTGTCTCTCTCTCTCTTGCTATGTGCCTTAGGGCCTTGATCACCTGGCTCTTGATCCAAACAAGATTTATGCTTTAATCAGATCAAAACCACAAATTTTCCATTTATGGGATTCTTTCTTACGGGGAAAAAGAATGCCTCCTTTACCAAAATAAACAAGCCTGACATGGTCAGCTATCGTTGTGGTATTGAAGAGCACCGTTTTGGAAATTGTGAGGCAATTGGAGTAAGATTTAAAGGAACATCCCCGTCTCTATTCCTGTATCTATGTGTTGCCTGAGTCTAATCCTGAAATAGTGCCCGCACCAGTCTGATTCTGGCCCAGCCCAGGCTCATCGAGCAAAATGCTTTTTTCCTAAACATTTGACTTGGAATCAAATCTTTCCCCCATGAGATGCTCACAAAACTGGTGTTCCTACCATTTCACCCCATGTTGAAGCCCCTCTAATGTTTCTTCTTTTGGAAACAAATGGGTTTAAATTTCTCGTGGGGGAGTTTTTGTGGAGGGGCTTGCCTGTGTTCAGCCAGCAGCGCTGATGCACTTCCAGCACCCACGCCCCGCCTTCTTCCCAACTTCGTCAGCCTGAGGAACAAATACCGAGAAGGAAGCAAAAGGTGGTGACTCTTTCCTGTCCACGACTTCTGGTCCCCATCCCTGGATGAGAAGCCAAGAGGGAGGCTGAGCAGCACCCTCCCAGGTCCCTTCCGAGGCAGCCCCAGCCTGCAGCGCTGCCCTTCCCAAAGGCTGGAGGCTTCCAGCCAGTGGGCTGCTGGTCAAAAGGGACCAAGCCAGGGTTTGGTCAAGAAACAGGCTGGATATTGCGTGTTTGAAATTCAAGAGAAAAGGCAAGGAACATAGAGGAGAGAGAGACCAAGCAGGAACTCAGGCAGGAGCGGTTGCAGGAGTTGCAGAAGGAGCCAGTGGGGTGGATGCTGGTGCCGGGGAGGAGCCCACAGGGCTCGTGGAGAGGATGGGGTTGATGAAATGGTCAGAAAGCATTGCCATGCAGAGAAGCAGAAGCATGGCCCTTCAACACAGTAACCCAGGGGTCCCTACGCAGCCTTGCGGGCCCCACCCATCCCACCCGGGGAGCCCCTATAGGTAAAGCCTGCCACAGACTGACTCCTTGCATCCCAGGTCCCTTTAAACCCACACACAAGGTCAAATACGTGTGTTCTCCCAGCTCCCCCAGGTGATAACACAGCCCACTGTGAAGCATGTGACCGTGAACAAACCAGTTTAAATTAGTCTCAAAAAAGAAAAAAGAATGGGACCTTTGGATGGAGAGCTAAGTTGAACAGAACGCGTAAGGAAGATAAAGTTAGATAACATTTTGAGATAAATGTTAATGACGGAAATATAAAGAATAACATTTGTCCATTGTGAGCATTTTTTTCTGTGGACATAGTGGAACGTTTTGAATAGTTGAGTTTGTTGTAGCTCAAGGACCTCACTGTTGTAGCCTCCTATGTTTTTGGTAAATCAAGCAAATACAAAAACAGAAGTTGGAGGGGAGGGTATAGCTCAAGTGGTAGAGCACATGCTTAACATGCACAGGGTCCTGGGTTCAATCCCCAGCACCTCCTCTAAAAATAAATAAACCTCATTACCTCCCCGCCCCCAAAATAAAATAATTAAATAGTATAATAATAAATAAAATATTTTTGAAAAAATGGAAGTTAGCATTGTTGGGGCTCCGTCTTGCGCTGCTGCCTCTGGGGCCCAGATGTCAGGAGGAAACCTCCCTTGGCATCTCCGCGGGCAGCCTGGGTCCCATAGAGTCTGTGCATCTGGTGGAACTCAGCCTTCAGCCTACCATCGCTGCAAGTTACATGTTTGCTTCCATGGTGGGGACTGAGCTCCTGCACGCGGCAAGTCAAAGGGTGGGCTCCCTGGGTTCCCAGGCCATGTCACCTCTGCTTGCTGGCCAAGGCAGTCACGTCCTCCCAGGGTCATGGGTTCGCTCTTCCTGTTGTTTTGTTTTGAGGTGAGTGAGCACTCGCTCTTGCCAGCCAGGCACCATCCCTCCCCCATCCAGGAGTGGGAGGAGGGGACACTCCAGGAGCAGACTCCAGACCCACCCCCCAGCTCTGTCGTGATTACGCCCTGTCACCCTTCTGTCTCACATCACTGCTGCTGTGATCTTGCTGCCTGAAGGTGTGGGAATCTTAAACTCTCTGTGCTCACACATCACCTCTCAGACCCTACTGGGGACCCTGCCCACACCATCTCTTGCTGTGTTTCCCAGGAAGTAAAATTGCCCAGGGAACACTGCCCTGTTGCCATTCTTGGCATCCACATTA
Organism: Camelus ferus; assembly: GCF_009834535.1. Classification (NCBI taxonomy): domain Eukaryota; kingdom Metazoa; phylum Chordata; class Mammalia; order Artiodactyla; family Camelidae; genus Camelus; species Camelus ferus. The sequence goes on along the minus strand of NC_045722.1, from coordinate 21,155,425 downwards.
AAACCATCAGTGAAACTCTCTGCAGGGCTTGCCCACTGCCTTATGTAAGAGGCACCTTGAGAGCTCCTCTCCGTCTCCTCCTTTTCCCCTCCAAACTGGTACCTTTGCCCCAGGCTGGCCCAGGCTGGGCCAGCTGGGAGAAGCCAGCTAGGACCACGTGCATATGACTCCAGAAGACCAGGAGCTTTTTGAGGACAGAGACATAGCATCGTCATCCATCCTTACATCCTCAGCACTGGGTCTGGCACGTGGTAGGCACTTCCTAGGTGTTAATGGACCTGACTGGATGGGACCCTGTTCAGTCTCTGAATGCTGTCTTACAGTGTTCTGCCAACTGTGGCAAAGGGACACGGAAAAGAACTGTGACGTGCACCAACTCACAGGGAAAATGCGACGCTTCCACGAGGCCGAGAGCCGAGGAGGCCTGCGAGGACTACTCTGGCTGCTACGAGTGGAAAACTGGGGACTGGTCCAAGGTGAGTGCAGCGCGCTTGCGTTTCCTTTCCACCCACGCCGTGCTGAAGACTCAAGAGGCAAGAACTCAGCTCTCCCGCTGTGGGCCCCAGTTTGACAGGTGATCCCAGTCTTACCAGGCAAATTAACTTTCTTTCCCAACTCCACACCTGCCGGTGACCCCACACAGTGTGCATTAGGGAGGGAACTGGGTGTCCCCAAAGTAGGAAGCGGGCGCTCTGGGTGCCAGTCTGCGGATCCGTGTGTCCTGCAGTCGGCTTGGCCACCCGGTCACGATCACGGTGAGAGCCTCATGAATGTGTGCGAGCCTTGCCCGAGGCGGATGCAGAGGGCTGTGGGCAACCAGAACTTAAATGGTTTTCAGGACCCTTGGGCGAGGGCCTGGGGGATGCAGGACGGGGAAGGGCAGAGCCTGGGGCCTCAGAGTTAATCAGCATTCGAGTGAGTACAAGTTCTTTGCTGTTTAACCCTTCTTTTCTTCATTCACCTGATCTCTTTAACCAATACCTAAGGTGAGCACTGTTGTCACCCATGAGAACCATCCGGGAGAGCTTCCAGAGCCTTCCCCCAAACACTGTAAAATTCCTAACGTCTGATTTTCTGGTGAAAATTTCCAACAGGCGCCTAGAGTGTGTTTGTTTCCATTTGGTCTCAGCAACTGAAACCTCCCCATTTGCTTCCCTCGATACCTGCCCTCAGAGGCTGCAGACTGGCCGCCTGAGAGCCGCTGGTTTCATGCAGCCTGTGCAATATCTTAAACGGTTTGGATTCCATTGCTAACATTAAAAATGGGGAACATTTCACCTGAAAATCTGGATTTGGGGCTCTCTACAGAACTCTGGCCTACATCCTTTCATGGCTTTCCTGACCTGGGGCCTGGCAGGAGCTGGTGCAACTCCCCAGGCCGCGGTGTCCCAGCTCCCCAGGCTCCTCCAGCCACTTTGTGCTTTAATCTAGCTGCTTGACCAAATGTTGTCCGGACCCCATATGTCCAGGTGTGAACTAGATAAAGCTGTCATTGTAGCTGGGGGATTAGATGGGGCTTTGCAAATTGGCAGGAGAAGAGGTGTAGCTAGTGTTAGAGCGCGTGCTTATTAGCATGCGTGGGGTCCTGGGTTCAATCCCCAGTGCCTCCATTAAATAAATAAATAAACCTAGTTATCCCCCACCCGCCACAAATCCAGAAGGGTCTTCGTGGTCACAGGTGTCCCTGGGCAGGAAGCAGAGGTGAGAAGTGGTCAGCTCGGGCCTGGGCTGCATGCATCCATCAGGGTCTGGGGACCCCGGCATTGTTTCCTCTCTGCTGCCATCCCTGCGCCGCCTGGCACTAGTCCTCTCCTGCCGGGTTATCCCTGTTTTACAGAAGAGGGAATAGAGGCTCAGAGAGGTCAAGTGACTCAGCCCACCTCTCCGGCAGAGTCCAGGCTCCTGGACCCTAATGCAGAGCTCAGTTTGCATGGTGGACTCAGACTGAGAAAGGCCCCAGAGTCCCTGTGATGGTGGCTTCTGGCCACAGGGTGCCGGGCATATGGATGTCATCCAGCCAGAGCCTGGGTTTCCCCCGCCCAACCGTTCTGGTTTTGAGGACCAGGTGGGCACTTTCATTTTCTTAAGTACTGTGAACTGCCTGGTCCTGGGAGCAGCAGAACAGCGGAAGATGGGTGTAAATAGTCCCAGAGGAGCTCAGCGCCACACTCAGCCCCTCCTCAGCCAAGGACACAGGCATGCATTCCAGCAAACTTCTCCCACTCAGCCCCTGGAGCATGGCATCCAGGAAAATTGAGCTTTTAGCGGGCCCCCCTCCTCTTAAAAGCCAGGCCGTGGAGAATAACACCTCCTGGCCTTCAGGACAGTGAGGCATTGGAAGGCCACAGTGCCTACTTTTTGCCATAGTCTGCTGATCAAGTACCCCTGGCAGTAAGAACAGGAAAGATGGAGGGAAGGTGAAGGTCCAGGCTGCTGTCCGCGGCTGGAAACCAGTCGCATCCAGTTGATGTGCATCTCGCCTTTGGGGAGAGCACTTGGCTTGGACAGGGGCCAGCTGCTCCCTCCCCAGAAGGTCTGGCCAGAGCCAGGGTCCGGGGCAGACTCGTTCTTCCAAGTCAAAAACTGCCAGGACACTGAACTGGAAGGCTGCGTGTGCGCATGCGTGCACCTCTGGGAGAAGGATGGATGTGGGTGGGGGCTGCATAGGACTGAACCCAGAGACCCCCCACCCTGACTGTTTGCCTCTCCACCACTCCCTTCTGCAGCTGCCATTGCTGGGTGGGCTGGCGCACATGCGCACCCTGCACACACAGGCCCAGTACAGTTACATAAATCTGTCCGTCACTCTTCCCTGTGCCTGCTCAGCAGAAGGGGAGGGATACAGGTCCCGAGGGGCCCCTGTCCTCACTCACTGGGTCTCCAGGCCAGGGGAAGTGGATTCCATGGGCTGCTTCTTCCCCTGACATTTCCACTTGTTCAGATTGAATTTGCTTTCCAACTGACGTGTTGTTTTTGCTGGGCCCTTGTCACACAATTGGGGTCAGTGTACTTTTAAACCCATCACCACAGGTGACCCTCCTGTAACTAGCATAAACCTCCTACATGCCAGACTTTGAAGGTAGCAAACAAGTTCCCCAAAAGAAAAGTAGAAAGGAGACTGAGCACTGTCAGATGACCAGTGTATCTGGAAGCTTTGGCGTCTTCCATCCAAGCAGTCTCCCTCCGGTCACTTGGCCCCAAGGTGCAGTTTGAGAAAGATAAGCCTGTCCCCAGGGAGATGATGGATGGGCCAGCCCGAGGGCTTGCCACAGGTGCTGTCCTGCACTTGCGAAGTGAGACGGACCAGTCACCCCTCGGGAAGGGGCTGGCACTGACCCCTTCCCTTCACTGGGTGAGGGCACCTGAGAACAGCACCCGGAACCTTGCTGAGGCAGGGTGGGCTTGCGGGAAATGTGGAGCCCCTTCCCCTCCCCCAAACTCAGCAAATGGCTGAGCCCTAACCGGGATCCCATCTGAGAGATGGGCTTTGCATTCCCACCCCTGCCGGGTGCATGAGTACTGCTCTGCTCAGTTTGAAAAATGTCCTGCAGCTGCCTGGTCTCTTGGGCTGTTAGCTGTTTCCAGATCTGTGCAAATCATTGTCCCCCCCCCCCCTCTCTGGGTCCCTGCATTTAGCCTGCGGGGAGCGAGATGCCACTTAAACTTCGAGAGGAGGGAATCGCAGTTCTTTCTAGAATGGCATGACTTTTGATCCACCGTTGAGATGTTCTGGTTTCAAGACCAGAGGCATTCATCACCACTGAAATGACGGGATGTTTCTAATTAGAAACAAGTATCTGGAGGCATTAAAAGAGCTGGTGTTTTTAAAGAAAACCGTTGGCTCTTACCAAAAAGATCGAAGTGGCCATTGACTTCCTGGTGCCCTGAAAGAGGGCTGGTCTGACCTGTAAGGCCTCAGTCAAGCCCCGGGTATACCCCTCACACCTCAGCCCAGATCTTAATGTGGAAATAACCGTGCTTCTCAGAGGTCTTAGGAGATCAAATGGCGCGATAAGCGTGCAAGTCCCTGTGGCCACAGAGCCCTGGATGATGTCAGGGAGCGCCTCTCCTTCAAACGTGGCTGTGTCAGTGAGGTCCCCACACTGCTGCCAGGTGCCTTCCTGTGCTGTGGGCAGAGAGGTGGGGGCTTAAGTTCCATGCCCTGAGAAACACACAAACCTTGTGTCATGATGGGGGCTTGTTCTAGAAAGCTTCTCAGCCCCAGCACCACTTCTGAGGCCTGTGCTCGCTTTGGTGGGGCCTGACCCCTCCCTCCAACCCCACACGGCTGGCCTGCCTGCCCAGCTGGAGCTCCCACTGGACAGCACCTGTGGTCCTGCAGTCAGAACGTTGTGATCCAGCCAGCATTTCCTGAGCTCCTGTTCTATGCCAACCTCTGCTGGGCACTGGGGAGTTTAAGAGTGGACAGTGACCCAGGCTAGATGCAGACAGATAGCAAGCCAACCACAGACAGGAGGCGACACCAAGTCCCCCTGGGCAGGTGTAAACACAGCCTCTGCCTGGGTCAGCCACCAATAGGGATGCCGGTGGAGAGTGACGCTACTTCTGCTGGGATCAGTGGCCTTGACATTCACCAAAGCTTTAGAATTTATAAAGCACGGTCGCTCAAGTTATCCCCATTTTACAGGTGAAGAAACTGAGGCTCAGAGTGGCGATGTGGCTTTTTTCTCAAGGTCACACACCTAGAAACTGGCAGGGCTAGGAGTCTGGTGCCTGTGTTCTGGCTCTTAATCCACATTTCCTTCAGGTACATAACAATGTCAGAGGCTTAGATGTCTGATTTGAGATGAGAAGGGGCTGGACTATAAGACGCCTTCAGCTCTCACCATCATAGGCATAAGCTTGTTACAAGATCAAGTATCTACCTCCTCTCTCTCCAGCCCACCAATCAAAATCTGCTCTCCCAAGGGCTTTATATCAATCATTTACACTTTAGTGTAAATCTCTTGTCTCTATAGGAGATCATGCATGTGGTCGCCCCTTTTTTGTGCAATAAAATGTTGAGCCCTTATTAAAAGAGCCTTGAGCCCAAAGAGCCAATGTGACCGGCACTGGGAAAATCAGAGCCCATTTCTCAGATGTGTGAAACTATACAACACAGGCAGCCAGCACTTTGCATGAAGACAGGGATAAGCAAATACTCTATTTGACATTATCCTGGGGAGTATGAGCAGCTGTGAAAAGAGGGTCATCAAACTTCAGTGCTTTCCTGGGCAGGGGCAGGAGGAGAGGGACAGATACCCCCTTGGTGTGGAGCACTTTGTGTGGGTGAATAACGCCTGCCACTGAGTCACGGAATTAGAGAAAAGTCTAGGGCCCACGCCTGCTCAGACGGGAGAAATGAACTCACTGTAGAGCAGTGGAGTCCCTGGAAATTGCCAGGAGAGACACCTGCATGGAAGTGAACTGAATGTGGTTGACCCTTGTACAACGTAGGTCTGGACTGCATGGGTCCATTTATACATGGGTATTTTTCAGTAGTAAACACTGCAGCATACGTGGTCCGGGGTTGGGTGAATCCTCAAATACAGAGGAACTGTGGATTCGGATGGCTGACTGTAAGTTCTGCTTGGATTAACCCCGTGTTGCTCAGGGCCAGTGCCTTTGCCCCCTCCATTCCCCTTCTGCCCCTCCATTTGCCTAGTGTCCTTTCTCAAATTGGCTACCTTCACATGGAATGAGAGATCAGAGAGTGGGGATGCCTCCCCTGCACCCCAGTCTAGATTTTAACCACTGCCTAGACCTGACCATTGACTCAGGGAAGCCGTCATCCCTAAGGAACACTTTTGTTTTGACACAGGGGACCTCTGAGCGGGACATGTGGTCAGGACGACACAGGCACACCTCCCTGCTCTGCTGCAACCTCATTTAACCTTGAACCAACATCATCCTCTGTCAGATGGGTCTAGGGGCACGCGCCTCCGAGGGCATCCATATAAAGCACTTAGCGCAGTGCCTGGCTCATGAGAAACGCCCAGTAGGTGCTCCATTTTATTGTCCTCATTATCATCTTCTCCATCATTATCCAGTACAGTCACAAGTCTCTGGTCTCCGATCAGAGTCACATTTCTTATATGGGCGTGTGAAATATTTATGTCTTAGGAGATGAGTTCCTTGAATGTGATTTGGACCCCAGGAAACAGTGCGTGCCCTGACGTGGGGCCCCTGCATGCTGACAGCATAACTCGGAGCAGGAGACCTTTCTGGGGCATTTGCTGGGCACCTAGGCCGTCCTTTTGTAGCAGAGGTGGAGGGTCTTGCAAACAGTTGCTGATGAGTGGGGAGGGCTAAGTCACCAAACTGGTAACAGCTCCCGCCCCGGGGGAGGCAGTGAGACGGCTCCCGCAGGCTTCTCTGTGCTCCAGGCTCAGGGCTGGAGCCAGAATCAGAGCTCTTGGGATAACTGGTGCTTGCAGGTCATCAGGGGTCACCTTGGTCTTCCGGTGCCCTGACTATCACGACCCAACCAGAACCTGTAGGTCAGCAGGCTGCAAATTTAGGGAGCAAATTTAGGGAGATTGGGGAAGCTAAGGCAGAGGATAGGGAGAAAAACAGTTTGAAAGGGAGTGTGAGTTGAAGGGGGATTGTGTGTGTGTGTGTGTGTGTGTGTGTGTGTGTGTGTGTGTGTGTGTCTAAGGAAGCATTTCCAGTTTCAAGGCTGGAGCAAAGACGATGGTGATTTTCATTATTGTTTGAACCTGCTATTTCAGGTTTCAACAGCTTCCAAGGTTTGCATTGCTTGTGCCAGATCTTGGAGGGGAAATCTGTCAAAAATGCTTTTGAAGAGCTTTTGACATTTCATTTCACCAGCCCAGGGCCTTTCAGACACAAGCAGAAGATGGGCTTACAGTACGGAAATTTTTTTCCCACCTGCTCTCACTGTCACTCTGTGCTGTCCAGTCCTGCCCCGCAGAGAGTGGCCCCCTGAGAACACAGGGCGGGCCCACTGGGCAGTGAGGATTCATCTTGGCATTTTGTTCACCCTAACCCAGTCTCCTGCTCACCCCAGAGCCTGTGCAGGGAGCCCCCGCCCGTCCTCCACTCTGGAGAAGCCAGCGCTTGTGTGCATGTTAAACATCCCTACAGCGTTTTCCTCTTCCCTAGATTTTTACAGCTTCCTTCAGCTAATTCTCAAAACCTCCCTTGGGGATCTGGTGTCATTTATAGTCGTGATTTTACGGCTGGGAGGAGAGAAGAGGCGAGGGTCCACGCCGTGGTGGAGTGTGTCATCAGGGCTGGGTGGCCTCCACTCGGTGACAGAGGCCTGGTTCCTCCCTGCCGGGAGCCGTGTGACCCCAGAGGAGGGCAGGCCTCTGGGTGGGCAGCCAGGGTAGGAGCGCGGGGGGGCCTGGGGCTGCATCACTGAGAAGAGTTATGTGGACACACTTTGAGCCTCACTCCCTCTCTCTGCACAGGGGTGCTGTGCAGACGCCATTCCTGCACTTAGTCTGCACCTACTGTGTTCCGAGTACTGCCCTTGCCACAGTGGCTGTTAGTGTGATGATTAATGAGGACTGTTAAGAAGGGATGTGAGCCCAGTGCCCAGCACTAGTGGGCAGACAAAAGGTGGGCCCCACTGCCACCATCACCATCATCATCATTACCCACAGGGTGGGTGGCAGGTCACCAGGCCTTGCGTGTGGTGGGCACTTGCTGGAGAGGCGGCGTGAAGGGCTGCACTTACTCTGGGTCATCTGGCAAGGAGCTTTTCTAATGGGTTTATTGCTGCTCCATTTTTGTCTCAGTTTCCTGAGTCTCGGGGAGCTGCATTAAATGTTAATGTCGTGAGGAGCTTGAAAAAAATGACCCAGCGGTGAAAGGGTGCTTCAGACAAGACCAGATCTTGTTTTTTTAGAGATCTGTTTGCTTGGATTTTAAAAGCCTGGAAAATGACTTCACAGCGATGCTTGGGGCTAATTGGAGGCCAGCAGGAGACACTGCAGTCTCCTCACTGCTTAATTAAAGCAGAGACTGAGGGGAGGCTGACAGAGGTGAGATGCCTCGTCTGTGTTACCCTTAATGCAGTGAGCTTGGGTTATGGGAGGAGGCAGCCCTGCGGCCTGTCTGGAACCACACGTGTCTTCAGGGCCAAACCAGCTTCTAACGGTGCCCCTGGATGCTATCTGGCTGAGCTGCCAGGTCAGTGCCAGGAGCAGGCAAAGGTGGGCACCCACACCTGCCTGCGGAGGCCTGGTGATGGGCACGGCGGCCCCGGGAGACCTGAGCAGGCTGGGTGACTCAGGGCATCTTCCCGGGCTCCAGGGGCCCCCTAGCCAGCTCTCCCTGCTCCCAGCCCTGGGCTTTGCTTGTTGTTGTTAATAATAATAGCAGTGTTTGCCTAACCCAGACTCCTTGCTAGGTACCTGCTCCAAGCTGTCTCTAATCAAGGCAATCCCTCTACAAGGAAAGTTTTATTATCCTCAAGCCACAAGTAAAGAAGCTGGGGCTCGTGAAGGGTAATTAACACAGCTAGTGAGGGGGGATGCAGCGTGCTGTCAGGCCTGTCCTGCCCCCACTGCCCTGTCCCTGGTCGCACTCTGGTCAAGGAGGTGTGGTCACACATGGAGTTTCAGCCAGGTGCAAGCCGAGCATCACCTCGGATCAAATGATCCACAGCAGGCATGGACGGTGGCAGCTGCCCCAACAGGCCGTTGGCGGAATTCTTCACTTCTATTTTTAATCACATAGGTAATTCTATTGTTGACTGAAAAAAAAAAAGCACAACCTAAAAGTGGAGAGCTATGTTTTGTTTGGCGGACACTTCTGAGGACTGAAGCCGGAGACGCCGTCTCTCAGCACTCTGAGGGATGCTCCGAAGAGGCAGGGGAGGAGCCAGGATATATAGGAGGTTTTGCCACGAAGACTGGGTAGTCGGAACATGAAAAGATTACCATTAATTCAAGAAAACCAGACATCTCAAGTTCAGGAATTTAGTGCTTTTCTATGTATGGGAAGATGCAAAAGTCTGGGCTCATTGAATTCATTCCTTTGAGATGCACTTAGCTCTCTAGGGCCAGTGTTCTGTTCCTTCCCATCCTGAGTTCCCTCTCTCAAAGGTGGGCACAGCTGGGGGTGGTAGCAGAGGCCAGGCTGCCTGCTTGTCTGCATCCTGAGTTCCCTCCGGTCACTATCAGGGTCTGTAGTACTGGCTGATGGCTGATGGCTGATGGCCACAGCATCCTTTGATTACTGATATGGCAGGCAATATTTTTTGTTCACACTGTCTTATTTGGGAAGACACAGAAGAGAAAAACTAGTCCCATGAACCAGATGATAGCCTGGTAAATTTTTTCAATGGTTTGTCTTCCAAACTTTTATATAGGTGTGCGCGCGCGCACACACACACACACACACAGGTGGGTACTGAACAAGGATGGGATGGTTTCTGCACCTGCCACTCTGTCACCTGTTTGTTTCCTCACCTAATGCTCTGAAGCAGCCTCTGTAGGGCTGGCTCAGACCCAGTTCCCAGGTGACTCAGCCAACACCTGATGTTCCCAAAAGTCCTTCCAAGTGAGCACAAGCCATTCACAGCCCAGAGCCCTGTGAACAGCAGCCCCTGGGACTCCAGCTAAAATTTAGCAAAACCTAATCCCAGAATCAAATCCCTGTGATGGACAGAGTCTATAGGATCTCAGAGTGCCCCCACCACGACTAAGGGTTAGCCCCAGCCTCTCTCCTGGCCTGGCCCTCCCTTGCAGAAGTGTTGGAAAGCCATGAGAACAGATCTTGAGTCTCTGTGGAAGAACTTTGGAGATCCCCTCTGTGATCTCATGGGGCCATTCTTTTTGCAGACTGGAAAATTAAAAACCAGTGGCCCGAGCTAGGAAGGATAATGAAGAAATGGTGGAGCTAAGCAATGACCTGGTTTCCTGATTCCCGGGCTCCCATAAAAGCTCCATCCAGTGCAACCTGTGAGTCATACAGGAAGATGGAATTCAGTCCCTGGGATGGGGCAGCTGGGGTCCTGTGTCCCCTCTGCCGCTCAGTAACACTGTGACCTTGGGCAACACACTGGTGACCATCAAGCTCGGGCCAAGGTCAGCCTCAGGATTGTTACGGAATGTTCCACACTGTTGTAGAATCTGGCAGGGGAGCCCGCGGAAAGAACAAGCATGTCGCCCGCGTGGGCTGGAGGTGTCATGAATGCCACCCCACCCCTCCCCAGCCCCACCACATGTGAAACAAGACTGAGAACTTTCAGAGGAGAGGTTAGTCTTCAGGGTCACCCCTAGACTCTTGAGTCTTACAATGGTCATTGATCCTTTACCACCAGAGACCTTGTCAATTTTGCATTTGGTTTTAGTAGATCCATAGGATTGAGCCCTTGCCCTGATGTTCACAGAAGCAATTGACAAAAAGACATTGAAACCCATCCTGGTGTTCCTGGGCGGGAAGCGACTCAGCCAGGCAGACCGCCCCGCTGGCAGGCTCTGCAGACTGTGTGTGTGTGTGTGTGTGTGTGTGTGTGTGTGTGTGTGTGTGTGTGTATTGCGGGTGAGATGGGGTGGGGGTGGCCCTGGGCACAGGATGGCCATAGTCCCGGGTCCTTCTCTGTTGGCCTGTGCAGTTTCCCAGGGACCTAGAAACCCCACCACCACCTGCCTGGCCCTGGATGCACCCTTTCTCCAGGGGGAACTGGGAGGACACCTCGCTCTCCCTGCTGGTGTGTCCCTCACAGCAGGTGGCACCAGCAGACCCAGTCAGGATCTGAAGAGACGGGCTGCTGGTGGCTAGAGCAGCACACGTGGCCCTTCTTCCCCAGGTGGGCCTTGCTAAGTGCCCAATAGTCACAGGAAAAAGGCCCCAAGTGCGCACTTTCCCAGGGAGCAGGGCTTTTAAAAACTTGTACAACCAATTTGGGTACAAATGTCTTTAATGGTGTAGGTGGACTGGTCAGATGACTAATTAAAATATGTAACTTATTCGTGTAGTTATACATTCCTATTTAAAGTTACACATTATGCTTTAATTTAGAAATATTGCTATTTTCTGTCTTTAGTGTATTATAAAGTGGAGCCTGATGAAATTGCCATTTATGTGGACTCAAAAATGGTTGAATAGAAGCAGTTTTATAAAGTGCAGCCTGATATTTGCAGGGTCTGTCTTCGTCATCACTCATTCCACTTTCTGAGTCCGCTGTTCCGTTTGCCAGTGTGCCAGGGCACTGGCATCCAGGTCCACTGGCTTGCCACCTTTTTTGAATCTGTATGTGCTGTTCTCGTTGGAAATTACCTTACAAGCTGTGCCATACCTTTGCTCTGCGTTGGCGTGACTTTGCTCCGAACTGGCATGACCTTGTTCTGTGTTGACATGACCCTACTCTGTGTTGGTGTGACCCTGCCCTGCGTTGGCATGACCTCGCTCTGCATTGGTGTCACTTTGCATAGACAAGACTTTGCTCTGCGTTGGCAGGACTGGCACTGCATTAGGACCCTGGGCCTTTTCCTTCACTCATCCTGCTGATGTGGACTTCCCATCTCTGGGTACAACCACTCACCAGATTGCTTTTCAAGTGATCTTTAAACATTTCCTGCACCAGCCTCCCCCATTTATGATTATGAAGTCCTACTACTAGAAGAAGACAATTAAATTTCTTTGCCTCCTTTTTTTTTTCAAACCCCCGGTGATCTTGCTACAAATAATCGAAGGCACCCCTTCCCCCTGCCCCTGTACTGTGAGAGATTTTATTATTACTTATATTCAAGGCAACTGACTCTTTTCCAAGAATAATTTTGAGTGGAAGCCTTCACCCCTTTATATTTGAGCAACCTGTCACCTGTATATAAACTCAGCCGTCAGGGCAGCGGGGGGATGTCTGTTCCTGCTCAATCACACAGGTTTGTATACAAATGCTCCACTACTTCACGGCAAGAAAAGAGAGCTTGTCACACTCTACACAGGACACAAGGAAGAAGTTCAGGGCAAGTCAGTTCTCAGCTCTGGCTGCCTGTTGCAGTCACCCGGAGAGCTCTGAAAAACACTGATGCCCAGTGATACTGACTGACTGGTCTGGGACATCAGAATCTTTAAAAGCGACAAGTAATCCCATGCTGCAGCCAGCTCCCTCAGAGATGCCCTCCAGGCAGAAATCATGAGTATATGAGGGATTCTCAAGGCTGTGAGCAGCCCTGGCCGGATTTATCCAGAAGATGGGATAGGGAGTGAGGCACAATGCAGAGGCCCGGGGGCAGACCTTGCCTGTCTGGGAGAGCCTGTTCTGGTTTGCACATACCAGGGCCCACCAGGGAGCCATTTGTGGTTTTTCCTATCTCTTTTGTGATTTGAAAAGACTGGGTCCTATCAGAGTACCATGTTCTCTGAGCCCCTTTCTCCTCCTAAAGTGAAAACAAAACGAACAAACAAATAAACAAACAAATGTAATCCTGCTTCTTAGACTAGAAAGCAGAGGAATTCACTGGGGGGGGGGTGCCAAAGCCGCTTTGGGAACACAGACGGTGCCCACTTGGGCACAGATGGTAACACCACGGTCTCCCGCCGAGCCTGTGCAAGGTGACCCCTCATATGCCCCCAGGGAAGGCACTTCCTGCAGCACAGGCCATGGGCAGACCCAAGAGGGGACAATAGGGAAACGTGATCCAGACAGCACCTGGCGTCCTCCTTGCCTGTGGCATTCAGAGGCCAGGCCCCCTCCCCTCTCTCCAGCTGGACGGCTGCACCTGTAGTCTTTGCTTTATTGAAGTTGTGCACAGTGTGCTCAGAACCCCGTAAATCACGGGTTGTGTGCATGCTGGGGGACCCCAGGTGGAGAGAGTAGACAGGTGGACCTGGCTCTCTGGCTGGGAGGAGACCAACTTAACAGAGAGACAGTTCCAAGGGCTCCGGGGAACGCAAACAAGGGCCAAGGAGCTGGTGCGCAGGGCCGGGAGCGGGAGCTGGAGCCTGGCAGGTGCCCTGTCAGCACTTTAAAGAGCGCAAAGAGGAACGGGAAGGGGACAGAACACACAGTAAATTCTTACCAGGCACCTGTTGGGAGCATGGGGTGATCTGCTGAACTCTGTTGGCTTGATTTGAGCAAACCCAGGTTTGCAAATGTCAGAAATGCCAGTAACTAGGGATTTGGTGGCTGAGTTAAAACTCTTAGCTACAGTTTTAGTCCACGAGTCCTTTATGCGAGAAAGGTTGTGCTGCTTCATTTTCTCTAACTTCCCTTAATTCTGAGCCCCCACCTTCCAGGCTCCTGGAAATTCAACCCGATCATTATCGGGCTCCTCTCCACCCCACACTCAGGGCTGGGCAAAGGCCCAGGAGTGGCACAAAGTACTGGCGACATCGTGGTCATCAGGTCCGGTCCCTCCTGGGTGCCGGCAAGCCACCCTGCTCACTGTCTGGAGAATTTCAGAGCCCAGCTGGCTCTCTGCTTGGAACAGGGGTGAGAGGGTGGGAAGTGAAACGCAACCAGAGTAAATTAGTATTTCAGAAGTTGTCTTGTCTAAGTCAGCGTGGACTGCTGTAATAAAATGCCGCAGGCTGGGTGGCTTGAACAACAAGACATTGATTTCTCATAGTTCTGGAGGCTGAGAAGTCCAAGGTCAAGGTGCTGGCATAATTGGTTCTTAGCGATGGACCACTTCCCGGCCAGCTGCCTTCTCATGTGCCCTCATGTGGTGGAAAGAGCTCTGTTCTCTCTTTTTCTTCTTGTAAGGACACTAATCTCATTGTGGGGCACTACCCTCATGACTTCATATAAACCCAGTGACCTCCCAAAGGACCCATCTCCAAATACCATCCCATTAGGGGTGAGAACTTCAACATGTTAATGTCGGGGAAATACAAATGTGCAGTCCATGACACCTTGAAACAGTCTTCCATCAGGCGGCTGGTGTACAGCCAAGCCCTCTTGTCCTGCGATGATTTCAAGTCCTTAGGACTGTTATGCAGGGGCCAGACCCAGGGCGGCTGCTTTGTCAGGCCATCGTCAGAGCCCCTCGGCCTGAGTTAGGCCCCCAGCTCAGGCTGTCCCTGTCTCCGGCAGTGCTCCTCGACCTGTGGGAAGGGCCTGCAGTCCCGGGTGGTGCAGTGCATGCACAAGGTCACCGGGCGCCATGGCAACGAGTGTCCTGCCCTCTCAAAGCCAGCAGCCTACAGACAGTGTCACCAGGAAGTCTGCAATGACAAGATCAACGTGAACACCATCACCTCCCCTCGCCTCGGTGAGTGACTCTGCTGGCCTCCAGCTCCTGGGGGTGGGTCGCATCCCCTGGCCAGTGAGTCCCCGCTGGTGGAACAAGTTCTGTGAGCCAGAACGCCCCCTCCTTGGGCCTTGTTTGAGTTCTGGAGAGGCCAACATTTGTAAGTTCCGTGGAAGATCAGAGGTTTCAGGGATGGAATTTCATTCCTTGGCTTGAAAAAGGTGTTTGTTAAGCGTAGTCTCAAACACTTGAGCCCGTCTGGCAACAAATGGGGAACGTGGGAGAATGTTCTTCAAATGCATGAAGGAAGCAAAGGGAGGTGCTTGCTTCGGGAAATGAAGGATCTGGGGGTGTCATTCATGAAATCTTGGTGATGCATGCATGGAATGTTCCTTAAGCTAATGCTCGAGAAGAAAACAGAGGTTTTGAGAGGCTGACGTCTTGAATGCAGCAGGGAGCTTTTGTGTGAGCAGTTTGGCCTGAGTGCTCCAAATCTGGCCCTTTGCAAGGCCACATCCCTGGTTGGCAGTGGCACAGGAAGAAGAATGTTTAACACTGATCTGATGATTCCACTAAACAGAGTTTCTGCTTTTCCAAGTAGAAATCTCCAGGGAACATTTTCCCACCCACAGCCCCTTTCCGTAATGCTGGAATGCCACCCCCATGAAGGGGGTTTCTAAGCAGCTTACCTGGTGGAGTCTTTGAGCTCCCAGAGTTGCACCCCAGGCTCTTGGAATGCACAGGCCTCCTTGGCATCCTCCAAAGACCTCCCTCAGGCAGGACCTTCTCTCTGCACGACCAAGATCTCGAGGGGGACTCAGGCCACTTGTTTGTGCTGTAAGCTTGTGCTTTGGGGAGCCCTTTGCTGTGCCCTGCTCCGTGGCATCTTGTTTTATAAATGCCAACAGATGGCATCTTCCACCATAAAGTAACAGTAAGCGCCACTTAACTCTTAACTCAGAAGCAGGATGGGCAGGGCCCTTGCCCTGAGGAGACAGCCAGGCCACCAAACTCTGCCAAGTGGTCAGGTTGGAGCTGGGGTGTGTCCCTTCTAGAGGAAAGCCGCATCCACAGTGGCCCTGGCAGGGGGCAGGACTCCCCTATTCTGTTCAAGGCTCCAGTGTATGCATGAGTGAGTGCAGCCCAGAGTGTGTCAGACCACAGGCCCCTTGTGTGTGGACCGTGAAGTCCCCGTGCCACCCATAACCCCATGGCTTTCTCTCTCCGCTATCCCCTTAGCTGCTCTGACCTACAAATGCACCCGGGACCAGTGGACAGTGTATTGCAGGGTCATCCGAGAAAAGAACCTCTGCCAGGACATGCGGTGGTACCAGCGCTGCTGCCAGACATGCAGGGACTTCTATGCGAACAAGATGCGCCAGCCGCCGCCACCGCCACCGAGCTCATGACACGTGGCCCCGTGGTCCCACGACGCGCCGATGCGAGGTCTGAGCCCCGACGACACGGCGAGTTGAAAGCCCTCCCACCCGAGAGCACACCAGTTCCCACGGCCGGGACCCCCCACCAGCTCACCACCGCTCACCCAGGAGGCTGTCCCAAGAATCCGATTGCATAGAACTTGAGAGTGGACTTGACATTTGCTTAGTGCTTTTATACTTAATATATTGTTAACAGCCACTGGATGGCTTTCAATGGTAAGGAAAAAAGAGGCATGAGGCACAACATAATTGTAATTTCTAAGGTCCCATGCACCTCAAAGGGAACACCTCCGACAGACGGTCGAGAGGGACGTCACTGCGTGCCTGGGTCTTGGCTTTCCTTTGACGTTGGAATTCCCAGTGCTTGATGTACCATGGGAGGGGGGGATTATCCAAAAAAATGAGACGCTTTACTTTAAAACAGGCTTTATTCTGAAAGCCAGTGATGCCCTGGATGGAAGGACAGATGTCAGCGAGCCTCTGCCAAAGGCTTCTCCGAAGAGGGCCAGGCTTCCGGATCCCCCTCGACGCCACAGGAACCAGCCCTTGTCCCCTCCGCCTGTGGCGGAGAGCCCACTCTGTAGATCCTGGGCCTTTCCTTGGGAGCCTCGCCCCTGAGAGTCTGAGTCTGTGTAAACCAACGGGGATCCTGGGGCCTATGTGGTTCTGCGTACCACCCATGTTGGGGGAGAATATTCTGGAAGGGTTTGGGTTTGGGGAGGCGTCTAATTTTCAGATCTCTGCTGTCCCCCACACAGGGAAGCAGAAAAGCCTTCCTTCAAGGTGCTGTGACATGAGGCACGTACTCATTGTGGCCTGGGGATTGCTTCCAGGCATAGAGATGGGCTCAGGGCTCTGGGGTGTAGGGAGCTCCCCCTCTGCTTCTGGGGACCTCTGCTCTCGCCAGTGCTTCATAAAGCTTTGCACCTTACAGATGGCTTCCCATTGACCTTTGTCGTCTACCTGAAGTTGACGCTTTTTAGAACCTCTTTAGGACTCAAGCTCAGGCCTGGCTGCTTCGCCCCGGCACAGGGCGGGTTTCCCGCAGGGGCTGCTCAGCCTGGTGCATGGTTGGGGGGGGGGGTGCCCCCTGGCCAGGATCGCTGCCTGCCCGCCGAGCCTTCCCGTGGCTCAGACCTCACAGTGCTTGTCAATGTGTTGTCATCATTGACCCATCTTCTCGAGGCAAGAATGACGTTCAGAAAAGCATGAAGAAGGTCTTTGCTCCTCCAGTCCCCTCACCCCTGAAAACAGAGCTGTGTCCCCTCTGGAGCCCAGGGGAGATGACCAGGGTGACCTCTGTGAAAGCACAGAAGATGGTAGGACCCTGCCCGCTGGGGAGCTGGGAGGAGGGAACCCGACATGCCAGGAGGTCTGGTTTGCTGCCCGACTCAGCCGGCGTTTGATGGGTGCTCGTGTTCAAAGACTTTACGGTGAGAAGCCCACCCTCGCCTCCCTTATTTCAGAGGGGATCTCACTTAGGCTCATCTCCATGGGATCATCTCCACGTGCTTCTTGGTTTATTGGTGCTGTGTGTACGTATCTGTGTTTGTGTTTTTGATGTCACAACTTTAGCGTCAGCTTAAATCAGAAAGGAAACAAAAAACCTCTCTGCCACCTCAAGCCTGTCTGGTGGGCTGCGTTTTGGTTTTTGATTTTGACTGCCCTCGAGGCAGGGAAGTGGTGGTGGAGCAGAGAAATCGTTCAGTTCTCCTTGAATCCGTAAGAAGTGTTGAGAAGGCGCCGTGGGTGCTCTGTGGAAAGATCCCGGCAAGCGCCAGGATGGGGCGGCCCACCTGCAGGGTAACCTCCAGAGGTGGCTGCCCAGGGCCTCCCTTGCTCTGACTTGGCCACCAGGAGAGTCCCCAAAGCCCCTTCAGTCTCTTGGAGAGCTAAGGCTCAAGTTATCCCCCAGCCCCAAATGGGCTGTCCTTTACCACAGATGGACAGAAAGCTAGCCATCAGCCTCCGGGGCTGAGGGGCGGAGCCACGCAGCCCGCTAAGGAAGCCAGCGTGGCCTTGCTCGCTGGTCTGCATGGGAACCACGGGCCCACCCAGGCAGGGCAGGCACGTGTGTGTGCCCAGAGGCGGGCACTTTCCCTGCTGCCTCTGCGTCTCCCCGCTGGCCACCTTGACTGTATCAACTGGACGCCCCTGGCAAGGGCCTCACACCCTCAGAATGCAAATGACTGATTTCAGTTCTTGTTAAACATCCCTTGGGTTCCCCCAAGTTCGGGTCTTTCTGAGCGCTTTTAGCTCATGCTGGCACTGTTGTTCTGAAACTCACCAGCCCACCTTCTGTTCACGGCACAAGCAACGATTGATGTCGGTGAAGGCATCATGGCTCTCTTGCTCCACTTTGTACGGAAGACAGTGAAACCCTGTCATTACAACCGTGATGGTCCTTTATGGTTCACAATACCCTGTACTGTCACTCGAGTACTGTACCTTTTTGGTTGCACAAATTGTGTTACTAACTACAGAGTCTCGCGGTCTCATGGTGCTATTCTCATTGGTGCAAATGAAACCCTCTCAGTTGACCACGACTTGATATTATCAGAAAACAGGGAAAGATCTTCAATGGCAGTAAGATCATTGTTTTGTTCTCTTTTCTTCACTTCAGAGTCAAATGTATATATTTTCCATTAGTTACCTTACATTACGTACTGTACCCATGGTATTTTTGTTTTACTTTTTGGTGCTGGTTTGAAAGGAAAAAAAAAAAAAAGAACAGAAGACAAACATTGGACACCACTGTAAATGAAAAATGAATCATTTCATTGGAAGTGAGTTGAATATGTTTAATAAAATGTTTTTCCATGACAATGTTAAGCTGTCTGTGAAGTGAAAGACAAAAGCCAGTCCTCAAAGTCTGACAGAGAGAGGCTGTGTCCTTTCCTCCTGCGGTGGTCACACTGCTTGCCTGGGACTTGGCTGCAGTGAGCTGTGCAGCCTGCCGACCACAGCTGTGGACGGTGTCAGAGGTCGCTGGTAAATGCAGTTCTGGCGGGTGGCTGCATCTCCCCAAGTGAGCGCTAACTAATCATGCAGTCCTGGGCCTCATCTCTGTGTTTTGCAAAACCCTGGGTGGGGACATGAAGGTCTGACAGCTGTGCTGGGAGTCTGTGTCTGAAACAGGGGCCCCCTCTCATGCCACAGTGGGTACCTGCTTCCTACAACCTTTGCCTCTTCAACCCTTAGCCCCCACCCCAACCCTGCCAACAGCCCAACAGCTTCCCTTCTCCTGCAGGTGTGAGCCAGAATCCTGGCCCTTCTGACCTCCCAGGTTGGTGACCAAACAAGGGCACAACACCATCCTAACAGGGACCGACCACCGCAGCCATTTGGATCCCATCTGGGCCTGACATGGAGCAGGGATGTCACAGCTCCTGTGCTGGGGGGTTTCTGTCTCCTCCTGGTATCAAGGAGGAAGAGCTGCCCACCCAAGGACTTGGGGCTTCATGAGACAGAGAGCCTCCTTCTAATGTTGAAACAACACCCAGGAATTTCACGAAATAAAGACCATTTGTTTAACTGACAACCAGCTGCCCACACCGCGCCCCCCCCTCACTGCCCCCAGTTGCCAGGAAACCTGTAGCTTGTGTTAATTCCCAAGAGCCACCAGCCACCTGCCTCAGGGACCCATTCGAACCCTCTCCTTTCTCTGAGAATTCTGATCTCTCTAGTGGGTTAACGTCTAACAGCCCTGATGCTATGTAGTTTCTTTATAAGCTGCCTGGATTCCAGTTGGTTAGATGAAATTGACAAGCAAGCAATCAGCAAGTGGTGAGTTGGTGAGTGAGCTTTTATTAGGAGCCAATACTTCCTGGAACCACTGAGAACACAAATGAACAAAAGACCTGCTCTGGAGCCCACAGCCCCGCAGACGAGTCTGGAGTCCCGGACAACAGAGAGTCGGAGCAGGAACTCTGAGAAGGAAAAGGTCAGGGCTTCCTCTGTGGGTTTGTTGATTGACCTTCTGGACTCAGGCTAGAAGGGCTGGGGTTGGAATCCTTTACAGTGGCGCTCTCACTCTGCAAAGGGTTTTGACAAAAGCTCTTATGGTTCTACTTCTAGACAGAAATCAACCTGCATCTGTGTCCTTCTCTGTCTGACAAGTGGCTTGGTCCTCATGGAAGGTCAGCCCTCATACATTAAATTATTCCCCCATTGGTCCTCTATGTTCTGTCTCCACCTCCAAACTTTCATGAACTCTCCAGACTCCTCCCCTGGCTTTTGCCCCCTGGACTGCACGAATACTGTTCTTGACGGATTTCCAGTGACCTTGCATTGTATCAAATTGCATAGACATCTTAGTGTCCAATTCTCCATCCTTCAGCAGCCCTCTCCTTTGGGAGGTCCTCTTCTCCCAGCTTAGAGACCATGGTCTCCTTCTTCTCCTCCTCTTCCCTTATTCCCTTTCTCTGCCAGCTCTCTAGGTAACAGAGTGCACTAGAGCTCAGTCCTACACCCCCTTCTCCCTCTGTACTTTCTCCCTAGGTCATGTCACCCAGACTTAAGGTTTTTAAAACTATGTACATTCTGTTGTCTCCCACATTAACCTCCTCAGCCCCAACCTCTCTCCTGACATCCATATTCATAGATGACTTCTGCACATGCACAGTCAATCCCATGGGAAACTCTGGGGCTGGGATGGCTCTTCAGGGTTGTTTCAGATCTCAGATTCAGTGGGGCTAGCTCATCTCTGCTCATGTGGCATCACCCAGAGTGGCTCCAAGGACAAGTAGAGGCTGGGATTATCAGAAAACTCACACACTCGCAAATCTGGCAGCCAGTGCCAGCTTTAAGAATGTCAGCTAGAACTGTCGACCAGAACTCCCACAAGTGGCCTTACCAATGGGCTGCTTGGTGGCCCTGAAGTATCATGGCAGAATTTCAGCAGCAAACACCCTGAGAGAGAGAGATGGGGACACTCGTGAGAGTTGTGTCAACCTCATATAACAACTCAAAAGTTACACAGCATCACTTCCACCATCCTCTGATAGTTAAGAAAGTCACAAAGCCCACTCAAGTTCAAAGGGAGGGGACAAAAAGTCCACCTCTTGCTGGGAGCATGGAAAGGTTCTAGAAGAGCAGATGAGATGGGAAATACTGTTGTGGCCGTTTGGGGGAAGGGTCACACCACTCCCCCCATGTGCAAAATATACTCACCTCTCCCACTCCTCTCCCTAAGTCATGCCCTATTTCAGTATCACGTTTGGGCTCAAAGTCTAGGACTGCATCATCTACCCAGGTGCTGGTGCAGACGGGCTTCCTCCCGCACCGATCCTCAGGTACAGCTTCTTGACTGAGCAGTCTCTCTTCAACTGGAAGCCACTGAACTCAAAAGAGGCATTATCTCCACCCAATCTCCAATACCCAAGAGAAGATGGTGGGACGGCATGGCAGCACCACTGCAGACACTCCAGAAACTGACACACTGTAAACTGACTGTACTTCAATTTAAAAACAATTAAAATTAAACTTAAAAAGGAGGGGAAGCTTGTCTCAGTCACTGTCCAGAGCAGGTCTAAAGTCCAGCCCAATGTGCGTGGCCAGTTCCATTAGGCTCAGCCCTGCTGCCTGGCAGTAATTCTCCCAGATCTGCTTCCAAACCCCAAAGAAGCTTGCTGCTTGGTGTAATTCACTCTTACTGGTAAGAGAAACGAGATTCAATAAAGTGTCCTTCCCTTTAGAGAGAATGTCCTGACCTGCCCCAGACGACTGGACTCCTGAAAACTTCACTGATGCAGCGTTTCCTTGAATCTTCATGGGGCTCATCTACCCTCTAGAGTACAGATACTGTAGTAAGGCCTTTTCTTCTCGCCTGGTCTGATTAACTTGATGTGGATAGAGTGGGTCAGTGCGGATTCTGTGGAGGGTCTGGACAGTCCAGGCCCTTTGGGGCTACATTATAACAAGAGTGGGAGAGAGAAGATAAACCCTGGGGAAGACTGAACATGAATGGGTACTGCTGTCTGTCACACATGAGTGTGACCTGCTCTGGGTCTCCTTTCTAAAGGAATGGAAAAGAATGACTTCCCCAGCTCAATCGTCATGTATCTTGTCTCTGAACCTTGTTAATCTGCTGCAAAGGTACCCCATCTGGCACAGCTGTTCATTTGTGGCTACTGCTTGGTTAAGACCATGGCAGTCCACTGTTGTGTGACAGGACCAGTCTAAATTCTGGAGGGGCCAGACTGATGACTTACATGGGGATGTGATGGAGACAGACACCCCTGAATTCTTTAGGTCTTCAAGCATTTCACTAAAATGTGCCATTCTCACTGGTTACAATACTGTTGTCGACTTACTGTCTTGCCTGGGGAGAGGGAGGCAGTTTCACAGTACATTATCTCCCACTATAATAGTTCTTTATCCCACAGGCCGAGGACCAGGCTCATCCATTCCAAGTATACATTCAGGGACAGGGGAAATGATCACTGGGCGACCTCAGGGACCCCCTGGGCCCGCTATGAACCAAACCTGAACCAGGACTCCATGTGTTCTGTGAACCCCACCCCCGTTCCCTCTAAAAGGGCTGTGATAACTCTCTGCTCCCCCAGCAGCAATGTCAACTTGGATCCTGTATGCAGTAGTTCAGTTGATGAATGATTGATCATTCTCAGCATTTTTATTGTCTTTCTCCAGCACATCAGTAATACTTAGCGACAGCCACTGAATTTCTCTACCTTATCATTTCTGTTTCCCTGTATCTTTCAAATGGTTGCAACACTGCACCACCAGTGAAAAGTTTTAACTGTTGCCCTGTACAGATGCCAGGCGCGTGGGGTCCCTGTGTCCAGCTGGTGGGTGATGCAGCTCTGAAATCCTATTTTAGGGTCTAATTCCTAGAACTTCTCCTGGCACCAACTGTCTTAGTTTGGGTTATTGGGAACCAGCCTCTGAGATGGAGATTTGTAGGCAGAAGCTCCACTGGGAGGTGTCCTCGGGACCACTGTGAGGGAAGTGGGAGAAGCAGGGCTGGGCACAGCGAGATGTGGAATTCAGATGCAGTGGTAACAGGGCTTCAGCTGATCCTATAGGGAGGTCTGGAGCTGGAATGGCCCTTCAGAGTTGTCTGGAATTGAGGCAAGGGGGCCGATCTTTGTGTATCACGGGCTGCAAGCCACTCTGGGGAAAGGGGTGTCATCTTGAGAGTCAGGCCCCTTGTGCTGAGGGTGAGGCCTGGGGATGGGCTCAGCTGTGACTCAGACAGCCCTGCTGGCAGTGGGGGGATGTGGGCCTTCAAGGGAATCAGTGTAGCACACAGCAGCATCCCCGAGTGCCTCAGATTTTACAAAATTTAATTCCCAGTTTCCTCCGTCTCATATACTCTTTGCTCCCGGAATCTTCCCCATCTCAGTAAATGGCACCACTGTCCACTGAGTCTGACATCAAAACCTCAAAGTCATCCTTGTCTCCTCTGTTTCGCTCTCCATCCATGGTCCGATGCAGCCACAAATACCATCCATTCTGCCCCCAAATTATGTCATTGACCTGTCAGCTTCTTCCTGTCTCACTGCCAGCCCCGTGCGCTAAGTCACTGACCTGAACCCCCAGACCCTGCAGAAGCTTCCCGACTCTCCCTCCCTCTTCTCTGACTCCTTCCAGTATATTCTCTATACCCTAGTCAGAGAGAGATGTAAAAACATAAATCACAGCATTTCCCACTTAAAACCCTCTATGAGCTACTCGCCCCTGGAATTTTCTCACCTCCTGTCTGTGCGATCCTGCCCTGCCGGCCTCCTCTCTCACCCCAGCATCCTCGCCCGCACACATCGGCCACAGCCTTCATTTCTGTCCACATCCTCCACCCTCGTCACCACCCTTGGGCCTTTGCAGGTGTCCTTCCGTCCACTTGCAGTGTTCCCACCCGGCCTCCCAGTTCCTCCCATGGCTGGTTACCTGCCTCCTTCATGTTGCAGCCGAAATGTTATTCCTCAGACAGGCGTTCTATCTAAGGTGGCTTCCCAGGTGCGACGGCCATCTTTCCTCAGTACTTGTCATAACTCGTCACTGTTTTGTTAACTCTCTGACTTGTGTATTGTCTGTTTTCCCATCTAGAAAGTGAATTCCACCAGGGCAGAAAACAGGTCCCTCTTGTGTGCGGCTAGATCCCTGGTGCCCAGCACACTCATGTCTCAAGTGAGTGTGCTTATTCTTTGCTGGTTACCACTTACCTTGTTTCTTTTCAGATAAGTTCAGGATTGTACTAGAAGATGTTTGTACTGGATAAGAAAAGTGCACTCTAAATGCAATGGTTTTTTTTTTTTTGCATATGCTTTAAGTGATACAACTATTTGGACAACTAGCTGTAAGTCAATGAGAACAAGATGTTGGCTGTTTTTCAAATTCTCCCCCTTGTCAACCACCCCTTGCCAACAGAGACAGGTGTTTCCAGGTGGTTGCCATGGTGATCTAGAAGCTATTTCCTCTCCTTTGCATGTCATCTTTTGGAAAGTGACAGATTCAGGAGGCAGAGAATGTCCCTGGTTGGGTGAGGAGCTGTGTAAGGCTTGTTGTGGCGCCATTATCTGGGGTTTCTGGAATAAAAGTTTGACTCCAGGGCTTATGGATGGATCAGGACAAATCTCCATGCCTGACTGGGTTCCAGAGTGGCATGGGTGCTCACTGTGGGAGTCCCATGACCAGGGACCACTCCCCCATGCACAGTGGAATTGTCATCCCCTCGGCTCTGATGAAGCCCTTCTCAGAAAAACACCCCCTTTCAGATGGTGAGCAGCGTTAGCGTTTCACGGTCTAGCATTCAAAAATGACCAAGAATTAGGAGGTTTTCCTCCTAGAATTTCATAGAACACTGGGATTTCCCTCGAGAAAGCCTAGATACTCAGGTCTGGGGAATTCATCCCACGGTGGGGAGGATGTAAATGACCCAGTGAATCCAACGGTCCCTTGGTAGACAGAGGCCAGTTGAGCCATAGCAAAAGTGCTTTCTGGCACAGCGATGAGGATAAGGATCAGCACGCTACCAGGACTGCCGAGGGGCCCACCCAGTTACTGATATTTATTTACTGCAATCCGACACCCGGAAGTTATGCACACAGACCTGGAGTTTGGCTTAAATGAGGCTCAGGGAAGATGGGAGTGTCCTTGCAGTTTCCAACAGCCTCCTTCCTCCTCCTTCCATTTTCTCTCCTTCTCTCTCTCTCTTATTCATGCTTTCCATCTTGCTATCTCATTTTCTGTCAACCTCTGGGGCCAGTATTTATTTGTTCTTTTTCACTCTCCCTAAATCCATCTCTCCTTCTGTCTTCCCTCCCTTTCCACTTTCTACATTTTCCCCACTGTCTCCATTTTCAGATGGTTTTCCTCCTGACTTGGACCCACAGTCTGTGTAGGAGCTTCCATCGAGGACACACTCATAGATCTCCACGGAATGGCCAGCCCTTGCAGGGGCTGAATTTCCACTGATTCTTTAGATGACCAAGTGCCCTTTAAAAATTCACTCTCAAACCACTCACCCAGGATCCTTGCAAACTGCTCTGTAGAAGTTTTAGAGGTCTCTGGGGTCTCACTTCCAGCTTAATTCTGTGTGTGCCAATCACACATTCAGCAACCCTTTGGCCAATGAGGTATCTCCAGCTATTGGCTTTCTCACCACGGAGGTCAAGTTTTAACATGCCAGTCGATAGTTATAAAACAGCAATTCTGGAAGTCCCGTCCAAGGATTTCTATGTATTAACACATCATTAAAATAGTATATTGCAAAGTCAACATACGATTATAATTGTTGACCTATCAAATACCGAAAGATTTGGAAACCTCACTGGAAGCCAAATGCCGTTTTATTATATCAGGATACAGTAAAGGGAAGAGAGAGTGTGGCCAATGTTGCAACAGAGTTGGTTGGATGTGTTATTGGTTTTTGCCAATGTTGCTTTTCACAGAATAAGCATATAATATACCCCCACAAATAACATTATAATATGTTCCATTTTTATTCTATATATACCTAGTGGACAGATATGCACACACACACATATTGCATGTATGTGAAGTGTGACCACAGGGTAACTTGGGACAATCTCTTGTGGCCTGTGTAATGTCCTGAGAGCAATTCAACAGGGTTATCCCTTATTCACATCGCTCAGTTAGGACAGAGGTTCCCAAACCCATCTGAAAGTGTAAGTTATGGTATATAAAATTTATTTATATCATGACTTAGATATTAAACTGTCACTTTATAACATAAGTCAATAAACTTTTATTGAACAGTGTTGTGTTTGCAGGGCGGAGGGAGCAATGAATGACCAACAGCCCCCTACCCTAGAAGAATCATAGCAATACATCCTTGCACCTTCTTTTGGCAAATAGTGACGCTGCCCAAAATGTGGGAAAATATTTAAGTCCGTTCAAAACTAAGAGGGCTGTTGGCTCTGAATTCAGGATAAACAAACCTCTGCCCGAGGAGAAATCAGATCTGCTGTCTTTTGGATGGGTCTAACACAGCAAAGCCAAGCCAAGATTGGAATGCACCCTCAAATGCGTTCCATGCCTCTGGCATTGCACTGATCACAAAAGTCACTTTGTAATGACATCACCTGGGCTTTCCAAACAGATCGAGGGGTCGGACCGTATTGAAGTGTCCTGGGTGGTTTTCTCTGTCCAGACCAAGGTGGATGGACATTTGTCTACACACGGCCAGTTACAGATATGAGCTAGACTCTTACACGGCTATTTTAGGATATTCAAAGAGATAAATCAAAGAGTAACATACATTTTAAAGAAACAGGAAGTCATGGAGCAAAATCAAGTAGATATGGAAACAACCAACAAGAAAACTCAGAATTGACAAGCAAAGTCAAAAATGAAAATGGAAAACCAAAACATTGGATAAATTCTGGAGATAAAGGAATCAAACAGAGGATTCATGAACTGGAAGGCAGGACTGAAGAATTTTAGCTACAAGGCAGTACAGAGAAACAAAGGAAATTTTTCATGGCATTTTTAGAGGTTAAGAAAGAGTGAAGTAGCTTGAAAATTCTCAACTTTTGTCTAATCATAAGGGCTTCAGAGATAATAGAAGAAATGGCAGAAGATGCATATTTGAAGAGATCATGGCTGAGGGTATCCCCAAACTGAAGAAAGACAGGAGTCCTTACATCAAAAGGCATTGCGAACAGTAAACAGAACAGAAAGAAATCCATACTTAACATGTCATAGCAAAATGGCAGAAATCCAGGATGAAGAGGAAATCCTAGAAGCAACCAAAGAGGAAAGACAGATAACCTCAAAGGAACAGTAATTCCTGACAGAGGATGCCTGAAGGAAAAAGAGTCGCATTTCTGATGGGCTGAGAGCAGCCGCATTCACCCCACCGCTGCTCAGTCCCCTGTCAGTGTCCTGTGGAACACACGGTGAGAAACTCAGCATCGTTCTTCTCCAGCGTCTCCCATAACTAACGGAAGTGATCTTCATGTTCGTGGCCCCACCATCCATCCATCCATCCATCCATCCATATAAAAGCCAGAAACCTGAGAAATAGCCCATAGACAGGACATCCCCAAGTCCTGCCACCTTTTGTCTTTTAAACCCTATTCCATCTGTCCCTCTTCCCCACCCGCAGTGGGCACTGTCTTGCTTCAAGCCCACTGCAGTAGCTTCGTGGCCTTTTGCACCTTCTGTCTACCCACCCTGGACTCCAACCTCTGTAAGCCACAATGCATGTTACCTTATCAGAATCCAGAACTGCCCCCAGAGGCTTAAAGGAATTCTGGTTGCAAGGTCTAGGCCTGGAGGTAGATTTGGGGATGAAACCACCTCAAAATGAAGCCCTGTTGGCTCTGAGTAATGAAGAGACACCCAGGCCATCCATGACTCTGCAGACAGAGTGGGTGCAGCCACTTTCCCCACCAGCCGGGGAGGCACTCTTGTCTTTACCTCTCACAGAGCTGTGAGAGTGATTCACCCTGCTCGATGAAGGACGTTGGAAACCTCACAGATAGAGTTCAGAAGGAGAAGGAAGGAATTGGCAGGCAGAGGAGAGCACAGGGGAGCAGATTATGAAGGGAAACAGAGATGGATGGAAAGCTGCTGGAACATGGGCTGCAGTCTTGTGGGTGTGATGGGAGTTGAACCAGGAGATGCAAAGATGTTTCTAGTTCTGCCTCCCTGCTCCCCCCCCCCCCCCCCCGCCCCGGGGCCCAGCACTGGGCCTGGGGCAGATGAATGGCTCAGTGAAGATTTCTGGATAAATGAATGAGGACAAGAGGTGGATGCGGTCAGAGACATGGGACCTTGGATGCCCGATCAACAGCATTTTGTCTTCTGCGTGGAGCAGGCTAGCTGGGCTCCAGGCAGAAAAGGACACCTAATTAGACTTTGTTGCTTCTGAGAGCCCATGCCAGGATAGCCGGGGGTGTTTCTGGGCTGAGCGAGGGGAATTGGTTAAGCCCTGCTCCTAAAATAAATAGCTTGTACTGTTTGTCCCTCAAGGACAAAATATGGTTCATGGAGCCTGTCTCATTAATCCTTGCAACATACATGTGCAAAGCATTAGCCAGCAGACTCCCACTCCCTGGCTTGTTTAGAGAGTAAAGATTTTTGCCAAGGTCACACAGCACTTTAGGGGTGAAAAGCAGCAAAGACCCTCAACCCTGGTCCTAACTATGCTTCTCTCAGTATTTTTCCTCCTGCCTTGGCCAAGGACCAAGGCCGATCTCCCCAACTGTGGACTGAAGCCCCATCTGATGTTTAGTCCTGGGGCAGGGAGCCCTTCCTCCAGGCAGCTGAGACACTGACTGCAGGCTGCTCACAGCTGTGTGGGTCTGTGTTTCACGGTTGCCCCCTTTGGGGGTGGGTAGGACTACAGTCCCTAAGTAGAGAGGAGATGGCTCACATGTGCCTGGGAAAAAAAAGAAGGGAGAGGTGTGAGCTGGACCCCCGTGGAAATGGGCTTGGCCCAGCCTGTGGGAAATAGTCAAGTGGTAACATCAAGCTGTGTCCGTGGACACTGTCTTCATAAACACCTCCTTGAGCCTCCAGAAGGCCCCAGCCTCTTTCTGTGATTCCCAGTCCCTCGTTCTGGCTCTGGAAAGCTGGCCGCCCAGCTCCATTCAACAATTTTAACAAAATTCATTCAGCCCTTGTTGTGTGCCAGGTCCTGCACCAGCTGATATCACCAGCGCAATAGTGTAGGCTCTGTGCTAAGTGTGTCCGGGGTCAAGGGAAATGTGGTGAATATGACAGGCACAGCCCTGCCCTGGTGAGCTGACAGTCTGGAATTCACCCATATACGAGGGTCAGTGAAATAGAGTGGTGAAAAGATCACACCTTAACGAGACCTGGATTCAAGACAGAGGTCTAGCTTCTCATGGCTATTTATTATATAGCATTAAAGTGGAACTTTGAGTTGCTGTGAAGACCATAACTGACCAAAATTGTCAAGCCAAGAGGCAAAATCAGTTACCTGTCGCTTAAACCCCTCACCCACGTTATGTATCTAAAAGCATTGATGACTAGGAGATTTCTCTGAAGAGAGCTGTTGGTGTGCTGTAAAAGAGAAAGAGAGAGAGGAGAGAGAGAGAAGGGGAGAGAGATGGACGGAAGGAGGAAGATAACAAGTGCTCTGGTACCTTGTCTTATAATATAATCCTATTAGGCCAGGGCCCCACCGTAAGACTTCATTTAACCATAATGACCTCCCTGTAGGCCCTAAATCCATACTGGGGCTAATAGGACTTCAACATACGAATGGGGCAGGGGAACCCAATTCAGTTCCTAGCAGGCTGCCCAGCCACTCTGATGGCAGAGCAAAAGAGAGGTGGCTGCACCAGATCAGCCTGCATTTCCAGAGCATGCCAGAATGTGTGGGCTTTATATGAAAGAGGGCCAGGCCAGGGGCTGTGGGGTCCTGGCCAAGAAGACTGTGTGGTGAGGGGACCACAACAGGTGTCCAGCTGGGATCTGTCAACATCCCAGGAGCTGAAGAAGGAGAGCCAGCCTGAAGTGGAGGAAAGTGGGTCTCCCACATGGGGTGATGGGTGTGTATCTCCAAACCACGCATGGAAATGCCCCAGGAGAAAGGTCAGCCTTAAGTGCCTGCTGACAAGTCCAAAGTGCTGATGGTCCACGGCTGCATCAGTGTGCCTCCCTTGCCCCTGCCTCCTCTCCAAACCCACAGAAGAAGAGTACCCAGGTAGGGAAAGCTCAAAGAGGCTAATCACGGGCCCCTCCCCCAAGCGGTTGCCTGTCCAAGCCAGAGAAGGGGGAGTCATTTCAACTCTAAGTAAGTTCAGAGCTTGGATTATTAAATGGAACTAGATATTTTTATTACTGAAGTGAGACCATATTTTGCAACTTAAATTGACTTGAGAAAGTGACCGGAGAACTGTTTTTATTACCTAGGAGAGACCAGAAAATTCACAGGCCAAAATTTTCATCCAGAGCCAGGGAAGAATCAGGCCCACAGAGTGGATTTACAGGAACAGTGAAGAGGCAACAGTGAGATGCTTCATAATCCACCCCCAACCATGGAATCTCTTCCAGGTACGTAAGGTGCGTGGTCTTCTCATCTTCAAAGGGGGTAATACAACCTACCATGAAAGATTGCTCTGAAAATTAAACTTTATGTGTTAATGCCTACAAAACACTTAAGACAGAGCCAGGTACACAGCAGAGCCAAAGAGACGATGGCCAGTGTTACTGTTGTTCGTGATAATAATAGTGGCTGACCAGTAGCACTTAAAAGTGCCTTAGCAGTGTGCAACTCCAAGCTTGCTTTGTGTCTTGCCCCTCTAAAATTTCTGGTCCTCCAGGGCTCTGAGGAATTAAGTCCCCAACTGCAGGGAAATCTGGCCCTTCTCTCCAGCCTAATACAACTTTTGAATTTTATGTGGAAATCTTATACCTCTCCTTTTCATTTGGTCTCCATTTAGTGCTTTGAAAATATAAGATGTGCTGTATATGGTTTCTCCCCAGACACAGGCTGAATACTAATCACTGTTTTCCAACACGCTCAGCATCTGGGCAGCTGTCTAGCCCCTGGGATCACCGATGGAATTGGATTAATACCAAGGACTGGTTACCACAATACGTCATCCACTCATGAATATCATTAAATGAGCTTTGTTTCAAGAAACCTTAAACCTTCAACTTTTAGCTCATTTTAGTCTTCTCTCAGCACTCTGGAACATGATTAATGGTGACACCATGCCATGAATAAGTTATACATGGCTCAAACTCTAATTCACAATTGATTAGTTCTTTAACAATGGCCCTGAATAATGTGGTGTTAATGGCCAGCCCTGGTGGCCTGCTTCTACCAGAAACCATTACTAAGTCTACCCAGTGTTTTACAGCATCCCTACCAGAGCCCAGTATCTACATAAGGGGACAAGTGCCTCATTTAATTGTTACTAACTATGCACAACTGGCTAGAGTTGGACAGACAAGATAGAAGTTCCTGCCCCAGCCTTCTAGAGACAAGATGGAAAATCCTGTATTTTTTTAAGTCAGTTTTCCCTCAGGTTCCTACATCTTGGGAAATAGATTCCTCACATTGCACTTGGGATGAGAGCAGGGAAAGAAGGCAGTCTTGGAAGGCAGCAGAGGTCAGGGGTTGCACAGATAGGAAGTAAAACTCTCACAGGCCCACGGGATGAAATAAAAGGATCCCTGAAGCTGTGGGGAAAAGAGATAACAGACAGTGAAGAGGAATGAACAGGAAGGCAGAAGAGGCAGATGGCAGAGAAATGTGAATCCACGTGAAGAAATGAGAGCACTGATAAAGGGAACTACGTAGGTAAATACGAAAGGCAGTTACTATGGAGTGAAAGTTTGTATCCCTCTAGCATTCATAGGTCAAGCCTCAATCCCCCATGGGATTGTATTGGGAGAAAGGACTTTGGGAGGTAATTAGGGTTAATTTAGGTCGTGAGGGTGGGGCCCTCATGATGGGATTAATGCCCTTGTACTAAAAAGAAGAGACAGGATATCACTTCACCAGGTAAGGATACAGCTAGAAGGTGCCCATCTGCAAGCCAGAAAGAGGGCCTGCACCAAAACTCAACCATCCCAGCAGCTTGATCTTGGACTTCCCAGCCTCCAGAACTGTGAGCAACAAATGTTGTTTAAGCAACTCAGAATATAATATTTTATTATAGCAGCCTGCACTAAAACAACAGTGTAATTAGATTTTTGTTTGTTTGTTTGTAACTCCTTTTTCCTCCTATGTAATTTAAAAGGCAACTGTATAAGACAATAATTTTAAGTGTGTTGGTGGGTGCATAGTGCATAGAGGTGTAATTTGTGACACTAAGAGCACAAAGAAAGGAAGAAGAAACTGAGCTCCATAGGAACAAAGTTTTTGTACACTATCAAAATTAAGTTAATATTATTCCAAACTAGGTTGCTATAAATCCCACCCTAACAGCAAAATGGAATATATAATCCTACCCTATCATTAAATATAAATGGATTAAACTCTTCAATTAAAAGGCAACAATTGTCAGAATGAATTGAAAAAAAAATGATCCAACTATATGCTGCCAACAAGATACATATTTTAGATGTGAAGACACAAACAGGTTGAAAGTAAAGGGACAGCAAAAGATATACTATGCAGAAAGTAACCATAAGAGAGCTGGAGTGGCTATACTAACATCAGACAAAATTGACTTTAAGACAAAAATTACTAGAGACAAAGAAGGAATTTTATAATGATAACAAGGGCAATCCACCAAGAAGATCTGACAATTATATCTAGCAAGCATCCCAGCATACATGAAGCAAAAATGACAGAATATAACATAGAAAATTCAACAATAGTAATTAGACTTTTTAATGGCCTATATGTGGTCTCTCCAATGCACATACGTGCTCCATAATTACTTGAGAAACGTGTAAGCTGCAGATATTGGGTGTGGGTGGAATGTTCTACAGATATTTGTTGGATTTAATTGATAGAAGATTTAACACTAATGCTTCACAAACTCTTCTAAAAAACAGAAAATGAAATTTTTCTAAACTCATTCTATGAAGTCAGTATTACCTTGGCACCAAAACCAGAAAAAGACATCACAAGGAAAGACATCACATTCCTTATGAATATAGATGCAAAAGTCCTCAACAAAATACTAGCAAACAGATTCCAACAGTATATTAAAAGATTGTACACCGTGATCAAGTGATTTATCCCAGGAATGCAAGGTTTGTTCAACATTAAAAAAAAATAAGCCAATGCGATTGTATCAGTTCCTATTGCTGCTATAACAAATTACCACAAACTTAGTGGCTTAAAAAAAAACACAAGTTGATTAGCACCTTCAGATCTCTCCCTCAGTGTTCCATCATCACACCATCTTCTCTGTCTCTGATCCTTTTACTCTGCTTCTATAAGGACCCTCAAGATTACATTAGTTCCACCCAGATAATCCAGGAAAATCTCCCCATCTCAAAATACTTAACCTAATCACATCTGCAAATTCCCTTTTACCATGTAAAATAACATGTTTACAGATTCTGCTGAACATCTTTGAGGTGTCTTTATTTAGCATCCCCATATCTAGGGATAGAAGGGAACTCCCTCAACCTGATAATGGACATCTATGAAAACACACAGCTAGCATCACACTTAATGGTAAAAGACTGAATGCTTTCTCCCTAAGATCAGAAACAATACAAGGATGTCTGCTGCTGCCATTCTTCTCCTGAAAGGTGGCATTTTCTGGGTGAGTGTCCTATCCCGTCTTGTTCTAGCCCAGGGTCCTCCATGGTGGATGGAATTCTCATCCCCAAGCTTTCCCATCCTCCTGCACTGCCTTTCCACCATTCAGTTGACATCTGGGGGACGGTGGGCGGACAGATATGGTGGCTTTGGCAGTTTGGGCCAGGAGAGAGATGAGACAGAGCCCACCATCGGGAGTCCTCAAATCCTCCACCCTCCCTCAGGTAAACCATCTGATACTCACAGCAGCCTGTGTAACAGACAAGGGTGTGAAAAGATGAAGAACCTATATTCCAAGTGAGGTGACTTGCCTCTAGGGAGTGGCTAAGCCAAGACCAGAACCTTCTCTGGCCTCTGGCATCCAGGACCCAGTAGCTTAGGATGGGGGCGGGCAGCCTCCTCCACCAAAAGGGAGAAGGACAGAGGGGAAGAGAAAAAGAAAGAGCCAGGCCAGCAGTTGCAGATAAACAAGGACATGCTCCTGGCTGGTCCCAGGGCACTTAGTAGTGGAACCTCAGGCAGAGGCTGGGATGAATCCCCAGGCCGAGTGTGATTACTTGCCCCCAGTCTCCTGCTCGCCCTCACGGGAGCATCAGAGTGTCACAAGTCACCTTGGCTCAGGACTGACTCATCTCAACCACAACAGAGATTTCAGATTTAAATCCAGGCTCTGGGCAGAGCGGGCACCTTCAGACCCCGTGGGCCAGATGTTTGGCACTGCTACCCTAAAGTCCCTCCACAGGTCCAGCTTCAATCTGGAGCCTTCAAGCATGTGAGCCTCTGACCAGCCTGAGCCTTGGAGGCATATAAGAAATCGGTGGCCTGGGAGATCAGGGGCTTTCTCCCAAGCACACATCTCTTAAGAGTTCCCAGTTTAAAACTGAGACCCAGGGGAAGGAGCAGAGAAGGTCTGGGAAGCCCTGCGGAGCTTCTTTTGGCAGCTTTTCTGCGTCTGTCACAAGGAAGGCCTGTGCCAGAACCCCGAGCCTTCTGAGCGCTTTAAGTGACAAGCCGCAGCCTGCATTCGAAGAAACTGAGGTATGGACAGTAGGAAAACTATGACCGTTGGTGTCAAGAGAGCTCAGATTCAAGCTGTGCCACTCACCAAGCTGCATGACCTTGGGCAAAAGCAGGCAACGAGGAGCGCACAGCCTGGCTGGACCCACCGCGACGTCACAGTGCCCCCTGCCGGCCGGGCGCCTTCACTCCGCGCGCTCGGGCAGGCTGAGTTGCCGCGCTATCCCCCCGCTTCCTGCGCACCTGGGCGCACATCTGGGCCCACAGCTGAGCTGGCACCTGGAAACGCATTGCAGCCTCAGGGCTCCCAACCTGGACCTAAGGCTTCCCGCCTTGCTTGAGATGGGAGGGAGAACCCAGACAGGAAAAAAGTGTCAGCATCACAGACCAGGACAAAGTCTTCCAGGGGGAAAACTACAAGGGGCTCGTCAATAATCCTGCAGGGATGGTGGACAGGAAGAAGGGAGTTGGATTCCTACCCCAGTTTTCATCAGGATAACTCCTGAGCCAAGCACAGCTTTGTGAGCCTCAAAGGACCCCTAAACCTGCCGTCAACCGAGTGTCAAGAGGAAAGTCCAGTAGCAATTACATCCATTCTACAAACTAAAGCTACTGTTATTTGCCATACGCATAACAGGTGTCTTATGTATATCAAACGATTATTGAGATTCTACCCTGTTCCAGGTCATGTTCTGGTGTTTGGGATGCAGAGACGATGGGCATCCTCCCCACCCCCCACCCCCACATATTCCTGTCCCCTTTACTTCATCTGCATTGTATTTTGACATAGCACTTATTACCATCTAAAATATGTAATTTGCTTTTTCTCATTTTTTATGTTACCACATGTGTGTGTGCACATGCACACACATTTCTGTTGTATCTCTAGCACTTAGAAAAGTGCCTCAAAATAGTAGCTGCTCAGTTAATATTTATTGACTCAAGGAGTTCCCAATTTAATAATCTGTCTTATCTTTCAAAATTCCTCAGATGTTGAGGGGACTATATTATCAATTTTATGGATGCTAAAATTGCAAGTGGCTTGCATGAGGTCATTCCACAGTTTCTGGTAGAGTTGGGAGGCAAACCCAAGTTTGTTGACCCCAAATCCTGTGCTCTGAGTGCCCGCTCCCACATAGGCCAATTATTGGATAAAGCAGAGAGAAGCAAGGGAAACTACTATTATCAGATTTGTTCTCAATTTTATTTTATTAATCACAAATGCTGAGTTAACAGCATGAAATTCATACAGAAAAATGGCAGGCTGCATCTGCTCAAAAATCCCTCCCAGATCATTACATATTAAAATGACAAATCAAATAATATTGAAAGTTTGACTGAGCTAGCAATAAATTAAGGAACACAATCAGAGGGCTGGAATTGCAATGAAATCAAAATTTCATAGAAGTGAGCTGATTTTTGTGCTGAAGGCATCTGCTGGTTCCTGGTGGTCTAGAGCTACAATTGCACTGAGCTGTGCTGGGCCCAGAGATAAAAGGAGGAGGGATGGATTAGTTGGGGGAAGAATTCTGGTCAGAGTCCCCAGTGTAAAGCCAGGACTCTTGAAGGTCGCCATCTTCAGTGGGTGAACACAGAAAGAAGGAAGTAAAATATTCTTCCTAAGAAATCCTTAACTGAACATATTCAACTAGGTAGGTAATGAGAATTCACAC
Organism: Camelus ferus; assembly: GCF_009834535.1. Taxonomy (NCBI): domain Eukaryota; kingdom Metazoa; phylum Chordata; class Mammalia; order Artiodactyla; family Camelidae; genus Camelus; species Camelus ferus. The sequence goes on along the minus strand of NC_045722.1, from coordinate 21,119,433 downwards.
TCCCTGTGAAATCTTCCAAATGGAAATCTTAGCTAAGTGTGTTTGAAGTTGGTAGTGCTTCCTGGCACCTAACAAAAGTAAACATAAATTTTCTGGGGAAGATTTAGGCCCAGGACTTAAAGAATTCTCAAGGACCATGACTTCATAATCAAAAGTCACAAAACATACAAAGAAACAAACTGCTGTGAGATAGGTTCTGTGTCCAGTAATGGTAGACCAGGTGGATCAGATCAATTCTCCTTCTAATAACAATAGAAGATCTTGACATCACTGGACAGATAACAAGGCAATGAGAAATTATGAGGAAAAGAGAATTCCAGAGTAGTTAGCTCAGAATTTGAGGCCATCTTGACCATGGAATACTAAAAAGAGACTACCCCTCTTCAAAATCATGCCAACCCCTGATTATATTAAGATTATCTGGGGTCACTAGTGCCTCTAGTCTACAGAAAAAGTAATCCTCTCAAAGTGTAGATACAATAACAAGAGCCTCAAATTACCTCTGAATTTTTTTTACCTACAATGCCCAGCATTCAATCAAAAGGACCAAAGGATAACAGAGGATAAGATATTAAAACTCAAGATAATCAATGAAAAGTAGAAATAGACCACTACAGCATGTAGGATTTGGAATTATCAGAAACAGACCTCATTATAGCTATGATTAATTGGTTCAAGAGATTAAAACACAAAAGAATTTTAGTAGAAAATGAGAAAGTATTAAAAAAAAAAGAGTTCAAAATAGAAATTCTAAAAAAGAAAACACTAAAATTATGATCTCAATAGATGGATATAACAAGAGTTTGAATTTGACTGAAGAAAGAATTAATGAACTGGAAGATAAAATAGAGGAAAATATCTATAGCAAGGCACAGGAAGACAAAGGATTAGAAAGTAGAGAAAGGAATATGAGAGACATCTAAGATACAGTGAAAATATCCGGCTTATTTAGAGTCCCAGAAAGAAAGAAGAAAAGAGAGTGGAGCAGATTTACTATTTGAAAAGATAAAAGCAGAAAATTTGAAAACAATGAATAAAAGATATCAAGCCACAGATTAAAGCAGCACTATAATTCCCAAGAAGTATAAAAACAAGGAACACCATATCTACACACAATAAACTGATGAAAAGCAAAGGCAAAGAGAAAATATATGAAAGCAATTTTAAAATTGCCCTCAAAGGAGCACTGTTTATACTAATAACTGATTTTGAAACAGAAGCAATGGAAACCAGGAAACAAAGGAATGACAGCTTACAATAGCTGCCAAAACAGAATTCTATACCCTATGAAATATCCTTCAAAGAGTGAAGGAGAAATAAAGAGGTTTAAAGACAAAAAGCACTGAGAAACTCATTACTGGTAGAAACTTTTACAAAGATATTTCAGTTAAAAATATTACCACAAATCAGATGCAAACAAGTTTGCTAGTGAATTCTTCCAAACATTTAAGGAAGATAAAAGTACTAATCTTTTACAAAATCTTCCAAAGTATAGGAAAAGAGGGAATAAAATTATAGTTATTTACCACAGTAATAGGAAGAAGAAAAGAAAAATCATATGATAATATTGAGAGAAAAATTTAAAGATACAAATAAATTCAGGGATATACTATGTTCATTGATTGGCATACTCACTATTGAAAGACACCCTCAAATAGATCTATGCAATATGATTCTAAAAAATCATATGGCTATTGTCATGCAACAGCTTGGATGGGTCTCAGGAGAAGTGTGCTGAGTAAGAAAAACAAAATCTCAAAAGGTTACATACTATTTGATTCTACTTACATAATATTCTTGAAAGAATGAAATCACAGGGATGGAAGACAAATCAGTGATTGCCTGTGTTAGTTTTCGTAGACTGGGGAGACAGCTGTTGCAATAAGGCAAGAAAAGGAGTTACAAGGCAAGAACTGGAAAAGTAGAAGTAAAACTGTTGTATTTATAGATAACACAATCATGTGCATAGAAATTTAACAAAACAAGATCAAACATTAAAATTAGTACAAGAGTTCATCAAGGTCACTGGCTACACAATCACTGTAAAAAAAAAATCAATTGCATTTCTGTATACCAATAACAAGGATTAAGAAAATAAGAATCTTCCTCAAAAAAAATGTTTAAACTGAAACTAATCATAAACAAGCCAAATCTAGATTGTGGGACATTCTATCAAGTGACTGACCTAGACTCTTCAAAAATGCCAAAGTTATTTTTAAAGTAAGGATATAAAAAGAGAAAGAGGTGTTTTAAATTAAATAATATTTAAGAAATATGACAAGTGAATGCAGTATGTGATCTAGGACTGGATTCCTAGACTGTAGATTTTTTTTGAGATCTAATAGCATAGAATGTATCATTTAAAGGCTAAAGTTCAGTGGATTTTTAGTATATTCACCAAGTTGTATAAACATCATCACTATCTGATTTCAGAACATTTCGTCACTCTCTGTCACAAAAAGCCATGTACCTGCTAGAAGTCACTTCCCATTCCATACCCCTCCAAGCCTCTGCCAACCATGAATCTACTGTATGCCTCTAGGGGTTTACCTATTCTTGGAATTTCATAAAAATGGAATGCAATACATGGCCTTTTGTGTCTGGCTTCATTTCTTTTTCACTAATATTCTATTAATGTTTTCAAGGTTCATCCAGGTTGTAGCATGTATTGGTACCTGATAATCTTTTTATGACTGAATAATATTCCATTCTATGGGTTGATCACATATTTTTAATACGTTCATCAGCTGATGGACATTTGGATTGTTTCTGTGTTTTGGCTAGTATGGATAATGCTGCTGTGACCATTCATATACATGCTTTTGTACATATGTACATACACATATGAACATATATTTTCAGTTCTCTTGCATCTATATCTAGGAGTGGGATTGCTGTGTCATATAGTAACTATACGTTTAATGTTTTTAGAAACTGCCAGACTCTCACAACTGCTACACCATTTAACTTTTCCAGCAGCAGTGTATGAGAGTTCCAATTTATTCACATCCTTGTCAACACTTTCTTATAGCTATCCTAGTGGGTGTGGAGTGGTGTGATTGTGATTTTGATTTGCATTTCCCTAATGATTAGTGATGTTAAGCATCTTTTCATGTGCTTATTGATAATTTTTACGTCATCTTTGGAGAAATGTCTATTCAAGTCCTTTGTCCATTTTAAGTGGGTCATTTATCTCTTTGTTGTTGAGCTGTATGAATGATTTATATATTCTAGATATTAGACACTTATAAGATGCGTGATTTGCAAATATTTTCTTCTAGATTGTGGGTTGTGTTTTCACCTTCTTGATAATGTTATTTGATGTAGATGTTTTTTAGTTTTGATGTTTTTAGTTAATGATTCAATTTGTTTTTCTTTGATTGCTTGTGCTTTTAAGGTAATATCCAAGAAACCTTTGCCTAATCCACAGTCACAATTTTCAGATCCATGTTTTCTTCTAAGAATGTTATAGTTTTACTTCTTAAAATTAGATTTTTGATAGATTTGGAGTTAATTTTTTTGTATATGACATGTAGCAGAAATGCAAAAAGTTTTTTTTTTAAATGTGGATATCCAGGTGCCCCAGCACCATCTGTGCAAAAGGCTGTTATTTTATCCATTGAATGGCCTTGACACCATCATCAAAAATCAATTGACCTTTAGTGTGAGGATTTTTCTGGACTATCAGTTCTATTTCATTGATTTATATGTCTATTCTTATGCCAGTTTCGATTACTGTAATTTTGTAGTGAGTTTTGAAGTTGGAAATTGTGAGTCCACCAATCTTGTCCTTGTTTTTCAGTGTTGTTTTGGTTATTCTGGTCTCATGAATTTCTTTATGAATTATCAGATCAGCTTGTCCATATTTGCAATAAAAAGATAGTTGAAGTTTTGAGAGCAATTGTATTGAATCCATAAATCAATTTGGAGAGAACTGCCACCTTAAAAATATTAAAACATCAAATCCATGAACATAAGACATTTTCCCATTTATTTAGGTCCTTTTTCTTTGTGTAGTTTTTGGTGTACAAGTCTTGCACTTCTTTTGTTCAATTTCTTCCTAAGAATTTTATTCTTTTGATACTATTATAAGTGTAATTATTTTTTAATTTCATTTTTGGAAAGTTCATTGAAAATATACAGAAATACAACTGAGTTTTAAATATTGATCTTGTATTATGCAAACTGGCTTCATTCATTCATTAGCCCTAATAGTTTATTCATGGACTGGGAGGGTGGGAATGTCATCTGTAAATAGAGATTGTCTTGCTTCTTTATTTCCAATCTGAATGGTTTTTATTTTATTTCCTTGCCTAGTTGCCCTAGCCAGAACCTCCACCACAGTGTTGAATAGAAGTGGCAAGAGCAGATGTCTTTGTCTTGTTCCTGATCTTAAGGGGTAAGCTTTCAGTCTTTCATTATTAACTATGGTGTTAGTGTAGGGTTTCTGTATATGCTCTTTATCAGGTTGAGGAAGTTCCCTTCTACTCCTAGTTTGTAGAAAGTGTTTATCGTGAAAGGATGTTGGATTTTATCAAATGCTTTTTCTGTGTCGATTGAAATAATCATGTGCATTTTGTCCTTTATTGATACAGTGTATTACATTGATTTTCACCTGTTGAACCAACCTTTTATATGTTAATTCCTGGGACAAATCCCTCTGTATCATGGTGGTTTGTAATTCTTTTTATAAGCTGCTGGATTTTGTTTGCTAGTATTTTGTTGAGGATTTTTGCATCTATCACAAGTGTCATTGGTTTGTAGTTTTCTTACAAAGTCTTTCTCTGGTTTTGGTATCAGGGTAATACTGACCTCACAGAACAACTTGAGAAGTGCTCCCTTCTGTATACTTTGGTAGAGTCTGTAAAAGACTTGCATTACTTATTCTTCAAACATTTGATAGAACTCACCAGTGAAGCCATCTAGCCTTGGATTTTTGTTGTTGCTTTGAAAGTTTTTATTGTTATTATTATTACTGACTCAAACTCTTATTACCTGTCTTTTCATTTTCTATTTCTTCTTCAGGCAATCCCAGTAGTTCATATCTCTCTAGGAATTTGTCCATTTTATCTAAGTACGTAACTTGTTGACATACAATTTTTCATGCTATGTTACCTTCTAATCCTTTTTATTTTTGTAATAGTGGTAGTCAAGTCACCTATGTTATTCGTGGTTTTAGTAATTTGAGGCTTCTCTTTTCTCTCTTGGTCAGTTTAGCTTAAATTTGGTCATTTTTTTGATCATTTCAAAGAACCAACTTTTGATTTCATTAATTTCTCTATCATTCTCCTATTTTCTCACTTTTTTTTCTGCTCCAATCTTTATTATTTCCAGGCTTTTATATCAAGGCAGAGAAAAGTTAAAAGGGCATTCCAGGATGGGGGAATGCATGAGCTAAGGATATGGAGGTATGTGAAAGGGCACAACACTTTCATAGACTGGTGGGAAATTCTGTGTAATAGTTTCCAGAGTTTAGTGGGAAGAAAGGGGGGAAATGGAGATGGAAAACTGGATCTGGAAGAGCTTTGTAGTCTATGCCAAGGGAAAGTCTGGATTCTGTCCAGTACACAGTGCAGAACCAGTGGTGGGGAGAGGGTGTACAAGTGAATTATATCTTAGGAAGATCATTCCAGCGGATGTGTGGAAATGTGTGGGAGGGAGAGAGAGGTGAGAAAGGAGGCAAGGAGTAACAGTGGACAGCTTGCAGTATTGGTAAGGGTGCAGGAGAAGAAATGGGCGTGATGGGGATTTAAGAGGTCCAGCTGGCATGGCTGATACACCATTGACCCTAAAGAGAGGGAGAAGGACACAGAGGTGATGCCTGGATTTTTTGAGTGATGGGGCTGGTGGTGGTGCCGTCAGTCCTGTGAAGGAAGAGGAAAGGGGAAGTAAGGGGCTTGATTTGGGGCAGATTGTGTGTCAAGGGGTCTTGAGACATCCAGGCAGAAATGTCCAGAGGGCAGTGGGAGACACAGGATGGGGACGTGGGAAGAAGTCAAGGATGTGGAGCAGGTTTGAGAGCCTTTGGTGTATAAGCAGAAGGGGTATGACCCACCCCAGGGGAAAGTCCTGGGATGAAAGAGAACGTAAAATACCTCCAGTAACACCAAAATTTAAAGCTTGAACACAAGAAGAGGAGCCAGCAAAAGAGCTGATGGGGACTACCAGAGAGGAGCAATCAGCACTGAGAGAACAGTGGGATTGGGAGCGGTACCTCAGAGGCTAAAGGGAGGGATCCAAAGCAGGGCATGGTGAGTGGGGCCAAGAGCCCCAAAGAGGTCAAATAAGATGAAGCTGCCAATGTCCATTGCATTTGGTGATGAGTCATGAACCACCCACTCAAGGACAGTGCAGGAGGCACAAGTCAGAATGGAGCAGGCTGAGGAGCTGAGGGGGTTGAGGAAGTGGACGATCAAGGGCAAACAAACTTCCAAGAAATTTTATGGGGACCAGAAGAAGAGGGAAAGTGGCCAGGAGGAAACCATGATTAGAGAAAGTTTTTTGTTTCAGTTTTGCTTGGTTTGGGGGGGGGGGGATGTGATGCTTAATTTTATGTGTCAACTTGACTGGGCCACAGGGCACTCGGACATTTTGTCAGATATTTTTCTAGATGTTTCTAGATGTCATCCTGTGAGGACGTTTTTGGTTGAGGTTAACATTTAAATCTGTAGACCGAGTAAAGTTGATTGTCCTCCAGTATGGGTGGGCCTTGTCTAATCAGTTGAAGGTCAAAAGAGCCCCAAAAGGCTGACCCTCTGCTGAGTAAGAGGGAATTCCTTCTGCTCACTGCCTTCAAGCCGGGACATTGGTGGGTTTTTTTGTTTGTTTGTTTGTTTTGTTGTTGTTGTTGTTGTTTTTTCCTAAGTTCGGACTTGAACTGAAACATTGGCTCTTCCTGGGTCTCAAGCCTGCTGGCCTTTGGGCTGGAACCATTAGCTCTCCTGGGTCTCCTGTTACCAGATTTGAGGATGTCAGCCTCCATAATTGTGTGAGCCAGTTCCCTATAATGTGTGTGTGTGTGTGTGTGTGTGTGTGTGTTCTGTTTCTCTAGAAAATCCTATTATAGGTGGTACTAGGGAATCATAGTGGTAGGAAGATAAAGCCTTTCTTCAGGCTGAAAGGAAGGACTATGTGGACAGGTGCAAGAGTTGAGGAGGATGAATGGTGGGTGGAAGGGGCCCAGAGGAGGGGACACTGCTCTGAGGGGCAGGGCTCACCCACTTACAGGGCCCTCAGTCTTCAGCCATCATTTCATGCTCACCACAGGTCAAAGGCTGTGTGGCTGAGGAGCCCCTGCTCCCTGGAGTTTATACACGAAATGGTTTATTTCCTCCAGCATCGGCCGCCAGCTACAGAACCCCCTTTCTTACTGGGGAGCAGCTCCTTAAGATGTTGCTACGGAGCTCTCACTGTTTGGCCTCTTTTAGTTATTCATTCTAGGAATTTAGATTCAATCGTGTTCATCTGTTACCTCTTTACTCTCAAACCCCACGTAAAACTCCTCTCCACCCCAGTGGCCCCATGGCTTCTGCCCCTCTGCCCAAGTGTCTTCATGAGGAGCCCTTCTGCTCCCTCTGAAGGCTTCAGAGAGCAGGCTGGGGTGGGGGCCCCCCATTTCCTTCCCAGGCATGCCATGCCCCCATCCTTCAGTCTTGAGGTCATGACTCCTTCTAGGGGGCCTCCCTCCAAAACCCTCTAGACCAAGGAGGGCCCAAGGCTCCTTGTCCATGGACCCATTCAGGGGACACATCTCCCGCCCACTCCCTCATCAGGAGAGGAGGAAATGGGCTCTCCTCACACTCACCATGGTCCCCACGGACCAAAGCCCCACCTCTCCCCACTCTCCAACTCATACTGCTTGGGGAAGGGGGTGTCTGCAAAAGGTAATGAATCAGCACAAGCATGAAGCAACGCCAAGCAAAGCAGAAAAGCACTCCTGAGAAGGAAGCAGAGGGAAGTTGGGGATGCTGGCTCAGGAGAAGGATGGCACAGGGGCCAATCTGGCCAAGGCAAAGGGCATGGGTAGCAGCCCCTGCAGCAGAGCAGTGCTTCTCAGCAGTAATTAAGGTGCACTCCAATCCCTGGGTGGTCAGACAGCAGATTCTGGTTCAGTGTTTCCGACTGTGGCCTTGAGGTTCTGTGTTTCTAACTGGCCGGGGAGGCCGAGCATGCGGGCCCCGGGACTGTCCTTGGAGGGGTCACCCGTCTCAGAGGCACAAAAGAACTAACTGAAATCTCTTCTCAAAACCTCTCCCATGTCCTGCTCTCCCCTCACCTGGGCTCCCTCTCCAGTTTCATTTTATTTTATATGAAAATGACATGAACAAAGTACACAGTAACCCTCACACAGAGAAGACCCACTACTATTACACACTGTGATATCATATTTAATCCTCTCAATAGTCCCCCATTTCTCAGGTGGGGAGACTGAGGCCCAGAGAAGGCACACAGCTAGGAAGTGGAAGAGCTGGGATTTGAACTCGTGCAGCTCTGACTCCAGAACCCACACCCAGCCTCTCAAGTGTGCTTTGGGAAAGTTCCAGAAGCTACAAAAGGACATGAGCAGAGAACTCCTCCCCTACTGAGATTAGCAGCAAATACAGCTGGGTACCCACGTCCAGCGTGGACGGGAGCTGCGGAACTTTGGACAGCTCGCTTCTCCTCCAGGCCTTGGTTTCTCCCCTGTCTCCAATCACCCTGATGTCTCAGATAGCTGGAGAGCAGAAAGGGGACAGGTGAGCTGTGCCTGCACCTCGACCTGCAGGCCTCTCCCCGGTTCTCAGGAGACACTGACCCATCAGTGGTGGGTCCAGGCAGCAGGATGCGTTGCGACGATGCACAGCCCAAAGTCACAGCCCATCGTTCAGACATGTTGAAATGGGCAGGCACTGGCTGACACCTCTGCAGACACCCAAGAGAGATGCGTGTTTGGTGATGTGTCTGAGTTTCTCTAAAAGAGGAACGAAAGAGCCTGTGTGACTCCCCACATAAGCTGAGGCCACATTCCTGGGGTTCATCTCCCACTGAACCCGGCCTGGATGGAGCTTCTTTTGATAAATGGGATCAAAAGCCACCTACCTCTGGTCACTCTGTGTTCTAGAGAATGTCCTAAATTGTCATAAAACAAGGAAAACTGCCCCCCTCCTGACACATTCCAGAACCACTTCGCCTCAACAAACTGTGTGCCTATCATTCTTAAGTTATTTTCCCCCTTTTTTTCAAAAATAATTAGATATAATTGATGTATAACATTGCATTAGTTTCAGGTGTACAACATAAAAATTTATATATGTATCACTATGAAATGATGACCACAGTAAGTTTAGTTAACAGCCATCAATCTCACACAGTTATACATTTTTTTTCTTGTGATAACTTTTAAGGTTTACTCTCTTAGCAACGTTCAAATATACAACACAGTATTTTTAACTGTAGTCACCGTGCTGTACATTACAACCTCAGGACTTACTCATCTTGTAACTGGAAGTTTGTGCCTTTTGACCATCTTCACCCATTTCACCCACCCCTCACCCCTCACCTCTGGCAACCACCAATCTGTTCTCTGTGTCTATGAGTTCTACTATTTTATATTCTACATATAAGTGAGATCACACAGAATTTATCTTTCTCTGACTTATTTCACTTAGCATAATGCCCTCAAGTTCCAGCCATGTTGTCGCAAATGGCAGGATTTCTGTCTTTTTATAGCTGAATAGTATTCCATCCCATTCCAGTATAAAATAATATTCCATTATATATACACATACAAATATGTATATAATTCCATTTTATATATATATACAAATGACATCTGCTTTATCCATTCATCTATTAAGTTCCTTTGTAATTCAAATTATAATAGATAATACATGCATATACTTCGAAAGTAATGATCTAAAAAGAATGCATTGAGCAGACTTGCTCCAGTCCTATCCTCCTTAATCCCAGGACTACTTTCTGTCCTGACCCCAGTAGTTTACCCCAGGGGATGCCTGTATTAGTCAGGGTCCTCCAGAGAAACATGAACCCGTAAGAGGGGAGAGGGGAGAAAGAGAGAAAGACAGATTTTAAGGAATTGGCTTAGGCAATTGTGAGGGCTGGTAAGTCCAAACTGTGCAAGGTAGACCAGTATTCTAGAGACTAACTCTAGGGAAGAGTGGCTGTTACAGCTTGATGTCAAAGTCAGGCTGGAAGCAGAATCCTCTCTTCCGCAGGGGACCTCAGTCTTTGCTCTCAAGACTTCAGCTAATTTGATGAGACCAACTACACAGTGCAGGACTGCCTGCTTTACTCAGAGTCTACTGATTTAAATGTTAATATCATCTGAAAAAATGCCAGATGTTTAGCAACATCTAAACTAACACTTGTCCAGACAACTAGGTACCACAGGTACCATGGCGTGGTCAAGTTGACACACACCATTAACCTTCATAATGCCTTCTATCAATTTTTGACGTGACCTTTTGCTATTTCTTTATGCAAATAGATGGAAATGCAGATTTACACTTGAACCTCCCCTTTCCCTTACACGAGCTGTAGCATCCTCTGTGGCCTGTTTTGCACCCTGTTTCTTCACTTAACAATACCCCAGGTGATCTTTGCTCATCTGCTCCTAAAACGCTTCCTTAGTTTATGAGCTGCACTGCATGGACGTGCAATTTATTCATCCAGCCCCTGGTGAGGGACACCTCCAGTAACGCTTTGCATGTGTCATTGCTTACGATGCCTGTAGGGTGGCTCCTCTGGGTCTAACTGACAGCTGGGGAATCTCGTGGTTTCAGTTTTGCCAGTTCAGAAGGGCTCTCAGCAGTAGTGATGCTTGTTAATGCATCCAGCTGAAACGTACAACCTTCTCTGAGATTCCATCTCTTAGCAGGAAAGAAGGCGTCTTTCAGCCCCTCTTGCTGTTGGTTGAGGGGGGCGCCTGGGGAGGGCTTGCTACACACTGAAGCTACCAAACAGTTGTCTGGAAAGGGACAGCCTGGAAATTTCCTCGGAATAATTAACTTGACACAAGTACCCTGGGGTAAAAGAAGCAGCGCTTTTAACAGCTAGAAGAGCCTTTATATGCTGAGTTTCTCTAGACACAGAGATTAATGAGCCTCGGAAGAAAGCCAAGTTTGTTTTGGGAAAAGACAAAGAGGGAAAGACAGCTGGAGCAGAGGGGGGCGGTGGCAGCCCACGAGGCCTTGTCAGCACCAGCCCAAGCAGCAGCAGGCATTTGCTGGGTCCACAGCAGAGGATCCCTCTGCCCGGAGCCTGAGGGCCTGCTGGGCCCATGGAGTGTGTGATGGGATTATGACTCACTCCCTAGGGCCCCTGGAATAAACAGACCGGGAGGCTTAAACAAGAAACATTTATTCTCTCACGGTCTGGAGGCTGGAAGTTTTGAGACCAAGGGTTTGTTCCTTCTGAGGGCCATGAGGGAAATTCTGTTCCAGGCTTCTCGCCTGCCTTCTGGTGGCCTTCCACAGTCTTTCTCTTGTAGAAGCATCATCCCAGCCATCATGTTGGCACGGGGCTCTCCCTCTGTGCACATCCACCCCTGTGTCCAGACGTCCCCTTTGTATAAGGACAACAGCCATATTGGGTTAGGGACCGGCCCCATCCCCGTGTGACGGAGCTAATTACATCTCCAGTGATCCTATTTCCAAACAGAACCAGAGTTTGAGGTACTTGGGGGGTTAGGATTTCAACATATGAAATAGTGTGGGGCACCATTCAACCCATCACAGTGAAAGAAGGATCCGGACCACCCCTCCCCCAGGAGAACCTGGATCTGGGACAGATGGGTTTTTGGACATAAATTCCACAACCACTGACCTAAGCAGAGTTAGAGAAAGTCTTATAAAACCTGGGGAATCGAGAACAAGTGGCTTTTCTCTGGGAAATCCCCAGCTCAGGAAACCAGTTAGGATGTTTGCAAAGCATTTTGTGGGACGGGCCCCACATCTTCCGTGACAAGTGTCCTGACCCATAAATCTGTCATTGCTCTCTCCGAGGCCTCAGTCTGGGGGGGGCCCAAGGCACATTCACGGAGGGCCGGGAATGGAACAAGCCACCGAGCCTCAGTTTCTTCATCTGCAAACTGGGGAGGATGATGCCAGCCTCACACGCCAAGTGAAGTAACTTACATGGTGGCCCTGCAGCACCCAGCGCAGGCAAAGGCTGGTCCAGAAGAATGGGGCCTGCCCTCTGCTGCCCCACCAGCTTCTCCCAGAGCGATTCTCCCACTGCGTTCACCTCGCGGGGCCTCCTCCCCAGGGCCAGGCACTGCACCTGAGTCTGCCTCCTTCCCTTACACAGTGGTCCCTCAGGTCCCCCTGCTCACCGTGCCCTCTCCCCAGCTACGGAGGCACCCATGGTCCCCCTGCTTCTCCTGTCCCGCTGCCCCTGCAGACCCCCACATCTGCTCCTGACTCACTCACAGACAAAGGGCATGGTAACCCTCCCTCTGCAAAGGTCCTTCTCCCAGCCAGAAGATGCCATCCCAGCAGAACCACAGAGGCCCCTGAGTGTCGCATGAGACCCTCAGGAGGGAAGGGAGGTCACTTATCCCATCAGAAATAGGACCTGCACAGGGACGATATTTGCCCAGCAGCCACTGTGTGCCAGACCCTCTCCTTTCAACAGCCCTCAAGGAGCTGGGCTTAGGGTCACCCTCCTCCCAATAAGCAGCTCCCCTCTTGCCCATCCAAGTCCAGAAATGGGCTGAAAGCTAGGCAGAGCAGGCAACCAACTGCAAGTGAAAATGTCACCATGATTGTAAAATGTGTCTTACATCTACAGACAAGCGGTCTAGTACCACACCTGCATTGAGACAGGCTTCCTCAGCCAAGCCAGGTTTGGGGTCCAGAGAGACAGAGCAGGCCATCCTCCGATGAAGGAGAGGGGCTACACTGAGCATTCTTAACTGCTCCTTCCAACTCACCGGTGATGTGAGCCACTGGGTGCAGGTGGGGAGGGATGGGGGACCGTGAGGAGAAGCCAGGTGGGAGATCTTAGTGGAGCCTCCTGCAGTGGAAGCTGGGGAGAGGTGCCCACCCCACAACTTGCTGGCCAACAGATATTATCAGCTCTACTTACCCTGTGGGTGAGCTGAGAGTCGGGGGGATTGAGAGCTTTGTTCAAGTTCACACAGGTGGCCGGGGTGAACTTGTGCTCCTTCCACTCTGCCTGAAATGGACTGATGTGGGAGTTACTGTCTTGGCCCCCACTCCTCCCCCATCTGAGACAAGTCCCAGCACCTTTGCATCCTCTCATGATCCAGCCCTCTAGAGCATGTGGAGTGTGTCGTGGCCAGGACCCTCGTGGACCAGAGTCATAGTTTCTGCCCACCCAGTGGTCACCCCCTTCTGATGACAACACCCTGTTCCCTAGAAGAACCACCAACTTGTCACCCCAACTGTCAAGCCATGGGATTAAGACAACTCAACATGGCCCAGGGCAGGTCCCTGAGAGCACTTCTGGGCCTTTTTCTGGAATTCCTGGGAAAGATAAGCTCTGTTTTTGGCCCATAGGGAAATTTCTTGCGTACAGATACTATAAAAGGGAGAGATAGCACTACCCCTTCACCCATCCTTATGGACATCCCACGAGGTAGTGTTAGGAGCAGAGCAGACGATCAGTAAGTACTTCCTGCTCTTCTTGTGAAATGATGGTAAGTTAGAGAATCAGTGTCCAAAGGAATACGTGTAACATGCACTCCAGCAGAGGCGGATTCACTGTGATGCTTCAGCCTCAGGGCCCCTTACTCCTTATGTGCTGTCCAAAGCCCTGCATCAAATTCCAAGTTTCTAACTTTGTTTCTTTTTCATCAAGAGGATCCCCCACCCCCCAACTGTATAACCACCATGTCCCAGAAACTTGGATCCGATCCCACATGTCAGGCATGGGGTACAAAAGAAATGGAGTTTTCTCTGTCCACAGAATGCAGAGGGTAGCGCAGGCCCTCCAGTTGCCTTCTAAGGGGAAAGTCTTGTCTGTCTGTACCCTGATGTGCTAAAGTCATTCTTTCTGGATTGGGCGGGACTGGGTTCAAGCCTTTCAACACAATTAAAAGGTCTTCTATAAACATAGAAATTAACACTTTACCCTAGGATATTAATCAGAAGCCAGGAAGAAATTCAAAACGCTTAAATTTCCGTAAAGGAGTATGTTTAGGTCTCCTGGGAAAAACAATGAACAAATAATTCTTCTGGGGCAAAAGGAAAGGAAAGCTGTCCAAGAACCTCCCCAGGGAGGAGACCGGAGCTGAACTCAGGGAAGAATTCTCTACAGAAGAACCCTTATCCGGGGGGAGGGAGGGGACTCACTGAAGAATCTGCTGGCATCTTAACCCAGCCATCTGGGGAGCAGGAAAGAACTGAATTCAACTGAGATGATTAAACAGAAAATGCAGCTGGCATACAGGAGAAGATATGTGTTAAAGCTGCTTTTCCTGGTGGGAAATTTCTTGAGGCAACAGGAAGTTTTGAAACTTTTCATCTGGTTATTCAGTCCATTGGTCAGTCAATCAACAAACCTTTACTATACTTACTGTTGAGGCATCAGTCTGGGCCTTGGAAATGTAGATGGGAAATCTGTGGATTGTGATTGATGTGAATATAGATGGTCTGTGTGATGGCTGCAGCCATGACGGGCCCAGTGGGGACCTAGATGGGGACACTGACCAGGGGCTGTCAGCCTAGGCCAGGTGCCATCAGTAAGGACATCTAATATCTTCAACCTAGGCAGATGACAGCAGGAGTGTTGAGAATGCCAAAAACAACAGCTCTGAAATGGGGCCACCCTCCTCCTGGCTAGAGTGGGATATAGGGCTCCTGGATCAGCGTCAGGTTCCCCCCATGAAGAAGGGACAAGGAAAGACATATTCTTCCAGGCCAGGCTTCCTTCCATGGCTGTGGGACCACAAGCCTGGGGCATGGTCTGTGTATCCTGGGCTGTCCAGCCATCTCCATGGAAGGCTTTGTTCCTTCTAAGTGTCTACAATGCATTGGGGTCACGCAGGGCCAGCTGACGGGAGCGGCTGGATACCCTGGAGTCCTGGTCCACCCAGCCTATTCCTAAGCTGTCTATGCTGGGTCATCTTCCCTGGAGGGCACACAGCCAAAATCTCCCCCAGCGGCAGCAGCAGCCAAGGGCATTTCCATGTCACCCCTCCTGCCCAGTGCTCTGTGGCCCACCCTTTAATTGGGGCCCAGGTGGCGGAGTCCAGCTCTCCTTGGAGGGCTCAAGGATTTTTGCAGAGAACATCATAATTAAGTTGAGTCTTGGGCAGGAAATCAGAACTCCTGCAGCAGACCAAAGGGAAAGGATGCTCCCAGTCGAACAAAGGGTAGATGGGAGAAGACATGAGCAGGTCCAGCTGAAACAAAAAGACAGGGCTTTCTCCTGGCAGAGGAGAAATCACCGGCAGGACTGACAAGGCCCACGCCCTACCTGGCGGGGGCCAGGGGAGAAGGAAGTAAGGAGGGGACACCCAGGGTCCTGGGCTGGAGCTGTGAGGTTTCCTTCGGTAAAAGCTGCGTTGGCATTGAAGTGCAACTCTCAAGAAATGGAAGTTTGCCATCACATTAGCTGTGACCTGAATATGCTCATTTGGTGTAGTCAGATGCATACACTCCCATTAACTCTGCTGACTCTTATTTCCCTTTACTTAGAAATGGGGTTTAAGCTGGGGACGGTACAGCTCAGTGGTAGAGTGCGTGCTTAGCATGCACGAGGTGCTGCGTTCAATCCCTAGTATTTCCACTAAAAAATAAATAAACAAACCTAATTACCCCCAAAAAACCAAAAATTAACAAAAGATAAAAGGTGGCATAAAAAAAAGACATGAGGTTTAAAACACACTGAGAAGATAGCCGCCTCTGAGGGTGAGTGTGCAGGTCCTGAGCGGTGCCGCTGGCTGGTGGCTGGTCGCTGGTCATGGGATCCTGACATTTCCCCCTTCAGGTCATACCCACAACTGTCTGCCATTAAAATACTAGCATCCTGGGCCAGTGACACCGACCTGCTTGTAGCCTTGAGGGTTTGCTCCCCCCTGAGCTAACCTGTAGGGAATTGCACAGTCAGGGGTGTGGGCCAGCCTCAGGGTCCATTGAACAGCTTTGTAAATCAGCTTCGGACTATACCGGGGAAATCTGGGGGCCTCTGTACTGGAGGAAGTTCTCTGAATTTCATCGTCAGAGCAGCGGCTCAGGTGGAAGCTTGAACATCTGGGATCTAATTTGATAGGAATTAACCCTGCCTTTTCTAACATAGTAAGGCACGAAGGGCCTCAGTTAGGTACCCTCTTTTACATAAGAGGTCTGGGAACCTGGCCTTTGCCAGACTGAGAAATAGGTTCAAACAGAAATCCAGGAATGTGCTTCCAAACTGGCAACATATCCATTTATTTACTGGTGTGTGTGTGTGCTTGTTTATAAATATCTAGTTCTTTCAAAAGAACGCGAGGCACCTCACAAAACTGACACGTAATAGGTTAATAAAATTAAAAAGCAAAAATCTCTGAGAGTGAAATTACTCTCTGGGTTCAGCCTTAGATTTTTCTCTGAACTTTCTGGCAGCTAGAACAACAAAAAGACAGGTCCCAAGTTTCATAGTTCTCATTACGGTAGCATCTCATGAATATGCACCCCCCCCCCATGCCCAGTCTCCCTCCGTGTTCACTACCGTCCTCAGACCTTCCCTGAGCACCTATTGTGTGCCAGGCCCAGGGCCAGTCACAGATGGCCCCGTCTTTGGAGGGCTCTCAGCCAAGGGCAGTGAAATCAACTGAGTGGGCCACAGGCAGTATCTTACAAAATGGAAAAAGATGAGCTAGAAAAGAGCCAAGGACACTGTCACATTTGGAGGGGGAGGGATGGCTTCTTTAAAACAGATCTTGGTTGTAGGTGTAGTCATGAGTCCTGGGTCACAAGGACAGCACGGGGCACGGTCATAAAAGTTTGAAAACCACTGGTCCAGTTTGGGTACTGCAGGCATGTGCTTGGGAGCCCATGGTCGGCCTGGGTGCCCCCACACTCCTTCATGAGGGACTGTCCTGTAAGTTTCTACTTGACACCACCGGGTTAGGTTTCTAAAGCAATGTCATCAGGATTGCGGCAGGTCGGGGGGTGGGGGTGCATGGGTGGAGGGTGTCAAAAAGTTTCCTTCCAATCCCAGTTGTTGCTATGCTGTACTTTAGCAATAACCTTGCCAATTCTGGCATCCAGATCTCAAAAAAAAATCATAAATGGAGAGAGCTCAGAGGATGGCCCCACTGAGAGCCATCATGGCCCAAGCTCAGATGCCCGGAGGGAGGATGGAAGCCCTGGGCCTCTCGTCTCCATCCCAGGGTGGGTGTGACCAGAGGAGGAACAGACTCTTGGCAGAGGAGCCAGAGCACAGGGTTGGCACTGACCTATATGGGTTAAGGGTCTACTCACCCTTTTCACTACCATTGTCCCTAGCAGAGCCACAAAGGAAAAGGGCTGTGGGGCAAGGGGATTTAAGTTTCTAAAAGCCCAAGCAGCCTGGTATAATGTCATAGTACATGGCCTCTAAGCAAAGCAAATGACTGGGCTGGGTGCTGGGAACACCGTTGATCTGTATTCCAGGGGCGGAACCTGGAGTCCGGGAAGCAAGTTTCCAAGGGCGGGGGCTGCCTGGGGTTTACAGGTTTACAGGGTCGGGTGAGCCCTGAGCCCTCAGGCTGGGCGGCTTCTTCCTAGGGAGACAGGGCTCACCCAGGAGCCAGCCAGCTGAGGGGCCCTGCAGCCCGGAGCCAGGAAAGTGGAACAAGGGACAGAGGGCTTACTCTCAGCTGCGAGGGGCTCAAAGGACATCTCCCAGCCAGAGAATGGGCCTGTCACCGTGTCACTAAAGAGGATAAATCTGGGACTCTATACAGTTAGCAAGCTTTTACAGTTACTTTCGGGTTCCAGTGGCCAATAATGGACTAGGATTAACTAAATGAACTTGTTCTGGGTCCACCCAAAGCTCTAAACTCAGTAGCAAGGTCCCTCTTGCTGATGCCATTAATTTCCACTTTGGGGACTCCTTGACTCAACAGCTATAACCACTTGCACTGGAAGTTGGGGGGAGGGGGTGGAGCTGCCCCGTTGTCATTATCACATCTCTTCCTCTTTCCTCCCAGAGGAGAGCCAGCAACAGCCAGGTGTCATTCCAGCTGTTTCTTCCCATCCTACCCCTCACTGCTCAGCCTCTAATCGTTCATTAACAGGTAGAACTGTGGGGCCCTTATTCCCTTGTCTGTCACCCATCACTGGGGAGAGAACATCTACCAGACTCCAGGGGATCTCCTCGTATCCCCCAGCCCCTTGATTACATCTTCAAAGACCCTATTTCTTTTTTGAAATATATTTTTATTGAAGTATAGTCAGTTTACAATGTTGTGTCAATTTCTGGTGTACAGCACAATGCTTCAGTCATTTAAGAACATACATATATTCATTTTCACATTCTTTTTAACCATAATTTACTACAAGATATTGAATATAGTTCCCTGTGCTGTACAGTATAAACTTGTTGTTCATCTATTTTGTATATAATAGTTAGTGTCTTCAAATCTCGATCTCCCAATTTATCCCCTCCCACCCTCTTCCCCTACTGGTAACTATAAGTTTGTTTTCTATGTCTGTGAGTTCATTTCTGTTTTGCAAATAAGTTTGTCTTTTTTTAATATATATTCCACATATAAGTGACATGGTATTTTTCTTTCTCTCTCTGGCTTACTTCACTTAGAATGACATTCTCCAGGTCCATCTATGTTGCTGCAAATGGCATTATTGTATTATTTTTATGGCTGAGTAGTATTCCATTGTATAAATATACCACAGCTTCTTTATCCAGTCATCTGTTGATGGACATTTAGGCTGTTTCCATGTCTTGGCTATTGTAAATAGTGCTGCTATGAACACTGGGGTGCAGGTGTCTTTTTGAATTAAGGTTCCCTCTGGATATATGCCCAGGAGTGGGATTGCTGGATATGTCTATTTTTAGTCTTTTGAGGAATTTCCATACTGTTTTCCATAATGACTGCACCAAGACCCTATTTCCAAACAAGGTCACATTCACAGGTATGAGGGGTTAGGACTTGAACGTGTCATTTGTGGGGACTCCATTCAACCCAGTATACCCACAGGTTCCACAGGGTAATGCCAAGGCAAGTACAGATGGCTTCTGTGCTTCTGGTGGGTTTGCATCACATTTGAGGAGCCCTGAGTTCAGGAATCTTTATTCTTTCATAATGAACGGCAAGTAATCCTGCCTAACCTTTGTCCTGGAGGGAGACATTGTCTTCATGCTCCTGGACAGCACGGCTTCCCTTGCTCAATGGAGGGAGACACTAGATCTATCTTCCGAGACTGTTCACTCTACAAACAGCCCTGAAAAAGTAGTCCAGAAGTGAAAGACTATGGGTGCCTCTGCTCACAAGATGTGCAACATGGGGAGAGACCCCCTGAGAAGTGTCTCCCATGGGACACAGGCTCGTTGGAGAGGGAATGGTAGAGCAGCTCACTAGCAGAGGAACAATAGAGGTTGGTGTGATGCTTCAGCGCCCAGAATATCCAGGACCACTGTCTCCCAGCACACGTGAATGCAGGCCTGAGCTGAGCGCGGCCATGGGACAGGCCAGAAGCCCTCTTTTCCTCTCCACTTCACTTCCATGAAGCCAGGTCAGTGTCTCCCTCAGGGTCCTGTAACCCCTCTGGTCCCTCTTTTGCCACATGGAAGCCTGACCTGAGTTCAGACTAGAGCCTGGGTCTGCTTGGACCACATGCAATAAGCATTCCCCTGCTGTCTGTCTGTCTGTCTGACTTCACACTTCGGAGTGTCTGTTCACAGGCAAACTCATGGAGTTAACTGCCCAGGTGCTGTGGTTAGATGTCCAGCTTTGCCCCTGGGTTATCCTGACAGTTTTCTCTTCTGTAAGACAGAGATCATAACAAGAGGGCCTGTTGGGAATGTTGGGGGCTGTAATGAGTGTGGAGAAACTAGTGATCACTATCATTGCTGCGGGGTGGACACCACTCTTCACGCTGGCGAGGCCCCTCTACCCTTTAACAATGGCGCTCCAAGTGGTTGTTGGGTGTATTGCAAGGCAGCTTGAGCATGAGTCACTTGAATGGGGAATCAATGGACCATTTATCACCCAAACTGATGTTGGGCCTGTTGCAAAACTATCTATGATGCGGGCCAAGGATTTAAATCAGGTTATGAAAAAAAAGAAAGGCACGGATGACTTAAGAAGCTGGCCATTTGCCTTGCATCTGACCTTTTCCAGAGCATCACCAGTCACACACCAGCCACCCTTTGAAGAGGCAGAAAGGGAGGGCGGGAAGCTCATTTATTTCAAATAAGTCATAAAGTTTAAAAATTCACGTTACCAAGAAAGTACCCCAAATATATCCCATTATGCATATGACTTTAATGTTCACCCAAGATGGTATTTCAACAGAGCAGGAAAAGGATGGGCTACTTAATAAATGGTTCTGGCACAGCTGAGGACCATCGGGTTAGACCCTATTTTACATCATACACAAAAATTAATTCCAGAACAATGAAAGATTTAAATGTAAAAAAAAAAAAGTAATGCAATGCAAATCTTAGAATAAAACATAGAAGATTAAATCTATATGAACATGTATCTGCCAGAACAGGCAACCCAGGAGCTGTCAAACAGGTGCATCTTACTATGTAAGAATTTTAAATTGTTGAAGGGCAAAAGGGACCACAAACAAATCTGATATACAAGCAGCAACTTTAGAAAAAGAGGTTTGCTGTGTTGCCATTAAAAAATAGTCTTATAGCAAATCTGTTTACACCTCCTAATTGTTTCTTGGTAAATTCCTAAACGTGGGAGGCAGAATCAAGGAATGTGCATAGTTTAAAAGCTATTGCTACATAATGCTACAAATGTCCCACCGGACACTTCCACCAGCAGGGCGTGAGAGAATTTTATCCCCACTTGTACAAACCCACACCACATATAATCCTTTCAGGTTTGAGTTTTTCCAGCTTCCTGCAGCTATTTGAGTTTTCATCAGTTTGACTATCTGTAAAGTTAACACCTTTTCCTACATGTATTCCTTTAGTGAATTGTTTTTACCCTTTGTCAGTTATTCTATGCAGTGTTTGCTTTTCTTTTATGAAGATCTAAATGACTTACAAAATAAGGATATTAACATATCAAAGATGCACATATTTTTACCCAATTTGTCTGTCATATGCCCTTTAACTTTTTAATGATTTTTTTTGCTGTACCAAATGCAATCTATTTTTAAACGTTTTTTTTTTTTCCCACCACTTTTCCATGAATTCCTAAAATTGGCAACATCTTTGGAGCTATGAACTTTAATACTCATAGTCATGTTTCTTCCAAGGGCTTCTTTTCTAACAATGACTTTACAACACATGGAAGAAGTTAGGTGGTTTAATTTTTCTGTTTTGCGGATAGGAGACTGAGCCCCAGTGACCAGTGGATTTTCCTGTGCCACTAGAGAAACCACAACTCAAGAAACCAGGTCAATACTACCAGATTCCACAGAGTAGGGTTGGCAAATCGATTTCATCTCCTCTGACAATACTGCTTGATTGGCCATGGCTATCCTGGATACTCCCTGCAGAGGCCTGACGGCTGTCTGGGTTTCTATGATGAATTAGCAATGTCTGGCAGGGGGTGGGTGGAGGGCATGTGACTTGAAAACTGCCTCAGGGGTAGAGGGTGTGTCCAGACACTATGAGAAGGGGCGGGGTGTTAATAATAACTATGTTGAGATGACAGGGTAACCTGCAATTGTTCCAGGCAGAGGGAAAGCATGGCCATCCTGGGCATGGAGGACCACAGAGTAGAAGCAGGGACCAAGGTCCAGAAAGCTTACAGGAAGATCAAGGTTGCACAGCAGGTAAGTGCAGAGCTGGCTTTGGACCCCATTCGTTTTCCTCCATTCATAGTGCCTCAGAGCTGCCATTAGCCTGCTGTGCACCCTTGGGCAAATCCCCTGGGTCTCTCCGTCTTAAATTCCTCTCTATAAAATGAGAAGTTGTGGCATCGGAGACTCTAATGCCTTTGCCAGTACCATTGTCTGCTCTCTACCCACTGGTGTTTTGAAACATCTGGGGAAACCAGCCACACAGCATCTGCTCCGTTCCATCTCTCCTGCCCTAGCTGGGGCTCCCGAGGAGAAGGTTGGTGCCGTAGTCAGCTTAGGCTGCCATGACAAAACACCAGAGGCTGGGTGGCTTACACACAGAAGTCTGTTTCTCACAGTTCTGGAGTCTGGAAGCCCCATGTCAAGGTCCATCCAGGGTCAGATTCTGGTGCAGGCTCTCTTCCTGGCTCACAGATGGTCACCTTCTTGCTAGATCCTCATGTGGCCTTTCCTCTGAGAGTGAGCAGGGAGAGCAAGAGAGTGAGAGTAATCTCTCTGGGGGTCTCTTCTTCTAAGGACAGTAATCCTATTGGGTTTAGGACACTAAATCTTCAAGACTTCATTTAACCAGAATTACTTCCATATAGGCCCAGTCACCAAATACAGTCACACTAGGGGTTAAGGCTTCAACCCACAAATTTAGGGGGGAGGACACAATTCAGTCCATAGCAGGCTGACACAGGGACATGATGGCCTAAGTTTGGCAGGAGTCTAAGGGGACATCTGAGTAGCTTGTCTGTGAGTGTTTAGTCACAGCTGTCTCAGGGACAAAGAGGTTGGACTGTCCTTGGTGGATGTGACACTAGCACACTTCAGTGGACAAGCCATTTTGTTCCAGTATCTCCCATCTGGCCTCACCTGGCCCTGAGGTACTGCATCTCAGCCAGTCTTGCCAAGGGCCTGAGGAGAAAACTAGGGGAGAAAGCAAACTAGGGTATGTTTCTGAGGGAACTGTTAACCAGGTTAGCAGGCCTCCTGGGTTGGGCTGTGGCAGCAGAGAAAACAAAACTGAGCCCTGCTCAGAAGCTTTCATAAGACTGTGGGATTTGTAGCTACTGTCTGGCGTTTTATTCTGCCTCTTGTGCTTACTAGTTCTGATGTCTTAGATAAGTAACTTAACTTCTGTGCCAAGTCTACAATTTAGGAAATACTTCAACTGCTACTAATGGAGATCTTCACAACCTCTTAAGCAACAGAGGCACTTATTTCTTCCTCACATATTTTCCATCTTTCTGCTTTGCTATCCTTAGCATATGGATTATGCCTCTAATGTTGTCTCATGGTCCAAGATGACTGCAGGTGCTCTAGCCATCACATCTTCATTCCAGGTATCAGGAGAGAGGGTAGAAATATTTTACAGAGCTTTTCCAGATGTCCCCCTCCTTTTTTTTTTTTTTTTTTTTAAAGCATTTCAAGAAATCCCACCCAGCATTTCCCTCTTACACTTCATTGTTTGGAACTTTTTCATATGGGCACACCCCATGGCAAGGAAGGCTGTGAAATGTAGTCTCAGCTTGGCACATTGCTTCCTCAGATAATATTGGGGTTTTGTTCCTAAGTAAAAGGTTAAAATGGATATTGGATAGGCAGCTTGCAATTTCTCTCATACTGAGTTCCATCTGTAAAATGGGGATATTAATAATACCCACATATACAGTTTTTGTGCTACCTATACCCAGTAAGGACTCAATATACGTTAGCTCAATTCCTGGTTATCAAGAGAGAATGAAGTGGAAAAGGAAAATAATGTTGGCATTACTATAAAAATAGTTTTGACCTCACAGACCTCCTGAAATGTCTCAGGGATCCCCAGAGAGCCACACTCTGGGGACAGCCTTGGAGAATCGGATAGTTCTTGGGCCTGCTAACCAAGCTCCAGTACAACATTGAAAGGACACACAGGCATCCTTTATAAAGTTTGGATACTTTTTGTTGATCTGGTCTGTTGTTTATCGAAGATCTAGCATAATCTGCAGTGCTCCTTTCTGTGTAAATCTTTGTTTTTCCCGTCTTCCATTTAGAAATGTAAGCCTCATGAGGGCTTGCCAGCCTCACTCCGCTGCTTGACACGTGGAAGGACAGCCGTAGATATAAACTTGACACTGTTGAACTTTGCCCAAGCCCTATGCTCTTGGAAAACAGTGAAGGCTAAGACCCACCTCCCAACATGTTTGTGTCTGGAAAATGGCTTATTGTGAAGAACCATCCTTCCTTCCCCACATGACTTAGAGAAGACTCAGGGGTGGCCCCCTTGTTTACCTATGACAAGGCCAGACACAGACCCTCCAAATTCCCTTTCTTTGCCTCATAAATGATTAGGTGGGCCACTTGTCCCCATTGATCAATTGCAACAAAATGCTTGCTAACCAAACTTTCATGAAGCCTCTCTCCATCATCCAGGCCCCTGAGTGAACTCTGACCCACCCTCAACCTGACCCAGCATCCAGACCCACTGGAGAATAGGCTGGGTTTTCTGTCCAGTCCCACCACCCTTAGTCCCACTTCCTCACACCTGGTTCTTTCCAGCCTTGCTTATTCCTCTCCTTTTCTTCATAACTCTTAGATGCTTGCAGACCTTATAGTCAGAGCATTGTCCCTATGGCAACAGTCCTCCTCCCCCTGTTGCAACAGTCCCTTTCTCCTCTTGCAGTAATCCTTTTGAAGAAAGTCTCACCTGAGTCTGGATTTGCTTTTTATTGGACATGCTGAATTGAAACAAACAACTGTAATTGATCAGAGTGTGGCTATATTAATTCAGCATTGCAGATTCTGTTCTGATCCCTCTCCCATTAGTCACACTTTTAAATTCTGCCTCCTAGACTTGCCAAATCCACCAGGCCACGGCCAGGTGCTTTAGGCCAGACAACTGGGCCTTTGGAGTGAAACCCAGTAGGAATTGGATTTGGTGCTGCCACTTCCTATATACCTTAGTCCGGTCACTGAATGGCTCTTCTCTTGAACCACCATTTAATGAGTACCTACCAAGTGTAGACACTGAGTTCGGCACTGGGAGTGGTGAGCAAAACAAACTTAGAGATGATAATTAGGGGCAGAAGGATTCAGGCAATAAAACAATTAACTGAGAAGTGCAATGAAGAAACAGAATGATCTGACAGAGCACAGAGGGAGCACATATGTATATAGTGTAGTCAGGGACTGCCCTGCTGAGACAGTGGCTTATCTGAGGCCTGAGGATCAGAAGGTCTCGCTGAGCCAGCAGCTGAGAGAAGGATATTCCTCTGAAGAGCCAGAGGTGGGAGATCTGGGTATTTAAAGGCCAGAGAAAAGTGGGGCATTTCAGAAGGAAAGGGTAGAATGGTAGAGAATGTGCTGTAGCCCTCACACTGTTCTGGACTTTTGTCTGCCGAGATAAAGAACTTGATTTTTATTCTAAGTGAGATGGAAAGCTATAGAAGGGGTTTCTGAGATCTTAATGTTTTATCCTTTTGCTTTGTTGCTTAGTTTGATTGCTAGTGAGGTTTAATTTCTCTTCCCTGTTAGCCATTTGTGTTCTGCTCGTGCAGAATTGTCTGCTCATGCTCTCCATCCATTTATCTACTGATATTTTAGTGTGTTTCTTATTAATTTGATGAGGTCTCTCTCAATTAAGGATTTTAATCTTTTGCTGCATTTGTTTCTCCTAGATTATGGTTTGCTTTTTAATTTTGATTTCCTTTTACGGGTTTCAAGCTTTAAAAGTTTGTGTTTTAGTATGTGAAAGAGTTCGTGCATCACTTTTAAGCTTAAGGAGTCAGTCCTCTGCCATTCGAAATTTGATAAATTATGTTTCTCTGGTCCACGTTTCGTAACCTCGTGGACGGTGTTGGGCAGAGCAAACTCCTGTGCTCCTGGCCAGCGAGGGTTCAGGATGCGGAGACCCCCTCATCCTCCTAGACCGAGCCAGAGGGGCTTCTTCTCCGCCGGAGGCCGTAGTCGGTAACACCCATTATACTGGGAATCCGAACTCTCGTTACAGATCAGGGACACAGGGCGGGGCCAAAGGCCTGTTCTACGGGTAAGAAAGCTGAGGTTCAGCAGAAAGCTGAGAGGGAGACAAAGTGTTTAACAGCCTACAGCAGAGGCAAAAGCTGGAGCCAGGACCAGCGGGTGCAGAGGTGGCAGGCAAGCGGGAGGGGCCAGTGTCAGGTCACTGAGCTGAGGCCCCGCCCCTGCCCGCCCCAGACTCCGGGCCCCGCCCCGCGGGCTGCTCTCCAGGCAGGTCCCCCGGTGGCCTCTCAGCACAGCCCGGCCCATCCCAGTCCCCGCCCACCGCTGATTTCATTGGCTGCCTCTCTGTCCCCGCCCCCGGAGAACTGCTGATTTTCGCAGCCAATCAGCAGGCGCAGCAGCCGCGGCGGCGGCGGCTGGTCTCGGCGGATCCCGGCGGAACCCGGTTGAACCCGGACGCTGAGGTACCCGAGTCTGCGGGGGTAGGAGGGTAGGGAGCCGGGGCTGCTGTCCTGTTTGGAGGTAACGCGTAGGCGCTTTGCGGCGCCGTGGCGTGGCCCTGCTTGTCAGCTGGGTGGCGAGCTGCAACTCCTGGGTCTCCGAGGTCACTCCTGCCGCTGGAGGTGCGGCGGCGTCCGAGACCGTGGAGGGCTAGCCCGAGGTTTCTGGTGTCGGAGGGCAGAGGTCGGAGGTCGTGCTTGTGTGGAATGTTGGGGCCCCGCCCGTCTAAGCATAGGTCGGGCCGCTCCCCGTTTTGTTTTTTTTTCTTCAGTCAGCTCGTTTGAGTACCTCGGTCCTTCCACGGAAGGAGCTCCGAGGGAAACTGAGGCCTGGGAGCCGCCAGGGCTCCTTGCAGGCCCTGAGCTCGGACAGGAAGGCCCGCGCCGAGCTCGGGTCGCCACAGGTGACTCTCCGGCCCCGGCAGAACGGCTGCCGCCTCCCTCCTCCGGGCCGGCGGGGGCTCTAGCGTGTGGGGGAGGGGGCGGGGGCGAGATGCGGTGGTCGCGCGGGGCCACGGCTGCCCTGAACGGGCCGCTCCCCTCGGGCTCCGAAGAAACCTGAGGATGCCAACTCTTTTTGAGACTGTCATTCCCCGTGTTTGAGATTTCATTTCTGGAAGTTCATTCGAGCACTTCGGAGAGAGGAAAGGCAGCATTGCGGCTTCTGCACTTGTCTGGAAGTGAAAATTAAAACCAGACACGGGAGGTACTGAAGGCAAAGGGACGTGGCGAGAAACTGGACGAGTTTCTCAGTTTGACAGGAATCTTGCCCCTAACTTGCCTCACATATTATATAATTCAAGCTATTTCAGAATCGGAGTGTTTAATCTCATAGTTCTAAGCAAGTGCCCTTAGTCTTGACCTTAGTGACGATACTTTGGAATGTCTGAAGTATTGAGCAAGAATTTTTTCGTACAAAGGTAGGTTCCGAGTTTAAGCTTCTCAGTGCCAGGAAGTCAGAACAATCCTTTCCTCTCCTGGCAATCATCCCATCTGCTCCTCTGCCACTCTGGGACCAAAAAGAGAAGTCGTTTCTCTACATATGTGGGTTTTGGGGAGACAGCTATGGATGAGGAATAAGGGAAAAAGAAGGAGGATTCTTTTGTTTTCTGCGCAGAAGGTGTGCAGTTATGGGGCAAAAAGTGTTTTTATTTGTTTATCTCTCTCCCTTCATCTCAGCCAGCGTAAACAAATTGTGCCTTTTTTGTACCTACGGCATGTGTTGATTATTTATAATATTAGGGAAAGGAGTCATCTCTAACAGCACGAAGACACTTATCTTCAGTGTAGCTACAGAAGAATGACTGCCTTGTGTGGAATTAACACTGGGGTTTGGTTTTCAGTTAAGAAAATGAGGCAGAAGGAAGTGTTGACCAAGACCTTCCAAGGCCCAGCCATTGTCTGTAGGACTCCGGCCAGCCATGTTTACATGTTTGAGAATGGCGGTGGAGATTCGGGGGACTCCTCTGAGGAAGAGACCCACCGAGTGGCCCTGCGGCCCCGGGGCAAGGATCGCCAGAAGAAGGGTGCCCACCACCCTCACCAGCCTGGAGCAGGGGACGTGGTGCTGCTGCAGCGGGAGCTGGCCCAGGAGGACAGCCTCAACAAGCTCGCGCTTCAGTATGGCTGCAAAGTAAGAAACCCCGCAGGTGAAGGAGCCACCTGCCTTCGCCCTGTATGTTTAGAGGAGCAGGAGCTCACTGAAGTGTGAGCCTGCTGCCCCTTCCTGACTCCCGCAAGCAGTTGGGAGAAGCCTGCTATGGGTAAAGGAGACCTCTTTCTAGCTAGAGAATGAAGGCAGGTGGAAGTACTTAACCATTCTGAACCCTGGGGTCATAGAGAGGATTAGGAGTTTCTGATGATGGGGCAGTTCCCTCTCCACAGAGTACTTCTCTTCCTTATCCCTCCAAACTGAGATGCTGAAACCTTTTTTTTTTTTTTTTTCTTTTCCTTTTGAGCACATTTTATTTAAGACTATGTCGGGGCCAGAGATGCCAGGTAGAATTTATCCAAGATTTCTTAGGTATGCTTGCATTTTTCTGCTACTTTTCTTTTTCTAAACCTTTCTTGCTGATTGTAGCTCCTTTGGTTAAGTTTTTACCTTCTCTCTTTTAGAACTGCATGATCTGGCCGTTGTATGCTGTGTATCTATATAACCCTGTTTCTCTCTTTAATTATGTTTTTAGCTGTCAGAGTGATTAACAGTGGCAAAGTAAGTAGGAAAGTGTTTGTAGAATTGCTGCCATTGTCGTCTCGATTGAAACTGTTTCATTTTGCTAACACTGTACTGCTGCTTTCTGCAGCTTTCTTTAAGGCCTTATAAGCTACTTACTTAAAAAAAAATCTTTTCATCCTTGAAGTGTTATTTATTTAACAAGGTCCAAATGGCTCAATATGAAGTGTGGGGATGGTGGTGTGTTTTCCGAGGGAAATAAACAGACCGGTCTCCCAGGATACATAGTGGTCTCTGCATTGTACTGAGATTTACATTTGACTCTTACAGTCAGCTTCTGTAGGCATACTGTATAGTTTATAGAAATTGTACAGAAAAATGAATCATCTCCTCTAGAGACCTGAATAGATGCAGTGGGCTTCTTGGAATGGTGATGTTTAATAAACCCAAAAGTATTATATAAATAATGTGTCTGATAAGTAATCCGTTCTCCTATTTGAAGTAAATAAATTTGATGTTAGCTTATTAGGATCAAAGCTAGAAGCGTCTCAAGCACCTTATGGTTTAGTTTCAGGACTTAGTAAATTAAAAATGTCCCTCACTCTAATTCAATGAAATGATAAAAGCACTTGCTAAATAATTAAAATTATGAAGATGATTGATTTGAATAAGGTCTGTTGGCTGTATTTACACTCTAGTTTAAGTGGACTTAGGAGTTAAAACCTTAGAGTCCATCTTTGGTGCTTTTGGTAAGTTTTCAAACAATAACTTGAGGGAGGATTTATCTTTGACTTACATTTCCCCCTACTTATTAAACCTTAAGGTTTGATCATGAGAGGGATTTGTCATAAACTTTGTTCCTTTATAAGACACAGTCATACTCCTTTCTCCTCAAGTCCTAATAGTGGAATAGGCAGATGATTTCCATCTATAGTTTCCAACTTGATGCATATTCCCTGCATGTTTCTAATTATCATAAGTGTTGTGAAATCCTCAAAGTGAATCAACTCTAGGTCGCTTTTATTTTAAAATAAGTTTATAGGCCATACAGTACTTCTGGCAAGGAAATGTTGTAGCACACTTTTAAAATGTCATTACAGGTGAACTAGATTCTGAGTGTCTGTAGAGCTGGCTGAGGATTTGTGTTTGCTGAGTGCTAATGTTTACTACAGCTACTAAATTAAGTCTGATGCAGGAGAGAAGTCAGCCAGACAGGGGCACTGTTGCCTCAAAAGTTAAAAGTAGAAAGGGTTACAGCCTTCTTTTACCATGATGTGTTCCACCTAAAATCATTTTGTTGAAGGCACACTTTGAACAAATAAAAAAGTCTTTTCCAAAAGTAATCTTAAGTTGTTCAAACTTGTAAGTCTGTACAAAAATCTGATGATTAGTCTATAACGTTAAGGCTGAGTTAAAGCCAAAAACCCCAGTTATTCAGCCTAAATTAAATCTTGTGCATAGGTACAGTTTTCCAGTGTTCATCAGATTCTTAAGCAGAGTGGACCATCACCCGGAGAGGTTAAGCACCACTTTTTGGATATTAGTTTTAAGGAGCTTTACATATTTTGTGATGTTTGTCCTCATGGCTTCCCCAGGTTGCAGATATCAAGAAAGTCAACAACTTCATCAGAGAACAAGACTTATATGCTTTGAAATCTATTAAGATTCCAGTGAAAAATCACGGAATCCTAACGGAGACCCAGAAAGAACTCAGACCCCTCCTGAGCTCATCCACAGAGACCAGAGTGACCTTCGAGGAGCAGCCAGACCCAGACAGAGCAGCTGTGGGTGCCAGTGCCCCATCTAGCCCACTGACGGATTTCTTTAAGGGCATTGACCAGAATATTGAGCGTGCAGTGCAGTCAGACATCTTTCTGAGTGAAAGTCACTGCATCGAGACCTCCAGTCAGCCACTGCTTCCGGCTCCTCCGAAGCCACTGACAAATGGTGCAGACTGTGGAATTCATTGGTGGAATGCTGTGTTTATCATGCTTCTAATTGGAATTGTTTTACCAGTGTTTTATTTGGTCTATTTTAAAATACAAGCTACTAGTGACATCCCTAGCAGCTTGAATACAACTACTGTCCCCAATGGCTCGATGGCCATGAATGCAGTTCCAGGCCAAGGCCCCAAATTAGTGATTCCAGTGCCAACCCTCCCCTCTTCAGACAGCCAGTTCAGTCATACCCAAGGGGGGAACTAGCTGTTGTTCCTAAGTAATCAGGCCAGCTTTAGCAGTGGATCCGTTAGCAATGGCCATGTGCTGACTTTCCTTTTCTCTGACGTGTGGACACATTGCAGAAGCCACCGTTGTGTTCTCAGTAACACTCACCATGGGGAACAGCCTTGCCTGATCTAAGGCTGCGGGAGCCAAAACACTGGCACCCTCAGTCTCCTACATCCAGAGAAGAGCAGCAAGAGAGACATTTACACCTGACAGACGCTGTTTCCTGGAGGCATTTAGTGGACTGGCCATGTCTTCACAGTAGCACCGTGTGTGCCCCCAAGTTGGACATGCTGGAAGGGAGACTGAATGGCCTTGGCAAACAGACCTACAGCGTGGGAGCCCCGGGGGTCGGCTTTGGTGGTCTTCCCGTTTGCATTGTCCCCTGCCTGCTATGGAGGAGTGACAGGCTCTGACAAGTGCTGTTGTGTCTGCCCGGCAAAAGTGCAATAGTGTGGAATGTCACCCTGTTTTAGAGTGTGACACATTACAGTTGTAACAAGCCTTGCTTCATATTTGCCCCCTCAGATAGCCTTTTTGAGCCAATGTCCTGTCTAGAATTTAAAAAGCTCTAAATCCAAATTGCTGTAATATGAGTAAATAGTGGTTCTGTTCCTTGAACTTTTAGAGCTACTTAATCTGACACGCAGGCGTGTTTTAAGCTCTGCGTGGTGCAACCAGCACTTCCTGGCCAGAACGTTTGGAGGCCATGGCCCAATTTCACCCGAGGAGCACCTGCACAGTGATTGCTACCTGGATCCCCCACGTCAGCATTCTTGGAAGGAGCTCTTGCTGGTCAGTGTCTGGAGTGGAGTAAGTGTAGAGGGAAGGATCAGTGCCTGTCACCGAGGTCCCAACGTGTGGCACTTCTAAGGGCGAACAGTCACCAGTCCTGCATCTGCTGGCCTCTGTGCACCTGAAAGAGTGGTGCAGGGAAAACGGGGGTGCTACCTGCTGCTTCCTCGACTCCATTCTTCGGGATTCTAGATTCTAGAACAGGAATGGTTTTCTTTAGGTGATTTCAATGTAGCTCATAGTGTTAAAATATCAAGCCCTTAACAGAGGGCCTACAGGTGACCCTCCTGTGAAAGGCCATAAAAAGAGGGACCTGAGGTTTGCCCATCTCCTCTTATGACGAGGCAACAGGGGTGCTAATGCAGAGGCTTAAGGAGGGAGGGCCTGGGCGGGCCTCGGAGGCTCACTGGTGGAGCATGGGTGAATGGGGTGAGGGCAGGAGCCCACCTTGGTCCCACGGAGTGGAAATCAGCCAAGGTGGCTGGCAGCCCAGCCTTGGAGAGGTCTGTCTCCAGGGAGGAAAACACGCTGCACAAATGCTGAGCTTTAATGCAGATTTAAGGCATTTGACACATTAGGCCTAAAGAGCAATTTGAAAGATCTCGTCACGTAAGAGGAAGGGAATGTGGCAGAAGAACCCTTGAGATAGGCATCCAGTTTCTTTCTCCTTTCAGTTATGTGAAAAACTATTCTGCCCTGGGTTTAATTAGCAAATTTAAATTATCTTCAAAATAAAATGTTTTCTTCAAAACCAAAATGGTTTTCAGGATAAAATGAATTTGTGAACCTTTACTACTGGAAATTTTGATCATGTAAGGTTTTGATCATGTAAATGCTTTTCCAGTCAAATGTTTGTGCGCACTGTGCCCCCGAGGGCTACACGTTTCTCTAACATTTGTCACCTTTAAATTCACCCAGCAGGACTCGGACTCCCATGAGAACATGACTTTTGCTGGGCAAAGAATGAATACCTGTATACTTTTTTCAAGTGGAATAAAATAATTTCTTCTGTGAAGGAAAACTGATTCTTCCTTTTTAATCTGGGAGTTGTTAATTTGGAATTAAAAGATGTGGGATGATGTTGGAGAAAATGGAGGTGTCCATGTCCAGAGGGCGAGGCTGGCCCAGGGCTTGTGCCCACGGTCACTCTAGCAGGGGGGAGAACAAAGTGGTAGCAGGCACAGCCTGGCTGACTGGTCTGCATAACGTGCTTTAACATTGTTTTATTGGGCATGCATAAGCGATACCATGAAGCTCTTTTTTAAAATATATTTTACTACATTTTATTGTGTTTTGGGAGTTAATGTTCTAAAGAAATAGATTTGTTAGATAGTCTTCAGTCCTTTTGGTCAAACTGTAGTGCTTACTATTGCAGAAGCCTAGGGAATCTGTCATGGGACAAGTGATGCTCCCATTTTACTCTGGGGTGACAAGGCTGCAGGGACTAAGTAGAAGTCTCAGGGTCGCTCAGAGCAGGACTGCCCGGCCAAGGCCATGACACAGCCTCTCCTCACGAAGTTAGTTCTTTAAATTGCCTCTGCAGTAACTGTGAACACCCACGCCTGGGTTTGAGGGAGAAGGATACAGGCCCTGAGATGATGGCTCATAGAGGGGATTTTGACATTTTTTCCCAGTTTTATTGAGGTATAACTGACACACAGCACTATATAAGGGTAAGGTGTACAGCATAATGATTTGACTTACATACATTGTGAAATGATTACCACAAGTGTAGTTAACATCCATCATCTCATGGATACAAAAAAAGAAAAAAGAAAAAAAAAGTTTTTTTTCCCATGTGGTGAGAACTCAGGATTTACTCCCTTAACAAGTTTGACGTGTACCATATAGCAGTGTTAGCTATCGTCTGACAGGCACGAGGTGATACCTTATTGTGGTTTTGATTCGCATTTCCCTAGTGGTTAGTAATAGTGACAGCTTTTCATGTACCTGTTGGCCTCATATCTTTCTTCATCGGACAGATGTCTATTCAGGTCCTTTGCCCATTTTTAATTAGATTATTTGCTTTTTTGCTATTGAGTTACATGAGTTCTTTATATATTTTAGATATTAACCCCTTATCAGATAAATGGTTTACAAATACTTTTTCCCATTCCATAGGTAATCCTTTCATTTTATTGATGGTTTCTTTTGCTGTGCAGAAGCTCTTTGATGTAGTCCCACGTGTTTATTTTTTATTCTGTTGCTTGTGCTTCGAGTGTCACATTCAGAAAGTCTTCACCAAGACAGATATCATGAAGCATAATGCCAGTGTTATTTTCTAGGAGTCTTATGATTTTTGGTCTTACACTCAAGTCTTTAATCCATTTCAAGTTAATTTTTGTGAGTGGCGTAAGATAGGGGTTTACTTTCATTTCTTATACATGTTAATATCCAGTTTTCCCAGAACTATTTATTGAAAAGTCTATCTTTTCTCCATCGAGTATTGGCTCCCTTGTTAAATATTGCTTGATGTATATGAACTTGTTTATTTCTGGGCTCTTGATTCTGTTCCATTGGTCTGTGTCTGTTTTAATGCCATTACCATAGTGTTTTGATAACTGTAGCTTTATAATGTAGCTTGAAATCAGAAAATGCGATGCTCCCCTCTTTGTACTTCTTTCTCAGGATTGCTTTGGCTATTCAGAGTCTTCCATGCTTCCATACACATTTTAGGGTAGTTCTTTCCTAATTCTTTAAAAAAAAATGCCATTGGAACCTTAATAGGGTTATAGCATTGAATTTATAGATGGCTTTGCATAATATGGAAATTTTAATGATATTAAATCTTCTAATCCATGAGCACAGGATAGCTTTCCATTTATTTGTATCTGCTTCATTTTCTTTCATCAGTGTCTTGTAGTTTTAAAAGCATAGAGGTCTTTCACCCCCTTGGTTATGTTTATTCCTAAGTATTTTATTGTTTTTGATGCTATTGTAAATGGGATCATTTTCTTTATTTCTTTTTCAAATAATTCATTGGTGAAAGGCTGAAAGTTTTTCCTCTAAAATGAGGAGCAAAACAAGAATGCCCACTCTCAAAAGTCCTATGCAATACAGTACTAGAAGTCTTATCCAGAGCAATCAGACAAAAAAAAAAAAAAACAAATAAAAAGCATCAGAATTTGAAAAGAAGAAATAAAAATGTCAATATTTGCAGCTGGCATGATTTTATATACATAAAATCCTAAAGACTCCACCAAAAAACTGTTAGATTTAATTAACAAATTCAGTAAACTTCCAGGATACAAAAATAACTTACAAAAATTAATAGGGTTTCTGTACACTAACAGTGAATTATCTGTCTTTCTCTGGCTTAGTTCACTAAGCATAATACCCTCCATATCCATCCATGTTGTTGCAAATGGCAAGATTTCATTCTTTTAATGGCTGAATAGTATTACATTGTGTGTGTGTATGTATGTGTCTTTATCCATTCATCTGTTGATGGACACTTAGGTTTCTTCTATATCTTAGCAATTGTAAATAATACTGCTATGAACTTTGGGGTGTGTGTATCTTTTCAAATCATTGCTTTTGTTTTTTTCAGATTGATACTCACTATTGGAATTGCTGGGTCATATGGTAGTTTTATTTTTAGTTTTTTGAGAAACTTGCCTACTGTTTTTCACGATGGCTGCACCAGTTTACATTCGTACCAACAGCGTACTAACGTCCCCTTTTCTCCACATCATCACCAACATCTGTTATTTGTGTTGTTTTTGGTGATTGCCATTCTAACAGGTGTTGGCATTTCTCTGATGATTTACAAGTTGAGCATCTTTTCATGGCCATCTCTGTGTCCTCATTGGGAAAATGTCTATTCAGGTCTTCTGCCTATTTTTTAAACTGGGTTGTTAGTTTCTTTGATATTGAATTGTATGAGCTGTTTTGGATATTAACCCCTTATCGGTCATATCTATACAGATATTTTCTTCCATTCAGTAGGTTTTTCAGTTTTTTTTCTTTTGAAGTAAGTTTACAATGTATCAATTTCTGGTGTACAGCATAATATTTTAGTCATATGTATACATACATATATTCCTTTTCATATTCTTTTTCATTGTAGGTTACTACAAGATATTGAATATAGTTCTCTGTGCTATACGTAGGAACTTGTAGTTAGTATCTGCAAATCTTGAGCTCCCAATTTATCCCTTCTTACCTGCTTTCCCCCGGTAACCATGTTTGTTTTCTATGTCTGTGAGTTTGTTTCTGTTTCATAAGTAAGTTCATTTGTGTCTTTTTTTTTTTTTTTTTTTAGATTCTACATATAAATGATATTGTATGGTGGTTTTTTAGTTTTGTGAATGGTTTTCTTTGCTGTGCAAAAACTTTTAAGTTTAATTAGGTCCCATTTATTTTTGCTCTTATTTTCTTTGTTTTAAGGGACAATCTGAAAAACATTGCTACAATTTATGTCAAAGAGTGTTCTGCCTATTTTCTTCTAGGAGCTTTCTGTTTTCTGGTATTACATTTTAGGTCTTTAATCCATTTTGGATTTATTTTTGTATATGGTGTAGAGAATGTTCTGATTTCATTCTTTTATATGTAGCTGCCCAATTTTCCCAGCATCACTTATCAAAGAGACTGTCTTTTCTCCATTGTATATTCTTGCCTCCTTTGTCATAGATTAATTGACCATTAGTGTGTGAATGTATTTCTGGTCTTTCTGTTCTGTTCTATTGATCTGTGTGCCAGTACCATACTGTTTTGATTACTGTAGTTTGTAGTATAGTCTGAATTGGAGCAAGTGATTTTTCCAGCTCTGTTCTCTCTCAAGATTATTTTGGCTATTTGGGGTCTTTCATGTTTCCATACAAATTTTAAAAGTGTTCTAGTTCTCTGAAAAATGCCATTGGTATTTTGATAGGGATGGCATTGAATTTGTACATTGCCTTGGGTAGTATGGTCATTTTAACAATAGTAATTCTTCCAGTCCATGAACATGGTGTATGTTTTCATTTGTTTGTGTTGTCTTCAGTTTCTTCATTGTCTTATAGTTTTACAAGTACACATTTCTAATCTCCTTAGGTCTGTTTATTCCTAGGTATTTTATTCTTTTTGATGTAATTATGAGTGGGATTGTTTACTTAATTTTTCTTTATGATAGTTTGTTATTAGTGTATGGAAATGCCACCAATTTCTGTATATTAATCTTGTATCCCGCAGTTTTACCAAATTCATTGATGAGCTCTATTAGTTCTTTGGTGGAGTCTTTAGGATTTTTTATGAATGGTATCATATTTTACTTCTTCCTTTCTGATCTGGATTCACATTATTTCCTTTCCTTGTCTGATGTGTGGCTAGGACTTCCAGTGCTATGTTGAAGAAAAGAGAGAGTGGGAGTCCTCATCATGTTTTTGATCTTAGAATAAATGCTTTCAGCTTTTCACTGTTGAGTATGATGTTAGCTGTGGGCTTGTCATATATGGTGTTTATTATGCTGAGGTATGTTCCCTCTGTGCCCACTTTCTGGAAAGTTTTTATCATAAATGAATATCGAATTTTGCCAAAAGCTTTTTAAAAGCATCTATTGAGGTGATCATATGATTTTTATTCTTCAGTTTGTTAGTGTGATTTGTCACATTGATTTGTAGATATTGAAAAATCCTTGCATCCCTGGGGTAAATCCCACTTGATCATGCTGTATGATCTTTTGGGTTATTGTTGGATTTGGTTTGCTAATTTTTTTTTGAGGATTTTTGCACTTTTATTCATCTGTGATTATAGACCTGTAATTTTCTTTCTTTTTGTGGTGTCTTTGTATGGTTTTGGTATTAGGATAATGTTGTCCTCACAGAATGAGTTTGAAAGTGTTCTTTCCTCTGCAGTTTTTGGGGAGTAATATGAGAAGGATAAGTGTTAACTCTTCCCTAAATGTTTGGTAGAATTCACCTGTGAAGCCACTGGTCCTGGACTCTTGCCATTGGGAGTTTTTAAAGTACTGATTCAACTTCATCAATCTGTTTATAATCAGTCTGTTTGTATTTTCTATTTCTTTCTGGTTTAGTCTTGGGAGATTATACATTTATAGGATTTGTCCATTCTTTCTAGATTGTTCATTTTATTGCATATAGTTCTTAATAATCTCTTATGATCCTTTGAATTTGTATGGTGTTGGTTGTAACTTCTTTTCATTTTTTATTTTATTGACTTGAGACCTCTTTTTTTCTTGATGAGTCTGGCTAAAGATATGTCAATTTTGTTTATCTTTTCAAAGAACAAGTTCTTAGTTTCATTGATCTTTTCTGTTGTCTTTTTAGTCTCTATTTTATTTGTTTCTGCTCTGATCTTTATTATTTCCTTCGTTCTACTTATTGTGGAATTCATTTATTCTTTTTCTAGTTCCTTTAGATGTAAGATTAGATTGTTTATATGAGATTTGTATTGTTTCCTGAGGTAAATGTGTATTGCTGTAAACTTCCCTCTTCAGAATGCTTTTGCTGTGTCCCATAGATTTTGGATCATTATGTTTTTGTTTTCATTTGTCCCCAAGTATTTTTGATTTCCTTTTTGACTTCTTTAGTGATCCATTGATTGTTTAGTAGCATATTGGTTAGCCTCCATGTGTTTTGTGTTTTTTGCAGTTTTTTTATTGTAATTGATTTGTAGTCTCATAGTGTGGTCAGAAAAGATGTTTGATATTATTTCAATTTTCTTAAATTTACCAAGGCTTGTTTGGTAAGTCTGTCCTGGACAATGTTCTATCTACACTTGAAAAGAATGTGTATTCTGCTGATTTTGGATGGAATGTCCTATAAATATACCTATGAAGTCCATCTGGTCTAATATGCCATTTAAGGCTAGTGTTTCCTCATTGATTTTCTATCTGAGTGACTTGTTCATTGATACAAGTAGGGTGTTAAAATGCCCTACTGTTATTGTGTTACTATCAATTTCTACCTTTATTTCTATTAATAGTTCCTTTATTTAGGTGCTCCTATGTTGGGTGCATATACACGTACAATTGTTATATCTTCTTAGATGCTACCAGAGAGAGGGGTTAGTTGCAGGAATGAAGACCTTGAGAAGGAGAGAGGTGATAGGCTCCAATACACAACATAGAATGCTTGGCCCAAGGTAAGAACAAAGGCTATCCATAGCTCCTGGAGGGAAGGCAGAGCCCATGTGTACAGGTGCAGGCAGATTCCTAGATTTTATGTGGGAAGACTAGGTAGGTCTCATTTGATTGCATCTATTTATTAATGGAAAATGTGAAAGGAAGTGGTCAGCTAGAAAGAAGAGGAAGTGGTCTTGGAGATTGGAATAAAGAGGAGAAAGTAAAATAGTGATTACAGAAAGTGAGAAAGTCAACAAATGAGGGAATTGTGGTTGCATTTCTGGGCAGTGTTGAGAATCTTTTAAAATTTGTGTTCATAGTGGAATAAAAATTAGAAGGTCCAAAATTAGATCCATATCATCTGGAAACTTAGTATATGACAAATGTGCCATTTCAAGTCTACAGTGTAAAATGAACTTTTTAATAAATGGTCTGGGACAACTAGGTAGCCATTTGGAAAAATATAAAACTGATCCACATGTAAGAATTAACTACAATTGGATTAAAGATCTAAATGTGAAAGATGAAACCATTCTAGCACTAGAAGAAAATGTGGCGAGTTCCTCTCTGACCTGGGTGTAGGGAAGGGATTCTAGCTTTATATTAAAAATGACAATTAATAAAAGAAAATATTGATAAATTTGACTACATAAAAATAAACGTTTGCATGACAAAAGTACCACACAATCTAAAGTCAACTGATAAACTGGGAGAATATATTCATAGCATAAATAACAAAGGGCTAATACGTGTGATATAAACAGAACTTAAAAATTGGGGGATAGAGACCAAAACCCCAATAGACAAATCAGAAAAAGACACGTATAATTGACACACACAAGTGAGTTAAAATGGCCCTCAAACAGATGGGAGAATGTTCAAATTCACTCATAATAGAGAAAGGCAAATTTAAACATTAAGATGTAATTCCTCACATACCAGACTGGTAAAAATAAAAACTTTGACAACTTTCTGTCAGCAAGGTTTTGGGGAAGAAATAGGCATTCTTATTCATTGCTGGAGGAAATGCAGATTTGTACAACTCGTCTGGAGGCAGGTTTGGCAATATTAATAAAACTACATGTGCCCCTCCTCAGCAATCCCACTTCTGCACCTACCCTAACAGTATGAAAATACATATGCATAAGGTTATCCAAATATTGGGAAAAAAAATGGCTATTCATGACTGATTAAACTATGGGACATCCCTACCATGTGGAATATTATGCAGGTATAAAAAAAGAATGATGATGATTTCTATGAACTGATATGGAGTGATTTGCAATTATACTATTTTGTTTCTCAGATTTTGATGCAATCAAATTCATCAGTTTTTTCCATTACAGTTTGTACTTTGGAAGTTGCTTACTCTGGGTCAGAAAGATGTTTTCCTATTATATAATGCCATTGTTCTATTTTAACTAGTTATTTAACCCATTTGGAGACTACTTTGCTTGTGTCATGTTAGGTAGAATCCAGTTTCATTTTTCTCTGTGTAGTAAACTAATTTTACCAACAGTATTT
Source organism: Camelus ferus (assembly GCF_009834535.1). NCBI lineage: Eukaryota > Metazoa > Chordata > Mammalia > Artiodactyla > Camelidae > Camelus > Camelus ferus. Next base: position 21,079,267 of record NC_045722.1, on the reverse strand, counting down.
ACTAAACCGTCTTCTCCCTAATTATTTATGGAATTACCTATGGTGTACATAAATCTCCACATAATTCTATCTGTGAGCTCTTAATTCTATTACATTTGCTTACTAGCGTTTTTTGGAGGGTGGGGTGGTTGTTTTGTTCTGTTTGCATCAGTATGACCTTCTTTTATATTTGTAGCTTGGCAATATTTCTTAATATCTGGTTGGGACACCCTTTTAATATTCTGACTAATCGTGGGTGATTTTTAAAAATTGAGTTATAATTGATATATACCATTGTGTAAGTGTAAGGTGTACAATATGTTGATTTGATACATTTACATACTGCAATATGATTACCACTGTAGCACTAGCTAACACCACCAGCACATCACATAATAATCATTTCTTTTTGTGGTGAGAACATTTAAGATCTAGCCTCTTAGCGACTTTGAGGTATAATACAATATTGTTAATTTAGTCAAAATGCTGTGTATTAGACCTCTAGAACTTACTCGTCTTCTAACTGCAAGTGTGTGCTCATTGACCAACATCTCCCCACTTCTCCCACCCCCCAGGCTCTGGTAGCCACCATTCTAATCTCTGTTTCTACAAATCCAGCTTTTTAAGATTCTACATATAAATATCAAACAGTATGCCTTTCTCTGCCTGACTTGTCTTACTTAGCATAATGTGCTCAGTGTCCAACTATGTTGTCCAAAATGACAGAATTTCCTCTTTCTCAGAGCTGAATAATAGTCTACACACACACACACACACACACACACACACACACACACACACACAGACACACACACACAGAGCAGATGTTTATATCCATTCATCCATTGACCCTTAGATTGTTAAACTCTATCTTGGCTATTGTGGATAATGCTGCAATAAATATGGGCATACAGATACCTTTTTGATAACCTGTTTTCATATATTTTGTATATATACCCAGAAGTGGAATTGCTGGATCATATGGTAGTTTAAAAAATTGGGGGGAGGGACCTCCATACTGTTTTCTTTAGTGACTAAAGCAATTTACATTCTCACCAGTGGTGCATGAGGGTTACCTTTTTTCCACACCCTGTTTACACGTGTTATCTCATCTTTTTGACGATAGCTGTTATAATAGGCATAAGGAGATATCTCATTATGGTTTTGATTTGCATTTCCCTGATGGTTACTGATGTTGAGCATCTTTTCATGTTACTTGTTGGCCATTTGTATGTTTTCTTTGGGAAAAGATGTCTATTCAGATCCTCTGCCCAAGTTTTAATTGGATGTTTTTTTTTTTGCTATTGAGTTGTATTAGTTCTTTAAGATATTTTAATGATTAACCCTTGTCAGTATATGGTTTATATACTTTCTGCCATTCTGTAGGTTGTCTTTTCATTTTGTTGATTGTTACTGTTGCTGTGCAGAAGCTCTTTAGTTTGATATAGTCCTAATGTGTACATTAGATTTTTACTTTTCTTGCTTGTTTTTGATGTCATATCCAAAAAGTTGTTGCTAAGACCAATGTCAAGGAGCTTTTCTCCTGTGTTTTCTTCTAGGAGTTTTATGGTGTCAGGTCTTATGTTTAAGTCTTTAATCCATTTTGAGTTAATATTTGTAGTGGCTAAGATAGGGATGTACTTTCATTCTTTTATGTGTGAATATCCAATTTTCTCAGCACCATGTAAAAGAAAGAGAGTATTCCTTCCTTCTTTCCCCATTGAGTATTCTTGACTCCCTTGTCAATACTGGTTGACCATATACATAAGGGTTTATTTCTGGGCTCTTGATTCTGCTTTATTGATCTATATGTCTTTTTAAATGCTAGTACCACACTGTTTTGATTACTATAATTTTGTAGTGTAGTTTGAAACCAGGAAGTATGATGCCTCTGGCTTTGTTATTCTTTCTCAGGATTACTTTCAGGGTCTTTTGTGGCTCCATATGCATATTAGGATTGGTTTTTTTCTATTTATGTGAAAAAAAAAAAGCCTTTGGAATCTTGATATGGATTGCACTGAAATCCATAGACGGCTTTGGATAGTATGGTCATTTTAACAATATTAAGTCTTCCAATCCATGAACACTGGTTATCTTTTTGTTTGTGTCTTCAATTTCTTACATCAAAGTCTTGTACTTTTCAGGCAACAGAACTTTTACCTCCTTAGATTTATTCCTAAGTGTTTTATTGTTTTAGATGCCATTGTGAATGGTATTGTTTTCTTTCTTTTCAGATGTTTTGTTGTTAGTGTATAGAAACACAGCTGTTCTCTGTATGTTGAGTTTGTTTCCTGTAGCTTTCCTGAACTTGTTCATTAGTTCTAGCAGTTTTAGGGTTGTGTCTTTAGGATTTCCTGTATATATAAGATCGTATCATCTGCAAGCAAAGACAGTTTTACTTCTTGCTTTCCTATTTGGATGTCTTTTACTTCATTTTCTTGCCTAATGCTCTGGCTGAGACTTCCAGTCCTGTGTTGAATTGTAGTGGTGAGAGTGTGCACCTCTGTCATGTTCCTGATCTCTGGGGGAAATCTTTCAGCCTTTCACCATTGAGCATGACATTGGCTATGGGGCGGTCATGTATGGCTTTTATTGTATTGAGGTATGTTCCTTCTATATCCACTTTGTTGAGCATTTTTATCATGAGAGGATGGTGTATTTTGCCAGATGCTTTTTCTGCATTTTCACTGACATGATCATATGATTTTTATCTTTTATTCCATTAATGTGGTGGAGCACATTGATTTGCATATGCTGAACCATCTTGTGTCCCAGGGGTCAATTCCACTTGATCATAAATGATCCGTTTAATGTGCTTCTGGATTAAGTTTGCTAGTATTTTATTGAAATTTTTTGCATCTGTGTATATCAGGAATACTGGCCTGTCGTTTTCTTGTACCCTTTTCTGGCTTTGGTACCAGGGTAATGCTAGCCTTGTAAATAAGTTGGGTATATTCCTTGCTCTGCATAGTTTGAGAAGGATCATCATTTGCCGTTTTTATTTTGCTGTGCAGTAACATACAGTCACCATGTCAGCCATTATTTCTTTAAATAAGCCTTCTACTCCTTTTTTCCCTTTCTCCTCCTTCTGGGACTCCAGTAATATGTACATTATTTTGATTATGTCCTATAACTCCTCTGGGCTTTCTTTGTCCCTTTTCATTTTTTTTTCTTTTTGCTTTTTTAATTGTACAATTTCAGTTTTTTGCCCATTGATTTTCTATTCTGTTTGTTCAGTATGCTGTCGAAGCAATTTGTTGAATTCTTCAGTTAATCATTATACTCTTCAAAGCTTCAAAATTTGGTTCTTTATGTTTTCCGTCTCTTTATTGAGTATTCTGTTCTCTTTATGAGAACATTCTGTTCTTGTATTATTTTCCTCATACTGTCGTTTATCTGTGATCTCTTACAGCTCTCTGAGCGTCTGTAGAGCACTTACTTTGAATTATTTGTCAGGCAGTTTCTGGATCTCCAGCTCTTGGGGTCCAGTTCCTGGAAGTTAACTGTGTTCCTCTGGTGGAGACATGTCTTCCTGATTCTTTGTGGTCCCTGTAGCCTTGTGTAGGTGTCTGAGCATTTAAAGAGGTAGTCACCTCTTCTAGACTTCATAGACCTATTTTGGCAAGAGAAGCCTTTCACTTTCTCTTAGAGGCGTACCAGACTGTGTGGTGACCCCAGGTCTAGTGGCACAGGGTACATGGCTGCACTGGATCCAGTGGGGGTGTGATATCTCTTTGTCTCAAGACACTGGGGTGCACAGTGTTGACAACCGTGTATTCCTTGGTCTGAAGTGGCTGCAAGGGATGTTGGGCTTCTAGGGTGTGCCTCTTGGGTCAGTAGGTAGGGACCAGGGCAGGAAGCAGGTGGCTGGAGCCAGCGGTGTGCACAGACTCTGTGCCAGGGGCCAGCTGCTAGTGCCTATGTAGTGGCACGGGTTATCTGCAGACACACTTTAAGTGATGGGGGTCAGGGCAGGTAGCAGGGGCCAGGCCAACTGCAGGCTCACTGGCATCTGTGGAGGACCTGGATGGCAGCATGTTCTCCTGTGGCTTCACTCCATCCCCGGCTGTGCCTGCTGTGGTGGAGGGCAGTGACAAGAGTCAGCTGGGGCGTGCAGGGCCTCAGCTGCAGGGACTACTGCCTGCGGGCACGGTGCTGCTGGCCAGCAACAGAAGACGGCCTCACCTGGACTCGGAGACAGCTGCTGGGGGCCCTGGGTGTGAGCCTTCTCTCCTGGGCTGTACTCTCTCCCCCTGGGCATGCACACTGCAGTGCAGGCCAGGAGTGGGGGTCGGGCTGGGGGCATGTGGGTGCACAGCTGGAGGGGCTGGTTACAGGTGGGTGTGGTGGTGCTGGCCAGTGACAGAAGGCAGGGCCTGATCCAGACCTGCAAGCAGCTGGGGGTGCCCTGGATGTCAGTATGCGTGCCTGTGCTCACTCTCCCCACGGCGCATGCACACTGTAGTGAGGGCAGGTGGTGGGGGTTGGGCTGTTGGCATGCTGGAGCAAAGCTGGAGGACTATAATGGGTGGCTGTCTTGTTGCTAGCCAGCGAGGGAAGGCAGGGTCTGATCTGTGCCCAAAAGCAGCTGCAGTGGGCACTGCTGTCAGTGCATTTACCTGTGGCCACACACTCTCCTGTTCCTGCATGTGCTGCAGTGGAGGCCAGTGACTGCGTCAGGCTGGCGGCATGCAGGTGGGCAGCTGGAGGGTCTAGTCCCTAGCACAGAGCCAGGGCGGGGGTGGGGGGGGGGTGGTCAGCGGAAGGCATCTAGGCTTGTGTCTTGCATTCGGGGAGCTGTAGAAGCTGGGGTTGGCTGTAAGTGTAGCTCTCAGGCTCCGGTGAGGCAGGGAGGGACTCGGGTGTCTGGTCTCTTACACTTGTGCCCACAGAGGCCGTGGACGGCTCCTGGTGCAGGTCCCGGCTCGGGCGGGGGAAGCAGGGAGGGACTGAAGCTCGGATGGCTGGAGCTAGGGAATGTAAATAACCGTGATGTGGCTGGCAGATCTGAGCAGCTGGCCAGGGACTTCAGTGGCGGAAGCTGTGGAGCTTGTCTGCAGGGCAGGGCTTCTGCTCAGAGGAATTCTTTGTAACTGGGACATTCCTTCTTGGCGCTGAATACTGTCTTTGGAGGATGGTATGATACAGGCAAAATGAAGTCGTCTTCCCTCTCTTCTTGTGCAACTGTTTTTTTGGTCACGGAATTGCTAAAACATTGTAAGTTTGAAGAAAGGGGTGGTGGGGGGATTACACAGTGAAACTGGTTAGTACAACTGCGATGCCACCCCCACCCCAGCTGCGTTCAGCCGCTTTGGTGCAGACAGAGCAGGCAGGCGGTGTGTGCGCGAGGACGTGACTAGAGCCTAGGACACGCTCTCCAGCCTGGGGACACTGCCCTGTCCGTGCGGGTCCTCTGGGAAGTGGACACTGAGATGGAGGTAGGCATTTACCCCAGCTACCTGCAGTCATGGGCCGGGGCTGCTGGGCAGCGTGTCCTCAGTTCACACAGGACAGCTGGGGCTCAGAGCTCCCCCGTCACACGCCAGGCGAGGCACATGTCCACTCAGCCCCCAGGAGCCCCCCTGTAGTGTTTCAGGTGCCTGTTTGGAACCTCCCAACTCTGGGGCAAGATGGAAGGAATACTGCTGGTCTCAGTTCTACAACTTGGTGGTATTTTGGCCCCTTGCGAGTGACCGGACAGGCAGAGGGGAGCAGGCAGCGGCCATCTCACTGGCAGAGGACTTCACTGAAAAATCATTTTCTCGGCTGGTGCCAGTTAGACACAGAATCAGCTTAAAAACAAGACAAAGCCTGGAGGAAGGCAGCACCCATGGGAGCTAACCAGGAAATTGCAATGAATTGATTCTAAGTAGCTGCAGCTGTGATTAGAGTATTTTTAGCCAAAGGACTCAACCAGCTTTCAAAACCTGCTAATAAAAGCCTCACTGTAGCCAGCAAGTAAAACCAGCACAAAAATTTAGCTTTTAATTTAACTGACAGCAAGAATCTGCTTAGTTAGGAGATGGCTTAGAAAACAAGTCAAAGGAAGAAAACTCCTTCCACTGCAAGTTTAAGATAATTTTTTGCTTTTGGAAATAAAAACTCAATTCTTAGTAAATCTGTCTTCTGCTGCCCTTAGCTCAGTATTATGTATGCATTTTGGGCAAAACAATTTCACCACCTAAACTTGAAAGACAAACTCCAATGACACTAAGTTCTAACAAAGCCCCCCCCCCCCCGCACTTTGGTAGCATATCCTGTAAGAAGTCCTTATCAGAACCTGAATGGGTTTAATGTGCCCCCACCAACACACGTAACAGCGACAGCCAGGCTGGCCGAGGCTGGGGACGCCTCAGGAACCAGTACAGGGGAGGCTGGCGGGGTGCTGCAACAGCGGCCTTGACCATGTCTCCAGGTCAGTAAAAAGGACCTGCAGGCAGAAAAGGCCTAGGAAGGGAAGAGGAGGGGAGGGGAAAGGACGACTGGTGGCAAACATGACAGAGTCTGGAGTACACAGGAAAAGCCAGTCCGTCTTTACTGTAGTGAGTGCAGGATACAAATAGTTTACAACAACCTCTAACATTTTCTTAACCATTTGATAAAAAGTTCACTATAATATTTATTGTATAATGAAGAAAAAAACAACACATTCAGGGAAAAATTGAGATTAACTTATTTTTCTTAAAAGGTTCATCTCAAGGATGGCAACAAAGTCCAGCTTGTGCCGCCAAACGGTTTTACATGATCAAACCGTGTACAGCTTCTTGTGTGAACTGTTGACTACAAACATTTACCAAATACATAAATCTCTTTTAAAAAAGCCATTTTAAATATAGCAAAGCAGTGTCTTCTTGCACAGCAAAGTGAAGAAAAGTTTCTACAGAGAAATAAAAGTTTTACATTTGTAAAATCTTTTTCACATTCTAATTATCTAGCTTCTTATGATCCACTGCCAGGAGTTTTCTGGTTCCTTATTTACTATGTATTTCTTGTGCGCATGATGGTTAATACAGAAAGTATGTTAATGCTTTATTACTTGTCCTTACAGTAAAAGGAAATGGTAAAACATATATTGTTCTTTTAGAACAAACCCCTGATTTTTCAGTCTCTTAACACAATGGACATAATTAGGGCTCAAAAGATGGAGTTTTGCTTGGGACCGTCTGTGGACAGACGATGGTGACCTTCAACGCAGTACCAGGTGGAGTGAAGGAAGCACAGCTGTTGGAAACTGTGCTTTCACCAGTGCAATTTACTCTAAGCTTTTTTTGCTTTTGTCTTTTAGTAATAAAATACTTCATCTGCAGGGATAAAATTTTCTTGCGATGGTGTCATACAAAACGCGTGAGTCTAAAAGGGTTAAGAAAAGTAGGTTCTAAAGTAATACGGTTAGTGTTTTCCCCACTTTGAGCTGGTTTCCACCAGGAGACGTGTATGTGTTCGTACATGGGGTCTGGGCGAGAGTGTCTCTGTGAAGTCCATACGCTCTGAGTCACGCTGGGTGTGTGGGAAAAGGGTTAACAGTCAAATACTTAGTTCCTGAAAACGGAATACATTGTTACTTGGTCAGTGTAATTGAAATACAAACTCCGAGCCTTGTGTAATATTATTTTAGAAAACAGTAGTTGTACTGATTATAAACCTGCATAGAAAGAAAGACTATTGAGATACAGTCAGAAAAGCCATCTCATAAGGCACACAAGAAAATAGACAGTAAATGTGAATGTGTTAACTCCTATCCCATGTACAGCAGAAGTTCATGAACATGCAAAAATAACAACCAAAGAAGCACTGAACACTCTCAAAGCTATAAATGGTTTACGAAGTGGTAAGGACGATCTTGGAAATTCAGTGTTGGGAAACTGTCTTGTTTCAATTAGGTGTCACCTGATGAAGAACTGTGCCTGTAAATAGTTCAGTAACATAAGTACATTTTAAAGAAAACCTAGTCCTTTCTGAATGAGCCAAATGTCTAAACTGATGAAAGGCAAGAGCATATCACCCTCCCTTTTTTGGCCTCTATCAAAATCTCAAAGTCATTAAAAACAATTCCGTTTTGCAGCTGTGAACGCTGCAGGTTTAGCCTGAGCCTACTACCTGTGTGTCAGCCAGGACGTCTGGCTGATGATTTGTCACAAATAGCATCTGAGAAAAATGTAAAAAGGAACGCAAATTTAGGGGGAAAAAAACAAAAGTAAAAATTGTAGGTAGTTGCTCAATATTAAATTTAAAATATAGAATAGTAATTTTAAACCGGTATTTCGAGTTTCTCAGGAAAAGGATTATTTAAAAGTCTATGTTGAAAGATATACGGGCCTTTGAATTTTGTTCATGGCACAAGCCCAGGAAACTGCTGAACATGCTGTCACCACTTCGTCCTCTTCCCGTGAGAGTAAGGCCTTGGTCAACGTCGAAGTTGAGGGTGGCATGATTTCACTAGAATGGCAAGAGTCGTGCCAAGATCTGCACCATGAGAGGATCCTTCCCACACCGAAGTGTCACCTCAACGCGCAGAGTGCCCTGAACTGTAGGATCTTGTAACCAGCTGCATCATTCTATTTTAGAGGGTTAAGGAAAAAAGATCCCTTCCCCCGAGAATATTTTTCCCTAATCATTTACCACTTATAAAACCTTTGTGCTCATCTACTATTTCGCCATTGTCTCTAATATTAATTAAATTAGGCCAGCTTTTCTACTATATTTTTTCCTCACAAAAGGCAAGTTTTAAATAGTGCCTTATAAAATCTGTTACAACACATTTTACATTTATGCAGATGAACTTAACACCAATTTTTTTTGCCACTTTGCTATTTATATACACATATAAAATATATAATGATGCTCAACCCATACAGCACAAAGATTACACTGTAACATCACACATTCACCACCAGTGAGGGGAGAAACCCCTTTATACAATCCTCTGAAAAGACTGGGCTAATAATTAAAATCCAAAGTACAGTATATTTAACAAAATAGTAAATATTAAACAGTGAATACTCTACTTAATAATAAGGATCTCGCCTTTTCCCCCCAAATTGGCGGCAATCCACAAAAATATACTTTTTCATCTGGTGACCATACAATACATAGGTACTTACATCAAAGGTGATAATATATTTAAGATGCTATGTACACAAAGAGTTTGGCTCAACTTTTAATTTACATATAGAATAATAAGTGTTCATGGCTTTTTTTTTCCAAGGTTCTGCTTGCAAGGTATTTTTGTTTTTTTCCCCTCTTAAAATAAAACTAAAAAGTTAAAACAAGATAAAGCTATTCTCTAAAAAAAAAAAAAAGTTACAACATATAGCTTTGGCTTATATAAATAATTCATAGCAGAATGTGTTCAAAAGTAGTGAATATAATTTTATATATAGTCATCAATTCATAAGGGTGTTTTCTTTCATATAAAATATACATGAGCTAAAATCAGTTTCTTTAATTTTTAAGATATGAATGTAAAAAGAAACTTCTGACATCTTCCAATTATAACTTAATATATTAACTTCTTGTTAATGTTCTCTATTTCTAGGCTAGTATTTTCTGAATATCTCATGCGTGTTTTCTAGTCTCTCTCTTTTTTATTAGCTAAAGATCATTTCTTTGACCCAATACATTTTTGCACGTGCAAAACAGTTATGTGTGGGGCTTTTTTATTTTCTTTTTTGTGTGTGTTTTTTTGTTTTTAATATCAACAGCCCTTTCCCATGCACCTCTTTGCAATAGAGACCCATGCCAGGTTGGGTAATTAATATAAATGACATTTTATGTACAGTATTGCTTTCTTGGTTCCTGCTTTTCTACTGCTCTGTTCTACAAAGCATTTTTCTTAAGTAACTACAGTCACCGCACAGTTAAATAAAACAAGTAGGGGGCCCTCTAGGTTTCTGCAAGCTAGTGTGGGAGAATTATATATATGGGTACACAGTTCTCTGCAAAAACTGGTTATCTTATGAAACAAGTAGTCCAAGGAAGTGCCAGACTAGACTCTGCCTACTGGGTACTCTGTTTGCCATGGGGCGCACATCTGCAGATCTACACGGAATTTGCAGGTAAGTGCCTGATTCTGTGTATGCAACACACACCCACACATACACACACTCACACCCACATACATATATATGTAAAGGGATATATATGTATGTATGTACATATAAATATACTTAACGCATGTCCTTATTTACCAATTTAGATATGTAGGGCAGTTCACTGCAGTAACACAAAGTGAAACACCAGCCTGGAAGCCTTAGGTCACCCATGCGTCCATCCTCATCCGCTTTACGGAAGGGCTTTCTCTGTCCTCAGTGTTTGGGGGTCGGCCAAGCACAATCGGGGAGTGGAAGTCTCCCCGTGGATCCTCCCGGTCACTGCCATCATAGGAGCTGCTCGAGCTGCTCAGACTGTCCACAGGGGAGCGGCCCACCTCCTGCCGGGGCTGCGGCTGGGGCTGGGCCTGGGGCTGCGGCTGGGGCGGCTGGGGAGGCTGGGGTGGCTGGGGCGGCGGCGGCGGCTGCTGCTGCTGCTGCTGCTGCTGGAAGCCTGACGGGGTCATTCGATCCCGGGGAGGTGAAATTGGTTCTGACTTAATGTTGATGTTTTGGTTGGTATTAATGGATAAATTCGAACCCTGAGATAACTGCCCTCCAGCACTGAAGGAAAAAAAAAAGATGTTAGAGAGTTTGAGAGTACATCTGCATAAATGAACTATTATTACCCGACTGAATACTGTCAGAATTCCCCAAGACTGGTTTTGGTGTTTCCTGCAGCGCCTCGCACAGAAAGAAATCACATCTCCCCAACAGGGGAAAAAAACAATACAGTTGAGACTTTTAATGTCTGGTTCTACTGCCCACAACCTTCATACTTTTGTAGCTGAAGATACCAAAATGGTGCCAGTGACGAACGCTGTGCACGGACCAAAACGGAGGGGGAACAACATGGCAGCCTGAGCTGTGCCTGCCCTCCTGCCTCGTTTCTTTGCTGGGGCCCCGTGATGGGCACAACATCTCACCTATTCTCACAGCAGCTCTAAGAAGGCAGGCAGTCACCCTATTCTCCAGACACGGAGAGGTCTCACAAAGACTAAGTAGTCAGTAACGTTTCTGGTATTACTCTAAATCGTAGTATTATAGAAAATAATCCAAAGGTAAAACACTTAAACAATTTGTCTGTTAGTATGAATCAGAGTCAAGGGGTGGCTGTTTGCACAGGTGCATACTTACTGACACTGACATTATTTGAGATTATTAGAAAATAAAATGTTATTCAATTCTCAAATTAAAATTCTGTAATACTCTGATTGAGAGTAATGCCAGAAAGTTACTGACTGAAGTAACCTGCTCAGATGAGGAAAGAGTCTCAGGAAGACCGACTTGCTCAGGGCAGTACACAGGAGGGTGCATACAGGCTCTTTCCCCAGTCTGAGCACCAAGCCATTTCCACTTGCTTTTGCAGGGCTGTTCTGTGTGTCCATTTAGGATGCTCTGCACAGGCCCGAGGGCCAAATACCTGTGTAGGCAAAGAAATTTCCCTTAGGTACCTGTACCTTTTTCCATGACATAATCCCCAAGAAGACTACTGACAGCAGGGTGCACTGCGGAGTTACTTCAGAATGCAGGGGGTCTCTCTGGGGACTCTTAAGGGAGGAGGCCAGGAGGACACATGTCCCTGGCGTCCTGAGCAGGGGTGAGGCAGCCGGCCCTCATGGAGGCCAGCTGGGCCGGCTATGCTGTCCCTGCTTCTGGGACTCTCTCCTCCACCTGCTGCACGTGCCTACCATCCTGGTTCTACAAAGGCACTGTTCCTTCCCCTTCCTGCTAGTGACGTCTCGTCTCAGCTGGGCACCACTGTACACCCTTTTCAGTTGTATCCCCACACACCGCCCAGAACAAACATTCTCTATTGTGAGCCCTTCTTGGTGAGGTACAGTGTGTGCAGTGGCCTGGGAAGACCACATGAGTCCCACGTAGCCTGATTCATACATAAGATACCCAACCCCTAACATTCCTCCCCTACGACTCAGGAAGAAAGCAAAGGACAGCTCATTTTCTTGTTTTGTCTACTGATGATATTCTAAGCAGAAAAAGAAGGGTGGTAGGCAGGCAGCTTAACCACTGGCCAGTGGGCAGAGGGGGTGCACTTGGGTGATCCCTGTGCCTTGGCAACCCCTCAGACACTGGCTGAGTGTCTGTCTTAGAATGCCCACGCAACAGAAGCCTTGCCGTGCTCCCTGAAGCCCATCAAGGAAGGCCTACCTGGTGTGCTCAGTATCCAGGCTATCTAGAGCCAGGTGAAGAAAACATTTTTTCCAAACACTTGTGCTATCTGAAAAAGAATCACTGTGGGATATTCATATGAAAGTCAACAGGGCAAAAGACTGAAAGAAAGAGAGTGCACGGACTAGGAGTAGAGATTTGGAGAAAATTTTAGTTACTCACACCAGAGAGCTGAGGGCTGCTTGTCCTAAATGGTGCTGCTGCCAGGCTGACACCTGCCCCAGTGACAGCATTCCTGGGGAGTTGAAGCCCTGCAGGGCTGACAGGTCTGCACTAGTCAGCGAGTAATCTAAAGAAGAAGGAGATATTGCTCAGGTGTGTAACAAAAGGACCATGCAAAACTGTTTTTTCAAATAGTTGCTTCAAAAGTTTTCTTAGGTTCAGAGAAGCCAGGTACACCATGATGTAAAACAACATGCTTAACCACCCCCCCACCAAATTTATCTTTTGGGAGGTTAACAGGACCTAGCTATATTCAGTTGTCTATTTCAATAAAATGTTTCAGTTTTATACTAAGTGTTCATAATAGTTTATTATTTCACAAAAAGTTGAGACACTTTTTCCAGACTTGTAAATAGAAATAATAAAATGGATGTCCCTCTACAATCGTTATTTTAAATAAATATGCCCACTGCTAACCTACTGAACAAAGAGAAACAGGCCAGCCCACCCTACCTGCATCCAGCAGGTCTGACACTCCTGAAGTACAGGGGGAATAGGAGGGACACAGCACCGCCTTCTCAGGGGGACCAACCTTAGTGACACGGACAGTGTGTGCACCATTACACAATTCTAATTGCATTTGTTCAAACCACAGGAACTGTCAAAGATCCCAGAATGCATACCAAATGATTTCAAGTTCACGAAAAAACTGTCACAAGAGTATAATATAGCTCATTTTACATGAATGCTTGAGTCATAATCACTCTGACCAGGACTTGGGACATCAGTTATCATTCACACGTAGAGTTATTTCAGTTCATCATTAACACTTGTCTTTTCTATTTAGTTCTAAAGAAAGGTGGCAAAAACTCTTCTACTTTTAACTTCTTTTTCATGTCTCAAGAGGAACTAGTCATCCAAGTGAATTAGCTTTTTAAAAAAAGAAACTGAGTTGAAAGAGAAGAACTGGTGCTCAGGGAGACTGTCCTGACTCTGTACTCTTTCCCATTCAGTGTTCTCTAAGACTGCCTCCGCTGTCCCCACGGAAGCTGAGGCAGGGGAGCCCACCACACCGATCGATGCCTTCCACAGTGACCCCTCCAGCCCGCAACTCTCTCTTGACCTCTACGTCCTTCCAAAGACCTACTTGGTGTGTCTATGTGGATGTCTCTCCAAACATCTCAAATGTGACATGACTCCAGTGGGACTCACCTTTTCCTCCAAAACCTGCTTTAGTGAATGGCACCAACTTTCACCCAACTGTTCTTGCCAGAAACCTGTGGATGTTACCCTTGACACTGCCCTTTCTTCCAGCATCAACCACCATGTCTGGTCAATTCTACCCACTGTCTCTCAAGCCTGCCCAAGGTTCACCATCTCTTCTGCCACCACCCTAGTTCAAGCCCTCAGCACTCATTACTGGGACCATCACAGTAGGCTCTTGTGTGGTATCTTTGCACTCAATTTTGTCCCTATGCACACTGCAGCCAAAGTGATCTTAACAAAACAAATATGGTCATGACACCACTCTGCTTAAAATCTTTCTACAGCTTCCCAATGTTCTCAAGGTCATGTCTAAAATCCTCAACAAGGCCAGTGCCTCCCTACTTACTCTAGAGTTTCACCTCTGTAACCGTCCCTGTCCCTCTAACCATGCTCCTACTGTACACAGTACTCCCTCTTCCTGGGGCAATCCCTACTCTGCCTGGCTGGGTCATGTGTGTTCCTTCAGGTGGAAGCTTAAATGTAGCCCTTAACATGACAGTAATAAATTATTCCTAGAGCTATTTGTCTTGTGTCTTTCTCCCCTGACAGACCCTACATTTCACTGTTAACCATGCACTCCTGTATTTCCAGTGCCTGGCACAGGGACTGCCACACAGCATGTGTTTAACAAGTATGTGTTGAATGGATCCATGAATAAGTCTCAGAGAAGCTGGGAGTGATCTTAGCGATGATTCCTCCACACAGAACTACTGTACTTTTGAAATGCTGCTCATTTATTCATCCCTTTACTGACTGACTGGTTTGTGTTTGACTCTAAATTTGTACAGGAAGGTAGCTATATCCTAATGAAAGATAAAACATGGACATGTTTTAAAAAGGCAAATAGATAAATACGTTAAAGATAAGGTGTAACATTAAACAGAAAAGGTGTTCTAAGCAGTTAAAGAAGGAATGAGACTGAGGCTGAGCGATGGGCAGTTTCAAGAGAATCTGACTCCATTTTTATGTTTTGGTAATTCCTTCTGCACTTTTACGAAACAAATTCTTTCTAATCCAATGGCACTTCTAAAAACAAGTACAGTGGAACTCTAAGTACCAGACTGAAAAAGCTGTCATGAAATGACAGTAAACGGTAATCTAACACTGATCCCCAGCTCAAGCCCCATCTTCTCAGCCAGTACCCCCTGACCACTCCAGCTCACAGATTTCCCCCTTTCCCCACCTTCTCTAACCTCAACAACTCAGGGCTTCCTGTCCACAGTTACCAACTTAGGTATGTCCAGAATCCTCTTCTAGGATAAACTTGGGAGAAAAGGTATGTCCCCAGAACAGCACTGCTCATATAGCCGGTGACTAGGACAATGAAACAGAGCTTCTATGAATGCATAATCTCTGGCTTTATTCTAGATTTAGTTGATAGATTTGGATTTTTCTTCATATTGATTGTTGGAAAAGGTAGTAAACATTTCCTACAAGGCTTTCTTTTCCAACAAAACTTTTAAAAGTTGTTTCTGCTTTAAGAGAACGACTTGAAATTAAAGCAGCAATCAAACTTACTGACGGCTCCGCACCTCTCAGGGAGCTCCAGAGGAGTCTGAAAGCACTGTGCTACAGCATTTACCCTAAAGTCTAAAACCAGATTATCTTTATCACAGACTGCTTGTAAGAGTCACAAAAGAATAAATTCCCTGCACTGCAGTCTGAACAGCTGGCAAGATAATTTTAACTATTTCTCTCTTTCCTTCTTCTTTTGAAGCCTCAGGTGTGTGGCTCAGCTGGTGAGTAAGTGAAACCACATGTCTTCTGTCGCCTCTGAGAATGACAACTCTAAACCAAACCTGCACAGACCGGGTTCTCCACAAGCCCACGTGGCTTACAGCACCCTTCCAACCACTGTAGCACTCTTCAGCTTGCCTACTATACCCCCAATTAGGGTATCGGGGGATGAAATGTCTAAATAAACATGAAAGAGAAAACATGAAAACTGCTCTCAGGGTGAGGAGTGCCTGGCTCTGAGGAGAAACAAGCAGGCTCCTGGTCCTGCCCCTCACACACGATCCACAGAAGCCGACAGGGCAGTCACACGGGAGAACACGACCTGCTGCCTCCTCAATTCCTGAGTCCAAAGGGATTCACACTCCCCACAAGTAGGTTAACACAGCACAAAGAGCAAGACATCTTATTTCAAAAGCCTGGAAGGGCGAGATACTGTGTCATGAGAACTACATAGAAAACACTGAGCAACAGGCTAGTGCCCTGCTTGGTTTGCCCCAGGCTATACTTTTGATAACAGCTACTTGTTTCTTTGTCAGGGGTATGTAAAAGTTCACACTGGCAAATCTTTCTACAATATGTATTTTGTAATTTTTTCAAGGCTATTATGTGTTCCAATGTGAAGCTAAGAAGCTGAAGATAATTTATTTCAATAAATATACTTTAAAAAAATCAGAAAAGCACGTGTTGAGCACAAAACAGAAAGAAAACCCACGAGAGGCAGCAGGGCAGGCTCACCGGTGTTGTAGGCGGTGGGCATGGCCGAGTAGACCAGGCCCTGTGGAGGCAGGCTCGGGGTCGTCACAGACACCACTGGGGTGGCGAGGGGCTGGGCAGCTTGAGAACTGCTTATCCTCTGGGTGTTCTGTGAGAGAGGAGAAAGTCAAAGTGTTATCCTGCGAGCATTTATGTGCAGACTTCACATTTTAAAAATAACATTCAATTTAAAAGTGACATTTTTCACAGTTTTATGATGTGAATGTCATTACGTCATGAAGCAATGATGATGTGAAAACCTGAAAAATACTAAAGGGAATAACTAAATACTTCATTTTAAGGGACATATTTTAACATTAATTATTCATTTTTGCCTAGAGTCTTTTTCATAAGAGTTTACTGATGTCTAAGATACATCCTTAGAAGTAGAAACTCCCACTAGGGGTAATAACACTCATGTGTTAGCATAAACGAGAACTTGCTGCCACCACAAAGACTGCCAGACTACCCTCAGTAAAACACGTGTGGGTTTCCAGTGCCCAAGGCACAGCAAGGCATGAGACCCTGAGAGCACAGGGATCACGGCCACTTCCATCTACAGCATTTACATGTTAACATGGTTTTAAATCACAGCTTACTGAAGTGCAGCTTGCATTCATATCTCCCTCCCTGTGATCATGCAGCTGACACACACATATATGTATAATATGTACTTGTATGTTTGTATGTATTTTGATATATATTTTATTAAGATTTTTTAAAGAGCAGTTTTAGGCTCACAGCCACATTGAGGGGAAGGTACAGAGATTTCCCATGTACTCCTGCCCCGATGCGTGCACAGCCTCCCCCGTTATCAACATCGTCCACCAGCTGACCTGTTTTTTAACAGCTGATTAAGATCTGTAACCCTTCACAGTCTCCAGACTCTTATGAGAGGGGAGGCTTTGAATAGAGAACTTTCGAATAAAGTACCTTGATAGGGCTATGCATGGAGCAGTATTAAACGCCTGCCGACTGACTGCATCTACATGGTATCCTACCTACAGTGGAGAGGGAAGAAATCAACCACCAGACGAGCAAGTCAGTTTAAGACAGTCACCATTCTCCATGTGCAGGGCATGAGAGCAGTTCTCACCATCCTGCCTTAAGAGAACACTTTCTAAAACCGAGGATCAGAGGAACAGAATGGACACCAAGTTCCATGTGGCTGGAACACAAGAAGGCCAAAGCATAACTTTTTCTAAGTGAAGAAGTTACGGCCTGATAACTGTCGCTTGGGGGGCTAAGCCAGAGCAACAGAAGTACATAACTCAGTGTCCTTGAGGAGAGTCAGAACATGATTCCGTTTCCTCTATCACCATTCAAAGGGTAATCAGATGAAGGATACAGATCATCTGAAAAGGATCCAGATCTCAGTTTACTTCTTTTTAGTTTGTATTTTCTATCCAAATTTAAGTTAGAGGATGTTGGAAAGACCACTCAGCATTCATTATACTGCCTCGTTTCTCGCCCCCCGCCCACCAGATTCACTACTTCCTAAGCACTGGGAGAACCATCTCACCACACCAAACCTCCTCATCGTGCTGTCTGCCTTGTAGAACTTCCCTGAGAATCTAGTGAGGTGACAGCTGGGAGATGCTTTGGTAACAGAAATACCACACAAACAGAAGATAGTCTCCTTATTGTCCCAAGAAACCCTATGGCCCAAGATTTCTACATAAAACTGTTTTTGTTTTTGTTTTTAAAGGCTAAGTCTATTTATCCCTTCTGATTCACAGCTGTTTCCCTGGAGCTGTCATGAAGTAAAGCTGTTTTAGAATTGCAAGGCTGCTAAAGGAATCTCTGCAGCCTGGCTCTGAAAGCGCCTTTAGGGCAGGCTCTTGGGCACCTGTCCTTACTTTGGGTCAGAGCCATCCATGATTACGTTTTAGAGTTCAAGCCAATTTCAACAACTTTCTGAAGTCTAACAGATTGTGTTTCTGATTGTAGTCTGGTTCAGAGACAAAGCTCTGCATTTTAAACTGATCAAATTTTAGAGTGAATGAAGTGTTAGAGAGTATGAATAACTGTTTACAGCTTTGGTTATGTATTTGTTTCTCAATTACAAATATTTATTTTTACTATTTCTAGGTTTTATAGTCTTCAAATACTTAGAAATTTATCTTGGAGATTCTGTGATTGAGGGTATACTTTCAGGCATGTGGAAAGTCAACACATGACAACTAGGAATACATTTTCATCTCAGCATCAAGTTAAAAATTTGTATGAATCTCTGAGACAGAGATCTACTTTGGACTTCATCTGTTCTCACAGATTTGGTCCCTGGGACTCAAGAATCAAACGCTCGGTGAAGAACAAAGTGACATGGTTTGGCCTGGCTCTGCTCACACCACAGCTTCATCTCCATGGCAGTCTCCTGGCATGACCTCAAGATGGGGTGTGTGTGCGTGCGCGCACGCGCGTGCCTATCAGTGAGGCTACAACACAGTGGTTCTACCCACCAAAGCTCCTAATCTCAATGGCACTGAGTTTACGTAAGAGTAAGTGATTTCCAGAACCACTAGAGGGCAACATATTGCCAGACAATTCACAAGTAAGCAGTCGTGATGACTTCTTAAGGGTATATGAGATTTAATATAAGATGAATTATTTTACCTTGAATTATAAACTTCTGCTTGCTAATCATTACTGTATCAAGTAAAGTATTTCCCCAAAAGACAGTCAAAATCTGATATACCCCATCACAGTAACAGCTGACTGGGCTATTTCAGTTAACCAATATGAAACCACATCTAAAACTGTGAGAGCGATCACGCAGTTAAAAGAACAATCTCTCATTTTAAGGAAAGAGCACAGGCAACCTTATTTGAAAAGAAACAAACTGTGTAAAACACACCAGCATGCATGCATCTGTGATGACACAGTGTACACAAAACCAGCAGACGCCTTTCCCCCATGCTTCCATGCAGTCTGAGCCCTTGTCCGTGCTAAAAACTAAACATTTTCAAGTTTTTATTCCCCTTAAAGTTACCTAATTAGCAGCTACTCTGAATTCATAAAATCAGTTCTGTAAGTTTGGGTTTTAGTTCCCAAAGAAATAAACTAACTGAAAGTTATTTTTAGTCAAATTTATTTTCTAGAAGAAAAGCCAATAGAAATCATTTGTTATAGAAAAAGAGGTAATAGCTACTTTTAAGAAGAGAATATCTTCTGCTAGAAAAGGAGTTTGTATATGTTCAGTTAAAGACATTTGTTTTAATAAACAGGGAAACCCCTTGTGGTTCAGATCATCTCATACAGGATGAAATAATAACTCTGTGAGAAAGGTGACCTCACCAAAAATGATGTAATCTTTTTGAAAGAAAGAGAAACAACACAAGACAGTGTGTTACAATCTGAGGAACTGAGAGTGAAGTCATTTTCTAAAAATACATTAATAATTTGGGGAACTATATAAGGTATTTTATATCTTTCCTTAAAAAAAAATTCTTTAACAACTGCCTGGTGAGCATACACAGCTATTGTTTTTAAAGGCTCTATCCCAATGTTCCCTCCAACAAATAAAATGGGTCAAGATATACATTTATAAATAGAAAAACCAGACTTTGCAGTACAATAGGTTGGTTTAACTATTCAAAGTGTTTGGACAGTATTTAATACAAGAAAAAAAATCTGTGTCACAAAGGGAACATTAGTTAGATAGAAACACTGAAGAGAATTAGTACTTTCTACACCTTTTACAATTCCCTTCAAGCAGAACCCACACTCACCAACTCCAATTCCTCTTCCTCCGACTGCACTCAGCACATAAGAGGGATAAGAGAGTTACTAAGGCTGTTGGTACTTGAAAATAAAATATTTCTTTAGAAAACATGTTATCTGGACACTAGCAGTTGTTTGGAAGTCTAAAGAGATGATTATATATGCAATGAGTATGAATACAAATTATTTATCGTCTCTGTACCTTTAGCTGACTTCAAAAGATTGGAAAGGTTCTATTAAATTCTCTACAGCCAGGATTTAAAGACACCTCTTCCCCAGCTTGGTCTGTTCTGATGCTGGCCTCACCTACACAAAGCCATGCTAGATTCTGTGCTCCGTGTGGGCAGAAGTGACTGTTTTCTTGTTTCTCACAGTAGTGAGCACAGTGTTAAGAAACAACAAGAACTCAAATATTTGTTACTGAGTATAACAGTTTTATATAATACAAATTTATTTGTTTATCATTTGTAAATACAGTTTTTGAATAATTTCAATGGGGAAAACCATATATATGAAGAAAATGAGACTAGGGGAGAAATGGAATTGATAAATCATACACAGGAAAGAGATGAATGAAACATCTGCTCCTTTTTCCCTACACATCTAGAAAATGTTAATATGCTGGGAATAATCTACTAGTTTTTCTTATTTTACTTGAATAAGTCAAGCTTCTTTGTCAATCCGTGAAAGATGTCACAGATAAATCACTGTACATGAAGCCCCAAGCTAAAAGCAGGTTTATCTACAGACCGTGGTGTAAAACAGGAGGGAGGTTTCATTATTTACTCTGCAAAGTAACTGCTTGGCCTACAACTGCTATTTCAAATGTGGGCAAAATGCTCTTCAACCGTTTCGTTATAGGTATCTTTACACATCTCCATCTGCAACACACACATGAAAATACTATGGGGGTGTGTGTGTGTGTACAGTTTTCACTTTAACCTACAGGGATAAGGGTGTAAATAGTTTATGTGGCAAATTTTAAGAATTCTATGGAGATGCTTCATAATCTCTAAAAAAAAGACCCAGATAATTGACAACTTGCTTAATGTCTACCTGTAGTTTGTCCTTAAATTTTGCAGTTTATTAGGGATTCTTATAAACATCTTCCTGTACCTTAAATGAAGCTTTCTGCAGTTTTTATTTCTGAAAGACAGTGGCAGGTATTCCACATCCAGTTTCTGGAAGGTGAACCAAATCACTGTCTTAAATGCCACTGTTTCTCAGCTCCTTTTTGGGGGGTTACATATCTTTGTTATATAAATGTGTATTATGTATTTTTAACTCTGAATACTGAAATAATTTTGGACTTAGAAGAGAGGACTTGCACAGAGAGCACACCATCACACTTCTCACCCAGACCCCCCGCTGTCAACACCCTGAAGACACATGACACAGTTGTCAAACAACGAAAGTGGTGGAGGAGTAACTAAAGCACAGATTTACTTGGGTTTCCTCAGTCTTACGAATGTCCATCTTCTGGTCCAGGATCCGACCCTGCATCTCACATGCCTTTAGTTGTCACATCTCCTCAGGCTCCATAGATCTGCCCCAGTTCCCTCAGTCTCTCCTTGTTCCTCATGACACTGACAACTCTGGAAGAGTACTGGTCGGGTATCTTGTAGATCATCCTTCAGTTTGGGTCTGCCCGATATTTTCTCATACTTAAGACAGACAGCATGGATTTTTGTAAGAACAGAACAGAGGTGATGGGACCCTCTTAGCACATCCTATCAGAAGATACATGTCATCCCATTACCAGTGATGTTAACCTTGATCTTCTGGTTAAGGTAGTGTCTTCCAGGATTCTCCACTGTAAAATCACTATTTTCCCTTCGGTAATCAATGATTATTTGGGAAGAGACATCCTGAGGCTTATCAAATATCCTGTTTCTCCTTAAATTTTCACTAATTTTAGCATCCATCCATTGGCCTTTCCTGCAAGGTCTGTACTGGGATCTTATAATGGTGATTTGCTATTTCTCTCATTCTTCCTTCTCTCAGGAAGAGTTGTCCCTTCTTCCCTTTATTTATTCAATCATTTTCTTAGTAACAGTCTCAGTATTTTTTATTCTTTGGCTTATAATCCAATAACGTTGTTATTTATTCAGTTGCTTAAATTATTCCAGTTTTGGTCACTGGGGACTCTTCTGTAAGGCTGGTTCCTGTGACTTTTTCTTTATTCTTATTTTTTTATTGAAGTGTAGTCAATTACAATGTTAGTTTCAGGTGTAGAGCAAAGAAATTCAGTTATACATCTACATATTTTTGGTTTCTTTTCCATTATGGCTCATTACAAGAAACTGAATATGGTTTTCTGTGCTATACAGTAGGTCCTTGTTGTTTATCTATATATATATAATAATGTATATCTATTAATCCCAAACTCCTAATTTATCCCTATCCTCCCTTTCCCCCTGGTAACCACAGTTTGTTTTCTATGTCCATGGGTCTCTTTTTGGTTTGTAAATAGAATTTGTATCATTCTTTTTTTTTAGATTCCACATATAAGTGATATCATATGATATTGGTCTTTCTCTGACTTACTTCACTTAATATGATTATCTCTGGGTCCATCCATGTTTTTGCAAATGTCATTTATTTCATTCTTTCTTTATGACTGAGTAATATTCCATTGTATACATATACTACATCTTTATCCAGTCATCTGTCAATGGACATTTAGGTTAACAGTGCTGCTGTGAACACTGAGGTACAGGTGTCTTTTTGAATTATAACTATAACATGATATATGATATATGCCCAAGAGTGAGATTGCTGGATCATATGGTAAGTCTATTTTTAGTTTTTTAAGGAACATCCACAGTGGCTGCACCAATTTACATTCACACCAGTGAACGTGTAGGACGATTCCCTTTACTCCATACCCTCTCCAGCATTTATTATTTGTAGACTTGAAGGATGGCCATTCTGACTGATGTGAGGTGATACCTCATTGTAGTTTTGGTTTACATTTCTCTCATAACTAGTGAAATTAGGCCATATATGACAAGCCCATAGCTAACATCATATTCAATGATGAAAAGCTGAAAGCATTTCCTCTAAGATCAGGAACAAGACAAGGATGCCCACTCTTGCCACTTTCACTCAACAGAGCCACTGGAAGTCCTAGCCACAGCAATCAGAGAAGAAAAAGAAATAAAAAGAGTCCAAATTAGAAAAGAAGTAAAACTGTCACTGCAGATGACATGATCCTATACATAGAAAATCCTGAATATGCTACCAGAAAACTACTAGAGATCATCAATGAATTCAGTAAAGTTGCAGAATACAAAATTAATAGACAGAAATCATTTGCATTTCTACACACTAACAACAAAATATCAGAAAAAGAAATTAAGGAAACCATCCCATTTACCATAATATCAAAAAGAATAAAATACCTAGGAATAAACCTACCTAAGGAAGCAAAGGACCTGTACTCTGAAAACTGTAAGACACTGATGAAAGAAGCTGAAGACGACACAAACAGATGGAAAGATAGATACTGTGTTCCTGGACTGGAAGAATCAATATTGTTAAAATGCCCATATTACCCAAGGCAATATACAGATTCAATTCAATCCCTATCAAATTACCAATGAGATTTTTCACAGAACTGTAACAAAAAAATGTTAAAATTTGTATGGAAACAGAAAAGACCCTGAATAGCCAAAACAATCTTGAGAAAGAAGAACTGAGCTGGGGGAATCAAGCTCCCTGACTTCAGACCATACTACAGTAATCAAAACAGTATGGTACTGGCACAAAACCAGACAAACAGATCAATGGAACAGGATAGAAAGTCCAGAAATAAACCCATGCACTTATGGTCAAATAATCTACAACAAAGGAGGCAAGAATATACAGTGGAGAAGAAGGTCTCTTTAATAAGCGGTGCTGGGAAAACTGCACAGCTACATGTAGAAGAATGAAATTAGAACCTTCTCTAACACCATATACAAAAATAGGGGACTAAAAATAGATTAAAGATCTAAATATAAGACTGGATACTGTAAAATTCCTAGAGGAAAACATAGGCAGAACACTCTGACATAAATTTATGTCAAACCAGCTTCTAGAGTAATAGGAAAAAGAAAACAAGAATAAACAAATGGGACCTAATTAAACTTAAAAGCTTTTGCACAGCTAAGGATACTAGCAGCAAAATACAAGACAACCTACAGAATGGGAGAAAATATTTGCAAATGATGTGACTGATGAGGGATTAATTTCCAAAATATACAAACAGCTCATACAGCTTAATATCAAAAAAAGCAACCCAATCAAAAAATGGGCAGAAGACCTAAACAGACATTTCTCCAAAGACGACATCCAGATGGCAAACAGGCACATGAAAAGATGCTCAATTCTCATGACTTTTGACATGCACTTCCTTATCCCCTAGTACCTCTGGCTCGTCATGTGTCTTCCTTACCCCAGGTCTACACTCAAATCACTTCTCCAAAGAATCCTGAGTCCTTTTATTGGAGAACAGTGTTTAGAAACTAAGATCTGAGTCCTAGGTAAGTTCAGTTACCAGTGTCATTGTTTTAAGAACTTCTCAGCAGACAGAGCTAGGGAATATAAGATGTATACTAATTCATGTGTATGCACATCTATATCTGCACATATGTTTAAAAAAATAAGTTCATACTGAAACCTCCAAATATCTCCAGAAAAAAACAGGGTTCATTCTAGCCTTCCCCAACCCACCCACGTTGCTTATTTGTAACTTTTGTCTCCAGCAACAAGAAACGTGGCTTTCTTTATCCACAATGTATCATATTCACTTGTTCAAGGGTCTGTGTAACAAATTTACCATCTTGAGTGATTTCATACATTTTTTTATCTCTATTCTTACAGTATCCAGTCAAAAGTTTCCATGTTATTTAGACCAGCTCCTTTCTTCCTCATCCCCTTCAGAATCATCATGTCACTCATCTATAATACACTTAGAGTCATGTGTCATGGTCTGTATTCCACCCTGGGTTCCCCTGGGATCTTGGTTCATTTTTTTAAACTGCATACAGTAAAAAAAAAAAAAATGTTCCTCGTACATTTTATAGGTTTTAACAAAAGCATAGATTCATGTATCCAGTAACACAGTATCACAAAATAGTTCCATACCCTCAAAAATTCCCTTAAACTACCCCTTTGTAGTTAACTCCTGCCCCTACCCCTGGAAACAATGAATCTGTTCTGCATTTTCCAAAATGAAATATAAACATAATCATATACTCTGTAGTCTTTTGGATCTTGTTTCTTTCAATTAGCAAACTTCATTTAAGATTAATCTATATTGTTGTGTATAAACAGCTTACCCCTTTTCATTGCTGAGCAATATTCCTTTATATGGATGTACCAGTGTGTGCATCTGTTCATCTGCTGGATGGACATCTGGGTTGTTTTCAGCTTTGGGTGATTATGAAAAATACAGTTTTTCTGTATAAGTATGGTTTTATATTCACTTGGGTTAACACTCTACAAACAGGATTGTTGAGCTGTATGACAAGTATACATTTAACTTTATTAGAAGTTGCCCAACTTTTCCAAAGCGGCTGTACCATTCTGCATTCCAAGCAGGTATATATGACAATTATTGTTGCTCTGCATCCTCACCAGAACTTGACATTTTTAGTTTTTAGTTTTTGTTTTTCAAATTTTAGCCATTCTAACAGGTGTGCAGTTGTATTCTTTTGGATACAAGCCTTTTGTTGGACAGGTGCTTTTGCAAATATTTTCTCCCAGTCTGTAGGTTGTCTCTTTATTCTCTGAACAGGGCCTTTCAGAGAGTAAAACTTAAGTTTTGATAAACACTAATACAACCACTGTCTCTTTGTGGATCATGCTTTTAGTGCTGTACTTCTCCAATGTTTTCTTTTGGAATTTTCAGGGTTTTGTGTTCATTTGGAGTTATTATACATTTTGAGTTAATTTTTGTTAAAAGTATGATATCAAGGTTCTGTTTTTTGCACATGGACGCTGAACTGCTGCAACACCATTAGCTGCACTGACTATCCTCACTTCTTTGAACTGCTTTGCTATCTTTGTGAAAAACCAAATCAATGTATTTGTGCAGGTCTACTTTCCAGGCTCTGTTTTGTCCTTTGATCTATGTGCCGATTTTCTGCCAATACCACGCATTCTCCATTACTGTAGCTTTACAGCAGGTCTTGAAACCAGGTAGTGTTAGTCTTTCTAGTTTGTTCTCTTTCAAAATTGTTTTGGCCATTGTAGTTCCTTTGTCTTTCCAACCTATTTTAGAATTAGCTGCTAATGTCTACAAAAAAATCTTTGTTGAGATTTAAACTGAGGCCATATTCAATCTATCAACCAACTTTGGAAGAAGTGACATCTTGACAATAGTGAGTCTGCAAATCCATTAATATGATACATCTCTATTCATTTGGGTCTTTGATTTCTTTCAACAATGTATGACATTTTAGCATGAAAATCATACACATTTTTGTTAGATTTGTAGGTATTTTTTTCTTTTCTGGGGGGTACTATTTAAATGGCACTTTTTATTGCATATTCCAATTGTTCACTGCTGTTGTAAGAATACAGCTGACTTTTGTACATTGACCTTGTAGCCCCATCATTATTTTGGTAAAAGACTGGATGTTTCCCTCTTATTAAGTATGTTAGTTGTAGAATTTCTGCAAAGGCTCTTTATTAGGTTAAAAGGGTTCCTTTCTTCTTCTAGTTTGATGAAAGTTATTTTTATCATGAATAAATACTGAATTCTGTTAACAGGGTGAATTTCAAAACTGATGAATTTTCAAATTCAGAATAAAGCTTTGTATTCCTGAAATGAAACCCACTTGGTCTTGATATATTATAGATGAATTTATCTACTAATAAACATATTTGCTGAGGATTTTATGTCTAGCATTCATGAGGGATATTGACTTATAGTTTTCTTTTCTTATAATGTCTTATTCTGGTTTATATTACAGTAATGCCAGCCTAATAAAATGAGTTGAGAGGAGTTCCCTCCTTGTCTATTTTTCTGAAAGAAATTATGTAGAATAGATATCATTTCTTCTTAAATGGTAGACTTTGCCTGTTAAACTATCTGGGTCTGGAGTTTTCTCTTTTGGAAGGTTTTAAACTAGGTTATTAAATTTCTTTATAGATATTCACTATTCAGATTAACTATCTCTTCTTCACCGAGTCTGGTAATTCTTTGGCAGTTTGTATCTTTAAAAGAATTTGCCCATATCATCAAAACTATCAAGTCTATCAGAACAGAGTTGTTTGTAGTAGTCCCTCACCCCACCTTTTTTTTGTAGTGTTGTTTATAGATTATCTTTTGTACAATAATTATTTGTAGTATTATTTTGTTTGTAGTATTACCTTTGGCTCATGTAACCTCTTTCATTCTTGATATTTGATAACTTGTATTCTTCTCTTTTTCTTTGGTCAGCCAGGCTGGAAATTTAGCAATTTTACTGCTGTTTTCAAAAAACTAGCTTTTGGTTTCACTGCTTCTCTCTACTGTCTGTTTCAAATTTCATTAACTTCTGATCTTTTTTTTCTCTTCTTCTGGTTGCTATGGATTAAGTTTGCTCTTTTTTCTCCAGTTTCTTAAAGTAAAAGCTTACTGATTTGGGACCTTCCTCTTCTAACATAAATGCTCAAGGCTATGAACTTCCTCTCTCAGCACTACTCTGGCCCCGCAAATCCTGGTATCTTATATAAATTTCAAAATTTCCCTTGATATTTCCTCTTTGACCCACAAATAATTTAGAAGTATGTTATTTAACTTCCTATATATGCCTTTCTGTTACTGACTTCATTTGTTGAGGTTTGTAAAGCACAGGATATGGTCTACCTTGCGGAATGTTCCAAGTGCTCTTAAGAAAAATGTGTATTCTGTTGCTGTGGAGTGAAGTGCTCTGTAAATGTCTCTTAGGTCAGGTTGGTTGCATATTGCTCAGGTCATTTAGACCCTTAACTGATTTTTCCAGCTATTTGCTCTGCCAAGTACTGAGTGAACAGTGTGGAAGGTTCCAGTTACAACTGTGGATTTTTCTATTCTACCTTTAGTTCTATCAGTTTTTACTTTATGTATTTTGAAGGTCTGCTGTTAGGTGCATACATATTGAAGATGCTTATTTCTTGAAAAATGGACTATATAATTCTTCTTTACCCTGATGATATTCCTTACTGTTAAGTCTACATTGTCCAAAATTAAAATGGCTACACCAGCTTTCTTTTGGTTAATGTTTACATGGTATATTTTTCTTCATCCTTCTACCTGTGTCTTTATATTTAAAGTGAGGTTCTTACAGTCAATACTATGATCTCCCTTTTTAAACCAATATGACATTTTGTTTTAACATTTTATGACCATATTTACTTGTATTTTGGATTAAAATCTATAATCTTGCTAGTTATATTTCATTTGTGCCGTCTGTTCTTTTTGTTTTATTTTGTTTCATCTGTTCTTTATTTTTCTCTTTTTCTCCCACTTCTTGGGCTACTGGAGTATATTTTATAGTTCCACTTTATCTCCTCCAGTGACTAATTAGTTATACCTCTTTTTAATTTTTTTCTGTAGTTGTACTAGGGTTTACAAGATAAATCTTCAGTTTTAGAGTTCACCTTCAAATATATAACATGTCACATGTAGAGCAAGGACCTACAGCAGTATATTTCTAATTCCCTGCTCTGTCATTTGCTGTCATGTATTTTATTTTTACATGTGCTATAAACACAAAATTCATTGCCATGATTTTTGCTTTAAAAGGCCAACTATCTTTTGAAGCAATTAAAAAGAGGGAAAAACACCCAGATCTTGGTTTCTAACACCATTCTCCAATAAAAGGAACCAAGGTTCCTTGGAGAGATGCCTGATTCTAGGACTTGGGCAGAAAATACACAAGATGCACCTGGAGCATTTTGTAGTAACCAGAAAATAAAGTAGTCACCCACACCTCTCCCCAAAAAACCCCACAAGGATGAAAGTATATGAAAAGGACACAGAAACCAACTCAACAGTCCCCAATAGTTAAGGCTGGAACAATTTGAGCAACGGAATAAACTACAGTATTGGTAGAATCATATATTAACAGAATTTAGCAATATTACAACCTGAAGTATAAAATAAAAGTCCATGAGTCCACACTAATAGAGAACAGGTAAGTCACTTGGCAGAAGAACTCCAAATAATTTATGTAGCTACTCTGCCCTCAAAGAGGTGAAGCATAACTCCCCACTCCTTAAGTGTGGGCCTTGTACAGTAACTTCCTTCCAAAGAGGACAATGTGGAAAGGGGGGAAAAGAGTAACCCATGACATACTACATCAGCAAGGTGGCCACGGTGACCAGCAGCAGTCAGTCATGTTGATAGTATGTACCCTCGACATGAGGATGAAAATGGCATTTTAGTTCCGTGGTCTTCCTCCCCTAAACCCGTACTCCAGCCTAATCATCAGAAAAACATCAGAAAAATCCCAATTGAGGAACATTCCACAAAATACCTAACCAATACTCCTCAAAACTGTCAATGTCATTAAAGTTAGGAAAGTCTTTGAAAAACTATCACAGCCAAGAGGAGCCTAAAAGACATGACTACTAAATGCAACGTGGTATCCTGGACTGGATCCCGGAACAGAAAAAGACATAAGGTTAAAAACTAAGGGTATCTGAATAAAGTATGGACTTTAGTTAATAATAATGTATCAATATTGATTCATCAATTGTAACAAATGTACCATACTAACGTAAGATGTTAACAACTGGAGAAAGTGGGTATGGAGCAGATGGAAACTTATACTCTCTTCACAATCTTTGCATAAATTTAAAACTGTTCTAAAATAGAAGTTTAAGGACACTATGAACTCAACTACAAAACAGAAACAGACTTGAAGATGTAGTAAATAATCTTATGGTTACCAGGGAAAGGGGGTGGGAAGAGATAAATTTGGGAGTGTGAGATTTACAAATGTTAGCCACTATATATAAAAATAGATTAAGAAAAAAAGGTTTCTTCTGAAAAAAAAGTTTATAAAATGTAGGAAAAAATGAATTTTATTTTATCTTTATTTATTCAGTTTCATTGTTCTTTATTTCTTTGTGTAGACTCAAGAATTTGCTGGTGGCATATTTCTTTAACATTCCTTATAAAGTACATCTGCTAGTAATAAATTCCCATGATTTTTGTTTGAGAAAGCTTTTCTTTTTTTTCATTTTCTGAAAGATACTTCTGCAAGGTATAAAATTCTAGGTTGAGTTTTTTTGTCTTTGTTTTAATTTCAGGACTTTGCTATTCCACTGTTTTCTAGCTTGCATAGTTTCTGAAGACAAGTATGGTACAAATTTTTATCTTTGTTCTTCTGTATGTTCATCTCTTTTCTCTGGCTGCCTTTAAGATTTTTGTCTTTTGCTTTTCCCAGTCTGAGAGAGAGAGAGGGAGAGAGAGTGTGTGTGTGTGTGTGTTCTGGGGACAGGGGAGCTGGTTGTAGTATTTACCCTTCTTGGTGTTGGTTATTATTTCTTCAAGTTTCTTCTGCTTTGTTTTCTCTCTCTTCTCCTTTTGGAATTCTAGTTACAAACTATGTTAAAACATTTGATAAAGCCCCACAACTCTTGGAGACTAATGTTCTTTTTTTTGTTTTGTTTTGTTTCTTTGTATCTACTCTTCTCTTCGTATTTCAGGTTGGGTGATTCCTACTGATCTGAAGACCTATGTAGGTCTTTCCTGTTAGGCCTGTAATGCAGAGTTTGAGTTAATTAAGAACTGGGCTGGGTTTAGGCATCACTGCTGTTACAGTTACCCTTGATGTATCCACCACAGGCCTCAGATCCCTTGGTGGGTAGTAGGGGATTGGTTTGCTGGAGGTTTTCTGTTTGTTTTTCTCCAGTGACTGCTCCATCCTCAGTTTTAAGCCCCTCCATGTGCTGTGCCCCAGGCTGAAGCCTGTCAGTCGTTCTGCCCTGCTCCTGGCAGTTTCCGCTCCTCCACCAAGGGTTGAGATGTTTTCCTTTCCGTTTCCCCAGATACAATGGGATTTCACCAGTGTCCTCAGGTGGCATTTATGTTGTTCATCTCCTCATAGACTAAGACTTCTGTTACATAGGAGAGAGAGGGTTTTGCCCCTACTGCAGTGGCTGCTCTTCCCCTCTCCCAGTTGTAAACCACAGAGGAAACTTTTTCAGGACATTTCCATTTTTTTTCTGTTAGCACCCAGTGGGGTTCATGGGGAAAAAGCCTGCAAGAGAGCTTAAGACTCTCCCTCTATCACAGTCCCAGGGGTTTTAGAGTCCTGCCAGGCAACACTGGCCTCCAGCAATTCACTCATCACCCTAGCTTAACTCTTATCATCTGTGTCTTACCCAGATAAGTCAGTGCTCCAATGTCCTCTCCCTGCAGTATCTGTCTCTCCCTAGAGTCTGCGCCAGTTGGCTGCACTAAAATCTCAGCACTACAGCGTGTTCATGGAAAACTATGAACTTGTTTGTCTAACTTTTTTTCACAGTAAGGCTGGGAGTGATAGTTTCCAGTTTTCTATATCTCTGAATGAGAAAGTACTTCTTTGTTTTTCAACTTAAAGGGTTTCAGTTCTGGCTCTCTTTTGTGCTACCCTGGACAAGTAAGTACTAACCTTTGCCTCAGTTTCCTCATCATACCTAGCCAAGGGCATAGTTTAATTGGGAAAGAACTGATACAATGCATATAAAAATGTTTGGGAATTTGTAAAGCACTATACAAATGTAGAATTATTATCTAAAGCCTGAAGCATCACTTTCACTTAGCAAAAACTCACATGGCGCGCTCAGCAACAGCACAGAAGAAAGAACACCTGGCACATCATGATGATTGTTAGGAGGCAAACAGTTAATAAATCAGAATGATTTTAAAACTTGCACGTATAGTCTAATTTTTTCCTATGGGAGACTAAGGGGGGTAGACATACTCTCCTCTTCATCATACACAGGATTCAAAAACAAATGAGGCTGGAACTATAAATACACTGTTAAGGGATGGGGTGGGGGAGACCTGTATTCCTTATAGAGTCAAATGGAAAGCTTATCTGAGAAGGAATAAACAAAGAAAAATTTATGGAGCATAACTCATTCAAGTTTTTATACATTCCTCCCTATTCCATAGTAGTTCTCTTTGGTATGTAGAAGTTTCTAACAAATAATTTAGTGTTTCTCTTGCAGAAAAGTACATGCAATAGATTACTGAAAGTATGAAAAGTACAGAGAAGAAATGCTTAAATAAGGCTTAATTTATCAAATTGGGGATGAGATCTCTAAGGAAAGATTCCAATCTGGTAAAATAAAATTAAGCATAATAACCTCTCCATACTTAGCCTAATTTTAAGTAACCGCTAAGCAGATTTATTTCCTGTTTTCTTCATAATCATTTCATAATCTGCTATGAAATGAAGATTTCATAGTAATCTTCAAATTCTAATTTCAAAGAGAAGCACTCATTAGGAAAAGGTCTATAGTCTATGGAAGTACAGGAAAGTCCAGAGGAAAATACACACTATGTATATAACAGTTTTAAAGAATGAAGTTGAAAAAGGGTTTAATGTACCAGTGGAGGCATCATGCCCTTGCTTGAAGGGGGGATGACAACCCGAAGATCTGGCTTTCGACTGTTCATTCCAAGGTTGCCACCACCTGGAGGAGGGGGAGACTTTGTAGGCATAACTTTGCCTAAACTATTTGCACCAGTAGTTCCGATCAAATTTGGAGATGCTCTTGAGTTTACGAATCCATTCCCTGGAAAAAAGAAATATTCATGAACATGAAAAGAGTCATTAAAATACTTTGGTATAAATATGATGCAAGTTGTCCTCAGTCCTGGTGTCAAGTGAATTTTATGACAAAATTCATGAATACCTAACCATGTATCTTTGAATATTTTAAAAATAAGCAAAGAAAGTTAATCAAAGTCTGAAATACTTATAAAGCTTAAGACTGATGCCACTTGTTTCCAGCCTCACTGCTTGGACCTGCTGAGAGAAATTTAAAACAAAAGATATGTTTCTAATGGGGCATCTCCTACTAGGGACCAAAATAATGGAGATATTGTAAGAAAACACTTGAGACTGGCCTATTCATTCATTCTCGTGACAACAAAGGACCCCACTAGGTTCTGGGCACTGACCTAGGTGTCAGGGCAACTCCCTAACTGGGACTTATTTAGCCCTCAGGTCTAATGCTCTATTTCCACCAAGTACCTCCTCCGTCAGCTCTACCTCCATCTGTTCTGTTCCTTCAGCTGCCATTAAGGTCTTCATTAAATATCTGTGATTTAGCTGACTGTAATCATCTTATTCCTACCTTTTAACTTCCCCTAATAGAACTGTTTATCTTCCTTAAAGAAACAGGTATATTGTGGTACATGTTCTATATACACAGTACTTGAGGGCACCGGTTGAGACAGAAAATAAACGTTAAGAGATCATCCCCGTTATCATGGATACTGCATTCATTCTAGTCCTCCTCGTGTGTAGCAGCCATGTGCTTTGGGTGGCGCTGACTCAACTTCCATCCCTCTTGCCACAGACTGGCGTGGTGATGGGCATTGACTCAGGTCCAAGCCAGTTAGTATATGGCATTCTCCCTCACCACAGTGATGGGATCCAGGAATGTCCAATCAGAACCTAGATAAAGAAGTTGCTATGTGGTAGTCACAGAGGCTCCTGCATTCCTCCAAATATGACTGAGGAAGCATTTTATTCTTAAGCCATTTTGAGACTCAGAAGAAAGTCAGAATGAGGAAAAAGCTGATAGAGAAACGAGGCTAAAAATAAATGAAGTAGAAGCCCTACCATGCTTATAGTGTGTACCACTTCTGGATCTTTTCAGTTACATATAACTTAGTAAACACCTTATACTACTTAAACCTAATTGAGATGGTTTTCTGTTAGTTGCAACTGATAGTATCCTAGTAGAAACAGTTACTATTGATGAGCTTACAGTTCAATGGTGGAGATAATGCCACAAATTAAAAAAAAAAAAAAGTAACAATATACAGGAACATAAAATAGAGGCTCCATATGCTATTTTAATTCCTAAGTAAATCTTAAATAAAGCAGGTGAGAATAGAAAACAATTACATATTTAAAAAATATTTTATGAAAACTTAATTACTAAATTTAAGTTATAGTGTTAACTGCTCATAAAAATACAGCATGTCACTGTATTGCATAATTTTAAAATAATCATCAGCTTTATAATCAAAAATAAAAAACGAAGTTGACCGTGTAGATGGTGTGCTTGTAGCAAGAGACTCAGTGTCGTGAATGCAGTACTATTATTCTATTTTGAATAGTCCTTAGTATCTAAGTCTACTCTATTACAGCAGATACATACTAATTTAAGAGCACTAGATAAGAGAATAAATTTGTTGGCTTATGAATTCCATTTCTAGTGTTTATTACCAAGCTGATCAAGAACAAAATATTCAGAATAGTGAACTAGAAGTTCATGGAGGGCTGAACAGGCCTCCTGAATTCTCAGCATTCACACATCAATAGCAGTGACTCTCTAAAATCAGGTAACAATACAGAACTGTCTTTGTAATTTGGAAATAAGCTTTTAAACATGTACTGTGTGCAGAGCACTATGCAGTGAGGAGGATATAGGAAGGGGAAAAAAAACACCCTACATGGTCTTCAAGCACCTTTTCTAGCAAAAGCAGGCACTCATCACAGAGGCATGAAGATGCCAAATTATACTTAAGTTATGGGCAACACAATGAAGTACAACCACATAAAATTTACAAGGACACAGAAAGCAAAGCACTGATACAGGTATGGGGGCTTAATTAGGGAAGATTTTGTGAGACTGACTATTAAGCAGTCTGAAAGGACAAAGATGAAAAAATTTACATAGTGTTTGGCAGTTTATAAAACATTTTCAGAAACAGAATACAATGAATAGGGTCAACTGATGAATAGATACATAAATTCTAAAATTAAAAAATGTAACTAGAAAGAGATAAAGTTCCTGAAGATAATCTGTTGAAGGAAATGGATGCTTCAGTATATCTGCATATAATATTTTAGAGTTTGAAAAAGATGTTATTTAGGTAAATTATTCATATGAAAAACTAAAAATTAATGTTTTGCCAATGTGATCTCATCAACCCTGCTGCATCCTAACCAGTGCATTTTCATGGGACAAAAAAACAGAGGAGTGAGGTGTGGCACTTAGGAACTGGTCTGGATCTCCTCAGAAGCTGTGATTCAAAATGTCAGGACTCCAGATGATCAGTATCTCCTACCTCCTCCACCTTAACTCTCACCCAATTCCTCTTGCTTTCTCCAAAACTTTTACTAAGTGACCTACCAGTTTTAATTCATCATGTGACTTAATTTTGCTGTTGGGACTGGCATTTCAGTTAACCTTATGAGACTATTTCCTGCATTCTGTTAAACTTCAGAAAGCAGTGCTGTCAAAAAGAAAACAATCTCCCCACTAGGCCATCCCCTGCGGAGCAGGGCTCATCCAAGAACTGGGCAGAGGTAACTGCTAAGCAACTCACTTAGATATAAAACACATATCAAACAATTCTATACAAAAACAGGAAGGGAACAGAATGTAAGATTAACATCAGTCAGCAAAGATTAACAATGTTTCTTTTAATTAAATGACGGCATGAACATGTTCTTAATTTTTCTGACAATATTTAGAAGAAGATTCTTATTTACCTGATTTGCACTCAAATCTAAAGGATAAAGTGATATTTCCTCTCAAATACATAAGATGATGCAAAGATATAATTTAGAAAAACACTTTATCAGGAAGCACTAACCCTCTTTTCCCACATGGAGTTTGTGATGCTTTCCAGCCGGACACAGTACTACAGTAACCCATGAGAAGCAAATTGTAAGAATGAAAGGGGATCTAAAGGCATGATAGTTCTTAGTGTGAAGTTGGAGTCTGCGGCAGATGATTACAGGATGATGTAAGCACTTGGTAACTTGCCAGGCTGAAACAAGACAATCTTGTACACACCATTTGTTATTTTGTGGAGTGTGGGCATATACTATCTAATATATGCCTTCTTACCTCCAGTTCACTTTTTATGAAAAAAAAATGAAGATATTGTTGGGACAGAATTTTGATGTGTATACTTTAAGTATGTAATTCATCTTGCTACAGCCTACAAATTTAGGAATTAAAGTACCAACTCTAAATGAATAAACCCAATTTAATGTGACTATTGTTAAAATGTGTTTTCAGTTTTATGGTAACTTAATACCCTGACACAAATGTGACGAAAATGCTTTTGAGCAAACTGCACACTAATGCCCTCAGAAACTTGACAAAGCTAATCTTAATTATGGACCTGTTATCTCTAAGGCAGGGCGTTCAATTATATCAATCTGGCTCCCGTTTCAGAATATCATATCAGCTGAAATAGCGCACTAAAGTGGCTGGAAAGCACTCCATGTTCTTAATACTACTCTTTTAAGGCTATTATTTTGAATCTATTTGGGAAGTTCAACTGACATGCAAAGGATTTTGAAAATTTCTTAAGGATTCTGAAAAATTCATCCAAATCAAGGTTCAAGAATTGGTTTTATCACATTTGACAAATTTTTCATAAAATCTGACAAAGTTTCAGCTCATCATTCAATAAATAAAAATACATTTAAAAAGTCTATAAAATTATG
This sequence comes from Camelus ferus, assembly GCF_009834535.1. Lineage (NCBI taxonomy): Eukaryota > Metazoa > Chordata > Mammalia > Artiodactyla > Camelidae > Camelus > Camelus ferus. The sequence continues at coordinate 21,042,714 of NC_045722.1, read as the reverse complement.
TTATTTATATAAAGAAGTGAATGAGGTTTCTAAAATTTAAGACGACCACAGGTTTTAAAATCACTGATGACATTCTTACTTGACTCAATGGAAATTCCTGTATGATGAACAACATGGATTCTGCCCATTTAGAAACTTATCATCTAAAACAGACAATCATGTGAACCTGCTTCTGTGTTCTCTCTCCAATCTCTCCTGTATGCATAGCCCCAAAGAGGCCACATTTCTCCTTCTCTTTCAGAGACTTCGTGCATTCCCATGGCTTCAACCATTGCCTCAATATGACTCTTAAATCTGTTTTGTGTCTCCTAATTTCCAGTCTATAAGCAACCACTTGGTGGGCACTTTTCCCTGGATACACTGCTGTCATCTCAAACTCAACTTGTTTTAAACACTTGCACTACTGTCAGCCTCCATCACTCTGATCCCCACTTCCATAGAGCTACCAAGCTTTACTATTCTTTTTTTTTTTTTTTTGCCTTTTTCAGTTTCATTAGGTAGAATTATTACAGTTTAACTACACATACACATAATGTATCTAAATACATACATACAGTGTACTGCAAATTTTTTTAGTTTACATGTATGTACTGATCATTGTTTCTAAGAACAGTTTAGAGCTTTAGCTTTTTAAACTTAGTTATCAAAGGAATAAAGCCAACTACAAAATAAGAATCAACAGAATGCAGTAATCCAATCATAAAGGACAGTCAAATGTGTTTACACATAAATTCTCAATGATTATCTCTTCAAACACTGCTTCTGGACAATTTTTTTCTCTCTTTGCCCTCTAGGACTCCAATGTAAAGTATGTTAGGCCTTCTCACTGTATTCTCTAGGTCTTATTCTTCTTTTGAATTATCCATCCTTTTATGACTCAAAAATTTGAGTATTTTTCCTGTCATCTTTTAGTTCACCAATGCTCCCTTTTGCTTTGTCTGATTTGTTATTAAACTCATCCAGTAAATTCTTAATACAATTAATTTTTTCAGTAAAAAAAGTCCATTTTTAAAGTTTCCAGTTCTCTACCAAAATTCTTCATCTTTTAAAAAATGTCCTTGACACAGTAAACCTTGTTATGTTAAACTCAAAGTCTGTATCTAAAAACCCCAGATTCTGGAGTTCCCAGGAGGCTGGTTCTACTGGCCATTTTTGCTGCAGGTTTTCATTTATGCTGTATTGCTCCTGACTATGCCTAGTTAGTATCTCAAGTAGAAATAGTAAGGTCCAGGATGGTGATGCTATTCTTCTAGAGAGTAGCTGCCTTCCCAGGCATCCTGGGGCCCCTAACAACAGACCACCACAACCTGACTCTAAGAAACGGGATGATGCAAACAGGAGAAGTAGCCACCACGAGGGACCGTTTACCTCTGCTTCACGTTACTTCCAGGGCGCAGCTTTCTGGGGTCTCAACCCAAAGTGAGACGAGTATACTAGGCCCTCCTAATTCTTTATGGGCCCTGAACTGTGATCTCTCTGTCCCCTAGGTCTCTGAGGCTGTCACATTCAGCTTCTCTGGCACCCCACCGTGGAAGTGGTTACCACCACCTGAGAAAAAACAGCCGTAAGTGCTAGGCTCACCTCTTTGAGTCTCTGACTTTGTCACTCCCCAGGCCTTGAGCCAATAATTCTTTATTATCTTATTAGCTCTCAAATGCTTTCACGCAGATTTTTAAAATACTCTGCCTAGAATTTCCAGTTGTCCTCAGAAAAAGGGCTGGTCCAAAGGACCAAGTCTGCCCAAATGACCAGTCTTTCCCAAAGTATGTTTTATATGACATTAATTCTGAAAGACGCTTTTTCATGAGAAAAAAAATGGAGGGTTCTATTGTGAACTCACTTTGAATAACCATGTTACATACTAAGTTTTAAGATTCACAAGACAGGTTAGCATTTTAAAGGCTCTGATGTAAATCCAACAGTAAGGAAACCTGTTCAGTTTTATTTAGCACAAGATTTGCCAAACAGACAGGTTAAGTCCTTCTTTTCATATAGTTTCAAGAAACACACTCTAAAAAATGTAAATGAGAAATCATACCCACAGCTTTTAATATCTTTTCTTCTAAATTTCTCATGGAATTTAAAATGTTAAAATTCATAAAGACTTTATTTAGGCATAAAATTCAGTTTAAACTAATTCTTCCAAACTACTAAACCAAAATGGCACCATTGTTGAAAATAAGCTAAAATACATTATCTGACTCTTCCTCACAAAAAATATACTGGTGGGGGGGGGGTGAGATTTATAGCAAGAAACACTTTAAACCCATGTATGCTCTAAGTACTACACAAATACAATTACTTTCATCTGGTTTTGGAAGAGAGTGATATGACTACTCAGTTGAATCTGAATTCTGAGGTAGCACATGTTAAAAAGCAGTTATAACAAAAATGTCATTTAGGATATAATTCAACAAACAGAATAAGCAGAGTTACACCCAGTGCAGGTAAAATAGGTATATAAGAGTATGAATCAGTTAAGAATCAAGACACCCAATCCTGACGTGTTGTAAGACATTTAGGTGCACACTAAGAAACAGATTTATCTCCGTGTGTGTGTACTAATGGAAACACACTTGCAAATAACTAAGCACTTAAAATATTTTAATACTTGAATTTTAAATTTTAATAAAAATTCATGTCCACTAATCATAATCATTGACATGATTACTAACACTGTTAACACTAAACATACTAAAACAGTTGCCTATAACAGGGGAGCAGGGGTGGGGGGAGGAAGGGCATGAGAGTGGAACAGAGGGATAAGAGGGATAAATGAATAACATACCGAGATGCACTGTACAAACCAGTGATGATGAGCCATGATCTGAGGAGTGTAATTAATGTGCCCTTCTACACATCTGAGAGTCTAGAAAGGGGGGAAGAGGCTTACAAAAGAAGAAAAACAAATTAAAAAAAAAAAAAGAAACAGGCTCACATGCAGAAAGTCAAATTAGGATGATGTCAAAGTCTGAGTCTGAAATTACCAAAGGAACACAGAAAACTGAGCAGCAAAGACCAAGATAGATTTACAGCTGCACATCAGACAGGAAAGAACAGTGAAAGAGCTTTAGGGAAGTGTGAAGAGTACCAAAAAAAACTCTCCAAACAAACAACAAACAAACAAACAAAACAACAAGAACTGAAACACTTGTTTGACAGGAGGAAGAACCAAGTTTATGAAAACAAGTAAAAGCAAGGGGAAAACACATTAGAAAACTTCAAATAGTTGAACCCTGTGAAATAAAAATGCTTTTTGAAATAAAACCTACAGCTATTTAACATTAACATTAAATGAAATAGAAATTATTGACTCCAACCTTAACCAGGCTGGAAAGTGGAAGGGAGAGCAAGGTGTATCATGTTGGGGGAATAAAAGCATATGAGAAAATACAATTCAAAAAGGGTATATGGGTTGAAAGTTGAAAAGAAATAAATCATAAATATTAGGAAATACACATAGAAGTATAGCAGCCCTAACGTATAGTTGGTAAGACCTTCATGAATTTTTCTCCATTTAATTACCTCTTTAAAAAGATCTCACAACAGGTCTTACCTGTTTAATTCCATTAAAATAGCAGTTAATAGAGTGGCAGATATAATCAGGCATTTATTCCTACCTTAGTTCACTATATGCTTTGTTAACTTGTCTCAGTGTCTATTTCTTTCTTTCTTATCATTTTTAACTAAGTTATTCAATCACCTCAGAACTTTTCTTATAGCAGAAGGTCTAACATACTTTGTGGAATAAATGGGTTGAATGCATGTAGTTGGGAATTCTTCCTGTAAGTGATCTGTTTTCAGATCCTTGAACACACAATATTTAGAGGGGGAGGGGGGAATTCCTGTCCTTGCTTTCAGATAACAATGATGATAACTTGATTATTACAGACGAAGAGACCAAGATGACTTAATGTGATGGTAATCCAAAGGGATAGTTATGCTTGTGACTTTTTGACATACATGCCATGTTTCTGTAATGTTAAGGTCATAATCTATCTTTACTAGCACTTTAGGGCTGGGCAGACACAATTATGTCATGTGTAAACTGCCAGTCATCTTGGGAGGGGTCTCAAAGTAAAAGAACCAATTTGACAGCAACTGTGACAAAATGTGAATGTTCTACATGTAACTACCAAAACAGATCCTTCAGAGACAAACTTCTCAGTTCTTTCTGTGTCTCTAGAATTGGGCCACCATTTCTTTGTACTGCAATCTCTCTGAAAACATTTCATGCAATTGTAAGATATATCAGTCTGCTAACAATTTAACATTGGTAAGGGCAAGTAACACAGAAAGCTTGAAATTGCCCTCATGTAAAAATTATATTAAGGCAATTTAATTTTTAGAAAAGAACAATATCTGCTATGAAGGAAACAATGTTTACTGAATGAATGAGTAACTGAACTTAAGGCCAAGGTATGATGAATACAACATGGATATGAAAAAATGTTAAGCATCAATGAAAGTACCCTCAAAAGGAAATTAAATAAATACACAAAGGGACATGTCTACTCTAGCCATATATCCCATTTTTCCTCTTCATTGGTATAAACCCTTGTTTGAAGGACAATATTCCTTTTATCTCAGACAGGTTGGATGCCTACAAAGTGAACCAGCAGGAATTCACTCACCCACTGGGCTACTTCCAGCTCCATTTGGCACTGTGAGGTCTGAAGTGCTCAACATCCCACCTAACATCATAGAGAGAAGAGAGGGGACAAGGAATGAATGTGAATTGGCTTTCCTTGTCTGAATGACAATGAACTGAAAAGAGGTAACCCTCACTCCATCCCTAAAAAACATAAAAATAAAAACCAGCCCAGTCTGAACTTGGTGTTAATGTGTCATATACACACAGGCACTCACCTATCAAGCTCTGGACATGCCCGTCTTCTTGTGTATCAATTCCAAATAGTACATATTGATTAGAATGGGGGCAGTGCTAATGGAATGCTATAAAATCTAGGACTTAGGGAGAGGAGACACTGCATTACACAGAATAATGCAGTAAATGTACTGCAAACTTCTGCTGAATTAATGAATGAATCAGGCAGGCAGAGTCGCGTAAAAAACATTCTAGCTCCATTCAAGTGAGTCTATTTCTCCATATTTTTTACATGAATGGCTCACACTCAACTTTAAATCTTTGCTTGTGATATCCTCTCTCAGTAGGCTTTCTCTTGGTAAGGAAAACTTAGAGATGGCAGGTCCTCTGTGATGTTCCTCTATGCCTGATTCAATGCCAGAGCCACAGATTTTCAAAAAAAATACTTTAAAATGGAGGCAGTTATGTAGTAGTGACTCTTGATCATCAAAGCAATAAAATTAAGAGTAGCAGAGTAAGAAACTGTTTATGTTAGCAATTAGTCCTTTCATCCTTTTTGTTAAAGAACGGGCAGGATAAGTATCACTACGTACCTGCACTGCCAGTGCTTGGTGGTCTCTGAGGGGCTCCGGGGGATACATTTCTGTGCAGCGTGGCTTGAGGTGGGGAGAGCATGCTTGAATCTGCCAATGTTGAGCTGGCTGCCAAAGAGGGGGACACGAGTGAACTCCCTGGGTTAGTGTAGGACAAAGCATTAGGGCTGGTCACAGGGACTGTGACAGACATTGAGAAGTTCTGAGGCGGCAAACCAGGCTGTAAATAAAGAACAAGGAAGAGAAAACTGTTAGTTTCATTTTCATCTATATTAATTTAATAACTTACAAACTTTATTTTGATAAGGTAACTTAAGGTACTAAAAGTAGAGGATAGGGATAGGTTCTTACTAAATCAATTTGCCGGTTTAAACTATTTTCTTTAAAATTATATTTAAACATAAGAATGTTTAACATGAACATATTCAATTTCATTTTTTATATATTAATACATATATACTAGTATAATATATATATTGTATACTTCAAATATTCAGAGAGATCAAAATTAGAGGTCAGAACCTGATGTTAAAGTTTTGTTGTGGAATTGAGACATTACAAAATATATCACTGCTATTAAGCAAGCTTAAATTAACATTTTAATGCAAACTAGTTTAGTAACATTACATTTCTATTGGGAGATTCCAAATACAACAAAAGGGAAAAAGTGTGTACACATATTATAAACTTCATACATCAAATCTGGAACATTATAAACAAGCCCTGGTCTGATTTAACTGACTAACATTCTTAATGGACAAAACTAAAAAAAAAGAAAACAAAAATCAAGTTATATACATAGCATAATGCAATCTCAATGTAATAAAAATGCAAAAAATAATCTAAATAATAAAATTAACTACTGACAAGCTATCTTTAAATTGCTTAAATATTAAATTACAAATATTATAAATGCTATCTTCTTTTCCTCCAAAATATTCCATACTCCCTTTAAAATAGTATTTTCTATTTTCCTCTTGCATTTCCTCTTTAGACCACTTACAATATACTCGTTAACCATGATACATAACAATCCTCTTTATAATTTAAAGTGAGAGAAAAAAAATTCCTCTCCTTACATTTTAAAATAGTGATTTGCAAAGTAAGGTAGCATTGCTAATTCAAAGTTGGAGGAATATAAGTAACTTATGTACTCTATTCAACAGTTTATTTCAGGTTGAAAATTATAATTCATTAAAAGGCATAAAACAATAGACATATGATAAACTTTCAAAAGTAAAGCGATTTTATTTATAAATGTTTTTGCAGCTTAACACTAACTGCAAGATCACCGAGATCCATGTGAGGTCAGAAGGGATTTTATTTTCTTTTGTTTGCTGTTGTTTTGTTTTTTAAGAATGGTATTAGCACAAAAATACCTCCTTAAATCTGTTTTTCATGAGATTCTTATTTATAGCATAAGGCAACTTTCAAGAAAAAAAATCCGTGATGCATACTTTAACGCACAGTTGTAAGAGAGTTAACTCTGACAACGAAGCAAGTATCAGCATTGGAACCGATTTGTTCCATAAAGCCTACAAATCACACAGAGCTAGAAAAATCAGATCCAGAACAATTGTCCTAAGTAGTTCTTCTCTGAAGAACTATCAAAGCAGCAGGAACTCAAAGAAGTACTGTTTCACTACTATTAGATGGATGAGCATGGAAAAATTTTAAACCAACTATTTGTTTTGCAACCAGTTTAAGAACATTGCTTCCTTAAATTAAAATCGAGCCAAGGCTCTCTTCCTCAATACCTACAGTGTAAGAAAATGACTTTGCAGGTATTGTCGAAAAGTTGTTTTGGGACATTTACAGAAAGCCAAATAGTAAGCGACTATTACAGCAACTATACAAAATAATTAAAAATAATTTTGAAACACCAAATTTTGTAATAAATCCAGTCACTTTATAGTCTCAAGATCTACTTAAGTACATGTAGTATTTTTAAAGGTCATAAGAGGGAGAGCAAAAGTCTCACGTGCACCCTATACTTAACATGGAAATTTAAAGCTGGAAGGGACCTAAAAACTATGTGAGCCAACTCACTCACTTTACAGATAAAGAAATTGGAATCCAGGATGTTTAGGTGCCCTATTCAAAGGTATAGTAAAAAGCTGAGTCAGGATTAGGATGCTTTCTCTTCACTACTAAGTTTAAGACACTGAAGATGTACTACCATAAGATCTCCAAAATTTTATTCTGAAGTTCTATAAAACCAAAAGAAATTAATAAACTCCTTCCCCCCTTTTGCTTACTGTTGCCATCACCCACTGGGAAAATAAACAAGATGCATGGTCAATCTCTTCATGCATAAGATAAAAACACAAACCATTCTTTAGTACTCACTGCGATTTTATGATTCCGCATCATATTATCAAATTCCTCATTAATTTTTTTATATTTTTCTTCTGTATGTGGCGTTAGCACATAGGAAGTATCAGGGTCTGGGCTGTCGCACCCTCTGTGTTCCTTCTTGTTCAGAGCCTAAATAATGAAGTTAACAAAAAGGATCAACAAATAAAAAGTAGAGGTAAAGTAAAAGTACTTACAGGGCCTCGTTTGAAAATAAAATCACTATCTTCATTTAGTTTGCTGAATCTGTCCTCCGAGAGTGGACTGTGCTCAAAGTAATCGTCAGCATCAGGGCTCTCACAACCATTAAGGCCTTTCTTTCTTAAAGTCTGAAATACAATTGGAAAATTCACACACAAATGATACTAACTTGCCATGATTTTTTTTGTAAAATTTATTAAGAGAGCACAGACTGAATGAACTGGGTTATAAAAGAGCCACTGAAATGGTTTTAAATGATCACAAACATACTCTAATTCTTCAAATACAGTAAACCTTAGATATAAGCAAAATCATGATCCCATTATACATGAAGAGATAAGGAATATTCACAGATTTGTATTCTTCCTTTCCATACTTCCTAGAGAATACTAAATAACTCACTGTTCTGACAGTTACAATTCAAATCTGGTTATAGCCTGATCCAACACACCTGTTAGGGCCAATGAGTATAAGAACTGAAATACAAATGTATCAAAATGATGCTTTGGGAAGTTACCATAGTACCTTTATAAAATGAATATTTCAGCAATTTCATCTACTGACATTCCTTTCTTCCTGAGAGTTCAACTTATTCATAAGAATAGGCACAACACCCCAATAATTTCATTCCTAATTTGTTCTTAAGAACTATCATTTTCATACATAACTCTGAAGTAGAAAAATTCAAATACCTATTTATATATGACAGAAAGGACTCTTTCCTATGCAGAATGTACATATTGTTAGAGACTTCACATATCTTTAAAATCTGTATTAAAAACTACATCAGCATAATCTTTTCCACACTTTGCTAACTCTTTCTAGAGAGCTCCCTCATGGATTGACCTGATCCACTGAATTGACTTTGTGGAGAATTTTGAGTGTCATCAAAGTATCCCTGACATCACACTGACTCTTTTTTTCTTATTCTGGGATAGAAATATAGTGAATGGTTGGTTTTATGATTTTTAATTTTTTAAATTAAAATCATCACAAAAGGACTTGTCTAGCATTTAAAAGCATAAAATTTAAAACCTAGGGCTTAACAATCTATGGAATATTAATTCACTTCCAGAATGTCTAAATTTTAAAAAATGCTGATGGATCTTATTTTAAAGTAGAATTTTTAGGTTTCAACAACTTAGCTAGCTGTGAGACTTGCTGATTTTCCAGGCAACTACAGAGAAGCTTTATGAAGTTAAATTTTTTCAAGTAAGCCTACCTGTCAGAGCTTGTTTAGTTAAGAAATGTTTGCACAATAGACTAGTACTAGATGTGTGCATTTACAAGTGATTATATTAGATTTAAGGAATATTTTTAAATAATTCATAATAACAGATCTCAGTGTCCTTTAAAACATCATTTATAATAATTATGAATGCTTATTTTACTCATTTCCTCTTGAGAGAAGCAAAAGGTAAACACACAATACATTAAGGTTTGAGATTTTTTTCCTTAATTTCTCTGAAGTTCTTTAAAATTTCACTTTACTCTATTTGATTTTTTCCTTGCACGTTTAAAGACATAAGAAATCATTGGTATAGATATGTTAGCCTCTCGATTACTTGGCATGTGCTACGAATCCCACACACAATGCCTGAAACCCCCACAACATAATCACTAACCATGAGCACACAGCAAACACTATACCTACTTCCCCAACACTGGCTCCATGGCTCTGAGTTCTATGAGTCTAACTAATCACATAGACTTTTATATGTACTCAGCCATGAAAGGTCCTGTTGTTTAGAACTGAAGGATGGAGACATGTACCCTCCCCCATCCATGGTGGCAGCAAGGTCTGCTTGCCAACTCTGCATCTTGCTATCAGCAGTGAAGACATTAACACTCAGAATACTGGAACACAATGAACTTTTATAACCTACACAGCTCTAGATACAGAACAAAAACAGTAGGTGCCTACACACAGATTTTATCATAAAGTTGATTTATTCTAGCCTGAAATCTCTAGGTATTTTCCCCTCATATTTATATATTCTAAGACTAGGTAATTCATAGTCTTGCTCTTCCACTAACAGCAATCACCAAGTATGTCCCTTTGAACATTTAAAAATTGCACAAGAGAAGAATATGGCTTTAGTTTAATAATCACAAAACTTTTTTATTCTACAATGGTAGGGTTAACCCTATTTGTACTCATGAGGAAGAACAGTGCTCTCGTATCTCTGGCTCTGCAAACCCTCACTTTAGATGGGGTTCCTGTCACTGTGAGAGAATTTAGGAGGCTGTATCAGCCCTGCAGATAACAAGTTAATGTGCCTCTGCAGGATATCCAACTTGTGTCTTCTTATCACCACAACATGGAGGGTTGTTGTGAGCACCCAACTACCATAAAAAGACTTTTTCTGTCTTCTTTATCATTACCACATAGCATAATAGTAAAAGTTCCTCCTCTGTCACTGGTACTAACAAGTGGAATGCTGTAATCTATTAACAAGGCCAAGCGAGGCATATAAGAAACAGGCTAGCTTCAGTTTTCTCACGTGCTTCAAGTTAGCCACAATAAACACTTGCTCAGTGAAGAAAACACTGTCTGAAAGGTCTCTCTGAGTGAGGAATCTGCTTTTAAGTGGGAAAAAATTCAAGAGTATTGGCACTGTGTGCTTACTCTATGGCTATTACTGATGATTATACTGTCCCATTCCGAAGTAAATAGGACTTTAAAAGTACTTTATTCTTACACATGTGACTGACAGTTTTTCAGTGCCATTACGGCAAACTTAAGGGGAAAACTCAATTGTGCCAAAATAGTTTCACATTTCAGTGGCATATACCATTGAAGTTAATTTATCCCAGTTGCTTTTCTTAAATAATTGTATTCTGAAACACACATTATAAATTGCTAAAGGGATCTGTTGTGATCAACAACTGAGGTATTAATCAACTTAAGCCGACCTGATACAACCTGTTCTATGTCCAGTGTTAGTCAGTGTTCCAAACACATTTAAAGATTCTCGCTAGCAAGATTATGTACATGAAATCATAAAATTAATGCACCAAATTTTCATCAGTCCATATCTATAGAAGACAGAAAATTTATTTCTGGAGAGTCAGTTAAACATCTTTGAAGAACAAATACTTCTACTTGTCACAATAAAGTTAAATTCTATTACGATTTTAATGGCTTTTCTTTTTGTGATCTTGAGCCAATTCAGTCAAGGTACTTTCTGCATACTGTCATTTATGGTACAAAATATAGGTTTTAAACAATGGATGCCCTTCGCTAACATTTACCTTCAACACAATGTAAAGACAAAATGTGAAAGATTTTTCAATGAATCAAAAAGTAACTGCTAACTGTCTTTAATGGAAACTATGCATTGATTAGGACACATCCTTCCAGGCCATCTGATTCTATGTGGTTTGTGCCTGTCTTCAAGCTATTTCACAACTTTGTAGATATAGAAGTTAATCTGTAGAAAACTGATAGTAAAGCAAATAATTAGTGTTTACAGACACGCAAATAGATTCTGTCTGGTGGAGATTCAACTGACTTCTTTCCTCACTGTGGAAGATGTTAGTTTTTGCATCTATGAAGCAAATTAATTTTGCCTTTTTGATGGGCTTATGGATTGTCTAATCTTTGGACTTACCCATTAACCAGCTGCAACATTTTTTTGGTTTCCGCAGTAATTAGTAAGTTAAAACCTTTGACTTATGTTCATTTTATATCTGTCTGAGAGTCATGATTTTACTTTTTTCGAAAAAAATTGTTTAACAGTTGTTAAGAATGACACTACCCTTGACTCATGATTCATAAGGATCTAAACTCAGGGGGAAAGATTTCCTAGTAACACCTGTTAGGATTTAGTATTAGATTGATTATTGGTTTTTAAAAGAAAAAAGCAATGTGCTGTTATTTAAAATTTTTGAAAATATTTGATAATCTGATTAATGATCTGTATTAATTTATTATGGTTCAAGATTTGGAGATACTATGTACTATATATAAAATTAATAGACAAGTTTCTTCTCCATAGCACAGGGAACTATATACTCAATACCTTGTAGTAACATATAATGAAAAAGAATATGAAAACAAACAAACAAAAATTACGGAAGTACAATCAGAGGAGGATTATGACCCTTCAGTACTCTTCTTCAAGAAATTAGGAGAAAATCCTTAATTCTTGTGACAATTCATAAATGGAATATTATTCATATCAGAGTATTAAGAGTGTAACATCTAAAACTGCAAACCCCATATTCTTAAAACAGAGTTCCTCTCCATCTGAAGTTAATGAGTTCTAAAGTAAAAATCAAGCTATTGAGGAAAGAGTGGTTAGTGCTTTACCTGAAAGCATTTCCAGGGAAAAAGGATTCCTACATCACATCTAAGCTTTCTCAACCGGAAATGCCCAAATTAAACTTATAAGAGAAGGTTTTGTTTTTGTTTTTTGGCATTAATTAAATCAGTTTTACCCAAATAAAGAGTAACTTAAAGCCTTCTACCTACTAATTAAAAGACTTCATTGGTAGGAAGGCTCATAAGTTTAAAATTTTCACACCAACTTAAGGAGAAACAGTGAAAAACTGAAATTAGGAGGTATCCTGGCTAGAACCTCCACTGCGGTTATATCCATCTTTATAACTTTGACAAGGCTATTTTACTAATCTGTAGAGATAAATGTTAGTTTAAAACTATCAGAAAACTGATAGTTAACTGCAAATAATTCCTATTCATAGAAGTTGTTTCCTGTGGAATGTCACTGATTATCACCTTGTGAATAGTGACCAATTTTGCTTGCATTTATAAATTCATTTTAGCATTCTTTAACTATTGCTGTTATTAAATAAAATCTTTGATACATGTTCGTTTTAAGGAGGCAAGAACAATGATGTCTGGTCTTTTTTTCTAAGTATATCCAGGTTTTCCTTTACACAATAAACTTAACAAACATATTTCAAAATAAATTAAAAATTAGAGGCAACTAATTTTAAATAGATTTCTTCTAGCTTATATTCTCTCATCAGCACAAAATAACGTATTTAAAATTTAAGACATTTATTCTCCATGGAAATTATATATACACATATATGTATATATAAAATATATTATGTACAAATACATGTACAAAATCTTTGGTATTTGTTTATGAAGGAATTTAGTATTCAGGATATTTTTATTATAAATATATTTAAATAAATATTTAAACTATGTGGAGTCTGAAATAAGAACTGGTATAAATCCCAAGGGACTGGCATAAGACATGCTACTAATTTTTAGATTCAGGAGTCTATACTGCCTGAGTGTTTACCAGAGCCCATGTCAGACAAGACTGCATTTTTAACTACTGCCAACCAAGAATTGAAATATTCTTTAATATAACTCAATTTTACAATAATTGTCAAATTCTATTTCAAATATAATCACAGCACTTAGAAGTGAAACTGTGGAATTAAAAGTAGTCAAAAGGTGTATATGCATAGTTTTAAAATGTACAATGAGCTCATCAACTAAACCAACCCTCAACATCACCGCCCACCATACATCTCCTTTCTGTGAAGCAGTGAGGCAGCAGATGCTCCACAAATACAGGCTGAGTGGATAATCTGCAGCTGGAGAATAAGGTGTAAGTGAATACTTGTAACATAAAGGAATAATATATCTTAAGTTTCTTGGGAACTGGGGGAAAAGGACCAGTTTTAATACTTCTAATTCTTCCTAGACACTTTGAAAGCACATAAAAACGTTTAGTTTTTTTTAAAACTGTGAAACATACATAAGGAAAAAGACATCGAAATTTACGTAAAATTCAAGAATTATAAAGGGAACAACAATAATTCTAATCAGGTCAAAAAAAAAAAAAAAAGAACAAAAAACAAAAAGGCCAGAACCAGAATCCTACATATTTCCCTCAATCACACAACTCTCCCCTCCCTCCTCTATAGGTAATACCATCCTAACTCTGTGATGAGAAGTTTCTGTATTTTCTTTGTGTGTGTGTATGTGTTTGTGTGTGTGTGTGTGTGTGTTGTGTATCTCACTAAAAATATAATTTAGCTTTGCTCATGTGTTACTTTGGCCTCCTTCATTATAACTTATTTTTATAGTATCACTGTATACGGTTGCATATAGTTACGGTTTGTTCATTTTCACCGAATATTATATTGCATGAGAAAAAAGCTGCATATCCTTTCTACTGCAGATAGGTATTAGAGTTGCTTCAATCTTTTGGCTATTATGAAGATGGTGTTATGCACATTTTTGTAGACACAGTTTACTGCATAGCTGCACACATTTCTCTAGGGTAGTCTTAGAAGCAGAATTTAGTATCCAGTTATACTAGATGATGCAAAACTGTTTTTTAAAAAGTAGTTGTATTAACGTACATTTCTACCTACGAGGATTTAATTTGCATTCCCTTGATTACTAAGAAAATGCAGCACATTTCATAACTATTGGCCATTTGGATTTTCTCTCTTTTGTGAGGTGCCAAGTGTTCTAGCATTCTGCCAATTTTCCTATTGAGTTGTTTGTCTTTTTTTTAATTGCTGTATAGTCATTCTTTTATTTGTAATCAACATAAGTCCTTTGCTAATTTTATGCACTGTAAAAATCTTTTCCCATTATGTTGCAGGCTTAACCCTTGTCTTTGGATGAAAACAGGTTCTTAATTTTAGTAAAGTCAAATTGCTCAATTTTTTCCCTTTGCAATTATCCTTTATAGTAGTAATATTTATGTCTTGTGTAAGAAATCCTCCCCTACCTCAAAATCATGAACATATTCTCCTGTATTATATCCTACAAGCTTTGTAATTTTGTCTTTCATATTTAGGACTATAATCTTCCTGGAGGTAGATTTTGTAAAAGATATGAATAGTCACCTTCTTAGATATATATCCAACTGTCCCAGGACCATTGCTTAAAGAGTTTCTTTCCCTCACTTTGATTTGAGATACCATATTATCTACATAGGTGCATGGAGCTTCTATTTCCGAGTCCTCTATTACTCCATTGACATGTTTGGCATTTGCTGTTTGTGCCATTGCCACAGCATCTTCATTACTACAGCTTTAAAATTAGTCTCAATGTATTGTAGTGCAAACCTTCTCACCTTGCTATTCTGCTATTCTTCAGAGTGTCTTGTCTTCTTTTCCTCTGAAATTTCCTTATATATTTCAGAATCAGTTGCTGAATTCTTAAAAAAATAATTTCTTGGAATTTCAACTGGCATTTCCTAACTCTATAAAGATTATTTATGCAGGATTGATATATACAATATTGACAATTCCAGTCCATGATAAAAGGATACTTTGTTAGATCAACCCTGCATTCCTAGGGTAAATCCAACTTAGTCATAATTTATTATCCCTTACATATACTGCTGGATTTAATTTCTGTATTAGTTAGCATAAGTGATGTTAGATGCTTTATGATGGATGCTCAATGATTTTGAAAGGTTATTTGAAGATTTCTGATGCCTACAATAAAGTGCCTTTCTTCAAAAAGGATATATACATTTGCTCCACCCAAGTAACTGGCACACTAGATTTTCTTAGACTTTTTGTGTTATCTGACTTTGGCCTGCGATTCTTCACAATGCTGGTACTTGCTTTAGAACACCTCACAGATAGGCTCTCTTTCTTACTTTTCTTCTCTTTTGCACAAAAAAACTCTCTTTGCAATCCTTGTAAGTAGGGAAAAGGCAGTGGGCTCCCCTCTGACTGAAGTCCCACCATATAATATGGAAGGCAATCTATCAGACTCAGAGACCTACAAGTAGTAACTGTCCCCTTGCCTCTGAATCACTAAAACTTCATGAAGCTTAGTTTTTCAACTGTTTTATTCAGATGGGCAAATGAGTCAGTGTAGCCAGAGTGCTAAACAATTCTTTACCTTTTAGGTTCCAATTTTTTCTTAGATTTTGGCCTGGCATATCCCTTAATAGCTCTCTGATGTTTAAAAAAAAATTTCTGTACAATTCATCTAGCATTTTTAGTTGGCTTCAGTTAAAGGGTTGGTCCAGATAACCTGACTCAACATTACTGGGGGGAAAAAATTAACATTTTTAGGAAAAAATGAGCCAAGAATTTTCTAATGACATCCACATAATTGGTTTTTTTTTTTATTTTTTTGCTTCTTAAGTTAAATACAGTAAAGAATTCCACATTTTCCACAGAGTTCCACCATCAACTTCCCCCAAAAGTTAAACAGAGATACCATACAATCTAGCAAAGATTATAAACCTGTGAGATACCCAAGAGAAATGAAAATGTGCCATACAAAAACTTGTACACAAGTTTTATAGCAGCATTTTCACAACAGTCAAAAAGTAGAAACAACCCAATGTTCCTCTGTTGATAAATGGATAAGCAAATGTGGTATATCCACACAATGAAATACTATTTAGCCATGAAATGAAAAATGAATACATGCTATTATATGGATGAAATTTGAAAACATCTGCTAAATCAAAGAAACCAGATAAAAAGACCACATATTGTGTGTAACTCCAGTAGAGGCAAATCCATAGACACAAAGAAGTAGATTAGTGGTGGCCAGGATGTGGGGGAAGGGGGATTGGGAAATAATGCTAATGGGTACCAAGTTTCTTTTTGGACTGATGAAAATGCTTTGGAATTAGTGTTCATGGTTGCACAAACTTGTGAGTGTACTAAAAACCTCTGAATTGTATAATTTAAAATGGTGAATTTTATGGTGTGTAGATTATATCTCAATAAAAAGATGGAGAAAGTTAATCTCAAGTATGTCTAAAGTATCCACTGTGGTAGCCACTAGCTACACAAAGTTGCCTCACTGAGCATTCAATGTCACATAACAATAAAAGATATCTGAGGCAATGATCTATAAAGATATCAGGTAATATGAAAGCACTTTATGCAAGTTACTGAAAACTGTGGAAATGTTTACTATGATTGTGAATAATCATCACAATGGAATTTATACCTATTGAGTCCTATACCCAGGTACCAATGAACAGAACTAAGTAAAACAAAAGCCAATAGAGTCTATGAAAACAACTTTAATTATACCCCAAAAGAAACTGGAGAATACAACTTCCCCTCTCTGAATAATTTTCTTTTATATAGCAGTCATTTATTCAGATGAACATAGCTGATGAATGGTATCTTTAAAAAAGAAAAGAAAACAAAAGAAAAGAAAGAACTGTCTACGGTTAAACAATACAGTCTGCTCTACCATACTGTATTTTTGGATGTAAATTAGCTCATATGAAACTGGTAAAGAGGGAATGATGTCAGTGTAATAAAGAAGTAACTTTGGTTCCCTGGTGATTTTTCCCTAGGAAAGGGGAGCCAGGAAAGAGGAAATAGCAGAAACAACTTTCAGCAGGAAAGGAAAGGCCTCCTGACAGCAGGAGTATTTATTTCTCATACTTTGTATCAGTGCTTCACAGTATGGCAGCCACTAGCTAGCTTAAACTAAAAATTCAGTTCCTTACTTGCACTAATCATATTTCAAGTGCTCATCACCTACACTACTAATGGCTACCATACTGAACAGCATAGTAGAACATTTCCATCATCACAGAAAGTTCAATAGTGCTGCTTTCAATGATGCTATGTACAGATGTTAAGTTCTTCAGGCTGCCACTCTCAATATGAAGAAGCCAGAATCAACAAAATTGATGCCTGTGAAAACACAAAAACTGAAGCCCACTTCAACAGTCGAATCTCTACCAAACTGCTGTATTTTTTTGGTATGTAATATAAAAAATATCCCTGTTTTAAAGACTAGTTTCAGCCAGGTCTACTGTTGCTTGTGACCAGAAATAACATAACTAATACAGAATAGTTTTAAAATGTTTTCACATACATTATCCTCAAAACCCACAAGGTTTAGACCTTTCATACTGCTTTCTCTTCTGATACTGAGCTTAGTACTGGTACCAGAAACTTTCAGTAAGTAACCAATTAATATGGCTAAGAAATGCTAATTATAATACTAATTATATCTGAAATATCAAATAATCAAATAAGATTTGAGAATTATAATACTTTTCAAACACCTAAATATCCACCTAAACCTTTACTTTTTAATTGTCCTTCAAAACATAACTGGTAGGTTTTTTACAACCCAAAGTAACAGAACAATTTTTAAAAACTTAATTCAACTATAAAAATGTGGAAAATAGCAATGAAAATATTTTGATTATATAATATTATGGGATAATCCTATATAAACACTGGTGGCATAAAAAAGCAAACTAAATTCGAAAATTCATGCACAAATACTAGTTGATATTTCTAAGGTCTTTTTGTAGAACATAATCATTTTTGAAGTTTTCAAGATAGATTCTAGAAATAACAACTCAAGCCCAGAAATTACCACAAAATACTAACTAGTTATATGAAAAGAAAATTTGTTCAGAACCAAAGCATAAGAAAAATATTCTCCATTGAATTACAAGAAGTAAATTTCAGTATGAATAATCAAGCTTTGGCACATTCGCTAAGACTCAAGCATATAGGTTATTTATCAATTTTTAAAAATCACTAACATTTTAAAAACAGTATTAAAGTTTACCTTCTGGTGTTCTACTGCTAATGAACTAAAATAAGATCTATAATATTCTTTGACTAAACAAATAAATATAGTCACATACCAATGTGCTTACACATGTAATAATATTCTTTACAGAATAGCCTTAGGATACACAAGGATCAAAGCACATATTAAAAGTTGTAAATCAACCCATCAAACAAAACCCTAGATAATTATAAGGTATATTTACTTTTCCAAAATATAAGTAGTTCATACTACCATTTGGAATTGTTTACAGGTACAGCACTGATTGCATAACTGTAAATTAAAAAGTAGAGTTATGACAAATGCCAAGAAGATCTCTCTCTTTAGACACTCCAGATCCCTAAACAGTTTCTCCCAGGACTAAGCTATAAAAATAACTTCAAAATAAATATAAAATCTGTTAACTATCTCCTTAATTTTAAAGTATGTGTCTGAATGGCCTGGTTAAAAAAAAATGCATGTCTTCATTAGATACCTTTATATAAGAAAACTGAAATATCACTATAGATATATCTCACTTTTCAGGCATACCCAGAACATTGTTAAATACGGTAAATACCCTCATTTTTTGCTCTAAATGAGCTTCCAGCTCTAGTAGTAGTTTAACATTTATATGCTGAATGGTTAACATCTGGTGGAAAACATCAAAATCTTGGGATTCCAAGCATCTTGAATCCATACTGAAGTGTATCTAACAAACAGACTTCTGAGGTAAGATAATGTAATAGCCAACATGTCATCTTCTTAGGAAAACAGAAGACATATGGCCAGCTACCACCATATTACCAGTGTCTAATACAATGCCTCATACATAGTATGATAAGTATCAGTGCAATAAATTTAAAAATGAAGAAATAATGCATTATATTAAATACTTTTATCCTCTTCTCTTCCCTTCTCTTTAACCCCAATCAAGAAGGTTACAATGCAATTCTAACAGAATTAATAGCTTGGGGAGTGCAAAATAGTCAGTAAAACTCAAGCAGCTGTTCTATTAGGCTCCTTCAATAGCCACCCAAAGCTTCAGGAGAAAGTCAAGGGCATTACACATCTCTTCAGAATCTGGTTTACTTCTCAGGTCTTAGCTATTTCCACTCTTCACACTACACTACAGCTATACTTAGCAGATTTTAACTCCATACGATATTTGTGCTATGTCTCATTTCTTCCTTTCCACAGAAGTTGCCCCCCTAACCTACAACATCCTTTCTTTTAACCCCTTTTCCCTCGCCAACCCTATCCTTTAAAGGACTCAGGTGATGGTGTCACATCTAGAGAACATTTTCTCTGACCAGTCTCCCAATTCTCCTTCTTCCACTGGTCAAAAATTTGGTAAATGTATCAAAGAACTTCTAGAGAAAAAAGAACAACTTATCTAAGTACTAGACACTCAATCCATGACACACAGGGACATAAAAAGGACACAAAGGTATTCATCAATAACCACAAGAAATGCATTACAGAAATGTGAGCTATATTATAAAGTGATACATGTATCATCCTTTTTATCTATGAACTCCTGTTTATAAATCAACACCATCAATCTCTGATGGAGAAAAACCTGACCTCAAGAAAATAAAAAGCACATGTAGAGATGCATTGTTCCTTATAGAAAGCACATAAATGAAAATCAATATTGTATGATAAATAATAATATTCAAATACACAGTAAAATGGAAATAGTAAAACTGAAATTGCAAGAGCTATGGTGACTGCTGTGTGAGGTGATGGTGCAGGACATGTGGGAAGAGGAGGAGAGCCATGAGGATTGCGTGCCTCACCCTGTGAATCACCATCCTGCTGCTTCAGGCTCTGTTAGGAATAAAAGAGCAAGGCAGGGGGCTGGAGGTGGAGGGAAGCTTTGTCTTGTCTTCAGGTGTTTCATTATTTTTTCCCTTTCCCTGCCGCTCCACTGCAGCCCTGTAAAACATTAGGCAAGCCTCTTAAACACTCCCTGTCTGTTCCATTCCTCATCTGTAACATGGGGAGAAAAAAACCAACTGGCTCAAAAAGGCTCTGTGAGGACTTAATACTGTCAGAAAACCTAAACACAGTCACGCCTCCAGTTCTATAACTAGTTGATCTCAGGAGACAAAAGTCATTTATCTTTCTTTTTTGCTCAACTGAGAAACTGGAGTCCATCTCCCCACACATTCCCGCCAGCCCCATTAAACACACTCAAAGAAGTACATGTAACTACACAGAACGGAATCAAAAGGTTACCCATTAAAAATGTGTTCCCTAGTTTGCAATTCACACCAATATCAGCATACTATTTTCAACTGCTCTTTAGAAGGTCTTAAAAGTTTCAATTTGTGGTTGCTCACTGCTTGAAATTATTTCAGAGGATAGATACTCTTAGGAAAAAGCCGGATAAGTACCGCCAAGAGACTGCATTGTTAACGTGAAGCTTTTAGTTTCCCTGCACTTAGGACAAGTTAACTCAAGTTAATACAAGATTGCTTAGACCTCATCTCAAAAGGTTCTGATTCAGCAGGTCTGAGATGGGGCCCAAGAACTTAAGATCAGTAACAAGTTCTCTAGTGATGCTGATGTTCCTAGTCAGGGCACCACACTCTGAGAACGAACTGATTTTAAATAACGTACTCCTTAGCATGATCACTTTTACTACCAGCTGTTTTTTAAATAATTGATAGATGCATCTTATATTGATTCCCTTCCTTTATATCCCTTCCCTAATATCTTCCTTTCTTTAAGATATTATTTTCAAATTCCATTGTAATTTGAGAGCAGGGAGGAACTATTAAGACTCAAAAAAGCAGATTTTCTCTCCCTTTAGAATCTAAATTATCAGTCTTATTTCATTTATCACTGTGCCTCAACTTCCTCAACTGTGAAATGGGGACAATTAGAGGGATTCAATAAGATAATATAAGTAAAAGCCCTTGGAAGAATACCAGGTCACATTAAATACTTGATGAATGTTATATATTATTCTTATTGCAATTATCCTCATTCATTTTCTGTTTATTATTGAGGAAAACTTGTTCATGTTTGCTATGTTATACATGACCGGTGTATGTATAAAATCTTATCCATTTATGGTAAAATGTTCCAGAGCACCGATGGATATGGTAAACTGGAGAGCAAAGGAAGGGGATAATGTCAAAGATCCAGGTTCTAATCCCTGTTCTGCCACTAAATTGCTACATGACTCTGGGAAAGTTATTTAACTGTAGTCTCAGTTTCTGCTTCTGAAAAAGCTTATCTTAAATATGAAGATCAAATGAGATAATGCAAGTTAAAAAAATTTTTAAATACTTCAGTATTCCTGTGGTGAAGAAAATACCTCTATTTGGGAACAGTTCACAAGGTGTTAATAAGAGAGATAAATGGCCCCTGTACATCCTTAAATGACAGCATAATGATCTAAATCACCACGTAAGATATTTACTGAATATTCTCCAAAGCCACCAAGTCACAGCTATTTTAAATATTATGAGTAGAAATATTTAATATTTCAAATACCATTGCAACATGAAAGAAAAAAGTGAGTACAAAAGTAATCTTAGGTGTTTTTTTGTGTAGCAGATGCTAAAATTCTCTTTTCATGCCTTTAGCATAACTTTCATTTTAATGCCAAAACCTTCTATTGGTTCTAGGATTTTATTTAGTATAAATTCAATGTATATACACATCCGTATGAATAATGGTGACTAATCATATTGGTGATTTTCATTTCTAGTTTCTAATACTCTAGGATATATCTAATGGTCTTAAAAAATTACATAATACAGTTCACAAGTTTTTAAATCTTAGCTTACTGAAAAGAAAATTGGGGAGTTAATAACATTTTCTTTGTACATTTCAATTAAATGACTACTTTTTGTAGGACCAATCAAAAGTCTGCCACCTGTTTTTGTGTCAGTGCTTACCAACATGAAAAAATACATGTATCTTTGATGTCTCCTAATGAACTATAAGAAATAAGGTAGTAAAACTCATTTTTTGTACAGAAGATACTCCTGAAAAGCAGTATGCAAACATTTTCAAATAAGATATCATTTTAAATACAGCAGTGATACTCTCTATTTCAAAGAAATCCAGTTATGAAGTCTCTTATAAAGTTTATCTCAATGACAATCTCCTAATGTGTAAGTTTCCATTTTCATGTGTTTAGCTTTCTCAACACAGGAGGTCCATACAAACCACAAGACACTGGAGACTTTAATTTAAACTACCTTAAAACAGACTTTAATGTAAACTACCTTAAAAAAACAAAGCTATATAGAAATAATTTGTATTAACTGTAATTAAAACATTTAAACTGATTAAAATTTTAAGAGACTAGTTTTAAAATATAAATAATACGAAACAAGGAAAAGCAAAGACAGAACACCATTCTGTAGATAGGTTTCTAACACCTGTGTTTAAAAATTGAAAGGTAGATAAATGTAAGCATCATGTCTTCCTCTCTGTTTATCATCACAATATTCAAATACCAGCTACTTCTACTTTTACTATATTATATTTATTCTATAGTGCTCTCAGAGAACATACTAGATCTACTCCCAGAGGGATAATGCATGTGCATCCTTATGCTGTAGACTATGCAGGAGTGGTTAACATTACAGGGCACCCATCTTTCTTCTCTTCACGGTACATCCACAAAGGGCCTGTGTATAGGATACAACAGATCAGAAATACATCTACAGAGGACTCCATTTGAATATATTCAAGACTCTGTCAAAGGATATTTTAGTAATATGGGGAAAGTAAAACCCTGCTGATTTTAAAGACTAACATATATACAACAGGAAATAGGTGAATTCAGGTTAGAGGCCTTATGTAAGTTGTTCAACAAAGTTTTCAGTTAGTTTCACTGCTGATCACATTACATAAGGAAATACTCTAAAGTAGATGACTTATAGCTTGTTCCATTTATTGCTGATGTGCACAGCCACATGAGAAGACCAAAGAGTCCAGAATATCACAACAATGTGTTAAAATTTTATAGATATAAAATCTTCAGTTGGTAAAAGTGTATCTCGATGGTATACAAAACTGTAGGTAGAAAAAGTCTTGTGGCTTGAATTAGAAATCTCTAACATCATTTTGCAAAGTGAATGGCACACAGGAACCCCTAAAATATTTTTGTCAAATGAACAAAGGGACATCAAAAAGTTTGCTTCCAATTACTACAACTGTTTTAAAGGAAACTATGTGAAAAAGGAAAAAAATATTTATAATGGCATTCTAAAATTATCCTTAAATGAGATATTTGTAAAGCACTTAGAAAGTGGCCCACAGGAAGGTCTATGTAAATATTTGTTATTACTCTTATTCTGTTAACTTAGTTTGGTTCACTTAACAATCTTGGTAGCTTCATTAGTATAAATCCATTACCATCACTGATAAAAAGAACTGAGGTGTGTATGCACTACTAGTGAGGATGTAGCTGCATCACCTTTATATGTGGAAAAAGAATATCTTACAAGGGAAACCAGTATTGTCTAACAGTGAAAATTAACTCAGTGACACATTTACAAGAAAGGTGAATTAAGCCTTATAATTTTATCCTACCACAACAAATTAAATCCCTTATAATCCAATGTGTCTTCTGTCTACTATATTTATATAATTCAGAACTTCATAAAGGGTTATTGTAAGATTCATGTTCACTTATAACTAAGAAATCCAATTAAAAAAATAAAACATCAAAATGCCAATTGATAATTGACCTGTAAAACTTTTCCTTCATACTGAAGTAACCTGTAATATACGAGGACTGCTAAAAGATGTTTGGGATTTACTCTCTTACACTTCGATTGCTGACTACAACACAGGTGAAGACTGAGGTAGTTTGAAAATTCTGTGAGGATTAAATCACACTATATTCTTCATATTCTCTAAGGAAGTAAGCTTTAGGCAGTGTGAAGCACCCTCAACTTCCAGGGGCCAAGAACAACAACTGCTGCAATAAAAGAGCAGAGTAGTTAGGGTTAAGGTGGAGGTTGCCTTCTACAATGAAACTAGCTTGAATACCTATTTGTTGACACCATTAAAGTCAACTCTATTTCTTTGTTTGACTTAAGGCAGTGGAGCTTTTGATAAGACACAGAGATTTTTTAAAACAAGATGTCATTTTAAACTAAACACTAGGGATACTCTCTGTTTCAAGGAAATTCAGTTATGTAGTCTCGTATGAAGCTTAACCAAATGAAGATCTCCTAGTTTACAAAATGATGATTCAAAATGCATAAGGATATATAACAGGGAAACAGTCTACTAAATAGTTTATATTGCACATAAGTGATAAGATATACCCTAAAAGTTCAATGATGTAAAATAATTTACAATTGATAAAAACATTACTGTGGTAAAGAGTCTGGCTAAAGATGTAACCATGTAATTTAATTTATCAACAAAAGCAGGGTCAAAAGCTTCATATACACTTTAGAGGAGGTTCAAGGCAGCAAGCCACTTAAATAAAACAGTGGGCAAATCAAGCAACAGAGATGAGTCATAGCTGTAATTACACTATATTTTACTTTTCATTTCAAACAATTGATTAATTGCTAAAAAATAAGTATTGTTTTTAAATATAAGCATGAGAAAAATTTTTTTGTAGTAGCAATCAACTACTGTCCAAAAAGGAATGGCTAAGGCAGAAAAATACAGGGGAATTTAAAAATGTATTTTCAGAACTGTAACATAATCTGTGGAGGCAAATAAGTTAGACTCCTACACAATGAAATAAAATTTCTTCCTCTATCTTAATTTTAATTTCTCAAATAAAATCTAAGTTGGGACTTCATTTCTTCTTTTATAGTTAGGTTTGCATCAGTTCACATGGTTTCAGGACTTAAGCCAAAGAAATACCTAATTTACTGAAGCAGTTTTCTAATATTACAATACTAAGCCAAAGTATATGTCTTGTCAAACAGTGGGGAAAAAAATTCCTGTTTTGAATAAAAATTTTAAAAACCTCTACATATAAACAAAAAAGATGAATGACTATGAAACTAATTTAAAATGCTGTCAGAAATATACATAGAAAGTTAATTTCTATAAGAAGATTTTGCAACAGAAAAGAATTAAAGACAAAAGCATACTGGACCTCTTTTTTGAAGGTTTTGTTTTAAAACACTTTCTCAACAGATCAAAATCATTCCAAAAAATTTCCTTTTATTTTCACTTAACTTGGGTTGGTAGAACTATGAGAGATACTGAAGGTCAACAGATATTAAAAAAAGAAAGAAAGAAAATGAGACCGTCCTCCTCCCACAACTAAACACTATTAATAAAACAGGAATAATATTTACATCATTTTCTCCTACTTCTTTCATGTTTAAAGTGATGACATCAAGACATATTTTAACTAAAACTGCACACTTTCCAAAGTGACATAGTTTCTTATGAATTTAAAAACTCATATAAAATAAGTAATCATGAACAAAATGTTAGACTATACTAGTGTTTTTATAAAACCACCTCATTTATTTTTCCTCAATGATTAGGATATATTTAAACGTAAGTGGGTCATCGTACAGCAATAATTAGATCCTTCTAAGAAACAACTCAGAGAAAAGATGTATCTATAACTGATTCATACTTTGGATATAAAAAGCAATCTTTCCGTTAAAGTTATTAAATGAATATTTAATTATTATCTGCAATTCAGGCATTACTAGAGATATGTGTTACCTCAACGATATCCAAGTTGGTTCTGCTTTCATGAGGTTCATTATATTCTGTATACTTGAGAAGAACTTTGTCCATATCAGTGCTGGCATACTGAAACAGTTTGTTAGAGCTGTTGAAAATGATGAGTGCTATTTCACAGTCACACAGCACACTAAGTTCATAGGCTTTCTTCATTAATCCGAACTTTCTCTTTGTAAAAGTAACCTAGACAATAAAAAAAGTGTATTTTTATTAAAGGCTTTAGTAGTACTTGAATACAGACTACCTACATCCACTCAGCTAACTTGTACCTCTCCCTTCCTCCCAAGCCCTTCTATTGTACCCACTGAAATTCCCAGTCTAGGATCAGCAAAGTCCCAAGTGTTTTCAAATTCTTTAAATATTTCTTTCTCAAAGAGAACTCTATCACTGAAGTCCTCTCAAATAGAGACTGCTTTTTATTTGTTTTAAAATATCATACCTCCTGCACTCAAGAGCCTGGAAGATATGTCTTTTTAGTTCCCCGTTCTCTTCTCCAATTAATTTTTCTTTCTCCTCCTCTAAAAACCCCAGCTATTTTGAAGCTTAAGCCATGAAATTTATACCACCCAATAACTCTCCTTGTGGTGACCCCCTGGTCACTCTCCCTCGTGCACTGGTAATTATCACCTAACTACTTCTCCTTCTAACCCTGTTCTTTTCTCTGGTGACTTCAGCATCTGCATAAAAAATTAGTGCAAATACCTCAGCCTCTCAGCTCCTCATCCTTTACCTCTCAACCTCCAAAATGATCAACTGCCACCACATATCAAGCCCTTAACTCTGCCATCACTAATAATCGTATCACCTCCAAAATCTCAATTTCATGCATTCCACTTTGACTACCTCCTATCCAGCACTCCTATTTTGTATTCTCTCCAGAAATTTCTTAAATCTTCATCAAGTCCTCCATTTACGTCATCACTCTGTTACCATCTACACATTCTCATGCCCTTTCTTCCCTCTTTAGATTCCATGCTCCATCACTATTTTCACTTCCTTGCAAAATCACATAACCCCTTTAGCCTTCTGTCATTAACATACTTGCCTGGCACAGCCCCAACCAGGGACTGACTCCTCTATTCATATAACCATCTATCTCTGTATCTCTATGCAAGTAGCTGGTAACTACTGGGAACACAAGTGTGCACACCCACACATACCCTGCTGGAGTTTCTAAACTGATGAGCATAAATCTGAACACTTAAATGCCTGGCAGTTTAACTTGGCTGATTTGTCTCATTAGCCCATTCTCCAGGTCAACTACCTTCTCTCCCTCAAATCCACTCTCTGCTGATAACCTTGCCTCAAACCACTGAGAAATAAGCAGCAACAATCTCACTTCCCATTACCAAATCTATCAATTCAAATGCTTCATCTATACTGTTCCACACTGTGCCTTCTCTGCTGTTATTACTGACATTTCTGTTCCTACTCCTTTCCACATGTTTTACTCTCTTCCCCTATCATTTCCTTCCTCTCTATCAGATCAAAGACCAAAGCTTATAAACATGCTCTTACACTTCCTTTAACTGCACGTTGCCTCCCCAGTTTCCATCCCTTCTCTTCACCCCTTTTTCTGCTTTACTTCAGAGTAAAACTGTTTGAAAGAAACACCTATAGTTGTTTCCAATTTCTCACCACCTATTCTCTCCTCAACTACTGCAATCAGACTTCCAGTCCCCACATTCCACTAAGACTTGTCAATATCATTATTAGTGACCTCTAATTTGTGATTAAAGTCAATGGTCATTTTTTCTTTCTTATTCTACTATATATAGTTCAGCAGCATTTTACAAAGTTGACCATGTTCTCACTCCTTGAACATTTTTTTACCCAGGTGTTTATGACACACACAACACTGTCCTGGTTTTCCTTCTAGTTTCAGGGACTCCTTCCTCTCAGCCTCCAGCGTTCTATCCTTTTCCTCTGTTCAACCTCTACTTATTGAAGTGCCTGTGAGCTTTAGACCTGAGTTTCCTTCTCTTCACTTTCACAGATCTTGTGAGGTAATTGCATCCAGCTTCATGATTTTAAAAGGAACAAATATGCTCCTTCCACAGTCTTCTCCATTTCAGCAAAAGGTACTGTCATCCATTCAAACAAAATCAAATAATATCTATGAGTTATCCCTGATCCTTATCACAATAATCAACTCACCCAATTATTCAGCAAAATTGTGTTAACTCTACCTCTAAAACATATCCCAAATCTATCAACTTCTGTCTATACCACTACCACCTTAAGTTACACAATCTCTCATGTATATTATTTATATAATCATCTTATTAGATTTCCTGCTTTACTTATTGTACACTACAGTATATTTGCCACATCCCTGCCAGAGTGATATATAAACAAATATATAATTTTATGTAAGTGTATATATCAAATATAAGATATTTTGCTTGCCCCTCTATTTTCCCTTGAACTAACATAAACCCCTTAACCCACATTTTCAACTTACGATTTTTCATTCCACATTTTTGTATAAGATCATATAATCATATACTCATATAAGGGATCCTGACAGCATTTTACAAAACTGGGACTCTAACAATAGTCTTTATTTTGTTTTCCTCATTTACCCACATTCATACATATATCTCTAAGTTAAATGGTATAGTTCTAAGGTACTCTTTTAAACAATTTCATAATTTTTTCATATGTTGCTAGTCTTTTGCTAGTATGATAGATGCAAAATAAAAATCTCATTTTTAAAATATGCATTTAAAAAATAAACTATTTACTTACTGAAGTATTTGATTTACAAAGTGTTAATTTCTGGTGTATAGCACAGTGATTCATATATATACACACACACACATAAATATACACACACACACATTCCTTTTCATTTTCTTTTTCATTACAGGCCATTATAAGGTATTGAATATAGTTCCCTGTGCTATACAGTAGGAACCTGTTTATCTATTTTATATAGTAGTAGTTATATTATATTATTATATAATACATATATATATATAAAATGTAGTAGTTACTACTACAAATTCTGAACTCCCAATTTATCCCTTCCCACCCCTTTGCCCTTTAGTAAGCGTAAGTTTGTTTTCTATGTCTCAGTCCATCTCTGGTTTGTAAATAGGTTCATTTGTGTCCTTTTTTTTTTTTTTTTCAGGTTCCACATATAAGAGATATCTTACAATTTTTTCTTTCTCTTTCTGACTTAACTTCACTTAGTATGATGATCTCCAGGTCTATCCATGTTGCTGCAAATGGCATTATTTTATTCTTTTTATGGCTGAGTACTATTCCAGTGTGTGTGTGTGTGTGTGTGTGTGTGTGTGTGTGTGTGTGTGTGTCTGTGTGTGTATGTACCACAACTTCTTTATCCAGTCATCTGCTGATGGACATTTAGGTTGCTTCCATGTCTTGGCTATTGTAAATAGTGCTGTTATGAACACTGGGGTGCATGTATCTTTTCAAATTGGAGTTTCCTCCAGATATATGCCCAGGAGTGGGTTTGCTGAATCATACAGTATGTCTATTTTTAGTTTTTTAAGGAACCTCCATACTGTTTTCCATAGTGGCTGCACCAGTTTATATTCCCACCAACAGTGCAGGAGGGCTTCCTTTTCTCCACATCCTCTCCAGCATTTACTGTTTGTGGACTTTTTAATGATGGCCATTCTGATCTGTGTGAGGTGATACCTCACTGTAGTTTTGATTTAAATTTCTCCGATAATTAGTGATACTGAGTATTTTTTCATGTGTCTGTTGTTTACATCTCCTGCCCATTTTTGGACTGTGTTGTCTGTTGTTCTGCTACTGTTTTTATGAGCTGTTTGTATATTCTGGAAATTAAGCCACTGTCGGTCACATTGTTTGCAAATATTTTCTTCCATTCTGTAGGTTGTCTTTTCATTTTATTTATGGTTTCCTTTGCTATGCAAAAGCTTGTAAGTTTAACTAGGTCCCATTTGTTTATTTTTTATTTTATTTCTATTACCTTGGTAGACTGCCTTGAGAGAACAGTGCTATGATTTACCAGAGAATGGTTTGCCTATAGTCTCTTCTAGAGGTTTATATAAGTGTCTTATCTTATGTTTAAATCTTTAAGCCATTTTAAGTTTATCTTTGTGTATGGTGTGAGGGAGTGTTCTAATTTCACAGATATACGTACAGCTATATCCTTCAATCAGATTACCTGTTAATATTTAAACACATTTGCACTCTCCAAACACACACGTTTTTTCTGAACCCTTCGGACTAAGCTGCAGATTTTAAGGTCCTTTTGCCCCTAAATATGATCTTAAAAACACAGACAAATTATCAAAATAAAAAGACCCAACATGGAAACAGCACTATTACCTAATCTATAAACTTTAAATTTCTCAAGTGTCCCACTAATTTTCTTTATAGAGGGGAAAAAAGGTCCCCCCGCCTCTAGCACAGAATCCAATCCAGGATTAGATTTTGCATTTAATTGCATCATCTTTAATCTGAAACACTTCCTTGGTCTTTATCTTTCAGGACCTTGGCACTTCTGCAGAATATGTGCCATTTATATTGTACTCTGTATCTCAATTTGGCTTTGATGTTTCTTTCTGATTATACTCAGATTGTGTATTTTGGCAGGAACAGTTTTAAGTGATGTTGTATCCTCAATACATCACATGAAAAGTCCACGTAGTATCTATTTGCCCTCCAATTAGTATTGTTAAATTGATTAAGGTAGTGTCTGCCATGTTGTTTCCCCTGCAAAGTTACTATTTCCCCCCGTAATTAATAAGTATATTGTGAGGATTTCCATGTAAATATCCTGTTTTCTTATCAAACTTTAACTGATTTTAGCATCCATTGATGATTATTGCCTGAAAAATTATTACTATGGTGGTTGTCAAATGGAGATTTTCTAATTCCATTAAACTTTCTATCTACATTTACTAGCTGGCATTTTACTGTGCGAGTTTTCCTTTTCCTTCCTGCCTTCATTCATGTCAGCATCAACTCATGGATTCTTATTTTATTCTACAGGTTATAACCCATTCATATCAAACTGTCTTTTACTTCACCCACTATACTGACTTCCTGTGTCCATCTGACATGTTCCCAATATTCCTTGAAATTCCTGGCACAGTCAGATATTCCAGGCTCTTTCTGTTCTTTCCCTGTCCCAGCCCTAGAATCAGCCATTTCACCAGAGAGCTGAGCTCTGATTCCTTTTAGTAGATAACTGTATTTAGAAACCAAGATCTAGATGGTAAGTTACTTGGGTATCATTGTTTCTAGGCCCTCTCAACAGACAGAACTAGGAAATATGAATACGTATAGACAACACACACACACTTCAATATCTGCTTCTATTTTTATCAAAATATATACTAGAATTTATGATACTTCCAATTCTATGCTATCAGGTTTATTCTAGCCTTCCCCTGTTCATAGCTGTAACTTCCTTCTCTGACAGTAAGAAACCCAGCTCCCATTATCCACAATATATTTACTTATTTGCTCAATCTTAGAATACACTTTAAGTACTTTTAAAATTGCTAACCCATACTATGAAAAAACAAACCTACCAACTAGAAACAAAAGATAATTCTTTTGCTGAGAGCCCAAAGGACTAGGTCAAGGGATAAATGCAAACATAACTGTGTTGGATATTATCAAATACCACATCCCCAAATGACTATACAAATTTGTATTCCCAACTGCAATGCAAAGGAGGGCTTACTTCTTCACAGCCTTGCAAATACTTTCATTAATAAAAGTATTAAAGAGCTATGAATTTTCTTCTGATTCCTACATTAAATACATTCCAAAAATACTGATGTATACTATTTTCAATATTATTTTTTAGAAATCATGTAATTTCAGTTATGTAGTTCCTCTTTTACCCAAAAGTTGTTAGACTGGCATCAAACTTTTAAAAAAAAGAAATTCCAAGGTAGAATTGGTCTTTAACAAATGAACAAACAAAATTAATTTCTAGTTTTACTACATGGTAATCAGTGTATGTATGTAATATTTCTCCCTCATTGAATTTACTGATGTTTCTTTGGTTAGGTAAGACACCATCAATTTTGGTGAATGTTCTATGTGCACTTATATACTCTATTTTCTGAGTGTAATGTTCAACATACCACTTTAGGTCAATTTTATTGATTATACTCTTAAGATCTGGTATACCCTCACAATTATTTTTTGTCCATTTGATCTATCTCACATTAAGATTAGTGTATTTAAGTATCTTACTACCAGTTTGTTTACATTTATGTTTCTTTGTATCTCAATTTTTGCTTGATGAAGGTAATATTTAGTGTATCAATATTCCCTAATTCTTACATCTTCAAGGTAATTGCAGCTTTTAGCATTGAAAAGTATCTCTCTTTGTCCCATTTAATGCTTTTTGTCTTCTATCCAACACTGTCTAATATCAATACTGTAACTCATTTTCTTATTGCTTCCATTTGTCTGGTACACCTTTTCTCATCTCTTTACTTTTAGTCTTTCTGATCATTCCACTTTAGGTATGTCTCTTTCTGCCAAAAGTTGAGGCTTGTGAACTAAACTGAAAATGTTTCTTTTAATAAAGAGTTAGTCCCATTTATATTTATTGATATGACTGATAATGCTTAGAGACTTCGTTGTCATTTTAATATTTTAATAAATATTTAATATTTATACATATTATGCATATTTCCTAATTTTTCCTCTCTCTCAATGATGTTTCTTTGCTCTTTTATCTTCAAAAATTTTAGGAAAGATTAGCAGTTTTGTTCTAGTGGTTACTTTTACAGTTACAGCTTTTTAAAATGCCCTAGGATTTCCTGTTTTCATGCTTATCCTTTCATTATTTGGTTTGTCAAATCTTAGTGATATTCTTTAACTCCCACCTGTTACCTAAACAATTACCAGTGTACTTACTATACTTTCCTCTTTCCCGCTCCTTTCTACTGTGTCTCAGTGGCATTATTTCTATTTTGTCAAAGCAAAGTAATAAATAATAAATAACATATAACATATTATTCTTCCACCTTTGCCTCCATTGTTGCTTTAGGCTCAAATCTACAGTCAAATATATTAAATGTTGGTCGTGAGTCTTTCTGCTTTAGTTTCCTCAGGCATCTCTCAGTTGTATGAAGCTTATCCTCTACTAGACCGCACAGTAATAGGTCATAAGTACAGAATTCCCTGAGCTCTAGTATGTTTTAAACTTGTTTTTATAAACTTTGTACTTGAATACAGCTAGACTGCAAATAAAATCCTGGCTTCAGAGTTTTTTCCTTGCAATTTTTGAAAATGCTGTTCTACTCCTGCTTTGCTTTGTATCTTGATTTTGCAAAATTTGATGGCAGTCTAATTCTCTGCACTTACAGATTTGTTGTTGTTTTATGCCTAGAAGCCCTAAGGATTTTTTCCTTGTCTCAAAATCTAACAGTTTCAGTAGGATATGTATCAAAGTTGATTTCTGCAGGTCTACCTAAAACCTTGGCATCTTATTTTCTCTTATTCTATGAAAACTTCTCTTCAATTATAGTTTAAACACTGGTTTCTGGTTCTATGGTTTTGTTTTTCTTCTTCAGGGACCACAATTATACATAGCTGGATCTTCTTCATTTATCTCCCTTTTCAACCACCTTCTCTCTATCCCTTTGAAATTACTTATCTCATTGTCTTTCATTGAGTTGCCTCCCCGCCCTCCTTCAATAATATTAAGGTCTCATTTGAATCTATTATTCCTTGGTCACTTTGTAATTTAGTCTTTGTTTTGATATGACTTTATTTTTTCTTTTTCTTTTTGGAGCTCAAGAGTTCAATCACTTTGTTTCATCTATGCTTTTCAAAAAATCCATTTTTGTTCTTAGTGTTTCAAAATTCTGCATTATGATTTTTTGTAACATTCCAAAATATCTGTTTAAGGAAATCTACTTCTGCTTGCAGAGTCATATAACAGTTTGCCCTACTTTTTCATTGTTTGGGGGAACAATTTCATTATCTAAATAGCTGTAAATATTATTGTTTTCTTCTTTATAATAATTTGCATTGGAAAAGATCGCTCACATCACTGAATTTCTGTGGAAAGAACAGGCAGTAAAGATGCTTTAAAATACTCTTAGTTCAAGAGCACCTCTCCTTTTAAGAGTTAAGTATGGCCTCTTTAATGGAAGACTTTTTTGAGGGGGACTGGCAGTGGGGAGATTTGTGTCCTTTGATAAATATACATTTTTGAATATTCGTCTTAAAGAATTTATATATAAATATATATCTTCTCTTTTCCATTCAACTAGCATTTTCCAAAGAGAACTTTCGATTTCCTTTTTAATCTCTTCTTCAAACGGCTGCCTTTTCAAGACTACATACTTTCTTGAGCACCACATATATTTTAAGTTCTTTCTTTTACCCGTGGTTGGTTCTGATCTACAAAGAATATTTTTCAGAATTTTTGGACATAAAGTAGACTTCCTCTTACTGGTAGTGATTTCAAAACAATCTTAAGACAGCTACAAGGTCTCCTCTTTTCCTTTCCAAAACATACTTTTTCCTGAAGTATGCTTGCTCACTTCAAAGACTTGCATAGAAATTCTAGGAGCAGCATACTGTGACTTGGCTATAATTTTCTACTTGGAGGTAACGTGAATTTAGAATTCTTTGCCTTCTAGTTGTGCCAAGGTTGTAAATTTTATGTAATTTTTATTTGTTCTTCTTACTTGCCTGTATTGATTTTTAGGGAAATTACATTTGGAGAGTCAGAATTTATGCAGTCACCATACTTTGATTATGAAGAATTCCTTCTATAAATCTGAATCTTTGTTTTGAAACAGGCTTATAAATTTTTGTACTTGAAACATATTAAATGTTTCATTTCATTTTATTTTAAATATTATGAAATTTAAATTTTTTAACATATCAGTATTCATAAAACTATTTCAGTAGTAGGCAAAATAAATAAATTTTATTTTTAAATTATCATTTAACTCCAGTATTGCAATCACTATAAAGAAAAAGAATGGGACTAAAAGGCTAACCTACAAAATTCACAGCCTCTATAAACTGAGGCACATTTTATTTTAATCCAACCAGCTTTCCTGATTTTGTGTCAAATCTGAGACTCATAATTTTCTGAATTTAAGAAGGTTGGATTGCACCATCTCTAAAAGACCTTCTATACTTAAAATCCCAAGTACCTGAAAAATTTTCATATGACATATATTTAGACATATCTTTATTTCATTGTTGAATTTAAAAGTCCAGAAGAGACTTCTGGTTTCCGCTCCAGCATGTAAGGCTAATGTAAGGCTAATGCCACTCTGTTCTAAAAACAAGTAAAAAGCTGAACAAACTGAAAGTCAACAACTCTTCTTAGATCCCTCAGAGAACTGAGGTCCCAGGGAAACTTCTGTTCCTCAAACTGGAGACAGATAGGCAGATACTGAGAACCATAAATTACCAGAGCCGTGAGCAGAAACCTCCATAGGAAACAGTACCACTACAGCTGACTGATGTAACTGATGAATTGCTGGAGGCTCACTGCAGACATGTATCAAAGTTAGGAACTCGGGGGGGGGGGGGGGCTCTGCCTTGGGGAGGTGTACCTACACTTCTGTGAGTTTTACCTCCAGGACCTCTATCAGGTTCTCATAGTAAAGAGCTGAGAAAAAAAATCCCCTGTGCTCCAGCAAGAGGAGGAAAAAATAGCCATTTGAATTACACCACAACATTCTATTCTTAACAAGGTCTTCCCTCAAGACAAACTATTTTACTAGAGCCTAACTTAACAGGGGTTTTAACAGAGCCTAACTGACCTGAGAAAACTAAAATGCCTCACTTTAATGTGAGCAAACGGAAATACTCAACTCTAACCCCCCTCCAGTGATCGTGTCCCACCCAAAGATTGGAGTGGGAGTGGGGGTAGGGAGGAGGAGGCTGGGAGGGGGACTGAGAAGCACTTAGAAAGTTCACAGTCCAAAGCCCCAGGTTCACTAGAAGACTAAGACCTAATCACAGGACTAGAGAGTACTTCCACTCTCCCCACACCTCAACATCACATTATTAAAAGGTCTATTTGCTGTAGTTTCTTAAGACCCAGTACATCATGTCTGGCTTTCAACCAAAAATTAAAAGGCATACTAGAAGGCAAAAAACACAGTTTGAAGAGACAGAGTAAGCATCAAAAGCAGAGTCAAATATAGCAGGAATGTTGGAATCATCAGATCAGCAATTCAAAATAACTATGATTAATATGTGTAATTTGATAATTGAGATAGATCAATTCCTTGAAAGATACAATCTGCCAAAACTCACACAAGAAGAAACAGACAGAGGTCTATTCTGATTGTCTATTATTGAATCAATAATAAACAACCTTCCGAAACAGAAAGCACCAGGACCTGAAGGGTTCACTGGTGAATTCTACCAAATATTTAAGAAATTATACTAATACTCTACAATTTCTTCCAGAAGACAGAAGCAGAAGGAATGCTTCCTAACTCATTCTATGAGGCTAGGGCTAACCCAATACCAAAACCAGACAGGCATTACAAAAAAAAGAAAATTATCAGCCAATATCTCTTATGAACATAGATGCAAAAGTCCTCAACAGAATATTAACTAATCAAATCCAACAATGTATAAAAAGAATTATACAACAGGACCAAGTGGAATCTATC
The DNA here is from genome assembly GCF_009834535.1 of Camelus ferus. Taxonomy (NCBI): domain Eukaryota; kingdom Metazoa; phylum Chordata; class Mammalia; order Artiodactyla; family Camelidae; genus Camelus; species Camelus ferus. The sequence continues at coordinate 21,005,883 of NC_045722.1, read as the reverse complement.
CAAATATGCAAGGTTCAACATTTGAAAACAACCCAAACAAACAATAAGCAAAAGATGTGAACATATAACTCACCAAAGAGGATTATACAGATGATATAAAAGCATATGAAAAGATGCTCAATATCACATGTCATTAAGGAACTGCAAATTTAAACAGCAAGGAGATACTACTTACATTCTTGTTAGAATGGAAAAAATTAAAAACACTGACAACACCAAATTCTGGCGAAGATGTGGAAAAACAGGAACTCTCATTCATTGCTGGTGGGAATGCAAAATGGTACAGCCACTTTGGAAGACAGTTTGCCAGTTTTTTAAACAAAACTAAACATACTCTTATCATACAACTCAGCAATCCTTGGTATTAACCCAACTGAAGTGAAAACTTCTGTCCACGCAAAAACCTGCACATGGATGTTTAGAGCAACTTTATTCATAATTGTCAAAATGTAGAAGCAAGCAAGATGTCCTTCAGTAGGTCAATGGATAAACAAACTGGTACATATAGACAATGGAATATATTCAGCCCTAGGAAGAAATGACCTATCAAGCCATGAAACAACATCCAAGAACCTTAAAATCCACATTATTTTTCAAAGAAGACAATCTGAAAAAGCTACCTATTGTATGATTTGAAACATATGACATTCTGGAAAAGGCAAAACTATGGAGACAATAGAAAGATCAAAATTAAAACAAAAACAAAAAACAAAAAACAGAGCACTGGTTGCCAGGGGTTAGTAGGAGGGAGGGATGAACAGGCAAGAAGGCAGACCACAGAGGTTGTTTAGGGCAGTGAAACTATTTTGTGTGATACAAAAATGGTGGATGCACGTCATTATACATTTGTCAAAATCCTATACTTTGTACAACACCAAGAGAGAATACTAACGTAGACCACGGACACTGAGTGATGATGATGTGTCAATGTAGGTTCATCGATTTTAACAAACATACCACTCTGGTGTGGGATGCTGGCAGTGGTGGGGGGAGCTGTGCATTCATGAAGGCAGAGGGTATATAAGAACACTGTATTTTCTGCGAATCTAAAACTGCTCTTAAAAAGTCTATTTTGTGAGGAGGGTATAGCTCAGAGTAAAGTGCATGCTTAGCATGCACAGGGTTCTGCATTCAATTCCCAGTACCTTCACTAAAAAATAAATAAAACTAATTACCTACCCTCTGCCCCCAAGAAATCAAACAAAATGGTCTATTTTCAAAATGGGTTAAAGAGAAAAAGTCCGTTAAGAGTATATCCTTAAATAGTCTTTAGAATTGTGCAACAATGTAGACAAAGTGCAGCATTTTCTCTCCCCATCAATACCTACACCACATGCTTGCTTCCTCCTATGAGTTTTGTCTAACCATTGGCTTAGACTTTGAATCAACACCAAAGTAGCTACTGAAGATTTCAGGTATAATGTAAAGTAATTGTTTTCACTACGTTTTTTTCTATAGATATAAAATTAAATATACCTACATTACAGGTATAATGTGTACATGTAAAAGAGAAACAACGAAAACACATTTCACTGTACAATTCAAAGAAGTTTCTGTATTTTTCAGTATATTTCATTTTCTATGTAGCATGAAAAAAATTGAAATGTAGTATCATTTAATAGTTTTCACTAAATTTAGGCAAGATGTCTGTTTTCTTCCTTTTGGTAACATCAAATGCATTTAATAGCAATACATCTTAGCTTTTAATTATTTTATTCTGTATATAGATCTAATTTCCTCAATACTGCTAAAGCCTTATATTTCCTTTATATTCTCAGTACACAAAGCACAACTCTCCACACATTGTATAACCACACAAATATACTGTTTGCCAGTGAACGAACTGAAAATAAGGGCAAAAGAAACTTCATTTAAACTTTCATTTAATTAGCTATTTTAAAGAGCAAAAACAATCCAGTCTGTTTATGGCATATATATATATGTTGTGCCACAGATCTGAACTGCCTGTTATGAAGTATATTTGAACAATGGCTTATAGTTGATATTTTAAAGTTCTCAATATGAAACAGAAATTACAAGTTAAGCAAAAATTCTGAACATCTGCTTGAAGTACTAATTTTCACAAATTTGAAAGCAAAGAAAAAGGAAATGGAATACAGTGGGGGGAAAACAATAGAAGAAGTAATGAAAAAATACTGACATAATTTAAGATAAAACCATTCTGCCTAGAAGATTAGATTATAACAAATTAACAAAATACAAGGCAGGAAAATAACCCTTTATAGAGACTACATTTTGCCTTGACTTTAATTAGAAGGTTTTAGTTTTCATACAGAGATTTTCCTTCTAGACTTCAGTTTTAAAAGATATTGAAAAGTGAAGATCAGTTAACAGCCCCCATTAGTATACTGTTAATGAGTAATTCTGCAATATAGATAAATTTCAGTTCATAAATTTCATGTGACACAGGTAACAGAACCTAAAATTAGACTACTTAAAGAATACTGACAACATAATTACAATTCAATATTCAACTTACTATTCCAAGACAAATACTGTTTTTTTCAGCTGAAGATATAAATTATATACAATGATGTAAATTCTTTATAATGATTTAATTTCAAGAGAAATCACAATAGTTATTTTTTCAGTTTTGTTCAAATGCTGCAAATCCAGCTTCTAAAATGCCACATGAAAGAATGGGGCTAAAAAAAATTGCTGCATGAATCCATAAATCAAGAAATGGATTAAAACAACAAAAGATGCAAAAGCCTCAGTAGAGGACTGGTGATATTCAATGAATCTTTTAAATTTAGAACTACAATTAAATAACGATGGCAATTATGATTTCAGAACAAAAGATAACTACTAATGTTGACAATATTGTTTAAAAATAGCGAATTCAGATTACTAACAAGATGCCAACACAGGGTCTACCTCCCTAAGAATTAACCCTGTGGAACTAAAAGTATTATGAATCCTAAGGAATGATGGGGGAAAATGTAATAACACTAAAAGAAAATCCAATACCGAGGAGTAAATATAACCAAAAATGTGTAATACCTATACACTGAAAACTACCAAACATTATGGAAGAATTAATGAAAACCAAATGGAAGGTAAATATAATAATGTATTACAAGATTTCAGTTCTCCTGAAATCAATTCATACATCCAGTGGAAAAAATCTAAATTATAATAAGTTTTGTTTGTTTTCTTGGGATGGTTTTTACAATAAATTGCACTAGTCAACTGAATTTCCATCCAAAAAAATAAGTAATTTTGACCCCAACACCTCAAACCACATACAAAAATAAACTCCAAATGAATAATAGATTAAAAAACATTAAACGTAAAACAATAAAAGAAAGCATAGGAAAAGACCTTCATGGCCTTGTGATAGGTAAAGATTTCTGAAACATAACACAAAGAACATTAGCCATAAAGGGAAAAAAAGGTAAACTGGACAACGTCAATGTTACTCATTTAGAAAAAGGTTAAGAAAGTGAAAAGGTAAGCCATGGTGCGAGAGAAGATATTTGTAGTGTATATAATGGATAAAAAACTATTATCAGATTATACATACACATAGAACGTATACTAATTAATTAAAAAAAGGCAGGTAATCCACCTAAAAAAAATAGAAGAGAAACAGGTAAGTCAAAAAAGATAGCTAAATGGCCAATAAAAACACGAAAAGATGATCAACTTCATCAGACATCAAAGAAACTTAAAATTAAAACATTACTGACAATGGTCCAACCGCCACCACCACTGGGGCCTGAGGGGGCCTGGGAGCCCAAGCGTGGCCTGGCCTGCCGCACAGGGCCCGCACGCAGTGAAGAGGTTGTCTTCTGAAGGCTGCGCTGGGGGTTGGGACAGAGCAGAGAGCCCTATGGAGCTGATGGGGAGGCTTTCTCAATAACTTGGCCCTTCGCCATTAACACTGCCATGACCACATTTTTCACCAGTGTCCCCACCCTGGATTTAAGATGCAAAGCAGGAGGAGGTGAGCCAGAAACTAGTTCCCAGGCCTCGGGGCCAGGAGGCAGAGTCAAGTGAAGTGCCAACGTGAAATCTCGGGGACATCTTTCTCAAATGGGGAGAAGCTGAGGCCTAGCTGCCTCCTCCATCCAGAGCAGAGACTGCACAGCTGCCCTCAGCTGCACTGTGGCCAGGCTTCTGCCTCCAAGGACACGTAGCCACGAGGTCACCCACTCAGCCCAGAAACCCCACCAGTGCATAAACTGTTCTAAGATGTTTCACCACAAGGACCATCTGCAGAACCACTTGCAGATCCACAATCCCAACCAAGAGGTCCTCCACTGTTCTGAATGTGGTAAGAATTACAGTACAAAGCTGGGCTACTGGCACCACTTGGCCATGCACGCTGCAAGGCCTCAGCAGCAAGGTATGCCTGCAGACCTCTGAGAGTACGCGGGCCCTGCTAGACCACCTGAAGACCCATTTACGCCGGCTAGCAGGTGGTACCAAGGGAAAGAAGCACCCGTGACCACTGTGACAGGCGGTTCTATACTCGTAAGGATGTGTGGTGGCACCTGGTGGTGCACACAGGCCAGAAGGACTTCCTGTGCCAGAACTGTGCCCAGTGATTTGGCCGCAAAGACCATCTGACATGCCATGTCAAGAAGAGCCACTTGCAAGAGCTACTCAAGATCAAGTCAGAGCCAGTGGACATGTGAGGCCTACTCGGCTGCAGCTCCACAGTTAACGTGAAGGAAGAGCTGAGCCCTGTGCTGTGCACGGCCTCTCGGGACGCGATAGGGGCCAAGGCCTCTCCTGGCATGTTGCCCACGGATATGTACGGTGCCCACATCCCCACCATGCTCAGTGTGGGCGTGCCACCCTCGCTGCCCATGGGTATGAGCTACCCTCTGGAATCCTCACCTCTCTCTTCCTCAGCTCATCTTCCTCCAAAATACCAGCCTGGATCTACTTCATACTTGCCCAACAAACTGCCCAAAGTGGAGGCAGACAGTTTTCTGGTGGAGCTTCCTAGAAGCCTGTCTCTCTCATCTGCTGAACCCAGCCCACCTCACCTCAGCAGCTGCAGCCCTCCTAGGTGAAGCACTGCTAAGAGCCCCCCGTCAACCTCTCTGAAGCCCTCTGCACTGCTAATGTGGACTTCTCCCATTCACTGGCCTTTACTTCCTCTCAACCTGTCCCTGTGTAACCCATCTGGGGCCACAGAAGGCTTGGCCAAGCTGCAGCCCCTGCTCACCACTTTGCAAGCTCAGCCTCAAGATTCCCCGGGAGCTGCGGGACCACTGAACTTTGGGCCTCTGCACTCCTTGCCTCCTGCCTTCACCTCCAGCCTGAATACCACCACCCTGCCTCGTTTCCACCAGGCATTCCAGTAGTGCCATGAAAGCCCTCAGTTCAGGCTTGGGCTCTGTCAGGGAGCCTTGTACCCACCCCATCTGCATCCCCCATGAAGGCAGCTGAGCTTTCAGAGATGGGTTCAAAAAAATTCCAGTATCTGTATGGAGCACTTGGTCTGGGGGCTCGGACTCAAGGATTAGTTCCAAGAGGAGCCTTAAGCCCCAACCCCATGAAAAGATCTCGTACAAGAGGGGAAAAAGATTTTTTTAATAAATAAATAAAACATAAAATATTACTGTTGCTCACCTACTGGAATGGCTAAAATAAAAAGGACAATACCAAGTATTGATGAAGACGTAGGGCAGCTGTAACTCTCACACACTGCCGGCAAAATTTAAATTATAAATTGTTACAACCACTTTTTAGAAAGCTCTTTGTCAATTGCTATTAAAGCTGATCACATATATACTCTGTGATTTAACAATTGTACACCTAGGGGTCTATCCAAGTGTTCATGTGTACCAAAAGACACAATACAAGAACATTCAAAACAACACTCTTTATAATAGTCCCAAGGTAGAAAACAACCCCAAAATCGTTATACAACAGAAAAAAAAAATACATATATTGTGTTCTATTTGCACAACAGAATACTACACATCAATGAAAATGTACAAAATGTATCTCCATGCAAAATAACACTGATTAATTTCACCAACACAATGTTACACTAAAGAACACACGCTGTTCATAAAAAATTCAACAACAGGCATAATTAATCTGGTGTCAGAAGTTATGTTAAAGACCTTTTCTGGGCAGGGTGATAATGACTGGGAAACAGGACAAAGAGTGTCTCTGGGATGGTACACTGGGGTATGCTGGCCACATGGCCATGCTCTTTTTAACAAAAATTCACTGAGCCACACAGGATTTGTAGGCTTTTCTTTATGTTATAGTTTAATACAAAGTATACTTTTAAAAAGAAGTGTATTAGACCAAGAAGGAAAAACACACAGTTTCAGCAGAAGCTTCTAAGTGGAAGTGAAGTGAAAGCTTCCAAGCAGAAGTGAAGTGAAGGAGATATTTAAGTGCACAACAGTATCAACAGATTTTTCATTCACTGTTCCAATGACTTGACGTGTGATATTTATCTTACTAGCCCCAAAACTCTAGTAATTCAAAACCCTATTTGCTATTATCTCCCTCAGTAACTGCTCCCTGAACTACCCTGCCATCAAAGATTGGTGGTTCCTTCCATAAACACTTCCATCACCTAAACTTACTTCTATTTACAATACACTTAAATCTCCTATGTAGGCCATATATTTTTTAATGCATTCCCAGTGTCTAATTGTCTCTCAGATACAGTAGGTATTCAAATTTGATTCATCCAAAATAAATGACATCTCTTTTGCATAGAAACAATTTTTCCCCTTTAATGCAAGAATAATGAAACTTTTAACTCAAAATTCACAAATTTCAAAATCAGCAAAATTAAAATACCCTTTGAGTTTATGACAAATTGTGTATGTGCCTAATCTAACCTTAAAAATAAACTGCCCAATTACCTCTTTCTATCTTTTCCGCATTCTTTGCCAAAATCATCTGAGGAGAAATTCAGATACCCTTGTCGATTTGGCAGCTTGGCAAGAAGATGACTTAACAGGTAAATTCAACATAAAAACAGCCTAATTCTAGTTGCTGAGATATAGTGGCAGGCTTCTTTTGTTTTTTTAAACAAGGTCATTTACTTAACTTAAAAAGTCCCATGACACAGTCACTTACGTATTCCTCGTTCTCCTTTCCCTGTAAACATGTGGCGTCCTTTCCACTGGAGCTCTAGTCTATCTATGCTCAATTTAAACATGACTCCCGATGGGATAATGAAAGCGCAAGAGATCGTATGTGCTTTGCTAATTCTCTGCTTGTATGCCACTCACTAGTAAATTCTATTTTACATTTATCCTGCACATGCTGATGAAACAGGTCCCCATGCCCCGTCTACATGTCACAATCCTCAGATTTCTGAAAGGAAATTTACTTGCAACTTTAGAATCATTCCTTTGGAATGATGGAACGTTATTTTATTGGTCTTCTCTATTTTATCAACCTTCATAATAAATTACACCGTGTGAGCCTTACACTTTAGGTAAGGAATCTTCATGAGCTGAAAAAAGGACCCTCTTCAATTTGTTCTATTGGCAACCCTAAGCACTTCCACTAAGTTCTCTACCAGCTGCATAGTTAAGTTCTGTCTCTCATTATACCTGCATTACCAGGTGAACTACTACTCAGACTTTGCAGAACAGATCTTCAGTACTGTTCTGTTCCTGGTAAGCTTCCAGAAGCTAGCTGTTCTTGAAAACTCTGATGTGCAGCCTTTCTGGAGACAGCATCTATCCCTCCTGCATATGCTTCAAATAGTAGTTCATTTACAATATTCTATGATATTATTTTCCCTTCTTTCCTTTGAACCCAAGGGGTTGGCAAACTTTTTATTAAGGGTCGGAGGGTAGAGATTTTAGGTCTATGAATCATACAGTCTCTGGCGTGACTACTCAACTCTGTTATTCTAACATGAAAGCAGTCACAGACAGTATGTGAACAAATGGGCACGGCAATATTCTAACTGTGCTTTATTTATAAAAATAGGCAGCCAGCCCATGGAACCAGCCTATGGGCCAGCCCAAGGAAGCCCATAGTTTGCCAACCCCTGTTTTAAACTCTTACAACTTCTGCTCAGCATCATACATATATCAGCATCATTACAATTATTCTGAATTTGTAAGAGTTTACTGACATTGGTACTGAAAACTAAGTTCAATATATTATTTTTCAATTACAGCTGAGATATGAAACATAATTTTGGAATGTTTGTGATAATAACAGTTATAAAACATTATTTGTTGGTTAATAAGAAAATCTAACTGACCAGAACATATTCACTGATAACCATAGTTAACTTAGGTATTACCTAATTATAAAAATAGAGGTGATAATTTAAAATAATTATCAATATATAGAAAACAAAATCAAACATAAAAAGTGTACAGAAAACTAACTATATTATGATAAATCTACACAATGGTTGGTGGTGGTGGGACTGCAGTAATTTTACTTTTCCTATTTTTGCCTATGTTTTCTATAATTAGCAAAAATGATTTCTGTAATAAGAGTAATAAATAAGAAAGAAAGTTTCTTTAAAGCACATGAAGGAAGGTCAAAAGTTTTCAATTGCTAAATTTTTAATGTAGTCTAGAAATAAAAATACTTAGACTTGAAATTAACTTTTTAAAATCAACCATTCTATCCTATACTCCTTTTAAATAATATTTACCTTAATTACATAAATTAATTAAAATGTTCATTTACCTGTCGGTTCCTTTCATCCATTATGCGTGTGATTTGTATTTTCTTCCGCCCCATTTTCAGTCACCTTTCCTTCCTTATATTCCAAATATTTAATTCAAAAATTAATTTTCTTCAATACCCTAATGCATTGTACACAGCTTCTATTATTTCAGCTTCTGGTCCAAGCGCTACAGCTTGAAATTTTCTGTAAGATCTAAAAGAAAATACAAAGAGAAAATATAAACTCTCTAAATTTGCAAGTCATGAAAATGTTACACAAATTTCAAACCTGCCTTTATGCTGCACAGACTGCATATATCAGCTGAAATTAGTAAATAAATTAAAGCCTTTACCTCTAAAATAGCTCTTGAATTTTTTTCGTGCTTCTAGTTCTGGCTAAAAGAGTGCAATTACAACCTTTGAGTTTTTCCTCATTGCATTTAATAGCAACAAAACAAAAGCCACTGCCTGAGATTTTTCTATGTGACAGGCACTTTTCTAAGTACCTGTATGTCTTAATTCATTCAAAATAAGCACAATCTCCTGAGTTATAATTATCATCTCCATTTTATAAATAGGGATATTAAGGAAGAGAGATGTTAAGTAATGTGTCCAAGGTCACACAGTTAGTAAGGCAGAGCTTGGAATATGAGCTCAGGGAGGCTGGCTCTAGAACGTCTACTCTCAAACATTATGAAATATCTTTAAAAGCTTCTGATGGTCTTCATGTCAAAGGATGAACTAATAATTTGGATAGCCCCAGTATGGCTTTACAAACTCTTCTTGCAAACTGCCCTAGCTGCCAAAGACACTACATACTTTCAAAATTGTATGCATTTAAATGAAATACTGTTCTTTTAGCCATTTAATTAACTCCTCCTCATTCAGTCAAGATATGGTTCGAATATCATCTCCCTGATGAAGCCAATACCAATTTCCCCTGGTAGAATAAACGAGAGCACCTTACTTTGTGGGTATGCATGTATAAATTCCAAGTTCATCTTCCTCTGAGACTGTGAATCTTTCAAGAATAAGGATTTTTTAATTCCATTTATCTCTACAGCAGAATGTCTGGCAGTGATATAATTTGTCATGCTCTGAATGATAGCTATGTCAAAAATCTAGTGCTTTCAAAACAAATTATTTACAGAGGGATTGGGGACAAATGTTAAAATATTCATAATAATAAATTCTCAGGGGACTTTTTTGAAGCATTTTTAATACTGCACATGTATCGCTATAAAATTTCAATTGTACCATGCAAATATAGTGTTTGATTAAATCTGGCTTTTGCTCAAAAGCAGTTTTTCAATTCTCACTACAAGCATCATTATCATCAGCACAGTATTTCTTCGTATCTTCCCTTACTCATTGTTATTTCTTCATCTGTATAAACATTAACTGATCATCTATTAACAACTGATAACCTATTAATTAATCAACTACTTGCAAAACAGGTACTTCCAAACTAGGTACACAGGATAAAAAAAACCCCATAAATTTCTGATCTCAGAGTTCACGGTCTAGTAGGGGAAAACACACATTAATAAAACTATCATAAAAATGAGTCTGTACAAAATTTATTCATGGGCCAGGGCAGGCTTCATCGAGAATGTGCTTCATACTCGAAGCTGAGTATGAGGGTGTACATAATAGGCAGAGAAAACTGCATGTACAAAAGTCCCGTGACAAGAAAGAGCAGGAAACAAAAGAGGAACTGAAAGACGGCTAGTCACTAGTAGGAGTCAATCAAACAAGCAGCTGTGAATTAGAATATTTCTGTTTTCTTAAGAGACTGCAATATAAACAATAGAAGTTGGCTTACCCCAAATCATGTTCTCTAATCATCCAATTCCCATTATGAAAACTTGTACTTTACTGGGTATGATAAATATTCACACATTTCACTGCAGAAATAATGTGCTAACTCCTATAAAGTATATACACTTATCTTGTATAATCTGAAAAATTCTAATTCTATCTGAGCATTTTGTTTTTGACAATGGTGGAGTAGGCTGATTCGAATCAATCTTCCCCTGAGAACTGAAAAAGCAAAACAAACAATAATCTGTTTAAAACCACTGAAAAACTTTCAAGACAGTGAGAATTTGCATGGCTGAAACCTGGAAGAAATAGGTGAGACCAGACTTAAGACTCATTTTCCCTCTAGAATCATTTGTAGATTTTTAAAACACTGGCTGAGAAGCTGAGAAGCTAGCAAAAGCTTTCAATAGTTTTATGGATGGGGGCACAAAAATTCAATTCAGTGCCTCCCTAGGAGGAATAGCCCCAGTAAATACAGTGGGAAGCTGGAGAGAATCCAAAGTACTATACCCTAAAGTAAACCAGAAACAGACAAGGCCACACAAGGAAAGAAGTATAGCTTCAAATCATCTCAATCTGATTAAAGTAATCTGGGCTACCTGGTTATTATTAGCCTAGCAGCATACCAGTAAACATCTTCTCAAAAGATTTTAACAAAAGTAAATCTTATCAGCAAAAATACTCAGAAATTCAAATTATCTTATCATTTTTCATATAAAATGTCTAAAAATGAAAAAACCACCCAGTCAAGACCTGACTAAAAGCTAAGACTTAAAAATGGCACTAGAAATAGACCCACAGGAGATTCAGATAATAGTGTTACTGTTAGGAAAGGGTTTCAATGTAAGTTAATTAAATGTGTTAAAAAGATTTTTTCAAAAAAACAGAATTTTAGCAACAATACTAAAAACATGAAAAACAGATAGCTAAAAAATAGAAATTAAAGAAAACAGAAATTAAGAAATTGATGGATGAATTTAATAAGTTAGATATAGCTGAAGAAAGAATCAATGACCCAGAAGATAAGAAAATTTATTTACACTGAAGCCCCAAAAGACACAACAATGAAAAATACAGAAAAGAGTGTGAAAAAATTATGAAACTTGGAGAAAAGATCCAAAATATATGTAACTGGAGTCCCAGAAAGGAAGGAGAGAACATACGGGGAGGAAGAAATATTTAAAGACCCAACAGTTTAAAACTTCAAAAAACTGATCAATGACATCAAGCCACAGGCTGAAGAAGATCTACAAACTTCCAAGCAAAACAAATACAAACAAAACTACATTTAAGCACATCAAAGTAAATGGGGAAGGTGGAGGGACAGAAACAAAGAGGCAGAGACAGCCACAGATAGAGCTCAAAAGCAGCCAGAAAAATAAAAGAAGATTAACTTTAAGAACAACAGTAAGCTATAACTCACTTCTTCGAATAAATAATGGAAGCCAGATGAACAAAGAAGCAAAATGTAATACATACACATACAGTGGGATATTTTCCAGCTTTAAAAAAGGAAATCCTATCACAAGTTACAACATGGATGAACCTTGATAATATTATGCTAAGTGAAATAAGCCTGTCACAGAAAGACAAATACTTTATAATTTCACTTATATGAGATTCCTAGAGTAGTCAAATTCAGAAACAGAAAGTAAAATGGTAATTGCCAAGAATGGGGAGGGATAAGGAGAGGAAGGAATGGGGAGTTAGTGTTTGATGGGTACAGAGTTTCAGTTTGGGATGATGAAAAAGTACTGGAGATGGACTGTGGTGATCGCTGCACAGCAATGTGAATTTACTTAATGCCACTAGATTGAATGCTTAAAAATGATTAAAATGGTAAATACTATGTTAAGTATATTTTACCACAATTTTAAACAATACAAATACTCCCCCAAAAGGGGATGTACACATTTTTAAAATAATCACAGTATTCTGATTTTATTAATTCAAGCTGAACACTAACTCTTTAGGTCAAATGAGTACTGATTTTTATACGATAAAGCTAAATGAGTTTTAATGAAAATGGCAGTATTTGAAATCTACCTTTAGAAATAAAATCAATCTTTAGCAAACAGAAATGAGCATTTTTTCCAATGGAGAAAGTAACATATATTGTCCTAGAGGGGAAAAGAAATTGAACTATATCCCAAAGCCTATATCTGCATTCAGGCAACGTTAATACAATAAAAAATTAGCTTAAACTGAACTCTCAGTTAACTGAAATTTTTTTCAGTATGTCATTTTATTAAAATTAGGAACTAGATTTTTTAAAAGATTCCCTATAACTATAAATGGAGTACAACCTTTAAAAATTACAAATCACTATGCTGCACACCTGGAACATATAACATTGTAAATCAACTACACCTTAATAAAAAAAATTTTAAGAAATTTTTTTAAAAGATTCCCAATATGGGCTCTGCTGTCTTAATTCAAGAGATATCACAGAATCTAACACTCAGATTCAGACCAATTCATACGAATACTGATCACAGATGTTCAGTCTTCTAAAATGAATTTTATTTGTTTTGAAGAATCTTGTTGCTTAAGTAAATAAATATTTTAAGAGCATGAACTTTAAACAAAAGATGAACTTTACTTTTTAAACTTGGCCCTTATTAACACCAATCTTAGAGTTCATCAGAACACCCCATTCTGTTGATTCTGGCAAATCAATTATTAAATTCTTTTAAAAGTTACTAAACTTTGTAACTATGTACAATCAAAAACTGAACCCTTTTAATAAGCAAACAGGTATCTAGCAAAAGAAAATATTTAAATTACTTCTTTAAGAATTCAGCTTTGGACATATAAACTTGAGACGGTCATGGATCATGCACTGGAAATGTCAAATATAGACACAGAATATAAGATTTAGATCTTAGAGGAAAAAATACACCTTTGGAGTCTTGAGCATTTAGATAATACTAATGTTGTAGGAAATAATGTGCTCACCTAGGGATAATATGTACAATGAAGAGGGAGAGCGAAAGTCCCAAGGAATAAAACATTTATTATTTCATTTATTGCTGCAAATGAATAGTCTAAAACTATTCTCAAGACATAGGCTTTAAATAATTTGCCCAACATTTTAAAAAAATTCAGAAAGAAACCTGACCTTCAGCTTCCCTTGAAAAACCCACTCTACTTTCAATAATTTATTCTAAGGAAATAACACGACAATGACAAAAAATATATATATACCTATATGGATGTTCATCCCAATGGAACTAAAATAGTGAAAACATGGAGGGAAAAATACTATACAAGTATACAGGGATGACCTGTCCATGTAATAAAATACCATAACTATTAGAAAGGTTGAATATTTTACAATAAATTATTCAAAATATATTGTTGTGGGCAGACTATATAATTCTAGTACTACTTTAAAAAATTCTGTAGATATGGAGTGCAGAGATAAAAGATGGCACCGTATATTAATGTTATTGAAATTAATAAGCTGTGGTCAGTTTTAGAAAATTATTTTCATTTTATTTTTCCTAGAATAAACATCATTGTTGTGATAAGGAGAAAAGTTATTATGAACAACAAAAACTAATGGTCACTTTTAAAATTAAGAAGAAAATCAAAATCTTGAAAGCTAAAAAGCATGAACTTTAAACATTATTGAAATGTTCCTTCTACTTTAGCACTTTGTGCAATTTCCAGTTATTCTTTCTTCGTAACTTGCTTAGAATTTCAAAACATTATCTGACTGAGGTCTATTACAAGTCATACAGGTATCTCAATCCAAAGTTCTTTTAAAAACCAAACATATCAAGTCTATTTCTTTTTTGTATTCACATCTTTCCTGCCGTGCTCCAATCCAATAGGTACACTGCTATACGTAATGTTCCTGAACATCTTATCTAGCCAAATCATTCCCATTTATAAAATCTCCACTGACTCCACATTACCTACAAGATTAAAGTCATAACGAGATCTAGTTCCTGCTCACATCACTGAGGCCAAAATGGCTAGTTCTTATCCAAAGTCACACAAGGAGGCAGAGTTCAAATTTTGGCTCTACTACCATGTATAGTATAACAGTACAGCATCACCACTGGAACAATTTAAGCAGTGGCTGAAGAAAGGCTATCAATCAAAAATATCTTGGGGGCATTTCTGGAGGGGTATGATCCATCACTAAGTAAGTGGAACTACAAAATCTTCAAGGAGTGATTCAATTCCAATTTCATGAGCCTATGCTACTTTCTGGTAGCAGAGTGTAAAGATAATTTCTTCTAAGTTGTGTGTGGCTGCACAAGAAAAACCACAACACTGCACTATGTCCTCCCCTAGTTCCAACATCAGAGGGCAATTTACCTGGCACGACAGTGGGCTGTCAAAATATAAAGGCCATGGGCAGTTATCAGCTGAGAGAGTTCTGACCTCCTGAAAGCTCTCCATCTCCCAACCCCTCCTAATCAGCACAGCCATGTCAGCACCCTTCCCTCCCTAGCGAGGATATAATTTCAAGCATTTGCAAAGGAACTTGAGCTTCTACCTACTTCCCACTACTACTCCTGCTTCAATGTAACCTTAAATCATTAATAAATAATAAGATTTCTCCAACCTCTACTCTTGGAGGATGAGAGGAATCACAATTTCTGGATTATCAACAGAGCTGACCCTGGGAAGATAAAAAGGCAGGTGGGTGTAGAACTGAGAGGTTCTCTCAGTTCCTTCTGCTGTTTACTATTTATGCACAAAAAATAATCACTATACATTTCAATAAATGAATCAAAATTCATTGATTAATATAGTGGCTCTCAAGTGGATACTAGATTCAACTGAGGAGCTAAAACGTATACTTTGCATAACCTTACCCTGGCCTCACAACAAAACTATCAAATCATAATCAAGACTAATGTCCAAGCTAGAGTATCTCTTTTTAGGGATATGCTTTTAATGGCGCACATCCCTAGTTTAGAGCAACTGTTTTATTATGTTACAGCACTAAACTCCTTATTCATTCAAACACTGATTGGCTATGTGTGAGAGTGAAGTCACAGAATCACATAAATGAATAGAGACCTAATTGTTCTATATCTACACATTGCACTTCATGCACATACTTATACTCGTTTCCATAAAAAAAAAATACCTTCTCTCC
This sequence comes from Camelus ferus, assembly GCF_009834535.1. Lineage (NCBI taxonomy): Eukaryota > Metazoa > Chordata > Mammalia > Artiodactyla > Camelidae > Camelus > Camelus ferus. Next base: position 20,990,282 of record NC_045722.1, on the reverse strand, counting down.
CATTTCCTTGAATTACATGGCTTTCTTGGTCTTACTCTTTTTCCCACATTTGATAAAGAAGGATACAAAAAGAACTGTATATCATTCATTATTCTTCTATGAGAGGAAAGAAAACAGCTTAAACACACCAAGAAGCAGGGAGAACATGCACTCTGGCTTACCCGGGACAGCCAGTTTTGTTTATTGTATGGGTATAATTATTAAGCAAGACCCCTTACTCTCAAAAATATCCTGGTTTGATGATAAATTAGATCAGAAGTAGGCCACTGTTTTCATTTCTATATGATTTTTAATTGAGTTATAATATACATATGCCATTAAAATCACTGTTTTTAAAGTGTACAATTCAGTGTTGTTTTTTTTTTTTACTGTATTCAGAGTTGTGCAACCATCCCTACTATGTAATTCCAGAACATTTTCATCATCCTAAAAGGAAATCCAATGCCTATTAGAAATCACTCCCCATTTCTCTCCCCAACTCCTGATAATTACTTATCTGCTTTCTGTCTCTATGGATTTGTCCATTTGAAACATCTCATATAAATGGAATCATACAATATGCTGCCTTTTTGTATCTGGCTTCCCTCACTTTTCAAAGTTCATATGTGTTAAGTATAATCAGTACCTCATTTCTTTTTTGACTGAATAATACTGTATTTTATGGATATACCACATTTTACTTATTCACTCAATAGCTGAGAGATTTATTTCCACTATTATGAATAATGCTTCTAAGAACAGTGGTACACGGGTTTTGTGTGGATATGTTTTCAGTTCTCTTGGGTGTATGCCTAGGAGCAGACTTGCTGGGTCATATGGTAACTTTATGTTTAACTTTTTGAGGAACTGCCAAGCTATTCTCCAAGAAGTCTAAACCATTTTTCCTTCCTACCAGCAATATGTAAGAGTTCCAATTTCTACACACCCTCATCAACACTTGTTATTATCTGTCTTTTTTATTACAACCATCCTAGTGGATGTAAAGTGGTATCTCAATATGAGTTTGAACTGCATTTCCCTAATGACTAATGATAGAAAGCATCTTTTCAAGAGCCTCCTGGCCATTTGTGTATCTTCTTTGGAGAAATGCATATTTCAAACCCTTTTGTAAACTGGGTTGTCTTTTCATTGTTAACTTGTAAGAGTTATTTATATATTCCAGATACTAGACCCTTATTAGATACATGATTTGCAAATATATTCTCCCATTCATCAGGCTGTTTTTTCATTATCTTGATAACGTCCCTGGAAGCATAAAGTTTTCAATTTTGATGAAGTCGAATATATCTATTTCTTCTTTGCTTGCAATTTTGGTGTCATATCTAAGAAAGCACTGCCTAATTCAAGGTCACAAAATTTAAATTTATATTGTTTTGCCTCTTACATTTAAGTCTTTGATCCATTCTGAGCCAATTTTTGTATACAGTATAAAGCAAGTAACCAACTTCATTCTTTTACATGTGGATACCAAGATGTCCTAGCATCATTTGTTAAAAAGGCTCTCTTTTCCCCCTGTGAATGGTCTTGGCACCCTTGTCAAAATCAATTGACCATAAGTGTTTATTTCTGGACTCTCAATTCTACTCCATTAATCTGTATGTTTAGCCCTACACTAGTAGCACAATGACTTGATTACTATGGCGTTGTACCAAGTTTTGAGATCAGGAAGAGGGAATCTTCCAACTTCATTATGTTTAAAGATTATTTTTTGGCTCTTCTGGATATCCTGAATTTCCATGTGAATTTTATAATCTGTTTGTCAATTCCTGCAAAAGTAGCCAGCTAAGATTCTGATGTGGTTGCAATGAATCTGTCTGGGGAGTATTGCAATTTTAATAATATTAAGTCTTCCAATCCATAAACGCGGTATATCTTTGTATTTATTTAGGTCTGTTTTAATTTCGTTCAACAATGTTTTCTAGTTTTCAGTGTACAGGTATTACATTTATTTTGTTAAATTTATTCCTAAGTATGTTATTCAGGTGATGCTATTGTAAATAGAACTGCCTTCTAAATTTCACTTACGGATTTCACTGCTATCATTCTATATGATTCTTGACTTCAAAAATGTAGAATGATAGTTTAAAAAGAATAATTGTAAGTCTATTGCACTTAAATATGAATGCCTTGGGTCTTATAATTTTTATCTACTATAAGGGGAAAAAATTGATCTAAATAAGCAAGAAACCCTAGTAGCTATCCAGCATGCTAAAAGAGCTTCAAAAATCAGAATCAAGCAGTATCAAATAATTTTAATACCAATTTCAATAGTAGGCAATGCAACTATACTATGTGCATGCATGCGCACACACACAATGTCCTAAATCCCCTTATAAAATATACAAACAAAAAATCACTCATTCTCTTAGTCACCCAAACCTGAGGGAGACTATCTTACTGTAATTTTCAGTGCAATTAGAGGTTTTTTGCTCTTACAGAATTATCTGTTACTTTTAATATAAGAACATTTTTCTTGCCTCTAAAATTGGGATGTTTTCATTACTGTTTACAATTAAATCTAGGCAGAAATTCAAATTCTAAATTAAGACTATCATTTAACTATTGTTTTATGGAAAATGACTAAAGCTTTCCATTTCAGCCAGAACTGTACATGCTGTATCTAATTACACACTTTCAAAATACAATATGTTGTATGAACCTAATGATGGATATTAGTAAAGATACGATTCAACAAAACTTTACTTTGAATATAAAGCTCATACACTTGTTATTACTTGAAAATGTAGTTTTCTGTACTATATAACTTTTATAATGGCAGAACATGCCCTACATTTATACGTAACTTTATAAAGCTCTGACTTACATTAGGCTGTGTAAAATTTAAAACTATTAATACCTGATTCAAATAAGGTCAATAAAAGTATAAAATACAGATAGCATTGAGGAAATAATCCCTTACTAATTACAAAAAGGACTGATTAAAGAATTTGTGGGTCTCATGACAGATATTCTGGCCTGCAAAACAATTCAAATGCTATAAAGCTACTAAAAGAAAGGAAAGAAATCATTATGACTCTAGGCCACTGTAAACAACAGTGGAGGCAGCACCTTGCACATCTTAACAGAGGGCAGCATCCGCGTAAAAATTAGAAGAGCCTTTTTCTAACTTTGCAAAGGTCACCTGTGGCCTGGCTATGACACCTCCAAACAACTGCTTCTTAGAAAGGTTAGGACAACTAAGATACTGAATGCCTAAAATCATAACACCAAACTATCACTTATCACAATGAGTTTATTTCAGATGTTTTAGGCAAAATCGTTAATACAGCAAAACATAAACAGATTGGAGGGAGAAGAGAAATCATCTAAAAATCTAAAATGGTATCTTTCTATGTTAATTTGGATCCCCTAATAGCAAGTTAATATATTTTTGTATGCTTCAACCCTATATTTTCAGATTAAAAACATTTTAAAGCTGAATGCTAAAAAATGAGGAGCTTAGGGGTAAAATGTTAATAATCTATTCCTATTACACTATACCTATTACAGAAATATATACCTTTTTTAAACAACACATATGGTACTAAAAATTATACATTAACTAAATTTGACAGAAACTAGAAGTAATTTTTAAGGTCAATATCACTCTCTTCATTTAAGCATACAGAGAGTTCGAAGCTTTTTTTAAAATCGTGTTTCCTTAACGCAAGACAAATTTATTTCAAAATGATGCAAATTATTAGTCATGATAAATAATCCAAACTACTGACTAAAAAGAAGCTGTAACTTTAAAATTTTTACCAGAATGACTAGTCTATGAAATTTGTATTTTATTTCTAGATATACCAATGAACTGTCATGTAATTTTCAGCAACTCACTTCTTCACTATCTCATATCAGTCCTACAAAGTGGAGCAAGAACATACCTCAAAAAAAAAAAAAATACATAGCTCAAACTCTTGCAGGAAATTATGAGGCTATAACCAGAGGGCACCTTGGGCTCCTCTGAGAGAGGCACAATATTATTAAAATTATTATTAGAAAGGAGACTTTGTAAACTGACCATATTAACACTAAAGCCCATCCATACATGACCTTTCATTCCCAGATTAATTATACCTACATAAAATAAGATCAATCTCATGTCCCTATCTTCACATGGGATACACAAGAGAAACAAAGGACACAGCAAAGCAAAGTGTGAAAATGAAAAGGAGATTCTAGTCCTTCACCACCACCAACTTACTTTCAATATTTTCACCCCCTCATTTTAAAAATGTAGATTCTTATACCTATCCCAAGTATTTTTCAGGTTATCATAATGATTTCTGGAAAAAATGCTTTGCCAATAATTACATCCTATATAAAGCTGAATTATCACTACTAGAAACCATCTTCATTCTCTATGTTATAATTGAAATACTAAATATATTAACAACTTTAAACCTCCAGTCACCTCAGTCAAACCTGTATATAAATGGTGCTCTACGTCTAACTTTTATTTATAAAGATAAACATGATTGGGTGTATACCACTATATTCAGAATCAGAAGATTTCTAAACAAATGTGAAAAGGAATATAGAAATGTGGGTAGGCATGCAATGGAATTAGGAACTGGCATACTTGGTGTTAATATATAATGTATACAAACATAAAAAGGATAGATTTTCCATGTTTTGTTTTTGTGTGTTTCAATTTTACTTTGCATTAATAGAATTACAAATTATGGATTCTTTTGTTTCTGGCTTCTTTTTTTCTTATTAATTCTTATTTTTTATTGAAGCATAATCAATTTACAATGTTAGTTTCAGGTGTACAGCAAAGCGATTCAGTTATACATATACATACATACATATGTATTTTTTCAGTTTCTTTTCCATTACGGCTCATTACAAGAAAGTGAATATAGTTTCCTGTGCTATACAGTAGGACCTTGTTGTTTATCAATTTTATATATAGAACCGAGTATCTGTTAATCCCAAACTCTTTATCCCTCCCCCACCTTTCTCCTCTGGTTATCATAGTTTGTTTTCTATTTCCATGAATCCATTTCTGGTTTGTAAATAAAATTTGCATTTATTTTTTTAATTCCACATGTAAGTGACACTGTGTGATATTTTTCTTTCTCTGTCTGACTTACTTCACTTAATATGATAATCTCTAGGTCCATCCAAGGAAGCAAATGGCATTACTTCCTTCCTTTTTATGGCTGAGTAGTATTTGATTGTATGTGTGTATGTATATGTCTGTGTATGTGTGCGTGTGTGTATGTGTGTGTGTATATATCTATATTATATATATATATAATATATATATATATATATCTCACATCTTTATCCATTTATCTGCCAATGGACATTTAAGTTGTTTCCATGTCTTGGCTATTGTAAATAGTGCTAATGTGAACACTGGGGTGCATGTGTCTAGTCCTGGCTCCTTCTGAGAATGATATTTGTGATACTCACTTATGTAGTATAGCTATAGTTCATCCATTTTTATTGCTGTATAAATATGCCACTATTTTATTCAGTCAACTGTTGATGAACATTGTACTGAGTTTGAGCTACTAAAATACTACTTCCACCAAGGTTATCAACACATCTCTTGATACACATGTTCACATCTCTTGATACACATGTTCGTTCATTACTCTCACGGGTATACCCATGGAAAGCAATTACTGGGTTACAGGGTAAGCAAATAACAAATTCTTTCCTTAAACGGTTGTAACAAGATACATTCCTACCAGCAGCGTTTACTGAGCTGCCATAACTTAACATCCTCTCCAAAACTTGTACTGTCAGTCTTTTTTAATTTTAACCACTCTAGTGGTTTATAATGGAGCCTCTTTGCAGTTTTAATTTATATTTCCCGGATTACTAATGAGATTAAGCAACTTTTTCACATATTTCTTGAATATTTGGATTTCTTTTAGGAAATGACTTTATGTCACTTTTAGGAAGTGACTCTTACCCATTTTCTCTTGGATTATTTGTCTCTGTCACACCGATTTGTAGAAGGGCTTTGAATATCCTGATACATAGTTTTTGTCCACTACATCTGTTGTAAATAACTTCTACCATTCTAGCTTGCCTGTCTATTCTAATGGCGACTTTCAAGAACAAAATTTCTTAATTTTAAGGTAATCAAATTTATCAACTGCTTTATTTATATCAGTTGTTTGTATTTTTAAATTTTCTTTTTAAGAATCTTTGTTCATTGATCACGAACATGTTCTCCCTACATTAGCTTCTGAAGTTTTATAGTTTTGCCTTTCATGCTGAGATGTACAAATCAATCTTTAATTGATTTCTGCATATAGATGGAGCATGAGTTATTTTTTTATGGATCATCAATTGTTCCAGTATTACTTATGGAATAATTCTCTCCCTGCTACTCTAAAGTGCCAGTTTTGTGATAAAGCAAGTGTCCATGTATACACTCTCCCTCTTCCAGGCTCTTTTTTTCTTTTGTTTATTCTTGTGGCATTTCTTCATGGAAGTAATTATTGTAGATATACATCCTGTGAGTAGAGAAAACCTTCTGATTTGAACTTCTTTGATATTACTTTAACTATTCTTGGGCCATAAAATTTCCTTTAAAACACAAAACAAAAACTGAAAAACTAAAAAAATAATTTTATAATATCCATTGGGATTACACTGAATTAAGAATAATGCTCAAGAAGGATTATAACCCTCATAAAAGTACAACCTTAATGGATGACTAACCCACAAGAATGGTGGCTCTAAACCAATGCTGACTAAGCTTTAAAAAAAAAGCCTCAAAAGGATTCAGTTGATACCAAGAAACTTATATGTATATAAAAACAAAGTTCAACACTATAAAAAAAAAACACGAAAAATGTCTTCCCAGAACAATGTCCAGCATCCAAACAAAATTACATGAAATGAAAAGAAGTGGGAAAATGTGGCCCATAATAATAAGAGTTGATAGTTGATCAATATAAAGAGACCCAGGAATGATAAAGTTAATGGAATTAACAGATGAAGGCATTAAAACAATGATTATAAATAAGCTCTTCATGTTAGAAAAGGTAAAGGTAAATAAGAACATGATGAGAGAAATGAAAGAAAACTTTCAGAGATGAAAAATTATCAGAAATAAAAGCATACTGGATGGTATTAAGAATAGATTATATATTGCAAAAAAAAATCAGTGAACTTGGAGACATAACATTAACCTTCAAAATACAAAACAGGAAAAAAAAAAACAAAAAACAAAAAAGAAGGGTATAAGTGCCAAGAGAGACAATATCGAATGTATAACTGAAATTCCTTTCCCTTGAAAAAACCACTTGGGGTAAGTGAGATATTTGAAGAACTAGTGGCTAGTATGTCTCTAAATTTGGTTTAAAAAACATATATACATATATATATATAAATTCTAAGCAGAATTTTCTCAAAGAAAATCATACTAAGGCACATCTTACACAAATGACATCATAATCATGTCATCAAAAAAGTCTTATGACTTGAGAGATCAAAGAAAATAGGAAATCTGCATATGAGACAAAATAAGAATAATGGCACACTTTCTGTCAGAAACTATACAACCTATTTCAGAAACAACTTCACAACATATTACCAGAAATAAAGAGGGAAAGAGGACCCAATTCATTAAGGGTACCTAAAAAACTAGACATGCATGCACCTTTATTAGAGCTTCAAAATACATGAACTAGTAAGTGAAAGAAAAAACAGACAAATCCACAATTAAAGTTGAAGATTTCGAGGCTCCTCTCTCAGTAATTACTGTAACAAATAGAAAATCAGAAGGGATAAATCTTGAAGAACACTATCAACCAATGTGACCTAATGAATATTTTTAGAAAAGCCCCACTCAACAACATAGAATACATATTCTTAAGGGCACCTAAAACATTCACAGACAACATTTCACAGTCTAGAATAAATACACAAAGTATGTTCTTAGACCACAACAGAATTAAATTAAAAGCCTACTAGAAAAGGGTATCTGGAAAATTAACCAAATTTTTTATTATTATTATTATTATTATTATTATTATTATTATTATTATTACTATTATTACTATTATTACTATTATTATTATTATCATTATTTGGAAATTATATAGGTTGAAAAAAATCACAAAGGAACTTAAACATTCTTTGAACTGCATGTAAACAAATATGCAACATAACAACATTTATGGGATGCAGACAGAAAAATTTTAAATACTAACTGTTCCTTCAGAAAAAGGCCTGAAATATTAGAATGAAAGAGAGGATATGAGCATAGATCCTTCAAACACTAACAGAATAAAGGAACATAATTTGTAACTTCATGCCAATAAATTAGACAATTTACATAAACAGACAAATTCCTTAAAAGACACAACTAAAGCTTATTCAAAAAGAATATAGATCTGAGTAGCTTAATATCAATCAAATAAATTGAATTCATAGTTTAAAAGCTCCCCACAAAGAAACTCCAAGCCCAGAGGTTTTCATTGGTGAATTCTACCAAACATGTAAAGAAGAAATAACATCATCTGTATGAAAATGTTTCCAGAAGAAATCTTTCCAACTCACCCTATTATCCTGATACAAAAATCAGACAAACACATTACTAAAAAAACTACAAACCAATGTTTACTATGAACACAGATGAAAAAAAATACTAAATTTTAGCAAATAAATCTAGCAAGTGGGGATTATCTCAGAAATGCATGATTTATTGCTTCAATATTCAAAAATTAATTAATGTAATTGACTACATTATACACAAAAGAGAAAAAGAACATGTGATCATCTCAATAGTTGCAAGAAAAGGGTCTGATAGAAATTCAACACCCACTGATGATAAGAAAAAAATTCTCAGCAGACTATGAATAGAAGGGAAATTTCTCAATCTGACAAAGGATATCTATGAAAAACCTATAGGTAACACCATACCTAACAGGAAAAGACTGGATTTTATGCTGCTGTGGCTTAGTTTTTTTTATCTGAAGTATAGTCAGTTTACAATGTTGTGTTAATTTCTAGTGTATAGCATAGTGATTCGGTTGTACATACATATAACTTCCTTTTCATTATAGCCTACTACAAGATATTGACTATAGTTTCCTTTGCTATACAGTAGGTCCTTGTTGTTTATCTATTTTATATGTAGCAGTTAGTATCTGCAAATCCCAAACTCCCTATTTATCCCTCCTCACGACCCTTCCCTCTGGTAACCATAAGTTTGTTTTCTATGTCTGTGAGTCTGTTTCTGCTCTGCAAATAAGTTCATTTGTGTCATTTTTTTTAGATTCCACATGTACATGATATCATATGGTACTCTTCTTTCTCTTTCTAGCATACTTCACTCAGTATGATGATCTTCAGGGCTATCCATGTTGCTGCAAATGGCATTATTTTATTCTTTTTTATGGTTGAGTGGTATTCCATTCTGTTTGTGTGTGTACACCACAACTTCTTTATCCAGTCATCTGTCAATGGACATTTAGGTTGCTTCCATGTCTTGGCTATTGTAAATAGTGCTGCTATGAACACTGGGGTACATGTATCTTTCCAAATTAGAGTTTCCTCCAGATATATGCCCAGGAGTGGGACTGCTAGAAACTCTCACCACTTCTATTCAACATAGTACTTGATGTCCCAGCCATAGCTACCAGATAAGAAAAAAGTAAAAGGGATCCAAATTGGAAGAAAAGAGGTAAAATTGTCACTATATGCAGCTGACATGATACTATACATAAAAACCCCTAAAGACTCCCCACAAAAACTACTAGAGCTGATAAACAAATTCAACAAGGTAGCAGAATAAAAAATTAACATACAGAAATCTGTTGTATTTTACACTAACAATGAAATATCAGAAAAGGAAAGTTAAAAAAAATCCCTTTTAAAATCACATCAAAAAAAAAAGAAAAACTTAGGAATAAACCTGACCAATGAGGTAAAAGACTTATACATGGAGAATTATAAAACACTGATTAAGGAAATTAAAGACGATTTAAAGAAATGGAAATATATCCCATGCTCTTGGATCGGCAGAATTAATACTGTTAACATGGCCATACTACCCAAAGCAATCTACGGATTTAATGTAGTTCCTATGAAATTACTCAGGACATTTTTCACAGAACTACAACAAATAATCCTAAAATGTATATGGAATCACAAAAGACCCAGAGTTGCCAGAGCAATACTGAATAAAAAGAAGAAAGCTGGAAGAATAACCTTCTCAATCTTCAGACAATACTACAGACCTACAGTAATCAAAACAGTGGAGTACTGGCACAAAAACAGACATATGGATCAATGGAACAGAACAGAGAGGCCAAATATAAACCTACACAGCTATGGTCAATTAATCTCTGACAAAGGAGGCAAGAATATACAATGGAGAAAAGGCAGCCTCTTTGGCAAGTGGTGTTGGGAAAGCTAGGCAGCCACATGTAAATTAATAAAGTTGGAACACTCCCTCAACACCATACACAAAAATAAGCTCAAAATGACTTAAAGACTTAAACATAAGACAAGACACTATAAATCTCCTAGAAGAAAACACAGGCAGCAAAACATTCTGATATAAATCTTAGCAATGTTCTCCTAGGGCAGTAGACCAAGGCAAGAGAAATACAAGCAAAAATAAACAAATGGGACCTAATTAAACTTATAAGCTTTTGCACAGCAAAGGAAACTATAAACAAAATGAAAAGACAACCTACGGAATGGGAGAAAATATTTGCAAATGATGTGACTGACAATGGCTTAATTTCCAGAATACACAAACAGCTTATAAAACTCAATAGCAAAAAAAAAAAAAAAAAACCCCAATCAGAAAAACTGACAGAAGACCTAAACAAACATTTCTCCAATAAAGACATACAAATGGCCAACAGGCATGTAAAAAAAAAATGCTCTATCACTAATTATCGGAGAAAAGCAAATCAAAACAACAATGAGGTATCACCTCACACCAGTCAGAATGGCCATTATTAAAAAATCCACAAACAATAAATGCTGGAGAGGGTGTGGAGAAAAGGGAACTCCTCTACACTAGTAGTTGGTGGGAATGTAGTTTGGTGCAGCCATTATAGAAAACAGTATGGAGATTCCTTAAAAAACTAAAAAGACTGGATGTGTTTGACCTAAGATCAGGAGTAAGACAAGAATATCAGCTCATCACATCTATTGAATATTGCACTGTCGGGACTACTAGGCAGTACAAGCAAACAAAAGAAGTAAAAGACATAAAAATTGAAAAAGAGGAAGTAAAACAGTCTTTATTCACAGACAAGATGATAACTTACACAGAACACTTTAAGGAAAACACAAAACTGCCACTAGAATAAGTTTAGCAGAATCATAAATTAGAAAGTTTTATACAAAAATTAATCATATTTCTATATACTAACAACAAACAACTAGAAATTGATTTTAAGTTGCCATTTACAACAGCATAAAAATAGAAAACAGAGATGAATTTAACAAAATATGTGTAATACCTTTACACTGGAAACTACAAAAACATTGCTGAAAAAAACTGAAGACAATTTAAACGGAAAGAGATACCAAGTTCATACATCAGAAGACTCAACATCCTCAAGAGATCAACTTGCCCCAAATTAGCCTCTATGATAAAAGTATTCATTATCAAAATTCCATTAAGGCTTTTTGTAGAAACTGACAAGCCAATTCTAAAATACATGTAGAGAAATGGAAAGGACCTAGAATAGAAAAACAACTTTGAAAGAGAAGAGCAAAGTTGGAGGATTTACACTACCTGATTTTAAGACTTACATAAAGCTATGGCCATCAATGTAATACAATACTACCATAAGGACAGATACATAGATCAACAGAGCATAATAGAAAGTACTGAAATAGACCCATATATATAATGTCAATTGATTTTCAACAAAGTTGTCAAGGGAATTCAACAAGGGAAAGTATAATCTTTTCAAAAATAATTCTTGAACAATTTGATTTTTATATGCAAGGAAATAAATCTCATTTCTTACCTAATACCATATATAAAAATTCATCAACCTAAAATAAAAGAGCCCAAAGCAGTTTCAAGACATGAAGGAAAAGAAAGAAGGTAGGAAAATTTTGCCCAATCTCTGTGCTAACTCCTCCCAATTCCTACTCCAAATTACGGCAGAATTATATGGAAAATCCCAAATCTGAGGTTCTTCAGTCTTCATTTGAATCTACTCAAAAGAAAGAGCATTTCCCATCTAAGTATTCAGAGTAATTCCTAAGCATAGCTCTTAACTCAATCACAAACCTCAGAATCATACAAAACCCGTCATAAAGAATAAGACGCTGTCTATGTCCTTGGAGCTTAGTGGAGAAGTATCACAGAGGATACCCTAAAGCTTAAACGTTAACAAAATATCGTAACAGCTGAAGTTATGTCCACAGCCATCATGGAGGTTCAGAGAAGGTACCCGGTCCTGAGCTATGAAATGAGAATCGCTAAATGCCTATATAGTGCTTTAACTCAAATCACTCAGTTTTGAGTAGTTAGTGAGCAAAAAATACATATATGAGAAACATAAAAAAGACGAAGAAAGAAAAAACCAAATAAACATTGAAAGATTTACAGAAGACTAACCAAGGTTTATATTTTAAAATGTGTATCCTTCTTGTACATATACAAGTTTTGTACTGAAGGATACTTTTCAATTGGAAAAACAACACCTTTTCCCCTAGTTCCTCAAACTAAAGGGTATCATAACATGGGCTGTTTTTCAGTCAAGGTTTATCAAGAAACCTATATGATCATACAAAACTGATATCAGAATAAAGTATTTTAATGGAAAACTCATTTTGTAATAAGCTCATAAAACTAAATTCTTTCTACCATTTAATTATTCAAGGAAAAATTTAGACCTTAAATTAAATAGCAAAACTATTCTTAAAACAAGAACAACAAATATTTTAAGTACCTTTCCCAAGTTTTTACTGACATAATCATGAGGCTTGATCAACTGTATCTAATATTTAAAATGTTAACTTGCTATACACACCAAAAACTACACCCTAATATTTTTCAAAGTTGCATTATTCTAAGTTATTCTAGTATTAATAAAATTCATCCTTTTTCATTTTGAATACAAGGTAGAATTCAGGTGAAGCTTCACTCATGAAAGCTTTTGGAGGACTACATATTAATGTGTTTTTAAATCAAAATAGCCTACTTCAGAGCTTCACAAGTGTGGGCTTGTGATTTAAGGCAATAAATTCAAAGTCACAAAAAAAGTCCACATTTTAAAAAATATGTCTTAAATTTGCTTAATTTCTTTTGTTTTTGCTTAATTTCTTTTGACCCTTCCACCTTTCAAGAAATATAGCTAGATTTGTCCACTTTGTTTTTCATTTGAAAATCTCTCCACATCACATGTAACTCATATCCTCAAACCCTGTCTTCCTCCAATTTGTCACAGCAAAGATGGACTGCTACTGTAGATCTTTTTTTTTTTTTTCAAATAAGGGTAGCTAAAATGGAAGATGGAAGTGGAAAGATGTAAAAGTTCGGGATTACCTCAGCAGCGTCAAAAAAAAATTTGTGAGAAACTGTCACCACACGACATGATGCACTTCAACTGGATTTTACCAATTTCCTTAATTAATCTGCATTAACCCCCAACATGAACTTCAAAATGACTGCTATTCAAACTCACAAGGCTGTCTTATTTTTTAAAAAACATTTCCATTGTGTTTATTTACTTCATAACATAGAAAAAGGAAAAACATCTTACTAGAAACGATGTGTCAGGAAAAAGTGCACTTAGATACGATCCTTGCAGAAAATTCTTCTTTGTCCTTTTTTCACAAAATCCAATTCCTTAATTAAAAAAAAACATACATATTAAATGGGTTATTAATTGTTCTTAACTCTAAAACAAAATTAAATACACATTTCCTTACTACAAATTTGAACACTCAACACTATGTCTGGCAGATAGCTCCACAAATACTTACTGAATAATAAATATATCTTTAAAAGTCAGCTGTTTCATTTGGCTAATAAAAATATAATGTTAGCCAACTGAGCATTTCTAATGTCACTAATCCACTTTTTCAGGAAGTATTACTTAAATGTACAGCATCTACCCACTCCAAGATTCACAAACTGCTGTCCTAGGTCCTGTTATCCTATCCTCTATATCACATGATATACTTTACCCAGTATAAACAACCTACCGAATTTACGTTTTGGTAAAATAGTTGAAAATGTTCATTGTACTATATTCTCATTTAGGAAAAAAAAAATGGCGATGGGTCAAGTGACTTGTACTGCCAAAAACTGTGTATGTACTCAAATGCGATGTGTATACTTACAGCTTTGACTATCTTTTAAAGGGAACGATGAAGTAAAAACAATGAACATAAAAATGCCAAAAATGACTATAAAACTGATCAATGTCACTAATTCACACCAATAAAGTGACACTAGTGAATACTAGCCAATGGATTAGTGCATAAAGAATAATCCAGTCCTGCTACACTTTTGCTTTGAAATAATATCAAGACATTTAGGTAGAAAAAGAAAGATGGTAAAAGCCTCTCCTCACTTTGACTGGCCATGATTAATTGTGATGTTAACCTAATCATTTAGAATTACATGACTGGAAAGTTCTAACAATCCCCAAGTAAATCTGCTTAATCAAACAAAAATTTTGTGGTAATTTCTTTACGCACACACACATCTTTTGAACCTTATTTAGCAACATTAATTATTGTGACACTGTAATTTTGTTTCTATTTGAAAGGTACATCTCCTCCAGAGAGGACAAAAACCATAAACTGACAAATAGTCTTTTAATATTAATGAATTAAGTGTTAAAAGCTTGAACTTTAAAACACACACACAAAAATAAGCCTTTTTTTTTGGCAAAGGTTAAAAGGAGCTTGCTTTAAAAAACCAATTTCAGTTTTTAATCTAATTGTACTGAAATGAAGAAAAGAAAAAAAGCTCCTAAAATATAGTTTGATTACCAATTTCTAAAATCCAATAATTCAAAGTGAGGGGGGAAGGTATAGCTTAATGGTAGAGTGCATGCCTAGCATGCATGAGGTCCTGGGTTCAATTCCCAGTACCTCCATTAAAAATTAAATGAATATGCCTAATTAACTCCCCCCAACAAAATTTTTAAAAATAAATAAAAATTTTTTAAAAATTTTAAAAAGTAAAACTATTTTTCATGTGTCCTCATTATAAACAAAACTATTTTAAAATGTATTTTAACACCAGCTTTGTGTCAGTGTCACAGTAGGAAGTAAAGTTTAGCAACCTGACCCATGATAAATAGCTGATTAAATACAAATATGATAGTTACACACCGTGGTACATATTCTTATAACAAAATATTAATTCCTCAATTCTATAAATGGAACTGTTACTGACAACCTGTGTTTTGCACATAGTTCTCAAATAGTTTCTAAAAGGAAATATTCTAAACACCAAGTTTTTAGTTAGTTTATAACAATCTATATTGAAACACACTGTCACCTTCAAAAAATAATCAAAACTAAAATGTTAGTGCTGCAGCCAGTTGTCATTAAGTTTCACATACTGAACCTCAAAAATCCAACTGCTCTGTCCTGGCAAGAGTTAGACAACCTATACCTCTATCTTTCCCAAACCTGGTCCCAACCATTCTCCTAGCTCCCTCTACTTCTAATTAACATATACTTTTGTTAACAGGACTACAAGCCATTGCCCAAATTATCAAGCTCTACAACTTCATTCGAGTTTTTACCTCTGCCTGGAAACACCCTTCCCCCTTGTCTCTTA
The DNA here is from genome assembly GCF_009834535.1 of Camelus ferus. Taxonomy (NCBI): domain Eukaryota; kingdom Metazoa; phylum Chordata; class Mammalia; order Artiodactyla; family Camelidae; genus Camelus; species Camelus ferus. The sequence continues at coordinate 20,974,519 of NC_045722.1, read as the reverse complement.
TGTGGATCAAATTTCCAGTTCAATGACACCTTCTGTGAGGGCATCCTTAGGTTACCTTTACCATCAACATCACTTTCAGGGGGCAAAATAATTGTAGTTAAGTTTTGTAGGTATGAGTCTCTTCTATTACACTATATGCTTTTAAACAGAAGGAACTTTGTACTTTATTTTTATATCCCCAATATCTAGTCAATATCTGGCACACAATTCAATCTAATCCATTCAGAAAACATTTACTGAGCATACAATATACTCCAGACACTTCTCTAAGTGCTATAGATAAATCCCTGTATCTATCCTTGACTTCATGGAGCTTACTTACATTCTAGTGAAGGAAACCTATAATACACAGTGAATAAGGAATATATATGGCAGGTTAGTGGGAAGTCCTTAATGAGAAAAAAATAAATAAAGCAGGAAAGGGAGTACTGTCATAGGGAGGGGATTAAAGTTTGGGGAAAAGGTGTCCAGGGAAGACCTCATGTGATAATAATAATGAAAATGGTGGCAATAACTGCAACAGCAGCAGTAACATTTGAGTACTGATCATATGCTAATCAGTATCCTAACTGCTTTACATGTATTAACTGATGTAAAGCCAATAATAACCTCACTACTATCTTCAAGAGGAAACTGAAACACTAAGAAGCAACTAGCCAAGGTCACACAGCTAAACCAGTGAAGTGGTGAAGCCAGGATTAGAACCGAGGTATGCTTTTAACAGCTATGCACAACCACAGTTCAGATAATGCTTTTGCTGAATAAATTAAATAAGAGAAATAAATCAGTGAATACTACAGCAGTAGATTCAAAAGACAGCAAAGCAAATTAGTCTCAGAGAACTGATAAATTTGAGCAGCTTCAAGATGCATCCATCCTATGTATGAAAGACACCCGCACAAGTGACAGGTGCCACCTGCTGTGAACAAAAATGATAAACACTGATAATTTCTCAATAACTTTAAAAAAAACATTTTAAGCTTCCATATGATAATTACCAGAACTAAAATTTACACAAGATGGTATCAGAAAAATCTCATGGAGAGGTCATTAAAAAAAAAAAAAAAAAACTTTGAAAGATGGTACTGTGAAACAAATGAGAACTTTGGAGGCATTACCATTTAAATCACTAAATGCTGAATATCATATTCTATACTGTGGCACAAGTTACTGTCATCTTCCAATTTTCCATATTAACAGGAAGGGTTAAATGAAACGACCAAGGTTCAAAACTCCTTTCTTTAAATATTTCAAATAACACTGTATCTAACTGACAAAAACTAGTAAAATTGTTGATAGTAATTGAAGACCTGAATGACCTAAAACAAGTAATTTGCTCCCTAACTGCTACCTATTGCCGTAATAGCTTGTTATATGCCTAATCAGTGAATGCCAGTAAACTAAAAAGCAAAGTGAAACCAAAGTGCTGCTGACATGATATTGACACTCCTAGTTAAAAATGGTGTTTTTAATTCATGCTCTTATACTTGGGCATCAAACCACTCATGCCTTAAGAAGATTTTTGCTACTAGTCATGATATAATAACTGGTACCAGACATGCACTCCCACTGAACTCAACTAGAAAACTGATCAGATATATATAACTATAATCTTAAAACACTGGACAACCACCAGCACAGCACAGTGATACCTGAGAAAAGAGAAAGTATCCCCTACAGTGAAGAGTCAGAAGGGTAGTTAGTACAAGAATGGGAAGCCAAGCAGAATGCAGTGGATTCAGTGAGTGGAAGACAGAGACTGAGATTTAGGTAGGCTGAGGTAGTGGGAAACCGTGGGGCAGAGCAGCAGAGAAGATGGAGCTCAAGAAAAGAAAGCACTCCTGAAATCTGCAGAAAGGTTTCCTGAGCAGCTCTGTCCAAAAGAAACAACATGGGCCTAAAATGTAATTTTAAATTTTCTAATAACCATATTTTAAAAGTAAAATGAAGTAGGTAAAACTAAGATAATTCTTTTAATGCAAAATGTTCAAAATATTATTTCAGATTAAAAAAACTGGGCTATTTTACATTCCATATTAATAAGTTCCTGAAATTCAGTGTGTTTTATACTTCAGAATATTTAAATTTGAACTAGCCACAATCTCCAATACTCAAAGGCCACATGTGGCTAATTGCTACCATACTTGACAACAAAGTTTTTCGTTGAATATAAAGCTTTGCATAAGTAAACTGAAACTCTACAAGCCAGGAAAAGAATAATGACTAGGAAATAGTAGGCTCAAAAGTTCCCAGAGGTTACGAAGATTTGGAGATGTTCAAGTTCCAACTAGAGGGGAGAAAGACCTCTTTGAAACCTGGGGCAATCAGTAGAAACTGAAGTAGAATCACTCCCTTTGCAGTAGTGCTAAACTACTACTACTTTTTCATAAGAAATGGAATACACTGCCAAAACAAAATTACTATCTGCTAAAAAAATCAACAAAATTCAGACAACAGCATGATGAATGTTCAAGAGTCAATCAAAATTTACTTACATAACAAAATGGAGAAATGTGTGACCCATACCAGAAGAAAAACTCTGACAAAAGAAAAGATCCAGAAACATGAAAGATCGTATCATGAAAGACATAAACTTCAAAATATTACAAATATAATAAAAGATTTAAACAAACACAGAAACAAGAAAGAAAACATTTTGAAAAACACTCAAATTTCGAAAGATGAAAAATGTAGCATGTCAAATAAAAAACAGCTAAATAGACTTAGGGGAAAAAAAAAGGATACCTAAACTGAAGATGTAAAAAATAAAAAGCAAAAAAAAAAAAAAAAAAAAAAAGAAGAAGAAGAAGAAAAGAAAAGAAACAAAGAACAGAGCACTGAGGACCTATGAGAACATCAGGAGCAGTGTAAAGATGGTGTTACCGGATGTGGAGACACACACACACAAAATCTGAAGAAATAAAGGCCAAAGAATTTCCAAATTTGAGGAAAACTGAACCTATATATTCAAGAAACTCAATGAACAAAAAAAGTTAAACACATAGAAACTATACCAAGGCAATATAATTAATCAAACCACTAAAATCCAGTAAGAGAAAAATCTTAAAAGCAGTCAAAGTGGGAGGAAGACACATTACTTATAGACAAAGGTAGTAAGAATTATCACAGACTCCTTGTCAAAAGTAATATAAACAAGTTAAAAAAAAGCATTTAAAGTGCTAGAAAGAAAAAAACCCTGTAAACTAAAATTTATCTAAAGGAAAAATACCTTTCACAGAAGAACTAAAAACATTTTCAGACAAACAAAAGTTGAGAATCTGTCACCAGGCCCGCACTACAAGGAACACTGAAAGAGGTTCTCTGAAGAACAGCAGAACTGTACAACAGAGTGAACCTTAATGTAAACCACAGACTCAGTTAATAGTAATGGACTAATATTTATCAATTGTAATGAATGTCCCACACCAATGCAACCCTTAATAACAGAGAAGCAGGGAAATGAGAGCGGAGGAGAGAAGAGTATATGGGAACTCTATTTCCTGACCAATTTTTCTATAAACCTAAAACTACTCCTAGAAAACAGCAGATAGAAATTTAGTTCTACACCAAGGAAGACCAACAGAAAATGGTAAGTACATGAGTTTACCATTTAAAAAAACAAACAAGATATTTGATTGTAAAGCAAAAGTAGCAATAATGTATAATAATAACAACATGTAGTATAAAATGATTGACAAAAATAGCACAAAGAACTGAGGGGAAGAAAACTGAAAGTATGGAAGGATCTCACATTATTCATAAAGAGATGAAAGCAGACTGTGATAAATTCAAGATGCAGGCTATAAAACTCTAGAGCAATTACTAAAAAAAAAAAAGAAAACTAATAAAAACTAATAAAATAAAAGTAATAAGCTAAGAAAGGAGATAAAATGGAATGTGAAAAATATGCAATACAAAGGTAGAAAAAGAGGAAAAAGATAAAACAGGTGGGACAAATTAAAAAACACATAGTATGACAGTGGACTTAAATCAACTACATGAATAATTACATTAAAAATATACGGTCTAAATGTCCCAATTAAAAGGTACAGACTATCACACTAGGTTAAAAGTAGAGACTGTTAATAAAGATACCTACTTTAAATATAATCATATAGATAGGTTACAATAGGAAAATATACACCATAAAAAAATTAATCTTAAGAAAGCTGGAATGCCTATGTTAATATTAGACAGAGTAGACTGCAGAAGAAATATCACCAGATATAAAGAAACATATAATGTTTAAAGTGTCAATTTATCAGAAATACAAAATAATTCTAAATACTTACACAGTCATTAACAGAGTTTTAAAATATATGAAGCAAATACTGACAGAGCTAAAAAGAGAAAGAGATAACTCTACAACTATAACTGGAGATTTCAAGACTCCCTCACAATCACTGATAAACTGAGTAGGTAGAAAATCAGTAACGAAATATAAGAGCTGAACAACACTATGAACCAGCTTAACCAAACTGAACACTATAATGAACCATGTAGCAATGAATACTCCAGTGTACATGTCTCTCTTGGTATAGTCAACAAGAGAGAAGACATGCTGGACTATAAAGCAAGACACATATACATTTGTAAGAACTAAAATCATACAGAGAATATTTTCTGATTCTGAAAAATTAAATTAAGATCAGTAACAAAAATATACTGGAAAATTTTCCAAGTATCTGGAGATTAACACATTTCTAAGTAACTCATAGGTCAAAGAAGTCATGAGGAAAATTTTTAAATTCACTGAACTAAATAACAAAACATTATCTAATGTGGGGTGCAACTAAGAATACTTGAAAACTTATAGTTTTTAGTGCTTATGTTAGAAAACAACAAAGATTTTTAACATAGTATTCTAAATTAGCTTCCACCTTAAGAAGCTAGGGAAAAAAACCCACATTAAAGTAAAAGTAGAGATAAGGAAATAATAAAAAGCAGAAATTGGTGAAATAGATGAGACAAACAACAGATAAAAATCAATGAAATCAAAAGCTGGTTCTTTGAAAAGAACCCCTAGCTAGACTGGTACGGAACAGAAAACACACAAATTACCAACATCAGAGTTGAAGGAGAGCACATTACTACATGTATTTCAAATATTAAGAGCATACTACCATAATATTAAATGCCATTTTATGCCAATAAATTTGACAACTCAAATAAGCAAAATGCCTTGAAATACGCAGATTATCAAAACTGACACTAAGAGTGAATAACCCTCAACTAATAAAGAAATTGAATTCAAAATCAAAAAGCTTTCCACAAAGAAAACTCCATACCCAAATGGCTTTCCTAGTAAATTCTTCAAACATTTAAAGAAGATACAGTAGCAGTCTTACAGAAACTCTTTTAGAAAACAGAGGAAAAAGAGACACTTCCCAACATATTTAATGAGGACAGCATAACCTTAATACGAAAACATGGCAATAATACCACAAGAAAAAGAAACTACGTACCAGTATCACATGGGTACGTAGATGCAAACAACATTAAAAAAAATATTAGAGGTCAAATCCAGCAACATATAAAAAGGAAAATATCAGCACAAAGTGAGAGCTGTCTCAGGAATACACTGTTGGTTTTAGTGATCAAAAATTAATCAATCTATTTCCCTATATTGACATACTAAAAAGGAAAAACAACATATGGGTAATTTCAACAGATGTAGAGAAAGCATCTATTCATAATAAAATACTCATTCATGAGGAGACAAAAAAAATCAGCAAACTAAGAGTGAAGGGAATTTCCTCAAACTAGTGAAAGGCATCTTATGAAAACCTACAGCTAATATACTTAATAGTGAAAGACTGGCTTTTTTTCCCCTGGAACTGGAAACAAAGCAAGGATGCCCATTCTTATCATTTCTATTCACCATCCTCCTGGAGATTTTAACAAATAACACAAGAAATAGAAAGAAAGATACCGAGATGGGAAAGGAAAAAAATAAAACAGCCTCTGTTCAAACATGACATGACAACATACATAAGAAACCCTCCAAAAATCTACAATAAAGTGACTTGAACTAAAAGGTGGGTTTTTAAGGGTGTAGGAGAATAGATCAATATTTTTAAAATAATATTTCTGTATACTAGTAATGACAAATGCAAAACTAAACTTTTAAAAAATACCATTCACCTTAGTACCAAAAGTATGAAACATTTAAAGATAAATTTAATAATTATACGTGCAATACTAGAAAACACTGCTGAGAGAAATTAAGGAGATATATACATCATATTCATGGATCCAAACAATCAGATTATTGTCACAATAATAATAATATTCTCTCCAGATTGATCTACAAACAACACAACACCTATCAAAAGTCCAGCAAGTGTTCTTGTAGAAACTGACAAAGGTAATTCAAAATTTAAAATGTAGCTAAAACAATTTTGAGAAGAAACAAATGTTGGAGGATACAGAATGCTGTTTATATATACATATATATATATATATATATATATATATATATATGCACACACACACACACACATATATATCTCAATGGAACAGTAAAAAGAATCCAGAAATAAATCCACATACATACGGTCATTTGATATTCAACAAAGATGCCAAGGCAATTCAGTGGAAAAAGGAAAGCTTTATCAACAAATGGTACTAGAGCAAATGGGTGAATCTTGATATTACCCCATACCTTCACAAAAATTACCTCAAAATGGATTATAGACCTATAAGTAAAATTAACTACAAAACTTCCAAAAGTAAACACAGGACAAAAAAAATGCTGCCCCATGTAAGGTAAAGATTTATTAGACAGGCCACCAAAAAAGAGGTACTGTAAGTGAAAACACTGACAAACAGCACGTGATCAAAATTAAAACCTTCTGCTCTTTGAAAAACACCATTAAAGAAATAAAAATCCAGCCATACTAGTAGAAAATATTCAAAATACAACAATGAGAATGAAAAAAAAAAAAACGACTTCTATCCAGAATATATAAAGATCTCTCACAATTCAGTAATAAGAAAGCAAACAATCCAAATTAATATGGTCAAAAGATCTGAGCACACATTTCACCAAAGAATACCCCAAAAGTAAATGAAAAATGTTTAGTACCATTACTCATCAGAGAAATGCGTATTACAACTATAGTGAGATTCCAGTATACATTCACTAAAATGGCTATATTTTAAAAGGCCGACAACACCAAGTGTTGATGAAGATATGAAGAAATTCCAACTTTGACTACTGGTGGGACTGTAAAATCACACAACTACTTTGGAAAAGAGTTTAACAGTTTGTTATAAGGTAAAACATACACTTACCATATGACCCAGAAATCCCACTCCTTGGTATTTACCCAAGAAAAATGAAAGCATATGTCCATACAAAGGCTTGTACTCAAATGTACACACTGGCTTTATTCATAATAGCTCCAAACTGGAAACAACCAAAATGTTCATGAAAGGTGAATGGAGAAATTGTGATATAAACATATAAGGGAACACTAGGCCACAGTAAAATAGAACAAACTACTGATAGACACAAACATGGATAAATCGCAAAAACATTTTGGTGAGGGAAAAAATCCAGATATTAAAGAATACATATTGCATGATTCCATTTAGGAATAAATTTGCAAAATTCCGAGCAACCACCAAAGAACATACAAAGATCACAATTCACATGTTATGAAAGCACATATTCACACATAGTATCCTCAACACTGGAAAATTACATACACACACACACACACACACACACACACACAAAAGATTTTTCTGACTTTACAAAGTTAAGACCAAGAATAACCAGCATTATTTTGAGTCTTAGTTTCCTCATCTATAAAACAGTATAGTAATAGTTCATATACTTCATAAATTTAGTTCTGAGAATTAAATAAGCATATAATGTGCTTAGTATGTGCCAGGAATACAGTACGAACTCAGTATGTGCTAGCTTCCTAAATAAATAACCCAGAAAAGGGGGCAAATGGAACAGATGAAGAATGCCAGTGGAAATCAATTGGTTAACAATATTCCTATTAAAAAGTCACCACTTTTATTGAAGAAATCAGAAAGGCAAACACTACAGCAAAAGCCAAATGAGAAGTTTTGGAATATATTTGGAATCAGTTAATATAATGCTGGAATTAAAAATATACTACTGTGTGGCCTAAGAAAGATTTATAAACATACAAAAAAGACACTAAGCCACAAGAAACAGTATCTTTAAGTCAGTTAATTTCACAGAAGCAAGTATTTAAGGAAGAAAGTGGCTTTAAGCACACATGAAGCCAGGGACTGTTCCAATTACAGGAGGTAAGAAAGAAAGATGGCACAAACTTTAGTAGGTATGAACAAACAGAGCAAAGGAAGATGCAGGATGGAAAGATGAGCAGAAAACAATTATGCACTGCCTTGAAAACAGGAAACCATTTGAATTTAATATGACACAAAACACAAAGACAAAAGAAAGGCAAGACTAATCTTGTCAAGTGGAATGATGCACACAATTTCAGCCTCAGTGCTAGGTAAGGTTAAAAAGGTGGATTCTGATACAATGCCTATTAAAACACAACCTATTACATTCTTAGCCAGTGGACAGAGAAGGTAGCATCTGTTATAATGCGATCATATACTGATGCCAAGAAATGCCCATTTTCCCTCATGCCCTTCCATCTCCTTCTATATCCCCCAAAGTGTCCATTAGGTCCAAAACATCTCTTCACACAGCCTCTGTTCTTTTTTAAAATATATAAAAGTAAATAGCTTTATTGAGATATAATTTACATACCATACAATTCACCCATTTAAACTATACACTTGAATGTGTTTTATATTCACAGGTATGTGCCATCATCACCACTAACTCTCAAACATTTTTGTTGGCCTTAAAAGAAATCTGTACCCATTAGCAGTCACTCCCCATTCCCTATTACCACCCCACACTCCAACTCTAAGCAGTAAGGAATCTACTTTTTGTGTCTATAGACTTGCCTATTCTGGACATTTCATTTATATGGAATCATACATATATATCATTTTATGACTAGCTTATTTCACTTAACAATATCTTCAAGAACCATCCACGTTGTAGCATGTATCTGTAATTCATCCCTTTTTATTGCCAAGTAATATTCTACAGTATGGAAATACCACATTTTACTTATTCATTCATCATATGGATGATAGATATTTGGCTGTTTCCACTTTCGTCTATCATTAATAATGCTGCTATGAACACTGGTACACAAGTTTTTGTGTGGATGTGTTACTCACTTCTATCTTCTATTCTTATAATAAAATTAATTAAATGTCTTCACATTTTCTTTTCTATCTTCTCAGTTTATTATGGTATCTAACATCTTCCCCATAATGATACACTCATCTATTGTTATGCCACAAATAATTAAGCATTTTAGGTAAATTACTAGCACCTATTTTATTCTCCCAAATGATTTATCATCCTCCAATCTACAATCAGTAACCGTATTGATGCTTTCACATTTAATATTTCATATTAATAATTGTTACATGTTCTGATAATGCTGTCATTCTTCAAGTGGAGGGTGTAACTTCTCAAATGCTGAAGTTCCATTTATTCTGTGCCTCAACTTGACCTTAAGGGCTAATGCTCCCAGTATTCCTTGTCAGGGATATAGTTACTGGGACCTATCATTTTTATAGTCCTCAACCACCCCAAACCCCAAGAACAAAAAACATATTTTGTCCACAAAAGAAGTACAAAAATGAGCACATTTTAAAATGTAACACTAGGCACTTAACATAATGAATGGCCAAATATACATCACCTTGGTTAAACAGTCTGGTAAACTTGCAAAGTGTGTCAAATAGATGTCCATACCAATAACAATGTTGGCCAGAATCTGAACACTGTATTCATGATATTCTGCAATTTCCTAAAGTTTTGAACTGGAAGAGGCCTCTGAGCTCTTTTGAGGAACACAAACTCTAAAACTTAACAGAAATGAAATGGAATCCAGGAGTAAAATCCCAGACTACCAGTCTAATCCACATCAAAATAGGGTTCTACCTATTTAAAACAAACAAATAATAACAAAAACATGTGCCCTAATGGAAAAAAAGAAAAACAAACAGTCCTAAAGTTACCCTGAAAGATGAATATCATAATTTGGGATTTCTCTTGCAAGTAATTTGATACTTCTAAAGTGCTGCTTTGAACCTTAAAATAAAATAGAGGGGGCTTCAGAATATCCTCACAGTATTACCTTTGCTTGCATTCTGGTATGCCTTCTCCAGTGGAAGAGAACTGCTAAGTTATAGCTACTGCCCTAAGAATTGTACATCATCTACTACTCGTTATATCAAAAACACATCCTAGGATAGCTGCGGCAATTAGAAATCACTGTAATGCTTCATTTCTCTGCTAAGTAGATCCATAAGAGTCCATGTGTCAAAATTTTATCTATTATATCTCACAGCAGAAAAAAATATAGAGAACTAATGATGTAGCCCATCAGTGGTAAAGAAGACCATGTAAGTTCAGTCCAAAACCTTAGTTCAGTCCAATTTCTAGCATAAAATCTAGGGTCCTTTGAAAGACAGCAGTTTAATAGATTACTATATATTTACTGAGAATCTATGTGAAAGAATGCAAGAAAATTTAAGACACAAGCATAAAAACCTTCAATGCAGTGCGACATCTACTGCCTTTATTATAAGGTCAAACATGGTAAGCACAATAAAAACAGATACAAAGTACTACAGTATTTCAGAAGAAAAACCTTCTAATTGGAAGTAATCAGTTCTTTATGGAGAGCACAGCTTTTCAGAGGAGATCAAGAAGTGGGATAAAGAGGAGAATGAGAAAAGAATAACCCATCTTTATCCATGTATTCTACTTGAAAGATATATTCCCACCAATTCCTTTCAAACAATCAAAGTAAAGAATGAGGCTAGCACTGTCCTTTTAAACAAGTGATGCTGAGCTCTATTCTCTAAGGAACCAAGCTTTATTAATAAGAAAGGACCTAACATCACCTTCATTATCTTGTATGAGCATATTAAAGAAGGCTCTAGTCACTTCCAAGCTTAAAGACTTTCAACAGCTCTTCCTCAGTTGAAGAGCAAAGGCCAAACTGCTCAACATCCAAGGTGCTCTACCATCAGGTCTCAAGCTCTCTTTCCCACTTTACCATCTTATACTTTTGAAAAGTCCTCCAATCCAGCCAAACTGTATCCAGTACACACCTCTTACTTTTCTGCTTTAGCTTTTCTGCTCAAAATGTTTTCTCTATGTGTACTATCTTTTCTACATCTCTGACAATAAACCTTGACATCCAGTTCAAATATCAATTCTATGAAGCATCCCCTGGTCACTTCTAAACTCTTCCTTCCCTGAACTCCCTAATCCATTCATGTGTCTAAGATTTACACATCACTTGGTGATTAATATCCACAGTTATTTATGGGGTTTCACTCTTCCTACACAATTACTTACTAAAAGCAAAAAGTTACAACTCATATGTGTTTATATTTCTGCATCAACAATACAGAAACAATAGTTAAAGCAGTGGGAATAGATAAGGAATAGAGTTCAAAGGAGGAGGCAAGGGAGCAGAGCCATGGACATTGCTCTGGAGCTACCACAGTTACTAAATGGAAAAAAAGGGGGAAGGCAAAGAAAAAAATGTATAAAGAGCCTGTCAAGTCATTATTTAAGATGAAAGCTATCAAAAAAGAAATGAGAGCTCAAATATGAGGTTCCACAGACAGAGAGCTGAGCATGGGTACTGACTGCCTTTAAATACCATTGAAAAATCAGGTGGAGAATTCCAAAAACACATCATTAATAGCAAAAGGTTTTAATTTAAATTATGAAAGATTTCTGATGTTTAAAGTCAATATGCCTTTTAATTCTAGTTCATATTTTTAAAAAGAGATGTTTAATGACTAATGAAACAAGTCATTTTCTATTCCAATAACATAAAACACTGACAAAACACTTGTCAATTCTAGGAAAAGAAATGATTAAAGGTAATAAATATTTTAAACAACTAAATTCTAGAAACCAAGTATAAAGAATTTCCACATGTAATTTCACCTTTATGTTAAATTTCTCATCTTAAAAAAGACATAGATAACTCCTGACAGAGGCAAGGATTTGAGATTAGAGAACAGACACAGGTGGTAAGAAAGGGTGGTACTGATGAAAGGGAATAAATGAACGGGGCTAGGGCAAGCATGCCCGGCGTGCTGATCTGGTGGTGGGAGTCACCATCACAGGCTGGAGGCTAAAAAAATGCACAAAGCAAGAAAAAAATGAGAGAAAAAGAGACCATGGGTAGAAAAAGGACATTAAGGAGGGAAAGAAAAAGCAAGTAAGCAAGCACGAACGTAGATACTGAACCAGCCTACAGAGTATCTTTATACATCTTTAACGCATTTACCCCAACACTCCATGGAAGGATAATACTGAGGTAGAATATCATGTTGAACTTAGGTTATCTTGCTCTTAAACATGCGCCATTTTTATGAGACATTCAACTATTTGGATTTTTTTTTCTCATAGTTTTCTTTGCCTAACTAAATTGTAATATAGCCGTCATCTACTATTGAAGAAGAATGCATATAGAAGCATTTTTTTAAAAAAGACACATAAAAGCATCTAAGACAGAGAGTCAATTAACTTTAGCCTACAATAAACAGATTTAGAGCCATCTTATTAGACACAATAACAAGTGTGCAGTCAAGAAATAACACCACACCTACAATTTACTGTAATCAAAGAACAATTGTCAAGATCATAAAATAAAACTGAGAAACTCACAAGAAAGCAGAAAAAGAATGAAAAGAGATACATGTAGTTTAACTTTCAAAGAAGTTAACATCTATCAGATCAATTCCCAAGTTTAGAAGTTACCTTTTCTGAAAACTTCAAATATTAGATTGCCATTTGGGTAAAGAAGTACCAAAGAAGCCTTTAGTGAATACAGGCCTATAACTCATTCATGTTATAATAAAACCAAGGCATTTACAATATACATTACAGAAACAAACCTTTAAATTAATAACCTTACTTTACAGAAAAAAAAAAACTTAAGACTTTTCAGTTAAGCCAGAACCTGCATTTGCATGCTAGCAGAATGAAGAGTATTTAAATTTAATTAGTTAATTTCTCCTACAAGGTACTTGCTAAAGTCTCTAGCTCATCAGTGGAAGCTGACTACCCATGTCTTTTCGTAACTAAAAGCTCTGTAGCACTGATAGCATAAATTAATAGATTCCCACTCCCCATTCCCCAAAGTAGAGACTTAAGTGACGACGATGGTGGTAGCATATCCAAGTAACTAAAAAATGTCCCCCCAAACCATATTTTAACAAGAAAGGAAAAAGGAATTTCACAAATTACACAAAGCCAAGCTTTCAGCACAGCCTGAAGACAAAGAATTCTGATACTACAAAACAACTACGAGTGAAAACAGAAAAATCACCATACCCCAGTACTTGATCTCTCAGGCTTTCACTCCACCCCTACTCAGCCACATGGCTTGGTGCCAGCAGAGGTGTCTAAGAGTCACTTGCAAGGACCATCAAAAATATTAAACTCACCCTAAATCTGAAAATACTGGGGAAATGGGCAGATCAGAACATAAAAGAGTACAGGGAAGGAAGTTCAAAGTTCTGGTGATTTAAAGGAACAGCTGCCATGTAAAGTGCTAGCTGCCACATAAAGGGACATAACCTTCAAACACATGGCTTCTGCGAGAAGAAAACAAGCAAAAGGAAGGAAAAAATGTCCTCTGGCAACTGGATGAAAAAGGGAAAAAGAAAAGGGCGAAATTTTAAGGCCTTGGGAGACCAAAGAGAATCATAAAGTTGAAAGTCTCACAATCTTCCTGTCCAACCATTAAAACAAACAAATAAAAACCACTAAAGTAACAAGACTGTTCTATACTGACAGAAGAGGGCACCATTAAACTAGGAATACTGTAAACCCCCCCACTATCATAAAAACGAACAAAAGAAATGTGAAATCCAGAAAATCAGGAAACAGAATTTGACACGTATCAAATGAGGAAACCCCCCTACCAAAAACAACCTCAAAGCAGAAAAAAATCTGTAAGTCAATAATCCAAACAGAATTAAATATTCTGTTAATATATTAATATATAATTATTCATATATCAATAACTGAATTAAATATATTCAAATAAGCATCTATACAAAAAACACTTTGAATCAGAAACTGAGAAACTAAAAACAAAAATGAGAAATTTAAAAAGCTGACTGAATTCAAAAAAGAAATCTTAAAAAATTATTACAGAAATGAAGAATAAATATTGCAAGGCACCCAGGGGGGATTTGACTTAAATGAAAATAACAGCATGTGTTATGAGCCACATCCATCCACATCTGGTGTTATGTTTCATCTGATTTCAGATAACTCTATCCAGCACTTCACAATAACTCACAAGCCACAACCCTTCCAACACTCACCAACATAAGCAAACTTCATGCCTTTTTCATAGCAGAGTCATATTTACTCTTTACATATTACTTAACCATTTACATTTAACATGTCTAAAACTAGGGCTGCTGTTTTAAATACATTTATCAGGTTCCTATCCTTTCTTTTTAAAGTGTTATTGACAAAGTTTTTGAGTATTGTTCACCCAATTCCATTGATGCCGTGAACCCCATGGTCTTTATTATACAACTTTGCATACATAGCACAGTAATTTTTAGGAACACACAGGCCAAGTTATAGAACTGGCTGTAGATGTGTATGTGTGAGTTAGTATACACACACGTATTTCTTGGCTCTGCAGAGAAGGCCTAGAAGCAATGACATCCCAGGAACAACGAGCATACCTAGCACCCAAATTTTGGTTTCTAAATGCCATCCTCCAATAAAAGGACCAAAGGCTCTTTGGAAAAAAAGATGATTCCAGGACTGGGAAAGGTAAAATACTACCAAATAGTGACCAGTTCTCCTAAAAAGCTTCCAGGTCATAAAGACAACAAAAGAAAGAGTTAATATCACAGATTTGGGGAGACTATATAACAAATAAATGCAATGTTGGGATCCTGGATTGGATCCTAGGACAGAAAAAATCATTAGGGAAAAAAACTGATGAAATTCAAATGAGGTATTTCCAGTTTAGTTACAGTATCATGTCAATTATTTCCTGGCTTTGATAATTGTACTGCGGTCACATAAGTTGTCCAACACTATGGGAAGCTGAGTAAAGAGTATATGCAAACATATACTATTTTTCAACTTTTCTCTTTATATAATAAACATATTATACAACTTTTCTCTATGTCTAACATCATTAAACTATACATGCTGTAAATTATAACAATTTCTACAGCAATTCGAAATACCAATGACAAAATACCCCATCATTTTGTTCCAATGTTAATATCCAATTCATTATACTGGAGAGAATAGAAAAACATTATACAATATGATTTAGAAAAAAACATTTTTATTGTTGTGGGGGTTTTTTGCTTTTTTGTTTGTTCGTTTGGCTCAAGACAATTTATTGAGAACACAGTATTTGAAATTTTTCATTTTATTTTCCAAGATCAAACACTAAAAACCTTGAGATCATCTAAAATAGGGTCCTCTGCCTTAAGGCAGGGATGCCTTCAGGCTTTTTAAAATAGATAAATTCTCTCAGTTCCATTCCTCCTCAAACACCCATTCCATGGCCAAATCCTTAGGCTTTGTCATTAACAGGAATTATTCCACTTCTGGGAGTAAATTATACATCCCATTCTCTGACTGTACCCCCTTTACCCTTCTAGGCAACTCTATCAAGACTAAATTCATCATCTTCCTCCAAAGCCTGATCTTCTACCTGTGCTTACTATTTCAGTAAACTATCCATTTATTCCCTCAATTGCCCAAGACACAAACCTCTATCACTGAGTCCTTTAATTCTGTCTCCTATGTATCTCCTTAAATCCAACTATTTCTTCAGTCCTCATCCCACTACCATAGTCCAGGCTACCTTACTCATTTTAACTGATTTGTTTAATATCCTCCAAATAATTCTCCCTGCCTACTAGTTTTAACTCTCTCCAAAGAATTCTCCACAGTGCAATCAGTATTACCTTTTTAATTAATTTCCTCCCAGGCTTAAGATGCTTCGATTTTCCTTAAGATAAAGTACAAATTCCTTAACACAGTTTAAAGGCTCTTCATAATCTGGTCCCTATTTATCTCTTCAGCCTTACCTCAGGGGCACTACCTGATCCACCCATAGTGTACTTTTTGAGTTTCTCCAAGCAATCCAAGCTCCCTAAGTATATCTCTTGTTCTTAACACAGGTCTGGTAAACTCTACCTTCCCTCTTCACAAGGCTAAGTCCTACTCTCTCTTCAGGCTTCAACCTAAGTTGAAGGTGTACTTCCTCTGGAGTAAGTCCTGGCCTCCCTGAAACTGGGTCAATGGTCCCTTCTACGTGCTCCTGTAGCACTCTGCAGTGTGCACATCCCAAAGTGGATTATATGGACACATGTATGTCCATACTCCCACCTAACTGTGAAAGCCATGCTTGTTCACTGGTATTCCTCATCACCCAGCCCAGTGGACTGAAAGAATAAGATAATGAAAACCAAACTGAAATGAACTGCCAAAGTAGCATAATGCTTACAAAGAATTAGAATCCTGGCTCAGGAGCACTATATTCTTGCCACTATACTTTGAGGCACTTAATTTTACTTTCATAAACAATCAATGTTAATTAGGTATAAAGCATGTAACATAGAGTTTAAAAGGACCTAGTTATCATCTCATTTTATAATTAAGGTGATGCCCAGAAAGGACTAAAGAACACTACCAAACAGCAATGCCAAGATTAGTCATTCTGATGTTCTTTAATTACATACTTTAATCTTAGGAATTAGGTTTTTAAAATGTTTAAACTGAAAAACTTCCAAGTTTCTCATTTCTTCAAGGATAGAAAAGTTATTAAAAACAAAACAAATAAATAGCCAATTCATTTAGAAGTTTCCACAAAAGTACCTAAAATGTTACCGCAAAACACAAGAATATTTCATTATAGTATAAGAGTAATAGATAATATTGAGTCACTATTATAATTACACATTATAAACAACATATGGGTATCAATCATGTCCAAGGCACTGTGGAACATATTTGCTGAATATACAAAGAGATATAAAACACGATTCCCACTCCCAAGAAACTTAATAAGAAAAGAATCTATGAATTTATATTGGTATTAAGTAACCAAATGAGAAGGAAAAGCTCTTCTTTACAATAAAATAGAATGCCAACTAACAAATGTAGAACAAACAATAGAAAAACACCACTTTGGAACAACTGTGTAAAAACTGACTCAGGTAAGAATCATCAATGAATGCTAAAACCATTATGCGAACATTTTTCGGAAGACAAATTTACACATTCTAAAAGCATCTCCCCAAAGATTATTCAGTAATAACAAAGAGGACAATGATAACGTTTATATGGAGAAAACTGGCAGGCTAACCTTAACTAAGTGATCCAAGTAAACACCACCAACAATGGGTCAAACTGACATTACATTGAATCCCGACAGGGACACACTGAGGATATATTACCACTTATGTGGTATTCCTACCAAAAATGCATAACCTGAATCTAACAACAAAGAAACAATAAGACAAACCCAATGTGATGGACATCCTATAAAACAAAGGACCTGTACTCTTCAAAACTCAACGTCAAGGGGAAAAAAAGGCTAAAGGACTGTTTAAGATTAAAGGAGACTATAGATATGATAACTAAAATGCCATCAATAATACTGGATTAGAAAAATGTTATTTAAGGATATTATTGGCACAACTGAAGAGATTTCAACATGAACTATATTATATTATTGTATCAATATTAAATTTCTTAAATCCATCATACTGTGGTTATGTAGGAATATCTCTTTGTTCTTTTTGTTTTGTTTTGTTTTTTGTTTGTTTTTGATTTGGGGGGAGGTAATTAGGTTAATTTACTTACTTATTTTAATGGAGGTACTGGGGATTGAACCCAGGACCCCGTATATGCTAAGCCTGCGCTCTACCATTGAGCTATACCCTTCCCCCATATCTCTTTGTTCTTGGGAAATATTGCTGAAGCATCTAGGGGCAAAGAATTACGATGTATCAGACCTACTCTCAAATGGTTCAATAATAAAAATAATCATAATAGGAAAAGGAAGAAAAAACAGAAAAGGAAAAAGAAGATCTACAGAGTGGATGCCAGCTATTACATTACAATACATGATCAAAGACATTATGTGATATGTTTAATATGTGGTTTCCTTGTAAGCAGAGCACTCAGTGAATTAATGCAGCATTTGCTATCTATCCCTTGCATGCATCTGTGATGTTCTGCATCAGATGATATGCCTCTGACTTTAACTGAATAAACTTGCATCTTTGGTATACTTCAGAAGATGTAATCAAGGATGTTCAAATTGTAAATGAAAGAAAATATCTGTTTCCCAACTTTGGAAATACACTCTGCAAATACAGAGAATCATAAGGCAAATATGCCAAATGTTAACAATCGGTGAATCCAAGTGACAAGTATATGGGAGTTCACTGCACTAGTCTTATAACTTTTCTCTAAGGTCTTCCCAAAGCAAAACAACAACAAAAACTTTCTGCTCATACCAAAACTTTTCTTTGGGGAAACAGTCATTTCTGAAAAACAAAAATCTAAAGACTCTTTTCTCCCTTTCCATTCATTATCCATGTCAAATTAAGTTTCGCATCTTTAAGAAAAAGGTTTTCAGTAACAGAATAAACATTTTGCTAAAGTAGTCCCCAACTTGCAAATGGATGATATTCTAAAAACATCCATTTGTAAGTCAGGTGTTTAGAACGTAGAATGGTTTTCACCATTACAAATATGGTTCCTAATATTGGCCACAAAAGCTCTCACAAAATGGAATCTCAAGAAATGTCATTTATGCTCAACAGTTCTGAGATTCCTGCCTTGACCCACAATGCTGATGACAATATATTAATATGTACAGAAAATGCATAAAGTACCATTTCACAACCTGGAAAGTACTTTTATAATTTTAAAGTTCTCATTTGGGAAAACTGGTTTGTATAGGTCATTTTAGTTGATCAGACCAACTTCCACTCAATTCAGCATTTACTGGGCACTCATTATGTGACGTGATAGACTGGTGGGTACCGAGCACGCAAAAAGAGCAAGGCAGTCTTTGACATAGGAACTCAGCCCAGCAGAAGAGAATAACATCAATTATAATACTCTATTCTAAAATGGGGTTTACTCTACAAATCGAACAATTAAAACTGGTATCAAGATTTGAGCTACAACTCACAAGATAAATAGTTCATTAATAGTTCAACAGGCACATGAGCAAGGGAGCATTTCCTGGCAAAAGCATGAACAAAGATATAAAAGTATTCATTCAAACATTTACTGTCTTCCAAGTGCCAGGCCAACAAGACAGTCAAGGCCTCTGCCTTCATGGGCTTATATTCAGATAATGGAGAAAGACCATAATTAAGCAATAACTAAACAAACAAGGTACGTACCAATTATAATAAGTGTCTGGAAGGAAATAACAAGATGTGTGAGAGAGTAACTAATGGAATACAACATTAAACAGGATGGTCTGAGTGAGAAAGTGAGATTTGCGCCAAGTTCGAAAGGGTCTGGTCAGGCCAGCCTCATGAGAAGCATCTCAAGCAGGTAGCAGAAAAAGTGCAAAAGGATGTAAACAGTTTAAAGAACACTAAGACACCCGTGTGACACTGGCATCCAATGAATGAAGGAAGAACAGTAAGAATGAGAAAGATCATACAGGGCCATTCAGGACATGGAAAGTAATACAGGTTTATTTCTAGAGGAATGGAAAGTCATTGGAAGATTTTAAGGAAAATGACATAATTTAGGCTCTTAAAATGGTCCCTAGGGCTGCCGTGTGAATAAAGAACTTGTGAGGCACCGGAAAAGAAACAAGAGGCTCAGTTAGGAGGCTACCACAGTAATTCATGGAAGAGATCATGATGCCTTGAAATAAAGAGGTAGCAGTGAAGACTAAGAGCAGTGGATTGGCTCAAGATAATTCTGAAGGTACAACAGAACATGTAGATGGATTGGATCTGAAAGAAAAGAAAAGAATCCAGAATGATATCTTAAGTTCCTGGCTTAAGCGCTGCCATTTACTGAGATGGGAAAGGCCAGCAGAGACGCCAGCAGGGTTTGCAGGTCGGAGGGAGGCAAAATGCTAGGGAAGAAGAATAAATAGTCATATGGCTAATATGTTTGAAATCCCAACTAAATTTCCAAGTGAATATCAAGTTCAGGAAAATTCTGGGCTAGAAAAATAAAACTAAGAGACATCAGCATGAAAATAATGGCCTTTTCAGGGAAGAACAAACAGCCTGCCCTGACTGGGTCACAGAAACTGAAGGGCTGTAGCTGACAATGAGCCTGGGAAGATAAGATAGAATCACAATATGAAGCAATCCATGACTAATAATGGCAAGAGCCGAAGCAATAATGATTGTAACAGCAGGAGAAAAAATTGTTACATTTCAGATACCAAGCGCCGTGCTAATAGTTTTACAACACACATCTCATTTAATCCTCTCAACAACTCTACAAAGTAGGTAATACTATAACCACTAAGATTTTATATACTGAGCCTCAAGATTGAGAACTTGCCAAAGAACAAAAAGTGCTAGAATGGGTATCCTAACTTAGGCAGTCAGATTTTAGAGGTCAACCTCAAATACCTTAAATTACTGCCTAGCTACTGATTTTATATGCCTTCAAAGTTTTTCTTAAAAGAAGAATGACATATAGACCTGAATTCTGAAATTCAAGAAATGTAATTCCAGTCTCTATGTAAAAGATGGATTGCTAGTGGTGGGGATACAGTGAGACAAACACAGTATTAGTCAATGCAAGAGCACCTTGTTTTAATAAGCCAACTGTTACAAATTACCTTACCAGGTTAAATGGAGAGTATCCTCTTGTTCCTCAGGTCACAAATCATACCTCAAACTAATCCAAGTCAACCTCTACCCTGCTGCTGACAATAAAATAACCTGGTAAAAAGGCCTAGCTCATGCAGTATAAATTTACTACCCACTACCAAAA
Organism: Camelus ferus; assembly: GCF_009834535.1. Taxonomy (NCBI): domain Eukaryota; kingdom Metazoa; phylum Chordata; class Mammalia; order Artiodactyla; family Camelidae; genus Camelus; species Camelus ferus. Next base: position 20,953,404 of record NC_045722.1, on the reverse strand, counting down.
TATTTCTCAAAATATATAACAATGTAACTTTATAGATGACTGAATTTTTTTAAGTTCACAGATTAAAGTTTATATTTTTGTATAAGGAAGAAGATAAAATTAATACTGATTCAAGACAATCATAAAAAGATATGCCTTGGTTGATAGTCATCATAAGTCTGATCAGCCGTCTGTTTTTCACCCATGTTAACAATTCCTCTGGCTTTCAGCATCGTCAGTTATTAAACTGATGAAAAAGTAACACCAGTGTTCAAATATCTGGTATTCTCACAAAACAGCAAAAATTTTTAACTCATATGCTTATGATTTCATCTTCAGTGATTACTAAGACAATTCAATATTAAATAGATACTAAGCTCAGTAAAAATCAATCCAATTCAGTAAATACAAATGACAATATTAAAATCAATAAATAATAAACATCTATGTTAAAAATACAGTATTTATTAAATATGCATCAACACATATCCCATGCCATACATGAGATTTATTAATGAATGGACTTATACTCTTAATTATAAAAAACTAGACACATGGTCCATTTATTAGAGTACACAAATAAAGCATAAACAGATAAAATCACTTAGTTCCACCAAGCAGGTAAAATGAAGAATAAAAAATTATACTTACCTACTAAAGATAAGCTATTTTTTAAATATACCCATTCCATGTATGTTAGAAAACATTTTTCTAATTTCAAATTTTAAATACCATATCTTGAAGATAACTCCCACCAATAATTCCTTAAAGACATATTTCACTGGAGTAGGAAAAATACTTACATTTAAACCTCTAATTTTTTTTAGTATCAGGAGAGATCATGGAAGTTAGAATCAAACAATGATTGCAGATCAAAAGCTTAAACTAGAAGAGCTAACTAAACATTTTATGTATCATCTGACAATAAATTTAAGATGCTGGGATATTTTATCCCAAACAAATATATGAGCATTGTCCTGTATTTATACATTACATGAAGCCCTTTTAGTAACAGACACTAAATGTACAGACACTGGGCAGAGTACCTACACAATCTTCACAGGAGGACAGGGATGTGTGGAGAAAGGGATGAAGGGCCATCAAGCAACATGCATTTTTTGTACATGAAGCTCAGGCAATGCCCTAGGAACTTTCACACTATTATTTCATTCAATTCTAACAATTCTATGGGACAGGGAGTATAATTCCTTCCCATTTTACAAAAGTTGTCTCAATTTTGTCAATGGTGGAAATGGAATCAGAACTAAGATCTGATGACAAAGTCAAGCAACCTTTCTTTATGAAGACTTGCAAGTCAGCACAATATATTAAAGCGTTCTTTGCAGGAGGTTATCTAACTAGAATATTGAGTTGATTTTTCCATATTTACACTTCTCTTAGTACTTAAACATTGAGAGGGCACTCACCTCTTAATTTACTAAGAATGTTCACAGATTTTCTTTCTAATCTAGGGGAAAAAAACTCCATACTTGACCATGTTCAATCCACAAAGCAGTAATTTCATTGCCCCATCACTGATATAAGAACACTTCGGCTAGACTTTGTCACATTTGTATGTACTGTGAGTATATCTTCCAAAACAAACCAAAAAAAAAAAAGTGCATGGTCTGATAATAAGACAGTATATAAAATTAGAAATGCCCACAGAAAATCCAGGACCATCATCATTGTACATTACACTAAATTTCGCTTGCCAGATTTTAGAAAAGCAGCAAAGGGCAGAAAAAAGGTGACTTTCCAAAATCTGACTGACAAGCATGCTACTTCCCAGTAACAAATTTACTTACGGCTTCCTCCTCCTAAATTCAGAAAACAAATCTACTAATATGATTTTATTGAAATATTTCAAACTTCAAAATCATGTTCTAATAAACATTTCCATAATAACTTAACCACTCTCAGAATACACTTTAATATTTCTCTCTTGGTAACCAATTAATGAGTTACAATGTTGCTACCATTTGAATATTAATAAAATTAATATTAACCTGCACTGCATTCTAAACGGAAAATACAAAACAATAATGCAATTGCCTTGAAAAATAAAGCATCACCATGCTAAATGCAAATTCTTTAAAAGATTATTTCCAGTTGCGTTTACAAAAAACAATCTTTGTCAAACATACGCATTAAGGAAACATAAAAACTAAGAATACAAGAGATTATTCTCAAACCATAATTCAACATGGTGACATTACAATTATTATTTCTGAGCCCCAAAGTGCTGTTTTCCTTCCACTGAACACTCCCCAACACTTACTCACTCACTGCACTAAACAATATACTGGGAAAAAAAAAAATGCTGGGAAGTAATTTAATGAGCTAAACATAATTTTATCACCTTTGTTCCATATGAATAAAACCATAGTTTTATATATAACAATAGTGTGAATTAAATGAAATAGGTAAGCAAATAATTGTGTTTAGAAAGGTCACTACTACTTCACAATCGCTGACTGCTTTAGTAAATAAGTTTCTACTGGAAGCACTCTTCCAACAGAACTGTTAAAAAGACTATGGTCTACAAAGTATTTAAATCACCAGTTTTGGTTCTTCAGAATATTTTCATTATAACACCATAATCACAACTGTTTGACATGATGCTCACTGAAAATTAAGTGATTCCAGAATCAGTTAGTGCATCATCATATAGAACTAATCTTAATGTTTTATATGACATATAACCTGTTCATTACGTTTGATATAAAGTCTAACTAAAATTGGCATCCACTTTAGTGAAAACACTTTTGACATTTCTCCTAAGACGTAAGTTGGCATTCACAGTAAAAGAAATGAGTAGAGTGTGCCCTCCAAAAATAAACAAAAACCCAAAACCAAAAGATGTACACACAAAAGCCGCAACAGCACAGTAGTCTTTTATCCTTATTTCCTAAATTCATATTATTAAAATAAATGCCATTTTTGTGTTTGCAAGAAACCTTTTAAGCTATTTTGTTTACCTTTTCCACAGACTCTTCAAGTACTGCCAAGGTAACATAGATTGTAAAACTGACAACTGGAGTACTTGGCAGTTGCCAAAACAACACAGCTGGATTCTTAAAGCGAAAGTGCTCTTGGGTAATGTGCACCTAATTAAAGCCTTAAAGAACCTTCTCTTCATATAGTAATAGATATAAGACACAGGGGAAACATGCTGTGCTAAAATTTGAAAATTTTAGACAATATTTGTTTATAAATACAAACACTATTGTTAACACATCACAGCAGGCCTTTCTATAAAAACACACTTATTGGAATCACAATCTCATTGTAAACTAAAACGCAGGTTACACTATGCTATTCTTCAATATACAAACGGTTTCCTACTAGATCATGACAGGACGCTCCCTTCTTATCTCAGGAATCACACATCAGGTCTCAGGAACATTTTTATAGTTACTCTTTCAAGGGGGGGCGGGGGGGAAGAATCCTTGTTTTTCTAATCCAGAAATACTCGTCGCTTCCAAACTTGTTTCCATCATCTCACCTGCTAATAAATCTTCACTGATTAAAGGCAGATGGAATCGAACTAAAAAGCAAAGTTTCTATCACACAAATCCTTCCCTGAGAGCCGGGATCTACGTGGATGTCGAGGGGTCCGCGAACGGTCTCTGCAGCCCCTTCTTTCCGCGCGACGTCTCCCCGCACCTTCCAGCGTCCACACCCGCAGGTGCCCCCGGCCCGGGCCACCTCCCGGCCCCAAATATCGACCTGGCCACTGACATACACAAACACACACACCCGGAGAGTTCGGACCTAAATGTTCCGCTCCGTCAGACCAACCTTCTCCCAAAGCAGAAGTGGGGGAACTTCTTCCAAGTCCCACAACAGCGCAGAACGCCCCCCGCACCAGGGGTCAATCCCTTCGGGGAGACCCCAGCCCCACAAGGCAAGATGAAGAAGAGGGCCCTCGGGCGTTCTGCCCCGGAGAGGCTCCGGGCCCTCAGGGAACTCCTTCAACTTTCAAGGAGGCGACATCCACTACCGCCCCCCAGCCCCAAACGCAGCGCGCGCCCTGGGAGGCTCCTCGCTCCAAGCCCGCGCGGCCGAGCCTCCCTCCGCCAGCCCGCGACACCCCTTCAGACCTCGGGCCCGCCCTCGGGGCACCCCGCCCCCACCTCCACAGGCGCCTCGCCCCTCGGCGCCGACCCCGACGCGACCACCCCTTGCAGCCTCCCCGCACCCAACCCGCCCCGCCGCCGCGCGCTTCGACCTCGGCCGCCTGCCAGCCGGACGCCGCCCCGTCCCGGGGTCCCCGGAGTCCCGCGGGCGCCCCTCCTGGGCCGCGCCGCCCCCCGCCCCAGCGCCCCCAGCCCCTACCCGGTCCCCTCGCCGAGACGCCGCCCCCTCTGGCCCTGCAGGCTCCGCGGAAGGAGCCCTGCCGGCCGCGGCCCTCACCGTGTCTCCGGCGCAGCTGGCGGGCGCACACACGCCGCAGCCCGGGCCCGCCACCAGCGCTCCGCGCCGCCCGGAGCCGCCTCCTTCAGCCCGGGACTCGCCGGGACATCCGCGCACGGATCCCCACACCGGGGCTATTTTTAGGAGACGGGCCCCGGCCAGACCGGAACTCGTTCCCGTCGGCGCGCGTGCGCACTACGCTGACGGTACTCGGTGTCCCTCCGCCAACCTCGTTTTTCCCTCCCTTCTCGCTCCCTCTCTCCCCTGCTTCTTTAAGGTTTCTTCTCAGAGCTGATTTATCCTCTTGATGGGTCTAGAGCACTTGGAGTGGGAAAGACAAGGGGGCTGGCAAAGAGAGTCACACTGTTTGGAAGCGAGCATTACCCCACAAGGACGTGAGGGGGGGACTATGTTTTTTCGGGTGGGTGAGGAGACAGATCACCCGGCACAGGAAGGAGATGACGGCGGTTTGGCGCCGCGGCTACGGGCTAGAGCTCGCTTCCCTATGAAGGACCGTGTTCTCCTGGAAGGGATACTGGTCACTTGATGAGGGCCTGGGCGCCTCCCAGGGCGGGGCGGCCGGCGGCGTCGCGCCCTGCAGCCCCGCCTCCCCCGCCTCCCCCGCCGCTGCCTCCCTGACCGGCCCTCGGGGGCCGGGCCGGGAGCAGCTCCAGTGACGCGGCGCGTGGCGAATCGCCGCGCGTGGCCGCCCACTGCAGCCAACCCGCGGCGCCGGAGGGCGGGGCTCGCGGGGCAGGGCCGGGGCTCCCGGAGCGAGCCCAGCAGTCGCCCGGAGCCCCGTGCCAGGCAGCGTCCTTCGGGAGGGCTCAGTCACCCACTGCTGGACTCTTGGAGCCGCGGCCAGAACCCCGCCCTGGGGCACACTTGGATCCCCCTGTTCTTAGCTTGCCACACCCGCGCCCTCATTGCGGTCAGGACCGCACCTGTGCCCACGCCTGGGCGGCCACCAGGTCACTCTCACTGGGCAAGCACAATGGTGCTTGGACCCGGGCCCCCAGATAGTAGGACTTGAAGGGGCCTGGAAGGCGGGCGACACCTTTCCGGCTGGCCAGCCAAGCTCGCCACGTCCCAGGAGAGACTCATCCTAATAATCTTTACTATTAATGATATCTAATTACTAATAGGCGCAGCTAGTATGCCTTGAGCGCTAAACTACGTGCTGAATAGCTTGCATCTGATAGCTCATGTATTCCTTATAACATCCGCATGAAGTAGATTCAGTTTCTGTTCCCACTTTACATAGGAGGAAAGGGAAGCTTGAGCGCTAACGTGACCTTTTGGGTTAAGCTTAAGAGGAGGGCACTAAGGACTCGAAATCCTTACCACTCCGCATACTGCCTTTTCTGAGAGCAGTGCAAAGGAGATGTTCTTGAAACAGCCGTTCTGCTTAGGGGGCTACTGGTTTTTGTCGAGGGAGGTCGTTAGGAGGTGAGCCATTATGGTCCTTGCATCCTGAAGGCTGCTTGCCTCTGGAGTTTCTGTGGCCACACTGCCTACCTCTGCACCAGAGGTACCTATGCAATGGACACAAAGCCAAAGAGTTGTTTTCATTTGAAGATGAGAAATTCAGTCCCACAGCACATTAAAACAAAGTGATCAGAATGGGTAAGCAGATGTGCAGAGGCTGTGGGCAGAGGAACTGGGAAGTTACAAAGGAAGCTGGAGGCTAGCAGGCTTCCTCCCTCAAGGACAAGGCAGTGTACTGGGGAGAACCCAACACAAAAGCGACATATAAACACCAGACACTGGAAAACAAACTTGGAGTTGTGCTCAGAGCCCCAACAATGTCAGCGTTCAGAGGAGCTAGCAGCAGGGACTGCAAGCAGGTTTTTAAAACACGTTAGAATTTGGTGTAACTCAGCAAGTCATGTGGAAATGCATGCTTTTCAACTTGCCAGAAGCTGCAAAACCAGCTGAATTTGCCTTCTCTGATCCAAGAGAATAGAAGAGTTTGACAGTTTTCCTTCAAAACCTATGGTCTGAGGTGGGGGGACAGTGAGCCATGGCTCCCTCATTCCCACCTGCCCTTCACCCTGGAAGAAGAGGGACAGTGAGAACAGACTCTTCCCAAAGAGGTCGCACACTCTCATTGCTCTACCCCATCTCCCATCCTTGGCAGATGCTGACCCTCTTGAGGCACAAAAGACTCAGCTCCAACTGCCCACTCCCCACCCATTCAAATGCTGTTGGTTACTCCAGAAAGCCAGGCAGACAACTTGGCTCTGAGTCCAGCCAAAGCAGACATGGAGAGACTGCATCACCTAGGGAAGCACCTCTTTCCCCACTGCCCCCTGCAAGTCAAAGCCCTCGTCTAAGAATTGCAGGGAGTTGTTTAAGAAGGAAGGAAGGAAAAGAAGAGGGAAGAAAGACAAGTAAGTTTAAGGACTATAGAGCACAGCTATTGTAAAATCCATTAACAAAGCATAATCCCTATTATTTGTAATTAAAGTAACCAATTTTAGGAAATCATCATAGCTTCTATTTCAGGTCTCAAAGACATGTACCTAAAGTCCAGTGTCTGCAGCAGCTTGCACTCAGCTTGGCATAGACCATGTGCCACTGGCTTGGAAAGAACTTCTGAGGAGTCTTCACCTCTTTCTGTCCTTAAAGTGCTCAGGCGTCCAGGGAAGGGACTCAGCACCATACTAGACACTGCAGTACTGAGGTGAGGAAGAACAGTCCTTCCTCAAAAGGGGCTGGCAGGCCATGGGGCAGGGGGTGGGGGGGAGGTACAGCTTAAAACACAAGCCAGCCCGATAACCAGCAAGAGAGGGGTTAAGGGCATTAGAAGAGTATAGAAGATAAGTATTTAAGAAGGGAGGAGAATTAGGGAAGGCTAATTAGAGGAGGCAACCCCACAGTGAATCCAGAAAGCCTCTGAGAAGGATGGAAAGGGGCCCTCTCATGGTCCTGCTCTAAAGAATAAAGCCCAAGCTCCCTAGGAGGCAGGGATCTCTGACCATCTGGCCAGCCTCCCCCTCACCTCTTCCTGCCAGATACCCCACCATCCCCATTCAGGAATTCTGAATCGTACACCAGGCTATTTCCTCCTGTCTGCAGGGTAAACCCCTTTACAGCCATCAAGTCTCCATTAGGTGTCATTTTCTCTAAGAGCCCTTCTCTAATATCCCGCCTAGTTGAAGGATAAGTATTTCTTTATCTTTATATGTCTGTCTTTTCCCCTTTGGTGAGTGAGCCCCTCGAAGACATAAACTGTGATTTACTCCTTAATTGATCCACAATGTCTAGCACAGTGCCTAGTGTGTAGCAGACAACCAAATAAATGTTCAGTAGAGGGACTGCAGTGTGCAAGGACCCCGTGCGTGTGGCTCAGGAGAGAAACCACAGCTAGAGGGGTGTGCCTGGAGCCTGGAGTCTGATCAAGCACCTGGGAATGGTGGGAGATGAGGCTAGAAGAAGAGTGGTCAGGAGTGAGATGGTGCCAAGCCATTTGGATTTCTTTCTGAAAGCAATGGGAAGCACTGACATTTCAAGCAGGTGAATAGCAAGATCGATTTGGCATTTTAGAAGGATGGCTGAGGGCAGTAGTTGGGGGTGGGTGGGAGGAAGCAAGACTGCACGCAGGACAACAAATTAGAAGGCACTGGTGTTGCTGCGGCTGTCAGAACCCCTACCTCCATCCCTGGAGATCTCCGCAGACTGTCCCTACACATGCTAATGGATTCCGGAGTCTCTGCTGAGGCTCTGGCCCCAGGAGAGGGCTTGGGTCAGTAGATACATACCCCAGCTTCTTCATGCCTTAGGAAGATAATCTGAGGCATGTACCCAGAAGTCCCCCAGGGGGGTCCCAGGGGCTTGAGCCCCCACTGTCATCAGTGGTGATCCGCTCACTAGCACACATTCATGTTGCCTCTCCTCACTTCCCCATTCCTTCAGATCCCTTTCCAGGATCACCTCCCAAATAAACCACCTGTACCAAAATCCTTGTTTGGAGGCCTGCTTTTCAGAGGACCCATTTGAGACAAATGGTAACTGAGACTAAGGAAGAAAGAAGACCTGTAAGAAGATGGTTGCCTGATAGTAAAGACAGAGCAGGAACAAAACATGGAGCTAGAAGGAGAATTGACCTGCTTGCTGCCCATTAAATCTGGGGTCAGGGAAGGTATAGGAGTCTCAGCTGCATCCAGGTTTCTGGCTTGAGCTCCTGGGTGGATAATAGTGCATCATTTAAATAGGGAACACTGGAGGAAGGTGAGATTGAAGAGTCTGGAGGAAGGGAGTATGATGAGCTCCATTCTGCTCATGTTAAATTTGAGATGCCTGTGGGACAAAATATCCTTAGCTTCATGGGGCTGGAAAAAGATACAACTAGATGAGATTTGACAATGTAGGGAGGGCTTCCTGGAGGAGGAGAAATTTAAGCTGAGCTTTGAAACTGAGCTACATGGGCTGGAGGAAAAGAGAAATAATTTATAGACCAGAAGAAAGACAATGAGAGGGATGGACAGTTAAAAAGAAATAGATTCGTCAGGGGAAAAAAGTAAGTTTATTTGAACTAGGGTAAATAAAAAGAGCCTCCAAAGGGTTTTAATTTGTGAGCTGCTTCGTACCATGTTCAATCTTGTGTCCCTCACACTTACACAGAGTTGATGTTTATTAAATAAGGTGTGAACCCGGCAAGTGTCTCAATAAATATTTTTCATGATGTCTCAGTCTTGTACAACTATAAATAATTAAAAATGGAAGGTTTTAAAAGTGTTCCAAATTAGCAAATTCTCCAAATTTAACTTTGTGTAAGGATTCATGTCTTGTGGAGAAATATCACATCTAAGAGAAACCACATCTTACTTGTAAAGTTACCTACTTGTAAACTTGTAAATCTGATGTAGGATCTAATGGCTTGTAAATATTTCAGAAAATCAAAATTCCACATTTTAAATTAAACCTACACAAAAAACACATGATCCACTCTGTACTGTACACCATAGTTTCTTTAGAGTTAAAATCACGAACGTATGTCTGAAAGAGAGAGATCTTTTGTGCATTTGTTTTCTATTTCACATTCCATGATACACACTCAGATCTAAATGCCATTTTCTAATAAAAGGAACCAGGGCTCCTTGGAGAAATGGTTGATTCCAGGACTGGAGAAGGGAAAAAAAAACCCACCAACAAAAAAGTAGATAAACCTATTGTGCCAGAAAGCAAGGAAGTTCTCAAAAAATGGTGGGGCAGGTCAAAGGGACACAGGAGCCAATGGCCAAAGCTGGAACAATGTGAACAACAAAGTAAATAATGCTAGTATTGGATTATAACCTACAGAATAAAATAAATATTCATGAGCCCATACCGATATAAATAAATAATTGACTAAATAAATAAACAGGAGAGAATGTATAGATTTTACTTATACAAGCCCCATTAAAAAGTGTAGAAGGAGTGAGAACAATTCAAAAGCCACAATTTGACAAGCATTGCTGTTTCAGGCAAGAGTGTTCAATGGATGCAAAATTAGACAGAAAAAGAATGATAAGAAACAGGACAATGCACAGTCTCAAAGTAGTTCCCTGCAAGGTATTTATTAATTACAAAGAGAAACATAGTAACTTTATGGTAGAAAAACCCAGCAGACACCACCTCAGCCAAGTGAATAAGGCTAGCATCACCAGTAACAAAGTTTATTGACATTACGTACCCTGTGGTATGAGGCAGTGAGAAGGGTACATTTCTTCTTTGGTATTTCTGCCTGAAATGTGTGACCTGAATCTAATCATGAGAGAACCTCAGACAAACACAAATCGAGGGACATTCTGTAAAATAACTGATCAAAATAATAGTGCTCATTGAAAGCGTCCAGATCATGAAAGATAAGGAAAGACGAAGGAACTGTCACAGATTGGAGGAGACCAAGGAGATCTGACACCTAAATTCAAAATGGGACCCTGGATTGGATCCCAGTGCAGAACAGAGATGTTAGTGAGAAAACTGGAGAAATTTGAATAATGTGTGCAGTTTAGTTTATAGTGTTATGTCAATGTTAATTTCCTGGCTTCCATAATCATATTATCCTTATGTAAGATAACACTGAAGGAAGCGGGGTGAATTTTCTGCACTATGTTTGCCACTTTGGGTAACTCTAAAAGTATTTAAAGGTAAAAAAAAATTTTAAGTGATAAGATATTTTAGTATTCTATAATTTACTCAACTCTCCCAGTGACAACCGTCACATGGAGTCTAATTAACTAGTATAAAGCATTTTTTTCAATAGTTAAGTTCAACCTCAAATTGGGCAATATTTAAACTATCAGTAAAATGTTTGTAAGTATGAATGTTTTGAGGTGGCCAGTGTTCTGAATTGACAAGAAAAAAACACAAAATATAACAGTGTTTCCATTTACTACTAACAGCAGTAAGGTCCATGAATGCCACCTGGCAGTTCTTAAGCATCAGAAAGTGACACACACGTATAATTTCTAACATTGCCCATTACATCTTTTTCAAACATTAAAAACGTTTTCACTTTTCTTATTTGAATATTCTTGAATGCCTGATGATGAAAAGGATGAATTCAGGTTCTCAAAGAAGAAGATAAAAGATGTTTCCTTTGCTCAGTTTATAATCTTACATGTCAAAGTCTACATGAAGATTAAATAAACTTTAAAAATATAAGAAATCGAATCGTTGACAGCTGGATGTTTTATACACTCGAACTTCAAATAAGTCTTTCAATGTCTATTATATGTTGTCATTTTATTTTATTTTACTTTTTTCCTTCTGCACGGAGTTTTTTTTGACTTTGTGATCCTCTCTACAACCAACAATACATTCATGTGTCAATGACAGTAATTCCTATCCTGGAGTTTATTTTCTTTTCAGTGTTTGTGTTCCATCCAAAGAGGGGCTGCATTTCACACATCCTCCTAATATCCCACCCACATCCACCCCTTGATATGAGATCATCATTTCTCTCTGCTGTCCTCTTTGCTTATACATTGTTGTCATAGATAATTCTTCTGAAGTCTGGAACTGTCCTAGTGGCCACATTATACAAATCATTCCCAAATGGCTACTTATGATCTAGCGAAGATTTTTGTCTGTTAGAATTTTAAACTATTGAAATTTGAAACAACTCTGATAGTCACTGAAAAGGTAAGACCACAAATTTTGGAGTCCAGTGGTCTTTTGTTTAAATCACACCTCTACCATTTCCCAGGTGTGTAAATTTGGGCACGCTGCACAACTTCTCCAAGCCTCTATTTTCCTTCCTATAGGATGAGAGGAATCCTCCCTCAAGGTGGTTTTGAGGATTGAGTAACCCGTATACAGTGCTTACATAATTCACATGCATAAATAGTAGCTCCATGTTTGGCTGTTCGTTGATGGATTCTGCAAACTTCTACTGAGCCCCTACGGGGTGCCCAGCACCGTTCTAAGCACAGGGAATACAGAGAAGATCGATGTTCTCAGGAAGCTTGTCGTCATGGGGGTAGACAGACAATAAAACATATACAAACAAGAAGATGTCAGATGGTGATAATAGCTGTGATGATATAACACAAGATTGTGAGAGAATGCAACTGAGAAGAGACCTTAGCTAGGGGTTCAGGGAAAGCTTCTCTGAGGCAGTGACATTTCAAATGAGTGACAAAGGAGCTAGACAGATGAAGACCTGGGGAAGACTGTCCCAGGCAAAGGGAGAACAACATGTCCCCGAGATGGGACTAAGCTTATTTCATTTGAACAACAGAAAGAAGGCAAGTGTGGCTGGAACAGGGTTGGGGGGCCCGGGCTGTTCTTTAAGCCATTGGAAGCCTATTGCTTCGGCACTGTTATGTATGTGACAAAACAAGGAAAAAGCAATAGATTAAATCGCCAGCATGTTACTACATGTCGCTCCCTTTCCATTTAAGAGGGGCAAGTGAGGCTTCTGTCTCTCAGTCTAACAGTCAGTATTTTTTTAGTTGCAAGTGACAGGAACCCAAGTCACACCAACTTAAATCAAAAATTAAGAGGGAAAATTTATTGCTTTGTTGGACTGAAAATTGAGGCATATTCCCAATTTCAGCATTGCTGGATTGGAAGCTAAAATAATGGCTCTTCCTCTCTCTCTCCTCTCATTCACCCTGTTCTGTGCCCTCAGATTCGTATGTTGAAATGCAATCCCCCATGTGGTGGGATTAAGAGGTGGGGCCTTCGGGAAGTGACTAGGTTATGAGTGTGCAGTCCTCAGGATGGGATTAGTGGCCTTGTAGAAGGGACCCAGAGAGCTCCTTTGCCATGCGAGGACACAGCAAGAAGTCCATCTCTGACCCAGGAAGCAGTCTCTCAACAGACATCAGATCTGCTAGCTCCTTGACCTTGGACTTTCCAGTCTCCAGCACTGTGAGAAATAAGTTTCTGTATTTTATAAGCCACCTAGTCTATGGCATTCTGTTATAGTCACCTGAACAGATTAAGACAAGTTCCACTGAGAAAGAATTTTCTTTAAATCTTTATTATCAAAGTCCCAGAGTTAAGCCTGGGCTGGTCACATGTCTCTCTCTGAACCAATCACAGTGGCCAGGGTGACAGAATGCCCTCATGTGGGACACATGTGGGACACATGTGGGACACTACCCACCCCTGGAGTCCTGGGAGGGGACTTAAACTCACCAAGAGCCCAGGAACACATGAACTGAGAGTGGGGGAATTGTTCTGCACAAATTAGGATGCTATTATCACAAGACGGGGGTCTGTGTGCCAGACAGACAAAAATAAAATGGACACCAAACCAGCTGAGTGGCAAGAGGTGATTGTATGCTTGTGTTTAAACCATGAGTGGAGAAATTTTGTTCCTACCCTCAAAGTTAACCCTAAGATCCTAATGGAAAAGAGACACAGAAGGGAAATTGTCAGTAAGAAACCTAACAGACTGTATTGTAAAGCCTGAAATTCCACGTTGAGTTTATTTTCTCAACATCTTTGACCTTCAGAGGGTTGTAGACATCTTTGACCTTGACATCTTTGACCCTCACAGGGTTGCAGAGTCGTAACCATGAGTTCCCTGTTCTTACCAGACATGTGTGCCCCCTACCCAGCTAGTTACCCTCTCAGCCAGACCAGCCACATCACACTCGTCCTAAACCTCATAGGTTTCATGTCCCTGCCAGCTCATACGATCATTCAAACAAGCAAATCACATTCTCCTGCAGGAACCAGCGGGCATCTCACCCTCCTGTTGCTACCAAGCGTTTCTCCCACAACTCTTGCTGGTTCGCTCTGCTCCCGAGTGCAAGCCCAGTGTGGCCCTGCCTGGTGCTCAGTCTCCTCCTCCCGCAGGCTGTGAGCATATGTGACCCATAAACTGCTGCCAGTCTCATCTGTCCACTGCTGGGTGTCATGGGTTTGGGCCTCTTGTATTTTCTAGAGCAGGAGATCCCTCCTACCCCAACAGGGTGAGTAGGAGGTGGTCAGATCACAGACTCCAATAGCTTTTCTAAGCATAGCCAGAGCCATTTACACTGGTCAGTTAATTTGAGGCCTCTGGACCCTGCGAAACCCTAAGAACTCCTGCTGGTAGGTCCACGCACACAGGCAAAGCTTCTCCACGTCCCTGGTTCCCAGGTGATCTTCTTTATTATGAGGTCTGGCCAGCAGGCACGTCCTCTTACTCATAAGTGCTTTTGCCAGAGTCTAGCTGAGGACCTGACACATAGTAGGTTTCCGATAACTGATCCTGAGTCAAAGAATGGATCTTTGTCTTCAGTCGGGCAATGGCAAAGTGTGGAGCATTCTGGTCTGATGCAACTGCTTGAAAACTTGGCTTCAGTTAGAGCCAAAGTGACCAACCCAGAAAATCTGAGCATGGAAAATCTATTTTATCCTGGGCTTTGCAGAGGAAGGAAATACTAGAGGTCAGAACCGTGGTTCTCAATGTTCACATGAGCAAAGTATCAAAATGACCTTATTTTTTTTTCTTTTAATGAGGCTTCATTTTTATGCTAACATTTTCAATGAGGTCCCTGTTTTTGTCAGAAATTTCAACCTCTGCCGGGTAATTGCACAACCTCTAGCTTTGCTCGGCCTGCATAGCCTTGGCATGACTGACTTTTTTTTTTGTACATGCTGTAGGCAAGATTTTTATGAGGCTTGATTCTTGTCTTGACTTTATTTGATCATGTATATCTGTAATTCAGCACATAGATTAAAACAGACAGCACTTCTCAGCACCATGATGGTGAAAACCACAGAAAATGATAACAAAATATTTATCATATGCATATCTAAAGGAATGCAAAAAGCCTTTCCAGAAATCATGCTTCAGCACGTTGTGTGAGTTAAGCACACAATGTCAAGGGGCTGGGTCCTCTCCTTGAGAATCACTTGCTATTTCCAAGAGCGTGGATAAATTAGATTCAGCCTGCCAAAAACAAGCTGAAGAGCTTCATCAGAATGCTTCACCAGAATTCTCTGTCCTGGTGTTTGGATCTTTAAAAGGGTGCATTTTGAAGCAACTTCTCTTTAGAATGAATACCTTTTCTAGAACTGAACACAGTGGCAGAGCGGAGGTTAAAGAAAGACTCCATTTTTTTCACCTTTTGGATGAAAAAAGATGAAAAGGTTTGTTAAACATGCTGAGTTGGCAAGGGTGTACAGAAACAGGCACTCTTGTACCTTGTTAGTGCAAGTGAAAATTGGTACAATTTCTTTGGAAGGCAATTTGGTAAATATCTATCACAATTTTAAATACACATACCCCTGGCTCAGCAATTCCACATCTAAGAATTTACCCCATAGAGATACTCACATATATTCATTGCAGAATCATTTAGAGCAGCAAAATAATTCAAAAAAGAAACAAGTATCTATCAAAGTGAGATTGGGTAAATCATTTATGGTCCAACTATACAAGAGAATACTATTCAGGTATTATTTATGTAATATGTATACGTGTATACAAACACACACACACACCCCTGACAATATCTGGAGACAACTGGACAGGGTGTCTAGGGGGTAGAGGTCAAGGTTGCTGCTAAACATCCCACAGTGCACAGAACAGCCCCTCCTCTCTGACAACATGTAATTATTTATCACAAAATGTCAATAGTGCTGAGGATGAGAAACCCTTCTCCTAGGCAATCTGGAAGTTTCCATAAGTAACCATAGTAGCTGCCTCTGAAAAGGGAAATTGGAAGACTGGATGTAACCCTTTGCCTGGTAGAAATTCTATATGTGCATATATTCCACATTTTAAGGTACCCACTAAGAAGCAGTTTTAAAATGTTTATTCTCAGGCTCTCTCAGGCAGGGTATCCGTGGGAGCCATTTCTCTACTTTCTTTTGCCTCAGATCTTCTCTTTGCTTTGAGCGAATGACAGACACCCTGAGTGAGCTGGAGGATGAGAAAAAGGGCTTTTGTATTCACAAGTTCCTGGGCCATTTCTGGTCACCCAGGGACAGAAATATCACTGAAATGTTGACTCTAAAGTAAAGTGTAACTTTCTCTTTCTGCTCACCTCTGCTCATGTTGACCCTAGAACGTGGTGGTGTAGGAAGAGAAGTTCTCTTTCCCTTCCCTGTATGTATTGATAAGAAAAGTAAATCAGAGCTAGACCTCTCGAATGGCCAGAATATACAGTTTTTGTATTTCAAATCATAAATTATCTCTTAAATTATTTTAAACACCATTTGAGTATAGCATATAAAAATTTACTCATGTAAGTTTCCCAAAGGAGGTCTACAAGGATGTTCACTGAAGCATTGTTTATAAATCTGAATCTGAAAATAAGAAAAGAGCCCAGGAGAAAAAAAATGTTATATAAACTGCATCAAAGTCGTTCTACAGAATATTCTGCTACTGTTAAAAAATGAGGCAGAACCACACATATTGATATGAAATGATCCCTAAGATACATCACTTGGAAAAAGCAAGTTATAGAACTGGCTCCTTTCTGTATAAGTTACAAAAAAAGAATATATTTAAAATTCCATGTTGGCATATGCATATTTTGCTTTCTGGAGAGAATAATATGAAACTCTTAACAGTTGCTGCTTCTTTGGTGAAAGGGACTGAGGGCAGTGGGGTGGGGAGTATCACAGGCAGCCCTCTTGGCATTTTATACCTTCACACGTTGCTTAAGTGTTCCAGCCACGTGCGTGCGTTGTTAAAAAAAAAAAAAACATTGTCAGCAGTAGTTATCAGGATGGCAAGAGTATGGACCATTAAAAAAATTTTTTTTACAATTCCTTTTTGCCTATAAAAATTCACACAACATACAAATATGATAAAAGAAAATTTAGAAAACATCAGATTGTAAAAGAGGCATGGGATGATCAAATTAAATAGACAATTTAAAACTGTTCTTTAAAATTACATAAAGCCCAATCAATTTACAGTAAAATGTCACGTCTATGAGCCTTCAGACATGAACGATGCTTTGAACAGATTTGAGTAGAACATCTTGTTATCATTATTATTATTATGGTTACTATTATCCCTTTATCTGTTAGTATCTTTGAGTGTCTACTCTAAGCCAAAAGCATTGTAGTTAATTCTATGAAGGAGGTAAAGATGGTTCAGATGTGGACACAGACACACACCCCTTGAGTCACCTGCCAGCTGAGGTGATGGATTTGCACTGCATCATGTCTGCAAGCTAGCTAACTAGCATTAGGGACCCGGCAGCTCCCTAGTAAGGATCAGGTTCCTGAACTGAGCCAGTCTGGTTTGACGACCAGTAGCCATAAAACCTCTCCCTCAAATGGACTGGGACCTAAAATCTCTACCATTACACTGAGTCCTAGAGTTGACAGTGGAGGCTGATTGAAAATAAAATGCTGACGATTAAAATGCACTCAAGCAGGCACACATTTCCCAAGCTATATAATCCAGTGTCTAAATATATCATTTGTTTAATTCCTTCTGATAGAAGATAATGTAAACCTTAGCCAACCGGGGGCAAAATGGGTTATTTCAAGTTGAATCTCATCTAGTTCAGGAATCTCCCACTTTCTCCCTGAAGTTGACTTATATTATGGTAGGGGAGAGAGAGAGACACTGGTTCACAGCCATTTTCTGTAACCAGTTGGCATCCCCCAAAGATCTACAGTCCATTCAGGTTGGTGTCTTCTTAGGCAGGATGCAGTGTCTCTCCCAGCTGCTCGGCTCCTCCAGGTACCCTATTGGTCATAAAATGCAAGTAGAACCCTGTGGGATAAAGACCCATGAATCAGATTATCTGGATTTTCATCCTTGCTTTGTAGTTCCCAACTCTGGTTACACTTTGGAATTAACTGGGAAGCTTAAAATATATCTGAGCCTCACTCTCCCTCCCAGATCTTCTGATTTAATTGGCCTGGGGTGAAGCCTGGGCATTGAAGATTTTTCAAGTTATTAGGTGATTTTAACGTGCAGCCCTGGCTGTGAACCACTGCCCTAAATCCTCCAGGTAATCCACTCAGTTCACGGAGGTTTCGGATGGAGAAGGGCCCCCGTGTAGCCCTCTGATCCATTAGTTCCCACCCCTTCTGCTCCCTCTGACATGACCTGTTACTGTACTAGTTAGATCAAGCATGGTTTTAGTAACAAGTATACCAAAACATGTAATGGCTCAGCATAAGAGAAATTTTCTTGCTCAGGTAACAATCCAGGGAGTTCCAGGTAGCAGGGTAAGATGTGTATGTGTGTAGAGGTGGAGTGTCCTGCTTTGCACAGTCCTCAGGCACACCAGCTGACTGCAGTTCTGCCCTTTGCAGCAATAGCTTCCAAGGTTCCCCTAGAGGTCACCAAAACAGTCAGCTGAATGGGGTCAAGAGCATGGAAAACCACATAATGAAGGTTTTGATGGGCAGGCTAAGAAGTGGCCCTCAGATCTTCTCTTCTCATTCCATTGGCAGGAATTAGTCATATGGTCACATCTGACTGCTGGGGAATCTGGGAAATGTAGTCCCACCTTGTTCCCAAGAAGAGGAGGAAAATGGATTTTGATGAACCATTGTAGTTTCTACTGCATCACTACTTAGTTACTTCCTGCAAATAGCCTCAATTCTCTAGCCCTTTTCTGCATTCTTCATAATTAGCTGGCAACACCCTAACTTATTTTTTAGAGTAATAATAATAATTATTATATTATTGTTATCATTATCCAACCTGTGTCTTCCAGTCTTGTATGTCTTCCTTCAGATGCTTTCAGAACCACATCCCCACTCTTCACCACTGTCCACATTTCTGTTTCTTTTCCCGTCACAGATCATGCTGACTTTCAAAATGTCAGACCTTTCACTCCGACATCTCCCCTATAGCATCTCTGATACTCTTTTGAAAATACATGCTGAAGCATGTAAAGGCTGTTCATCCTGTGTGCTTTTATTGAGTAAATGAACAAATCAACTGGTGTGGTTCACAAGGGGTGATCATGACTAATAGTGGGGTTGCCTTTCTCTTCTTCCATCACAGGGACGACCAGGAAGATGGCGACATCAGTCGATGGGATTGAGACTATGGGTGAGGCTGTGGGTACCACACCATATGACTATGAGGAGGCAATGCCATGTGGAAAAGGTCAGCGTCAAGGAGCTGGGGGCCCAGTTCCTGCCTTCACTGTACTCCCTGGTGTTAGGGTTGGTCTGCTGGGCAATGCAGTGGTGGTGATGATCACTACAGGGATCATCCACCTGCTCAGTGTAGCCACTTTGGACTTGTCCTACTCACACTGGATTCACTATATTGAGTGGAATGAGTGGGGGTTTGGCCACTGCTTGTGCAAGTTGCTCTCTGGGCTTTATCACATGGGTTTGTACAGTGAGATCTTCTTCATCATCCTGCTAACCATAGACTGGTATCTGGCTATTGTCCACACTGTGTTTGCCCTTCAAGCCCCGATGGTCACTTTTGGTATCGTCACCAATGCCTTCACCTGGGGCTTGGCAGGGCTAGCAGCCCTCCCTGAATTTATCTTCCATGAGTCCCTCGGTAGGTCTGCAGTCCTCTTTACTCAAAGGATGGGGAAGATGCCTGGAATCGTTTCTAATCTCTGAGGATGTATATCTTTGGTCTCACTCTGCCTCTGCTCATTATGGCTGTCTGCTGCTCAGGAATCATTAAAACACTGCTGAGAAGCCCCAGTTTAAAAAAAAACAAAACAAAAACAAGGCTATCTGGCTCATTTTTGTCATCATAACACCCTATCTCATGATTAACTCATCATCTGCCTTCTTGCTCACTGCAGCTATGAGCTGCAAACAGCTAGACACAGCTTGACCTTTAGTGCATGATTTAAAACCTTAAATGAGCACCCAACACTTGTGGCAATCTGACTACATTTCCTTAGTAAGCTGGCTCTCCTACTGCTCAGGTGCCTATTTTATACCTCAGCCTCTTCTCAGTCTTAATGTGTTGAAAGCTGGAATTGATTGACCCGTCAACCCAAACCTGACCCTCTCTAGGCTTCCCCATCTTGGAAAACATCACCATCTAGCAAATGACTCAACTCAGACATGAGGCCATCATCCCGATTCCTTCCTTTCTCTCCCCCTCCTCCAACCCATCAAGTCTCACCAGCTTTGCCTCTAAAACATATCCTGTTTTTTTTTAAATTGAAATACAGTCAGTTACAATGTGTCAATTTCTGGTGTTCAGCACAATGTCCCAGTCATGCATATACATACATATATTCATTTTCATATTTTTTCCATTAAAGATTATTGCAAGATATTAAACATAGTTCCCTGTGCTATACAAAAGAAACTTTTAAAAATCTATTTTTATATATAGTGGCTAACACTTATAAATCTCAAACTCCCAAATTTATCCCTTCCCATTCCCTTTCTCTGGTAACCATAAGATTGTTTACTATGTCTAAGAGTCTGTTTCTGTTTTGTAGATGAGTTCATGGTGTCTTTTTTTTTTTTTTTTTTTTTTTAGATTCCACACATGAGCGATGTCATATGGTATTTTTCTTTCTCTTTGTGGCTTACTTTACTTAGAATGATGATCTCCAGTTCCATCTATGTTGCTGCAAATGGCATTATTTCATTCTTTTTATGGCAGAGTAGTATTCCAACTTCTATATCCAGTCATCTGGACTGGATTATCATTGGATATTTAGGTTGCTTCCATGTGTTGGCTACTATAAATAGTGCTGCTATGAATATTGGGTGCATGTATCTTTTCACATTAGAGTTCCCTCTGGATATATGCCCAGGAGTGGGATTGCCTGATCATATGATAAGTCTATTTTTAGTTTTTTGAGGAATCTTCACACTGCTTTCCATAGTGGCTGCACCAAACTGCATTTAAGTCTTCTGCCCATTTTTGGTTTGGGTGGTAAAACACCCTAATTCTATTCTCTTCCACCTCTCTGAGCCAAGTCACCATTCTCCCTCATCTAGAAAGTGGTCTGCCAAAGCTTGCTCCTCTTACAGACTATTTTTCGTCGGCAGCCCTGGGATATTCCTCAAACACAAGCGCTGTCATGTCACTCCCCTGCCTAATCCCCTAAAATGGCTTTCATTGCACCTTGTAAAAACTCAGCCTGTAACCACTGCTTACTCACTGCATAATCCCCACCTCTCCAACTCCATCCAACATCGTTATTCTCCCAGTCCTCAAACCAGTCTCTTTCCTTCTGCAAAATCTTCACACTTGCTTTTCCCTTTGACTACAGTGCTTTCCTCCCACATGTTTAGGGCTGGTTCCTAAACACCTTTTAGGTCTCAGTTTAAACCCCTGTGAACAGGACTTCCCACACTTCTAAATTGGTCCCCATTATCCAGTATCATTTCTCTCTGTTTCCCTCACAGCGGTCATTACTATTGGTAATTAGTTATGTGTGTTTACTTGTTTATTGTTCCAACCTATAGGATTCTTAGCTGCACCAGGATAGGGCTATGTCTGATTTGTTACTGGCTGTTGCTCATGCCTAAAGCAGTCTATCTACACTGGCTGAATGCAGTTGAGATCAATGAATGCAATGCAATAGATCAGTGGTTCTTAAGATTTACTGATTTATTATTATTATTATTATTATTATTATTATTATTATTATTATTATTATTATTATTATTTTAGGTCAAGGAACCTTTAAGAACCTGATAAAACTCTGGGCCCTTCTCCCCATAAAAAATGCGCAATAGCATTGCATTAAGTTTTACGTAATCCCTGGGCCTCCAGAAGCCCATCCACTCAGAAACTAGATGAATAACTCTAGAACTAAATGGCGCTTTTAGCTCTTAAATTCTATAGTAACGCATTTTATTATATCAACTATTTTGTTACCAATAAAAGTACCAACAAGGAAAACAATAAAACCTTAATCAGAAGGTAGCCAGGAAAGGTAAGTTTATATGGGAAAGTGAGAAGAGAAGCAGGAGATATCAGGAGTGCAGGCTGTTGCCTTTGGGAAATGTTAGAGAAAGACATACGCAAATGGGATCCTAGGGTAGCCAAGAACCAGAAACGTCCCCCACCCGGGCAGCCCGATGGGTGGCACAGCTGAGACGGTGTCTGGAGGGAAAGCCCACCTGTCAGGCCATGAGTGTGAGTTTTCTGCAGGGCCCTCCAGAGATGTTGGGACACCCATGTATCACCTTCCTGGCAACTGTGACTGACAGCGGGTGGGGGACAGTAGAACAAGTGCATCAAGGGACTCTTCCAAAGTTGAGTTGTGAGAGCTCTAGCCATACATCTTCCCTTGCCTGCATTCCTTCAGCACATCCACGGACCTGGGTGCCTGAGGTACCTGTTCCCGCTGCTTCTCTCCACCTGGACAGCAGGGTGGAGGTAATCTCCACAGAAGCTACTATAGAGTTTGCACACAGGGCTCCCTAGAAATGCTGGTCTAGGGATGGATGATATAATGAAATACAATCGTTCTGTAACTATAATATAATGGATAATGTAACTCCATAATGAATCAATGTTGTACTGTTGCCAAGGCATTCACAAGCCCTAGGGAGCCTCTAGAGGGCTAGGGGCAGGGGTGGCTCCCTCGGGAGCCTCTCCTGGGAGGTGGGAATTCACATTATAGAGGAAGCTTTAGGACCAGGACAGCT
This sequence comes from Camelus ferus, assembly GCF_009834535.1. Classification (NCBI taxonomy): domain Eukaryota; kingdom Metazoa; phylum Chordata; class Mammalia; order Artiodactyla; family Camelidae; genus Camelus; species Camelus ferus. The sequence goes on along the minus strand of NC_045722.1, from coordinate 20,930,991 downwards.
CATCATGTCTAATGTCAGGTGACACATGACAACTGAGTCCTCAGCCCAACAGGTGCTGTGGCACCTGTCAGCATAGCTGCTACAGATTCCTGGGTAGGTCACAAAAAGAGCCCAGGGTCAGCTATCTGAAGGGTAAGAAGAGATCTGGGTAACCACAGGGGCCTCACCTGCAGGTCACAGCTGTCCCTGGCCTCAGGCAGGCAGAGCAGTAGCCATTAGCAGGTGCCTCCCATAACTGCTCTGGCCCAGAAGCTGATACCTTGATCATTCAGCTGTTGGACATTCTGTGAAGCATGTGTTGTGGGCCACTGTGGTCGATGACTCTCGCACTTAAAATGCAGAGCCCAGCTTGGATGGGCTGTGGCTCCAGTAATTATTTACACAGAAAGACAGATTCTGTGCGAGGCAGAATCATCCTACGTGTAAACAGTGCCCCTTGAGCTCACCACATCTCCCATCAATGGACATTTTCTTGTCTCAAGTGTTTCTTTGCTTTGCTTATTAAAGACATTTTGAGAAAGGTTATTATCAGGACTGTACATGATTTCAGCTTTCAAATAATAGTTTAAAAATTAAATTGGGATTCTACATTGTTTAATAGATGTATTTAAAGTAAAAGGGGGGGTTGGCATATACTAATGTCAGGAGAGTAAAACCCTCTGGGATTTGAAGGAAAAGGGGAGGAAAGAGTAATTTAGGGGAGGAATTCGTAGCTGTTTCTGTTTACTTTTTTTAAAAAACCCACAAAGATCTGAAGCAAATATAGCCAAATACCAACATCTGTTAAATCTAGGTGGTGAGGCTCTGTGGACACGTGTAATATTATATTCTGTACTTTTTTGTACCTTTGAAACATTTAAAATCAAAATAAATATTTTTTAACGATGGGTTGGAGAAAAGTCAACTTTATGAAACTTAGCTATGTATTGGGATTTCTCTCTCTCTTTTTGAAATTATAGTCAGTTACAATGTGTCAATTTCTGCTGTACAGTATAATGTCCCCATCATATATATATATATATAAACACGCACACACGCAAGTTCTGCATATGATTATTTTGCCTTGGCGATGAGAAAAGGGAGATAAATGTCACGTTTGGCTATGGAAGGCATAATAACAGAGCAAACACCTACATGTGTGCTTAGTATATGCCAGCCACAGTTCTAAACACGTTATTCATTAACTGCTTTAGTCAGACACTAGCGCAAACCTCCACCCAGGGACACAATCACTTGACGAAATAATGGTTTTATTGCTGGGGTTTCCAACTCGATCTCACTCAGTGAAATTAAGCTAAGCTGGGAAGCATAGAGCCAGAAAAGATCACTCCTGTTTCTCAGTGCATAGGTCTCAGGAATAAGTGAATCAGGGAGGAATAAACCTTTACCTCTGATGTAGCATCCTGATGGGAGATGGACCTGTGGAAACCTGGCACCACTTCTAGATGAGACCAGGGACCAGACACTGTAAAGGGACAGACCTGTTGGGATGGCTGTCTCCCAGTCACACTCCATTCCCTTAAAGATAACCATTACCTTTTTCTAGACTGAAGTATAGTTGATTTACAATGTTGTGTTAGTTTCAAGTGTATAGCAGAGTGATTCAGTAACATTATATATTTTTCTGAGATTATTTTCCATTATAGGTTATTACAAGATATTGAATATTGTTCCCTGTGTTACACAGTAAATAGTTGTTTATCCACTTTATATAAACAGTGTGTATCTGTTAATCCCATTCTCCTAATTAATTCCTCCCTCCTCCCTCTTTCGTAACCATAAATTTGTTTTCTCTGTCTGTGAATCTGCTTTCGTTTTGTAAATAGATTCATTTGTATTAGCTTTTTAGATTCCACATCTAAGTGATATCATATAATATTTGTCTTTCTTTACTGACTTACTTCACTTAGTATGACATTCTCTAGGTCCATCCAGGTAGCTGCAAATGGCAATATTTCATTCTTTTTATGGTTGAGTAATATTCCATTTTGTGTGTGTGTGTGTGTGTGTGTGTACACCCATTGGTTACTTTTGCTTTTTTGTGACACTTAAATAAACAGAATCTCTTAGAGTATGTTCTTGTGTTGTGCTAGTTTTACTCAACGTTTACCTGTGAGATTTATTTATGTAATTGCATGTACCAGTGGTTCACTCACTTTCATTGCTGTAGAATTTTTCATTGTATGAGTATGTTGTAATTTATCAACCTATGATACTATTGATGGATATTTGGGGAATTTCCAGTTGAGGCTCCTGTGACTTGTGCTGCACTGAACGTTCTTGTATGTGTCTTTTGGCACAAATATAGATATATTTTTGTTGAGTAGACGCTATATGTTCAGCTTTTGTAGACACTGCAGATGGTTTTCCAAGGCGTTTATACCAATTTGCACTCTCTCCAGCACTGTGTGAGAGTTCAAGTTTTCCTACAGTATCATCAAAGCTCAAATTTGTCTGTTCTTTTTAAAATGAATACCTAATCTATACCTCTTTGTGCTCATACTTAGTATTTTTCTAGGAATGAGATGTCTGGTGGGGCAAGAGCCTCCTCCTACATTGTTTTTCCTTTTCAAAAATTTTCTTGTTGATTCATATGTACTTTCTACTGTAGGTGAATTTTAGAACTAATATATTGAGTTCCATAAAAATGTTAGTAATTGCTAGATTAAAGATTAAATGTTAAAATTGCTAGATTATGCACATTTTAAACTTTGATAGATACTGTTAAATTGCCCATAAAAAGGCTATGTCAATGTATAGTCCTAGCAACAATGGAAAAGAGTAACCATTTCCTCTCATTTTCACTAACTCTGGATATAATCAAATTCTAACTTGCATTTCTGGAGGCAGGTTAAGTATATTTTTACATCTTTATTGATCATTTGTATGTCTTCTTCTATGATTGGCCAGTTGATAGGCTAAGCTAGTATGTCTACTATTTACCTCTTTTTATTTCTATTTCTGTCAATAAGAGTTTTTTACATTTTTTTAGATTGGAACTGTCCAATATGAGTCACTTCTAGCCATATTTGTCTATTTCAATTGAAATTAATTTAATTAAGTAAAATTAAGACTTCAGTTCCTTAAACTGGCCGCTTTTCAGGTGGCTAGTGGCTATCCATTTGGGCAACACAGAAAGCAAATATTTCCATCATCACAGAAAGTTCTATTGGACAATGTTAGTCGAGATAGCAATCTTTTCTCCATATTTGTGTTGCAATATTTTCTCAGTCCATCCTTATATTTTTCACTTTTGGATGCTTTCTTTTGTGGTACAGAAAAAATACATTTTTATGCAGCCAAATATATTAACCCTTTTTCTATGGATCTTATTTAAGAAAACCTTCAGAAGTTATAAATATTTTCTGCATGTTTTCTTCTAATTATTTGAGATTTGTTTTGTTCTTTGCTTTATAAATTAATTTTATAGTGCAAAATCAAAGCTCGGTTCGATTTTTCACAGTGGATTGCCAATCTTTCTAGTACTACGTATTGTGCTTGAAAGGAGGAAAACCAGAAATGTTGGTGAAAGCGCTAATAACAACCACCTACCTTTAAGAAAAGTCATGAGAATTTCCTCCTGATTTTAGTTTGCTAAGCAGTTTTGGCAGGAATGAACATGAAATTTTGTCAACTGCTTTTTCTTTGCTTCTCGAGAGGATCTTTTTTTTCTCCTCCTTAATTGGGTCAAATCCTATATTTCGTTAGGGGTAATGTATGATTTTTAATTCACTAATGGATTTGATGTGCTAATATTTTATTTAGAATGTTTGTATATATTCAGAAACAAGATTGGCTTTTTGTTGTTGTTGTTGATACGTAGTATTCCATTGTGGGGATTTATTATCCTTTGTTTAGCCAGCCCTTTATTAATGGACATTTGTAATTTCCAATATTGTTCTAATTACAAACAATGCTCCGATGGTGCTGCAACCTGGTACCTATGTCATTTCGCACCTGGGCAAGTTTATCTTATGAGATAAATTGTCAAACATGAGATTGCCAGCTCAAAAAGGAAGTTTGCCAGATATTGCCAAGTTAGCCTCTATAAAGGGTTTTGCTGATTTACCCTCCTACTGGAAACGTATGAGTGGCTGTTTTCCCAACAGTGTCCTTGAACTGTAAACTCCATCTCCTTGACTCAGCAAAGCCGCCTGGCTCTGCCTATGTCTTTCCCCTGCACCAGGAGTCCAGAAATTGCTTCCAGGCAGAGAACCAGACAATTTTATGGTTCACCTCATCTATTTCCCTTCTCTGAGGGATCACAGTCCCGTGCTGTCTGCTGTCCAACGTCTGAAAGCAGTTGTTCAAAATATTTTATTGTTTTCTAGCTGTTTATGGTGAGAGATTAAATCTGTTCTTGCCACTCCATCATGGACCAGAGGCAGAAGTCTTGCTTTTACTTTTTATTTTCAACCTTGCTGTGTATAGCACAGAGTTGGGTTTGGTTTTGTTTGAAAACTTGTTTGAAAAGAAATTTGAAAATCTCCTATATGGGTAAGTTAATTACATTGATTGACATGGAAGATACGTTGATCTCAGTTCTGTCATTATTTTATATTATGCTTATTTTTTATATTCAAGTCATTCCTATTCATCTTTTTTCCTTTACTTTTGGGTAGGGTTCTTCTTCAATGTAGGGAGGCTTACATTGTTGGTTATTATCTTGTTACATTGTTACATTGTTGGCTATTATCTTCATAAATATAACTTCATATAATAAATACTCATAGTTCTCTAATTCCTTGGACTACATCTATCAGTTCCCTGTAATGCAATGATAAAATTAGCACATGTCCTTCCTTAATCTTTTCCTCTCCTTCACCACCCAATTTTTGTCAACAATATTATCTTTCTATGTTTATCTTTGTACAGTTAACATGCCTGTGATTCTTTTACTTGATTTTCAAGCTGAAGTGATATCTTTGATTCCTGCTGTTGCAAAGGAGACAATCAGCAAGGCCTCTTCTATCTTCCATCCTTGACTCCCTTCTTTCTTGCATTCCAGAATTGTATCATTTCTACCGCAGCAGATCACATGATGTTTATTTTCTGTACTGAGATGCTAATCCCCACATTACTTTTAGTCTTAGAGCTACATTTAGGTGTATTCCATGTTTGACCATCTCTTGGTTGCCTGAAGTTTGTTTCTAGTCATGTAATACATTGGTCATCTTTTGCTTGTCTTCTAAGTCTAACATTTTCTCTTTACTCTTTTGAATAAACTTTTTTTAAACTTCCATTTAATCTGTTCATCTTTCTCATTTTTACTCTCTTGGACCCTACTCTGTCTTCTCTCTTATGTTTCTTTTGACTTTGTCTTAATTTTTATGGTTGTTTTGCTATTTTCTTTCACTTCTTTCCACAGTTCTTCAAGCTCATGAGTTATTTATTTCCTCTTATTTTCTCATCACCTCTTCCTTCAGATTAAAAGAAAATCTGCTGTGGTTTCACTCTTAGGGGCAATTTGTTCATTAATTTTTCAGTTTTATGGCAACATATTGGCCAAAGTTTATATCTGCTTCAGATGATAACATTTTTCTGATAAATGTTCTTCATTTCTTGCTAAGTCCTGCTGATTTTTCCACAATAAAAATATAGCATCTTTGTATCAGTGTTTTGCTAGTTCACTTTAAAATTAGTCATCTTTGAATGTCATGGGTTTTTCCAGACCAAGAGGTTTCTGGCAGAGGGTGATATGGGGGGCAGTTGGGGACAGTATTGTCTTCCAGACTTTACAACTCACAGACTGTGTCCTTCTCTGCTACCACAGAGACAGACTGCTCCCTGCAAATATGGCTCAGCTTTGTGACTCTTTGAGTGGCCCCACTCAAAGATGATTCTTTGAATCACATCTGCTTCTTTGACCCTGAAATCAAAACATTCTGCTGTATGTGTTCTTGCATATTCTGAAAAATGGATTCTTATCTATGGTCTCCAATATTTCAATTACATAATTTTTATTGATTTCATTTTTATTTGATAAGATAGTAGAAGAAAGTAGAGAAAGAGTAAAGTTTACACCCATAGGGGTGGCAGTCTGACTCTCAGTGGTTCCTTTTTTAGGAACTGGCCTCAGTACTTAGGGGAATCCCCTATCCCTACCTCTCTGGCCACAGCTCTTTGGTACAGTAAGACAAATGGTCGGTAGGAAAAATCAGTATCAATAATTTAGAAATAATAATCACCAATTCAGAAATTTATCTCTCACCTATTTTTTCCATTTTCTCCTAGAAAGAAAATGGTAATGCATTATTTTACTTATTGCATCTGTATCTTAGGATAACTGCTCTTATTATACCCATTTTACAGATGATAAAAAAGCTCAAAGAGATTCAGTTTCCCAGATCACAAACCAGGAAAATGCAGAGACAGAATCTGAATCCAAGACCACCTTATCCTGAAGTCCACATTCACTTTACTATACTACACACAATATTGTCTATACTATGCTTCACACCACACTAAACTTCACACTATAGCATGTTATACTGTGTAAACTCCTTACTTTCTGGGGGTGAATTTACAATCCTAGGAAATATACATACTATAAAGTTTCATAAATGTTGTTAAGTAACCATTTTTTACTTTAAAGACAGGTACACTCATTAAGTCGTTAAGTTGCTGGTAATGACTATTTTTATTTTTAATTTCCAAATGATTGTCAAAATAATTTTTGCATGGGAAAGAGCTTTTTCCCCCCTCAAATTTTAAACTTTCCTATAGGGAGTGAATTTAAAGTAGTTAGGTAACTCAAGATCTAAGGCAGGGGCAAACTTCCTATTTAGTAATTAAAGAACCCATACACAGTTCCTCTGGTTCAAGGGACAGAGAGGCCAGAGCCCTTTCAGCTCTTGTCTGAAGATGAGCACGGACAGATGAGTGTGGACATGGGCAAGTCATGAGGCAGAAGGATACTGAGACAAAAATCCAGATCATTCCGGACGCTGTGGCTCATGAGCTGGGGAGCCTTGGGCAAATAAATCACTTACCCTCTTGGGATTTCAATTTTCTCATTTTTAGAAAGAGTGTGTTGGACTAAATATCTTATGTAAGGTCTCCTTTAGGGCAAAAATGATATAATTTTATGCTTTTAAAAATGGGGACTGTGTGAGTTATACTGTTATAGTTAAAAAAAAAAAAAAAAACAACCCACAGCTGACAAACGCACTGCATACACTATATAATCTAAAGGAAATGCAACACATTAAGAAAATCAAATCTGTATCTCTGGGTGGTAGAATTTTCTTCCAAATGTTTTTCTGTCTCTTTCAATTTCTGTACAATGAATATGCATTATTTATGTCATCTGAAAAAAGTCTTTTGTTTTTTTTTTAACACATTGGAAACTGCAAGAGAACCAAAAATAGAATAAAACAACCCAAATTTTAATGTAACCAGGATACCAGACAGAAGGTCCAATATCCCACACATTATGAAACGTTTTAAGATGTCAGGGGGTCAGGATCTCATCTGACAGATGGACTCACCAGTAACCCAGTCCCTCTCAGCAGCATCCGGGGACAGTGTTTCCATAATGACTCACAGGGACAGTGCCAGCCAGCCCCAGATCACAGCCTTTTCCATTTCCAGCTCCAGAGTTGTGATGGCCTAACACTGTGGTTCTCATGGAATTCTGAAACAAGCCTGGCTTCATCATAATGACTGCCTATTCAAGGCAGAGATGGGAAGGAGGATATGACTAATGACATTTGGAGGCAGCATGGGCACAAAACCAAAAATTACAGTGACTCTCTGGTTGGGACACACTGGATAGGAACAGAGCTGTGTATTCACAAATCCAGGAGTTTGTGGCCTGGCCAAAGGACCAGAGGTAAAAATAAACAGCAGACCTGCCCAATTTGTCAGTAATGAGTGATGAAGGGTTGAAATTCAGGATGGGAGTTGGGCAAGAAGCCGTTTGACAGGTGGGCTCCTCAGCACTGGGGGCAGACTCCCCTGGCCTGGGAACTGCAGCGAGAAGGCCCATTTTGGCAAGGATGCTCTCAGTTGTCCTGTGAACACCATACTTCCCTCTCAGCCCCAAAACTACCCCCATGGACCTTCACGTTATGATGGGAGATGCAAATAAAATCACCGACATTCCATAAGCTTAGCCCATGGTGTAAACCCATAACTTCCAGGTACTCTGATTTCCATTTATTAAAACCAGCACTCTTACCCTGGAACTGTAGACCCTAAGGGGTCTGTGGATAGAATTCAGGGGTCCTTCAGCTTAAATGAGAGTACAATTGCATGTTCATTTTCACTAGTCTCAGATGGAAATTTAACATTTCTTTCCAAACGCATGTTGGCAACAGACCACAGTGATGTTAACAGTGCCTTGTCCCCGAGAGAGTATGGAAATATTCAAATCATATTACAATTGTTGCACATGTCTCAGAATATTGTTTATGCTCATTATCACTTGAAAATTACAGAGCTTATTAGACCCAGCTCTAGATCTTGTTATTATGCATTAATTAAGAAGTACATCTATTACTACAGCACAAAATCACTTAGAAAAATATGTTAATAACTATCCCCACTATACCTGTTTCCATTGTAGCCCTGTATTTTATTTGGTGTGTTTGAAAACATTATTCTTAAAAGCCATCCATAGGTTTCCCAAGATGGTCAGAGGGTCCATGATGGAAAAAGAGTTAAAAATTTCTCCACTAAACAATATGTACTGTTTTTCTCACCCACATTCAATATGAGGCTAAATCTTTAGAGATATTTCACTACCTCTAAAGAGTTCTGTTTCCAGCCAAGATGGAATAGGAAGGACTGGATTTACTCTCTGCCAATATAATTTTAAAACTGGGCACAATGTATGAAATAACAATTCTCAAGACAGTGGACATCAGGCAAGCTCGAGAGCTGATCTCTCTTCCTAGTGCTAGCATCTAGCTCCATAGTTACCCATAAAATAAGGAGGACCTGAAGGAGTGGAGATTTTGGAAAGTGATGTTTATAAAAAGACTCTCATCTGAAACTGGAAATAAGAGGGAGACAGAACATTGTTTTGCTGTAGAGCCAGATATCTGAAAATGAAACTGGAGAAGGGAAAAAAACTGCTTCACAGATAAAAATTGAAATTCGCCTTTTGTTTCCATGATACCAACTAGCTTTCCAGATGCTTTCCTGTCCAGTTAGGTTAGACAAAGATCAACACAAAAATACGGTATAGAGTGTGTGCACCTGCCTGCCATGGTATGGTAACAGCCTTTGATAATTTAAATAAGTGCAGTATGGTAACCACCTAAAACATAAAATAAAGACTGCAGGGGAGCAGTTTCTGTGGTGGTTAAGGAAGGAATGTCACTGTGGCAAAATAATTTTTAATTGGGTGAGACTGTGAGGAGCCAGAAACTCCAGGTCTCTAAAGCTCACTGTTCTCTCTGCTTTTTGCTTTCCATCTTCTGCCAGGGAAAGACATGACTGTCTTTCACTCTTAATTGGAAAATTTTCAAATACACTCAAACACTTTCAGATAGCAACAGGTATATGGAAGGTAAGGAAGCTGAATGTCCCAATTTTCCATGCATGGAATAATAGAGTGGTCATTGTTGTAAATTAAGGTAATCTGTACTAAACATGATGGTGTAACAGATATTGTATTTATCCCTGCATGGAAACAACTAGAAAACCAGACAAATACATATAAAACAATGGTTCTAAGACATTGTCAACAGGCAGCACAGGACCATGATTCTCAAGAGAAAGGAAACAAATCAGATGAACTCTAGGATTGTCCCAGCTTATAGCCTGGGGGCAGGTTCAGGCTGCAGGGCAGGGAGGCGGAAACTTCACAGAGCCCGATGGTTTTATTGAGTCAAAGAGTCAGAGGTCAGAGTTTTGGGAGGTCAGGATAGCTAGAGTTTTCAGAGCAGAATACCACAGAGGAGGGAGATGCACAGAGAAAAGGTACTAGAGATATACAAAGGCATTACCTGGAGTCTTTGGGTAAGTATTCATCTGCACATGTCTGAGAAGAAACTACCCAAGACCAGAGAAAGAATCAGTAGAAAGCAGTCATTATAAACTGAATATTTGTGTTCCCTTCAAATTCATATGTTAAAGCCCTAACTATCAGTGTAGCTGTATTTTGAATAAGGAAGTAATTAAGGTTAAATAAGTCATAAGGGTGGGGCCCTGACTTGATAGGATTAGTATCCTTATAAGAAGAGACAGCAGAGCACTCCGTCTTTCTTCCTGTCTTGCTCCCTCTCTTCTCTCTCTCTCCCCATGCACACACTGAGAAAAGGCCGTATGAGGACAATAGCAAGAAGGTGGCCATCTTCAAGCTGGAAAGAGAGCTATCACCAGAACCAACCCTTGCCAGACCTTGATCTGGGATTCCTAGCCTTCAGAACCATAAGAAATAAATTTCTGTTGTTTAATTCGCCCAGCCTGTGGCATTTTGTTATGGCAGCCTGAAGAGACTGATCTAGTGATAACAATTCCTGGAGTTAATACGGTGCTGGGATGAAGTCATGTTCTTACTAGCCAGCATGAAAAGACCATTTAATACACAAGGCACTGGGAAGCAATGGGGTTTAATCACCCCATGACTAAAGACTTGTAACAAACCTTCAAAGCAAACCTTGAAAGGCTCAAACTGACTTCAAGTAACTTAACTGCATGTCAGAACAACAGTCAACACTATATTAAAAATACAGCAAAATCCAGCATTAAGCATCATAAGATTTGCAATGTCTAGCATCAAAATAAAAATGATCAATTATGGAAAGAAGCAGGAAAATATGTTTCATAACCAGAAGAAAACTTAGTCAATAGGCACAAAGAGATGATAGAGATGATGAAAGTATTGGAAAAGGATATTAAAATAGTCATCATAAATACGCCCCTTATGTTCAGGAAGATAGAGGAAAACATGAAAGTGAAAGGTTTAAAAAGACACAAATGGAATCTCTAGATATTAAAAAAAAAAATATATATATATATATATATATATATACAGTGCCCGAAGTAAAGAAGGGTAGGGAATGAGATTTAGAACAAATTAGATACTATAATAGATCAGTAAACTTGGAGACACAGTGGTAAAAGTATCCAAAATGAAGCATAGAGGGAAAAAGCCTGAAATAAAAATGAACAGACCGTTAGTGACTTGTGCAACACAACAAGCAGTCTGATCCACCTGCAGCAGAAAAAAATTTGAAAAAATAATGTACAAGCATTTTCCAGATTTGATGAAAACTATAAACCCATTACAGAAGCACAACAAACTCAAGCAGAATAAACTAAAGAAAACCACACCAAAACACATCATAATCGAATTGCTAAAAGCCTACAATAAAGAAAACTCTTAAAGGCAGCTAGGTGAAAAACAAAGGACACATTACATACAGAGAAACAGTACCAAGAATGAATAACAACAAATTTCTATTCACAAATGCTACCAACCATTGGAATATGAGGCAATAGAATTAAATTGATGAATTAAAATACTTGTCAATCTAGAACTGTATACCCAGCAAAAATATTAATCAAAACATAAAGGCAAAAAAATAACAAACAAAATGTAAGAGAATATCTTCCCACTAGACTTGCATCACAAGAAAGGTTAAAGAAAGTTCTTCATGAAAAAGGAAAATGATACCAGATGGAAATGTGCATCTACACAAACTAAGGAAGAGTGCACAGAGTGGTAACTATGTAGGCAAACAGAGGAGTCTTTGCACTGCAGACTGGCCATGCATCTGCTTGTCCCTGTGGTAAGTTGGATGGATTCACGGCTACCTGTGGTAGATGGGTGCTGGGCACCACCAGGAGGGCTGTCAGGAGCCAACCTTGGGTTCTGAGGCTTTGCTTCAAAGTCTGAGAAGGTGCAGTGCTTTAGGTGTAGATGCAAGTAGAAAGCTACAAACCATTCACACTGGAAGACCTGCTGGGTGCTCCTGACTTCCCCAAGGATGCTTCAAGCTACAGTGCCAATGGGAAGTAACGGACATGTTTGCAGCCATAATGTTGCCATGTGGAGCAAGAGGAACAGGCTGTAGTGACAGTGTGAGGGAGGTTCCACGGAGCCTGATCCTGCAGCAGGTGACTCATATGCCTCCTTCTACTCTTCACACATTCTCTCCTCCCCATTTTGCAGGTGAAGAAACTCAAAGAAAAATAACTACTGAAAAAAGCGAGATGCAGAAAGGTGTGCATGGTACACAACTTTTCATGTCAAAAGGAAGGGGAAATAAGAAATATATATGTGCATTCACATTCATACATATTTGCTTATTTCTGCAAATAGAAACACAAAAGCTAATGAAAATAGTACCCGGGTGGTAGGAGGGTGGGGAGATAGGAATGTGGTAAAGAGAATACAGATGGCAAAATTCTCCATGCTTTTTCAATAGCTCTGAATTTTGATCTATATAAATGTTTCAGATGTTCAAAACACAATATTTAACATATTCAATTTCTTGTAATGTGCCATAATGGAAAAGAAGCTAAAAATATATATATATATGTATGTATGTGTATGTATAACTGAATTGCTTTGCTGTACACCTGAAACTTAACATTGTAAATTGACTACACTTCAGTAAAAATAAGAATTAAAAAGATTTTAATTTAAAAAATTGAAAAAAGCAAGCAGACAAAAACAAAGCATAAGCTCATGAACACTAATTGATAACATGTTTATACATAAAAAATAATTATTTCAAGTAACTTAAACTCACAGTATTCTGTGACCTTGGAGGTTAGTTTATAATTTGTGCCAGCAACCTTGGTGTTGTAAAAAGAAGGAAAGCAACAAAACTGTACCATAATAATAAGCACAGTGTAAAGGGCCTGAACAAGAGTCCTCTATCTGTTCCATCTGCTCCTCGTGGACAAAGAGCTTCCTCTACGACTTTTAATTTCCTGTGTAAATTAAAAGGTTGGAGCTCAACAATAGAAAGAAACATGAGGTGTCGTTTCGATGACCATTCCCTAAATAGGGAAAATGTAATAACATGGTGCCAGTGAACATGATGAAAAGATAATTAAATTAATTTAAAGAGCTGATTGGCACAGTCTGGAGGAATCTGTAACAACATAGCTGCTGCCGTGATGAGTGCATGAGCACTGAGCTGTGTCATTTTTTGCATTGAACGTAGAGAATGCTCAGAGAAATCAGTAAAAGATGAGGATCCAGTTTTCATTGCCCCATTGTAGTATGTGGGTCAAAATTTGGGGTAAAAATACCTAAGGGTGTGATGGTGCTGAATTGGTGGATAAAAGTATTAAGAGCCATTGAGAAAAGAAAAAGAAAACTTTATGTGGGAAAGAAATGCTTGTATGCTAGATACTTGCCACAATCTCTGTAAGTGTTTGGTGAATGAAGACAATGAGGATTGTGGTGTGTATTAAATAATGGCGACCAAGCCCTCAGTGTTCGCCCTGGACACTGCTCAGTTAAATGACAGAGACTTTACTTCGAGTTAAGTCAAAATGACTGCCCGTTTTTGAATTTGGATTTTGGTGTTTTCTATTGTCAGATATGAAAATCTTCATCTCCAGAATTTTGAATAAAGCTAATTATTATAGCAAAAAAGAAATATTTCTTATTTTTAAACTCTTTAAAAATATTTGACTATTTAGAGCAAAATAAAAAGAATGTACTGGGGGTGCTTATAACATATATAGAAGTAAAGTGTTTGACCACTGGAGTGCAAAGGTCATGAGGGTAGAAATGGAACTATACTGTTTTAAGATTCCTACACTGTGTAAGTTATATAATATTATTTGAAATAAGAGTAAGATAATTTTATATATAATGTGTAAATGTATTAAAATTTATTAATTTAATGTATTATCATCATTAATTCATACATAAATTATTTAATTTTATTTCCAATACTATTTTGTATACAAACATACATACAGTTGATTCTTTTACAACATGGGTTTGAACTGCACGAATCACTTATACAAAAACTTTTTCCAATAAATATATATTATAGTACTACACAGTCAGCAGTTGGTTGAATCCACAGATGCAGAACTGTTGGTTGAGAGGGCTGACTGTAAACTCATATGCAAATTTTCAACTGCACGGAAGGTTGGTGCCCTAATCACCCTGCTGTTCAAGGGTCAACTGTGTATATATGTGTATGTGTACATATATACACACATATATACATATATATGTGTGTGTATATATATATATATACATACATAAAACCCTAGAGCAAACACCGAAAAGTAAAACCAAGCAGTAGAGTTGATAAGCTAACATTGGAGATACTATGGGATCATAAAAAATACTCAATCCAGAAGAAAGCAGGAAAAGAGAAGGAAAAAGGAGCAAATGGTAAATGGAACAAATAGTAAAAATATAGCAAGATAGATTTAAATCAATCATACTAATAATTATATTAAATATGAATGATGTGAAAGCTCCCATTAAAAGGCAGAGATTGTCAAATAAGACTAAAATAGCAAGCACCAAATACATACTGCTTACAATAAAGCCTTTTAAGGTATAAACTCATATATATTTTAAAAAATGAAAGGATGGAAAACCATATAGTGTGTGTGCAGAAAAAAAGTTAATATAAATGGCCTAGGACTGCTATCCTTAGACAGGTCTTCTTGAAAGGTTGGTCTTTGGCTGGTGTCTGGTACTTCAGGACTTTGGAGGGGGTTACTCTTTTTTAAAGAACTGATAATAGTGGCTCACTGTGCCTAAACTGTTTGTATAAACAATGCAATTTATGGAGAACAACTGCTTCTCTTCTGGGAATCTGAAAGAACTAATACAAATTTTACACAAATTCTTCCACAAAATAAAAGTGAAGGGAACTTCTCAACTCATTTTATGAGGTCTGCATCACCCTGATTCTAACACCAGACAAAGCTAATACTAGAAAAGAAAACTACAGACCAATATCTCTCATGAACACAGATATAAAAATCCTTAACAAACTTTTAGCTGATGGAAACTAGCAATATATAAAATAAATAATACATCACAGCCAAGTGGTGTTTATCCCAGGAATGCAAGTTTCATTTAACATTTGAAAATCAACCAATGTATTTCTCCACATTTACAGATTGAAAAAAACCATTCATATAATCTTTTCAATAGATGTAGAAAAAGCATTTGATAAAAATTCAACATCCATTTATGACAAAAAAAAAACTTTCAGTAAACTAGGATTAGAAGGCAAATATGTTAACCAGAACAAAGGGCATCTACAAAAATCCTGCAACTAATACATTCAATAATGAAAGATCGAATTTTTACACTTAAGATCAGTGTGTTGGGGTTGGAGGGTGCTTGTGTGTAGCTGGTGTATTGAATCAAGAGAATGCAAATTATGACTTGCTGACCGAAGAGGCATAAACCACCCACACAGTGTTGGCAGGTGGCTACCTCAGCATCTGGGCTTCCACTTTGGGGAAGTGAAAATCCTGGGTTAGTTTTATTGAAGGCACAGTTTCAATACATTCACAAAGGAAGTAAAGTCACAAGATTTATTACAGATCCCAGAAATGGGGGTGGGGGTGTGCAATGAGCCGGGCAAAGGGCAGTCCTCCATCCCAGGTGATGGTGCAGCAGGCGGTAGAGAGCAGGTAGCAAGCACCTATTACTTATAAGGTGGTTGGGGCAGAGGTCACTGACTTTTCAAGGGCTCAAAAATAAGTGGTTATTTTTGAAGCTGCCTCAGGAAAAGCAGAGTGTGAACTTATATGAGAATCTTAATCCCAGGTCTTTACCTAAATGTCTGGACTCTGAGTATGAGAAGGGTTATCCTACTGTAAAAAGCATAGGCAGCAGCTCAAAACAGCTGTTTTCTCATCATAGTCAGGAACAAGGTAAAGATGTCCATTCTCACTGCTTTCTTTCAATGTCCATCGGTGATCCTGATCAATGCAATAAGGCAAGAGAAAGAAATAAAAGTTATTGAGATTTGAACAGTTTTGGAGGATGGAGGGAATGAAAAGTGCCCATTGAACTGAGAAGGCAGCTTGAGACTGAAAAAATGATGCAGGCAGCTCCATATAGCCAATGGACCAGTTTATTATAGGGTATCTTACTCATGGGGTGGGGTTGGGATTGGGAGGACAACAATCCCAAAGCATTCACAGCTGCACTCTGCACCACCAAGGGGTCATTGGGACAATTTTACAGTTAATCTAGGTGGGAGGGGAGGTGGTTGGAAACAGGATGTGCATTCCTAGGTTAAGATTTATGAATGGGTAACTAGTCTTGTGGGTGCTGGGAAATACGTCAGCTAAGGTTTTCATCATTGTTTGGGGACTAGCAGAGCATAAAGGCCACCTGGTCCTAATGATTATTCAACAATATCTATTAACTACAAAGCCCTTGACGACAGAAGTGGTTTACTGCACAGGACAGTCCTGGGTAGGGTCAGTGGGAGGACAGGAGAAACTATAAGGGCCCAAGATGGCATCAATTATGCTAATAGCCATACAAACAGAATAAGTAAACTTTCTTTATTCACAGAAGACACAAACATATACATAGCAAATCTGAAGGGATTACAAAAAAGCAAATTTGGCAAGATTGTAACCTAAAAAATCAATACAAAAATGGTTGAATTGACTTATAAATAGAAATTGGCAGTTAAAATTATAGTACCAATTATAACAGAAGTATAACATATATTATATATAATAACATTAGAAATATGAATCAATTTTAAAAAGTACGTGCAAGAGCTGTACATTAAAAACTTCAAATCATTGCTAAGAGACATTTTAAAAGACATGAATAAATGAAGAGATATACCATGTTCATAGATGTGAATGTTAACAATTTCCAAACTAATCTATAGATTCAATGCAGTGCCAATTAAAATCCCAGCAGGCTTTTTTTGGGAGGTAATGGTATAGACGCTGATATGGTGATTTTAAAATTTATGTGGAAATTCAAAGGATTTACAATAGCCAACACAAATTTGAGAAAGAACAAAGTTTGAGGCCTCATACTATCCGAGTTGAAAACTTAGTAAAAAGTTACAATAATCAAGATAGCATGCTATTAGTTTAAAGATAAATATAGATGTCAATGGAACAGAACAGAGAGCCCCCAAGCTGACCTACACAGGGAAGGTCAATTGAATTTTGGCAAAGATGACAGGTAATTCATTAAGGAAAGGATTGACTTTTCAATAAATGCTGTGGGAAAAACTGGCTATTCATAAACAAACAACAGATTCCTTATGTCATATCATATATACATAAATTACCTAGAAATGGATCACAGACCTACATATAAGATCTAAGGCTATAAAACTTCTAGAAGAAAATGTGAGCATCTTTGTGCCAATAGGTTAGGTAGATTTCTTAAATAAGACATAAACATGAAACATAAATGAAAAAAATTGATACATTTAGCTTCAGCAAAGTATAAATCTTTTGCTTTTCAAGGACATTGTTCAGAAAATGAAAAGATAAATTGCAGACTAAAAGCAAATATTTATGAAAATTCTATCTAATAAAGGACTTGTATCCAGATTATATAAAGAACACTTACAACCTAATGATGAATAACCCAATTAAAAATGATCAAAAGATTTGAACAGATACATCATTGAAAATATATAAATTATAAATAAGTAAAAAAGAAGATGCTCAATATTACTAGTTATTACAAAATACAAATTGAAGCCACCATGAGATTCTACTACATTCCCACTAGGATGTCTAAAATGAAAAAACATGACAATGTCAAATTGGAGCAATAGGAGTTCTCATAGACTGCTTGCAGGAAAGCAAACGTGAATAAATACTTTGGAAAACAAATAGTTTGGTAGCTTTTATATTGCTAACACATATTTACCATACAATCCACACAAACCTAGCAATGCTAGGTATTTACCTAGCAGAAATGAAAATATATTTCTATGCAAAGATGTGTATTGAAATGTTCATAGAAATTTTATTCATAATAGCTCCCAAACCAGAAAGTGCCCCAGTGTCCATCAACTGATGAGCAGATAGACAAAAAATGGTATATCCATTCAATAAACATTGATAAATTTCAAAAGCATTAAGAGTAAGTAAAATAAGCACAACACAGGACTACCTACTGTAGGATTTCACTTGTAGCCAATTCTGGAAAATGTATCCTATCACTATGATACGGTGATGCTATGTTACAGAAAACAGACCAGTGGTTGCCTGGGATTGTGGGTGAGGGGTGGAGAACTGACTGCAAGGAGGTACAAGATAACTTCTTAGGGGTGATAGAAATGTTCTATATCATGATTGTGATGGTAGTTAGATTTGTCAAACCTCCTCTAAATATACACAAAATTGTTGAATTTTATTGTGTGTAAGTTATACTTCAATAAAGAAAGAAAAGGGTAATTAATTTTTTCTTTAGCTCATGGTGCCTGCCACATTCTTAGGGCATGGTAATGTTAATCCCCTGCTCCATTCCCTGGATGACAATGTAATTATGCCCGCACAGCTTCCCTTCCACCAAATGCACAAGGTTTTCCTCTGGGGAAGCACACTTTTCCTCTATCAGTCTTCTTCAAGAATGGACACCGAATGTCCACAAATGATAAATGCTGGAGAGGGTGTAGAGAAAAGAGAACCCTCCTACATTGTTGGTGGGGATGTAGTTTGGTGCAGCCATTATGGAAAACAGTATGTGGATTCCTCCTAAAACTAAAAATAGACTTACCATATGATCGGGCAATTCCACTCCTGGGCATATATCCAGAGGGAACTTTAATTCAAAAAGATACACACACCCCAATGTTCATAGCAGCACTACTTACAATAGCCAAGACATGGAAACAACCTAAATGTCCATCAACAGATGACTTGATAAAGAAGTTGTGGTATATTTATACAATGGAATACTACTCAGCCATAAAAAGAATACAATAATGCCATCTGCAGCAACATGGATGGATCTGGAGATGGTCATTCTAAGTGAAGTAAGCCAGAAAGAGAAAGAAAAATACCATATGATATCACTCATATGTGAAATCTGAAAAACAAAGACAAATGAACTTATTTACAAAACAAAAACAGACTCACAGACATAGAAAGCAAACTTATGGTTACCAGTTTGGGAAGAGGGTGGGAAGGGATAAATTGGGAGTCCGAGATTTGCCGATGCTAACAACTATATATAAAATAGATAAACAACAAGGTCCTACTGTATAGCCTAGGGAACTATATTCAATATCTTATAGTAACCTATAATGAAAAAGAATATGAAAATGAATACATGTATGTATATGTATGACTGAACTATTATATTCTACACCAGAAATTGACACAACATTGTAAACTGACTATATATTTCAATTTAAAATAATTAGTTAATTTAAAAAAAAAAAGAATGGGCCCTGATGAGCTTGAGCCAATTAACATTTTCCATTCTCCTGACCACAGTGATTAGTTCCAGGTAGGCACGTGGTATGATTTGCACAAATGAAACTCAGGAGATATTTTCTGGGGCATTCTGGAAAAGAGTTTTGTCTCTCTTCTCTAGGAACAGACTCCTCCTCTAGACGGTGGATGTGAGGATAGGAGGGCTGGAATTTACTAAAGCCACTGTTACCACTTGATGGGAGGTATCCTGGGATGAAGCCAACCACAGAAGAGGGTCAAGCCAGAACAATCTTTTAAAAAATTGCATTAGCTTCCCAGGGCCATCATAACAAGGTACCACAAGCTGGGTAACTTAAACAACAAAGTTTGCCTCCAAGTTCTAGAGGCTGGAAGTCTTGAGAGCAAGGTGTCGGCAGGTTGGTTCCTTCTGAAAGGCTGTGAAGAGGTCTCTCCCCCAGCTTCGGGTGGTTTGCAGCAATCTTTGGCGTTCCTTGGCTGGTAGGCGAATCTTCCTGATCTCTGCCTTCATCTTCACATGGTGTTCTTCCTGGGTGTGTGTCTAGCTCTGTGTCCAATTCTCCTCTTTTTATAAGGACATCAGTCATGTTGGATTAGGGCCCACTCCAATGATCTCATTTTAACTTGGTTACCTCTGCAAAGATACTATTTCCAAATAAGCTCACATTATGAGGCCATAGAGTTTAGGGCTCCAACCTATCTTTTTGAGGGGGGAGAACACAACTCAACCCATAACAAAAATGGAGCCATAAATCTGAGGATGTAGTGAGTCAACTAATCAAACAGTACCTGAAGACTGCCCTACCCCTAACTTCTGGTCACTAGAACAAGCAAGTACCATTTTTTTCTTTTCCTTTAGGTTGTTTGGGTTGAACTTTCTTTGCCTGCATCTGAAAAACTCCTAACGTTTTAGACAGGCAACTAGGGAAATATTTTAGGACTTTTTTTTTTTAAACAATGGAAAGACTCTATTAGACTATAATTACAGTTCTCAAACAGCTGTTCCCAGGCTAGGAGCACCACCAGCATCTCCTGGGAACTTAGTCGAGATGCAAATTCTCAGGCCTCACCTCGGACCTACTGAATCAGAAACTCTGGGTGTGAAACCCTCTGTGTTTTCACAAACCAGGCAGGTGATTCTGAGGCCTGGCCAAGTTTGTGAACCACTGAACTGTAAAATAGACTGTGGTTTGGTAGGCAAAAGCTAGAGAGGCTTTTTTTTTTTTTTTTTAAATTCATGGCACAACCACAAAGGACATCATTTGTGGGGCAAAGCAGCTGAGGCAGGAAAGAAACCATTCCATTGCCCACTCTGCTTCCTCCCTTCCCCTCTGCCAATGTGTTTGTTTGTTTTTGATCATGGTAAAATATTACAAAACATAATATTTACCATTTTAACCTGTCTTAAGTATATACAATTCGGTGGCATTAAGTACATGCACAGTGTCATACAATCATCGCCACGGTTCATCTCCGGAATGTTTTCAATGTCCCAAAATGAAATTCTGTACCCATTAAACACAAACTCCCCAGTTCCTCCTCTCCCCAGCCCCTGGTAACCTCTCTTCTACTTTCTGCCTCTATGCATTTATCTATTCTAGGTACTTCAGGTAAATGGAATCATATAATATTTTGTTCTTTTGTGTCTGCTTTATTTCACTTATCCTTTCAAGTCTTGCCCTTTGTTTTTGTCAGTGCCCAGATTGCATGCTCTCTGTCAGTTTCAGGGTGTAAGTAACTCAGGTTTAACCTGCTAGGATGGTCATCACTTTCCTTGTCTAGTGTATTGACTAGATAACCTTTTTCCGAGATAATGTGCCACTCCACATTTTGAAGCTATTTCATCCGACCTTCTTTTTTAACAATCTTATTTTTTTTAATATCAATGCCTTCTCAACATATGTGCTTTATTTTATTTTATTTGAGGGGGGGCAGGGAGGTAATTAGGTTTATTTATTTATTATTATATTATAATGGAGGTACTGGGGATTGAACCCAGGACCTCGTGGATGCTAAGCATGTGCCTAGTGCTTGAGTTACATCCTCCCTCCTTGACTTTCCTTTTTTAAAACATTTAAGGTTGAAGAACCAGTCATCAGAAGACTCAGGCATCCATTACATAGGCTGAGTCTAACACCCCAACCTGGGTTCAGGAAACTATTTCTATTCCTAGAACTCTTTAAACAGATTAGATTTCCTCTCAGAATTCGAGCTACTATTGTGTTGAGCCTGTAGATTGTAATGACAATCCGGCATCCACTCTTAAAGAGGCAACTATTTCAAGTCTTCCTTGTGTCTGCAGCTAAGGGATGTCCGTGGTGCAGGGTGTCCGACACTGCACCCCCACGACAATGAGAGAGCCATGCAAACAGTGCACTCCTGGTATCCCGATTTCAAAAGACACACGAGGTAATTTTGCACAAAATGCTGCTGCTGACAACTAAAACAGATTCCAACCTGTAAATTTCAAAATAAAATTTACTCTCTTACTACCACCCCATTAACACTTATTTTTACTTTTTATTATGGAAAATTTCAAACATAGACAAGTGTGAACTTCTCGTATGCATCATCAAACTTCATCAGTTATTCACATTTTGACAAATATGTTTAATTTAACACTCACCCCCCACCCAACACTCACACACTTGCATTTTTTGTGCTGGATTATTTCAAAGAAAATCCCAGGTACTATCTAACTTCACTTGTGTACTCTTAAGTACGAATCTTTCACAGGTAAGAATAACTTTTGGCATATCCAAGACACCATTTTCATTCCTAACAAAATTACTCGAATGTTATCTGAGACCCAGTCCATAATCAGATGTCTCCAGTCGTTTCAAACGTGGTTCCTTCTGGCTGCTTTTTTGTATCAAGCTCCAAGAAAGAGCCGCAGATTTAATCTGTTCTGTCACTACATCTCTTTTAATCCGTGAGGTTCCCTCTCTATTTCATTTCATGCCACTTGTTGGGAGAACTGACTTGTTTGTGGAGAATACTTCTCCAGATTCTGTATTTGATGATTTCCTTGTTTAACGTTTTCCTCTATCCCTTATGTGTCCTGTACACTGGGATTAAATCCTAAAAGCTTGATAAGTTTGCACTTTAAAAAAATTTCAGTGAGAATATTTCATAGGCGGGACTCTGTACTTTCTATGGCATCAAATCAAGGGCTGAACATAATGTTTGTCATTTTTTTAGTGACGTTAAGATTAATCAGGAATATTTAGATGTATTCTGTCAGATTCATCTTTTATAAAGTTCCCCATCAATATTCCATCTAGTGACATTAGCAGCCATTGACAATTCATGCAGGATTTATCAAGAACTTCAAAAATATTCAAATCCTCTATGTCCAAATAGTATTTCTAGAAATGTATAATAAGGGGGAATAATATGTGTAATGGAATTTTAGGAACAAAGATGTTTGTTGTAGCATTATTTAAGAAGAAAAAGAAAGAAAGAAAGAAAGAAAGAAAGAAAGAAAGAAAGAAAGAAAGAAAGAAAGAAAGAAAGAAAGAAAGAAAGAAAGAAAGAAAGAAAGAAAGAAAGAAAGAAAAGGAAGAATGGAAAAAAGGAAAAGAAAAAGAAGAAATTTGATAATCCAAAAAATAGAGGCATGGTTAATTAAATGACTATAAACCCCATAATGGAATAAAATAAGATTATGAGTGCTTTTCTGATTTTTTATTCTTTCTCATAATTTCTATCTTTTCAAAATAAATATGTGCATTACTTTCATCATTTTTAAGAAGTTATAACAAGAAGTTCTGAGCCAGATGGCATGGCACAGCAAAAATCTGGCTATTTGAGAGTATAGGAGAATAGAAAAAAAAATATTTTTAAGATCATTTCTGGATCTAAAATTCCCTCTAGTTGGCTCCAACTCAGAGCGAATCAAGTACAGCGCCTGTCACTGTGCAGGCCACTGTCACTGAATCCTGCTGACCTTGCACTCCTCACCCCAAGACTAACCACCTGCCTCTCTCCTACCCAAATCTCTATCTTGCATAAAGATCCAGTCAATTACTTAGTCATTTCAGTGGGTGTCTCTGCCCCTACCATTTTTATGATCTCAAGGCCATTGTCTTTTGGGGAGGGTGGTTCTGGGATAGTTTTTTAAAATATTCAGGGGACATTTTCATAATTGACTGAAACCATAAAAAAAATCAAAGACTCTGCAGAATTATAATGTGAATAATATAGCACAGAGAATTATTTGAATCAGACATAGTTGATTTACAATGTTGTGTTAGTTTCTGGTATATAGCATAGTGATTCAGTTACACATTCATTTTCATGTTCTTTTTCATATTCTTTTTCATTATGGGTTATTACAAGCTATTGAGTATAGTTTCCTGTGCTTTACAGTAAGACCTTGTTGTTTGTTCTGTATATAGTGGTTTGTATCTGCTAATCCCAAACTCCTAATTTTGGGTCAGACATCTTGAGTCTCCTGTCTAGATTTCTTTAAAAATATTAGAAGGTAAAGTAACGTAACCTCTATATATGTTGTTCCTTCTGTCGGGAATGCTCATTTCCCCTCCCCCTAGATAACTTTATGTCATTCCTCAAAATTCAACTGAACCATCACTATCTCAGGAAATTCTTTCTGAACATTTCAGACTAGATTTGGTGCCATTTTGTGTTCCTGTGGATCCTGGTTCCTCTCTGTATTGTAGGAGGCAGCTGCACACTTATAACTAGATAATGTCTATCTACGCCTCTGGAATGGATGTTTCAGGGGGCAGGGATTGTGTCTAATTGGTCACCTGGGAGTCCCCACTTTCTTTCTCAGTGCTTGACACATACCAGAAGTTCAATGCATATTTGTTGAATGAAAGCATGCATTTTCCATCAAAACCAACAAGCTGACTTCAGCTAAGGTTTCTACCAGTAAGATTGAATTGATGACCATACAACAACATGCTTGCTTGACTCAGTTAACAGGTCTTTGTAATATTTTTGTCCTCACATGTGCTAGTTCCAGATCCACATCTCTGACAACACCACGAGTATGTCACCAGAGTTCCGTCTCCTCCCAGTTCATCTCTTCCACATGGCCTCTTTGTTGAATGGCCTCAGTTTTGACATACTCACTCAACTAAATCTAGTTACACATGCTCTAAGTGTTCTGAAGTTGTCTGAAGTTTTTGTCTCCTAGTCTCAGTCAACAGTTCCTTGAACAAGAGAAAGTTTTTACTTCTTTCAAATATAACACAATAAATAGTGGATGAATCTTGGTGGTTGACTGCTTCTAACTTATTTAACATACTTCTTAAGTATCTGTAAAGTTAAATACAATTTGACCATCTGATAATTGCCTCAAAAACTGATGAACTGATTTTCTCTACGGTGGTTATTTTTAACCTTTGAAGATTGCCATTCCCTTTCAGGATGATGAAAGCCACAGAATTCCTGGAAAAATGCTCATTGGCAAACTGCAGGTTCGGTAACCTTGGACCAAGGTTTATATTTAGCAGAATGCACAGAATGCAGTGCAAACATACATTTGTTTAATCCAAGTCCATGATGTCTGTGATGTGTTACCATTTTATGAGTTCATATTCGTAAGATGCTATACAGAACCTGTGTCTCTGGGTGGAAGTTATTTGAATAATTTGGGAGATTACAGGTGGAGAAAGAAATGAACACGAAGTACCTACCACGTAGGTGACTGCATCGTGCTGGGCCCTGTATTCACATGATCACATGACACAGCAACACTGGGGACAGCTGTCATTGACTCCATTCTACAGCCGAGGAAACTGAGGCTCAGAGGATTCAACAATTAGTCTGAGATGATGCAGTTACTAAGGAGTGGAGCCAGGATTTAAACCCAGGACTAAACAGCCCACGTGCCCCAGAACTCTCTCCTGTATCATGTGCCTCTCAAACACCAGCCCGACTTTGTATAATTACAGCTGCCAAACCTCACTTTGGGCTCCTGTGTAGAAATTTTACTCACAAGTCCTATAATGCACCTTTTTCTTTGAGGCACCAGTACTTTGAGTGTACAAGGTATTTAAAGTGTCCCTAGGTATGTGTAAAGGTGTAAAGGAGTAATTTGGCAAAAAGAATCAGAAAGTAAGATTTTAGAATACAAATAAGAAAGATCTTATTTCTTTTACCATTCACTCAGGCAAAGCTGTAAGATTCCATTATGATGATGGTGATGATGATGATGATGATGATGATGAAAGCATCTATTACAGCAGTTTTAATTCCTACTAGACTCAGTGCTTTCCTTTAAAACAAAGTTAATTTTTTAAAATCTTGCAATATTCTACCTAATAAAACTGAAAAAGGAGAAGAGTAAATAAAATCTTGCAATAAAATTCATAGATAACCTACCTATATACATAACTTCAAAATAATTAATATTCTTTAAACATAAAGAAGAAAGAAAGAAGAAATTAGTTTATGATAAAATAATATGCATTTCAATATGTAGATACTCAGGCATGTCTAGACTAGACGATAAAACAAACTAAGCAGTTTTTTGCGTCAATATGTAGAATCACACTTCTAAATACAGCCTAATCCTAGAGTGTTATTTCGAGGGACCAAATACCATAAGCAGTGCTGCTAATGGACGTGTGATTTTCTGAAAATGTGAACAGTTCTCGATGGAGTTTCAAACAAAACGCAATGCAATCTTTTCTAAATTTATGTGATAGTGGCATTCCTGGAAAATTCAGTGCATGTTAAAATGTGCAAATGTTACTTTCTGCTTATATGTAAAACAGAGTATTATAAAATGCAGAAAATTACACACAGATGTTCCCCCCCATATCGATGTCTGGCAGGATATTCTAAAGTTGTGAGGGATGTGAGCCAGTTCTTTGCTTTACAGGGTTGCCTCATAGGCATTGTCTAGGCATTCTTGGCCCTGCCCTCTAAATGCCAGTAGTGTCTTCCCAATTGTTACGGTGACCACAAACATTCTCCCCTCCTACCCCCGCGACATTTCCAAAATTTCTCATTGTGAACCATTGATTTAATATGTGCCAGACACTGTACTAAATTCCCTATAAATATCCTTAATAATGTATTATAATTTCCCATTTGACAAATATTATATATCCTTTTACATGCTAGACACTGTGCTATCCTGTGGATATACAGTTGTGAACAAGACAGTCAATGGTTCCTGACCACAAAGAGTGAATGATCTAGCAGAGGAGATGGGTGACAAAAACTTACAAATGAAAGCATAATTGCAAACTGTGTCAAGTACTATGAAGGAAAGAAGTAGACACTGTAAAACAGAATAAGACTTGGACTTAAAGAAAAGTATCAGGAAAGTCTCTCTGAGCCAACGGTTTAAGCCAAGACCTGAAGGATGTCAAGGGGCAGCCATGTGAAGTTACTCCGTGCTCTTCATGGAAGAAGAAAATGAAACCTGGAGAAGTAATCAGCCCAAGGTCACATGGCTTCTAAATAGTTGAACCTATTTGAACCCAAGTTTCTCTAGTTCCAAAGGCCATCAAGTTTCCAGATCAAAAATGGATGGATAATTTCTCCAAAGTAGATAAACAAATGGCTAACAAGCAAGCACACAAAAGATGCTCAACGCCATTAGTCATTAGGGAAAGGCGAGTCAAAGCCACAATTAGATACGACTTCACACAAGAATGGCTATAGTGAAGAAAAAAAAAAGAAGAAGAAAAAAATGAAAAATATAAGTGTTGGCAAGGATGTGGAGAAATTGGAACTTTTGTACATTGCTGGTGAGACTGTAAAATGGTTCAGCCATGATGGAAAATAGTATGGTGATTTCCCCCCAAAGTTAAATGTAGGATTACTATATGACCCAACAATTCTACTCCTATGTATATGCCCTCCTAAATGGAAAAATCACTCAGACAAATGCTTGTTCATGAATGTTCATGTAGCACTGTTCACAATAGCCAACAGGTGGTTAAAAACTCCAGATGTCTCTCAGGGGATGAATAGATGGACAAATTGTAGTATACACATACAGTGGGATATTACTCAACCTTAGAAAGGAATGAAGTTTTAAAACCTGCTACAACGTGGAAGAATCTTGAAAACACTATGTTAAGTGAAAGAAGCCAGACACTAAACACATATTATATGATCCTGTTGACAGGAAATATCCAGAATAGGTAAATCCATAGAGACAGAAAACAGACAGGTGATTACCAGGGGCTGGGGAAGGAAAAGGTGAGAAGTACCGGCTTAGTGAGCAAGGGGGTTTACTCTGGAGTGATGGAGACGTCATGGATCTAGGTCACGTGGTCCTCGTACAACCTTGTGAGTGAACTGATTGCCACTGAATTGTTTGCTTTAAAATGGCTCATTTTATGATTTGTGAATTTCAATTCAATACTTTTTTTTTAAAAAAAGGATGAATACATTATCTTGCCCTTTTAGATTCATGTTCCATCTGCTTTGGAAAAGACTAGACTTGTGTTTGAATTTTCTCCCCACGTCACGTTCTATGGCTGGGTAGAGAATGTTACTCACCAGAAATTTTCTCATGAGAAAAATCAGTTGGAATAATAGAGAAACTCTCTGTCTCAATCTTTGGGTCTTTCTGAGCTTTCTTGACTGGGAGGCAAGATAGGAGCAGGGGCTATGGTGTCAGAGGGCTCCCAGTCAGCTACGGGCCTGGTAGGCAGATGCAGCAGGGACCTCCTCAGGGAGAGAGTGGAGCGGAGCGGAGGGGAGGGAAGAGAGCCTGGGACAAATGAGGGCCAGTGTGGGGAGAAAGGTCTGCATGGGATCTAGGGGTAGCTCTCTGTGGTGTGTGTTGTGTAAGACCCCAGAGACCCACCCTTTAGAAACACCAAGAGTAAAGCTCTCCATTATTTGTAAAAATTTCTGGTAATGGATTTGTTTTCTCTTAGAATGTGAAGGACCTGAAACTCATTTTGTCACAGGTAAAAATTCAAAGTTGAAGGCATTCCTGCCCCCTATTTTCTCTGTGAAGCAGAGGCAGTGACAGGAGCTGAGAGGGAGGAGGACCAGGTTCATGGTGGGATTCGGCAGAGGGTGACTGGTCTCAGTGAGTGAGGACAGAGCTGAGACTGGAACCCAATTTTCTATAGCTCCATGTTGCCTGCTTTCCAAGTCAGGGTTTACCACTTTCCTTATTTTGATCAGAAAGGGATTGAATACAAGGAACTATGTGTTTAAAAATTCACTGGGAGGCTTCAGGCCCAGGCCTCAGGAAGGGCTTTGAGGAACAACTTCCAACACACTGAGGCACGAGTGGTGTGCTGGGGAGATGCCACAGCCAGAAAGAAGGAGCTTCTAGCAGCTTCCCTTAACACGTTGTCTGGAGTTGCAATCCAGTTCTCAGAAATCTACTCAGAAACACTGGCTTTCAAGCCAAGTGGTGATTATTCATCTACACCAGAAAGATGAGTGCTCTGTGCTCTGCGTGTGGATGTCAAGAGCGCAATGGGGTGGGCTGATGGCTGTGTCCTGATCCACCACGCCTTCTGCTGGCACTTGTCAGCAGAAGCAACCAAAACGTGGTCTCCACTTTACTTCTACCTTCGAAGCTTTGTGCAAGGCTGCTTGACAGGCCCAGGTGGAATCGTACCCAAAAGTTGAGCTGCAAGGGATCCTGGAAGAGCAGTTGTTAACTTGAGGTTGTTGGTTGTTAGTCTTGAGGTACATACAGAAAGACCCACCAAGAGGTCAAAATGGACTGTATGTCAATCCACAGTGTCTCTCGCATCTTAGCCTCCCTTTAGACTATTTCTTAATCTTAAAGGCATTAAAGATGACAGTGGATCAAGGTTTGTACAGAAATTTGGAAGCTCTAACTCTTGTCCTCAGTGTCCTGTGGATACAAATCCTAAGAGAATCTGAGAATTGTGGAATAAGAAGGAAAGTCATTTTGCCCTCATATGAAAGCCAGAGAAAGAAAAATTCAGAGACACCCAAGCCCTTGATGCTCACACTCTGAATTGCAGCACTCAGACACAAAATATCCCCCGTAGAAAGTAGCCGTTGTTCAAGAAGGAAGCTCCTAAAATCGTATTTTCATAGGTTTTGAAAGCGTTCAGGACTCCACCGTTGGATGGGTAACTGAGCAGTCTTTTTGTGCCTGCGACAAGTTCCAACTGCCCCTCCAATTTGCCCCCCTAATTTGCCAAACCATGGGAAAACAACCCTGCAATTAGAGGGGTATTTTTAAATCGTCTAAGTTTTATGTGGCACTCCCCCTCTTCACTCGCCATACACAGTCTCGCCAAAACGCTGTTATTTTCACAGAGGAAATACAAAGAGTGGGTTTAAAATTACAAGTCACATTCTAAGTCAGAAAAAGGAAGTGGGTTCTCTGGGGCAACCTCCGGGCTGGACTCTATGCGGTTGTCCCAACCTCATGACGCTACAATGTCCAGCACCTGGGACGACCATGGCCTGTCCCTGAAATGGGAAGACTCCTGCTTCCAATTTTTCTACCCAGATTCATGGTCCCTTATCGGCCACTAGACGCGTGCGTGCGCGAGCTGCACGCTTTTGGTTGGGGCTGATGAGGGGGAGGTTTGGCCCCTGGCTCCACATCAGTTAAATGTCAGAAATGTTCTCATTGCCTCTGTTGGTGAAAGGTCCCTGACCCATTCCCCACTGAGGCTCCTGACATTTCATCCGTTCTGGAAATGACAGGAGACAGGTCCCGCTGGGATTCACGCGCCTCTGCTGGGGCTTTCACACCATTCGCCATGTTAACACGAAGCAACCGCTGGGTTGCAGAGAGCTGATTAAAAATAGCAGCCTCAATGCGAGCAAGCTGCCTGGAGAAGAGAGGAATCAAGTACTGAATGCAGGGTGGCACTCATTACCTTTTCTGAGTCCAGAGCTGTGTTTTCTGGAGTGCCTGCTTTTTCAGAAAGAGCAAAGTGAGCATCGTTTGCATCTAAGTATTGTTGAGGACAATGTAGTGGGGTGTAGACCGCTCCTGCTCCTCGTGGGCACTAGGCACTGCTGATGGCGAACTGGGAGATCATGTAACCTGAACGATTGAATCCAACGCTGGGGACTTGGTTTTCAAGGTTGCTGTGTGTTGCTGCAGAAACTTCCTGCTGTTACCCTATCTTTCCATTCATTAAAATGTAGCTTGCAATTGGACATCCTGACATAACATAGCTGAGATTTTTGGCAGCAGCGTTAACCATATTCAAGAGTTTCCTTCAGACGACGTTAAATTTTTCATATCCTCATGAATGCTTGCCACCTTCTTTTAATAACTTAAAAAAAACAAGCTGCTCTCAGGAACTTCATTGTTCCAATATTTTCCCAGCACACATTTACTTCTTTTAGAAGTATGTTAGATGTGTGTGTATTTATAGAGTCAGGGTGTACCTCCGTGGCTTAGAATTCGACAGCTAACTTAGAAGAAGTCAGCAATATGAATGGATCTTAGAGAAAAGTTATTAGAAGTCTAGCATTTTCTTCATAAGATCTTATTTTTCTATTTGGTCACTTCACCACAAAATTGTATTTTGTAAAAAAAAAAAAAAAAAGGAGGGGTGTATTCACTAACTCTAAGCTTTGGGGTTTGAAAATAGCCTTTTACAAAAATGTGTAGAAAATTTATAAAGGGGACGTGGTGAAATGAGGGTTTCCTTGACTTCCTCCATACTGAAAAATTTAGTCTTACTGTGTACAGTTATCTTAGGAGAAATTTTTTTAAATGGAAAATTAATTGGTTTAAATTTCTAGCTACTTAGACAACTGGAAAAAAAATTTGAACCCATTCTTATGAAGATGCAAAGAAGGGCCAAAGGCAATATAAAGTCCAGATGAATTCGTCATTTGTAAGTGCCCATAAAAGTAGGAAGTCCTTCTTGGATGGCAAGTGGTTTGGAAAGTTCTCTAAATCAGACATGGTGGTGATTGTTTGCAGGCTGAGTTACAGCATGCAGTTACTGTTTCCCAAAACTGTAAAAAGCATTTTGTAATAGAGCACAATGTGGTTAACTGAGGTTTTAATCCAGGTTATGACATTATTGAATCCAATAAGCTCCATTTTAACTTGGAAATTGGGATCTGGCTCCCTTTCTGTAGCCCCGATCTGCCTCTCAGCCCTCATGCACGAGGAGTAAGCTTGCCCAGGGCCAGAATAGCAATGGTATCAGAGATTCACTTCACCTTAAATTCACACGGTGAACTCTGGGAGCACCTGTTTCACAGACAAGGAAAGTGATGTTCTGCGAAGTGAAGGAACTTGTCTGAGCTGATCTAACTGAAGGGGCTTTGAAACCCTGGGTCACTGACTCCGTAGCCATTCATACAAGTGTGCATTTGCCACCTAACCCATTTGGGTTTATATCATGTCACTTTCTGGTGTCTCTTGCCTTTGTGTGAATTAAAATTAAATTATGATGGTTTTTATTGACTTCATCCCCCGAACACGTGTAACACCAAACAGAAAATGAAAGATCACAGATGGGATTCTAGAATATAATTGCTCCAACAAATGATTTTATAAATGTATCAGGCCCAACTTGCTTGGTTGGCCAGATGCTAAAATTGAATCGCAGAAGTTGGGCAGCTTCTGAGGAAATGGGGCTGCTTCCTGTCTGCATTTGTCAAGCCTGCTGTGGCTTTACAACCCCCTGCCCCCAACCAAGGCACATCAGGCCAGAGCATGTGCTTTGGCAGACAGGCAGGGTCCTGAGCAGCCAGCAGCCCAGCAGCTGGGGAGCACTCCCAGAGCCCCAAGAGTACGGGCATGTGGGCACCCTTATTTCCCAGAGGGAAAAATACTATGGATAATGTGAGCCAATAGCCAATGCACATGAAAGTCAGAGGTCTGCGTGGAAAAAAAGCATGTAGTGAAAAGGAAGAGAATTAGGGGAGGTGTGAGGATGGAAAGACTGAGAGAGACTGTGAGATCTAGAGAGACGTGTGAAAAGGCAGAGGAAGAAAACCATGTTGGTGCATGGAAGGGTCAGTGCAAACTAACTGACACTGAGAGACAACTGCATCAATGTCCAGGGATATTCTGAGACCTTCCTCCACGGTCCTCGTTTTAGTCAGGCCACTCTTGCTTGCGGGTGCAGAGGGAACTGTGAATGAACAATTTTTAGTCAAATAAGAAAATTTGGCCTCTCATCCAAATCCCTTTTTTCTTTGGCCACAATTTTGTGCTGCCTGCAGCAGTCAAATGGTGGGGAGGGTAGATGGGCACCCACTGTGGAAGCAAATGGAGCCAAGACCCAGATGAGAGCCCCCTGCTCTCCAATGCTCCCTGCCTGTCATCTTGGCCTTTCTATATGAGCAGGCTTCACTGTTTCAGACAACTCCTCTGTAAAGCAAAAGATGTGGTGCCCGGGCTCTGGGCTCTTCTCCCCTCCAGCTTCCAGACCAGAGAAGAGAGCCATCTCCATTCCCTCCCCGCTTCCCCCACTCTCCCCTCCCACCCCTCCAAACTGAAATGTCCTAGGAGGGTTAGGTCACGCGGGTGAGGCGCTACGACTGGCCCAGCTTCAATGGGGTGGCGGTGGTTACCCAGTGCTGGGCAGGGGATAACGGTATAGGTCTGCTGTTCTGCCCACATCTTTTCATGGCAATAGCTTGATCCATCAAAACTCAGCCGAGAGCAGTCTGGTGTCCTTACTGAGAGTATACTGGGATTATCAGGATCTCGGGGGTGGAGGCAGTTTGCATAAAGTATATTAAATTACGTAATTCATTTTATTTGCTTTGAATCCCAGCGTTTAATTTCATTTGAAATCTCAAATAATATTGAAGAAGGGCACACAATGTTTACATTGATCAAAAACAGGGCAAGGATGAAAAACATTTGAGAAACAGCATTTTTGGAGGAGCTTCTCCAACTGTCTGGCTAGCAGCAGAATCCATTCCTCTTTGGACAGAGGCTGACTTGGTCTCTTTAGTTCTCCGTGAGGTGAATGGGGATATGATCTGAAACGTCAGCCACATTCAGAGAATGTGGGGGAGGGGAAAGAAAGCCGCTTGTGTACAGAGCGCCTGGAGAGCCTGCTCCATTACATCAGGCACGTGGTGTGCACTTTCCCAAAGTGGCCCGACTCCTTCTGCTGGCCTCTCGGGCTACGTGTCATCGATGCACCCGCTGTAAGATGAGCATCTTGGCACTTGCTTAGACTCTTTTTCAAGGTGCCTCCAAGTTTGCTGTGTGGCGAATAGCCCGTCATGTCTGCGTCAAAGTGCGGAGAAGATGGATGAGATGTGTTGGTAAAACCGAGCATGATAAAGACGCTCCTTTCTGTTCTGAAACCTTATTAGGTTCCTGAGAGTTCTTCCCAGCCAGAATCCACTAGGGAGAACTGGTCATGCTGCAGCACTGAAAACAAGCAGCCTGTTTCCATTTCCTGCCCAGAGCTGGTCTCAGCAGAAAGCGGTAGGGGCCAGCGAAGGGCTGGGTGACCACAGGCAAGACGCCTCTCCAGCCACGTCGACTTCACTGCCAGTGAGTGTGACCACGCTGACCGGCATGGGTTTTAGTGTGAGACGGACATTCTGGCCCAGTGCCTGGTGCATAGGATGTGCCGCGTGTGTACAGCTAGGGTTACAAAGGGAAGCACAAACATCTGTCAACTTATTTCTATTTTACTTTTCTTTCCTTTTCTTTTCTTTTCTTTTCTTTTCTTTTCTTTTCTTTTCTTTTCTTTTCTTTTCTTTTCTTTTCTTTTCTTTTCTTTTGGCATGCCCTTAGCTTGGAGGCGCAGCTTTGCTCAGCTTTCTGGGTGCCAGCCAAGCTAAATTAACACTCTTATCTTCTGGCCCCTGCAGCTGGCAGCCTCCCTATAGGTCTTTGAGGCATTTGCTTTAGGCCCAGCCATGGCCTGGACCATCCCAGGTGGGCAGCTGCCAGGAGCCCCTTTGCGCATGTGCAGGTGGGAGCACCCAGGGCTCGGTCTCCAGTGCCAGGAGGAGCCTCTGATTCTATGCCTTCAAAGGGAGGTAGATGCGGAGGCCCTGGCCCCTGCACACAGTGGAAACATCTTGCTGGGAGAGTGAAAGAGGGGCTGCAAATACTCAAAATAATTCTCTGCTGGGCAAACGTTCATGCAGTTTTGCCAGAGCTAGATGCATTTGATCCATCCAGCAATCTCAGCAGCCCCGGGGAATGCTGCCCCAGGCTTTTCTCAGACTGTGCTTCTCAAACTCTGAAGGGCACGCTAACCCCCCGGGGACTTGGTTAAAATGTAGATTCCAATTGAGCAAGGCTAGGGTGGGGCCTGAGAGTGCCGATCTAACAGGCTTCCAGGCAGTACCCATGATGTTGTCTGAGGATCACATTCTGGGGAGCCAGGCTCCAACACATTATTTAGCAAACTTTTTTCATTTTCCGTTACATGTCTTTTTATTATTATTATTGTTTAACTAATACTTTTCTTCAAACTGACCTACCTTTAAATTTCAAGATCTGTATATTGCCATGAAATCACAGCTTTGAGGAGTGATTTTTGTTTTAATACACCTTAAAGTGAACACATAACTGTTAAGGTAAGAAACATAGGTCTACAGTAATCTCATGTTCCATCAATGGTAAAGCAGAGCATCACGTTCCAAGAAAACACCGGTAAGAGGAGTTCTGGAGGAAACTATAGGCCAGACTGTCCAGAACTTGTTCCTTGGACTCTTTAATTTCAGCAGAGTCAATGTTTATGCAGAAGCACTGGGGATTCTGGAAAGAAGTCGGGGTGATTTTTGGATGATGTATTAACTGCAGCAGACGGTGTGGGACTAGAGCTCTCCTCTCAAAAGCAGGGGCACCTGAAAGGGTGGCTGGCATAGTGGCCTCTCATCCAAATCCCTTTTTTAATTTGGCCACAATTTTGTGAAAACCTGTGGGGAGACCAGAGAATAGGAAAAAAAAAAAAATTCCCTTCTGACTCCAAGGTGCTTGTTTACAAAGTAAAAAGTCCCTGGTGAATCGTTTCATTTATAATTAAATCTAATAATAAGCCATTGTGGCTAAATTAATTTTGAGCAAATTCCACGGGAACTCCGTGTCCTGTATCACTTCTGAACAAAAGAGCTTGGTATTGTACAATCTGACTCATTCTGCCCCCTCCAGTGACAAGCTCCAGGAGGCCAATGAGTAAATACTATGTTAAGAGAGTTAGCGCTCAGAACCCATGGGGGCGAGAGACACCTGTACAACGTGTCCCTGAAGCTCCCGGAGACAGTGTGTGGGTTGCTCACCAAAGACTGGCTTTCCGCTCAGAGCACCAACCTCGGGACAGCTCTTGACCGCGACAACAGGCTTTCCACTAAAACTTGGTCCACTCTGGCCACGGCTTGAAGAAGCACAAGTTCCTCAGTCCTGTGAACACCTTGATGTGCCAGACACCCTCACAAATAGGACCCACTTCATCCCGACCTGAGAGGTCTGCGGGTCTCTCCTTTTTTGTTGACGCAATAAGGAAGCTCAGAACCATCCCTCATGCCAAGTAGGAAGGAAGGTTCAGAGCTGGAGTTTCCACTCAGACCCAGTGAGTTTAGTTATTCTGTCCCTTCATGGAAATGGTGAGTATGAAGAACCCCTTCCCCATTGCAGGTCCCCAGATTTCCCAGTGAGGATTTCTGAAGTTTCTCTGGAAGTCTCCTTTGAGTTTCACATTTGCTTCTGGTGCCCAATTTGGTTGTGATCAGTCACTCACACTTGAGTGTGAATGATTCTGAGAACAACGTCTGGGCCCCTGTGTGCTATGGTGGCGGGACCGGGGGTGCCCAAGGGAACCCCAAGATGTGAAAGCCTCAGAAAGGGGAGGCTGAGGATGCCAAGCACAGGCTTGGTGGGGGTTCCTTTATCCTCGGAAGAAATAGCCACTTCAGTCTTCTTTCCTCATGCCAAGGAGTCTTTTCTCAGATTGCTGCATTTCTTGCTTTGATTGACTTGTGCAATCAAATGAAACACCCTCTCGATTTGTCTGTAAATCTCTCTTGGGTTGCATTTACCATCTCACTAACTCAATTTGCCATCAGGTGATTGCATTCAGCAGATAACACAGGGTTGTTTGCCCACAAAAGGACAAGCCCACGAACATCCCCCTATCTCTGAAATTAAGGCTTCAAGGATGTTCGAGTCTTCGTTTTCACCAGCATTAAGGACCTGCCTGTGGGTGTTTTCAACCACATTAGATTAGCATGTTTTCCTGGTTGTGCTACTGGTTTGAATTATCGAGATGACCTTTGAAAGAATCCACGTATCAGGTCCTTTGTATGGTTTCTGAAGTGGTGCATTTTGACTTGGACAGGTTTTGCAAATGAAAAGATTAGGTCAACGATAGCTCTCCCATGTTTCCTGTCAGCTTGGCCTTCCTTACTGAGACAGGTTAGGTCTGAAGGCCATCACAGGGCCATTGGTTGGAAAATTTGGAGTCCTGGGGAACAGGCATTGTGAGGTGGTTTTCCTGTGCTGGGGCCTGGGGGGCGTGACATTTATGTTCCTGAGCAGGATATAATTTCCAGCTGAATAGCCCGGGCACCTACCCAGCTTTTACTCTGGCCCCAACTGTGTGTTAAGTGCAACCGACATCTCTTTTAAAAGCTCCTAACGACAACTTGGATTGATGCGGCTGTTTTGTTTCTAACCAAAGGAAGCTGGTGGCATCAGCAGGAAAGGCACTCCTGGGCACCCGGTGACTGCAGGAGCCGGACAGCGGGGCAGGCAGGAACCACCTCCCCCGGGACTGTGTGCTTCCATGGCTGGGGAGTGGTCAGAACAGCACCCTGAAATGTCGGTTTCCTTTCTTGCTGTGTTTCTTCTTTGTCATCTGATGACTTATACTCTGACCTTCCCACCAGGCTGCTAAACAGTCATGGTTGCTTCCCTGGGGGACGTGACCTTTAAGTGGAAATACTATCCTTGTGGACAAGAGGCCACAGGCAAAAGGTCACCATGTGGACCAAAAGGGAACTGCCTTGTGACCCCACCTGGAGCCCTGCCCCCTCCCTGTCCTCTCACATTCACATCCAGACATTGAGGTCTTCGCCTCTCCCCCTTCCCTGACCTCACTTCAGTGGAATCTGGTTTCATCTTGGTGTTGCACTGCCCCCTAGTAACAGGAGGGAGGGGCAGGGCAGTCGGTTATTAAATAACTTTGCTCTTGGCCAATCAAGCTCTTCTGGGCATAATAGTCCTTTCCTTCCATTTAGCCATAACTTCCAGCCCATACACATCCTCGGAGGAGGAGCTCCCCAATAGGTGAGCATCTTTCATTGTGGTTCTCATCTCTTACCCCCTCACAGCCTCCTGACACGCCTCTGCTCCCCTTCCCTAATACCCAATCTCTTTGTGCCCTCGGCCTCCCACCTGCTGGCTGGCTCCGATCCTTAGACGGAGCATCTGAGACTATCAGAGCACCTTCTCAGCCCACCTCTAGTGTGTTTCTTATGTGAAAAGAGGACCCTGGTCATTTGTTTTGGCTTCCTGGCATCTTAATTTGGAGAATGGCCAATTGTATGAGTCTGTGAGTTGAAAAAGCACCCCTCCCCCAGACACGGGGATGGTCAGATACTTCCTTTCCCAGCTTGCCTTGCAGCTGGGGCTCAAAACGGGGGCCTCATCTCTACTAGGCAAATGCACCAGTGCAGTGACTCAGGAGGAAGGAGCTGGTGGTGGCCACAGCGGCGGTGGCAGCCCAGCACGGTTCCTGGTGGTGCAGTAGTGGTGGTGGTGGGGGTTCCGCGTCAGCCAGTTCTGCGGTGTGGTTTGACTTGTTGCTCTTCAAAGATCAGCTTTGAACCTGCCCTCTAGCCTTCCACATGATTCTGTTAGCTACCCAATGTCCTTTTAAGAGACTTCCTTTCTTGTAATTTAGCCAGAGTTGGTTTCTGTTGCTTGCATCTGAGAACTTTGTTGGGAAGATCGTCTGTTTCCCTCCAACTTAAACTCCATCAGAACTCCTGTCACTGAGATTTCCTTTCTTTATCCTGTTTCCCTTGTTGGCCTGCAGCCTCTACCCAAAGAAAGAGAGGGAAAGTCATTTGAATTTCTGAATGGATTTTTTTTTTTTTTTACAGTGACAATACTCTTATACTCTTCAAAAAAAGCCAAGGCTTTGGTTTCTTCAATGAATAATTGAAGAGGAGGAGGACAGACAGAAGGGAAGCAAGCCTCTTGGAGAAGCCCATATGCACCAGACACCAGAGCAGGAGCAGCCCGAGCATGGATGGACTCCAGTAGATGGGCCACAGGTGGTCCCCCAGAGCCTTGGTAGGGCAACCAGTATTTCTGTGCCATGGCAGCAGGCAGGGCGGGGGTGGCATTGGTGTGCCTGAGAGCAAGCTAGGGAGCCTTAGTCATGGGATAAAGGGGATGCAGAGGTACCTACTTGCATCTAGCAACCAGAGAGTGAAGGGGCCACAGATACGTGTAGAAGAGTAGGTGACAATGTCCTGGGGCCAGTGGGCACTGGACATCTTGGTCACAGTCACACAGTGCCTCCCACCCATAATTCATCCTCCTCAAACTTAAGAGAGAAGGGAGGGAAAGAGGAATGTGGGGAAAAAATCCCTAACTGATTTAGTTTTAACCCAAAGGGCACTGAGAAAAATCTAGCAGTGAGTGAATGTAAACCAGGGCTTGGGAGCTAAGTTACATTCTCGAAGGGGGTGCAGATCAGGGATAGAGAACCATCCTGCCTCCAACTCAGCTCTATCTTTCTCTTGAAGAAGTCCAGGCTTTCTGAACTTGATGTGATCACATCTCTGAACTTATAGACAAGAAATGTGACTGCGAATTGACCTTGACAAGTAACGCCTACAGGCAGATCATCTAGAATGTCAGGACCCTAATTCTAGGAAATTCTCTGCTTTTCCTGGGGAGAAAATTGCTGCAGTGAATGAAAACAAGGTGAAACAAAGCCAAAGGAATCAATGCATTTCCATCTGCCTTTGCTGCTTCAGCCCCTGTTTTTGGAAGCTCAGACCCAGAGGTTGTTGAGAGCCTGCTGAGGAAGTTTTTCCAAAGATCAGCATTCTTGGGACATCAGGGCTAGCCCTGGAGCCCCAGATGCCACTGCAGGGCCCCCTCTGAGCCCTCCAGCCTCATGCTGTTCTAGAAACATCGCCTCGGATCAAGTATGCGTGGGCAGATTGCCCTCACTCTGCCTCTTGCTTTAATGGCATCTTTCCTTGGGCTCCATAATGCTCGGGCTGATGATACACATGCTCCCAGTGTGTCTGCTGGTCAGTGCACTCCACCTTCGAGGACAGATACCCTGCCTGTTGCGAACTTGAGGCAGGAGTCTTGCCGCAGGCCTGGGGCAGCCTCAGCGTTCTCCAGGAAGCCTCCCCTTGTACCATATTCAAGGACTTCTTACGGGGCACCAGTTTTCCCATTGCAGTGGGCAACTTGCTCGTCTCCAAAAATATCACACATTTTCTCACCACTGTGCCTTTAGCCATGTTATCTTCTCAACTTAGAGTGCCCATCACCCCCACCCCCAGCCCCTGTCTCCCACAACAGGATGTCCTGGTCTCCCCTGATGACAAGGCTCTTTAGCACAGAGAAGCCAGGGCACAGGAGGCACTAATGGTATCGTCTGAGACACCACTGTGACCTGAAAATCAATCCATTCATTAAAACGGGGCTGTGAATCCAGGCATGGCTTGGGCACTGACCAGATGTGTGACGTTGATGGATCCTCCAGCCTCTTCTGGCCTCTGATTCCTCTTCTATGAGCCTCTGGGTCTGGATGGAGAAGCCGTGCCTACCACAGTGGACGGCCACTGTCATTCTGGGCTTGCGAAGTGTCTACCAGGACAACCAATGTAGGAGGGTCAAGTGGGAACTAAATTTGGAGCTGAGTCCAGGAGGACATGACTCTTTTGGAAGGAGGCAGTTAAGTCCCTCGGTTGTCACCAAAATAAGTGTGTTAAGATTAATACCTTGAATGATACTAATGTGCTTACTTTTCTCACTCCTTCATTGTGATTTTCCCTTATTTAGCCTCAGTTTCCATCACTTTCATGAGTGGTAGCTGGGATGAAGGAGGGAGGAGAAACGGGTAAGAAGAGCTCTGAAACAGTGGGATTGAAAGCCAAGTTTTCACCGGCAAGATCAGGCTATTGAGAGAGGAGGAGCTTTTCCCGAATCCAAATAGATGTCTTCTAAAAATAACAGTCTTGGAGGATGATCGTGGAGTTTTTACTACAGACCACAGAGTAGGGAAGACTGGGCAGTGTACCTAAGGGGGATCCCCAACCCCACAGGAAAGGGAACAGCTCTTCCTGGGCTGGGATATTGTGGTAAGGCAAAGATCGGAGACCTTTTCAGTCAACAAAGTTAGAATGAAATCCTACAGTCAGGGTGCAGGGTGAGGTTATGGAAATAACAGATGGTCTGAGGAAGTATCCACAAGCGTATGCACCCCTTTTGGTTTAAAATTCTAGGCAGAGAGCACCTTCCAGTGTGACCTACACCCACATGGGGTGGCTTCAGGAGAAAGGAAATGCTGATGGGGCACATTTAGGCAGAGAGGGACTCTGAGATCCCATAGACCAGGTTCCCTGGGGTGGATGTGTGGCTTGTGTGAGATCCAGAACTTTCTGTGTAGGTTGGGAGTGGGGAGCAGTAATGCTAAGAGGGTGGGGGGAGAGGAAGGTGGGAGCCTGGTAGGAGACAAAACCCTACAGCCAGAGGTCAAGGTAAGGTCATGGTCAGTAGGAGCATGGGTCCAGGGATGGAGCTGACCTCCAGAGACCATGGCTGACCCCAGGTACCTCCCATACAGTTCGACTTGCAACTGGAGGACAGGAAGTAGACCAGGATTGCTGCCACGAGGAACGGAAGCAACTTCCTGACAATCCTTTAAATCCTTTGTGGGGACAGGAAGACTTTTAAGGAGGTAGAAACACGAAAGGGGCTTTAAACTTCGGTCAGTTAAGTTAAATCTTGACTTGCCTGAGTAATTATACAAAAGAGATTAAGTCTTTAAATGGGGGTTTACTTTGAAGCAGTAAGATTAGTTGCTTTTATTTGTTCGTGTTTTTGTTTTATTTTCTGCTCTTTTTTTTTTAATTGAAGTGCAGTCAATTACACCATGTCAGTTTCTGGCGTCCAGCACAATGTCCCAGTCATGCATGTACACACATACGTTTGTTTTCATATTCTTTTTCGTTAAATGTTATTACAAGATATTGAATATAGTTCCCTGTGCTATACAGGAGAAATTTATTTTTTAATCTATTTTTATATGTAGTGGCTAACATTTTTTCTGCTTTCAGTAGAAGTAGAGCCTCAGAAGGCAGTTGAGTTTGATTAAGTAGAATTTAGCATTTCTGCCAGTGGGATCACAGTGGGTGCATTTTAAACCCAGTGTACCCCCCAAAAGATATGATATGAAGAGGGTTGGAGGTGTGGCATTCACCTAAGGAACAGACTAGTAACTGCTCTTTTACTTTTTAAAAAAACCTCCCTTTGGCAGGACTAGAATATATAAAGAATGCCTACAAATCAACAGCAACAAGAAGAAGATGAACAGTCCAATTTTCTAAATGGGCAAAGGAGTCCAACGGGCATCTCATGAAGAAGACACATGAATGGTTGATAAACACATGAAAAATGCTCAACACCATTAGACATTAGGAAATGCAAATGAAACCTATCGTGAGATACATTTCACATCCACCAGGGGGAATAAAGTAAAATACAATGAATGCTGGGAAGTATGCGGGCCAAAGGGAACTCAATCCAGTGCACTGAGAGCCGTCCCACAGTCTCTCATTGTGGGGAACAAACATCTACACTCTGACCCAGCAATTCCACCCCTAGGTACCAACGCAAAAGAAAGGAAGACATAGGTCTATGCAGAGACTTGAACATGAATGCTTAGGTAGTCATATTCATAAGAACCAACCAAACAGATCAAGAAAATATGGCGTATTCATTCCATAGGACATGGCTCAGCAGTAAAAAGAACCACTTACTATTAAACCCACAACACAGATAAATCTCAAAATACATTATGCCAAGTGAAGGAAGCCAGACACAAAAGAGTGTATACTGTACACTTCCATTTATATGAATTTCTAGGACAGTCAAAAAATGGGTTGGGGGTAGGGTGTAGCTCAGGGGTAGAGTGCCTGCCTAGCATGCATGAGGTCTTGGGTTCAATCCCCAGTACCTCCATTAAAAATAAATATAAATAAATAAACCTAGTTACCTCCCCCAACTTCCCCCCCCCCAAAAGAAGTCAAAAAGTGGTCAGAGGCATGAGGGCACTTTCTGGGTGGTGAATATGTCCTGTGTTTTGTTTGTAATAACCATGGTGCTGGTTACAGGGGCATACACAATTATCAAACCTCATCGAACTGAACATTTTATACCTTAATTTATTATAGCTTAATTTAAAACAAGATTAAAGATACTGTTTTCTCAGAATCTTGGCCCAAGTTCTTACAGCAGATTAGCCAGGCAAACAGAATTAACCTACAAGTCCCAGGAGGCTATGCATCTTCAGGGGTGCACTTTCCTTCTGACCCTCGATCCATTCCAAGTGTATTCACACACATGCACACACACTTGCACATACACTGTCCTCTGTACCAGGGGGCGTCCCAGCAGCGTGCCCCTCTCTCACAGGGAGCCTGCAAGGTCACCCTCCCCGGCTCTCCATCCCTCTGCCCGCCCTGCCCGCACCCCCGTCCCCCTCTCCCATGGTGGTCTCTAACTGCACTGGAGTCATCTCCGGTTCTAAACCTCAGCACACCCTAAATCATAGTTTGTGTGTGTGTGTTTGCAGCGAAATACGGATGCTTTGGAAACCACTTTCCCCTCTAAGGGCTTCCTTCTTCCTTGTTAACTCTGGGCTGAGCTGTTTCATAAATAATGCAGTTCCCCGTCTCATCTCAGTTGCAAACGTGGACGCCTCCTTGTTTTGAAGGATCAGACTGGCCTCCTTGGACTTTTCATTTGTTTCTCCAGTCCAGTGGCAGCCACCCTCGTGCGGCCCTGGTACAAAGTGCCGCCCTGACCCTCTGCGCAGGGGGTGGCTGTGGGCTCCATCATTTTGTTAAAAGCGTGTTGAGTCCCCTCTGCCTCTCTCTTGCCGGAGCACAATGGCAGCTTTGCTCTCTTTCTTTAGCCTGTCGGTCTGCACGGAGGTTCCTTTGTATACTCCGGTCCCAGGGGCGTGGCCCTTTCTACAGAATCCGTGCACACATGTCACCAGCCCCAAGGGACAAAGGTCTCCAGCATCAGTGTCCAGATCTCAGTGGTTCGGAGCCCCTGCCTACTTCGCTACAGAAATTCTGATGCTTACATTCTCCAAATATTTACCAACCCAGCACCAGTCAGATCTGAGAGTTGCTCCCCACCCCCGCTGGCAATAATGGAAGTCCACAAAGCCAGGCCTTGTCCCCACTGCAGTCCCTGTCCCCATTGCCCGCTCTGCTGGGGACTCCGTGAGGCTGGGCCTGCCTGGGGCTGGAGGCCAGGGCCTACCATCCTTCCTGCAGATGCCTGCTGGGCCCCATTTAGGGAACAAACAGCATCCTCAGTCCCCATGCTGAGCCCTGTGCCAGGCCTTCCCCCTGCTGGGGATGGAGGCCTGGCCTGGAGTCCAGCCCACCTCCTTAGAATTTCTTCCCTTCCTGTTGTTCACCTAGGGTTCCTGGGTCCTTGGTGAGGGGGCGTCCCAGCTTGCTTGGTCCCATCAGCTGACAGCAGCAGTGAGGCCCCATCCCTGAAAGGCAATTGGCCTCCCTGGAGGCTGAAGGAGGCCAGTGGGTGACATGCCCGCCCTAAGTCATGGCTCG
Source organism: Camelus ferus (assembly GCF_009834535.1). Classification (NCBI taxonomy): domain Eukaryota; kingdom Metazoa; phylum Chordata; class Mammalia; order Artiodactyla; family Camelidae; genus Camelus; species Camelus ferus. Next base: position 20,886,891 of record NC_045722.1, on the reverse strand, counting down.
GGTCACTGGCGGGCTCCTAAGGAGTCAGCCTGTGAGGTGAGGCCCTCTGAGTCCTCCTGACCTCACGGCCTAACAGTCCTGATGCGGTGGAGTGAGGGTCCACAGAGGAGCAATCCCACCAGGCACCGTGGTGCCCCTGCAGGGCCGACAGCAGAGCTTGGTTGCAGACAAAGGGCTCCTGGGGGAGGTGGGGCATCTCTCCACGGGAGGACCCGGGCCATCTGCGGGACGAGGGACACCTGGGCTGGCGGTGCCGTCTTCCCAGGCCCAGGCACAAGCCCAGGTGATTGTGATTTGCTCGGAGAACACTAATAATCCAATGGGGCAAACTATATTACAATCCACCCTGCACGTCTATGTTTTCCACTGTTGAATTAAAAAAAATTCATTTCTCAGCTTCCCTTGCACCTCAGGTGCAGCTGGGGGACAGGTGGGTCGCTTCGAGCTCTCAGAGATAGTGGAGAGCACGGCCTCACCTGGGGGGCCTGGGACAAGCGCTGCAGTGACAGCAGGTACCAGTGGGGCCACCAGGGAAGAGCCGGCTTGTTGAGGGAGGGAAGCCACTCCAGCAGGTGGCACAGGCTGGGTGGGGGGTGACTGACATCAGAGGGCATGGAGGCCCGTGGGTGGTCACAGCTGTGGTCCAGGTACAGGTGGGGAAGCCTCATCTGGAAGGGATGCTGTGGCTGGAAGCTGCTTCCACAGGAGTCATGCCAGGGCTGGCCGCCTCCCGGCCTGTCCTTCCCCCGTTCTTTCTGTTCTGTGCTTGGCCCCTCCCCCATCTTTGTCTCTGGGCTCAAAGCTTGCTTCCTCCTTTCTAAGTATTACTTGGAATACGGCCTGGCCTGGCCTCAGGACCAGCACCCAAAGTGGTTCCCTCGGCAGGCCTGACCTTTTCAGACATGCGCCACCCTGCTCAGCCTTGGGATCAGGTGTCAGAGAAGAGCCCTGTGGTAAGGCCAAATGTGGGATGGGGACAAGGTGAGAGTGATGGAGGTTGAGGCTGGAAAAGCAGGTAGCATTACAGAAAGGAGCCTGGAAAGTCATGCCAAGGAGATTATCCTTCCCCTTGAAGAAGGTGAAGAAATGTCCAAGGTTGCTGACTGGACACTGGGTCAGATATGAGTGTCCAAAGGACCCCCAGGGGCCATGGCCTTGGGGGATCGGAACTGTGGCAATGAAATTTCAGGACCCATTTTCCCAGCACTGCCGCCTTCCCAAGTCCCCTCTGGCCTCACCCGAAGGCTGACAGTCCTTCAGCCCCCACTTCGGCTCCGAGGGCTCCTCCAGGCCCCACCCCCCTCCCCTTCAGTCTTCTTGCCCCCCCCCCCCCCCCCCCCCGCTTTCCTTCACGTTGGTCCTGCTGCCTCACACCCGCATGTCTCTCCAGTTCTGTCTGGACTCATCACAGTGGAACCATCTTCCTGGCTTTCTATCTCAGAACTACGTATGGGGTGAGGAAGAAGGGTGCTATTTATCGGACTCTCTCAATGACCCCAAAATAGAGGCCCCTCTTCTAGTTCTCTGGAGAGACCACCACCCATTTCCTCACTTCTTTTTGTTACCTTGTTATCCTCTGGGTGTTTCCACCTGTGGCTGTGCTGAAACAGAGGAGGGAATTTCGCTTCCTGGAAGGAGGTAGTAGATGTTCGCAGGCAACACTGCTTTTGCAACAAGTGAAGAAAAGACAATAAACTTGGGACAATCATGTTCAAAAAGACCTTGGAGAGCTGTGGATGCACTGAAGACCTGATCACTTAGAATATGGGGGAAGGAAGACCTTTCCCAAGGCTAAGACCAGCCCTGCTAGGCTTTCAGTAACATGTCTGGGAGAGTCTCACCTGAGAAACAGGATTAAATCAGAGGTGCAGTCAGTCACACTCAACCTGCAGCCCAGCCCCAACCGGCTCAGTTCCTCATGGACTGAGGCCATCAGCCCCACCAACTGAATGGAGGAAAGGGTGAATCTTCTGCAGCCTCTAGGGTTCTGTTATTCACAATGTCCAGCACATGTTAAAAATTTTAGAGGTTGGAAACTATAGCCAAAAATAAAAAACAGACTATAGACGTGGCCAAGGACTTTCAAGTTAACAGTTACAGACTTTAACATAACTAAATAAATGCATGAAATAAGGTAGAAGAGATGGACAAAGAGGATTTAAAAAAAAAAGGATAGAGAATTTATCAGAAAATTGGAATGTATAAAATAATTAAACGGACATCCTAGAATTGTAAAAGAGGGTATCTGAAATCAATATTTCTTGGATGGTTTTAACAGCAGATGGACAAAGAAGACTCAGTGAGTGAACTCAAAGAGAGGCTGATAGAAATAGTCAAGCTGAAGTGCAGACAGAAGAGAATGGAAACAGCGCAGGGTGGTAGACACGTGGGGCACCTTCCGATGTCCAGCGTGTCATCATGAGAGGCCTAGAGGCAGAGAGGAGAGAAGGGGCAGAGGCAATATTTGAAGAGATAATATCTGAGAATTTTCCCAAACCAAAAAAATTCAGCAAACCCTCAGCAGGAAAAAATACAAAGAAAATCACTCCCAGGCACGTCATAGTCAAGCTGTGGAAAACCAAAAACAAAGATAAAATCTAAAAAGCAATTCTTAGCAGAAGGGTCATTACCTGCAGGGAGCAAACTGTAAGTTGTATGGCTGAATTGTCAACAGAAACTCCACGTGGCAGGCAGAGTCACAGCCCTCCCTTAAGACATCCATGCCTTAATCCCTGGAATCTGGGAACATGTTACCTTAACTTGGCAAAAGGGACATTGCCACTATGATTAAGTTAAGCATTTTGAGATGAGGAGGTTACCCAGCTGGGCCCAGTGTCATCACAAGTGTCCTTATAAGACGGAGGCAGGCGGTCAGAGAATCAGATGTGATGATGGAGGCAGAGGTCGGTGTGATGTAGTTGCTGGGAAGGGGCCATGGGCGAAGGAATGTGGGCAGACTTTAGAATCTGGAAAAGGCAAAAAACCAGATTTTGCCCTGGAGCCTCCAGAAGGAACACAGCCCAGCTGACACCTTAATTGTAGCCCAGTGAGGCTCATTTCAGACTTCTGACCTCCAGAATTGTGAGATAATAAATTCATGCTCTTTTAAGCCATGAAATTTGCAGTAATTTGTTACAGCAGAAAAAGAAGCTAAAACATTGTAGGAGTCGGCAGGCTGTGGAATGTTACCTTTCCAGTGCTGAATGAAAGAAGGGCGAAGTGCGCTAAGTACCTAAATAAGTAGATTGGCTGCCACTTTTTGGTTACCAGACTCCTTGCCTCTCTCTGCATTATTTTGGTTGGGGGGAAGACTAAATTTACTTATTTAATGGAGGCACTGGGGATTGAACCCAGGACCTCAGGCATGCTAAGCACACACTCTACAACTGAGCCAAACCCTGCCCCCACCTCTGCATCCTTAAAGCTCAGGGATCTCACCAGCTGACCACAGTGAGACTCTCTGATACCTCAACCAGTCTTAGAGACAGAATAAATTCAAATCTCTTGACCAACTCCAGGACATCAATCTAACGCACGGTTAATGAAAATAGGAGATAACATTTAGGACTAATTAATGCATTTTTCATTTTTTCACACTTCCTTATCAGTGGTCTCCTGGTGCAGCAAGGGGAGGATTAAAATTATTCATAGCTGGATTAAAGAGAGAAAGAGACAATGCCCCTCTCTTGACTCCAAGATATGTTCTTGACACCCACTGCAGAAACAAGACTGAGTCTTTGGATTATAAAAGCTAGGTACTTAGGAGCAAAAAGTCTTCTAAATTCCAAAAGCACCTGGTTACATATCAAAAACCAAATCCAGAAAGACTAAACATGGAGGTTTTATGGTGGTAAAATATACAAAACAAAATTTACCATCTTAACCATTTTCCAGTTCAGCGGCATTAAGTCCACGCACAATGCTGTGCAACTATCACCGCCATCCATCTCCAGAATGTTATCATCTTTCCAAACTCAAACTTTGAAGCAATTAAGCAACTCCTCCTAACCCTCTCCTCCCAGCTTCCGGCAACCACCGTCCTACTCTCTGCCTCTGTGAATTTGACTAAGCTAGGAGCCTCATATAAATGGAGAGTTTTGTTTTTCAGTTGTAAAATGGGAAAGGAGCAGGATTATAGCATATGGGCAGGAAGGCAGAGCTGGAGGAAGAGTCTGGAGGCAGAGGGAGAGTCAGAGGGATGAAGCTGGAGTGTGTGACCTCCGTTCCTGGGCTGAGGAATGATAGGGAGCCCCAGCAGGTTTGGGAATCCCAGAACAGAGGGAGCTTGCCCGCTTCCTGCCAGCCAAATGGAGCCAATCAGAGGGCCCGGCCCCTCTGACAAGATTGTACATGGGCATCCCCACGCTCTGTGTGCCCCGGGAAAGACCAAGCATTTCTCCAAAAAGCCTGAGCTCACTGGACTAAGTTGTAAACTCGTGCAACCATGCTCTCCTGGAGGGATGAGGTTAACCTTTTTCCCACCGCTGAATAGAACGGAACTCTTCAACAAATCGAGTTCTACTGTAGAAAATAAGGAAAGTGATTTTCCTGTACATCTGAGAACTAACTGTAAGTTTTATACCCGCTAGAAATACCCTGGCCCAAGAGATTGCTTCACTCCTCCGAGGGGTTCAAGACTAGCATCCCTTGGCTTCCCTGCTGTCTGGCTCCAAGCTGGGTGGGGCTGCACGCAGGAGCCCCACAAGAAAGCTGGTTCAGATTTCTCCCTTGGGCAGAGTGCCACACGCACAGGCTGCATGCACTGCCGACAGCGATGCCCAGTCCTCTGGCAAGCCTCTCGCCTCCCAGGCTGCTCAGACCTCTTGCAAACGCCCACTTCCTCGCTCTTTTCCTCCTACTCCCCCGCCCCAGCTCTCTAACCTGCTCCAGGAAAAATATTTGTACACTGCACTGTCCCTCCTACCACAAAATACACACAGACAGAGCAAAGAGGAGGGAGGTGGGGTCCATGGGAGCCCAGGCAACCACAGAGCAGTTCATTCCTGCAGCCAGTGCCTGGGGACGTGGGCTGCGTGCGCACCAGGCTGGGGACACTGGCCTACAGAGCACACGGAAGAGGGTGGCTGGGCGCTTCCAGGGATCGGAGGTTTGGAGAGTCTGTAGGATTCTCTCCCCATTTCTTTCCCGTCTATTGGGTGTGAGTAGCTTGGTTATTCTGAGACCCGCCCCATCCCCTGTGTCCTTCCCTCCTCTCCCCTCTCCTTCCCTTCCCTCCCCTCTCCTTCCCTCCCCTCCCCTCCAGTGCAAGTGTACCTAAACCTAGCCTTTCTCACCTGCAATACACACAAACCAGAGGCTGGCAAAGCTGGAAAAGTGAGAGGCCCAACGGGCATTCAGGAACCCATGTGGCTGAATTTCAACCAGAACTGATGGCCTTTTTTCTCTCAAGGAGAAAGAAAACAAGGAATGCAGTTCAAAAGCAGTCTGCTCTCAGTCTCCCCAGAGAGGGGAGATTTGTTCCTCTCCCTAAAACACGGCTCTCTTTGCCCGACCCGTATGTGTCCCCCAGCTGCCTGTTCACCGCACCGCGCACCGCCCTGGCCCCAGCTCCCGGCACATCCTCGCCTACAGTCTCCCCTGTGCCCTTAAAGGCCAATGTGGATGCTCTGGGTCCTCAGAAGTCGCAGTGGGGTGTTCCCAGGAGGAGGGGTGTGGAGCAGAAGGGTCTTTCGGGGAGGGTCGGAAGACGGAGCAGAAGAGTGAAGAGGACCCCTGCCAACTACAAGGCGGATGATGTTTTCCTCTCACATTTGCCGTGTGCTGCTGGGTTTTGTTTGCATGTTTATTTTTGCCTTTTTTTGTTTGTTTGCCTGTATTTTTGAATCCCCGCCCCATTAAAGTATGCCATTAGAGAAGCCCGGGCTCCACTTCCCTGGCTCTGAGTGTACATTCCAGCCAGTATTTCTTCTCTAATTAGCTTCATCTTGTAACTCCTCCCAGATAGGACCCTCCAGGCCCACCCTTGAAGCAGTGAGGTCAAATAACAAGCATTTTCTTTCCTTTTCCTGAGCTTAAATACATATCCCCACACCACGAGTGTGTCCAAGTGTTGTCAATACAGAAAGCTGCTTCAAAGCCCTGGGGTGGGCGGCAGAGACCCGCCCCCGCCCAGCAAGGACCCCAAATCTTCTCTGGACCTTGTCTGGCCTTTCTGTGCCTCAGCTCCTCAGGACTTAAGAGACAGGCTCTCGAGCGTTTACAGAAACTTCAACGCTTAACAATGACAGCTAAACTTATTTAAGTGGTTCCCACATGCAAGGCACTATTCTAATTAATCTGATCTTCACAACCACCTCATGAGGCAAGTACTAGTGGTACCCCCATTTCACAGATGAGAAAGCAAAGCCCCAGTAAAGATGAGGGACTTGTCCAAGTCACACGATGCATACATGGCAGAGGTGGGACCTGAATGAACTCAGGCTGTCTCCAGAGTCCACTCTCTCGCCCATGCTCAACTGAGAGGCAGGGATGGGGGCAATCCAAAAGGCCAACAGGGGCCAGGAAGGACCTACAAACAGCACACAGCCCTTCACAGGGGGCAGCTGCTCCTCAGCCTTGGCCCCTTGTTACCATGTGGGAGACCAGTTCAGTGTTGCAAGACATTCCAATTTCAAGAGAAGCCAGACATCTGGATACTTATGTGAAATTTCCCACTTAAAAAATGTCATCAGCTAATTCAAATCTTATGTGGTGGGGGGAGGGGAAATGAATCTATCATTCTCCAGCCCACATCCAGCTCACTGGCCGCCTGCTTGTCCGTGGCCTTCTGGCTCAGGCCAAGGAAGGCGGTTTGACTTAATCTCCTCAATCAACATTCCATTAGTAGTGGCTCTCTGGAGGGCAGCCTTGAGACGGCACTGTGTGAGTCTAGCCTTGACGAGAAAGAGTGCTGCAGGCTATTAGTGATGTCTGCCATGGGCACAGCCTGAAAGAATGACAGCATCTGTGTCATGAGTTTTCCTTGACTGGGTTAGACGCTGTACAGCATGAACTAATGTTCAGTTCCTGTTTCTATAGGACCTAATCATTTAAGTCCGCCCACCCCACCTTACCCTGGCCCAGAACACCTTCAGATTCATTAAGTATTTGGTGGTAAATGTTCCTGGTACAGAGTACTTATATTATTAACCCTCACACCAGTCTTGTGAGAGAGGTGTGAGCACGTGCATCTGACTGTTTCAGCTCCATTCCAGCCAGGAACTAGAAGTCCTACGTTGCCACCAGAAATCCCACCTATCCAGGCCCTTGGTGATCTCACTGAGGCTTCAGTGGTTCTTGGTGAAGGAATATCACACAGAGCACATCATTTTCCCTTGAAAAATATCCCCAGAAGACAAAACTCTTCTCGGGAGTGCCTCCCTCCTCTGACAAGCACCTCCTCTCTCCCTTCAGGCTCTGACCCTACTTGCTCTTCCCTCGGGACATTTTTCTCATAGACGTTCCCGATCCTTACCCCTTTCTGAAGCAGACGTCCTTTGTGGCTTGAGGATCCCCTTTAGACTTGCTCTTTTCCCAATTTGCTTACCAACAAACTCTCCCTCCCCAAAATTGAGCCTCTCCTGCAGAGAAGTTCTAATCCTAGTGACACAGAAAGCAGAACTCCCGGTCATCGCGACTTCTGTAAAGTCAGGCGGAGACAACGCTGGAGCCCCTTCGGTTGTACGACACAGGTGTGACCTTCATGATATCCAGGTGGCCGTACCCACATCCCGATTACATTCCTTCACTGCATTCGTATTTGCTCCAGGCGTCTTTTGCCTGGCTCAGCGCTTCATTGCCTCGGCTCTTTCCCCTCTTCCTGAAACTGGTTTTCTCAGCCAAGTGACGAGGGGCCTGAGAGCAGATCCTAATCGTTTCTCTTTCTTCATTCGCTCATTGGACAAATATCATTTGAGTGCATGCTGCGGGCAGACGCTGTTAGGACCCAGGGATACAGCACTGACCAGAACAGTGTCCACGCTCTTGAAGCTCACCTTTCTCTCTTCGACTCCTGTAGCAGTGGATGCCCGTGAGCACGCTGGTCCTGAGGTTCCACTGGGCACAGCCACACACTTTGAGCTTGCCCCAGCTTGCACTAGCTGTGCGCACTTGCCTATGGTTTCTCCTTGTGGAGGCTTCTTTTTCTAGCTGTGTTGAAACCTGCCCTGCAAAAAAGACCACCCTCCCCAGGCCCAGGTGTAGACACTTGAACATTTGAAGCCACTTTGCTCACCTGTCAAAGACGTAATTTCTTCATGGCAGGCTGGTGTGGGCTGTAAGGGGAGTAAAATGAGTCAGCATGATGCAAATGCCCCTTATTCCTGGAACACAATTATGTTCGGAGATGATAGTGAAGGAGTCTCCTTCCATTCACCAGCATTTTCTTTCTTTCTTTTTTTTTAATGGAGGTACTGGGGATTGAACCCAGGACCTCGTGCATGCTAAGTACGCACTCTACCACTGAACTATACCCACCCCTACCCCCAGCATTTTCTTACTGCCCTGATTCTTCCAGAGGTCTCCTTTCCCTGAGAAAGAGAAGATGCAACAGAATACAAATACCAAGGGATCATATTCTTGGCTTTGGAGTTTGAAAATTGACTTTTAAAACTTATAAAAGAGAAAATAATTGTGTGAACCTTAGGCTTTTGCTATGTAAGATTGTTTGTTAGGTTTCTCCAAAGAAACAGACCAATAGCTAATATAATATAATATAATATAATATAATATAATATAATATAATATAATATAATGTAATATAATATAATGCATTATAATTACTTAATTACTAATTACATGAGAAATTGGCTCACGTGATTATGAAGGCTAAGTCCCCAGATCTGCCGTCACTGAGCTGGAGACCCAAAAGGGTCAATGGTGTAATTCTAGACTGAGTCTGAAGCCTGAAAACCAGGAGAACCAATGGTGTAACTTCCAGTTCGAGGGCAGAACAAGGCTAATGGCCCAGCCCAACAGTCAGGCTGGAGGAGATCCATCTTCCTCGGTGGTAGTGGGGGCAGGTTGTTCTATTCAGGTCTTCATCTGATTGGATGAGGGTCACCCACCTTTGGGACGGCAATTAACTCAATCTACCAATTCAAATGTTAATCATCCAAGACATTCTTACAGACACGCCCAGAATAATGCTTGACCAAGAGTCTGGGCACCCTGTGGCCCAGTCAAGTTGGCACGTGACATTAACCATCACAAAGAGGGAGGCTTTTGGAAAAGGAAAGTTTGCTGAGTTTCAAAGAGAAACTAAAGAACTCTGAAAAAATTGTAGCACAAAGTTTATTGCCTGAAATAACAGAGGAAGAGGAGAGGAAAAGAATCTGAACGAGCCACCTGCCATGCAGACTAGATTCAGATTGCCAAGGTCAAGGGAGAAGCCTGTGACTGCCCCCATCCTTCCAAGATAGCTCAGGCTCAGGGGAAGATTGAAAAACAAACAAAAACACCATTGATGAATTTGGGGAAATCTAAGGGTGGGGATATCTTGCACCAGCTTCCTGGTAGGAGAGCAGTTAAGAACAGATGGATGTGGGGACGACATTTGAGAGAAAGAGCCTTTTGGTTGGGTCTCCTGCAGTCCTACAGAGACTAGGAGAGTAGCCAAAACCTTGTATGGCCCTGAGATGAATATGGCAGGAAAAAGAGAATGGAAGCTGGTGGCCTGGGGGATGCTGGGGGAGAGATAAGAACAGTCATCAGTGACAGTTCGGGCCACGCAAACCAGAGGCCAGATAAAGGTATGTTTAACCCCATAGACATTGGCATGAGGAAGTGCTGGATGCTTCAACAGACACCAGCAGAAATCGGTGTTGACTGTCAACATTAAACAGTGCATATCTCAAAGGGGGCCAGCACAGGATGACGTTTGTTATGGTCAGGATAGGGTAGGCTATGCTGTAATAACAAACAGACCCCAAAACAGAGTAGCTTGAAACATGAAAGTTTGTTTCTTCTTCATCTGGTTCTGATCCATTGCAGCTCCTCCTCAGAAGCTCCCTTCCAAGTGATGACTCAGGGATCCAATATGCTTAGCTGTGACCTTAGGGTGGCCTCAGCAGGAGAAGAGAGGACTGGAAAGTCACACAGACGGCTTTTCATTGCCTTAGCAAATAAATAACATACTTTATCTCCCCCTACAGCTCTTTGACCAGAACTAATCACATGACCCCAACCTAACTGCAAGGGAGGCTGGAATATACCGTCCAGAGATTTAGGAAGACCTAGTTTTGTCTCTACTGTCTTTGTGAACCAGGCATATTCTGGACATGATGGTCTGAAAATCTCCTGTGGAACCGAGATGTCATCTCAGGGAGAAAACCTGAAATTGCAACGAGTTTTCATCTAAATTTAGAAATTACTGAATTCTACTGGGTTGTCGTGAAAATGACTAGGTTTTAGTTTTTGTCATCAAAGAGAAATAGGGACTAAAGATAGGAAATAGGTTCAGGTGTAGAAAAATAAATGAAGTCACCTTTGCCCACATGAGAACATGGGTCATTATGTTATTACGTGAGTCATGACATTACTACAGGCTACATATGTTTATAGTTGGAAAAATCTTACAGATTGTTGGTCAGAGGTGGAGCAGCATAGAGATTCAGTGCATTGGCTCGTGGGTTCACATCTGAGCTCCGCACGTCGCCAGCTGATGGGCAGGTTAAATGGGATCAGTGGGGAAATGCTCAGTTCTGGGCTGGATACATCATGAGCCCACAATAAAGGTTAGCAGTTGCAAATATCCATGGCTAAAATTAAGGTCGGGAGATTTTAACTTCCTATCTGATGCTCTTCCATTACTCCTACCCCTAGAAGTTCCTGACATCATGTTTCCACTGCTGGGGCTAATGATAATGATATTGAGAAGAATAAGAAGAATATCTTCAAAGTTCTCATCACAAGAGAAAAGAATTGTGACTGTGTGCAGTGACGGATGTCTGGTAAGTCTTACCGTGCTGATCATTTTACAATATACATGTATATCAAATCCTGTTATACACCTTAAACTAATATAATGTTATGTGTCAATTATATTTTTTAAAAAAGAAAGAGGAGGAGCAGACGGAGATGGAGATGAAGACAAAGAACTACCACGAATTGAGCTCCTGCAATGTGTGCCTGGCATTTTACATAACTCACCTCATTCGAAATTTGCAAGTATTAACTACTATCTATAAAAACAGATAAAAAACAAAATTTTCTGTATAGCACAGGGAACTATATTCGATACCTTGTTTTAACCTTTAGTGAAAAAGAATATGAAAAGGAATATATGTATATATATGCATGACTGGGACATTATGCTGCACACCAGAAGTTGACACATTGTAACTAACTATACGTCAATAAAAATAATAAAAAAATCTTTGAAACAACTGTGTGAATTGAGTATCATGATTGCCATTTCATAGATGAGGCCACCAGTGCTTACAGGGATTGAGTGACCTGTGCAAGGACGCGGGGGAGTTTTAGAACATACCACATTGCGATCGACCCTGGCTCTGCTCTGCACTGACTGTCCAACCCTGGGCAAGTAATCTCAAGGCTCTAAGACTCACTTTCTCTGCCTTTAAAAGCCTGCCTACTTCAGGGGGATAAAAAGTTCACATATTCCTCGACTCTCCTCCAGCTAGGAGGTGGGGTCTCTCTCTCCCCCTCCCCTTGAACCTGGGTTGACTTTAGTGACCTCCTTGTGACCAGCAGCATGCAGCTCAGCCTCCAGGACTACTCAGAAGAGGCCATGTGGTTTCTGCCTGGTTCCCTTGGGACACTTGCCTTTGGAACCCTGAGTTGTTATGGGTTAAATTGAACCCCCCAAAATTCATATGTTGGAGCACTAATGCTCAGTACCTCTGAATGTGACCTTCTTTGGAAACAGGGTCTTTACAGAGGTAATCAAATTAAAATGAAGTCAGTAGAGTGACTCATAATCCAATATGACTGGTGTCTTTATAAAAAGGGGAAATTTGGACACAGCAACACACAAGAGGGAAGACAGTATGAAGACACAGGGGGATGACAGCCACCTACAAGCCGGGGAGAGAGCCCTGGAACAGATCCTTTCCTCACAGTCCTCAAAAGGAACCTGCCAACACCTTGAATTTGGACTTCCAGCCTGCAGGCAGCGAGACCATCCATTTCTGTTGTCCTAAGCTACTCACATTGCAGCTCCTTATTACAACAGCTCTAGCAAACAAACACAGTTGTTACCTAAGGAGGCTGACTCCCCCGAGGCCTCCGTGCTGTTAGGAAGCCCAGGCCACAGAGGGAGGCCACGTGCATGTATTCCAGTGACATCCCCAGCTGAGGTTCCAGCTCACAGCCCGCATCAACCAGCAGACGCGAGGGCAAAGACATCTCCAGATGATTCACCCCATCTACCCACGTCTTGGGTGTTCCCAGACAAGGCCTGACATCAGAAGCAAGCAGATCCCTCTTACTGGTAACTAAATTCTGTCTGAAGTTCCCTGGTCTGAATTCTCAACCCACAGGATCTATGTGCATCATTAAAACAGGTCTCTCGGGCCACAGGTTTTGAGGTTGCATGCGGGAATGGGAACAGGAAGAGTCTCACAGCTGGTGAGGCCAGAACTGGGGCTCCCTGACTTCAGCGTGCTGACCTCCTCCTGATGCCAGCTCAGCAGTCTTGCTGTCTCAGACGGCGTCTGGGTAGGAGGGTCTGTGCTGAGCCTTGTCTCCAAGCAAGCAGGGCTGGCCCACTTGGGCTAGACTTGGGGTGACCCCTGAGGACTGTCTGGCTTCTGAGGACGCCATCTCCCCTCAGCCTTTTTCAAGTTTCGAGGGCAGGTCAGGCTCCCAAAGGCAGCCATCAAGTCTGGTCTCTTCCAGCTCTGATGACTTGAGCACTAGAACTGTAAGTGTCACTTGAACCTGTTCCTGTGGTCTTTTTGCAGATGGGTTTGTACCCTGGAATGCTGCTGGGAGGCAGAATATAATCTGGGTGTCTGACTGCTTGGGTTTAAATTCTGGTTGTGCAACCTACTAGCTGGAGGGTCTGGGGAAGTTATATAACCTCCCCCAGGCTGTCTCTTCATCTTCATGATGGGAAAGTCACAGCACCCACCTTGTAGGAAGCGTGGGGCTGGGGCCTCGCACATAGTCAGCCCACAGCACATGGGAGCTGCCATCCATTCATTAGCATCAGCCTTCTGCTTGGAGGAAATTGTCTGCTCTCTCCCAGGCAGACGCTGTTTAGTTCCTGGGAGCTTCCCTGCAAAGAGAAGGCAGCTTAAAACGCGTGGAGCTCTTTCAGATGTTAATTTAAAAAAAATTAATCAAGAGTCCAGACAAACCTCAGATAGCATTATTACTGGGTTTTCCTGTTCATTTGTTTGTTCTGAACAGCCTTGAAAACTCCTGACTTTGAAGCTGCAAAAGGTGGCAATTGGCCTCTTGTGAAAGTCCTCATAGCAGTAAATCCTTGGCATGGGGCACAGGCCTTTACTTCCTTCCCCATTTTGTGGCCACCCTGTCTGCCTGCGTCCCCACCACGGCCCAAGATGGAGCGGTGGGAGGGCCACGTGGTCTCCCCAGCTCACTGCTGCAGGAAACGCTGCCTGCCGCCCTGATGACTCCCAGAAAAGGCGGATGGGGTGACTCAAAGTGAACCATCTCCTCCCCTGACCCCGCACTCTGCACCCACATAAGGCCCCTCGTCCGAGGGTGAGACTGAATTAGGGCCCAGGGCTCTGGGATGCTCTCGGGCCCCTTTCCCAGCCCTGGCCTGGCGGAGAGATCCGACTGCAGGGTGCCTGAGGGATGGGAGCTAATTCTCTTCTAAGTAGCAGCCTGCCCCATGGCAGCACTTTGTGAGAAACCATCCCCGGGCAGGCTGCTGGCAGGCTGCTCAGTCTCCCTCCTGCTCCACCATGCGGGGCAAGGCTTGTCCAAATATTTGGCTTGATCCTGCTTTCTGATTCATCATGTGCAAGAACCTCTGTAATTTCATCTACTGCGTGACTCAGACCGGAGCTCAGCACAAGTGCGGAGCACCAGAGGCCGGAGCCGCTCGGAGGCCAGGCCCGCAGCCAGTGCCTGCTGCTCCCGGCCCGCCCCTGGGCTTGGGGAGCAATGCCGGGCTCCCTAGACAGCCGAGTCTCAGATTATATCTCTTTTGTCTGAGATGATTAATGGAGCCCCAGACACGCCTCAGCGCAAGGGTGTGAGGCGCACTTTGTACCTTTTCCAAGTCTTTTTTTTTAAAATGCTAAATCCATTTGCATCTCATAAATTATACTGGCTTCAAAATGAAATGTTCCTGACAGCAGTAGGTGAGGTATGGGTCCCACTGGAACATTTTCTCCTGTCGTCCCCTCTCTCCATCCAAGACCCTAGGAGAAATCCGGCTTGTCTTCCAGAGGGGGAGGGGAGGCAGCAGAATGACCTAGATTCCAAATCTGAGACAGGTAGAGCCAGCTCGCCTGTCTTCCAAATGCTGCCATGCACAAGTCCCAGGGTTTCGGAAGGAGCCAGCAGAGCGATGCTCTCACCTCGGCACCTGCTTGGACCATCTCCTTTTATTGCATGACAAGGTCATTTTCTCCTTTAGCAGGTTTGTCCTCTTAGAAAGGCCACAAGCTGGGCTGATGGGGCCGTGAGCTGCCACCCCCTGGGTGACGCTACCTGGGGACAGGAGTGGGGGAGGGGCAGCTGAAAGCACAGGTAAGGCATCCCCTGCGGAGGTGTGTGGGGCAAAGGAAGGGGGCCTCTATATAGTGGGGAGGAGTGGGGATGGCAGTTCAGACACTGGGGTCTCCAGTAGTCAGAGACAATGGAATTCAAACTTTCTTTCCAGCTCTGTGGCTTTGGGCAAGTTACTTGCCCTCTCTGAGCCTGTTTCCTCCTCCATCTATTCATTCAATGACTATTTCCTGAGCGCTCTCTCTACGTCAGGCAGAGCCCACCGCCCTGTCACTTACATTCTAGACACTACACAACCACGTGCATAGGTACCATGTCAGGTGGTGATAAATACTAAGCAAAAGATGAGTGAGATGCAGGTCATTGAGCCCTCGGGCACTGTTGTGTTGGGCTGAGGCTGAGAAGGTGAGGGTGTCCAGCTGAGGAGCCTGAGAAGGTGCAGGTAGCGAGGCAGGAGGGACCAGAGTGAGTGACCGTGAGTCAGAAGCGAACTGATTGCTGCACACAGTGGGAGCTCGGTAAATGTCACTGCTGTCGGTATTGTTATTCGACAGCTGGCAGTTAGCACAGCAATGTGCTTGGGGTGAAGATGCTGAAGGGAGGATGCAGAAAACCGGGAGGACGATGGATTCAAAGCCAGGTAACACTGGCGCACGGCGCTGGGCGTACTGTCATTTCCCGCCACGCCACACTCCCTCAGTTCCAGCCTCCAAAGCACAGGCGGGCTTCACTTCACACCCTGCCCCAAAGGTCAGCTGGCTAGGGTTTCACAGGCAGGCATTCCAGGCCTGGGGCCCGCGCAGGGAGCAGTCTGCCCACGGTCAGGCCTCCAAGTTCCCGTCCAGGACCAGCTGCCGGAGTTTTGACCCATCCCAGTTGGCCTCAGGGGTGCTGAGGCAGCTGCTGCCAGGCAGGGGTGGGGTGGGCGAGGGAGGGAGAAGCCGGCCCCAGGGCAGCTGTCCTCACCATCAGAACCTGAGACACGTGGGGCCGGGGAGCCCCACTCAGGGACTCTCCAGTCCCTGCACGGAGGGGACGCTGAGTGCATATATGTGTATATACAAATTATATGCATGAATATACATATATATATATATGTGCTTTATTTTACTTATATATTTAAAAAAATTTTATTTAGTTTAATTTTTTAAGATCCTGGTTGGTGGTTATTGTCTGTCTCCATTTGATAAGTCCGAGACTCAGGGAGGCCCAATAAGCAGGCAGCAGGACAGAAGTTCAAACCCCATGTTCTGTGTGCCTTCAGGTGATGGCCACGAAACTGGCCATCTCTTGATTACACTGGCCCCTCTTCTGATCACGGATTCCATTACGTTCCATGGAGAGACACAAAAGGAAGTTGAAAGTCAACAGAAGGGAATGAAATTTAAACGAGGCCCCTTCTGGTCTCACTGCCTGCATCAGTGAGGCCGGCACAGCCCTGGCCAGTGTGACCTCACACTCAGGCTCCCGCAGGAGCTCTGCAGTTGGGGGTGGGCTCCATCCAAAGCCCACACTCAGTGCTTTCCACCGCCTTCCTCTTCCCCTTTCACTTTCCAGACACTCTCTGGTCTACATCTGCCTCCCCCAAGGGCACAGCACGTGGCACTCATCCCACGGCGCCCGGCACCCAGCACCGTGAAATGCCAGGGGTGGGTGGTGGTGCTGGGTGGGTGGGGCCCCTCTCATCTCTTCACCTTTATTTCCATTAGTGAAATCGGAATGCACTGCAAACCAGGCCAGGGCACAGCTTAGAAGACCTGTCAGCAGCGTGGAGACTCAGATGAGAAACACAAGTCTATCCAGGCTTTCAGCTGCCCTGGCCAAGAGGGCAGAGGCAGCCGTGCAGAAGGCTGGCACATGACAGGCAGAAGGCCTGCTTGGCCTCTGCGGTGGCCGCCGGCCCCCTGCCACAGAGCAATTCCTCTAAGTGGGACTGGAGCACAGCCACGAAGCGGGGGCTGCCTCTCTGATGGGGGTGGACTGAGTTTTACAGAAAGAAATGAAAGTAGCCATTACATCTTGGGGAAGTCTAAAGACACCCAGAGAATGAAATCTTAGAATTTACCTTCCTGAGAGCCTGAGGCTCAGCCTAATTCTCTGCCTTTGTCCCCCTGCTTTGTCTTGGGTAAATGTTCCTGGCTGTACTCGTCCCTCTGGTTTTCTCGTCATCTGCTTTGGAAATGGGCAGGGTATCAACCAGTCCGGGAAATTTTAAAACCGACCTCTTTGGTCTCGCATTGAAGTGGACGAAGAAGAAAGAGGCACTTGATAAATGCCTTTGGAGGCTTGTGATTTGCATGGGGCTTCCAATAAAAGACAAGGTCTCTGCTTCGAGGTTACACACACTGAACCAGGGGTGGTCCTCTGGTCACAGCCTGGGAAGCGCTGGTGTGGCCTGGCGCTTACAGCTGTTGGGGCCATTTGCGCCATGGCCGCCTCTGGGACTTGGCAAGAAAGGGGGAAGCTCCTTGCTGCAGCCATCACTGTATGTGCCCCCTTGATCAATCCTCCAGAAAAAAGGGCAGGGGAGGGTGACGCAGAACAACCCTGTCCTCCCTCCTAACCCTCCACCCTTGGATTTTTGCTGCCATGGTCTTCCCGAGTCTTCCCTCTTTACACAGCAGAGGTCTGACAGTGCTGGGGAGTCAAGGCTCCTGGGAGGCCTCCTCTCCATGAAGCCTGGTGAAGGCTGGTTTGCTGTCTCCTTGCTGGGCACTCGGTTCTAGAAGTGATGGGGCCGTGGAGAGTCGGTGACCCTGTAGGAGGACGGTAAGATGTGCCGTGCTCTCACAGAGGAGGGCTTGACAGGGCTGGCGCTAGAGACAGTGGGTTCCCTGAGTTGGGGGAAAGATCCCAGGAAGGATGGTGGAAACTGGCCAAAGATGACACAGAAGGCTTTACCTACTTGAGTCAAGCTGTGGAGGGAAATGTGTGATGACAAGGCACTCACCTGCAGTCCTTGCTCCGTTTGGGAGGGCAGCATGAGGAAAACCTTTATGTGAGCTCAAGGTCAACACACAGCCCTGAGTCATTAGCCAGACGTAGATTATGGGGTAATACAGAACAGTCCTGGCAGATGAATTATGCCCAGAAGCTGTGTGCGAGTCCTTGGAGTTGACATTGAAAGTTTCAGTTCTCACGGGAAAAATGATGCCTGCTTCATTCTGATAGGGCTTAATTATTGTGATAAACATCCTTGCAGTTTAACTCTTTCATTTCACTTACATCTAGTTGGAGTGAGGGTCTCAACCTCAACTGGGTGGAAGAAGCCTGGTCCTTTCTCTTCCCAGCCCCTCTGGGATCCTTGAGGACTAAAGGTCTAGTATTTCAAAAAGATACATCTCCCTCACTTGGGATCATCAGGACACTTTGGATTGAAAGTGACAGAAGCCCAGGTTATGAAATGTATTGACAGAAGCCTATGAAATTTATTGGGAGGAAATTCCACTGTCTTGGAATCCAAGATGAAACTGAACAACTGGGCCTCAAGAGAGATGAGCACCAGGCCTAGAAGGTGCCAAGAAGGCAGGAAGCTGCTCTGTCTCTGTCTCACTTGCCTCTGCTTCTTTCTACCAACCCGTCCTCTGTGATGCCCTGTGCATGTGGTGGGTGGAAGACGGTTGTTGCACAGCTTCTAAGTTTATATTCCCTCTCTTTACAGGACAGGCCAGATTCACCCAAGCACTAATTGGTCCAGCCATCTGGCGTCAGGCGGACAGGGTTGTGTGTGTGGATACAGGTGCCAGGGGCCCTCGTCTGTAGGTGGGTTGGGGGGAAGGGCTTAGTGTTCAGAAAACAGCATCATTGTGAACAGGGAAGACACTCTGAAAGGAGACAGCCCTGTTCTAGAGACCTAAATGGCACTCCCAGGCTTTCCTGATGCCAGGAACAGCGTGACGGAATCCGGGGAGGCAGGAGGCCTGGCTTGCCCACCCCCACACTCTCAGGTTCTCTCTCTCTCTCTCTTTATTATAGCTTGCTTTAGTAAACCATCTGGATGTGGCCGTTTTCAGCCTAATCATTTTCTCATGCAATGCAAAGCTTGGTTCTCCCACTTGGGCTTCAGATATCCACTGCCTGGGCTGGGCAGCAGGACTTGGAGCCCTGAGATCACCCTCTCTCCTCTTGAATCCTCCCTTCATTGGGGATCTATGTGGCCCATAATTTGATGAACTTTCCTGGATTCTTACCCACACTCTGCCACTTCCTAACACCTGACCTTTTTAAATCTTGGTCTTCTCGTCTGTAAAATGGGGATAGTAAGTGACGTGTATCCCTCAAGGTGGTTGTAAAACTTGAGATCATGTATGTCAGAGCCTTAGTTCACTTAGCTCCATTCCTGGCTTGTAGAAGGAGCTCAACACAGCTCAGTCCCCTTAGATCCTCTCCCACCCACGTGAGGTCCTCCAAGGGCAACAGTGTGTTCTTCCTAACCCCTTCCCGACCAGGGCAACTTTGAGCCCAAATCCTAATAGCAGTTACTGCCACCCACATGTAGACCAAGGCATTACCACTCAGGTGGGATACCTGGGGAGAACTGAGTGTCATAAATATTTACCCAGGCCCACTCATTTATAGTCACAAGGACACCTTGACCCAGTGCCTCAGAGAGTGGAATGGATACAACACTTCCCTGGAAACCACCATCTGAGACAGATTCTGGGAGGTTGGACCATGGAAATTCTTTAATTTTTGAGTTATGTGTGTTGAGTGAAAGCATCAAATAGATAATTTGAACCTAGCAGAAATCAGACCACACAGAGAGAATGAAGAAAGAAGCCCACAAGGCCCAGGGGAGTTTCTAAAGAATCTTCTAAGAGTGTTTAGAACTGAGAGCAAAGGGGATTCCATCCTGTCTCCAACATGGCCCCAGCCCACCCAGCACCAAGCCTTTGGGAAGGGGCTGCAGAGAGAGGGAAAGCCATGGGCTTGACGGGAGGACTGGAGAAACACTTAGGGCTCCTGTAAGGGAGTTGGAGGATGGACGGTAGATTCCGCCAGCTCTGTTCATGTTTGTCTGCCCTTCTCAAGATTCAAAGTCTCAGGACACAAAGTAAAGATGGTGGAACCTGGGTTGTGGGCAGGGCCTCTTGACTGAGAACCTCTCCAAGATGTCACCAAAGGAAATCCTGGTCCTGTGACCAGAAAGGGGGCCAAGGATGCTACGTAACCAAAAATCAACAAATGCACCCCACGCCACATGCTGTTCATTCTGCCTACAAAGGTTTTTCAGATATATTTCAAATATATTTCTCAAAACCACTTGTGCCTTTCTGATTCCCTGGCCTCTACCTTATCACATGGTGCCTTAGCTGCAGCAGTAACATCCCCCAACTTTTCTCTTTCCCCTCCCCCCAGCTGCCAGAACTCACTTCTGGAAACGCACACCAACCTGTTGCACAAACTCTCCCATGCACAAACTTTGCATGGCTCCCAACTGCCTTCAAAACAAGAGAATGTCACCACGGACCCCATGCTTGCTGCCTGGCTTCATGCCCCTACTTGCGGTTTCAGCCACAGGTTACCACCTGCCTCCACGCCGTGGTCCGTGCCTATTCTTTCACTGAGAAAACCACCTGTTCCAGCTTTCCCCAGCTCCTTCTTACTCATCCTTTCTCAGGGCCCTGGTCCAATATGGTCTCTTCTCTGAGGCTCCCTCAGGCCTCCAGCAGCTATGATTGCAGGATCTCACTGCACCCTGATGACTTGACTGCCATCAGTCTCCAGCCAGGATGGTGAGATCCAGGCACGCAGGGACTTTGGCTGCCCAGTGCCCATTCCAGAGCCTGGCACAGTGGCCGGGCGTCTCCTGAAATCCAGAGGCTCGCTGGCTCCTCTTGCCCCCTCTGCTGGGTTCCTGGTGCTGCCTGCCCCAAGAGGCAGGGAAAATCCCAACTGGCGCCATTTCCTGTTCTCACATCCTCACAGATCTTCCTTGTCCCAGGTTCTTCCTCTCCAGAGAGCTCCTTATCTGAGGACAGTCCAGTGCACAGCGGCAGGCTTGGAGGAGCCGTCCTGCTGACTTCCTGCCTTGGCCACTCTGGATTTGAGTCAGAAGTCTGAGTTTGGAGCCAAGCTCTCCACCTCTTCCCAGCTTGGTGACCTTGGCCATTGCTTTCACCTCTGCCAAGCCCTGGTCTCTTTGTTTATAAAATGAAGTGTTTTCTTGTTTGTTTAGCACGAAGTGTTTGTCAAAAGTAAAAGTGAGTCTCCCAACCGATCCCTTTCCCCATGAAGAATCACAGTTAACACTTTATAGCTTACCTGCCCTAACTTTTTTCTGTGCCTTTATACATGTACTGAAATTTTATCGTGTTTTTTAGAAAAAGATTCCCATATACACACACTTCTGTGCCCTGTTGTTTTTAACTAACTAATCCGACGTCCCTTTGTCAGAACTCCCTTATTCTTTGTAACTAGCTGCTTACCTTACAGCATATGAATTATCTATAGTTCATTTAATGAGACATTTAAATTGCTCTCCTTAAAAAAATGTGTTATTAAAGCTTCTATTTTGTGATAATTGTAGAGTCACGTGCAGTTGTAGAAATAATACAGAGAAATACCATGTACCCTCTACCCAGTTTTCCCAATGGGTGACGTCTTTCAAAACTACAGTCAGTACAATATCACTACCAGGATATTGGCATCCTTATAACCAAGATGCAGAGCGTTTCCATCACCTCAAGGGTCCCCCATGTGGCGCTTTTAAGCCACGCCCACTTCCCGCCCATCCTCCCCACCACTCCCTTCCCCTGCCCCATCCTTTACCCCTGGCAATCGCTAATCTATTCTCCATTTCTATAATTTTGTCACTTCAAGAATGTAATATAAATGGAAGCATACAGAACATAGCCTTTGGGATTTTGTTTTCCCCCATTTAGCATAATTCTCTGAAGATTCATTCAGGTTCTCGGCGGTATCAGTAGTTCGCTCCTTTTTATTGCTGAGTACCGTTCCGTGGGATGTATCTGCTACTGTTTGTTTAATCGTTCACCATTGAAGGACATCTGCAGTTTGGGGATTTTACCAATAAAGTTGTTGTAAACATTTCTGCACAGTTTTTTTTTTTGTTTGTTTGTTTGTTTTTTGTGGGAATATAAATTTAACTTCTTTAGGATAAATGCCCTGGAATGCAAATGTCATATAGCGGTTGTATGTTTAGTTTTATAAGAAACTGCCAAACTGATTTCCAGAAGGGCTATGCTGTTTTCCATTCCTACCAACAACATGTGCGTGATACCCCTTTTCTATTAACATTTAGTGCTGTACCTACTTTTTATTTCAGTCATTTTATCAGGTATGTAGTAACATCTCACAGTAGTTTTAATTCACATTTCCCTAATGCCTAATGATGCCGGACATCTTTGCTGAAATGCCTCATCCTGCCTCTTCCTATCTGGCTTTTGCTTTGTTTTGTTTTACTGCTGTGTTAAGAGTTCTTTATGTATTATTCTAGATACAAATTCTTTCTCAGCTATGTGGTTTGTAGATATTTTTCCCCAGTCTTTAACTTACCTTTTCATCCTCTTAACAGAGTCTTTAACATAGCAAAATTTTAAATTTTGACTAAGTCTAACTTAACAGTTTTTCCTTTTACATAGATTGTGCTTTTGGTGTCAAGTTAAGAAACTCTTGCCTTAACCCTAAATCCTGAGAATTTCTTCCTGGTTTTTTTTTTTTTCCCTGAAAGACTTATAGTTTTACATTTTACATTTAAGTCCATGATCCACTTTAAATTAGGTGTGAAGTTTAGGTCCAGATTCACTTTTTGCCTGTAAATGTCCAGTCACTCCAGCACCTTTGTTGAAAAGGCTGTCCACTGAATTGCCTTTGCACATTTGTCAGAAACCAGTTGGGCACTTTAGTGTGAGTCTATTTCTGGGTTCTCTGTTCTGTTGATCTGTGTCTATCTGTCTGCCAATCCAGCACAGTCTTGATTACCATAGGTATATAATGAGTCTGGAAATCAGGTAGATTGATCTTCCCACCTTAGTCTTCTTTTTCATAATTGCTTTAGCTATTCTAGTTAATTTGCTTTTCCATATAAATTTTAGAATAATTTTGTCAGTATCTGCAAAAAATCGTGACAAGGGTTTGGTAGAAATTTTGTTCAACTTGTATATCACATTGGGGAGAACTGACATCTTTACTTTTTTGAATCTTTTAATCCACAGATGTAGTCTTTCTCTCCATTTTTTAGATCGTTCATTTCTTTCATTAGAGTTTTGTAGTTTTTGGTAAATAAGTCCTTATGTTTTGTTAAATTTACCTGTAAGTATCTCATTTTTTGAGCACTTGTAAATTGTATTTTATTTTTAATTGCTAGTGATCATTGCTAGTATATAGAAATACAACTAATTTTTGTAGGATTATCTTGGACCCTGCAACCTTGCCAAACTCACTTATTAGTTCCAGGAAGATTTCTTTGTAGGTTCCTTGAGATTTTTCTATGTAGTAAATTATGTCATTTGCAAATAGGGACATTTTAAGTTCTTTTTTCTTGTGATTATTAAGCTGTGTCATTTTTATTTCATACTCAGATCAGGGACACTTTCATTTCTCCTTTTATAAACTATATGCCATTTATTTCCTTTTCTTGCCTTATTGCAGTGGATAGAACTTCCAGTACTAAGCTGAATAAGAGTGATGAGAGTGGACATCCTTACTTTGTTCCCAATCTTAGAGAGAAAGCATTAATTCTTTCACAATTAAGTATTAATGTTAGTTCTAGGTTTTCCGTAGATTTTTTTTTTTATCAAACTCAGGCGGTTTCCTCTATTCTTAGATAGAGTGAATGAATATTTTATTAGGTCAAATACTTTTTATGAGTCCATTGATATGATTGTGATTTTTCTCCTTTAACCTGATGACATGATGAATTACATTGATTGATATTTGAATTATTGAGCCAGCCTTACATATCTAGAATAAATTTCCCTCAGTCATGGGATATAATTCTATTCCTATATTACTGAATTCTGTATGCTAAAATTTTGTTAGGAATTTTTGCATCTTTTTTCATGAGTGATGTAGTTTGCAGTTTTATTTTTATGCTGTTTTGGTCTAATTTTGGTAGTAGGGTAATCCTGGCCTCACAAAATGAATTGGGAAGTGTTCCCTCTTCTGTTTTCTGGAAGAGATTGTGTTGAATTAGTGTTAATGCTTCTTTAAAGGTCTGACAAAATTCCATGTGAAACCATCTGGTCATGGAGATTTCTTTTGAGAATTTTAAAACTATGAGTTCATTTTTCTTAATAGTTACAGGGTTATTAAAGTGATTCATTTCACACTGGATGAATTGTTGTCATTTGTACTTTTCAAGAAATTGGTCCTTTTCATCTAAGTTGTCAAATTTATGTCTGTTGAGTTTTTTGTGGTATCCTTCTTATCCTTTTGATGTCTGCAGCGTCTGTAGTGATGTTCCCTGTTTTGTTCTTTGTATTGTTAATTTGTGTCTTGTCTTTTTTTCCTTTTTCTGTCTTGCTAGAAATTGGTCAATTTCATTTATCTTTTCAAAGAATCAGCTTTTTTATTTTATTGTATTTTCTCTTTTGTTTTTCTGTTTTCAATGTCATTGATCAGTGCTCTTAACCTATTTCCTTTCTTCTGCTTGGCTTGGGTTTGATCTGCTATTCTTTTTGTTTATTTTTATACTTCTTATATATTCTTTCTAGGAAAAAAGTTAGATTATTGATTTGAGACTTTTCATTTTCTCTAATATAAGTATTTAATGCTATAAATTTCCCTCTCAGCATTGCCTTAGCTATATCCCACAGATTTTGACACATTGTATTTTTATTTTATTTAGTTTAATATGTTTTTAAATTTTCCTTAAGACTTCTGCTTTAACACATGGATTACTTAAAAGTGTGTTTAATTTTCAAGTGTTCAGTAATTTTCCTGTTATCTTTCTGTTGTTGGTTTAGAGTTCAGCTCCATTATGGTCAGAATGCACGCTCTGTATAGGTTCAGTTCTTTGAATTTTGTTGGGGTTTATTTTATGGCCCAGAATATAGCCCATCTTGGTATATGTCCCTTGGGCTATTGTAAAGAATGTATATTCTGTTCACCTTGGAGACCTGCTGCGGATATGGGTACGGCCCGGCGCGAGATTTACACCCTCTCCCCCGGATTTTCAAGGGCCAGCGAGAGCTCACCCGATGCCACTGAAATAAAGAATGCATATTCTGTTGGAATTGAATGCTTTCTAAGTGTCAATGAGATCCTGTTGGTTGATGCTGGTGAGTTCTTTCATATTCTTGCTGGATTTCTGGCTAGTTGCTCAATCAATTGTTGAGAGAGGAGTGCTAAAGTCCCCAACTATAACTACAGATTTGTCTGTTTTTCCACTCAGTTCTGTCCATTTTTGCTTCACATGTCTGTAGCTCTGTTGTTTGGTGCATACACATTTAGGACTGTTATGTCTTTTTGGCAGATTGACATTTTTGTCATTACATAATGTCCCTCTGTGTGTCTGGTAGTTTTCTTTTCTTTGTGGTATCCTCCATCTGATATTAATATAACCATTGCTGTTTTCTTCTTTTAAAATAAACCTTTCATTTTAGGATAGATTTACAGTTACAGAAAAGTTGTGAAGAGAATTCTCATGTACCCCATGCCCAGGTTCCCTTATTATCAACACCTTACATTAGCATGCTATGTTTGTCACAGATAATGAACTGATATTGATATACTATTAGTAACTCAAATCTACACTTTATTCAGATTTCCTTAGTTTTTACCTAATGTCTTTTTTCTGTCTGAGATGCCATTCAGGTTACCACATTACATTTAGTCATACTATCTCCTTAGAATTCTCTTAGATGTGACAATTTCTCAGACTTTCTTTGTTTTTGAGGACTTTGACAATTTTGAGGAGTACAGGTAAAACATTTTGTAGGATGTCCCTCAAATGAGATTTGCCTGATGTTTTTTCTTATAATTAACCTGGGGTTATAACCCCCTGGGGTTATGGGTTTTGGGGAGGAAGAACACAAAGGCAAAGTGCCATTCTCATCGCATCATATCAATAGTACATACTAGCAGCACGATGTATCATTGTTGATGTTAACCTTGATCACCCGGATGAGATGGTGTTTGTCAGCTTTCTCCACTCTGAAGTTACCCTCCCCAAACCTCTCCTCTTCCATATTGTTCTCTGTGGAAAGGAAGTCACTACGCATAGCCTACACCAACAAGATGGGGAGCTATGTTCCATCTCCTTGAGGGCAGAGTATCTATATAAATTATTTGGAATTCTTCTGCATGGGAGATTTGTCTGTGTTCTCCATTTATTTATGTATTCAATCATTTTTATAGCAATACAGACTCAAAGATATTTATTTTATATTCTGAATTCTAATACAATACTACTTTCTTATATTATATTAGAAATACAATGAGAAAGCCCCATTACTGCCAAGTAGGGGTGAAAAATCTAGGTTCTCCCTACATTCTCCACTGACAATGCAGGGGGCAGGGAGCAAAATTATTTTCCTTTTTAAAAAATTGCTGTCATAAAGTACCGAACATTTGTGCTCAAATAGGAGTATTTAGAGTCTTGGAGGCAGAACTGCAGGTAGGAGGGATGTTCATGGCACTATGAGAGTGATGCTTGCAAAATGAGGCACCCATGGGAGGGTTTGTTTTTTCCCAGCCATGTTTTCAAGGCTATTCAGGAAAGGAGACATGAGCTTGAGTATAACTGGCAATGAGGGCCTTTTAAAACAAAGAACAGACTGTAGAATGATCTCAAAATGCAAATCATCTTGGTGCATTTAAAACAGCATCTGATTGATAACAAGGCTAATTTAACACAAAATTCTTTAGACACACATCAATTCTGTGAGGCGAGGTGCACCTAAATTCCCAGGCTCACAAGTTTGGAGGTTAACAGCTGTTTGGATGGGTTCTCAAACAGCGCTGATAGATTTGAAAGGAGGGACAGGTCAGGAGGTTGCCAGGGGAGGAAGATAGTTGCAAAAATATTCAAAACTTTCGAAGAAATTTCCCTTGTTAGCAGAAGTTTTTTCCTAGGCATCTCTCCTCCTGACCCCCTCCATCCACCGTTCCCACCCTGCACGTGGGTCTCACTTCCAGAGGCAGCTGCCTCACGTTCAGTTCATGACACCTTCAGAAGCTCTGCTAATAAATGCATATCGGAAAAGCATTCTGCCCATGGGGACCAATTTCTTTTTCCATCACCCGTGGCTGTTCCACATGAAATTAAAGGCAGCAGCAAGTAATTGAAGTTGGTGGCAGCTCACAAGCTTCAGCTGCTGCCAGGGAACCCGGTCTGTGTGCCACCTCCCCTCTGTCACTCCCTCCTCCCATCCTGGGATTGAGCAAATTGTGGGACTTGGCTTTTTCACAAAAATGAGACTGACATCACTGTCAGTGCTTGGCTAGGTGGGTTAGCTAAGGCCGAGTGAGCCGTCCCGCTGTAGCCTTGCCCAGGCCAGGCCATGATGGGGTCTGGCCTCTCCAGACAAGGTCCTCCCAGCCAGAGCACAGCTCCCAGAGCCGCCTTTTCTGGCACTGGCCCAGCCAGGGGCTTCCCCAGGCCTTGCCCTGAGTGCAGGGCTTGGAGAAGAATGGTGCCAGCCCTCTGTCCCAGCAGGACCCCGAGAGCCCCCGTGAGCTGCCTCCACCCTGGTGGATGGGGCTGAGAAAACCTATTGACTCTATGTTCTTCTCTCTGCCTCCAGGGAGAAGGTAAACAGGAGAGAGGGTTTCTCACGGCGCCCATGTGGCCCTGGCCAGTGTCACTGGTGACATTTCACAGCCTCGTGGACAAACTCAGGTGTGCAAAAATTAGGCAGGTTACATTTGTTGAAGCTTTAGGTATAAGCTGTGAGAAAAATAAAGAAGCCAAGGCTGTCATCATGGGTTTGGGCCTGAGCTAAGACAGGATGGAGTTGCTGAGGTATTAACTTTTGGGAGTGGAAATCAGGAGTGATAGTTTGGGGAGGAGGCAGCTGGATTTACGAGCCTGGAGTTCGGGGGAGAGGGCCAGGCTGAAGATACAAATGTGGGAGGCATCAGCTGGTTCAGACATTCTTTCCCCAACTACTTCATACCTGGCAGAGGCCCCGCTCCCCCCTGGTGTGCTGGAGGCTCTCTCTCTGGGTCCCCAGCCACCTGCCCTCTCTCCCTGCAGAGAAGCAAGCTGGTGGGCAGGATGTGGAACTTGGCTCCTACCAGCCGGGCTCCTGGGCTGACAAGCTCTGAGTTTGGGCCCCAAACACAATACCCTCTGATAAGATCCCCCAGCCCACTCCCGGGTGCCCACCCACACCGGCCAAGTGTCACGGAAGGAATGTGGTGGCAGCTGGGGCCGAATCACAAGACAGAAACACCCAGGACACGTATGTCAGGCCAGGAAGTGCTTCCTGAAAGGGAGAAGCCTGGATAGGCCGTGGGGTGTGGGGGTGGGGTGGGGGAGGGGAGGGTGGGGGAGGGACAGGGTGGGGTGGGGGATGGGTGGGCTCAGAGGAAACCAGCGCTGGTGACTCAGCCTGCAGTTCTGTTGGAAGCGCAGCGTGTGTTGCCAGAGAAAACAAATTCCTCACGCAGGTTTATCTCCTGTGGAGGAGGAATAATCAGCAGCATGAAGTGGCAGAGAAGGGAGGCCATGCGTTCCTGCCTCAGCCCAGCGGCCTGTGCCAGGGTCCCAGGGGGTCCAGGAGCACCTGCTCCCAGGATGGAGGCCTCGGGTGGCTCCATGTAGGGGAGAGGCCCCCACACCTCAAAAGCCAGATCAGTCCCAGCTTGAGTTGGCCTGCGGTTAGTGGCCATGAAGAATGGGGGACTCCTGTGGAAATACTGAGGGGCAGAGGGGAGACAAGGTAAAGCAAATATAGGCACAGAATTTCTGAGGCACTGTGTGAAAATCTCCATGGTGACACTCTGAGCTTTCAGTGGGAAGTCCTCTAGGTCTGACAATACAGGGAAGCACAGCTCACATCCATGTGTACGGCAGCCCCTGGATTTGTGTAGTGCACAACCCGCCCAACCATCCCTGGGGGCCTTGGATGCAAGATCCCAACTCTCCATCTATATGGTTGTAATTATGTTACAGGAGATAGGTTCTCATCCTCAGCAGGTGCATTTGGGAGAACCCATCCCTGGGGAGCACATATAACATTTAAGAGGACCATGTGGGCCCCACTCACGAAACCAAGTCACTCCCTGACAATGACCAAATGGAACCACTCTTTGCTTTTCTTCTGCCCCTCCTTTCTTCTACTCCCGTGGTTCTCACACTGTGGTCTCCAGTCCAGCAACAGCGACACCACCTGGGAGCTTGAAAACAGAAATTCTTGGGCCCTCCCAAGATCTGCTGAATCAGAAATTCTGGGGTTGGGGCCCAGCCATCTGTGTTTAATAGTTCTCCAGGGGATTCTGGTGCCTGCTAATTTGAGGGGGACCCTCACAGCACAGGAACAGGTGGTTCTCCACCTTAGAATCACCGGGGGAACTTTAAACATGCCTGTGCCTGTGTCCCGCCCTAAGATATTCGGATTTCACCAGCCTGAAGTTCAGCCTAGGGATCAGGATTTTCAACTGCTTGCCAGCTGAGCACCTGTTTTCTGAAGCACTTGGCTCGGTGTCACTGTCTGACACCAGAGGTCAGTCCGTGGGTGGAGGCTGCATCTGATGTTTCACAGGTCTGACCCTCACAACTGTGGGTGCTACTCAGCTGAGGGAGAGGTCCTTGGGCTTTGGGGTGCATCAGAATCCCGCCAGGGTTGTGGGGGATGCTGGATGATGCAGATTCCCTGGGCACCTTCCCCGGAGACCCCAGTTCAGCAGGTCTGTCCCTGGCGATTTGGATGTGGGGTTGAGGAATCCCCCTCTGAGAACCACAGCTCAGGAAAACACCTGGTTCTATTTCCATCTCCACCGTTCACCAGCCACATGTCCCCAGCAGGTCACTTCATCAATTGTTGCCTCACCTATGACTGCCCTGGTCAACTCAGGGTGGTTCTGAGACCACACAGAGATGGTCAAGACTGACCTTTGTGGGTGGCAGGACAAGGGAAGAATCACTGGATTGTCACCCCATCTGCCTGATAATTGAGCTAGTGTGGGTGATAATTGAGCTCAGTCAGGGTGCCCAACAGGGGTGGATGGAGCCGTGGCTGGAAGAGCAGAATCAGGGTGGGTGGGTGTCACTCCCAGCTCCCAGCAGCCTCAGAATGGGTGGTGGGTCAGAACCAGGCTTTGGGGGGTGTAGTAGGCAGGTCCTGAGGTTCTGGGAGCCAGAGTTAAAACCAAAAGGCCATGGGTGACCAGGGGTTCCCTCTTTTCTGATGGGCTCCACCACCACTGGGACTTGGGGCTCTTGTGTTCAGCTGTCCACTCAGCCTGATAGGACTTTCGTTTTCTCCCAGCACAAGGCCAGAAGCAGATAGGGCTGGTGGAGCTGGGTGAGGGGGCACTGGGATCCAGGCTCCTTTGAAATCAGGGCTCTGCCATCCTCAGGGTCACCAGACAGCCGCCCCCAGCCGGACTTTGCTTCTGCATTCAGACAGGAAGAGCCGGAAGCAGCCGGGAGACAGAGTGGTGACTGTGTCTGGAACCAGACCTTCCCCCGCCTGCCAGCCCGCGGCCACGTGCAACTCATTGGTGAACTTGCTCACAGGTGGGGGCCCAGCTGCCTGGGAAGCTGGGGAGAGGGGCTGCCGGGAACAAAATCCAGGGGTGAGGCTGGAGAGGGAAGAGTGTGGGCTCTTGGCTGGTCACTGTGGACTCTGACACTTGCCAGGTCTGCCTCTCCTTAGCCACTCCACAGAGGGGGGTCCCTCAGACCCCCACAGGCACAGCGGGGCTTCCTGCTCCTCCCTACCCCATGCCTGGCCCCCTAAAGCCCAGGACACATCCCGAGGAATAGGGAGAAAGACACCGAATGGGAACAGCTCCCTCGGGCCATGGAGGATGAGCTGCGTGTCCTGGGACAGGTCTCTGTGTCCTGGAGCCTGGATTTCCATGACGTTCCCTGACAGGCCATTGGTGCTTCTAAGAATCACATGAGGACATGATTGTAGGATCAGTGATAGGGTGAAAAGTCTGGTAAACAAACCCTAACTCATCACTTCCCTCCTCCAGACTTTCTCATCGTCTCTCAGTTCCCTGCTCAGGTGGGACCTGCTCTCACATCCTCCTCACCTCATCCTGGCTCCTAGCAGCTGCGGGGGTCTCCCTGTCACAGTCCTGGCTCTGGAGCCTGGCAGCCTGGCCCCTGGCCGGGGGTCTTGTCGCTGCAGCCTCGCCCCAGCCTCCCGGTGGCGGCCGTGCCCTGGGACCCTGGCTCTGACCTTGGCCAGGGGCGGGCTTTGCTCCTCCGTCAGCACTTCCTCACCTGTCAGGAGGAGATAGTAGCGGAGGGAAGGCAAACAAAAGGCCCAGCGCTCGGCAAACCTCACCAGCCCTCGAAATGCTTCATAATCAAAATGCTTTCATAATTCCCCCAATTTGAAAACAAGAATGGAGCCAGGATGGAAAGGCCAAGGGAGGGAACAAGGTCATAGCTTGGGGGCAGGGGGGAGGGGCGGTGAGGAGGAAAGGAGGGCGGTCCCTAAAGGCATGTGGGCGGGGCCTGCGGGGGACGTCCGAGGGGAAGGGGTGGCTGAGGGACCCGGCCACTCCATTCAATGGGTGTGTGGTCGAGCGAGTGTCCCCAGAGCTCTTCAGGGCATCCCTGCTCAGTGGCCGCCAGCCTCAAAGGGGTGCATGAAGGGAGAGGCTATGGGCGAGATGTGATCCCACTTGCTTAGCTGCCAGGAGGGCAAAGGGCACCCACAACATCTGGGCAGGGAATCTGGGTCACCGCTGCTGGCACCCACTCCTGGGGGTGACTTGGGGGCCGTCCTGGGGACCCTGACCTCACCAGTGCAGCAGAGATGTTCCAGATGGCATTCATCAGACAGAACAAACCTTCTGAAGGAGGACCCCATCTCCCTAGCAAGCACCTACCTCTCTTCCCAGCCTGTGGGTTTTACACCAATTCTCTCTAAAATTTTCCCACTTGTCACAGGGAAGTCAGCACAATACCGCAAGGACAGGGGTCAACCTTCCTTCTTTGCATACCTCCAACATGGGATGCAAGGGCAAGCTAAGCCTGTGATCTACGATCACACAACCAAAAAAGGGCTGCTTCAACTATGAGGGGCTTCAGGGCTTTGATCTTAGAGAGGAGACGGCTCAAGGGGCAGCAACTGCTCCTTGTCATCCAGCAGGTGGTGGCAGGTTTGTTCTGAATGTGGCTTGTCCTTCCTGTGAGCTGCTGACCTCATTGGGGGAGGGGACGTGCAGACTACAGCAGCAGAGACTGGGTTTAGACACAGAGGGTCGTTTCTGACCACAAGGTGAAAATGACTAACCATTGGCACGGGATGCAGAGACAAGGAACTGGGCTAGCCTGTCCTGGAACAAGGATTATTTTTATAAAGCATTTCTAAAAATCATAAAACCAATACCCTACGTGGTACCACAATTTAAACACTGTAGTAGTATGTGCATGTGGTCCCTGGGCCAGCAGCAGCGGTACCTGCAAACTTGTTGGAAATTCAGGGCCCGCCCCAGACCTGCTGAATCAGAAACTCTGGGAGCAGGCCCGCAGCCTCTGTTTAAACAAGACCCTCTAGGGGATCCCAAGGCACAGAGAAGGAGACCGTGGAAGGAAAACTTCTCCATCTCCATGCTCCTTCCCCTGGGAATCTTTCTCAGTCTATGTTCTCACACAAATGGGAGCACATCTTCCTCCACACCATCCCAGGACTTCACCTTTTCCCTCCAAACCCAATGCTAGAACTTATGAATCAAACTCGTTCCTTTTAACGGTGGTGTATAACTCTGTTGCAGGAGAGTGGGTGTCATTCATTCAATCATTGCCCTATCAGAGGCATTTAGGCTGTTTCTAGGTTTTCACTATTTCAAAGGCTGGTACCATGGGATCTCTTGGGGAATCTGTGGGCAGATACCTAGTGGTGGCATTGCTGTGCGGAATGAGATTTGCAATGCCAATTTTCTTAGATCCTTCCAGATCCTAGATGCCTATAAAACAGGTTCCATCAGTTTATGCCCCCTTCCAAAATACAGAAGAATTTCCCTCCCCTACTCTTTCATCAGTACTGGACATAGAAGACTTTTCCATTTTGCCACTCTGACAGGTGAAAAAATGAAGATTCAGAGTCTGATTTGCCTTTCTTAACTGTTAGTTTCCTTGGATGATTCTTCATGTGTTAGTAGTCACTTCTGTTTTTTTCTGTGAATTATCTACTTGCAGCTTTTCTTTCCCCGCCGCCCACAATTTTCCTTTGGGTATTGGACTTTTTCTTATTGATTTGGAAGAGCTCATTATATGTTAAGGAAAGTGGTAACTGTCTATATTACACATGGTTTTCCCTGGTATTTCCTTTGTCTTTTGTCTGAGTTTTTGTGGTTATTGTTACTATTATTATTATTATTATTGTTGGCCATGAAGGAATTTCTTTGTAGGATGTTAAATATATCAGTCTTTTCCTTTAATACTTCTGGATTTGTGTCATGCTTTAAAAAGCCTTTCTTATTTTGAGATTTGAAAATATCCCCTATGTTTTCTTCTAGTTCTTGGATAAAGGCATGAGCTCCAGGACATGACCACCTGGGCTCAAATCCCAGCATTCCTGCTTCCTGGGTGACCTTGTGCCTCACTTGTCTACTCCGTAAAGTAGGGGTAAGGGCGCCTGCTTCATAGAGTCAGGCCAGGGGTGTGCTTCCCTCTCGGGTACCTCCTCGCATTCTCAACCCAAAGAAGGTGAGAGCCCCACCTTCTCCTCTGTGGGCGAGCCCCAGAGGAACTGTGAGCCCCTGGGATCCTGCGAGGGGCTAAACTGTGTCCCCTTCAAAATTCATATGTTGAAGTCCTAACCCCCAGGACCTCTGAATGTAACCATATTTGGAGGTAGACTCTTTAAAGAGGTAATTAAATTTAAATGAGGTCGTCAAGTGGTTCCTAATCTGATATGGCTGGTGTCCTTCTCAGAAGAGGAAATTTGGACACAGACACAGACAAAAGGGAGACAAGGTGAAGACACAAGGAGAAGACAGCCGTCTATAAGCCAAGGAGAGAGGCCTGGAGCAGATCCTTCCCTCACAGCCCTCAGAAGGAGCCAACCCTGCTGATACTTTGAGCAGGGACTTTTAGGCTCTTGAGCTGTCAGAAGACAGACTTATGCTGTTTGAGACCCCAGAGGTGTGTGGTGACGGCAGCCCCAGCCCGTGAATGCAGGGGCCATGAAAGGCATGCTCTGGGCAGCCCAGTTCAGGCCTCTGACTCTCTGGGCCACACGTGGGGGGGGGGGTCACCTGGGACTCTTTATTACCGCTTACCTGCTGCTAAAGACCAGGACCCAGATGTAGACAACTGTCCTCTCTGCTCTCTCGTCCCCCTACTGGATAATCTGAAAGACAGTATGTGAGGCTATGGATTTGGACTAAGATCAAAGCCAAAGGACAGGTGCTCTGGCATAGTGTGAAGGCCCGTCCTTCTCTGAGCAGGATGGGGACATCCACATGGACCTCCCAAAAGGCCCCACAGACCCCCAGAGGCCTGAGGACAGCTGCACAAAAACAGGCGTGCAGGTGCAGGAAGCTAGCAGCCCCTCGGGCCCCGTGCTGGGTGGACAGCGTGGAAGGGTGGACAGAGGTTCACATGGGGAAGGGGTAATGGGGAAGAGACAGCCTGGTCCCTGGCACTGAGATTTCCAGTCCTTCGGGCCTGCGGGCTCCTGTAGACGTTGGGTGTGTCCTGGGCTCCCCTTCCTCTGTCTCCCACCCTGACCCCAGACTGGGAGAGAACCAACTCCAGGGAAAGGCAGGGACTGGCAGGGGAATCTGGGAAGACTGGGTTGTGGCTTGGGGAATGGTGACTGGAGTCCCCATGCTGGAGGAGTGACAGACCAGAGCAGAGCACAGACCTGCTGGTCAAGGCAGGAGACAGCCCTGTGTGGGATGGTCATGGGCTTCCACAGCATGAGGGCCCTTCTCCTCTGAGACACCTGGACCTCAGCACAGGTAGGAATCCTCCCCTGGCCTCGAGGGCCTGCAGAGTGCCCGCCCGAATGCACCATTCCTATGATTTGGCCCTGAGGCCCAGGCAGGATGCTGTCCCCCACCCAGCTCTGCCCGCCGTGGAGGCCACATCTGCTAAGGAGCCAGCTGCCAACAAGTGGCTCCCAGCAGCTTCCCTGGCCTGGCCAGGTGTGTGTGGCCCGGGGCGGGCAGACAGCTGGACTGAGCGCCACTTGTAAAGGGTAATAACCCAGTGCAGCGGCGTAAACGCTTCTTCTCGGGAGGCAGACGTGATCTCATTAGCAATCATACAGTGGGTTGGGGGAGGGCTCCGTGCTCCCTGGGGCTGGGGGAGGTGCTCAAAGTCAGAGAAGAAACACCATCTGCTCCAGGTGCAAATGGGACCAACCTCCAAGTTTCAGGGAAGTGATGGAAAGGTTGGCGAGGAGACAGCCTGCTTCACAAGAAAGGAGGAGACTGGCTCCTCCCCAGCCATGCTTACTTCCACCTGTGTGCCAGCACTCAGACTGCGCCCCCACCAGCAATGCCCTCCTCTGCCAGGCAGAGCGCTCATCCAGGCCATCTCATCACCCTTTCTCTTTCCCCTGAGCTCCTGTGGGGCAGTCGCCTGCACCACTGGGGTGGGAAGGAAAGAACTGCCGATAACTCACGGCAGGGGGAAGCCTCCAAACTGGGTTTTGTGGTCTGTCCCAGGTTATACTGTGGCCAGCATCTGCTGCTTGGCTGAATTCTGCTCTCCTAATCTCTTTCCTTTATTCCTGGGTTTACTACCCTTTTTTTCTGAAGCATGGCCGTTTTTGAGAACCTGGTGGAAGCTATGGACCTCTTCCTACATATATATGCAAATGAAATGTTGTTTTCAGTATCTCTGGGTTCATGGCTTCTCTGAAGCCTACTTGTGGATCTTCCAAGCCAGTGGTTTCCATAGTGAACATCAGAATCGTGTGGGGCATGTCAGAAATGCAGACGTCCAGGTCCTAACTGCTCAGCTGGGGCATGAGTGAGGAATCTACACTTTGGCCCTGGTCCCAGGTTGTTTGGATGCAGGTTCTAGAACTGCAGTTTGAAAAATACTGCTGGGAGAGTCCGGGGACCCCAGGTGAGGACCTTGCTCCAAACCCATCTCCACTGGCTGCCGTTCCAGATGCACAGATCTTGACAACCCAAAGGAAGCTGCAAGCCCCCTGACAGAAGGGACAGCGTCTTAAATCTCTCTGCATCCAGCCCCAGTGCCCTGAGAGCGCATTGGTTAGGGTCTCATTGATTGTCAAAACTCCTTAAGGTTCCCCAAGGAGGATTCTGGGGAAATCTACAACTCATTCAATGTGGGGAGACTCTGTTTCTTCTTCTATCACCAATGGGGTCAAGAAACATTACCTAGTTGTGGTATGACAGGGTTTCATCCTCTGTCCTCCCTTCTTCTACCACTGGGGGCGCTGGGCCGCCACGGTCCATCTCCAGGTAGAAATTATGACCAGGGCTCCTGGCTTTCCCGCCCAGGATCCAGAGGCTACACAGCAAGCTGCCAGTTGGGAGAGTGTGTGTGGGCATTATTATGCCTCTGTATTAGCTAGTTTGAATTTGGAATTCTAATCTGTATTAGCTAGTTTGAATTTGGAATTCTAATCTGATTGACTAGGTAACTTTTACTCTAATTAGAACAGTAGAGTTTGTTCTTAATCTGCAACCATTTAATCTTCTGTCTCAGTTGTACAAAGGTCTTTATGAATATGTAGATTGGGAAGGGAATAAAAGACTACGTGACCTTGAAGAAACACATATAAAATAGGTGTACACTCTCCCAGCCTCCTGTTTCCTTTTATTATGCAGATGCAAAAACCAGTCCGGCTCCAAATCAGGCTATTGGAGTTATCGGCAATCTTGCCACCAATTAGGATACAGCATTCTGATGAGCCAAAGATGTTTAATAATTAGTATAGTATTTACAATGCGAGCTGCTCGCTGTGAATTTGCATGTAAATAAAAATGTGGTTATCAAAACCAGCCAGAAACAGCCCACTGATGAAAAATCTCAAAAGGGTTCCACGTGAAAAAGGAAGGTGCCTGTGAAGGGAAAGGTTAAGTGTTCCCAGTGTGAACTTGAGTCCTTTATGAAGAACACTCATTTTAGGGGCAAATGGCCCTCTGAATAGACCTCACGTCTTCCTGTTTAGAAATACTGGTCAGCTGGTTAGGATCCTGGCTCTGCCACCAAGCAGCTGGGACCTCCTGGGGTCTCAATCTCCTCATCTATAAAATGGGGGGAAATCCCACCTTCCCCAGAGGCCTGTGAGGCTTAGGTTAAATCAGACTGAACACGGAGCTCCTGGTACCCAAACTGCACATAAAATGTTCATTTAAAAATTTCCTTTCTTCCCTCTGACAACCTACATGGAAGACTAGGGAAAAAATCTTTTCTTAGCAGCAAAATTGACCCACAGGGAGAAATCTGTTCTTGTCTCCAAGGAGAGTAGGGGAAGTGGCAAAGCTCCTTAGCACACCGCTGGC
The DNA here is from genome assembly GCF_009834535.1 of Camelus ferus. Classification (NCBI taxonomy): domain Eukaryota; kingdom Metazoa; phylum Chordata; class Mammalia; order Artiodactyla; family Camelidae; genus Camelus; species Camelus ferus. The sequence continues at coordinate 20,849,634 of NC_045722.1, read as the reverse complement.
TTGTGTTGCACCAAGTGGGGTGCATAAGTCGGAGCTAGTGGTTCACTGGGTTGGAAACTGGTGTGCTGACAGCCCCCTTTTCACTCCTGGAGCACCCCAGTTTGAACCATATACAGTCACTGTGTTGGGGCTGAGTTGCTCAGGACACCTGAGAGTCCTTAAAGCCTGTCTGGGAGAGAAGGACAGGATAAGAGAGGCTGCTGATGGGGAGAGAAGGGGAAATGGTTCCTGAGGTACCAGGTTACGTTTCTGCTGAATGATGGGTGGCGATCTCCCTGAACCCCTTCAAAGTCTTCAGTAGGTTACCCTTCTTTTATTAACCTGCTGTGGATAAGAGGATGGCTGAGGATGGCCCCAGGGAGGGGATGTGGATGGAAGATGAGGGAGCCCACCCCTTTGGTTACACCTGCACCTCATGTTCAGTTAGTACCCCCAGTGATGGCTGTTCTGGGCGTTAACATGCAGTCATCCTTCCAAACCACGACCCAGTAACCACTGCTGGTTCTCCCACTGTTGGCCGCCCCAGCCCTTTTCCAGGGCCCCTCCTGGGTACCCAACATCTGAAAGATTAACATCTGCCATTCCTAGGGGGTGGGCTCCAGGATCCAACACCAGCCCACCTCTGCCATGTCTTCTGATTGGGTGATGCCCCTCCAGCCCCCAGGTGATATCACATCTCTTATTGCCTACGTCTGCACCAAGCTCAAGATTCATCTTTAAAGTAAAATTTCTGATGACATCTGTCTTGGAGGAGATTCAGCCTCATTTTCCTCCAAGAAAGAACCAGATGCACTCTCTTCCAACTTGATCCAGTAAATATTTAAGCAAACATCATGAAGGGGAGACTTAGCCACCAAAGGACCCGCCATCCTGCTTCTGATTTCAGGCACCTGGGTTACTGGAGCCTGTGGGATGAAGGCACTGCCTGTGGAGGAGAATGTTTTCCTGGCTAGCATGGGGCGTGATTTTTGGCTCCTGGCCTTTGACATAGTTTATGAATCCTTTCCACGCCAGGAGCCTGGGAGGAAGGGCATGTGTGATGAAGCTGGGGTGGGGGGTGGTTTGTTCCTCCACTTGCCATTTTTGGCAGAAGAGGGGACACATAACTCTTAGGGATTTTCATCTTTACATGTGAGAGCTGAGCCATTTTAATAGTTAATCAGCAGATTCAGATGACATATTTCACATTCCTTTTTGTATTCAAACACCAGTGAGAGAACTCCTGGCAAAAAGATCAACGCCATAGATGCTTGAGTGATGGAAAAAATAGTGACACAGTTTTTCCATTGCAAATCAAAAAGATATGATCTTATGTTAGTACAGGGAAATGTTTTTGAGCAGTGATATTAAGGGGGGGTGCAAACCAAAAGTTGGCATGTATACACTGATTAAAAGTGGGTAGAAACGGCTCTAAGTACATCAACAAGGATCAGACAGAATCTCAAATTTATGCCACTGGCTGGACTCTCTTCTGAATGCAAAGTTAAGTTTTAAATTGCTCTTGTGAATATTAATTAGTGATCTGGACCCATAGTTCCAGGAAGAGGGTGGCATTCTCAAGGGCTATCCAAGTGTTTCATGGACTTCTGTTGCCAGACTCTCTCCCAGGACAGACACAGAGGCCACCTTCCCTCCTGTCTTCAGTGAGCCATCTGAAAGTGACCACAGATGATGTGAGTTTGGAATGCTCTCCAAGATAGGAGGGTGAGAGAACGAAGCAGAACAGGGCACGATGTAAGCTACAACCAGTGCACAGACACACCCAAGTGGAGGGGACAAATATGCCCAAGGGTACACAACCTGTGCCCTCGACCTGGACAAAAGGCACCAGCCTTCATGTTGACCTCCAGGGAGTAAACAAAGGGCTTGGATCCAGATAGGGTGGGAGTGAGGCTTCACCCAAATCTACTTTGTACAGCTTGAGAAAAAAAACACATGCCAGCATTTCTGATCCCCAAAACGAACTTATTATTTTAAATATTTAAATGGGCCTTGTCAGTGTACACAGCCAGACTCCAAACACGATGCCCTTAGAACGTTTACACCTCATCCACCTGCCTTGGGTTCCCAGCCTGATTCCTTTCCACACCACTCCCCCCACCCTCACCCCCACCCCAGCCACCGCAGTAATGGCAGCTCCATCCATCCATGCTTCATTGCACGGGCAGACAGTGTCTCAAAAGATTTGTCCCTGAACTTTTCCTTTTCGCAAGTCCTCACACCCAACCTTTTTCCCAGTGGTTGGTCAGAGGCTGCCGCCCCCTCATTGCTTTTAGAAGAAGGAAAGTGACAGTGGGAATGAAAAAAGCAAGATACAGGCAACTGGCTTTAAAAAAAAATCCAAGATCGCTTTTTGCAATCAAAAAGGAAGCCCAAGATAAGCACAGAGTTTGTGTTTTAATACTTGCATAGAGGGGAGACAGAACATCCCCTTCCCCTAAAGAGAAGGGGCATGTGGGCTGGGGGAGAGGGTGGAGCAGGCTGCAGGAGGTTTCGGGGTGGCTGGGGACAGGGGACCAAGAATGGAGAAGAAGCAGGGGATCTGAGGTAGGGTCACTGGATAAAATATAGGAAGCTGGTTAAAACTGAATTTCAGATAGACGATGAATACTTAAGTACAAGTATGTTTCAAATGTTGCATGGTGTTGCTGCAGACAAGGAAGCCTCCACACAGGTTGTGTGGGACTAGACCAAGGTGGTCCTCCACCTCCCAGCTGCAATGATGTTCTAGACCCTTGTTCATAGGAGGTGGACTTCCCTGGCATTAGAAACCACCATCCCAATGTCCTCATTTTGCTCAAGGAAACAAAACCCCAAGTCAACATGCCACCTGCAGGACAGATGCTGCCTGACATATCCCTTAGGGGCCTGCTTCCAAATTGGGTCTCAAGAAAGCAGAGAAATGGAGGAAGAACCAAGCCTGGGACTGGGCACCAGGATGACTCCATTTTACCCATGAGTAAAAGGAGCCATTGAGACGTTAAGTACCCTGCCTCCTGCCTAAGGTCACCCGGGAGCCACGAGTTGCACAGAGGCAGTCTGACTCCAGGTCTTGGGTGCTGAGTAACTCTTTGCTCTTCCGTCTTTCTGGATGATCCCAATGGCCCCCATGTGATGCCGCAGTGCATGGCTGACTGCTCTGGTCTCCCAGCTGCCCCGGATGCGATTCCCCGCAGCAGTGTTGTGGAGAAACCTTTCCCTCCCCATGCCCAGCTGTCCCAAGTGGCGGGACAAAGCTGTGCACCCTTCCACTTTCTCAGGTCTGGAAGGAGCCTTCTGAACCAAGCAGATATGGCTGTATGGCAGGAAAGACAGAGGGATTCAGAATAAGAGCAAGCTATAAAGATGCATTGCTGAGATGCTGTGCAAGTGATGGAAAAATCCACTTGGAGCAGACTTCAGGGAAAAAAAAGGGAAAATTTATTTCCATAATACATTTCTATGCACTGGGGACTATTTCAACTTCTCTTTTATAGATGAGAAAATTGAGGCAGAATGTGGTTGAAATGCTTGCCCAAGCTCACCAGCAGATGGAAGAGCTGGGGTAGAACCCAGCCGGCTTGGCGCTCTGCTCACCGGCCGGCAGCCATGCCACCACCTGGGAGCCTGTCAGAAATGCAGAGCTTCGGGCCCCTCCTTGACTCCTTGATCACCTTCTGCTTCTAACAAAGTCCCAGGTGGTTTGCCTGCACATTTCAGTTTGAGAAGTGCGCCCCAGAGAACTGTCATAGGTTCCGTCTGGGTTTATTGGATCATTTAGCCAATGTCAGGAGCACAGCTGGCAGGAAGTCTTTGTGCTTAATGCTGTATTTGCTGTATTTCCTACCGAGAACAATGTCTGGCATGTATAGTAGACACTCAGTAAATGTTTCCTGAGTGAATGAATGAATGAATGAATGAGCTGAATTTGGATACGTCAGGTTTAGGTTCCAGGCTTAGAGCTACCTCTAAGACCTTCCCCTGTATTGCCACGGGGTTTCTGCCATGGCTGGGACCCCTCCTTCCCCGGCCATCTTGTTGGGATGGGGGTGGAAGGTGCCCCCAGTGTGACAATTACACATCATTTGGGATTATCTACTTCCATCACCAGCAGGGATCATCAGCAGTGACAACACCAGCCCAGTGTTGGTTGGAATCACAAAAAATCCCCCAAATCTCCCAGAAAGCAGCCTCTCTCCCACCACATTCCTCATTTCTTCCATCTGTTCATCAAACCTTCCCCACCTCGGGCACCCGGGCTGTGGTCCCGCCGCTCGCATACCTCATCTCTTTCCCAGACCTGGGAGTTATTTCAGCAACGTTTCTCCAGCGTCTGCGAAGGGCTTTATTTTTGTTCGGTGAAAAGTCTTCAAAGCGCTCTCTCTGAGCTTTGAGTTTGGCGTGGACGATGTGAAACGTTTAATGGGAATTGTTATATTTTTTTTTCAAGGAGGAATTATTCTCAGCAAAGTCTGGGATTGGCCCGAAGGAGACAGCCAGACATCTCCAGGTAGAACGAGCTTCCTGCTGTTCGTGGGTAAATCAAAGAGAACTGGGCAGCTCCTGCCCCCGACAAGCCTGGCCTGACCCCAGCCTTTCATGCATGGCAGCCACAGGGAGGAGAGAAAGCACAAAATCAGAACAAACCCCCCCAAAGTAAAGGCTTAAAATGAAACCATTTCACAGGGACAATACTCTGTTCTTCTTTAAACTCTACCCAAGAACAAATGGAAGTCTTTTTTCAGTGGAAAGACTGGATTTGAGCTTTCATCCTCAGAGGCCTTTATTTTGGGTACCTCCCACCACTTACCTCCTTTTTTTATTTCAGAACTTCTTAGAGGCTGAGGTGGGGGCGGGGGAGGTGGACAGGAGCCTGCAACCCGCCCCAGGTGGGGACCCATGGCCTGGGTCTGGGGACACTTGGTTTTGGGCCAGCTCAGGTCTGGGGGGATAATGACGGGTCTGCCTTTATAGCTGGGCAGTCGGGAGTAAGTCCAGGGAGATAATAGTGTGGAGACCCTCTCCATCCCCAGAGCGGGGAGCCACCCTGCCATCTACTTTGCAATGTATGTTCACAGGGAGGGTCATCACACAGCTGGCGCAGCTGGGTGGAAATCTGGATGGTAAAGTAAAAAGCTGTCATGCAGCGACTCTGGGTCCCTGCACAGCGTGTGGAGCAGATGCAGCAGGAGGGTGGCAGTGAAGGCTATATCAGCTCCTCAGCCCTTCCTGGCGACCCAGAGGCCCAGGATGACTCAGGGAGAGGCTCGGGGGTTCAGGGTCAGATGATGCTGGTCACCCCAGCCACTGGAAAGCGCTCACACTCAGCTAAATGTGTTCTGAGAGGCGACAGGAAGCCAAGTCCAGGTTTCTGGTACAATGTTGCTGTGTCCTTGGGAACAAGCCTTTGTAACCAAGGATGGATGGACAGACCATTGTGGCCCCTGGCCTCCGGGACCCAGTGCTCAGCCCACTCCTCATCCAGGCCTCCTCACCTCCTGACTCCAGACCTTGGGAAACCTTCCCTGCAGAAAGTCATCGCAGCTGGAGGAGGCGGGCAAGCCCCGGCGTGGTGAGAGCCCGGCCTCCAGGCTGGCTGCGTCCTGCTCCACCAGCATGGAGCAGATGCCACGGGGGACAGGAGGCAGAACGTGTGATCAGAGTGGGTACATCCGGAGGGGCCCGGGCACCAGCGACCAGAGGTGGTGCACAGAGGGGTGCAGGGGAAGGGGCCACCCTGATGGCTCTGTGGGGTCTCTGCCCCTGAGGACACTTGCCTGCCGTTGTGCTGATCTCGTCTCCCTCCCTGGTCATCCTGGTCCGGGGCCCAGGGGCTCCCCAGGCAGCAATGGAGCTGAACTCTTCCTCCAGCTCTGTTTCCTGAGATGCTCCCCTCCCATGGACCATGGTCTCACCTTGCTGCCTGATATCCCGGCCCCACTCCAGATGGGTCCAAAGCAGAACCCTGGCACGGGCTGGGCACATGAGGTGGGCAACACCGAGAAACCAGTGGGTGTTGTCTCAGAACCAGGCAGTCAGCCACCCTGAGAAGATGCAGAGAAGGCAGATGTAGGGAGGGGCCGGGGCCAGAGGGTTGGGGAGCCTAGCTGGTGGGCAGCAAGGAGGGCCAGAGCCCTTTGGCTAAGAACTGGCTCGGCCCCACAGGGCTCCCGGACTCACCACTCCTGCCTGCGTGTGGACCTCACTCTCCTGCTGCCGGTAACCCTTCCCAGGAGCAGAGGGCAGGGGAGACTTGAGAGGCAGACTGCTCTCAGCCTCCAGCCCCACTGCCCCAGCCCAGTGCCAAGTGTAAGATACCAGGAAAGGACTCTGTTCACATGAACCCACACTGCAGGCAGAGAGGGTGCCTGGGTTGGCAGAACCACAGAACCACACTGGGGAGGCAGAAGGCAGTCCCCAAAGACAGGGGAGCTGAGCTGGCCTAAAAACCAGTGTCCCCACGCAGCCTATGACTTGACAACCTCCATGAAAGAGGCCCCAGTATGCAGTCCCGACAATCAAGGCCACCAGCACAGCCCCTCTCCCCACTCCCCGGGGCCCAGTGCAGCGCTGCCCACTTGTCACTGAGAAAATGCTAATGGGCCTTGGCAGGAGGGAGAGCATGGGGCCACAGAGGTCAGGCTGGGGGTCACTGAGACCTTCTGCTACTATCTTCCTGTTTTACACCCAAGGAAAGGGGGACCCAGAGAAGTTATACGTCTCCCCAAGGTCACACTCAAATTGGTCTCAGAGGCTCATCCTGCTGCAGCTCAACGTGGCCGAGGGTCTGCGGGGCCCTCCCTGTGCGTGGCAGAGGGAGTCTGCAAAGTGAAGGGGTGTCGGAATTGGGCCCTCCTCGTGGGAGGGGCACCGGTGCTGGGGGCTCTTGGCAGGCAGCATCCTGTGGCGGGGGGCACAGGGAGGGGGTGCTCCCAGAAGCAGTGGGCCTTGCCTGGGATGTGAAGGATGGGTCGGGTTTTATCAGCTTGAGATGGCAGAGGGGTCCCAGATAGGGGCAGACCCACAGAAAGTGAGGGCAGCCTGAGCTGCCTGTGATTAACCCCTACTGGCCCCAACCAGTTCCCTTTTTTCAGAAGCACTGGTCATGGGTGAAATCAAAGCTGCTGTCGTTTCCTGTCTGGCTCCCCCGTCGGCAGGACTCTAAGTCCCAGGAGGGCAGCATCTGGGCCTCCCAGGGCCTGGTCCCCAGTGCCCAGTGTGCGGTGCCTGCCCACAGCGGATGGAGCAAAGCTGAATCGAAAAAGCACCAGAAGAGGTGTGGGGGGTGTCACTTGTCACACTTTAAGTGGCCCAGAGGTGCTTCTGTGTCCTGATGCTCCTTGCAGATCTCAGTGCCAAGCCTTGCTTGCCCTCCAACCTCTGCATGTTTCTGGGGGAGTTAAAACCCTGACACTCAGCTTCCTCGTCCTCTTTCAGGCAATAGAGATGAGCAGGCCCTGGTCGTCTGCATGTGGAGACTGGACGTGGGCTTCCTTCTTGGAGGCCACGATGCGGAGGACGACCGGAACGGAGCGTACTTCTCCCCGAGACGTTCTGGGCTCACCACTAATCTGTAAAACGAGACAATGCGGGGTCATGCATTTCCCTTCTCTCTCTTTTTAAAGCAGCGAGAGCACAGTGACTTCTCATTCAGAATTCCAATATGTAAAACAGACAAGGGCAGAGCTGCCTGGTTGAAGTTGGGGTGTGCGGGACGGGGACTGGGCCTCCACTTTACCCTGGTGGCCGTGCCCACAGCCCTCCGTGGAGCCCCAGGGTGCCAGGACCCCAGTTTAAATATCACTGTGAAGGGCTAGACCTCTCTGGAACAAATTCAGATGTGCCAACGGAGCTTTCAGCAGGAAGCCTGACCCTCGAGCTGCCAGGAAGCCTTGTACAGGCCTCTGCAGGCAACCAGGGCAGCGTCCCTTGGGTGTCATCCACAGAGGGTAGGGCAGTAAGGGGTCCAGCATAGCGGGGACAAAGGCCCAGCAGGCCTGGGCCAACCTGAGGAGGGCTGGGTCCAGCCGTGAGGAGGTGCCTGGGCTCCTGGCTTCACACGTTCTCTGCATCCCTGTCACTGGGTCTCGCCCCGTCATCCCCCCACACATAGGTGGCTGCTGTCTTAATGCCGCCTTCCCCCACCCCACCACACGTCCCGTGGCTGGCACACCCTGCAATTACGGCTGCCTTCCCCTGGCTCTTCATCCTGCCTGGCTCGCCTCCCCACTCTCGGCAGCTAATTGCTGGGTTTGCCCTTCACCATTTCCGCACAGCAACGCTAAGTCCCGTCCCCCTCGGCCGCGTGTGCACACGCGGTCTGTTTCAGTAGCTGCAGAGAAGAAAAGAAACCAAGATGGTTTCAGCAAAGCATTTCCCTTAGACTGGGAGGAGGGAGCATTTGTGGGCAGGCTAGCAGCACTTCTCAAACTGGAACTGGTACTTGTGTGACCTGGGGATTTTGTTAAAATGTGGACTTTGGATACCTGACAAGCTGCCGGCTGATGGTCTGCAGGCCTGGGTGTGAGGACCAAGGTGCCAGGAAGAGCACAGTGGGAGGCGGGAAGCTAGGACCCAGCAGGTGCTTGGAGCAGATCCCCCCCCCCACCAGGCTGGGGGTCCGGGCCTCCGGGGTTTCAGTAAGGACCAGGAAGGGGGTGCCCTTGATTCTAGCCCAGGGCAGGTGCTGCCAGGAGGGTTCCTAGGAGTGATGGGGTCCCCAAGGTCCTCCCCTCCCTGCTGAGAAAGTATCAACCTCTTCTGAGAAACAGGTCCTTTTGACAAATGTTTCCAGAAATATTTACTAAGTGTCTAAGGTGTTCCAGGCACAGGTTAAGTTCTGAGGATGTAAAGTAAACAGAAGAGACCATGTGACTCTCTCGTGTTGCTTCTGTCCTCTTGTGAGTAGGAGACATGCTAAATAAGATAAATAAGTAAAATACGACATGCGCTTCTGGCAATAAATGTATAAGCAAAACAAAGCAGAGAGAGAGCGCGTGGATCCAGGCAGGTGCAGGGGTTGGGGGTGGTACCTTCAACCAGGCTGGCCACGAGGCTGTCCAGGGACCCCGGGTGGACTTTTAGAAGATGTATTGTTTGTGAGAGCCAAAGATATTAGTTCCTGAAAAAATTGAAAAGAGTAATTTCTGAGTGTCTTCTAAGAACATGAACCCTCTGGGACAGAGCTCCTTCTTCCCATGCTCAGCCACCGGGGTCTGCATGGCAATCACGGTGGGGTGCGGTGGAGCGGGCAGTGGCCAGGCTGTCCCAGGGCTGGCTGACTGGGCATCGGGATGCTGGCAGGGGCAGGGATAGGGGACCAGCTATGGGCTGGGTGCTTTGAATCTGCGTGTTATTTAGTGCCCTCCACATTCTGGGGAGGCCTGTCCCCTTAGCAATGGGGTGCCTTCCTGGTTCTCCACCTGCTCTAGGGGAAGGATGGAGGAGCAGCCGCACATGGCCACCTGCCCCCAGTTCTGTGGAGTCCCTGCCGTGGGAGACGTTACCAAGAACCCTCCCAGAGCCCACCTAGGAGCCAGGCGGAGCCCAGCATGTGCTGCTCACGAAGAAGAGGGAGACTGAGCCACAACAGTGCTATTTTCCAAACTTTCCATTTCAGCTGGAGTCCTAGGGGATAAATCTGGCCATCTTGTAGCAAAGGAGCCTACTCCCCAGCCATGCTGTTCCACAAGGTGGGGGCCTCCCCTCCTACAGGCCCTGCCCTGCGTGCGGCCTCTGCCCCCAGCCAGGTCTAAGCCAGGACGGAGGTGGGATGGGAGTGAGAGGAACCGAAGCAGGAAGCTGCAGAAATAGCTTCCGGGGGTGGAGGGCGTGGTCTCCTGCAGCCGAGCAACCACGCTGGGTGCTGGGTGGCGTTTCTCCACCCTCAGGGCCCAGGGGATTTCTCAGACACAGGGCTGCACCCAGTGATGCCTTACCCGTCCTGCCAGCTCTGTTTCCTCTCGCTGTTCTCCACTTAACAGCAGGGAGGGGACAGCAAGGTCCTGCTGTCCGTGGGCCTTTGAGAAGGGGAAACTAACCAGAGTGTCCCTGTGCCTGTCACATGTCCCCCTGGGCTCCCCAGCCAGTGTCCAGGCTCTGTCTGATCACCTCCCACCCCCAACCTATGGGGCATAAGCCAGCTGCAGGCATGAGTGTGGCTGAGGTGACCTCTGTCTCTGGTGTCCCTTCTGTGTCTTGATGGTATTTTCATGGCCTGGGCTCACCCACGAGGGGCCATCCCTACCTACACAGGACTCCCTATGAACTGAGGCTGCAGGAGGTGCTGGGGGCCCAACCCTGGGTGGCCTGGAGGAGGAGGACCCCGCGGTGGACAGGGCGGCAGTCAGTGGGGCTGGGGGCTGGGCAGCCTTGGAGGAGCCGGGACCACAGTGAGTGCGGAGCTGGCAGAGGCAAAGCCTGGGAATCCGCCAAGGAGCAGCCAGCCTGGGGTTGAGGGACGGTGGGGGTGTTCCACTCTCAGCACCCCAATCTGTAGCTGGGCTCCTTCCTGCAGGTGGGGGGTTAGCAGGGCGTGTCAGACACCTGTGCCCCCCCACCTTCTTCAACCTCTGCCAGGCAGCCACCACTTACCTGGCACCCTCCCAGTTACAACCCCCAGTCCACTTCCAAGGGAAGAGACCCTGGAAGGGCCCTCCCTCAGTGATGGCCCACCCTGCGCCAAACCAGTGCTGCCAGAATCCTTGCTTGTGTCCTGTTATTAGCCAATAGAGTGACTCTAGGGGAAAGAGAGGCGGACCCCGAGGAGCTGGGCAGGGCCCCATCCCCACCACACTGTCCTGGGCAGAGCGCCACTCACCTCCATGGGTCCTGAGGACGGGTCCAGGGCCTCCCATGGCTGCTTCTCTTCCTCATACCCACCAGGCCACAGACCCTCTCCCTGATGTCTTCCAGGAGGGCTGGACCCTCCCAGTTTGTCACCCCGCTTGAGCCAGGCTACTGGAGGGCCTGAACTTCTGTCCCTAGCACTAGCTGGGGGTGTCACCCAGTGGGTGTTTACTACACTCCCAGGGAGCCGCTGTTTGGGGTCAGGTCAGTTCTGGGATTCGGTGTGGGCTATAGGTGTGGTCATTGGAGAAAAGTCTAGATCTCAGTCTGGTCCCGTGCCTCCTCAGGTGGGCCAACAGGTCTTCCTACCCATGCCCTGTCACCTGCAGCCACAGCCTGCCCTTGGTGGCCCCTGTGCACCCCCAGGTGAGGTCCTGAAACCCACAGGAAGGCCAGCCCAGCAGGTCTCCACGGTGTGGTTTCCCGTCAGGGAACGAGATGAGGGGCTGTGACAATAAAGGCTGAGGGCAAACTGGCCCAGGGCATGAAAAACAGGAAACAGCGGTGCCCCCAGTAAGGGGGGGGGGCGTCTTCGGCTGAGCAGTCGGATGCCCAGGCAGCACAGGGGCGGGGACGGTGCTAAGCTCCAAAGCCACCAGCTACGTGACCTCGGTTACGTTACTTACCCTTTGTGCCTCGACATCCTCATTTGAAAAAACAGAAATGGGTAAGAATTGCACCTGTGTGGGAGGCTGGCTGAAGAGGGCAGGTGCTTCTGCAGGCTGGTCGCTGAGGGAGTGTCATTTGGTACTTGTCGTTGCCAGGGGACGGGGATATGGGAGCAATTGAGACTCGGGCAAGGTGATGTGTCCAAGGTCACACAGCCAGCAGGGAGCTGGTCACACTGCCGAGAGCCTGCAGGAAATAGACGGGGACAAAGCAGCGCTGGTTTCCAGCCTCTCTCCAGAGGAGAGTGGCTGAGGCTGACCTCACCGCGCGGAAATCGATAGCAGGAGGCTGTTAAAAACCACGTCCCCACCGAGCCCGCCGCTGGCCGTTCCGAGGCCTGCCCAGCCCCAGGGCACTTAAGGCCCGTCCACACCGTGTGCGTGCGGCTCGCGTAAGGGGCTCGGACAGATGAGGAGACAGGGCTGGGCCTGCAAGGTTATGCACGGGCCTCTCCGCTCCCTGTGTCACACGTGCCCTCCTGGGGAGACAGACTTCTCCCCGCCTGCTTCACTTCCAGAGGAGACCATCAGCTCACAGCAAAAAAATAAGGCAAGTGTGAAAACAGCTTTTTATGCCAACTGGGGCCCACACATCCAGGAGAAGCCTTCCCTGGAGGCCACTTGCTCACTACAATTCCTCAGCCTGGCTGGAAATCATAGCCCTGTGAAGTGAACTGTTACAGCTGGGGCTGGCTCCCACAGTGAGAGGCTGTCGGGGAGCTTTCCAAGTTGGGGGCCAGGCCATCCACAGTGTTGCTGAAAGAATTGGCCAGAAAGCCTAGGTCACACATATTGAGGCCCTGAGAACCAGCATGTCCTGGATGAGGCTGGAAGGAAAAGCAAGTGATTTTTCTAGGATTACTGAGAGTACTTGGTGGCCAAAACCAACAAGGCTTTCCTTCTTGCTCATGGCACATGCGCATCACGTGGGCAGAGAGCTGAGCGTCGTTGTCTCCCCAGGTCCAGGTGGATGGGGCAGCCACCTTCTTGAACTTGCCAGCTTCTGTTTCAGGGAGATCTCTGGAAGGCCTCACACCAGCACCCGGATGCTCCAGCCTGAAAGTGTCACTTCTGCTCACTGGGCAGAACTAATTCCATGGCCCTGCCTGAAGGCTAGGGGCCGGGAAGGGAGTCCCACTGGGTGTCCAATTACTGGAGGGTCAACATCACTGATAACCACCACTGGCCTGCTCTGGAAACCCCGTCCTCACTGGCTTAAACCCCTCCTGCCACCAAAGCCATGAGACAGCCACAACCTGATATGTTTACGGAGCTCAGGGGCAGGCCTGCTCCAAGCCCCCTGGCTGGGCCACCACTGTGAATTTCATGTTTCAGACATTCACTTTTGAGCTTCTGAGCATGAACTCAGGTTTCCAGGGATGAATGCACTTTCTTATTCTTTAAATAATATATATATATGCATGTATAAAAATTATACATGCATATATATAATGTATACATACGTTATACACACACACACACACACACACACACACAGTATAGTTCTCCAAAGACCTGAAATTATACACATATATGTATGAAATAGTCCTTTCCTCAAAGGACAGCTGCAGAGATGATTATACACATATACATACGTGCTGTGTGAGACCTTCCGGAGGCTTTCCTTGGAGGCTGGCTTGCAGCTCTTGAGTGAGAAAACCTGGGTCCCAAGTACCTTCACCAATGAAGCCCATGAGACCTAAGGACAGGCAGTTTATCGCAAAGTTGCCCTGGGAACCATCTTGCTTCACTTTACGCCTCAACAGGCAGATGATCAGAGAACAAAGTCGGGTCCCAGGAGGTGAAAGATGTCTGGCGCCAGCAGCTAGAACAGGGAGGTACGGACGGCCATTCCATTTTGGGGGATTTGGGCCGCTGCAAAGTGACATCTGAGGCTTTGTTCTCCAGCCACCTTTCACATCAGGTCCCCCTGAGATTGCTACGCCCGGCTCAGCCTCACCTGGAACCACCCTGCCCCAGACCACACGTTACTTCCTGGCCCTGTGAGTGTTCACTTTAATCAACTTACTTTCCTGCCACTCACAGCCCAGAGAACCCAAAGAGTCATACCGGGGTTGGGGGGACAGGTGAAGCAGCCAACAAGACCCTCTCCCCAGCCATCTCCAACTCAAGGGGACACTTTCAGTTGGTTTTCTGCCTAAGGGCGTCTTTACACATCCACACCCATTCACCCGCGTATCCATCCATCCAACCACCAACCTACCCACTCATCCATCCATCTACCTATCCATCCAGCCTTTCAGTCAAAAAACATGTTGACTACAGTTCAGATGTGCCAGACTACAATTCAGACCTGTTGACTCCTCATTTAAAATGCAATTTCCAGGCTCTTGTCACCTTCCATATGGCCAGTCCAGCTGCTCTGATTTGAGACCCTTTCCTCCACCACCTCCCCAGGCTACTCCAGACAGAACACGTGCAGAGGGCCACTTCCCAGGTCAAACCCCACTGTGGTGTCGTTATCCCTCCCTCAGACCACACTCCTTAGCCTCTACCACAGCCCAGCCTGATCTGCTGCAGGATGGGACCCTCTGGCACATCTGCTCTGTTCACAGTGGGGTCCTGCCCCTGCTGTCCCCTCAGTTGCACCTGCTGCTCCTTGGGGCCCTGTGACAAGGACCCTCCCCAAAGAGTCCTTAAGAAGGGTGGTTATGATTATGCTTGCATAATTATTGGCTGGCTTCAATGGCTCAAGAGGGGTCTTACCTGGGCCACTTTGTCTCCAAAACTCAGTGATAAACTCCTCTCAAAAAGAAGGAGGCCACTCACCGTCATAAAAGAGATGATGACTTCAAAACAGCTAGCTTCTGATTCCACAATGACGTGACCTCACACAAGCATCCCTTTCCTCATCTGGAAAATGGGACACTTCGTAGACCCTGTGCACACAGAGGTGGCCTATGAGGATCAAAAGAATGGATCTCAAACTGCAAATGCTTTTCAGATGCCAGTGCTGTGACCAAAAGTCTCTTCCATCTGCTGTTTCATGGGAACAGCCCTGGGCATACATTAGGTGCTTAATCAGTGCAGGTGACCATGAAGCAGGGCTGTGACAAGTCATATTCCGCTGAGGTGTAAAAGGCTGCACTGGGGGAAAGGCCAAGGGAGTGGCAGAGACAGAACAGCTGGTCCTGCTCCCGGGGGACTTGGCTCCAAACCAGAGCCCCTTCTTTGCCTGCTCCTTAGTGAGGAGGCCGGAAGCACCAGGAGGTATAGCCTACACTCCCCACCTGAGGACCCTTCCCAGAGGACAGGAGGCCAGCGGGGCTCTGGTGGGTCCTGAAAGCGGTGCTCAGCCTCCCAATGGCTGTGATGCGCTGGGGCTGTCTTGGTGTGAAATAATCAGACAAGCAGCCTGAGCTGGACTGGACTGGGCCCCTGACAGCCCACACCTGGAGCCGTGGCTGTTCACCTGGTTCCTGAGGGAATGTGGGGCTACTGAATGGCTTTCATTTGTTGACCACTGACCATGAGCTAACTTCTTCCAAGGGAGGTGGAGAGGATGAGGGGCTGAGAACCTCCAGTGGATGGCTTCCCCCCCCCTCAAAGTACTTGGGGGATGCAGGTGTCAAGAAGATGGCTTAGGGGGAAGGGTAGAGCTCAGTGGTAGAGCACATGCTTAGCATGCCTGAGGGCTTGGGTTTAATTCCCAAAACCTCCATTAAAAGAAATGCATACATAAATAAACCAAATAACCCGCGCCCCCCCCCCCCAAAAAAAGATGGTTTAGAGACAGCCCAAGTGACGAGCTGCGCTGTCTTGGATGATGGATGGAGACCTGGGAACGGAGCAGCAGTGGGGCCTGGGTCCTCTGTTTTCATGCTGAGGCCGCGCAGATCTGAAAGGCTTCCAGATCTGAAAGTGCTTCCGTGGGCCTTGCAGCATTAACCTCAGGCCCAGAAACCTCCTTCCTCCTGGGGGGCAGGTGGCATTCTCCCTGCCGGAGAGGGGCCGCCACCTACTCCTCTGACTTGGCGAAGGCAGAGTGAGGCCTAGGCTGGGGGCCAGACCATTGTGCCAGTTTGGCACTGAGCCTGAGCTACAAAAAACAGAGCTCCGTTGAAGGTGGGGAGGGCACCGCTAAAGCATTCTGGGCCCAAAAGGAGGCAAGGGAGCCACCGCCCTCCAGCCTGGCCCACACTGTCCAGTCAAGGCCTCATTGTGGGCGTCGGTGACTCACAGGAGGTTCTGGTTTCTGTCGGATTCTTGAGGCTCAGGCAACCTGATGCTGAAACAATGACAAACCTTAGAACAATCCTTCCTGCTCCCCCTGGAGAAGTGTTTCAGGCCTGGCCAGAAAGGCAGCAGAATGGAAAAAGACTTTGGGAGGGAAAGGTAAGGCACTGGGCCTCCCGTGGTTGGGAGCAGGTGACTGCTCAGGCTGGAGAGCCAGCTTCATGGCCTGGGGACACAGGTGGGTGGCAGTGACCCCGCAGATCAGCCTGGGCCCCGAGCTGCTGAGTCTGAGCAGATGGCAGCCCAGCCTGGCTGGGACACCTCAGGACAGGGCCTGGCCTCTCAGCTGGAGCCCACTCTGTGCGTTCAAGTCCGATTTGCCTCGAGCCCCACCTTGTGTGTGGGTTCAGGGAGTGGGAGTGGAGTGGAAGTGGCAGGAAGGAAGGCAGGTCGCACCCAGCACTCACAAGTTAATAAGGCAGAGAGGTTCTTCACTGAAGGAGCCACCACTTACAGAGCCAGCACTGAGCCCCTACTGTATGCCAGGAAGCACATTTGTTACTGCTTCTCACGTTGGCCCTGCCATGTGAGTACCACTAGCCCCATTTTATAAAGATAAAGAAATCGAGGTTTCAGTGATTGAGCAGAGACCGCGATGCCTGTCCAGCTCTCCCACCCGGCAGGAGACACCTCTGGTTGGCTTTTCTTTCCTTTTCTTCTCTACCATCTTGGGAAATTACTTCCTCACCTGCAGGCACAGCCTGGAGGTGCCAGGGGAGTTCAAGCCCCCAGGGGCCTCTTACCCCGGGAGGACGGGGGCTTGTGGACAAATGCCCACTGGAAGCCTGTTCCCCATGTCCCTCTGGGGCCCAGTGGGTCGAGCGCGTTGCTGGCAGGGGAAAGCCCTCATTCATGCGCCTCCCTCCCTGCCTCCTCCGCCACCCACACCACGTGTTTCCTGTCATCACCCACAACAAAAGTCTTTGTCATGGGCTCTGCTTTGGGGGACACTCAAACAAAGACAGAGCCCCTGGGGGCTCATCCTGGGGCCTCCAACAAGAGAGAGGACTGGGGTGGTCACAGTGAACAACTTGGTCCTCGAGATGGAGGATGGGGCAGTGAACCTGGCTGAAAAACCAGTGTCCGTGAGACTCTTTTTCCTCAAATTTAAGTTCCCCTGCTGAGTTATTCTTAAGCCTTCAATGCCTGTGAGCAGAGTCTTGCCTGCTGGTAAATGCTAGCAGATGACAAAGGCAATGAACAGGCGGCAAATTAATCCTCACGGAAAAGCCCAGAAACGGCCGATCCTTTCATAACATTTCTGTGTGTTCGGTGAACCCAGGGGCTATGGTTTAACTGTGTAAATATAATCAAGTTGTGTTATGCAGGTAAACATGTTCCTAATTTGCAGGGTGGATTGAAATGTAAGAATAGTCCGGGGCCTTCTCCACCACACAGGTGTCCTGCAGCATCCAGCTCACGGCCCTGGGGGCTCCCGCCAGTGACCTGAGCGGGGCGTTCACAGGAGGTGCCGCGTGCAGCGTGTGAAGGGGCCGGAGCTGGCCTGCAAGGGTATGCGGAGGGCCCTGAGGGCACAGGACAGACTACTGCCCCTTCCCAGTCCCAGCCAAGAAGTTCAAGGTCTCAGCACCTCAAATAATTCCCAGCACCACGTCCCCAGAAATTGAAGAAAACACTCCCAAATGTGTGAACCCTCCTACACCATTGGCGGGAATGCAGTTTGGTGCAGCCACTATGGAAAACAGCATGGAGAGTCCGCAACAGACTGAAAATAGAGCAACCATACAACCCAGAAATCCCACTCCTGGGCGTATATCCAGAAGGAACCTTAATTCCAAAAGACACGTGCACCCCAGTATTCATAGCAGCACTATTTACAATAGCCAAGACATGGAAACAGCCTAAATGTCCATTGACAGATGACTGGGTAAAGAAGTCATGGCATATATATATATATATTACTCAGCCATAAAAAAGACTAAAATAATGCCATTTGCAGCAATATGGATAGACCTAGAGATTATCATACTAAGTGAAGTAAGTCAGACAAAGACAAATATCCTGTGATACCACTTATATGTGGAACCTCAAAAAATGATAAAAATGAACTTATTTACAAAACAGAAAGAGACTCAAAGACATAGAAAACAAATTTAGGGTTACCAAAGAGGAAAGTCAGGGTGAGAGGAATGAACTAGGAGTTTGGGATTAGCAGATACTAATTACTATATATAAAACAGATGAACAACAAGGACCTACTGTATAGCGCAGGGAACTATATTCAATATCTTCCTGTAATAAACTATAATGAGAAGGAATATATACATATATATCCACCTGAATCATGCTGTACACCAGAAACTAACATAACACTGTAAACCAATTATACTTTAATAAAAAAAAAAAAAACCTCTCATATGTGGGAGCAACTCGACTCTGGTGCTTCAGGTCCCTGCCTTCCCCTAGAAATGGGGCTGGGTTTCTCCTCCTCACAGGGCAGCACTGGGCAGTGGGGACCACTTGCAGTTTGGGGCCTTGAGCAAGGGGGTTCGCCCTGTGGGCCACCTGAGAGCCTAGGGGTGATGGCGCCTACCCCAGGGTTCCCAGGGCTGAAGTTCAACTGTGTGTGAGGCTCGGATGCGGGCAGCTCTCCTACCACACTGACCCCAGCCTTGCTGTGTTACTCAGGGTCCAGCTGGAGGAAGACACCCCACCAGCTCTTTAAACAGAGGGAATTTACCATAAAGAATTGCTAACTCGGTGCATGAAAAGGAAGAAGGGAAATTGAGGCAACACAGTAGGAGAGCAGATGCAGGGAGAGGGCTGGGGATGAAGAGGTGAGGGTGGGCTGATTAAAACCCGGGACTGAGGGCCCCCAGGAAGTGGGGACCTAGCACTGCGAAGAGGTGGGCACAGCTGGCTGCTGGTCCCCCCCCCCCCCCCGCCAGTGACAGGGAAGGAATGATGGGACTTTAGTCTTTCTTGCTCTGCCTTTTCCAGCCTTGGCTATGCCTCGTCCCCCATCTCAGCTGGTCCAAAAAGATCTCTGTCCCCTGGTTTTCCCATCTCTGGGCAATCCTTCCCTCTTAACTGTGGGCTGGACCTAGTGAGTTGCTTCTACTAAATACGATAGAGCAAAGGTGATGGGATGTCACTTTCGAGATTATCTGACAACAAAAGGACTGTGACTTCCATCGTGTCTGCCTTCTCTCTCTTTTAGCGATCTCTCCTTTCTCTGCTCTGGGAAAACCCAGCTGCCATGTTGGCAGCAGCCCTGTGGAGAGGCTGTGTGGCAAAGAACTGAAGGATGTATCCAGCCAACAGCCAGCGAGGCCCTGAGGCAGTGTGGAAGCAGATTCTCCCACCCCAGTCTAGCCTAGGGAGACTTGATTGTGGCCTTGAGAGGCTCTGAGCTAAGCTGCACCAGATTCTTGACCGACAGAAACTGAGTGAGCTCAGGAAGGGTTGTTGTTTAAAGCTGCTAAAATTTAGAGTAACTTGTTATGCAGTAAGAGGTAATGAATACACCTGTCCACCTCTTACCTGTTCATCCCTCCCACATACAGATATTGTGCCGACATTACAGAGATGAGAAGAAGACATGGCTCCTGTGGTCCCTGCCTCACAGAGACAAGCAAGCGTGGCCTGTGTTGAAGATTGTGACCTTGCCTGTGATCACGTGGGCTCCTCCTCAGAACTCCGTGAGCATTCTTATAGACCTGTTCTTACATGATTGCCCCCACGTGTGCCGCTTTGCCCACATCCTCCAGCTGGGTGGCATCTTGCCTTCCCTTGCACAGTATAGTCTTCGTGTTTCTCTTCCACGTACTGGTGTGTAGTTGCTGAGACACCACACACCAACACATTGCTGTGATGTGTGCGTATTTCGGCTACCTGAGAGCTCCTGGAGCAGGTCTGGCTGGCATCGCCCCAGTGGGTGTCCAGAGATGGAATCACACTTGGTGTGTCTAAATCTTGTCTCCTCTAATACATAATAGGTTTTTGAAACTCAGCATCTGAAATGATGGCTCCCTAAGCATGATCAAGCCATCAGGGACCTCAGAGAATTTCTCCAGGATCTCCCTCTTACCCTCCACCTTAGTTCTTCCAGGATGCTATAATGAGTTGCCAGAGACTGGTTGCTTATAAACAACAAAAACTGCCTTCTCACAGTTCTGGAGGCTGGAAGTCCAAGATCAAGTTGCCAGCAGATTCGGTGTCTGGTGAAGGCCTGCATCCTGGCTCACAGGTGGCGGTCTCCTCCCAGTGCCTTCACCTGGCAGAAGTGGTGAGAGACCTCACTAGGTCCCTTATATAAAGGCACTAAACCCATTCATAAGGGCTGCACCCTAATGACTTAATCACCTTCCAAAGGTACCCCCCTGCCTCCTAACACCATCACAATAGGGGTTAGGATCCCAACATATGAATTTTGGGGGGACACAAACATTCAGTCTATAACACCCTCCATTCCAGACCTACTTTCTCTGACAATGACAGCCCTCACCCCAGTCCTATTCTGGTGTTGGGGCAATTGAAAAACAGTCCCCTCAGGTGGATGAAGATTACAGAGATGATTTATTTCCTATACCCCGTAGCAAAGACAAATGTCCCACCCCTGGGAGGGTGGCAGCTGAGGTGTGGTGTGTCTGTCCTGAACCCAGGATTCTGCATCCTCTGCTGAGCCCTGGGGACCTCGGGGTGTGTCTGCTTTGGCTCCATCAGTGCTGGTGCTCCCCTGCAGGCTTGGCCCTGATCACCTCCTTTGGGTGCTGTCCTGAGACCCTGGGAAACACAGATCTGCCAGGCTTCTTCTCAACTCTACAGGGACTGACAGGGCACCTGAGACAGGAACTGAGTCCCTCCCTCCCCTGAAAACCTCCTGCAATTGGGTTCCCAGGGAAGCAACCTCTGAGGTGGAGCCCAGCATACAGAAGTTGGTCAGTCTGTCCTCTGGGGGTCAGCCCAGTGGGAGGAAGGGAAGGGGCTGAGCGGGATTAGGCAGAGGAAGGTGGTCTCAACAAGGGCTCAGGGAGCCCTGGAGCTGGGGGTATCCCAAGTTGGGGTGGGGGATGCTGAAGCTTACATCCCAAGCTGATCAGCTGCTGGCTGTGGCCTGCCCTTGGCAATGGGTGTGCCCTGGGGCAAGGCAGCCCTCTGCAGCCCAGCAGGCTGGCGGCTGAGACACAGACCTCGAGGTCCTAAGTGCTTCCTTCTTTGGACCGTAAGCCTCATGGCTCAGCCTTGGAGGTGGAGGGTGGCAAGTGAACACACTCATAGTGTGGGGCCCAAGGAGGGAAGGAAGGGATTGCACACTATCCCGTCAACCCCCACTGCCTGGCCGGGACCTTGGGGAGCCGAGTTCAAGCAGCGCCACTCAAGTCTGACCCACCCCTGGGGGCCCGTGGCTCCAAGACTGAGTAACTCATCACAGGTGCTCAGTAAAACTGCTGGAGCTCATGTCTCTGCCCTTCCTGTGGGCTTGCGAGGATCAGCCTGGGGCCGGGGGAGGGGGTGAGGGTGCCCGGAGACTCTTATTTTAAGGGCCACCCACTTCCTGCCTCCGCAATGGCCACTCCCTAGCTCCTCTCTGACAAGGCTGACAGCTCGTGGCCCCGGCAGGAGCCCCACCTTGCCTGCGTATCAGTTACTGGTGTCACGGCTGGTGTGAGACAGATTGCCTCCAAACTCAGGGGCTTAAAGCCAGAAGCATTTACCCCTCTCACAAGTCTGCAGGTTGGTGACTTACTCTGGGCTCACCTGAGCAGGTGGCCTGATGTTGGCTGGGCTCACTCCCTGCCTAGAGAGTCGCTTGCTGTTGGCCAGTCTGGGGTGGCCTTGACTGGGGAACTGGGGATGCTTGCTCCGTTCCATGGGTCTCGTCGACCAGTAGGCCAGTCAAGGGCGTTCTCGTGACTGTGGCAGAGAAGCAGGAGGAATGAGCCCTGTTTGGCAGCATTTTTCAAGCATTTACTTGTATCACACTTGCTAACAGCCTGTTGGCCAAAGCAGTCAAATGCCTGCCACGGGGCCATACAGGGAAGGCCTACAAGGGGGCTGATGGCAGAGGCAGACAGGCATCGGCGCAAGGAGGCTGAGAGCTGACAGCCCCCCTGCCCCATACGCTGTCCAGCAGGAGAGGAAAGGCAGACCGAGAGGCTCTGAGTCACAATCATAACGTAATTCTGACATTACAGCAAATAGTCAGGACCCTGAGAACTTCCATGGGCCAGACCAGAGTGGCCATGACAGCATCACTGTGCCCCTCCTGGAGTCCAGAGCAAGGAACATGCTGAAGGGTACTGCTTAGCCCTGAATGGAGGTGACTTCCTGGGAGCTGGGTGTGGGTGGGCTGAGGCTGGGGTCTGCTTGGAGCTGACGGGCACTCGACTCCAGCACGATGACATGATCACAGCTGCATGGGCTGGCCTGGACCCCGTGGCCAGGGAGGGGAGAGTACACAGGTGGCGTGAGGAGGAGAGGGACAGTGGGCCTTTCCCAACGTGGCTGCTGGTGGGTAGGAGGCGGTGCAGCGTGTGGGAACACACCAGAGGGGTAAACAACCCAGTGCCCACGGGTGGTAATTCCCTGGGATGTTTTTCAGGGTGAGGGCCCTCCTACCTTCCCTGCCATGCTTTCCTCTTCTCAGGGGACTTCTCCTCACCTTCGTGCTGGAATGAGACCAGATGCCACACGGGGTGTCTCCCAAGGGGATACAGGACATGGAACAAACACAGGCCCTCGGGGCACTCAGGTTCTCCACGGTTATGGGTGGTGGGATTCATGCACGTGTGCTGGGCGGGAATTTAGGGGGAAAGAATGTTCATTTATTTAGTTGTTGTTGATTCATTTACCTTGAGCTCTTAGCTTCATCACACTGGGCTGGAGGGAATTTGACCTCAGTTATACTTGGACTTCCAAAGAGCAGGAGCCCAGGCTTTCCATCCTTGACTTGCCCTGGAGTGGCCCCTAGTCTGCCCTGCCTTCCTCTCTGTGCCATGTGGACATAAGATGCTTGACGAGTCTAGGAGTTCTGGAGGCCTTGTATCTCCAAGTGCAACCAGGAAGGGTCAGATGTCTACTGCCCAGGACCCTCAGACACTTCTCCCCAAGGATAAAAAGAAAATTAATATCACACACATCAAAACCATATTACAAATAATAGCTAAGTCTGACTGCCTGCGTATATGTGTCCAGCATTGTTCTAAGTTTCTTACTAATAATAAACTCACTTGATCCTCACAACGACCATATGAGGTTGGAATTACTCCCATTTTACAGATAAGGAAACTGAGGCACAGCAGTGTTTAGTCATTTGCCCAAGGTCAAACAGCTAACAAGTGGCAGGCCTAGGATCTGAACCCAGGTAGCC
Source organism: Camelus ferus (assembly GCF_009834535.1). NCBI lineage: Eukaryota > Metazoa > Chordata > Mammalia > Artiodactyla > Camelidae > Camelus > Camelus ferus. The sequence goes on along the minus strand of NC_045722.1, from coordinate 20,826,549 downwards.
TGGCACTCTCTTGACCCCTCTGCCCTCTGATCTCTCTAAAGAAGCACTCGAAAGCACAGCCTGCAGAGGACTGCCAAGCGGAGAACCCAGGATCCCTCTCACCAGGGAGTGGAATCTTGTTCTTGGAGGTCACCAAGCAGTTTTGCCCTCATCTCTGGTCTCAAAGCCCATGGCCCTCAGTCCTTCTGCTGAGGGTTTTCACAGTAGCCAGAGAGGAGCACCTGGGAAGGGATCCAGGGCAGAGTCAAGGCCAAAGGTATCTTTGACACACCAGTTATTTCAGGCAAATCATCCTGTGGCATCACTGTGCAACAGTGATCCTCCAGCCACGTGGACCAGTCTCAGAGAAGGTGCGTTTGCCAGAAAGTGAGCTGTGGGGGAGGTCCCCCCTAAACCCCAGCTCTTGCTTACTTAAGTTCAAAGGAAACTTTCTCCATTAACATACCAAACCAAACCACAGGAAGTTTGTCCTCACACAAGTAGATGCCCAGTGCTAGGGTGGGCTTCAGAGCTGGCTTAATCCAGGGACTCTGGCCCCATCTGTCAGTGGTTCTCTCTGCTCTCCCCTCCCTAAACTGTGTTGGCTTCCTCCTCAGTCCAGCTTCCTTCATGGTGGCAGTAGTCCCAAGCCTCACACTCACATGGCCAGGTGTCCAGAGAAAGGGAAGATGTTTCTTTTTCTACTGGCTCTGAAGAGGACAGAACGGTTTTCACATCTCACTGTCTCCAGCTGGGTCACCCGCCTACCACCCAGCCATGTGAGGACTAGCCCTGGGACCCAGGTTAATGCCATGTGCTGATTGGCTTAGATCTGGATGCCTCAACCAATCACAGTGCTCAAGACAATGGGCTGACACTTGGATCCATTGGGCTGAGCACTGGGGCAGGACTGCCTGGGCCAGGCCTGGGGAACGGGGGTTGGTAGAGGCTGGTGAGCAATGGGCAGACGGACCCCAGTCTAAAAGTGGTGGTCATTCAAAAAGAGGGCATGCCAGGGAAAATCAGATTCTCCAGCACAGGTCCGTCCTCTGCCTCAGAGGCTGGGCAACTGGGCTGGCTGGTGTCCTGACATAGAGCCTTCCTGTGTGGTGTGTCCTCACCAGCCTGAAGGCCAAAGCCAGAGACAGACAGAGAGAGGGTCAGAGAGACAGAAAGTGGCTTTGGAGGCCTCTCTCACAAAGCCCTGGGGCAGGACCTAGGGCCTGGCTGCCAGTATCTCCCAGCCTGGAGGGGTATTTACAGCAGAGCTGCATAGAAGGATTTCCCTTTAAGTGGGGCCCTGCTTATCCGGAGGCCGAAGCCATGGAACCCCTGTGTTCTCAGTGGTGATTCTGATGAGCACAAGTTACAGCTGTGTCTCAACAACAATGCAGCAGCAGGGGTGGGGGGCAGGTGCAGCACCGTCTCCAGCCCACCCTGGGCTCCCAGGCTCCCTCTGCTCCTTGCCAGGATCAGGCATGGGGTGCTATTCAGGGTGCCAGGGCCATCACCACAACCCAGATTGGGGAAGAGTGTCATTTCAGTGTCAGCTGCCACCAAATGCCTTTCTGCTGTGTAAGGCTGCACATAGAACCCACTCTCAACTGAAATTGGGCAGATGTGCCTTGGTTTCCATTTCTTTAAGGGACATTATCACCAAAGTGACCACGTTGTGGTGTGGAAAGAGAAGGGGTCCTTGGCCAGACACACAGCCTTAGAGTCAGCAAATGCTGGTCCTTTCTGGGTTGCAGGCAATGGGCCAGGAGCTCAGAACCATGTGCAAATCAGATCAACAGGCTCCATCCCAGAAATGCAGCTTTGATGAAATACACATTGAAGACTTACCCTACCATACTGTATGTGGAACTCCTCTGTATGTAAATACACAACAAATAAACAGAGAAACTCCAGGGGGTTGAGTATAGCTCAGCAGTAGAATACATGCACAAGGTTCAATCCCCAGTACCTCCATTAAAAAAAGAAAGAAAAAAAGTTGTTAACTAACAAAGAAACTCCAGAACACGTTCCCAAGAGAAGCTGCCTCCGTTGCGGGGGCCGAGTCTTGAGTGGGCATGATATGAACTCCGCCACTAACATTTTTATCGTCTCCAAGACCTTCGTGAGGTTGGCGAGTTGGAGGCCTGGTTGCAGAGGGAGATGTGGTTTGATGTCTGACCTTGTTTTGGGTTTAAAGGCATCCAAGTAACGTGTGTCAGCAGTTAGGAGTGCGTCAGAGCCAAGTGTCTGCAACTGGGCCTGGAGCCAAGAGGAGAGGAAAGGCGGAGGCAGGCGCGGCGCCAATGTGAGCTGAGTGGAGGCTGGAATCAAGCCTCAAGAGTGTAATCCCCCTGGAGACAGGAGAAGGGCTTTCCTCTGCCACCCCTTCCCAACCTAACTCAGCTCCAGGGACACAGAGATAAACACTGAGCTCAGCCCAAGAGAGGGAGCAAGTGGGCGGGAGGAGAGCGGAGCTGAGGAGTTCGGGGAAGAAGGTTTCCTTTTTAGCCCCAGAGACATACCAGGGAAATTCATTATTCCTGGGAAAAATCCTTGGAGCAGGTCTTCATCACCCCCTTCACTGGACAAGGAGAGGTGGCTTGGGGAGGCTGAGGGGCGCATCTGGGCTGGTTGAACACATGCTGCCTGCCTGCAGAGCCACGTCCTCTCCAGCCAAGGCAAAGGATGCCTCTAGATGCTGGGGACCACAGAAGGTGGAGGTGCTGGTGGACAGCACTTGGGGACGGCCACCTCCAGAGCCAGCCTGGCCTGCAGGATGACTCCACCTCCTTTTAGCGGCTTCCTCGGCTCTTGGGCTCCAGGGCCAGATCCTTGGAGCCCAGAGGAGCCCTTCTAAACTGGGTCCAGAACGGAGAGCTCAGCAAAGGGGAGGCAGAGGCTTAGGAAGCATCACACGGAGCAAACACGCGCCCCCATCACAGGCCATGTGGACCTGCTTTATGAGGGATTTACATTAACCCAGAGGCTCCGCCTGAACTGAGACTCTGTTAGAAGATTATCAAGAAAAATGGACAATAAAATAGCTGTTACCCAATAAAGGCAGGTTTCCAGGGCAGATAAAATCTGTCAGGCATGTGAGGCCCAGGATGGGTCTTGTGGGGTGAACATCAAAGGGTCTCTCTGAATTCTTGCTGACCTGTGGCTGGAAGCACCCACTTTCTAGCTGCTCACTGTGGGCCCTTGGGCCACCCGAGGTCCCAGCAAGATCCCAGCCAGGGATGGACTTCCACACAGACCTGCTGACCGGCTGGCTCCGATGTTGGGAGGGGTGTGACAAGGGGCCAGCACAAGCAAGGCCCCAGACAGCACAGCTGGGATGGGAGTACAGCACGTGCCCAGGTCTGTGCCTTGTCTCCTAGTCCTGTGCCTCCGACTGCGTGTGTTTCTTTGTCTATCTGGTCCCAACTGTCCCCCTGGAGGGACTGAGAACTTCCTCCGAGCAACATACTGGGCACAAGGTGAGGATACGCCCAATTTGAGGCTACAGGTTAAGTGAAGAGGCTGAGGAGGGCAATCTGAGCTCAGAGACTCACCCCGCTGTCTAGCTTGGGTTTGGGTAAGAATCAGGACTCACTTTTTTTTAAGAGATTCTCCTCTTAATCTCTTCCTTGTCTGCAGAAATATCACCATATCTGTTCTATCCTTCAGTTGGAAGGAGTCTTTATTTTTAAGATGCTCACCCCGGCACATCTGAGCGCAGAGGGGCCAGGGGCCTGGGAAGACCAGGGAGGGCCCTGCCCCGTGCCTGGAAGGCTGGCCATTGCTTTCAGAGCAAGGATGGACATTCTTGCCACAAACCCCTCTCCCTGTCATGCCAATTGAATGCCTGAGAACAAACAAAACATTTTTTGATTGAAACATTTTTAGGCCCAAGAATTATTTATTTTAAGAAGAAGTGTTGATGTCACTATTTCATATCTGCAAGAGTCACTTGGCCCAGGAGGCACGTCTATATTGCTCACTTCTCAGAAATGTGCCCCCTGACTATGTCATGATAAATTACTCCAGCCACAGCCTGCCCAGCTGCCTTGGCTGGGATGGTGATGTTTGCCAAAGCAGAACAGAGCACAAGGCTCCTGGAGAATCTCCTCCCTTCTCCTGGGCCTGCCTCTTGCTCTGTCAGAGGTGACCCTGTGGGATAGGGGGAGGGTGAAGAGCCAGAAGCCAGAGCCCAGGCCCACCACCAGGGCATCATTTCATCTCATTATGCTTAGGTTCCCATCCAATCCTTTCATTCATTCATTCACACTGGACGAGACTTGTCTGATCTTTGGAGCCTCCCAGGAGTGTGGTCTCATGGGTTCCCTTCCCCAAGGCTCTGTGTCCTGGAAGAGCATCTCTCTTCTCCTCATTATGATGGGGACCATATGGGTCCCCAGAACAGTGGCAGTTGGGCTTACCTCTGCCGTGGCCAGAAGCAGCTCCCTGTCTTAGAAAGAAGGAAGTGGGGACCCCAGAGACTCTCAGGAAGCCCACCCCTTCCTCCCCAAGTGAACTGGTCCAGCGGCAGAGGGAAGTATTGAGGGGATGTTCTGGGATGGGACTTTGTCTTTGTTGAGCTTGGAGCGGGCTCCCAGGGAGGATGGTGGTGGCCAGCGCCCAATGTCCTGACCCCAGTCACCACCTCACAGTGTCCCTACCTGGAACAAACAGTGGATGTGAACAGAGTGATGTTTATCCTTATCTGATTATAAATGTGGTCCCTTCCATCTCTCCATTTCCCTTTTCTACTAATGTTTTTTCATTCCAGTGGCTGTAAATGAACATATTGTGAAATTCTCAAAGGCCCTGGCTATGCTATGTATGTATCTCTGCTAGACTAGTATCTTAAATGTCACAGATACTCAGTAATTTCTAGAATGATAGGACCTGAGTGTCACTCATGTGGTCACTCATCATAGACTGCACGGGAAGTCCTGCCCTGGGAGGAATGGGACCCTCATACATGGAGAAGGAAGTCACTGACAGCATCAGAGAACTAATAAAACCTCGTAAGAGCCTGCTAACCAGCCGTGATGGGCAGGCATGCTAACCCCAAGGAGAGGAAAGTAAAGAGGTCCAAAGGCATCTGACCCAGACAGCAAAGAGTAAGGACAGGGAGGCCGGGTGTGTCCTAGGGCTCAGATTGGACTCCACACTGTCACTGTCACTGTCCTTACCAGGGGATGTGGGCTCTTACAAAGTCAGAGTCCAAGAGAGGGGGAGGCACCACTCACCCTCCTGCATCGCACAGAGCAGGGCAGGGCGGGCCTGGCAGGTTGACGACCTGGTGAAGGCTCCCTGCTTCTGTTACTCTCCCTTTTTATAGGGCCCCTGTGAGAAGGCAGCCCTGTCACAGGGGGAATACCAGGACCACTTGGTGCCAGCAAGTCTGGTGCCAGCTATTTGCAGGACTAGGCTGGAAACGCCAGCTGCCTGGCAACCAGAGACCTGGGATAAACCAGCCTGGGGTGGCCCCTCTTACTGGAAGAAGGAGGTCCAGGTCCCAGTGGACTCCAGGTTGCAGCCACACAGAGTGACCCCCCAGGTTTGCAGAAATTGCCCTGCTCCCAAATCATAAAGGCGCAGTGAGGTCACCAGCTGCTGTCCTCTAGATAGAGCAAGTCATTCTGAATTTAAGGAAATAAGAGAATCAGCAGCCACTCTGGGTGAAAAATCCAGGAAAACAAAGAGCAGAAGAACAGGTGGATACAAGAATGACTTAGTATTAGGCTAAGCAACAGCAGGCAAGACTTACCTGTACCTTAGGAGAATGTGGATGGGACATTCATTGTAAAGTCCTGTAGGACAGGGGACAGTTTGTTATATGAAGCCGCCATGCATCCTTTCCCCCACCCACCAGTGCCAAGTGCCTTGGACCCATGTGCCAGCCCAAAGCACCCTCTCAAAGAGCAAATGCACCCTAGGTTGTGGTGCCTGGGCTGGGAACCCCTGCTGGAGAGCCCTGGAAGGGCCCTGTGGAGTGACGGTGGGGATCAGGCAGGATGGTGATGAGGCACCGCCTGGGTTGAGAAATACTGGTGGACGTGAGTTGGCCACTCTGGTGACTTTCTGGACTTGGGAAATTAAAGGGAGGAGTCAAGCACGACTCGTGCTGGAGGCAGCGGTGGCTCCCTGGTGACAAGTCACGGATGTGGAGGTTAGGGCTGGGGGCTGCAGAAGAGTGCCGTCACGCTTGTTCCTTCGTCCGTTTCTTAAAGTTTCATGAAAGTATAATTTACTTACCATAAAACTCACCCTCTTCAGTGTAAAATTCAGTGGTTATTGGTGTACTTACACAGCTGTGCGGCCATCACCACAATCTTGTTTTAATGAGCTGTGGCACCTTCGTGACGCTGAGGCGGCATGCCAGGCCTGGGGGGCGTGGTCAAGCCAGGCTAGGGGCGTGGTCAGGCCACTTCAGGGCGTGGTGAAGCCAGCTAGAGGGCGTGGTCATGCCCTCTTGTCATTAAGGAGGCCCCTATTTCAAGGTGATGGTGAGAGCCACGCGCCACCTGGGGACTGTACTGACTTAAGGGGTAGGAGGAAAGGAGGAGCCAAAGGCTTAGAAAGGTAGGAGGAGGAGCCTGTCGGGCCAAGTTCTAGGAGAGGAGGGTCAATGAGGTGAAGACCCCTGGTGATGCAGAAAAGGATGGGAGGGTGGGTGGCTGCAGCGGAGGAGGAGGGCCGACGGTGAGAGCAGTGTCAGAAGGTGGTGGAAGCAAGATGGAGACGGGGACAAGGAAGAGGTGGGAGCAGTGAGGGAGACCACTTTTTGGCTGAAGAGAACTAAGGGACAGACCAACACCAAAAAGGTGTGGACAGCAACATGGATACAACAGGAACTGGAAGATTTCATAGAAACTTGGGCACTTGTCTCTCCCTCCTCACTCCTCGTCTCCAGTCTTGTCCGGTTTGCCTTCTCCTCTGTGCTCTCTGTCAGTTTCTCCCTTCTCCAGTCTGGGGGAATTCAAGCCACAGCCACCTGTCCCCCAGGCCACACCCAATTACAGTGCGCCTCTGTCCATCTCCACTGCCAGCCTCCTCCAACCCATCGTCCAGGGCATCGCAGCGAGAAGCGGGATGAAATGTCAACCTGCCCCAAATGCTTCACAGCTTCTTTGTCCCTGGGGAGAAAACCTAATGGCTTTAGCAGCTAACTGCAGACACCAGATCCTAGGGTTCCACTTCCCCACTACAGAGCCACGGGCCCCATGGACTTCTGCCTGGACCTTGTGCCCTCAGCTCCTCCCACAACTGACTGGCTGCTTCAAGTCTTTCAGACTCCCAGCCACATCTGCCCCATGAGGCCCCTGTCCTGGCACTTGCTGATCTTTGTATTTGGGTATGCTTATGTTTACTGTTTATTTTCTTCACTGGAATATCAGCTCCCTGAAGGCAGGCCTCAGCTCTGTCCCATTCACCCTTGAATCCCCAGAGCCTAGACCAGGACCTGCCACTCTGAAGGTGTTTCCTGCAAGTGAATGAATGGGTGGAGTTTTAACTTTAACCCCTTTCACAAGTAGACTGAGAAAACTTAGTTCTGTCTCCTAATTTTCCTTTGGCACTGTTCTCCCATTTTGACAAATGTGGGCAGGAATATCCACCCTCCCAATCTCTCAGGACTGAAGGACAGACGGTAGTTCTTTGCTGTAGTGTAGCTCAGGCTGGCTATTTAGACCACCGGAAAGGCTTGGTTTTCTTCTGACGTTGGAGCTGTTTCTCACTGCAGACGCGGTCCTGTGCACATTCCTATACCAAGTTGTGCCCTGCATGGCACAGGGCCTGACAGAGGAAGGGCCTGAAACCCAGTGGGGTTTGTTAGTGTCTTAGCCACACTCTGTGCCTAGGGGACAAGGTGCTGTCCCCAGGCTGCATCTCCAGGGGCACAATCTTTGAATCTACTCAAAGCCAGCGGGCCATGCCTGTCAGTCTCTTTCCCCTCGGAGCCCCAAATAACAGGCTTCTTTCCTGTCTTGTGTGACTTTTCTCATTTATAGTATCTGGAAGAGGGAATCAAGTTTCTCCCCTCACGCTGCTGTTCTCTGCTTTCTCTGTGGGCTGTGGGACATGTTGCCAATCTGTAAATGATGTATTAATTCTTTCTTTGTTGTTGTTTTGGAGCTGTAAAGCATGTGCTGTTAACACCAGGTGCTGAAAAATTAAAACTTATCATCAATCGCCATCATCAAAGCAAGGTAGGGTAGGATGGTTTCAACTAGTCCCAAACTTCCTGGAGGAATTTGGCCTCTTGTCAGTTCCCTTCTCCTGAGGCTGACGTTAGTAGCAGAACAAAGTTCTCTTCAGCTGCCTGGGACGTTCTCGGGTTTACTCATTTAAAATCCCATCCAATGGTCTCAGGGCTAAGCATTAAGAAAGGGACTGTTTCTTGACTGATAATGTATTAGTTGTTTCTCGCAATTGGACTGTGGGACTCTAAGAATAGTATATTTTTTCAGGAAGCAGAGTTTTAACAACCAGAAAGTTTAATTAAGCTTTTCCGCTGCACTTTTTTAAAAAAAATTGAGTTAGTAGCAGGGGAATATTTTTAGAACTGAAGTGATTATTTTGTGTAACAGATACATGTCGGAATATTCTTAAACCTCTATATAGGGCAAAACATAGCTAAAGAATTGACTTCACAAGTCTAAAAGTATGACTTGTTGTTTTTACACACATCATCACCATCTTAGCTCTTTATTCTATTCATTCATTGTTTATACCCTGCGTTCTTTCCTTCTAAGTAGAAGGTGGGCTGGGATTGAAAGGAGAATATTTTTTTTTAATGCTTTACAAAGTTGGTGGGCATTAAATGTCTTTTTGTCCAATCCCTCTGGTGTTGCTGGTCTAGGTGGGCTCCCTTCCTAGATTTTGATCTCATTTGGATTCTTTTCTTTTACTGAGAGGTACCAGGATATCACTTAGAGGTTGTATATTACTTCAAACAGTAAAAATAACATTAAAATAGTTGTTATGAGAAAGCTGCAGTTTAAAAAAGAAAGAGCCATTTAACTAGAACTATGAAATGTGTAGTGTCTCAGCAACTTACCGTGATGACATACTAGATGGCATGTTTTTAAATGAAGGCTCTGGCTACATTGCATCTTTTAAGACTTCAGTGAAAAACATGACCTAAAAATGGTCCAAAATGAACTTCCAGACTTTTCTAGAAGGTTCTTTGTATACAAGTAGAATAAAGGTGATTTTAATACCAGTAACGTGGAAAATGCCATTTGCAAATTATGGCCACTACAACTCCCGGTTAAGATCATTAAAATATTTATATACAAATAATGGGAATCATTTAAAAGAAACAGAGTAACTGAACTGAAGTAGAAATTATCCACATTTGCACAAATTGTCTACAAGCTCTGCAAAGAGGCTGAGAAGGAACCTGTGAGAAACCTGAGGGTGAGGTGGGGTGGGACGTGATGAATTCTATTTAAGGAATTTTCCACATCCTCTGAGATGAGCTTGCCAATTCAGACACATCAGTGAGATCTACACAAAGATATGGGACTGGGCAGGACTGTCCCAAAGGAAGGTGGCGTGTGAAGACAACTCCTTGAGGTGGCCACAGGCACAGGCAAAAATCAAGTCATTTCTTGCTTTCTTTTTGATATTTGCAGTATCAGATGATTCTGCCCTTTAATCTGACATTTCCATGTTTACCTTTAGAATGAGTTTCAGTATTTCCCCACCTCTCTTCCTCTGCCAAACACTACAAATCTGGGGATCTTTTGTAAAAGATCAGGCATCATATCTTCTTTAAAGTCCTGCAGAACTTCAGGCCTTCCCTTCATCTTCAAATCTTTAAGTGAAGGAACCATGACCACCATAGCCATCAAGACATGTTGCAGGCCACTCACCTCCTCACCTATGAGCAATCTCACACCAGCGGAATCAGGGTTCTGAGTATCATGTTGTAGTAGGACTGGTTTGCTAGAGGCAGGGAAGAACACCTGAGACAGGAGGGAAGAGGGCAGGGCACAGCCATTAAAAGAAGGACACAGCAATTAGCACCAAGATGGCAGAAGATTCAACTCCCAGTAGACCTTAAACTTCATTATATGCTCATTATAATACAATAGCATGTCAAATGGCACTCCCGCAGGACAGTTTCAAGGCTGACCAGAAAAGGTCAAAGGGTAGGTGATGGCCCAGTACCTAGGAATTCCAGCCCCTTCCCCAAAGTAGCCCACTTATTAGCATATGAAGCTACCAGCCCCATAAAAACCAACAATCCTGCACCATGTGGCCTTTCTCTTGCTTTTTGAGATGGCCCACACTCTCTCCATGGAGTGTGTATCTACTTTTACTTTAAACACCCACCCCCACACTCGTGGCCTCTCTGGCCTTCTGAGACTGCCTACGCTCTGTCTATGGAGTATGTATCCCTCTGAATAAATCTAGCTTCACTCTACTGTGGCTCGATCTTGAATCCCTTCCTACCCGGAGCCAAGGACCCTCCCTTGGCAGGGCACATCCCAGGGATTCGGCAAAGACCTGGGACACAACCATCCTCTCGGGCCCCATTCTCCTGTATCATGCCAATAGTACCAAATTCAATTTCTTTCCTTAAATTTGGATGCTATTTCCCTAAGTAAAGTACTTATTGTTAAAGTAAAAGAGGGTAGAAAGAAAATATGGGTAGTGGTAAAGTTACGTTCATTTTTAAGTAATGCCTTTTTCCTGAAGTGGTGGTATTTTCATCATTTCCCCCTCATTCTCTTCTCCTTGACTCCCATCTCGTCGCTCTGCACACTTCCTAAGTCTGCAGAGTTCCTCGGCTACTGGGATGTGAGCCATGAAAACTTCCCCAAAGGGTGTGGTTTGCCCCTCTGCAAAACCTTGTCTTTTTCTATGCCTTTTTCTCGTTGGCGTTAACACAGCTCTTTCTGTGAGCTGCTTGTGGTAACTAAAGCTGGATTTCATATCTTATTTTTGCAGTTATCCCAGATTATTACGCTAACCATAAATATTTTGGCCATGAATCTGATGTAAATCAATGCTGTGAATTTAATATTAAACAAAAGCTTAATTGATCAAATCCCAGCTCATTTTTGGTTGTTGTTCTAAAAAAATACGTCGAATGGAAATATTTGGGGGGAAATCTCTTAACTGAAAACTGTAACGGGTCGTGACATGCTAGACTGTTACACAAGTAAAAGTACATTTTGAATTAAATCCTATTTCAGGGCTCTAGTCATAGTGAATTCGACATTAAATAAAAGGATAAAGTTCTCCAAGATTGCTCTACTTAAAAAGAGCTAAACTGATGACGTATATTTATAAAAGTAGTAGCAATCTAATACTTGCTTATAAAAGACTCTCCCATCTGCCTTCCCAACTAAATTGGTACTATACAAAGAAACTGAAAGAAATTGATATTTTCAAATGCAATAGAAACACTTTTTTTGGTTTAAAAATACGTTAAATATATAGACTTTATTACTTAGTATTGGTAGAAATGCAATTTAAAGTTGAAGAAAGCAAGTTATAAAATAGTATGTATACTAAGATGCTATTTAAGTAAATCCACAGTATATACATAATATTCATAGAAAAGAGTAAAAAGATAGACAAATACTCACCAAAAGCTGTGGGGATTGTTGGGATGATAAATTTTTCTTCACGCTTTTCTCTAGCCTGCAGTGTTGCTCAAGTAATCAGAAGAAGGCCACTTTAATATGAATTATAAACTATAAAAAAGTTACGTGAATAGGGAATTCTTACAGACAGGCTGAGATCCAATTAAAAAAGAACAGATTTCCCTTTTAGGGTTGTCTACCAAGTGCTTTCAGGCATGATTGAGTTACACCATCAATGTACAAGACTCGTTAGTCATAGCTCAAACACACTTTACCTGGATTGTTTCAAATACCAAGATCATACTAATAATGTTACAACTGGATTATATTTTTTCTCTTAAAATTCTTTACCAGCCCAATCGGCTAAAAATAAAGAACATAAACCTGAAGAGAGCAAGATATCACTACTGTTTCTTACACACAATTTAAAAATTCCTATCTTTTAATTTAAAATCTAGACATCGTTTTGGTCTACTGAATTAATCTGCATATCCTCAACTTGGGTGTAATTGATTGGTCAATAAATTTAACAGAGACTTTGATCAGTATCAAAGAATTATGAACAGCCTTGAATTAAGATTTGAAAAAGCCTTGGATTGGCTAAACCTTTAAATACTTGATGAAATAAACACATATATTTAATAATTATGCTGAAAAGATAGGACCTTTAGTAAATAATACTTCCCTGTAAATCTTTGTTCTAGATAAAGAATGGTACCAAACATAGTGTTGCAAACTAGGAAAAAAGCAAATATGACTTCCAAGCAGTTTATGGAATTTTCCACTTGATTATATTTTCAAACACATTCATTTCATGGTGTTTTCTTTTCAGTGGTCTTTGGTCTTTTAGGGGCCCTCACTGGAATGGTGACTGTTTGCTCAATGGATTAAGTGAGTTGGAATGCTCACCAATTGGGGTTTTTTAATTACTGCAGTACTGGCTGGCCTGACGCTGGTGTTGACCAGTGAGAGCAGACTCTGAAACCAGATGAGCTGTTAACACTGAGTTTCCATCCACTTCACAGTCACAGTGACTGCAGTTCCATTCATGGCTTCTGGAAGGACTGTTGGTCTATCCAAAAATAGTTTAACAGATATGTAAACTAAGTTGCATCAGTGGTTTTGAGTTTAAAATTGAGACGTACTGTAACAGTCACCACTTTGATGAGTGCAGTTCAGTGATTGTTAGCATATTAATAAGGTCGTGCAATCATCACCATAACTCCAGAACATTTTCATCACCCCCAAAAGAAACTCCACACCCATTAGTAGTCCCCTCCCATTTTCCTTTCCCCCTGGCCCCTGACAACCATTAGCCAATTTTTTGTTTCAATGGATTTGCTTATTCTAGACATTTTATATCAATGGAAACATACAACATGTGGCCTCTTGTGTCTGGCTTCTGTCATGTTTTCAAGGTTCATCCAGGTTGTAGCATGTGTGCGTAGTTCATTCCTTTTTATGGTTGGCAATATTCCCTCATATGAATACACCACATTGTGCTCATCCGTTCATCCACTGAGGGGCATCTGAATCATTTCTACGTTTTGGCTATTATGAATATGAACATTTGTGTACAACTTGTTCTGTGGACTTATCGTTTCAATTCTTTTAGGTACCTAGGAGTGGAATTGCTGGGTCATGTGGCCTTTCTAGATTTAATCTTCTGAGGAACTGCCAATCTGTTTTCCAAATATATTTGAAACTAAATATTTTGGAACAGCACAGCCAGTGTTGTATAGTTCATACATTCCCAGCAGCAATTGTGTTTCAATTTCTCCATGTACTTCTCAACACTTGTTATTGTCTACCATTTTGTTTATAGCCATCCTAGAGGGTGTGAATCTTTCTGTGATTTTGATTTGCATTTACCTAATGACCTATGATTCTGAGCATTTCATGTGCTTATGGGACATTCATTTATCTTCTTTGGAGAAATGCTTATTCAAATCCTTTGCCTAATTTTTATTCGGAGTTTTTTCTTTTTCTTTTTGTGTTGTAAGAGTTCCTTATATATTCTGGATATTAGACCTTATCAGATATATGATTGGAAATAATTTTTCCTATTTGGTGGGTTGTCCTTTCTCATTATTGATAAGTCTTTGGGACACAAAAGTTGTTAATTTTGATAAAGTATACTTCTATTAAGTATTTTTATCTATTTTTCTTTAGTTTCTATAGTTTCTTTAGTTGCTTGTGCTTTTGTTTAGTCTAAAGTCATGAAGATTTATATCTATATTTTCTTCTAAGAATTTTATTATTTTAGTCATTACATTTAGGTCTATGATCCTTCAGTTAATGTTTGCAAGTGGAATGAAGTAGATGCCCAGTTTAATTCTGCTGCATGTAGATATCCAATTGTTCAAGTGCCATTTGTTAAAAAGATTATTATTCATTCCCTCATTGAGTTTTTTGGCATTCTCATAAAAAAATTAACCATAAATGTAATGATTTCTTTTAGACTCTCAATTTTATTCTACTGATTTACATGTCTATCCTTATACAGTCTTAAGTAATGTAGCTTTGTAGCAAGTTTTGAAATTGAGAAGCATTGAGTCCTAGAACTTTATTCCTCTCTTCAAGATTATTTTGGTTGTTTTTGTCCCTTGCATTTCCACATGAATTTTAGGATCAGCTTGTCCATATCTGTAAAAAAAAACCGAGCTGGCATTTTGATAGGAATTTGCATTGAATCTGAATATCAATTTGGGGAGTATTGCCATCTTAACAATATTAAGTCTCCCAATCTATGAACATGGGATTTCTTACAGTTATTCAGGTTATCTTGACTTTTTTCAAGGATGGATCATAATTTTCAGTGTATAAATTTTAAACTTTTTTGTTAAATGTATTCCAAAGTATTTTATTCTTTTTGATATTGTAAATGGAATTGTTTCCTTAATTTTCTTCTTGGATAATGTATAAAATTAATTAATTTTTGTATATTAATCCTGTATCTTGCAATCTTGTTGAACTTTTATTAGTTCTAATAGTGTGTGTGTGTGTCTGTGTGTGTCTGTGTGTGTGTATGTGTGTATTCCTTAGGATTTTCTATATACAAGATCATGTCATCTGACATTATAGTTTTATTTCTTTTTTCCAATCAGGATGTTTTATATTTCTTATTCTTTTTGCCAATTTCCTGGGATATAACCTCTAGTACAAAGTTTAGTGGAAGGGATAAGGGGACATCTTTGTTTTGATCCTGATCTCAGGGGAAAGCTTACAATCTTTTGCTACCAATATGATATTAGCTACTGTAGGTTTTTCATAGGTGTTACCAGGTTGAGAAAGTTTCCTTCCATTTTTAGTTTGTTAAATATCTTAATTTTAAAATATTTGCAAACTATCAAAAGTTCTGCATCTATTAAGATGTTATTTTTATCCTTCATTCTAATAACGTATTACATTATTTTTTTTCAGAGGAGTTTGTGAATGACTGGTGCTAATTAGTCTTCAAATTTTGTGTAGAATTCACCAGTGAAGATATTCATTCCTGGACTTTTCTTTGTGGGAATTTTTTTTGATTACTACTTTGATTTCTTGTTTAGATCTATTTAAATTTTTTACTTCTTCTTGAGTCAGTCTTGGTAGTTTGTATCTTTCTATAAACTGGTTGATTTTATCTAGGTTTTCTAACTTGTTGGCATACACATTCCCTTATTCTTTTATTTCTATAATGCTGGTAGTAACCTTTCATTTCTGATTTTAGTAATTTGAATCTTCTCTCTTTTTTCTGGTCTAGCTAAGGGCATTTCTATTTTGTTAATTTTTTTTTCTCCAAAACTCAACCTTTGCTTTCAATTTTTCTTATTCATTTTCCTCTAGTTTTTCATTTATTTTGACTCTAATCTGTATTGTTCCTTTGTTCTGCTTGCTTTAGGTTTAGTTTGTGGGGTTTTCCCCCTAGTTTCTTGAGGTTGAAGTTTAGGTAATTGGTCTAAGACCTGTATTTTTAAAACATAGGCATTTTGACTACATATTACCCATTAAGTACTGCTTTAGCTGCATCCATAAGTTTTGATACATAGTGTCTTCATTTGCATTAATCTCAAGAAATTTTCTAATTTCCCTTGTGATTTCTTCTTTCACCCATCTGTTAATTAGAAATATAGTGTTTAATTTCCATATATTTATGAATTCCCCCAAATTTCCTTCTGTTATTATTTCTAATTTCATTCTATTGTGGTCAGAGAACATATGTTGTATAATTTAAATCCTATTGAAAATATTAAGACTTTAAAAATGACCTAATATATGATTTATCCCAGAGAATGTTTCTACGTGCACTTTAAAAGAATATGCATTTATGGTTGTTGGGTGGACTGTTCCATGCATGTCTGTTAGGGCTACTTGGCTTAAAGTGTTGTTCAAGTCTTCTATTTCCGTCTAAGGTCTAAGTCTTCTGTTGACCTCTCTAGTTGTTCTACCCATGATTGCAAATGAGGTACTGAAGTCTCCAACGGCTATGATTGACTATTCTATGTCTCCCTTCAGTTGTATCAGTTTTTGCTTCATGTTTTCGGAGTTCTGTTGTCAGGCATATGTGCATACTTATGTCTTCTTGATGGACTGATCCTTTTATCATTATGTGATGTCTTTGTCTCCAGTAACAAATTTTGCCTTAAAGTCTGTTCTGTTTGAGATTTGTTTATCGACCTCAGCTCTCTTTGTGTTAAGTTCACATGGTATATCTTTTTACAGCTTTTTACTTTCAACCTGTTTATGTCATTGACTAGTGTGTCACCTATAAGGCAGCATATAGTTGGATCATGACTTATAACCATTCTGGCATTTCTACCTTTTAACTGGAGTGTTTAATTCATTTACATTTAATGTAGTTACTGGTAAGGTAGGGTTTGGTCTGCCATTTTGCTGCTGTTTGTTTTCAGTGTCTAATACATTTTTGTTCCTCTATTCCTCCATTACCTCCATGCCTTGTGTTGTGTTAGTATTTTCTAGTGTGCCATTTTAATTCTCTATTTGTATCTTTTACTATATATTCTTTAGTTATTTTCTTAGTGATTTCACTGAGGATTACAATTAATATATTAATGTATATGAGACTAGTTTGGATTAATACCAACTTAATTTCAGTAGTATACAAAAATTTTGATCCCATGTAGTTTGTTCCTTCCTCCTTCCTTTGTACTGTTATTGTCATATAAGTTTTGTGTTTTTTCACTTTGTGCCCATCAATACAGATTTACAATTTTTTTAAATGCAGTTGCCTCTAAATCAGATAGCAGTAAAAAAGTTATGAACAAAAATGCGTCTGTGCTCTTTTATATTTACCTATGTCATTACTCTTATCAGTGTTCTTTATTTCTTCATGTGAATTCAAGGTACTGTCTATTGTCCTTTTACTGCAGACCAAAGGGACTGTTTATTATTTCTTGTTGGGCAGGCTTGCTAATAATGAATTCTGTTTTATCTGGAAATGTCTTACTTTCTCCTTCATTTTTGAAGAATTATTTTGCTAGATATAGAATTCTTGTTTGATAGTCATGTACTTTAGCACTTTGAATACGTCATCTCACTGCCTTCTGGCTTCCATGGTTTCTGATGAGCATCCCTTGCACCAGTCACTTCTCTCTTGCTGCTTTCAAGATTTTCTCCTTGTCTTTACTTTTTTGACAGTATGATTATATGTCCAGGAATGGATCTCTTAGAGTTTATCCTACTTGGGTTTCATTGAACTTCTAGGGTATATAAGTTAATATTTTTCATCAAATTTTATAGTCTTTGGTCATCAGTTTTTTTTCAAATACTCTTTTTCTCTTGTTCCCTTATGTGACTCCCATTATGCATATGTTGGTAAATCTGATGGTGTCCCATAGGTCTCTGGGGCTCTATTAACTTTTCTTCACTCTCTTTTCTTTCTGTTCCTCAGACTGGATCATCTCAATTGACCTACAGTTAAGTTTGCTGATTCTTTCTTCTGTCTGCTCAAGTCTGATGTTGAGCGCTTCTGGGAAATTTTAAATTTCAGTTATTTTATTTAAACTCTAGAACTTATATTTGGTTATTTTTATAATTTATATCTACTTGGTGAGACATAATTTTCATACTTCATTTCTTTGAATATTATTTAAAATAGCTGATTTCAAGTCTTTGCCTGCAGAGTCCAATGTTTGGACTCCCGCAAGTACAATTTAGTGACTTTTTGCAGTGTGTATGGGACATACTTGTTTCTTTGCATGTCTCATAATTTTTTGAGGGAAACTGGACATTTTAAATAATGGGTAACTTTGGAAATTAGATTTATTTAACCCTTTTCCAAAGGTTTGATGTTGTGACTGGTTTTTGTTTGTTTAGTGACTCATCTGAACTAATTCTGTAAAGTCTATATTCTTTGTAGTGCATAGATCCTGAAGTCTTGATTAGGTAGTTTCATGGTGAGCTACACTGGACAGATTTCCTTAAACAACTGAAACCAAAAATTCTCCCAGTCTTTGTTGTGCACTTTGTGTGAACGTTGGGATACCCTTCAACACTCAGTCGGAAAGTTGACAGTTCTGTCTTAACCTTCACTTTCTGCTTGTGCAGATCATCAAGGTTAACCTAAAGTGAGAACTTAGGATGTCCTCAGGTTCTTCCTGAGCTGGAGTAGCAACCCTTGGCCTGTGAAAAGTCCTACGCATGCACATGACCATCTAACTTCCCAGGAAATGTTACAGCTTTTCAAAGCCCCTATGAATATCTCATTCCTCAACTTTTCCTCTTAAGTTTAAGTTTTCCTCTATTGTTTGCTCCAATGGTTATCTACTGCTTCAGGCAGCAACAACTGCCTTTAATTTTTTTCAGTAGATGTTCCTGTGGAAAAGGCTTGTCATACCTGGCAAGCTCTGATCAGGAAAAATAAAGACAGTGAGGCCTTGTAAGTGAGGTCTTCCAGGGAATCACCAGATAATTCTCTGGGAATGAGACTTTGAAGGGGTCCAACCCCATTCTGCTCCCTCCAGTGGCTTCTGTGCTGCTGCTTCTATCTTGATTGTGGACTGTTGGTTTTCAAGGATACAGCAGAGCTGGAAATGGGCAGGGGGAATAGAAATAGAGCAAGTTAAAATGCCACAAGGCTTACTGTTCTGAGATTCAGCTATTTCTCTCAAATAAATATTCCTTGGAATACTGCAAGGTTAATTTCCAGAGTTCTGAAAAAAGTTAATTCTGACAATTTCTGTGAATTTTCTCCTTGTTTTTATGGAGGGGAGAATTTTTGGAGGTCCTTAATCCACCATTCTGGCTGGCTTTAAGTATAATGTCTTTTTATTTTTCTTAACAGGATGAATCTGGTTGAAACAATAAAGCCATCACTATGGACATTTCTAGGCATTCACATGGTTCCGTATCTGTGACAAAAACCAAACTGGATACAGTATGAATTATAGAAAATGTCCACACTCCAAATGAATGTTGCCAAAATTTTTCAGTATGCAGATTCAAAGAGTTTTAGAAAATTTTTTCCTTATACAATAAATATGAAAGAAAGAAAGGGAAAAAGGGAGAAAGAAATAAAGAAAGAAAGAAAAAGAAAAGAAAAGAAAAGAAAAGAAAAGAAGAAAGAAAGAAAGAAAGAAAGAAAGAAAGAAAGAAAGAAAGAAAGAAAGAAAGAAAGAAAGAAAGAAAGAGAAAGAAAGAAAGAAGGAAAGAATGAATCTTGGAATATTATAGTCTCAAAATTGCTATGAGAAACAAAATCTGAAATTTTTTATCACAGGCAGCAAGCATAATCCACACTTTGCTGTAAGGTGAATGAAGAAACAAACTGGGCCAACTCTTGCCAAGTCTCTTAATTACATATAAAAATAACCTCCAAATGCTCCACCTCTGCCCAGCCACCACATTGGGCTGCCAGTACTTTTCTGTCTCTGATGTACAAGGGACCATATAGTCATGCTTTAAAGAGAACAACCTAGACCGTGAAGCAATCCCTTTTCCTGACCAAGCATAACAGTCAGTCAGCTATGGTCAATCCTGTTCCTAGACACACCTGCATCACTTTTGGATCTATCAGCTAATAGCACAGAGAGGTACTTCCTGGGTAGGGACAGTGAGACTTGAATGATTTTTAGACAGACATTTGGCTATTTTCAAGAATACAGGCTTCATAAAAATCCCCTCAGTTTAAGAGAAAGCAAAATAGTCACTTGATTCCTGGGGAAATGTAGAAGAGCCTCATTAGGAGTAAGAAAGAGTTGGTGGAAAATCCAAAGATAATAAACGCATAGTAAAATGGCCAAAAATAAGATTCCTTATTTTTAAATCAGATTACAAGCCTATGAAATGAATTTAATCTCAATATTTAATTACATCAGGTTGCATTAGCGTTGGCCGTTAGGAATTCACGTTCATAAATCATCTGAATAAAAACGTTTTGCTTTCTGCTGAAGCAATGTATTGTGTTTAAGCTTTTTACGGTAAAGATAGACATGTTTGATTTTTCAATTCAGGAAACATAAACTTAATTTTACTACAATAATTTCTAAAACTGGCTTTGAAAGAGATTACAAAGTAGATACATATTTTAGGGAAAACTATATGCAAAGCCTCATGAGCCAACTGGTATTGAAGCCTTTTTTTCTTAGACTGTGAACATTTTAATTCCTAATGCTAAAAATGGAAGTGCGATGTACATTAACCCATGCAGGCAAGCCAGAATGTGAAAGGTTTTAGTGAGTATTCAGTACATTGACCAAAAGATGTTTAATGCAGACTTCACTTTTCCAGAAAAGGAGGGCCAGATAACAAGATAACAAAGGAGTTCATCATTCTTTTCTATTAACCAGAGTTGATCCTCCACTAGTCAGGGCTCTTTTGTGTATTGATCATTTAAAAAAATGTTAAAGTGTGCTAAAAATATATATTTTATTCATTGAAGATGCAACATTTCATCTACACAATGCTATGTAATTAAAGATTTTGGTATGATAACCATTAGGTATTTTGAAGAACACAGATAAGGTAATCCACTTAAAATGGACCCCCTTTCTACTGTATCATAAGAGGACCTATGCCCAACAGGGTATCCTGGATTTTAAAATTTACTGTTAACCACATGTCAGACTATTGATGTAAACTTACCTGAACAGACCATATTTTCCAAGTAATTCACATTTTTTGCATTATTATAACTGCATGAAATATTTCTCTCTGTATGATAACTGCTGCTAAAGAAAACACATATATAATAAACTCAGAATTTTCTGCAAGACCCTGGACACTATTCAAATACTTAAAATGTTTTTCTCCAATCTATAACACTCTTTTATAATATCAAAATGTTAAGAATGACATCAGTGAATCCAGTATAAAATTTTTATAATGAACAGCACCAAAGAAGCCAAATAAAAAATTCCACTTCTCACTAATTAAGCTGGGTGCTGCACCAAAGATTAAAGTTGAGACTGGCCGAAGGTTGCCTGCCCAGCCCTCTGCTGGAGTTCAACATACATTGTTTATAACAGGTACAGGTACAGAGAGGCTGCTTGGATTGTAAGGATCTACGTAAAATTTCAGACAAGTTAAAAGTATTACATATCCTTGTCTGACAAGAATCCTGAATATCAGGTTAGCAAATTTCATAGCTCCATTTTAAGACATATGATCACAGAGGGTTAAGTGGAAAGATACTGAAAAATATTTACTGTCACTTAAATGATAGGCAGCATCCACTTAGGCCTGAACCTCATTTGTGAAGTTTCATTCCACATTTTTCACCTCGCAGTTTATGTACATGTAGAGGTTACGCTAAAACTTCAATTATTCCAAAGGATGAAAGAAGTGTTACATTTTGATACAGATCTTCAGTTCCTATTATCCTGTAAGCCTTTGAAGTGTTAAGGCTGAGCAGGCCAGCTATGAAAGGGACAAGAGGAAGTGAGAACAGTGGAAATACAGTTGGTGATGTTCTGCCTTCACCATTCTATACAGATAGTCTGTTTTCCGGGCAGCAGGTGGTGTGACTGTGAAAAGATCACACATTTGTCAGTAACTATGTAGGATTTTTAGCAGTTAGAGCCTAGCATCACAGATTTAGGGCAGCTAATAAAATGCCGTAAACCAAAATTTTGACAAGTCTGAAATTTTTTTAAAATAAATTTTCCTACCAAGTAAACCTTGGTTCCCTTTTAATCTTGCCTTACAAAAAACTCCATATAATTGAATTTTTTTTTAAACAAAGTAAAAAAAGAATCACTTCGCAGCAACCAGATGAACATCTGGTGGCAAAGCAGCACTAAAATGCCATCCTTTCAAAGGAAGAGCAAATATGTGAGTGCTCCATTAAGAGCTTTATCTCCTGTCAAAGCACAAGCTCACACTTTCCATCTATGGCCTTTTTGCAAAAGTCCAAGGCTGAATTTGGACCTGCTTTTCCTGTGTCTTCTCAGTGGTATCTGGACAACAGTGTGTCAAGTACATAAGAAATCTAGGGTCAAAAATGAAGATTATCTAATGCACCAGGTATTTAAATGAATGTGCCCAGGCTGTAGTTAGAATCACCTTGTGTAAAAACTAGTTAGAAGTAGCTAAAGCCAGTTTACCACATATAACAAAAATATTTCAAAGTCAATATAAATTTAACCATAAGTCCATCTAACAAGAAACACCAGAGGTCATATTTTGATGTGTCTTTTTCTCTCCCCTTTTCAGTAGCTAGAAAGTGTTTAAATCTGGGAAGATAAGGATCAGATCTTTTAAAGCCTCAAATAGTCCCTCAAACTCTTCTCATATTAAGAAAAAAAAACTTACCAGGAAACAAAGGAATTCAAAAATTATTTTTCTGTAAATAGCCTTTCAAAATAAGTGTGCTTCATTTATAATCTACATTTTAATTTTTAAAATCCCTCACAAAAGTCTCTTAATACATTGCAAAACTTTATATCTACATATGTGTGTTAGGACCCCTCTGACGCCTCTACTGGAGTCTAACTTGGCTGCCATCTCACGCACCACCCCCCAAGGCCCCCAATCCCAACCCCAACCAACACACACACTGCTGCTCAATACTACTGAGCCCATAGGGTTTGCTGAAATTCGTTAAAAACATGGAGGAAAACCTCTGAGGGAAATAATTCTCCGGGGAAAGAATGAGAAAGGAGAAGGTTACAAGTATCATTGAAGGTTCGTGTGTTCAAAAGTTAATTTGGTTGTATCACCAAATTATAGTTCTTCAGGGAACTGAAACCTGTTCTAAATTAGACTTGGGGACGCGCATCAGTCCGCGTGTATAAATCCGCGTAAATACTCTGCGTATGAGACACACTCACATAAAAAGAAAAACACAGAAGACAGACGGTCTTCAATTTGGGGAAGGATATATTCCAACTTGGGGGGAGGGTGAAGGCATTTCAGCTGTGAAGCTCTGTCAGGACATTTCCAGAGCTCTGCAGTCCCCGAGTCTGACAGGACAGGCTGTAGGGAGGGGCCAGTTGGGCCTGGCTGGACTGTCCCCTCTCTCTGCTGCACAAATGGTGTGCGACGTGCAGGCGACTTCGGTGTCAAGCTGGCCACACTCCTGAGGCTCTTGAGTGTTTATCAGCTCAGTAGGTCAAAAGTCTGCAGACACTGGGTGGAGCAGCAGTAAGCCACAAAACTCACAGTCGTCCTCCTGGAAGGGGAAAAAGGGAGACAAGGACACTGTGAGTTCAAGTTAAAGTCTCAGGATTCTTTCCATCAGAGACAGTCTTTTTCTTTGTTAAAATATGAGATGAGGAACGGTCAATGAAGTGCACAACAGAAATGTAAATTCCTTTTAAAATTGAGCACTGGAATCAGTGAGGCATGTGCATGCTTACTTTACTAGACGTTTTCAAATGACATAACATCCCTGTGTTAGCAGTGAAGGAAAAATAAGCTTTTTGCATCTTATGGTTTGAATTGTGCTTAGTAGAACCAATAGTGCAATGAAAGAATTTGAAATACATTATAAAAATCATCTAACAGAAAATGTCACCAATTTAGCTAGAAAACTTACATATACCAAAGAACTTAAACAACATAATTTTCAGGAATGTATCCTACAAATGCATTCCCACAGATTGCTTATAGAGGTAATTTCAGAATCTGAATAGTGGGGTTTGAGGGTCTTTTCCCACAAAGCAGAGAAATTCCATCTTAAACTCCTGTTCGGCACCTTCCTGCAGTGAGTCATGAGCCCTCTGACGCACCCTGGGTGGCTCCCGCTGTTAGACGCCTTGTTTTCCTACCAGAAGTGCTATCCTTTGGTAAGGAGAGAACAATCCACTGGCATTTTCATGGGACGCCCCTGGGCCGACTGTCTTCTATTTTCCCCACCCTAGTTTTTACCTTTCTCTGTAGTCCAAGGAGGTGACCTCGACAGACCCTACCACCAAAACTGCCTGACTGCTGGTTTCTAGCAGAATTAGGCCAGCGGGAGGCATAGCAGGGAAGCTGAAGGGCAGGAAGAGAGAAAAGCTGAATATTTCTTTTCTTCTTCTTTTTTTTTTTTAATAGACTTTCTTCTTTTAGGGCAGTTTTCGGTTCACAGCAGAATTGAGCAGATTTCTTCTTTTCTTTTTTTCAAAGTCTAGTTAGTTGAGGTATAGTTACATACAAGCATACAATAAAATTCACCCATTTTAAGTGTACAGTTGAATGGGCTTTGAGATATATACTATTATTGAACTAATACCACAGTCAAGTAATAAAACATTTCTTGTATCCCCACAAATTCTACTTGTAGCCCCACGCCCCAGCCCCAACTCCCTGCCAAGTCTCCAGCAACCATTTGATCAATTTATTTCTCTTTGGCATTATTTCCCCTGGGCACCAAATCCTCCAAAAGAAGCTTTGTCATTATTCCATCTTGGATAATAAAAACCCTCGAGGTGAGAGCTAGACCTGCTTCTACAGGTTCTCTTGTCTTAGATTTTTGGACTAATCTTGGATTCCCTTTCCAACTGGTTCCAGCTGTTTGGCTGATGTGAGGATAAAGCTTCCCTGGATGGACCCTCCTGCCTGGCTCCAGTTCTCACTTGGCTTCGGTAACACTTTTCAACACGCAACCAGACAGTGGACAGCTCTGCCTTAGCCTTCACGTCCTGCTCACCCAGAGTCTCAATATCAACCAGAGGTGGGAGCTCAGGGCCTTCTTGGGTTTCTTCTGAGCATGCTCACATCCTTATGCATGCACACAGCCTTACATACTCCCAGGAGGACGTTAGCGCTTTCCAAGCCCCAATGGAGACCTCATTCCCCCAATTTTCCTCTTTAGCTTTATGGTTAGCCTACTGTTTGCCCAGCAGTTATCCACTGCCTCAGGCATCTGTGAAGTTAACCAATTGCCTGTAATTGTTTTGACAATTTTTTTTTTCCAGACTATACAAACAGTTCATACAACTCACCACCACCACCACCAACAAACAACAAGTAACCCATTCAAAAAATGGGCAGAAGACCTAAACAGACATTTGTCCAATGAAGACATACAGATGGTCAACAGGCACATGGAAAGATGCTCAACATCGCTAATTATCAGAGAAATGCAAATCACAACTACAATGAGGTTATCACCTCAGACCAGTCAGAGTGGCCATCATTAAAAAGTCCAAGATTCCTTTTAACATTGTTTAACTTAATGGCAATATTTATAGTTTAATAGAATAAAACACAATTTCAGTTATTAGATTTGGGGGGGGGGTTGTTTGCTTTCAGTTACACACGAGCAAAACTGTTGACTCTCAATATTTTGATACCCTCAGAGAAGAGGCTTTTTGCACTGGTAAGGTCTAACTGAAGTCAAATAAAGACAGACTGCAGGTGGGGTTTTTCAAGGAATCACCAAACAGTGACGGTGCTCTGGCAATGGGCCTTTGAAGACACTCCCTCTCCCCTCTACCCCTTTCCACTTGCTGCTGGGCTGCTGGTTTTTACTGTGATTGCAGAGTCTTGGTTTTCAAGGTTAAGACTAGAAAATGGGACTGTAAGTTAAAATATCACAAAGCTCTCTATTCTTACTGAGATGCAGCCACTTTTCTTGAATAAAGGCGCTCTGGGTTACTGTAAGCCTTTTGTTAATTTCCAGAGTTCTGAAAAATTCTATTCTCACCATTTTTTTTGCCAGTTTTCTCATTGCTTTTATGGAAAGGTTGACTATTTCTACCCCGGCCCATCTCTACCCTTCTGACCAGAACTCCTATTAAGCAGGTCCTCTCTGATGGCTCTAGTTCTCAACAGCCTCCAGATCTCCCTTTGTCCTTCATGCCTAAAGATTAAGAATGGTAAAGCTTCCCACTGCTGTAAGTTCTCAGGTACTTCATCACCCTTGTGGGTGCTCTGAACCCTGCCTGTACTTCTGTAAATCATCCCTCTCCATTAATTTCACTTCAAAATCCCAGCTTATGTGTGTTTTCCAGCCAGTACCCTGACTGATTTAGTATACGTTAAAGGAAGTGGTCTAAAGAAACAGTCCATTAAAGTGGGATTCTGGGATTGGGTTGGTAAACGCATGAATGGTCTCCTTTCTAGGGGAAAATGGGACACTGCTAATCTTTAGTCAGTTACAGCATCACGATTACTCGAAGCATCACTGAGATTGCCAGTGAGGGTAAGGCACTGGGAGATAGCGTGGCTCTGGCATTTGATAGCTGTGGCATCATGTTGAATTCAAAGATTGGGAGGGTGATGGCTTCTTTTGACTGCTGAAGATACTCCCCCAAATCCCAAACCCCTCCAAAAAAAAAACCAAAAAAAAAAAAACCAAAAAAAAAACCCAAAAAACAAAATTCTCACCTCAAGGCATAGGTAGAGAGAGAATCAGAAAGTTTCTACGGTGGCCTTAAAGGAATTCTTATTTTATGAAGCTGTGGGAGGAACATGCCTGAGGCCTGAATGTACAGGCTGCAGAATCACATGTCAGCTAAAGGTGTGTTTATGCTCAGTCTCTTACGCTAAGGCAAAGAAGATGGTTGGGAAGGGGTGGAGACTTGAGATGGAAACCTTTGTTTGTCCAGACACAAATCTAAGAACCCAGAGCGTCTAATATCTCTAAACGTTTCCTCACATCAGAATCAATCCTTCTTACCTTCGAAGAAAATAAGCATTTGTTTGAATAAAAATATATCACTGGCTTCATCTGGGGGTGGTTATATGAAAAAAGAAACACCTACTCTCTTCAGGACCCACACCAACAATACTTACTGCCTCTAGACCCACAGAGAGTAAAATCTCAGCATGATTCAGAGAGTTAATTGCAAGGCCTGCTCCTGGGAGAGATTATGTACATGAAGGAGTTGTAGAATCTTGCCAAGTTTTATTAGCAGGAATCTGGAAAGCAAGCATGGAAATGGATTCTAAGTATATTAGCCAGTAAGAATAATTCTAAGATTGGATTAAGCCAAGAAGGGTGCTTCACAGAGGCCTTAGGATTCAACGTGTTAGCTCGAGTACCTGTAATGGTTAATAGAAGTCTGGACTCAGTACAGGCTTACAGTCAAGGAAACAGAGATGCTGGAACTCCCACTGCACAGTCTAGAGGGAGGAGATCAAAGGCTTAGCGAAATGTTGAAATGGATCCAGTGTGGCGTAACTTGCTCAGTCACCTCCTGGAAACTTCTGGGAGGGTCAGGAAGACAGTCCCTTCACTAAGACATTAAGATATGTCTTGGTGAGGGGAATACAAACTGGAAGTAGCAAGCGCACTTAATACTTATTACAACACATGCCTACTAGAGGCGAAAGAGAAAGCTTGCAAAAGTTCAGGCATCTGCTACATTGGTAAAGTTTCAAACGAGAAAGAAGAATTGCATCCAGAACTGCCCACTATGAAGAAACAGATCCACACTTGTGGGTGGGTCCCTTTGGATTCTGGAAGCAAAATACATTTTGGTGGGAACTACTGGTTCTCCCAAGATGGAGTAGCCCCAGTCCTCCAAGATCTTTTCTCTTACAACTAAAACACCATGGTCAGAACATAATAAACAAGCACTGGAAGATTCTGAAAGATAGAATGAAGGTAGACAGCCTAGGACCCTGGGATTTGAGAATAAACACAGTAATGGTGAATGCCCTAGGTTTCCTTATTATCTCTCATATATTCAGATAGGATGCTGTAGACACTTACAACCCGAACCACCAGCAAGCAGAGACCAAGAGAAAAAAAAAAAAGCCAAGAAAAGTCTGTTCTCCCTATCCAAAGAATGGGGACAAAGAAATCTACCAAATTCTATGGAAAGTAAATAAGCAGTTGCTTGGGCTGGGTGTGGGGGAACAGAGAAGCAATAGCTGAAGAGTCCAAGGTTTCTTTTAGGACGAGAAACATGTTCTAGACTTGTGGTGCTGGTTGCACCTATCTGTGAATATAGTAAAAACTAATGAACTGTATACTTTAAATGGGTGAATTGTCATGTAAATTATCTCAATAAAGCTGTTAAAAAACAACAGCACTGAAAGGAGAAGTAGGTAAGTTCACGGTTAGAGTGGGGACTTCAACATCTTCCTCTCAGCAGCTGACAGACCCACTAGACAGAAATCAGCACAGGTATAGAAGCAAACAATGAGCCAGAGAATCAAACTGATATATACAAAACGCTCCACTCAACAGCAGCAAATTACACTTTTTTCCCCAAAATGCCCTTGGAACATTCACCAAGATAGACTATATTCTGTGCCATAAAACAAATCTCATAAATTTGAAAGAACTGAAATACAGAGAACATGTCTGGTTTCATTTTTCACATATGAAGAGCCTAGAAGTCCTCACTCTTGTTCTTACAAGAACAAGCTGAATAAATTGAAAATCAGTAACTCCTTCCACTCTAACTAGAGAATTGAGGTTGTAGGGCAAACTGCAACCTCAAACTTTAGTGAGACAAGTGAATCCAGGGAGTCATGGCTAAGAACTGCTTATGTGGACAGAAGATGCTAGAATTGCTGTGGGCTGAGTGTGGACAAGCCTGAGAGTGAGATACTCCTGGGACTGCAAAATTATGGTGACCTGCCCATATTCTTGGGAATTTTCCTGTAGGAACACTATAGGCTGTCATGGTGAAAAGTCAAAAAAGACCTCCTTGCTGCTCAGTCAGGAGGAAGAAAAGAGTAGACACTGTGTAACATGCCCAGAGCACCCTCCACAACAAAGGGCTGCTCCCAGAGGAAGAGAGTTCACCAGAGCCTGATCCCAGCTGGGGAAGGGCACTCTTCCCACTGCGGCCCCCTCTGTGAAGGTCACAGCCCAGAAACACAGGCCCATTAAAATACTGAGACATAATCATAAAATCTCAGAATACTTCCCTCCCTCACTTACCACCAGAGTAAATGGGCTCCAGCATAAGGACAGTGGCTTGCAGATAAAACAGCTGTAAGATGCAGGCTCTCTGAGGAGGAGTATATGTGGAAGCCCAAAGTCAAGCGAAGAGAATTAAAGGACATTAAAAGAATCTGAATTTGAATTCTAAGCTTCTAGTACTTACTATAGCAAACATTAAACACAGCTCATCTCCTAGAGAGATTAAGGTACAATTTCACACTAAATGCCAATTTATTTCAGTTCTTATTACCCAGTAAAATATGTCTGACTTTCAACAAAAAATTACAAGAGATGTCAAAGGGCACAAAAAAGTACATGCTGAAGAGTCAAGGAAAACCTCAGAACCAGACTCAGATGTGACAGAGATGTTAGAATTCTTACAGGGAATTAAAAAAAAAATAGAACAGAAAATCTAGACCTGTGAGACAACTTTTAAAGGTACAACATATACATAATTAGAATGCTAGAAAGAGAAGGAGAGAAAAAGAACAGAAGAAATATTTGAAGTATTAGTGGTTAAGAACTTTACAAAATTAATGACAAATCCAGAAGCTTAACAGTACCAAGCAGGATAAAAATAAAAAACAAAAACAACCCCCCAAAAATTACACATAAGCATATCATATTTAAACTGGAGAAAACCAAAGAAAAGGGAAATCTTAAAAAAAAAAAAAAGCCAGAGAGAAAAACCCCTTTATCTATAGAGGAACAATCATAAGAATTACAGTAGACCTCTTATTAGAATCATGCAAGCGAGAAGAGAATGGAGTGAAACACTCGCTGTGCTCAAAGAAAAGAAATCACTAACTCAGAATTCTATAATGCAGTGAAATTATCCTTCAAAAGTACAGGAGTATAAAGAATTTTTCAGAGAAACTGAGAACTGAGGAAGTTCACTGCCACCAGACTTGCCTTCTGAGACAGGTTGAAAGGAGTTCTTCAGGGAGAGGAAAAAGGATAGAGGCCAGAAATTCAGATCTACATAAAAACAGGGATAGGGATGACCCTAAGGTGTCCACCAAAAACTATTAGAACTAATAAATTAATTCAGTAAAGTTAAAAGATGCAAGATTAATATACAGAAGTATATTACTTTTCTACAGTAATAATGAACTATCAGAAGGAGAATTCAACAAAACAATACTTCTTATTATTGCATCAAAAAGAATAAAATACCTGGAAGTAAATTTAACCAAGGAGGTGAAAAACCTGTACTCTGAAAACTGTAAGACACTGACAAAGGAAACTGAACACAATACAAATATATGGAAAGATGTTCAAGGATTGGAAGAATTTATATCATTAAAATGTCCATATTACCTAAGTCTACAGATTTATGTGATCCCTAAGGATCATATTTAACAAGTAATCCTAAAATTTATATGGAACTAAAAGACCCTGAGTTGCCAAAGCAGTCTTGAGAAAAAAGAACAAAGCTGGAAGGATCATGCTCCCTGATGTCAAACTGTACTACAAAGCTACAGTCGTCAAAACAGCATGGTACCGGCACAAAAACAGACATACAGATCAATGGAATAGAATATAGAGCCCAGAAATAAACCATGAAGTTACGGTCAATTAATCTACGCCAAGGGAGGCAAGAATATACAATAGAGAAAAGATGGTCTCTTCAGTAAGTGGTGCTGGGAAAACAGGGCAGCTACCTGTAAAAGAATGAAATTAGAACATTTTCTCACACCACATACAGAAATATACTAAAAACAGATTAAAGACCTAAATGTAAGACTGGAAACCATAAAACTCCTAGAAGTAAACATAGGCAGAACATTTTCTGACGTAAATCACAGCAATATTGTTTTTTGATCTGTCTCCTAAGGCAAAGAAACAAAAGCAAAAATAAACAACTTAAAAACTTCTGCACAGAAAAGGAAACCATCAACATAACAAAAAGACAACCTACTGAATGGGAGAAAATATTTGCAAATGATGTGACTGATAAGGGATTAATATCCAAAATATATAAAAATAGCTCATATAATTCAGTATCAAAAAACACACAACCCAATAAAAAAGTGGGCAGAAATCACAAATAGATATTTTTCCAAAGAAGACATACAGATAGATGTCCAACAAGCATATGAAAAGATGTTCAACAGTGCTATCATCAGAGAAATGCAAATGAAAACCACAATGAGAAGTCACCTCACTGTCAGAATGGCTATCATAAAAAAACCTACAAATAAGAAATGTTGGTAAGGATATGGAGAAAAGGGAACTCTAGCACACGGTTGGTGGGAATGTAAATTGGTGTAGCCACTATGGAAAACAGTATAGAGGTTCCTAAAAAAACAAAAATAGAACTACCATATGATCTAGCAATTCCACTTCTGGATATATATCTGAAGAAAACAAAACACTAATTCAAAAAGATACATACACCCCAATGTTCACAGCAGGCTTATTTACAATGGCCAAGATATGAAGTAACCTAAGTGTACATCAACAGAAGAATGGATGCAGAAGACGTGGCATATATATACACACAATGGAATATTAAACCTGAAAGTAATATGATATTGTAAGTCAACTACACTTCAATAAAAATTTTTAAAATAAAAACATTTTCAGAATAAATAAGTTAATTAAATCAAATAGAAAGGTTGTTGGAGAAGGAATAAAGGTAAATAAAATACTTCATTTTTGTAATTTTCAGTTGATCTAAAAATTACCTTGTTTGAAATAATAAGAGTAACAATGTATTGTATGATTACAGCAGATGAATAGTGAAATGAAAGACAGCAATGTTATAACAATTGGGAGGGAGAAGTTAGGAATACTAGGTACCTGTACTACATGTGGAGAAGTATAGTGTGCCATTTGAAGATGGAGTTAGATTACTTAAAATGTATACTGTAAACTCTAAGGAAACCACTACAAATTTTTAGAAAAGAAGTTTAATTGATATGGTATGAAAGGAGATAAAATGGAATTACATAAAATGCTCAGTTAAAAATCAGAGAAGACAAAAAAGGGGGAAGGGAGAAAGAACAGAGATAAAAAATAGAAAATAGTTAAAATCAGTAGTTATTAATCCAGCTAAATCAATAATCACTTTAAATGTGAATGTCTAAACAGCAAGGAAAAGACAGAGATTGTCTGAATGGATGAAAAACAAGACCTAATTATATATTGTGTACAAGAAACCCACTTTAAACATATAAATGCAGATTGGTTAAAAGTAAAGGGATGGTGAAAGATATACTGTATTAATGCTAAACAAAACAAAGATGGAATAGTTGTTTTGTTACAGATACAGCAGACTTCAGGACAAGCAAAATTATCATAAAGAGGAGCATTACATAGTAATAAAGGGGTCAATTCTCCAAGAAGGCATAACAAGGTGAAAGGTGAACGAACCTAATAACAGAGCATCAAAACACGTGATGCAAAAACTGATAGACCTTCAAGGAGAAAAGACAAACCCGCTATGAGAGTTGGCGATTCCAACACCCTCTTTTGAGTAATTGATAGATCTAGAAAGCAGAACATCAGAGAGAATATAGTTGAACTCAACAACATGATTAATCAACTGATGTTTACAGACATTCTATCCAACAACAGAAAAATACACACTCTTCTCAAATTCCAGAGAAATTTAAATATTTTGGACTGAATGAAAATGAAATACAACTGATCAAAAAATTCTTGGATGCAGCAGCAGAAGTACTAAAGGGGAATTTATAGCACTAAAAACAAATATTAGAAAAGAAGAAATCTCAAAAATCAATAACCTAAGCTTCCACCAGGAAGTCAGAGAAACTAAAGCAATTTAAGTCTAAAGCAGGTAAAAACTATAAGGCATGTTCTATGTCCATTACATTGTCCATTATGGAATCAAACTAGATACCAACAACAGAACAGGAAAATCTCCAAATGTGGAAATCTTCCCCATGGATTAAAGAGATAGTCTCAAAGGATATAAACACTTTCATGAACTTAATGAAAATAAAAATAAACATACACAAATTTGAAAGGTCTCAAATCAATAATCTAAGCTTCTACCCTAAAAAATCTAAAAAAACCAAACCAAACCAAAAAAAAAAAAAAAAAGAGAGAGTGAGAGAAATAAACCCAAAGCTAACAGAAAAAAGGAAATAATAAAGAAGAGAAATAAATGAAGTTGAAAACTTTGCTAGGATTAAGGATGTCAATAAAACTTATAAATCTTTAGCATGATTTACACAAACAAAGAAAACACAAACTAATACAAGAAATGAAAGAGGTGACCTTAGTACATATCCTGCAGCCATTAAAAGATATAAGGGAATACTGTAAACAGCTACACACTTATAAATTTGCAAACTGAGAAGAAATAAATGAACTCCTTGGAAACTACAAACTAACAAAACTCAACCAAGAAATAGCCAACCTGAATAGTCCTGTAACTATTAAAGAAATTGAATCTGTAATTAAAAAAAAGAAAGAAAGAAAAGAAATTTCCAGGCCCAGATGGTTTCACTGGAGAATTCTATCAAGCACTTAAAAAAGAACTAAGAAGAATTTTTACATGATCTTTTTCAGAAAAATAGAAGAGGAGGAAAACTTCCCAGCTCATTTTATGTGACTCTAAAGTCAGAAAAAGAGTTCAAAACCAGAAAACTGCAGACCAATATTTCTCATGAACACAGACACAAAAATCCTCAACAGAGTATTAGCAAATCAAATACAGAAATGTATAAAAAGAACTATACACCATAATCAATTGGGAGTTATTTGGGGTATGTAAGACTGGCTGGTTCCATATTTGAAAATCAGTGTCAACCAATGTATATCAATAGGTTAGCAAAGAAAAATTTGCCTATCAATGGATTCAAGAAGTATTTGACAAAATACAACATCCATTCATAATAAAAACTCTCAGCAAACCAGGAATAGAGGATCTTTCTCAATTTGATAAAGATTTGTTAAAACCTGCTGCTATTTTATATTTTACAGTGATGTCCATTTTTACCACCTTAGTCATGACAGTACATACTGGAAGTAATAAACTGCAATAAAGCAAGAAAAAGAAATAAAAGGCATACATATTGGAAAGGAAGAAATAAAAACTATTCCTACTTTCAGATGACATGTCTACGTAGAATATGCCAAGGAATCTGCAAAATCACTCCTACACTCCTAAGAAAGTTCACCATGGTTGCAAGCACATAAAATCAAAATAGACAAATCAATCATATTCCTGTATACTAACAATAAACACATGGAAATTGAAATTTTAAAATATATTATTTATAAACACACAAAGGAAGTGAAATACTTGGGTATAAACTTAAAATATTTAAGGACCTGCATGCTGAAAATTATTAAATGATGATGAAAGAAATAAAAGAATATCCAAATGAATGGAGAGATACACTGTGTTCATACACTGGAAAACTCAGAATAGTACAGATGTCAATACTCTCCAAACTGATCTACAGATTAAATGCAATTCTGATCAAAATCCAGCACAAAGTTTTTTTGGAACCAAGAAAAGCTTATTCTAAATCTTATCTTATATGGAAAAGCAGAGGTCTTAGAATAGTTAAAACAAGCCTGAAAGAAAAGAATAAAATGAAAGCACCACAATACCAGATAGTAGGGCTTACCGTGTAACTATAGTAATCAACATAGTTTGACAGCTGAGAGAGACACAGATCAATGAAATGGAAGAAAACACAGGAAAACAGCTTCATAACCTTGGGAGTAGGTAAAGATTTCTTAGGACATGAACTATAAAATTAAAATGGATAAATTTGACTTGATCAAAATTTAAACCTTCTGCTTTGCAAATCACACTCATAAGAAAATTAAAAGATCTCTTTTGAGATTTTCTTAACTCAGGAAGTTATGTAAATTTTAAGTTATTAGGTACTTTGTATTGCCTTAATTTAAAAAAATAAGTAAAGTTAGTTAGAACCCTAGTTCAGATAATTTGCTACATCAGAATGTACATATTTGTATAAGTAACAACTGGAATGAAACTCAGATACAAAACGATCTTAAATGCCCAAGTGCATTTTTGAGGATCAGCTAACTAAACTCAGTTCTTCCTTTAAAAAAAAAAAAGATAATTATGTTAAGTGAAAATCACGCATAGACGTGATACACTTCATACCACAACCAACTAATTTTTAAAATAAAGGTTCTAAGCAAAAGAACTCAATTTCATAAAGATATGGGATTGTTATTCACTGAGGCATAATGCCCACTGGACCAACATTAACCCCTTATGATGCTCAGGAGGGTACAGTGGGTAACCTGGAGGTGTCATATTTGTGGTGCAAAGAAATCTCAACTCTGTGTACATATTTATTTTCAAGAGACATTTAACAACATATTGTATCTCACTGTTGCATGAATGATTTAAGTTGTTACAAGTACACCAACAGCCTAAGCCTTAATGGATTTGTGTTGGTTAAGACCTTTACAATTACAGAACTGTAGCACCAGAGACATGATAGGTTTAGAGAGAAACTTTTAGCTAAGCAATAAACTCTATAATTAGGAAGAAGATGCTGATAAATTCTACAAAGAACATCAGACATGACATTTGTTGCTTTAGAATCTCTGAGCATATTTATAGGCAAGGCAGAAGACAGAGCATCTCAGTTTAGTTTTAAGATACAAAATACCACTATTCTTAAGAAAAAAATCACAATGTTGTTGCACATATTGGAGCCCACAAAAATCATAAGAAATGTGGTGTTTTCTTCGCAAACCTGTTTCCCGATTAGAAACAAAAACATATTGTTGACTCATACAGAAATTCAAGCCAGAAGAAAAATAGTATTAGACAGAGTTGATCAGATGAAATCCCAAGTCTGTGTACTTATTACTTACGGGAGAATCATCTAATAACATACTGTGTCTGCTTGTTACATTTATGTTAATAGTGATTATCTCTCATGGGAAAAAGATTCTGTGTGTATAACCGGAGGCTTAAATATTTACTTGCTTCTCTCCTAGATCAGTCCATGCCCTAGAACTTTAGGAGTGAGATATGTATGGGAAAAGTAGTATCCGGTGATTTGGTTAGATCTGAACTCCTAGCACCTAGTACAGAGTCTGGCACACAGCAGATGGTCAGCACATAATTGCCGAGTGATACAATGAGGAAGAAACAGTTGAGAACAATTTATTTAAATTTGTTGAAGAATATTTTACCTGTGCAAAATTTCTTCCTAAGTCACCTTAAGAGTGTGCCAACAAGATTAACAGATACAAACACTATACACAAAACAGATAAACAACAAAGTACTACTGTATAGCACAGGGAACTATATTCAATAGCTTGCAATGACCTATAATGAAAAAGAATATAAAAAAGACTATATATATATATATACACACACACACACACACATATATATATGAATCCCTATGCTGTATACCAGAAACTAACACAGCATTGTAAATTAACCCAGAGATATGGGAAGAACCATTGGGATTCTAGGCCATTTGCAGTTTCGGTCTCAAAATGCCCTGGTGATTTAAGAGAGACCTTCTGAATGTCTGTGATAGTTAATTTTTTGTGTCAACTTGACTAGACTATGGTACCCAGTTGTCTGGTTAAGTACCAGTCTAGATGTTGCTGTGAAGGTGTTTTTAAGATGTGATTAACATTTAAATCAGTAGGCTCTGAGTAAAGCAGATTATTCGCCATAATGTAGGTGGGCCTCACCCAATCAGCTAAAGGCCTCAAGAGCAAAGAAGTAGAAGGATTTTGCTTAAGACAGCCACATAGAAACCCTACCTGAGTGTCCAGCCTGCTGCCCTGTGAAAGTCAGACCCACAATTATAATGCAACATCAATTCTTTTCTGAATTTCTAGCCTTCCAGTCTGCTCTGTGGTTTTGGACTTCCCAGCTCCCAAACTGTGTGAGCCAATTCCTTAAAATC
The DNA here is from genome assembly GCF_009834535.1 of Camelus ferus. Taxonomy (NCBI): domain Eukaryota; kingdom Metazoa; phylum Chordata; class Mammalia; order Artiodactyla; family Camelidae; genus Camelus; species Camelus ferus. The sequence goes on along the minus strand of NC_045722.1, from coordinate 20,789,811 downwards.
AATCAATCTCTCTCTTTCTATACTTACTATTTACAGATATAGGTACAGATATATGTTCTGTTTCTCTGGAGATCCATAACTAATACAGATTCAGCTACTGGTCAGTGAGATGCTGCTGTAACAAGTATTAAAAAAAAAAACTTACAAGTGGCTTTGAAATTGAGCAGTGGAGGCTGGAAGAGTCCTGCCTTGAGGAGACTGCTGGTAGAAGAAGGATCTAGTGAGGGCTTTCAAAGGAAAGAGGAGAGCTATGGAAAAAGCTTCTATGGCCTTAGAGAATACAGACACTGTCATGAAGAGAATGCTGCTGGAAATACGAGCGTTAAAGGTGTTTCCTGTGAGATCTCAGACAAAAATGAGGACTGTGTTATTGGAAAAGGAAAGAAAGATGATCTTTGTTATAAAGCACAGAGGAGTCGACTGAACTGTGTTCTGTTGGGTGGAAAACAGAAATTGCAACTGGTGAACTTGGATGTAGGCATACCTCGGATAGTGTGGGTTCAGTTCCAGACCGCTGCAATAAAGCAAACATGGCAATAAAGCGAGTCACACAAAGTTTTTGGTTTCCCAGTGCATATAAAAGTTATGTTTACACTATATTATAGCCTTTTAAGTGTGCAATAGCATTATGTCTAGAAAAAAGTACACACCTTAATTAAAAATATTTTATTGCTGAAAAATGTATCACCTGAGCCTTCAGTTAGTCATAGTAGAAACATCAAAGATCACTGATGATGGATCACCATAACAAGTACAATAATAATGAAGAAGTCTGAAATACTGTGAGAATTACCAAAACGTGACAGAGACATGAAGTGAGCCAATGCTGCTGGAAAAGACGGCACCAGACTTGCTTGACGCAGGGTTGCCACAAACCTTCAATTTGTAAAGAAAATGCAATATCTGCAAAGTGCAATTTAAAGTGAAGCACAGTAAGATGAGGTTTTGCCTGGATGTAGCTGGGGCGATGTCTAAGCAAAGCACTGAAGGCATGGCCTGGCTTCTCTTTGCTGCTTACAGTCAAGTGTGAGAGGAGAGAGATCAACTGAGGGAATTGTTTGGCAAAAAGAAACCAGAACTTGAGGATTTGGAAAATTTTCAACCCATTTATGTTGTAAAAAAATGAGAAAGCATGCTCTGGAGAGAACTCCCAGGGTGTGGCTGGATAACCATTTGTGAAGAGATGAGGCATGTTGCTTGTGGAGCCCATTAACCATTTCCACAGAAAGGCTGACAGCCTGCACAGAGATGGGACAGGGTGGAGAAAGGCTGTCAGGCTTCTGGGATTCTACAGGCAGGGAACAGGCAATAGGGCTCTCAGGTAGAGAGTAACAACCCCTGGGATGGGGCCACTTCTTCAATTCCAGAGGGTGGGGCAACTTCCTTGGTGTTAGAGGGCAGGGCCCCACCCAGGGCTGAGGGGGTGGGGTCACCACCCCAGTGGGCCTAAAGGACACAGCATCTGGCCAGAGGATTAATCTCAAGCATTAAAATCTAATTCTAACAGAATTTGCCCTTTTGTAAAGGGAATGCCTATCTTATGCCTGTCCCAGCATTAATACTGAAAACAGAAAACTCATCCAGTTTTACAGGTTCACAGATGGAGAGGAGTTTTGTCCCAGGATGAGTTATACCTGAGTTTTATCCATACCTGACTTAGATATTTAAGATGAGATTTTGAGCTTAAGACTTGATACTGGAATGGGTTAGGATTTTGGGAGTGTTGAGATGGGGTGAATTTATTTTGCATGTGAGAAGGACATGAATTTTTGGAGTCAGAGGACAGACTGTTACGGGTTGAACTGTATCCCCTCCTCCAAATTCATATGTTGACATTCTAATCCCCATTACCCCAGGATGGGACTGTTATGGACTGAACTGTGTCCACACTAATTTATATGTTTAAGTCTGAACCTTCAATGTGATAGTTTCTGGAGATGAGGCCTCTCAGATATACCAGGTTTAGATGAAATCATGAGGGTGGGGTCTTCATCATGGGATTTGTGCCCTTATAAGAAGAGACACCAGTCAGCTTGTGCACAGGTGTGCTCACGTTCTCTCTGCCAAGTGAGGCAGCAAGAAAGCAGCCATCTTCAAACCAGCAAGAGAGCCCTCAGTGCAGCCTGCCCTAGCGCACCCTGATCTTGGATTTCCAGCTTCTAGAACTGTGAGAGATCAAGTTTCTGTTGTTTAAGTCACCCAGCCTATGGTATTTTGTTTTGGTGGCCCTAGTGAAGTAATACAATAATCTTATTTGGAAACAGGATCATTGCAGGTGTAATTAGTGAAGTTAGGATGAGGTCTTAGGGTGTGTCCTAAGGGCAATGTCTCTGGTGTCCTTATTAAAAAGGGAGATTCGGACACTGAGACAGACACACACACACAGATGATATGAAGAGATGAAGGGAGAAGATGGCCATCTACCAGGCAAGGAGAGGGGCTGGAACAGATCCTTCTACCACAGCCCTCTGAAGGAACCAATCCTGCCAGCATCTTGATTTCAGATTTCTAGCCTTCAGAGCTTTGGGACAATAGATTTCTATTGTTTAAACCACCCAGTTTTGTGGCATTTTGCTGCAGCATCCCTAGGAAACTAATAAAACACCCCTGAAAAATCTTGGGAAGCCTGATTTCCTGTTGGGAAATACAGAACTTGTGAGACTCATACCTGCGTGGGAAAAACCAGATGTGTTGCTATACTAATAAATACCCTCAAAGCTGATATTCTCCATTTTAATAAATGAACAGTTATGTTGGAGAATGAACATTTGCTATGCCTATAACTATCAAAAGTCATGAACATTCTAGCCACTCTGCTGTAGATAGTTGAAGGTTTGGGTATTTATTGTTTATGCAAAATACTGTAATTTCTTTTTACCTTACTCTGTATTAAATTCAGGTTGGAACTAACACTTGTATGGGACTTGGTGTTTTAGAAGAATATTCAATATGTTTTTCTAGAATAATGCCACATGTCCACATTAATTTAACTATTGGCTGATACAATGTACTATTTTATGACAAGCAATGTAAACTGAATACCCACCCACACGCAGGGGGAGGTGATTAGGTTTATTTTTTTAATAAAGGTACTGAGCACTGAACCCAGGACCTAGTGCATGCTGGGCACGTGCTCTACCACTGAGCTATACCTTCCCCCCTAAACTCAATGTATTAGAAAATTTAAAAGTAATATTATTAAGACCTTTTAGAGTTTTTGATTTTAAAATATTGATTTTATTTTCAGCAATAAACTACTGATTCAAGTATTTGGTTTTCAGTTACAAAAGAAAGTACTTTAAAGACTATGGTAGAAACTAAAGTCAAAGCTTATAATGCAGTCTCCACAGCAACACGGGAAGGAGCAGAGCCTGGTGGACCAGATGAAAGCCACAAACTCTCAGTTTCAGACCTTAGCATTAACTCACCACAGAAGGCCGTGTTTACATCTTGGCTTTTCATTTTTGCTATAAACACAGGCACTTCTGGCTTTGCACAACAAAAGGGTGTTGCCTAAGTCCTATGTATCTAATACACTCATTTTATTAAACTAATACTATTATATCAATGTTCTAAAACAATGTAAGATATTCACACTGATTTCTGGGTTGAAGCAGGGGAATAAGTAACGGTAAAGAGAGTATGTAAACAATAAGTTCCTCAAATCTCATTTACCGATAACACAAAAGTGACTTCATTTGAAGGATCTACTTTATTTTCACAAGTTAATAATCACGATAAAAAGAAACTTTATCTTTTTAAACAGGTATTTAGAATTTTATCAGCTACTGGCAGAGCCATGCTGACCATACTGAATTGTTTTCATTTTCGTATTTTCAGTAAGGAAAAGTCTTCTGTAGGAAATTGTGCAACAACAATGCATAAGGATTTTACTATAGTTTGATGAATTAGTTAAGATTTTACTATGACGATATCTTACTAATAAGAAGATTATTTGCTAAAGACACACACATGAAAGGAAGTTTTAAAAGACTCTGAGCTATAAAAATAGATAGTAGTTAACATTTACTTAACCATCCTGGGCTCTTTATGAATGAGCTCACTTAATCCTCACAATGACCTTATTAAATAGATTTTATTACTATGTTCATTTTATTGACAAAAAGATGAAGCTCAGAGATGTGAAGTAATTTGCCCAAGATCTCTCAGGGGAGGAGTCAGGATCAGGGGCTGTGCACTTGATCTCTACTCACTACTGCATCTCATTGGTGTGTCTATTTCATTTGTCACTTTTACTCATGCAGTAACACACTCAAATTCTGATTCAGTCCTTTTAACTCTAATTTAAATGGAATTTCACTAAACTTGGTGATCTGATCACCTATGATCGGAAGTAGCAAATTAGAAAGGTTTGGAGGAGGGCTTCTGTAGGCAGGCATGGTAAAGCAGGAACGTTAAAAAAAAATACATAAAGTTGAAACAGGGAACTGAAAGTATAGCAAAATAGGATTATTCAGGGCAAGAAGAGATAAATGCAGTTTGGGGGGGAATGGGTAGAGAGATGGAAAAGGTAACTACCATTTACTGAACACCCATTATGTGCCAGGCGTTTGCCTTCATCATCTGCTAATCCTCAGATGGCCCTGCCCAGCAGGCTGTTCTATCCCCATTTTCGGGCTCAGAGAGGTTCTGCACCCTGCCCACGCTCGCTCTCATTCTAAAAAAATGATTACAAAGGAAACGCTTCTTGGCAATGAATAGGGGTAACAAGTTATCTGGAAAATGTACTAACCCAAAATACCACATTTGATGGATAAGTGAGGTATAATAGTACTTTTTTTTTCAACTTTGAAAAATGTGAACTTAGAAGATCCTAAATTTAGAAAATCTATAAGCTGAGGTTGTGCTAATAGGAGATTTTTCATTTCATGTCCTATTTTTAATTGTCTGGTATTCTTTTTTTAAACTACCAGTATGGGGGTTTTTACTTAGTGAACATTCTTAGCAAATTCAAGGCACTGTGCCAAGAAACAGAGAGCGGCAAGAGAATGCCATTTGGAAGGGTTAGAAACTCAGAACAGAAACACACGCTTGCGCGCACGCGCACACACACACATGCAATGTTCAGCCACACAGCTTCAGCCAGCAGTGTGAACTAAATGGAAGGGCTGGGCTGGACCTGTTATATAACAAATACTTCGCTCTTACATTCCTTATTGCCTAAAGACTATTGTGAATAGGGGAATAGCAGGAAAATACTCCTAAAAGAGTGAGCTACTCTAAATAATACATACAGTAAAACCGTTCTGTGTGTGACCAAAAATGGAACAAAGGGAAATCCAGCTTTCCTGTGATGCTGAAAATGCATTTGTTTCACTTAGCTGTGCCGCAGGAAGCACTCCATGCCCCTTTGAAACTACTGACCTAATGACACTTCTGTGCGTGTCCTCCACCCCTCCCCACGGCCCCGCCCCTCACCCAGATGTAAGCTGTGGTGCCCACTTAGGCATGATTACCCCTGGTGCAGCCCTGCCATTGGCGTCTCTCTCAGGGGAAAGAGCTTAGGGTAGACGATGGTGAACATGGGCTCACTACACCGGTGACAGTGCCCCAGGGGGCAGTGCAGCAGCTCCAGGAGACTTCTGGGTAATGAGACTGGAGACAGAAAGTTCAAATCTGGAACACAAGAGAAAATCACGCACAAATAAAAAATGAGATTTCCTTGAACTAGGCTTCTTAAAATATTTCTCTTTGTTACCAAGCAAGTCCAGTTAGTTAAAAGTACTGTATGCTGAAGATTCTGTGATCTGACAGGCACTGAATAAAAACATAACATTATTTGGAAATGAAAGAATTTTTTTTAACATTTTTGATACTAAAAGAAAACCTACTTCTACTCTTTGAAGAGCAACCAGAAGCTGTCCTGATGTAGATGCAAGTAAAGAATAAGACCAAATATTCTTTAAGAACAAAGGCTGAAAAGGCATTGTTTACCTCAAGAGGGTCTGTAACCTTCTATAAGAGACAGAGAATAAAAAAAAAAGGACTGGGAATGAAGACTAAAACTGACTTTCATTAAGTTCTTCCTAAATCTACCTGGCATTCAGAATCTATCAAGCTAAATTATATTTACTGAAAAGAATGCAAAAGGGAAACAAAAAAATCAAAGAAAATGAAAAATAATGAAACCAAGCTTTTCCTCATCTCACTCCGATGAGCTGTCATTAATTAAAAACAAAAACAGCGTGCTTCTTTTCAGTTTAGTCTGAGCTGCAAAAAAGAAATGTTTCAAGCAAAACATCCCAGTGGCCCAAGCAATCTTGAGCACAAATGAACACTGAGTTGCTCTGATAGCTAATATCCAGTAGAGAGAGAAATGGTTATAATGAGGTAAAACCTAAAAATCACTGAATCATCTTTGGGAAGGAAATACAAATGATTTTATCATCTTTTATATCTGTCAAGACTTGTCAATAACCATTGAGAAAAATGTGGTTTGCTCATAGGTGAATAATTTCAGTTTTGTGTTCGGTTTTAAAAAAACAACTTAATTTTGTACTGGACATTCCTGGAAGGTTAACGTTAGATGTTTATGTATGGACCTATTTTTTTAAGCAAAACAAAACATTTAGCAGTTTTAAAAACACGTGAAATGTATTTTCTTATTAGTATTGCCTAGTGCTATCTTAAAGCAGCTCAGAGATCCACTCCACCACCTACGACATCTACATACTGCCAAATCCTTCCCAAACCAAGAGCCGGAATGCTGTGGTAATACTGCCTAAGGCTCCTGATTATTCTCCCCTAAGGTAGATAAATTTCTCAGATGTGAGGAGGCTACAAGGCAAAAGCCTGCTCTGTTAGAAGAAGTACCCAACTTTGTTTTAAGGATAAGATCTTTGCAGATTTTTTTCTACTAAAGAAAGTGCTCCTGCCAGCCTTCTCACTTCCACAAATATATGTTCCCAAACACCAATTTCTTTCATTTAAACCACACAGTTTAACGTTTAACCTCTGTCCTTTGTCACTGAAGACCATATTTAGTGAATGCTTCTCTGTCTGTAGGGGATGCTGAAGAGATCAGTGTTGATAAAGTATTAAAAGTTTGCTCTTTTAAAAAAAAGTCCCATTGCACCACAACATTCATGTACTTAACGCCACTGAACTAACTGAATACTTAAAAATGGTTAAAATGGCCAATTTTATGTCAAGTATATTTTTACCACAATTTTAAAAAACGAACACCAGAATAGCATAAAACATCATTTCTGAGCTCACTGAATAAAAGGCAGGAAAAACAAAAAAAGAAAAAAATGAAAAAAGAAAAGAAAGGTCCCCTGTACCTTTCAGAAAGCTGTGGTAGGTGTGATGCAGACTCCGCATGGCCAGCTCTTGCAGAGGCAGGACATGATCGTTCTCCGTCCCGATGGCCTTCACTTCAGCAGGGAGGAAAACGGTGAGTTGCCCTGATGAAAAGGAAAGCAGCTTCACCTCGGAAACTTGAATGGGAGCACCGCAGCTACAGAAACACACATGTTCACAGTAGTATTAGCCAAGAGGAAACAATATGCGTGCCAATAAAAATGTGCTAATCAAAATATACATTTAAAATTTTAAGGCACTGCTGACTTACCAGAATTCTTTTCAAAGTGAACAGATGCTATCCTGGGTTCCTTAATAAAACCTGGCACAGAAATTTAAACTCATCATTTGGAGCTCACCTAAATCATTGCTGAGGTCCAGGCACTTCCAGGAAGGACAAACTTGGAAGGAACTTCCCTTCACAGGAGCTACACAATTTGCTTTGTAAGCTGTATTTATCTTCATTTTCTTAACCTTTCCAAGTTTATGTTATTGAAATTTTCAAAATTAAGAGGAAAAAAGAGTACTCTGTTAAGTTATAGTAACTTGGTTTAATAGAATTTTTGTGTGGGAAAAAAGCCCTGCAAAGCAAATAGATTTTTAATCTTAGCAGATAACTTTACTGGGTCCTTCCATAAACTTGTGGAGAAAATATTCTTGGCAAAGTCTACTGAATAAGCCAAGTCACGTCATATTCCCTGTAGCCACTCTTAACCAGAAGGCAGAGAGGTTCTTGTTACTTTAGCTACAGGGTTATCAAAACTCAGGTGTCCGACCTCATTCTACCTCCTGTCTGACACCACGAAGTTATCTAGGAGTCTCAACACTTTTCTTCTCTAAAGATAAACAGGTGCCAACAAACCTTGGCTCTCCAGACACAACATGAGATAATCTCTCTACCCGCAACTGGAAACAGGACTAGAAGGCAGAAGTCCTTGGCTTACTTGTTTATCAGATGTTCCTTCATTTGCTCACTCCTTTCATCAGAAAATGTTTCTAGAGCAACTGCTATACACCAGTCAGTTAAAATACTTAAGTTAAAAAAAAGATGATCCCTTTGAAAAATGTAAAAATTACAATATAATTTTTCTAATATTGGATCAGAAAAAATAGAGGAACTGACTCTGTCCAGGGAACTAGGGAAGATTTTACAGAGAAGACAGTATCTGACCTAGAACTCAATTAATTCTACTCAATCAATTTCTCCACTGGGCTCAAGAAAAAGAACTTCATACGGCCATGCTGGGTCCCCCGAACCTAGGCAAAACCTATATCCCAAAGGGAATCAGTTTTTCCAAGTTCTAACATTAGAGTTTGGTTTGCCTTCTTCAACAGCATGAAGTATTCTGTGTCTGGCTCCTTTCGTTAACATTATATTTCTATGGTGCATCCACGCTGCTGTGTGTTACTGTAGTTTATTCATTTTCATCGCTGTGCAGTAATTGACAAGTGTATGGGCTGTTTCCGGTGTGGGGCTATTATGAACAGTTTTGTATATATTATTGGATACATATGAGCATAAAATTCTGTTAGGTACACACTTAAGATCAGAATCGAGCTTATTATAGTGAGGAAAGACGGACAATTAAAAGATAAATATATGCTAATAGAGTGAGAGGGGAGTGAGAGCTGTATCACCTTAGACAACATAATCAAAGAAAGCCTTTCTGAGAAGGTGACATTTCAGCAGAGACTTAATGGAAGAGAAGAGTGCACTCAGGGAAGCGGAGCTCAGTCACAGCCTGGCAGGCACCTTAAACTGAGGACAAGGAACTAAGAGTTCAGGGAGTCCAAAGCAGCAATTCACAGGACAGAGAACCTCAGAGGAGGGAGATGCAGAGAGAGAGAACTCAGGAGATCTGCACAAGGTCCCCCTTGAGTATTCAGATGAGTACTGATCAGCACAAGCACATGAGGAAACTACCTGAGGCTGGAGAAAGGATGAGCTCAAAGGATTAAAGGTAACAGTGCCCAGCGGTCACACAGGGTAGGAAACAGTGCCTGTTCTTAACAGTCAGACATGAACCTCATAATTAAAGGGACACTGAGTAGAGTGCACAGAAGGGGTCTTATCTCAGTAGTGGTGAATAATGAGCACTAGACTGAACACCATTCCATTCTCACCTAACAAATCTAAAAGCCATATCTGAAAAGATTCAATTATTTCCAATTAACTTAGTTGTGTCTCAAAACATATATCAAGAATAGCTATATGAATATAAAAATATCCAGCACTCAACATCGTAAAATTCACACTGTCTGGCATACAACCCCAAATTACTGGGCTTTCCAATAAGCAAGAAAATATGACCTGTAATAAAGAAAAAAAAAATCATGCAACTGAAACCGACCAGGAACTGACAGGTGTTAAAACTGGCAGAAAAGGTCATTACAACAATGATTATAATTACTGCATAGAAGAAGGTCATGTTACATACATAGCTCTCACCTGAAGACACCAGAAATAAGAGAGTGAATTAAACCCTAAGTAAGTAAAATAAAAGAAATAATAAAGAGATTCAAGAAAATCAATGACACAGAAAACAGGATAGAGAAAAATCAATTAAAATATCAGCTGGATATTTGAGAAGATCAATAAAATTGGTAAGTCTCTAACCAGATTAATCAGAGAGAAGACACAAATTACCAATATCAGAAATGCCCCGTTTCTGCAGATAATAGAAAGGTAAGAAGTAATGTTACGCTAATACAAAGTCCTTGAAGGACAAAAAGCACCAAAGCTCACTCAAGATACAGAGAAGTTCAACAGCCCTACATTTACTAATGAAGTTGAAATTGTAGTTAAAAGGTTGGAATACTTCCCAACTCATTCTATGAAGCCAGCATCATCCTGATATCAAAGCCAGATGAAGACATAACAAGAAAAGAGAGACAAAAAACAGTATCACTCATGAATGTAGATAGAAAATATCTAAACAAAACTTTAGCAAGTTGAATTCAACAATGTATAAAGTCACTATGACCAAATGAAGTTTATCTTATTAATCAAGATTGTATTAACCTTAGAAAATCAATGTAATTCACTATTTTAAAACCTAAAAAACTATATAATCATATCAAAAGATGCAGAAAAAAGGTCTAACAAAATTCAATACCTATCTCTAATTTTTAAAAACTCTCAGTAAACTAGGAATAGAAGGGAATTTATTCATCTGATAAAGGATATGTATGAAAAAACAACAGTCAATATTATACTTAATGTTGAAAGACTGTTTTCCCCATAAGTTCAGCAAAACAAACATGTCTGCTCTCACTACTTCTATTTAACATTGTACTAGAGCTTCTGACCAGTGCAATAAAGAAAGAAAAAGAAATAGAAGGTGACTAGATTTGAAAGGAAGAAGCAAAACTGTCTTTCTTCCCAAAAGATATGACTGTGTATGTAGAAAGTCCAATAAAATCTACAGAAAACCTACTGGAACTAATAAGCGAGTTTGGCAAGTTTGGAGGATACAAGATTAATATACAGAATCATCTGTACTTCTATATGGCAGCAATAATCAATTGGAAATTTTTAAAACTTTAAATACCATACACAATACCACGAAAAATATAAAATACTTAGAGACAAATCTAGCAAAAGATGTCCAAGACCTGTACACTGAACCCTACAAAAAAAAGCCAAGTAATTAAGACATTTATTGTGATCATGGGTTGGAAGACTCAATATTGTTAAAATGTTAATTCTCCTCAAATTGATCTATAGATTCAATGCAATCAAAATCACAGTTTTTTTAAAAAATATAAATTGAAAATACAATTCTAAAACTTGTACAGAGTCTGATTATAAAATTTATATAGAAATGGAAAACAGCAAGAATAGTCAAAAGTTTTTGAAAAAAATTTAATACTTATTGTAAAATTATGATAATTAAGATATTGTCAAAATAGACAGATCAATGGAACAGATGGAGTATCTAAAAACAGACCCTCATATATATGGACAACTATTTTCAACTAAGGTACAAAGGCAATACAGTGGAGAAAGGATATTATTTTTTAACAAATTGTGCTTGAACAATTGTATATCCATATGCAAAAAAAGGAACTTTAATCATACCTTGTACCATATACAAAAATAAACTCAAAATGAATCATAGATTTAAATGTAAACCTAAACCCTTAAAAATTCTAGAAGAGAACATAGGAGAAAACCTTTGTGATTTGGAACAAATTGATAGACTGGACTTTATCAGAATAAAAAAATGTCTGCTCGTCAAAAGGCCCTGTTAAAAGAGAATGAAATGGTAAGCCATGGTCTAGGAGAAGATATTTGCAAAGAATATACAGGATAAAGGACTTGTATCCAGATCTACAGAGAACTTTCAAAACTCATTAATAAGAACACAAGCAACCAAGGGAAAAATGGGAGAAAGACACTATATCAAAGCAGATATATGGATGGCAAATAAGAAATAAAAAGAGACACACCCTTATTTACAAGAGAAATGAAATTTAAAAACTTAATGGAAATATACACTACATACTTGGGATAAAATTTAAAAGACTGATCATCCCAAGTGTTCACAAAAATATGTAAGAACCAAAAATCTCTCATATTGCAGGTGGGGATGTAAAATGGTACACTGACTATAAGGTATGCACGGATTTTAGACTGAGTGGGAAGTCTGCCCCAAACCCCTGTGCTGTTCAAGGGTCAACTGTATATGGATGGCAAATAAGCACATGAAAAGCTGTTCAACATCAACAGTCATTAGAGAAATGCAAATTAAAACCAAGAGGTATTACCAACTTATTAGAATTTCTGAAAGGGAAAAAAAAAACCTGACAAGAACATTCATGAAATACTAAATAGCACAGCCATGTTGGAAAAGTTTGACAGTTTTTCATAAAGTTAAATACACACTTACCACACAATCCAACAAATGCATTCTTATTTACCCAAGTGAAATAAAATTATGTTCACGTAAAACTCCATACATGAACATTTGCAGCAGCCCATATCGTCTTATTTATATGACACTCTGGAAAAGGTAAATTATAGGGGTACAAAACGGACCACTGTTTCCACGGAGCGAGGGTGTCTCCTGGAGAGGAAAGATTCATTTCAAAGGGAGATGGGGACGTTTTGGGGGTGAATGACCATTCTAAACCATGATTACAATGGTGGCTATATGACTGTATGCATTTGTCAATATTAATGGTGCTAAAGCACAGTCCTGGAGCCCTCTGCCCTTTGAGTTGCTGGGTTATGGGGAGATCTTAAGGGAAAAGCAGACACAGTAGTGGGGGATCTCAGGGGCTTTTAGTTCAACAGCTATCCACTAACTTGTGTAGAAATACTTCAAAACTGCCAATAATTTAACAGCTAGTATGGGTACACTCGGGCAAACCAGCTGCACACTGGCCTATCAACTGGTGCCAAAATTTATACGAAAACTTTCTCAGTATTTTTCTTTGATCTGCTACTTTGCCTTTCTCCCTCTTACTTTCGAAACCTTTCTTGACCCTAAGGAATCACATAAATGTGAGAGTCTGTAGCAGTACGGTTGTGACTTTGAGTATTTCTGTGGGTTAGAAAGGTACCATCCTTGAACCATTTTGTGAAGATGAGGAAATAAATTTAAATTTTACTTTATAATTATTATTTGATTCTTAATATGGAGAAAATTAGGATGAGGGGATCATATCCAAAATGCTGTTATGCAGTACGTCCACTAAGTCTGGAAACACCAGCAAACACACAACACATGATTCTTTTGAATGATATACTACAGTATGTGGTGTGATGATTAAATTTTTGTATCAACTTGGCTATGGCACCCAGATATTTGGTCAAACACCAGTCCAGATGTTTCTGTGAAGGTATTTTTAAAGATGAGATTAACATTTAAATCAGTACATTCTGAATAAAGCTGATTACCTTCTACAATGCTGATTGGGCCTTATCCAAGGAGTTGAAGGCCTTTAAGAGAAAAAGACTGAGGTCCCCCAAGGAGAAGCTCTGCTTGCAGACTGCCTTCAGACTCATGCTGCCACATCAGCTCTTCCCTGGGTCTCCAGACTGCTCTGCAGATTTCAGACTTGCCAGCCCCCACAAACATATGAGTCAATTCCTTAAAATAAATCAATCTCCCTCTCCCTCTCAGTGCCCCCCGGCCCCCTACCTACACACACACACACACACACACACACGCACCCTGTTGGTTCTGTTGCTATGGAGAAGCCTGATTAATACATGTGGTAAAACAATATTATTTGTTTCCAAATGTTATAGCTATACTTTAGTATGAGAATTCCTGAGCAAAACCATGAAACAATAAAAATACGAGGTAAAAAGCAAGCAAGTCATTCATGAATATTTACTTTATACCGTTACTGCCTTAACAGCTGCTGCTTCTTAACCTTACAATTGTTGATGAACTCTACAAGGACACTGTCCAAAGAAGTTAACAATATTGGGTAATAAATAAAGGTTCAGAAAACTGAAAGTCAGACTTTTCCTAATGCCTTCCTCATCTCCAATAATTAAAAGGATATGTTTATGAGAGAAACCACGGAAAAGACTCACATTAACAAGTAAGTGGATCCTCATTTTATGTAAGGCCTCATTTCCCTTTGATAATTCTTTTAGCAGAAGTTCCACTCTTTTCTACTGGCTATAAACAGCTAATTAAATTCATTTTATGATACTTCTATTAAATGCCTCCTCTACTTAACCCTGGAGAAGAGCTGCAGCTATGCAGAATGCAGGTTGCAAGGGAGGAATTCACACGAGTTAGGAACCTTTCTGCTGGCCATGGCCAACCTTCCTTAACCTTCTCAGAGACTACATATCCACCCCACTATGTGAAATGATGCAGGAGCGAGAAAGGTATTTTCCATCCCTGTTCTCAAGAAGCTAGTAGAGGGGCTCAAACATACAGAGGTGATTCTAGACCAAGGAGAAGAGGGAGGCAGTGTATGCAGTGCAGAGGTTAGCAGTATGGACAATGAAGCAGATAATAACTCTACCCCCACCAAGCTTTGTGACCTGGGACACTTCACTTAATCTCTCTGAGCTTCAATTTCTTCACTTCTAAGACAGAGATATCACAAGGGTTGCTGGGAGGATTATGTGCATTTGCAGATAAGTCAATGAGTACATTGCCTGGCACCACAGTAAAGGTTAAGCAATGTTCACAGCTGTGCTCTCCTTTTATCATTATAATAATTTTTTTTTTTGGATAATACACTACAATACATGATGTGATAGTTAAATATTTGTATTAACTTGGCTAGGCCATGGTACCCAGATATTTGCTCAAACACCAGTCTAGATGTTGCTATGAAGGTATCTACTGTTCAAAACTTAAGATTAGCATGATGATATTCCAGGGAAAGGGAACAGGGATTCAATTCTGTGAATGCACGGGGCAGATGGGATTAAACAAACAGTTCCCACTGGCCAGAGTGTCAGTACATGGAAGAGAATAGCAAATGGGCAAGAAGGCTGGAAAGGTCCGTCTCTTGAAAGCTAGAGTCACTCATCTCAGTAAGACATCATCGTGAAATGAACTGTCAGTAAAGAGAGACGGAAGCTCCATGATATGTTCAGTATGCAATAAAATGAAATGCTTATTAGTTGGCAATTTAAATTTTTAAAAAATTTTTATTTTTTTTTATTGAAGTATAGTCAGTCTACATCGTGTCAATTTCTGGTGTACAGCATAATGTTTCAGTCATACATATATATACATATATTCCACTTCGTATTCTTTTTCATTGTAGGTTACTAAAAGATATTGAATATAGTTCCCTGTGCTATACAGTAGAAACTTATTGTTTATCTAGTTGACAATTATTAAGCCTTAGTATCTTTGATTTCTAACTCAATAGTTTTTATTATTTTAGAATAAATGGTGAAATGGTTACAGAAATGATTAAACATTCCAACTCTTAAATGGGTTATTAAAATGAGTTGAAATTTGTTACAAATGTCAGGACCGTCAGCTTAGGTATGCAGATACTTCGTAACAATTATCACACAATTCCCTCTCAACTCAACGTTTTCAGAGCTGCCATTCAACATTTAATACTAATCAAACTAAATGTACAGTGACATCATTTTGCCACCGAGATTATGCTCCAAAACATGTATGTGATTTAGCAAATTAATTCTTATGCATTTTCAAACTTACCATTCCACCTACCAAAGTGTTAAAAGTCAAGAATGTTTAAATTCCCTTACCAAAAGAACCCAAATTAATCTCTTTTAAACTTCAGATAATAAACTGTCATCCACATGCTCACTACTGTGGAAACTGCTACCAGATTAACCCTCCTTTTCAGAAAGAAAAAAAAATATTTTTTTTTCAGCTTAAAATAGGAGGAAAAGGAAAGTGGTTCTGGAGAAGGAAAGAAGTTATGCCATGCAGATAGAATAAGCCTTGGTTTAGACAAAGGGTCTTACTGTCATCTTGGCAGGGCCTCCTTTAAGGCTTAGTTTTGTTCCATCTGAGAATGCATTTATTCTATTTTCATTCTTGAAAGGTATTTTTGCTGGTTGCTAGGGTTACTGTTTTCTTCTTTGGCACTTTAAAAATAGAGTTCCACTGTTTTCTGGCCTTCAGAATTTCTGATGAGAAGGCAACGGTCTTTTGAATCATTCCTTTGCATGTAGTTTGTCATTTTTCTCTGGTTGCTTTCAAGATTTTCTATTTATCTTTGGTTTTCAGCAGCTTTCCCTGTGTATGGTTTTCTTTGTAATCTATACTGCTCAGGGTTCACTGAGTTTCTTGAAAATGTAAATTTATGTCTTTTACCATATTTGGGAAATTTTTGGACATTATTTCTTCAAGCAATTTTGTTGTTGCCCCATCTTTTAGTATTCCCGTTTGGGGATGCCAATTATACACACGTCAGGCTTCTTTGTACTGTCTGGCAGGTCCATGATGCTGACGGTTATTCTTGTTTTTGATCTTTTTTTTCCTCTATGTTCTTCAGACTGAATCATTTCTTTTGATCTACCTCCAAGTTCACTGACTTTTCTCTGTTACACCATTCTGTTGTTAAGCCCATTGAGTAAAGTTTTTATTTAGATACTGTATTTTTCAACTTTAGAATTTTCATTTGTTTCTTTTATAGAGTTCCTATTTTTCCAGTCTATTCATTCACTGAAAACTTACTTTTCTTTACTTCATTGAGAGTAGGTGCTTTAAAACCCTTGTCTGTCAATTCTAACATTTTGGGTCATCTCAGGTTGGTCTCTGCTGATTATCTTTTTCCTTGATACTAGGTCATATTTTCTTTATTCTTCAAATGTTATATAATTTGGAGTTGTATCTTGGACATTTTGAAAGGTATATTGTAAACACTCTGGATTCTGTTATATTCCTCTAAAACTTAAAAGGAGTATTAATATTTTTGTTTTAATAAGCAATTAATTACTGCATTGGAATCAAACTACAGACTGTCTCTTGAGTGACAGCTCAAATCACACTTTAGTATTATTTTTTTTTAATCTGTAGCTAGGCTGCTTTATGCTTGCCCCATGGTGGTGATTCAGGTATCCAGTATTGCTTGTTTGAGGTGTGTGGGCAGCCCACACACACAAATGGACTATGATTCAAAGGATATTTTTTGGTATATTTATCTAACTCAGAACTTGGAATGCATTTCTCATTTGTTACCTTGAATGGTTATCTTAACAAACCATTTAACCAGTTTGTACCCAAATCCAGCTATAATTGCTGATTTACATAAGAAAAAGCAAAGCAGTGGCTTGGTTTTCTTTTTCTCATATAATCAGACAACTGAGAAAATAACTCTGCTACAGGACCACTTTTACTACTAAGTTCTCCTGGGTAAGCAAATGTGCCAATTACCACCCTTCAAAATTCTAACATGGGAGGGACTTCTTTATCTGGGTAAAATATAGAAGAACTGAAGACATTTACTCCCATAGTAACAATAAGAAAAATCCAGACAAAACAAAAACCATACTTTTCCAAGAAGTCAGCAAAGAGCATGGATGCAAGGAAACAGTAGCCATCCTCCAAGATGGCTCCCACGATCCTCCCCTCCTGGTATTCACTCCCTTATGCAGTCTCCTCCCACAATGAATAGGGTTAACCTGTGTAATCAATAGGATATAATACAAATGGCAGTGTGTGCCTTCAAGGCCAGGTCATAAAAAGATAATCCCATGCTGTAAATTTTCATTACTCTACTTTTCTCTTAGAGTATTTATTTTTTGTATTACAGTTATTTTTATACATTAGAATAAACATCTAAATTATCTTTTCCACAATTCTTAGCACAGTGCTGACTTGCTAGTTAATGCTCAATAATTATTTGACAAATAAATGAACATATAATAAGGAGGAGCTAACTTCACATTTCTATGAATATCAAAGATAATTTTGTGAGACTTCTGAGATTTTTTGAAACTGCAACATTTGTTATTTGCTATTTTTATATCCATTTATATGTTGTATACCCGATTCTCTATTTTCCTTCTGAGATATGAATCATACACATATCAGACTTTTTAATACTGTGCCACAGGTCCCTAAAGCTGTATTCATTTTGCTCTAATTCTCTTAGGCTTAATCAGAAAAGGGTAATATAAGTGTTTCAGATAGTACAGTATGGCAGAAGCTAGTGTGTTCCTATGATCCAGGCCTACCTCTGGGCTAGAAGGAACCTGTGATGGCAGTGGAGAGCCAAATGTGCTGATCCTTTGGTTCTCAGCTTAATATCATCTCTTTAGAGAGAATTAGCAGCAAGTTTGTTTAATTACTGACTGGATCCCTGGCTAGATTATGAGGCCCATGAAAGCAGGTACTGAACTGGAATTTTGAATACATTTTTGCCATAGAAATATTGTATAAGTAACCATAATTTTGGGGGTGTAAAATGGGTTAAATAACCTTTTAATGAGCTGGCTAGGAGTATAACCACCAGGACTGCATCCATAAGAAAGGCATTCTGAGTTAAACCAACAGATGAAAAATACCTTCGTATCATAGTTCATTTGTATGTGGGATGGCCTATACTCCAAAAACTACTAATATTAGAAAACTGATTGTTTGATAACTGTCCTTTTAATAATTTTATTTATCTTCTTACTACGATTACCAAAGGAAGATGCTAATAATAATAAAAAGTGTACACTATCTGCTAATAATTTGCACATTTTGCCTTACTATTTATTTTCTCAAAGATTCGCAGCTCTCATAAGTCTCACAACTTCTGCTACCAGATACCAAGTCTACGATGAAAATATATCTGTCCCTCTGCCCTGCACAAATAGAACTTTCTGACAGTCAGTAACATCCACATCTAAACATCTAAAGTAGAAGGCTCTTTATCTCAAGTAAAAGCTATTTCTTAGTTGTGGTAGAGACTTAAATCACATTTCAACGCAGCCTCTCAAGGCTCTGGCGTGGGGAAAACTGCCTTCAGCCTTGGAGCCTGCTTGCATCATTCCATGTATCTTGGTGATTGAGTGCATTTTACTTACCACTTGGAAAAATGAGGCTATATTATAGATGCTTTAAGAACTCATTAGGATTAATGAGTGAGTAGTATCACAGCTGTCACATAATCAGCCGCAGAAAAGTCACTGAGCTAAAAACTCCACCACATACTCTATTATCTATGCTTCACAGAAGGTTCTGGAATACATCTCTGGGCTTGTATTTCATCAGCCCATACAGGCACTGAATTCATCCAGGGCTCTTCCAAGATAACAACTGCATAATTTTTCCTAGGGGATGGCCACAACTCCTAGGATTACCCTCTCCGGAGCAATCACCGCTCAGTGCCCGTCCCCTGGCACCAGGCCAACAGGGGAATGGCTGCATCTACGTACAAGCTTGCTGTCATCCCTTTTCTTGCCAGAACTACATCTAGTATGAGCCAGGTTGTGTAGGATGTTTGAAATTACAAGGAGAGAGTCAACATGCTGGCTAAGCAGCGTCAAAGGTGTTACAAGTATCCTTTGGCTGCTTAAGTGAGGAAAGTCAGGCCCGTCAAAAGCAGGTTCTGGCAGCTGAGTTGTCCTGTATGAAGCTCACACCACTCTGGGAACCTCTTTCAGGTGGTCCTGTCTCACTGCTGTGGAAGGAGATGCTGAGGCCATCTTTCTAAAAGCCTGACTGAGAAGGAAAGATTATCGCTGCTCTGAAAATAATAGCCTAACATTTCCTATTAACTGAAACATCTGTTTTGGTGGCTAGAATCATGATCTGTATTGAGGGATTATTTCAAATGTTGAGTTCTAAATATTTCCATTGAAGTCCTAGATACTAGGGCTGACAGTGTAGTAAAATTGTCACTGCAATGGAGCACAGAGAAAGAAAAGCTTTGAAATTAATGCTGATTCCTCCAGTTTCTGTGAGTGATACTACTGAGTTTATAACAGTATGCATGGATTAATTTTTCTTTTGACTGGAAAATAATAAACAACTTACTGACCGAACGCACAGCTTACTCACTGAACTCAAGTACGATACTCTCAATTGCTTGCTCAACATTCTTGGCTTCTAAGGGTATTTGGTTTAGCACACTAAGACGAAAGGCAAAGTTGAACAGGATTATTAAAAGTAGTGTATATGAGCTTTACCAGGATCAATAATGGAGCAGAAACAAAACCAGCAAAAGCACTGAGTGATAGTGTGAAATGTGAAAGCAGCCTTACCCACTGCACCCGATGACTTTGTTGTACAGATAGGACGGCAAGCCTTTCAGGTGAATGTTGTTATCCACGTACACATACTGTAGTTCTCGAGATCGACCTAAATCTGGATTAGAAAGAAAAGCGCTGTAACTCCTATAATGCACCAATATAATGTGAAATGTAAACATTAATACACAATATTAGAATAATTCAAAATTTCTGCTCTGGAAGCAAAAAACGTTGTAGATTTAACGCTAGGTGTGAAATTATGTCAGTTGCAATATGAGATTCTACATCAGAAAACATGAGTGCTGCAGAATTACTCAACCCAACTGAACCTTGATTATTTAAACTATAAAATGAACATTGGGAATATTATTAAATTTCCTCACCACATAAATATTCTATGACTTTTAATAAACAATTTTTATTTAAGAATAAAGTTTGTTATAGGTCATTTAGTTTCATATTTTTCCAGGAAAAAGTGTTACACAAACTAAGTTGGCAGCTCAGTCTACAAAAGCCTAGTTCTGCTCTTATATCGAGATTCACTGTGTCTCACCTCCCCTGGGCAGAAAGATGGGAGGAGAGGTGAGGGAGGCCTGGGGATCAGGCCCTGGTTAGGCTGGGACCTCAGCAGCCAGGTGGATGTGGGAATGGATGGAACTGCCCATGGCTGCAGTAGGAGGAAGAAGCAAAGGGAACCCCGAGTCCCAGTCCCCAGTGAGGTATGAAGGTACAAGTGGATGGATAAGACCTATAGGACAGGGAGTAGGGCTGGAATGGGTTTGTACTAGGAATGGGAAGAGGTGAGAAAGGGGGACCAAAATGAAGAGTCTGCAAGAGGAGCAAGCTGCTAGCAAGAGGTTGAATCTAGATGTTTCCCAGAAGTAACTGGGCAAGTGGTGAGGTGGAGCAAAGACCGGAGGAGGATTCAATAAGGAAACAATGGCACAAAGTACTGGAGGTGATGTCTGACCGACACAGGCAGCAGAGACACTTCCAACTGTCAAGGTCATCCCCTCCCGTCCACTGCGTGCTGCCCAGGATATGTTTGACCAGCTTTCCTTTCCAGTCCTGTCATTCACAGGGTAGGACTATTTGTCTTCATTGTCACGGAGGTGCACAACAGAGTCCTCAGTAGCCCTGCCAACTCTCTGCCCCCTGAAGCAAGAACATAATTTTTGAACAGTTTTCTATAGTTCTGCTTGTGAAAATAGGAAATAGGCAATAGGCTGGAAGATATCTTTTCTCCCCTCCTTCTATGGTTTAGGAAAGACAAAGGCCCAGAGAACTAAATTAGGAGGTTCTGAAGCATATCTACATTTCAAAAGAAAACCCATTTACCCATTAAGAACCTTTTAGGCACTACAGTAGGCCCTGGGGATATAGATGTGAATATGATACTGAGGACAGACATGAAAAATGATAACTGTAATACAATATGATCACTGCTATTAGAGAGGCTTGTATAAAGTTGTATGGTTTCACAAATGGGTTTTTGACAATTGGTTACATTAAGAGGGAGATGGGTAATACATAGCTGAGGTAAGGAAGGGTTCATCATAGAAGACGGTAGGGAAGGGTTAACATTACCTCCTCTTTTCCACTGCAAGTCCTATCACAATTATCTTGCCCAGGACTAGCACTGGAGCAAGTTACAAAAAGAGGAACCAAAATTGGGAGCACTGGGAACAAGCAACAGAAGGGGAAGTGGCAACTCTTAGGGAGAAAAAAAATTACTGGGCTACTGGCTAGAGATACCCTTTCCCAGTGTGGTGGTTTTAAGGTATCTAATAAGAAACAGAATAGGCAGGAATGCTGTTAGGATTTCAAACAGTAAGTCACACAAGGCATTGTGGCTTCCTCTTTGCTCTCTCCCTTGATTACTCTTTCCAAAGACAACTCCTTTGTAATGAGGGCCCTCCAGCAGCTTTACTGGAGGGGAAATGAGGCCTCCAGCCAACAGCCATGTGAAACATTTTGGAAGCAGCTCCTCCAAGCCCCAAGTGAAGTCTTCAGATCCCTACTGGCCCAAGACTGTTCCTCCCGTTAATTTTAGCATGCACCAATGCATCGTTTGCAACAACTATTACATGGTATTTATTCGTTCTGCCTACACTTATTAACTGAAATTGTTACCAGAGAGTGGGTTCTTGTCTCATCACAGAAAAAATTCAGAGACGGATGCTAAGTGAGAATTTATTATGTGATAGTACACTCTCAAGGGGAGAGCAGGCAGAATCAGATGAGTAGCTGCCCTGAGTTTATTTGGCATGCTGGTTATATGGGGTATAAAAATGAATGGGCAGAATATTCACTGGGGAGTGAGGGGTTTGGGGTCCTATTTCCTGATTTTTATCCCAGCTCCACCTTCCCCAGGGGAGGAGGGAGTTTTGTCCTTATTTAGTCTGGATCAGAAGTGTCAATGACGTCAGTGCACAATGGGTACTTCTTATCTGCAAAGCTAATTTTATTGTAATGAAGGCATAATGAGCAAAAGATTTTATTTTGGACACGAGAGATTTCCACCTTTTCCTACTTTTGTCTGCCTCCAGGACCCTTATTTATCACCCTAAAATGTGTAGTTTCCTATCAGTTTGGAGGTTCCTGCTTTTTTTCATCTGCCCAAAGCCCCCCACTGTTTATAAGATGTATGGTTTCCTGCCATTTGGCCCATGCCCCTTTCTCTGCTCATATCTAGTTATCTATCTGCCTGCTCCAACAAAATTCTACTGTAAGGAAGAGCCATCCCTTCTTCCCCATTTATTTATTTGATCTTTTTATCAGTATGCATTCATGAATATTTATTTTATTTTAAAGACTAAAACCCAATACCATTATTGTTTACTGTGTTGGTTAAAATCTCCCAGTTCTGGCAATTAGGAGCACTTAAGGTTGGCCCTTATGTTCTTTCAACAAGTTTTTATCCTTTTTAAAGTATCTCTCTACTTTCTGGCACCACAAGATATTCCAAGATCAGCTTGTATTTTTCCCTGCTCTAGCCCTGAAATCAATTACTTCTACAAGGTGCCTTAATTCCTTTTAATGGGATACGGTGTTTGGAAACCAGGATCTGAGCGCTGGATGTGCTCATACTATGGGAGTCCTACTCCCTCACAACTCCTTTGATATACAGACAAATCCTTTCATCACATATAGAAATCTTCAGACTTTAAAAGCATATAGAAAAGTCTGGAATTAAAAAAAAAAAAGGATACTACATTGATAAAGTACAAATGAGCTCTCGTCCCAGAGTCTGCTTGTCAGAGCCCACAGGGGTCTCGAGGGAAGATTTCTTTACTTGAGTTTATGCAGCAGTAAGGAGTGTAGGATACCAATTAATGGAGCAGGAATACCGTCTTAGAGTAAGAAGACTTGGATTTGAATTCTTGTTCTTCTATTTACTAAATGTGTTCCTCAGTTTCCTCATCTGTATAAAGGGGGAAATAATGCTGTCCCTTAATTTTAGTGAGAACTACCTACAAAGTTTATAAATTATCAAGCACAATTCTTGGCACACAGCCTTCTCCAATATATGGCAGTTATTACTATTCTCATTACTAGTGACATTTTTGGAAGTGTGGCCTACAGTAGAAGGCCAATTGCTCTTTGGCATGCAGCAAAAGGTACTCTTTTCTATACTTTAATTGCACAGAAAAGAGTTGGAGGCAATAGCCTCTAGAGACAATGATTCATCTCTTCGAGCCAAGGACACAAAATGGGACATGACAGAGGAAACGCCTCTCTCCTCTAATATACACAGAAGAGCTTGTGCAAAGTCAATGAGGCTACGTGCAAAGATCATAATACAAAGTTAAAGTTGGTTTAGTTTCCTTTCCTATCCGAGTTTTATAGGGAAGAAAATAAAGAGTTGATGATTTTAAAATGCTATTTGTTTTAGATCTCATCTCTGGTTTTCAATATTCCAGGGATTTCTGACTGTACCTCCTGATTACTTTGTATGCGGAATGTAATTTTCTAAAAATTTATTTATTTATTTTTTGTGGGGGGAGGGAGAGAATTAGGTTTGTTTCTTTATTTTTAGAGGAGGTATGGGGACTGAACCCAGGACCTTGTGCATGCTGAGCATGCACTCTACCACTTGAGCTATACTCTCCCCTGGGGAATGTAACTTTTTATATATGCCCATGATGGAATCGACTATTTCCTACGGACGCTGAAAAAAAACATGAATCGGCTATGCTCAAATCTATTATACATTAGCTAGTAAAATACCACACAGACATGAGTATTTAATACAGACCTTTAAACTTTGCAAATAACACAATTTCACATACAGAGTAAAAGCAGTACTGAAATTACATGATGTAGTGGGCTTTGGAGTCAGAAGTGAGTCTGAATCCTGGCTCCCTGAACTAAATGCTCCAAGCCTGTTAACTGCGTCTGTGAAATGAAGGTAACAATGCCAATGTCATAGGCTTGTTATGAAGATTTAACAATGTATATAATGCCAAGCTTGATCTGTTGTATAGTAATTGGTACTCAATACATCTTAGTCTTTTACTTCTCTCTTCTGAATATAAAGAGAAGATCACAAAAGAGAGTGTAGGATTCTAAAGAGCACCAGGAAACTCTTGCTTTAGCTGACACAGCACAACCTGCTGGCCAGGCTGACACACCTAAACACCCACAAGGTCACACACTGTACAGGCAGTGCTGTGACAGCCTCCTGAAGTGTGCTCGTGGCCAAAAAGCCATTGGCTGGGAAACCCCCAGGCACGATGGAATGGCATTTTTAATCACAATGAGGCTGAAATACAAGTACTTTCTGCATGAGAAAAGCTTTGAGATATTTCTTTTACTCTTAAAACAGAAAATCTTCACTCAATAACTAACTTTGGAAGAGACAATTCATCTACTAGCTAATGAGCTGGTTTCTTTTCTTCCTTCTATTAATTTTAACATACTGATACTTTTCAATAAATATATCATGTAGTAATATTTTTTAAAGTTCCTGTGAAAAAAATTGCTCAGTATGTGAACTTTATAAAGTAAGGAAGTTGTCCATCTGCATAGATGCTAAAGCAACAAAAAACTTTTTCATGTGGCTTTTTAAAGTGCTGTACTGTGCCTAAAATGCTTCCCTTTTTTTTTCCTTCCAGACTCCAGATCAAAGTATTGTTACTTAAAAATTAGTGAAAGCTAGCAGCCCTGCACAAACTCCAATTCTTCTTCTTTTTTTTTTTTTTAACTTCAAGGCCCTGGCATATGCAGTGCACACAGTAAGGATGGAACAAAAAGCTCCTGTGTGTCTAGGCTGTTGCTCTTTTACCATACTGTAGAAGCAAGCATAGAATGATAGCATGGGCCGGACCAGATAGGATCTGTTTACTGCACAATGACCAGCACGAAACTCATTTATTTTACCAAAAGGTGAATGATGTATATTCTCTTTAACAAAATGATAGGGCAATGGAACCCACAACATGAAAGCAGCAGACCAAAGTAGGCTGTTTGGAATGCTCTATCAATGTTATACCAATATCATAGTTCAATAAATCTGATATATTATTAATCATAATTATATTTTTAATTACTATAAAGTCTGGGTTTCTTCACACTGAAGTCAGAATAATTTACAATGTATTCCAAAATAATGTTTAAAACTAATTAAATTACTTACATGATGCACTTTATAAAGAAAACTTTTATTTTATTTACATATTTATTTTATTGAAGTATAGTCAGTTTACAATGTTGTATTAATTTCTGGTGTTCAGCATAGTGATTCAATTATGCATACACACACACACACACACACACACACACACATACATCCCTTTCCATATTCTTTTTCATTAGAGGCTATTACAAGGTATTAAATATAGCTTCCTGTGCTATATAGAAGAATCTTATTGTTTATCTATTTTATATATAGTAGTTAATATCTGCAAATCCCAAACTTCCAATTTATCCTTCTACCCCTCCCCTCCCCCGCCCCGGTAACCACAATTTTGTTTTCTATGTCTGTGAGTGTTTCTGTTTTGTAAATAAGTTCACTTGTCTCATTTTTTTTTTTTTTAAGATTTCACATATAAATGGTACCATATGGTATTTTTCTTTTTCTTTCTGGTTTATT
Source organism: Camelus ferus (assembly GCF_009834535.1). Classification (NCBI taxonomy): domain Eukaryota; kingdom Metazoa; phylum Chordata; class Mammalia; order Artiodactyla; family Camelidae; genus Camelus; species Camelus ferus. The sequence goes on along the minus strand of NC_045722.1, from coordinate 20,763,739 downwards.
TCACTTAGTATGACAATCTCCAGGTCCATCCATGTTGCTGCAAATGGCATTATTTCATTCTTTTTTATTGCTGAGTAACATTGCACGGTATATATAACCACATCTTTATCCACTCATCTGTTGATGGACATTTTGGTTGCTTCTATGTTTTGGCTATTGTAAACAGTGCTGCTATGAATATTGGGGTGCACATATCTTTTCAAATTAGAGTTTCCTCTGGATATATGCCCAGAAGTGGGATTGCTGGATCATATGGTTAAGTCTATTTTTAGTTTTTTAAGCAAACAAAACTTTTAGACTATTTTTTCAGAAAAATAAAATTTTTGAAGTGCTAGCTTCTCTAAATACACACATATACACATTCACACTCCATTAAATATTTTACAGCATATTCTTTCTGATCTATTCAACTTTTACCAAATAAAATTTCACAGTGAACTATAATTTATTAAGATACTTTACACAAAGGAGATCATCAGCAACTATTAAATTAAAATAAACTGATTTTAATGAATTTGAATGGCTGAAGGCTTCCTCCACAGCTGGTTTAAATATTCAAACATCAGCATCTCTATTTGTGTTGCACAATTCAGGTAACAAAGAAATTATTACAAGCAATGGGCTAGACACTGTGCCAGGTGCTTAAGGTACAAAAGTGAAGACAAACTCTGTCCCAACCCTCTTTCACAGTCCAGTGAAACAATAAAAGTAGTTTGTATTGACTGCATACTTATGTAGTATTTATGAGTGATATAAGTATTTTAAACAGCTCTTATTTAATTCTTACAATAGTGCTATGAAGTAGGTATTAATTAGTATTACCCCACTGCTGAGACTTAGGTGAATGTAACAGCCTTTCCAAGCCCAAGATCACCAGCTATTAAATGGCTGAGCTGGAATTAAAAAGCATGCCTGCCTGCTTCACCACCATCTTAGTTAGACAACCTCCCTTAACAGATCACTTCCATATAAGCAGGGCACTCCCACATAATGTAGGAAGTGATCCTACCTAGCAGGTTGCATGGGTGCAGTGGGTACCTGAGGACTGATAATGTGCCCAAACATCCAGGTGTGATGTCAGGAGATGCTGCCAAGGAGACAAACGATGAACAAAATATCCTTTTGCTTCTTTTAAAAGATCAGATAACTGGTGAGGTAGTTCTGACTTACAGATTTAGGGCAGCAATTTCAAAAAATACCAAGAAATCCTTCAGGGAAGATCCTAGAGGAGGAGGCTTCATGCTGACTGTCTGGCACAGACTTGGGGATTACGGCAGCAACCCTTCCAGCACCACAGCAGCCAGCACAATGTCTTCACTCTGCATCTTACCTTCAGCTCTTGCTCAGCTGGACTTGGACCTGTTCTCCCTTCCCCTAAATTTAAGGGCTTTTTAAAAAACTATGACTGACAGAAATTCCAGATTCTTGCTTTAAAGTCAACTGACAACATCTTCCAGACTTCCCTTGCACTGCACATTGTTGTCACATAAATAAATTAAGAAACGAAATTAACAAAAACTTTGCTGGCAAAGATTCTGCTCATGAATCTAGCCCTCACACTACTTATTTTTTTTAGGTTTCACATCTGTACCTTTTTAAGAATGAGCAGCAGTTCTTTTCTAAAATAACTGATATTTGAGGAAAACAGGGTTCACTTTCTCCTATTAATCACTCCCTACCCCTAAATCATACTCCAAAACTTAGAGAAAAATGTATTTCTCCCTTTAAAGCTCACTTTAGGTGAGCTTTTCTCTTCACACATTAGCACGGTACGGTTAATGTTTGCCCACACTGCACAGGCCATATTAAGTAACCCAGTTAACTCAGTCATAATAAATAATCCTGTTAATGCCCTAAGAAAACCTTAAGGCCTGATATGATGAAAAGATTAAAATTCAAGCAGAGGTAGTCATTAAGACAGCGGAAAAAAGTTAGATGGGTAAGCAGCACCAAGTTACAAATACTTGCAAAAAGACAGAGCTCAGAAAGCAGCTCTATTTTTCTTGAAGAAATATGCATTCCGGAGTTATAACTTTGCTCCTGAAACAGGGTCTATATGAACTTTAATAACAGAGTAATTCTCTCCCATTTCTTCCCACTACTAGCTTTTGAACCTTGTTTTCAAGCCTTTCTTTTCTCCTTTTTCATTATGTCTTTGATTAGAGATCTGCCCGACCATCCCTACAGAACACGATATTAGTGGCACATTTGGGTCCCTCCTTGAAAAGCAGTCGAGATACCTTCTGCGGAAACACAGGACTAATTCCAGCCTCTGGGACTTCTGGTCTGTACTAGAACAAACTTTTTAGCACTGAGATGTATTTAAAGCTGTAAACTTTGCAAATTATTCCCATCAAACAATGACCTCAAGGCAGTACTCCTTCCAACTGCAGATCAAACACATTCCATGGTTCAGTAAAATACAGTTTACATTCATCTCTAAGTCAGAGATTAAGGAATTATTAACTGGTTTCCATCTGGTTTTCTTACTGGAGTTGAAGTTCGAATAGTTTCACTGTGTGCACACAAATATTTTCTTAAAAAATAGTAAACAGCAATCCTTCTCCTGACTTTCTAAGCAGATACAGAGAAAGCAGGAACAAGAAGCAATAGAAAAAAAAAATGCAGTTAAAGATTTGTGTCTTTTATATGCCATTTGCATCAAGAGAGGGGATTTCAGCATGGGTTTTGAAAATGCCTACTAACTAGTTTCTAAAACTGCACCAATACTTGGCATAAACTTTATTTTTCCTACACAAGGTATCAAATTCCTACTCTAAAAAACTGGAGTGATCTCCTGTTAAGTGACAAAAGGGAAAGTTTTAAATCCTTATCAAAGTTACAGCATATAACCCACAGCAATAAAGGAGCTCTCATTTCACTCACAGTACAAGTCCCTGGCACACAGAATAACTCCTCCTGAGAAAATAAATACTTTACTACTAGAATGTCCAAGGAACAACAACTCTGGGACTGATTTAGAAACAAAATAATTTCCCATTAGTAGGAAGCTATTTTCTCACTAACCCCTGGATTTACTACGTGGTAGTTTACGCACCAGGAGATTCTGTAAATCTCAAAGTCATATGCCAAGAATTCATTCACTGTTTTCTGAATGAACACTCAAAAAATCCCCCTGTTAACGTGGGGACAACTTTTGTTTTCTCATTCTCTTAAACTACAGAAGTTACTGACACTGAGTTTAGCTGACACAGCACTTCCTGGGGGCTAAAGAATGCTTTCATAGTCAACTTGTAGATGGGCAGCCTCATAGGACTTACATCTATTATTTAACATTAAATAAGTTGCAAACAGTAGTGAATAATGGCTTATTAACTAACTATGCAAGGGAAACCAGGAATACCTAGTAAAAAAGCCTTAAAGAAAAACCTTTTCTTTGTATTTTCCAAATTTTCAGAAGCCCAGAGGTGAGTCACAGCTCTATGAGCTATTCAGTCCACAGAGCTATACTGAATCGACAACAAATACTCACATTTTAAGGCCTCTATTAAATCTCACAGCACGAGGCTCAAGCGATTAATTTCCCCTCCTCCTCACTGATAGTCACTGGTGGGAACAAATTTCTGTGTGTAGACTAATCTGTCACTCAGCTGTCATGGTACAGCTGTAAAAGGAGCATCCTCCTTTCTTGATACATCTTTTCATCTTAAAAAGAACACACTTCAAGACTGTTGATGATTTAGATAGCATTACAGGTGATTTAAGTCATCCTTACTATAGCTTCTGCAGTTGATTTCTGAAGAGGCTGTAATCTGACATTCCTTTAAGGAGCCCCATTAAAAGCTGCTTCTCTCCTAAGTCAAACTTCCCTAGCAAGAAACTGAATTCAGTAAGTAGCTCCCTAAAATAAGATTCCTACCTCCCAATCACAGGCAGAGATATTAAAGCATCCATTTCATAAACTTTCAAGTTCCTACATCGTGCGGTAGAATCATGGTTAAACACAGGAACCTTCTATTTGAAAACTTCAGCTGTGTGTATGTGTATATACATCGCATCTCCTAACTGCTGTCAAGAGACATCCCTACTTGCTAAGTTTCCAAGAACAGTTCACTTCTCTGAGGAAAGGCTGTGCCAGCAGCTGCAGGCCTCACTTGACTCTGTCCGGCACAGTTCTTAGCATTAGATGGCTGTGGTGTATCAGAAAGGAGTTCAAGGAAAGGTTTCAAGTACACAAACTCCACGGAAGGAGAGCTATGGATTTAATTATTTTCTTCCTAAAGACTTAACTGAATTCCCTTTCCAAATCCACCTTCGGTGGCATCAAAATCCAAAAATCATAAACCAAAATGAGACTGGGAAGATTGTTGATATTTCTGTCAGCTTCAATTTCTTTGTCTCCACAGAAAATGCTGTCTCTGATCTCCTGAAGCCCTCTTTGGGCAACCTCACACTGCAGCCCTCTGCTTGTCTTATCCATTTCTTTACAAAGCTCAGCTAAGCCACCAGCGCTTGTCTTTGCTCCTGCTCTTCTCAAGGAATCTAGTCCGAGACCAGAGCCAAGCACTGCTTCAGGCAGCCTGTCTCCTTCTCACTGCATGATCGGCCTCGGCATCCTCTTGTTCGTGTGTCTTTCTGTAGTGAAGTAAAACCTGCCCACAGGCCTGCGTCCTGCCAGGGTTGTGAACCTTGTGAGCTGAGGTGGCACCAAGGGGTGTGTGGGAGCTGTTTCCATATCCTGGGCGGCCCATGGCCTCAGGCTTGAGAGCTGTGGTCACCTTGAATGGTGGGAGGGACCCTCCTCAGAGCCCAGCACAGGCCCTCTTGCCTCTCACACCCTTTGATAATATATTAACCAGTTCACAAAGGAAAGCCTCTCCTAACACAGAGGCAAGACTTTGTGGCTGACAAGAGACCTGGAGACAGAAACTAATCTCTAAGGCTCTCCTCACCATTGAACACTGAGTGCTTTAGAAGAGAAGCCCACCTCCCAGGCACACCAGCACTTAGCACAGTGCGCAGAGAAGACTCTCCACTGCGTAAGTGAGGGCCCAAAGAAGAGGGGCAGCCAGGCGAGGTGTGGTGGATCCACCCTCTACCCAACAGCCACTGCTACCACCAGGACCACCACTGCCACTCAGGCCATCTGCTGCTGTAATCATCAGGCGTGACACATGATGTCACTCCTGGACACCCCAAATGTGAACAGTGGTCAGGCTCCTACTGGAACGGCTACCCCTCTTCCCCCAACACTACTGCCACAACAGCACGAGCTTGGCTATGTCACTGGCGAAACAACAGGTAGGGATGAGCGGCAAATGACCAGGGGAGTGAGACGGCCCAAGACTGAAAAAAAAAAAAAGCTATCTTATTCAACTTCAAAATGACTCTAAAGTAAGCAGGATAAATGTTCTTATTTCCAGTTTACAGATAAGGAAAATGAAGCTCAGAGACGTTTTGGTGATTTACTCCAGGTAATGCTCTATAAAGTGGTGGAATCAGTCTAGAACCTGTATCTTCAGACCTGTAACCTGACGCTTGTCCACGCTGATTGTTCTACAACCTGTGGTTAATGCAGCAGGTATATTTATTTTCTAAAATCTATTTTTATTTGATCATTTCCTCACTTGAAAGAAAGCTCTGATTTCTTAGAAATGTAGCTTGCTTCTGAAATGGTTTTACTTTATTTTCTTGATTTTTTAAGTATAGAATTTAATTATATTTATAGAAAAGTAATCTTCTTAAACTGGATAATTATTTATTATTGATCAAATTGATTTTCATGCCTCCCAGGATTTTCAAGTTTTCTTGAAGAGATTTTTAACTGCAAATAATATGTGAACTGTATTATGTTGGAAAATGTTTCCTTTCAGGGACTAGTAAATTATTCACTTCATTGCCCTCAGAGATAAATTATTCATTATAAAAATGCTTTTATGAATAAAAGCATATATGCTTTTTTGGACAGTTTAGAGTTCTGTGGGGCTTCAATTTTATTTTTTTTTAATGGCAGTTTTGTTTCTTATAAGTTAACAAAATAATTCAATCTCAGTGCAAATAAATGCATTGTTTTATCACAGGCCTATGTTCTTTAACATCTTATATTAAAATGGGCCAGCTACAGAAATCTATAGTGCATAGTATGTTATTTATTGTCCAGAGTGACGTTTCTAGCTCAGGAGGCAGTTCAGCCAATTTTAAAGTCTTCAAATTTTCTACTCTGGTTATCTGGCAATACTAATCATTAGGATACCGAATAAAATTGTTTCTACACGGAAGTCAACATCTAAGCAGATATGTTTGTACAGTAGCTATTCTTTCATATTGCTCAATACCCACTGTCAATTTTACAGTTATATATATGTTAATATATGCTTATATATTATATATACATATATTTTAATTCCTTTCTCTGAGTAAATCACCTCATATCGCTTATGTATCTCATGTCTCTAAACAAACTTTTAGCACAGATTTCTTTTTTAAAATATGAAATCCCTAACTGAAACAAACTTTGTTAACTGGGAATGATGCTTTGTTGACTGCAAAAATGGATTTAGAGAAGCATCAAGATAAAGAGAATGAAGGAAACTAATCCTTCCTAGTCAAGGAAAGAAAGGCTTCCCATCTTGTTCTCTAGCTGTTTTGCTTTACCATTTACACATGATTACTTACCAAGTGGCAAAAATGCAAGACGGTTTCCAGCCATGGAGAGCTCATTGAGGCTGGGCAGCTGGCAAAGATGGCGGGGCACACACCATAGACGATTTCGGTCCACGGTGAGGTACTGCAGAGAAAGGCACAGGTGAAGCCTCTCGGGTAAAGTTAGCAAACGATTGGTAGAAATGTCTAGTGTCTGCAGCTCCTTCAAATCGCCAACCTCTACAACCAAAATCAAAATTAAGATAAATTGCATCCTGATTAAATGAATTAATTAAATAAATTAAATAAAATTAATCAATACTGTAACAGTTCAACCAAATAAAAATAGTAGCTGCAGCTCTTTCCATAGACATGAATGCTGAAGTGCAAAATTCAAGTCTAATATGCAAATAATGCAATCTAGGTAGGTATCTTTAAATTAGCCTGCCTGAATTTTTTTAAAAGAAGAAAAGTGCTGGCCTGGAAAAAGGAGAAACATCAAGCAGTGACTCTGAGCTAGAGGTCTGTTATTATGGCTTCTGCTGTCTGATGAACTGAAAGTTGTTGCAAAGGTGACAGAAGAACAATTACAGTCACTTCATGGCACCTAGTTCTTGCTACTTTGGTGGTTTTACTTTCTAAGTAGATGGTAGGAGACTTGAAAATATAAATTATAGTATCAAGGTAAGCATACTTTATTCATGTGAACTAAATAGGAAATCTCTGGATGAAGAATTAGGATGTCTTTTGGAATTCTCACCATGGTAAAGATCATAATAATAAAATAAAATTATGGTAAGGTAGTATTTTTAGATGTTGTCCAGCCATGTGGTTCCTTCTTTAAAAACCCACTCAAACTGTACATATCCTGTGAAGATTTACTTTAATTCCACCCAAATGAAATCCTTCCATTTACTCCAATATTCCCCCATTGTTGATGTCCATAGTTGTAAACTGTTCCACGGTGAGTACAATTATGTCCCTGTCTCATACACCAAATCACCAAGTCTGAAGGTGGGGAAGTTCTTTATAAGGTACTCTATTCTTCTAAAGGAAAATCACCATGAAGCCTCTCAGAGCAGAGGAAGTCCTGCTAACCAGTCTCTAGAGGAGGCCATTACTCTGTCCCAGGACAGCACACTGCACTCAAGGCTCTACAGGGAGCACTCTGTAGGACAAGTCGACTTCTCTCATATCACAGACCTTCCGTGTTGAAGCCCACTGTAATGTCATCTCTCAGCCTTCTCTAACCTGACCCTACTCCACAAGCCACTCCTCTTAGATTAGGGTTTTTCATACTCCTGCCACATGAACGCACCCTGCTGGGCACATTCCAGTTTGTTCAGGCTTTGAATTAGAATGAGCATGAGCAATGTCTTCCCTACTGGAGAGAAAATCTGCCCTCTTGGATATCCAATTACACAGATTAGCTTTTCTTAAGAGCAAACGGCTTGGCAAACTATGGCTTACAGGCAAAATCTGGCTGATGGCCCACTTTTGTACTAACCACAAGCTAAGACTAGTTTTTTATTTTGAAAGGGTGGTAAAACCCAACAACAACAATTAGAGCAAAAAGATATATATGTGACAGAGACCATATGTGGCCTGCAAAGCCTAAAAATATTTAGTATCTCACAATTTACAGAAAAAGTTTGCCAGTCTTTGTTATAGACTTACTCTTAACAGAAGCATTTTTAATAACAATTTTCAATAAAAGTAATATAAGTGCAAAAATATATTAATTTTTAGTTATTTGTCTAATATTTAGAAGGGATTTGTGGTAGGAAGCTCACACTGTATTTTCTAATTTCCCCAATACTGAGCAAATATATATTTGAAGACAGTAGGCAGGATTCAGTGAACAGTATGTGACTCTGCAAAGAAGTTTTGTTCTGTGCGCGCCTAGTGATGTACATGGGAGTCGGTCTCTCTCTTGGCTCTATTAGCACAGTATTTCCTCTAGCTAAGACTGCCTGCCTATCTATTTTAGATAAAAAATTGCTTCTGATTTGGAGTGTGTCAGGGTAAGGGAGCTGAGAGAAAAACCATGTTTTAGAATTGAATAAAAAGAAACAAGAAATCTTTCTGATCTCACTCTGTAAAGTTATTATGGGAGTAAAATGGGACAGAAATGCAGCCAATCAGCTTACACACCATGGGGTCAGGTGTTGAGAGAAGAATGTGGCAAGGTCTCTGTCGTTGAGAATTACATATAAGAGACATTGAGTGATAGGAGCTTAGAAAAAGAAGAGTAAGATGAAGAGCTGGAGAAGCTTTCGCAAAATTTATTGAAGGAGATGAGAACTCAAATAGGTCAAAAGGAAAATGGATATAGCATTTCAAGCCAGGCCTGGGGATGCAGTTGAAAGCATGAGGAAAGGTATGTAAGTGAAAAAATAAATACAGCATGCACAATGGACTATTTGAGACCCAACAAGTACCAAAGATACTGATGGGAAAGAGCAGAAAATAAGTTCAATACAGAGGGTCTGGTGGAGACATGGATGTCTGGGTATGAGAACACTGGGTAGAGAAGTCTGGGATCACTACAGTGAGAGTGTAACACTTCCTGAAGATTCTCAAAGAATGAAAGGACTCTTTTTGGAAATATCAGAATGGTAAATGTGCAGAAAGCAATGAAATGGAAAGAGACTGTAGGCTGGAAAAACAAGTAGACATTTGATGAAAACAGAGCCAGTGTGAGGTGTGACAGTTTGACGGTAAATTCCAGAGATATTTTAAGAAAAAAAGAGGGTATGTTTGATTGAAAATGGAAAATGGTGAAAGAGGAAAACAATCAAAGATAACTTAAAAGTTTCTACACCCTTATACTCTAAGTATGGTGACGTCAGTGCTAAGCACGTATCTATTTGTAGAAAAAAATTTAAATTACATCAATACTTCTGAATTATAGTATCTATAAGCCACTTACTTAAAGGAATTTGAAAAATCCATCAAAATCTCATGGGAGTAAGCAAAATAAATTATTTTCATCTTTATTTCAAAAATAATTAAATGTGTAAAGAAGTGTTTTGACTTGGCTGCAAAAATTACTAATGCATTGACCACCATTTTAATTCCGTATTGCATCATTGTATTATGAAATGGGGAAATAACATGTTATGAATTTGAACTTTCTATAACTTGATGATTTACTTTTTAACAGATCGATATTCACACTGTGCTTTGACAGATACATACACATTTTCAGATATTAAAATTAATAACACTTTTGACAAAGAAAAGGAGAACACATATTGTCAGTACCAAAGGCCAAAGTACTAAGGAATGGGAAGAGGAAAGAACAGCTGACATTTCTTATTTCTTATATGTGATGAATAAAAAACCATTTTATTAAATCTGAAACATGTAGGACTGCATATATTAAATGAACAAAAGTAACAAAAGGACATTTTGCCTAAGTAGCTTAATATATAGGCCTTTTCATTTGTTAGAAAAAAATCTGAGCTAATTATTATTCTAGTTACAATACTGAATGGAATACTATATATAATATGGTTGGAAAATTAATGATTTTGTCATCCTATGAAAGTACTTGGGAAAGAGAAATAAAATTAAATAGCTTCTCAGGTGTAGTGAATTAAACATAATTTTCATGACCATTTTATAACAGGCCACAAATATAAGACTATATATGGTATCTTTATTCCAACAAAATTTAAAAATATACTTGTTAAGTTCAGCTGATGGAAAGTACATTTTTAGAAAACAATAGAGTCAAAGATTTATATAAGATCAAATGAAAACAATTGTACAATATATCAAAATTTATTTATGAGAAATAGGTAAGAAAGTATGTAATGCAAAATTTAAAGCTTTAAATATCTATATAAGAAAAGAAAGTTCTCCAATTCCTTACCTAAGCTTCCACCTTAAGAAATGAGAAAAAGTAGCAAAAATTAAATCCAAAGTAAGCACAAGAAAAGAAATAATAAAAAGTATAGTGGAGATCAATGAAACAGAAACCAGAAAAAGAACAGAAAAAAAGGAAAAACAAAACTTGGTTCTTTAAAGAGATCAAGAAAATTTATAAGACTTTGGCTAGACTGACCTAAATATGTACATATATACATACATATACACATTCATTCTTTCATTTACACACAATCAGAGAATGAAGACATAAATTACCAAAATTGGGAATAAAAAGGTGGGACATCACCATCAACTATACAGAAATTTAGAAGACTATAAGGGTGTACTATGAACAAATTTATTCCAACAAATTAGCAACTTAGATGAAATGAACATATTCTTAGAAAGACACAAAATTACCAAACCTAATTCACAGTCATTAAAAATCTGAATAAATGTATTAGAAGTAGAAAAATTTAATTAGAAATTTAAAAGCTTCCCACAAAGAAAAGCCCAGGCCCAAATGGCTTTACTGGTGAATTCCATTATATATTTAAAGAAACAATAATATACCAGTTCTTCATAAGCTCTTTTAGAAAACAGGAGGGGAAACATCCCAACTCATTCTCTGAGGCAATACTACCCTGATACTAAAGTCACACAAAAAAACATCACAATATAAAGAATTCTATAAACCAGTATTCATCATGAACATAAATGTAAAAATTCTTAAAATATTAGCAAACAAAAGGTAGTAACATATAAAAGTAATTATACAACATGAACAAGTGGGATGCATGCTTGTTATTAAGGCTTGTTTAAAATCTGAAAAATCAATGCAGTATACATGGTTGCAGAAGAAGGACGAAAACTACACGATCATCTCAACAGATCAGAAAAACCATTTCACAAAAATCCAAAAACCCACTAATGATAAAAAATTTCAATAAACTAGGAACAAAAGGTAGCTTCCTCAATCCAATAATGAGCATCTACAAAATACCTAGAGCTGAGATCATATTTAATGGTGACTGACTGACTGCTTTCCCTGTTAGATCAGGAACATGACAGGAAGGTCCACTCTCTCTACTCGAGGTTCTAGCAAATGCAGTAAGGCAAAACAAACTAACAAAAAGCATCAAGATTGGAAAAGAAGTAAAGCTTTCTTTATTCACGGATGACATATTCCTTAGTAGAAAATCCTAAGGAATTCACAACAACTGTGACTGAGTAATAAAAAGGAATAAACTATATACGCACATAACAACACAGTTTAATCTCAAATGCATTATGCTAAGTGGAAGAAGCCAGACTCAAATGTATGGTTCCATTTATATGCTATTCTGGAAAAGGCAAAACTATAGAAAGAAAATAGAATAATAGTTTCAGGGCCTGGCAGGGTGTGTACGAAGGCTGGCGTAAGGGCATAAAGGAATTGTGGGGGGTGCTGGAACTCTTCTATATTTGATTGTGATGGAGGTTACGTAACTTGAAAGGATGAACTGTCCTGTATGTTAAAAAATAAAAGCAGTAGCACAAAAATTATTTCCAAAAAAATTCTTTCTAAAAGCTAAAAATAACATTTCTATTAAATATAACATATAAATTAAACATGTATATTTAAAACCTCCATATACTGATTATCTGAACATTGTAAATCTGAATAATTATTCTTGGTATAAATTCATATAATTTAATCAGTTCTTAATTGTTTTTAATTCTAATAATGTGTTACTTGCATTTTTGAAGTCTTTTTCAAGATGGTATTATGTTTCTTTTTAATAAAATTATTTATAATTAATTTTATTAATTAGCTTACTGACACCTTCAAAAAATATTTATTGTTATGCCATCTTAAAATTAATGTAACTGATGTAAAGTTACAATGCATTCTTTTTGGAATACTAGTAGAATCCTACTCTTTTCAGCTGGTCTCTGGGTCACCACACTACTTCCCAGGGAGTAAACATCAGCTGGGATGCTTTATTTCCTTACTGTGCCTAGAATAATCCTAACTTCCAGCTGTTTGCATCGTTTACTTTTATGCTAAATATACAATACCTTAACTTTTCAGCTACTTATAGAATATCCTGAAAATGATTTCATTACTGCCACATAGCAAGTACTTAGACTAAGCATAAAAATAACAGTAGAGTGCCAATTTCAAATGAAAAAACAGTAAGTCCCCTTTAAATCATCATTCTCTGCTGATGCACACTGACCTAACCTAGAATTTAAATGGGAATGGGAAGGAAGCCACCCACTCCATGCCAAGCCAGTGACCACAGAGAGTCAATAACAAGGCTTGATATTTTCAAGTACTGGCTTTTTCCGGTACCGCTAAAAACAGCTCTAATTTGAGCTCCAAAGCACACTGGGTTAGGGAGAGCATATAGAGAAATAAAAGACACTGTTTCAATGCCAGACAAGTCCCATTCTATATACAGTAAGTGTCTCTATATTCATTCTCTTTCTCTTGATTGGGCTGTGGAAGGTACATATTCTGGTATATGTAGAAATAGGTTCAAACCATCAGCTGTGCAACTCTGGGTTATTTACTCAAATATTAAGATCGTTGGTTTGATGTTAATTAAAAAATCATCTGTAAAAAAAACAGAATAACACGTCTCAAGTGATTAAATGAAATACCTCATATCATTCAACAGTACATGGCAGAAAATCAGTAAGTATTTATTTCTAATTTTTCAGCTCATCATACTATATAATATTCTAAACATAAATTCTAAATATAAGTATCTTTTTACTTGATGTAGTTTTTATCACAAACAATTAAGAACACATTACATATATGTCTAACATAGAAAAAGGTGTTCTTACGAGACAGGTATCTTTCAAAAAATAAGGACTACCTTTCTTGGTCAAATAAAAAATTAAAACCAACTCAGATTCAACTGAATCAGTCCATTTTGAAGACGAGACCACAGCAGCACACAGATGTCTCGTACCCTTGAGTTAACTGCAATTATCAAACAATGCAACCTCTAAGGTACTACTTGTGACAACCGGGCTCAAATCCTAGCTAAACTAATAAAAAAACAGCTAAATTAATATCTCCTTAAGAAGCAGTTTATCCTGTTTATCTGATGTGAGAATTAAAATCCTGTAACACTGAATTATTTACTTGTCTTTTTCAATCCAAACTACACTCTGCAAATAAACAGCCTGCCAAGAAATGGTATGGTTTCCACATGTGGGTTGAAACACGCTCACAGAGCAGGTGAGGAAAGTTCACCCCTCAAAACCTTTAAAATAATTTTCTATTAAATTAAAAAAAGTATGTAATAAACCCTCTTATTTTATGAATGATATTTTTTGGACTGGGTAATGATCAAAGCTGACAACACCACTGTAACTTGTCATTTCCTCTACAGGTAGAGACAAACAGAGAACAAAGGCTGTTGAGTGCCCCATGACAGGCCACACTGCAAAATACGTACCAAATCTGTCTTCTCTCTCCTCCACTGTTACCACACTGAGCTAAGCACCACTATCCTCTCCTGCCTGAACTCACTCAATAGCCTCTCTAACAGGTCTTCTTACTTCCATTCTGGCCCCCTCCAGTCCATTTCCTACACACAGGCCAAAGTGATACTAAAACACAGATCGTATTCCTTTCCTGTACCAAACTCTGCACATGAATAAAATCTTAAACATCATCTTACTAGCAGACAAGGTCCCCTGATCAGCCCTGGCCTGCTGATCCACTCACTGCAATCCAGTTACTCCGTCCTCCTTTCTGGCCCAAGAAAGTGTCAAGTAACTCCTTCCTGCAGAGCCTTTGAAGCTGCTGTTGCCTCTGCCAGCAATGTTCTCTGCCTAGTTCCTCAGACTGTGCGCTCGTTCTTGTCTTCCAGAAATTCACTATCACATTTTCACAATTACCTTTTCGGACTTTCTAATTAAACAGGATCCTTCTTTCTCTATGATAGCATCTCCTTTATTTACTTCCCTGCATTTATTGCAATCTTTAATTATTTTTTAAATTTATTGACCTTTGAAGCATAGCCTGTGCCTCCCACTAGAAAATAAATGTCAATAAGAGCAGGGGCTTCAACTGTCTTCCTTACTGCTATACCCCTAGCACCGAGCAGCGTCTGACTCATGGTAGGTGCTCAGTAAATACTCTTTGAATTAATTAATTAACCCCTTAAACTCTTAAATTGTCTCACTTGTTAAGCAACCACAGACCGGACTTGCAGCTGCACAAAAGCCTCACAATTTATGACTCAAATCTGTCGTGGAACATTGAGACAACTCACAAATTGCTGAAAAAGGAAATGTGAAATCCAAGACTGCCAGAAGTTTGTTGCATACTGAAAGTAATTTAAGTTTCCCCGCATCCTTACAATTATCTCTGTAAACCTGATGAGAGTATTCTATGAGATAAAAGAGATTACTGACAGAAGACCAGCTAGTCACACACTTAATAGGCCCCTGTCTGTTACTATTTTCAAACTCTTGTGTATGATTTGCTAGAGTTGATAAAATTTCAGAGAAATATATACAATATACATAACTTACAAAGAATGACTATAAAATAATGTGCCTAAAATTTCAGCAAGAAATTCAGAAGTTAGACAAGCAAATAAATACTGTCCTTCAAGGTTGTCATCCAGCAAAGCAAATCCAGTGATATGTTTTCCTTCATATTATCTGAAATTCCTGTTTTGGAATTGCCTTAAGATCTTGATACAGAAGTACTTCATGGATACTAGAAATTATATCCACCCTAAAAAGGATAAGGATTTGCCACCACCAATTTTATTGAGAACAACATGTCTCAAACTCTGAAGGCAAGTCAAAAAGAGAAAAATTTGTAAAGGTTTAAACAAGATTGGCATCCTCAGAATAACATATGTTGAATATGTTCGATGACAGTTCAGGGGCACTCGTAAAGCAATGATGCTTTCTTGGTTTTGGGACTATTTATAAACTCTATCAGGAGATAAACCACAGAGTACTGTTGGAATAAGTATGCCTTTAAGATATGCTTATAATTTTGAAGAAATTAACAATGATTTGACTTAATGATTTTAGAATCTGGGTATATTTGTTTAGGTATTACAGCCTTTTCATATCTGGGAAGGTATAACCATGTCTATCCAGTTTGGAAAAAACAAATCCTTTCTTTAATTGGTCCAACTGATGGTTCAGAAATAGCTTGAATTTGGTTCACATCATGACACAATAAGGACTGATAATTTGTGGGGCTCAAACAGTGCCAGCATACTTCTCCCACCTTCACTCTTACCATATTCCATTGCAGTTTCATACTTACTTGCACCTGTATCCTGCTATGATAGCAGGACCATAACGTATTTCAAGGGCACCATGAATTAAATGGGTATTAGGAGACTTGCTCTGGAATTTATTCACCAATTATACTGTTTCCAAGGGATAATGGTTTGTGAATGAAACATGGACTCACAAATAAAAATTTTAATACCCTTAGTAATAAACTATGCAGAGTCTTCTAGTATAAGACAAAACTGTTCACAATCATAAGGGGGGCTTGCTATATATTCATAACTGAATGTGTGGCAGGTTATGTTTAATAACAGATAATCACAATGGAGAATAAAACTGACAATACAAGAAAACTCACTGAGAAAATCTATTTATGCATTTGTCTATCATAAGCAACATACAAAAAGAAGTTTTTAAAGAACATCAAACTAGCAATTAAGAGGTCCTCTTAATTATGAAAGATAATTAAATATTATTTGGTAACTTTAAAATAAAATGCTCCAAAACATTTGACATCAAGAAACAACAGAAACTGATTTGACTTAAATATTTATGTCTGGGTTATCAAGCTTGCCAATTGGTTCCCAACAGAGATTTTAAAATGTTAAAGACATTGCTTTAAAGAATAAAATCACATTGTTTTGACATTTTACCTGGTGCTTTGTATATGATTAAATTACGCATTAGACTCTCACCGAAAGTCCTCCAAAATAAGTTATTTACCCGGTGTTTATTACTTATCTAACCAAATAGTCAATATGACATTTGAGGTACCATACCTAGCAAAATGCCACTGAGAATATTGCAGAAAATAAGAAAAAAGTATCTAAGAAAGTATTCTTGCTAAGTGGCAGTTACAATATAACTACTGCCAGAGAGCAATGACATACATCTTGTCTTTAGATATATTCCGTCTTAGAAATGTAAAAGCCTTTATTCTAAAACTCTGTATCTTTATTATTGCTTTGTGTCAGTACATGGATTACTACTTGGAAAAGTCCTTTATCTTCCTCATTCTGTATGATTTATGGAGACAACAAACGCAGATTTTCATTTTATGTTATATTTTAGTGATTGTCTATTTCACAGATTTCCTCTAGGTGGGCTTTTTCCCTCTTTACTAAGGTAGCACAATGGATTTTTTAGCTTTAACCTGAACGAGACCACCAGGTGTCCATTGTTGGATAAAACTATTATAATCACTGCCTCAAGAAATACCATAGCCCAGAATAAAAAATTATTTTTTAAATTTTACGACTTTGCAGAGAATAGCTACAAGCAATCCATATTCACTATCTGAAAAGAATAATATCTTTATAATGATTGCTTTCACCTCACTTTCTAAACTCAAAACAAGGAGAAATTTTAAAGAGATAATTTTTAGTTACACTTTCAGTTATACATTTCAAAGTGATCCATTCTATTTTATTTCTTTGAAATTCCCATAAGAAAATTAATCATCTTGAAAAATAGAAAGTGGATGATAACAGAATGACCTCCCCTAACAGAACAGTCAGAAACCAATGGAGAAACATACCATTCTTAACATATGAACCATAGTTTTTAAAAAACTCTCCATTAATTAAAAGAATTACACATTAAATTAAAAATACAACTATAATTTATAAATATGTACTATTTAAAAGAAACTCACATTACCATTATTAACATAAGAAATTTTACATTATAGAAATTTTAATTTGTACATATTGATTCTCGATATTAATATAAAAGCAATAGGTCTCTGGATTTATTACTTGCTACTGTTTAAAGTTATAGAGTAAAACACCAGCAGAATGAAAGCAAAAAGTACTCAATAGTGATTTATAACAAGGATAGGAATCAAACAGGGGCAACTCAAAAAAAAAAAAAAACTAAAAAAAATCCCATATTTAATTTTTATATTAATTTTATCAAAAACACATGTTTGCAATAACAGCTGTGACAGAGCTTTAGAACACCACCCACCGAGGGCAGTGTTTAGTCCAACTATGTTCACAAGAACACTAGTTTGGAGCCACATTCCTATGGTCAAATATGCTTAGAAAAAAACACTACGCTATACTGATTACCATAATACACATTAGCTAGTTAAAGAACAGTTACCCAGCCAGGAAACTCATTTAATTGTGATTCCCAATCACCTGGCCATGCTATACTTTATTCACAGAGCATATAAAGTTTGGAAAATGCTAATAATCAACATTTAAGGCATGATTGCCCCTATGGACTCCATTAGAAAGGTCCAATAGTCTAAACGGTAGTAGTAAGCTTTTTTTTTTTAACTTTTGTATAGGAAAAGCAAAAAATAATTATGTTGAACTCTGCTCATGAGAAAGAAAATTAAAATGTGATACTAAATTCTGGCTTAGTACTTGTGGTCATTGTAACACGTGTATATATGACATTTGTGAGACCCTGATTACCATAAATTTAGGCTGTCAACTTAAAAAAAGCTTCCCTAAACTGGACAGCAGCATGTAAATCAATGAAGCTAGAACACTCCCTTACACCATATACAAAAATCAACTCAAAATGGATCAAAGACTTAAACATAAGACAAGATACAATAAACCTCCTAGAAGAAAATTTAGGCAAAACATTATCTCACATACATCTCAAAAATGTTCTCCTAGGGCAGTCTACCCAAGCGATAGAAATAAAAGCAAGAATAAACAAATGGGACCTAATTAACTTACAAGCTTCTGCACAGCAAAGGAAACCATAAGTAAAACAAAAAGACAACCTATGGAATGGGAGAAAATTTTTGCAAATGATGAAACCGACAAAGGCTTGATCTCCAGAATATATAAGCAGCTCATATGACATAATAAGAAAAAAACAAACAACTCAATCCAAAAATGGGCAGAAGACCTAAACAAGCAATTCTCCAAGGAAGAAATATAAATGATCAATAGGCACATGAAAAAATGCTCAATATCACTAATTATCAGAGAAATGCAAATCAAAACTACAATGAGGTATCACCTCACACCAGTCAGAATGGCTATCATTCAAAAGTCCACAAATGACAAATGCTGGAGAGGCTGTGGAGAAAAGGGAACCCTCCTACACTGCTGGTGGGAATGCAGTTTGGTGCAGTCACTGTGGAAAACAGTATGGAGATTCCTCAAAAGACTAGGAATAGACTAACCGTATGACCCAGGAATCCCGCTCCTGGGCATATGTCCAGAAGGAATCCTACTTCAAAAAGACATCTGCACCCCAGTGTTCATAGCAGCACTATTTACAATAGCCAAGACATGGAAACAGCCTAAATGTCCATCAACAGATGACTGGATAAAGAAGATGTGGTATATTTATACAATAGAATACTATTCAGCCATAAAAATGACAACATGACGCCATTTGCAGCAACATGGATGTCCCTGGAGAATGTCATTCTAAGTGAAGTAAGCCAAAAAGAGAAAGAAAAATACCATATGAGATTGCTCATATGTGGAATCTAAAAAAAAAAAAGAACATAAATACAAAACAGAAACAGAAACAAACTTGTGGTTGCCAAGGGGGCAGGGGGTGGGAAGGGGCAGACTGGGATTTCAAAATGTGTAGATACTGACAGGCATATGCAGAATAGATAAACAAGATTATACTGTGTAGCACAGGAAAATATACACAAGATCTTGTGGTAGCTCACAGCGAAAAAAAATGTGACAATGAATGTATGTATGTTCATGTGTAAATGAAAAATTGTGCTCTACACTGGAATTTGACACAACATTGTAAACTGACTATAACTCAATAAAAAAAGTTAAAACAAAAAAACAAAATGAAATGAAAAGCTTCCCTGAGGTCCAAGCTTGTATCAGCCATGGTCTTTTCAACATAATTTTGTAAATATTTTAATTTTATTCTTGCAGCCCTTCTGAAGAATGCTCAGGGAATTTTTAAATTAAATCTTGCCTGATCTATCTTTATGACCTTGTCCCATCACCTATCAACTTCACACTTTCTTTCTTCCAGGTAAACAGGCATTCAGCCCCTTAAGTCCCATGCTGCCAATTCAGCACTAGTATTTTTTAAGTTTCTTATAATATATGGAACAAGCCATATCCATAATCCCTTCAAATCCTTCCAAAAGATATGACTTTCATTATTGCCAGACAAATGGTGTCTACCATGGAAATTTTTCAGAGAAAGGTACCAAACAGAAAACTCAGAAATGATACTAAATAGGAAAAAAGGCCACTCTGGTTTGAAATGACTCAACAAAAATATGGGTACAATTACTGTTCAATTATTGATATTTCTTTGTATTCACTTTCATTAACAGACAACAACACTGTTTATGACATAAATTATATTTTATGAGTGACTAAACACAGTCACCACAAACTTTATAAAAGGCTTACAGGTTGAGCAAATATGGCATTAGAACTGATTACATTTATATGGTGTTAAAATTTGCAGAACGCATGAGCTTATTGCTTTAATGGCACAGGAAAGTTGAAAATTTGACGATGTTCTACTTAATTTTTCCAAATGAAATACTTTTTGTTACAAATTTATATTTTAAAATAAATGTTTCATGAGTGAGAGACAGGTTACTAGCAGACTAGTAACTACTTGTGTTTCTAAAACTTTATCTTAATCATGATCACTGTCATAGTTGGTACTTAGCCAAATTAGTGTCACAGAGTTTCAGAAAACTTCAAGCCTTTCTACATGGCTCCTTTCATTATCCACAAAGTAGCAATAGCTAATTTTTGTAAAACTAGGTAATGGTTGGAAAAGATCAAAAAGAAAAAAAAAACTATGATTGGGTCAAATTATATGGACACATAACTGCATGGGAATCTATAATTACCTCAAAATTAAAAGTTTAATAAACAAACACATGGACTGCCAATGGCACTGCTGGCATGTGATCCTGGAATTCTATTTCCCACTATAAAAATTTTAGGGTAGTAGCAACTTTCCACTGGAAGTTCATTTTAAGTCTATAATTAAGACAGTAAGAAAGTTATTAAGATTACTGATTCAAAACACCAAGACATCCTTGACATCACAAAAAAAATTAATACAGAAACAGTAGCACCTAAAAGAGTAAAATGAACAAATTTACTTTTCTGTTGTCAGGATATTATTGTCTGTTGATCTGCTCTTGTTCTTGATAACTCAATAATGTTTAATATTTTAAATAAATAGTCAATATTGAAATCATACTGTGCTCTTCTGAGAATTATCACATGAATTGCATACTTATTGTTTAAATCCATCTTATGATAAAATCTCAATTTTTCATTGTCTGAGGAGTTGAAAATCTATAAAAACCATTTTCTAGCTTTTGTTATTTTATTCCTTTAGAGTAAAGAAAATAAAAACATGTTAAACAATGCTTTCAGTAAATAAAATCCAAGGTCTGATTTACATATACATATTATTGCTTTCTGAGAAAACTATAATAAAAGATTTACATTTGGTTTTGATTAAAGTTTTAGAAATGAATCTGCAAGAATGGAGGTAACTCTGCTGTCCTGAATGAGCCATCTTCAGAAAAATGCTAAGGATACCAAAAAGATTTCTCAAGCTATGCTTAAAGCAAGATTAATTAGCTAACAAAAGACAAACAAAACGCTTCCAATTTCTCTGTCAAAGAAAATGATTTTCAAACATCTTAGATAGGAACTTAAAGCCCAGATTAGGTGAAATGACTAAAAAGACTTTCACACACTTTAAAGTACTTTACAAACCCAGAGAAATAGCATCCCAAGATACTGAAATAACCTAACAAGCATATTCTCAGTGCTTTTAATCAAAAACTATGGACACAGGACCTTGTCCAAAAACTTTAGAAGTGCCTGAGAACCAGGAATAGGAAAATACTGTTCAAAAAAATTATGATAAAAATAGGGATTCTGAAGCTCTATGAGTCCCTTCAACATTTTAAATAGTTAATTAAATAAATGGCTTGAGAATATTTTAAGAGTGGGGGCCTGAGGTGGTGTGAAGAGCTTGGTGAAGTTTCTCCACCAAAAGTAAGCATAACATTGGACAAAACTGAAAAAACACAACTCAGAGCTGTAGAAATCAATCAAGGGAAGACAGTAAGTTCAGAAATGTATATTCTTGAAAACCTGTTAAAGTTTCACTCACAGTGGGAGTCTACAACCTTTTCTGGCTTGGGGTGGTCCCTTTTCCATCTTATCTCCAAGTTCAAACTCAAGAATGTTAAGTTTACCAAGGCAGGCGTGGCATTCAGAGAGGGCATCCTTGATTTGTGACGGGACAAAACCCCACATCTTTTTCAGCTAAAAGTGGCAAACTCTGTAGGAAAAGAATGAAAAAAATACACGGCATCTGCTTGCTAGCCTGGGACTGCAGATCCAGTTGGAATGAGAAGTTGAATAGTCAGAAAGTAACTGGGAGATTACGGGAATGAGAGAGCCAAATAAGTGCTAGATATGCTCTCCACAAATCCTCAGACAACTGGGAAACCATGTGGATGTGCAGGGGAGACCCAAGGGAGTCCATGGAAAAAGCCAAGGCAGACGTAGTAACTGACTGATGTTGAACGCACTACTCAATGCAAACACATTTCAAACAGCAGACGACAGAAGCCTTACAGGCTTGACGTGTTTGAGCAAATCTCTTTTCAAATCAATGGCTACCCAAGCTATACAGACACAGTGACAACCACTAGGAAGCCAGGTAAAAAAACAAAAATAAGAATAAAATCTGAGCAGAGCCATCAGAGGCTACACACCACAGCCAGGGAAGATTCTCCATTTTAAGCCCAGAAAAGTAACAAAAAACAAATAAAAATAATTCTCATAAAAATAAATCAAAATCCAAAGTTGCCACAATATATTACCTAAATTTACAGTTTTCAAAAATGACAAAAAACACAAGACATGCAAAGAAACAGAAAAGTGTGACCCACAGCCAGGAGAGGTGGAGAGAAAAAGCAGTCAACAGAAACTGACTCTGAATAGGTCCAGATGTTGAACTTGGCAAAGATTTCAAAGAAGCTGTCATAAATGTGTTTAAAGAAGCTAAGGAAACTATGTTAAAAAATTAAACAAAAATATGATGACAACGACTCAACAAATAGAGAATCTAAACAGAAAAATACAAGCCATAAAAAGAACCAAAGAATAATTCTAAAGCAGAGAATACAATAATTGAAATGAAATATTTATTAGATGGACTCAGGAACAGATTTGAGGTGGTAAAGAAAAGAATCAGTAAACTCAAAGACATATCAACAGAAATCATCAAATTTGAAGAGTAAAAGAAAAAAAAAAATCAAGGGAAAATGAACAGCGCCTGAGAGCACGTGGGATACCATCATATGCATAATAGGAGTACTAGAAGAGGAAAGAAAGTGGCAGGAAAAATACGAGAAAAAACAATGACCAAAGATGTCTCATATTTGATGAGAAACATTAATCTACAGATCTAAGAAGTTAAATAAATTCCAAGTAGGATAAACACAGAGATCAGCACCTAGACATACCACAGGCAAACTGCTGAAAGATATATACAAACAAAAAATCTTGAAAGCCATCAGAGAAAAATGACTCATTCACAGAGGAGAATAACAATACATTGAAAACCTAACTTCTCATCAGCAATCACAGAAGTCAGAAGACACTGAAATGACATGTTTAAAATGCTAAAAGAAAAAAAATGTTAATCAAGAATTATATGTGGGGCAAAACTACCCTTCAGAAATAAAGTCACAGTAAAGACATTCCCAGGTGAACAAGAAATGAGAAAATAAGTTGCTAGTAGACCTACCGTGTAATAAATATTAAAG
Organism: Camelus ferus; assembly: GCF_009834535.1. Taxonomy (NCBI): domain Eukaryota; kingdom Metazoa; phylum Chordata; class Mammalia; order Artiodactyla; family Camelidae; genus Camelus; species Camelus ferus. The sequence goes on along the minus strand of NC_045722.1, from coordinate 20,740,209 downwards.
GAATTTTGTAGGGCTGAAAGGAAATGATACCAGATGGTTAACTCAGATCAATAGGAAGGAAAGCTCTTTTAAATGGATTGAGACTCCTTTTATGGGACATCATATGATCTGTACTGGAGGATGATCTATGTGTGCTAGAAAAGAGTGTATATTCTGCTCTTGTTGAGTAGAGAGATAAATATATTTAGTTAGCTCAAGTTGGTCATCAGTGTTACAAGTTTTCTATATCCTTATTTCTTCTAATCAGAGGTAGAGAGGAGTACTAAAATCCTCAACTATAATTGGTGTCTATCTCCCCTTTTAATTGTTTCATTTTCCGCTTCATGTATTTTGGGCCTCAGCAATTAAGGAGATATACACTTATATGTTACATCTTCTTGATGTATTGATCTTTTTATCATTATGAATTTTCCCTCTTTAACTCCAATAACACTTTTTGTCTTAAAGTCTATTTTGTATATTCTCTAAATAGCTAATGCAGCTAATACTGTTAGCAAGATACATCTTTTTCTTTTTTATTTTCAACTTATTTGAACCTATTCAACCTCTTTCAACCTCTTTGGCTCTAAAGTGTGTCTTTTTTGACAGGATATAGTTGGATCTTACTTTTTTATCAAGTTGGAAAATTTCTGTCTTTTGATTATGCTGTTTAGACCATTCACATTTAATGCAATTATTGATAAGGTTACTTTTATATCTGTGATTTTACTATTTTTATTATGTCTCATACCTTATTTTTTTCTTTTGTTAATATCGCTGTCTTATATAAAGTTATTTTTATATACTATTTTAATTTCGTTTGTTAATTTTTTAACTGTACTTCTTGAGTTATTTTCTTAGTGGTTGTTCTACAATATATATCACTAATAACAATATATTTCAGGTTATACTTAATTTTGGTAAAATACAGCAATTTTGTTCCAATACAGCTCCATTCCCACCTTTCTCCCTGTTATGATTACTGCTTTAAGTAAACTTCATGTTTTCCTAAAGAAATTAAGAAATATACATCAAGCTTTTCATATTTCCCATGCAATTAACATGTCTATTAGGGAAGGGTTTGGAAAACCATTTTGGTAAAGGGTCAGAGAGTAAATATTTTAGGCTCTACAGATCACATACAGTCTCTGTTGCATATTCTTGTTTCTTTTTCCCCCTAGTTTCACTGAAAAATAATTGACATACATTATTGTATGCGTTTAAGGCATACACCATGATGGTTTGACTTACATATATTGTAAAATGATTACCACAGTAAGTTCAACTAACATCCATCATCTCACACAGATACAATAAAGAGAAAAGAAAGAAGAAAAAGGGGGAAATATCCCTTGTGTGATTTACTCTCTTAATAATTTTCCCATATATTGTATAGCAATGTTAGCTATAGTCATCATGTTGTACATTCCATCCTTAGTACTTATTTAACTTATAAAAAGAATTTTGTACCTTTTGGCCACCTTTCTTTATTTCCCTCTCCTACCACACTCTGCCTCTGTTAAACACAAGTCTGATCTCTGCTTCTATGAGTTTACTCTTTTTTTTCTCCTATATTCCACGTATAATTGAAATCATACAGTATTTGTCTTTCTCTGTTTGACTTAATATCACATAGCATAATGCCTCAGTTCCATCCATGTTGTTTAAAATATTACTAATTCCTCATTTTCTATGGCTGAATTTATATACATTACAACTTCTTTATCCATTCATCCATCAATGTACACTTAGGCTATTTCCACGTTTTGGCTATTGTAAATAATGCCAATATAAACATGGGGGTGCAGATATCTTTTTAAGTTACTGTTGACCTTTCCTTTGGATATATTGTCAGAAGTGAAACTGCTGGATCATATCGTAGTTCTAATTTCAATTTTTTGAGGATCTTTCATACTGCTTTCCATAGTGACTGTACCAATTTATAACTACACCAAGAGTGCAGAGGGATTCCCTTTTCTCCACATCCCTGCCAGCATTTGTTATCCCTTGTCTTTTTCATGATGGCCATTTTGACAAGTTTGAGGTATCTCACTGTGTTTTAATTTTCATTTCCCCATTTAACATCTTTTAACGTACTTGTTGACTTTTCACATTATCTTCTTTGGAGAAATGCCTATTCAGATTGTTCGCCCATTTGTAAAAATTAAGATATTTGTTTTTTGGGTTTTTTTTTTTTTTTTTTTTTGCTATTGAGTTACATGAGTTCTTCATGTATTTTGGATATAACCCTTTATCAGTATATGGTTTGCAAATATTTTTTCCCATTCCATAGGTTGTCTTTTCACTTTGTTAATGGTTTCTTTGACCGTGCAGAAGCTTCTTAGTTTAATGTAGTTTCACTTGGTGATTTTTTATTATGTTGCTTGTGCTTTTGTTGTTATCTTAAAAAATCATTACCAGGACCCATCTCAAAAAGTTTTATTCCTATGTTTTCATCTAGGAGTTTCACAGTTTCTGGTTTACATTTAAGGCTTTAACCCACTTCAAGTTAACATATGAGTTCAGTTTCATTCTTTTACATGTGAATATCCAATTACCCCAGCACCATTTATTGAAGAGACTATCTTCAATATCTATTGAGTGTTCTTGGCTTCCTTGTCAAATATTAGTTGACCATGTAAGCTTGAGTTTATTTCTGGGCTTGGTCTATTTCTCTGACTTTATACTGTTTTGATGGCTATAGCTTTTTAGTATAGCTTGAAATCAGGAAGGGTGGTGACCTTTGTTTTGTTGTTCCTCAGGATTACTTCAGCTGTTCAGGGTCTTCTGTGGTTTCATATAAATTTTAGGAGTGTTTTTGTTTTCTACTTCTGTAAAAGAATGCCACTGGAATCTTAACAAAGATTGCACTGAATCTATAGATGGCTTTTGGTAGTACTGACATTTTAACAATATTAAATCTCCAATCTATGAATTCAGGATACCTTTCCATTTATATGTGTCTTCTTAGATTATTTTAATCAAAGGCTTCTAGTTTTCAGTGTAGAAATCTTTCACCTCCTTAGTTTAACTTATTCTTAGGTATTTTTCTGATGCTATTGTAAATAAGATCAATTTATTTTTCTCCCAGAAATTTTGTTGTTGGTGTATATGAAGGCATCGATTTTTTATATGTTAATTTGGTATCCTGCAACATTACTGAATTCATTGATTATATCTAACAGTTTCTTAGTTGAGTGTTTAGGATTTTTCACATATAAATTCATGTCATCTGCAAATACAATTTTACTTTTCTTTTTCCAATTCTGATTTTCTTTTTCTTGCCTGGTTGCTCTAACTAGGACTTCTCATACAATGTGAATATGAGTGGTGAGAGTGAGCAACCTTGGCTTGTTCCTAATCTTAGAGGAAAAGTTTTTCAATCTTTCACCACTGGATATGATTTTAGCTGTGGGCTTGCAAAGCCCTTATTATGTTAAAATGTTTCTTTTATGCCTAATATGTTAAGAGTTGTTTTTTTTTTTATCATGAATGGATTTTGAATTTTCTCAAATGCTTTTTCTGTGTCTGTTGAGATGATCATACGATTTTTCTTTTCTTTCATTTTAGTAAAGTGATGTATCACATTGATTGATTTGGGTATGTTGAAACATCCTTGCATCCCAGGGATAAATCCCACTTGATCATAGTGAATGATCCTTTCAATGTGCTGCTGAACTTGGTTTGCTAGTATTTTGCTGAGAATTTTTGCATCTATATTCATCAAGGATAGTTTTCTTCTCTAATAGTGTCCTTTTCTGGTTTTGGCATCAAGGATGATGCTAGCCCCATAAAATAAGTTTGAGAGTCCTCCCACCTCTTTGATATTTTGGGAGAGTTTGAGAAGGATTGGTGTTAATTCTTCTTCACACATTTGGTAAAATTCACCAGGGAAGCCATCTAGTCCTGGGCTTTTCTTTATTGGGAGATTTTTGATTACTGATTTAGTCTCCTTACTAGTAATTGGTCCATTCACATTTTCTATTTCTTCCTGACTCAGTCTTGGAAAGTTGAATGTGTCTAAGAATTTTTCCATTTCTTCTAGGTTGCCCAGTTTGTTGGCATATGGTTCAGTTGTAGAGTATGTTATTCTGTAAATTTCATCAGGTTAACTACATTTGAAAAACAGGTTATACAGATAATTTGAGACCTAGAATAATGTTATCTTCTGCTTGAGAACATTTCTATTTGCTTCTTCCAGGCACCTGGGACATAAGCAACCTAAAATGCAATGTCAGAAATTTTCATGGTTTTGGCTGCCCACATGACTGAAAGCCTGTAATTTATGCAAGGGTGGCTTTATTTCACATTCACCTTATGAAGTATTTTACATGCCAAAATACTTCAGTATACATACCCTTACAGATAAGGACTTTTAAAACAAATCCACCATACCATTATTATACCTAATAAAATCAAGAACTTAATACTATCTAAAACCCTATCCATGTTCAATTTTCCCAGATATTCATAAAAATTGTGTTTTTATAACCAGTTTACCTGAGTTAAAATCTAAAGGTCCAACAACTACATTTGCCTGATAGGATTCTTATGTCTTTAAAAATTGTAACGGTTCCCCCTCCCTTTTTTCACATTTTCATTTATTTTAAAAAGTGGATATTTGTTGCAGAATTTCCAGCATTCTAAATTTGACTTATTGTATCTTCATGGTCATTTAAAATGTTTATTTATCCCTTGTATTCCTTATAAACTGGGTTAGAAAAGCTTAAATAGTTTCAGGTTCAATTCTCTTTGGTAAGATTATATCTTATGGGTAGGGCTTCTGATTGCATCACACTGGGAAGGATACAATGTCTGCTTGACCCACTTTTAGTAATGTTAAGATAAATCAGTGGATTCAGTGTTATCAGGCTGACCCATCCAGTGCAAAGTTCCCTATCAATTTTTTACCTAATTGTTCAAGAACCTATTAATAAACTTTGCTGCAATCCATTATTTCATTAGATACTAAAAAGTGTTGATTTTTCTAATTGCATCATTCCTTCTATATTTATTAGCTATAATAATTCCATATAGAAAAACTGCCCTTCATCCATTATTTAGTTACCCTGAAATATAACTGGTTTAGAAAAGGCATAATAATATTTTCATTATAATTTTCACAATAATTTTTTCAAAGAACAAGTTGTTACCCTATCAACCTCCAGAATTTACCAATACTTTTTTTTTAAAGAGTATCACTATGATCTCATAGAAGTTTATATATCTGATATATTTTTAATCCATCTCAATCATTATTCTTTTTGAGGGTCAAATCATCCACACTGACTCTTCTATTATTCTCACATGACCACAGTAGTCTTTGGTTTTCTGTCCTCTGGCACAAGATGCCCCAGGTGCATCTCTTACATGCTGTACCTCAACCAAGCAACTCAGATTTGTTTTAGTGGAAAATGGTGTGTAATGACTGTATTCTCTTTGGCCTGGGAATTCTTCACTACCTTGTTAGCTCACCCGTGCCTACAAAACAGATTTTTTTTTTCCCTTCAGTTTTTCTAACTGTCCTTAAGGGAATTATCCAGTCTGCCAATTTAAGCAGAAGTCCTAAATAAGTAAAGCAGAAAGCACAAGGAAACAGACTAACAGAAAAGTAGTGCAAGAGAGTACCAAAAACAGCATTTTAAAGACAGCTTCCCTCGGCTGTCTATTATAAAATGGAAGACCAGTTCAGAATAATCAACTAAATTGTGGTAGAATTCAGAAAGCTACAGGGCTGGAGATTCAGATCATGGTTCAGAGTGGTTCTGTTCCTGAACTCAGAGGTTGGTTCCAAAACTAATTCTCTTAATTCAGCAGCCAAAGAACCTGCAAAATATCACACTGGCACTAGACTAAGAGTAAAAGTAAAAGTTAAATGGAAACTAACCATTAACAGGCTTAATTATCATGTTTACCAGTGGCAGATGAGAAGCCAGATAACACCCACCAACACACAGTCTGGATATCAAGATTCTTATAGAATGGAATGAACATGTTTTTAACACTCCAAATGCTAAGCATATATATCCAAAGTTGAGGTTAAAAGGGAGAGATCCTAAAGGGAAAAAAAAGACAAGGGCACCATTCTTTAATAGAATTCTTTCCTTTGGGCAGCAAACATAGTCAAAAATTCCTTTTGTTAGATGGCCAACATACTAAAACATACTAAGTTTCATTACAGGACTTTAACTATTTTTGTCTCAAGGTCCTATTGTATAAAACAGGGAACTATATTCAATACCTTGTAATAGCCTATAATGAAAAAGAATATGAAAAGGAATATATATGTATATATGTGCTGTATACCAGAAACTAACACAACATTGTAAATCAACTATACTTCAATAACACAAAGAAAAAGATACATGCACCCCAATGTTCATAGCAGCACTATTTAAAAAACAAAAACAAAACAAAACAAAACAGAAAGATCTTGACAGTAACAATGAGTCAGGCCTCAGATGAGACCACAGCCCTGGGCCAACCCAACCCTGGCTGCAACCTTGTGCGACCCTATGCAGATGATCTAGCTAAGCTGTGCCTAGACTCCTGATCCATAGACATTGAGATATGTTTTTGAAAGCTGCTATGTTTGTGGTAATTTGTTATCCAGCAAGAGGTAATTAATAGAGAATCAAAAGCTAGTATATGATTTTAATTTCCTCAATCATATAAAATATTTGAATTAGATCTTTTTCAAAAAGACTATGTATTTCTGGTAACTGTTTAGCAAAAGCAATGGACTGAGACTCAAAAGACATGTGAAGTCATGATTCCACCTTACTAAGTAACCTTGGGTAAGGTTCATAACCTCTCAGAGCCTCAAGATTCCTTATTTATAATCAGGGACAAAACTGGCTCTGAGGATAAAAGAAGATGAGTGCAACATTGTGAGAGTTACAAAGCACTAAATAAAACAAAATCCAACTGCTTCTCATCAAGAGTTCTGCTACCACTCTAGTGTAAGCCCGCATCGGCTCTTGCCTGGGTTATTTCAGTAGATTCCTGACTCATCTCCTGGTTGTTGTCCTTGGCTCCTTCTTTCCCCTGCTGCCTGGGTGATCCATTTAAACCTAAGCCAGACTGTATCACTCTTCTGCTCAAAATGCTCCATCACATCTGGAATAAAGTCCATAATGACCAAGTCTTTAACCAGTACAGTCATGTTTTGGTTTACCGGAGGGACTGCTTCCAGGACCCCCACAGACAACAAAATCTTTGGATGCTTAAGTCCCTTATGTAAAATGGACTAGAATTGGCAGATAACCTATACATAACCTCCCACATACTTTAATAGACCGACCTCCAGATGACTTACAATACCCAATACAATGTAAATGCAATGTAAATAGTTGCCAGTGCTTCAAATTCAAGTTTTGCTTTCTGGAACTTTCTGAAATTTTTTTTTTCCCAAGTAGTTTCAACCCACGGTTAGTTGAGGAGCCCATGGATACAGAGGGCCAACTGTACAGTATAGATATCTGGTCCCCAATTTATGACAATTCAACTTACAATATTTCAACTTTACATGCTCAAAAGCAAGATTCATTTAGTAGAAACTATACCTCAAATTTTGAATTTTGATCTTTTCCGGAACAGCCTCTTGTCATGCTGGGCAGTGGCAGAGAGCTGCAGCTCTCAGTCAGCCACGCAATCTTGAGGGTAGATAACTGGTATACTTACAACCATTCTGTACCTCTACAAACATTCTGCTTCTCACTTTTAGTACAGTATTCAACACATCACGTGAGATATTCAACTCTTTCTTATAAAACAGGCTTTATGTCTGCCCAACTACAGGCCAGCATAAGTGTTCTGAGCATGTCTGACATGGGAGGCTAAGTTCTGATGTTCAGTAGGTTAGGTGTATTAAATGCATTTTCGACTTAGGATATTTTCAACTTACAATGGGTTTATTAGGGTTAACCCCATTGAGAAAAATCTGCATAATGTACCTTAGCAAAAATCTCAATTGTAGTATCTTTACTTTTAAAACTGAATGGGTGATGGAGGTTAGGATAGTGGTTACCCTTAGAAGAGGGGTGAGAGTGACGAGAAAGAAGAACAAGGAGGCTTCTAGGGTTCTGGTTACAGAGTGTATTTATTTTGTGAGAGTTCATTAAGTACTACTTTAAATCTGTGTACTTTCCTACATGTAACAACTTTTATATTTTAAAAACATGAATGAACAGGATTAAAATCTTTGATCCCCCATTTAATAGGTACATAACCCCTGGCAAGACAGTTACTCTTCCCAAGCTTTAAGTTCCTCATCTTTAAAAAAAAAAAAAGTGAAAAACAATAATACCTATTCCATCTCATTATTGTGACAATTATTAGAGGAAAAAAGAGTTAAGCATTTAGCATGCTTGGCCTACTTCAAACAATAAATGTACTAACAAAAATAATAATTATCTGGAGAGTTACCACTTTTTAGAGTAACTGTTAAGATACGATTATTATTGCTAGCAATAAAAACAGCATGAATATAATACACTTAAGAAATTAAAGTTTTAAGACACAGCAAAAATATCTAAATACTAGATTCTTCACTAATGCTCAGAATTACACAGTAACCAAGAGATGTCACTTTAAGTCTCTGATAACAGAGACCTCCCCTCTGCCCATCCCTTAGTCAGGGAAACCTTGTTAGAACAGTGCCTTCTCTCTCTCAGGATAGCAAAGGAAAGGCCAACGGCAGAGGAACTATGAGCCTGTTTCCCTTGGGTGTGAATTCTAAGAGCACAGGAAGGGAGAGGAATGAGGTAAGGAAGGGAGTCAAGAGGGAGGAATCCTGATGCTAGGAACAGGCGCCTATCAGCCTTACTCAGATGCTCATGAGTTAAGGAATATCATTTTAAAAACTGACTATTTTTACAGGTAAGTAACCTTCTGACAACTACTGGTCAAGAATTTTGGGTTTGGTATTCTTTCTTACATTTTTTTTTAAATTAAAAAAAATGTTTTTTATTGAGTTATAATCATTTTACAATGTTGTGTCAATTTCCAGTGTAGAGCACAATTTTTCAGTTATACATGAACATACATATATTCATTGCCACATTCTTTTTCACTGTGAGCTACCACAAGATCTTGTATATATTTCCCTGTGCTATACAGTATAATCTTGTTTATCTATTCTACATATGCCTGTCAGTATCTACAAATTCGAACTCCCAGTTTTGGATTGCATTTGTACAATGGGAAATCATATTAATCCTAAGGTCAATATAATTTGACTATTTAAGTTTATATTAAATCCATTTTGTTTTAATTGTGAAGTAATACTGCTCTAAGTATGATTACAACACACCTTGTATTCTCCTCTATACGGCACCTATACTAGCCAAAGTATTGGAATTAACTGTTTCCATTTGTCAAAATCTTGTAAGAAATGAGAGAATCTCATTCATTCATATTCTCTCTCAATGAAATTACACTTCAGAATATGCCTCCAGTGTTTACATACAGTCTAAAAAGCAATTAAAAAAAAAAAAGATCACCAGGGTGGCAGCTGGCCCTCATCTGATAATGAAAAGCAGAGCCCAGAAGAAATACATATAGAATTGAAGGAGAAAAGAAGTGGACTTAATCCTTGGGCCTCAAGGCTCTTCCCCAAATTTAGAGGCGATAGATCTTAACAAGACTAAGGAGGGAGAAAAAGGAAAGAAGACCAGGAATATGCCAGACAAGAAGCAGCAACAAAAAGGAACAGCATCAGCAGACAGGAAGGCAGCCTGTGCTCAGACATTCCAGGGAAGCAACCACTGCAAACCCACGAGCCCAGTGGGTGCTGCACGATGTAGGGCACTAACAATGCTCGCGGTGGAGGAAGAGACAGTAGGACTCAACACTCCCCAGTCAGGCAGGTGCCAGAGGCAGTGTGTAAAACCAGGCTTTTTATTTTTCTTTATCTCTGTCAGAACTCTCTTTCATTTCCAAACACAGAAACACACGTTATATATGTATATTATCGACTCTTTTATGCTATTTTGAAAGGTATTACAAATGCACAAAATAATTGAATAGACTTAACAACTAATTTTGATGCATTATTTATTAAAAGAGAAAGTGCTTTTTAAAAGTTTACAAAAATATGAAATTAAATGCACAAAGATGAAGGGTAATTTTGGAAAAGGAAACAGTACATCATTTCGTGCATCTGCGTATTTAAACAAAAGTGACTTTTATTTAGGTGGCAGTGGGTTAGCCAAGTTCCTTTAAATAGTTAGGGATTTGCTAAGTGCAAAGCTCATGTAACTTAATCTGTGTTTTCTGCAAATCCCCACTGGTCCATTTACTTAAGAAACCCATGCTTCCTGGCTGCTGGCCAGCATACCAAACCTGCCCAGTCGTGCATAGTTTTATTTCTGTTACTAAATTAGGAAACCAAAACGGGCAATGTCTGGGCCAACAGCAAAGAGAAGAGGCTCAGCATCATTAGTCTGCATGTCTTCTTAAAAGCCAGCTCATTATAAGATATTAAATTTCTAATTAGAGATACTAAAGTAACTTAGCCTAATAAGGAGCAATACTAAGAAATAATTAAATGAAGACAAAGGGAGAAATACAAACATTTAACAAAAGCATTCTTCTGAATAGCCTTAATCATGATGTTGAAAATAAATTAACTACTACCACTCAAAGCTTTATGTCTCAATGACTGATACTAAAATACTGCTATCTTTTTCTAAGCAGTGAGGAAGAAATGGGAAGTTATTTATCACAATTTTTTACAAAGATTTTACTAACATACTTCATTAGAGCACTGTTTAGTGAAAAGCATTCAGAGACTTAAATGGAGAATCAAAAAGAAGGATTTGAAGAGAACAAAGCCACTGTGTTTATTTGCAAAGTAATTTTTAAATGGCATAAAAATATAAAAGGAAAAATACATAATTTTCCACTTTCCAAATCCTAATTTGCTTCTAATTGGCATATCAAAGGGGTTTAAAAAGGAGTCGTTAATTAATATTATATAAAGTATTTTAAATATACCTACTACTTTACCAAGAGCTAAAGCTTGAAACCTAAAGGTGTTGGGAGAATTTCAGTTCTAAAAACAGCTGAGCTTTTTTCTTCTAAACATTTTGTTAACTACTGATAAATTTCAAAGTAGTATTTATTTTGCTTTATTTCTATGAAAGAATTTTAAAATGTATTTCTTTGCTGCAAAATCTGTATTTTTATATGGATGAAAGCTATTTAAATACCACACTTTAGAAATTATAGAAAAATTAAATAACAAAGTTTGAGTGTTATGATAGGCCCAGAATGGTTTCTCAGATATGGCATTAAAAAAAAGATTTCACAATTATTTACTTCTCAACCTGTAGCAATACAGAAATTCATTCATATTTATAAAGAAGCCACAGAGAGAAGAACTCTTCTAGTAACCATCCTAATCATCTGGTGTCCTTTCATCTAATCTCTTTATATATATTTACACAATCTCTATAGGATGACAAAATGCATTTTGGTGATCAAGTGTGAGTCAAAACCCAGAGCCTTTGTCTTCTCTTGCCCAACTCCCATCACCAAGATTCGGTCATCAGTGAAGAGCAGAAGCAGGTCTACAGGGGGTGAGGGGACAAGGAGAAACAGTTTCCCTTAGTCTCAAGACTGTCTGTCCTTCAACTATCCATCCTACTGGAGTCACAATGCAGACCACATCATCTGGCCCACCTGTCTGGCCCTGTGCTGTCCCTATGCTATTAATAAGAGGCATACTGTTGTTAGAGGCACTATCAAATTAGGGAAGCAAGCTGAAAGTCACAAGTTGCATAAATAAAAATGAAAGCAAGAAATAGACTGGTGATTAGAAATTATACTGAATAGTACAATGACCCCCATAGATCACTTGGATAAAACATCCTCCAGAGCCCCATCTTTATCTTTGTATTGCTATCTGTATATACATAAAAAAATAAGTATACAGATGAAATGCCCAAAAAAGAGGAAAAATGAATTTTCTTTGGTTTAAAATAAATCATTAAAATTTAATTTTTTTGAAAGGAATTTGAAAAAGAAGAAAAAAGCTAGAGAACTTGAATGGCCTAATTTCAAAGCTTCCTATAAAGCTACAGTAATCAAGACAATGTGGCATTGCCATAAGGACAAACATAAAGAAGAACAGAACTGAGTCTCCAGAAATAAACCCATAATTCTATGGTCAATTGATTTTTAACAAAGATACCAAGGTAACTTCAACAAAGAAAGGATAGTCTTTTCAACAAATTGTGCTCAAACAAGTGAGTATCTCACATGTAAAAATATCTCAACCCTTACCTCACATCATACACAATAATTACCTTGAATTAGACATACACATAAATGTAACAGAAAATTTTGTATACAATTTATACAAGAAAGTATAACCCTAGGTTTGGAAAAATAGTTCTTAAATATGACATTGACAGCACAATCCATAAAATATAAAACTGATTAATTGGGCTTCATCAAAATGTAAAACTTTTGCTCCTCAAGAGATAACTTTAAGAAATGAAAAGACAAGTTACAGACTAGGGGAACATATTTATAAATAACATATCTGATAAAGAACTTGTATCCAGGCAAGAGCAGGGGTCAGCAACCTTGCTGTAAAAGGTCATTTAGTAAATAGGTCTTGCAAGCCATACAGTCTCTGTCACAACTACTCAGCTCTGCCACTGTGGCACAAAAGCAGCCACAGGCAATCTGTAAATGAACGGGGTGGCTGTCTTCCAATAAAACTTTATTTATAAAATCAGGTGGAGGGCCAGATTTGACCCACAGGTCAGTTTGCTGAGTCCTGCTGGTGATCTGATTCTCACCTATGAGAGCTATTTCACAACTCTGTAAGTTCCAGATTACAATCTGATAGCAGTGTAAAATAATCATTATTTACAAATACATATTTCTACTTCTAAGTCAGAAACACATGTTAAGTTATGATATATAAATGGTAAAACAAGGAACAGAACTTTGATTTCCTAATCGCCAGGGCATTATCTATAACAGATTTACAAAGTGTGATGTATACGTAATTTGTTTCCCTCCGTATCACTTTTTAAAGTCTTCTAAACAATATCTTTTGAAACTTTATGACAGTGTCAGTAATTTTGTTCCTGGCAGGCATGAGTTAATAATTTATTTTAACTACTTTCCACTGATTTTTTAAAAAATAGCTTTATTGAGGTACAATTTACATAGCATAAAATTTATTATTTTACATGTACAGTTTGATGAATTTTATTAAATGTACACAGTAGAGGAACTCTTATTACAATCTAGTGTTAGAATATGTCCATCATCCTAGAAAATTCTCTAGTGTCTGCTTGTTGCCAGCCCGTTCTCACCCTCATCCAACCATTAATCTTGTTTCTATTTCTATAACTAGTTTTCCCTTTTCTAGAAGTTTCATATAAATGGAATCATGTACTATGCAGCCTTTTCTGACTGGCTTATTTTATACTGAGCATTTTTTTTTGCATGTATGTTGTTTTATGTTTTAGTAAGTTGTTTCTTTTTATTGTTGAGTAATATTTTATAGTATGGGTATGCCATATTTTGTCTATTCACTAGTTAATTGGCCATTTAGATTGTTTTGTAACAGCTTGGGCTATTATGAATAATATTGCTATGGTTTGCATACAAGCTTTTTGTGGGCTTATGTTTTCCTTTCTCTTAGGTAAATAACTACAAGTAGAATTGCTGGACTGCATGGTAACTATATTTTTAACTTTGAGAGAAACTGCTAAACTGTTTTCCAAAGTGGCTGAACCGTTTATGTTACCACTGGCAATGTATGAGAGTTCCAGTTCCTCCATGTCCTTGCCAACACTTGGTATACTCACTCTTTTTATTGTGGCTTCTCTAGACAGCTCATTGTGGTTTTATTTTGATTTTCCCTCATATCTAAAGATTAAGCATCTGTTTGTTTCCTAACAAAATTCGTATATTAAAATCCTGACTCCCAAAGTGATGGTATTAGGATAGGAAATAAACAGACTTAGTATATAAATCCTTATACCCTATTATGCTGTGTCTTTCAGCAGTAGGAACAAATTTTCAAGACTGTCATTCTACATCTTTTATAAAATCAAACCTGTCAGAGTCAGTGTAAATTAAGAATGTTGGGTGTTAGTGAGAGAAGGAATATCAGAACCCATCAAGTTAAAACCTATCTACTAAATTGGATAAGAAAATGGAGAAATAGGGATCAAATAACATTAACTTTACAGGCTTTTGTTTTATTGAAAGTCATAGTTCTTAAAGTTCCATAGAATTCTAGGTGTGGAAGACTTAAATAGCTTCATCTATTAAGTTCAAAAGCAATTTCACAGGATACCACAGGCAAAACAAGAACATTCAAATAAAATATATACAGTGATTGGCACTTTAGAAAAAAATTATTAAAAAGTACAGAATAGGTAAATTTATTACTAATTGCTGATTTATGGATCTATCTGATTTGATCTACTGTATTAAGAATCTCAAAAGACAAACAGATTAAAACTTTCATTTTTCTATTTAAAATTAACAGTATTCTATAGCCTATATTTAATATATCACTCAATAAATAAAAAAATAAATTATTTGTTTCTTAAATTGCTAAATAATTTAGGGATTTGATATGTGTGAAATATACATTCAATTATGCCACTGGATCAGTTCACTTTAAGTGAATAAGTCATGGAAATTTATCTCTGTAGACCCTTCTTGTGGATAATATAAAGACTGCTAGACAGCACTCCATGAACACAAGCTAATGTTAATGATTACTCCTTCATTGGTTATTCACTGGTACAGAAAAATTGTCCCGCATTTTCAAGTGTATGCAGCCTCCTAGTGACATTAGGTAACAGAAGAACTGTACCACAAAAATCACAATTTGGGTTTGGGATATATACAACATGCATGATTGTGCGTATTTTTAAAAATGTTTTTCAGTATCTATTTGCTTTGCTTTAGATATTTGAAAAATATCTTTTTCAAAGCATATGAAGAGAAATTTTTAAGATTATTTCTTTGGTTACTTGACTAAAGATTTAATAGTTAGAATTTTAATCTTATTTTTCTTACGAGTAATAAATTTATATTTTCCTTCATAAAAATGTTTATTTATATTTCAAAAAGACAAAAATGGACAAAGAAAAGAAAAATTCTGAGATCTATTACTCTAAACATCTACATATCTTTCAGCTATTTTTCCCAACAAACTTTTGATAGTGACTATAAAACTACAGTAAAAGCTAACTCATTTAAGGAAAATGGATTTGTGTTAGGACCTACATGTATAAGTAAATAATATGACTTCTACAAAACCTGCTGCTATTCCTAAAAAAAATCAATAAGACACTAACATTTGTACTTGGTGTAAGTTCACACTAAAGTGATGAATACCAAACTTTAAAAATTAAAAAGAAACAAATCATCAAAACAGACGTGCCAAACTTTGTCAGGAGCAGGAATGTCAGCAGAACCAGCCAAGAAGTAGAGGAGACACACAACCAACTAATGACATAGGTTATAAGCATATAAGGACATTCATTTTTCTCAACCCTTCATCACTTCCACAGCCATATTTTTACTTCAAGTTTTCTCAACACCTTATAAATAAATACCCAATGAAAACTAAAAGGAACTGCTTAAAAATATCAATGTATGTGCTCAAAATGTTGATTTTTTTTAAAAAAAGAAACAGTAAAAAGGATTAAACAAAGAACTGTGATGCCAATTGTGGAAGGGCAGGGGGAGTCTGGCAACAAACTAAATTTCATTCAATTACGTCTCATTACACCAAATCTTGGCAAATCATAAAGCTTTTCATTCATTAAAACAATCATTAACTTATAATCTGATTTAATCAAAATCTTTAACAAGATAAAACATAATTTACAGATGAAGTAAGCAATAAGCATGTTCAAATAATACATGAAAAAATAAAACAAAATATTTAACATATTGAAGACATTACTGTTTAAGAAGTACCTATTTCAGCAGATCACTTATATTCTGCCAGTAAATTTCCTCCACAATTACACTGACATGAAACAATTTTCTGATTATGTCACAAAATAATATACTTAAATCAAGGTAGAAAAATCAACTAAAGCCATAAAATAACTATGAAAATATAATTTTTGTTTCTGTATCTATTTAATACTTGCCTTTCCTAAAGACTGCTTAATAAATGCAATATACCAGATCATTCTATTAATACAAGGAAAAAATGCTTAATACTTGAAAGCTCTTTAGTAAAAATGAACTATGAGCCCAATTTTGCCAAGATATCAAAAAGTATAATAGAAATTACTCCATGCCACCTTAAAAGTACTGCAAGTTGATATAAATTTTAAAAAATAACAATTAAGTCTCTGAATTCCCATTAATACTTTGTATCTAAGAAAATACATTTTATAAGTTCTAAAGAAAGTTTATTCCAAAAGATTAAGAAGACTTCTATATTCATATTTTTTTCTTTTAATATTCTTAATTCCTGGTATTCATAATAAACAAATGATTATGAATCCAACATGGGATTCTATCCCGGCAACCACACACTTTTGACAAATTATTTCAATAAAAGATTTTAATTGGGGAAGTAGCTTATTTTATTTATTTTATTTTATTTCATTTCAGAAAGATAATCCTGGAAGCAGTGTGTATGGTAGACTATGAGACAGACACATTTCAAAGATAAAATAATGGAAAATATCCAACTCCAAATCATTTGCTCCTGCACACCACTTAAATATCAGCTCAGTCCCTCACATCATGCATTACTTCTCTAAATTCTCTTCACTGACCTGAGTACCATCTTCAAGGTTCCCACACAGCACCAAGCTTGTAAAAGACTATGGTGTACAAAATTATGTACAAAAAGGGAAGAGAAGCAACATTACATGTGAAGAGAACTTTGAAGTATGCCTCTTAAGATTTCAAGTTAGATGACTGCTGTTATGATGTTAGCTGCTTTGAAATCTTTTCACAAAGAAATAGTCCATGGAGAGGAATTCAACATGCCGTAGCCAGTAATATGATTGATGGGAGAGACTTTCCAAGTCTGAGGGACCACCTTTTCTCCTTTTGCTTTTTTTAAAAATTATAATCACAATGAACTGTTGTTTTTCAGATATTTAGCCAGTTTTCCACCAGTTTCCCTCACATCTTTCCTAAAAAGGAGAATCTTCTGTATTTATTTGCACTGAGAAGGATGCATAGCCCAGAAAACAAATTTTTTTCCTTTAGAAGAATTTTAATGGTCTTTCTTATTCTAAGGCTTTTGCCCAATTTTCAAAACTTGTAGAAGTTTTTAAGTACAATTTTAAAGTTTTAGCTCTATTTGTAACCAGATTTTACAATATGTAATAGTACTGACAGAAAAGTTTTTTCTGAGAAATGTTTTATCTAATCTAGCATACCAAGATAATTTTATATAGAAATACGACTTAAAAATCTGTTACTATAAAATTACTAATATGTTTTTAACTATATAATGTAAAGTTACTTTAAAAATGAAGTACTAAATGTGCTACAAAGAGACTAAAAAAGTGGCTTTTAGGTCTATGAGAGACACTGAAAGGACAGGTTCTGTGCATTAGTTTAGGATTCTGGTCAGCAGTTTATTCACTTATTCAGTGGTCACCTAGCAAGCTGAGGGCAGGCGGACTGTCAGATTTTATATTTCTATCCATTAGTTGTCAACTGACTATCTTAACCACTTGGCACTATACCAAGATAATGACTAAGACACCCAATTCTCCTTTCTCTCTTCTCTGCCTAGTCTCTTCTTTGGAAGTTCACAGTTTAAACTATTAGACAATAAAATATCAGAAGCTCCTTTGAAGCCTGGATTTAGATTTTGTTCACCATCATTGTCCCTACTTTCTCTAGTACATAGCATGGTATTTTGAACCAACAAACACTTTTTTGTTAAGCAAATGAAATACTAAGTGGCCCGGGTCATGTAGATAACCCCCCAAAATAAAGAAAGTCTATCTACGTATATTGTTGACTATACATACATAGCCTGGTGACACCAGAGGGGACTCTGGCAGAAATTACTTATATTTTTTAGTGAGAAAAGAGCTAGCTAGCTATTTTACCAGTACTGACGTGGAATCAGTGAAAAGCTGTCCCCCTAGGAGGGTAAATCACCTGAATTACTATGGTATCCACCCAAGGAAGGTACTACGGGGATGAACAGCCTTGATTATTTGGTGGCAGGTGGCACAGTAAGACCCACTGTGCTTTGAGGATTCAAAAGGAGAGCTGCTGTAGCCTCCCTTTGAGTTGATCACTAGGAAGGAAGGGATAACACAGGCACAGTAGAAGAGAGAACAATGAAGCCAGGGCTGACCCAGTGTTGCTGGGGCCACTTACCATCCTAGAAACTGAAACCCACAAAATGCAAATGTGGAGCACTTCATACCAGGCTTGAACCTACAGGAGCAGGGTCAGCACCTCTGAAGAGTCACAGCAGCTTCCAATACTGTCAGATTACGCCAATGACGTCTCAACAGATGGGACAGTAAGCAACAGCAGAAGCTCCAGAGTGATCAGGCCCCAGAGGAAGCCCGTCCTCTGTAGACAGAGCGCTGACCTGCACCTCCCTACCTCCACATTAGACCCATGAGCGCAGAGATTTCAGAATAATTCAGAGGGCAAAAGGACAGCTCGAAGGAGAGATATTAGATTTCATTTCAATAAAGCAACAGAGGCTCAAACGGAAGAAAAATAAATTTTAAGAAAAAAACAATAGACTTGGCCATACTTGAAGCTTGAGTTTTAGAAACAGTTCGTGCTAGTTACATACATATGTATTTCTATTTTGGTTTGTGCGTGCTTTTATCCATTAAAGTACAACATGGAGTGCTTTAATGCCGTCAGTTTGGGCTAAAAACCTTTCCTTTTTTGGTACGCAAAACAACTTTTTAAGGATAAAAGCATTTCCAAAAAACAGGCTGATTTATATGCCAGATGTAAGCAACACTGCTTCTCTCCTAGTTACATTTTGTTGTTTGTTACCATAAACCTTCTCTCATTGGAGTTCATAGAGAGTTTATAGTGAATCACAAAAGTATCAGGATTCTAAACTATCAGGGTTAGCTGGTTTTTCTGATTGTTCTAATATCCATTGGTGCTTTTGGTCTTCACTAAGGGTGAATCACAAAGTGTTTGGCAAGTAGCTCTGTGCTGAGGGAAATCTTTCTTCAGTAATCCTTTATTTGTACGTGCCTGGCATTTCTCACCATAATAGATCACGTAATACTACTTAATCAAGTTAGAAAAAGCCTTTGGAAGAAAATGAGTTTAAATTTATTCTGTAACAAATAATGCTATAGTTTTGATACTGGACACAGAAGGCAACATACAAATGTTTAAGCGGTATGTAAGTTATGTATATAAAAGAATGCAGGTAAGCAATCAGATGATAAATCAAAGCACTTTCAGTTATGACAGGCTTACTGACACCAGACTTGCCTCCCACCAAAATACAGCAATAAAACTAGTTAAAAATGTATGAGGCAACTGTTTTCAAGCAATGGACAGGAAACAAAGAACTTTTATCACTGAAATAAGGGAAACACCCATTGTATCCCGAGTTGGACAAAGCTTTCTGGGCCACAGCACAGGGAAGTGGAACCTAAGCAGAACCCTGCAGTCTCACAGTGCTGAAGAGCCAGTGATCACAGTGTGGGTGGCTGAAACAGCTGGAAAATGCAGGACAAGGTACCAAAGAGGAAAAAGCTGAGAGTTGTAAAGAGCGGCTAAATAAACAACATACTGGAGAGCACACAGGAGTACAAAAGCTGTTACTGGAGCAGAAGACAGATGGATATCATTCAAGCTTCAGATGAGGAGGAAATAAAGATTTAAAAAAAAAAAAAGAACAAAGCCTCAGTGATCTGCGAAACTTTATCAAATGATCTAATGTGTGTAACCAGAGTGGAAAAATATATAAAGAAATAATGGCAGAAAACTTCCCAATTTGGGAATCAGGAAAAGCCCACACAGGATAAACATAAAAATCTGACACTGTGGCACATCATAGACAAATGCTAACACCCAAGACAAAGAGACCACTTTTAATGTATCCACTTCACAGACATACTGCTGATCACACTGTTGCTTACCCCAGACTTCTTACTATTAATAAGAGCTTTTGCAATTTCAAAGAGTAACAGTTAAATAGATAGGAGATTCAATATAAATTAATCCTGTACCCTAGACAGCTGTTTTAAGCCTTTGGAGCAGCTATGTTACATGGATATCTTTCAGTGACAGTTCGTAGAAGCCAACTAGAGCTGGCTTAAGCAGAGTCTAAGGGCCTTCGGAACAGAATCAGTGATTGGGAAATGACAGAAAACTTAGAAAGTCTCTGCTTCCATCTTCTTTCTATGTATCTGCTTCACCTTTTTCTCTTTGTTTCCCAGTCCATATGGTTACTACCAGACCTCACAAGATTACATAGTACTGTGCAGAAGCCTCGAGAGAAAGAGAGCCTGATTTTGTGTTTCGGCCTCCTCTGCTCTCTCTCCTTCTCCCCTACCAGCGTCCTTCAAAATTCCCAGGAAGAGGACTGGTCCTGCTTGGGTCAGGTACCAACACTTGGACCAATCAATGGAGAGAGAAAGAAAAAGCAATGTCACAAGGTAGGAAGATGGCAGTACTCCGCAACCCAACAGAATGAGGGAAGGGACATTCCCAAACAATGGGTATTGACAAACAACCCAAGAGAATCAACCATGAGTCATGGATCTGTTTAAGAATTGGACAAAAACACTGGACCTTCTTCACAGCCATATGTACATACTCACAAACAACAGACTGTTGGTACAATTTGAGGGTGTTCAGGAAACCCCTGAAATCCATTCTTAGATCCTAATTTTTAAACTCTCTATTATCCATCTAGGTATTTTAAGTGCTTCAAAATTTTCAAATATTGCTCTTAAATTTTCAAATTTTAAATATTGAATGTGAAATTACATTCAAAGGTTTTTAATGCACATAAAATGTTACATCTTTCACAGGAATATAACACGTAAGAAGTCTATACTGATAGCATCGACTACTTAGAAGATGCTAACAGTCAGATATCAGCTGGTGTCCACAGTCATCAAATGGAGACAAAATGACAGTCCTTCACATTTTTTACTACAGTTAGAATATTTTTCCATAGTATGTCCCCAAACACAGTCAAACATTTGGGGGATGTGTAGCTAGCCCTCTCCCATTCAAATCATAACACTTGAAATAACCTCAAAAAGAGAGATATAAAGTAAATCAAAAAATTAATAAGATCTATTCATTGCTACTCATGATGGCCTAGAAAAAAAATCAATACTCAGCTTAATCAAAAGTTTCTACTTAAAATATATAATCACTATTACTGTATGTAATTTTACTCAAAACAAGTAAAACCAAACACAGACAACAGAAACAAGCTAGGGGAATAAAATCGGATGTAAATGCCTCAAATCTATTATGAAACAGGTGATAAATAAATTAAAAAT
The DNA here is from genome assembly GCF_009834535.1 of Camelus ferus. Taxonomy (NCBI): domain Eukaryota; kingdom Metazoa; phylum Chordata; class Mammalia; order Artiodactyla; family Camelidae; genus Camelus; species Camelus ferus. The sequence continues at coordinate 20,718,730 of NC_045722.1, read as the reverse complement.
TATATGAAAGTAGTCAGGAAACCTGTGCCCTTCACTGGTTATTCAGAAGCAGTCAATGACATTAGTAGTACATCCCTTAAACATTCGAGAGTATTTAATGGAAGGAAATGGCCACATTTTACCACAAAATATTCTTACATTACAGGCAAAGACAGAATAACAGAACACAAAGAACAATGTTTTAATAGAAAGTTGTATTACTCATATGTTTTTTAACTGTATAGATAAAGGGGCTTATGAATACAGTATTATAGCCAAGCATTTTGATTCTACAATATCTCGTGTATAAGTTTCATATATGCAAATACTATGGAACTGTAAAGTATTATGTTTGCTGATACATTTTTAGACAATCTCTGAAAGAGAATCTAATTTCCTGAGTATGTAAATATATAAACTTGATGAAAGCTAGGATGATAAAATACCATTGAGCCTGATTACATCCAATAAAATTTAAAAGAAAGATCATGTTCCTAGCCATATTGAAAATTTTTGTATTAAGAATAGTCAGAAAAAGTAATACACTTATTATATGAGACTGAAAAATATTTTTAAGCTGAGCCAACTGCTATACTAGTACCATTTTTGTAAATAATATTGAACCTATATGTTAAAGTTAGCACATAAAGTCTAAAAATTAACCAGCTACTATGCTTCATTTAGAAATTTCTGTACTTGAAAAACTTTGGAGAAAGTTTTTTTTAAAGCATAAATTCATTCATGGATTTAACATGAATAGTTTTTTAACATTTTCATGTGACTCTGAAGTTCTAGGACAGGTAGTAATTTGTAATTTTGGTTGAGTCACATATTTCACTTAGATACACTGAAAGACTAGTTGGTTTTCCTGAGTTACTAGGTAGAAATAACCCAACCAATGTGAGTGACATTTTTTCCTGCTCATTTTTGAATGCAGAGTAACTTTTATGGAATACGTGAAGCACAAGTTGTTGTGCTTTTTAAAAATCATTCTCCACTTTTTTTTTTAATATGGGAAATGACACAGGGCAGTGGAATCTGTAATCTGCAAATGTGTGGGTCACAAAGGAACATCTCTGAATAACCCTGGTAAGAAAGTCAAAGGGTTTGATGCCAGCTCAGGAGAATGCAGGGTTTTGGTACTGTCTATAGGTACATTATAATCTAATAGGATCATCAGTAGGCAAAACTGACAATTCTAGGACTCAAACTTAAATTCTGCTACTAAATTCTAGTATGATTTCACATTAAATCAAAGTTAATGTACATCAGTTACCTTACTAAAGAATGAGAGAAAACACTGTATGTATCTGCTTTTTGGATACTAAAATGATTACATCATGCAAAGTTCATATAAATTTTCTTATGTGAAATTCAGAACAGAAGTAGATTTTTGTACAAATATTTCACCAGAGCAGTGATTTGAAGGGGCACTGACTGCAAAGCACAACTGCAGTAATTGTAGCTCAAAAACATAAATGCCACCTTCTTATGTTTGCATCAGGGAAAAGACTCTTCTTAGTCATGTTTTATCCACATTCCTTAGTGTCATCTTCAAACAAATAGACAAAAACTTAGAAATGTATCCAAAGCCCACTGCCTAGACACAAAGTGAAAATATTAATAAAAGCAGATTTGCAGTAGACTAGAAACTTGTGTGCTACAGACTTTGATTACCTGGAGGTAGGAATTGCAGTTGGTTATTAGCTAATCGAAGATGACGTAAAGCTCTCAGACGACCGATTTCTGGGCAAACAATTTCTAAGGCATTGTCACTAAGATCCAAACACTGCAGTTTTACAAGGGACCCAATGGCTTCAAAGAGAAAAGAAGGATGAAGGCAAAATTAATTCGATGCAAGTGTTAAGAGAAATCTTTAATTTAAGTATTCAAAGTTTAAATATTTTAATACTTAATATCCCTATTAAGTGCTCACACAATAGTAAAAACATATACCAAACTAAATTTTGTAAAGTGATAACACTTCTACTTCGATATAATATATAGCAACTCTAAAAGAGCACAAATAAAAATGTTAAAACAATGTAAAAAAATTTGCTTGAATAAATAATTCATGAAATGATACACAAGGTCTTTTTTATCTAACCAAAATGCTTAACTGAACTTATGAAACTTAAGTTGTTATCATTATTTACCTAATGACAATTTATCTGATAATAATTTATCAGGTAAGTATTATAACCATTTTAGACTTATTATTTAATCGTAATTGTTAACTGAATTTACTAATTAGAGGGGAAAAAGCTTTGAAACTAATAAAGATGCTTTATAATTAAAATTCGCTAATACACCAAACAAAAAAAGGTTTAAAGAGACAATTTGTCCTACTATTATTAAACTATAGCAACTCCTAACTAAAAACTGGAAGTACACTTACCTTCTGGAACAACAACTATGTTATTTGAGTGAAGATACCTAGAGGAAAAGAAGGGAAAAAATAGCTATTTTCATTCAATACTTCTGCTACATAATCACTTTGTAAAATGCTTACTTAGTGATTGATCAAATATACGGGGACCAGAATTTCTTTCATACCCTACTCTTAATGCATAACACAAAATATATGGTCGTCACAGATAATTAATAATACTTTGAGAATAATACTGTGTGATGGAATTGCAAATACTAAAACTATTTGCGGATTTAGTTGCCATTTTAAAATAAAAGCATGTACAGTAAATAAATTATTAGATATTTTTTCAACCTTGTAAAACAAATTACTAGTTTCTCTAGTTAATTTTTAGTTATTTTGGGTTTTCCAAAAAATAAATATTGTGTAAAGGAAAGTGCAACTTTTCGTTTCTAAAGGATAACTTTAAAAAATAATCAAATCGAAGATATTTCAAGCCAGCATGGAGAACCAAGAATGGAGAGATTAAATACTCATCATTTATAGAATTTGTAGAAATACTCAACTGTCAAGGAACAGAATTTATTTCACAGCAAAAGGAATTCTGTAAATAAAAAAACAAATTCTTTCGGGGTTGGGGGAAGGGGAAGTCTACCCGGCTGACAAGTCCAGGCAAGCCTAAGTAAATAACACTTTTTCCACTGAAGCGTCTTTAGCACTCTCTGGTGGAGACTTCATGCAATCAGCAGCAACTCTTTCAGAGTAAAATTGCGACCAATGAAAATCATATAGTAAAAAGTTTAAAAATTAAATTTGTATCATTTATTTTGAGACCAAAGAACTAGATTTTGATAAACTATTTTCAAACCTATTGTCTTATTTACTATATCTTATAATCAATACAGTACTTTTTAAATAGAATTTGTCCTTCTATATTTCTAAGCCTAATGTCAAGTGTTAAAATAACAATGACATAGAATAAAAAAGGTACAAAGTTAATAAATTTAAGATTTTCCTATGCTGGATTAAATCAATTTGGTGTAGGTATTAACGCTGGGCCTGATGAAATTTAAATAATCATACCATTCTATGATATATTTTATTCCTTGCTTTGTGTACATGAAATGGTTCCATATTTTAAAATCAATATTCTTTAAACATTACTTTTAGGAAGGAATGCCTACTTTACCAAATTCTTTATGTCAAACACTATACACAAATATATATATATATATATATATACACACACACACACACACATAAATAAGTATACACACATAGACATAGACATATGCACACATTTGCACCTGTTAAACAAAAGGCAGTGTCTAGATACCAAAATAAAGATAACTGATTTTTCAGTAATCCACAAAATAATTGCCTCAACTCAAATTCTACCCATAAAAAAGGATCTTAAAATGTCCAAGTCAAAATACAAACTAAAGTACTCATTAAAATTATCATTAAAATCAAAAGGTATATTTCAACACATTAAATGTATCTACACTATAGTAAAGAAGCAGTAATAGACAGTAGTATACAATGTTCTCAATCCTGACTAAACGTTAGAATCACCAGTTGTCTTCAAAATGTAGGTGTCCACAGCCATCCCACACCAAGTGAAACATCAACTCAAGTTATTCTGACACGCGGCCGATGGAGAATCATCACTGCTAGAGCATATCAGAAAGCGTGCTCTGGAGCCAGGCCGCCTGTACTTTAACAGCCACGTGACTCAGGGAAAATGACTAAACTTCTCACTTTCTTATTCTACAGAAGTGGAGGATAACAGCACCAACAACACAGGGATGTTGTGAGGATTAAGTGAATCAGTAAGTGTAAAGCCCTTTGAACAGTCAGAGCTCCGTGAATGCCACTGTTATTGTTATAACCATTACTGTTATCATGAGTCATTTGTAATCAAAGGCTCAGCAATTTTAAGCCACTTCTCTTTACTTAATTTTTATAATATCAGAGTAGTTACAATGTTGGTGTTCAGTGTAACTGGTTTTCGTCACGTTGTACTTCTACTCAAAGAATGCAGGAATTCTCATTCATTGCTGGTGGGAACACAAGGTAGTACATTCACTTTGGAAAATAGTTTGGCAGTTTATCATCAAAATGAAATATAGAATTTACTTAATAGTAATGTGCCCATGTCATTTCCTCTGTATCACATCCTATGCAAAAATTAACTCAGAATGGATCAAAGACCTAAATGTAAGAGGTAAAACTATACAACTCAAATAAGAAAACAGGTAAATCTTCATGACATTGGATTAGAAACAGTTTCTCAGATATGATAATGAAACACAAGCAACCAAAGAAAAAATTATCAAGAAAGTGAAAGATAAATCACAGAATGGGGGAAACTATCTGCAAATCACCTATATGATAAGGGTCTATTACCCCAAATATAGAAAACACTCTTAGAACTAAACAATAAAAGACAAATAATTTTAAAATGGACAACAGATTTGAACAGACATTTCTCCAAAGAATATAAACAAATGACCAATAAGCAAATGAAAAGACATCATTAGTCATTAAAAAAATACAAAAGAAAACTACACAAGATACCAATTCACATCTACTAGGATAGCTATAACCGAAAGGACAGAAAACAACAAGTGCTGATGACAATGTGGAGAAATCTGAATCCTCCCACATTGTTGGTGGAATTGTAAAGTGGTGCAGCCTCTGTGGAAAACAGGGTGGCAGTTCATCAAAAGGTTAAACATAGGGTTACCACTGCAATATTCCATTCCTGGGTATAAACTCCAGAGAACTGAGAACATATGTTCATACACAAACTCCTACATAAACATTAACAGTTGCATTATTCAGCATAGCCAAAATGTGGAAATAACCCAAATGTCCATCGACTGAAGAATGGATAAACAAAATGTGGTGTATATACACGGTGGAGTATTATTCAGTCATAAAAAGGAGTGAATTTGGAAACATTCTACAACATAGATGTCACATGCTGTGTTAAAGCAGCCAGGCATAAATGTTCACATATTGTAGGATTCCATTTATATCAAATGTCCAGAATAGGTACATTCATAGAAATAGAAAGTAGATTGTTGGTCACCAGGGAGTTACTAGGGATTGGGGAAGGGGGAATGACTGCTAATGGGTTTCTTTTGGAGTGTTGAAAATGTTCTGGATTAGACAGCAGTAATGGTTGTTCCACCTTATGAATATTTCAAAATCATTGAATCATACACTTTAAAAGGGTGAATTTTATGGTAGGTAAGTTATATCTCAATTTAAAAAATGAAACATGCAATTACCATATGACTCAGCAATTGCACTCTTAGGCATTTATCTCAGAAAAATGAAAACTTATTCACATACACAAAAACCCAACAAAACCATGTACACGAATGTTCATAGCAGCTTTATTCATAATAGCTAAAAATTGGAAATAACCAATATGTCCTTCAACGGTTGAATGGACAAACAAACTCTATTACATCCATATCATGAAATATAACTCAGCAACAAAAAGGAACTATTGGTACATGCAACAACTTAAATAGATTTCAAGGGATTTATGCTGAATGAAGAAAAAGCCAGTCCTGAAAGGTTACATACTATATGATTTATATAACACAAGTTAAAACAACAAAATTACAGAGATGGAGAACAGAGTAGTAGTTGCCAGGATTTGGGAGACAAGGGGACTGTGATTGTAAAAGGGGGAGTGTGATTATAAAAGGGTAGACTATGATGAAAACTGAGTAAGATCAATGGATTGTAGCAACATCAATTTCCTGGTGGTGATCTTATACTATAGTTAAGCAAGACATGAACACTGATGGACTCTCGAAGAGTACACAGGGATGCTTCTGTATTATTCCTTACAATTACATGTGAATCTACCATTATCTCAAGTAAAAAGCTTAATCTTTAAAAAACGAGAAATAAAGACTTTATTCAGGGAAATCTGAGAGAATAATAGAGGAACTAATATAAAAGACATTTTCTAGCCTTTAAATTAACAATTTAAATGCAAAATTGTAATAGTGCATTTTGCCAGTTATCAATTTTGTCTCTCAGCTCCAAACCTACCAGCTATGCCATACTGGAAATGGACCCTATGAAAACTTCTCCTTTGCCAACTGTTCTAATGTTAGGCCTAATGTTATCAAAAGAGGGTACTGGAGTGACTGTGCAAGATGATAGTAGGAGGACGGCACTCCCCTTCTGCATCCAGTCCCCTTTCAAATCTTTATTCAGCAAAGAGCCAAAGTCCAGTGGCACTCATCTCAGCAGCCCTTTTGAACAACCTTAAGCCACATGCTTAAAACTATGAACTCCCCGCGCAGAAGGCACTTTTGAAGCAGCTCTGGCTGCTACCCTCAGGCCACACTCTACCCATCCAACAATGTACTTCTATAAACAACTTCAACTGACCTCAAGCAACTGTCTTCCCACCCTGTGGCCATAGGTCTGCCTACATGAACAGCATGATCATGATAATAAAAAATAATTAACACATTAAAATTATATTTCCTATTATTTCAAATAACTTAAAATTATCTCATTCTTGTTTAAAAAAAATGAATAAACAGACTCACAGTTCCACAAGGTTTGGGAGCTTCTGAGCAAGGTTTTCTGGCTGAAAATTAAAAACTCAGAATTAAATTTTATTTTTGAAAAATGTATAAACATTTCTAAATAGCTTAAACACAAAAAAAAAACTACCTTTTTGAAGGGTGTAAAGTTTGGGAAAATACGAAAATACTATGTGAGAAAATGTGAAAATACTATGTCAGTAGGTCTGGGTTAATGTTTACACAGACCATACTACAATTTAAATTTATATATTTGAACACTTAAAATCTATGTCCCTTGGAGAAACCAGACCTCATATTCCACGGTGACAGAAGAAATGAAACTGTTTCTAACAGAGGGAATAACACCGTGTGATGCCAGAGCCAGAGATTGGAGTCATGCAATTGCAGAGCCAAAAAATACCACTGGCAACCCACAGAAGCTCAGGGAAAGGGACAGCTTCTTCTTCAGAGCCACGAGAAGGAACCAGCCCTGCCAACACGCTGATTTTGAGCATCTTGCCTTCAGAACTGTGAGAGAATAAACTTCTGTTGTCTTAAGGCCACCTAGCCCATGTAATTTATTACAGCAGCCCTAGGAAACTAATACCTACCCCCTACCTCACCAAAATCCCAAACTCTGCTCCTCAGAAGAAAGTAGTGGAAAACCTGAGGGGCCAGAAACCAAGACCTCACCTAGCTCAGGACAAACAGATTAGGCTGGAGCTCAGGTGGTCTAAGGGGGTGGGTGTCACATCAGGCCCAGGTTCCAAGTTCACAGGAGGGGCGCAGTGCGGCAGGGACAGGAAACTGGCTATTGGGAGGAGAGGAAGCTCCCTTACGGATCTAAGTCCCTTGCAGAGTCACAGCCCTGAAAGACTTGGCTATTCCATGAGAAGAATCCTAGAAAAATTCCATTCACAGATTGAAAGCAGACTGCTTTCTGCTGGAGGCACTGGGTAGGAGGAAAAGCCTGTTAATAACTGAAAGCCAGCCTGCATAGCTCACACAGACATATGCACACACACACACACACACACACAGGGTTCAAATTTATACAAACACAAAGACAGGAGTTGTTAAAACTGAAGAAGCACACTGAATCAGGAGTAATTTTTTTTTTATTCTACATTAAAAACATACTGCAGAGTAGGCTAGGTATCAGTTACAAAGAATCAAGAATGGCTTTTTAAAAGAAGTTAGGTTTGACTTGAGTCCTGAAAGACAAATATAAACTAGCAGAGGTTGCCATGGAGCGGGGAGGAGGACATCCCTGGTTAGCTTTCTAGGCACAAGAAGCAACATGTGAAAACGCAAAAGAGAAACAGGGATGCTTGGGAAACTGCAAATAGAATCTGTTCTGCTCTAACTCCCCAACAGTACTCATGATGAAATGTTGTAGTTTCAAAAATCCGTTATAAAAACAATTGTGTAAGTAGAAAAAAGTTTGGGGGAGTATAAAGTTTTGGGTTTGTAATAAGTAATTTTTTACACAGAAACTTAGAAACAGCGATTATCATTAAGAAAAGGACTAATGTTGTGATTTGCCATCAACAGTTGTATCATTTGAATTTTTAACAATGAGCATGTTATGTCCTCTATAATTAAAAAAAAATTAAGTTTTAAAATGTAATATACAATGCACAGGATAAATTGCTACATAATTGAGTAATCAATTACATGCAATTGGGGTTCTAAACGCTGAATAAGAAAAATGCCATTAGTTTGGTATTCCTGAGCCATAGGATATGAAAGTACATGATTTTGCAGAGAGTAGCAAGGAACAGATCACTGAGGGCTTATATAATATGCTAAGGAAAAACTTTTTTAAAAAATCTTGAACACAATGGAAATCCACTGGTTTATTTCAAACAAGGAAATGAAATTTTATTGGCATATTGATGTATTTAAATACTTAGCAACAGTATCCGAAGCTACTGACATATATAATATCCTTGCCCTTTTATAATAACCAACTAGCATTGAATATGAATATTGTTATAAAGTCACTGAAGCATTTATTGAGATGCCACTTTTGATAAAACCATTTTTAGTTTTCAAATGCTGAAAGCTGTGATTCCTTTTCCTCCATGTTTTCACATCAGTATCTGCAATGAGGTCCTTCATGACAAGTCTTTCCTCAAATATTGCTCTTGTATCTGTCCAAATCCCCAAAATGTTTCTTTTAGTAGCAGTATCTTCCTGAGTAAGAGGAATAAACACTCCCACTTACGGGCATACTTACAAAGCATCCCAGGCAAACTAAAGCACTCTGGTGGGGTGGGGGGAGGAGAGGTAAGAGGCTTAATAGCTTTTCTTCTAAAAAAGGAAAGACTTGTCCAGAAAAGAAATGATTTTAGACTCTCTTTAGTTTTATCTGTTACAGTATCAATATATCTGGCCAGCTAAAGGTCCCATGGTCACTCTTTCCAGATGCCCACTTGGCTCTCTCAGAAAGTATTATAATTTTTCCATGACAAACTAGTTAGCTCTTTTGAGCTATTTAGCTATACACACTATTAAGCACTAAATAATGTTTCGGCTGCCAATAGTGTGCCAATACTTCCTTATTAATGAGTAAGTACACTGTGTTTTAATTTAAAAATAAGCACACCAACCTTGAGAAGATTGCAGTTCATTTCAACACTGGGTTTTTTTTTAAAAAACACACGCTTGTTGGCACCTGCCCCCAAAGCCTGGCAAATCATCAGCTTGCTGCACAGGCTGTGGCTGACACCTACTGGTGTTCTATAGTATCACGCTCTGCTTTCCGGCATCATATTTTAGCAATGTAACTAAATAATGTAAGAGAAACTTCATACATTTTAATTTTTTTACTTCCATAGTTTATGTGAAGTGAGTACAAGACTGGACAACGATATGTTAACACCAACATTTTTGTTATTCTGTGCGTAACTAAGCCCTAATGCGGGATTACAGATGCCACACAAACTAGTTTATCTTGATCCACAGAATTTAGTCCACTAAGTTTTCAAATGTTTTTAAATTTTAAAATCCTGATAGATGAAAGCAATAATATTAAAATGCCTTGCAAAACTGCTCTTTTTATTTCCTTCTTTTTCACAACTTTGACTTACAAAAATTTTAGTAAACAACCTGTACCTAAACTCCTTGAGTATGAATACTTCCTAGTAAACTACTTGAAAATTGTTTTATGAATTAAGCCAAAATTCTCTTCATTAAATTTCACACTATCACTTAAACAATTTTTCTTTACAAATAATGTAAAAGTAAACTTAAGCAAGCACAGTTAGTATAAAACTTGCCTCAAATCTTGAATCAATCATGGTCTCCTGTATCCTTTTACAGAAACTTTCAATTCCCTTAAATGGGGATATTTTAGAATTATGTATCTTGAAAGAAATATTTCAAATACTTTGCAAACAAATGTTCAATTGTGTTCTCTTGTAGTCACTCTGCACCACTTACTTTCTTTCCTTCTCCTCTGGGCACCTGGTAGGATTACATTTCTCTCTTCAAGCTGGACATAGCTATGCAACTTGCTTTGGCCAGTGGAAATATGTCAAAGTGGAGGCCTTAGAGAAACTGAGCACAAGAGGTCTGCAGTGACCTTTGTCAGTCTTTATCCCTGAGTAAAGATACTATGAACTGAAGTCCCCAAGAGATCTAACAGAGTAGTGCAGTGTGAGCTAGAAATCATTGTACTGTTACAAACCACTAGGATGCAGGGTTCAGCAAACCCTGCTGCATCCTACCTCTAACAACACATTTCAAAGAAGTCACAAATTAAATGCAGAGTTCTTATAGCAATTATAAAAAGCAGAATGAAGTCAGACCTCTACCTCACACCATATACAAAAGTTAACTAAAAATTAACTAAAAATGGATCAATGACTTATACCTAAGAGCTAAAACCATAAAATTCATAGAAGAAAACATATGGGTAAATCTTCATGATCATAGATTTGGCAATGGATTCATAGATATGAAACCAAAAGCAGGAGCAACAATAGAAAAAAAATGGTAAATTAGACTCCTTCAAAATTAAAATTTTTTATGCATAAAAGGATATTTCAACAAAGACACTCAACTTCACTAGCATTAGGGAAATGTAAATCAAAAGCATAATGAGATACCACTTCAAAACCACCAGGATGGCCATAGTTTTTGCAAAATGTAAAGTAACAAGTGTTGACCAGGATGTGGAGAAATTGGAACCCTTGTACAATGAGAGTGAAGAGAGAAATATGCAGAGAAATATGTACAGGATGATTTTCTTCTGTTGTTTAAAAAGGGAAAAAATATACAGTATATAATTACATAAATACAGCAAAGGAATGAAAAAGGACACAACCAAACTGCTAACACTGTTATTCCAAAGTACAGAACAGAATAAACAGAAATGAGACTCCTATTTTCCATATATTCTTCTATGTTGTTTGATATAAGGGCATCATTCTTGTATGTATCATTTTTACACGTATATATCATTGTAAAATTTTATATCACTTTTGTATGTAAAATATGAAAAGTTTATTCCTATTAGTATTTAAAAAAGGTTTTTCCCTCTGCTTTAGTTTTGATACGGGCTTTCCCCAAGTTCTGAGTATCTGACATACAATCATCCTACAAATACAAACCACCGTGCAACACCAAGCAACTTGAAAGGAAAAAGGAAGGACAGAGGTCAGGCATTAGTGACTTCTCTTCTCGCCAAGAGGCTTCATATGATGAGGGGCAGGAAAGAAAGAAGAGGAATGTTAAGAGAGGGCATTTAAACAAATAAAACAATGTTAATAAGAAATAATTAAACAATGTGGAAATGGAAATGGTTGGCAGGTTCCCAAGCTTCTTTTCGAAAAAAAAAAAAAAAAAAAGGTCAATTAACCTATAATATGTTTGAGTTTGAGGTACTATATGCTTCCAATAATGTATTTTTTCCCTTTGGACAGTATTGCAGTTTCTTAAAATACAAACTTCACATACTAAATCTCTATATTGCTATAGGAAATGTACTTTATCAGTAACACCAGCAACATTTAAAAGCCTGAAGTCACTGGTTTACAGCACTCTAGGGCAAGTACTATTTCATCTGCTTTCAAAACCTGTGCAGTAAGCCATTCCCTGAATATACTCATTAAAAGTAAGCTGTCTTATACTCGGTATAGTCAGAGAATGGGATGACTGCTACCATTCCCACCATCCCAATATCTGTATGGCATTTTACAGTTTATAAAGCTCCTTGATACACATGCATCAAATGTTCCAGCTAAAAGAAAGCATTAAAATAAAATACATACACCTATCATTATAAACATATGCAACAATTTAATCTTCAGTGAAAAAGATGGCAAACTATGAACTTAAAAAGTATACCATTATAGCAGTTAAAATTGTGTAGTAGATACTTAAATATTTTCATAAAGAGAAAACTGCAGCTGAGAAACTGCCACAAAACCAAAAGTTTATTGTAACTTTTAAAAGCAAAGGTCAATTTCTCTGAGCAAAGTCTACACAGTGGACTATGACTGATAGTTAAGAAGTAATTCATTCACAGCTTTTTCTTTGTATGTCAAAAACAAGCACGAGAAAACCTGGGCAATAGTCCTAGATAAATTATTTCTTACACCACTTCTTCTCCAAAGGTGGGGAAAACATTAGATAAATACGGTTTCACCTCATGCAATGATGATTTTGCAAAAAGATTAATATAACTGTATACAGACTATTAAAGTTTGAAAAGTGAAAAATCTAATTTAAAAATCTAACTAGGCTTGCAAAATAACATATATACCAATATGCCAAACAGTAAAAATGAAAGATATACTTCCGCTTACTTTCAGACACAGCAAAGATAAACAAATTTTATAATGCCTTCTACCGATTGCAGGTATTTTACACAGATTAAATAAAATTTTCCAGGAAAATACTCCATATATAAAATGAAGCCAGAAAGGTATATATTCAGATATTTAGCAAGTCCATTATAGAGAAGGGAGAGAAGAATGGGTCCATTCACAAAGAAACAAGATATTATAAATCATCTAAATGAGTAAAAACTAGAATTCAGTGTAAGACTCAAATGAAACTAAGTGATAACCAAAAAAGGCCACATAAAGCAAATCCATTTAAAACAGAGACCAAATTTCACAGTAAATAGTGGGAATAAAAAGTTTTATAGGGACAGTCTCTTGAAAAATATTTGTTTTTTTAATCTATATGTAATAAAATTTAGGTTACAATGGTAACTATGTGCTTATTCTTAGAATATTAAAAAGTGAATCAAATGTTGGCTTTTTTTGGCAAAAACTTTTCCAACAAATTGGATGACAGCTCAATTCAAAGTCATTTGATTTTCAAAGTACAATTATAAAGAAGGTTTTCTGGTTTTTGGTTTGGGGTTTTTTTCAAAACACTCAAAAGCTACATCAAGCATCCTAATGCCTGTCTTAATATTTTAATCTTTAAATCATCCTCTTTTTAAATACCTCTAAATCATCCTTATTGGTCTTTCTCTTCTTTACTTTTTAACTGGTTTACTGGGTATTGTTAACATCCATAAACCATCTAGGAATCCAACATACAAAGAAAGCACAGGCCCAGACAGATGCACAGGCTAAGTGAAGAGAGGTTTCTGAATGGGAACAAATTTTGTAAGTGGCACACTACTGAGTATTTTGCTTTCCTACACAACTCCTGCAACCTCATAACTGCAGGAACTTGGGTAGTGAATTCTCACCTAATGAGAATGCCCTTTATGTGTATTTTTATTACCTGTTTACACACAACAAGAGGTAATATATATCTTGATCTGAATACCTTAGCATATGTAAAATGTATCTTGGTCAGGATCACATTATAAATGGCTTTTTAAAAAAATGCAATATAATACTGTACCAAGGTTGTAAGGGAGTTCCTTTTCATATAGAGTCTCTCCAAGTACTGTAGTCCCTCATCTTTCAGTAACTCCAATGGGAAATGCTGCAGATTCCTATAATTTAAGAACAAATTCTTGTGCTTTTCCAGCCTTGCCACAGAGATCGTCTTACAAAGTTCGGATGCCATGACTGAAAATATCCCATCAGGCAAGCTGCGGCACTACATCTTCTTAAAATCCACTTGATTAATTTCTAAACAAAACAAAAGAACTTAAAATTATAATATTGCTAACAAATGCTGCGAAAGAAACCAGTTAGCATATACAGCTATCTGCAGACATTCGAAAGAGAGTTATACATCAATTTCTGTATTTTTCTCTCATAACAACTATATTTTCACACATATTGAGGAGATTAAAATGAGTAATTATTTAATAAAAATACTCTCGCTATTTAAGCAATATTTACTACTTAGTAGGAATAGTCCTATTTGAAAAAACAGTTCTTGAACTTGAGATATGAATTCCTATCTAAGAGAAGAGACCAGTTTCATAACATGCAACCAAAGGAAGAGCTTAAAAATCAGACACAATAAACCCATTTCCTTCTTGAACTACTTCATCTTGTCTTTCGCTTAAGATATTTCAAAAATATTTAAATACACATAAAATATAACTAGATCACTTACAACTTCATTTCCTTCACTTCTTACTTTCTAAATATTGTCCTATATTCTAATATTTTCTTTCTTTCTCCTTAGCTCTGCAGATGATCAGAAGTAGCAATGAAACAGGCCTGGGAACATACAGTTTTACTTTATTCTTTCAGAGAAATACTATACCAGGAAATTAGAATCCTGTTCTTTTCTACTACAATCTCCCTTGGCCTTAGTTGCCTAACATACAAAATGGAGACAGAAGGGCCAGAACCCAGAACAGATTAACTTCCCTTCTAGCTCTGAATTGACAAGGATATGAAGAGAAATAACGCTGGTCATCTTATCCACTAGGCACAGAGCAGAAACTAACTTCACAATCACTTGCTGTAAGAAGAAACAAACCCTGAGCTTCCATAATTTGTCCAAGGTCAAACAGCTCAAAAGGGAACAAGGATTTTTTTCTTGGGCTGGGGAAGGGTGCCCAGTGGATTTCAAAGCCTGAAGTCTTTACATACAGTCTCACAAGGTCCCACAGGATACTAAGGAAATGCTGAAACACTAAAAAGAAGTTGAGCTTTGTTTAAAGATTCTACTCTGTTTTTCCTGGGCACCCTTTCTCAAACTCTCCAAAGGAACGTACCTTTCAAAGAAAACTGTTTTTCTTAAGAAAAACTATTTTCCCTGGCAATTAACACCAACTTAGTGCAAAATGTAGCAACATAAGCTTTCAATAACCAGTTTTGTAACTTTTTGGTTATTTTCTGTTATTTCCAAACTCTAATTCCTAATAAGAAAGCACCTGCCATTTTATACAAAAGGGCAGAGAGTATGGAATATTCAATAATATTCCAATGCATCATGAGTCCAATACCTCCCCATATTTATTCTACCTACTTACCTATTTTTATGAGACATTATTATGTGGCTCTGAACAAGATATTCAATCTTTCCACAACTTAATTCTCTCTCTGTAAAGCAAGGTGAACTAGACTAGAAATATTGATGATGCTATGTGGAAAGGGAGGCTTTCTGGGTAATTTGATTATTCACTTAAGTGGTAAACTGGAAGCAGTTTAGATGTCTCACAAGTATCTCAAACTTCACATTCAAAAGAGAGCTTTTGATTTTCATTACCAATTCAAATCTTCCGCACCCTTTCCAGCCACCCAGAAAGCCGGAAGTCATGAATTATTCCATCCAGTCATTCATCCACCCCTCTAACAATCTATCACAAGGACTATGGTTGCCGTCTCCAAAATATACCTCAAATCTATCCATATCTCTCCATCTGCCAAGACGAAAGCCACTGTCATCTCCTGCCTGGCCATCTGTATTACTGCTCTCCCTGTGTCATTCTAGTCACTTTGCAATACATTAATCACTTAGCGGGGAATCTTTATAAAAAGTGAATCCAATTATGTCTCCCCCTCTTTCTCAGGTAAACTGGCTCCCTAGTCACATGCATTCCAAATAAACCCCTCAAAACTTTATTTAGAAAAGCAGACCTACAAGTCTTGAAGGCTCTGGTCCCATCCACCTCTCCAGCCTGGCAGCACCATCTCTGGCTTCTCATCAAACTCCTGGACTTTTCGAGTGCTTGAAAGTACCAAAATCTTCACACCCCTTGCTGCTCTTGTCTTAGCCTTAAAAGCACTGTCCCAACACTCTTCAGGTTTCAATGGAAAAAATCTCTTCCTTGTCCCAAACTAAAGTATTATCTCTTACTCTTTCTTCGTAGGACTCTCTCAATTTGTAATCTACATATTTATTGGTGTATGTGTTTATTGTCAATCTGGCCAAGAGACTGCACTGTAAGCTCCTGAGGGCAGAGAGCTTTGCTGTTTTCTTCACTGTTGTATACCTGTCTCTAGATCAGTATCTAGCACAAAGCAGGCCCTCAAATAGCTGATGAAAGGGTGAAAGTAGGGCATGTCAGTAATATTGTAAGGTATTTTTTTTTATTCTCTGATCTAAGGTTGACTTGTAGATACTATATGCTGAGTGCTTGCTATGTGCCACAAAGATTTCTAATCCTTAAAACTCTGCATTGCAACAGACATTATTTAGTCCATTTTATAGATGAGGAAGCTGAGTTTCTCGGGGGATAACTTGCCAGAATTCCAACCCAGGTGGACTGGCTCCAAAGCCTGTACACTGCTCTACAATGTGGCCTTTCTTGAACGTCAATTTCCTATTAAGTGGTAGGCAAAGCTTATATAAATCTAAGACTACAAAGCAAAACCCACACTCACTGATGGAAGATCCAATAAGAAAATACAGTGTAACCTGGTAAGTTTCCTTCTAATCCCGCTGAATCCTGATGTGTGGGACTGGCTGCCTTTAAAACGTCATTACACCCTGTTAAAATGCATCTTGCTAGGAAGGCAGTTCGGGAGATAAAACCTACACAAATGAAAACTAAAAGCTGCCAATAATAAATAATGGCAATGGTTTTCTAATATGCATTCTTAAGCAACACACAGCCTTTACCAGGATCATCTTCTTACATATATTCCCTTCACTGCCTCTTAACTGTAGTTAAGAGCAAATAGGACACTTAATATTAGCTGTATACAACTGCACCTCCACAATAGTTTTCTCACAGGTAAACACCAACCCACTTTATTATTATTTAAAGCAAATAAACCTTTCCATCTTAAGAAAATTCCACACATTTTTAAGCAGATGTGTTTTAAAGGAAAGGAGTCCCTTAGGTTGACTTCCGTACTTAATTCAGTAGAATACCCACTCCAATTTCCTAATATTGGCGATTAGGGAATTAAAAACTGTACATTAAAAGCGTTTGTAAAGATTATTTTCTCAGTACTAAAAAGGTTGGCAGCAGTCTTAGGCAAAACACAGCCCGAGTTAACCAAACACTAAGGTCGTTAGAGTCTGGAAGCAGCGAGCCCAATGGCAAGGATTTCACAGACCCCGTATTGGGATTCTCCGGGCGAGGAGGGCGAGGAGGGCGAGGAGGGCGAGGAGGGCGAGGAGGGCGAGGTGGTCCCTGCCGCTGTGGCGACCCGAGGCCCGGACGGGCCCGCTCGGGCCGGGGTCCACTCGCCGCAGGCCGGACGCTTTTGCCAGATCCGGTCTGGGGCCCGGGCCCGGGCCCGGGCCAGAGCGCCCTGCTAAGTGAGCCACCCGACGAGGCGAAGTGCCACACTCACCTCGGCGCCGGCAGAGCCAGCGCTCCCGAGTGCAGGGGCGCTGGACGGCAAGCCGAGGCTCGGCGAATGGGGCGGGGCGCCGGGCGGGGGACGGGGAGGGGCGCGGGCGACGCGGGGCGGAGCGGGGCGGAACCCTCACTTGAGGGAGTTGGGGGAGGACGAAGCCGAGGAGAGGAAGATCGAACCTCGCGATAATGTGCCTCTGTTCTCGCGGTTATACGATAGGTCGGATGAGATGCTCGTTTTCCAAGCGACGTGCCTATTGGCCGAGAATGAGGCTTCGCCGCGACTGGCCCCGCCTTATGCTCAGCTCTTGCTTCCGGCTCCGACTTCGGAGTTTGTTGTCCAGAGTGGCTTTTTGCTTAAGAGTTTTGAGGCGGAAATTTAGCAGGCTCCAGCCTCAGAGACCTCCAGTAATTGATCTGTTCTTTCATTCATATGTTCGCCGTTGCACTCGTCCGCTCATTCAGTGCATACGCTGAGGAGTTACAACAATAGCACCCAGCCACTTACTGTGTACCATGCAGCGTTCTAAGAGCTGTGCATAGATTATCTCGCTTAACCCTCACAGAAATCCTATGACACAGGTACTACTACTATTATACTCGTTTGACGGATGAAAAACTGAGGTCCGGTGGGTTTATATAGTATGCCAAGGTTAGTTATCTGGTAGGTTAGTTATTAAGCACGATGTAAAAGCGGTCGCTG
Organism: Camelus ferus; assembly: GCF_009834535.1. Lineage (NCBI taxonomy): Eukaryota > Metazoa > Chordata > Mammalia > Artiodactyla > Camelidae > Camelus > Camelus ferus. Next base: position 20,700,416 of record NC_045722.1, on the reverse strand, counting down.
TGCGCTGGCAGGTTAGGTCCAAACGTAAGGCGGTACCCTCGTCTGTTCTTGACATTCGGGAAGGTCTGCTGTGAGAAACGAGCGTTAAAAGGACAATAACAACTTAATAAATTAAATATTCTGTCAGTTCCTGGCATGACTGAGTAAGCCGTCAATAAATCTTTCTTCAAGACCAAAATTCCTACGTCAGCAGAAAGAGTCATCAAAGAAAAACATCTTTATGTTAAAAAAAAAAGCCAAGTATTGCTAGGGAACAGCATAAATAATACATAATACATATATAATGCTTTGTTAATGTGACAACTTTTCTTCTGAAGTGAAGTTTAAAAAAAATTCCTCGTGAAACTAATGTTTATTGCTCTTTGAAAAACTTGATGTTGATTAATCCAGGGGTTCATTGTCACGCAACCTTTATAGATCTATGTTGGTTATTTAATTACTGTTAGAGATAAATAACCTAGAAAGCAGAGTTACATTAAATAAAAATAATACCCCAAAACAAGGTATGAATTGTAATAGAATACTTACCAATTATCCAGTAAACCTGGTCTTCAGAAGTTACTGAAGTATATGGCATGATGTATGTCATGTACTTCTAAGACCTTTTATACAGGTTTCTAAATACTTAAAATTTTGTGGTACTTAGAACTTTTTTGCTAGACTTAAAACGAGGAAACCTACAGTTTGTGTAAAAACAAAAATCACTACGGTATTATAGATCAACCCAAACAATACGATTCGCTCCTAATGTTGAATAGTCACACAAAAAAAGAATTAACTATAGACAGGACAATTTCTTAAAAAGTAATCAACGTTAGCCTCTTAGTTTTCATTTCTTAAAAAAGGAAATACTTTAATGTATTAATTTAACGTCCGATATTTGATCATGAAAAATAAATCATCTTAAAATAACTTCTGCCTTCTAAAATTGACACAAAAGTAGCCATGTGATTCTTTGTATTAGTGTATTATCTTACGACCACTCTTCTCTCAATTTGTCTAGCATCACTTTCAGATTTTTCCTCACTCGGAGCAAAGGGGGAAAGTCCTCTGGTTTAAATTAGCGATTGGCAATCTTTGGCAAACTTTAACATCAACAGTCAGCGATACCACTTTAAGAAAATTCCAAGGAAAGGACAACCCCATTTTAAAATTCCCGCCTCTGGCTCCCAAGGATTGGGTTGCAAACTTCGACAAAATCCTCTTCTCCACTCCTTATTGGTGCATGCTCTATCATTCTTTCTCCCTGGAATTCTGTGAGGTACCAGGTTGCTTTACGGGAAAAGGCTGATCCAATTTAGTCTGGAACTGCTCCGCTTTCGACTTTTTCATGGTCATCAGTCGGTACAAAGAATCACCAAACCGATACAGCGTGGACCAAACTGGCAAATCAGGCTGCGGAGACAACTGTGTAATTCGATGGAAAAAGAAACGGACCACCTCTCAAGCACGCAGGGTAACTGACAAAAAGATTTTACGACACAGTGAGAGATGTGAGAGTTAGACTTTTCTGATTTTTTTTGCTAGTTTTAAAGGAGTAAGTGTCAAAGGAAAAGCAGACAAAATTCAAGCATAACATAAGAGTGGCAGAAAGAGAGATTTTCAGAGGGTGTTTTTCTCTTTAGGAAGAACATTATTCCCAGATTAGCAGTGGATTTTTGAATGGTAAAGAGAGCACACTTACAAGATTAATTATAGATTATTTTATACTCCAAGAAGCTGTGGTTTGTTGTTGCTTTAATATGGTTTTAAAGGAACACTTACTATGTTATTGTAATTATCAAGTGAAAAGGATTTTTTATGTGTATTATCATACCTAGCATAATTGACAAGCCATCTATTAAAAGATATAATGGAAAATTATTATCACCTTTAGCCCCATGTTTTGTGTGTATCTATAAATTTGGAGATCCAGGGACAGATCTGCTAATGACCAAGGGCAACATAATATTGGTATATGAAACAATCAGTAAGTAATGAATGTAAGGATAAATTCTCAAAAAATGAATTCCAGCATTTATATTTTCAAAAATGATATTTTCACTAAAACTAAAATATAAGTTTAGGAAAATACTGACAAATGAGAATAATGTATTTTAAAACTTATATTTGAAATAGCAACATTGATTAAGGATCAAAGTCCAATATGTAATTCCAAAATATAGCATCTTAAAGATTCTTCAAATGTTAATTCAACTAATAAATATAATACTTAATGGCACGTCTGTACCTCTACAAGGCCTAAGAGTAGGTATGCAATAAATATTTCTTGAGGATTCTCTGTTGATCCATATATGGGGATATAAAAAAATAAAACAGTCTCTGAAGAAGTTCATACTCTAGCTAGAAGAATGAGACTCAAAAGATTTAAATGAAAACCTCTGGATGGTTTTTGGTGAATAGATGACTGTTAATAGACCATAGGTGCTTCAGATACTCAGATCAGTATGGCAGGAACATTCAAGGAGAGTTTCATAAGGTTAAGATCCATTCTGGGCTTGAGCAATGGGCAGAATTTCTGCAGGTGGAAAATAAGGAAACCGCATCCCAGGGTAGTGGGTGAGTTGTTAGCAAATATGTGCGACTAAAGAATAATTAGCTCTCACATAGCAAAGGTTCATTTGGTGACCTTGGTTTAAAAAAAAAAAAAGCATGAAAAGTTAGAGAAGAGTCAGAATTCCCAGAATTATGGAGTTTGTTCCTAGGTTTTAAAAGTAATATTTGAAAAGGATAAAGCTGACATTGCAACTTAAGATAACTCCAAGGAAAAGACTGGAAGCTAAGGGTCTAAATACTGTAAGTAATGGAGTGCATGTTGGTAGCAGCCTCTTAAGACATTTTATCCAAATACCTTCACATGGTTGAATAGCATAAATCTTGATGCATTTCTTTCTATTCTTCTAAAGCATTGAGCTTATTTTTTTTGTGCAGCACTACAGATATAAATTTTATTAGATGTGACAATAGTGCAATAAAATAGTAAAAGTGATTGTTGTTTACATTGCATCGGTTCTTGCTTCTTTTCCCTCAGAATTTAAGTGTGTTTCTTAGTTGTATTTAACTGAACTGAAGAAATTTCAACAACAACAACAAAAAAGCTGTGACTGAAGAACACCATGGGGGGAAAGGGTATAGCTCAGTGGTTGAGCACATGCTTAGCACATGTGAGGTCCTGGGTTCAATCCTCAGTACCTCCATTTTAAAAAATATAAATATAAATCAACCTAATTACCTCCCCCCGAAAAATTTTAAAAAATGAAAGAACAGCATGTGGAGACGAGAGATATTCTTTCTGAGACTATAGGCTTTCATCTGACTTGTTTATCTCAAACAAAACTCAATTCCATACACTCAGTGATCTGCTACCATGTATCAGGTACTATCCTCAGTATTGGGCAAACAGAGCTGAATCAAGAACCATCTCTTCCCAAAAAAGCAAGTGTTTCAGGGATACAAGCAGAGTGTTTGTTTGCCCTGCTTCAAAACTTGCTTCAAAGAATCTGAAGGTCATCTATCCTAAATTCTTGTTAAGTGATTTTTAATCAGATAGATGGAGAAGGAGGCTATCTCTAGCTGTGGAAAAGAATCCAGAGACCAGGGCCCCTGATGACAAACATGGCAGCCTGCAGCGCTCACCAGATATTCCATTTACTGCCCTGGATACCCAGCTAATTTTGCAGTTAGGGAGCAGATGAAATGTTAGCGGACGTGAGGTGTGTCACCCATGGGCGGTGTTAGTGAAAAGTCCATCCACAGTTGTTCAGTCTCTGTTAGTCAACTGTGACTCCTGTTGATGTACAGTTAAACCTTGGTCCACCTGAGTCTCTGAAAGACTGTGAATCAGACATTCCCACTCCCCACCCCCATCTCCAGCCCCTACTCCTAAACCAGGTGGGCGTAAAGCATCTAAGAGTTAGTTTTTTACCTCATCATAGCCTATCTGATCCCAACTATCTCATCTGTTAACTGCTTTTCTCCTGGGGATATTGGCATTTCATTTAAGTTTTTTTAATTAAAAAAAAATGCCCTAATCAACTGAGTTTCATATATCAGGTAGATGAGATATTTGGGGGGAAATCACACTATGAAGATGGTTTAGTTGTTCAACCAGTAACATTTATTGAGGCCTATTAGTGCCGGACACTAATGACATGTGACCTATCTATTTGTAGGGCCAGAATATTAACTTAAGATTGGTTTTCAAAATTTTGGGGGCCTCTGCCACATTGTTCTTGGGAATCAGAGCTGTCTTATCTTATAAAAGTCCTGTAGTTATAAGATGTATAAAAGCCAGAATTACATATCAAACTGCATTGTGGTTTCATAGCTATTTTTCGACAGCTTTAGAGAGGTATAATTTATATGCTATAAAATTCACTCATTTTAAGCATACAACTCATTGATTTTTTAAGAAAGTGTACAGAGTTGTATAACTGTCACCACATTCCAATTTTAGAAAATGTCCATCACTGTAAAAGGATACCATGTGCCATTTATAAGCACTCTCAGCCTGGGAAATAAATAATAAATTTTCTGTCTCTGTAGATTTGCCTTTTCTGGACATTTAATATAAGTGGAAACATACAATGTATGGTATTTTGCATCTGGCTTTCACTTAGCATAATGTTTTTCAGGTTTATCCATGTTATAGTGTGTGTTAGTACTTCATTCCTCTTTTTTGAAGTACAGTTGATTTAGAATATTATTAATTTCAGGCATACAACATAATGATTCAATATTTTGATAAATTGTTCTACACTTAAAGTTATTATAAAGTAATGGCTATATTTCTCTGTGCTTATTTTATACATAGTAGTTTGTATCTCTTAATTTCCTACCCCTATCTCACCCCTCCCCACTTCCCCCTCTCCACTGGTAACCACTAGTTTGTTTTCCATATCTGTGAGTCTGTTTCCGTTTTGTTATAGTCATTTGATTCTTTTAATTTTTAGATTCCACGTGTAAGTGATGACATACAGTATTTGTCTTTCTCTGTCTGACTTATTACACTAAGCATAGTACCCTCTAGGTCCATCCATGTTGTTGCAAATGGCAGAATTTCATTATTTTTTATGGCCGAGTAATACTCCACTGTGTATATATACCACATATTCTTCATCTGTTCATCTGCTGATGGTTGCTTCTAAATCTTGGCTATTGTAAATATTGCTGCTATGAACAACAGGTGCATATATCTTTTGCTTTATTTTCTTTCAATATGTAAGAGTGGGATTGCTAGATCATATGGTAGTTATATTTTTAGTGTTTTAATTAGAGGATCTCCATACCATTCTTCATAATTGCTGCACAAATTTATATTCTCACCAACATTGTGCAAGGGTTCCTTTTTCTCTGCATCCTTGCCAACATTTATTATTTGTGGTCTTTTTTGATGATAGCCATTCTGACATGTGAGGTAATATCTCATTGTGGATTTGATTTGCATTTCTCTGATAACCAATTACCAATAACATTTTATTACCAATAACATTACCAATGTTGAGCATCTTTTCTTGTGTCTGTTGGCCATCTGGTATCTTCTTTGGAAAAATATCTATTCAGGTCTTCTGCCTATTTCTTAGTTCAGTTGTTTGGGGTTTTTTGATACTGAGTATGAGCTAATTATATATTTTGGGTATTAACCAGTTATTGATCATATAATTTGCAAATATTTTCTCCCATTCAGTAGGTTGTTTTCATTTTGTCAGTGGTTTTCTTTGCTGTACAAAAGCTTTTAAGTTTAATCAGGCCCCATTTATTTATTTTTATTTTTATTTTTATTTTTATTTCTTTTACCTGGGGAGACAGATCCAAAAAATATTGCTATGATTTATGTCAAAGAGTGTTCTGCCTATGTTCTCTTTTAGGAGTTATATGGTTTCTGGTCTTATATTTAGGTCTTCAATCCATTATAAGTTTAGTTTTGTATATGGTGTGAGGAAATGTTCTAATCTCATTTGTTTACATGTAACTGTCCAGTTTTCCCAGTACCACTTATTGAAGAGACTGTCTTTTCTCCACTGTATATTCTTGTCTCCTTTGTTGTAGATTAATTGACCATAAGAGTGTGGGTTTATTTCTGGGCTCCCTATTTTATTCTGTTAATCTATGTCTCTGTTTTTGTGCCAGTGCCGTGCTATTTTGATTACTGTAGTTTTGTAGTAGTCTGAAGTGTGATACCTCCACCTTCATTCTTCTTTTTTCTCAAGATTGCTTTGACAGTTCAGGGTATTTTGTGGTTCCATGTGAAGTTTAAGTTTATTTGTTCTAGTTCTGTGAAAAATTTCATGGCTATTTTGTTAGGGATTACATTAAATATGGAGATTGGTTTGGGTAGTATGGACATTTTAACAATATTAATCCTTGGAATCCAGGAGCACAAGATATCTTTCCATTTCATTGTATCATGTTTAAATTCTTTCATCAATGTTTTATAGTTTTCAGGATTTAAATTTTTCACCTCTTTGGTTAAGTTTATTCCTAGGTATTTTGTTCTTTTTGATGTGACTGTAAATGGGATTTTTTTTTTTTTGCTTTCTCTTTCTGATATTTCATTATTAGCATATAGTAAAGCAACATATTTCATTTATTAATTATGTATCTGCAACTCTGCTGAATTCCTTTATTAGTTCTAAAAGTTTTTTGGTGGAGACTTTAGAGTTTTCTGTATATAGTATCATATCATCTGCAAATAGTGACAGTTTTACTTCTTCCCTTCCAAGTTAGAGGCCTTTTATTTCTTTTTCCTCTCTGACTACTGTGCCTAGGACTTCCAATACTATGTTAAGTAGAAGAGGTATGAGTGGGCATCTTTGTCTTGTTCCTGATTTTAGAGGAAAGGCTTTTAGCTCTTCACCAGTGAGTACAATGTTAGCTATGAGTTTGTCATATATATGACCTTTATTTTGTTGAGATCATGTTCCCCCATAACAGCCTTTTTTTTTTTCCGGTGGTGGGGGGAGGTTATTTATCTTTAGAGGAGGTACTGGGGATTGAACCCAGGACTTCCTGCATGCTAAGCATGCGCTCTTCCACTTGAGCTACACCCTCCCCTTTGCTGTAACAACCTTGATGAGAGTTTTTACCATGAATGGATATTGAATTTTCACATGCTTTTTTCTATGTCTGTTGAGATGATTGTGTGATTTTTATCCTTTCTTTTATTAATGTGGTGTATCAGACTGATTGGTATGTAAATACTGAACCATCCTTATGCCCCTGGAATAAATCCCACATGATCATGGTGTATGATCCTTTTTATGTGCTGTTGGATTCTATTTGCTAATATTCTGGTAAGGATTTTTGCATCTATGTTCATCAGTGATACTGGTCTGTAATTCTCTTTTTTGGTAGTATCTTTGCCTGGTTTTGGTATCAGGGTGATGGTGGCTTCATAGAATGAGTTTGAGAGTATTCCCTCCTTTTCAATCTTCTGGAAGAGTTTGAGAAGGACTGGTATGAGTTCTTCTTTGTATGTTTGGTAGAATTCCCTGGTGAAGCCACCCGTTCCTGGACTTTCATTTTTAGGGAGGTTTTTTTTTTTTTAATTGTTAATTTGATTTCATTTCTGAAGTGAGTCTCTTGTGAGCAGTGTATAGGTGGATCTTATTTTATTATCCAGTCAGCCACCCTATGTATTTTGATTGGAGCATTTAGTCCATTGACATTTTAAAGTAATCATTGTACTTATTCCCCTTTTATTACTTGTTTTCCAGTTGCTTTTGTAGTTCTTCTCTGTTCATTTCTTCTTCTTTTTTGTTTCTTTCCTTGTGGTGTGATGATTTTCCTTAAAGGTATGCTTGTGTTCCTTTCTCTCTAGTTTTTGTGTATCTATCATAGGTTTTTAATTTGTGGTTACCATGGTGTTCATATATGTTGTCCTATAACTATGTCTACTTGTTTTAAATAGTTAGTCCTCGAAGTTCAAATTCATTCTACAAGATTTACATTTTTTACTTCACCCCCCCCCCAAATTTGGGGGTTTTGGTGTCATATTTTACATCTTTATTTTTATCCCTTTACTGATTATTGTAGTTATAATTGATTTTATAATTTTTTTTGTTTTTGATCTTCAAAACTAACTTATTTAAGTGATTTCAGATTTTCTATTTCCTTTTTGTTCAGTTTTGGTGTTTTGTGTCTTTCTAGGATGTTTTTCCATTTCACAGCTTTTTGATGCCTCAGCTTACCGATGGGCAAAGTTGGTTTTTAACTAGTACACTCTCATACAGTCATAATGGTTGTGATTTCCTAGGATCCAGTATTCTGAGGGTTCCTGCCCCTCCTCAAGCCTCACTACAGCTCCCCACACGTCAGCACCCAAAAGCTAACACCTGGAACAGCAGGGGACCTTCAGAATCCAACCCCAGCATAGTTGCCATCCATACAGATTGGTTGACCCTCCTGCTATACCAGTTATTACATTTTTGAACATCAACTCTTGAATATGGAAGACTGAGACCCCACTTCAAACCTCAACTTCCTCCCGCTTTAATCTGGTGCTGATCATGTGCTTCAGCATTCTACTGGGCAGGTCTGGCAGAAGGAATAGCATCAATTGATTGGTATGTCTGACTGGCAGTTGTGGGCACTGACTGAGAGGCTGGGAAGCTGAAACCAAGAGGATAGTGTGTAGGGCCTGGGCTGATTCCAGCTATGGCTATTACAAAGAAAAATAAAGTGTCTGATGACAAGCATGTAGCTCAAAGTAAGTGAACTGAAGAATGTGTCTTTGTGCTGAAGGTATTACTATATGGTGCCACACACATTGAAACAGGCACATATTTAAAGCAAGGTCACTGATTCAAATGCTTCCAAAGGTCAGGCAAGTAACAGTCCTCATTTCATTGATTCAGAGATACACATTTCTTTTGGCATTTAAACATCTCTGAAATTGAAATGCATGTTACAACCGATGATAAGTAATTGTTTAATGGCAGTGTTGTGTCTTAGTGGTTGTCTTATAATCAGATGTTTTAGATTAATTTAAATTCAGGAAATGAGTGGCAAGTGGCATGGGCCAGGAAAATCACATCCTTTTATGTCAGCCTTGCACTTTGTGATATTAGCTGGAACACAAACTCTTTAAATATTAGCACATATGTTTTTATTTTAATGTGTATTAGGAGACAATATAACATCAAACTTATGCTGTCATTTATTGTTTATTAGGATGAAGCTGAAGTAAGTAAGTAGGTTTTTAAAAAGTGTGTGGATTTAAAGACAAAGTTAACAATATTGCAGGCAGAATACAGGTGTGATAAAAGTCAAGATGGTACTAGAATACCTGAAGTTTGAAAATCACTTTGTCTCATGTGGTTTCCGTTATAATAATATTTGTCTACTAATTACAGATCATCTCATAGGAGCATTTTCATTTTCTTTTTCCCTAATGAAAACCTTCAGGGACTCACCACTACCTGCCAAATAGTCAATCAGACTCTTAGCCTGAAATCAATGTCTTCTTCTCAATGTAGCTTCAGCCTTCGACTTTTTCTCTACCTCAAAGGTCTCCCAAGCGATACTCAAAAATGTAGTCACATAAGATTTAATAGATGCTCAAGAGAAAGAGGATTTCATGGTCATAAAGTTTGGGAGACTATTGCATACCATGTCCCTCTGTGGTATATTCTCAAGGAATTATACCACGTTAAAGCTTTTGAGAAAATGTAAAGAAATCTGGTCATGGTTATCTGTTTACTTGATCCTAGAATCCTCCTTTTGTGGAACCAGTATTTGTGTTTCCCAGTTTATTTGATCATCTTTGTCAGTAACCTTCCCTCACAGATTATGCACTAATGTGTTGTGACTCTAGTGAACCACAGAGGTTGGTTTGGAAAAACACTCTTCTACGTCCATGTCCTCTAAGCCCCGAACATACCAGCCAAACTGAACCACCAGCAGTGAGTCGTATACCCATTCACGTAACACTTCTGAGCCTTCACTAATTATTCACTCTACTTGGTATGCTTTCCCTTCTCTGTCCTTGCTCTCTGAAATCTTTTCAATCAAACAGGCTCAGTTGCCACAACAGAAAAGGTTCATGTTTCTGGAGTCTTACCACTTCCCACTTTCCCAGCATTTGTACCACCCAGTACTGTGGTAATTGCATACTTGATCTTTTCTCCTGCTAGCTTTTCTGTTTCTTGGAGTAACTGTTTTCCTCATAGCAGTCTCATGCGTTGCTTAGAATAGGAGTGCAATAGATAATTTGTTGAATGAATAAATAAATGAATGACAACAGGGTGAAATGTAAAATAAGTTGTCTATAGTAAATAATAGAATTGGAGTTTGAAAGATCCATATGGGGAGTGGAATGGATGGAGAGGGATCTCTGAAAGCCTGATACATATACATTTTTTTTAAAAAACATCTTTATTAATTGACATACAAGTGTACAATCTGATAAACACGCATGAATTTATACTGACATGAAACTACTGCCACAGTCAAGATAATGAAACATACCCATCACCCCCCAAAATATCCTCATGTACCTTGGTAATCTCTTCACCCCACCCCTCCCACATCTCCTCCTTGGCCCACAGCTCCCCCATCCCACCCCCTCCAGGTTGAGACAACCACTGATCTGGTCACTAAGTATTGATTTTCATTTCCTAGAATTTATATAAATAGACTCATACAGTGTGTACTCTTTTTGAACTGGCTTCTTGCAATTAGCATAACTATTTTGAGATACTTTCATGTTGTAGCATATCCATTCCTTTGTATTGCTAAGTAGTATTTCATTATATAGCTGTACCACAGTTTGTTTATCCACTTAACTATATTGATGGGAATTTGGGATGTTTCCAGTTTTGGGCTATTAGAATAAATTTCCTATGAACATTTGTACACATGTCTTTGTATGGATATATGCTTGCTTCTTTTGTGTAAATTCCTAGGAGTGAAATTGGCAGATCATATGTTAGGTGTATGTTTAACTTATAAAGAAACTGCCAAGCTGTTTACCAAAGTGGTTGTACCATTTTATATTCCTACCAACAGTGTCCAGTTGCTCCACCTTCACATCAATACTTAGTATAGTCAGTCTTTTACATTTTAGTTATTCTAATTGTTATGAGTGACATCTCATTGGGGTTCTAACTAGCATTTCCCTAGTGACTAATGATGTTGAGCATTTTTTCATGTGCCTATTTGTCATCGATATAGCTTCTTTGATATGTCTGTTAAAATATTTTGCCTATTTTTATAGTGAGCTGTTTGCTTTCGTATTGTTGAGTTTTGAGAATTCTTTATATATTCAAGGTACAAGTTCTGTATTAGATACATATTTTGCAAGTATTTTCTCCTAACATGTGGCTTGTCTTTTCATACTCTTCACTATTTCTTATGAAGAGCAGACATTTTTAATTTTGATGAAGTCCAATTTGTCATTTTATTCTTTCTATGAATCTTTTTTTATGCCATAGCTATGAAATAATTTCCTAATCCAAGGTCACAAAGTTATTCTTATAGAGGTCTATGTTCCATTTTGAGTTAGTTCTTGTACATGCTGTGAGGTATGGATCAAAGATTTTTATTTTGTTTTGGTTTGGTTTTACATGTAGAACATCCAGTTGTTATAGTACCATTCATTGAACAGATTATTCTTTCTCCAATGAATTGCCTTTGCAGCTTTGTCAACAATCAGTTGTTTTTACATGTCAGTGTCCATTTCTGGGCTCTCCATTCTGTTGCATTCATCCATTTGTCTATCTTGACAGCAATACCAAATTGCCGTGGTTACTGTAGCTTTATAATAAATCTTGATTAAAAAGTTGGGTTTGTCCTGTTTTTCTTTTACAAAGTTGTTTTGGATGTTCTAGGTCCTTTGCATCTTTATATGAACACTAAAAACAGTTTGTTGATTCCTATTTAAAAAGAAAAACATGCAAGGATTTGAATTGGTAAGGCTTTGACTCTATAAATCAATTTGTGGAGAATTATCTTAACAATGTTGAGTCTTCCAACTTATGAACAAGGTGAATGTTTAGGTCTTCTTTAATTTCTGTCATCTATGTTTTGCTGTTTTAATTAGATAAGTCATGTTCATCTTGAAATAAATAATGCAGATTTATTCTTTATTTCATATTTTGATGCTACTGAACATAATATTGTATTTTAATTTCAATTTGATTGTCGGCTAATGTATAGAAGTATAATTTTTGTATGGTGCTTTTATATTCTACAACCATGTTCAACTCACTTATTCTAGGAGATTTTCCTGCATGTTGCATCAGATTTTCAGCATAGATGATGCTAGAGATATACTTCCTGTGACTAAAGGCAGTTTTACTTCTTCCTTTCTGATCTGATTGCCTTTTATTTCTTTTTCTTAGTTGATTGCACTGACTAGAACCTCCAGTACAATGTTAAATAGAAATTGAGAGTAAACCTCTTTTGTCTTGTCTCTGATCTTAGAGGAAGAGCATTCAGTCTTTTACTAATTTGGCTGTGAGTTTTTCCTAGATGCCCTTTCAGACTGAGGAAGTACAATTCTATTCCTACTTTGTTAAGATTTTTAAAAGTCAGAAATTATATTAGATTTTGGCAAATTCTTCTTGTATATTGATCAAGATGATCGTACAGCTTTTCTTTTTTAATTTATTGATGTTATGAATTATATTCACTGCTTTGTGAATGTTAAACCAGTCTTGCATTCCTCAGGTAAACTCTACTTGGTCATGATATGGTTTCCCTTTTATGGATTACTGTATTTAATTTGCTAAAATTCTGTTTTAAATTTTTGCATCTATGTTCCTGAGGCGTATTGATCTGAAATTTTCTTTTCTTATAATGTATTTATCTTGTTTTGGTATCAAGATCTCATTGAATGAGTTTAAGAAATGTTCTCTTTTTGAATTTTTTGGATGAAGTGGTATTATATCTTCTTTAAATATGTGGTAGAATTCATTATTGAAGCCATCTAGGCCTGGAGGTTTTGTTTGTTTGCTTGCTTGTTTGGGGGTTTTCTTGGTAAGGTTTTAAAAATACAAATTCAGTTTCTTTCATAGGTATAGGGCTATTCAGGTATCTTTCTTCTTGAGTGAATTTTTCCATTTATCTAAGTTTTCAAATTTATTGGCACAGGTGTTCATAACATTCTCATACTTATCTTTTAGTATTTGTAAAATCTATAGTGATGTCATCTCTCTCATTGCTGATACCGGTGATTTGTGTCTTCTCTCCTTTTTTACTGATTAGTCAAGTTAGAGGTTATTGGTCTCAAAGAACCAAATTTTAACTTCATTGATTTCTCTCTACTGTTTTTCTATTTTTATTTAATTGATTTGTGAATTTAGCTTTATTATTTATTTTATTAATTATTTTCTTCTGCTTACTTTGAGTTTAATTTGCCCTTCCTTTTCTAGTTGCTGAAGGTAAAGGTTAACCATGATTTTGAGACCTTTTTACTTTTCTGATACAGGCATTTAATGCCGTGTATTTCCCCATAAGGACTGCTTTAGTGACATTCTCAGTTTCTTGTATGTTACGTTTTTATATTCACTCAGTTAAAACTACTTTCAAATATCCTTTTTGATTTCTGTTTTGACCTGTGGTTTGTTGTTTTATGGGTTTTTTTGTTTTGTTTTGTTTTGTTTTGTTTTAGAAATATGTTATTTAGTTTCCAAATATTTGGACATTTTCCATTTTCTTTCTGTTGTTGATTTATAACTTAATCCCTTTGTGATCAGAGAATATACTTTGTATGACTTGAATCCTTATAAATTTATTGAAACTTGTTTTATAACCCAGGATAGACTCTGTCTTAATGTATACGTGCACTTGAAAAGAATGAATATTCTGTGCTTTTTGGGTAGAGTGTCCTGGTATATGCCAAATCAAGTTGGTTGATGATTTAATTCAAGTCTTCTACATCCTTTACCGATTTTCTGCCTACTTGGTGTATCAATTATTGACAACAAGATATTTAAATCTCTGACTATATATAATTGAGGATCTGTTTATTTCTCCTTGATATTTCATCAGTTTGGGTTCTTATATTTGAACCTGTTATTAGATATATAAACACTAAGATGGTTATGTCTTCTTGAATAGTTGATCCTTTATCATTATGAAATGACATTCCTTATGTTAATATTCTTTGCTGTACAATCTACTTTGATACTAATATGGATATTCCATGTTTGTTTTTGACTAATTTTAGGATATTATTTTCCATCTTTTCACTTTTGATCTGATTGCCTTTGAATTTCTTATAGGCAACATATGATTGGGTTTTGCACTTTCACCTAGTCTGAATATCTGTCTCTTACCTGGGGTGTTGAGATCATTTACATTTAATGTTATTATTGATATAGTTATATTTAAGTTTATCACCTTGTTATTTATTTCCTATTTGTCCCAGCTGTTCTTTGTTCCCTTTTCCCTCTTTTTTTCTGTTGGATTATTTTTATCTCCTTTATTGGCTTGTTTCCTGTAACACTTTATTTGTTTTTTTTTTTTTCATTTTAATAGTTGCTGTAGGGTTTATACTATACATTTTTAACTTATCTCAGTCTACCCTCGAGTAATATATTATACCGCTCCCCCTACAGTATAAGAACTTCACAATTCCATTCTCACCTCCTAGTCTTTATGCAACTATTGCCATATATTTTACTTACACATATGTTATAACCCTCACAGTCCATTATTTTTTGTTAATGGTTTATTATCTTTGAAAGAGATTCAGATAATATAAAAATAGTTCCCCGTGTATCATTTCCATTGCTCTTACTTCCTTTGTGTGGATCTAGATTTCCATTTGTTATTTTTTTTTTCCTTTTGAAAGATTTCCCTTAATCGTTCTTTGAGGTCGCTGGAATGCAAATCTGTTGGTGATGAATTCTTTCAGATTTTGTTTTTGAAAGATAATTTCCACTGGTACAGGATTTTATCTTGACCACTTTTTCTTTCCATACTTTAAATATGTTGCTTCACTCTCTTCTCATGTGCTTTTTTCCCTTCCATATTAATACGCATGGGTATTATTCTGAGTGTTTTTATGTGTTTTCTGAACTCATCACCTCTATAAAGATCACTCCCATGAGAAGAGAGTCAGTCTGCCACCCCCACCACTGCTTGTATTTGTCAGAGATTCCAATCCAAGGCAGGCAGAGGAGGGGGAGAGCTTTCTATGGCTATGTCTGCAAGTTCATTCATCTTTTTATCTGTAATATCTAATCTGCCATTAATCCCATCCAGTGTATTTTTCATCTCACACATAATTTTCATATCTAGAAGTTCAACTTGGGTCTTTTTCTATTCCATGTCTTTGCTTAACTTTTTAAACACATGGAATACAATTAAAATAACTTTAAATATTATTCTCTGCTATTTTAATATTTGGGTCAGTTCTGGATCAGTTTTGATTGATTATTTTTCTCTTTATGGGCCATGTTTTCTTGCCCATTTGCATGCCTGGTGATCTTCGATTGGATGTCAAACTTTGTGAATTTCACCCTGTTGGGTGCTGGCTATTTTTGTATTCCTATGAATATCCTTGAGTTTTACAATTTACTTGGAAACAGTTTTAACATTTTAGGTCTTACTTTTATGATTTATTAAGTGGAGCTGAGCAGTGCTCACTCTGGAGCTAATTATTCCCAACTCCTGAGACAAAACTCTTCTGAGTACTTCACCCTGTGCCTCATGAATTGTGAGTTTTTCCAGTCTGGTCAGTGGGAACAGGCACTGCCAGCTTTGGTGAGCACTAGACACGGTTCCTTTCAGTCTTATTAGAGGAGTCTTTCTCCAGACTCAAGTGGTTTTCTTATGCATATACTGATCAGTGTTCTCTCCCCATGCTTGAGGGGTGCTAATCTCTGGGGTCCTGTCTGCAGCTCCATCCTCTCTAGTAATCTGTCCTGTGAACTCCAGGCACCTTGGTCTCCCCAAGCCCTCAATTCTGTATCCTCAGCTCAGATAGTCCACAGGGTAACTTCTAGGTGCCCCCTCCCTTCATGTTCTGCATGTTCTAGGAACTTTCTCAAAGCAGTAAGCTGAGACAATCGGGGATCTTGCTTTGTATCTTTTTTCCATCTCTCAAGTCTGAAGTCCTGTCTCTGAAAACCTTTTTTGCCTGTGAGGCTTTCTTGTTTGTTTCTTTTGTTGATTTGTTGGTTATTTCAGGCAAGAGGGTAAATCTCATCCCTATTTACTCCATCTTGACTGGAAGTGAAAGTTTAACATGTCATTTTTTTCTTGCTTGAAGGTCATTTGGGGGTACATGTGACCTAATCTGGGCTTTTTGAGAGTCGTTTGGGCTTAACTGATTTCTTCTGATATATACGTATATATGTTATATATATCATATATAAAATGTGTCAGTGTGTGTATGTGTGTATGTGTGTATATACACACACACATACACACATATATATATTAAATAAAGAATGTCTGATTTGCTTAAAACTCGAAATCAGCCTGAAAGAGGTCAGTACTAGCCACTAGAATCTTTTTGGATAGAATGTAACTCATTTCAAAGAAGTCATAGGGAGTGTTGAAATTTTCTTAGTGTCTAGCTTCAATTTCTAGGAAAAATGTGTATTTCTAAAAGTAACTATGGAAATTGTCACTTAATGCCTTTGTTTTCTTATTTAAAAATTAGAGGATAATATATATAAGAATATGCAAGAATCACAGGAAACCCACATACCCAACCACCTGGATGAGATTGTTGCTGCTGTCAGCGTGACACCTGGAAAGAAGATCCAAAACAAGCTGCCTCAGACAGCGCTCTTCCAGCCTCCTCGAGAGAAACTGCACCTCTGCGAAGAGAAAGCAAGGTCCTATTCCAGCAGTCACGAGGTAAGGAACCTTTCTTTTTATACATGTGCTCTGGCAATTGAGAAGTAGGCTATTTTAGGTTACGTTCCTACTCTCAGAAGCTTGGTACAAGAGAGTATATAAGAGAGTGCCTTTATCATAGCATGAGTGGGTGTAGTGCCTCAGGGGTCCAAGCCCAGTGCTGGGCACGGTCAGCATTGTGCTTGCTGAGTGAATGCACAAAGGAACAGACAGGCCTGCCCTGACCTCTGACAAATGTGTACTAGACTGACTGGTTGTTGCTTTGACCTACTACAGTCACTTTCCATCAATCAGTGACTATTTACCGAGCTCCTCCTCGTGCCAGGTCTGGGCCCTGGGATACAACACAAAGCAGATGGAGCTCTCAGGGAGCTTACATGTCTTAGGTTCTTAATCTTCTTGTTCTCCGTGTACTTCTTTCCCATCTCTCTTCAAACTTTTATATATTACTCATTCATTCCTTATGCATTTCTCTACCACCTCCTATGTGTCAGGCCCCATTTGTCTATTTATTTCACAAAGATTTCCTGGACACCTAGTAGTGCCAGGTGCCTGTGCAGGAGCTGGGAAAGCTCCAGCCTCAGCCTCAGAGGGACTCAGGGTCAGGCTGGGAGGACAGACAGGGGGACAAAGAATGGTAGCCAGCATAATAAGTTCCATGACAGACACACGCTCCGGGGATATAGATGCAAAACGTAGAGAGTGAGGGGAGCCTGGAGCTGGTGTAGCGACAGCAATTAAGGCCTGCTTCTTGGGTGGGAGTTCCTTGGACGCCACTGATAACAGTGCTTAGGAGTTTGCGGGGTGAGAGAGAGGACAGCGGTGTTCCGGGACGGCTTAGCAGTTGGGCAAGAGCTGAGGGTCTGAGGGCATGAAGCCGATTTGGGGAACTATGGCGAGCTATCTGGGATGTAGGCTTTAGTTACTGCCAACTAAAAATTGACACTTGCCGCCTGCCTCTACAAGGGTTGAATCACGTTGGCACTTGCCATCTAATTCTGCTTGGATTAAATCACGAGCCGCTGTAGCCACTGACTTCCAACCCTCCCTGATAGGAGTTCAGGGTGGAGATCAGGAATGAGGCGCTCTGTGTCCTGAGAAAACTGGCAGAACAGGCCTCCAGATAGTTAGATGTTTTCAGAGGAAGATTTTATGACCCAAATTCTTGTGTCTCCTCACATCTAAAGAAGCACTGAAATCATTAATGGTGACATCTGCTCCTCATGACTCGCAGCAGCCTCTGCCTAAATGTGTGCTTGACTGCATGTCCCCCCCACTTTGCTAAAATCATATATAATACTGAGTTTCCCCTGCCTTTTTGGAGCAGTTCCTCAGAGCTTTCTGGGATGCTGTCTCCTGGGCTATAGTCCTCATTTTGCCCCCAAATAAAACCTAAACTACAACTCTCACGTTGTGTGATTTTATTTCAGTCATTACATAGGGCAGGAATTGAGACTGGTTTATGGACAGGAGCTGGGGCCCAGAGGGGGTTCAACACCCAGGAAAAGTTTAGATTTTCTCCGTAGGGTGCTGGTGATTATCATAGGATTATAAGCAGGAGAGTGCCATGAGCATGTCTGAGTTTCTGGAATCATCACTCAGACGTCACATAGCTGGTAGAGGAGGAAAAGAAGGGAGGGGAACTGGAGGAGGGGGCCCAGTTCAGAAGATATTTGCAATAATCCTGGTGAGAGATTATGAGAGCCTGCATTATGACGGAGTCAGTAGAAATGCTGAGATCTTTTGATAAGAATTTGGATATATAAGTCAGTGAAACCTGGTAACTGAGAGGGCTCGGGGGATGGAGAGGCACAAGTGAACTACCAGGGGGTGTGGAACAGTGATTATTAGGCCACTAGGGCTGACGTGGCAGAATGCCTCAGACTGAGTGGCTTAAACAACAGAAGTTTATTTTCTCACGGTTCTGTAGCCCAGAAGTCTAAGGTCAAGTGGTGCTGGCCTTGAGAGGCCTCTCTCCCTGGCTTGCAGATGCCTGCCCTCTTGCGATGCCCTCACAAGGTGTTTCTCTGTGTGTGCCCACTCCCAGTGTCCCTTCCTCTTCCTATAAGAACATCAGTCTTGTTCAATTAGGGCCCCATTCTGACAGCCTCATTTTAACTTATTCATCTCTTTAAAGACCGTCTCTCCAAACACAGTTTTACTCCGAGGTACTCAGGACTTCAACTTATGAATGTGGGGGTGGGGGACAATTCATCCCATAACAAGTTCAGAGAGTGAGTACCTAAGAAGAGACAGAAAGTGGAAGCGGCTCATTCTTTAAGACCTGGGCCCGAAAAATGGCACTGCATCACTTCCTCCGTATTCTTTTGGCCAAACAGTTACAAAACCCAGATTCAAAGAGAAGGACCCATAGACCCCCATCTCTGGTTGGAAGGAGTGTCAAAGAATTGTGGAGCTGTGTTTTAAAACTACCAGCCTCGCTTTGAGTGTATTGCTGCTCCAAGCTGTCCTGGAGCTGGAACCCACAGTTCGCTTTTCTCTTTGTCTTGGCATTGAATGAAAATGTGTTTCTTAGTCTTTTAATGAAATCTATGTGTAAATGCTGCCCTCACTTGTTATGCTAGTATCCTAGGCTGCTGACGAAGGTGTTTGAACTGAGAACTAGAGAGTGTTGTTTGAAAACTACCACCACTTGCCCTGGACTATGTCGTAGCTGTTTATTGATGGGCAACCTCTTTATTCTATGACATTTTCCACGACATACTATAAATTTCAATGTGCTATCACTGTTACTTGTTTGTTTTTTTTTTTTATGTATATTGTCCATCTCACCCTACCAGATGAATACCCTGCCACCCAAAACAGATCTTTGTTTTGTTCTCTGATACATCACAAGTGCTTAAGACCATGCCTGGCACATAGTAGGCACTCAATAAATATATATTGACTGGGTAAAAGTGCAAGTTGATTTTGTCCTTTGTGACTTGAAGTTTTCCGTTGCCTACCTGTTAAGCCCATTTCCCCTTCCTCCAGTATAAGCAGGCGATCCATGAGCTTGTGCGCTGCGTGGCCCTGACAAGGATCTGCTACGGTGACTCACACTGGAAACTAGCCGAGGCACACGTTAACCTGGCTCAGGGCTACCTCCAGCTGAAGGGTGAGTTCATCTCAGAATGAGGAGCACCGGTCGGGCGGTCTCTGCTCTTTCCCCCTAAATCTGACTCAACTTAACTAGAAGGAGTGAGTTTCCTTGGGTATTGTCCTCTCCACACATTGAAAGCCATTTCCTTTCACAAAGAGTCAATAAGATTTTTTATATAATACATAGAAAAGAGAAGGAAGATTTTTAGCCCTTTCAGAGCCTTGTCTTTATGATCTTAAAAGAAGGATTCTTAGGAGATAATTAGTTAGCTTTGAAGGAAGGCATCGTAGAAGCAGCCCATAGAGTAGGGGCCTAAAAGAGGATCCATTCACATTTGTTTTAATGGAAAGTCTCTTGCCTGTAAAGTGACACCCCCACTCCCAAAAAATAAATCGAAGGCTAAATCAAGCTGACAATAAATAAGAGGTAATTTATCTGCTCATACTATTTAAAAATCCAAGGGTAAAACTTACTGTAGGCTTAGCCAGATCCACGTGTTCAAACAACATGATCAGATTTCCATTCCTCTCTTCTCCCACCTCTTGGCTCTGTTTTTCTCTGTATTGGCTCCATTCTTAGCCAAACATCGCACACATGGTGGCAGCAAGGTTGCCAGCAGCATTAAGTTTGCCTCCTCAGCATTCCCTGGAAAAGAAGAATGTCCCTATATCAAAATCTCAGGACTTGGGGATTCTTATTGGGCTGACTTGGGTTGTGTGCCAAAGACAAGAAATAGTCTGACTAGACCTGCCTTCTGGCTCCAGTGGATGCTGGGGGAGAGGCTGGCCTTGGCTAAATCACATGGATTGGGTGTGCAGTGGCCCTGTGTCCTCAAGAAAACAAACACACACCCAAAACCAAACAAACAATAAAGAACAGAGAAAGGGAGAATGGATGCAGAGAAGGCAAAAACATGGACTGGTAACCCAGGACAAGATGTACAAGAACAGCACATCTCTGTACTCTGTTTCTTCAACTGAATAATGATGATGATGATAGTTCTGACTTCCCAGGATTGGTCCAGTGGAATAAATGCATAGAAGTGGAAAACACCACATGCTAGGTGTGTAATAGCTACCCAATAAATTTAGCCAAATCTGGTTGCAGACTGGTCCTGCCTGTTAGATTGCAGACTGTTAGAGCCAGAGGGGCCTTGGAGGTCATCTAGTTCAAACCCTCACCCCTGCAACCCCCCATTTTCTGGATTCAGAGGAAACAACTAGTTTGAGTTGAAACAGCTTGCCCCAGGTAACACAGTTAATAGATTGCTGATCTGAGACTAAGACCCAGGATTTTGGATGCCAGTACCAGGGTCCTGGCATCTGGGATTTCAAATGATGCTTTGCTTCCACAGTCTACCTTGCTACCTTTCTGCATGACAGTCTTTCTCAATTTAAAGTAAAAGCAACACCTACTATTTATTAAAGCCTTATTGAGTGCCAGGCACCATGCTGTTTTTCCATGAATAATTTCATTCAGTCTTCAGTATAATACTAGGAGGTGCGTAACGTCATTACCCCTATTTACGGTGGAAGAAGCTGAAGCTAACATTTCAGGGTAAGTGGTGGTGCACAGAATTCATTCTGGGCAGCCTGATTTCAGAGCTGGTGTTCGTGAACCTCAACCCATGCTGCCTCCAGTAGATTGTGTTCAGGCTCCTTGAGGAAATGGGCCAGCGTTCATCATGCCTTTTATAATATTGCATACATTGTTGGCACTAACAAATTTCTAGTAGGTCGATTGTATGCTTTAAAAAAATAAGACAGGATTCTGTAAGGGTTCCTAAAAGAATAGCTTACCTTGGATTTTCTCCAGAAGAAAATATATTCTTTCTGTCTTAATAGGCAGAGGAACAGAATGAATTTTGTATTTTGACAGCTTTTTTTTTTTTTAGAGATTTGAGATACAATTCCACATAATGAACAACATAAGACCAGGAGTCTATGGATATGTGTGGAAGAGGGGTGTCATTCTGGGGAAATGAAAAGCCCTGAGACCTGAATAGTGATCCCCAGTTGCACCCTTACCACAAATGAACACACCACTGGAAGAACACCGGAATGCACTGGGAATTAGTTCCTGGTAGTAACTTTTCTTTTAGCTCCATTTGTTTCATATTCATCTATTACCACGTAGAAATAAGAGATTATAGCACACTAGCTCCTTACCTCTTTGGAATTGTGATTGTCAGCTTTTGTAGATATCATCATATTTGTATTATGTTAAAATAACCCTTTAGAGTTATGACTACGGGTGGTTGAGCACAAGATTCAGAATTTTTAGTATTTCATTAAGATTGCTGTCACAAAGCCAGGATTACAATTCATGAATATTTCATTTCCTGCCCAGAATGCTATAGTCCTTGTATTCCATTTGTATTTCATAATTATTTATAACATGTTTTACGTCTGATATTGGTGAGATTTCAAAGCTGTTCAATTCCTGCTCATTCTGTGTATCTTATCCCTAAAAAGACCATTTGGGGATAAAATTTATCTTGAGTACTAGGTGCAAAACTCTTCTTTGTTTCTTACAGTCATGACAGTATCTCATACTGCCCCACTGTATCTCCCTGTGCCACTTAACAATAGACGAAGGAGACCTCAGATCTCCTGGCCATAGATAACTATATTCTTGTCCAGCTGAAATGAAAGAGAAACTGAGGCTCCTTTTTCCTCGTCCACAGGACTGTCACTGCAAGCAAAACAACATGCAGAAAAAGCCAAAGAAATCCTCACCAGCTCCATCGTGCCCCCTTACAATGACAACACAGACGTTTTCAAGTGTTCGGTGGAGCTGTTCCACACCATGGGGAGAGCCTTACTCTCCCTTCAAAAGTATCCTTTTGCCTCTAATCTTTACAAATAGTAATATGATTCATAATACTTATATTTAATTTTCAAGGCCAAATCGAAAGCCGAAAGGTGACTCCCAAGCCAAGGGTGGGGGGAAGTATGACAGCCAAGGCTGTCCAGGAACTGGAGCCCCAGAATGTAGCACCAAGTGTCAAGTTTCCTGAATGCAACTCAGATTTAAGGAAGCATCAGAGAACCTGACAAAAGCAGAGAGGCTCTCAAAGGAGCTGCTGCAATGTGGAAGGATTATAAAGGAAGAATGGATGGAAATTCAATCGCGGATCAAATTGTCATTTGCACAGTAAGTTTCCAGTTTAGGACTTTTTGTGTATGTGATGGCTGGAGGTTCTTTCCTACAAGAATCTGTCTTTGGGCAGGAAGAGCTTCTCCATGATGCTGCGTCCAGGGCTTCTCCATGGCCATTGTCCCAAAGGAAAAGAGGGAGGATCGTGGTCATGTCAGAGCAGCCACAACCGAGACACGTACATCAGTGACACTTCGCTAAATGTGTAGCGGGCTCATGTCCACCCCTGGGCCCTAGAGTTCTGATGACATTCTCTTGGCTTTCTATCCCTTGTCTGCTCTCTCTGCCCCATTCCTCCTGCCTCTGTTCCCTTCCCTTCCTGGCTCTCTTCCTCCTCTGCACCAACCCCTAAATGCTCTAGTCTGTAATATTTCAATACATTTCTCTCATGAGTGTGTCCTCAAAGGAGAAAGATCTTAAAGATACCTGAATCCACCATGTGAAGTTCTTAGTAAGTTCATAACTTAGTTTGTAAATTACTCTTTAATCCATAGATTATTCAGGTGATACATGTTCTAGTTTACACACGTAGGGATTTTTTTCAATGTATTCTGATGTTATTGATTTCTAATTTTGCTGCATTATGGGCTGAAACATATTTATATAGTATCAACTCTTTGGGATTGACTGAAGCTCCCTTTGTGACTTAGTCCATGGTCAGTTTTTTGTGAGTGTTCCAAGTATGCTCCAAAAGGAAATTGTGTTCTTTACTTGTTGTGCTTAAGGTTCTAATAAATCTGTATTAGGGTGACTTTATTATGTTATTCAACTTTATATATATATATACTTTTTTGCCAATTTGATATATTAATTTTTTAAATGAGTGTGCTTAAACTTTAAACTACAATTATTGATCCATCTATAGCCTCCCATTGTTCTGCCAGTCATTGTTTCATACATTCTGGTGAGTCCTGTTGGGTCAAAGGAGAGTTAAACAGTGTATCTTTTTGCTGTCTAATTCTCCTTGTCAGTATATATTGTTCTTTGTCCCCTGCATCTATTTTGCCTGATATTTAAATTGATGCTTTAGCTCTCTTGGTATCAATTTTCCTATAATATGTTTTTATGTCTCTTGAATTTCAATCTTTTTTTTTGGTATTAATTACTGGTATATTTGAGTTTAAATTTCCTCTTATTCTACCAGTTTTATGTTCTTTTCTTTCTCCTTTCTTGCCTTCCTTTAGTCAGATATTTTAATCACTCCATTTTCTCATCTATTAACTGGTAAGTTATGCGTTATTTTATTTTTCTTCTGGTGATTACCATAGAGTTTGTCACTCATATCTCTGACTTATTATGCTCTAGTGTAACTAGTCAGTTAATCACTTCCCAGACGATGAAAGGACCTTTGAGTATGTTGATTCTCTTTATCCCCTTCTGCTTGGTGCTATGTTGTTCTGTATTTAAATCACCATATGTTTCATGCCACAGACAAGCGAAGAGGAGAGGAAGATATTTATAATATATATAGCTGACAAAGGGTTCATGTCTAGAATCTGTAAAGAACCTTTAATGAAAAAAAATGAAAACGAATATATGAATGTATATGCATAAATCGGTCTTTGTGCTGCACACCAGAAATTGACACATTGTAACTGACTGCACATCAGTAAAAAAATTTTTTCTAATAAATAAATAGAATCTGTAAAGAACTCCTATATATCAACAAAACAAATACAAACAACTGAATAGAAAAGTGGGTAAGAGACTTTTCACAAAAAAGGAGACCCACATAGCTAATAAACATATCAAATGGTGTTCCACCCGTCAGTCATCAGGGAAATGAAAATTAAAATCGTGAGATACTACTGAATTTCCACTAATATTGCTAAAAGGTTTTAAAAGACTGATAATATCAAGTTGGCAAGGATATAGTACTCTCGTATGTGGTTGTTTAGAATATATTTGGTATAACTACTTTAGAAAATTGTTTGGCTTAATTACTAAGTTTGAATGTTTGAGTACTCTGTGACCTAGCAGTATGGCTCCCAAATATACACTCAACAGAAATGCATACATATATTCACCAAAAGACACAGCCAAGAGTGTCTAAAGCTACATTATTTCTGATAGCCAAGGAATGGAAACAATCCAACTGTTCAGAGGTAGAGTAGATAAAATTGTGATCTGTTCACACAAACAAAATGATCAGACTACTCCTATGCTTAACATGGTGGATGACTCCTACAAATATAATGTTTGTGAAAGAAGCCAGGCTGAAAAGAATTCATACTGTAGAATCCCATTTATGTAACAGAGGAGGAAGAGAGTAGTGACTGGCAGGGCCTACCAAGTCCAGAATTTCTTCCTGCCCAGAAGTAGGTATTCTATCTTATATTGTAAAACAGAAAATATACAAAGATGAAGTCCAGGATCTAATATTTGTTGCATATGTTGAGACCTGACTAATGTTACTAGTTCTTAATGTTGAGCACTTGCTGCAAAATTGAGTAAATTATCCTCTGCCAAAATCCAGCACCTCCTCTGAGTGCTTTCCAAATTAGCAGTACCAAGCCTTGCCAGCAGATGGCGG
This sequence comes from Camelus ferus, assembly GCF_009834535.1. Classification (NCBI taxonomy): domain Eukaryota; kingdom Metazoa; phylum Chordata; class Mammalia; order Artiodactyla; family Camelidae; genus Camelus; species Camelus ferus. The sequence goes on along the minus strand of NC_045722.1, from coordinate 20,674,806 downwards.
GCCTTGTACACGTATGCGCTGACTATCTAAGAAGCCTTTAAGTTAAATGTTCCAAGCTGTCCTACAAAGTTACTTTTGTGTTTAAGGGAGTTGCTTTAAACTTTACTGCTTCTTTCCATCCTGATTCTTCACTGTCACATAGTCATTGGAACGTTCATGTTTAAACTGCATGGTTTTCATTCGGTCACTTTGTTTCCTCGTTGAAGTGTGACTGTGTTGCCCAAACCAACCTGCTTTAGAAAGCAACAAGGCTCTGGTTTTGTACCTTTCTTCAGTTATGCTCACAACCACAAGGGCTTTTTCTTTTGCCAAGTCTTGGAAGTGGAAGGCCAGAATAATTTCTCAGGCAGCTCTCGCGGGGCTTATGTTTCTCTTAAAAGGGTATCTTTCACTGCATCCTCTTCCTCCTCCTGCCTCGCCTTTTATGGTGCCCATCAGGCCAGGCCAGTTCTTTTCTCCTTCGGCTGCAGGGTGACTCATGCTCTGTGCCTTCCATCCCTGACTGTGGCCTGAAGTTTCATTCCTTCTACCTGCCCTTCTTTGTTCCAGCACTACTTCATTCAGTAATTATTTATTAACTTTGGAGAGTGAGTCCAAATCATGTGTTCCTATGTGCGCAGTTGTTTTTTTTTAATAATGTAGCCAAGAAAGTCACTGTGAATTTTTTCTAGTATTAAGGATTATTTTCTAGCTTGGTTACTAATAGATTACCAGAGCCAGGTGGTGTCTTTTTCCTTATATGCAGGTGTACACCATTGTATACATACACACACACACACACGTGAACACACACATTTTAAAAAATAATCTTTCTATGGGGCATGTGATGTTGGCTTATGGAGACTGCAGCTTTGGAACATGTGACCGGGCCCCTGCTTTCTCTGTAACTGCTTGATTTGTCATCTTTGGAGTCCTCCACAGCTTGTCCAGAGAGCTCTTTGCCTGGCCTTACTTGCTCTGCTGAACTAACTCTAGAGTGCACCTGTGACATGGAAAATCTCCTCGGAGCAGCAACAGGACACCTTTCAGGTATCTCTAAGGAATATGACAATATGGCCTTAGAGTTAGGTAGCCCCGGGTTCACGTCAGCAGCCAGTCTTCCCAGCTGCAGGACCTGGGGCCTGGCCCACACTCTCCTCTCCTGTTAAGGTCGGGACAGTCAGCCCCCAGAGGGCTATTGTGATGATGCAGTGGACCCTACATTAAAGCATCTGGGTACGTGGTAGGCCTATAAAAAAGTGACTGTTAGTACTGTTACTATCTAATTGAGCATTTTCCTTTCTGCCATTTCATGCTGGAAATGGTTTGATTTTTCAAGCATGTAATACCTACATCACAGATTAAGATTCTCTACTTCAAGGCTGTCCCTGGCTTGCAATATTCTTTCCTATCCTTTTTTTTCCTATGACCTGAGAAGGCTGTTTTGTTTTGTCTTGTTTTCTGTCTTTGCTCTTATGAGCCACCTAAGCTAAAAATCAGATATATGTGTATCTGTATGTAGATATGTGTGTATCCCTATCTGCATGTGAATATATGTGTATATGAATACATATACATGTATGTTTTAAACTTGAGTTTGTTTCTTTGTCTTGCTTTCTCTAGATTCATTATACTCACAAGACTTGGAAAGTGATTCTAATGCAAGATTTCTAAAGAGGAAAGAACACGGGGGAGGTTTGTCTCTTAGCCCATATTTCGTGGATGAGGCTAGAGACAGTGGAGAAAGCTGTGGCAAGTGGGACAGTGTCTGTATCCATCTGCCATCCCCACATCAGGGTGGTGGAATTCTACGTAGTTGGTATGCTCCCCCATACAGCATTCCCAGTGGCTTTTACTATGAATTTCTGATACTTCAGTAATAGCCTTTGCTTTTACCCCAGTTCTTCCTAAATTGGTCCAGTCGGTAATCTATAAATCTAACTTTTGCTTGCCCTACTCAGATTTTATTTGTCTAGTTCATGCCATCACCTGGAGGTCCTTGGTGTCTTAGTCGCACCTCTGTGGACGTGTTTCTTTAAAGAATCCCTTTCTCTGCCTTTCTCCTTTGGGCGTAAAGGCTCTGACAGATGCTCCTGTGCTCAAAGCCCAGCTTCTTCCTTTCCTGTTCCCAGGAAAGGCCCCCCTGCTCTCCAGAGGAGATGTCAGCTCCTCCCATGGGGTGCCTGCAGGGCTTTATGCTTATTAAAAGAAGAAGGAGATCATGTGGTTTCTTCCTGACACTCTTCCTCATCTCAGCCTCCTGTGATTGAAGAGCTTCCCTTAACTTATACAAAGTTGGATTTTTTAAATAATTTTTTTTAATGCAGGGAAGCAGAAAACCACATGGCACAGATAACTTCCATATACTTTGCTTTCTATTGCTTGAATCCTCTAAAGCTTTACTATTTTTGTTTTATTTTTATTGAAATATAGTTGATTTACAACATTATATTAGTTTCAAGTGTACAATGTAGTGATTCAATATTTTTGTAGATTGTACTCCATTTAAAGTTATTGCAAAATAATGGCTATCTTTCCCTGTGCTGTACAATATGTCTTTGTTGCTTATTTATTTTATACACATGTAGCTCTTAATCCCATACCCCTATCTTTCTCCTCCCCACTTCCCTCTCTCCACTGGTAATCACTAGTCTGATCTCTGTATCTGTGACTCTTTTCTGTTTTATTATAGTCATTCGATTATTTTATTTTTTTAGATTCCACATGTAAGTGATAACACAGAGCATTCGTCTTGCTCTGTCTGACTTATTTCACTAAGTGCAATAATCTCTAGGTACATCCACGTTCTTACAAATGGCAGAATTTCATTCTTTTTATGGCTGAGTAATATCCCATCATATACGTACACCACATCTTCTTTATCCGTTTATCTGTTCATGGGCCCTTAGGTTGTTTCCATGTCTTGGCTGTTGTAAATAGTGCTGCTAAGAACGTTGGGGTGCATGTGTCATTCTGAATTAGTGTTTTCATTTTCTTCATAGAGATTTACTATTTTAGAACACTGCGTTTTTGTCTTTCCCTTTTTTAGCGCTCTATCCTTATAATACACATTTCCCTTGAACAGCTGTCCATAATAATAGTGATTTTAAACAACCGCACTAGCTAGCAATCCTTGACCCCTTCTGTGTCAGGCTCTTGCTACGTGTTTTTCAGACCTCATCTCACCATTTAATCTGCAGTCCTCCCTGTGAGGTGGGGAGGACTTTGTATTCCCGTTTTCAAACAAAGCAACTGAGGCTGAGAGAAGTGAGGTCGTTTCCCAGGGTCGCACAGCTGGGAAGTGACAGAGCAGAGCCAGGTCTGTCACCCTCTGGTGCCCACGCTCCTCAGCGTGGCACGGATCGCACTGGCTAGGGCGGAATCGAGCGCTCACTCTGCAGAGCGCAGCCTTTACCTGTCTGTGCTGCGTGGTGGAGACACGCCCAGATGTAAACCTTTTCTCACTTTGACTCTAGACAATCCTACTTGTCACCTTTCAGGTTTTGATGTCTCACCAGCAACATTCCCACAAAGCCTCTGCTTTTTTTTACTGGTTCTCAATATTCATGCCAAATTCTAGAGCTTTCAAAAGGAAGCCCTCTACTGCCTTAGTGATGCCGGGGGAGACTGCATTTGTTTGTTGCAGGTTAGAATGAGTCTCCATCCCTGCGGGATCTTCTGAAGCTCATCTGAAATGAGATAGTTTCTTGTCTTGTGCTCTGTAGAATTACTGTGGATGTATTTTCATTCAATAAAATATGCTGTGGTTTAAGCTGTGGACCTGCCAAATCAACGTACTGCCACATTGTGTTGTTCAGAATTCTCTTATCTTTTCATCTGTCTAGTGTGTTTCCTAGAGCTACGCGAACACATTATGGGCACACTAGATAATCAATCCTCAGAGCGTCCCCGGCAGGTGGGTGGGAGGGGAACAGAGAAAACGCTGCTCTCCCACATATTACTTACGAGCAAATGGAGACAGACAAGATTGCCTGAAATTGAGTGATGCTCGAAATGAGTTGGAAATGGAGGTAAGGCTGTAATTGAGTTATTTCCTGATGTAGTTCTCCCTCGGTTCCCTTTTTATTAAATATATTGTGAAGCTAAAGTAATCGTATTTTCTGTTTTGGCTCTTCTTTTATGTGAACCGTGTACCCTCATTGAGCTCTGGGAGTCTCGCTGTAGATTGTGTTAGCTTCACCGTCTCCATTTCTGGCTGGTTAGTGCCAGGACCCTGGAATAGCACGCAACAGCAGCTTCAAAGGATGAGGGGGGAAGCTCCCCATTCTCTGCCCACACTAAACAATAGGGTGGTGTGTTTGTTCATCTCTTTAACCAACTATCTCACATGAAACTGTAGATACTGTTATGCAGACACACTACCAGGCTTCAAAACAGAGCATTTCAGACCAATGGAAGCCTGTTAATGCATTCTTCCCAATCCTGTTTTCTTCTCCGCATGTTACAAGCAATTGTTGTCTTGAGTTTAACGGTTTTCATTCCTCTGAATGTATACATATGTAGCCGTTTAAAAATACACAGTATTATTTTTCATTTTTTAATCCCATATGTATGTTTCCTTAGCTTGCTTTTTCCCCCATTGCCTTTCTATTTTTGAGATGTATCCACGTCAGCTGATACATGTAGCTCTAGTCTCTGCATTTTAAACCTCCAAATTATGTTTAATCTGCCTGACTTTAATTTTATTTAATTATATTCTCATGAGGGTGAACTTGTAAATCGCTTCCAATTTTTCACTATTATAAACACTGCATGATCATTTTGGTACTGTCTCTTCAGGCACATGTGCAAGATTATCTCTGAGGCATATGCCCAGGAGCAGAATTGCTTGATTGACAAGTATCCACATCGTCAGCTTTACTGGGCTGGCCAAATGCTTTCCACCAGTTTATACTCTCACCAGCAGGATATGTAAATTCCCATTACTCCACTCCCTTGTCAATACCCAATGTTGTCAAATTTTTTATCTTTGCCAATCGTATAGTTTCTATAATTGCATTTCCTTGATACTGAAGTTTGACATCTTTTCATCCATCTGCTGGACATTCGGAAATCCTGTTCTGTGAAATGTCTATTCATATCTTTTACTTATTTTTTAACTGGGCTGTTTGTATTTCTCTTACTAACTTATAGACATTTTTGGTATTTCTGGCAACAGGTTATGTCTGGTTACATATATCATATGTATCCCCAATGTGTAGTTTGCCTTTTCACTTTCTTTATGATGAATTTTGATGCACAGGAGTTTTTATTTCTAATGTGACCCAAATTAACCTGCCTCTTTCATTCTGATTTGTACTTTTTATATCTTATTTAAGAAGTTCCTCCCTATCCCAACAGTTATTTTTCCTTACATTTTCTCTCAAACATATCAAAGTTTTGCTTTTTAAATTTAGGTCTCTGAGTCACTTGCAAATTTTGTGTACAGAGTGTAAGAGATCTAATTTTTTTTTCCTTTGGATAACTTAAATGAAGAAGTAAATAGTTTCAGCCACAGGGGAAAGACTCAGTCTGAAGAATTCAGTAGGGTTTGAAAGGTGAGGCCAATAATAGGCTGACAAAAATTTTTTAAATTTAGAGAGTTCAGAACGGTACCAGGTCACCATCATGTATGGATGCTTTCCGTGTGACTGCCTCCCTTCGGGGCTGGGCTTCCTGCCGACAGCTTGTTGGGTATCACTGGTTTCATGAGGTCTATGCCCTCAAGCAGCCATTTTTGTAGCAAGGGCAAAACTATGGTCCGTGAAAGCCACGTGTTTGTTCCTGCTAAACTTGTCTGCTTCCAGGGCTCCGTCTTAGCAGATACTCCAATTAAATTTCCAGGCAGGGAAGTAATGGACAGCTACCAAGTGTGATTTAAAAAAGAAAAATCGGTGCTTCTATATCTGAATAGCTGTCCTGGGTGAATACAGCCAGTGTTCCTCTGGTAGGGTGCTGATGGATGGAAAATCTCTGAGCCCAGAGTCAGCGAGCAGGAGTTGTGCCCTAGTTTTTTAGGGCTGCCCTAACAAAGTACTACCAATTGGGCAGCTTAAACAACAGAGTTATTCTCTCACAGTTCTGGAGGCTGGATGTCTGAGGTGAATGTGCAGGCGGTGTTGGTCCCTTCTGGGGGCAATGAGGGGACAATGTCCCACAGCCTCTCTCCTAGCTTCCGGTGGTGTACTGGCAACCTTGGGTGTTCCTTGTCCTATAGCTGCATCACCCCAACCTCTGCCTTGATGTTCATGTGACATTCTCCCCATGTGTGTCTCTGTGTCCAAATTTCTCCTAAGGATACCAGTCATATTGTCCAGTATGACATTTTCTTAATATTACTAATTACATCTGTAATGCTATTTCCAAATAAAGTCACTTGTTGAGGTACTGAGTGGGAGAACTTATGAATTTGGGATGGGGGGTGGACACAATTCAACCTCTAAAAGATTCTAACAAGGTTTCTTTTATTCCACCTTTTATAAAATTTCAATAATTTCTCCAACCCTTAGAGCAGTAGTCTGTAATTTCTTTGCTACCAAATCAATGTGAAAATATGTTCCTCTCTTAAAGAATTTCTTTCCCTAAAATTTATTCTGCAATCTATGAAAATTAAGGTATAAACCATAGCTTCAAAGTCTTAAGGCCGATGGATCTGCAGGTCGTCCCTTCCTTCCTCCCTCCTCACCTCCCCCATCTCCCTCCTTCCATAAGACACCAAGCTCCCACTATGTGTCGGACACTGCACGGCGCTGGAGATGCCACAGTGAATGCAGTAGCCTTGGACCCTGCCTTCCCTGAGCCCCATACTGGAGGGATTGGTGCCAAGTCCCCAGACAGTTATAGTCAATATGAGAGATGCTTCCTGAGCAGGGAGGTTCACAGTTCTGTGGGAGCATAGTCAGGTGTTCATCCCAGCCTGGGATGTCAGGGAACAGAGCCAGCATTAGGATGAAGACACCAGGTGCCCAGGCCACCCCATTTAAGGAGGTGCTTCCTCTTGGGTGCCAACCCTGCACTTGCCTGAGAGTGAGTGCCTCCTTAAATGGTGTGTCCTGGATGTCTCACTGGTCCCACTCTAGTCCCAGCCCTCTTAGGGAAGGCTCCATAAAGGAGGAGCTGGCTAAGTTAAAACTAGAAGAGGAATGCTAGAACGATAAATGGCAGTTTGCCAGGCAGAGATGGAAGAGAGAAAGAACATTCCTGATCGAAGGACCAGAGGAAAGGTAGACGTGACACAATTGGGCTGAAGGGGAATTGGTATCAGAGGAGCCAAATGGGAAGGTTTCCATCTGAAATCATCAAGTCCAGGGAAACTAGGGTCCCAGCAGGGCCACTGCCACCTCTCACCTTGCACACAGCTGGGTGAGTGGACGGATCCTTTGTGAGAATTAGAAAGATGGCTCCCTTCCTCCAGGTGGACACAGCCTTGTATCCAGTCAGAGTTCGATCAGCAGAGCATGGGCTGGACTGAAACTTCCACTTGCCCCTTGGGCAGGTGTCCACCAGGATTTAGGCACCGAGGAAGGAGCAGACGTCTGGTACAGAGTCAGGTCCTGCAGGCAAGAGTTTGAGGTGTTTAGTGTTGGACCAGGACTCCGAAACCATCCCCCAGATGGCCTCGTGTGTGTCACTCAGCTCTGGGCTGGAGGGTTGGCCCTTCTGTTCCAGCCCCTCTTTGTCACACTGTTAATTCTGTCAGTCTGGGTAAAATTGGGAACTGCACTGAATTTACCTTTCTTCTGTAACTCACTAGTCCTCGGGCTAATTTCCTTAACCACAGTGTATTGACTTGAATTAATCAGCTGAAGGGAAAAGACTGGGTTTATTGCCCATTTCTAGGTGCTTCCACATCTGTGTTCTCCAGGGGTCATGATACGAGATATATCAACATTTAAATTTATAGTGTAGATGATTTGCCTGAATATTCCATTGAAAGTATCTTTGGATGGCTTTTCGCGCTATGAATTTCCTGCTTTCTCATTCAGATTACACTTTTCATAGACCTAGGCATTCCCTGGGAGAGTTGCAGGCCTCAGAGCTCATCAGGAGACATCCCCACAGCTCTGGGAGGTGAGAGACCAGTGGCTCAGTGTCCCAGCCTGATTTATGACACCCTGTTGGGAATGCCCACTGTGTTGAGTGTCAGATGCAGGAGGACCCACAACGTTTTCTGCTCTCCTAAGCTCCTTCCCTAAAACAGATGAGTGGGATCATCCAATGATGCAGGACCAATTTAGAGCCAAAGCACACGTCTTTTTCTGACCTGCTTTAAATGAGTAAGTTAGGAAGTATAATTGGCTCGCAGATGATATTGACATTAAAAATATTTTGATTTTTGTTTAATAATTATTATTGCAGTTATGTGTTTAAACAAAAACGATTAAGTTAATGGCTATTACTTAGTCTCATCTATATTTACTTTTGCTTCTAAATGTTTACAGAGTTAAATATATATATATAAAAGTCTGTAAATATGTATATATTTGTATATATATATAAATAACAGATTTATTTAGGTATATAATTCACATACCATACGGTTCACCCATTAAATTATACAGTTTGATGGGTTTTAGTATGCAACTATCACCACAATAGATTTTACACCATTTTCATTCCATTAACAATCTCTCCCCACTCTCAAGTTCTCCCAGCCCCTAACAACTACTAGTCTACTTTCTGTCTGTGTGGATTTGCCTGTTAGAGACACTTCGTGTAAATGGAACCATAGAATGTGTGGTCTTTTGTGGCTGGCCTCTTTCACTTAACATACCTTTTTCAAGATTCATCCATGTTGCAACATTTATCAATCCTTCCTTCTTTTTTATGACTGAATAGCATTGTATTGTGCGGGTATACCACATTTTATTCGTTCACTTTTCGGTTGGTGGACATTTGGATTCTTTCCACTTTTTGGCTCTTATGAATAGTGCTGTTATGAACATGCACAAGGCTTTATGTGGATGTACGTTGTCATTTCTTTCAGGTATACACCTAAGAGTGGAATTGCTAGGTCACTTAGTAATTCTATGTTTAAAATTCTGAGAAACTGACACTGTTTTCCAAAGTAGCTGCACCATTTTACATTCCCACCAGCAGTGTATAAGGGTTCCAGTTTCTCCACATCCTTGCCAACCCTTTCATTATCTTTTTAAAAATCATTATTGTTTTAGCCACCATCCTAGTGGCTGTGAAGTAGTATCTCACTGCAGTTTTGATTTGCGTTTCCTCGATGACTAAGCTGATGAATGTCTCTACGTCCTTATCAACCACTTGTGCGTCCTCTTCAGAGAAATGACTGATCAGATCCTTTGCTCATTTTTAAATTGTGTTATTTATCTTTTTATTATTGTTGTAGTTCTTTATGTATTCTGGATACAAGTCCCTCATCAGAAATGGTTTGTCAAAATTTTCCACAAACCATTTTTTATGCATCCTAAATAATATTTTTGAAGACGAGTGGTCAATCAAACCTTATATGACACCACTCAGTCACTAAAAGTGATATTATAGCATTCACTGCCACATTTGAACATATGATTAACTGGAAGTAGCAGGTTCTAAAACATTATTTTAAAAAAAAAACAACATTATGATCATTTTAAAACCTGCACAGAAAATCATCTGGAAGGGTACATATCAAGGTGTATAGCAGTCATCTTTGGATATTGTAATTATATATTTTAACTTTTTTATATCTATCTTTTCTTACTTTTAATGATGAATATGTATTGATCTTATAATAAATTATTCTCAGTTCTTTAAAAAGCCCAGTAGTATAAGAAAATGCCTACCTCAACTGCACATGAGTTTGACTGATTCTGCCTATTATTTGGATTTGCCAAAATCTTATGTGGGTGGGTGGGAAGAAGCTGAAACCACAGCTGAGCCCATTTCAACATGAGAACAGCCTGAAACGGTGCTGCTCAGTTCCAGAGGGACTACAGGCTGGGAGGGGAAGGAGTAAAAGTTATGACTGTATAGGCGTTTAACATCAATCTGTGTGGCTCACTTCAGTTTGCAAAGCACTTTCAGACATCTTAATTGGTTCTCACAGCAACCCTATTGGACACCAGTTTTCAGATGAGGAAACCAAGGTTCAGAGACATTTTGTTCTTGCCCAAGGTTGTGTGGCCTAATAAGTAAGGATGCTCAAGCCACAGTTTGGGTTTTCTACTTCTGTTGTAGTTCTTGTAACTGAGTGCCTTGCCTCTCATACTGTCGTCTTTCCTATAAAATTTTCTCTGAGAGTCAGGTATTTGAAGGATGACTTTTTGACACCTAAAAAGATGCTGTGGTCTTAGCTTGGAGAGAGATGCTGTGCTTCTGGCTAAGATGGTTGGTAGATGGTTACAGGTTAGCCCTCGTATCCATCATCACAACCCACCCCCCACCCCCAAATTCTTTCCTTTAGTGTCCTGTCTCAGGAAAGGAAGCACTGTTGATAGATGAATTCACTTATGCCTGTTGTTGTTTACTTTTCTATTTTTTCTCATTTATGAACTTGATTACTAAGCTTTGAATATTGCTTTCTTTTAAAGTTATTGCCCAAATGAAATCATCTTGGCATTTGTATTGGCTTTATTACTCTTCTATGACTTTTTCAAGCAGCCTGGGAAACAAAGGACCTTTTCTTTAGCTTCCTTGGCACACTCTTCATCATTATGAACATGAGAAAGGAAGAAGATGAATTCTTTTTTCCTTTGCTCAAATGTCTATGGTACTATCTGTGTTCTCTAGGCTAAATTAGGTAGAAAAAAATCTGAAGTCATTTTGAAAGTATGTGACTGCCTCTAGATCCTAGACAAGACGTTGGTTTACAAACTTTTTCTGTAAACATCCAGACAGTAAATATTTCAGGCTCTGTAGGATCTGTTGCAGGTCTGCCATTGTAGTGCAAAAGCAGCCAGAGACAATGTGTAAACAAGTGGCCCTGCCTGGGTCAATAAAACTTTATTTACAAAAACAGACAGTGAGTAGATTTGGCCCACAGGCCATAGGCCTTTGTTCAATTATGTAATCTTTGTCTACCAGGAATCTAATTCTTTGTCAAAGTGATTTGCTACTAACCAGACGTTTCAAACCTTCTTTCTATCACTAAAGATGCTAGTGGGTTTTCTCTTCAAAAAAAACATATTATCATACAAAGCTGACCATTGCCCACTGCATTCTAAGTTCATTAAGAGTTAGAAGGCAAGTTTGGTATTACTAGGTCACCTAATAATTCTCTTCCTTTCTAAGATTAGAGTTGCTGTAAGTTACAGCCTGGATCCTGCTTGATCCAGGAACATATCCCTGACCTCTTCTTGTGTTTTTAAACCTCTTTACAATTATAGAAGATGTCCCAGTTCATAACCTATTCATCTAAGTGAGCATTTTATTTCATTATGACCATCTGAACCACAGTTCTGAAAAGTATGTCTACTTCTATCAGTCAATTCCTTTGAAATTTATTAGAGAGCAAAGATGGTTGTGAAAAATATCCAATGATTATGTTGACCTAAAACAAATAGGCTGCCAGTTATTTCTCCAGACGAGTAAATAAATAGGTTCATTTCAGGTCAGCAGAAAATTTCAGCTTGGGGTCTGCAACCAAGGTGAGCCACGTGCAAGTGCCCACACAGCAAGGGAAAGAGAATGCTTTTATAGAGGGGAAAAGGATTTGGGAGAGCAATAGTACACAGAGTCCCTGGCTTTTCATTGGCTGAGTTACAGGAAAGAAGAGGAGTCTTTCTTCTTCCTGTTGGGCTCTGTTGTCATCGCAGGGCAGGAGAGTGCCCCCTTCTGGTCTTCCGACTCTACCTAATTGAAGTGTCTGCTTATTCGTTTTTTACAATTGAGTTGAAAACAAGACCTATTTTTGTGGTGTCCCAGTTATTGGGTAATTTGTGTCTCAGCTTTTGGGTAATTTGGGGATTGTAAGGGCTTTTTGTAGTAAAGATTCTGAGGTGGAGGGCAACTTAGGAAGGGTTGATATCTTCCATCATGAATTTTGTACATAAAAATTTTCCATGCAAAAAAAGTTTCTAATAGTCTTCACAAGTATTTTGGAGAAAATTGTTTTTACATGTCTGCTTTGTGTTTGCTGAATAATATATAGAGATACTTTTTCTATATGAGAGAGTCTTATTCCAAGAAGATACAAGAATATTTTCCCATGGCCACCTTCACTTATAATTTTTAAATTAACATTTTTCTAAGGTAAAAGTAGTATATTTTTATAGAAGAAAGTTTGGGCAATTTATAAAGCATGAACAAGAAGAGTAAAATCATTCAGAACCAACTCCTTAACTATTGCTGTTGTTAACTATTGCTAACATTTTAGTGACATTTAGATATCTCAGTATGCATATGTGTACATATAGATTAGGTTATAAAATTTTCATATACATAAGATTATACAAAGTATTTTTGTAGTCTGCCTTTTTTTGCTGAAGAAAATATAGTGGATATGCTTCTATGTTGATAAATACAAATCAACATTCACCTTAATGGCTACACGGCCTTCCACAAGTGTAGACATACTTACTGTAACCGGCTTGGATGATCACATATTGGTGCTTTATATTCTCCACTAATACAAAGCATGCTAAGGTAAACATTCTTATATATATATTTTATCTTATTTCCTTGCCAGAGTATTTCTTCAAGATAAACTACTAAAATTACAATTAGCAAAAATATGTGTGTACATATATACATATAATTTTGATATAGAAAAGTTTGTGCCCAAATTATACTTTTCCCAACAGTTAAGGAGAGTGCGTCACACCCTCACCAAACTGGGAAATTTCTATAATTTCTCAACAGATCAGTTATCAGCATCTTGGCCTCTTTTCTTATTACTGTTGTTTCAGTATTTTATATTTTTTGAACCAACACCTATGCAGCACTTACTATGAATCAGAGACGGTTCTAGGTGCTTTTTATGAATATTAACGAATTTAAATCTTTATAATAACCCAGTGAACTAGGCACTGTTATTACTTTTAACTTACAAGTGGAAAAGCTGTCAAGCGACTTGAAGATCATACATCTAGTAAGTGGTGGAGCCAGGATTTGAACCTTCTTGATTATCCCAAAATCTATCCTCTTGACCACTGTGCCCTGCTGCTCCTTGGAGGAAAGAAAGGCTTAGCTGACTAGGAAACGAAACTGCACAACTGGCCTAACTACCAGACCATCTATATTTTGAGTATTTTCTATTTTAATTATTTTTAAAATAATCCCCTTGGTTTTTTTAGGGTATATCAAGGTCAGAAGAAATCCAAAGAAGCTCTGCCCCACTACCAAGAAGCTTTAGAATATACTGAGATCAGTAAAGGCAAAAAAAGTCTTGAGTGTGTACCAGTATTGAGGGAACTGGCAGGCGTAGAACAAGCCCTGGGATTTCACGAAGCAGCCATCAACCACTTTGTACAGGTAAGCTGGCAACGTACTGGCCACCAAAGCTGTTGTGAGCCACTGCTTTTCACAGATACAAGTGGAATAGCAGCTCTGAGAATACCTGGCTTTGTTATTTGCTTTAGGTAAGTGGGACCCTTGGCCTGGAGTAGAAGGTCAGCAGATATCTCCATATAGCTGGCCAAGGTGGGTGAGTGCGGGATACTGGTCCCTGTTACTGGTGCATGTTCCACAGACAGCTAAGATTCCCTGAGGGTAGCTTTTCTCATAGGAGGTTCATAATTTAAGTCTTGTTTCCCAGACAATATTTCTTTATTCTTTAATGTTTATCTGTTTAGAGTTTATGTTATCAAATTGATTAGGGTTCTTTTCTATCACACTCGACAATCTTTTTTTTAAAACTAGTTTTTGGTTTTGTTTTATTGTTTTTTTAAAACTGGAGTATAGTTGACTTACAACATTCTGTTAGTTTTAAGTGTACAGCAAAGTGTTTCAATTATACATATACATATATATAAATATTCTTTTTCAGATTCTTTTCCATTATAGGTTATTACAAGATATTGAAAATAGTTCCCTGTTCTATACAGTTAGGTCCTTGTTGTTTATCTATTTTATATATAATAGTGTGTATATGTTAATCCCAAACTCCTCTGATTTATCCCTCCCCCCTCTTTCCCTCTGCTAACTATAGGTTTGTTTTCTATGTCTGTGAGTCTATTTCTGTTTGCAAATAAGTTCATTTGTATCATTTTTTAAGATCCCACATATAAATGATATCATATGATATATGTCTTTCTCTGTCTGACTTACTTCACTTCATATGATGACCTCTAAGCACATCCATGTTGCTGCAAATGCCATTATTTCATTCTTCTTTATAGTTGAGTAATATTCCATTGGGTATATATACCATATCTTATTTATCCATTCATCTTTTGATGGACATTTAGGTTGCTTCCATGTCTTGGCTATTGTAAATTGGCTGCTATGAACATTGGGGTTCATGTATCTTTTCAACTTATAGTTGTATGGATATATACCAGAAGTGGGATTGTTGGATCATAGGGTAACTCTATTTTTAGTTTTTTTAAAGAACCTCCCTACTGTTCTCCATAGTGGCTGCACCAATTTACACTCCCACAAACAGTGTAGAAGGGTTCCCTTTTCTCCATACCCTCTCCAGCATTTGTTATTTGTAGACTTTTTAATGATGGCCATTCTGACTGGTGTGAGGTGATACCTCATTGTAGTTTTGATTTGCATTTCTCTAATAACTAGCAATGCTGAGCATCTTTCAACGTGCCAGTTGGCTATCTGTGTCTTCTTTGGAGAAATGAAATTTTAGGTCTTCTTCCCATTTTTAAATTGTTTGTTTGTTTGTTTAAATTGAGCTATATGAACTGTTTATATATTTTGGAAATTAATCCCTTGTTGGTCTTTTCATTTGCAAATATTTTCTCCCATCCTGTAGGTTGTCTTTTCATTTTGTTTATGGTTTCCTTTTCTGTGCAAAAGCTTTAAAAGTCTAATCAGGTCCCATTTGCTTATTTTTGCTTTTATTTCCTTTACTCTAGGAGATGGAGCCAAAAAATATTGCTGTGATTCATGTCAAAGAGTGTTCTGCCTATGTTTTCCTCTAGGAATTTTATAATATCTGGTCTTATATTTAGGTCTTTAATCCATTTTAAGTTTATTTTTGTATATGGTTAGAGAATGTTCTAATTTCATTCTTTTACATGTAACTGTCTAGTTTTTCTAGCACCACTTATTGCAGCAACTATCTTTTCTCCATTATATAGCTTTACTGTCTTTGTTGTAGATTAATTGACCTTAAGTGCATGGGTTTATTTCTGGGCTTTCAATCCTGTCCCAATGATCTGTGTGTCTCTTTTTGTGCCAGTACCATACTGTTTTGATTACTGTAGCTTTGTGGTATAATCTGAAGTCAGGGAGCATGATTGCTCCAGCTTCGTTATTCTTTCTCCAGATTGTTTTGGCTATTCAGGGTCTTTTGCGTTTCCACACAGATTAAAAGGTTTTTTTGTTCCTGTTCTGTGAAAAATGCCATTGGTAACTTGATAAGAATTGCATTGAATCTGTATATTGCCTCGGATAGTATGGCCATTTTAATGATACTAATTTGTCCAGTTCAGGAACATAATATATCTTTCCGTCTATTTATGTCATCTTCAATTTCTTTCATCAGTGTCTTGTAGTTTTTGGAGTACAGGTCTTTTGCCTCCCTAGGTAGATTTGTTCCTAGGAACTTTATTCTCTCTGATGCGATGGTAAATGGGATTGTTTCCTTAATTTCTCTTTATGATATTTCTTTGTTAGTGAATAGAAATGTAAGATTTCTGTATATTAATATTGTATCTTACAACTTTACCAATTCATCGATGAGCTCTAGTAGTTTTCTGGTGGCGTCCTTAGGATTTTCTATGTATAGTATCATATCATCTGCAAACAGTGACACTTTTAGTTCTTCGTTTCCAATTTGGATTCCTTTTATTTCTTTTTCTTCTCTGATTGCTGTGGCTAGGACTTCTGAAACTATGTTGAATAAAAGTGGCATTTTTGTCTCCTTCCTGATCTTGGAGGAGATGCTTTCAGCTTTTCACCATTGCACACTCTACCGTCTTTACCTGAAGTCACCTAGAGTTGGCATCCATTAGCTGCTGTTCTACTTTATCATTAAAAGATTCCTCTGTGAATGTGTCAGTCAGTGTTCTCCAGAGAAGCAGAAACAATAGGATATATACATACGTAGAAAGAGATCAACTGGCTCACACAATTGTGGGGCCTGACAAATCCAAAATCCATTGGGTAAGCAGGCCAGCTAAAAACAGGTAAGATCTCTATTTTCCAGTCTTGAAACAGAACTCCTTCTCCAGAAACCTCAGGCATTTGCTCTTTTGACCTTCAGCTGATTAATGAATTTGGTTTCAAGTGTTCAGTCTTTTATTATACTTACATTTTATGTCTAGGGAGGATTTCTCTATATCCAGGTTATGGAGGAATTCACTCATTTTTGTAATACTCCCGAAGTTTGATAAGTGACTTTTATTGTTATGTACTTGACGTTAATAAAGATTAGACAGTGTTTAAATAAATATTCAACTAAGATTATTAAAGAGAAAGCTTTGTAACATCAAAATAGCATTGGATTTGAAATCAGAAGACCTGAGTTAGAGTCCAGACTGGTCTGATTACCAGTTGTTTGATTATACAGGTCATTTAACTTCTCAAAAAAAAAAAAGAAGGAAGGAAGGAAGGAAGGAAGGAAGGAAGGAAGGGGAAGGAAGGAAAGAAAGAAAGAAAGAAAGAAAGAAAGAAAGAAAGAAAGAAAGAAGAAAGAAAGAAAGAAAGGAAGGAAGGAAGGAAGGAAGGAAGGAAGGAAGGAAGGAAGGAAGGAAGAAAGGAAGGAAGAAAGGAAGGAAGAAAGGGAGAAAGAAAGGGAGAAAGAAAGAGAGAAAGAAAGGAAAAGAAACACAACTACAAAAGCCCTTATCCACTTCACAGAACTTCTCAAAGATTCAAAATGGAAAATGCTTTGTTGAACTATTTGGCATGTTGCCAGTATAAGCTACTTTTATTTATTAACAGTAGTTGAATAAATAAAACAGTTAAACATTTATCAAGGCTCCCCTTTTCTTTAGCAACTTTACCTAAAATACAGAAAGGTACCTTGTGGCCACAGCTCTCCAAGGGAGACCATGTCTAAAAGCCATTTATTAATTACACACAAAGAAAAGGGATTTTGTTATTTCCCCTTTTGTGTTTTCACTCTTCATTCCTTTGGAGTGAGAGAAACACCCAGGGAGAAAGACCCTTTATTTTCTGTAGAATGTAGAGAAGTTCCAACGTGCTTTAGGAACAAACCCATTAAAATGGAGAAAAATAGAGCAAGCCTCACGGAGCCACCACCCAGGGAAGGCAGCAGTCCCAGGGACGGCCCCGTGGCTCCTCTGCAGCGGGGTTCTGGGGGAAAACCACGAAAACGTGGTTGTTTCTGAAATTCCTCGTGGCAGATTTTGGCAGTAGAACCCTATTTTCCTTTCCAGAAGAAAAATCACAGGATTTCATTTATGTGAGCAAGAGAGTGTTTGGTGGGTGTGTGTTTTCCAGATGTATAAATTAACATGGCCCAGCAAGACTGGGACATTGTTCTATATGCCAGAATTGACACATTGTAACTGACTGTACTTCAGTCATAATTAATTAATTAATTACAGACCTTTCAGTTCCAAAAAAAAATTAACACGGCCCTGGCTTGAATTGCTTTTTCACATCGCCTGACCCTTGAACTGCATCTGTCTCTTCAGTTTGCAAGGCAGCTCTGCCGCTCATAGTCCCCATGTTTAGAGAAGTTGGGTTTTCAAAGTAGAATGAAAAAATTTATCGGTTACTCTACCAAAGACTTTGAGATCAGAAAATCTGGGTCCGGGGTCCTGCTCTGGGCCCGTTATTGGCCTCAGTCTGGCCTGGGTGATGTCTGGTAGGAACTCACACGTGGCTCCTGGCAGGTGCAGACTTCTCAGCAAATGGCAGGGCTTCTTACAGGCTCTTGTTACTTGCTTCGTATTTGCTATGAAGTGCAATTCATTTATTATAAACAGTCAGACGAGGGCTATTTTTCATTTTAAAAACCTCTGACAACACTAGCCTATTTTGTTTAAAATCAGAAAAGATGTGCAGAATTTAATTATAATTTTATACATTATAAATCTTTTCTAAGAATGACATAAATCCAGGTACCATACTGCTTCTTTTTAAATAAGAACTGTTTTTTATAAAAACGATAATGCTTTTTATTTTTTAAAAAAATCCGGCCATACAGAAAAATACAGAGGAATGGGCTACAAGTTATCCCACCCACTCCCCAAAAAAGTACCCAGTGTTGATACTTGCTGAGTGTTTTTTCCTCTGTATATACATAGATAGGTGAGTGTAGCTTGAGAAACAGAGGGACAAGGGGAAAAAAGAGAAGGAAAGATTGATAAACTTAACAGCATAAAGATGAAAAACCTCTCTGTGACAACATATCATAAAGTCAAGAAATAAGGAAGGGACAGTATAGAAAGAGTTCTTATAAAATCTAGATGAAAAAGACAACTGAACAGACATGTAGACAAAAGACAGGAACAAAGCAGTTACAAAAGAGGGAATACCAATGGCCAATAACCATCCAAAAATAATCCCCAGCCTCACCTATTATTTTTAAGATGCAGTTTAACCAAGAAGATGCCAAAAAAGTTCGGTGACAGTCCCCGTTGGCAAGGGTGCAGGGAGGCAGGCACCCTCGTGCACTGCCAGTTGGAGTGGGAATTGGCACCACGTTTGGGGAAAGCAACTGGCCTTCCCTCTTTTTATAACATACGACCCTTTGACCCAGAAATTTCACTTCTAGACACTTACCTAACAGATTGATGTGCACCAGTGTGCAAAGAAACAATGTTGTTGGCAATAGAAAAAATTTAGAAATATCCTTAGAAATCTGTTAGTAGGGGACTATGGTATAGATCTATGATCATAAAGCTGTGATCTATCCATGTGATAGAGTGTTGTAGAGCCACTAAAGAGAATGAGATGGATTTATAAGTTCTGACATGAAGGGTGTCCAAAGTGTAATAAAAAGCCAGCAAGTTCTTTCAGTCAGTGACTAATTAAATGTGATGATGGAGGGTTCAGATGCCAAAGGTCCTCAAGCTGCATCCTAACAAGTGAGGTAGTCCTCAGGGAAGAATCACACAGTTGAATGTGAAACTACATTAGGCGCAGGAGAAGCTGAGCTGAGACCGGGGCAGGGCCAGGCTATGATCTCGTGTGTGTATCTGTGTGTGTGTGTGTGTGTGTGTGTGTGTGTGTGTGTGTGTACGTGCTGTGTGTTTAAGAACATGTGCCTAAGTGTGTATGTATAGCATATCAGTGTTTCTGAGACGATACACAGGAAACTGTTGATTGTGGTAATCATAAGAATTCAGCCTGGAAATTGGGGAAAGAGGGCTTATAGACACAAAGGAGGGGGCGTTAACATTTTTAATTGTTTAATCTTTCCTACCACTTAGGATTTTTGAAAAATTGTATGCAAGTACTGCTCTTATAATCTAAAAATCTAATTAAGCTTTAAGAAAACACACACAGCCAAAAGACAAAAATATACCCTGACACGTCTATTTTGGTACTAACTCTTACAGAGAGCAGGGCCTTCTCCCCCCAGCCCTTTGGAGGAGCTAAAATTGACAACTGGAAAGCTGCCACTGAGACTTTCTCTGACTATTTAAAGAAACTGGCTTAGTCTGGGGCCCTCAGAACTCATTTTTTGCATGCCCTCCGCCCTCAGTTACTTCCCTACCATCTACTCTCCCCAGGGATTCCCAGCTCCATCTTTTTCTTAGCCACAGCCCTCCGGCCGCCCCAGTCCCCTGTGGTGTGCGTGGCCATGGGAGACTTCCCTACCGGGCAGAGATGGAAGTGGAAAGGAAGTGGCAGCCTTGGGCTGCAACATGAGACCCTGTTTGGCACAGGGATGTTTGCTCAAAACTGCAGGGTGGAATGGCCAGCTCTGGCAGAGCTGGGAGAGAAAGCCATGCAGCTTCACAGCTGGTCAGTTATAAAAGGAACCCAGCAAGCCCAGCAAACTCGCACCTCCCAGTGACAAGTGGACTTGAGCTGCTGTGGAATTAAGGCACAACGTTGAATCAAAGCGAAACAGAGACCCTGGGTAGAAGGCACTTCAGTGTTGGCTCCATCCACCGTCCGCTGCCTGACCCCCTCTGTGGTGTCCCTCGACAGTTAGTTCTCGGGATTCCTTATACTGGCAGCTCACTCTTCCCCTGGCCAATCTATGCAGTCTGGGCTGAGTTTACCACTTAGCAACTGCTTCTCTGACTCTTAAATAGTTCTCCATTCCATTGACTTGAAAATCACCTCTCTGTCACTTCTACCCTCTTGATAACTAGGTGTTAGACGAGAAAAGCATGCGATTTAGAATCACAGGCTTTAGTTGGAATCCCTGTTCTACCATGTGACCTTCAGACAGTCCCCTAATCTCAAGGCTCATCTCCCCATATGTAAATTAGGCAGTTAACATCGCCCTCACTGGTCATTTTGAGAGTAAGCAAGCTGATACATATCACTGTTAGCACCCTCATTCCCTCGGTCCCTCCCCGTCCTAGCCCTCGGCTTCACAAAGAGATCCCAGCAATCGCTATTGCCTTCTCTGTGAGTGTTCTCATCTCCAGGGTAAATAGATCCAGTTTAAGTCCACAAATGTACCTTGATGCACTTGCGTACTCTTCACTTTGCTATGGGAGCAGTTGCCGTCTGAGTCAGTGATCCCCCTAAATCATTACCAAACGGGGAAAAAAACTCTCTCTCCCTTCCCCTCCAGGAGCTGGGTTCCACACTCAAAACTCACCCCCTGGTTTTAAGTTGAATGATCATAGGATGAGGTCTGCCTGCATAAATAGAAACATCCTTTTTACTAGTCATCAAGTTTTCTCTTCAGGAACTATTACACATTTTACAAATCCAAGGGGACAGGCTCAGTTAGATAAGAGTCTGCCAGCCCTGGCTCTGACCTTGTCTACTGACAGCTGGATTGGCGCTGAGGAATCCGTGGTTTCCCTCAGAAACACACACGAGGACCAGACTGCAGCAGCTGCTCTGTGCCTTGCCAAGGCTTGAGGTGATTGGTCTTATGAATGAGTTTTTGCAATTAATGCCCTTGCTCAATGTGGGATATTAAAGGTGTTTCTGTTTTTGTTTTAAATCCAGTGCAGCATGCTAGCAGCTGAAGAGATTTAGGAATACTGAACGTTCCTCCTCAGCTTCAAGATGACAGTTGATAAACATGTAACCATGAAATAGGAAACACATCAAAGGGTGGGAGGAGAAATGCAAGCCCTGGGGAGATGAATAAATAAGGAGGAGTGAGTGCAATCAAGCCATGAATCCCCAGCAGGGCCCATTACTTGGGGTTGCTGCCTGAAACCAAAGAGGCCAGCTCGACTCCTGTAACTCTCTTAACTCTAACGAGCCCTTAAATGCTCTCAGATGTATGCAACAGGGATATTTATATTATCTTAGCAAACAAAGTGTTGTTCCAGAATTATGAACGGTGGTTTCGTTTGGAAAGATTGGGCAATCTCATCGCTGGCTTTGCCAACTTCCTTTGTACTCAGTCCCTAAGGAGGCCTCCTGCACAGTGTGGTGCTGTGGTTATCACACCATGTCACTCTGAACACTCATGTTCCGAGGAGGGTCTTTTGAGGGGCAGCTGGGTGGGCTTCCAGGCCCTCTCCACCTGCTTCAGTGAGAGCAGCTCCACTCTTACATGCTTTGTATAGGAGAGAACCAGAGAAGATTCTGTTTGGAATAAAAGGGCTTCTGTTGACTTAAAAATAGAAGCTCTAAAATCAGTGGTGTCATGATGTTCGCATCCTTTTGTAAGTTGCTTTTCCACTCAGCGATATGTGTTTGAAATGTAACTATGATAATGTACATAGATAGTGTTCAATCCTTGTTTGAATAAACCACAATATATCCATTCCCCTGCTACTGGGTGTTTAGATGGTTCCCCATTTTTCATCATCTCAAATAATGCTTCAGAGGGGTTCAGGTCATTTTTGATATAGACACTGATGGACAGTGCCATCTAAGCTGGACAAGAAGGGAAGGGACATCAGGAGGGGTGGATGGAGGGTGAGATGTGGAGAGTGGACAGAGGACTGGAAGCTGCATGGACATTAAAGAGCCAGGACACCCGACCAGCCAAACAGGGTCTGAGAGCTGCAGGATCCAGAGGTGGCACAGACAAGCCATGATAAAGCCCAGAACGTGATGGGGACTGGGTAGCTGAAGGTGGGGAGGAACATGAGCCTGTCCAAACCCGAGAGCCCAAGGGGCTGGGCCATTTGCTAGATATTTTTGTTTGTTCTTTCAACTCCACTCTGCATCCCTCTCTGATTGGCTTAAGTACAATGTCAGTGGGCCGCCTTGCCCTCTGGCTGGCAGGCACACAGCCTTGTCCTTGGAAAGAGAGAGAGGACAGCTTATTTATCCCCTCTGCACTTCCCTGCAGGGTCACCGCAGGGCGTCTGCATCCCTCTACTGAAAGCCACAGCTTCCTCCCCTATAATTCATCTTTCCAATTCCAGCGAGTACTGCCACTCTCACTCTGCCTCTGATGGTAAAGCACCCTGTTTGGGGGTCCTGCACGCTCCTCCTTGGGTTTCCTCCATGCAAAGGATCATTTTTATTGACTTCTTTTCCTCTATTATTCTGTTAAACTGTGCCATCTCTTTCTTGCCCACGAGGTGTAGACCAATCCTAGGGATACTGAAATCACTGAAAATGGACAGGAGGTGGAGTGGAGAGGAACGTGGTGAGCAGGGGTGCTAAAACCCAGTGACAGGCAGTGTCTGTGAGCTTAGATAGAGTCAGACTACCCCACATTTTTGTAGTTCGTCTGTGAGCTCCTTTAAAAACAAAAGCCCTGCCTAATTTTGCTGTGCATTCCTAGTGTTTTAATAATATCTGGCATGCAGAAAGCATTTAAAAATTAAGATAAATTGAATAGGACTGAATTAAATTATACTGAATTGAATTTTTCTGAATAAATGAGATGCTAATCTTGCACATTTTAAACATCCTAGGTTCCCTTCTCCACCACCCTCACCACTACCCCTCCTCCAGCGTATGGCTTTTAGAAGCTTCATGAACATCAAATAACAAATTAGATCAGAGACTGAGTTTCTGAAGTGAATAATGAATAATAAATGTTTGCTTCTGGTAGCATCTTACACAGAAAAATGTTGAGGTTATGAAGATTTTGTGATAAATTCAGATTCCCTTAAGATTTCAGGATCCACTTTCCTGATATTGTGAGCATTTCTGCTCATGGAAAACTTTGCTTCCTGTCTCCAAGACAAGAGGCAACTTAAAGAACTCTCAGAACACGTAATTATTCATTTGAAAGTAATTTTGGTAGACATGTAGCTTTTTACATTGCCTTGAATTACATTGCCTTTATTGAGGGGAACCAAATATGAAATCTTTTTCAATTTGAATTTGAGTTTTAATCAATCTAAATTAATACTGCATGTAAAAAAATCTTTGTAACAATATGAGTTAAATCTCTTCTGGCATCAGAGGGTGCTCACCTCAATAGTGCATTGTGGAGACAATTAACCCCGGGGAGCTGGGGGCGGGGGGGGGGGGAAGGGGGCACAAAGCAAACATGATTCATTTGCACTTGGGGTGGGGCAGGCCTTTTCCCTTCTCTCTTTTCTCTTTCCCCAAGCACTGATCCACTCTGTCCCGGTGGCTCCTTGTTGAAAAGCATTTCAAGCCAGAACTTCAGGCCAAATTGAGGATAATGACTCACTTGGGGGTTGCCAAAATCACTTACCCCATTTATGTATATCCTGTAATAAGAAAAATAGTTTTAAAACAAAGGAAATTGTTAGCATTTACAAATATGAAATCCCGATTGTTCTGACAACAGCAATCAAAATTATTACCAGCAGTCTTGATTTGGAATAGCCCCTATCATGAAAAGTCTAGAGCTAGTAATTCAGTGGATTTTAACATATGACAAATGAGGCGATGGTCTAGAGTCTACCCTGATTATCATCTCAGAAACACATTTAGCTGGTCATCAAGAGGAGCAAGCCTCTGTCCTTGCCGTCTCTCTGCTTGGGCTGGACTAGAGGGTTCTAGTGGTATGGATTTATCTAGGCCAGTTCCCGTGGATTAGTCATAGCTCCTGGAGGCTGAATGCATCAGGGTGCTCTGGGCAGTGTGCGGGCATCAATTAGTGATGTCTGCCGCCGCCACAGGCCAGGGCGTGAGGAGGGTCAGCATTCAGGACAGGGTAGAAGCAGCAAATTTGAAGACAGAGCATCGAGCTCAGAGGCCTATCTCCACCCCTATTAGCTGTGAGAGATCTCAGGCAAATCACCTATTCAAGCAACCTCAGTTTTCCCATCTGTAAAATGAGGGTAATGAAACTTGTCAAAAAATATTAAGACTGGTGTCACAAATGAAGAAGAATTAAAATGCAGCTTAAATCTTAGGAGTGTTTTGTTTTGGTTTGGTTTTTTGGCCTATATCCCAACCTAGTGCTTCTCTCCTTGAAACTCCCCATATTTTAGTATTTTTGTCACTCTTCTGGCAATTAATTGCAAGCTACCTACCACCTCACATCATTGCATTGTGTGACTTCCTGTTGCTTTCTGTGCTGCCCACACCTTCCAGCCCATGCCCCTCCAGTAGTAGGTGCTGTGACAGTACCTGTTAATTGGGCGACTGTAAACATAATACTAAAGCAGTTTTAAATTCCAAATGGTGACAGGCGGCTGAGTCGTAACTTTATCTTTTTATTTATTTATTTACTTGTTTGTTTGTTTGTTTAATATCTTTTTATTTGAAGGTATGTATTTTGTATTTTATTTGAAAGGATTATTATTATTTTATTTTCATAGGGTCATGGTGGGTGTTTGTTTTTTTCCCTTAAGGAATTTTTAAAATTTTCAAGGCTATATTTTCAAGAAACTGAGCTGTTATCGTGCTCAGGCAGCTCTCAGGGGTCAGTTCGCTGAGGATGTAGGCAGATGGGCTTGGTGGACCAGGCATGGGGGAGGGGTCTGGGTTTCTGTGGGTGAGGCTGTGACACTGGGGGGTGGGTCCCCTTCTCTGGGCTGACTGGTGGGGAGGGGGTTGTGCTTGTCCACTTGCCCGGCACAGCACTGGCACTTTTAACCCATCTCCTGCCTTCTGGAAACCCTCCTCGCCTCTTCCACTGACACTGCACTCATGGGAGTGGAGGCTTTTAAATGATTCACTTAGCGATAGGCCCTGGCCACAGCATCAGGCCATCTGGACTCAACGTCCGGTGCTTGGTGCTCTCTCTCCACTACACAATGCTTTTAAAATCCAGCCCTCCCAAGAGTTGATTTGCTTCTGCATAAATCATATTGTCCAGCTTGCTAGAAATTTCCTTGGCTTTCTGCTTATTGCTGCAAGAACAGTTAGTTCTCCATGGCCGCTGCCAAGCATGTAAACAAACGTGTTTCTTCTTTCCATGGTGACAGGCGCATCTCATCATCCTGAGCAGAAACCCCTCTCAAGAGGAGGCAGCCGTCTCTGCACACTTTGTCGCCCGCGCTGCCGTGGCTTCCGGGAAGCCAGAGCACCATGGTGAGAGCGAGCCTTCCATGGGGGACAGGCCCTGCCTGCTCCCTGCCTGTCCCATACGCATCCGGGTCTGTGGGCTGACTGCCTCTGGAATGGGGAACAGGTGGACGGAGCCTTCTCTGTTAGTTTCACCAGAGTCCTTTGGTTTCTATCCCTGTTCAGCCTTCCTCTAATCTTCTCCTTTCAAATACAGCAAAACTTCGTCCAAACATAGCTATAAGAGTGCCAGAGAACTCGTGCTGGGCTTACAGGGAAATCTGTTCTGCTTTCAAAGGCGATCTATTTTTAAAGAATGTTGTGGAGCTACTGTGGCAACAGATCTGACCTGCTGGAACTCCAGCCTCCAGACTCTCACAGCACTGAGCTTTCAATCAGGATGAACTTACACGGCGTCAGGATTCCAAAAGGAAGTTGCCATTTATGAGTCAGATAGTTTTTCTTAGCCCCACGTAATAGGTAGAGCAGTGAGCTTGGGAGTTCTGTAATCCTCCATCTGGGGCTCAGAGCATACAGAGCTGCCTCTGTTGATGGAGAACATACATCCTCATGACTTTTTTGTTGCTGTTGTTGGTCAGAATATTAGAAACAGAGCATAACTCAGAAAGAAGACCTAGAGGTATACTGCAAGCTGTCAGGTAAAAATAGTTATGCATTATAGTAAAATAAGGACCAAGGTGCCATCAAGCTGAAAATCAATGTCTGGAAGGTGTGGGGTCAGTGTTCAGGGAGCAGGAGTTGGGCTAAGATGAGGAGGCCAGTGGCGGAGAAGAGGAAGGGGATATGCCAGTGAGCAGCCTGGTCTGCAGAGGTCCCTGGGCCAGGCAGGGGCTCCAGTCTAGGGAGGAGCTGGGGAACGAGATACCAGTGTTTATCCATCTGTCCATCCCATCTTGCGGATCCTTCATTCTGCTTTACTGTAGCTTTGAGCACCTTTCCAGAACTGGAGGAGAGAGAAGACAGGCGACCTTTCTTACCCTCACTCCCTAGAACACTCCATACACAATAGTCCACTTCAAAACCTTCAGAGAGCCAACATTTTAACCAACTTATCGGTGGCTAAAATTCCCTTGGTAGGGGAAAAGAACTTTTATGCCGCAGCTATTAATAGGATACTTAAAATGCAAATATGACGGAAACCCCTAACTGGCAGGAGTCACAAATCTGAATGTCTATAGGAACCAAGTAAGCAATGTGAGTAAAGCGGGTGGTCATTGGGAAACTGCCACAGCAGGAGGCGTGGATGCATGTGTTGGCTGTGATACGAGAGGTACAACATGGGGCGGTGCGCACGGGCAAACTGGAGGAGACCATCCCCCGGCGGAAGTGACCAGTGTTCCTCCACTCCAGCCCATGACTGCCACGTCAAAGCAGGCTTACACTGGCAGAACTGCCTTTTCAAGAGAAGGCGGAAATGTAGATTTTTATGTGAAATCAATGTATAATTGCTGGTAACTCAGTCAGATATGTTTCAGGCTCTGAGTGAGGCAAAACAAGTTGGGGGCCAGACCCCTAACTTCTGAGCTGGGGAGCAGGAGAAGAACGAGTGGTTGTCAGCTCCTTCCTGTTTTTCTCAGGGGCTCTTGGGTTGAGAACTGGAGGGTTCTGAGCATTTAAACTGGTGGGATGTCAGGGAGGGGGTCTGTTCCCCAGAGAAGACCAAACAGCTAGAGGAGGCCAAGGCCAAAGACCGTCTTTGCCTAGAGGGGTTCCGGCTTGTCACCACCTCAGCTAATGTTCAGTGTTCACACCTAATGGATTAGATGGGGACCAACAGAAATCGTGTCCTACATGAGGTTTTTCCTGTCGCTGCCAAGTTAGGCCACTCTGATTCATGTAATTATCAACTCAGAAACAATCCAGTTACATATTTATGTAAATTTTTTTTCTAAGTTTTCCAGTCTAAATATGGTGTTGGTATAGCCTCCCCTGAAAATTGAGGATGTCACTGAGACCTACTTGTTACAGATAATGTGGTCTGTGAGAATTTAATGACCTCACACAGTAATAGCTAATTCTCACACAGTGTAAACTGGCATGGTTCTAACTGCGTTACGTTTGTTAACTCACTTAATCCTCACAGCAGATCTGTGAGGCTGGTTCAAGTATTCTCAGTTTCCAGATAGAGACACTGAGGCCCAGAGGGATAGGAAATTTCACCAAGAGCCCAGAGCCAGGGAGTGGTACATTTGAATCTAGGCTCGTGGCCTCCATGCTATCCTGTAAGGCCTGGTGCTGCACAAGCCCTTTTCCCTTCCTTGCTTACGTCTCCCTGCTTACGTCTGCCAAAGAGTCTGTGGCTTTTGGGAGAGAAAGGGACATGAATAAGAGCCAAGGCAGCCCAAGGAAGCCGCTTTCACATGCCAGTGGGGAGGGGCCAGCCCAGGAGTGCGCCCAGGCTCTCAGCCCACCCTCTGCCCCATGTCTCATGGCGGCCCAGGCTGTTCGGTGACCTACACCCAAAAAGCTGGCTTGCCAGAAGCATCTGAAATACAGGAGGAGTGTGAAGAGGGAAGGATAAGAAGAAAGCTTCCCCCGAGCAGGGAGTTGGGCAGCTGCAACTGGCTTTGCTAATAGGCTAGGAAGGGGGTCCCTTCTGCCTGAGGCCTGCAGGCTCGGTTGCTTGAAACATCAGAACTGTGGACTCAGGAACTGGGAGCCAGCGGGCATCACAGTCACAGTACCATGAACAACAGTGACAGCAGCAGCAGGGCAGGCACGCCTGTCGTGTGTGTGCAGGTGCCAGCACCTTCACAAACGTGCCCGTTTACTCCTAACACGCCTTGGAGGCAGGACCCGACCTCCCATCTGTCGTGTGCGCTAGCACCGCCAGCTCTCCGTACCACAAGTACTACCAGTCTGTGTCCTCTCTACTCAGTGCTCTACCCAGGACAAAGCCCTGGTCCGTCTAGGATGCTCCCTTCCCAGACTCAACTTCTCCTAGTCAGAAGACACTTGAAATGTTTATCGCCCTGATGCCGATGACGCCGATAAGAAGAGTTTACTGAAGGCTTGAAGGCGAGTGGACCCAAAGGGAGGAGGCCGGGCAGAGATGCTGTAGGATCAGTGCCTGTCCAGCCGCAGCACGAAGCCCTGGAGCACAATCAAACCGTCGAAGAAACGAATGAAGAGCAAAGAGAAACCGCAGACTGTTCTACTGTGTTATCTGGCTTGAAAATGCTGCCATGGGAACCTTTGTTCCCTTGGTGGCAAACATGGGAAAGGCTGTGGATGACAAGCTGGCCGGCTGGTGTTTTGAGGCTGAGTTTGTTCTGCTCTTACCCGCAAGTGCCTAAGAGTGGTGTGGTCCAAGGGGGTGGAATCAGCTTCCCCCCAAAGCACAAATGAGCCAGTCCTGTAGCCAGAGCTGCAGTGGCAGCTGGCAGGCGCGTCCCCACCATCTTTGAGGGATCCTGGTTTTCACGTCTCTGCTAACCCCTCAAGCATGGCCCATGCGGGAACAAAAGAATCTCGCCCAGGGCTGAGGGTTCTCCAGACCTCTGCTACCTCCATCAAGGGGAAAGGAAAGGGGGGTAATCTGGAATTTGTCTTTGTCTGATAACTAAGGAGGGACTGGCATTCCCACAGCTCTCACCCAGGCAGGACTCTATAGCCTGGACTTTGATCACTTCTGGTTCAGGAGCCCCAGCCAGATCCCCTGGGAGCAAATCTGTATGTTCCACTGCGCGCCAAGAAAATCCACATGCATGGGAATCTCTGCTCTCCTGTGCTTAAACCTGTCTGTGCCAAGTACAGTTAGTTGTTTTGTTTGTTTGTTTGTTCGTTTTAAAGAATCGTTAATGAGAAAAATTTCTCATTAGGGGATTCTCCATAGCCTGCCTGCTGGATGCCCATTGAAGGCATTGCCCTCTGACAAACACAACGCTACTGGCCAAGAAGCCAGTATGTTTCAGGCTCCACACTCAAGCTAATCCCTTCGCTCTGTGCCTTCCTGCATTCCTTATGCAGACAAAACTGCCCTAGAAGTCACGAAGGATTGTGATTGCATAAGGACTCCCGATTCAGGCTTGCGGAATGTCACTAACCTGAGCCTGGCCAGCTTCCCAGAGCAGCCATAGACAAACTTGGTATTAACAGCTCTCCCAACCCCGCTAAGTGTCAGGACACTGGCCTTGTGTTTATAACTCTTCTCCTAAAGGATATGAAAATGCAATGGGCTGAAGCCAAGTACATTTCAGTGTAAACCTTTGAGAGGCAGAGCCCACTGAGCATGGGCGGCCTTGTTTGGAAGTGGCCCCGTGTGGCCTGGGCTCCATTAGGCCAGGGAGCCCTGCAGCTCTGGAGACAGCAGGAGAAAACAGGCCTTCACCTTGAGGGCAGGGGGTGGGATCCCTGGCTCTACAGACAGACTCACAGGCGAGGGACGTACTCCTAAGATATAATCCCCTCTGCACAAATGTTTGTCTCTAAGGCCCCCACTTGTCCCGGCCTCTTCCCTATGTTTTACGCAGTAGATATGAGATTCGTGAGTTTCTGAACGTAGGCACTGTATCTGGATGCAGCCTCCTCTTCACCCTACACATCATCCCTCTCCTCGACTCTCCCTCCTGTGGCCTGCTTCTCAGCTTGCCCCCGTGCTGAGCCCTGCCCCACCCCACCCAGCCCAGTCCCCACTCATGGGGTTACTGTTGCTCCTTGGGCCCTGTGTGTCCCAGGGAGACCGGAAATCAGACAGCCTCTGGCGCACACCCGCACCCGACTCCTGTGGGCCCCTGACAGGTAACGTGGCCGCCGGGGTGGCTGTCACCTTCCCCAGGGCCCTCCTTGGCAGCCCCTGCTGCCTCCCTCGCCCCACCTCCAACCTGAGACCTCCAGGTGGGGCCTGTGTGTGGTGCAGGCCTGCAGTGGAAATGAGGGTGAGCACTGCTGGCCACATCCACTGCCTCTCTCCCTTCCCTGTCACTCCTCCCTCTCCATCTTCCTTCCTCCTCAGCCTTCCCACCCTGCTAAGCCCTGAGAGACCCTTCCTCAGCCAGCCTGGGCCTGGTGCCTCTGAGCTCCCCCCGGAGAGGTTGGCATCCATGCCTGCTCTGTGCCCACAGGCCAGATAGGAAAGGGGAAGCTGCGGAGAGTGAGCGGAGGGTGAGGCCAGAGGAGAAAAGGGCAGCCTCTTACCCTGTTTCCCACCATTGTTAGTTAGTGGGACCCTGCCTCAGAAACCTCTGGAAGGCACCTTAGGGCATATCCCACCTAGAGGACTGGGTTCCAAGGTGTGTCCAGGGTCACTCTGCCCATTAGAGGCAAAGCAAGGCCTTAGACAGAAGCCAGGCGCTGCCCACTTGCCACATTCCAGAACCGGAGAGTGGGTGGCACTGTGGGTGCCCTGCCCCCAGAGTTCCAGGGAGCCCGGAAGCCCTGAAGGAGGGGGCAGCTCGGAGCTGCAGGCTTGGCAGCTCTCGGGCCCCGCAGAGGAGTAGAAGGGGCGGACTTTCCCTCCACGAGTCTGTGCTGTGGGTCCCTCTTCACAGAGGGACAACCTGGGGCAGAGCTGAAACCTTGTGGAGCTGTGTTCACAAAGGCCTTTCATCTTTGTGTCTGAGAACAGTCTGTATCTTCATTCCTCTCCTGGAGGGGTGACGGGCATGCGCTCTGTGGTAACCACGTTTATGAGGCTCTGGTTTTTCACTTTTGTGCTGACTAATAACTTATATTCAGAACTTCTCAGAAAAGCCTATGTTATTTATACCCTGACTTGGCTTCAAAACATATTTTTAGGGCAGCTTATGGAAATCATATACACTTCACCAAGACAACCAACTGTGGCAGCAGGCCCGAGGCCGCTGGACGCCTGACCACTACTGGGGGACTCTGAGTGATGGGGGGTGGGGTGGGCCCTGGCCAGCTTCCCAGTAGGGAGGACCTATGAGCAAGTTGTTCCCCATGGAGACAGACCTGCCCGGGCCTGTGAGCGCCAGGCACTGAGCAGGCACTTCTTGTGTGCTTTCCCCGTGAGCCTCACCGGGCCTGCCACCATCTTGTTCACCTCACCCTACTGATCCAAAGCTACCCACGAGACATGGCCGTGGACTTCTGGGGGACCACACAGCTAGTGAACAGCAGGTCTGCTGCTCCTGGAAGCCTTGCCCGGACCCTGTGAAAGCATTCCTCTTGAAGGTGGTCCACACCACTGAGGCGAGGAGACAGCCTGTCCTGGGCTTCATCTGTCCTTAAACTACCCTGTTCCCCATCCCAACCAGCCCCTCTCCCCAAGGCTGGCAGGTGGCCTCAGGGCAGCTGCCCATGCAGAGCCTCAGGGAGCTCCCAGCAGGGCCTAAATAGGTTCAATCTATTTGTCTGCTGGGTGATAGCATGCCTCTGGGTTAATGTGAGGCTGGGATTTGAGACTTCCCATTTTCAAATTCCCTGGGGTCCTTAATGTGTTTGCACTTAGTACAGAGTACAGTTTCCCAAGACTGTTACAAAGGATAATTGTCACATTGTACATGCAGGCCTCCCTCATAATGGAAGCTGTCCTCACTGTTGCAACTCTGGCTTGAGCACAGCCTCAAGAAAATGAGCCCAGGGTTACTGGAATTTATTTTAATGAAAAGCTTCCTGACCTCCAGGGTAGCAAATCATAACCCCAGATTCCTCTTGCTCTTTGAGTGGGGTGCTGTTTTCTTTTGCCTGTATATGAACATACAGATGGAAAAGAGTTTGAAGGGGCCTCGCAGAGACGTTAAGCTGCCCTGCCCCCGGGGCTACGCTCCCCGGTCACCCTGGCTTGCAGACAGCCCCAATATTCTGCGGGAGTGGAGATTCATGGCCTTGGGACACCTGTGCCACTGGGGCTCAGACGTACAAGCTCAATCATGCTCTTGTGCTTTAGTAAATGACCTCATCTTTTGCCAAGGCCACCAGCATCAGGTTGCTGAGGATTCTAGAAGAGATTTTTTAAGTTAGTAATCGCCACTGGTAAGACCCCTGAAACTGGTGGCTCTGGGTGAGCTCACACACAGCTTCAGGCACAAGGTCTGTGCCAAGAAGTGGCATCACACCTCAGGGGTTGTGACCTCCTGTCCTTCTGGAAATCCTGTTGTCACTTGTCCCAGAGAATCTGCTTACTAGTGGGTCGCTTCTCAGCTGTGGTGTTAGAACAAATTCGCTCTCCCCTCAAAGGCTCAGCATGTGGTTCACAGTTCAGAACGCTAATTTAGGGGGTTGAAGAGACGGGGGGAAATAAGTCAGGGTCTTGGAATAAAGGAGTATTCCTATATCCCCAGTTAAAATCAAAGTGGTTTCAAATTCATAGAGAAGGTGTCCATAGTGGACGCCCTAGACTGCCTGCTGTTTCCAAGCTCTAGGTCCTCACCCACAAGGGTCCTGACATGATACCTGACTTCTGGTCAACTTGCCCATGACGACGGCTGTCAGAGAGCCCTCCCCTACCTGGCCTTGCCTCACACTGACTACAGACCTCCCAGGAACAGAAATGTGAGAAACCAGGCCCTTTTGAGAAGCTGAGGATGCTGAAATGGGAGAAGGGAAGCAGCATCTTTAGGAGATGCTGACCCCAGAGGGCAAATTCCCAGGCAAGGCTCGTCTCTGATGTCTCACCACAAAGCCTAACTTTCTTCCAGGTCAGTAGCCATGCAGCCTTAGTTTGAGTAACAAATTCCTTCCTCCTCCACTCTCTTCCTTCCTCCCTCACTTCCATTTGTGCTAACAAGCATCCTCTTGGGAAAATGTGAATAGGCCTCCCTGAGATAGAGGTTGTGAGTCATTTACACACTAGTATGAATTAGGCCAAGTAGCTTGCTTTCTCCCAGCACCCTGTGAGATCAGCCATACTAAGGAAAGGAGCATGGGGCACTCAGGTCTAGGGGACCAGCCTAAATGGGATGACTGGGGTGGGGGGCAGTTGGTCAGCATGGAACTGCCAGGGAAAAGAATACTAAGAGATGGCAGAACTTTACAAGAAAGGGGCTTGAAAGATACGAAGCACCTCTGTGTCCACCTGTGTCTGGGAGACCAGCTCCTTATCCAGGAAGGAAGGGAAATGCTCCCCATCCCTTTTGACCTCCTCCTTTTTCTGAGCATGGCACCACTTCTTCTGCCAAAGCCCAGGGTCAGAAACTCAGGCCCTGCCTTCTTGTCCCCAACACCCTTCCTAGGCAGCTGTTACATCTGCTGTCTTTAATTTTAATTTAAAAAAAATTTTTTTTAGTTGAAGTATATTCAGTTTATAATGTTGTATCAATTTCTGATGTGCAGCATAATGTTTCAGTCATACATGTACTTACATCTATTCCTTTTCATATTCTTTTTCATTATAGGTTACTACAACAGACTGAATATAGTTCCCTGTGCTGTACAGTAGGATTTTGTTGTTTATCTATTTTATATATAGTAGTTAGTACCTGAAAATCTGGAATTCCCAATTTATCCCTTACCACCCCTTTTCTCCCCTGGTAACCATAGGTTTGTTTTTTATGTCTGTGAGTCTGTTTTGTAAATAAGTTCATTTATGTCTTTTTTTTTTTTAGATTCCACGTTAAAGTGATATCATATGGTATTTTTCTTTCTCTTTCTGGCTTACTACACTTAGAATGATGATTTCAGGGTCCATCCATGTTGCTGCAAATGGCATTATTTTACTATTTTTTTTTACAGCCGAGTAGTATTCCATTGTATATATATACCACATCTTCTTTATCCAATCATCTGTCGATGGACATTTAAGTTGCTTCCATGTCTTACATCCACCGGTCTATAAAGTCAGGGCTCATCTCCAAGGGAACAGGGCTGAGACTTGGAAAGATTTCTACTCTTCAAGAAGGGCTCAGTTACATTCTTTGGTTAATCCTCAATTTGACAGCTGATTAAACTATCAACAGTACTCCATTCCTGAATATCCTCGTTAATTTTTAGAGATGGAACGTGCATCTCTGTAATGCTTTTAGAGTCAACAAAATAAATGCCACATCATCCCCACATTTGCTGTTATCAGATTATCAAAGTAGCCAAAGTTAATGCTTAGTTTGAACATTTAATCTGTAATGTTTTCTCCTAGCTATGGTTAAAGAGATGTAACACTTTCCATGTGGTAGAATTTTCTCCTACCAAGAGAAAAATTTGAGTAATACTCTAGAAATCCATCTGCTGGTCTGGCAGTAGACAGACCCCCATTGAAAGAGAGGAACAGGGACTCCAGTTCAATAGACTTCTGTCTAGCTACAAGCTCTGGGGCCAGCCAGTGCCAAGACCTTCCAGTTGAATTCTTGCTTCCTTCTGACAACTGCCTAGATCCTAAGCAAAGTAAATGTTGCAAATAAATGAAACTTACTTATTTTCAGACCTGAGTTTTCTTTAGGTTGGCTAGGTCTGACAGACATGTTTCTCCAGTGTTTCCTGCTCTCCTTCCTAAAACAGATCACATGGGATGCACTTGAGTCAATTCTAGAGACCCATCCTTCTCATTGTGAATTTCAGGAGTGTTCTCAGAGCTTTTGAGGCATGTGGAGCTGTTTACCTGCACGTAATCCCAGACTTCTGTACCTTTTGACCACTCTGTCTGTTTCCATAGTGTTTCTGTCCTCTCTGTGTCCATCCCTGCTTCCGGTGAGCCTGCTCCAGGGTCTAGAATGGATGACGGAGGCCCAGGACCACACTGATCAAAACTAAAACTAAAACGTTTCATGTGTACTGAGCACTGACAAGGTGTCAGGCACGTCATCGATATTTGTGTGCGTTAACCCGTTTACTCCTTACTACGACCCTGTAGTGGAGGAGCTGGTATGATGGTCCCCCTTTCAGATGAGGAAACCGAGCCCAATGATGGGAGGCACACAGCTGGAAGCCGAGCCCAGGCAGCCGCTGACCTCTGGAGCCTGCCCTCCTGACCACTCACTCTTCTGCCTCCAGGGACACCCCACCTCCCTTGCCGCACAGGCTGGCCCCGTTCTTGCTTTTCCCTGAATTCTGGAGCACTGGGTTCATGGAGGCCTCTTTGGAAACACCAGGCATTCGCATCACAGTATTAGAAAAATTAACTCTAGGGCCCACTCTTTGGAAAAATACTGAAATAGATAAGACTCTGTTCTGCCCAATCAAGAAAATGGGGAGAAAACCCAGACACAAGATTAGAAGGGATGCAGGGGAAGTAACCAAATGCAGAGGATGTCCAAAGAAGCAAAAGATAACACTGTATCTTTTTGCTTATATGTATTTGGGCTACATAGGACATGTGAGATGTCCAAGTGGAAATGCAGGGAGACCATACATGGGTCCTAATCTTCCCCAGCAGACTTTATGTGCTTGAGGTGTGTCACCATGAGGTGGTCTCCAGCAGGCGCTACTGTAGGAGTCCCACATCTCTGGGGGAGGAAGACATCACATCTTCCTCTGCTACAGCAGGGTCAACAAACTTACGACCCTCGCGCCAAACCCAGTTCCTCGACCCATTTCTGGAAATAGTTTTCTCAGCACACAGTCAGGCTCCTTCATTCACACATCATCTCTGGCTACTTTCGTGCTTCAACAGAGACCATTTGGCCCCCAAAGCCAAAAATACTTACCATCTAGTCTTTCACAGAATAAGTTTGTGACCCCTATGCTGGAACCCTATAATTTCTCCAGTGTCAGACTAGTTTCCACGTTAATTAATTGGTCCAAAATTTCCAAGCTAAGTAGGTGGTGCAAATTCAGACCTCACTCATGCATATGCCCCATGTATGGTGTCCCAGTTTCTTTCAGATGCTCTTTTTCTAGCCACGGCCTGTGGAGGGACAACCTTGAGGCCTCTCCTTGGACCAGGGCAGTTGCTCTTACCTCAGTTTGAGAAATTCCTGGATATGTGGGTTTTCTTTTGCAGCTTAACAAATGATGGTTGTTTAAACACCCAGTTTACATTCACAGTGCTGTTGGTCAGAAGTCCAGCATAGTAAGGCTGGCTTCTCTGCTTAGGCTACAATCAGGTTGTCAGCCAACTTGACATTCTCATCTGGAGCATGCGATCCTTTTCTAAGCTCATTCCTGTTATTAGCAGATTTCAGTTCTTTGAGGTTATAGGACTAAAGTCCCCAATTTTTTTGCTGGCTACTGGCCAGGGACCTCTCTCAGCTCCTATGGGCCGCTCTTAGGTCCTTATACCAGGGTCCTCACATCCCAGCAATGGAGAGCCTCCTTTTCAAATCGCTCTTGTGCTTTGAATCTCTCACCTTTCTTTTTCTGCCACCAACTGAAGAAAACTCTGCTTTTAAAGGGCTCATGTCATTAGGTTAGGATCAAATGATAATCTCACTTTCTCACAGTCTACGGTGCCGTATTACGTAGCCTTATCATGGGAGGAGTATCTCAGCGTATTTACGAGTTACACCCACCAGCAGAGAGAAGAGCATTATACAAGGATGAGGTCCTTTGGGGTCATCCTGGAAATCAGCCCATCACCCCAGATTTTTGTAGGGAGCCCCATTCCAGCTTCCTACCACACACGGGCCTCAGGCCTCATCTCCTGTCCTGCTCAGGCTTATAAAACCCCATGCCTTGTGGAATACCCCTTTTTTCTTATCCCCTCATGGGCCATTCGGCTTCAGCTTGCTGCTCCACTTCCTGCTCTGGCTTTTAGTTCCTTCCTCATTTTCCATACCGGAGATTTTCCTTTTCTTGCTTCCAAGATGGGCAAACATTTAAAAATAATTTTGTTATGTTATAACAGTATGTTTAAGTGTTTGCAATGTGGTTTTTTTTTTTTTTTCCCTCAGTAGCACGTCAGCCGTATTTTCCAGAGTTTCAGTATTAACACTCTACGTTCCAAGATTACTGAGTCCATTAAAGTCAGTGGACCCTCAGAGTCCTAACCCCAGTGAGGAACAACCAGAATTTTACAAAGAATTAATGGTTAATCAGCCTGAAACTTGCTGATGTGTCGTGTCTGGGCAGCAGATTCCCTGTTTGTGTTATCTTTGCTGACCGTATCACCGCAAGAGCTGAGTTGTGTGAAAACCAAGGAAAATAAATTGCCATATCTTTCTGAGAACTAAATCTTTTCTGATAAAACAGTAAGATCGATGAACAAAAGAGAGTTTCCTTCACTGGGTTCTCTTGTCCAAATACTTCTTATTTGCAAGTCATTCACCATCACTAAAGGCATAGTTATTCTGTTTCCATTTTAAATCTGCGATATTTTTCTTTTACGATGTTGTTACGATGCTTTTCTTCAGATGTGGCTGAGCAGTATTTTCAGGAGAGCATGGCTAATCTTAAGGATGCCGAAGGAATGGAAAAAGCCAAATTTCTTTCAATTCAAGATGATTATTGCCATTTTTTACAAGTCACTGGACAGCAAGAGGTGAGTTTAGACCACGGTTGACCAGTTATTTACATGAGCTACCTGGTTAATATCCATGGGGTTACCCCTTCACTCTGCAAGCATCCTTTAAGCATCTACTCTGTGCAAGGCATGTGCCAGGCTCCACAGGGAAAGGGGTAATTAAGGCCAGGTGGCACACTTGGGCAGCTCCCAGATACTCCCTCTTGGGAAATGAAAAAGCTTATGAGAACTTAGATGCCATGTCCACCAGCAAAGGATCCTGAAGAACTAGAACCTTGAGAACCCAGTGGACAGACCCTGCTTATCTCAGTCTGTGGTTCTGGCTGGCCTAGAGGGTGGCAGTTAGTGTGTCTAATTCTCTCTTCTTATTTTGGGTAATGGATGGAATTTACATACATAATAAGAACTGCACTTTGCAGAAGTTACAGCTCACTCAGTGCCTGTGGAATCCTACAGGCTTGTTTTCCGTGGCTTGTAAACATGGAACAAGACCCAGAGTTTACATTCATTGGTAGTTAAACCCTTGGGAACATGATCCATACAAAGCCTAACAGCTACCAGAAAGTCACACGCTGTGGCTCGATTTGTACAGATGTACGCTTCCCCCCGACCCCCGTTCTCACCTATCAAAGCGAATCTTTGAGATGAAAAACTTCATCTTCTCTGATGTTGTGTAGACCTTCTCCCTGATCGCTCTCTCCTAGCCCTTAATCCTTCACCCTTCACTCAACTGATGGAGCTTAAGGAACAAATTTTTTCATCTAGATGCACCCATGTTCCTCAAGCCAAAGTAGGGCTGTCATAACCGTAACAAATGGAGTTTCCCTATTTTCCTGGATCACCCAACCAAGTAGAGAGAGGCCTTCCAGGGACCTTAGATTCTGGAACATCTCCAGGCGTTCTATGGGGAGGTCAGTAGTCTGAGCAGAAGCCTGCCCTCATCACACCTCGGTGCTTGCAGCTCATCAGTCACTTTTACCTCCAAAATGCACCTTGAATCCATCCACTGGTTGCCAGCTCCACCTCTGCCATCGTCATCTCTGGCCTGGACCACTCCAGCACACTCTGGTCCTCCAGCTGCTCTTCCACCCTCGCCCTTTTCTAATCCATCCTGAATAAGGAAGCCCTGGTCATCTTTTCAAAAAGTTGATCCGATCAGTGGACTTCCATTTGTAAAATATTCCTCTAGCTCCTCAATGCCCTTAAGATAAACTAGAATCCCATATGGCCCCCAGTATCTTGCACGATCTGGATTCTGCTGACATTTTCAGTCTCATTTTTGCCCCCCTCTCCTATTCTGGCCACACTGGCCTTTTCTAATCTCCACTTCTGGGCAGTGCTAGCTTTTGTTTTCTGCTCTTGGAAGGTTCTTCTTCACTGATCTCCTGGCTGGTGCAGAGCCATCCTTCAGGACTCACCAGCGTGCCTGCCTC
Source organism: Camelus ferus (assembly GCF_009834535.1). Lineage (NCBI taxonomy): Eukaryota > Metazoa > Chordata > Mammalia > Artiodactyla > Camelidae > Camelus > Camelus ferus. The sequence goes on along the minus strand of NC_045722.1, from coordinate 20,635,497 downwards.
CTCTCTCCCAGTCTTCATTACATTCTCCCCAGGATTCTTCATCATAGAACCCTGCTTGATATAATAATACAGCATAGTAATGTAGTACAGTAATGCATTGGAAGTATATATGTGGACGTTTGCTGTCTCTCCCCAAACTAGACCAAATTCCGTCTAGAGCAGGGACCCTCTTACTCGTGGCAGGGGAGCGATGAGCAGATGGGTAGATGGATGCTTGGCGATGGGCCGTCTGACTGCTCAGGCTGCCACAGGGCATCCGCCCTCTCCCCATTCCTGTCCAACTTCCTGCCCTGGTGTCTGTGGTCACCGATGCTACACCTCACTGCCCTTGCCGGGTCACCCAAACCAGTGGCATGGATCTAAAGATGCACCTCACTCCCTGCAGACTCCTTTGAGATTTTAGCAAACTGGCTCTTTTCATTCTACAGCCCCTGCCAGCCCTTCTGGTGCCCCTGTAAGAACAGGCAAAGCTGCCTCTACCTCAGGTGGATGCAGCCCGTGCAGGGCCCTCCTCGTCCTCCTGCCAGGCCTCCTTGTGTGTGACACAACCTGTCCAGCCAGACGTGGCAGCCTTGCTCTATGCTCGCCCTTGGTTGCAGACCTCTCCCTGTGGGTTCTAGCTGGAGTCGGCCGGCAGGGCTGGGCCCACGGACAGTCCCAGGCACGAGTCGGCCGGCAGGGCTGGGCTCAGACCACCCAGATGTGGTCACAGCCTACATGTGGCTCGACCCCTTTGCCAACGGGAAGGTGACCTTTGGGGGATGAAAATGACTTTTACAGTAAAATGTAAATGAAGGTCACTGTCCCACAGGTTAAGGTGCTCTGTGTAAAGATACTTTTCTAGTTGTGCTACTCTGCTGCTCGAGAACCTTCTCTGACTTTCTTATTTCCCCATAAGACAATCCAAACTCCTCAGCCTCCTCCTTGAAGGCCTTCCACCCCCTGCTGAGCTGTGCCTCCTGTCCCATCTCCCTCTGCCCCCTTCCTACTTTCTCTGCTGCTGTCAAATGAGTCCCCTCCCTGGCCCCACACCTGCCATGTGCTTCTCCCATCTCACACTTGTGCTCCCAGGTCCCCGGGCCCTCTTCTCAGCCCACCGAAATCCTCTTTATTCTTCACTCCTCTCCATTAAGCTTTTGCAACTTCAGAGACTGATGGTCTCTGTCTCCTGTAAACCCCGTCCATCTCTTCCGTAACCATCTCGACGTACCATTCAAGTTCATGCACATCTATGTCCAGTTTCCCCAGTCAGGCTGTAAATGGCATCGAGAGCTTCATTTAGGAAAAGGAATCTGGCTGTTTTTCCCATCACTGGCTCCTCCAAGCCCAACAACCAGTGTTCTTGGAAAAGCTGCCAAAACCCGACACTTGCATCACAGATGCTGGAAGGGGACATGGTACCAGGGACATGACAGGCTTTAGCATCAGGCAGGTCCCTCATGTAGCGAGCTGGACCACATGCTTCACAATGTACACAGTTCCTCTTCCCTGCAGTGATTTATCTTTCGACCTCAGAAATCGTTTCTTGCCTTATCAGTGCCTTTACTGTGGTTCACTGGTCCCACCCCCAGCACCTAATTCATCTTCCTGCCAATCAAATGAGTGAAGGCCTTGCTAGTGCCTCTGTCTGGGCAGTGCTAGCAGGACGGCTTCACGGCTCTGTGGTGGGCAAGGTTCCTTCACTGACTCCTGCTTTATTGGGCTCTTAAATTTGGCACTTGTGTTCTCTAACTGTAATCATGCTTTCATGGAGAAGACCGTGGAAGAATTTCAGGAGAAATGTGGGAGACCGAAAAACAGGATTTTCCCCTCTGTGTGTCTTGGTGTCTGACTGAAGAGATTAATACGAGAAGATAGTGGTTTCTGACCAGCTCATGCTTTTTATTCCATAAATCAATCAGATAAACCAAACAACATGTCAAATCTATTTAATATTTTCACCATGTTGGAATTTTTGCTTTTGGTTTCCTGGACTGTTTCTTGTGAGAAAGAGAAAACCCTGGAACATGTTCTGGATGTTCTGTAACTAGATCCACTGCCAGGAAACTCTGTAGTTTTTCACTTACATAAGAACATCCCTGCACAGAGGGAGGAGGGCCTGCAACTGGAAAGGATTAAAATTACCGGCCAAACTCAGATCCTAAGTCTGCGGTTGATGAGCTGTTTGGCTCTGAGCAAATTTCTTGACTGCTCTGTGCCTCAGTTTCCTCCTCTGTCAAACAAGGATTGAAATTGTACTTGCCTGAAGGAGGCAGTGTGAATTAAATGAGCTCACACACGTAAGCTCTTAGCACAGTTTTTGACGCGTGAAGGACACAGTACAGTACGCGTTAGCTTTTGTTCCTACTACCCAACTGCAAGGGATTCCTGCAGCATCCCAGGTGGCCCTTTTCTCCAGGGGTCCTTTATGCCTTCTCTCTTCACAGTTCGCACCATTCCCTCCCCCCACCCCGTGTAGGTTATTTCCTGACTCCTTTTTATGGGGAAAGTAGGCTTAGTTCATGAGACACTCCAGCCAAACTCATCCCCCTAAAAAGTGAAAATACACATCAGTTACATCACTTTCTCAGGAGGCGCTGATCCCAATCTGCCTTTGAACTTTTTAACCAGACAGATTTTTGTTCCTTTCACAGAGAGCAGCCTCCCTCCTGAGAGAGTCCCTGGAAGCCAAAGTGGGAGTGTTTGGAGATCTCAGTCCCGAGGTGGCCGAGACATACCGGCTCCTGGGCAGGGCCGACCTGGCACAGGGGAACCAGAGCGGTGCCCACAAGAAACTGAAGAAGGTATGAAAGCGGAGAAAAACCCGCCCTGCCTTCCCCGCAGGTGGCTTTCTCTCCCTCCACCACACTCTTCAAATGAGACTTTACGGGTGGCTTGTTAAGGGAAGATGATGTCACTTTCGCAGTTGATCTCAGCTAACACTTTTTGGTTAAAAGATATAGTAATCCTTTTATGCACAAAGATTTTTAAGTGAATTTTCAAGTTTTTTTTTACTATGCAAATCATTTAAAATTTGTACCTAGTGTAATTGATCAATCTTATTTTATTACACTCTTTCTGTAATGCCCAGTTTATAGAGTAAGTCTCCTATGTGTTCTGGCACTTCTGTGTCTATTTCTTTTTAAATTTGGAGTTTGTGTGGATGGTGTGAGGTATGGATCTAATTTTATCTTCTTCCCAAATGACAGCTCAGTTGTCCAGCACCATTTTATTAAACAGCCCGTCTCTACTCCAGTGAGTTGAACTAACACCTCCATCATATACTACATTTCCATATGTACTTGAGTCTATTTCTGGATTTCTTTCTATTCCACTTTCCTCATTGTTTATTTGAATTCTAGGACCTCATTGCCTTAATTAAAGAGATTTCATAGCATGATATAACACTTGGTAGGGTTAGACTTCCCTTGTGATTTTTTGCGGTTTTTTGTTTTTTAATCCTCCTCAAATATCAGGTGTTCTAGATATCCTTGCAAGTTAATTTTTCCACATGAATTTTGGTATCAGCTTGTCTAGCTCCATAAAAAGTTTGGTGGTATTTGTTGGAGAATTTGGAGAATTACGTTATTTGTAAATGAACTTTGGGAGAACTGACATCTTTATGCTGCTTAATCATTCTACCAAAGAACAAGGGATGTCTTTATGTGGGTTCATGTCTACTTTGTATCATTTGGGCACATTTTAAAGTGTTCCTTACATAGGTTTTGTACATTTCTTACTAAGGTGATTCCTAAGCATTTTTTGTCATTACTGCTGTTAGAAATGGAGTTTTATCCACTATTATACCTTTTGACAAGTTATTTTTGTGCATACAAAGACTATAGTTTCCTCTATGTTAATTTTATCTTCTTCTTTTCTTGCCTGAGTTAATTTGAGCATTGGTTCGCTCAAGTTTTCCAGGTACACTATTACATCATCCGCAAATAGTTTTACTTTTTGTTTTCCATTTTTTATGCATCCAGTTGATTTATTTTGTCTAATTGTATTGGCTCATACTTCCAGTACAATCGTAAATAATGGTCAAGATAATTGGCATCCTTGCCTTGCTCCTGATCTTAGTGGAAATGCCTCTAGTGATTCCTCATTTAATATATGCTGCCTTTGTACTAAGGTTTATATATTTTATCATGATAAGGAAGTATCCATCAGTCTCTATTTTCATATTTTTTAAGTAGAAATAATTGCTAGATTTCATCAAAGGCTTTGTCAGCATCAATGGAGATGATCATGATTCTTCTTAGATCATTTAATATGGTATATTTTATTATAATATTGAACCAACTTTGCATTCCTGGAATAAATTGCCTTAGTCATGAGGAATTATTTTCTCAATATGATTTGATTCTGTTTGCTAATATTTATTTTAGGCTTTTTGCAACAATATTTGTAAGTGATATTTGTTTAAGTATCAATGTTATTTTCCTTCCTAAAAATAATTTGGAATTTTACCTTTATTTTCTAAGCACTGAAGGATTTTGTGCCACATTAAAACTATCTAATCTTTGAAAGTTTGTACCATCTGTGAAACTCCTTAGACATGGAGCTTCTAGGGGGGAAATTTTCTTGACAATTTTCTCTATTTCTTCCATCTCTAATGGGGTCATTTTGGTAAACTATTTTTTCTAGGTAATTTATCTATTTTACTTACATTTTCAGATGGATTTGCACAGAGATTTACCAAGTAGTCTCATGAATTTTAAAATTTCTACTTTTTTAATAGTTATTTTCTCATTGTAATTCTTAGTTTTGTATTTGGATTTTCTTACTTTTTTCTTGACTGAATTAGTGGTTTGTCCATTTTGTTAATTTTTCTAAGAAACAGGATTTGAATTCCATAGGTCACTTGCCTTCCTACTCTCTATTTCATTAATTTCTGATTTTATCTTTATTCTTTCTTTCCTTGTGATTTGTTTTACCCTGTTGGAGTTTTTCCTTTCTTTTTAAATTGGCAATTTGATTCATTTGGGTTTTCATTTTTATTGATGTAAGTGTTTTAGGCTATGAATTTTCCTCATTATTGCTTTAAATGCATCTCATAAGTTCTGTCATGTTATGTTTACATTATATTAATTCATTTTAAAATGGTGAAAACCTGGGAACCTTTAAGTATCATAACTGCCCAAACCAAAAGAATTAACTTTAGTTCTGAGTGGGCAGTTCTATAAGTCAAGCCTTTTCTCTTTTTGTGACTTCTGATTCTGCTACACAAGGCACCAGACTTGGTAACATGTGTGGTGCCCATTTTTTTAATGAGATAACACATGTATCTATTATCAACTAGTCAGCTTAGTCATTGGATACCTTCTATGGGCCAGTGACTGTGCTAGGCAGACCTGGGGAAAGACCATGAATAACCAAGACAAATACGCTTCTTGTCCTTGTGAGACTTTCTAGTCTCGGCAGGAAGATACATTAAACAAATCATTTCAGAGAATTTAAAAATTACGCATATGCCAAAGACGTTATGGTGAGGGAAGAGGTGAGAAGGGAAGCTGAGGGTGGCAGTTGCTCTAGGTTTTAAGCTCCATCCTCCACTTTTAAGCTCATGCTTAGTGAGTGATTGTGCCCCTGGCACTGCACTAAATGATTGAGATCTATTACCTTAAGCCCTTAGAGCAACCCTAAGAGTTGGAGGCCTCCACTCTCAGTTTTTACAAAGAAGGACACAGGCTGAAAGCATGTCTCAGCCTTGGTTGCAAAGCGAGGGGTTGTCAGAGTGGGGGTTCAACACCAGGCGGTCTCTTCTACGCCGTCATCTACTTCACAGCTTGGGCTTCCAAGTAAGGTTTTGTTTGAACAAGGTCTTCTTATACTTTAAAAAAAAAAAAAAAGTTTGGAAACCAGTGGCACAGTGGGGAGCATGCCAAAATAAGGATAAGTAGGAGCCTTTGGGTTGCCACTGACAGAATACAACTCAACTAGCTCAGGTATAAAGAACGACTGTTGTCTTGTGGTTTCCCAGGAAGCGCTGACAGGCGCATGATTCGCGGGGCAGGGACACCTCGGAGCCTCAGGAGATAGTGACAAGGCCAGATTCTCCGGCCACCAGGGCTCTCCCTCCCTAGGAGTCCTGCCTGCTTCTCTCTGCACATCCTCCTCCTCTCTCACGGCAGCTTCTTCCCTCAAGATGGAGATCAGGGCTGCCAGCCCACCAGAGTTTTGCTTCCTTTCGCCAGGGATGTTTCTCAGGCACAGCTTGGAGGATCTCAGGGCCAAGTCTGAGAGGCCTGGCTTGAATCCAGCGCCCACCCCAAATCAGCCACCAGCGGCGTGGTGGGGTGGAAGGACATGGTGCCCGCGGTGGAGGTGGTGCAGGAAACACAATCCCATAGTCAGCAGACCTGGGACAGGGTCACTAGGGCCGCTCCCTCCTTGGGGGTGTGTGCATTGAGTATAATAGGCGTGCCACAGCCCCTTCCCTTAAGAGCGTCCCAGGCCGGCGAGGGACTTACAGACTGTAAGCCCCTAACTCTGACATTATGTGTTTAGTTCTGCTACAGGTCCATCCTGTGATCAGTGTGAGGAAGGAGTTTAGGGAAGGCGTCCAAATAAGTAGTCCTGAAAAAGAGCACAGCCTAGCAGAGACAGGGATTACCAAGTGGGAGATGGGGTGGGAGAGGAGGCCCAGGGGCGAGAGAGTGGAGCCTGTTTAAGAAGCAAAAAGCCGTCGGGTAACTGCCGAGGAGCAGCTGGGAAAGACCTTGCTGTCTTGTTTGCAGGTGAAGGGGCTGAGACTTGGTCCTTTAAACAAGGATCCCAAATGTTGGCTTGCAGGTCGAATCCAGCTCACTACCTGTTTCTGTGTGGCCCCTAAGTTAAAAATAGTTTTTACAGGTGATTATAAAACCTGCAGTCATTTTACAGGTGATCGTCAATTGACTTGATGGTATAGAAGACTGACTTTGAACCCCAGCTGAGTGAAATGTTATCCCCCAAAAAGGAAACCCATTCTTTTCATTAGTACAACTAGATTACATTATTATTGTATTTTAAATTTCATTGGCAAAAGTTTGTGGCAATTTGTTTCCTCCCTTCCTCCCTAAATACCTACACAATAGGTACGATTTTTATCTCTTGGCGCACAAGGTCTAGATAATATTTACCACCTGCCCTTTGCAGGAAAAGCTTTCTGAACCTGGCTCTAAGTGGCTGGGAGCCATTGAGGGAGTTCGAAGCAGGGCACAATAGGATTTGTTCTTTGGATTTTTTTTTAATCACAGTGAGGACAGTGTAGAGAATGGAATGGAGTGGCCCAAGAATTGAGGCAAGAGGCCTCAGTTTTCTCATCTGAAAAGTGGGGATAACAGCAGCCCTGAGCCCTCCTCCCCTCCCGATTTGTTCTCAGGCTGGGATACTGCGAGGCTTGGAGGCTTCCGGGGGCTGCCCGGGTGCAGAGCCCCGGGGGCAGGGTGGGGGGCTGGCCTGACTGAGTGCCACCCACCCTCGAGAATCTCCCGCCTCCTCTCTCCCCTGAGGAGGGGAGCTGCAATGTGGAAAAACTCCTCTCAAGGCTCTGCCCACACACTTCACTGCAGGCAGGGGAGGGAGCCAGGAATAGCAGAGGACGGCGAATGCTAGCAGCTGCGCGAGCCATCTGACTCGGGCCACACAAACCTTCCTGCGGCCCTGCTGGCTCCAGTGGGGACCAGTTCACTCCACTGCTGCCAGCTCGCCGGGCGGGCTGGTGTTGGGGTGGCTCCTGCGAGTTCCTAAGCCTCACGGCAACGCTCCAGGTCCGACCTCAGCAGCTCTGATTTGCAGACAAGGGGCCTGAAGCTCCTAGAAGTTAAGTCAATTGTCTGTGGGCAATTTACTGTTAAGTAAAGCCCAGACTTTCCTTAATGCCAGTGGTTCGCCAAGTATGGGTCTTAAACCTCCTGCATCACGGTCACCTTCTGAACCAGAGTCTCGGGCAGGGGCCCAGGGGCCCAGGCACCTGCATTTTAGCTTCTGCAGGAAGCCTGAGAATCACTGCGCTGGGCCCCAGACCCACCAGCAGGACTGAAAGTCAGCTCAGCTTCAGGAAACTCTCAGGTTTCATCCCTCCCAGCGCCTGCAGTACAGGTTGGTGACTTTTTCCCCCTTAGTTTGGCCTCATTAACCGTCAGCCCTGAAAACAATGACTTTGACATTTTAAAGCTATCTGGCCACTTGCCAGAGTCAGAGAGGAAACGGTTGAAATGTGTATCTCTGAGGGCTGTGCCCGCCATGGTACACGCGGTCCTCATGCCCACTTGTCCCCTTGTCCCCACCTGAGGACAGGGGCTGGCCGCTCCCGGAACCCCAGGGCACCCACAGGCCTTTAAACGTGCCTGTCGCATCTGCTGCTGAGCTGGGCTTTCTCAAATGCCATATTTAGCCCTGGGCTCGGCAGAGCCAGCAGCAGCTCTCTGAAGCTCCTGGCCCAGGGTTTCTCTTGTTTTTATCACAGCAACAGCTGCATTCCTCCACGTTTTCAACTCTGGAGCAGGAATCCATTGAATACTGGCCTTTCCAGATGTGCCCTCCTGGGCTGAATGGCCCAGGCAGGGTCCTGTGGGCATGGAAAACAGGAAGCATGAGAAACAAAGCAGGATTAAATCACTGAAAAGAAAACCACACTACTGATCTGCCTTTCAACGCATCTGCCTGCAGGGGAAAATTGGAGAACTCTGTTGGCTCCAAATGGAAATTTCCACAGCAAAAATTGACGTTTTTGCAACATGGAGACCTGGATTTTCATCCACGTGAAAGGCTACAAAAAAGAATTCACAGACTGTTTCCTGGGTCAGAAGTATCTCAGGACTAACCCTGGGCCCACTGATTACAGTGTGAAGTCGAGGTTGGGTACCACCTGAATCTGGCCTCCCTCTTAGGTGCTGTCCTCATCAGGGTTCATTCCACGGCCTGATTACTTTACAGCCATGAACATTAAACATCTCCACAAAAGAACAACAACTGTATGTGACCTCTTGCTCCAAGAAGTTCAAAGCCCACTGTAATGAGCCATTTGAAAAAAGACGAAGGAAAATGGTTTTCATTCATAGGTTGTATGTGACAAAGCCAGCCCTGGAAGGGTCCTACGTGGTCCTGGGTCAAGACTCTTGAACAAGCCGTCAGGTCCTGTCTATTCCAGCCATTCCTTCCACCAGCCAAACACACAGGGCCTTCTTGTGGACGGCCATGTTTCATACACCGTTCACGTCCCATCATTCCATCAGTGGCCCACTTAGTTTTACTTTCCCTTTCACATAGGTGGTGTTTTCCTTGTCGCCCTGGACACCGGGAAGCCCAGAGGCAAGTTTGGAGTCCCTACGGAGCCCCGTGTTAGCCCACACTGTTCGCATGGGTAGAGTCTCATTCGTCCTTGATTCTTATTTTTCTAATCGTCTTTGACTTAACCCACTGTTGGACCACAGCCCTCCCCCTCAAATCCTTTTTGAAAGAGAGAAAGGTCATAATGACACTGATTTTATGTATGAAATCCTGTTCTTGGTTTGAGAGGCATGCTGAGAGACACTTCAGGCACTCATTAGTTCCTGAGAGATGTTTGTAAACTGGTTGATACGGTATGAGAATGGGAGCTGATGGTTGAGGGGGGTCAAGGTCATCCATTCCTCACCTTCGGTGGGGAAAGTGTGGAGCCTCCCTTGCTGGCTGCGGGCTGGATGGAAATCAGAATTCCAGGTCTCTTGGCCACAGGCCGCCCTGGCATTGTCTGCTGCCAGGAAGAGGTGCTCTCCTCCGGGTCAGGCCCCCTCACCATAGCAGTCCAGGCACAGTGCCCCCTACCTTTGCTGCCCTCCTTGGAGAACACACATGGGCACTGTACAGGGACTGACCATGATAAGCTGCATTTGCTGCGGAAAGCTCTTCCAGTATCAGAACTCTTACCGTGGCTTGGTGAGTGCACGATGTCTTAGAAGCTCCAAAATTAGCATCAGTATGTGGAGGGTGCAGAACTGTGGCTCCGGGCAGACCATCCTGGCCTGAGACTGTCTGGTGACTTGTCAAAACCTCACTGGATGCAGGAGAACCGTGAGTTTATGGGTGGATGGCCAGGGATGGAGGGAAAGGCAAAACCTCCTCCTCCATAAATTCAGTGTGACCTTAAACACGTGGAAAGAGTGATGCCAGCAAGGCTGGTGCTGCTGCACTGACTCAGGAAAGCTGGGCAAGCGAAATGGGCCAGGGAAAGGTAGCTCGAAAGGCTTAGTTTTAAGAAGGTCTGGATTTCTTGTCTGTCTGGCTCAGAAATAGGCAAGCTGTCCACTTTAAAAAGAAAAGCTACGTTCCTCTGTGGGCACACGGCGGGCGTCCCCTGGAGCAAGTCCTGCTGCTGCATTTGTTTTCTAAATATTTGTGTTGCAGTTGTCCTGGAGAGAAATGACAGTAGCTTGCTCCAAGACAGGGGCCAGGGGATGGAGGAAAGCCGTGGGGGAGTTGAGGGATGTCGATGAGGACAGAGACCCCACGGCACTTGAGGTGAGGCGTCAGGGAGACAGCGAGGGTGACGTCCACACCTCCAAGACTGGCACTCAGACACTCAGGGAGAGCTTTTCAGACGGGCCGCTCTGAGCAGCCGTGTGAGGGGCAGTGCCTGGGCCCCCTCCGTTCTGTTCTCCTCTCCTGTTTCCCTTGTCCTAGGGCCCCGGGTCCCACCCTACCTGCATTTCTCGTGGGAGGCTTCCTACCCACCTGTGCAGTAATCATCGGGTCTCAGAATTAGTGGCCCTCCAGGTAAGGAAGCTGCTGGCGTGTGTGTGTGTGTGTGTGTGTGTGTGTGTGTGTGTGTGTGTGTGTGTGAGAGAGAGAGAGAGAAGAGAGAAACAGGGTATGCTCCCTCAAACACTTCCCGCTTCTGCCTGGGACCCCACCCCCACCCCTACCTGGTGCTCTTCACGTGCTTGAGTCCCCATCCTGCAGGTCTCAACTCCGAGGTCACCTCAGAGAGGCCTTCACTGACCCAAGAACCGTCTACCACCACTGAAACCCCTCCTTTGTGTGTGGGGGTGCTAGTTAATTAGGGTTATTTACTTAATTTTTTTAACAAAGGTTCTGGGGAATTGAACCCAGGACCTCGTGCACACTAAGCACACACTCTACCACTTGAACTAAACCTGCCCCCTCTCCTCCTTTATTCTTTCACAGCCTACATTCTCTTTTCTTTTCCACAGCTCTCATCAGGAGCTGTGATGACGTGTTTGTTTACATATTTTTAAATACCTGGTTCCCCCACTCCAGAAAAGCCCCCACCCCTTGCTCCATCACTGAGGTGGACACAGGGTTGGCCTATGGCGGGTGCTTGGCAAACACCTGCAGAAAGGCGTGGTGGCGGCAGTGGAAGACGCAGGCCCAGCGCACAAGGCTGGCGCTGACGGGCTCGGGGAAACCAAGCCCCACACGTGTGACCCGTTTTTAGAGGAAGATGCTGTCTGGTGAATTGTGTCTTGCTTCGTCCTTTCAATTCCCCCGAGTTCATCATCTAAGTAATCATTTCTGCTTGCCTGGTAAAGATAGGTAAATGAAAGCATATTTGTGTTTTTCTAAACTTTTAAGATATTTCACACTTCCATGTATTTTGGTTTCTGGTGTCTTAAGAGTAGCCTTGAGAATTGACATGAAAATAGAAGCACAGCTCGTGAGGTCCTGGGTAATTTCTCCTCCCAGAAGAAATACTCTAGCATCAGACAAGATGTGTAAAGAAAGAGGAGTGATTTCAGCTCCTGAGCATTAGAGTTGCTTAAAAACCTTTTCCTTTCTCTGGCTTTGTTTTTCATTTCATGTAAAGACAAAATACACACACTAGCATGACAGGCTTGGCGCCGACCCTTACCAGGCATGAAAACGTGTCTGTCTCCATTTTCCATCATGGAGTCGCATAGCCTTGCAAGTGAAATGGCTCTTTGCTTGCAGCCCTGGCTTCTGTTAATAAATAGGACGTGTCCTGGCAGCACCTTCATTGTGTGAAATTTCCCAATAGAAATGACGATGTGGTTTCAGGACTTAAGGCTGGAGGTTGAGGCAGAAGAGGAGGGCTCAGGGCCCCCAACCCACTTCTGCAGAGGCGCTGCTGTGAAAATAAACGGCCCTGCGTACCAACTGCTGATATTCAGAGATCCCCTCACATCAGAAAATATGCTTCCTCATGACTTGAGTCTTTAACTGTTGTGGTTCTCCAAAGCCAGAGTAGAGTCAGCTAACCTCCAGCCAGAGCTGCCCCTGAACCACCTGACTGTCCCCGCGGGGAAGGTGAGAGCTGGGGCACAGAGGAGGCCGGAGCTAGGACAGCAAATGGATGCCTCCTATCCCAGCTTGCTTGGCTCCTGGGAGCCTTAGAAACCTAACTTTCAAAACCCAAAGTCGTATCACGTATAATTTTTAAGATTCTCATCAAATGCTTAAGGATGTGTCAGTTCCCCAGGCTTCATGCGTTACTCCTGGGAAAAAACAGCCTGGTGGTCGGCGCTCTTTCTTATTGGACTTGCCTGGATTATGGTGGAGGCTGGGAACCCTGACCCACAACAGGGCTTCCTTACCAGGGGTTTCAGTGGCTGATGTATCACAGGAGCCCTGTGGTCCAGTCATGTCTTAAGGCTGCATATAAGAATTTGGTCGATCAGTTGATCTTTTGCTTCACTTATTTAGTTATTCATTCATTTAGCAAATGCTGCATCTACTTATGTGCCGGGGACACAAAGGTGAGCAAAACAAACATGGCCCCTTTGGGGACAGCTCGCAGGCTGGTGTAAAAGCTCCCTTTTGTCTTCCTGCAGGGGGAGGAAAGCTCCTTGTTTGGTATTTAAGGAATAATAAAAACAGAAATGACTCCTCCCAACCCCTGCAGATAAAATCAAAAAGAACACACGCAGTGTAACAACTTCCTAAAATTCACCTGGATACTCGAAATTTCAGTTTTTTTGCTCACTTCAAAGAAAAGTGAGAAACACCCTTTGGAGGCCGATTTCAGACCGGAGTGCAGTGGCCTCCTTGGAAGAACCTGGAGAGCACAAAATGCCTTAATTTCTGGTGGAGAATGTTGTCCTGTCGAGGTCTGGGGAGCTCTTTACCTAGTTCAGTGAGATGTTTACAAAGCCTGGTTCCCAGTAGGTTCAATTAACATTCATTGACTTTGTCTCTGTCAACGCCTCTGTTTTTAGCAAAAGAATTGAAATATCTACTTCACACAAAAAAAATGCTTAAGCGAATTTAGCTAAGAGCCACGGAACGTTGAAAAATTCAATTTATGTTTCTTAGATAAGCATACAGCTACGTAAAGCATTTCCTAGTAAGAGTCAGTAGTGGATTATTTCGCTGTTTGAGTGAAGGCCATTTCAGTTCCTGGATGAACCGTTTTTTTCCGTCTCGGTGCCCGGCGTGGCCTCCCTGGGCACTGTCAGCAGAAAGGGGGTTGGGTAGGGGCTGAAGACCTGTTCCCCCCTCCTAGTCAACATCCCTTTACATCTCTTGTCACTTCAGCTCTAGTTTTGGGCAAGTTTCCTGAGTGAGAATTAAGTAGCCTTAACAAAACCTGTGACAGCAGGAAGAGAAGAGCCTTGACTGCTGGGGTCAAGTGGGTAGGATGCGAGTGGGCTCACCTCTCTCTGGGGCTGGTTACTGAAAAGGGTCGCTTTACCCAACCACGACCCTCTCTCCTAACTACTGTCTCTACTAACATCACACGCCCTGTGAAAGCCATCAACACCCCAGGTCTGGGCTGGAGGTGGTTAGCCGAGAACCAGTGAGAATCCGCCTAAGTACTGTCAGTTGCCGCGTCATTCTTCCCAGAAATCTGTTGCATATTCAGTTAATAATATCTCTTTCCCTAGAGGATGAGCCCAGGAGAAGGAGCTTCAGTAACCAAAGGGGCAGGATGGAAATTCCTCCTGAGTTTTAGATTTTGGAGGCCACCTCCTAAGGCAGAGTGAACTGAGACCTCAGGGTGCCTCTAATAATCATTGCAATGTCGGTCAAATTCTGAATCCTCAGTGAGTGAATCAACACCAAGGCATGTTGACATCAACTCCTCTCAAAATGAGCTGCACGGGAGGCACGCGTACATACGTCAGTGGGAAGTTTGGGTGGGCTTACAATTAGACCTGATCTTTCACACTGAGTGAAGGTATTCCTGGCCGAGCTGGAGAAAATGCAGTCTGTTCTGGCAAGATGTGCGAGCCCTGGAGAGAGGCCGCCCCCTGACAAACACAAGTGAAGGGAGAGCTCTCTTGCTTCCTGCTTGCTGTCCCGGTCTGAGCCCTCCTCTGCCGGGCCCTGTGCGGCCAGCACCCGGGCTTCCTGCGGCTGTGAGCCAGACCAGGCGGAGCGCAGGAAGAGGTTACATCACGTGTCACGGGTGTCTGTCCCCTTCTACGTCCCCTCAAAGCAGCACAGAACTTCCTCGAGGTTCCTACACTTCCAAGGTCACAACAATCTCTCTGGATTAAAGCAACACTAGCTCAAACCCAGGGAACCAGCAGCCAGGCCAGGGCCCCAGTGCAGATTCAGAACGCCTGGGACTCGCCTGGTGGAGGTGGCTGGGACCCCTGCCTTTACAGAACTTGGGTTGTACATTAACTAGAATAGCAGAAAAGGTCTCCTATTTCTTTGTGTTATATCATTCAGCTAAGAAACAGTGAATATTTTCTGTTATTTAAAAAAAAAATCCTGCCATCCTCCTGTCTAATACTATTTCTTTCCTCCAAAAGGCAACCACATTCTCAGATTCCAGAACCACATTCTCAATTCCTCCAACTGAACCAGACATTCAGATGGTTTTGATATTTTCCACAGCTTACATTTTGGCTGCCTGCTGTTTAATTTTCCCAAAGACCTAAAAATGGTTGGCGGATCGGAATGAATACATAGACTTCAGTAGGAAGTCCCCAAACCCTCTTGCCTTTATTTTCTAGACATACAAGTTTTAAACATAGTCTTGCATACAGGTAGTCACAGAGAGTTCTATAAAATAGTGCTAGAACTGTCCATTTGTTTCCTGGATCCCCCAGCGTCTCTAAGTTGAAGGTCAGACCGCCCCTAGGAGAGACCCTGAGAATGCACTAATTCCGTCATGACTCGCATGGGTCTATGAATGAAGCATTCCTTCTCTTGTTCGGGGGAGACTTGATTTTCCTGCAAAATGCTCTTGGTGACATTTCCATAACCTCATGATTACTACTTGGTTTTCTGCAGTGTCTTCAGATTCAGACCCTCCTGTATGGACCGCAGGACAAGAGGACTCTGGCCACCCAGCAGACCATCGACGTCCTGTCCAGGTGAGTTGGCCTCCCCTCACGCTGCCCTTTGACGTCAGAATCTCAGAGGGAGCCGGTTCTCTAAGGGTCTGTGGCACTTCCCACGGAGAGTTTCACTAACTGATTTCCCCTAACTCATACACTAGGCCAGACCAGTTCCTTTGAAAACCCAGCTGGAAAATATCTCCTTGCCAGATACTAGGAAGAAATTAGCTCTTGAATAATGTCCGAAACACACGCTGGGATTCATTCTCCTGCAGGTCATCTCACCTGCTGGAGGGCGAGGGCATAGAGCCCAGCTCGGCCTGCTGGGGCCTGGCCTCAGTCCTCCCATGCCTCCCAGGCGGAGATTGCGAGCCCCCTGACTTCACCGTGAAGGCGGGCCTACGGCTGTCTCAGCCCCGGAGCAGAGGCCCGCCTCGCCGGGCCTGTGGGCTGACGGCCGAGTCCTCGCTGGGGAAGGCCCGCGGGCGGGTGCGGTGGCAGGGCCACCATCTCGGAGCCTGCCCTGTGGGCCCCAGCTCTTTAGCAGCTGAGGGTTGATGTGTCAGCTCAGCGAGAATGGTCCCCGAGAAATCAGAAAGTGGGAGAGAAAGCCTCGAGTTTTGTGCTCCTGTACCACGATTCCCCTCCCATTTACATCCCTCCTGAGGCACCTTCATGAACGTACCTTGGCAACTGCTAGGCTCGTCTTCCCAGCAGCCGAGGTCCGAGGGGCGCCCACTCACCCCACCCTCTGCTTGTTTGCAGGGCCCCCGAGGTGGCCGTGAAGCCCAGGCAGGCCCCAAAAGCCAAGCCGGCCTTCTGCACCAGTGGGCCGCAGCCCACCATGCTGGGGAAGGCCAGGCCCGGCGCAGCCGACTGAGACCCCCCCCGACTCGCCCCCAGAAAGCTGGGCAGGCCTGGGTGCCGGGGTTTCGGGTGCTGTATCAGTCTGTCCAACTAGAGGATGGAACAGCCACCGCACAGATTTTCAAGGCTGACTCTGCTCCAAACGCAACAGCGAGACCGTGCCCCTCCCGTGGACCCCATTCTGGCCATGGGTGCCCTTCAGGGTGACCTGGTGCTTCTATCAGACATTTTTCTTTTTACCACTTTCGTGGTTTTTCCTGACAGTAAGAATTTTCACCCATCAGCACTATTGTGGCCGAAAAGCTTCTCTTCAAAAGTTCAAAACTTCCTGTGCAGGAGGCTAGACCCAACACCTGGTATTATATATTTATTTCTATATATTATGTAGCCCCTCAGGCAGGTCTGGAGTTAGATTTGGAGCAATAAAGTCCTGGAAAAAGCTCCTTCTTCTAGGAAGTTAACAGGGATTGAGAAGAAAATGCTAATAAAGGGAAACCGCTGGGAGTGCTGGGGTCAGTATGTGCTTTTAAAATGAAGCCTGTGTCAGAGCCCCGCAGAGCCCCACAGAGCCCCGCAGAGCCCCGCAGAGCCCCACAAGGGGCACAGAGGATCCCCCTCACTCGTGTCACTCACTCACTGAATCTGGTGGAGCACCCAGGATGTACCAGGCATGTGCTAAGAACTGGGGACACAACAATAAACAAGGCACAGTATCCCCATCCTCTGAGAACTTGCTGTTGAATGCAGACGCTAGTCACTAAACACATGATGGTGGAGCTGGTGGAGACAACAGAGGGAAAGAACCAGGTACGATGGGGCAGGTGATGAACAGACCTGACTTTGCCTAGAGGTCAGAGGAGGCCGGTGCAGGGAGTGGCGAGAGATGAGCAGGAGGAAGGCTGACTCCCTGCTGCTGCCTCCTGTGGCCTCCACTCCAGGCAGAAACATGGCTGCTGCTCTGAAGCTTTTTTTTTTTTTTTTTTTGAATTGGCACAGCCCTTGGCCCCCTGCTCTCCCAGCTGTGTTCTGGGTTCAGCATGTAGCGGGGAGGGTGGGGTGGAGTGAGCGCTCATGTCCACAGTGGTCTTCAGTCCCCTGGGGGAGAGGCCATCAGCATTCAAGTACAGAAGACCAGAGTGGCATGTCTGAGCACCTGTGCCCATGCAGTCAGCGATGAGATCCAGGGCTGGAAGGAGGGGGGTGAGCACACACAGGGTGGGGTGGGGGTGGGAGCAGTTTCTTCTCCCCACCTCATCCCATGGCCTGTGGCCCAGGAGGGCTGCAGGCTGGTGTGAAGATGGCTCCTTTCCGCTCCAACACCCAGTAGGAACACCAAAACCACTCTGGCTCCATTTGTGCTGGGCGCCACCTTGACAACTGATGGAAATAAACCAAAAAGTTTCGTGACAGGGTGGGGAAGGGCTGGGTCCCTAGTCCTCCTTAACAGTGTGACAGCTGACCACACAGGCCACTCCTGCTGGTACTCAAACATCCCAGACAGGTCTGTGGGATGAAGGCAGCATTCAAAGGTGTCAGACCGGGTCACTACTCACCAAGTGACTATCTGGTTGAAGACACGGGTTTTGACGTGGGTGGTAGAATAAATGTTTTAAATACATACCACACTCGAGCCTGCCAGGGGCTTTCTATGTACCTTCAAAGTTCCTATGCTGAAGCCCTAAACCCCAAGTGTTTAAGGTGGGGCCTCTGGGAGGTAATTAGTACATGAGGGTGAAGTCCCACGAACGGGATTAGTGCCCGTATAAGAAGAGACACAAGAGAAACAATCTCTTTCCACCATGTGCGGGCACAGCACGAAGGCAGCCGTCTGCAAGCCAGGGAGCGTGCCCCCACCAGGAACGAACCCACCAACACCTTGATCTTGGACTTCCAGCCTCCAGAACTGCAAGAAATAAACGTCCACTGTTTAAGCGTCCCAGCCCATGGCATTCTGTTGTAGCAGCCTGCGCAGACCAAGAGAGTCCATGCTGGGTTTTTGAAAAAAAACAAAATGTGATTTGTGATGTTACTTCTCCCTTTTCTGTATCTTGTAGGATAACACCTTGACAGCACAGAAACTAGAACACTTTTTAAAAAAAATTTAGCCCCTACCCTGGGAAAGAATGGATTTAGGAATGTCCCACCGAAAGTCTCCCATCTATTAAATGTGTTAACTTCAAAATGAAAGGAAGACTCAAGCTGTTCACGTTTTTTTGTTGTTGTTTTTGTTTTTGGTAAAAGGCTACAAACAGGTAAGGGTATTGACTCCTTTGTCTCAAACTAGTGCAATTTTTTCAAGCTCCTAAGGAACAGCCATGATGAACCATTCCATCCAGTCTGCACCGAAGGTTAGTAGTGAACCATCTTGGTGTGCTCAGGACTGTTCTGGTTTTAGCAATGGGAAGTCCCATGTCTCAGGAGACCCCTCCACTCAAGGCAAAACAGGATGGTTGGTCACCCCATTGCCACCAGCCTTCCAGACTGTCGTGATGACATTCTTACCACAAACCGTGCAGTCTGAATTTGAATACAAGCCAGTTGGGTTTACACTCTGCCCTGCTTTCTAGTTCTGTGCTAATAATATCAAGTCCTGATTCAAATGAGGAATCAAAGAACTTGAACTTTTCACTTCTATGCCCCCCAGTGATTCTGTGCCATAATAAAAATGTGCACGTACACACACAGATGCTTTCATTAGGATTTAAATAGAAACCACAAAAACATCTACTGGAAAACATTCATTCTCTTTAGGAACAAGTGGAGTGTTTTTTTTTTTTTTCTTAGAGTTTTATTTTTACACATTCATATGACATTTCCCTTTGTAGGGAACAGGAGGTTAGCAAGATCAGCTCTTTAGATGATTCCATTCTAAATATACATTTTAAAACAAACAATATCAAAACAACCAGCGGGAAGGTGAAAAACAGTCCATTAGTACCATCTCGTCTACACAGCAATAAACGTGAGAAGACTGGCTGTGTCCTCACCCTGTCCCACCAAGCTGACTATGTTGTCTCCGGAGTGACTGGTTTTAAAGGAACCGGAGCCATGGGGTGACTGTCACAGGGCACCCTGCTCTGGGGGATCCAGGGACTGAGTAACATGGCAGCTCATGACTCGGTACTGGTACTCCTGGCAGGATGCTTCTGAAGATACGAGTTCCAACACAGACATAAAAGTTAAGATCTAAGATATTTATTTTCCAAAGGAGGTGAGCCGTGAAATAAACAACCTATTCACATTAGCACTCGTTAAGTGACATTAAATGAAGCCCACTTAGACACACATAACGGACTCCTCTCCGTCATCAGTCTTGTCATCAAAACAGTAGGCTGTCACCTTGACCAAATTCTCACCAATAAATCACTTATACAAATACCATTCACCACCTACCACTAACATAAAATCAGCTCACCTTTCTATTAGAAACGAGAAGTCTTTGTTGGCAAAGCCGTCACCTCTGTACCAACTTGTCACAATCACCAGCGAGTTCATTTGGCAGGTAACAAAGGTTCCCGCTCGCAGTTCAGATCAACTTTCTTTCTCTACCCTGCTTCACGGTGTTTTTAAAATAGATCATCCTGAAAGCTGTGCTGCATTTAACCTCCACGTTCGATTAGGAAAACGCACTCTCCCTAAACTACCCGCTGTCACCACTCCTGGCCGCTGAGGAGATACGCATCTTGGGGGAGGCGTGAGGGCCATCGTGTGAAACGCAGAGGGAAGACCCTCAAATTCCATACCTCCCCCCGACCCGCCGCGCCGCCCAGCATCATAACCTACCTGAGGACAGCACCCCTCGATCGTTACCCCTCAGTGCCCTAGCCAGGCAGTTCTACAACACTGTGTTAGAGGAAGTATGGTTTAGACAACATGTGAAAGGAACTCGTCTGGGTTAGAATAACACTGTGCTGCTATAAGTACTATTTTTATGTGATGCTACACCTTTAAAGATGGAAGCTTTAAAAACAATACCCTTGTGTCCAACAGAGCCACTCATTGTCCTATCATAGACTCAGTGGTGCGTGTCTGCAGGTCCACACTCTGCAGCCCAGGAGAGGAGGTCCTCTGCCCTCCCCCGGGGCCCTCCCTGGGGGCTTCAGGGCTGGGGGGCAGGAGGGGCACCCAGTTCCCTCCCCAAAACATCTTATTCTATTTAACGTATTATTTGTGTTCCTGGACAAAACACCCCAACTCTAATGACTTCTGTCAAAAGTGTAAAAACCTTCGTGATGCTGGTTGCCTTGTTTCATCTCTTGACTCTTCAAGCTCAGAAAGGCCTCCATCCCATCTTCCTGGGCTTCCAACCTGACTGTGCGTGAGCGTCCCTCGAGTCCAGCCGTGGTCTGAGCATCAACGTCCTTCTTACTGTCTTCAGGGTCTGCCTCCCATCAGTACAACTGCCTGTTTCGATGCTAAGGGCTAAGGTGCAGGAAAGCTCAAATATACTCTGACGAGAGCTGGCTACTCTAAAGGTTATAATGAAGAAAACTATTTATTTAGACTGTGCACTACTTAATGACCTAGTTCCATAAAAAACTGGTACTGTAAGCGATTCTCCATAATGACCACCTCCTGGCCCCTTCCGGACCCACTATAGGTTTCCAAGAGCCCGTGTAAACACAGCAAGTGTGCTGACTGGAAACCCTGTGCTAGGCTGGAGCTATCCTCTCCATAAATAAAATACTATATGTACTTTTTAAAGTTCTGCACGTAGAAAGCAATTCACTCAAGTCTTAAAATGAATTTAACTCTGTGACAAGTAACTTTTTCCTAAAGATGAAATCACTTAGATTTTTTTTCTTTAATCTGCTTATTTCCTATAATTTCTTTTTGAAGACTTCAGACAGAGAAAAATGTGTTCATTTTTCCCTTAAGATGTTAGTTAACTATTTCATATTGGCACATGCAAAAAAAATTTACTCTTATATATTTAATGTATATTTTACTTTAATCTCGTTAGTTACCATGTAGGCATCTTACCTAGATAGTTAAATATAGTTTCAAACAGAATGCGAGGCATTTCTGTGACCAGGTGCAAAAGGGGTAGAAATCGTCTCTAGGAGTAGAAAGAAGACTCCAGAGAAAGGAACTTTTAAGACTAAAAAGATTAAAAAAAATTTTTTTTGTCAAAGTCCCAACTCAATAAAATTCCAACACCTTTTAAGGCATGAATTAGTTTGAAAACTTTACAGATTATAAAGCAAATTGACATTGCCTGGAGCACTCTTTGAAGAAAGTAAAAACGGGGAGGTTTTAATAAAGAGTGAACCTCCTTCCCTCAAAAGAAGTAAAGGCCTTTGTGTGTTGGTTGCTACCAAGTAAGACAGCATGTAAAACACAGCATCTGTTCATCAGAACCAGTGTCCCTCATTCTCCTCGTCCTGACTGTCTAGATACAGGAGGGCAACCTTCTTTTCATCCGAAATCACAGACCTCTGGTCTACCATCCTCTGTAGCTGCACCGTCTTATCAAACTCAGCCTGCTCCTTGCCCTTTTCCCCAGGGGCCTGGTGTCTGTCCCCAGCAGAGCCCTGAAAGCTCGCGCCGGCTGCCAGGTCATTCCTACTGCCAGCATCTCTCCAAGTACCACGGTCAGACTCGCTATGAGCTTCTGCTTCCGTCCCTTGGGGGAAGAGGACCGTGGCCTCTTGTGTCCAGCGGGGGGTCGCCTCTACATTACTCACGTCCATCTGAAAGGTAAATGAGGTTTCTTTGGGCCCCAGTGCAACGTGCCTTACTGTTCTGCTGCCATCTGCCACCTCGCCTAGCTCAGGGGAGTCTCCCGAGCCAGCAAGGGCAAATGCTGTGGAGACGGGTCCGTGGAAGACAATGTGCTCAGAGGTTTGGGTTTCTGTGGGGCCCAGCTGAATGTGCCTAAAGGACCTGCTCATGCCCGATGTCACTTCCACCCCAGACGTGTCTCCCACGCTGGTCTCCTGAGGAGACCCAGCCCCTTGGAAGGTGCTCCTTTCAGTCATCAGGATTTTCCTCCCCACGGTGTAACTGCGGGTGGCCTGGCTCACATCCGCCCCGCCCTCGCTGTGGGCACTGCTTTCTGAGTCACTAAATTCCCAGGGCGGGGGAACTATCTGCTCGGTGGTTTGGTGCCTCTGAGACCCGACTCTGACATGCATGGTGGATGTGCCACTCCCTGTCCACGCTTCAGTGTCCACAGAAGCTTCTCTGACCTCCAACTCCACCTGCTCTGAAAGGGGGGCTGTGAGCTGGATTTGCTCACTGAACCCCTCTCTAGGGCCTAACTGAAGGTGCGTTACAGAGGTCTGGGTACCCGCTGACTCTTCTGTTTGAAAATGATCACCAGCCTTCCCTGTCCCAGAAATGGGGGCCTGAAAAATTATCTCCCTCTTAGCATGAAACTGTTTGGAGTTAAATGAGCTGTGCCTCCCCGATCTGTCGGCGTCAGTGGAAAGCTCTGACGGGCCAGGCTCTTCTGCATCCTCTGCCTCGGGACAGGCAGGGACAGGCCCCTGGAAGACGACTTCTGTGGACACTTGACTTTGATCGGGACCCAAAGGAAAGTGCCTCGCAGACCAGCTGGCTCCCGCCGAGCTCGCTGCCCGACTCAGGTCGCTTTCCCCACTTACCTCCACCACTTGTGCAGTGGGTCCTTCGGGTGAGACTTGCTCAGTCCTCCAAATTCCAGGGGGCGCTATTTTAACGTGCCTTACAGACTGAGTGACGTCCTCTAGCACCTGTGACTGGGCAAAGCCCCTTGGGCTGGTGACTTCCACGGTGGCCGACACCGGGCCCTGGGAAGCGACCTGCTCTGGGCCAGGAGAGGCGGGGCCGGCGTGGGCATCCTCACCAGAGGGGCTGTACAGCTCCCGGGTGGCCCAGCGCTTGAAGCGGAAGCCGGCAGCCGGGGCCTCCGCTCCGGCCTCCTCGTCTGGGCTCCCAGGTGCCGGGCTGTGCCGCTTGGCCAAGCTGTCCCGTACCACCGCCTCCACCGCCTTCTCTATCTCACCCGCCTCATCCTTGCTCAGCTCCTCCAGGTCTAACTGGTCGGCATCGACAGTCTGCAAGAGGTTGACTTCGGCAACTAAGGTCACAGACCCACCACCTGCGGTCTGGACTTTCTTTACGTCCACTGAAACGCCCTCGGGCCCGCCCTGGTCCTCTCTGGTCAGGGCAGACAGCTCCTCCTTCATGCGCTCCGGGAGGCTTTCTTCCAGCTGCTCGATGACCTCCACCAGCTGGTGTCTGGGCTCCTTGAAGCCTTCCTTAATGGATGTGTGGAATTCCTGTGGTATCTTAATTTCCTTTTCAATGACTATGGGTTCGGTATGAAATTCACCACTCCTAGTCTGCTCTTTCCAGTGAGTAGAACCCAGGTCCCCCTCCAGAAATGGTTCTGGAACATCCGGTGGCTTCACAACCTTCTCTCCCAGCGCTTCGTCCTTATTGCCTCTTCTCCAAGACCCCGGTACAATTTCATCCTGCCAGGAGTACCTGATGGTGGATTCCTCTTCAATGTGGATCTGCCCATACACGGAGCCTTCGTCTCCATCGCGCCCCGCGGGCTGTTCATCCGGGGTCGACACGAAATAACTCTGCTCTCCCTCTGAGTCACCTGCCTCCATCACTTCTTCAACGTGAGTTATGTCCTCTTGGGGCGGCCGAGCCTTTTTATGTCGACTCCCTGAGAACGTGACATCTGCTTCTTCATAACCTTCCTCCTCCTCAACAAGCCCCTTGGAGCCCGGAGACGCATCTTCCACCTCCTCCACCTGGAATGGGGTAGAAAACTCAGCCGCCTTCTCGCCCCCGACATAGCTCATGGGCTCTTCAATGATCTCCACGTTGACGACCTTCGCCCTCCCCTCTCTCCCTTTCAGCCCGAGATTGATTATATCTCCGATCACCCGCTCAGCTGACTTCCCTTTCAGCCCCACCTCCTTAGTACCCTGGTTTAAGAGGTAGTCCAGGCCCGTTTCATCCAAAACATCAACCTCCTCAGTCAGTTTCGACTCCACGACTATCTCAGTCTTTGTTTTTCCGTCTCCGGGGAGCTCTTGCCGGTCCACGTAAGTGACTTTTGTGTCTGGAAAAGCACTGGCTGATGCTTCTGTCTCGGGGGAGTGGGTGAACTGCTTCAGGATACTGGACACGATGTTTTCGGCTATGGTCTCGGTCATGGAGTCGCCTTTCAGAGAGCCTGTGGTGTCGCTGGTGCTCAGCCTGAACCCAGCCTCCCTTGTTTCCACCCGTCTACCTGTCCCTTCACCAGCGTCCTTCTGCAGGGGCACCTGGGGACCTTGCGGGGCCACCTCCGGGCTGCCGCCCGGGGAGGCTTCCAGACTGATCGGTATCTCTCCCTCCCTCACACTTTTCTCCTTCAGTGACTCCTTCTCTTTGGCCCTTTCCCTCATTTGCTGGCTTTCTCGCTTTCTGGCTTCTTTATCTAACTTTGTCAGTTCTTCCCACCTTAGGTTTCTTTCCTCTGAAGCCTTCTCTTTGGAATCAAACATTTTCTCTTCTCGCTTTGTTTGGATGGTTCCCGGTCTGCCTCTCTCCTGCCCCCTCGTGGCTTCAGCTTCTGTTTCCTTTCCCAAAAAGACGGTCCTCTCATTCGACCAAGTGCTTTTGGAAGCCCCTGCCGTCACGTGGTCCCAGCGCTCCTGGTAGGGCTTTCGGGCAAGAGGGGACTCTCTGGCTGAGCTGGCGGGGGCATCCTTTGTCCCTTCGGTTCTCACTTGAGCTTCAGTATTTCTTAAAAGATCAGGGGTTGGAGAGAAAGTTCTGAGGTTGCTTTGACGGCTGGCAGTTTTTTCATAGGCGTTTTCCAGGCGAGTGGTTGTAAAGGAGGCGGCTCCGGAGCTCAGGAGGCCTCTTCTGGAAGCGCTTCCCACGGCCTTCGGAGATCCCGGCCGAGCCAGCAGGTCAGAACGCGGTGCCACACTGTGATGGAAGGTCGTGGAGGGTGCCTTCTGCCTTGGAAACAGATTTCTCTCGTTTTCCCTCTGTAACACTGAGGTGCTGTATTGATAGGGAGTTTTTCTGAATTCTGTAGAAATTGAACAGTTCATTAGAACGATACTTATCATTACCTGTTTTCATCTTAAAAGCATCACCACAGGTCCAGTCCCGTCCCATCATGATAAATACCTACTATGACCACAGAAGGGTCATCATGAGATTGTTTCAACCTCTGAATTATTTTTTTCCAATAGTTAAAAAAAAAATCCCATGACAAATTAAAGCAGGACAAAGCTTCCACACAACACTTTCCTCCAGTTACTGATCTTAAAATATCCATCTTAAATATATCAAACATGTGGCTGTAAAGCACAGCGCATGTGCCAGAGAGGTTAGGGGTGCTAGTTTTTGTGGCAGAAATTTCAAAACATGATGATCATTTGGAGTCATTCATTTCCACTCTGCTGCGGTAACTTTATTCTACTTATTCCAGCAGAGAAGAGCTTCGTAATTACTACAAAGGACATAATTACTAAACACTAAATGGCATTACCCTTCCACCCTTTACAATGCTCTTATTCGTCCTTGATTTCCATGGTGAGCCAACAAATATTGAAGAACGTAACTTTTTAAACTTTCTGATTTCTTCTATTTCTATACTTTTTTTAAAAAAAAAACCCAAACTTCTCATTTGAGAAGTTGCCAACACAGGAAGACAATCACCAACACTACAATTTGTTTTAATGTCATGGTCCACGGGGCTTCCTGCTTTGCTCTGGACCATGCACAGAGAGAGCTACCCGTGGGAGTGTCCAAAACCTCCTGGGTACCAGCTCTTAGGGGTGGCAGCTCGTGGAAGGAATGCAGCCAGGAGCACCAGCTGCCCTCTTCCCCAGCGACACCCGTCCTGCTGAGCTGGGCAGAGCCTTCTCACCCCTGGGTCTCCCCTCGTGGCAGCCAACCACGTGTTCCCAACACACCACGATTTTGAATACAGCAACCCCCACGGAGCCTGCGACTATGCGGAGGAGGGTGTACAAGGAACACACCACGTGCAGTGTGACCTGCCCTGGCTCGGCCAGAAAGCCCTATGGAAGTTATTTTTGTTTTTGTTTTTTTAAGTTATCTTACAGGTTCTTTGGGACTTTCTAATGACCACTCTAATGTCAGTTCTGCAGCCACAGAAGTACGAGTTTGTTCTGCAGCTTTTGGCCTGAATGGAGGCCGACCCTGAGCTGCCCCCGCCAACCTAGGGTGGTGAGAACTGTGTGATCCTTCCCACCTGTGCCCTGGTGGGGTCTCGAGTTCCAGGCTGCTGACTGCCTGCCACACAGAGTAATACCTCCCCAGGCTTGTGTTAAGACTGTAGGTCTTTGGTCTGTAAAGGGTGTTTCCTCCAAAGGGTGTGACGAACAAGTCCCTGTCCACCTTCTCACCCTTCACACCCCCCAGGTCTCGTCCCATCAGCCCTTCCCTTCCTCATCACGTGGGACAGGACGCACCCCCCAAACACTGGCTAGATGAACAAATGAGCTTATCAAGCCCTTTCCCACAATCTCATTTGCAGTATTATTTAAACTATGGCCAATTAAATAAAATCTATTTGGTACTTAAGAGAGGGATGAACGATGGTTATCTAAAAATTCATATCTACCAAGACTATTCCAGATAAACGATGCTTTACTCTTTGTCCATGGAATGAACCCGTCCAGACGGACAGCATCTTAATGTGAAACAAAGAGCTTTCCTCATATTTACCTTGCGGCACGTTTTCAATGCGCTCAGTCAAGATCAAGATCTCCGGGTTACTTTCTCCTTCCAGTAAGGCTCTGTAAAAATAGTTATTTTTAAAAGTCATTAAGAAGTAAAAGACGAGGAGTGCCTCTGTAGGCCATGTGTCTGGTCAACGGCCACACTGTCAGTGTCACGCGTCTGAAGAGGCCACACCACAGTGAGGCCAGCCTGCCCAGCAGACCTGGCTGGGGAGAGCATCGATCAGCCGAATGAACAGAATGAGGGCGCCAGGGCTTCAGAAGGACTGGAGAGCCAAGGCCTTCTAGAAAGCCCTTCCAAACCCAGGGCAAGGAGAAGGAGGAGACAGAAGGATGTGGGCCCAGGAAGGGCGGTCAGGGGTCTGGCTTCCCTGAAGCGGGGAGAGGCCCATGCCTGGCAGGCCACCCTGGGCGAGAGCCCCAGGACAATTAGTATTAACCCCTCCGGAGTCTTTCTGGAGTCATAGGTCAGGGGGTGACTAGGGGCAGAGCAAGGACTGACATTTGATTGTAAATAAGGCAGGCAGATGGTGGTTTTCAAATTGGGTTCCATGGAGACACCTTAAGAGATGAAAAACAGTCGTGCTGGCAGGCAGACAGGGTGCAGACCGCCACTCCACCACCACGCCCCCAGAGCCTCACTTCTCTAAGAAAGCAGCACAATGCACTCAACGAGGTGGTCTCTCCGGCCCTGTCTACCTGCCATGTGTATGACTGTGGATCTCCATTAAGTTGTTATTCACGCCCCTGGCTCAGACCCCTGAGGAGAGAGCACACAAGTCGGGCCCACGGCCCGCACGCTGCACCAGGTCAGCACCATGTGTCCGCCACTCGGAGACCCTGGGACGCGGGCACAACAGTTGTTCGGTTGCTAGAGCGACAGGTGAAGTCACCAACTTCAGTTCCAAGAAACACACTGTAAATGGCAAAGGGCAACCAGAAGCCGGGCCCACTTGGAAATGCTGACACGGCCGCCGAGAGCTGGGCAGGAAAACAGGGGGGACGCCAGGCCCACGGGGGGACTTGCGGGCCAGGCAGACCAGCGCCAAGTCCTATGTCCACTCATTCAAAGGTGGTGATTCCCTCAAAAGCTCTCGGAGGGACGTTTTGAAGGCCTAGCCTTGTACCACTTTAAGAACAGGGTCGAGCGCACTCTGGTTATTTTGAGAGCGTTGGAGGAAAGCTGCCTCTGAGCCACGGTGCCCGGTGAGAAATGCCAACCTCCTGAATCACGGGCTATTAGCAATGCTTCACACAGCCCCATGGGCTGCGGCCTCTCTCAGGAGGCAGGAAAACAAGCAAACAAGTGCGGGAAAACCAGGCCCCAGCCTCATTAAGGCAGCCAGACAAACCCAGAGGGCAGAAGGAAGCGCTAATGTGGCCTCTGGCCGGGCTCCAGGCCCTGATAGACCCCACAGGCCTCACCAGGCAGCAGACTCCCAGCTGGGCCAGATCATCCTGATGCACTCTCAGGGCACAGCCCCTGCCACCCCGCACCACGGGCACGAGGCCGCCACCCTGCACGCCCACCAGAAGTGTGGACCAGCGTCAGGGATGGTGGAGAGCCAGAGGATGTTTCCAGAAGCAGCGCCAGCGGGGAAGCCTGCCTGGTCCTGGGTTGAGGGAGGGTTTATGTGGTGCTTCCTGGCAAAACACAGGTAGGGGGCTGTGGGAGGAAAAAGGGAAGGGGCTAGGAGAAGGTGGGGGAACACCTGTCACTCTAGACTGGAGGGGGAAGGGAGGAGAGATGGGTAGAATTTTATTCACAGGACCAGCGTCACCACTGGAACTAGAAAGGGTCTGTCCCAACCACTGGCCCATGAGAGACAATAAGGAGATGCGGGTGCCATGAGGCTCCGGTCACTCCCTCTGTGCTCAGATGCAACCACCTACAGAAAGCCCAATGGTCAATTCCAGAGACTGAAAAAAAAAAAAAAAACCCATTGACAGAAAGAACAACATTGCTGATAAAGCAGAGAGAGGAAGCACAGGGAGTGGTTAACAGAGAAACCTCCAGAATCAGGTGGTCTGGATTCAAATCCTGGACCTGCTACTTCCTAGTCCTACGACCCTGGGTGAGCTGCTCAAGCCCTCTGTGGCTCAGTTTCCCCATTTCTGAAACAGGGAGCACCCACAGGTTGGCAGTGGGAATGGATAAAGTGACTGGGAAGTTCTGGCAACAAAGGCTGCTGAGAACATGTGCTCAGTAAATGTCAGTCATCATCTTCATCACCATCTTCATCCTCATCGTCGACATCACCTCCTACTGACCTCAGAAGAAAGCTGATTTTCCATTAACTAGAGGAGTTCATGAAAGGAAGAGATTCTGGATTAACTAAAAGCATGGTTAACTGAGGGTTAATTCCTTTATGTAGTCATATGGAGAAGGCTAGCAACCAAGGGTATCCGTTGATCCTAATTACCTATCCTTAAAACTACAAGATTTTATTAACTTCAAATATTTCACCCAATAACCAGATAAGTCTCAGCGTTAACACATTTTATAAGTTTTCCAAAAAGTAGGACTCAAGAAAAACAAAGTGTTGTTTCTCCAAGACCTTGAGAATTTCCCAAGAAATGCTTTCCTTTGAACAGACACATTAAAAGGCACCGGTGGTCTAAAAACTAATGGAGCAACCAGAAATATCACTAAAATGATGAAATTACCAACGTCGGGAGTTATCTGTGTTGCTTCATAAGCAGTCTAAACCCAGAGACTGAATGTTCTCAGTTAAAACCCACTGCCATCAGAAAGAGGAAACAGGTGCCCTGCATGTCCCCCGCCCGCACAGACATGCAGAGTCTCACCTTTTAAAAGGGCTTGCCTTACGGTCCCCAGGTGGGAAGTTTCTGCAGTACACTTTCATATTCAGCCAAGCAAGACTACACTTTCAGGTTTTTTTGTTTTTATTTTTTGAGAGATCCTTCGAGGCTGCTTTTCATTTTGCCAGGCGAAACTGAGAACAAATGTTAACAGCCTCCACCCGCCCAACCCCCCAAAAAACGTAACAAAGCCGCTTTTAAACTCTTAATGGAGACCATCCGTCCCCCAGACCAGAAATCCAAAGTGGGCTTCTCTTTACCGTCAGTTTTGTGGTTTCTGGACTCAGTTTATTCCTCCATATTTTTGCATTTTTTTGTTTCAATTGTGAATATCTTTTTTTCCTATTATATTTT
The DNA here is from genome assembly GCF_009834535.1 of Camelus ferus. NCBI lineage: Eukaryota > Metazoa > Chordata > Mammalia > Artiodactyla > Camelidae > Camelus > Camelus ferus. The sequence continues at coordinate 20,605,526 of NC_045722.1, read as the reverse complement.
CTAACAGCTTACTCTCCTGATGACTGGGTTCTGTTCTTTTTTTTGGGAGGGGGCAGGGGGCTATTTATTTTCTAACCATGCTTTTTACAAGTTCTCAGTCAACAGCTTTGGGCCAGATCTTTATGTCAGCAGTGGAGGGGTTCGGGACACTGCCAGTCGCCGTCTTCAGGTCACCAATTAAGTCTGAAAAAGCACCTGCCTTGTGGAGAGGGCTCAGTGTAGGGTGGTCCAGTCTGCAAGCTCCAGTGCCGGGCAGGACCCATCTCCCAGAGCCGTCCTGCTTCCAGCCCCTCCCTCCCTCCCTGCCCACACTCAGGTCCTCACCACCCAAATCTCCAGCGACTGCAGGAGCCTCCCTGCCCCACTCGCCCCAAACACACATACCGCTCCCACTCCAGGCTCAGACCCTCTACACTCCACCGGCCAGCGGCCGCCTCCCCGCCCCCTGGTGCCGGCCCTGGGACAGCCCCCTGCGGCCTCTGCCTCCTGGCAATCTGGGCCCGCAGTCTGCCTCCTTCCCGGGCCCTGCTCACTCACCCTGCACTTTCCTTTCCCCACTTATTTTTTAATCCTGCCTTGTGCACCTGGAGCTCCTTCCCGACACCTTTCTGCTGGTCCAGTTCCTACCCACCCCCCAACTTTCCCCGCCCTTCCAAGGCCCAACTGAAATCCCACATCCCTTGAAAATCTCTCCTAATCACCTCTGCCTGGAAGCTCTCGGTTCCTTCTCAGAACCATCTTCAGCTGATCCTGTCAGCTGACAGTAAACCACGTATTTTCCTGGAACACGCGTTCTATTATTTTAACATCTTGCTTGACTTTTCACCTAAGCACACTGTGTCCCTCCCTCCGCCCACGATACCCTCTACTTCTCCCTCCCCTTCTCCTACATCTGTTCCAATCTCTGCCATCCTTCAAGATCCAGATCAATCTCACCTCCCTCTAGAAGCCTCCCCTGATTCTCACAACTCTTCTGATTTCAGAAACCTTGCACTTGTGTGTCTTTTGGGACGGGACTTGTTCCCTGCATAGGGGGCTCCCTAGGTCCACGCAGCCTTATCCACGGCATGTGGTCCTCAGCACGTGGTCACACCTCTAAGTCCCTCTGAGCCGGCATCACCGCTGCATGCCAAGCATTGTGGAGCAGCCTGAGAGCACAGCCCTCAGCTCACAAAACATGGCTTCACGGGTGTGGCTCTTACCCATCCATCACACGTGGCCTCCATCACAGGCCCCCAAAACCCAGCTGCCCAGGGACACCCAAAAGCTCGGCACCGCCACAGATGCCGTGCTAGCTCGGTTGGCAAGTCCTCACCCAGGCTGCCCTCTCTGCCTGGGAAAACCTTCCCACATGGTCTCCTCCTGGACTCCCTTCCTGCAAGACTCAACACTGCCTCCTTCAGGAAGCCTGCACAGCACACTCCCTCCACTCCCCCATAGCACCCAGCACCTCACTGAGCCTGCCCATCCTTTGCAAGGCTGCTGTGAGACAGGGTTAGAGCTTTCTGGATGCCCAGGCTGCTCTGCAAAGTAGCAGTTAGCACACAAACCACCTGGGATCTTGTGACGAGGCAACTCTGATCAGGAGGTTTGGGGTGGGCCCGAGATTTCTCAAGCTTGACATGCCTTGTAATGTTGACACTATGGTCTACGGGTCCCTCATAAGCAAGGCCCTGGACCAGTGCTTCTCTGCCCTGGATACACCTGACAATCATCCTCAGAGCTCTAACTCCACAACTGGGCCCACCCTGCGCTAATCAAGTCCAGGTATCTAGGACTGCGCCCAGGGGCTGATGCTTCATCAGGTTCTCCGGATGATGCTCACATGCAGGTGTGGCTGGGAACCACGCCCCATCCTGTTTCTGAGCCTCTCTCCTCATCACCCAGTGCCTCAAGTAACAAACACCTGCACCCCAGGAAAAACCTCGCAGTTACGAATCAGGCAGATAAGCCTCTCCAGCCCCACGTGACTCCACTGGTGATAGGCAGACGCCTTCTCCCACACTCTCCCTTCCTCTTGGCATCCTCGGCTGCAGCCCAGCCCCATGGCTCCTGCCAACCATCACCTGCAACATGGCAGGAAAGGGCTCGTGGTCACATTCACCTGCCAGGCCAGGCACCAGGGCCTTCCAGCTGCCAACTAGGTTTGGTGAAATTCTCCAGTCTTAGACTCTGCATTTGCTTTTTTAAAATTTTATTATTTTACTAAATTATATATTTACTTATCCACTATATACCTGTATCTATAAATTATGAGTTATGCTCTGTTATTATTACTTTAATATTTCTTCTTCACCAGGAAGGTTACCAGAAAGGGCCAGATATCTGGGTTTGGAAGTGGTGACGACACTTGAGGTCTGGCCTCAGCACAACCGACAAAGTCTTGCTATACTGGAAAGTGCTTTCAACCTTCAGGAACCACGGCCCTTCTCCCATGTGTGAGAGTGCGGTCAGGAGTTGGCTGTCAGCTAAGCATGCCAGGGGCTCGGCGGCTGCAGGGCAAACCTGGGGCTGAGCCACGTGATCCCGGCCATGAGGGGGGAGCCATGCCCACCATGGTGGCAGCCACCGCAGCCCTGGAACAGCGTCCCCACCAGGCTGACTGTCCCTGCCGCCCTTGGAGAGACAGGGTGTGGGAGGAAGGTCAACATCACAGAGATGATGGGTCGAGGTCAATAAGATCACATGGGCACATGTGAAGAGGAATTTTCATCCCTGGCCTCGGAATTTGGGCAGCAGCACCAAGTACTGAAAGAGTCACGGAGGACCATAGGGCTTATCTTCGGGACACTAATCAGTGATAAAAATGCTAGGCTTTTGGCTTGTCCAAAGAAATGGGTTATTTCAACCACCTGTATGTCTTGTAGGCCTATGGGCACCTCTCAGACCAAATCCTGAGCACTGGGGGGTGGGAGGGGAGGGGTGTCCGGCCGCAGCTCTGACCACGGAGGCTGGGATCTGTGGCTGGCAGGGCCGAGCTCCACTCTTCCCTACACAAACCTGGACTTCAGGAAGACGTGCAGTGACGTCAATCCCACTGCCCCAAAAGCACTGACGCCTCCTAAATTCCGAGGAGATGGCCGAGCCAGTCCCTAATTGGGTTAGAGAAATGCCCAGCCGCAGACAGGAGCAAACTGTCCTTGCTGACAGTCACTCCACTGACATGAGCGAGAAAGGCTCACAACCAGGGGCCTAGAGGGAAGCAAGCTGCCCGGGCTGTGAGCACCTACCAGAGAGGTAAGGCCCCAGCCCCTTGGGCAGGATGCCCACCTGTGCCCTCTGACTTTTCATGACACAGAACTGGGGGCAGGACAAAGCGAGGAAGGAAAGGGCTCAAAACCCCAGAAAGGCAAGGCAGAAAATCAAAGTCCCCTGATTCCAGCCCAGAGAGAGAACTTTTACAAAAAGGAGACAGAAGATACAAATGTCTGGAGGGAAAAAGACTCACCAGGTGTCACCTAACATGGCGCAGGTGTGGGTTTTCTGGGCTCTAGAATGGTGCCTGGTTTGGGGTGCCTCCCACCCCAGTCTCAGCCCCTGTAACCCATGGGAGGCCGAACCTTCCAATTTCTAGAGCACTCTGTCCCCTGGCCAAGGACAGCACATGACCCAACAGAGCCAGAGGCGGTAGAGAGGGGGGCTGAGTTCTGCTGGGATGGTGGGAAAGAGCCCCCTCCTCTGACCAGGGGAGTGGGGCTGCAAGGGCCAAAGCCTGTGGCTGCTTGGGGTCCCTCCTGCCACAGCAAGGGCAGAGCCAGGAATGAAGGGACCAGAGGTGGCAGGGACAGACCGCCCGCCTATAACCTCATCCAGGTACAAGGACCTACTGTGCCTGAAACTAAGGACTTTTATAGAGATATGAGTAATAAATGCCTTTTTTTTTTAACTTAAGCCAGTGTAAGAGAGCTTCTGTCACTTGCAAGTGAGAAAAAAAATCCTAATTAATGCTTCCTTCCCCCAAATAAAACCCAACTATTTTGAAGTTTTCCTTATTAGTCAAGTTTAGCTCATCTCACTCAGCATTTGTTTGAATACCCTACCAATTTAATTTTGCAGTTGTTTACCCCATGAGATTTCTAAGGAGAAAGCTCTAAGCCTGCATCCCTAAAATGCTGTCCTCACCAGTCACAAAAGCTGCAGGAGATGAGGGGCCACCCAACCAGAGACCCTGTACCCCCAGGGGCAGGAAGGGGGCACTGAGGGCCCCCACTTCGGCACTGCTCTGCGACCCATGAGCCACTCCAAGGACATGTCCTCTGCCCCTTTGAGTGCTCTGTGACTCTCTCATCTAGGTTGGTCACCCTGAATTCAAGTCAACATCTTGATACACAAAGCCAGTCACCTGGGGCGCCATGCTGACCTTTGGGCAGAGAGACAGTTCTTCAAGGCCAAACCCCTGGAGATGGAGTCAGGACAACAGATGTCTGAGCAGAGGGACTCGGACTTCCCAGGTTCGAGTCCCGGTTCTCCCCTTTCTAGCTCTGTAACTTCTCTGAGTAAAGTCCGTTCATGTGTGAACAGGGTACCTAATCCCTCCGATCTGGTGCGTTGCCACAGCGTCCTTACCGGTAGGTGGCCACCTCCAGGCTGAGGCTAGTCTTCACCTGTAGGAGCTCCTGGTAGTCTCGCAGCCGGTCAGCCATGGCCAAGGTGAGGGCTGCCTTCTCATCCTCCATGCTGGCAATCACTCTCTAAAGAGAACAGAGGGTTTGGGGATCAGAGAACTAGAGCTTCGCTGAGTCAAACTTAAGATATCAACAGTTCGGGACACAAAAAGAGATAAAGTCAAGGTTGATTAAAAATGAAGTCATTGCAAGGATGATTTTAAATACTGCATTTTTCCCACTTGCGAGATTTCTTTCACTGCATATGGAAGATGTGGGTGGGACTCTGGCTCCTCTGTTCCTACTCCCTAATCATAATGAGTGCTTGTAAACAGACATCAGTCTGCAGTTCAGACATCAGTCAGCTTACGAGAGTCAATACATCCCACTGGTCAAGTAAGACGCTACTGAAAATAAGCCAAGATTATAAAGCAGGGGTTTTTAATATTTAAAACAGAAGTCACTCAAATCTGAAATAGAATTTCCCCCATAGTCACAATTTCTCCAATTATAAGCAAGTAAGCAGAGTTCTCTGTTTCACCTAGAAAAGATACTTCAAAATCATCTGGGGAGAAAAGCTATGCTGATGAGACAGGAATGCATTCCAGGCATAAATGTCAAAATTCAGACCTGGATAAGTCTTTTTTGATTGTACTTGTAGGATGTAGTTAGTACCCTGGGCTCACACCGCTCCCATCGCCAGCGTGAGCAGTTCCACTCCCGCCTGGTCAATGACCCCTGTCCCTGTTGCTCCCTGGCTGGGAGACACTGCAGGGCACGGCCGGCCGCCTCATGTATCCCCCGTCTCTAGAAAAATCCCCCTTACAGACAAATCACACAGCACACATTTGGCGAACTGGACTTAAGATGAAATGATCAAGGGGCAAGGATACAGCTCAAGCGGTAGAGTGCATGCTTAGCAAGCACAAGGTCCTGGGTTCAATCCCTGGTACCTCCTCTAAAAATAAATAAATAAACCTAATTACCTCCCCCCACCAAAAAAATAAGTTAGTTTTTTAAAAATGAAATGATCAAGATAATATTACCATCCTCAAAATGTACCATTTAAAATTGACAATATATTTCAACGTTAATAAACACAACAGCTTCATTTGTACCATTTTACAGTTTTGCACTACTCTATGTCAGTTTCATGTAATTTTTTATAGTTACACTGGGAAATAATTGAGAAAATATTTAAACATTGAGTAAGTTCATATACTTTAACTTATGGTTTGAATGGAAAAACAGCATTTTTTCTGAACACAATTAACTAAACAGGCTACATTTTTAGACATTTATCTGTATGGAATTTAGAACTTGGAAGACAGTCAGATAAAGGAATGTTTTCATTCCTGGTGTAATCCCTCCACCAAAGGCACCTGACAGAATGCTGATGGCCCACAATTAACATGTAATGTCTGTGAAACCAAGGAATGAACTTAACTAAGATCTCACTGTGGATTTACTATCTAAAAAGATGCGTGATCAGCGTGTAAATTATTCTGCTCCCAATAACTGTTCTACATATTTAAGCGAATTGTAGTGAGGTTCTTTTTGTATATATAAAGTATGCTAGGTACAAAGACTGAAACCACTTAGCTTTTAAAGCAAAGGAATAAATTTAAGAATTGCGAGCCAGTATCCCAGTGGGGACGTGTTAACCCCCTCCAAAACTGGTACTGTGAGTAGATAAAGAGGCTCACTAAAGCAGACCATTGGTCGGTCCTGATTTAAGTAACTGAGTTGCCAGAATTTAGTCACGACATGCTCACATTCTACAGTTAAGTAGCATTTTAAAGGGAGTATAAACACAGGTACAAGGTTATAGACATGTTCTATCAACATAAATATATTGATTCCTTCCTACTATACGAAATTTGACCTAAATATTAAAATTTGAAAATTTGTAGTCATGTCTTCTTCACAAAGAAGTTCAGTTATTATTAAAATGCTCAGAAAAAATGATCAGACACATTCAACTCTCCAACCACAAACCACCTGAACAGGTCAAGACCTCCTCGCCATACCAAAGAGGCAGCACGAAGATTCTCTCTCCTCCCAGGGGACAAAGAACATTTCTGTGCCCCACAATATGGGAAGAGAAAAATCTAACTGTACTTGAGTTAAAATAAGAACAGTTCAACCACATTTCCATGTGCGTCAACTCTTCCTAAGCTGTCAAAGGAAAATTAGTTGACTTTTGGAAGCAGGAACGTAAGACTGATGGGCTCCCAACAGTCTCCACAGAAACTGTAACCGATCCTGCTGCTTGAATATAAAGCTTCAGGCTTGGCCTCCACTTCTCCCGAAGTTTTCAAACCGTGGGCCAGGCCGAGGCACTGAGGCGTGAGACCCAGCAGCTAATTCTAATCCGGGCAGAAGCAGTTTCGCCTGACGTTATAAAAGCCGGGGAGAGAGAGGTCACCTTTCTCAGATGCTATTTAGAGAAACTCTGGGCAGCATCACAACCCGTGATGATGAAACGTGGGCCTACACCAGGGAAAGCACACTGCCGTCAGTATCCAAGGAATTCACTTTCTCTTGACCGAATATGAGCAGCTCCTTGCTGCGCGAGGCAGCCAGACACAACGGGAAGCGCTTGCAGATGTCACGGCCACGGCACTCAGAATCTCGAACATTAAGAGTTTGAGGGAATTTAAATGCTGTGATAACCTTATTTAGACACAAAAACCAAATGTGTAAATAATAACAAGTAATGATTAGATGCTAACTACGTGTTTATAGCTCTAGCCCGGACAACACCCTGAACTCCAGGCTCACCATTTTATGTTACAACATCAGGTGGATATTTCAGAGGCATTTCAAACTGAACTCTGATCTCCTGGACTCAAGCCTACCCTCTTGCAACAACCCCCTTCCTCCAGTTCTCAGCCCCCAGCCCTGGAGTTGAATTGACCTCTCTCTCTCTCTCTCCATATATATATGGATTATATATATTCCATATATATGGGATTAACAGATACACACTGCCACATATAAAATATATAGATAAACAACAAGGACCTACTATATAGCACAGGGAACTATATTCAATATCTTGTAATAACATAATGGAAAAGAATCTGAAAAAGAATACATACATATGTATAACTGAATCACTATGTTGTACACCTGAAACTAACACAACACTGTAAATCAGCTATACTTCAACAACAACAAACAAAGGAAGGAAGGGAGGGAGGGAAGGAGGGAGGGAAAGAAAGAGAAACGTGTTCCTATTCAATCAGGTCTTGGGGGCATAGAAGCTACCCAAAAATAGCCAGCCTCCAGGCTAAAAGCTCAGTTTCACAAGCCAAAATCTCCATGTTTACGGGGTAAGGCCGGTATAAATCACAAATGTCTTACAGCTTTGGCTCAAAGCCCCTTCCTGCAGCCTGGGCAACAGGGTGTATCAGTCAGGCTTCAAGTGGTCTAAAATACATATAGAATGCTGGGGCCTTGGACATCAGCTCAGCAAATTTCCTCTGGCAAATCTGAGGCAAGGGGCCTCACAGAGAGACCTAAGGCACGTACGCCATCTGGGAAGGACCGTTTTTCCCAGAGCCCTAGCCAGCATCCTTCCCCCTTGAGCTGCAGAGGGGGAGCCAGGGAAACGCTGGGTACTGGGTGGGGTTTCCTGCCTCCAGATGGGGGTGGGGAGGTCCCATTAAACCATATGGAACACAGGAAAAACTAAATGAAAAACAACACTGAAACCATTCTGACAACAGCCAGCAAGCAGGCAGGGTCTGAAAGCACTTAAGGATTTTAAGATTAATGGGCACCTCTGTGCTCATCCTTAGAAAGAACACTGGTCATTATTCTAAGAAAGCAAAGTGAATACTGGTTAAAAGTTAATCTTTAATAAAATGGAAGACAGGGAATATGGCCCAGTGGTTAGCTGTTCAGGCAATGTGTAAGTAGCTAACCCAGGCTTAGCTACTTACTAAGTGACCCATGAGCCTCAGTTTCGTCATCTGTAAAATGGGGTAAATATTAGCACCCACCTCTTAAGACTGGAGTGAGGACTGAGAGTGAATACACATGTGAAGGACTGGGTACCTGTGGTACCTGGCACATGAGAAGTTCTTATTAAAGGCTAACTCTGTGTAATGAAACTTTTATTCCAGTGTATCAGTTAAATCAGGTTTTATGACAGTTTCAGTCTCCTCAAAGTTAGCGTCTATAGAATTTGAAAACGCCACGGGCTTGGGGTTAAATAACCAATACTTACTCTTTAACAAAATTTTAGCATTTTTATACTTCTTTAAAAAATACTAATGCTTGGTGTTGAGTCTTTTGGAATGCAATCTGAAATATGGTTATTTTAAGCGCAATGGGGAAAGATTCAGGATCTGGATGAGGAAATTATTAGTACAAAGAAATCTCCACAAATTGGAGCTGAAAAAAAAAATCCAAGTCCTTAATGACATTTTCCTTACTCTTTACTTTTAGGAGAGAGAAGCAAATTCCAACAGGAGAGGTATCACTGGACAGGAAGTTGAGGGCAGGGTCCTGGTTTCAGGTCAGGTGTGATACCAGGTAAGGGTCCTGTGGTCCCTGTGCCAAAGGTTTCTAACCACACTGCTCAAGTTCCCACCTCTCCTCCAAACAGAGGAAGTCTACTTTTATCGGTTTCGTATCTAGGTAGGGGGGTGAGGATGGGGGTGAGGGGAGAGGGTTCTGCTGCTAAAAATGAACACTGAAACCAGAGCTTCCAGGTCTGAAATGAGCCAAGTGAGCTATGACTGCACATGAATGGTGAGGACTTAGCCCACAAAACACACCTCAAAGAAGCCTTTTCCAAACCTGTTTGCATAGCAGGGACCCTTGGGGTGGCAGCAGGGGTTCCCTACAAAGGGGTTCAGTGGGCAGTGAGTTGGCAGGCAGTTCTTTTTGGTTAAAAGCTCTGTGAAAGCCTACATTAAAGACACTTTTTAACTTTCACTCAACAAGAGCGTGGGGCCCCGTGGAACTAGTGTCCCTGGCTACCATCACTGCAAAGGGAGGCACTCAAGTCCAGAGTAAACTATAGCCATCGGCACACACTTTGACGGTCCCTGTCCTTGCCCACCTACAAGCCTGGCAGAGCACTTTTGAAAATTATGAGGCAGTCTCAACAAAACCCATGATCCAAAAGATTAGATTCCAAATAATTTAGTACTGTATTCTTTCTATGATTTCCCACCCAGACTCCAGCTCTTAGAAGAGTGAAACCCCAGGGTAGTGCTAAGGACCAGGTGTGGTTAACAGATAATCTGCTGATTACTGTGGCTGCCTGTCACATCCCCACAGTCTTCTCGACCACAACGGCCATGTTCTCTTTACTTCTAATTTTTAAAAGACACAAAATTACTCTAACACAAAATTTAACTCAAAGGTGCAAACTGTTCCCTTCAAAATGTTCTTGAATTTGTTGTTTTAAAATGTCATCCTGACAACTATTGAGAGTAGGGTTGGGAATATTTCCAATTCTAGCCTAGACCACGCAGGACCGAGGCCAACCTAGGCCTGGACGGGGTGTACAGACAAGAAATCAGCAACGGGTGTCAGCCTGTCAGTGTCGGAGGTTTGAGCTTTGCTTCTCTGAAACAGGAACTGTTCATATCATCTGCACGTATAGAAACACCCTTCCACAGGGACCTGTGTTCCCACAACTTTTACAATACCCAGAGATCTGACATCAGCTTGTCCTGTGAGAAAAACATCTCTGATCAAACTCTTTTCTGCATTAAGGCCGCTGCCCCTCCCAAGAATAAACAAGGCAGTGACCCACGGAGCCACAACCAGCTGCCTCTAACTGAGAAGTCATCCCGGCAAAATAAAAACCGCTTTGGAAAACAATTTAAGTTTTCCCCAGGGGAGCCCTCGTGCCAATGGGGCTGCCATTTTGAAGGGCTAGGCTCCCGCTAAGGGCTTGGCATTGCCTAGGAACCGCCCACACAGGGACCTGAGGAGGAGGGAGCTGTCAACTCTGCAAGTCACTTCTGGGGCTTCTTGTCTGACTTTTATGTGAACTCGGTCTTCGAAGCACAGGAAATGGAAAGAGAACCTAGAACTGAGGGGGTCATTTGTCGGGATGCTCCCAGTCATGTCAAGGTCTAAAAAAGATGACAACCTAACAAGAGGACAGGGGCCATTCACCGGGACCTGCCACTTGGCACTTGCCCGCTGAGCTGATGGACCCACGCTCTTCTTCCAGGGTTGGCGAGATGCCGGGCCCCTGAGGCCCCGCCGCGGGACGGGGCGGGTCCTGCCCGCCTGCGACGCCGCGCCGCGGGTGAGCGCGGGGCGGTCGGGGAAGCCCCACTACTCCCCCACGGCCGCCTGGGCGGGGTGGGGCCGTCCCCAAGCACGGACCTGCCCCTCCTCGGCCTGCAGCTCGTACTCCTCGCGCATCCGCAGCAGCTCGTCCTCCAGCAGCGCCTGCAGCTGCTCCAGCTCCAGCGCCTCTCGCCGCAGCCCCTCGGCCTCCTGCGCGCACAGCCGCGTCTCCTCCTCGGCCTCGCGCTGGCTCTCCTGGCCGCGCCGCAGCACCTCCTCCAGCTCGCGCACCTCGTCCTCGTACAGCTGCACGGTCTCCCGCCACGACTCGGCCACCAGCAGCGCGTAGCCGTCGTGCACCTCCCGCAGGCGCAGCGGAGGCGCGGCGGGGCCGGCGGCGCGGGCTCGGTAGTGCAGGGTCGGGCCGGCGGCGCGCGCGCGCAGCTCCCGCACGTCGCGTTCGTGGGCCGCGTCGAGGCCTGAGCGCTCCGCCTGCAGCCGGCCCAGCAGTGCCTCGAGGGCGGCGCGCGCACCCAGCTCCTCCTGCAGCGCCCGCCGCTGCGCGTCCAGCTCGGCGTCCAGGCGGCCGCGGGCGGCGCGCGCGTCCTCGCCCAGCAGCCGCAGCTCACTCAGCTCGCGCCGCAGCGCCTCGCGCTCGCCCTCGGCCAGTGCCGTGGCCCAGCTCAGCTCGTCCAACTGCTGCCGCAAGCCGCGCGCCTCCTCGGCGAAGCGGGCCTGCGCCTCGGCCCACAGGCCCTCGTGCCCGCGCCGGCTGCGCAGCTCCTCCTCAAGGAGCAGGTTTTCGCGCTCCAGGTCCCGCACCCGGCACACATAGTCGTAGAGACGGGCGTTGAGCTCCTGCAGCTCGGCCTTCTCGGAGCCCGTGTGCAGCCGCCAGGACAGCATCTTGATAGTGTGCGGAGCTCTGCTAGCCGGCTGGTTCCCTCCTGCCCTGGTCTTGTCCCCTCCGCTGCGCCGGCCCGGCCCCACCGCCGCTCCGGAGGCCCGCAGACTGGGGCGGGAGCTGGCGAGCTGCAGCACTTAGCGGACGGGGCGGGCGGGAGTTGGCGCGGGTTGCGTCCTCCAGCCAATCAGAGCGCGGCCCAGCGCGGCCTCTGCGGCCGGACAGCGCCCCCTGCCGGCATGACCGCGGCTCCGAGCGGCTGTCCCTCCAAGGGCCCGGGCGGTCGCGAGTCCTGGTGGCCGGCTGTCGGATAACGGGCGGGTGGCTAGCTCGCTGGACAGGGTTCGCAGAAGGGATGCCGAGGAAGTCTCTCCGTTATTGTCCGCCCTTCTCCCATTCACCTAGGTGCACATCGCCACCTGGCCCTTGCTTGTCAGGACACATAGCTGCTGTGATGTCAGCTCCCAGATCTGTCTGGAAGTCCGATCAGTACCAGCGTCTCTCCTGGGCCACACCGGGGCACCGGGGCACTGTGGGGCGGGTTGCCACGGTTACTTGGACTCAGCCTGCAGCCATTTGTTTTCAATTCTTCAACTCCTCCCTCTACCAGGGGCTCTGCTGTCCCACCGCGTTCTGGCGTGGTAGGGCAGGAGGGCTTTCTCAGGGATGAGTGGGTCTCCCAGCAGGATGCTTTGCTCTGACTCATTAGGTTTCCTTTGCCCTCGTGTCCTTCAAGAATTTTGAAACTCAAAACTTTCCTCCTACTTGTGCTTTAAATCCTATTCCTGAGAAACATCTGCTACAGAGTATAGTTGCTCAGTTTGGGAAAGAGTTATAAAGCACCAGCAAATAGCAGGAGGAAAATACTAAAGTACAACTCTGGTTAATCTTTCAAAAATCATACCCTGCTGCATCACACTTAATCCCCACAAAACTGTAGCTCAGTGAAGTTGAGCAACTTGCCTAAGGACACACAGTTCCTAATCTGGGAGAAATATCAGAGGTTGTGACCGCTGTGGGGAAGGGTAATAGCTCAGTGGTAGAGCACATGTTTAGCATGCATGAGGTCCTGGGTTCAGTCCCCAGTACCTCCAAATAAACAAACAAACCTAATAACCCCCCCCCAACATGCAAAAAAAGCAAAACAAAACAAAACAAAACAAAATTTTTTAAAAGAAGTTGTGACTGCAGGAACAGTCTTGAGCAGACAGGGTCCAGTCAGGAAACACACATTCAAAAGGAAGGGAATGATTAGTGGGATGTAATGAGACTATTTATAAAGGAGTAGGTGAGATGGGGAAGCATCAGGAGAGGGAGAAACCAAGAAGCCAATAGCCCTCTAGGGGCAGAAGAAGGGAGCAGTGTTGGCTGAGTCTGGAGGAGCAGGAGCTGCAGAATGCATCCCAGAAGGCAGCAGAAGGAAAACCCAACTGTTTCCTCTCCTCCTCTCCCATCTCCCAGTGTCTGTCACTGTGGAACCCAGAAGTCACTGGAGACTAGCAATGGTGTGCTGGGGCCTACTGGCTTGTGAGAGCCAATTGTTAAATTTTCAGGAGTTCTGTGAGCCAATTGTTTAAAAACTATTATTAAAAATAATAATAGCCAGCTATTATTAAAAATTAAATTATGGAAGTTTACCATTAATTATATAAAACAAAGGAAATAAATATTTAAATATATATCACTTCCTAATTATTTTACTGCATTTTTGCTATTATCTGTTCTTGAAGTTATGGATTTCTAGTATCCCTATAGGATGGAAATGCTATATTATCCATGCTACTGAGCATCTCTATCCAACTTTGTATTTACCGACACCGTATTGGTAGCTTGAGTATTCATACTGGTGAAATCAGTAAATGATTTGTTAATTGTTGACTTGATTTATTATTCTGTTGATCGTCCAGACTTAAAGAAGTGATGGAGAACATGTTTTTGTTTTTGTTTTTGTTTTTTGGCATCCCCGGGTGGGCATGGGAAAACATGTTAATAATATAGCTGAAACAGTGTGTTGTGTCTGTAGCTACTGCATTTTGAATAGCACAGAAATTTTGGAAATATTTTTCCAGTGTTTCAAAACTATTATCTGAATTTAGCAAAGAAGTTGCTTCACGTTGAGAATGAATATTTCCTAGTTATTTCACCTCCGTCTTTCTCGTTAAGGCAAACCAAAACATCAACCAACCTTCATGTCATGCTACACTCGTATGTCAGCTACAACCACAGATGGTCTAGGGACACCAGAGTTCTGCAAAAATCAGTGAAAGCATTCTGCAAGAATCAATTTGCTATATGGAATTTATGATAAGAAGTATTGTACTGTTTGCAATAAAAATGTAAAACTGCCCCGATGTTGCTACCATATTAACAAATACACTTTTCTATTAATATCTTAAGGCAAAAAGTCCTACAGTCCCCATTTTATTATTGACATTCTTCTATTCAATATAGTAGATCTCTAAGCTGCGTGAATGAATGTACACATATACAAACATATACACACACATTCTCCCATAGGATTAAATACAATCAGCTTTACTTTGAATTTTAAAAATTACCTGTAAATATTTTTTCTAGAATTGGCCCAACACGGCAGAAATTGCTCCCCTCTGCGGTAAAACAATGGTCTAGATTTTCTTTTTAACCACAGCCCCCCTTTTGGTAGGCTAAACACTTCCAGGACTTTCTATCTCACCTGTTAGCAATTTCCAATGAAAACAGAACTCAGGGATATCAAAGAATTGGAGAGAAAACGTTACATTTTAGCTTCACTTACTGATTTCAGTAGATTAATAGTAAGATGCTTGTCATCAGGTGCATACACGTAGGGCCGTGGATGCAGAATGCCTGTTTCTGTCCGCAGCTCGGAGCCTGAAGCCCTAAGGGAGAGCAAGAATTTTCCAGACCTCTCGGCAGGGGGCGTTCCCTGAGGATGGAGGTCCAAGAAAGGTATTCAGGGTCGCTTCAGCCAAGGGTCCCCTCCTCCACCCTGTGCAAGAGACACTGCGGCTGGGGCGCAGAGCTGGTCCTGGCAGAGTTTCACCTGAAGCCGCAAAAACAGGAGGGCTGCACGGGGCTGGAGGGGCCCGCCTTTTTCATCAACCCCTGCGCTGGGCTGGGGAAGTGGGAATAGTTGGTCTTTTCTCTACTTGGAGAACCTGGAGCAGAGTGGCCGGTGGTCAACTGGCCAGCGGGCCCAAGTGTGGTGGAACAGTTAGGGGTGGGGAGGGAAGAATTAACGGATTTCCTCCAATAGTTCATACCCCTACTTCCCAACCTGCACCTATTACGTAAGGGGAAGCAGGCAGAAAGCCAAACCAGAAAGGTATTCCTGACTTTGATGTTAAAAATGCAAGTTTTAAAGGCTTGGAGAGGACTTTCAGCTAGACAAAATGTTGGGGAGGGATGGCAGTGCAGTGGGCTGAGGAGAGCTGGGGTTCCCAGGAGACAAGAAAAGATTCCCTTAAAAACGATGCCAGTAGACTTGCTTAATGCCAAGTTGCCACAAACCTTCGATTTGTAAAAAACACAATTTCTGCAAAACACAGTAATGCTAAGTACAAGAAAACAAAGAGAAAAGAAAAGAAAAGGAAAGATCCCCTTAGATAAGGGATGGGGGAGGCAGTGATGAAAGCACAGTAGGTCCTGGGGAGATTCTAGAGAGGCGAGCCTGTTCCTCTTCCTGGATGGAGCCCCAAGGAGACAGAAAAAGCCCAGCTACACCGTGGGCTCCAGGAGCAGGTGACTTGTGCCGGCTTCCCCGGTGCACCCCTGGGGAGTACCCGGGCCTGAGGGAAGTGGCTGCAGCGTAGGCCAGGAGAGACTTTCTGAGGCGCCCACATCCAGCATGAGGGAGACCAGGAGCCCAAGCACCTCTCAGAAGTGGCAGAGGACCTGAGGGAGCCATTCAAACAAGGATGAGGGGGCTCCAGCAGGGCCATAGCCCCTCTCAGATGCCTCTGTGCAATTAGAATAAGGTAGATGAAGGAGCCCATAAGTACATGGCCTCCTCAGTGGGTGGTTCCTAGGTAAAAAGGAAAAAGTGTCCCTTCCTCAGGTGGAAGCAGTCTTGCACCTACAGCCACAACTTAGCAAATACAGCACAGACTGGGTTTCAATCCCACTCATCCTCTCTTTCAGGTACATTTGTGCAGTGGACAACCCACTCCACTGTGCATGGGGGCCCACTGTCACAGCCTCTGCCTATGTGGATGAAGACCACATCTGTGGGGCAGAGTGGAAGGCTAATGGATGCCAACACAGACAGATGACATAAGGACCAGGTGGCCTTGGCTCTGTGTGCATCCTTACCAATTCTAGTGCAGCCCCAAGGAAGGAGGTTAGACTCTTCAACTGATACTGAGCTTCCATCAGCCTGGTGGAATTTGGGGCCCTAAATAGAAATTGGGTCGAGATTTAGAAAAGGCAGATCTGCCATGATTTCCTGCACATCCAAGCTTGTGATCTGGGAGGCACGCCTGCCACCCTGAAGGTTTGGCCAGGTAGCAAATGAAGCAGGTGGAGGAAGGGGAATGTAGAGGGCTGGCTGGAGGCTCTGAGCTGGGCACAGTGGTGCCAGGCGGATAGAGCTGCTTTATGTCTGGCTCCTACTCCCAGGATGGCCTTGGGCACAGCAGCCTCTCTGAGCCACTTCCTTATCCACGTAACAGTGAGGACAAAATCGCACACAGAGAGCCCCCACCAGAGCTGGTCCTTACAGAGCCCTTACCATGTGCCGGGCAATGTTCTGAGCTCCCTACGTGGATTAACTCACATCATCAGCGCAACCACCCATGAAGTAGGTGCTAGCAGCTCTATTTTAGTGATGAGGCAAATGATCCACAGTGCGGTCAGCTTGGCCAAGGCCACGCAAGTCCAAAGTGGCAAGGTTTGGGCCCTGGTCTCACCCACACAGCCACATGCCTGGTATACTGTGCAAAGCTCGCCACACAGCGCCTGGTGTCCTCACCCAGGAAATGTCGGTCGTCCTCATGGGTGAAGTCCCGAAGCCCAGGAATCACATGGAGGCTCAGGAAGGCCAGGAGGAGATGCTCAGGACCCAGGGGACAAATGCAGACGACAGGCAGTTCAGTGGGGTTGACAGGGGAGCAGGGGAATGGGCCTGAATAGTTCTGGAACCTTCCATACCAGTTTTCTCCTTTGTAAAGTGAGGGTAGCCCCTCCCTCACTGGGTCATTACAAGAACTAAATAAGAAGAGGCCATAAGGTACTCAGGGCACAGCGTCCTTATGCCCTACCTCACTCCAAAGACTGTTTGCATCCAGCCACTCTTGCTTGGAGCCCAGAGCATTCCCCGCTTTGTCACGGCTCTTCTGGCTATTTTGAGAGGGCTGATCATTTGTTTATTGCTGTTTCATGGGAGCACAACAGGTGTTTGTTGGGATATAGGCTGCCTTTTTTAAAGGTGCAAAAATAGCATTTGTTGTATGAAAAAAAATGTGCAGTAACTTAACCTGCACACCCTCCCTCTCTTAATTTGGAAAGTCATGTCATATACATTACAAATGAACTTGGGAAGGGCCCCAGGTGGCAAAGAAACATCCCCTGGTTCATCTTCCCCACAGGAACAAGACTCACATTTCATCTTAAGAACTAAAAGAAGAGTCTGCCATCAAAGATGAACAGTATGTTGGCTGCTCCTGCCCTGAACGCACTTTTCCATTTTCCATGGAGTTCATTAGCGGCGGTCATGGTCGGATAATTCAAAACTAGTTATTGAGTCCCTCCTCTGTGCCAGGGACTTGGCTGGGCTCTGGGGACATGGAGCAGAAGGAGACACAGCCCCTTTCCTCATGGACTCGGAGTCTGGGGCATACAGGAGGCTTTGAGGAGGATGCTGTCTTTCCCCAGTGCTGCTTCAAATGTGTGTTTCCTCTCCTCTTTGCCAACCACCAGTCACTTAGCAAGACACCTCTGTCTTGGCTGCACCAATCCAATCTCGTTGCTTTAAATGCCAACAGTATACCAACGACCCTCAAATGTGTAACTCGGTCCCAGGTCGCTCTTCTGAACCCACTGTGTCTTGGGCCAGGGCTCTGTTTATGACATGACCTTGACATGTCCCTACTCTTACAGGACAGCCAGGAGGATGCTTTGCATCCCTGAGTATCAGCATTAATTTGAACCTGGTCATGGGTACCCAACCGCACTGGAAAGAAATGGGTGTTTCCCTCACCCCCGTGTAAATGGCTGTCATCTCTTTGGGGAAGGGTTGGGAGACCACATCTGTACTTACTTACCGTGGAGGTTGCCAGGTCCTGCCTTCTGTCATTGGCATCCGGGTCTGAGAACTGACTCAGGCCTGGAAATCAGGCAGTGACATACCATTGGGGTGTTCTGGATTCTGTGTTTATTCACAGTGTTTTTGTCCACAGCCTCATGTGTCTTTCCCCAAGAACACCAAGTTCTGTGAGTCATCTCTGTAGATCCCTTAGGTCAGCTCTCCTGCCCCAGGCTACCATTCCAAGGTGGCTGCTCATCACAGTAATGAGACTCATCCTGCTTCTGACAGTTACAGGCTGCCACCTGCCCTCGGCTCAGCCCGTTCCCAGTGTTCTCACCTCTGTATCAGAGGTGCTCGGACTAGCATCAGCTGCACAGCCTGGGAACTTTTTAGAAATGTGCTTTTCCAGCTCCAAACCCAAGCCTAACAAATCAAAACCCCTGTGTTTCAACAAGCCCTCTGGTTGAGTTTAACGCCCACTAAAGTTTGAGAACCACTGTGTTATCACCCCGCCACCACCACCGCCACCACCACCGCCACCACCACAGAGAGGCCAGCTCTGGAACAGCCTCTTCTACCATCAGTCCCTCCTTCTGCAGAAGAAGTCACTGCGGAGCTTCTCAAGGATGTCTTGTCCCCTCACCTGCGTGTGCCTCAGCACTTTGGTAGATGGAGTGTCCACACGGCCTCCCAAGGAACATGGCCAGCCTGGTGGGTTTCTGTCTTAAGCTCGCTTCTCGTATCTCTTATTCCCTTCCTCCACAGTTTGCCACAGCAGTTCTGGCATCTCTACTTCATTTAATGTGGGCCAGCCCAGCAGCATACTATTGCGGTCACCCAGGGCCCTTGTCACAGGAGGGTGCCTCCACACCAACAGACTCTCTGAGCCAGCCCCCTCAGGACCCACCCCGGCCTCCTGCTCCAGCCCCTGCCGTGGTCGAGCTCGCAGCACCTTTGATATGTAACCCCTGTCCTTTCTGTGAAGATCCGTCATTTCCCCAGGTGGGTTTGCTGAGTTTTCAACCTAGATAAAGGTCTGAAGGCCACAAAGGAGATGGTAGCCAACCCCTAAAGGCAAACAGCGTCCTGGAAGACATCTGCCCCATGTGGCCTCTGCATAGTCTTCTTGCAGGAGGCAGAAGGGGGCTCTATATTCCAGTAGGGGGAGGCGGTCACTTCTGCAGGCCCAGGGGCATCTGGAGGTCCAACGTTCTCACCTACAGTACCCAGATGCCCCTGTCCCTAGTCTCTGAGTTCCAGTCCTTCTGCATCACGGCCTTGATTTCAACACAGGAGACTTGCCTGGTATGAAAACTCAGCCTTCTCAGAAGTACTGCCTCTCTTACCCTTAGGAAGTACCATACCTCTCTGCCTTCTGCCTGCGGGAGAACAACCAGTTAGCTGCTGTCACTCTCATACTTGGCTGTAAATTGCTGAGCCGTGGGCCCGAAACCATTTCCTCTCTTAATGAATCGGTGACACTTAGCAAAAGTCATTTGATTCCACAGTCCTTCTACTTGCTATTTCCTCCAGAAAAAGTCCACAATATTGCACCAATAATGCCTCCCTTTCTGCCGGTATCCAGTCCTAATCCATCAAGGGGGAAATTTGTAGCAATCACACCTTGACAGCACACCAGGGACCATCAGTACTCGTCCTACCCAATCCAAAAATGAAATTAAGAAAACAACTCCATTTACAATGGCATCAAAAAGAATAAAATACTTAGGAATAAAATTAACGAAAGAAGTGTGAAACTTGCACTCTGAAAACTACAAAACATTGTTGAAACAGGTTAAAGAAGTCCTCAGTTAATGACAAGACATCCCATGTTCATGGATTGGAAGATTTAATATTAAGATGGCAAACACACACATATACACGTATGTTCCGTGTGTACACACATATTTATATCTGTTTTTCTATCAGTCTTTCCACAAACATGAGTACATACTTATGCCTCTGAATCCAGTCCACAAAGTTCATTCTAGCCTTCCTTTTTCCTTTGCTTATTTGTAACTTCTTTCTCTGACATTGAGAAGCCTGGCTCTCATTCTCTACAGTATAACTTATTTGTTCAACCCTAGTGGAGATGTAAGGTAGTTTCTCTGTAGTCTTTTTAAAGCCTAAGTCAGATCACTCCTTTGCTCAAAACCCTCCCACACCTTCCCATTTCACTCAGAGTAAACCTCAGGTCCTTGATCTCCTGTGGTCTCCATGGCCCTACCAGACATACATCTCTAAGACATATCAATCTCCAATCCCTTCCACTTCTGCTCCGGATACCTTGGCTTCCTGGCTGCACCCCAGAGGATGGGGTAATGGGAGGGGGTTAGGCTGAAAACAGGGAAATAAGGGAACTTCTTTAGGGTAGGAGAACTATTCCATATCTTGACTTTAGGGGTCGTAACATGACTGTATACATTCATCAAAATTCCCTGAACCTCACGCTTAAAATTTGTGAATCTTATATAGAATGTCAAGTACCTCTCAAAAAAGTTGTTCTATTTTAAGAAAGACACTTACACTAAGCAAGAAAATCTGTGATATCACCCATTTGATTTCAAATTAGTCATATGTTTCTAAAATGTTTTTCAATAAAAATGTTCCTAAATGTGATGGATAATGGGGTCAGATATGAACACGTTCTGTAATCGAACGCCACTGATCATTCCTCTGCCCCACCTTCCTGAAGGTTCCTTGGCCCATGTTGGGGAAGGGCAGCCCTCAACCCTAGTCCACCCTGTTTGACCTTTTACCACCTTATCAATAGTTAATCTTCGAGATCAACTCATGGGCAGGTGAATCTGTGGGGAAGGATGAACTCCAAACCAAGTGGACATCAACTAGCAACTGTATTTAAAGCTTTTTTCCACTGATCTGGGGATTGTTTTGATGGCATAGATAGCCATGGTCAAGAACTTGCTTTAATTTCTTGGTTGTAAAGTATCAGCTCCACCAAAAAACAGCAGTGGGAGCTAAGGTAAGAGGAGCTCTCAGAAAAACTGCCAGAGTCCTCCTTCCAGACAGCCCCCAATTTTGGTCATCAGTAGCCAAGAAAGTGATTCAGAGGGTGAGACTTTGACTCATGCTGTTGTGTTTGAACCTCAAAGAGTTAGACTTGGAGATATCAGGGTCAAATCATGTTCATCGTGTTGGCAAAAATCTACTTCAGGGCCCAACTCAAATGTCTCTGTATTCACAAAGTCTTCTAATGGTGCCTGTGGGAATCAGGTCCTCTTTTGAACTCTCAATGGTCATCAGTTGTAATTCTCTGAGCAAATGTGCTCCATTCTCCTGGGAAGTTTCAGTGTACCCCACTCCTCACCGCTCCTGTGAACTTCTGGACAGGGACCACGGTGGTATTCTTCACCCTGAAATCTCCATGCTGCCCAGCCCAGTCTCGCTTTTGGTAAGCACCAAAAGTAAAATCAGTAGCTGCTAAATTGAGATGTCCTAAAATATGGAAAGCCCAGGGTCAATCCTGGTTTGGGCATTAACCGGTGGTAGGATCTTGGCCAACTCACTTCACCTCTCTGGGTTGCAGCTTCCTTGGCCATAACTGAGGGAATCGGACTGTGTGTGTATCTAGAAACTTCTGTGGTAGCCAACCTCCTAGATGGCCCCAGTGTTCCAGCCTCCTGTCACTCCCTCCCTGGTTGTACCTGGGAGAGTCCACATGGTACTTGAGTTTGTGTTATAAAAGACGCTGTGGCTTTCTTCTGCTAACTAAATATTGGCACTTGCCACCTGCCTCTACAAGGACTGGATCAGGTTGGCACTTGCATCCAACTCTGCTTGGATTAAATCACCAGCCACTGCAGCTGCGGACTTCCAACCCTCCCTGAGAGGAGTTCAGGGTGGAGATCAGGAACGAGGTGCTCTGTGCTCTGGGAAAATTGGCAGAACAGGCCTCCAGATAGTTACATATTTTCAGGAGAAGTTTTTATGACACCAATTCTTGCATCTCATCATATCTAGAAAAGCACTAAAGTCATTAACGGTGACATCTGCTTCTTGTGACTAGCAGCAGCCTCTGCCTAAATGTGTGTTTGACATCACATAACCCGCGTCCACTGAAATCATATATAATACTGAGTTTTCCCTCTGCGTCTTTGGAACAGTTTCTCAGAGCTATCTGGGATGCTGTCTCCCTGGCTATAGTCATCATTTTTGCCCCAAATAAAACTTAACCCACAACTCTCACGTTGTGTGATTTTATTTCAGTTGACACTTCTTTGTCACCCTTTTTTTCTTTTGGATCAGCCACCCTGGGGGAGGTCAGACGCCAGTCATGTGCAGTCCTTTGGAGAAGCTAGCAGTGAGGAACTCCAGTCTCCGGCCAAAAGCCCTCAAGAAACAGCCGCGTAGGTGAGCTTGGAAGTGGCTGTGCCAGTCTCAGCCAGTCCTTGAGATCACTGTAGCCTGGCCAACAGCTCGATGGCCACCCTATGAGCAACCCTGAGCCAGAATCATCCTGCCCAGCCGCTCCCAGTTCCCGACCCAGAAACCCTGAGATAATAAATATTTGTTGATTTGAGAGCCTCTGTTATGCAGACATAGATAACTAATACAGACCAGTTCTGGCTCAAAAATCCTCTCAGCCTACAGTCCCTGCAATGTATTTGTCGCATTCAGGAAAAACCTGATTTATAACAATTGTTGATCTTCCCCCTCCCACCTCCAGTCAGAATCCATAGACAGAGAATACAGAATGTGTCAAAATATATTTTGGAGTAACACTATTTACTTTATTTGTGTTTGTAAGTGTTCCCAAAGCTTTGTTGATTTTGCTTCACTGAACCCTTTATTTCACAAATGAAGGTGGAAATACAGATAAATTAGGTGATTGGAATAATGCAAATGTTCTGCACTTTCACAACATTTGCATTTCTTCAGTGGTGAATAAGAATGAGATACAGGCTTGCTTTGTTTCGCTCCAGCTTCATCTTGAGAAATTTGTCGCGAGCCCTGGTAGCACTCGCATGTATATTCCCAGGCGGCTAAGAGCCCAGAGAAATCCCAGGGGAGGGGAGTACCTAAGACAAGGCAGACAGTGACAAGAAGGGACAGTGCAGCCTGCTAAGTCACCTCTGGAAAAGTAGCTGGGGAGAGACAGCTGGGCAGTGGGGCTGCCACGTCAGCCTGGAGTAAGAGAAGACTTGACAGGATGGTAAGTGACAAGAAGCGATTTTCTGTTAAAATGAGAACAGTCCTATGACAAACAGGGGAATGGGAAGAAAATTAAGAGTGTGGAAGGTATGCAAAGGAGGCCTGTGTCTCCTCTGGCTGTGGGCATGAGCCCAGTTAGCTCCCCAAACAAAAACAAACAGCTGATGACTTCAGGAATCTGGGTCTATAACCAGTGCAGTAATGAGTTTGGGAAGATTGTAAAAAGTGGCCAAGAGGGAAGGAGAATGCCTGAAACTGATGAAGCACATGGAGAGGTCTGTTTTACTCACTAATGTAGCCCTAGATTTGGTGCCTCCCGGAGGAGATCATCAAAATATTTTACTGAAAGGTTTACGGAAAGGACATAAGAGAATGGGAAAACGAAATTAGGAAAAGAGGCGTAGATGGGCAGGAGATGACCCTGGGAGGTTGAAAGTGTGTTCCTCCGAAAGCATCTGCTTCATCAAGTGGGATGTTATTGCAATATTTTCTTATTTAAGTAATATTGACAGAGAACCCCCATCTTGAACTTGTTGATTCGACCATATAATTATTTGATCAAAAAGATCGAAATGGTCTTAATTGGATGGGAATTTTTGGAACTTTTGGGGTTGCTACCAGATAAAGAAGAAGGTTGGACCAAATATAAGAGGTCAGAAGCCAGAGGGAGGAGCTGATGGGATCCCTAGCCAGCTGGTCAAGTCTTTCAGGGCACCCAAGACCCAAGGGTGCTTTGGCTTGGCTGCTGCAAACCTACTACAGATTCAAGCAAGTCTGGCTGCTTCACCAAGATCACCCAAGTGGATTCTTAGCTCCTCTCAACAGATCCCTTTCAAATTCAAATCCATAGACCACACACAGCTGAACACATTTTGCTTTTCTATATGAGTTTTTCCCTTGTTAATGGAATAAAGAAATGCTTGGGGAATAAATAACAGAAAAGCAAATCAAAATGGAAATACTAGGGAATGAAATTCTGGGAGATAAAGGAACTTGTGCATTTTTTAGTGTATTAAAGAGCAATTTCTCCCCCTTATATTTACACACAACATGAAGATTAATTTTTCTGAAAATGTCAAATCCCAGAAGTGAGAGGGAATGAAAAACTGAGATGTGGAGACCTAAAGCAAAAGGTCCAGCTATTCAGACACGTGGGGAGTTTTCTAGAAGGGGAAGAGAGAGCTAACGTTGCTAAACTTAGGGGTCTGTCCATCCCAGGTGCTTGGTGATTGGACATTAGGTGGTCCAAGGTGGCTTCCAATTCCTGAGGTCGGCACTGCTAGCCTGACAGAATGTACGAGAGTCCTCTACTTGGTGTCATGATGGGGGTGGGGAGGGAGCCACTCCCTACATAGGTGGTCAGGGATCTCTACAGACAGAAGTGGGGAAGATGAGCTGGTGAGGAGAGATGCAAGGTGGCTTTGAGCAGCTGGAGTCATTTGGGGATTAAAAATATTGTAGGATAATTTTTTAAATGTACACTCTCACTAGAGATAAGTGAGCTTTGGTTGTATTATGAAATATCAATTTTTTAAACTGAACTATAGTTGATTTACAATATTGTGTTAGTTTCAGGTGTTCAACAAAGTGATTCAGATTTATATATTTTTTTCTTTTTTTAGATTCTTTTCCATTATAAGTTTTTACAAGATATTGAATATAGTTCCCTGTGCTATACAGTAGGACCTTGTTGTTTGTCTATTTTATATATAGTGATGTGTATCTGTTAATCTCAAACTCCTCATTTATCCCTCCCCCTCCTCCCTTTCCCCTTTGGTAACCATAAGTGTATTTTCTGTGTCTGTGAGTCTTTTTCTGTTTTGTAAATAATTTCATTTGTGTCATTTTTTTTAGATTCCACTTATAAAAGATAAGTGATATTTGTCTTTCTCTGTCTGATTTGCTTCACTTAGTATGATAATCTCCAGGTCCATCCATGTTGCTGCAGATGTCAATATTTCATTCTTTTTTATGGCTGAGTAGTATCCCATTGTGTATATATATATATATATATATATATATATACCAGATCTTTATCCATTCATCTGCTGATGGACACTTAGGTTGCTTCCATGTCTTGACTATTGTAACTAGTGCTGTTATAAACATTGAGATGCATGTATCTTTTCTAATTAGAGTTTTTGTCTTATGAAATACCAATCTAACTGATATTTTAAATATCAACTAAATACCCATTTCCAGGCAGTAATCTTCTCTTCTGAAAGGCATTGAATTTAGAAACACACTTATAAAACAATGAGATAAAAATCAGATACATTCTAAATAATGAAAATACGTGATCTGTAAGTAATACTCCAGGAAGCCAAATAAAGATGCGGCTAGAGGAAAGTCCATGTATAAAAACATTAGCTCTTCTGAGATGCTCCACCAGTACCATTCTTCAGGGATGATTGAAAAAAATATTGGCATGTGCCTTTCCATTCTGATTAATCTAGGAATTTACCTTAGAACAGATATCTTTATGTCATATAATAGAATTGGAAGCAATTAAAAAATACTTTCCTTATAATCTTTTCACCCAATTATCCATCACTGCTAATAATTTACTTACAGTAAAGGAAGTCCAGAAAAGAATGATTGCATTCTACTGTCATTCATACTATCAACCCCTAGTACTTGTAGTTTAGGGTGGAAAAGCCACCACCACCAACTTTGAGGATGTGGTGAAGATCCAAAGAAGTACTGTACACAGCTGGTGAAACAAGAAAATATAGGATGTCCAGGAACTAAACCAAAAGGCGTGGCAGCCTAGCAGGAAAACTCAAGCCTATAAATACCCAAGACTGGGGCTGGCCTCATTCTGGGGTTGTTCCAGCTTCCCTGTCTTCATAAAGTGGCTTTAGTAGCTTATGGATAGCAAAAGATAGATATAGCTCAATTTGGTCCTAAGTAAGTTTTGAGTTTCTGAAGTAGGTTTTGATTGAAGTGTGGAAGAGCACAAATCTTCCCATTATCACAAAGTAAACACACCTGGTTCCAGTATCAAGCTCATGGAATAAAAGCTAGCCAGTAGCCAGAGCCTCCCTCATCCCGCTCTCAGGCACTACCCCTCCCATTAAAGCCGTAGACTGGTGTAGCCATTATAATAGAATCACATGGTACCGTACGCATTCTTATGTATCTGACTCCTTTTATTCAACACAACAGCCAAGAACTGGAAACAACCCAAATGCTTAGCAACAGAAATAATGAGTAAGTAAATTGTGCTCTATTCATACAATGTTCTACAACACAGCAACCAAAATGAATGACCTGTTGCTACCTGCAGCAGCATGGATTAATTTCACAAACATATGTTGAGTGAAAGAAGCCAGACTCAAAAGAAAATACAATCAGAAGCAAACAAAACTAAGCTGTGGGAGTAGAAGTCAGAGCTGTGGTTCCCTTTGGGGATGATGGAAAAGGTAATGTCCCAGGAGTTTTTTTCAGTATTTTAAACTGTAGCCACTATAATGAGTTAGGGTTTAGGGTTAGGATTGAGAGTAGTGTTAGGATGTTACATTGTCCTGATTACTGATGAGGTTGAGCATTTTTTCATATTAGCTACTCTTTGGGGGCATGTCTGTTCACATCTTCTGCCCATTTTTCTGTAGGGTTGTGTGTCTTTTGCTCACCGATTTGTTTCTTACATGTTCCAGATACAAGTCCTCTCTTGTATCTGTGGTTATACCTCTCTGGTTATATGTACTGCAAATCTCTTCTCCTCCTCTGAGCCTTGCCTTTTCTTTTTCTTAAATGGTGTCTTTTCAAAATTGAGATATAATTCACCATCTCATACCATACATAAACTACACCTACTTAAAGTGTACATCTCAGTGGTTGTCAGCATACTGACAAGTTTGTACATCCATCACCACTATCTAATTCCAGAACATTTTCATCAGCCCAAAAAAGAAACCCCACTCCCACTAGCTTTCACTTTGCCTTCTCTCCTCCTGTGCTTGCCAACCACTACTCTACTTTTTATCTCTATAGATTTGCTTATTCTGAACACTTTGTAGAGAAAGAATCATACAATATGTGTTCTTTTGTGTCTGGCTTCTGTCACTTAGCGTAACATTTTCAAGGTTCTTCCATGTTGTAGCACGTGTCAATATTCCATTCCTTTCTATGGCTAAATACTATTCCACTGTATGGATATAACAAATTTTGCTTGATCAGCTGATGGACAATTTGAGTTGTTTCCACTTTTTGCGTGTTATGAATACTGCTGCTATGAACATTCATATACAAGTTTTTGTGTGAACAAATGTTTTCATTTCTCTGGAATTTAAAAATAGGAGTGGAATTGCTGAGTTTATATGATAACTCTATGCTTAACTTTTGGAGGAATGGCCAAACTTCTCAAAAACAGTGTAACCGTTTTACATTTCCATTAGCACAGTACAGGGGGTTCCAATTTCTCCACATCCTTGCCAACACTTGCTTATTGTCTGTCTTTTTGGCTATGCCCTCTTAGAGGATGTGAAGTAGCATTACTTTGTGGTTTTGATTTGCATATTCCTAATGACTTATGATGCTTATCATCTTTTCATGTGCTTGTTGGCCATTTGCATACCTCCTTCGAGAAATGTTAATTCAAATCCTTTGCCCATTTTTATTTTTCATTGTTGAGTTGTAAGAGTTATTTTTGTATTCTGGACACAAGTCTGTTATCACATGTATGA
Source organism: Camelus ferus (assembly GCF_009834535.1). NCBI lineage: Eukaryota > Metazoa > Chordata > Mammalia > Artiodactyla > Camelidae > Camelus > Camelus ferus. The sequence continues at coordinate 20,577,647 of NC_045722.1, read as the reverse complement.
TTTGCAGACATTTTCTCCCATTCTGCGGGTTGTCTTCTCACTTTTTTGATAGCATCCTTTGAAGCACAGTTTTTTACAATTTTAATGAAGCTTAATTTTTCTATTTTTTTCTTTAGTTGCTTGTGTTTTGATGTCATATCTAGGAAAACACTGCCTAATCCAACATCATAAAAATGTGGACCTATATTTCCTGCTAAGAGTTTTGTCATTTTAGCTTTAGTCTACAATCCATTTTGAGTGAATTTTGGGGTACAGTGTACGGTAGGGGACCAATTTCATTCCTTTGCATGTGCATACACATTTGTCCCAGCACTATTTGTTGAAAAGACTATTCTTTCTCCCATTGAATTATTTTGGCATCCTTGTCAAAATAATTGACCAAAAATATAAGGATTTATTTCTGGACTCTTTCTATTCCATTGATCTAAATGGCCATCCTTATGGAATACCACAGTGTCTTGATTGCTGTAGCCTTGTAGTTAGTTTTGAAATTAAGAAATGTTCATCTTCCAACTTTGTTCTTCCTTTTTAAGATTGTTCAGGCTATTCTGGGTCCCTTGCATTTCTATATGAATTTTTGATCAGCTTATTAATTGCTCCAAAAAAATAGCTAAGATTTTGGTAAAGACTGTGTTGAATTTGTCAATCAATTTGAGGAGTATTCCCATCCTAACAACATTAAGTATTCCAATCCATGAACATGGGATGTCTTTCCATTTATTTAGGTCTTCTTTAGTCTCTTTCAATGACATTTTGTAGTTTTCAGTGTACAAACCTTGCATCTCTTTTGTTAAATTTAGTCCCAAGCATGTTACTCCCTGTGGTGCTATTGTAAATGGAATTGTTTTCTTAATTTCATTTCTAGATTATTCATTGCTAGCATATAGAAATACACTGGATTTTTTACATTGATCTTATATCCTGCAACCTTGCTGGACTCATTTATTATCTCTAGGGGGTTTCTTTGGTATGGATTTCTTAAGATTTTCTATGTACTAGATCATGTCATCTGCAAAAGAGATAGTTTTACTTCTTCCTTTCCAGTCTGGGTGACTTTTATTTCGTATCTTGCCTAATTGCCCTGGCTAGAACCTCCAGAACAACGTTAAATAGAAGTGGTGAGAGTAGGCATCCTTAGTTTGTTCCTGATCTTAACAGAATCTTAGTTCTTTCACCATTTTACCAGTGGGTCTTTCTACTAATGTAGAAAGCATAGTGTTAGCTGTGAGGTTTTCATAGATGTCCTTTATCAGATTGAGGAAGTCCCCCTCCCTTTATTTTTTCTAGTTTATTTAGTGTTTTTATCATAAAAGTTTCTGAACTTTTTCAAATTTTTTCCTGCATCTATTGAGATGATCATGTTGTTTTATTTTTAATTTTATTAATATTATATTATTTGAGTTTCTTATTTTGAACCAACAGTGTCCTTTGATGAACAGAAGTTCTTATTCTTAATATAAGCCAATTTATCAATCTTTTACTTTAGGTTTTATGTTTTTGTATCCTGTATAAGAAATCTTTGCTTATCCCAAGATCATGAAGGTACTCTCCTATTAATCTTTCTTATGTTTTGTTGTTTTACCTTTCACATTTAGGTCTACAACTCATCTTGAATTGATTTTTTTGTTTTGTGTTTATAGAGATCAACATAAATTTTGCCCATATTGATTTCCAACTGACCCAGCACTATTTATTGAAAAGATCATCCTTTCCCATTGCTTGGATGACCAAAGCGTCGCCCTTGTCACAAATTGAGCATGTGTGTGTACTTCAAGACTCTGTATTCTGTTTCATTGGTCATTTGTCTGATCCCCCCCAATGCCACACTCTCTTAATGACTGAGCTTTATAACAAGTCTTGATGATGCTGCAGTGCAGGTGCTCTTATTTTCTTTTTCTTCAAGATTATCTTGGTTATTTTTGGCAGGTTATATCACTGTGTGAATTTTACAATCAACTTGTGAATTTACACACACACACACTCTGGAATTTATACTGAGATTACATTGAGTCTACAGGTCAATTTTGGAGAAAACTGACATTTTTAGAGAGGCTGAGGATCCATATGAGTTCCTAAGTAAGGAATTTAAAGCCTTGTCTTTTCTATAATTTTATTTATATATTTATTTATTTTAATATTTATTTATTTATATTATATTGTTTAAAATTTTTTTTTATTTTGGCAGGATATTGGGGGAGGTAATTAGGTTTATTTATTTTTAGAGGAGGTACTAAGGACTGAACCCAGGACCTCATGCATGCTAAGCATGTGCTCTACCACTTGAACTATACCATCCCCCTATAATTTTGTTTAATAAGAATAAAGATAATAATAAAAATAACAGCAACAATAGCTGACATTTTAAATAATTCCTATATGCTGGAGTTTGGGCTAAATGCTTTATGGGTTTTACCTTATTTCATTATAAAAATTTGCCAAAAAATTATGAGACCTCCCTGAAGAAAGCCATAACATTTTGTTAAAGGCATAAAAACAATAGTTGAACAAATGATGAGGCACAGCATGTCCTTGGGTGGGAAGAATTAATCATCATTAAAGTGTCAATGGTTTTCAAATAGATATTCACCTTCAATTAATTCTAATCAGAATATCAATGGTGTTTTCCTAGAGCTGTACAAAAGCATTTTAGCATTTATATTAAAGAAGTTCTAAATGTTTTAGAATTGACAACAAAAATCTTTAATTTCAAAAAAAGAATATTAAGATAGAATTACCTTAACAGATACTACTTTGCAAAATACAAATGTAACAATTTTTTCAAAACTGTATAGTTTTTTATTTGTTTGGCTCACAAATAAGCTTACAGATCAGAAATCCAGAAAGTTGAAAAAATCTAAGTATATTCAAATTTACTCCAAAATAAAGAGCATTTTTGTTTCATGGAGAGAAGATAGTTTATTTAATTAATGCTTTTGGCCTAATTGGTTATTGATCTGCAAAGAAAATGCCTCCAACCATGAATAAAATCATTATGAATGGATTAAAACTTGAAACAAACAAACATAAAACAAAAAATAATGGGATAAATTTAGGAGAAAATTTGCATAGCTTCAAGACAGAGGAGAGGAGAGATACTTATGCAATACAGGGATTCTAGAATCCATGAGGGAAAAGATAAACAAGTTTGACTATAAAAAATTAAAATGCAAAAACAAATTGGGAAAAGTATTTGCAACTTTTTTGACTGATGAGTTAATGTCCTTAATACATAAGGAGCTATTGCAACTGATTTAAAAAAAAAAAACAAACTCAACCCAATAGAAACATGAGCAAAGGGTATGACTGGCAATACATGGAAGAGAAAATAAAAATGACAAACAAACCTTTCAAAAGCTCTCCAGACTCTCTACTAGACGAGGGACTACAACTAATATCAATGTGATAGTAGTTTTTTTTTTACCAATCATATTGGCAAAAATTTAAAGTCTTCAAAAGCTCATTCAGTGCTTATGAAGGTTTAGAGGAAACAGACCATCTTATACAATGCTAGTGGAAGGGTAAAAGAACCTGGTTGGTAGCATCAGTTAAAAAAAAATATATGTATACACACACACACAAACATACACACATACCTTTAACCCAGCAAATGCATTTGGTGGATGTAAAACTTCAGAGGACATATGTTCACAGATGGCCTTTTGCAGTTATTGAAGAATAAGTTAGATCTGTTGTGTGGAGTGTTTGGGATGTCCAGACCATATTTAAGTTGAAAAAGCAAGTTGTAATGTTATAGACCCTTTTTTAATTGAAGTATAGTCAGTTTACAATGTTGTGTCAATTTCTGGTGTATAGCATAATGTTTCAGTTATACATATACATACACACATTCGTTTTATATTCTTTTTCTTTATAGGTTACTACAAGATACTGAATACAGTTTCCTATGCTATACAGAAGAAACTTGTATGTCTATTTTATATGTAGTAGTTAATCTCTGCAAATCTCAAATGAACTCCCAATTTATCCCTTCCCACCCCTTTTCCCCTTGGTAACCATAAGTTTTTTTCCTATGTCTGTGAGTCTGTTTCTGTTTTGTAAACACATTCATTTGTGTCTTTTTTTTATTTTTTAAGATTCCACATATGAGTGGTATCATATGGTGTTTTTCTTTCTCTTTCTGGCTTACGTCACTTAGAATGACAATCTCCAGGTCCATCCATGTTGCTGCAAATAGACTCTTAATACTATACATTTAAAGAACATTTATTGTGCAGTAGGGTCAGTTCTAAGTGATTCACAGGTATTTATTTACTCATGAAAACATCAGGACCAATGAGGCTGTGCTCCCATCAATCCTGGTTTATTGATGTGGCACCAAAAGTTCACACAGCGGGTGTGTGCTGAAGCTGGGATTGGAACCCAAGCCTCTGTTTCATGTTTGTGTTTTTAACCTTTCTGGAGTTCCACATGTTGATCCCATTTTAAAACATGGTCCAATTTTAAAGAAAAAGAAGGAAAAAAGAAGCCTCTATAGATGAAGTATTTTTAATGAGATGTGTGATATGAAATAACTGCAGGCAGTTTTCCTACCTTTTAATGCATTCTTTCTGTTGTAAGGATCACTGGTTCTCATTGGAATCATCTGGGAAATTTAAAAAAATGCTGACGCCTGGGCCCCATTCCCTGAGATTCCGATTTCATTGATGTGGAGTGTAGCCTGTGCATCAGATTTTTACAAGCTCCCGGGGTGATTTTTAATGTGTAGCAAAGTCTGGGAACCACTGGTATCGATAACTTAGGTCTGAAGCCCTGTTTCGGAAAAGTCTGGCACGGGATCTGTGAAGCTATTTTTGCAATTGTCCTGTTAACCGCTAGATGGAGTCTTGTCCACATGACACTAATTCAGTGACCAGGTTTCTGCAGGATTCTTTGGGAGGCAAAGTAGGAGGCATCCAGGAAGCATGGAGAGATTGCAGGGACCAGATCTCTGACCAGGTATTCTGCCAGGCTTTGGCCTCACACTGTATTATGCAGTTAATGTACATCTTTGCAAAGTTCTGGGAAGAAATTCTCATCGCCTTTCAAGCCTGACTTTCCCTCAAGTCAGAGAGACACACTCCTTAGTTTCTTCTTGTTTCTGTGTCTTTTCTTGGACATGAATTACAGAAAGTCGTTCTTTGTGGAAAGGCCACACTCTCTGTTGCTTGGCTGCAAGGGTAAAATTGATCGACGCTCTTTGGAAACTCCTAATGAAAAGTACATAATTGACTGTGTTGTAAGTAGCCAGGAGGGCAATATTTAAACCTTGCTTCTAGATTTAGACTGGTGGTGGAAGTAAATTGGACAGTCAGAAGAAAGTTGTTCAATTAAGATGATTCCCATCCCCCTAACACACATGAGTCTGATTTTTCCAGAAAACAGGTATTTCTGAGCTGAATTTTTTTCCTTTGATCTCAAAATAAACACCAACCTGCACACTTCTTGGTCCTGCACTGTTGATTCATTAAAGAGCCATATGCTGATTTCCTGTTAAGAGCTTAACTCATCATGATTATGGGCAAAGTCAAGAAACAATTTAAGGAAAAAAGTTGCAAGAAAATTAGGCTCAAAACTAAGTGTAATTACAGTATCAGTGTTTCCACTATTTGGACTTTTTCCCATTGGAATTTATAAATAATGTTCTTTGTAAATGCACAATTTTACATGTTTCCTAGAACAAAGAACTCCAACTCAACAAGGAGTGAGATGGAAACTATATCCCAGAGCAAGGAATTAATGTGAAGGCCTTGAGATTTCTTCCATTGCTATTCACTCACAAAGCAGTTTATAAACTGTGAGGCCCTGTAGACCATCCTACCAAAAATCTGTACCAAAATCTATGCTAGTCCGGGTTCTCCAGAGAAAACAGAACCAACAGGGTATCATATACATATGATTTATTTTAAAAAATTGGCAATTCCTTATAATAAATTTCTCCACACTATAGAAGCTGAGAAGTCCCAAGATCTGTGGTCAGCCACCTGGAGGCCCAGGAGAACTGATGGTGTATATTCCAATCCAAGTCCAAGTCCAAGTCCAAAGGTAGGAGAAGATCAATGCCTCAGCTTGAAGACCATGAGACCAAGAGAGTGAATTTCCCCTTTCTCAGCCTTTTTTCTATCCAGGCCTTCAATGAATTGGATGGAAATCCAATAGCTTTCTCAGAGTGTGTTCTATGGACTTCTAGTTCCTTGGGACGGAAATTAGAAACTGTTAGTACAGGCAATTTGGTATCAAAGAGTCCCAAGGTCAAATAAGTTTGTAAAATCCTAGGTAACATAGCTAAACAGATTTCTTTTCTGCAGTCCTTCTCAAAGTCTTTAATATGTTAATGGGCTTTGCCATTATCTAAGAAGAGGCGATACTTTGTAAAGCTTTCCAAACCTATTTAACATACTATCTTGTTTGGTATTAGCACCTCTCCAATTGCTGAAATAGTGCTTTGTAAAGTACCTCAGAGCAGAAGCAGTGTTTTATCTGATTTTGTACCCCAGGGCCTAACTCAGGGCCTGCCAAGCAGAAGAGACCCAATAAACATTTGAGGGTCTATTAAATGAAATGATGAATGATGAAGTAGTGATACGGCCAAGCCATAAACAAATTTTGCACGGGACTATCCTGAAACTATGGCAAGGACGTCCAAGCCCACTCCCAGAGGCCAGGAAATCTGAAACAGGTTTTGAGGACCCTGGAGTCAGAGCTTAAGCTGTCGTCATCAGGGAAGATGCCATGAAGGTGAAATTGCTCGTTCTTAGTGAAGTGGATGCTGCCTGTGACTTGCCCATATCCCCTGTTTTTCCGAACTGCTGGCACCTGCATTTCTGTCTGAGGTTTTTGGGTTTTTTGTTTTTTTTTTTGTTTTTTTTTTTTTTTTGCTGCAAGAGCCAGTTTGCTGTCCACTCAGCAGGCCCTGGGAGCAACTCTCATCAATGATCAACTGGGTGGGGTTGGTGTATAGATACCCCAGCTCCCCACCCCTGGTTGGGATATCTCCGTATTGCATGTTTCACCTGTCCCAGAGAGGTCCAGGGGACTGTGCTTAAATGGCACACAGAGGCAACTTGATAACCCACCGTCTCCTCCCATCCTTGCTTCACTTCCCTACTCCCCTCCTAGGTTCCCCTGGGATCACCTCTCCCGTGCCCTACTTGCTTCTGATCTTTGGCTCACACTGTGCTTCTGGGGAACCCCTAAGACAGTGCTTACCTCTCTGTGTACTCTTTCCTGTCTTGACTCCGCCTCAACTACTGGAACCCCTGGAAATCCTCCCTCAATTATTTCTTAGAGTCCTCAAAGGGAAGCCTCACATTGACCCACAGTCCCATGTACCAACTGTAGTCATCACAGTGCATGTCCCAGTCACATGCGTTCAGTGGGTATTAAAGAGACTCGGCAGTGAACTTGGTCCTGTGCCAGGCACTGGGGGTACAAAGGTAAAAGAGGCTTGGAGCCAGCCCTCATGAAGCTTCCAGGCTTCTAGGGAAGACAAGCACAAGTCACATTATCACACAAATCAACACACAACGATAACCTTTAATAAAGGCTGACAAGTCAAACCCTGAGGTGCCATGAAGGAGAAGGACAGAAGGGTCTCATCCAGTCACGGGTATGAGGATGGCTTCTCAGAGGAATTGAGCATATTGTTGAGACACGAAGGATGAATAGGAACTGGGTAGGTTTGAAGGGGGGTATGGTGGGAAGACAGATCCAGGCAGAGGGAATAGCATATGCAAAGGCCCTGAGTAGAGGAGTATGCTTCTGTCTATGCCAATATTCCTGATAGGTGGGCTTCCCAAGGTTCCTGAATCCATCAGTCCCGCCTAGGGAACAGGAGCAGAATGGTGGGGGAAAGGCCCCCTTCTTAACTCTGTGCCACCCTTTGTCCTGTGGGACCCCAAACAACTCCGCTTGCTCCCTGAGGCTCATGAATGTCTCTCCTGCAGACTGGCTCCATCCCCTGTTGTGTAGACTGCTCACCAGTTCCTCTCTCTGCACGAGGATTGCCCTCCCCAGGTCCCTAGGAGATGGGCTTGCTTTGACCAATGAGATGTGAGCAGAAGTGATAAAGTCCACTTCCTAGAGGAAGCCTTTGCGAGCTGGGGCACAGCTGCTTCACTCTTTCCCCTCTCATCGCCCTGGCAACTGGCGATGTTCCAGACAGGAACAGCTCTGTCTGTCTGGGATGACTGTGAGACATCAGCTGACCCTCAGTAATCATGTAACATAAGCAAGAAAGAAACCTTTGTTGTTTTAAGCTACTGAGATTTGAGGGTTCCTATTAGAACAGGGTCTAGCCAACCCTGGCAGATAAACCTGTGAAAACTGCCCCAGGGAAGACCCACCCAGCACACACAGGCCGGCTACACAGTTGTGGTCTCTGGGGCCTGCTGCGTTGCGTTTGAATTCTGGCCCTGCTGCCCCCTGGCTCCGAGACATGGGGCAAGTTGTTCAAGCTCTTTCTGCCTCTGCTTCTCTGTCTATAAAATAGTGAGACTCGTATTTACTGCATATTCTTGAGAGGGTTATATAAGTTAATTCATGTAAAGAGCTTGGGAAATCGCCAGGCACAGAGTAAGTGCTCAATAAATATTAGCTTTAATATTAATATTTCTTAAAAAAACAAGCAACAGTTGGACGCCGCAGGTGGCCCAGATCCCTCCTTAGGAAAAATATTATCCAAAGGAAACCTCACTGGCATCTGGCCTCCAGGAGGGGCAATCCTCTGTATCAAGGGAGGCAAACTCAAATGTCTCCAAGGAGCCAGCGAGTGGCATCAGTGTGTTTAGCTCTTTTTATTATTATTATTATTTTTCATGTTTGGTGGGGCCTGGGTACCAAGAAAAACTCAAGTCCACTATAACAAAACCAATGGTGCAAACGAAGTGACAAGTGACAGCTGGTGCTCAGCTCCCAAGCTGAGGGGCTGTGGCTAATGTAGGTGAGGAGTAGGGAAGAGGCCGTGCCCCATCCAAAGGGGCAGCTGGGGCCATCCACATGCGGGTGCAGTGATCTAGATTTTCAGAGTTCTCTTTCTCTTTTTTATTTAAGGCTCATTATTAGTTTTTTTTTTTTTTTAAAAACACAAGATTTTTATTTAAACAAGTCTGGATTCAAATCTTTTTTTTTTTTTTTTAATGGAGGTACTGGGGATGGAACCCAGGACCTCATGCACGCTAAGCACGCACTCTACCACTGAGCCACACCCCCTACCCCCATTCCCCAGGGCTGTCTTTTTATGTAGGAGATTCAGATTTTTAAAATGTGAACGCATTTCTTTTTAAAATGCTTTTTTGGGGCAAATACATCATGTTAAAAAGTTAGATGCAGTTAGTGATTTGCATCTGCTGTTTGCAAGACCCCCCTCTTGCATGGGTCAAACATTCGCATCACTAAATGTTTAAAGCGCTTTTTAAAATGGCTTTTGCGGAATCTAGGCAGCACTTTCCCAAAGATGTGCCTCCACCTCCCGCAAACATAAAATCACTCCCATTTTTTTGAAATGGCAATGTTTTCAGGATCCACCAATGTCTCAAAGTTACGCAGACTTTGGTCCCCGTCTCAGTCTGAGCTCAAACCAATGTGAACATGGTCAATGAAGAGTCAGCAGCCTTTGGGAGGAGCAGCTTGTCTGGGCTCCTGGCCTCTGCATGGGGGCTGAGCGGAGATGGGGCGGCATGAACCTGCCCTGTATCCCCACCAGTACCATACCCTGCTCAGGGCCACTATTTGGAAGATGAAGGGTTTTGAGACAACTTTGAGGGGGTGACCCCCCACTGCAGCCCTAAAGCCATGCTGCCTGCTGTCCATTTGTCCATTTGGAATCTGTCTGTGCCCCCCTCCCCAGCCCCATCAGTGTTCAGCCGACAGCAGGTGTGTGCAGTTCCCGGGCTGCGGGCTCCCCAACTCCCTTTCTGCTCTCCCACACGATGGAGAAATTCCAAGAGTTTAGGAAGTCACCCTGCCCCATCCCTTGTCTGTCACCCTTGGCCTGACGTGACCGTGATTTCACATCAGGCGCAGTAAAGCAACGGCATCCTTCAAAACCATTACCAGTGACTTCTAAGTTGACACCAGGCAGATCACTGAACATTTTTTTTTTTTGATGATTCAGTCTCTTATCTGTAATGTAGGTGTAATAATAGCACCTTCAGAATGTCATGTGTCACATAAGTCATTAGCATTTCCAGAACCCGGTGAGCTTCTCAGGGGGAGAGATGGTTTACCCCCACTGCCCTCCACCCTGTGATCCTGTACGTGAAGGTCTCCCTTTTCTGGTAGCAGAATGAGGGAAATGATTTTGAGAAACGTGATTTAAAACACTTCACGGTGATGCATGAATACTTCACATGACTGTCAGTGTTGCTCACTGCAATTTATCGTTCCATGTGGGTTTCTCCAAACAGAGCTGGCAGATATTTTTTTTCCCTTCCCAATCCGACCTCAATTCCAATTCCAACCTTTGTCTAATTTTTTGCTTGTGGTCTAAACACATAGCCACACACAAACATGGGAACAAATTGGTTTTTAATCATACAGAAGATGGGAAACGGGGTGGGGGGGTGCTTTACTGGGTAATGAAGTGCGGAGAGCCTAACGTTCCGAAAGAACAAAAAACCCTTTCTAGAGACATTTTTTTCCCCCAGAATCATCCTCATTAATATTAAAAGACATTTGCTGCCACTTTAAGAGATGAAGCTTTGTAACATGTCTGTAACTAGTGCAGAACAAATTAATTTATTTCAGGTGGGCTCCCGGCAGCGGCTGGGGGAAGCTCTTGCTTATACCTCCATCCTCCCAGCAGGTGCACTGGGATGGACTCTTTCTTCTGTGGGAACTTTGGTCCTGGCAAGGGCTTGTTACCCCCAAGGAGAGAGGGTCAAGGTATTCTAGCATCTCTTCCAGGCTCACACTAGAGCAAAAGACTTGGGCTTTAAGCACAAGATGAGGATCTGGTTATTTCTATATTTTTTTGTTACTCTCCAAATATCCTTGGCCCTGCACTTACAAGAGTGGGTGCATCGGAAGGCCAGGGGCATGGGAGTTAGGGGTGGGGCCCGTCCACACATGCTTGCCATCCCCTGGTGACCAAGAGCACAGAGATGGGCCTGGGCCAGCAGGGGTCAAGAGGCCAGCCAACTCTGGGCAACCATCCTTCATTAGATCATGGTGCTCCAGCTACCAGAGCTCTCTAAACATCCACTTATGAAAACAGCAATGCCCTGGCCAGCACCCTGGCCAATCCAGTTCTGATCAGTCAGATGATGTCCCCTCTGACTGGCTGGTGCCTGTGCCTCCTGGATTATTCAATATTTTGAACGTTACCCCTGCCCATGGGCATGGAAGAAGTAACGGTTCCCAGGCATCCGTGTGCATGAGCTCATTAAACCACATGGAGTTTTACTCTGTAGAAACTGCTATGCTCGGTTTCACAGGTGAGGAAACTGAGACTCCAGTTAAGTCGTTTGAGATCACTTAGTCAACCAGTGGGAGAGTCAGGACTCTCCTCTGTGAGGCAAGACTCCAGGCTGGCTCGCTCATCCTGGTGTTCCCAGATCTGGCACAGTGTTAACGCTCAGTAAATATCTATTGAATGAATGAACTGAAGAGTAAATAGCTGAGTGATCATCCACAGGCCCACACTTTTCCATTTCCTGGTGCTGCATCCTTGGGGAAGAAAGACACTTCTGATTTCTCGTATTTTTGCCTCCTCCTCTAGCCCTTGATATCTGAGAACCCAGCTCAGAGCAAAGCAGGCTGGCAGAAGCAGCACCTTGCCCTTTGCTAAGAAAGATGTGCTTCGTTCCCACCATGGCTCCCTTTCGAGCTCCGTTCACCTCTGAGGCCACAGCAGCTCCAGCAGCCCTGCCACAGATGGGAGTGGCCAAGCTCTGTATCTGTGGTTATGTCTCTAAGTCTCAGTTTCCTCATCTGTAAAATAGGAAAATAACATAGCTTACTGTGAAGATTGGGCGAGACCAGATTTCTGCAGGATTTAACCTGGTGGCCCTGTTATACTCACAGTGCAGGTGCAGAAAAGGTTTTTCAGAATGTGTGTAGGGGGATTCTCTGCCCTAGTCTTTCTACTTTTAAATATTTGGAAATGTGATATTTTTAAGTAAAGGGACCCATACAGGCATCTCAGTGATGCATTAGGACTTGTTTCTAAGGGAAAGGCAGGTAGAAGCCCTTCTAGGGCTCAGGGCAGGTCTGGAAGGGAGACCTGTAGGAGCAGGCAGGACAGGGAGCGGTACAGAAAAGCCAATTATTTCCTCCCTGCGCTCAGGAGGTTTATCAAGTTCTCAGCACACAGAAGCCTGCCCTGAGGTTCCAAGCTGAATCCACTAAACCGACAATGAAAGCCCCATTGTTGGGAATCCAGAGAATTAAGAGTCTGATAATGAGAATGTCCTCATTCATCTCTTATCTGTCTTGGATTCACGTTCATTCTTCCATTCCCACCCACTTCCTCAAGCCATTTCTCTTAAACCTCTCCTCTGATCTACTCTCACGGCTCCCTGCCATCACCATCTTACAGGAATAACTTCATCCTTGGCCCTTCCTTTTTGACCCAAAACATTTCTGGGCTCCATCCCATCCCTGCTTGCCCCAGTGGCTATCCTCCGAATGTATCTGACAGGGCTCGGAGAAGGGCTCTGGGGCAGTGCTTCAGGCTGTCCATCAAGTACTTCCCGGTCTTTTTCTGGGCAATGATGGAATTGGAGTTGGCCGTGTAACTTGCCCTGTGACACGAAGTTAGCTATGTGACTTGTTTTGGCCAATAAAATGTGAGTGAAAATGATATGTGTCACTTCCAGGCAGGAGATTTAAGAGCCAGCAAAGCTCCATTTGCCAAGCTTTTTCCCTCTGCCGTGCAGCTGGCAACATTCTGGCTAATGATTTCTCTGCCAACCTGGAATGAGGTTGATTCAGGGCAGAGACCCCAGTCTCCCAACAATGGGCATGGAGCATGATTGAGAAATAAATCCTCTTTGTTTTATGCCACTGAGATGTGGAACTGTTTGTTACCACAGCAGGACCTATCCCAAACTGACTGATGCAGATCAGATTTCAAGAGAGGAAAGGCTGTTAGAAGACATGCACCAGGTCGTGGCTAATGGTTGGTGACTGGCCTTCCCCTCCAGGGTCCTCTGATATGGAAGCAGAGGTGGGGGGTGGGGGGTGGAGCACAGCCTCAATGAGGGGGCCTCTATAACAGTTGTTACTGCACTGATGGAAAGACTTTAAGGGGTCAGTGTGGAAGACGTGACTGAACATGGCTAGGCTGTGAGACAGGATAAGACGGGGTCAAAGGGTGGCTTTGTTTTGTCTTACCTCCACAAGCCAATGTCACAGTTCCCTGCCCTTGGGGTCTACTCCCAAACTCACACCAGCACCCATCACCCCCCAACCCATACTCCCCACCCCCTACCAGGCTAGAATTTGGCTAATCCCTTTAGATCCCAGACCATGATTGAAATTAGGATGGACATTTCATGCACCATTTTTCCAAGAGTCAACCAACTTCCCTTTCTACCAGTGCCTTCCACCTCTCATGTGGTAGTAAATATATAAGGTTTCTAACATTTTGGGTCTTTATTTTTATAAACTCACATAGAGTAAGATGCTGAAATCCTAAGTGTACAATTTAGCAAATTCTCATGAGGCCAAGACCCCTGTAATCATCACTCAGTTGGTAAATTCTTGCAGGATGCTAACTTGGAACTTCCAGCAGAGGCACGGAGGCCCATAGAGGCTGCATTCCAAAGTGGCGAGCAAAGAACCAGTTCCATGACTCTCAAAACCAAGGCCCCCTGGAGAGTTTAGAAGGATCGAGTTGTTGGATATTAGAGAAGATTTGTAAAGAGCATCTCTTTGGAGAAGACTGAGCTATTGTACTGACAACCCCACCCAAGAGAGGAAGAGCGGAGCTGCCTCCTCCCTTCCTCAGCCAGGAGGGAGGGGTCTGAGGGACCACATGGAGTGCTGGACATGTGTCCCTTGCCATAAAGGGGACTCAGTGGACTGACTGCTTAGGAAGTCTTGAGGACAAGGGATCAAAGTCCAGTGGGATTGTTTATCAGTGATCCATCCATAGAAAAACTACCTTGACAAGGGACTGAGTTCAGCACAGTGCCTCTGGGTCCACCAACAGTAGCCTTTATTGTAACTATTCTTGCCCTTGGATTTGAGGCCTGGTAAAGGGGTATATCCCTCCTGGGGAAGGTTTCACTGCTTCATGGCCATTTATTGGCTAATTCAGAGCTGGGTCTTTGTTCTTGGAGAGCTGTCATTCCAAGCACAGCAGGGGCACCAGCTGAGATCTGAAGGGAACAGATCTAAACATCTCTCCCACCACCCATCTCTGCCTCCAAACAAACCCCCCCACCCCAAACTTCTTACATTCCATCATTCACCCTCCTTTGGGTATTACTCTCAAAGCTGCTGGTGACTACCCTATGGATTGGTTAGGGCCTTGGATTGCTCTGAAATATGGAATCTGATGTTTTTCTTCTGGACTGCCTAGCATCCCACTGCCTTCCTTTCCAGGGTGTTCCCCACCATGGGAACCTCAGTCAATGGGAAACATGCAGGGATGTGCTGGAGTGAGATTCACCAGCCCATTGGAGCCAAGATTCTTAAGTCCTCAGGAAACTTTTGAGCTGGGTGTTAAATGGTTGTCAGATAAAAATCCGTCATGGTGGGAATGTTTACACCATAGAAGTCATCAAATTGCCACAGATCAGAGCTTTTCCCACTGGAGAGCAGATTGTTAACAATTTGCCAGCCCACTGCTGGGCATATCAGTTGGGCTAAACCAACTGATCCCCTCTGAGGCTCTGAACCTTGGATAATTGATCCAAGATAAGGAACAAGACGGAATCCACTTAGGCAGTGGCCTCTGGCCATAGCAGGGGGCAGTGCCCGGGGAACCCCGACATGACCTTGGACTCTTCCTTCTGCCTGACTTCTTTTGTTCCTGCCCAGTTTCCAAGACTCCTTCTCCTACCTGCCCATCAATTCCAAGAGCTACCCGTTCTTGCTAAGTCAACCAGAACCTGCCCCGCCCGAGGATTCTGCCTGATATAGACCAGTGATCACCTGGAGGCCCCCAAAGAGGGAGAAGCAGCTTTCATGTTGATTTCCCAAAGGGAAGTGGTGCTTGGAGCAAAGCAGCCCTGGGCCCAGCAAACATTTAGGGAGCACCTACTCTGTGCCAAGAGGCAGATATCTAACAACTAATTATGCCATTAACTCTTCTGTGGTTTGCCGCATCATCATGAGTTCATACCAATCTATTGATAAATATTCAAACTCTGCAGTGGATAAATTGCTGGGCAAGATACTAAGGGACGTACTGAAAAATGTCAACAATCTGCACCTCCCTCCCTGACTTTTCAGTTTAGCTGGTGACATAGGTATGTGCTCATGCAGCTGAGTATCTGACTGCACACAAGTGCTCACTCGTAAGAAGGGTGAGGAGCTGCAACTTCCAACATGAGGGCTCAGGGAAGGCTTTCTGGAGAAAGTGGGATTTGAGAAACAGCCTTGACAGTGGTCTCGCGTGTGTATGTATCAAGAAATGTTATTTCCTTTATCCACTTTTTAAAATGGCATTGTTATTGGAAAATAACATCCATTCATTTCCAGAAAGGGTTCAGCAACACCCAGAAAACATACCTGTGAAATTAGCCACCTGCAATCCCACCACCCATGGGTGACCACAGCCAGCACGGCCCCGCGCCCTCCTGCACAGCTGCGCGATCCTGTAATGCACGCTGTTGTGCAACCAGCTGTTTTCACTCAACAATACGTCATGGACATTTTTTTCCATGCCAATTATTCCCGATCTACATCACTATTTAAGTGGCTGGAGAGTATTCCATTCTACGGATGTGCTCTAAATTCATCAAATCCCCATTGATAAACATTTAGTGTTGCGGTCAAGGGCACAGACTCAGGAGCCCCACAGTCCAAGCATAAATCCTGGCTCTACCAGCTGGGTGATCTTGAGTGGAAACCTATCCTCTGACTGCAGGTTCCTCCTCTATTAAACAGGGGCATTTATAATACCTGCTGCAGAGGGATGTTGTGAGTAGTTATTTGTAAAACGTACATAACAGTTTACAGCACACAGTAAATGCTCAATTAAGGCCAACTGTCGTTCCCCATTACCTACTTAGGATAAAACTTACAACTGGAATGAAATAGTTAAACGTTAAATATAAAGTCCTAATCAACACCGTCCAATTGCCCTCCAGAAATGTCCCCTTCACTGCTGGGCAGGAGGACCTGTGGTTGGTAGGAGGCCGAGAGGGGGACAGTCACTGCACTGGAGACCCTCCCAAGTCACCGGCAAACCAGCCAGTGAGGTCTCACTTGCCCAGCCTTCTGGGTGGCATTGTGGAGTACAAAGCGGGAGGAAAGTAAGAGCAAGTCAGGTCAGACTCTCTCCCTTTGATTTCTAGAAGGAAAACTAGAGTTGAGGCCATATTCAAAAATATAGGTCAAATCTTGGTTTCTGTGGTTACCAAACACTGTCAACCACCCTCCCTCCCTCCCTCGGGGGTGATGCCAGGGTTCCGAGGCCTGGCAGCCGGGCCTGGCTCCCCTCGGTCTGCGCCCCCCGCCCCGCCGGGGTCCAGGGACCCGCCGCTCTGCTGCCCCGGGGGCCCCCAGAGAGTCTTCAGGGAGCGCGGCAAGGGGGCGGGGCCCGCGGGTACCCTGCCCTCCACTTCTCGGGGGGCAGGGGGCTTGGCGTGCTGCCGATGGGGCTCGGGGTCCCCCGCACGGCCGCCCTGCCCACCCGCCCGCCCGGCTCCCCGTGCCCGCTGCGGCGGGGAGCGCCCCGCCTGGGCATGGGCCGTGCCCGCCCGGAGGAGGGAGGAGGCCGGCCGCCACGGGAACAATGTGGTCGGTTGTTTTGCGGACTGTCAGCCTCGTTCCCGGATCCTCCTTTCCACGCCCCTTGGCCTAACCGCCACAGGCCCGGCACGCAGAGGGAAGAGCCCCCTTATTTGGTCTTGGAAAGAAAGGGGAAAGGTTATCCTCAGATGCCTGCGGCGTTGGGTCATCGGCCGGCAGTTTTTGGCCGGCACCCGGGAGCAGTGCCGACGCCCGCCGGTAGGTGGCGGCACCGGGCAGCGCCTCGCGGAGCTGCCCGAAGTGGTAAACAAGCCCGCAGGTTCCGGTACCTCGATCTCGGGGTCCTCTTTTGTGTGCGCGCTGGAGGGGAGGTGGGGGGGTGACCGGGAGGGGAAAGGGGGAGGGGGCGCCAGAGGAAAGAGGAAGAGCGGGAAAAGAAGAAAAGAAAGCCTTTTTTTATGCGACAGTCAAGCTTTCAAAATCGGAAAATCGGCTTCAGTTTGAGGGTGTGACTTTGCCGTGTGGATTTCACGTGAACCCTTTTGCGAGTGCACGAGGGGATGCGCTTCAGGTTTACGGTCAGCGGGGCGGCCGGGATGCAAATTCCTTTAGCGACCTTAATAAGGTACTAGGTGAGGATTATTTAGGACCAGTTTGGAGGATTCCTTTCCCCTCCTCCCCTCCCCCAGCCCTCCCGCACTCCCTCCCTCCTCCCTCCCTCTGCCAGCCTCTCAGGTGAGCTGCGGAGGTGGAGCGAGCCACTTGCCTTCTAGTGGCCTGAGCGGGATGGAGGCGGAGGTTCCTAAGCGCTAAGCACGCGCTGACCCTCCCACCCTACTCGCAAGCTAGGACTCGTCCTCGCCATTTTACGCGGAGGTCACGCAGACAGCAAGTGGCAAAGCTGGGATTCGAACCCTTGTCCTTCACACTTAAAAGCCAAGCCTTGTCCCACGATGATGGACACCTTACCTCTCCAGGGCCTCCTCCAAATAAAGCTCATGTAATATGTATCATTCTCCAAAAAGTTCTCTTAGAAGAACCAAAGCAATGTGATTTGAGTTTCTTCAGCAGAACAAAGCAAAAGCCACTACCGTGCGGAGGGGACGCTGGTGGGTGAACCTGCTCTCCCAGGTGGGAAGGAGACCCGAGGTCAGGGCGGGGTGGGGTGGGGGGCCGGAGCTTCTGCCGAGAGTCTCTGGGGGCAGCATCCTGCTGAGGTACCTGTTGCTCCACAGAAGGCTCCAGAGAGGGGCCTGCTGGGCGGGAAGCTGTGTTAACTTTTATTTTCTATTTTAGGCAAGTTACAGGCAGCCCTTTTGTTTGGCTGAGCGTCCCACAGGCTCCCCCGCCCCTGCCCATCGTTCCATCTGCCTCCTGGGGGGCGGGGGCGGGGGCCGGGGGGGAGGGAGGCGGAGGCGGCAATAATTTTCACTTAGAAGACCTGTTCTTCATCTGGAAAGAAATTAATTTTCCAAGCCACACAATTATAGGCTACTTTTAAAACAGTTCCTGGAGTGACAGTTTCATGCTGAGCTTAAACGGTGCCAGTTTTTCCTAAAAAAAAAAAAAAAAAAAAAAAAGTTTGTGTGAACAAAGTGAAATCCAAGAAATGTGGTTTTTGTCTATCTCTCTCTTTTTCATGAAATAGTAAAAAAAAAAAAAAATTTAAGAGCTGCTTCTACCCGTTTTGGGGGGTTTCCAGGTTTCCAAGAATTTACTTAGCTTGCTACATCGTATATTTCTGTGGAAAAATTACAGCAAGAATCTCTCTCAGATCATTGCTTTCCAGTCATTGTTTTATTGGTTCCCAGATTCCACAAGAACCAGCACTGTCTGGGTTTGCCCTGACATTCCGGAGCCCGCGTCCCCATACCAGGAACCAGAGGAATGAGGCAGCCGTGGCTGTGGCCTTGTCCTGCCCAGATGTGCTGGCAAACCCGAGTGTGGGGTCCTCTGAAGCCCTCAGTCTGCACCTCACTCTGCACTTCATTCTGCCCAACGTAAAGCTGTCCCCACATCTTGATTTGGGTCCATTCAGTTGCCTGGATTCTGTTCTCTGATTAAACCTTGAGGCAGGCAGAGCCCTGCTGCACCGTCATCTAGGGGACCGCCCTTTTTGGAGGGGCAGTGACACCCAGCCACCCAGAACGGACTTGGGGAGCAGAGCTATGCAGCCTTGACCATGCTCCTTAACCCCTGTGCTCTAGCTCTTGTGAGAATTTGATGATTTCTTCATATGTGAAAAGCTTGGGGCACAGAGTAGGGCACACCTCCCAGGGTTGTTGGGAGGGTCAACTGGAATGATGCCTGTAAAACCCTTAGCCTGGGGCCTGGCACCCAGAAAAGGCCCAGTAGATGTTTGGTGAGTGGTATAATTAAATCCTCCTGTTTGAGGGTCAGCTGTATGCTACAGATTATTTAAGGCTCTCTGCACATGCACTTGAATCCTATGGAAAACCTAGGATGCAGATAAAATTATTGCATGAGAGGTGGGTTTAGTGTATGACCCAAAGTCACACAGCTGATATGGGGTAGGGCCAGGATCTGTCTGACTCCAAAGTGCGTGCCCTTTTGATTATGGGCAGCCTAGGAGGAAAGAAGAAACTATAAACAGTCGTATGTGGTAAGCTGAAAGATCTTCATGAGAAGGGGTTACAGCTGACTCCTCAGTATGAATAACTTGCTATTATCCTTGAATCTCTGGGGTGGCTGTGGAAGATAGTGACATATGCTAATTACTTGTATAAATATAAGTACTAGTGGACAGTAGCCACCTTTGGCTCTCCTGATTGTCCTCTGCCTAAATTCCCAAAGCCTCATGGGGCCCTTCTAAGCCCAGGCTAGAGATGGGCCTATGTACTGGCTCTATGTACTGCAAAAGATAGAAACCCAACCCAAACTGGTTTAAGCAAAAAAGAGATATAATTATCTTACAAAACTGATAACAGAAGGGTGCAGCTTCAGGCATAGCTTGATCCAGGAGTTCAACAATATTATCCAGATTTGGTCTTATCCATATCTCAGGTCTGCTTTCCTCCATGTTGGCTTCTTTTTTAGGTTGGCTTTCTCACTGACTCTTTTTGGCCCTCCAGGCCCAAGAAAACTTGGGTCCCTAAAAGAAAAATCATGGTTCTCTTTATTAAAAGAGGCTAGGGGTACTGACAGGCAAGAACAATAGATGCCCCCCCCCATCCTGCTTGTGTAACACCATTGGTCAGAAAGATGACAGAGAAAAAACTTTAATAGTGGACATTTCTGCCATAATGGATACTCACAGACAGGCAGGGGAGGGTAACCAGAACTGTCTTCAGTTACACAGAGGACCCAGGAGGACCCAGGCTCCTCCTGTTTTGAGTCAGGCCAGCTGATTCTAAATGATGGAATAAAACCTTAATGTGTTTGAAGGTCTCTAGAAATCTTTAGTGTCCTACTGTAGCAAAATGCCTTAGCAATATAACATATAAAAATATAGATATAATACATAATAAAATGCTATTCCAATATAAATATATACAAATATATGTAAAAGTATATATGTACATATATACTATTATAATATAATGATGTATAAATTAATGTAAAAAATGCAGTAAAGTCCTACTGAACTAACGATCCCTGTAGATTCTTAATGAGAGTCACCAGGCACACAACTATAAATCAAACATTACAATCCACAGGGTGGATGCCGGGCTGTTGACCAGGTTGGTCACAAGCTGCATGAAGATTTGTTCCTTGCACCAGTCTGATGTAATTCACACTGGTGCCTGAGTGAACTGGCAAATTATTAGATGTCATGGAGCTTTGGTCTATTCTCAGTCGAGCTTGAGAATGTTCACTGGATAAATCCAACGTGCTGCTTTCCTGCTCTTCAGTGTGTCCCGAAGCAAGGGTGAGGCCACTGAAGCACGTCCCACGTTCAGGACCAAGGATGCACCCAGGGATGGGATTGGAAAGGGGGCAGGCTTCCCACCTTCTGCCTGGGGTGGGTCTCCCAGCCCCCACGCTCCCCCTCTGGACCTTGTGCCCACTCCCCATCCTGCGCTGTCCCCGTCACTGGCGTGGAGACTCTGGACCCCCTTCAGAGAAGTGAAATTGCCCTTGATGTCAGTCAAGGTGTCAGTTTGTCCAAGAACACGTCAATGTCACATCCCACCACAAGAACAAGGAGCAGGTACAAACCAGCCTGAACAGGTGTTCTTATCTCCAGAAAGCATCCCCCATTTGTTTCTCCTGATTCTTCTGGCTGTGAACGTTATTGGCTTCATTTTACACAAAGGGAATCGGAGCTTCAAGAGGTCCTGTCGTCACTTGCTCCAAATCACACAGAGAGGAAGCACATGAGACCAGATTTAGTCCTGGCCCAAATAATCCATGTGTTCCCTTATCAAGTAGTTACTGGGCAGTGACTAGGGTCCAGGCAGGATGCTGGGGACCGTGAATTCCATGAGGAGCAAAGCAGACTGACTCAGTGAGTTTAGAATCCATGGGGAGACAGATTTCGTAGAGCCATCATAAAGTGTATTATGTATCAAATTACGCTTCACCCTGGGAAGGTGAGATGCCCAGAGCTATGATGCATGGCACGGGGAGATCTGTCTTCACCTGGGCTCCCCTACAAGCTGACCCCAAGACAGGGTTTGGGAGCAAGTAGTTCATCTGGGAGGTGAACCTAGAGAAGGAGTAAGACAGGGAAGGAAGCCAATAAAAGGTATGTCAGTGGGACACTGATGGCTGTGGGAAGCTGAGCTCGGTGTGGCTGGGATGCTCTGAGAGATCGTGTAGAACACCAGTGCCCTGCAACCGAGGGAGGCAGCTGGGTGTTCTTCACCAGCTTCTGCGCCTCATTGATGAAAGGGTGTTTGTAAGGGATTTTGGCTCCCCAGCACTGCCAACCTGCCCGCGGAGCCGGCTGAATCATAAAGCCGCCAGAGGGGACCCTCAGGCAGACAGGGTGGGCGCTGGAGGCAGGGAGCTCTCAGCTCATCGGGACCCTTTCTGCAAAGCCCCAGGACTCGGTGGGCACTGACAGCCTCTGCTGCCCTAACCTGACACCTGAGTTAAGGGCAAAGAGGGTGGGTCAGAGGGGATAGAACATGCAAAGGTGCAGAGGCTAGAGGAAGCAGGGGGTCTCAGAACCAGCAGGAGGTAAGGGTGCTGACCTGCTGGTGTGCGGGCTGTGGGAGGAAGGAGGAGGCAGGAGGCTGATACCGGGAGCTGGAAGCCCAGGAAAGCTCTCAGGAGGTGGGTGTTGTGGCGGGCTCCCATTTTAGGAGAGCCTGTCTGGCTGCAGTGTGGAGCGTGAGTCGGACAGGGTCAGAGTTATAGGACAAGAGTGGGTAGGAGGTTCTCTCCGAGGGCCAGGTGAGAGATGAGCTGGGCCGAGGGAAGCGGTATTTGAGTTGGAGGGATTAAAGTCAGCAGGACTTCTGCTCTCTGCCTCCGCCACCCTGCATCCTCCCACATCTCTGTCCAAGGGCAGGGCGTGGTGACCCTTGCTGGGCTCACTCCTGTTGACCTCCTTTCTCAAGAGCAGGATGAGCAGCATGAAGAACACCTGAAAGAAACAAGGTGTGTGAGTGGAGGGCGCAGAAAGGAACTCAAGCTTCAGCAAGAAGGACGTTACTGGGATGCTCTCAGAGCTCCGACAACCTGTGCAGGCTGAGGGACGAGGCTTGAGAAATAGATGGGGACCAAGGGGGCTCCAGGCAGCAGGAATCCCCCGTTCTTTCATCCCCCACACACTGACTGAGTGCCTACTACGTGCCAAGCATCGTGCAGGTGCTGTGGATAGAGCTGCGAGCGAGGGCCTGATGTTCTTATGGGTAAAAGTGAACCAAGCCTTGACAAGTGAGGGGGGCTCATGAGGAGGAGTAACGGGGGCTTGGGGATGTGGAGAGCAGGGGCTCTATTTTAGAGAAGGGGACAGGGAAGTCCTTTCCAGGGAAGTCATCAGAGGAGCACCCTGAGTGTAGACAGGGAGGACCCAGGCAAATCTAGGGGGAAGAGAGCCCCCAGCAGAGGGCGGAGGCTAATGGAGGAGGCCATGGTTAGGGCTGTGGATTTTGAGTGAAATGGCGACGCCACTGATGTGGTCCAGTTTGCGTGCTAGAAGGATCACTGTGACTTCTGTGTGGAGAATGGACTGCAGAGGCCCAGGGAAGAAGCCCAGTCAAGAGGCTACCACGGGGGGTAGGGCAACAGATGGTGGGGGTGAGGGAGCTCTTATGGTAGGAAGTAAGCAGTGGGCAGACTCAAGACTTTCTCTGCAGGTGGCGCTGACAGTACTGATGGTTTAGAGTTCGAAGGGAAAGAGAAGGGTCAAGAATAACACGTCAGTTTTTGGCCAAGTGAGATGCCATTTAGTGAGATGGGGGCTGGCTTGGGACAGCTGGGGAATTGCGAGATGTGTTTGTACGTGTTGGTGTCATGACAGGACACACAAGACCTTCAGAAGGATCCCTGGGGTGAGAGATATGTTCCGACTGTCCCACATCTTTGTATCCCTTCCTCAAGATTCAAAGTTCTAGAACCTCAGATGCATGCTTCCTAGCTGATCCAGGCTGGCAGAGAGGCTCCGCCCCATGGCATTGGCCACCATCGTCTGGAGAAAGGCCACCCAGGGAATCCCCCGGAAGTGAGTGGGTGCTGTTAGAAATGAGGTGGAATGTTGGACAGTCTAAAATGAGTGAGAATCCCCTCTAAGAAGACAAGTCTGAAGATAAGGGCTTGGTCGGCAAGCCTGTTAAAGGGAAGTCTGGTCAAGCAGGAGCAGCACGTGCTGCGGGCTCTAAGGTCAGGGGCTACGACCCATGAGCAGAAGCCCCAGAGATGTAGGTTTTGATTTGGGATAAGACAGAAATTTCCAACACTTTCCAAGATTGCCTGGACCACTGGGATGAAGCCGTTCCCTGGCACTTGACTCATTTAAGCAACAGCTGGCCAAGCTCTTGGAAGAATGTGGAAAAGGAAAGCTAAGTATAGTGGGTGACAACCAGGTGAGAAGCTGAAAGTGTTTGAACCGAGCACACCCATCGGGGACATATTTTGAGGATGCGTCTCCAATAGCTACATGCCTGTTTTTGCTCATTCCAATCTATATCATGTTCTTTTGTAATAAGAATAACTATGTCTACAATAAACCATCATAAAATAGACTTCTAAAAGGACGAGCAATAGACAAAATAAGCCTGTTTTAAGTTAATTTTCATTTTATTAACAAAACTATAAAACAATAAATATTAAATTTATTATTTAAAACAATAACAAAACAATAAAATTTAGATTAATTATTAATATTTCAGAATAATATAAAACTATTTCATCATTTGTTTTATTGGTTTCCCGCTCTGTAATGTGAAACCCTGGTTCTAATTTTAGTTTACTTGAAAACTTGGTTTTAATAACGGTTGAGCTTTACAAGATAATTTTAAAAGATGCCTCGTTCCAAATAGCAGACAGACAGCATTGGTCATAGTTAATGAATCATGATTTCCATTTGTCAGTCCCAACTATCAATTATTTTTTATTTTTATATTTTCCGTAGAGGTATTGGGCATTGAATTAAACCTGGGACCTCATCACGCATGCTAAGCACACATTCTGTCACTAAGCTATACACACCCCCACCACCTATTAATTAATTTAAAATTTTTGAATGAAATGTGGTTAGCAATTCTTTATCTCCTTCGATGTTAGTTATTCTGAAAACAGAATTAGAAGGCATTGCACTTTTATATTGTTTTAATTGTGATAAAGTACATAAAATCTAAAATTCACTATCTTAACTATTTTTAAGTGTACAGTTCAGTAGCATTAAGTACATTTACATGTTTTCCAACCAATCTTCAGAACTTTGCCATCTTGCAAAACTGGAACTCTATACCCATTAAACTATAATGCAGTTTTATATTTTTAATAATTGGGCACAAAACCCAATTAACTATTTCGTTCGAAAAATAAACATTTTGTTTCTAGATTTTAAAATAGGTGTCCAGAGGAGTTTACTCTGCCCACATGTATAATTTTTTTGGTAACAAAATCAAAACCACAACTTGGAAACATTTTAAAATGTCTGTAGTATGTTTCTTTCACAAAGCAGTTAATTTCTAATTCATTGTTCCAAATAGCACCTTTCCTTGCAGTTACAGATGAAATCCATTTCTTTCTTCAATTTTACCTGCTAGGTACCTATATTATTGAAAGCCGCTTGTCATCCCAGAAAAGGTCAGAAAATCTGGAGTATTTTTTTTTAATTAAAAAAAAAGACACCTGTTTCTTAAGGTCACCACCTGGCATTATAACTTTGTATAAAGACTATATTTTAAACTCCTTTTCATAAAATTAACCATACGGATGACACCTTGAGTAACTTTGTGTTCTTTTGCCTTTCAATTCTCTCATGCGATGCTTTGCCTGTGGGTGATGCAGTGAATGGTCTTCATTTGTGGTGCTCGCTCTGAAACCCGAGCCTGGAACTTTTATTTAAAAACTGCAATCAATGCAGCCAACCCTGCTGTGGTTACATCTACACCGTTTTCCCACAAAACATAATCTTTAATAAAGTCATATGCTATTGAGAATATGTCTTCACTGTTACATCTTCCCTTTAATAGCTTCCAAACAACTAAATTCTTTATGTTTTCATCACTGAAACAAAATTTAGCAAATACCATAAACTGACGCACGTATAAAAACAAAGTGGTACTTTCATCCAACTGTACAGCAAATGTCCCTGTTGCGTATTTTTCAAATTCTTGTATTTTCAAATATTTAGCAATATGTTCTGTGTCTTTCAAGAGTATTTGCTGACAAATGAATGTTTTTTTAGTTTGTCTTTGTTTTTCAATGTATTTCTGTTATTTTTATGTGACAAGGAGAACAAAAATACATAAACGGCATGTGAGTTTTGGTCTTTTGCACCAAAAAACTTTGGAAGAGGCTTCTAAACATTTATTATTACGCCTAATGAAATATTTTAAAGTTTGGATAGATTATCTTATAAAAGATTGCTAGAAAAGATGTAGTTTATTTTCATTTTCTAGATGTTTGTTTATAGTCACTGAAACACACAAGTCTTAAATACACAGCACAATGAATTTTTACCTACATATCCATCCATGTAACCATGACCCAGATTAAGGTACAAAACATTTCCTGAGCCTTAGAGAGCTCCATTTTCCCCCTTTCCAGTCAAAAACCTGCAGTGGTAACCACTATTCTGACCCTTACTACCATGGATTAATTTTTCCTATTCTTAAACCCTGTATAAATAGAATCATACATCTTCTGTGTCTACCTTCTTTTGCTCAGTGCTTTTGAGATAAATCCAGGCTGTTGCATGTATCAATACTTCATTCTTTGTCATTGCTGTGTAATAGTATCCCAATATACAAATGTATAAATAAATCACTATTTGTTTATCCATTTTTCTATGGGTGAACATTTGGTTTCCTGTTTGGGGAAATTATAAATAAGGTTGCTATAAATGTTCCTGTATAAATACTTGTTCACATACTTTGCCCATTAAAAAAATTGGTTATCTTTTTCTTATTGACTTGTAGGAGTTCTTTATATATTATGGATCTGTTCTTTGTTAGAATGTACTGCAAATATTTTACCCCACTCTATGGTTTGCCTTTTCATTTTCTTAATGGTACCTTTTGATAGACAATTTTAACTTTTGATGAAATTGGATTTATCAATGATTTTATTTCTTTTGTCTCCTATTTAAGACATCTGTCCCATTTCTAGGTCATGAAGATAGTTACTTATGTTTTATAGTTTCACACTTTCCAGGTTTAGCTTTTACATTGAAGTCTAGGAACCCTCTGACATTAATTTTTTGAGGTCGAATTCAGGGTTCTTTCCCCTCGCCCCAGTGTGGATGTTCAGTTGTTCTAGCACCATCTCCTGAAAAGTGGGTGTAACTTTTCAAATGTCAAATAAATCACAGTGACTTCATATTACCATTAGCACGTAGGGTGATGTTCATTTTTAAGAATAGTGGATATAAGCCCTTGTTTAAAAGACTAGTCTTGGAAATTATAACATTGTTTGCACATCTTTTCTGACCTCATTATCTCATCATTATTTTTAACCTGCATTGTGACTAAGAGCTCATACTAGGGGTAGGAGAAAGATGAGTTCTACAAATTTCTTTGATTTGCTTGTACTTGTGTTATTATAGTACATGCTAAATATAGTGCATAGTATAACCTTTTAATATATTCCAGGAATCTTTTTAACCTGCTTATTCATTTTGTTAAAAATTCCCTACACTGATTGAGGGTTTTGTCTCTTTCTGTATAAAATGTGTCAGTTTTTACCATATATATTTTGAGGATATAATACTAGGTGCATATACATTTTAAATTATTGTATCTTTTGGGTGAATTCAGTCTTTTATCACTAAGTGATCATCATATCTCTGGTAAGATTCATGCCCTTAGAGGGGAGAGTGTAGCTCAGTGGTAGAGTACATGCTTAGCATGCACAAGGTCCTGGGTTAAATCCCCAGTATTTCCATTAAAATAAATAAATAAAACCAAATTACCTACAAAAAAATTTTTTTAAAAAAAGACTCCTGCCCTTAAGTCATATCTGCTGTTAATATGGCCACATCAGTTTCCCTTTGTCATTATTCCGACCTTTCAATTTCAATTTTTGTGACCTTTTGTTTTCAATGCTTTTCATAAAAGTAGCCTATAGTTGAAACAGGGTGCGGGAGGGGGAAATCAGTCTCTCTTTGTCAGTTAACTGAAGCATTTAACCCAGAAGAGCTGATGGTATAAATTCCAGTCTGGGTCCAAATCCAAATGAAGAAGACCGATGTCCCAGCTCAGACAAGTAAAGAGAAAGAATTCTTTCCTACCCAGCTTTTTGTTCTGTTCAGACCTTCAATGGATTGGATGAATCCCACCCACATTGGATAAGGCAATCTGCTCTACTTGGACTACCAATTTGAATGTTAATCTCACCCAGAAACACCCTCCCAAATACTCAGAACAATGCTTGACCAAATATCTGGGCATCCCGTGGCCCAGTCAAGTTGACATAAAATGAATGATCACACTGCCGTAACGAAATATCACAAACTGGGTGGCTTAAAACAACAGAAATATATTCTCTTAAGAGTTCTGGAGGCCAGAAGTCCAAGATCAAGGTGTTGGCAGGATCATGGTCCCTCTGAGGGAGACCAGTTCCTTTTTTCCTTCAATATTGTTATGAACTCATTAATTTAAACATTATTTTTCACTGCAGCTCAAATGGTCCCAGTGGGAGCCTTGTCAGGTTGGTTCCTGAGTCCTTTTGACCTGAGACTTGGAGTCTTTAAAAGCTACCTTGTTACCTAATATGATAAGATGTTCCAGGTTGACCTTGCATATTTCCTGCACCAGACCTGGATTCAGGCACTTCTGTAAGAACTCTTGTTTCCTTTTAGTGAGAAATAGTACTTCAAGACCACAATCTCAACACAGGGAATACTCGTTGCTCTCGGTTGGTCATTGTTTTCTTTTCAGTGGAGTTAAACACACACACTCCTGCATTTCTCTAGTTCTGGTGTGTATCATTCCTTTCATGTCCTGTACACGGATGTACAAATACATATTTAAAGATAATATACCAATGAGTCAATATTGATATTTCTAATCTAATTCAAAACCCAAATTTTTTTCATTTTTTTAAAAAAATTAAAGTACTGTCAGTTATAATGTGTCAATTTCTGGTGTACAACACAATGTCCCAGTCATATATATACAAACATTTATTCATTTTCATAATTTTTCATTAAAGTTTATTACAAGATATTGAACATATTTCCCTGTGCTGTATAGAAGAAATGTTTTTAAAATCTGTTTTTATATATAGTGGCTAACATTTATAAATCTCAAAAGGGGGTGGGAAGGGATAAATTTGGGAGTTTGAGATTTACAAAACCAAGATTTTATTTAACTTCTCTATTACACCCCTACCTCCTCTCCTCCACACCATGAATCCTGGTTCTCAAGAATCCAAAGGATGATATATTTAGAGTTTCCCATAGTTGGGAATTTATCTTATCCTATATTACACACACAATAGGCTTGAAATTAAAATACTAATAAAAAACTAAAATACTAATGTACAACTAATATGATTATTTAAAACATTAAAAATACATCCTTTTGTGTATGTCCTTTCCATCTTCTCTCCAATTTTTTTTAGTAGTTAGACTGTGTTGTCAGAGCCCGTGACAGCCTGTACCACCCCCTTTAAGCCATCACTCAATCTTGGTTCTATAGGTTACTATTAATTTAATCCTCACCATCTGCCGTCACATCAGTGAGGGTTATTTTGGTTGTCTGAAGCTTACTTTCTAGTAAGTTTCGCACAAAATCCTCGTGGGAACAGTATTCGCTGATATCTTGCATGTCGATAACAGTTTGTTTTTATATTTGAAATTCAGTTTTGCTGGATATCAAATCCTGGGTGCACATTTTCATAAATACATGACATTTCTTTTTTTCCAGAATGAAGTACTACTGTCAAGAAGTCTGGTAATAATTTAATATTCTTTTCTTAAAAATCCCATTCTCTCCTTACCGATGCTCAAATAATTTTTAACCTTTTCTTCAACATCCAGGAATTATAGTAGAATATTTCTAGGTGTTAGTAAAATTTAGTTGATATTCATAGGTACATGTAGTTTTAAAATTTTTTTTCTAGCATTAGGTAAGTTTTCTTGGCTTATGGTCTCTAGTATTTGTTTTGTTCCCTTGCGTGGTTTGCTTTTTCAGTTTTCTATTATCCATACGTTTAGTCCTCTTTGTTATCTTTAACATTAGCCACTTTCTCCCAGATTCTTTTTATCCCTTTCTTCATTTCTTTTTTTATTTGAAAACCTTTTCTTTTTTCAACTTCTGTTTCTCTTAAGGCATGATTCGTTGTTTATTCTTTATTGTGCCACTTCCTTCCAATTTAGTCTTCATCTCTGAAATGATTTTTTTCTTTTATTTCTAATTATTTTTAAACTACTTCTGTCACTTCATTTCTCAGTTTTTTTTTTTAATCATTCTGGTGTATTTTCGTGTCTTTTAGCATTTTCTTAATTTTTAAGCTTCATGTGAAATAGGAAATTACATTTTTATCTATTTTGTGGGCATGCCATTTTGTGTGTTTTTAATATCTTTGTTTCTTCTTTTTTTATTTTTAAATTCTAACCTTGTACACAATTTTATCATAATTTTTTAATTGCTAATTTTGGGGCAAAATTCATTTTCCTGAATTTTAGAGTAAAGTAGGGTGTTACGGATTGACTGTTTTTGTCCCTCCAAAATTTATGTGTTGAAATCCTAATCCCCAATGTGATGGAATTAGGAGGTGTGGTCTCTGGTAGATGATTAGGTCACAAGGGCTCAGCCCCATGAATGGGATTAGTGCTCTTATAAAAGAGACTCTCCCTCATCCTTCTGCCACATGAGGGAACAGCAAGCGGTCTGCAACATGGAGGAGGGTCCTGAGCAGAACTCAACCATGCTGGCACCCTGATCTCAGACTTCCAGCCTTCAGAACAATGAGAAATAAATTTCTATTCTTTCTAAGCCACCCAGTTTATGGTATTTTATTTAGCAACCGAAGCTAAGACATGGGGTTCAGGAATTATTTCTAACAACATAAAACTCCTTTTTGTGTTCCTTTTGTGTGGTGTGAAAAATCAGATGCCTTGCTTTCTGAGATAGCCTGTCTCTGGTCCCCTCTCTCTTTTCAGTCTAGGCTTTCTCTTTTCAGTCTAGGCTTTCTCTTTTCTTCATCTATATTGTCTTTATCTGGCTCCATCTTAATTCTACTCCCAGCACTTTCCCCCCAGTATAGAGCCATGTCCTAGAAGGAAGTCCTAGAGAATCAGCTGTTAGGGTTCACGACACTTGTACTCACCCAGTGCTGGCCCTTCTCAGTCTCAACTGCTGCTCTCAGTTGGATTTCCAGGCTTTTCTGTAAATTCCAGTTAGGATTCTACCATTGTTAGGTATATCAAATGCTTCTCTGATGTGCTCTTTTTCTTCTTCCCACACAGACTCCAATATCATGAAGATCTTGAGATTACTGGTGGTTTTTCCACAATCTCCTCTATTTCAGGGTTTTGGGGGATATCTTATCACCAGTTTTGCTATAAATGTCCATTGTTATGTAGAGATTTAGAGCGAGTAAAGAGCTGCTACCACAGCAATGCTTCCTCAATCTCTCTTTTTTAAACTTCCTAAGACACTATTATTATTTTATACAATGTTTGCTTAGAACTAGCCATACATTTTCTACTTTCTTGGTCTTCATTTCATTCTTTATCTTCATTCTGGGATCAATTTCTTTCTGCCTATAGAATTTCTTTTAATGAGTCCCCTGGTGGTAAAGTCACTGTGTGTGTGTGTTTGTCTGTCTGTTTGTTTGTTTCTGAAAGTATATTTATTTTGCCCTTGAAAGATGTTGTCTCTGAGTATGGAATCCTATGCTGGCAGCCATTTTTGTTCATCCCGTTGAAGACATTCAACTGTCTTATGACTTCCATTGTTACAGTTGATAAGTCAGTTGTAAGTCTGTCACTCTTTTAAAGGTAGTATATCTTATTTCTCTGGCTTCTTTTATAGTTTTCTACTTTTTTTCATGTGCCGCTGTTTCATTGTGATATATCTATATTTGCATCTCTTTTCATTTATACTACTTGAAATTCATTATTGAGTTCACTATGGAACGACTCAATATGAAATTCTAATCCATTGTCTCTTCAAATACTTCCTCAGATCATTCTCTCTGTTCTTTCCTTCAGGGACTCTGCTGAAATGGATCTGAGACCTTCTCAGTTTATCTTCCATGTCTTGTAACCTCTCTTCTCTGTTTTCCATTTTTCTGTCTCTTTGTACAGAGTTCTGGAAAATGTCCTCTAACATATCTTCCATTTTATTACTGTCTCCTTGGCCATGTCCAGTCTGTTTTTCTGTGCATCCACTGAGTTCTTCATTTCAATTCTTGAACTTCTCATTTGTAGAAATCTAATCTGGTTTTTTCCCGAATCATCTAGGTTGCATTTTACAGTTTCTCGTTCCCTGTGTGTGTGTATATATATACATATATATTTTTAGATTATTTTAAATCTTTAAATACAGTAAGTGTATTTGTTTTATAATCAGTGTTTGACAGTTCCAGTATATAAAGTCTTGAATGCTCCTATTTTATATTGTTTCTCATTCACAGTGCTTATTTTCCTATGTGCTCAATTATTTTTAGTTGTGTGCTGCTTTTTGTGACTAAAAATTATGTATAGGAATAATCTGAAATCTAGAAGGAAGGAACATTTTTTTACAGGAGGATTTGCATTTATTTCTGCTGAGTATACCTCAAAGCTTTACAGTCTGAGAGTCTTTCAAATGAAATTCATAGCAGTGTTTTGATCTTCCCAAATGATACTTCAAACTGCAACTCCATGCAAAGAAAGTTTGGTTCACTTCCAAATCACCTGTAACTTGTGGAATTATCCTTCTGGAGTCCCAGTTTATTTGAGGGAGGGTTTATTATGGTTTGATTTCTGTTCCTCTTGCCTAAAGAGGTTGTAAAATCTAATGCTTGTGTGTGCCTAGATCAGTAAACTCCTTAAGAACAAGGGTTTTGGGGGTTCCACTTTTCCAACAATGTTCAATTACCTTGTAATTCCTAACTATGTTGCCAATTCCTTGATATTTCAAGAAGATTTTTTAAAAGTCTATTCTATCTAGCATTTTTAGATGTGAAGATAAAAGTAGGAGCATTAGTTCATATGGCTCATCATGAAGACATCCAAAAGTTCCAATTGTCCATTTTCTTAGAGCTCATTTACTTAAAATTAGGTACTATAATATGTGAACCCACTTATCTGGTACTCAGACTGCGATGTGTTAGGATGAGACTGCCCTCTCATCTCCCAGGATTCCTGGTATCTTACTGGGGGTGTTCGACCGAAGGAGAGCAGTAATGTCATCCACATATCAGATACTCCTTAAAGCTAATTTCTTCCTTCGTTTTTAGATTTTAAAAAAAGCAAAAGTCTAATATTTCCTTTCTATGTTCCAAAAGACCATCTTGTATATTCCTTGTGTAATTCGAGTTCTGCCAACCCTGGGGTCCTACGGTTGTATCAAAACCCACTCCAGTAAACTAATCTGTTGTCAGTGATGTCCAGTCCTCCCAGCTCCAGCTTTCACCTTTGCTACAGGAGATCTTGAGCAGTACCTTTAAACTTGCTTCCCAGTGTGTCTGCAATGCTACAATTTAAATTTATTGCAGGCAAGCGTGTCACTTCCATGTGCACAGAAAGCCCCATTTTAGGTGTGAAATGAAACAATGTTTTTTTCCTAAATTTTGGGCATCTGAAAACAAGTGTGGGATTTGAGTGTGTTCTTATGGAGGTTCTGGGGTGGAGATTTCCCAATATCCTTCTGATGACTCCACTGGACAGTTCTTTCCCAGGCAAATGAGAAGCTAGCCTCCTGTGCTTCCACTGTTAAGCCATCTCCCCTTCTCACAGTGCTGAGTACATTTCTGAAAGTTTCTAATATGCCAGTCTGTGGTCCTAGGTTCCCATTTATTGGGCTTTTCAGTGAACCTATGGGTAGTTTTCTTATTTTGTGTTAGGATGAGTAAGCAGGTCTGCTCTGAAGCAGGAAGTCTGGGTTCTCCCCACCTGTCTGTTAGCAACCCCCTAGTAACTGTCAGTAAATTGTTCATCCTGCCCAGATGGAGCTTCCTCTTCTGTAAAGTGAAGGGAGTAATTTGGCTTGATGCTCTTTAAGATTCTAGTCCTGAAACAATGATACGTTCCTCATTCTAGGATTTTCTCCCATTCCTATAAGAGTTTCCATAATGCCTTAAATGTGTCGGAACTGAAAAATCAAAGCAACTCTGCTAGATTAGTTTAATTTCTAGTAAGTTTTAGTGCTGTCAGCCATAAAATGGAAAGGCTGAAAGATGAGTATGCTACCAGGACAAACATAACATAGATATTATGTCTCAAGTTAAGTAAAAGGGGAAAGAATTTGGCATAGTGTTTTGGATTAGATCCAGCAAGCATTGCCCATTTATTTTTTAAAAATCTGAAATCATTTGGAGTAACGTCATGTGTATGTACCTTACCAAGGTATTACTTTGTGTTAAAGCTGCTCTTTCCTCTCGCCCCAAAAGATAGTCTTTGCTTACATTTCTTTTTCTTATCCTATCGAGGAAAGAGCAGAAAATGTTCCTTTCTTGCCCTTCGGCGCTGAAGTCTGGATACACGTTTGCAGAGTGCTGTACTCTCTCAAGAAAAAACGTAGGTGCCGCACCGCATTGCTTTTCCTTTTCTTCTCTTCACATTTTCTATGATCTAGTTTTCACAACTTAAGCTTCCATTTAGAACCTGGAAGAAATTCTGTTATTTTTAAGGCAAGCATAAAAATTTGGAAGGATTCACTCGAACTCGTCTTTGGAATCTTTGGGGGAAGGAGTGTCCCCCATGAGCAGGCTTGGTCAGGATGCTGCTGGATCTCAGCCTCCTGGCTGCAACATGTCCCACCTGGGAAAGAGCCGGCACCCAGCCCTGCCCCCAAACTCCTGGCTGGTGGTGGGGCTGGCTCCTCCTTATCACGCCACGCAGGATGGTCTTCTCTTGGGCTCATCCCACTCCAGTCATTTTCTCTCTACACCACATCTTTGGATCCTCCCCACCCCTCCCCCCCTTTTTTTTCATACCTCAGTGGATAGACTGGTTGGGTTTCCAGGATTCCTGAGAAAGGTGTCAGCCACCATCTGTTCAACTGCTTTCTGACTCGGGAACATGAGACGTTAGCTTGACATCGGTGTGAGATTGTGGTGGGACTCAGGCTCCGAGAAGGATGTTCACATCCTCTCTAGGCTCTGATTTCAAAAGCAGCAAAATACCAAGGCAAGGCCTAATTGCTTTGTCTTGGGGCTCCTTTTGGGGAAATCGAAACTGCAAAGGGATCCCAGAAAATAATGAAAACCAGAGCTCCCAAGTTCATCGTTTGCTTCAAATCTGTCCTACCCTCTCCCGTCGCTTTCTCTCCTCCCCAGGGAATCCTCAGCCTAGAGGAAGGAACTGAGGGGACCTGCTCCTCCCTCTGTTCCTGTGCATGCACCCACTACCCCAGCCCCAAGGTGGGTCACCCAAAGAGCAGGGACAGAGATCAGAGCAAGAGGGTGTGGGCCTGAGATGTACATGTACCAGATGCTGTCTGGGCCCTTGGACCCAGTTACTTGGACCATGTTTTTCAACAAGAGCAATCGTGCCCCCAACTGGGACCAGAAAATCGGTACAGGGCGAGGAGTGGGGAAGGTGGTGCACATGGTTCATTTTGTTTCAGTCTGACAGGGCCAGCAGGTGTCCAGACCCATCCGTGGTCAAGCATTATTCTGGGTGTGTGCGTGAGGATTTCTCTGGGTGAGATTAACACTTACGCTGGTAGACCAAGTAAAGCAGATTGCCTTCCCTAATGTGGGGGTGGGAGCACCATCCGGTCAGGGGAAGGCCCGACCAGAACACAAGGCTGAACTTCCCTTCTGCCAGGCTACCTTGAGTTGGGACATTGGTCCTTGCCTTCATTGGGATTTGAACCACAACATCAGTTTCCTTTGAATCTCAAGCCTGCTGGCTTCAGGACAGGAACTCCACCAACTTCCCTGGGTCTCCATTTGCCAACTGCAGATCTAGGTACATGTCACCCTCCATGATCACAGGAGCCACTTCCTCATTGAATAAATATATATTTTTTATATATTCTAGTGAAGTCTCACACACACACATCCTGTTGGTTCTGTTCCTCTGGAGAACACTGACTAATACAGGGAGCAAAAAAAAAAAAAAACAAAAAAACAAAAACTGCATATTTGAAAGGTTTGTGACCTCCCCCAAGGGCAACAGTACATAAACAGATATACAATATATCTGTGGTATTAAAATCTTATGCGGGGAGGGGCAAGTAGGAAAAACTGCTTTAAA
Source organism: Camelus ferus (assembly GCF_009834535.1). Classification (NCBI taxonomy): domain Eukaryota; kingdom Metazoa; phylum Chordata; class Mammalia; order Artiodactyla; family Camelidae; genus Camelus; species Camelus ferus. Next base: position 20,541,787 of record NC_045722.1, on the reverse strand, counting down.
GGGCTCCTTAGAGGGGTAATAATTTTAAAAAGATTGAGAAACACCACTTTGGACTCTGCTTTTTCATGTGCCCCAGATAACTTCCAACCACCAAGATGTGTATGTCTGTCCTCAAAGGCTCCCCCCCACCAACTCCTCAGCATCTGTCAATCAACTGGCTGGGGTTGGTGTGTAAATGCCCCCACTCCCCCGCCCCTCAGTGCACAGGGGTATTCTGAGCAATGTGTTTGCCGGTTTGCCCACAGTGGGGATACCCACTGCCCTTTGTGGCTGCTGCTTAGGCACATGCGCCCTGTCTGCTGCCTCTCTTTCCTGTCTCACTCCCCATGCTCCTGCTGACTTCCCTGCACCTTCCCAAATAAACCACCTGCACTCACATCCCCTCAGGGTCTGCTTCCGTGGGAGCCCAGACTAACGCTATAATATACATGTTTAGTGATTTGTAACTTCATTCATTAAATAAGCAAAAGAGGGTCTATGCATGAGACACTGTGTCATACAAAGATTGTAATTCAGCCAATTCCACGTACCTGAGGTTTTTTTTTTTGAGATATAGTCATTTAAAGTGTGTTAATTTCTGGTGTACAGCAAAATATACCAGTTATGCATATATATACATACATTCATTTTCATATTGTTTTTCATTAAAGATTATTACAAAATATTGAATAAGTTCCCTGTGCTATATAGAAGAAATTTGGTTTTTTAATTTAGTTTTATATATAGTGGTTATTATTTGCAAATCTTAAACTCCCAAATTCGTCCTTTCCCACCCCCTTACCCTGATAACCATAAGAATGTTTACTATGTGAGTCTATTTCTGTTTTGTAGATGAGTTCATTAATGTCCTCTTTTTCCTTTTTTTTTTTTTTATATTCCGCATATGAGTGATATCGTATGATATTTTTCTTTCTCTTTCTGGCTTAATTCACTTAGAATGATGATCTCTAGTTTCATCCATGTTGCAGCAAATGGCATTATTTTATTCTTTTTTATCACTGAATTGTATTCCATTATATAAATATACCACAACTTCTTTATCCACCTGAGGTCATTTTAAACTTTTTTTTTTTTTTAAAGCTTGGACTTTGGAGCCAGACTGCCTGGCTCCACCACTTTCCTGCTGTGTGACCATGGGCAAGTTACTTAACCTTTCTGTGCCTCAGCTTCCTCATCTATAAAATGAGGATGATAGTAGTACCTCCTCACAGGGCTGTTGTGTGTATTAAAGGAGCTGGTCTGTGAAAGCTTTCAGGGCCCTGCATGGACAAGGTTTCGCTACTATTTCTGTTGTTGTATTGTTCTGGCCGAGCACGTGGTTCTGTTACTGCCAGACTGTGTGCACAGGTTTTCTCTTTCTCACCAAGAGAACAGGAAAGGAAAGCAGCAGTAAAACTTTTACTAGGACTTTCTGAACCAGAAGTCACCTTTTGTCTAAGAAAGCCCAGACGTTGGGCTGTCTGGACGAACGCGTTTTTACTGTGTTAATAGTCACATTATTCAGAGTCTACCCAGAGCAATCGCACACCCCCACCTTTGGGATTCAAAGATCCTCATCTCCAGTAAAAGCCACAGCCAGTACCTGCTTTATGACCCACTGGGCTTCTGAGTCCAAACAGAATTATTAAACAGGTAGGCACTGGCCTAATATAATGAGCCCTATTGGGCAAGAGGTCCCTCCGGCAGGAGAAGAACGCTCCAGGTTTCTCTCCTCTCAGTTTGCAGCAACAAAATACGCGATGGCCTTCATACAAAGTCCTAACATGAGAAAATCTAACTGCTTCCAATACCTGCGCCCATCAGCCAGAGGAAGTTAGGACCCTTCGCTCCCATTTTGGAGCTTCCAATGAGCTGTTTCGCTTTACAGTAGTTCTGACATCGACGTGATGTATTTGTAAGCCAGAGATCCCATACCTTGATAAAATGTGTAATACCTCTATAAAAAACCTACTTGGTAATTTCTCTTTGTACCCAAGCAGCTCCATGTAGATTTACACTCTGCATAAATTGCTGATTTAAAAATGGAATCACAACCCACAGGCCCCTCTCCTCTCCCTGTTCACACTGGAACCCAGATTCTAACCGAAGGCCCCGGTTTCCCTGCACATACTCGTTCTGTTTCTTTCTTCCCATCACTTGGGTATATGTGACTTTTTCTGTCCCCACTCCCTCTGGCCATCACCTCACCAAACAGCCAGTGGACCTTCTCTGAAATAACCATTTCCAAAAGGACAGGACCAGTGACCTCTTTCTACCAAAGGCCAAATTACAAATATTTTAGGCTTTTGTGGTCTCTGTAACTACTTAACTCTGCTGTTGTATCAGGAAAGGAGCCACAGATGACACATAAACAAATGAATATAGCTTTTTTCCCCAAAAAAATTTATTTATAAAAACAGGCAAGGGGCCAGACTTGGCTGGCGAGCAGTAGTCTGTAGATCTCTGCTATAGAACAATAAGAGCAAATAAAATTAATCACCTACAAGATCCACTCAACAAGGTATCCAAAAAATGCCTGGCTTCTTAAAATGATTTTTTATGTAACACCATGTCCACCAGAATTTCTATTTTTACTTCTAAAGCTGCTTTGAGACACAGCCAGAGTTGTGCTGCAACATTCTCCAAACTCACCCTACTTTGTCAATTGAAAGCAATAATTAGTGTCCTCGTATTCAGGCATCCATTTCATAAAAAAACCACACACTGGCCACTAGGGTTACAGCCGTCGGTACCTTCATCAATGTTTCTTGTTTCACTTTTCTTCTGCTGCACACAGTATAATTTTGTTTACCACATTAGGCATAGTAACAAGGTTTTCCTCCACCACGGACACACAATCAAGAGAAAAAGAGAATCCTGACTGTACTAACTTTGGCCCGAGACATCTGTATGGCAACCGTGGGACAGAAATACAATTTCTCTGGCTATTTGCTCCACTCTCCTGAGTTCGTCTGTGCACAAATGACTCGTCATTGTGGTGACACAAATAAGACTTCATTACCATCCCCATTCTGATCTCAGTAAACAAGTTTATTTACACACCAGCACTGCTGAAGAATGAAGTCATAGAGGAAGGTTCACGGTAGGTGGCCCTGCCTTGTTCACGGCCGCGGGCTCTGACAAAATCCCCAGCACCTCGGCTGGACAAGCTGCTATTCAGCCGCCCGGGTTTCATGAAAGTGCGGGTGTGGGCTTGTTCAAAGAGGACCACAGTGCCTGTAATCAAGGCTGGTCACATCTGTGTTTAGTGATATGTGTCGTGGCTGTTTCTAGTGGTTTGTTTGTTTTTTTTCCTTTCCCCTAACTCCTTGCTGTTCTGCTCGCCCAGTGCCTATGAAAAGGAGAAATTAGGTCTCCTGGGTGACATTTGATGGCTGGGTTAGCTATTGGTTATGTCGGGCTGTTGACTTATAATGAGCTATCAAGTAGTTCTCAAAGTGACAAAACCTGAGAAGATATGACTCCAGGTGCTTATCTGAGATAGTGAGAAGGGACATGCTTAATCGTCACACTGGAAAAACAAGGTGGGGAGCTGGCCGTGTCTCCTTCTTGGAAAGCAGAACGCAAGTAACGGGAAAACCCATCTATGTGTCTGGGCTCCTAACACGGCTCTGGCTGGTGCTCACGCAAGGAAGTGAGGAGGGAACTCTCGGCTCCTGATGCTGTACGCGCTGGGAAAATCAGCAGTGGTGGATGCAAATGTGGATGTAGACCCCCGTGGTGGCCTCGCCTGCACAGAGGAAACCCCAAGCAGGGCAGAAGGAGTGCATCACTCCTCTCCAGCCTTCTGGTTCAGCCCTGGGCACATCCCCTGGGACAGCCATGCCTCGTCATGCTCATGGCGTCCCACCACTCTGGGGGACAGGGAGGAGCACCTGCCTGTGACAGTTCAGAGCCAGACACCAGAGGGGTCTTTCCTGGGAGTCAGCTGGGTGAGGGCAGGCTCCAGGCCAGGGGAGGGGACAGGACAGGGAGGACACTTAACACTCCCAGAGTGCCAGCCACGCTCTGGGTGTGGCGGTGAGTGCCTTACGTCACGGGGTGGCATGCCACCCAGATTGCCTGCGACCCTGATGGCGGCGGTATTCACACTGCGGGCAGGAGGGCTTCCTCCCTGTATCCCTGTCCTGGGAGGCTGGCTTCGGCTTGAAGAGCTTGCGTTACACCAAAGCCAAAGGACTCGTGTGTCCAGAAGGGGTTTCCTGTTCTCAGTCAGCTGAAGCCACCTCCCATCAACTTCTGCAGGAGGAAAACTAATGGACCCAATTGGCCTCAAACTGGGAAATTTTTGTGAGAGAGGGATGGTGCAGTGTCAGGGTTAACAGAGAGGGAGTGGGGAGAGAGCATTAGAGGAGGGAAATGAGGGAGAGCGACCAGAGAGGATGGACCCCTGGATGCACATCTGAAGCAAACTCTGGATTAGGACAGAACTCAACAAGAAACGTTTAAAAATAGATCCTGCACCATCCTGCAGACTGGCAGTAAGACTTCTTTCTAATAATGGACTGGACCAATGCTAAAGGGCTCCGTCCACTTAAGAAATGGGACCTGAGGCTCAGAGGCTGAGTGTGTGGCCAAAGGTTCACTAGCCCAGGGACCGGTCACACCCTGCCCTTTCCCAGCCAATGAATCCACAGAGAGGGGCTGAGCATCCCATGGACTGGGTTTATTAGCAAGTGGGAGTTTGTAACAGGTAAACAGACCAGGTTTTAAGACCCAAGAAGCCTTCAGTCCAAAAGGGGAGACACGATGAGCTGGCAAGTAATCCCCTCCTATGAGAATAAGAATTTACCAGATACTTTCAACCCTGTTCTGCATGCTTCACATACTTTAACTCACTCAGTTCTCACAACAGTGCTATGGGGTTGGAACTGTTACTATCCCCATCTTAAAGACGATGGAACAGTGCAAAAAGGTTAAATTATTTGAGAAAGTTACATACTTTGTTACATGGCAAGGCTGAGATTCTGAGACCCAGGGCTCCAGAGGGAGAGTGAGAACGAAGGAGACTGAAGCACCCTGCCCCCTAACAGCATCAAGACAGGCAGAGCTCTGCAAGGCAAGAGAGCATCCATCACTCCCAAAAGTACATTCACAGAGAGTTTACATTCAATACATCCAGTCCTCAGAAGATAGGAAGATGCCCCATTTCGCAAGTGAGAAAACTGAGTGTTGGAGGAATAACACAACTTGGAAAAACTCACAAATCTTCTAGTTCAAACTCGGATCTGTCAGATTCGTAACTTGCTCTTTTCCCATCTCTTCACTATTGGCTGACCTGGAGGATGAAAGGACACCCTCAACCTTTCCAGGGTTCCATGATGTCTTGTTCCTGGGAGATTTCTAAAGCTACAAGCATTTATTCCCGCATGTGGGCCAAACAAGGGTTCTCAAGAGTTGAGGTCTAATCATGGTGGCCGTCCAGAGGCTGGGAGATGGTTAACAGCTGTTTCTGTGGAATTAGGTGATAATGGGAGATCAAAACATCCCTGCAGAGCTCAGTCCAAGCTGCTAGCTCCAAGGCCTGGATGTGAGCGATACCCTGGTTCATACCAAGTGCCCCAGTCACACTATCACTAGCAAGACCACATCTCAGCCATGTGGAATGTTGAAGACTTCATGAAAGAATCATTCTACGGTTAGTTCATTTGTTTTTTTTCAGTCCAAATGTGCCAAGTGGAGTTTGAAGACATTGTAGAGATCAAGTTTTTGAATTGTCTACTGGGAAGATCCCAAGAGGAAAGTCTGCCATAGTAGATGCTGAATGTAAGTCATCACTCTCTTGCTAATTGAGTCATCTGTCAGGTTAGTGTGGATTTTTGCAAGTCAGGGTGCCCAGGCCCTCTAAGCAGCCAGCCTAGTTACCTGAAGTAACCTGGGCTGGAGGCACCAAAGTGCACCCTTGGAGAGAATGGCATTGTGGAAGCTCTGAGAGTCAAAGCTGGCAAAACTTAAAATTGTCAGAAACCCCAATGGTCAAAGTCAGAGAAACAAAACAGGGGCCAAAAACAAAGGTAGGCAGCCAGCGTGAGGGCCAGGCAATTGTCATGCTTTCTTGTAAGATTAGATTCACATGCTTTTAGCAGAAAATCCCAATTAACAGATCTGAACTTTGGAAGTTACAGAAATCACAGAAAGTGCACAAAGCACGGTTTGTTTCTTTCTCATAGAGAAGCTCTGTTGTGGGCTGGTTAGGGTTAGTATGGACAATCTAGTCCACAATGGTCCTGAGGATTTACTTAGCTGGGGTCAGTTCTAGCCGCAGTAACAGGCAAGTCCCCGAATGTTAATGTCTTAACACAATAAAAGCTGTTTCCCCTGGTTATTTAACAATCCAATCTAAGTGTTCCTGAATTGCAGACATCTTTCCTCCACGTGGGTCCAGCATGTTGCAGGCTCTAGTAAGTATTTATTAATGAAACCTATTTAAGAAATGTATTCAAGGAATCAGGGACACAGTTTCCTTCCACTTTGTGGCTCTGCTATTCCTCAAAACGTCAGAATCCTCTGCATGTATCCAGGTGATGGAGAAAGAGTGCACATGATAGGGTTGTGAAAAACAAAGAGGCCGTTTATGAAAAATGTAAAAGGGTGCCTGGCTCATACTAAATGTTCAATAGTAGAGAGTTATGGGAAGAGACTGGAGAAGGAAAAAAAGTTTCCTTGAAGCAGAAGGTTCCCCGAAGCAGAAATTTCCCAGGAGTTTCTGCTTGTTTCCCATTGGTCAAAAATTAGGCACATGGTGACATAGCTGCAAGGGATGCTGGGAAATGCAGTTTTTATTCCAGAGACTCAGATGGCTGATGGCTAAAAATCAGAGCTTTATTACTATGGAAGAAAAGGAGAATGGATATTGGGGGACAACTAAGTTTCTGGCACATGCGATAGCAGCCTGGACAAGGTTCATTTCACATGGCTGCTAAGTTCCTGGGGAGTAGACAGAACCCCTTTGTTTAAAAGACACAATGGTGACCTGAGACAAAGTCCTTAGGCAGGGCTGTGGAGGGACAGGCAGCTTGTAATCTGTCTTACTACCAGGTACACTGGCCTCACCACTGTCCCCATGAGTGTATCATCAGAGGAATTTGGGTGGGTGACCTGACGAGGCTGGTGCTGGCTGCCGTGCACCCCCCCTTGTGGGACCTGAACCACCTCCAGGACTGAGCCAACTCACCCAGAGTGACCCCTGTCTTCATCTATCCAAACACTCCCTCTTGTCCCCTTGATCTCTCAGTCCCTGAGGTTTCTTACTGCTGCCTGGGATCCCCACCCCAGGCCCCACTCATGCTCAGATGCCCAAGTTCCATCCAGCCCCTTGCCTCACCCTCTGTACCTCATGTTACAAGTTGAATCGCATTTTCTCCAAATTCATATGGTGACATCCTAACCCCAGTACCCGTGAATGTGACTTTATCTGGAAATAGAGTCATTGCAGACACACTTAAGAGGTCGTATTGGAGTAGGATGGGCTCCTAAATTATACTTATAAGAAGAGGAAATTCGGACACAGACATGCACACAGGGAAAGCACCCTGTGAAGATGAAGGCAGAGACCGGGGTGATAGGTCTACCAGCCAAGGAACAACAAGGAGTGCCAAGGACTGCCAGCGAACTACCAGAAGCCGGGGAAAGACATGGACACACCCGCCCTCTTAGCCCTCGGACGGAACCAACCCTGCCAACACCTTGATCTTGGTCTTCCAGCCTCCAGAGCCATGAAACAATAATCGTCCATTGCCTAAACCTGCCAGTCTGTGGTGCTGTGTCATGGTAGCCCAGGCAAATGAAAACACCCGCGCTGGCTCCAGCTCGCTGTCAAGTTTTGAGCCAAGCCTTGCTCCATCTATCCAGACAAGGCCTCCTCAGCTGGTCCCAGCCCTCGGCTTTCCCCATTCCAGCCCCACCCCACCAAACCCCAGTCTGCCCATCTGCTCTCCCCTGCTGCCCCAGGTCTCTGCCCCTGAAACCCTTCAGGCACCGCTGATAACACACCTGGTGCTGATCGCAGTATTCAAGGGCCACACGTTCACTTTAAGAATCCTTCTCTCACAAAGCTCTCTGCAGCCAGTGAGTAACCTCTCACCTCCCCTTAGGCTTTATTTGTGCAACAAAATGAATCAGAGTTGAGTATCTTCCGGATGATCTGATTAATGTTGACAGTCACACTGAATAATTAGGCAGATCACTTTTTGAGGGGGAAGGGTGTTCACCAGAAACAGATTAGAGTTCCTAGTACTCCTCCTGGAATTCGTGGATGTGGCTTTTTGTGTCTGTGCCACCCAGTTAACCCAGAACTTCCAAAATAGCTTCAAAGCAAGAAGTCTCAATTGCTATGTACAAAGTAATTTCTGATAACAGACATTAGTGAGTTTCCTGAGGGAGACCCTTAGGGAACAAGGGGAATGGAAAGGCACATAGCTAGCCAGTCCATCTCCAAAAAGGAAGTCTTGTCACTGGGAAGCTCCCAGGCCACCCAAGCGGAGAGACAATCACCACTTGCCCAGCTTCCCTGGGCAACCCAGACTTCAAAGATCCTCTTCCCTGAACACTGACACCTATGTGTTTTGACTTGGGGTTCAGAAAATACGGCCATCATAGAGCCAGGATGCATGGAGTAAGCCCCCTGCTTACCAGAGGTCACAGTGAAAGGTGGGGTGCAAAGGGGTGCCCCCAAAGACCTGGGGAAGGGTTCCAGCCTGATGGAACAGCCAGGCCTGGAGAGGGTGCCCATCCCAAAGGCCCACCTGTGCAAATGCAGTCAAGAGTCTCCTCCCCCAAGCCATTAGTCAAGTGCCATCTGGTTAAGATGAGCATCAAAGGCAGCCCTGAAATGGAAGGGAAGTCCCAAATGGATAAACCAAGAGAGGGCGTCTAGAGAACAGTCGTCAGTCCCGACTGCCCTCACCCCATGCTAATAAGTGTGTGTGCGGGGGATAGCATCCCGGTCTCCGGTGTGCTCTCGGCATTGGTCTCCAGGGAGACGGAGGGGCACAGGCAGTGCGGGAGGACGACTCAGGAGCTGTAAACTGGCGATGGAACTAGGGGTACATCCAGACTTTCCTTCTGGCCTGGCCCTGCTTTGGGGAGCCATGAGGGGCTTTCTCTGCTAACACCTGCACCTCCCCGGTGTGCCCTGCCCCGAACCCCCAAGCTCTGAAGGTCCAGGGTTCCTGGCAACATGTGGGCCTTGGTGCCTGGGTGCCACACTGGGTTCTCCAGCTCTGTTCCCATGAGAGGATGAACGGACATGTTCCCCTCGGCAGGGGCCACAGTAAAAAACCAGGACCCCAGTGTCATTTCAGAGGAAGGGGCGACAAGGATCAAAGGGCCAGGGTGGGAGTGGTGTTCCAGCCTGTGTTGGATCAAAGTTATGTTTTGGTTTTTGTTTTTAATTTTCAGATGAATAATTCAGTGGCTATGCCAAGGTTGAAATATTTTTCTGTTTTCAGTAAGATGTGAGAAAAGGAAATGAATTTTAATGAAATGTTTTGGTTTACTTTATCGGAGGCTTCCAGTATCGTGGGATTCCCACGCCCTAAACAGATGTCAGCTGTTCTATCCTCTCGCCTGCAAAAGGCAGAAGAGAGCTGTGTGGCTGCCCTGCTCAGCCCTCTGACATCCCCATTTCCCGGATGGGAAGGGCTACTTGCAAATACGAAGCCGGTAGAACTTTGAAGCCACGTGAACTTCAGAAAACGAAAATTACAAGTGATGATTATCATGTCTTCACTGACATACCCAACAAGTCTCCATAGAGGAGAGCCAGGCACCTGTCTCACGTTCCTGGGGCCTGTGCACCCCTGTCCCGGCAGGTGGGGCAGGCTTGGGAAGACGGCCCAAGCTCTCTGAGTTGACTGCTCCCAGGAAGGACTTAAGCATCAGACATTTTTGAGAACAGGGTTTAAGGGGAAGTGGAGAGAAGTGGCAAGTTCTCTATGGAGAAGGCAGAGCCGTCAGGTGGAGGTGATGTCACAGACAGTGGAGAATATGCCAGAGCATGAGCTAATAGTATAGCTGAGGGCTTAGGGCATGTTTGTAGTAGAAGTTTGTAAACTAAGTCAGCAACTAACAGACCACGTGGACTCTCTGAAATGGGATTATTGATGAGATTCCTCCTAATTCAAGAGAATGCCTGCCTAAAATGAGTGTCATCTTTAGATCAATCAAAGGAAGGATGTGCTGAACACTGTGCTGGTTGGGGCGGGGGGAAGGAGAGGTAAGGTACCCAGATCCTGGTTGCAAGGGCTTGTGAAAATAAGCTTGTCCAGGCAACGACTATGCATGACAAAGCAAAGAAAACCCTAAGAAAGTCTGTGATTAAGCTCCCCTTGCCTGGATTCTCAGCTGCCGCTATCCCTGGGGTGTCACTTTGTCTAGGGACCCAAGTAGACATCTAAAAACAGAAAAAGAAGAGTGGTTGTTGAAAGAACACGGCCATAAAAGATTTCTGTCATCGTAGGAATCTTCTAATAATTCTCTTTCCACTACTTCTCCATTTAAGGTTTTCCAAACACATTTGAATCGTGTATCATCATCGCTCTGGTAAAAAAAGAGGGAGCATCTTTGTCGTGGTCTTACTGGTGATTTAAAGGGGGCACTGGGATTCACAATGCATGCTCTCCAGGAGCAGCTGTGTTTTGTTCTCCTGATTCATGTGGGGGTGGGTCTAGCAGGCAGAAAACTTGTGAAGTACGTGACATCTAGTGAAAACCACGCGGGACACTCCCCTTTCTCATTTTCTTTCCCAAGGTCCGACTCCCTAAGACAGGACATTTCCCAAGCTTTCCTAGTGGAGGCTACTGTGTTACCTACTTTCCCTGAAGTGGCTGTGGGGAGCGGCAGGTGCTGCTGATGAACTGGCTACTTCCTCTCTGCCTGGGGTCTCAGGTCCAACAGCCTTCGGATGCTGTCTCTAAGCTGTTAGTCCTTAGACCACACTGCCCAGGCTGTCCACCGTCTACTAAGCTCAGTGTAACAACCCATACTACAGAGTGGCAAAGCAGAGGCCATCATCCTCTGTCCAGGCTAGGAGGGTGATTCTGGGAGCACAGCAGAAACAATGTCTAGGTCCCCAGGCTTTACAGATATCCCATATCCTTGAATATGATAAATTGGTGAGGGGAGGGGGTGAGGAGAACCTGGGTAGACATGGCTCAGGGAGTGGATTTGGTCAGGAGAAAAGCATCACCAAATCAGGTGGAGAGCCCCGGCAGGTAGACAGCTGCAATGAAGGGAGTGAATGAATCAATAAGAACCAGGAGGAATTTAATATAAGCCTGGGGAAGATACCTACTCTTTTATCCTGCCATTAGACAAGCTGATTCTAACATTCATGTGGGAAAAACAAGCTAGCAAGACTGGACAGGAAAACTGCCAAAAAGAAGTGCAATGAGAGAGAACAAGTCCTCCAGATAAAACACTGCAGAGCCTCAATAACTAGACCAGCATAGAGATGACCACATAGCCAGACGTACCAGCGGAAGCACAGAACTTGACACAGAGACGTATGGGCATTTCATTTCTGATAACAGGGGCACCTCGTTTCAGTGGAGGTAAATGGTAACATTTTAATAAATGGTGTTAGGACAAATGGATAAACATCCCTATAAGATATAGCTGGATCCACACGTCACATTGTACATGAGGATAAACTCCAAATGAATCAAAATTTAAATGAGAAAAGGAAATTATAAAAGCACAAGAAGGAAACATAAATAAATTTCTTTGGAAACTTGGAGTAGAAAAGGTTGTAAAGAAACAAAGCCATTTAAAAACATTATGATATAAAAATTAAAAGACTTTAGAGACAAAAAAATAGCATAGCAAAGAAGAAAGACAAATATCAAATGCAAAAAAAATATTTGCAACTCTTATCTCCCTAATATATAGAGAGGTCTTAGAAACTGAAAATACAAAGAAAACACAATAATCTAATGGAAAATGGGCAAAGGATTTGAATAGAGAGTTCACCAAAACAAATAAAAATGGTTCGTTCTTAAATGGATGAAAGATATTTAATGAAGGAAATGCAAATTAAAACTACACTGATACCACTTTTCACCCATCAGTTTGGAAAATACTGTTAAAAATTACAGTTTGGAAGAATTCCCAAAAGTTTGAGAATGTACTTTACTGGTGAGGCTGTGGGCAAACAGAGCTGATGGAAATGCAAAAATGGTTCAGCTCTCCTGGAGGGCTATCAGGTACTTCAAAGTTTCTCAAAATGACAAATGCATTATCTCTGCCCAGCAAACCTACCTCTGGGACTTGCACCACAGCTGCACATGCACAAAATTATGCATGAACGAGAGTCACCACTGTAACCTCATTTGCAAGGGGGAAAAATTGGAACTATCTCAGGTGTCCATCAATAGGAGAGTGGCATGGACTATCATGCAGCTGTTGTTTATTTGTTTGTTTGTTTGTTTGTTTGTTTTTAAACTTAGGAGCGCTTTCTATTCTAAAATGGGAAATCCCCCATGCCACAGTAAATGGGGAAAGCAAGTTTTAGAATACTATGCTACCTTTACTGAAAGAAGGGGGAGGAAATAAGATTGCGTACTCATATTAGCATGTATTTGCATAAACAATATTGGAAGATTACCCAGGAAGCAAATAAAAGTGCCTATGGGGGACATGGAGTAGAACAGAGAAGGAAGAAAGACTGAAACTTTCAGTCCAGGTCTGGGGCTCCCAAAGGAGTGGTGTCCAAAACCTTCCCAGGGGAACCAACGAGCTGCATTACATTTGAAATAAAAACAAATTTTTAGGTAATAGGAAGAAATTCAAGTGAGAAAGAACTTGCTGTGAATCTCCACCTCGCCCAAATCCATCCTCCCTTCTGTCAAACCTCAGTAAGAAATTCCAGCAAGTCTGGAGTTAGCGTTCCCTGAGAAGATAAGTTGCAGCTGATTTCCAAGTTTAGTTCAGCTATTTGCTTAGTATAAAAGCCTAAACCAGATTTCAGCTACACAAACAGTAAGATTACACCATGACTGTGTGAGTACACATTTATGTCTCTTGTGTATCTGCCTTTATGTTATAAATATTTAAAATAGAGCAATTCTTTATGATGTCTTAGAAGGGTATAAGAGGTCTATTGCTTGTCAATACAATATTTTTCTGTTGTAGCATTTCTTGTGGTGCATGTACTTGGTGCAAGGTTCTGCATTAGACCCACAGGTCCCTTGGTACTAGGAGAAGAAGCCACGTCCTTGGGGTGGGCTGCATGACTGGAACGCAGATTCTGCCTCCAGTCACTGACCTTCATATCCTGTGCTCTGACAACACACATCCCTCATTAATGCCTTGTCTGCACTGTCCCTCCGCTGGATGCTGTCCCTACTGTTGTATGCTGGAAATCCTCTCCCCTGAACTGCTTGACAAGCTGTCTTCTACTCACCCATCAGGTCTCAGCTCAAGAGCTGATCACACAAAGCAGATGACTGGTTGCGGGGGGCTGAGGGAGTGGGGAACAGAGAGTGACAGCTCATGGCTATGGAGTTTCTTTTAGGGTTGATGAAAATGTTCTGAAATTAGATAGAGGTGATGGTTATAAAACTCTGTGATAATACTAAACCACCGAATTGAAAACTGTAAAGGGTGAATTTTATGGTATGTGAATGATATTCAGTAATTAGAAAAAAAAAAGATCCTTCTTCAAGGAAGTCTTCCTGGATACAGTCAGACGCCCACTACCTCAGAGGACCTGATGATACCTGTTGACAGGTATCACAATTACCAAGAGTAACTGTGTCACTGCTTATTAAATGCAGTGGTATACTGACGTCAAGGTGGTGGGAAGGGTACTTTGTAGAGAACTGAAAAGCAACTAAAAGTTGATCTCTTTACTATGCCATGCCCTTGCAGTTCTAAATAACGTCAATGATAAAATACACCCCCCATCCAAAATAATTTTTTTTGTTGTTCTAAGTTCTAAACAATCAGGGATAACTGTTGATTTTAAGCGATATATGTGTAAGCTTCAAATTAACACATTCTTATTACTGATCCTTTAATAAACATTGTAATCTATGTGGAAGTTAATTCAGAGAATTGCCAATTACAGCCAGTCTCCCACAGGTGAACTCAGCTTCCTTTTGAGATAAATTTGTCACTGTAACAGTTTGAAGTGGCTCAGCTGGTGTTTCCAGCCCTGTGCTACTACAAATATCTGCCTTTAAACTGTAGATTCAAAGTAAACACAGAACACTGATTATAAAGACAGAAACGGAACTCGCAGTACTTGAAGTTTTTATTTGTGTTTTAAAATTTAAAACAGTGAAACAAAGTGGAAGTGCATGGTGTAATATTTTCATTTGGTAAGTGCACATTTTAGAGCATACATGAATTTGACATTGAAATGTATTCTTTTCTAATTGTTGTTTGTTTCAAATGAAAGAACAAATCAAGAAAATTAAATTGTTACAACAGTGCTATCCTATGGTATTTGCCTGCGTCACACCTTTTACAGACATCATGGTTTAATAAAATTCACTTATTAGTTACAGAACAATTATTTACATAAAATAATATATGAGACTGCAACCAAAGGATCAAAGTACAACCTTAAATAGATATAAAAATTCATGAATAATCAGATTTTTCCCTATCTTGCACAACTTACTTTATTTTTATCCTTTTTTACTGGCAAGATTGTGTAAACAAATGATTCAATACAAGGAAATTTTCAATGTTTGCATTTCATTTCTGGTCATTTTTTAATTCATTTGATCTTGTGATTATTACTGAAAGTAGTTTACTCATATAGAGGACAGGATTATTTTCTAATATTCCTCTCTCTATTCGATTAAATTAGATAGTAATATTCATGAAGGATTATATTAATGGACTACATATTTTCTTAACTATATCCTTAAATATTTTGAATGTCTGTCAAACATATAATAAGGATATATATTTTTAAAGAATAGCCATATTCATTTAAAATATTCAGGAGATATACTTCAATGTAAGCTTGTGGTAAGTTGCTGACTTAGTGAATTAACTCTCTGGTGACTGAGCCACTCAGGGAGTTGTCTTCACTGTTATGAGATGGACAGTGTCCCCTCCATTTATCTCTGTGGGAAAACTGGGCTGTAGAGAATGTGAAAGAATTTGTCCGCAGTCAGAACACCAGTAAGAGGAGCTGGGATCTGACCCAGAACCTTCTAATGGGAGAGCCCAGTCTCTCAGCCATGACATTATATTGCTTCTTCACACACTTAACTACTAAAAATAAAGTTGCCCGGAAAATACCATCCAACTGTACCCTCACCAGAAATGCTGCCTAGGGGGAGGGTAGAGCTCAGTGGTAGAGTGTGTGCTTAGCATGCACAAGGTCCTGGGTTCAATCCCCAGTACCTTCATTAATAAGCAAATAAATAAACCTAATTACCTCCCCTCAACCAAAAAGAAAGAATTCTAAAAAAAAAAAAAAAAAATCATTCACAAAACAATTAATGGAGGGAAGATATAGCTCAAGCACTAGAGCACATGTTTAGCTTGCACAAGGTCCTGGGTTCAATCCCCAGTACCTCCTCTAAAAATAAATAAATAAACCTAACTACCCCCCACCCAAAAAAGAAAAAGAAATGCTGCCTAGGTGAAGATGAATAGCCATATGGGGGTACAGAACCTAGATCTACATGCCTGTGCATCAAACTCACACTTCTCCCAGACCACTGGGGATTAGGGATCATAAGTGGGCAACACCTCAAATGCTGAGGACCTGCTTCCAGGGCAGTTCATTGGGTTCATCCCCCGGGCTTGGTCCTGGACCATGCGATGTCATTCCTGCTTCACGGTCTTTGCACCCAGTGTTCTTTGCTTGGCTCCCCCAGCGCCACAACCCTTCTCTGCTCTTGAAATAACATTCTCCTGTTACTTCCTCAAAGAAGCCCTCCCTGACCATCATACCTAAAGCTACTCTTTCCAATTTTCATTTATTTTATAAGCACTGATTTTGCTCACTGTCTACATCTATCTACCTAACCACTTTTCCTTTTTTCTCCTGCCTTCCTTCCTTCTTTCCTTCCTTCCATCCCCCCTCCCACTTTCTTTTTTCTTCCTTCCTTCCTTCCTCTTCCTTCCTTCCTTCCTTCCTTCCTTCCTTCCTTCCTTCCTTCCTTCCTTCCTTCCTTCCTTTCCTTCTTCTCTCCCTCTCTTCCTTCCTTCCTCCCTTCCTTCTTTCTTGGAAAACTGCCTGGCATATAATAGGTTCCTAATAAGAATTATCCATTCATGGAAAGAATGACCACCTGAAAGGATTAGTAATACTGTGCTAAGAAAGATTCTGAGGTCACATCCAGGCTCCATGGGACAGAGTACTGTGGGAGATGAGCCATGCCTACTATGACCAGCATGTGGGGTGAGGAGGCACACCTATATGTGCCAACCCTAGACAGCCACGTAACCGAAAACAGAAGGATGGGCTAGGGCTCTCCATTTATCAGCACCCATCAGCACACTAGCACAGGCTCACTCACTGGTGGGGTTCCTCAGCTCTCTCTCTGGAGATGGAGAACTTGGCTTTCAGGGGTGCACACCAGAGCTAGTTCTTGAGGAGGCAAAGTGGGTGCTACTGAAGCAGGGTACTGCTCAGATCCAACAAGCCAAATCAAGAGGGTGAAGACTTTGGTTTCACCAGGATTCCCAACTTCATGCAGGGACAGGAGATAAAAGGTTACTCAACGGGGTTCAAAGTTTATAACCCAAGACTCTCAGCTTCCCAAAGCCTGAGTCTGAAAGGAAGGAGTTCATGAAAATGAGGCAGGAGAATTAAAAAAAAAAAAAAAAAAAAAAAAAAAACCAGTCCCAGCTGTATCTGATTCTCTCCTTCCCCTCCCAAGTCATTAACAAAGACTGACACTGTAGTCTTTATCAAAAAATCTTGTTCCCTAAGTGGTGATACAGAATAATTATCTCAGCATGCAATCAGCGCAGCGATCTTCTTTAAAGCAATTTGTGGCAAGGATATGCATTTTTAAAATAGATTAAATTTTCAAGAGCTTGCCTCTTAAACCTGGTCAGAATGTATTTACAATTCACCTGGTGAGATGGTGCATGTCTCCAAGCTGGAATTCTCTTTCATTAGGCCTTGCTTAATTGAATCAAGCAAAGTCATTTTGGGATTGTCCCAAAAGAAAAACCTTTTATCTCCAGGCAAATATGTCTTAACAAGGCCCCACAGGTAAATAAAGCCAAGTTTCCACTCATCCGAACCCTCTGCTCTTCCTTTCCAAAGCCTACCATCCGACTTCATTTGTTTTTCTTGTAAGTGAGGAAATTGCCTATGGAGTTAACTGTTGCCAGTGAAAGCAACAAGTTGGCTTTTTTTTTTTTTTTCTTTTAACTATTAAGAAACCTTGTCTCCTTTCTTTTCTTCCTTTTCTCCTTCCTTTCTCACAAATAAGTTGTGCATAAGCTGGAGTGCGCTTGTAATCAAGGACAAGGTCACTATATAACCAGGAGTGTCAGATTCGGTCCTGTTTGATTCCCACTGGGTTGGCTCTCCAAGTTAGGGTTTTTGGTTTTGCTTTTTCCTTCATCAACAGAAGCTTATTGTCTCACAGTCCGGGATAGAATTTAGGCATTTGATACATCTTTATTGTGAAACTAAAGGTCAAAGACCACGACTCTGCAACCCCCAAACAGGGAGCCTGGAGGAGCCCAGGACTCCACGGCGGCCCCAAGGACACCTAAGTTCTCCGCAGTCACGTGCTCCTTCCCGCCCCTACACTGGCTTATCTTTCATACTCAGATTCGGGTTCTGGAAGCCTGGATGGGGGCGGGGCCGGGGCTGGGCCCTGGGCTGCCCGCTGGACTGGAGAAGCTGTGAGGGATAACTGATATGAAAGTCGTATCCTTTAAACCCGGAGGGGCTTCTCAACCTCTAAATCCACTGCATAAACCTGAAGCAGGGCTGGAATGGTCTGCTGCCTGCCAGCCACCCTAGGGACAATTTCTCCCGGACTCTCTGCTCCTTGTCTAGAAGAATCTAAGAATCTTTGTCTAGAAGAGTGACTTGTCTCCCCTGGCACTTTCCTTGACTCAGCATAAACTCCTCCAGTTCCAAGAAAACTCAGAGGCGGCGAGCAGCCTTGACGCCCCTCCATCGCCATCCACGCTGCCATGTCCTAGTACTGAGCTGCTGCTCATATCAAATGTCACTCGGGGATGACTAACAGTGGATGCTGATTAGAAGACTTCAGCCTTACGGTAAATGAGCCCGTGCCGACTCAGAACGAGTCATCTGACGGGTCACGTGGGCGGGGAGAGGCCGGCCCGCCCCGCTCGCCCGCATCCTCCGTGACTCAGTGTATCACACGGTCCTCCGTGAAGGGCAGGCGTTACATAAACGCCAGCGAGTTCGCACCGCCCCACGGGGACGCCGAGTGAACGCAGCGACCCAGACACCTCCTCTTTTAGCTCCGGCCTCAGCTGGGGGCGGGCCCCGACTCCCCGCCCTCCCTGGATTCCCAGAAAGGTCTGCGGGGCGCCCGGTGTTTCCAGGGCACAAAAGCGGGACCCAAGAAGTTTCTCATGCAAGGGAGCTGGTCCCGCGTTGTCGACCCAGAAAAGACACCCTCCATCCCAGGTCGATGCTGCATTTTAGAAAAAGCGATTCCTCCCCGATCCCAAGGCCGGCGGGGGCGGGGCGGGGCGGGGCGGAGCCGGGGAGGCGGGAGAGACTTATTCTATTATATAAACTTGTAATTGGCTCTGGCTCCTGCGGCTCGGGGCACTGCGCGATGTTTCCAACCAGATGGATTGTGAGGCCCGGCCGCTTCCCCTCCTCCCGCTGTCCCCTCGCTGCGCAAGCCCCACCCTCTGCCTTCCCAAGTCTACCAGAATTTCCCTTTCTTTCCAGTCCTCTCCTGCAGAACGGATGGCACCTAGAAAGGCACTATTATTTGAAGATGGTATTAGACTATTAAACTGACGTATGCCCAGCCTGCTAACCCTGCCTCTAATCCAATATTTCGAAACACCTCACTAACTCAGGTGGAAAATCAGTAATCCTAGATGAGTGGTCCTCAAACTATTTTGTGTGTGTTGTCAGAAGACCCGGGGCGGGGGGTGGGGGGACGGGCAGGGGCGGCGTCGTTAAAGTCCGAGGGCTAATCCCCACCCTCAGAGTTCTACTCGGTAGGTCTGGAGGGGGCCCCAGGAATGTGCAATTCTACAACTTACCAAGTGATGCCCATGGTATGGAGCCATTATAGACAGGGGCAGGGCTGCAGGTTATGTTTTTCCTTCATTAAAGAAGGTTTGCCAAACAAATTAGTAGTGTGAACAGGATGTCAGGAAGACCAGCCTCCTCCTCTCAAGAATGCTCTGGCATCTTAGAAGCACGCATTTACAAACAACAAACCTGTTCATTACAAATCATAACATCCATCCCTATGCTTGATCAGACAGCCCTCCATGCACACCTCACATTAGTAACCAAAGCTGCCTCATTCCAGGGGTTTGGAAGTCAAGCAGAAGGGGGCCTCAGAGACAGGCCAAAACCTCACCTAACAGGTGAAAAAACGTAGCTCAGCAAGGTCGATAGCTCTGTGGGGAGAGCTGGGAAGGCCAGCATTCCTGGAAGCAGGTGTAACTAATGTCCAAAGCCCTGCTCCATCCCTGGTTAGCTGTGTGATCTTAATTTCCTCCCAGTTTCCTAATCTGTGAAATGGAACCGAAGTCTACTTTGCTGCAGTATTGTGAAAATTTTATATAATGTATGAAAATCACCTAATTCAGATCGGACTTACCCTATGTCATATTATTACTATTATTGTCAGTGGTCAAGGCCACCATGCTATTTAGCAGGTGAGCTAGGACTCAAATTCAAGACCCTGGACTTTGAATGCAGAACAACTTTTTTTTTTTTTTCACAGCCCTAGTGTGCAGGGCATGTTTCTTTTAAAAATATGTGCATTTACACCTCGAGCGTTTTCTCTGATTCAAAAGCATTTTCTCCTAATTACTCCAAATAGGGGAAGTGTGTTGGGCTTCCTGGTTGGTTATAAGCCTTGCTGAAGTAACAGTCACAGCCCAAGAACTGGGAGGATTCAAGATGCCACTTTGGAGCCTTTGTGAAATACGTTCCCTGAATTGGCTTGCCCAGTCTCTCCTGCTTTTTAAAACTGATGTTTTTAATTGTCCAGGACAGGGACAAGTGTTTGGGTAAATTACTCCTACCACTGCTCTCTGCCCAGGGCAGATATCCTGAGAAGGAGTGGATCTTTTAAACTTCAATCTGAGGCTAAACATTGCCCCTTCTGAGTCCCTGAGTGGGTGATGTTTGTGCCTAAAGTGCTCCCTCTGTATTTTCAGCAAATAGGGCTGCTATTCACACCTTTGCGCCTGCTTTTACCAAGCCCTCTGAGAGACTCCCTGCTGCTTGGAGGGTCACAGAAGGGGAGAAGATGAGACGGTTGGGAGGCAGTCAAATCATGATTGGAAATAGAGAATCCAACGTGGCACAGAGCAGCTTCATGGGTACGTGAGCGCATGGCAGTCACATTCCCACATGAAATGAGATGCTAAATTGCTAATAGCCTCCCTGGGGTTTGGTTCCCTACTGTGTTGTCTTCCAGGATGTTCACTGGGTGTAGGCGCATTAAAATGTCACAGCGTATGCTCACACGTGAGGCATCCACTCATACTCTTGATGTTGATGCTGAAATTCTGCAGGAAAGAAAAACTTCTTTCTCATGAAATCCAACACCGAGCCAGTATCACAGGCACTTTCAAATGAGATCACTGCTCCTGTAAGCAGCACTGTGACGTCTGAGGCTTCTAAATTGCTGTAGTGATAAACAGGGTGAGTTCTGAGCTGGTGATTTTAATTCCCAGAACTTGTTTCTTTTTTTCCCCCTCTCCCACCAGACTCTGATTCTAACTTCAGTGTTTTTGTTTGTTTGTTTAATTGAAGTATCGTCAGTTTACAAGGTTGTGTTCATTTCTGATGTACAGCGTATTGTTTCAGTCATACATATGCATATACGTACACATATACATATATTTATGTTCATATTCTTTTTCATTATAGGTCACTACAAGATATTGAAGATAGATCCCTGTGCCATAAACTTATTGTTTGTCTATCTTATATATACTAGTTAGTATCTGCAAATCTCAAACTCCCGTTTCAATTTCCGAATTGCTCTTATTTGGAAATTCTTCCCCCACCCCCATTTTAGATTCAGTTGGCCTTTAAGATCTTTAATTTCTACTTTGGTCCCCAAAGCTAGCTGGATTATGAAACCACAAGTCTGGTATTAAAATCCAGTCAGGCTTACTGAGATCTGTGTGCCTAACACGTCTTTGCAAGGTGCCATCTGTAACTAGATAGGAATCTACTTTAAATCAGTATGGTAGTCTGAATATTTATTATGGGTTTTCTCGATTTATTGTCAGAGAATGGTCCCTTATTTTCTCTTTTCATCTTGATATTTTCCTCCTGAGTTAGTAACTTTTTTCAGCATGTCCTTAGGTATTGTCAATAGAAAGATTTTGATTTATCTAATCTTTTACAAATTCAAGAGCACAGCTCATGTTTCTTCATATTGCAAGTGAAGTTTTGATTGTTTTTGTGACAATTATTGATGTGTGTAATATATCCAGACCCATCATTTACAGATACACACCCCGAGAGGTGGAGCTGATATAAAACTGAAATACTCTTCACTTGGCTCCCTTTCAAAGCTGCAGCATGATTGTTCCTCATGAGTTAATCATTTGAGTGTTAAGTGTTTTCTCATCCAGCAAGCATGCTGAGAACCTACTGTGCCAGACCCAGTGTTCCTTCAGGAATCTGGTGATGGTGGCAAAATGTGGACAGATTTGATCTCTAATGGTGCCATGATGGGGAGCAGTGCCGGGGGCTATAGAAGCCTGAGGACAGGCATCTGAGCTGCCTTTGGGAGGTTGGGATGGGCTCCTGGAGTAGATGGCACCTCCGCTGAGTGTTAGACGAAAAAAAAAGAGGTTGATGGACAGAAAAGTGGGTCAATCATTTAAGATGTGCTTAAAAGCATTCTTTATATAAGTAAAGTCTCGTTTGTCCACAAACAACAGAGATTTTAAAAATAGTGGCTGAAATAAGGTGGAAGTTAATTTCTCTCACACACAAAGTCCACAGGTGATATGGAGGCTCTATGGTGTCCTTAACCCAAGGTCTTTCTATTTTGTTGCATTGCCATGCATGATCTCTTGGCACAAAGTGGCTGTAGGAGCTCCAGCCATGACAGCTTCATTCCAGGCAGCATAAAGGTGGAAGGCCTTCTCCTTTTAAGGAGGCTTCTTGATATGCCATACTTTCCTCATTGATCAAAATTTATCACATTGTTCCACATAGCTGCAAGGGAAGCTAGGGAATACGGTCTTTAACCGTATGGCAGTATGGCCAGGTAAACTCAGGGTTTTAAGTAAGGAGGGGAGCTATTGTGAGACAACCAGCCATCTCTGCCAGAGTGGTAATTGTAGGTGGAGAGAAGGCTGTGTGAGCAAAGGGGAGAAGAAAAGCTTATCTTGTTTCTTGGAATAGATAAAGATAAGTAGGTCAATTTGGTTTAGAGTTTGGTTCACCAAGAGATAAGGCTAGAGAAATAAACAGATGCTAGGTTGTGGGAGGCCTTGTAAACTGTGCCCTGCTGAGAAACTGGAGTGTCATCCTGATGCCCTGGGGAGTGGCTGGGGGAATTTCATCCCTGAAGGATAGGGGGAAACTGCACTGAGAGGTGAGGGCAGGGCGTCATTAAGAGGTGAGGACAGCTTTTGAGGAGAAACTATGACAGCCTGAATTAGGCAGTGACATCAGGGAGGAGAAGTGAACAGATTCATAAGATATAGAGAGGTAGAACAGGTCAGATGTAGGTGGTAAGAGAGAAGTGGCTAAAGGTGGCAGACACCCAGGAACCTGGGTGGGTGTGACACCAGTCCTTGAGATGACAGGAGATGCTGGAGAAGTTGGATGGAGAAGGTGAGCTGGGTTTGGACTCATTGTCCCAAACATTATACCTACACACATAGTTTGGGTTGATCCATTTTTTTCTAGCAGCTTTGTTGAGGTATAATTTATGTACCATAAAACTCACCCATGTTAAGTGTACAGTTGGATGATTTTTAGTAAATTTATATACTCGTGTAACCACTGTTGAATTTTGGAAGACTTCCATTGCACCAGAAATTTCCCCCATGCCCGGTTATAGTCAATTCTGTCCACTCCTAACTCCAGGAAATCACTGATTTGCTTTCCGTCAGGTCTACTTTTTAAAGCATAAATTTGATAAAATGCTGAATGAAATGATTCCCTGGTGAGGCACCAAGGGGTGACGAGGAGGGAGGCCCAGACCCCCCAGGAGCGTATACAAGAATTATCAGCTTTTTCAGTCTGCATCCCCTTAAAGGTTACTCTCCCTTTTACCTCCAGCCCTCCCCGATAGTGGACCATTGCTAACATCAGAGATAAAGGGTATTCTTCAGGTATTTTAGGGCAGAAATTGTAGGAAGCCCCTGAGCTTGTTGGGTTTTTCATATTTAGCTTAATAGATATTGTACTTTTATTGTTTTCAACCAGACGTTTTGGCAGTTGCCTAGCTAGAACTCAGATTTTGGTTATGTCCCAAATACTGGATGAGATGGCACTTGAAAGCACACCTTATATAACATACCACCATTCAGGACCATCCCCTGGTTTTCCCAAAATGTCTCAACAGTACTGAGGTACTAACCCCAATCATCGCTCTCTGGACAGTTTCTCAAGTGCAGTTCAGCAATTTACAGACCCAGGGGGTGCCCCAGCCTCCCTTGGTGCTATAACCATATTCTTTTGGCTGTGAATAATTCCACATGTGAAAGCAGATAGATGATTGTTTCTCAGGGACAATGCGACCCTGTTGAATGGTTTGAGGACATATCAGTTTGAATGTCCCCCAGTTTTCTTCAGGGAGATTGTTCGATCAGGAGCACTTTTTCTTAGTACTTGACTTTAAGCTTGTTATAGACATCCAGTCTCTCAGACTCCATTTCAATTATATCTATATCGAGTGGTGTCAAGATTTCTTAACGAGTCACCAACACCATCAACGCTATGAAGCCTAAGACTGCTGATTTAGAAATGAAAATTATGCAGGCACTTTTTGCTCCCTTGATTGTCTCAAAGCAGTAAGGATTCAAAGTGCCTTTTGGATGGGACTGTGGCTCTAACATGTTTCCATCCTTCAAAGATGCTTCTCCACAGTTTTAACCTCCCCTGATCTCTCTGTCACTTGCAATGATAGGAAAAGTGATATATCAAGCTTTAAAACCCATCATATCAAATAGTCTTCAAATCCAACGTTCCTTCTAGCAAGCAGCCCTGGGATGGCAGCTCATTGAAATCAGTGCACAACCTATCCGGAAAAGTGGCCAAAAAAATGATATCCTGTGTTCCTTTATCCCACAAATATTTTTTTGAGAACCTACTTTGTGCCAGACTCTCGCTAGGCTCAAGAGATTCATCAATGAACAGGGAAGATCTCTGCTTTCTGGGGCTGACCTTCCATTAGGGCAAGAAAAAGACAATTAACAGGATAATTTCAAAGTAGTAGGCGAAGTAAATAAAACAGGGTGATGTGCTGGTGAGTGACCTGGGGAGGGTCTTTGTAGAAGGACATCAGGGAAGCCTTTTGGAGGAGGTGAATTTACATGGAGCCCCAGATGAAGAGAAGGTGGCAGCTGAGGCCAGAAGGAGGACAATTCCAGAGAGAGGGCCCAAGAGACGACACAGCTTGGCATGCTGAAGGCACTTCGAGGAGGCTGCAGGAGTGTGATCCTGGGGAGAGTGGTAAGTGCTGGGGGTACTGTGGGGCAGGGTCCAGGTCAGCGCACCTGTAGCCCACAGCCAGATGTTTGGGTTCTATGATAAGAGCCACAGAAAGTCCCTGGGGGGTGGGGATTGAAGCAGGCGAGTGGCATAATGCCCTTTGCTTTGCAGGAAAATCACTCTGGCTGCAGTGTGAAGGCGGGAGACTGGGGCGGGGCAGAGAGGAGGCAGGGAGACAGGTTAGGAGAGTGTGGCATAATGGAGGTGGAAGAAGGTGGTGGCTCTAAATTGGATGGCGGTGAGGCAGGTATTAGGAAGAAGCAGGATTGGGGATGTATTATGGAGTGGGAGCCCTGGGATGCAGTGGTGGGGGGGATGGTGGGGTGATGAAAGAGAGGGATCAACCATGACACCAAGGTTCTTGACCTGGACACTTGGACAACTGGATAGATGAGTGTGCTGTGTACTGGGGTGGGGAGGAGGGCTGGAGGAGCAGGTGTACGGTATCAAGAGTTCTGTTCGAAACATGTTAAATCTGAGATATCTATTCACTCATTCACTCACTCATTCATTCTTCATTCATTCACTCATTCACTGGACTCTCCTAGAATGCATCCTCTGTTCCAGACACCAAGCATTTTCACTGGGGTCATCAAGACAGACAAGCCAGAGTCCCTGCTGTCTAGGCATTCCTAGTCTAGCAGAGGAGGCAGACATGAAGGAAAAGGGTCACGATATGAATGAGAAGTGACATGATGGAGATATGTCGATGGACCAGCTATGCCCCACCAAAGGGGCGACCAACTCTCTTGGGAGGGGAAGGATAGTGACGCTTAGGAGAGGGGAGCTCTTTGAGCTGGGTCTTGAGGGAATGGCAGCAGGTGCTGAGTTCACCAGTAAGGGGGATCTGCCCTGGACACTGGAGATGGTAGCCATGGGGGTCAGTAATCCAGCCTCAGGAGGATTATTAACCCCCAAGAGAAGCCATAGAACTATAGTGCCTGGCATCTCTTTTGAACCTGGACCAAATCAATTGAGATAGAGACATGTACTGGGTAGCACAGATTTTTAAAAATTATTTTATGAAGAAACATACCATATTATACTGAATCCAAGTAGGACTTCTGTTAAGGAAACTATTTTCAATTATATTTCTGAAACTGTCTCTCCATTTGTAGGGGGGACACAGGGAACGTAAGGAACTTACCCAGGGCCACTCAAGGAGGAAGTGCTCAGCCAGGATTTCATCCCAGGAGACCAATCTGGCCCCCATCCCAAATGTGGCATCATGGAAAGATAGCGAGTGAAGAGGAGGATGTCACCGAACAGTGGGTTCAGCATTATGTTCACAGGGAGGGAAAAGGCACTTAACCACATATATTCACACATATATTCTATGCATTCAATTTTTCTAGAAGGATTTAAAGAAAAAACACTTCAAGGTTACCTTTGGTGAGTTGGACTGAAGCTAGAGGGAAGGACATTTTCACCTTAAATTTCATATCCTTCTGCTGCTTAGATTTTTAAAAACTGAGAAGGTATTCATTTACAATTGAAACATTAAAGATAGGTAGCCCAGGTAGGGGCGTGCAGCATCCATGGTCCACCTCGCCTGCCGCTTATTCCATCTTTGTGGAACTTTCAGGATGCTGGGTAATTTTCCCTCTGGCTCTCCAAGGCACATGTGGGTACCAAGGACCTCGCTTTTGGAAGCTCATCTTTGACAATTTAGTTCCTGAAACTTCTTGCTTACACCTCACACCAATCTCTCTTGCCCCCAGCTTGGAACCTGAGGTCTAGAGAGAGGTCATCAAATTCTTTCATTATTGCCCTGGGAGGAACCATCTCAATTGTCTTGCCCTGAGGCACTGCAATACAAGCCAGAGGTGTTTTAGGGGTAGAAACCCCAAGTACAAGACAATCTTGGACAACTAAGGATGGCTAGAGAGTACAAGTACCCCAAGTGGGGCATCACCAGGCGGCAATAGAGAGGAACGGAGTGACTGAAGTTCACACATTTCTTTTCTACATTATTTGCCTGACACCATCTCAATGCGATAAATACCTTAACCACAGATGTGGTAAATAGGTTTCACCACAAGTGCCAAATCTATTCAACTGCTATTGCACTAAACTCAGAACAATTCTGAGACAAAATCTGAGCTCAGGAAAAAAAAAAAAGAAAGGTATTAGTGATTAATTAGTGATGTCTGCCATGGGCAAGACATAGGTCACTAAGGTATGGATGCCAGGTAGTGCTCATCCCTGCTTGAGTTCAGTCCTGCCTTTGGCTCTTTCTTCAGATGAGATGAGTAATTCAGATTCTCCCTGCTGATATTTATCTCATTCTTCCCATTACACTCACAGCACTTGGTTCATACTTCTGGAACCACACTTGCCACAGCCTGCCCCATGCCTGAATCCGTCACGTGTTGTGTGTCTCTCCTTCTAGCTTGCTGTTCCCGAGGGCAGTGGCCATGTGGGATCCTGGTTTCCATCCCCAGTGCACCCTCACAGCATTCTGCATGTAGCTGACACACAGAGAATGTTTGTGGAATTGAAATATGGGGAACTGAATTTTGGTGGGGCCCCTGAGAGACCCGTGAGCAACTGAGTCCCAAGGAATCATAGCGAGGGAGGGGAGGAGCTGCAAAGAGGGAGCCATTAAAAAAAAAAAAAAGAAAGAAAGAAAAGAAAAGAGGGGGCCACATCAGAGAGCCAGCATGGAGGAAATATCAGTTTTACTTACTGTAAATACTTTAAATACTTTTGTCTTTGTTTCCTACGGCAGTTGTAAAAGTCACTACAAACTTAGTGACAAACAACAGCTCTATTCTCTTACAGTTCTCTAGGTTTCGATATCCAACCTGTATCTCACTGGGGAAGGGTCAAGGTGTTGGCAGAGCTGCATTCCTTCTGGAGACTCTTGTCTTTGCCTTCTCCAGCTCCTAGAGGCCACCTGCATTCCTTGGCTTGTGGTCCCCTTCCTTCTTCAGAGCCAGCAGCATGTAACATTTTTAGATCTTTTTACAATTCTCTTTTTCTGACGGCCTCTTCCACTTTTCAGGACATTTCTGCTTACACTGAGCCCACAGAAAACCTCCAAAATAGTCTCCCTCTCTCAAGGTCAGCTGACCAGCAATTTCGTTTTTAATTGAAGTAGTACAGTCAGTTACTATGTGTCAATTTCCGGTGTACAGCACAGTGTCCCAGTCATGCATATACATACACTATTCATTTTCATATTCTCTGAACAGCAGTCTTAATTCCATCTGCAACCTTAATTTTCTTTTGCCATGTAAAATAGAATTTTCATAGGTTCCAAGGGTTAGGATGGGGACATCTTGGGAGGGGCGGTAATTCTGCCTACCACATCTTTCAGTAAACTTACAGACAACTCTGAACCCCTCACTGGTGGCGTTGAGGGGACATTTCACCCAACTCAGACTTGAAGCTCCCTCCTGCTGCCTCACAAAGATCAGAGAGGCCCCCAGGGCCCCGGGGACAGGGACATGGCGGGAGGGCCACTGCCCTCCTGTGCTATCAGCATAGTTGCTCAAGCTGTGAGGTCCCTGTAGGGTGCCTTTCAGTTTCGGTAACATTGTCCCAATCTGAAAACCTCGTTGGAGGAGACTCAGCTTCCCTGAGACCCCCAAGAGCCTTTCCTGGCCTTTAGAGACACTGCACTTCCTCCAGCTCCCTCTTTAAGACCTCCAGCAAGTCCTGTCCAGTGAGCTGGGAGGGGTTTCACGACCAGACCCCCATCCCCCAGACACACAGGCTTTGAGACTTTAGAGGAGCAAAAATCCCTGAGACTTACAAAAGGCCTGACTACTTGCTTGGAAATGGGGTGGAGGAGAGAAAAACACAGAGGAGGAAAACATACATTAATACCTCAGAAATGTCTCGGGCCACACCTTTTGCCCTGTTTTGCCTGGGGCTGGCTCCACACCGTAAGTGCCTCATTACAGCCCTGCCTGGGGCACTCTTCCCATTTGGACTGCACGAGGATCCGCTCCTCTCTAAGCCCTGGGTGGGAAGCAGCAGCCCCCTACACCCCCCCATCACTGGCTGCCGTGATTGTAAATGCCCAGGCTGGGCTGGGCACGTCAGAGCCTCCCCTGGGGGCCAGCGAGTGTTTACACGGCTGGCGAGGAGGCTGGCCTCCGCGTGAGAAGAGGCCTGTTTAGAGCAGAACCCCCGGAAGGATTTATGGAGGGCCGGCTGCTGAAATAGAGCGATCATTAAGGAGAAGTGAGCAGCCGTTGGAAGCGGGAATATTTAGTAATGACATGGGCACAAACATCGGTCAGGGAGGGCCTTCCTAGAATGTGCTGTTTTCTATTTGCTTTGTGGGGGCGGGGAGTCTGCTGCCTTTTTTTGGAAAATGGGGATAAAAAGATGTGAATTTAGTGCTTGTGAGAAGCAGAGGAAAGCCCTGGAAGCAGAAGTCCTTAACTCGGCCCCAGGGGCACAGGTGGGCTTGGCGGTGACCCTGTGGGCTGCTGTGGGCCAAGGGGGGATGCCTGTTGGGGGGACTGGCCCGGGAGACATGCCCCTGCGAATCACACGACCCCCAGGGCCAGTGAGAGACTTCTGATGTTTCCATCTCATTTGTACTTCATTTCACCTGCAAAGACCAGCAAGACGAGCTTTCACTCTTTCCCTTTTAGGATTTATTTTTAAATTCCTACCACTCTTGAAAGGTCTTTCCCTCAGAGTCTAAGGCTTAGCCAGATTTTCGTATGTGCTCATTGAGAGTGTTTGCAAACTCTTCCTGAAGTTTCTGCTACTTTTTTGCATTGACTTTCCCCCAGGCATGGGTAGCTGCGTCAGTAATAATGTCCTCAATAAATTCCTGAAATTGGAAGCTCTGAGTGTTGTGGTCCTGTTGTTTGTGTCCCCCCAGCTTCCCTCCCCTTAAAGGGAACATCCCTCCCTCCTCTACATGTTCCTACTGTATTATCAGTCAAGGATCTCTCATCTCCCTCCAAAAAGACCAGCATAAGACCCAGGGCAGACACGGGGATTGGCCAGGACCGAATCTTGGCCAATCATGGACCACTTCCTCTGGACACGGTGATTGGTCCAGGGTGAACACATGACCCAAACAAGGGCAAAGTGAATTCCAATAGGAAACAGACGTGCATCGCTTTGAGAAGAGGTGCGCTTTCTACTGGAGCAGTTAGGCTGGGCCATTTTACCTGGCCACAGCAGGGGGTCTGTCTAGAGTAGGAGAGAATGGGGACGTGGTACAGGGAGGGAGAATGGAGATGGGGAGGCAGAGGGATCGGAAGTCATCATCTGTGCCCTGGGATGAAGCTGAGCTTAGAGTCAGTGACACTCCTGGGCTTTTTAGTTGGGTGAAATTCCCTTTTGATGTTTAACCTATTTTGAGTTGGATCTCTGTCACTCACAACCCTAAGTGTCTAATACATGTAACGACTACACTTTGTAAAGCAGAGAGACATTTTGGGTCGCCAAATGAGCATTTAATATACTGTTTTCCCAGTTTGTTTCTTTTACTCCTGGTGGCTCAGTCCTTCATTTGCCATGTATGTACCTACTCAGGTGTTTCCAAGTCGTCCTCCTCTGTTCTGTAGCACGGTGAGACCAGACTGTTGTCCGGCCTGCACATTTTGGCCCTCACCCCAGCTCTCCTGGCCAGCATGTGCAGCTGGAGCAACTCCAGGGAGCCCCACTATCGCTGATGCTGACATGCCCATTATGAGAATGGAAGCCTGCATCACCATGCTGCGTCCTCATCTCCCAAAGCTGGTCCACAATGGTGCAGGAGGAGGGAAGTTAGTCACTTGGAGGCAGTGTGGTGTAGCGGTTAACAGCATGTTACATGGGGCCAGAGTAATCGTGGTTCAATCCCAGGTTTTCCACTTACCAGCTGTGTGAGGTTGGCCTGTTCCCTAAGTTCCCTTTGCCTCCACAACCTTATCTGTCCAGTGGGTCTGATAAGGACATCGAATCCTCAGGGCTGAGCTGAGGGGTCACTGAGTTGTTATCATTACTGATTGAACCCCAGAGCCCCAGAGCAGGACTGCTTAGGCCAGAACCTCACAAAATCTTTCATGAAATTCCCTTTCCTATTTAGGTTACTTTAGAGTGTCACTTAATGTCTCTCAGCTCAATTTTCATACCTAAGGAAAGATGACGATGACAACACTTCTCTTATAGGAATGTGTGACGTCCAGATGAAATGGTGCTTGTAAAATGTTCATAATTGTAAAGTACACATAGTAAGCTCTCAGGACACATCGGCTATCAGGGTGCAATAAAGATCTTCCCCAATAGATTAAAACTGACCTACGCCAGCTATCTTTGCAAAGCGCAAGCCTCTCCCAAGTGCGAGGCATGGCGAGGGGAGCTCAGCCTGAGATGGGCAGCCGAAATTCCGCTCCAGGCACGGTCCCCAACCCTTACGTGCATGTGCACAGGGACACTGGGTTCCAGGGGCCACCACCCTGGCCAAGAGGCAAGTACTGTGACAACTGGTTCCAGTATCTTCCGCTTGCTAACTGCTGGTTTTAATTCAAGTGGAATATCCCCGTACCTTACTCACATAGTTTCTTTCTTGTCCTGTATCACTCAGCACTCTCTACTTTTCCAGGTCAGGATACACATTTTCATGAAACTCTACTGCTCTTATAAAGTTGTTTATTCTGAAGGATTCAATTAACTTATTGTGTAGAAGTAAATCAATAGAATGGATTTTCATGTAACTGCCTTAAAAGTCATCCAGTTTTACCTTTAACTGACTGTGGTTTTGATCCGATACTTTATTTGATAATTTAGAGATCATGTAATTTTATGTGTACTATCATTATTCTTAGATGACTCAGCGCAGTATATTGTATTCTGTCCATCAGAGAAATGCTGATCTTCTGGAAACAAAAGACTGTTAAACTTGTATTTTTAAAAGAAAGCCAGTAGGCTTTTTGGTAGCTTTAAAGCTAAAAAACAAACAAACAAAAATAGATATTGAGATATTTAAACATGCCTGCTAACCATTTTTTTTCCGCAAGGATGAAAAGTATGAAGAATTGGTAGAAGCAATGCTATTTCTAAACAACCTTAGCTGAGAGGATGGGAAATCACATTCTAAACACAGCCCTGCAAAAGTACGCAGAGGCATCAGTGGAGAAGGCACGGTCTACACCAGGGCACTGCTGCTGGCTTGGCTCCCCTGGGCACAGAGGGACCCTTTGCATATTTGCCCTCAGCCTTGATGGGCAGGCGGGCCCAGGAGTGAATGAAAGTTCCCTTCAAATGGTTCTTTTCATCCAGAATCAAAAAGAACTGCTCAGAGCCCAGGTCAATGAGCCGTGGTGTAACCGCAGACAGGCCGCCACCTCTGAGACGAAACACAAACCCAGGTTCTTGCCAGAGTGTTCCACCAAGGGCATGGACAGCCCTCACACACAGCTCCATGTGCCGTATTCTAATAATTCCTTATTGTGCTGGATGTTTTGGAGCTTTTGTGTTCTGTTGAGCATTTTATCCTAATCTGCCTTGTGTCTGTCTATGGTTCCCACCTCTCCTATTTTCTCCCCTAGCCTGGCTAGGAGGCAGGATGGAGCAGCGGAACCAGCCCAGGCTTTAAATCCAAACAGATGGGGCTCTGAATCCCAGCTAAGTGCCTTAACCACTGAGAAGAATTCAACACATCTTTACTATCTATGCAGTTTGAAAGTTTTGCTCTTGACATCCTTGCCAGGCTTCAGTGTCTTCATCTGTAAAGTAATAGGACCTTCCTTATGGTTTGCAGTGAGGATTAGGTGAAACAACCCAGAGAAGGCACTCAGCACACAGGTTGCCGCAGAATAAGTTCTTAATACATATTAGCTATTTTAAAAAATTGTATCATGTGTAGCCTTCCAAGGTTTCAAATGCCCTACTTTGAAGAACAGGAGTCACTCAATGACTAGTTGCTTACATGTTGTTAAAAAAAAAAAAAAAAACCTGCCTCCTTAAAAAAATAAGTCCTGCATCATTTCAATCCCACACCAACCCGAGGAGGTGACACTTCCTTTGAGTTTGCACACAGTGAGGTTACCCTCAATGCAATTAACAATGTAGAAATAAAATAAACATCAGCCTTGTGCTTCCCCGAGTAGGGGGAAGGGGGCATACACGTGAGAAGTTCTATTTAAAATAAACGATACTCATCTGATCCCGTGTTCTTTCCTGTGTCATATGGCTGGTGGTCACTTTCAGAAATCCCTCCTGAAGGAAGTTCCTGTTGATTCTTTGTTGCTCATTGAAATGGCATCACAGGTCAATAGGTGTGCCCTGCTTGGTTTTCTCTCAGGAACCCTTTGTGTTCCCAGTGGCTAGCCCCATAACTTTCTGCTCACTCTTAAGCAATAGACATCCCTTCGGTCACTGTAAGTTACAGATTTAGAAGCATCCAGGCTGAGACATTAGTCAACATTTTAATAGTCATTCAAAGCTCAGATTTCTCCCCTTCAGGCAGCTAACGACAGAGTGATCACACATCAGAGACTGTCTAAAACAGTCCCAGTTTATGCCCATGGTCCCGGCATCCTGTCCTTGTTAGCACCTCTCCTGGATTTCCCATTTTTAATAAAGAATTATTGTTAATAGTTGCTTTAACGTAAGCTGGTATGTCTTTGGGAGATCTCTACTGGTCCTTTTTAGTTCTTTCAGCATCTCTACGGGACACAATGAATAGACCTCTCACTTCAACCTAATATGAAAATTAAAATTGAGTGAAACTCTTTACTCTCAACCTTTTCCAGGCTCAATGTACCTAACACTTCCCTTTCAGGGACAGCGTGCAGGGTGGCAGCTAATAGAGCACGGTGCTCACACACAAGCATTTGGGGACAGCTGGCTCTGTCCATTTTCACACAGCAATGGGGAAAACCATCAATGCTCTGAGTCCACTGGCCGCTTGGTATATCAGCCAGTTATACCATGGCCTATGCTGAGTCACAAAGCCTCCAGGGCTTCCTTGACAAAGACAGCATAACGTGGGAAATAAAAGTTAAGTGTGAGAGAAGAAATGCATGCAGGAAGTAGAAGCTGGGATCCCACTAGAGGACATTTAAAGAGTAATATGAAAGCT
The DNA here is from genome assembly GCF_009834535.1 of Camelus ferus. Lineage (NCBI taxonomy): Eukaryota > Metazoa > Chordata > Mammalia > Artiodactyla > Camelidae > Camelus > Camelus ferus. The sequence continues at coordinate 20,507,882 of NC_045722.1, read as the reverse complement.
TTTGCTATGGGGCTACTGTTACTTATTATATGGTATAAATCTCCAACTGTTATTAATTGGTAATGCTTTTTATTTGTAATAAACCTTTTCAGCAGCAGTGACCTCAAAAACAATGTAAGTACATGTTGAATAACATGTTAAGTGCTGCGTTTGCATTCCTTAAGAAACTAGGTGATGACTGTATAACTTGTGAAAATATTTGCCGGCATTTGCCACCCACCAGGGAAGCTGCAGCAGTACTACAGACCACATGAAAACCAAAAGACACCAACCTGCCAGAAAGGCACTAACATCTATGATGCTTCATGCATGCAACTGCAGAGAGGATTTTATAGATCACTCCGTGAAGCATGATTTTTGTTCAGATCAAATGTCTTTCTTATAAATCAATTTTACCTCGTTTGGAGTCTACATTTCTTGTGCACATGTTAAAAGTAAAACCATGGCCGTTTTAGGGGAGGGCATAGCTCATAGAGTGCATGCTTAGTATGCATAAGGTCCTGGGTTCAATACCCAGTACCTCCTCTAAAAATAAATAAACCTAATTACCTCCCTCGCCACCAAAATTTAAAAAAAATTAAATTAAAAAAAATGGCTGTTAATGTGTTGGATCCTTTGGCAGCAGAAGAATTTTTATGAAACAGTCAAGTGATGCCTGTTTTTTTAATTAGCGACATTAGATGCTTCAAACAGAAAACCGATTAACTCTAATGATAATTTAGTATCTTCATCCAATACAAGGAATCAAAGTCCAGTTTTTGGAGATTCACTCTGTCAACAGTGAAACTCTTTTACAGTTATAAATAAGACTTTCAACACTGAAGATAAAGCCATTTGTTTTTACAGTGATAATAGGATCACAAATTTTGGTGACGCATAGAACTGTGGTTAAAACACTGTTATCGCTAAGTTAAGAACTTTCAGGAGCAGACGTGTTTGGAACTGATTATAATACCCAGGTAATTCATCATCGGATCTAAACAAGCTGAAACATTTAATTTTCAAAATAGAAGTGCTGGTTATCTATCTACCTATCTATTAGAAATTGAACTACAAAATTTTTGCAGCTGAAATGAGGTTGAATATAAGAACATACATCAATATGGCACTACATGTTTTGGCTTTCTCTTTTTTCTTTTTTTGCAGTTAGTCATGAATAAAATTTTACATATGTTAGAGCCTTTAAAATATTTTATGAATCAGCCAAAATATTCTGAGATGGAATTAATCTTTGCCAAAGATGAGTCACCTAAATGTTGGTTGCACTTGGTTACACATTGTTCCAAACAAATGATCCTGACAAATCAGTTAAAAGTATTCAACCAAGTATTCCAGGAATGGAGCAGCAGTAGCAACAACAAACCAACTTTTGAACCTGTTTAGTGAACGGCAATGATTGAAAACAATGCCTGAGGCAGGAAGATGCTGCTTTATTTTTTTCTCCACAAAAGCAAAGGAGGCACAGTGAGATGCCACTTCACATCTACTAAGATGGCCATGACATTAATAAATAAATAAATGGAAATAATGAGTGCTGGCGAAGATGTGGAGAAATCGGAACACTTATACATTGCCGGTGACAATGTAAAATGGTGCAGCTACTGTGGGAAAAAAAAAAAAAACAAACGCAATTTGGCGGTTCCTCAAAAAATTAAATATCAAATTACCCAGATGACCCAGAAATTCCACTCCTAGTTAAATACACAAAAGAATTGAAAGCAGGTGTTCAAACAAACACTTATACAGAAATGTTCGTAGCAACACTATTCACAATAGCTAAAAGGTGTTAAGTAACACAAAATGTCCATCAACAGATGGATGGATAAACAAAATGTAGTATAGCCACACAATGGAATATTATTCAGCCAGAAGAAGGGAATGAAGTACGGATACACACAAAAAGGTGGATGAACCTTGAAGACATGATGCTAAATGAAGGAAGCTAGAAACAAAGGTCACCTATTGTATGATTCCATTGACGTGAACTGTCCAGAAGAGGTAAATCCATAGAGACAGATTGTAGATGAGTGGCTGTTAGGGCCTGGAGGGGAATGGGAAATGATTGCTCAGTGGGCACACAATTTCTTTTTGAGGCGATGGAATTGTTTCACAACTGGTGGTTGCACATTGTGGTTGTAGTAAATGTCACTGAATTGTACATGTTAAAATGGTGAATTTTATTTCAATTTTTAAAAAGCAGGGAGGAACTGAACATATCAAGTTAAATGGTTTACATCATTTGGGGAGAGGGGCTCCTATTTTTAGTAGACGTTTACTATTATGTTTGATAACAGAACAGAATATAACTGAAAAGATCTAAAATTTTCCAGCACTTAAACTTGGTGAGACAGTAAAACAGATTCATAAATAGAGATAATTTATTTGATTGTTTCTGTCTCGTACAAATGTTTGTCCAAGAAAGATTCTCTAAAAGAATAGAAAATTACAACACCTGTGAAAATATTTTGGCTAAAATATTTGCACATTTCAAATCCTGAAAAAATAGAATACTCCACTTAACACAATTTGCTCTGTGGTTACCAGGTACCTTGGCACCTGTAAAGAGTATTTTATCATTAAAATTATTATGGTCTATAGAGAAAGCACAATTGAAATTCACCAATTTCAAATTTATTGTTATAATAAATGTATAATAGAGGGGGAGGGTATAGCTTAAGTGGTAGAGTGCATGCTTAGCATACACAAGGTCCTGGGTTCAATCCCCAGTACCCTCTCTAAAAATAAATAAGAAAATGTAATTACCCCCCCAAAATACATTAAAAAAATAATAAATGCATAGTAAAATACACCTTTGAAGATGGTTTCAGTCAGTTTTATGAGGAAAAAAAGACCATATTGAAAAAATATCCTATTAGAACAAAGCTAAGAAACTGATAAAAGTATGTGAATATTCACTGAATAGCTATTCTGCTTATTTTTAAAAATCTCAGATAATCACCATAAAGGAGTTTTTATATTTTGCTCTTTGGTTTTAAAGCAATAATTATACTTCAAAAATAGTTTTTGAATAGAACTATTTTTACAAGATAATAAAATGAATTAAATATCCCAGTTTGGATGGTCAATCACAGGGTCACCTGGGGAAGACCTGGAAGACAGAGGAAGGGAACATGGGCCATTTCCGCTCCCTCTTTCCCATTCTGCCTTCCCACTTTGGCTAAAGAAAGTGGAGGGAGAGAAAGGTAGGAAAGAAAGTCTTGATTTGGCTGGTTGTTTTGAGCTGACTGTTTCATGGGCACTTTCCTGCTCTTTGAAGATTCCCTGTGTTGGGAACCTCCACTGAAGAGCCCAATAAGTAGGCAGCGCATATTCTTTGGCAACCACTGCCCACCTGGCTCCCACCGCTGCCATTTTGTTCCTCTCACTCGAGCTGTTGGCTTCATGCTCTTCTCCCAGGTTGTCCCGTTGGATTTAGAGCAGGACTTAAAATGGCTCCATGAAACAACACAACTGTCCATCAATGGGAACTTGTTGAATAAACTGTGGTACACAATGGATTCCAAGTACTACGCAGTGATAAAGAGGAATAAGGGAGAACTCTATATAGACATATAGGGTGACTTTCTGGATTTACTGTTAGTGGAAAAAGCAAGGTGGAGAACAGTGTTTAAAGAATGTTACCTGTTGTATAATAAAGGGGTAAGGGGATAAGTATACATAATATATACAATACATATATAATATACATAAACAATTACATTCAATTTCAAGAAGAAACAATAGAAGGATAAAGTAAAAACAATTAAAATGGTTTCCTGTGGGCAAAGGGGTCGAAGTATGACTATCAATGTACCTTGGCATACAGTTATGATTTTGGATCATGTATTTACTTTACATACTTCAAAGACAAAGTTAAATCAGAATGGCGAAAATCAGCCCCACAAAATTGAATACAAGTGGAAATGACTTGTATAACTGTATGTTCTGGTGGTGGTATAATCATCTAAAGACAAAAATTACTTCAAGAGGCTTCAAAATATGTCGTTTTGACTCTATGGTGATGATGGTTTCACAACACTGTGGATGAACTTAATTTACTGAACTATACACTTAAAAATAAAATGTTAAAATGGTAAGTTTTATGTTATTTATATTTTATCACCATAAAAAGACATATTTCTTTTTAGAAATTTAGAAAATGCAGAAAAATGAAAAAGGAGAAAAAAATTATCCCCATTCCTACTATTTAGAGAATGTGCTTCTAACTCTGGCCACTGAAAAGGCCTGGAAACAATGACAAACCAGCAGCAAGAGCATCCTTAGTGCCCAAACTGTGGTCTCTAAATACCATTTCTCACTGAAAGGAACCTGGATTTCTAAGAGAAAGGCTGATTCTGTTCTGTTAGTCTGTTGTAGTTATGTCAAAAGGATATGAGAGAAATTTGAGTGAATTCATGCTGGCCAAATTTAGGACAATTTTTGTATCAAAACAATAATGACCATGGTTGATTATAACATATAGAATGAATACATATTCAATGCATATTCATTAATGAATAACAGAAGCCAATGAATATGAAAAAAGAGAAGTTCTTCATTAAACAAAAAAGTCAGCTAATGAATATAGAGGTGTAAAAATTTTAAATCATCATTGTGCAAACCCTAGTGTGGACTAATTCAAAAAGATGCATGCACCCTCATGATCATAGCAGCACTACTTAAAATAGCCAAGATATGGAAACAAGCTAAGTGTCCATTGACAGATGACTGGATAAAGAAGTTGTGGTATATTTATACAATGGAATACTACTCAGCCATAACAAAGAATGAAATAATGCCATTCGCATCAACATGGATGGACCTGGATATCATCATTCTAAGTGAAGTAAGCCAGAAAGAGAAAGAATAATACCATATGATATCACTTATATTGAGAATCTAAAAAAAGGACACAAACAAACTTATTTACAAAACAGAAAGAGACTCAGAGACATAGAAACCATACCTATGGTTACCAAGGGGGAAAAGAGGGTGGGAAGGGATAAATTGGGAGTTTTAGATTTTGCCAACATCAACTACTATATATAAAAATAGGTAAAAAAAAAAAAAACAAATTTCTTCTGTATAGCACAGGGAACTATATTCAATATCTTGTAGTAACCTATAATAAAAAAGAATATGAAAATGAATATATGTATGCATATGTATGACTGAAACATTATGTGGTACACCAGAAATTGACATATTGTAACTGACTATACTTTAATTAAAAAAAAGAAAGAAAGAAAGAAAGAAATGCTGATGGGAACTCTGTAATGATGGATAAGGATGTCAGCATTTGGCCAGACTGATCAATCTTAACAGCAAAAAGAGGTAACATCACATAGGGAGCCTCCTGAAGTGATGCAGCAGGTAGTACACAGTAGCACCTTTTCCGCTGTCTTGCCAAACTGTTGAGCCCAAATCTGATTAAGCCTTTAGATCTAACCACCAATTTATGGAAAATACAGGGGACAGAAGAACATGCTGAAACAACACAGAGGCAATAAGCAAAACCCAGAATATGAGATAATCTACAGACAAATCCCAGTTTCTTCAACAAAGCAGCTGCAATTAAAAACAACAGAGAGAAGAGGAACTTACAGATTAAAAGACCGTAGGAGACATTTGCATCTAACGCAACGTGTGGACACTCTTTGGGTCCTGATTCAAACAAGCCCACTGAGGAAGAGATAACCGGGAAATTTGAATATTGACCAATATGAAGGAAGGAAGGAAGGAGGAAGGGAGATAGGGAGTAAGAGGGGAGTTAGGAACGTTTTCTTCAAACATGTTCTTCTGCAGAGATAGGCTGTATCAAAGAGATCTTCAGCTATTTAATACACAGTTTGAAATGCTGAGGGATCTCTGGGAAGGACATGGCTGAGTGGGCTTGAAGATCGCCAGGACCCACCTTAAGCACACAAAGTCCTGCCTCTCCCAACCCAACCCCAGCCCAGGCAACAAGAGTCATTCCACTGCCAAACCTCAGCCTCAAAATTGCTTCCCCCAGAGAATCCAAAGGATGTACCCCAAAGCTTTAGTATCAGGAGCTGTCACTTGCAGGAGCCCCTTCCAAGGCCCTAAGGAAAGGGGGACCCTACGGTGTGGTCATGTGGTCTGCTGCTTTTGTAAAATTTACAAAATGAGAGTTAAATCACATGTGGCTCAGACACCTGTCTGTCTCTACAACAACTGCCTCCTTTATGCTTTCCCCACTGCTGGCATCGGAATGGTCATGGGGACGCTGAGTGGGGAAAGACATTTACTTTGGGTTTAGTGCAACAGACATGGACACTTAGTTGTCAATCATTTCCAGGCATCGAGAAGTTACTGCCAGGTGTTCTGGCAGAGGAAGGGCTTCCAAGGTTACGTCCACCTCCCACTCTGCTGAGTTACCTGGCAGGCGGAGACTGGAAGGAGCAGGGCCAGAGGTCATACATGATATAATCCAGTTTTACAGCACCTGGCACCGAAAGTCTGTGAGTACTGCAAGAAGATCAAAGATCAAAGTTCTGAAATGCACTAGAAACCAATCTGTGGAAAATTCTCCCAAATCTTACAGATAATACATAAAACTTGATGGGGCTTATGGACTGCTCCCCAGATCTACCGCAATCTTTACACTACACATGACAATACCAAAAATAAGTTGGAATGCTGAAGGAAATATTTCACAACGATCAAGAATAAAAAAATATGTTTTCATCAACCAACAGCTGGAATAATGACTAAGTGACTTACTGTAGTCTGTATAGAAAATATATCACAAAATTTTTACCATATGAAACTGTGATTAAAAAGTATGCAGACAAAAGATGTTACAGAGCTTGATCCAGAAGTTAGTAAAAAATATTATGGGCTTTAGGGGGAAGGGGAGATTTTACGTTATGGAATTTGCAGCTGTAAAAAAATCCATAATTTGTCACCACTTCTTTTCTCATTCAAAATTGACATTCTCTATTGAGCTTGGAATTTATATTTGTAATTTTGTACTTTTTTTTCCAGAAAGACAGCCCTTCCTTCTACAGCTTCAGGCCTGCAAAATCTGGATTCCCTCCTGAACCCCAAGACCAGGCAGGATTATCCTACAAATGCTCTAAAGACACCTCACACTTTTGCCTGACAGTTCTGACTGTGGTTTGTCATTATACATTCCTCATGGTGAAAATCTGATTGACACTCACCTCCTCTCCAGACCTGAGGTTCCGTAAGGACAGGAACCACTTCTGGTGTTGTTCTCGATTGTATTCCCTGTTTCTTTGTGCTTGGTGCATAATAATGGCTCAATAAATGCTTGTAGAATGTCTTAATCAATAAATATACAAACATGCCTTCACTCTTAATTAATATTAAGAAATCTGTTGCTCTGTTAGTCGGAGTCCCTGATTGTCTGTATACCAGTTTCCCAATTTCAACAGGCAGCCTAAATTGTGAAACTGGTCAAGTATTGTCTTGACATGTTTTCTAGGTATTAGCTGTTCCTAGTTTTCAAAACAAAGTTTATTACAAAATTTGATTTCTTATCTGCAATGTGTTAACAGTGCAGGATGTTTTCCCTACTTTGTTACTTTAAAAGAGACAGTATTTCTTTTGGGTCTCCTCAAAAAACAAGTACTTTCTCCCTTCTCTACTGACACTATGCTTTCATAACTTTGGCTATAAATGTGTTTGAAATGCTATCTTCATGTATGAAAATTAGATACATCAGAGGAATTTATCCAGAAACCTAAAGGGCTCTCAGGAAACTGGAGTGGTCCCAGCAGCGTGTTAACGATAGGACCACTCACTAAAATGGGGGATGAACTCTTCCCTGGGTGATTCTGAGGATCAGTGGGGGAAGGGAGAGATGCTGTTCAAAACTGAAACATTTGTTGCAAATAATAGGCATTCTTTAGCCTCATCATCATTATCACCACCATCATCACAGTGTTTACTAAGGTTTTGACATTATTAAATATGTATTTTATACCAACTCAAGGTATTGACAGGAAAATCTTGGGAAAAAAACCATAATTCTGTGTATTTATTCCTTCTATTATAACATTTAATGAAAATCATATTTTTGTTTAAATTAAATTTTTTTCTCTAGAACAAGTATATGGTAATTTTGTTTGTATTATTGCTCAGTGTTCTAAAGTTTAAAATTGAGAGTTCTTAGGAATAATTTTCCAAGAACAATAATCCTCTTAGTTCAATTTATAGACTCCACTTCCAGTTTATTGTTAAGTAATTTTACATGAAGAGGAGGCTTGATTTGTTCCAATATTGTTCCATCTTTTGATGTCTATTACCAACTAGTGAGCTAGAATATACAATAATTTTCTTGATGAAAAAGCATTCTTTTGTTGAAAATGTTAACAATGGAATATAAATTTCACTGTTGCCCTCGGGTAAAGAGTAGCAGGGGTCAAAGAGATGCATGAATCCATGGAAACAAGGAAGCCCCTATTAACTTCCTCACTCAAGTCAACCGGAAATGGTTTTGATAGTGTTCCTTTTTCAAATTAGAAATTAGGGTGGGGAAGGCTATAGCTCAAGTGGTAGAGCACATGCTTAGCATGCAGGAGGTCCTGGGTTCAATCCCCAGTACCTCCATTAAAAATAAGTAAATAAATAAATAAATAAATAAACCCAATCCCACCCTCCCAAAAAAAACAAACAAAAAGTAAATAAAGTAACACAAATTTGACCTGCCACTTCTATTCAGCTCTGAGTTTGCTTACCCATCATTTCCCATAAAATCCAACCACGATTAGGGTCACTGACAGACTTCCAACCACACTTAAGTTTCCCATCCCCCTCACTAAAAACTGTTGCAGAACAAATATTTCACAGTTAATTGTATTTCTGTCTGAGGTGAGACAAGTAGAGATGAGCTGGTAGTTCTTTTTACCAGTGATTCTGTAACGTGGCCTGCAGGTTTATCACAGTCAGCTTGACATCCACAAGGTCAGTTACATCACTGAAGGAAAATTAGAAAAAAAACCAGAAAAGGACAAATTATCAAATAAAAATCACTATAACTCCACCTCCCAGAAGTAGCCTACTGTGCACATTAGTGCGGTGGTCCCCTCAGTCTGTCTCCTGAGCATATATGATGATTATCATGTTCATGACCTTCATCAGTCTGATTTGTAACCTGCTTTTCTCATGTGCATCATGAATGGTATTTAATATCATTAAATATACTCTAAACATGATTTTAAATACCTACATGGTAGGCAATCTAATAACTGTGCCAAAACTTACTTCAGTATTTGCTGACATTTGTGTTCAACTTTGAGCAAATCTATTCATGACATAATTTGCTGCAGCCACTATGGAAAACAGTATGGAGATTCCTTAAAAATCTAAAAATAGACTTACCATATGATCCAGCAATCCCACTCCTGAGTGTATATCTGGAGGAAGCTCTAATTTGAAAAGATATATGCACCCCAATGTTCATAGCAGCACTATTTATAATAGCCAAGACATGGAAACAACCTAAATGTCCATTGTTGTGTTATATTTATACAATGGAATACTACTCAGAATACTAAAGAAGAATAAAATAATGCCATTTGCAGCATCATGGATGGATGTGGTGATTGTGATTCTAAGTGAAGTAAACCAGAAAGAGAAAGAAAAATACTATATGATATCACTCATATGTGGAATCTAAAAAAAAAAAAGCCACAAATGAACTTATTTACAAAACAGAAACAGACTCACAGACGTAGGAAACAAATTTATGGTTACCTTGGGAAAGGGAGTGGGAAGGGATAAACTGGAAGTTCGAGATTTGCAGATACTAACTACTACAAAGAAAAATAGATAAAAAACAAATTTCTTCTGTATAGCACAGGGAACTATACTCAATATCTTATAGTGACCTATAATGAAAAATAATATGAAAAGGAATATATGTATGTACATGTATGACTACAACTTTATGCTGTACACCAGAAATTGATACGACATTGTAAATGGACTATATTTCAATAAAAAGAAAAAAGGAAAAAGGCGCTGGAAAAAAAATCTTTTCACATACTTGGGATATATCCTAAAAGTGGAATTTCTGGAACAGAAAATATTCATGTTTTGAAAAGCTTTTAATAAATAGTTTAAAAAGGTTTTCTAGGAGGCTTCAAATAATCCAAACCCCCAACATCCTCACCAGTGTTTGATATTATCACTAAAACAGCACACTTAAAAATTTTTTTTTAACTTGACTGTTTGATTACTAGTGAGTTTGAATTTTTAAAATATACGTTTGTTGATAATCTCTTGTGTGTGTGTGTGCGTGTGTGTGTGTGTGTGTGTGTGTGTGGTGTTTTGGGGAGAGGGCTCACCTTTCCATGTCTGCTAGGGCAAAGAGTTGTCTTTTTCTTATTGATTTGTATGAATAAGCCTCGTTTTTACAAACAGCAGCAAAAGATAAATTTCCAAGACAACAGAAAAGCTGGTTGGCAATAGTCAGATTATTTATTATTCTGTATGAATGCCATACTAGTCTTTTGGATAAAGCCCTCACATGTGTGCACACACACACAAACACACACACACTGTGCAAAGGCAATCTGAAGCAAATACATGATAGCCCCCACCCCTAGCATTTCAATATAGGGGGTCAAAGGAGTGGAGGTCAGCGTCACCTCCACCTGGACAAACCCCTGTCTCAGGATATATCTTAAAAGAACACTTTCAAGGGCACAGCTCCAGCCCATTACCATGTATCTGCCAGGAACGTTTCCTCCTTGTGACCATCTCCTTAGTGCACACAGCACCAGGCAGACCCCACCAGGCACTAGCTGGATGACTCTGGACAGTCTCCCTCTCAGGGAAGCCTCAGTGTTCACATTTATGGAATGGGGATGATAGCAGGACCTCTCACATGGGTTATCGTGATAACGAATGATCTCAGAGGGCTAAAGGACTTTGTGTTACACACAATGTGTGTTAAATATTTAGCCAGCATTCCAACTGCATGGAGGTGATTGATTTTTTTCTTATCAATTTGGAAGGAAAACTTTATATTTAAGAACCAGCAACCAAAACTAATTTTCCAGGATGACTTAACTAGCTGTTTCAATGCTGATGATCCAGTTATGGGTTCATATGCAAATAATACCATTCTCCTTTCTGGGATGAAACACTCCCTGAGCACCAAAAGGAGTATTATTTCTATTATTTGTCTACAAGACTGGCAGGTAGGGGAACACAAGGGAGAAGAGGAAAGAGGGAAGTGGGCTAAAAGCTGGACACCGCTGGCTTGGGTGACCCCCCCCCCCAACCCATCCACCCACTAATAACCCCAGCCACCTTCTCAGCACTGGAAAGTCCCCATCAGCCTGGTCACTAAGCACACACAGATCTCTCCTCCTGAAGAGATAAAAAAGATGCAGCTTCCTTATGCACACAAGGCTCTCTGAGCTTCTAGTCCGAACTGATGCTGACCCAGCGTGGCAGATCAGAAGCCACAGGGGAAGCATAAATGAAGCCCATGTTCCCCCGCCAAAATGAGAATGCTCACTGCAGCCAGACAGCTGGCCAGGATTCTGTTGTAGTGGAGGATGTGCGTGTCACTGAGGATTCCAAGGAATTTGGCTTGTTTGGGGCTCTGACTCTCCAGCAAAATGACTTCCACTTGTTCCCTGATTTACAGACTTTCTCCGTTCTGTGAAGTGGTGGTGTCCCTTCCCGGCACAATTGACAACACTAATAAAAATAGATAACGTATTTTTAAAACCTACAGCAGATTGTCATGGCAATAAATAATTGTATCATGTTGCTGTCATAGCAACGAAGTCTGTGTAACAGAGACAAATCAAGCCTATATGGAATTTTTCTAAATTTAGGTGTTTGAAAAGAGTTAAAATAGCCTATAGTCATGGAGAGGTGCATTTAAAAAAATCCTTAACCTTCACTGGAAGAAATATTTTTAGCCATTTTAAAAGAACTGAATTGCTTTATTGTTATATTTCTTCATTCTTTTCAAGTTATAAATTGACTTCCCTTTTTGTTCTATATATATATATATATTCTTAAGAGCTTTCACCAGCAGTGGCAGACTAGGATTCTCCCTCACACTCTTTCACTCTCTTTTCTTCAGAAGTAATTTACAAGGCAGCATATTCATAATTCTTGTACTTTTCCTGGCAGCTAATGACACAATATTAATAGAATAACAAGTAACATTAGCTAAACCACGCCATACCAAATTAATAGCTAGTTTCCATATTCTTGGCTCCATTTTTTTTTTTAAAGGCATTCATTACTGCATGATCTCTAGTGTATCACTAAGAACTATGGACTCCCAGAGCTAACTAAGATTATTCTCTGACACAGTAAACTTTCCCACCTGACTTCAACTAAACGCTACCAAAATGACAAATAAGCGACCTAGCCCAAAAAGAAGACTTTTTTTTCCCCACAGATATGTAATTATTGTGCCATTAAGGGAAATCTGCAAATCCGAAACAATTACATTTTTTAAAAAATCCTGCAGTTTCCCACGTAATAAAACAAGACCTCGATCCCTGTCATTTTTTTTTTCTTTTCTTTCATTTGCTTTGGATGAAATAAAAATGTCGCTTTTTTTTTTCCTTCTGTAGAGATGTCTTCTACCCAAGTCCCCACCGGTGAGGGGCTGTCACACCATAGAATGCAATTCCAAACTCAGCCACTTCCACACTTTGTGAACTTGCAACATCACTAGACATTACTACCTAACTCTTTGAACTATTTCAGACAAAATAAAAAATTAGATCACAAGCTTTTAAAGATAAAATGAATGAGATAGCACAGGCAAGGTATTCAGCACATAGTAAGTGCTCAGAAATACCGTAGCTGCTATTTTAATTCAAATCAAAGATTGAATTGCATATTCAACTTTGATAAGAGACTAAAATGATGAGATCCTACGTCTATTATATAGGAAAAAACGAATATAAGAATCATAAGTAATATATTACAAATCAATGCCTCTAATAATCCTAATTTTTTTACCGTGTTGCTTTATAATCACCTTCGTGATTAATTTTTCTCAGACGAACTTTATTAAAGGGTAACTGTCGAAGAGTGAGCAGACTGTGGCTTTCCTTGGGGAGAACGGGAGATGGTGTCACTAAATCACAGCCTTCACCCCACTGGCAGCCACTGGTTTCACTGCCGGGCTCCTTGGAGCAACTGGGTCTTCCTGGAAGACGGGAGACAAACCTCTCATCTCTGCAGCCCCAGGTCTACCCTCCAAACCTGATGGCTGACAACAATAGTCTGTGGGAGAAACCTGTGAAGGAACTTGAGAGATCATAACTTGCCCAAGAAATAAGAATTGAATGTATTCGGAAGAATAACGTGGACAGTCCAGCGTGCCCAGGATAGAAGGCTCTGCCTCCTGGAGGATCCTGCACCAGGAGCTGAGCCCTGCCCATCTCGGCAGAGCTGTTCTGTTCTCAGCAGCCATGTGCAGGCGCAAGCAACAGCTCCCTGTGCTTGCAGAGAGAAACTTTATTTGGGGGTGTGCTGGCTTCTTTTCTACTTCTTAGAGGATTCATTTTTGCCTTTACTTTCTCGGGTTTCATTTTATTTATTTCACTTTGTTTTGTTTTTAAGAGGACTTAAATGCTACCGAAGGACAGTCCAACTTTTCCACTATCTTACAAGCAACTTGTGCCTTTTAAAGTTATACACCTGTAGAATTTTATTACAAGTAGGAAAAATCCTTCATCCGACACAGAAAGATGCGTGGCTTTGTCATTTTCTTCGCTGCAAAGTCAAATTTCAGAAATTTATCCCCTCGTGTACTTAGGACATCAATATCTGTAATATACTCTAAAGAAGGAAAGAGAAAGAATGAACGTAACAGATGTTATTCCTAAGTGATGGAACTACAGATGATTTTTATTTTTCTCTTTCACTTTTCACCCCATTCCTAAAGCTAATATTTTTATCTGAAAAAAGAACATTTTGGGGGGAAGTCAAACTCATCTTCATATGTATCAATTGTCCTGGCTGTAATTGAAATGAAATCATAATGATGGCATTGGGCCAGATGGAGTCTGTGACCCCTTCAGCTTTTAGATCCTGTGGGTTCAGTTTCCACAAGGATTCATGCCAACTTGGAAGAGGTGGCAGAGGTGAAGTGATCTTCTTTTTTACCTTAATTACCTTAATTACTACATTTATTGTTTTGGTACTATCATTTTTGTTATCACTGCATTACACATGACATCACTTAACATTTTTCAAATTGTTTTCCCATTAGTTATTCTCCCCTGAGATTGTAATATGACTTTATCCATTTTACAGAAAAGACCGGGTCACCCCATATTCAGACTTCAGAATCACTTCTTCTTCTCCTTTTTTTTTTTTTTTTAACATTTTTTTAATTGAGTTATAGTCGTTTTACAATGTTGTGTCAAATTCCAGTGCAGAATCACTTCTTCTACTGTGTCTATCTAGGAAATCCAAGAGCCATTTAGAGTTGACATTGATTTATAAGTGGCATGTGATTTTTTGTGTGTATGTTAGAGGTGGCAGCAAATTTATCTTCCTAATTATGTTTTGCTTAGGCTAACATAAAAATCGGCTTGCATTTTCTGAGCATTCACCAGCTGGGAAGTAGAGAGTGTTTTGTGACGGGGGAAGCTGCCTTGAGATACAAACTTGGGCATGTTTTAAAGCAAGCAAATAAAAGGAAGGAAACATTTGCAGTATGTAACCAAGAATGTGTAGCAAGAGCTAATATCTTTATTACATAATGAGCTTAGGCAAGTTGGTAACAGCAACACCAAAAACCCCAACAGATAAAATGGGCACTACTTTCTATTTCTATATTTTCTATGATTAGGAAAATAAATCTTTCTAGTTGAAAATATAGAAACATTTGCTCAAACATTATATTTTTGCTCTACTATCTAATACCAAAGAAATTCAGTTTAAACCAAATTGGGATGAGGTACTTTCCAAATCAAGCATTTAAAAATATGAAATCAGTATACTTAATCTTGAAAATGATCCTTCTTGAAAACCAGTCTGTCAATATCTATCAATGTGTATTAAGACCCATCAAAATGTCCCGTTATTCTACAGTTTTAAGGCAAAAATTACATACGTGAAAAATGCAAGAAGACATTTGTGATACATAAAAGGACTGTCCAGCAATGTGGGAAAATATTCCCAGTAAAACATATACTAGGAGGAGGAATGCAAAACTGCAGTGATCATGGGGATTTTTTCCTCTCAATTTTTATTATTTCCTTCTCATTCTCTTCTTCATGCTTCAAAGAGAAAAAAAAAAAAATGCAGCCATGTACCATCCATACCTGGACCACTGAGTGAGGATCTGCTACATTAGAAATGCAATGGAAAGCAGACCAGTATCTTCCTCTAGGTTTAAAAATGCAGGGGGTGGGTATAGTTCAGTGGTAGAGTGCATGCTTAGTACCTGTAAGGTCCTGAGTTCAATCCCCAGTACCTCCAATAAAAAGTAAAAATGTGTAAGTGCTACCCTATCAAACAATAGGAACTTGCAAATTTTTAAATATATAGAGTAATTTCTCTCTCTGTGTGTGTTCTTATCATCAGTACTACAGAGTCTCAGAAATGCCTGTATTCAATCACCATTTAAAGTTTCCTGTAGAGGGTGATTCTGAGAACGAACTATTTGCACAGAATTTCTCTCTGGTAAAATGATACTTGAAAATGTTGTTCTCTGGTCCACTCACCCTTTTACAAGAATTTGTGTGATCAATTTCTACTTGACTTTAGTTCTAGGAAATTTTTTTACAGAAGTGGATTAATTTGTAAGCTCCATTAAAAAAAAAAACCAAAAAACCCTCTGTAGCCCTGCAGCGTGGACAAAAACTTTTTTTCCTGCTACCCTGGAGTTGCCAGTGAGCTTTGAACCAAAGTCATTGCCTATTTGACTATAATCAGCACTAAATATCTCTGCCTTCTGTTTCCTTCAGGTTATCTGTGTCCTGTGGTTTTAATGCTTTGATGTTTCTTCTTGAAGTTTTCTCAGAAGTAGGTAGGTACAGAAATTAAAAATAAACAAGTAAAGAAAAGGATTTTGTTATAAAACAGAACATACTAATTTTTTTCTTTAATAAAGATGCAAACAGTCTCAATGAGTAGAAAAGGAGAAAAAAACAAAGTTCCCCTCCACTCAGACATGTTCCCCAGAGGTAATTTGGTTTGGAGTATATCTTTTTATATCTATGAATAGACAAATTTTTTTTCTTAATAAAGAAAGACATTTGAAACATTTGTTTTTAACACTGAGTTTAATGTAGTCTTGAAATTTTAAACTTTTTAAAAAAGTGTATGTTTTTTTAAAGCAGTCACCCAGGTGTATGTGATTGCTCACACAGGTGGGACACAGGAAGGGGTTGGTGTCTTATCCAAAAGTCGAAGAATTATGTTCTGTGTAGCAGATGAACTGATATTGTACATCTAGATGAAGAAATTACCCATATCCAAATATTTCATCAAACTCTCTCAAGGAATCTGAGCAGCTTAGATTTGCAAATTCAGATGAAACCCTTGTGGAAACGAACGGGGAAGCCCTCAGTTGTTTCTGTGTTTTGATTGCTGTGTGGTTATGTTTTTGTTTTGATTTTGTTTTTTCATCTGCTGGGATGGTCCTTGTGTCCTGATAATTCAGACACGAGATGAAAAGCAGTGCTTTCCAAAGGCTGCTGGGGATAAGCTTTACTGTCGCCTCTTTTCTCAACAGGAAGCTCTAATGACTCCTGGAAGAGAGTGGCCACAGCTTCCAATGCTTAACTCTCCAAACTTTCAGCTTAAAAAAAAAAAAAAGAGAGAGAGAGAAGTCAACCCTTTTTTTTATTTAACAAAGAAGTGCTAGAATTCTTAGTGATTTTAGCTGTAAAAGATACAAAGACAATTTGAGTACACATCAGGCTTCATGTTATAAAAATTCTCAGTCAAGTTGGAAAGCTTGCAAATTTTTAAAAAACAATTTCATAAGCATAATAAAGTTACCAAAGGGTGACATAAATATTCGTTTATAAGATGACCTGAATTTTTAAAAATTCCTTCCAGAAACATTAAGGGGAATTTAAAATGAGAATTATTTGTTATATCCATGACTTTCTTTTAGATCTAGTCCTTATAGGCAAAGAATATGTTTGCAATTTGCCAAAAATGCATAACTGTGTTATTTCAAATTAATGAAAATAGAAAAACTTGAGGTAGGGTAATATTACTTAAATGACTATTGATGATTTAAAGTTATTTGTAATGAAAAGAGAAGGTGTTATCCCTTTTAAGACACGAAATTATTTAATAGTTTATTCCATCTGCAAGCAGGCTGAAAAAGTCTACATCAGTTACAAAAGAGGCGTTCATTTATTTAAAGGCTACATGCTTTTTAGGATACTTATTAAACATCATAATTTAAAAATCTGTTGGAAAGCTGGCGGAGCACATTGCACAGAATAACTAAAGAATGGGGTTAGGATATTCTATTTACTGACAGGAAATCAACACCTCAAATCAAGAGTTTTGATAAAATATAAGAAAAGGCAAGAGTTTTCATTTTAAGTACTCATGAATATTGTGCAGTTCTCATTTGGCACAAAGACAATCTCTTTTTCTCATGATGTTAGTTTTAAGTTATGATTGGGAACAGTACCACCTGCTATGATTCAGAAAAACTTCCTCCAAACCATAAAGTCTGAGAAAACACACACACACACACCTTAAAAGGGAAGTTTTCTTTTACATTTAATTTTTTTAAGTTTTGTGGAAGAGGAATTTCAAAAATACATTTGACCTTTAAGATTCAGTAAGTTTCACTCAAAAATGTTATCCTTCTAGAGAATTGTTAAACCAACTGTAGTATATCTGTTGCATGGAATATTGTTCAGAAATAAAAAGGAAGGAACTCTTGATACAGGTAACAACTTGGGTTGATCTCAAGGGAATCACGTTGAGTGGAAAAGTCAATCTCCAAAGTTTGTATTCCGTATGATTCCATTTCTATAATATTCTTGAAATGACAAAATCATAGAAATGGTGGACAGATGGACAGTTGTCAGGGGTTAAGGAGGAGGGAGAGGGAGAGAAGTGGGTGTGGCTATAACTGAGTGATGGAGGGACCTTAGGGTGATAGGAAGTCCTGTATCTTGACTGATGGATATTTGAACCTACACACATGGTAAAATTATACAGAACTAAAAAAAACACGCAAACAAGTTCAAGTAAAACTGGGGAAATCTAAACAAGATCTGTGGATTGTATCAAGGTCAACAACTTGGTTGTGATGTTGTATTAGAGTTTTGCAAGATATGACCATGGGGGAAACCAAGGAAAGAATGTGTGCAGTATCTCTGTGTTACTTCTTACAACTGCCTCTGAATCTTCAATTATTCCAAAATAAAAACTTTAATTTAAAAAAAGTTTTATTGTTTTGGGATTGTCCCTTCTAACCTAAACTAAAACAATGTGTTGCCTCCCCGAATAAAAATATTAGTTAAACATTCATGCTGGGAAAATACAGACTATTCTTCCATGCCCTGTGTTTTCACTTACCCTAAGGACACACTTGATGGAGTTCCAGAGGCCTTTAACTTTTGGAAAAAACCAAGTCTGACAAACCTGAATTCTGAAAAGCTTCCAAACACTTATCAGAAGTCCCAGGTGATATCCTTCTCCTGGTCCCAGGAAATGTTCAGAGAAACCCTTTCAGATACCCCAGAACAAAGTTCTAATCTTCTTGTTAGCACACAAAAAAATATCAAGCTTCAGAAAACACACGTTTTCCCTCCTGCAGACTGTCCTCTCTCCACTGCAGGTGCTTTGTGTTTACATGGGACCCAAGGAGAAGCTCCCCCTCGCACAGCCTTTGTTCTTGGTTCTTGGTGGATTGTGGGTGTAGGAAGCCTGCATCCCAGGTTTACATCCTTCCATCATGATCCACAATGGCTGGGCACGTCTGTACCCACTTGAAGTAGCACTTGCTACTTCTTTTTTACGGACTAGATCCAAGAAAACAATTATTTGGAGGAGCTCTGGCCCCCCTGAGATGTGAAGCCCTTAGCTCCTCCTTGCTACACTTTATAACAATGTTGGGATTCTCCAAACCAGCTGGTCTCACAGGGGAAGCTGTTAACAACTGCTGTAGAAACAAAGAACTCTTGCTGTTTCTGAAGTCAAAGTTTTGGCCATTAACACACCGAATAGTTCTCCTAATTCATCTCTTTCTGCGCCAGAACCTGTCCAACTCTTGGCTCTGGGTTGGTTTTTGACTGTCATTTACTCATCTCTTCCCTCTTTTGCCCTGCTTTTATCTCGCAGACAGCATGCCTGCTTCTCTTTATTTTTTCCCCTTCAAGTCTGTTTAGCCTGCCCATCTCCATAGCCGCTAATTCAACAGGTCTCCCCAGGGAGGATGCCACCTCCTCTATCTTGTCATAGATGAGGCCAGGAAGCTTGACTGCCTTTTGTTGTTGGAGGGGATGAGCTGCTGAAGGAGAGAGTTGCCAAGATCCTGTGGACAAGTTGATGCAAGAAACGTGAACGCTCTTATCTGTTTAGAGAAGGCGCTGTCTCCTCCTTGATGGGGAGACTCAGCCGGTTGTCTCCCAGTGAAGCCAGGGTGAACTAGGATCCTCAAGCCACTTAACAATGCCGGTGGGACTTTGGTATACATTACACAGAACAATTCTGAAGCTTTCCTTTTTTTGGTTTGCCTGCAATAATCATTTTTTGAGGGAAATCTATTTAAACAAACAAACAAACAAAAAACCTGCTAATGGGAGAGGGTATATCTCATTGGTAGCGCACATGCCCAGCATGCACATGGTTCTGGATTCAATCCCCAGTACCTCCATTAAATAAATAAATAAACCTAATTCCCGCCCCCCCCCCCCGAGAAAAAAACCCTTCTTGATGGTCTTTAAAATGAGGCGGGGGGAGGCTCCTGCTGCACCCTGTTGGTAATTCAGACCCAGCATTCCTGCAGGTGAGGTTTGAAGATGTTCACTGGTCTCCAGGCTCTGTCACCTCCCTGGATATTTGTGGGTCCTGGGGCTCCATCAGAAATTTGGCAGTCAACACCGGCACAGCCTACTGAGGGGGCAGCCACTCATTCCCGCGTTTGGTTAAAGAGACTCTCTTCTCTCTCCCTTGCTTCCCCACCCCGACCTGTGGGTAGCAGGTGTGGAGAAACCTGGGTTCAAAGAGCAGAGGAGTTTGCCATGGGAGCCAGGCTGGATCCAGCAAGGGACTTCCAATCCAGCATTAGGTCCAGGCTGAAACGCCAGCCCATGCTCACTGACTGACTCACAGCTGGCTCTACCTTCTCCAGCCTTGGATTCCATCCAGCCCTTTTAGTCATCAGTCCCTTCCCAAAGGTGCTCTGACTTGGTCACCCCATTCCTCCCCCACTCCCACTCGCCCTGCCAGGCCCTTTGAGCTTCATGATGGCTGGACAAATGAGAATTCTATTTTATCTCCCAGCTCTATTTTCCATACCTCATATCCACAAAATTGTAAAAGAAAACATAACAACAAAAAGGGGAACCTATTTCCTGTAAGGTTTTGTGCATTTTAGGGCTCGGCATTTTGGTGACATGGGAAACACAAATATCAGTTATCTTGGGCTTCAGAGACCTAATTAAAACCATCAGTCTCTATGTAAAGCAAAACATTGGCTTCTGGTCATGTCAATTCAGTTGCCTCAGAAAGTCACACCCACCTCCAAGTCTCAGTTTCTCCTTTTGGAAAACAAGGAAATTGAAGCACATGATTTCCAAAGCTACTTTCAGAGCTAACATTCTTAGAAAATGTAAGTGAATTCTACTGAAGAAGAGGAATAAGATGAAGTTCCTGAAAAATGCAATGTCATTTTAAAGGAATTAGCAAATTTACGTGTTAAAAAAAAAACAAAACCTCAGATGCAGACACTAAGGGTCCTTCTATCTGAAAATTTATATCCAAGGATCAACAATGACAAGGTTGCATAGAGAAGTAAAATCATCACAAGATGGAAGCTTGATTAATGAATGAATCACTTATAATTTTCCTTAACTGAACATCCTTCCAGGTGTAAGAATACTGCCACCTCAAACCTATCAAATCAATATTGTTTTAGGTCATCTCTCTGGTGATGACAATATTGCAAATATCTAACAATAAAAGGCAAACAAAAACTGTCCACAAAATGAAAGTATACATTGTTAAAAAAAAAAATCAACCCTGATTTAAAAAAAAATCGTATTAGCCTATCATTATGGCAGTTTTGGCAAACCCCTATCACCAAAAATGACAGTTGAGATACTTTGTTCTGAAAATCTGAAAATATTGTCATTATTACCTCAATGATTAATTTTGGTCAAATTTTAGTTTATATCTTAGGTATTAAGTTCCAAGTAAACTTGCTTCTCCCATTATTTGCTGTCAAATTTGGTTCCTGGTTTAAGTGCATTTATTTTAAGTAGTGTTTTTCCCCCCAGCATCAATCATCAGGCAATGAGAATTCACTGAGCTTACTAGGGAAGCCCAATAGAATGTGCCGACTTAGAATGGCTGATAAGCTCAAAGAAATTTCGAAGCACAGTGAGTGGGTCACCTGAAATTTGCTCTTAGCATCAACCCAAAAGGGGTTTAGGCCAGCACTCTGGTGGGAAAGGAGCTCCAGGGACTCGTTTTAAATCCTGTTTGGGTATCAGTTGGCATTGTTTACTGAGGACTTACTGTGCTTCAAAGTTTACAAACACCGTCTCTTTTAATCCTCACAATAATCTTAGGACATAGCTACCATTGTGAGCCCAGTTTCACAGACCAAGAAGCCAGCATACAGCTGCTCCAAATTCACACATCTGCTGAGAGGCTAAGGGAGGTACCAGGCCCCAGAACCCTAGCTCATCTAAATCAATGCTTCATAAACAGCACAGAGATGCTAGAGGGGGCCAGGGGCCTGGGTCCTTCGGAAAGTCTCTCGGATGCTGCTGCCATGCAGCTACGAGTCCGAACCACTGGTTCAGAGCACCACTTCTCTGGTTCTACCGTGAGCACAAATTTCTGGGGATCTTATTTAAATGCCATTTCTGGTCCAGAGGCACTATGAGTTCTATGATTCTATTGCTAATGAACTCCCAGGAGAGGCTGATGCTGTTGGTCCTGGACCACGCTGTGAGGAGCACTTAGAAGGTCTCTCTGTTTGGGGATGGTTTTGAAGGAGCCAATCAAAGTTCTGAGAGAGTTAATTCCCCACCCCACCTTCAAGTCACCCCTTGGTGGCATCCTTACAAGGGACCCTTGAAAACTCACCCTCAGCTGATTTTCCACAAGCAGGTGCCTCTCTCCCTTCATGGGGTAGGGGAAATAAAGGAAAAGTTAATCTTTCATATCCTGAGACACAGAGATGCCAACTGGATATAAGAGGAACAAAAATTAAAATCACCTCAAGACACCCTCCCCATCATCTCTCCATGCAACTGGGGTTCTTATCACTAACCTGAGGGGTTGCCCACCAGGACTCAGGACTGAAGAAACATTATCTTTTCTGGTACTTCAAGAACAAATCTCTACTCCCCAAAGGGATTCTGAGGGCATTTTGTTTCCTTCCAGAACTCCAGGATCAGTACCCCTGGGAAGGAATAGATAACTGGTGCCTGGAAGAAACCCAAAGCCCCTGTGGAGAAGTGTTCCAACCCTCCTCCCTCCAGCTCACCTGCCCTCAAATGAGTCCTGTCTCCCTGCAGCACACACATTGCTGTTGGTAAATAACTATTACTGTTTAACAGTAACTGAATACATTGTGTACAGAAAAGATACAGTCATTACCAGATGGACCTAAAATCAAAATGATACAAGCAGGCACCAAACAGACACACTGAGAAGCCTGTGTGCCAGTGAACTGATTACATAAGGCGAGGGTAGAGGCAGAGTGGTGGGGACTGCAAGATGTTTATCGTCATGACGATATCTGGGTAAAGAAGGAGCTGTGCACTTTAACTTTAAAGTGGATATCAAGAGCCCCGTATATATTTGAGGGCTGGCAAGACAAAGCTCAAATGCTGGTGAACTCAAAGCATTTTGCTTCTACCTCTTTCAGAGGGATGCGTGCATGACTGAGACTGTGCCTGCGCTTTGAAGAGTGTGTGTGCAGATTAAAAATCGAGTGATGGAGAGGGAGCTATTTAAAGGTCATAGGAATAATACAATATTTCCTTTCATCATGTTCAGTTCTATATGGAACTGGATCACACACCTTCAGCATCTTCGCTGTGACTCTTAGGCTGTCTCACTTACCAGGAGCAAGCACTGAAGTCCCATTAAAATGCATCGCAGAAGGACCGAGGGACAGAATGGCACTCCACACCACTCCCACTCTGCAAACTTCTCCAGGTCTCAAAAAAGTCCAGATTTGAGCAGGAAGGAGTCTTCTCTTTCCAGAGGTTAAACTGTAAGTGATTAGATTTTGGTTTCTTCTGTTTTGTTTTGTGTTAGTTGGAAAGTTGCTGAAGACTAAGTTGCCAACTAGACATTAGAGGTGGACCTGCAGTTTGATGCCTCTGGCACCACAGTCACCCAGCTCCTGCCCCACATCTTCCCCCTCACCATATCATCACCTGTCATCCCTACGTGGGACCCTGCCTTTCAGGAGATGTCAGTGCTGTCCTGAGAACACCTTGCTTTGCAGAAGGGCTCCTCTGCCACACTCAGTTTGATCAGTTCCACTTTTTTAATACCTCTCACTCCCAAAGAGCATCCTGGAGCAGAATGTATGATACATAGACTGAGAGCCCTGTGTCCTGAGCCCTCCAAGGGCAGATCACACAAGGCAAGCAGAGCACACAGGTACAGAGAAATGCTCCAGGAAGCCTTCTAGGAATCTGACAATATTCAAAGGAAAAGATAGAGACTTCTGGACTCTCCATTAGCCCTGTAAAAACCAAACCAACATTTTAAAGAATCCTAGCATCTTCCATCCACTGCTACATTCTAAACTCTCATCAAGATGACATTTTGCTCCAAAAAATATTCCAGTTGGCATTGTGAGATATTTCTTTTTTAAAAACTACTTAAATATCTGATGTGTGAAAAACATTGAATTGAATTTGCCATTTGTAATTGGAACTAACTTTAAGCAGGGTTTGTCAACAAGATTTTCACAGCAATGTATGTAAACATGGAGGCTTTTAGCGTACATATGATAACATGAGTTGGATGAAGAGATTTATAGAAATACACAATATATAATTCCATAAACAAACAATTTCTCAGGTAAAAGGGAAAAAACACACTTCAGGCTAAATTTTAGATTTTGAAGAACTTGAGACATGAGTTGGCTTTGTGAAAAGGCATTTGCCTCTCTTGTATTGTCCAGAGGAGCCTGCTTTTACCCACCACAGGTCTGATTGTATAATTAGTGTCTTTTCCATCAGGCTGTGATCTCTACAGAGAGTGTGTCTGTTTCATTCACTCTGTTATCCCTGGTACCCAGCTCAGAACTTGGCATCACAGTAGGGTTCTAAAAGCATGTGTTGAATAAACTAATTCTATACCTGACTTCTGGGAAAGTCCACCCATTGCATTAAAAAAAGGGGAAGAGCCTTAATGCTTTCAAGTTGATTTATTTAATTCTATTCATAGAATCATGTCTTTAACTCAACATTCCAACTCTGGGTGTATATGCAAATCTCAGTCACAGTGGCTAATATTAATTGAGAACTTCATAGGTTATATTCTTGGACCCCAACAACACCTTTTTAGATGGACAGGATTAGCATCGTCACCATGCCCATTTCACAGATGAGAACAGTGAGGCCAAATTGTCACCTGAGGTCACAGCGCCAACAAGAATTAGAACCGGGATTCAAGCCCAGGCCTTCTGACTCCACGTCACTGTAGATGTGGTTCTGCGAACTCATTCCTGGGAAAGAATACTTTGGCTTTGGATGATAAACAGAAACCATCTGCTTCTCCTAAATCATATATATATATATATATAAAATATATAAAATAAGGGCAAGGGAGGTAGTTAGGTTTATTTACTTATCTATATTTGGAGGAGGTACTGGAGAATGAACCCAGGACCTCATGCATGCTAAGCATTCACTCTACCACTTGAGCTATGCCTTCCCTCCCCTCAAATTGTATATTTTTAATTGAAAACCCACAGCTACTTGGCTCCCAAATCAAGATCTACTGGATTCAAATCATAGATCAGAACATGTGGCTTCCAGCCAATTACTTAACCACTGTGAAGGCTGAAAAAACACCTGTCTTTTGTAGGGGATGTGTGGAAACTCTCAGGCTCAGAGAAGGCATACGACTAATGCTTAGAAAGTGCATGTTGTATCACTGCAGTGATGAACAGAACACAGGGCAAAGCTGGTGGCTCCTGGTAGGTCTTTCCCTTCTTCCTTCTTCATATACACTGCAGGGAGAAGTATGGATTTTATGTCCGTGTCATGGAGACAAAAGATAGCTATGGACAAGTCACTGCATTTACCAACAGGAAACAGAGAGAAGAACCGGGGGTCCCTGATCTGCATAAATGCAGACGGCATACAGGCCGGCAGATAATTCGTGCAGAGAAGCCGGAGCGCTGTGAAACGAGGTGTTCTTATTTACAGCTGAGAATGGGCAGGCTGCAAGCTTTGCAACTGCATCTTCCTCTTCTTCTCCAAGGGATGGGGGTTGCGGACCAAGTCCCCAGGTTTGAATGACAATCCACATCAAGGTTTAGATATCACATTTCCAGGGCCCCTATGTCATGAACTAAATATATGAAGTTCAAAAAACTGGAATGGAATTGAATTTCCAGAGGGATCAGGACCTTTTACAAGTAACTGAACACCGTGAATACCGTGGGTGCATACAATGTACACACATGTGCAGGAGAGAGCTTTAAAAAAAAAATGCTAAATCCTATTCTGAGAACAAGCAGGTGCTTATGTTTCTTGAGCTGGAAAGAACTAGGCATACAGGTATGTTGACAAAGACTGGACTCATTGAAGAGGTTTTAAAAGACTGAAAAAAAAAGTCAATAGGAAATAATGCCTCCCCTCCCCCACGCTCCCCCCTTTTCACCTTTCTGTCTCTCTTTCTCTCTATCTCTTCTTTCTCTGCTCACACACACACACACAGTACCACCAAGGATTCCATCCTCAAGGCTGCTGGCTGGCTTCTGTGGGTGGTCACTCCCCAAAGAATGTGCTCTTTTGGGTTCCCCTGTAGGAGGCCTCCGGTCCTCTCTCCTGGCCCCCAGCCTGCTTTCTGTTGGTCGTTTTTACTCTCACTTTCTGTCCACTGAAGCCCTTTCCTGATTTATACCAACAGCCTGAAATCCTACAAATTTGAAGCTTCCACACTGTTTCCATAGTAA
This sequence comes from Camelus ferus, assembly GCF_009834535.1. Taxonomy (NCBI): domain Eukaryota; kingdom Metazoa; phylum Chordata; class Mammalia; order Artiodactyla; family Camelidae; genus Camelus; species Camelus ferus. The sequence continues at coordinate 20,481,529 of NC_045722.1, read as the reverse complement.
ACACATAATGCATTATTTAATTTCTTCTCAAACTACAAAAATATTTCCTTAAAAACAATTGTAACAGGAACTTGGCTACATTTTGCAATGGGAAATAACAAAGTGGCCAAGGAAAACCTCAATAAAAACTCACGGAGAGCACACAAATTAGTCCTTTCATTTACATTTCTGTTTCCTTACAAAACTTTCGCCTTCATAACTTTCCTATTAGAACTGAAAGCCAACAGACAGAAGTCATTTTGAAATAGAAAGTGAGCCATACAGAAGTCACAGACAGGTCTAGATAATTTGAATTGTGTCTGGCTTACTTTCCTCTTTATTTAAACCACGATGTTGTTAAGAAAGTTAAAAGAGAACTAATAGAATGGGAGAAAATAATTGGAAATCCAATGTTTGATAAGGGACTGGTATCTGGAATATATAAAGAGTTCTTATAACTCAATAACAAAGAGATAACCCCATTTAAAAATGGGCAAAGGATCTGAATAGACTTCTCCAGAGAAGATGCAGAATGGTCAGTACATACATGAATAGATGATCCACCTAATTAACCATCAAAGAAACACCAATCAAAACTATGAGATACCACTTCATATCATCTTGGATGGATTATAATCAAAAAAAGACAGTAGCAAGTGGCAGTGAGAAGGTGGAGGAACTGGAATCCTGATACAGGGCTGCTGGGAGTGTGAAATGGTGCAGCCACTTTGCAAAATAGTTTGCTAAGCATGCACTCTACCTCAAAATGTTAAACATAGAATTACCATAAGATCCAGCAATTCCACTCTTTGGTATCTACCCAAGAGAAATGACATCTACATCTACACAAAAGCTTATGCATGAATGTTCATAGCAGCATTATTCATAAGAGCTGAAAGGTGGAAACAACCCAGGTGTTCATCACCTTGTGAATGGATAAATAAAATGTGGCATAAGTAAAATGCGAACGTTATTCGGCCATGAAAGGGAATATACTGATATATGCTACACTATGAATAAACCTTGAAAACATTAGTGAAAGAAACCATTCACAAAATAACTCTTATGACTCCATTTGTATAAAATGTCTAGAATAAACAAATTTATAAAGACAGAAAATAGATTAGTGTTCACCTAGGGCTGGGGGTGGGAAGAGTGGGGAGTGACTGCTGAGAGGCACAGGGTTTCTTTGGCGGATAATGAAAATGCTCCAAAATTAGAGCATGAGGGGGTGGTTGCACAATTCTATAAATATACTAACATCATTAAGTCATATATTTCAAATGGGTGAATATTATAGCATGTAAACTATATTTCAGTAAATACATGTAAAATATGAAATGAATACCATGTTAACATTTAGTAGCTCTGGGCTAAACATCTTAATTTATCATTTTGCTCATAACACACCTTAGTCTATCTGTTTGACTATTTCTGTTTCTAATGGCAAAAACAATTGTCTACGTTGACATTAACATTTGAAAGAAACGACAATGGTTAGGAGTTAAACTTTTCCACTTTTCTCAATATAAATACTAAGAAATGCCATCATACAAAGAACAGAATTCATTTTCTTTGGCTAGCAACAGAGGATATACTTTGTAAAGTCTTTCCCTCTGAAGAACGCTAAGCATTTTTTAAAAAAGCAATTCTTTTGAAAATTAGGAACACCACCCAAGTGTTTTCCCAAGGTTTTCAAATAAACACTCCCTAACAATTATTTTACTTTCTTGGGCACCAACTAAAAATTTAAACGGAGGTTTTCTTGTGTTATTCCCCACCCTACCCCCCAGGGCCTTGCATGCAGGTGGCACCTCACAAGTGTTTGTTAAGAGACCCTTTGACAAATGTAAGTGCCAGTTGCCACACAGAATAGTGGAACTGCTGGTTACCACCCTATTTCCACTGGATTCACAGAGAAAACACTGAATGATTTTCGAGCATCTGCTCTAAGTGTGGGAGATTCCATGTATTGTTCTGGTCTTTCTCCAGATTCCAGTTCAACATGTGCTCATCTGTGGCACATCTGGAACATGCAAGGGTATCTGGCAGGTGATTCTCAGGGCAAAAAGATGAGGAAAGTGGTCCCCATCCTTGTGGTACCTGCCCACGTGGGGAAGATCAGCCAGCACCCATGACAACTGTTAGCGGGACTGCATCCACGTAGGGCCTCCCGAGCAGTGTGTGTTTGATGTGGAGCTGGGAGAAGGAGGGAAGACAGTAGAGGGAACAAGAGGTGAAGGGGGTCCTACCAGGCAAGAGGGACATCATGGATAAAGCTTGGAGATGAAAAGGGAAAGACAAACTTGGTAGAAGAGTCTGGGGGATGATTGAGACAGCTCAGGAAAACTGAAAAACCCACTTTCAATGTGACTGTGTGGGCAGCCCTGTGAAAGAGACACAGAGGGAGTCAAGGGTGTCTGGGAAATAGACCTGAGGGGACAGTGGCATTGGCTGCTGATTCCAAGGGATGCCCCACCTCACACGTGCACTTCGAGCAGGTAGATGTGAAAGCGCCTGCTTTAGAGAAGGGCCCCTGATGCCCAGTGGTGGATGCTTCTTAAATGACAGTTAAGCAGGGTGAGAAAGTCTGGGATGTCCCAGCCTTCGTTTCTCTCACCCTTTGACCAGGGCACCTCCCACGTGACAGATGGGTAGTTTGTAGTAGGGACTTCAGCTGTTGAGCAGATGGGTAAGCTAGTTGAAGTGGAAAAGGACTCCCTTTGAGGTACTCAGGTCTCAGGAGGAGAGTCCGAGACAGGAGGGAAGGGGGCAGGGCACAGCCATTCATAGAATGACACAGAAATTTACACCAAGATGGTGGAAGGGCCAACTCCCAATAGACCCTGAGGCTCAAGACAGCAGGAGATTTGACTTCCAGTAGACCTTGAGCTTCACTATATGCTCACTGTGTTATATTAGCATGGTGAATGACACTCCCAGAGGCACCATGGCAGTTCCGAGGCTGACCATAAAAGGTCAAAAAGAGGGCGGTGGCCCAGATCCTGGGAACCCCAGCCCCTTCCCCAAAGTAGCTGGAATAATCCTCCCATTTGTTACCATATGAAATTACCGAGCCCGTAAAAACTAGCAGCACTGCACCCCGTGGCCGCTCTCCCTTCTGAGTGAGATGGGTCGCACTCTTGTCTATGGAATGTGTATCTACTTTTACTTTAAACTGAGCACCTAACCCCCGCACCCTGTGGCCTGTCTCCTGCCTTCTGAGACAGCCTGCACTCTGTCTACAGAGTATGTATCTCTCTGAATAAATCTATCTTTACTCAACTGTGGCTCACTCTTGAATTCTTTCCTGCATGAAGCCAAGGACTCACACTTGGCAGGACGCATCCCAGGGATTCAACCAAGACCTGGGAGACAGCCATCCTTTTGCCCCACATTGTCCTGTATTATTTCTTCCTCATTCGTTTGCTGCTGGGAGAAAGCACCGCCTCCTCCTGCAGTTGAGGGAAATGTCTAGAGCTTTTCACATAGTGATGGAGTAAAGATGTTCTCATCACCACTGAGAGGAAGTCAAACGAGGAGATGGAGATGGATGGGGAGTTGGAAACACGGGGGGCATATCCCTGACCCCCTACTACACGGCCGTGTCCAAACCGCTCCTCTTCTAGAACCTTCCCCAGCTCCCCCCACCCCTCCCCCCCTCTTCCACCCCCCACCCCAAGCAGAGATGTCAGCCTCTCCAGCTCCTGGGAATCTGGTCCCTCTTCCTCTCACTGCTCCCACCAGGTTGGCTCCTAATCACTAGCCTCTCCTTTGACCAGAAGGCAAAGTCTGCCCCAGTCATCATCTTTGTGTCTCTAGTTTTTAGAACTATGCCCGGCACCTGGCAACCTCCCAATAAATGTTTGCTGAGTGAAGAAAAAAAAAAAGCAACTTTCTCTTTGGTACCTAATGGTAATTCCACATGGAAAGGTCATCACTGAAATTTTTTCTCCTTGCATTTTATTTTATTTTTGAACATTGTCTCATTTTCTTCCTTGCCCTCACTGGGGTCTACCTGGGCAGAAGAGCCTGGCACCGAGCCAGGGATCTGACCCCTTGGCTGTGGCCTTTGAGAGAATAACAAATGTATCAGGACTTAGGGGGACCCAGAGATCATCTGGTCTGACCTCTAAATTTTGTGGATGGGAAAACAGGGCTCTCCCAAGTAACCCTGATTTAACTCATCTGATTCCTCCCCAGGTCTCTTAGTGAGATCTTGCTCTCTGTAGGAGCAGAAAAGATATTGGATAGGAGTGGATTTCTACAGCTGCCTGGGTGACAGAAAGATCATCACCTATAGAAGCAGGAGGCCTTGGCTTGAGTCCCAGCCCCTCTGCAGCTTTGGGCAAATCGGTAAAATTTTCAACTGCAGTCTGTTCATTTAGAAAATGGACAGGAATTATCATCTTTATTATAATGTTTTCATTACAGAACAATTGTGAGACGCTTTATCTGAAGGCTCTTTGAAATGTGTAAACATCTTGTAAATGTTAGTTATTGTTATTTTTGTTCTTATTCTCAATAAACCCAAGGCTGTCTGAGAAGGGAGACTACATCTCACTGTATGGCAGTGATGTCTATAAATGCAGAAAGATTATAAGGATAGGAAACCTGAGGATGCCTAAGATCATTTGATTTGCAAAGACTTCCTTAAGAGTGTGGCTGGATTCGCACACACGCTTGAAAGTTACCAGGTGTTGGGTGATCTGGGCGCATGAAAGTCCGAGGAAAGGAATTCTGAAACTCTGGGGCCACCCATGGGATACCAAGTAAGTCCTCCTGGCCCAGGTCCAGACTTCTTCCTCGTCCAGAAAAGAGAGATGTCTCCGTTGCTGCAATGCCCACATGCAAGGATGGACCTGGCTGTGTTTATACCCTCAGAGAGCATAGGACACCATCTCCCTAGGTTCTTGACTATTAGCAGAAAATTTCAAGGATGAATTCTACAAATCAGAACTGCATACATGAATAGAATAAGAAAGTCACGCAAGTTAAGAGTGCCCCCAAAGGGTGCAAACATGACTCTTTCCAGTAATGCCAGCCCTTGGGGTTCATCTGAAATCCATGCTGGCTCGTCCCCCCAGGACTAAACAGTCTAGGTCAAGTGTCTGGGGCCGAGGTCAACTGTGTCTCCCATTCACATTCCCTTGGCCAGCTTTTTCTACTCTCCTGGAAAGAGAACAGTAAGGTCCCCCTCTGTCACCACCATGGGTGACAACCAGGTGAGAAAACAAGAGAGATTATGAATGAGGTCATGGTCCCCCGAGGCTGACTGCCCTTCTGCTCCTTTCCCCTCATTGGGAGAATTTGCAAAGTCACAGGACCCCTCAGGCCCTGCCCCTGGGCATCTGGGGTTTTATTTTCCCTCCTGAGTTAACTGACCATTATTTTCAAGCGTGCATGGTTTATAAATTAACAGCTCCAGTGGCTGAGATGTACAGTGAGTTTTCTGAGCTTATCGCCTATCCTTCAAGTGTTCTTACAGTTTCCCTTCTTTGACTCATATGCTCTTTAATTTTACATCATGGAAAAAATTAGACATGACCCCAAAGAATGAAGACTGCCATCTCATCCCTGCCTCAGCATCCTGCTGGCAGAACAAAAGAGGACACTGCTCTCCTTGCATCTATTTTTTATATAACCATTTATAACTGTTTCCCCCAAATCTGAAAGCCATGCATGCTCAGTTTATACATTTACTCCCTCACTGACAGAGTTAGCTGTTATCCACTGTGTGCCAAGCCCTGTTCTAGGCAATGGAGAAGCAGAAGGGAGCTAAAGGGACAAAGATCTCTGCCCTCACTGAGTTTTTATTCTAGCAAACTCTAGCCAGGGGAAATAAAATTCAGGGGGAGAACTGGGAGACTTCGCCATGAATTTCAACTGCTCATGGTTTAGAAATGTCCTTCAAGAACTTTTTTTTTTAAATGTCTTAATTTAAAAATCTTAGTTATTTAAGAAGGGTAACATATTCCATTCTCTCTACTTTTCTGAATATTTGAAAAATTTTAATAATAAAAAATTTTTTAACCAAATCATACAAGCACTGCCTCCTGCCTGCCTGCCAGAGCGAGCCGGCGGGCGTGCAAGCAGATTTCTGTGCCTGCTTGGTTTCCAAAGTATGAATCCTAAGAATCTGGCCCCCTGGACATGACTTGCCAGCTGAGCCCCACCCCACCACAGAGGATTTGGGTTGAAGGGACAGGGGGAGCATCTCCTCAGGGCTGGGGCTGCCTCTGATCCACCAGAACTTGGCCAGTGCCCACGACCTGGCCCAAGGCTGAGAACACCAGCATGGGCACCTCTCACCATCATTATGTCGTCTGAGCACAGAACCACCACCTCTCCCAGTCCTGGTTTCCTTACAGGTGACAAGTGCACGACGGTCTCCCTGGTCTCATGAAGATCACGGTGGGGTCCAGTGGGTTGGGACAGAGTTCTACCAGTGCATTTGGTGACATATTCGAATCAGCTGGGGAGATTTTATATATATATATGTATATATATATCTCCAGATGCCTCACATGGACCAGTTAAATCCACCCCACCAGAGCAGGAGCCCCGGCATCAGCAGTTACAAAGCTGTCCAGGTGGTCCAGACAGGCAGCCAGGCTGTGGGCCAGCAGTCAGGGAGAAGCACGTGGGCTGTTTGTGGAATGAGTCAGTATACATGAGGATGGCTGCTAAATTGTGGTCTGTGGGCTGTTTTTGCAACTCCAACTTAGCGGGGCACATTCGTCACAAGGCTTGTGTTTAGGATCATGGATGTTTAATGAAAGTTTGAACCCAAAGAGTTCCCAGAGGTGTGAAATGAGGCAGCGCCCATAGCCATGGGTGGGTATGGCTGGAAGGGGCACCAGTGGGGGGCTGGTTACAGAGCGGCATTAGGGTTGCTGTAAACTGATGATTTGAGCATTTTACCCCAAATGTGTTGTACTCTGATAAAAGCGCTATAAATTACACACACACACACACACACACACACACACACACACACAGATTGCCACAAAAATGTTAACAGTAGTTACCTCTGAGATGGTTAGATTTCAAGCACTTTGGGTTTTTCCCTTGATAATGCATTGTTTGAATATTTCACTGTGAGCAGGTTATCACTTCACAAAAATAATAAATTTTTATAAAGAAAGTCAATAGGGAAGAAAGATAGGACACAGGAAGAGAGAGGCAGAGGGGAGAGACATTTTGTCTTTTGTCAGGATAGCTCTGCTGGTGAGTCATTCATTATAAAGCAAACAGTAATTATTTGCATCTTATGGAACTCCAATTCCCTAGCGATGGTCCAGCCCAGGTGATGGCCTTCAGTCTTCATCTCAAGGGTCCCTTCCAAGTCCTGGGACCCTGAGCACTGCTCCCAACCTTCCTGGAACAGTGGCTACCCGGACCTTTCCTGAACCTGTGGGCAAGGTGAGGGCCGTGTTCTGTGTTAAGCAGGGGCCTAGGAACTGGGAAAGGAACGGGACAAGTCAAAGCACACACTCCTCTCTCTGTTGGAGAGAAGTCTCCACTGGGTATAGGCTTGAATTTCCTGAAATTCATCTGGCCAGATTCAGAAATTCAGAAACTTCTCTCTTATATTTTATGCCCCTTCAAAATTTCTCTTGCTAGCCAGGGGGTGGGGGAAGGATCAGGCGATATCAACCTATCAATGCAATCTGATAGCATGAAAAATGTAGCAATGATCACCCCAATGTACAGAAAGTGCCCCAAGATAATTTTATTTGACTATTATTGGTGACTCTTTTGTTATTGACTGGTTGATGGAGGAGAAAGAAAGTACAGTAGCTTCGTTGTAATCTGTTAGTATATCCTATAGACTAAAAAAAAATGTTTTTAAGTACACCATTGACTATCACCTTGTAAGCAGTGACCAGATCCCCCTTTCAGGGAGAATTATCTACAGCTGTGTCAACAGAGGTTGCATGTTCCCTACCCACCAGTGTGACTGCCCAAAACATCTTAAGAACATTAAAAATCTCCACTGTCCAATCCAAGTGACTCTGGGTTTCTTCTGCCTCCTTCAGAGTCAGAATGGAATCAGGTGGTGATGGTTCGACCTCCAATTTTACCAACACCTACTTTGAAAGTCAGCCATCAAAGGTGGGCGGAGCACAGAGCCTGCAAGATGAGATCCCCATCTCTTCTCCCCAGCAAAGGGCAGGCTGAGAAAGTAAATTCTGTGCAGAAGGCGCTTTCTTTCTATGCTGGCTTTGGGTTCCTGCTGCTAAGCTTTTTAACCCCACTAGGATCATACCGTCTCCTTCTTTCTGGGGAAGTGCCATGGGGACAGCACCAAATTAAGAGAGGACCGATTTCAAGTGCAGGTTCTGTGTAACCCTGAGCAAGCTTGGGTCTTGAGCCTTTATCTCTGACGTGGGGATAACACATAGGCTGATGGTTCTCTCTTGGGGTCGATGGGAGGATTCCACGAGCAGGGCCAAGTGGAAGCGCCTTGCAGCGGGTAAGCTGCGGTGCAGCTGAAGATGGTTTTAATATAACAATAGGCTTATTTCCTGTTCTTACCCTGCGTTCTGTTCTCTGCACAGCCCTGGCTGCCACTTTCGTGGTACTCCTCTTGATGCAGGGGTGCCCCGGGTGAGAACTTGCCTGGAGGAGGAGAGAGAGGAGCCAAGTTATTTATCTATATGCTTCTTCTTGATCTCATGACATCAGCACGTCATCTCCAGGAAGGCGGGAGGTCACTGTCTGCTGTAACTCAGCAGCTAGGATGGTGCCCAGACCTCCTTACCATTCTTACAAATTATCAATATTGTATCAATATTATCACTGATATTTATAATTGACATATTACTGATAGTATATGATAGAAAATAATTTCAATGATTTAATGGAATCAAGTACATAATAACATAGTATCAATATTATAAATTATAAGCCCCTCATTAACGAGGAGTTCCTGGGCCCAAGAGAGAACTTTTTTTTTTCAACAAACATTCTCTTTTAAGAAAATTTTGGGGGGGAGGGTAATTAGGTTTACTTATTTAGCTAGTTGTTTTTTTCTTTTAATGGAGGTACTGGGGCTTGAACCCAGGACCTTGTGCACGCTAAGCATATGCTCTACCAGTAAGCTATACCCTCCCCACCAAGAGAGAACTTTATATTAGTGATACCTGAAGGGTTGCTGCCCTTTGCGACCTGTCGCTGAAACTCTCAGACTTCAGCCTTTCCGGCTGTAAAGCGCTCCATTGGTGTGCAGCCCTGTCAGTCACTGGTCGTGCCCTCCCCTCACCCCTGACTAGGCCAGGACGCTACACTTTACTTACATTCCCACCGAAATCCCCTGGAAGCTTCCAGAGCGCCCCCAGGAGACTTTCTTCTTTCTGAATAATTTTTTGATGAATACCAGAGAAATTTTCTACTCTACATGGAATATCCAAAGCTTTCTTTTTTTTTCTTTTTTTAAAAACACCTTTATTGTGGTATGATTTCTGTACAGTAAACCACACAGGTTTCAGTTGTACAATTTGATGAATTTTGATAAATATATACACCAGTGAAACCACTGCCACAATCAAGATCGCTAGTATTTAAAGCTTTTTTTTTTTTTTTAAATTCTACTGATTTCAGTCCCATTTACATTGTCAGGTGCGTTCTCCTGCTGGTGACGCTGGTAGGGGCTGGGAGTTCTGTGGTTTTCCTTTAGCTCAAGCTCTGTCCTCAGAGTTTCCTTCTCTCCGCAGGGAGGTGAGACTGGAAGGCAGCGTGCCTGCCTGGCATACAGTAAGCGGCTAGCACATTTTAGCTGGATACTAAACACATAGAAAATGAGATGTGTTCTTTCCAGAAGCTGGAGCTCACTAGGAAGATGACAGAGAGTGTCAGGAACTTGATGTAGGGAAAATGCTTTGGTAGGAGGAGCTGGGAGGCTACCTGCTGGAAGTCACCGGGGCCACCAAGGAGCTGGGGACAGAGCCAGGCATCGACTCACCAGGAACCACGGCTTGTGAACTGGCTCTTTTCGTGTACCTTGTCTGTGCCCCTTGTCTGTGCCCCTTTGATTTCCTTTTAATTTTTAAGAAAGTTTCTTGTGAAAATGCCTCCATCCTGTGGGCTCTTCTAAGGGAAGAAGGGGAAAGGTCTGGGAGCCCTGACGGGCCAGAGGCAAAGGAGGGGCGGGAACCCTGCCCGGGAAGGGCTGTGACCACCCCACCTCCCAAGTCCAGGGAGCCCAGTCCTCTGTCTGTTCTCCTTACAATGAACCTGCTGTGTGGTGGAGGTCAGCCACAGAGAGTTTATTGAACCCAGCAGGGAGGGCAACACTCAAAGGGAACCCACCGGGACAGCTCTCCCCTCCCAGGCCAGCACACTGCCCCTTGACCAGCATTTTCCACAGTGGGAATGACAGCCGTGTTCTCTGGGTGTGGCAGACATCTCTCAAAGAGAGGGTTTCAGGAATGAAAGCAGAAAGGCAGCCTCTGCTGCAGGGCATTTCAGAGCCACTTCTCCGTGTAGTCGTCTGAACCATGGTCCCCGAGATAATTTGGCTGAATCGCTGAAAACTTGTATGGTAAAAGGGTTTTTGCATATATGATTAAATTAAGGCTTTTTCAATGAGAGGTTGTCTAGGTGAGCCTTAAATGCAATCAGAAGAGTCCTTGGAAGTGGGGAGGCAGAAGGAGATTTGACACAGATGGAGGAGGATGGGGCGGGGTGAGCAGAGAGGCAGAGACTAGGGGCCGGGGCTGTGGCCACGAGGCAAGAAAAGCCAGCAGCAGCTGGAAGAGGCAGGGAACAATTTTCCCTTAGAGCCCCCAGAGGGAGTGTGGCCCTCTGGACACCTTGACTGTGACCCAGGGATTCTGGTTTCAGACTTTCGGTCTCCAGCACTGAAGAGAACACACTTCTAGACCAAGTTTGTGGTAACAGCATTTGTAGGAAACCAATACGATGTGTCCATTTAAGACAAAATTACAAGTTTCCTGAAGGTCTGGGACTCTGTCTGATTCGTTCCCTGTTTAATGTCCAGCCTCTGAATAATACTGGGCCTTGGTACATGCTCAGTAAATATTTGTGGAATAACTGTTGGATGTTCATGAATCTCCAAGAAGAGGGCAATAATTTGTGGTGCTTCCCAAACTTATTTATTAAAAGAACCCTTTTTCAAAAAACGTCTTTTGGTACAAGGGCTGCCCACTTAGGGAAATAGTGATTTCTTTTTTTGCTGAATCTTTGGGACGACGTGGAGGGAGGCATTTAAATGGTGCCTTGTACATTCCTGGCTCCTCGGCTAGTAACCACGTTTTCCCCCTCGGAAGGCCCAGCATTTTACAAAGTGTCCCAGAATCAGTGGGTGATGGGAAAGGCTTGTGGCTGTTGAGCTCCAATTGTGAGGGAAAATATTTATGGGAGTGAATAGCTCCGATCACACATTTGTTATTACCAAAAATGAGATACTTTGAAATGTTTAAACGCTACATGGGCACTATTTATAGATTCTCCTTTGAAAAGGAGAGGCAGTCAGAAATGTCATGCTGGCTCAGCTTTGCAGTAATAACACTATTTATTGCAAAGATACAAATAGGGATGCGAGCAATATTTAGCAGCGGCAACCAGCTTCCCGTTTCCAGTGCAAGCGAACACGGTGTTTTGTGTCTCCACTGCAAATTATCAATTACAGTTCTCCTGAAGGGGGCCAGCTTCCTCTCTGGGTACAAGCATGGGAGAATCCCTTACTCTCCTTGCCATCACCGGCGTGTTTGTTTCAGACTTTTAAAAGGAAAACGCACAAAGATATCGCTCAGATTCGTGGGCACTTTGGGTGTAGGGGCGACGGTGGGGGGGCAGCTCTGTCTCAGCAAACAATGATGTACAGCGGTGGAAACTGCTGCTCCCTGGGCAGGTGTTGTTTTGAATTTACTCCCAAGATGTACCGCTGGGAAGGAGGTTAAGAGACACAAGGACAAGCAGGTGAAAGATCTGGGCAACAAGAAGGTGGTGGTGAAAGTATTTCCATTCTCTAAGAAAAATTCTGTTGTTGTCTTTCGGAGCACTTGTTTTCCTTCAAGAAAACATACCTGTACTGACCTGTACTGACAAATTCTAGGAAGCTCTGTAAGAGACAGAATTACAGACCCAGATGGAAGGAGGTTGCTGGCAAGCAGAATCATACTGCAATGTCTAGTAATGAAAGGTCAAACTTCAGAAATCAAAAGACATCTATGAGAAGAGAGCTTTTTTTTTTTTTAACTCTGAACCCACAGGATTCAAAGAATGAAATATGTTCTCATGTTTGTCTCCCTTTCCAATAGTTGAGAACATTTACTAAAGCTTCATTATCAAGGTCAATTACAGTCGCGGACAGTATTTGTTGTCCCACAAGGTAGTCTGCACTTTCCCCAGGTCCTGCTGGTTAAGCCAGTCATTTGGGAAGGAATGTTCTGAGTAGATGGAGTTGGTAATTGTTGGTAATTCCTCTCTGTTAAGACCGTTGAGATACCAGAAATCTAGGAACTCTTCAGTGAATATATAAAAGCCTGAGAGAGAAAGAAAGGAGCCGTCTTAGGAGCTATGTAAAAAGAAAGAAGAGTAAACACTTTAAAAGGAAGTGAAAACCTTATTCAATGCACAGCATTGATAGCAGGAAAACCATTAAAAGCCTCTCTCTCTCTCCAATAAGGAACAATGAGGGGAACCACCATCAGCACACAGACGACATTCATTCTTAGATGAAGAATGAGAGGGAACAACCACTGAATCTGTTGGAGTTTTCAAAACAGACAGTAATGATTGCTTTAAACAGAACAATCTAGAACGGACTCAAAGTGGGGGTGGGGGAGTGGGGAGACAACCGTCTAGAATATTGAATCATTAAAATAAAGGATAAACTGGAAAATCAAGTGTTAAACATTAAACCTTCCACGAATATCATGAAAGAAAAGAAAAAATGCAAGGGACTCCCAGCTGAAAGTATGGTTTTCCAAACCTGACAGAGAGGTGTTGACTGGCAGCAAAAGGTTAATAAATGGGAGCCCTTGCTCCTACTGTTCCTCCTGAGGAAACAATTCGTGCCTCAGACCATCATTCCAAACGTAAGCGAATAGAATTTCCAGAGCTGATTAAAGGGCTTAGACCGGAAGCTGAAACAGTGTTGAGTATACACTTGATTTCATAGGTATTTAAAGTATTCCACATCTCATTCCAAAAAAGAATCTCAGCTGTGGGGCAGTTACATAACAGACAAGCTATAAATAAAGAAAGAATTAGTTCTATCGGTACATAAACAAATGAACGGAGCCCTGGGATAAGGGAACCATCACCAGAGGCTGGCCCTCTGGCTGCCCTCAACCACTCTTCGAGAGTCTCAGTTTTTAGGAGAAGATCTTGCAGGCGCTGGCAGAGCTGAACTCCAGACTCCACGCTCCTCCCAGCAAGGGCCCACGGAGTCTGACAAGCACGGAGAGGCAGCCAGCTAGTAACTCTAAAATTTCCCAGTCGAGAACAGAGAATGCAACCATGTTTTCTCAGCGTTCTGTGAGATGAATGCAAGCCACTCTTTTATTCATGCTCTTATTTAAAATGTAATAAAGAGCGGTGATTTTCTGCTTTTAAAAAGTGCTTTAGATTAGGATAAGAGCAAATAGAGCAACTGAGACTGTAACCTGCCCAAAGGCAGTGGAAAACTCTCTCAAGTGTTCCTAAAAAGAAAAGGAAAAAGGATAAAAAGGAGATCCTTACAGATTGTCTACCAGATTTGATAGCAGAAATCCTTTCATTAACTTTCTGACCATACACCTCACCTTCAAATAGCATTTCCAGCATTGTGGCAATAAATAGCGTCAAGGACAGAAAAGTACAAACAATTTAAAAAATTATTTTTCTCAGATATGTAAGCTATGAGCAATGGAAAAAGAAAAAGAGGAGAGTGCAAAATTCTAAGTGTCAGATTTTTCTCAACATTTACTATTATGTATTTATAAAAATACAAATATTTGTTTTCTATTTCTTTTTAGAATCAAGTGAAGTAAAAGAAGCTCAAATATGACTCTTTTCCAAGTGAAGAAACAGAAAAGAAATATAACCCAAAAACAGATAATAAGAAAAATAAAATATGGTCACAATGGTTTAAATATAATAGAGTATATGCTAACGGATCACACTTTCTTATTTTTAAAAACTTTCAGATTGCATTTAAGGGAAAAAAAAAATCCAAGAATAGTCTACTTAAGAGTGAAAGACAAGTAGGTGCAGAAAGAATAAAAATAATTGGTTGAGCTGGAAAATAATCAAACATATTATGATATCAAAGCAGAACATAAAGCAAAAGGGATGAAGCAATAAAAGTGACCTTATTATATGACAATAAAAGGCAGAATAATCAACGAAAACAAAAGGTGTTAAATTTTATATGAACTAAAACATATTGTAACAAAATACACGAAAGAAACTTAGAATTGCAAGATGAAATGGAAAGAAACAAAATTGTAGCAGAAATCCTTACCTCATTGTAACAATAAATAATGTCGGGAAAAAAAGAAATACGAATTTGTGAAACTACTATTAATAGTTGAGTAATTGAATGAGTAATTTTACGGTGTAAATTTAAAGGGAAAACAGAATATGAAACGTTTCACAGAAAAAAATTAACAGGAAATTTCAATAAAAGAAAAATATTAAACATGTTATTATTTTATTTTAAATTTTTAAAAAATGACAATACCAATGAAAGAAAGTGTCTAACTATCCCCTGGTAAGTAAAGAAATTCGAAATACAGTAACAAATCATTTTAAAGTATGGAAAACTAAGGTAGTACCCGTCAAATCCTTGAGCTGAAAGGAGAGATATGTTTAGAGAAAACGCTCTGCTTTAAAAATCTTTATTAATAAAAAAGCAAAATTCAAAAACTAGAAATATACTTCTAGAAAAAGAACCAAGCAAAAACCCCCAGGGAAAAATAATGCATGCAGAAGTAAACAAATGGGACAAGAAATACTCTCTGAAATACTAAAGCAGAGACTCCTCACTTTGAAAAAAAAAATTATTCTCTAGCAAATTCAATGAGAAAAAAAATGTTAAAGCAAAAATAAAAATAAAAACAATTAAAAGAGACTAAAAATCATTAGGGAATATGCTGCCCATTTACAATGGTGATACATTTGGACATTAAAACAAAATGGATGATTTTACCAAAGTTATAGAATCTTAAAAGATACAGGAAGAGGCTGAGAATGTGAACAGACCAATTGCTGCGGAAAAAATGGAGAAGGCTAACCAAGAAACTGCTTTCCTTGCTACAAGGACACAATGAGTTAACTGGGAATTGTTTCAGAATTTCCCATAAAAACTAAGTACAGCTCATAAAAAAAAATTAAGTTCAATATTTCTTAGCTTATTCTAGCAGGAAAAGAAAAGATCTTGCTTTTAAACCTAGCAACACTACAAAGAAAATCTCTCTTTAGACAAAGCTCTTATAAATGTAAAAATATCTGTAAATAGAGTATGACCCAATTTTTAAAGTATTTTCACCATGAACAGGTAAGGTGTATCATAGTAATATATCCAGCTTCATACAAATAA
The DNA here is from genome assembly GCF_009834535.1 of Camelus ferus. Classification (NCBI taxonomy): domain Eukaryota; kingdom Metazoa; phylum Chordata; class Mammalia; order Artiodactyla; family Camelidae; genus Camelus; species Camelus ferus. The sequence continues at coordinate 20,465,997 of NC_045722.1, read as the reverse complement.
AAGTTATGAATAAAATACACAGTTTAACTTCTGGAACAAAATTCATACGACCTTTATAAAAGACTAAAATATTTGACAAAATTCAATGCTGGTTTTGGTAAAATTTTTAAAACAGAAATAGGAAAATTCTTCTTTTATGTACCATACTTCTAAAACCTACCAGTCTGTGATAGAGAAACTTTTGAAGCATTCTATTCAAAAACAAGCAAAAACAAAGACGTTTTTTATTAAAATTATTTAGCACATCTTTGGAGATTCTTGTTATCCCAACAATGTTTCAAAAATGCACTAGAGGACAATATTATAAAATAAAAAACAGAATTTTAAGTTGAATCTGAGGAAATTAAGAATTCCAACAAAAAGTATTAGAAATAAAAAGAGAGTTCAAGAAAGTGTTCAGATGAAGACTAACTCCACAAATCTCCAAAGGATTTCCAGTAAAAACCAGCAGATAATTAGTAATTGGTTTCAGGAAGTCCCACTCACAACACTAACAAAAAATACATAATATTCCAGAATTACTCTAATTCAAGATGTACAAACAAAACTAGAAAATGCTAAATTTTAGAAGGAGATGTAAAGGAAAACAGCTGCACTACATGGGGCGATCAAATATGAAAAAAGAATATACTTTCCTACATGTGAATTTTAAAAGCTGATTTATTTTCGATTAAACCTATAAAAATACTTAACAAAAAGATGACAAAAATTATTCCAATGTTGCCTCAAAAATAAAGATGCAAGAATAGTAAATACAATTTTAAAAGATTTTTCCTTGTTATAAAATACCAAAAACAAATAAAATAAAATGCATGCTTATTGAAAAATTTTAGAAAGCACAGAATAGTGTAAATTAGAAAATAAAAATCATTATGGTTTTGGTTTAAAAACAGAAACAAATTTAAACACAACAGAGAATGCAGGAGTAGACTTATATATAAGCACTTGGTAAGTGATAAATATTAATGAAGCAAATGGAGAGGTAATAATTATTTAATGAATGCTTTGGGGATAATTAGAAATCCAAATGAAGGAAAAATTAACTTGGACCTATGCTTCCTGATGAATAGTGAATGGAGTAAATGAGAAACTAATATGATGATAATAATAAGAAAACTAGGAGAAAACAAAATAGAACTATGTATGAAAATAATTTTGATTATCTAAGCAACAGAAAAAGTAGATTGATAGAATTCAATATCTAAAAATCTCATACTATGTAATAAAATATTTGAAATAAATGTTAGGCAAATGCTTATTATTTAAAATAAATGAAAGATTTATATAAATTTATTAGAACAGAACAAAGCACCAATGCACAAGGGACAAATGTTAGAAGAAAAAGGATGATCTAAACGAAATAAAACACTCATAGGAAATCAACATCTGATGAACCAATCACCTTTTCTAAAATTTAAAGAAATTCCAATTGAATCAATGTCATCATTTCACACTCACTAAATTAAATTAAAGTAAAGTAAGGTGAATGAAAAACTCATTGCTAGCCTGGCTTTGGGAAAACAAGAACTCTAGTTTGTGGGTGATGATAAAAATTGGTTTGTTTCTTCTGGAAAAAAGCTGACAATGCATTTCACAAACAAACAAAATGCTCCGCACAGAAAAATTTGCCTTTTAGAATTCATCTTAATAAAATTAATTTTAAAAAATCATATGCAAAGATACTTATAATAACGTTTAAATTTTCAAACACTGAAAACAATTTAGTTGTACAGGAAAGGGGAATAGTAAATATCGAAATAAACCATCATGGTGGTTAGCTCTGGGCTAAGACGGTATCCCATCAAACTATGCAGGATTTTGTTCGATAAAAGAATTATTCCAGTACAGAAAGTTTGAAAGCTACTCCTTTCTGAGATAAGAGCAAAATTTTAAAGTGATTGCGGATACATTAAAAAAAAATGTGTAAAAAGCAATTAAAGTGAAAAAAGCAGAACATAAAAGTGTATAAAAATGTATAGAACTATGGACAAAGGTGATGTGAAATCTATTAATATATGGATAAAAATCAGAAAAAGACTTAAATAATATAGTTAAATGACTTAGTGAAATAATGTGAATACTGTTTTTAAATTGTTTTATTAATAAATAAAATTAAAATCTTAGGCTGAAAAATAGAAGAAGAAAGGATGTCTTCTTAAACCCCAACTAGCATAGAAATCATGTGCTTTTTGGTATGCATTTCTCAGACCACACCTTAGTAAAACCATCTACTGAAATCCGAAGTACACTTACTCTGCTTGAAGGAAAACAGCAGAAGAAAATTATTTCGGATCAGGGGTCTTTGCCACTTCTCTTCATTCATTTCCTGGGACCTATTTCCTTAAGCAAAAACTGCTCAAAGAACTGTAGGTTATTCAAGCAATCTGAAACCAAATCTCTTTTGACTAATTGATGTTCAGGATGGGCTAATGTCTATATTGTTGTTTCTGGTATCAATTAGTATATTCAATTAAATATCTTTATGATTTTTTAAGTAAAACAAAGGTATTTCAATCAAAAACAGCACCATTCTTCCACTATCTTATTGATGTGTGTGTGTGTGTTTCATTCCAGGAGCTTGCAGGAGAGTGTAGGGGTCTTTTGACCCTAATTCTTGCTTGCTCAGGGGGTTTTTGAGGACAAAGACCACATAAATTTCGTCTCTACATGACACAGCCAAGCCAGTACTGGTCCTATAATAAACCACTACTGATGAAAATAACCAAACCAAACAAAAATACGAAGACAGTTAGAAGGCAATGGAATGAATTAAAATGATAAGCTAGACAGAAGTAAAATAAATAAATAGATAAATTAATATAAATGAAGTATATGCACTCTTTAAGAAAATGTATCCTAAACCATTTGTTATTAAAATCTCTCCTAAGCCATTTATTATTGAAATACCATTCAGACTTTTTTTTTTTGGTTTGTTATTATTATTATTTTTATTGAAGTATAGTCAGTTGCAATGTGTCAATTTCTGGTGTACAGCATCATGTTCCAGTCATGCATATCCATTCAGACTTTTCATCCATAGAACATCTACAACATTGCCACACAGCATCTCTGTGCATTTTAACCCATTGCTTTCAGAAAGAAAAACAAAGTCCTTTCTTATGTTCTTTTCAGAAGGGTTATTTGAGTGTAAACCCTCTCCATGGTTAGTTTTTTCTACACTTTGCACTTTGACATGACACATTCACATCAGAAAAGTCACAGCTCTGACACAGAGTGGCCAATTTTTGGAAGCGCTTAGGCTGTCTTGGAGAGTGTCAGGACCTGGGGCTGCAAGTCTGCAGTGTGGGTTGCTATTTTGTCCTGCCTTCCCGAACCTGGAGTCTGCACATGTAAAACGGGGTGAAAATGATGACAGAGCATGCGTTACCAATTTCGCACGTTAGTTCTGAGGATCAAAACAAGTTTTTTAAAACTAGATAACATACATAAAGGTTAAGGTGCTACACAAGTTATTGCTTTATAACACCTGAAGACAATATTTCTTATATTTTAAAGTCTGAGTGCAGTTCAAGAATTGAACACTCAGTCTAAAAGGTACCATGTTCCAGGCAATGGAGTTGTCTGCCCATTCTGCCCTGCTTCTCATCCCCTGCTCCCAAGAGAGAAGGCACACCCACTGAGAGAAGGCACAAAATGCCAACCAGCAGCCTACCTGCCCTTTACCGCAAGCTCGCTGCCCACCCAGATCCCAGAAGCCTGACCCCACCCACCATCACTTGCTTCGGATGACATTCTGCGACATGGGCAACCTCCAGGCTCCCCTTAAAGCCTGCTTTAAAAGGACCTCACTACTTTCTGCCTGTTTGTGAATTGCATTTGTACCTTTTGTTTTTCCTCTTCCTCATGTCCCCAGCTGTTCCACCTCTGTCTCTTAGAGATTTGTTAGAGATTGATCTCAAAGGATGAAAGGGTCATTCCTTGAGGAAGTGGATGAGGAAAAGTATTTCATGGCCAAGGGAAAGGCAGAGGCAAGGATAAAGAAGCTGGAAAGTGAGCTCCTAGGTGTGGCTGGAGGGGCCTTGGAGGCAGGCAGGCAACACCAGATATAACTTGCCAGGCAAGGAGAGCCGTAAGGGTGTCTCCATCCAGATAATAGTGGAAGAGAATGGCTAATCATTCTAATGGACCAGACCACTAATGATTTCTTTCATCCCTTTTTCAATTTATAAAGGTTGTCTTTTTTCTTTTCTGTACCAATACTACCATTAGCCCAATATTTTTGGAATTCCATCATTTCTATGGAATTTATTCTTGTTAATTTCAAAGAGACTTTTATAAAATGTGACACTTGGTGTTAGTGAGAATGCAATAAAAATCTCATACTTGGCTGCTGAAAATGCAAATCACAAAACTTCCTGCAAAGCAGATTAATATTACATGTGCATTAGGAGATTTTGAAAAAGCATTCATGGTCTTTGACCCAGTAATTTTGTTTTGAGGAATTTATCCTCAGGAAATAATGAAATGTTCATAAAAGGCATGTACAAGGATGTCCACTGCAAAACTGCTTAAAACTGAGAAAATATTGAAAACATTTTACACCTCCAACAATAGTTGACTAGTTTAAATAAGCTAAGGTTCGCGGATAAAAAATGAATTCTCTTGATGGTTATAAAATTCTGTGAGAAAAACAGTCTCCTGTATTTGATGATGCTGAATGTTTATCTGCATTTACATGTGCCTATGACCAGGAAAAACAAGTGCCCAGCTCACTGCTCACATGTTATCACTGCATGCTGGGATAACAGGTGGCTTTAATTTTATTCTGCTTTATAGGTTTTCCAAGCTTTCTTTAATAAGTATTTGTTGCTTTCCTGGGGGAGGGGCTTGAAGAAACCACCTTTTAAAACTTTTTAAAAATTCTGTTAAAATATACATAACATAAATCTTGCCATTTTAACTATTTTAAGTGTACAATTCAGTGACATTAATTACATCCACATGTTACACAACCATCTCCACTATTTCCAAAATTTTTACATCTTCCCTGAACATAAACTCTGTACCTATGAAACAATAATTCCTCATTCACCTCTCCTCCCAGCCTCTGAGAAACTTTAATCTATTTTCTGTCTCTAGGAATTTGCCTATTCTAGCTATATCATGTAAGTGGAATCATACAATATTTTTCCTTTTCTATCTGGTTTATTTCAGTTAGAATGTTTTTAAGAGTCATCCACGTTATATCGTGCTAGCATTTCCTTCCTTTTAAAGGCTGAATAATATTCCATGGGAAGGGTATACCACACTTTGTTTATCCATTCTTCTGTTGATGGACACTTGGACTGTTTCTACCTTTGGGCTATTGTGAATAATGTTTGCTATGAATGCTGCTGTACAAGCATATGTTCATACCCCTGCTTTCAATGCTTTGGGGTATGTACCTAGCAGTGGAGTTTCTGGCTCATAGGGTAATTCTGTGATTAATTTTTAAGGAATCTGTTTTTTTGTTTTTTGGGGGGTTTTTTATTTGTTTGTTTTTGTTTTTATCAGGAAACAAATGACAAGTTTAAATCTCAGTGAGACTTAGCTTTTAAGAATACAGTGTAGGAAGGGACAGTCTGATGTTGCTATCTATCGGTTGTAAAAATGAATGCCTCAAAATGTTCTGGGTTTGACATGTGCCCATACCAGCTGGAAACCTATGCCAACTTTAGAAAATGTCAATATAAATTTAATTTATCCAAATATCCGTAAGAGCTCCATGTATGCCAAGTATTTCAAGGCTGGAAGCTAAAAGAAACTTTGTGATCACTAACTCTTTTTGGAATGTTTCAAGTTGCAAAATCACCCCTGAGAAAACCACATCATTTACTTTATTACAATCTTTTGCCAGCACTTAGATCTTTTCCTCACATTTCCACATACGAAATTTTCAGTTCCAGGCAAACTCCAAGTATTTTTTTTTAGGAGTTAGGTATCTAATTTTTTTTTTAAATCAGAATGTCACTTTTTAAATTTAGTCTGAAATTCAATTCTGTTTAGTTTAAGGAAATTTTTCTTAGGTAACTTGTCAGAAAAGCATGATTGATTGCTTATGGCTTGACTATTTTAAAAATGAGAATCATGGAATTTAATAAAGTATATTGTTTTCTCATGGGCTTAAGACAGCTACAAAGGCTCCAATGCAAACATGATGTTTAACCTTCCTGAATTTTTTCCACAAAAATCTTTCCTTATTAACCTGGCAAACAAAATAAATCTGGCCAACAGTTTTCAGGACAGGGGTTATCTCTTTTTGTCTGCTTTGAAAACTCTTATGCCCACAGAGAAGGTTCTAGAAATAGGAGAATGGCTAAAGTATGGGGAGGAGAACAAGAGTCTTTACAAACGTCTGAATTTCAAATTTTTCTAGTTGTATGACCTAACTGTATAATCTAAAACTGCATCACCTAAAACCACAGTTACCTAGGATATATTCCGGAAAAAAAAATCCAGTGTATTTTGTGGTGGAGCAGACATATGAAAAATAGACTTATATGGAGAGTGGAGAGGGGCATTAGGAGGGGAACATAAAAGTAGAAATGTAATAGGCAAATGTATCATATCTAGAATGCATAAAGAATTTCTATAAGTTAATAAGAAAAAGACAAACAGTTCAGCTTAAAAATTGACAAAGTGTTGAACTGGTAATGCCCAGAAGAGGAAAACAGAGTGGCCAATAAGGGTGTAAAAATATGCCTGGCTTCACTAGCAACTGGGGAAATGCAAGTTAAAACAACCGTGAGAAAGCATTTCATATCCATGACATTGCTAAAAGTAAAGTTCAACAACATTAGGAAATAGCATGGAAGTGGGGAAATATGGGCTCTCCTCTCCTGGTGGGAGTGTAGATGGGTGAGGCCACCTTACAGAGTAATTCGGGAAAATCTAGAATAGTTGAAAATGTGCAGCCCCATGACCCAGCAATTCCACTCCTAGCAATATCCTCTAAGAAACTTACACATGCGCTGAAGGAAAGAAGTGCAAATTCCTCCAGTAAAAATAGCAAGTTTTATGGGGAAAACACAGTTGGGGAACACCACTCGAAACTGGTGGAATTTATCACCCAAGAACTAACAAAAACAAAAACATTTTAAATTATGGCAAAATACAGTACAGTTAATCCATTGCTGGCATCCGCCCCTGGAATCCTAGGTGTCTGTCCTTCCGGCTCCTTCCTTCCTGGACAGGTAGGTGTGGGTGGCCTCTAGCAGAGATCACTTTCATAAAAATTTAAAATATGGCTGGGCTAGCCTTATTCATTATTCTGCTGTTTTAATACAGGGGAAATTCTTTCCATGTCTTCATTTCCTTTATCTGCACTCCCAGCGTCACCAGATCCCTTAACAGTAGAAAGCATAGCCATCCTTGAAGTGTGCATCCTGACACTATTTGCTCTGAAGAAAGAGATTTCTGTAGACTTTCAGCTCAGGTCTATATCCATGGCTAAGACTTTTCACTTTTAATTCCTTCAAAACACTAAGATGTTGGGGAAAATCACAGATGAGCCAACATGACTTCCGTGTTCTACCAACATCCTTCCCTTAGTTGCCAATGATGTGTTAGGTAATTTGTACGAAATGTAACCTGAGTTGCAATACGGGTACTCTTGACAGCATTATTTTCTAGTGAAGAGTTGGGCAGGGAGCCCCTAAATAAATGCCTCTCACCTGGAAATGGGCAAGTAAAACAGAGTATTCAAAGCATGGGAAGTGAAATAATAACTAAGGCAGATAAACTAGATCTAAATGCGCCAAAGTGAATAGATCTTGAAAACGTACCTTAAGTTTCAAAAGCAAGCTACAGAATAAGTAAAATGTTTTAAATCATGTCAAATAATGCTAAGGGTTACATGTGGCAGAGGTATAGATTGGAAAGATACATATGAAAATAATGATCCTTGCTTTCTCTGCAGGAGACAGGAAGAGAATGAAACCAGAGAATAAAATCAGTTGTAAGTCTTATTTATTTGAAGCAAACAAAGACCTAAGGCAAAAATGAGAAAACGTTATTGTTTGTTGCAAATCCTGACTCATGGGTAATGTGTCTCTTCAAAATCTTTCTCCTTATTTTTCTGCATCCAATTTTTTTTATCCGATTTAAGAAGTAGGAGTTTAACTCAGTTGAGCAGACATTTTACTGAACGCGTCGTATGTAACATTGGCAAAAGGAGTGACACAAACTCTGCCTGCAAATCCTTTGCAAGGGTGCGGTTCCCCATCTCTGAGGTGGCCGTGCTAAAAATGACTGCCTCTGCGGGTTAAGGGAAGGGAGGCAGGATGTCAGGTGCCACGCCAGCCCCGAGTAAGCACGCAAGGGTGTCAGTCCTTTCCCTCCTCTTCTAGAAGGATCTATTTATACACGAGCAATGTGTATGTGGCACTAATTACAAATGGTCATTATCCATTCATTAATGTAAAATCTCTTTTATTGCAATTTGTTATTCCAACAAAACTTATTTTTCTAATTTTGAAAATAATAGAAGATACGGTCAATTTAAAGGAATCTGCATTTCAAACACTTTCTAATTCTCACATTTTTTTTTATAACACAGGGGTAATGAACTTGGGGTTCAAAGGATGCCCACAGAGGGTCTTAGGGGTCCCTGAACCCTAGGAACTGCAAAATCGAATGCTTGAATAGAGGTAGATACTTCCAGGGAGAAGGTCCACGACTTATCGTGTGACACGCACCCCTCAACCACTGCTGTCATTTTACGTTGTGTGTTTTTCACTATCTCCCAGCTTTTCAATTATACACAAAATTTAAAAATTCCTGCCAAATTTTATGATAATAAAAATGGCTAAGGAGGAGGAGGATGATAAAAGAGACTAAATCAGTAAATCGAGAGAGGAGCCTGGTGCAGAACTACAAGCATGGCATAAGCACCCCCCCTTCTCCGCCCCCATCTGTGGTCCATTGAAAAGCAAGAAGCTAGCAGCAGCCCAGTGGCAGCTGATTCATGGTAAACAGGTGAGGGGATGGTATTTGTAAGAATATTCAACATATCATCTCTTTTGTGGTGTACATTTTTTCTACTGTCATATGTGTGAACCAAGAGGAAATGTTTAATGAAAATTTAATGTCTCTATTGCAAACGTCAAAGCACATCTCTCTGCTGCAGATCAGGGAGGGTGGGGGTGGTGCTGGTTTCCAAGGAAAATGTCCAGAGGCCCCTTGATCTTTCTTCACTCCCACTCCCACAGGCTGGTGTCCCCAGCTCAAAGGGAAGTGCCATGTGCCCTTCTCCATTTCCTCCCTCAGTAATGACTTTGGTGCTTTTTCTTGGCTGTGATCTTTGGAGATTCTTCAGAAGCTCCCACCTATTCCCTCCTCCCATGGTCAGGAGACATCTAACTGGCACGGAGATCTGCTCCCATCAACACCCCCTACTTCTTGGATGTGGTCCATTTTCCCATGAGCAACAGAGAGCAGCTTTTGAGAGGCCTCAAAAATGTCCTACTCTGTTAACGGGATTTTAGCACCTAGCAGCAATTTTTACTTCTGAAATGAGGGCCTCGGCTGCTCTGTCTCTAGGGAGCCCTGCACACCCCAGGATCGGCCTCAGCCTCCGTTGACCTGAGGCCCCGCCCTCCTCTGCCCTCACTCTCTGCCTCACCACACAGTCTCCCCTGGGGTATCTTGTAACAGGCGGTGATTTTTAAACTGTTTTTACGTAGTGAAAATATTTTTTTCCAAATGAACTATTGAGCCAAAATCCAACCTCTAAAATAGCCTGAAGCAGAGTGGAGCTTGGATGGGGGAACTGGTCATATCTCTCCAGAATCAACTCAGCCAAGGAGGGACTGCCAGCACCCCACACATCCTGGGAACAGAGCTGAGGAATGCTTGATGGAAGAAAACAGTCACTGGTCACTCACCTTGTCAAATTTCTTGATTACAAACAGCAAAATCTAATTCTAGGCTCCCTAATCAGTGGAGGAATTCATTGAAAGGCTGACACATAGCTGAGAGTTACAAGGAAGGCGGGAAGAACCAGGTTCAGAAAAAAGAACCAAAAGGGTCTAGGTCAGCTGAGCTTCTGAGAAGAAAGGCGTGTATGGACATAGAGTTTATGTCCTGCACCATTCCAGAGTGCCATTTTCTAGACTTGTGCAGTGTACAACCTGCACAGCCATCCATGACGATCCTGAGCTGGACCCCTGGAATTCCTTGGAAGGTGATGTTCAGATGCTAGGCAGTCCAGAACAACAGTGTCCTTCCTGTTCCTGTGTGCCAAGGGCTTCACCTATTTCGGCTTATTTCATCCTCTTCCACAGCCCACAGAGCATCATAAAAATTGTAGGGAGCCCTTGTTAAAAATGCAGATTTCTACATTTTGCCCTCTAGGAATCTATCTGATAAAAAAAGTTCTGGGCTGCAGCCTGGGAAGTTTTGTTTTACAAACACCTCAGCTGAGTTTGATGGGGTGGTACAGAACACATGCTTGGAGAAACACCACTGGGCATGTCAAATTTTATCCTTGCCATTTACAGACAGGGAAAGTTTCACTTACCCAAGATCACAAAACTGGCAATTTGCAAAGAGGAGGATTGAACCCAAACCCTTCTGGCCCCAAATCATGTGCACTTTTCAGTATACTCAAGAGATCTCTCTCTGTACCTGTTTCCAAAACTTTAGTTCCTTGCTGTCCCAAATGTCACTTCATATGTTTCTTTAAAGTGATTGTATTAAAAATAAGACTTTAAATGTATTTGAAAAGAAAAAAAATGTTTGTTGTTTCCATAAATAGAGAAACAGTGTCATTTTCTACTTGCTATAAATGGGAGGTAACTCTAAAAGTCACAGATCCTGGGCCCACACCTGGGAGGCAGGAGGTTTGCCAGTCCTCAAGCAATGGCAGCCTCCACACTGAGCCCACTTGCTTACCACTGCCACCGACACACAAGCAAACAAACTTGACCTTCATATTATACACATGAGGTTTTCTTAACCTGAGGTGCAAGTATGGGGTCAGAGGTGAGGTTTCCCCACCATGGGACAAATTCTTCATGCTGGAGCAATGTGAATGTTTCCCTGAGTTGAGGGTCCACAGCCTTCATATAAGTCTCAAAGGAACCCAGTGTTCAAGAGATTAAGAACTGCTGCCAGGAATGAATGTTTCCAATCTTGTTTTTCTCTTTAGCTCCTATCCTATGTTACCTAAGCTTCAAGGATCCTTCCAGGTGTGCTTTGGTGGTCTTCATCCTTCCCATGTGGTTTTCAGGGACTTGTTCTGAAAGGACGTTTTGCCTGTGTTTCCAGGAGTGCTCCCTGGAAGGGTCCAAGCCATCAAAGGAAGGTCTATGCTGTGAATGGACCATGACATGAAAAATCTTTTCACCCAGATGTCTGCTCTGAAAATAATCTGCACCTTGGTCTGAATAGTCTAATAAGTTGAATTATGGCTGACAGATGGTGAGAGCCAGGTTTCTCACTATCAGAGTGGGAGCACGGAGAGGAGGTCAGAATGACCCATGTGCTAATGGACTAGAGATGGAGACTCAGTACAAGAGTCCCATGTTAGTTCATGTTTAGTTTAATCTAGGTACAGATATATGCAAATACACGAGTACACACACACACACACACACACACACTCTCTCTCTCTCTCTCTCTTCCTTGGTCTCTCATCTGAGAAAGCCTAAAAGCAATGACACTGTAGTAGCAATAAGCACACCCAGTACCCAGATTTTTGTTTCTAATAGAATCCTCCGATAGAAGGAACCTGACCTCTTGGAAAGATGATTGCTTCTAGGACTGGGGCAGGAGCTATATAGATGGAGTATCTTATATGTGAAATCTAAACAAACAAACAAAACATAAATACAAAACAGAAACAGACTCATAGACATAGAATACAAACTTGTGGTTGCCAAGGGGGCAGGGAGTGGGAAGGGATAGACTGGGATTTCAAAATGCAGAATAGATAAACAAGATTATACTGTATAGCACAGGGAAATATATACAAGATCTTGTGGAAGCTCACGGTGAAAAAGAATGTGACAATGAATATATATATGTTCAGGTATAACTGAAAAATTGTGCTCTACACTGGAATTTGACACAACATTGTAAAATGATTATAAATCAATAAAAAAAAGTTTAAAAAATGGGTAATCTTGTGGTGCCAGAAAATAAGGAGGCATTAAAAACAAACAAAAAAACCTCCAAGAACCAAGAAAATGCTATGATGGGAGTATGTCAAAGGGACCCAGGAACCAACTGAAAGAACTCCCAACAGCTAAAGCTGAAACAAACTGAGCAAAACAAAATACTTCTGTATTATAACCCAAAATATGAAATAAATATACAAGAGTCCATACTGATACAAATAATGATGAAAGAAAGAAAGAAATGGGGAAAATAGACAGATCTCTCATGCAGAAGAACTCCAAATAACCAATGGAGAAACTCCACCTTGGAGGAGGGGGGAGTATAACTTCTCACTCCTCAAGCATAGTGGCATTTTTTCAAAAAGGACAATATGGAAAGAGAGGGGGAGAGAGAGTAACAGTGGAGAAAAGGGATAAATTCTCCCTCAACCAGGTGATCCAGGTCAACATCAGCAGTGATGTCAGGATGAGCATGTGCATCCTTAATAGGAGATGACAAGACTGGCACTTGGCCTCCTTGGCCTTCCTTCCCGAAACACATTATCCCAGTCTAACCATGAGAAAAACACCAGACAAATTCCAACTGGGAACAGTCTACAGAATACCTGACTAATGCTTTTCAAAGCTATCAAGGTCTTGAAAAACAGGGAACGTCTCAGAAGCTATCACAGCCAAAAGCTGCCCGAGGAGACATGACCCCTAAGGGTGATATGAAATCCTGGGTGGGCTCCTGGAACAGGAAATAGACATGAGGGGAAAACTGCAGAAATCCTAATAAAGTATGAACTTTAGTTAGTGACAATGTATCAATATTGGTTCATTACTTGTGACAAATGTACAATACTAATAGAAGGTGTTAATAATAGAGGAAATTGGGTTTGGTGTATACGGGAACCCTCTGTACTCTTTGCAAAAATCCTGTAAATCTAAATTGTCCTAAAACTCAAAGTTCACTTAAAAAAAGCAATAAAAATTATAAAATAGTTCAAGCATAAAGAAAAGTACAGAAAATAACTAAACAGACACACCTGTATCCATCATCTAAGTTTAACAGATGCTCACATTTTGCCCCATTTGCCGCAGATCTCTTTTGTCTTTTCAAGAAATATAATGTTACCAGTTTGGCTCAAATTACTTTCTATTCCTTTCCTCCCTCATTCCCAGAGGTAATATCTGAAGTTATTATTTACCATTTCCATGCATACTTCATACTTCTGCTACCTATGTGCCTTTCCATTAACAACACATGCTGTTGTTTTTGTGTTAATAGTTACATAAACAGTAGCATGTGGTTATTTAACTTCTGCAGGTTGCTCCTCCACACACTACTGGTTGTTATATTTAGCCAAGTTGATGACTTAGATCTAGTTCATTCATAGTAATCTCTGAATGATACCCCATTGCAAGAATAATGCACCTTTATTCATCCTTCCACTGAGGGACAGTTAGATTGTTTCTAGTTTTTTTTTTTTTTTTTTTTTACTGTTGAAAATAATGTTCCAATTAACATTCTTCTATGTGTCTTCTGGTGCATATGTCAAAAGTTTTTAGGGTATACTTTTTATGAGCGGAATTGTGGGGTTGTGGAGTAACTGCCTTATGGCTATGGCCAAGTTACTCTCCAAAGTGCAGGGACTAATTATCTTCCCAGGAGCAGTGACTAAGAATTCAGTTCTCCCGCTCATCCCTGTGAACAACTGGTACAGTCCAATTCTTAATTTTGCCAACCAGGTTGCTGAGTATATTTTCATGCTTAGTGGCCGTTCTGGTTTCATCAGTGAATTGCCTGTTTATAGCTATTGCCTTTTTTGGCACTGAGTTGCTTATAAATTTCTTACTGGATAAATATTTAATTTGTTACAAAGGTAATACAAGGTGCTCAGATATCTTAACCCAGCGACATACTGGAGCGGGCTCATGGGGTCTCCGCAAAAGCCAGTTGTAGAAGTCTTCAGAACTTTGTACTCAATGACCTCACGTTGGCAGCTTAAATTAGCCATGGTGGGATTTTTACACAAGGGAAATTGGCAAGCTTTACAAATCAGGGCTCCCACCCCCTACCTCCAACCCCACATAGCCTGTTGTCCAACACAACAGCATGCTCTAGTTATGTTAACCTCTCCTTTGCTCCCACTTGCCCTCCCACAATGTGTTTGGTTTGAAAGGAATCCCTGACCTCCTAACTTGACTTTTCAGCTTAACGGAACCGGGCTTTGGACCTCTTGCAGGACCTACTTCATCACAGTTACTACAGTATAAGATCTATTCAATATCCTGTTAAACTAATGTATCTTGAACAACTTCGAAGCTGTTCGCTACTCATTCAAAGCCAAGGCAGGCTCCTTCGGTGGACGTCAGACACAGCTATCCAAGTATAGACGTAGAATCCAAATATCCAGTGATCCTGGGACTGGAAGGGACCTCAGATATTACCCTGTCAGCCTCTCAGTCAATCTGGTGCTTCCTTGGATAGTTTCCCCAGCAGGTGTGGGTCCAGTCTCTACATCCCGATGACACCAAGCTCTTTCCCACACAAGGCGGTGCTGCAAGCTGAGCCTGTAAGATAATGCCACTTAGTTGTTTCCACTGGAAAAGAAGAAACATTCTTAAAAAGAACTGACATCTACTTTCCTTCCCATAGGTCTGGCTCTGCCCATTGGAGTTACCCGCTCAAGTCTAATCATCATTTTCCAGGCATGTGTCTGCTGCTCTGCAGTGTGGAGACCACATCTGGAAAACCAAGTTGTTCACATTTGTCTGTGGAGGACCATTGATGAGCAGCAGACACCTGCAGAACTTGAAGCTCTCACTTTTTTGTAGTGTGTCCATGTGGTCAGAAGCAGAGGTTGCTGTTGTTAAAGAGCCTGACACATTGATGTTGCTGATTATTTTTTTTAACTTAAGAAATGTACAAATATATTCTACAGAGTAAGGTTCCATTAGAACTTAATATCCCAAAGAGAACATTTTGCGGGATCATTCTCAATGATCAATAAAGTGATGATTCCTTTTGTGGATTGCCCATGGCCACTTGCCGTATCCCCCGCTGTGGTGATGTTCCTCCCTGTCTTTCCATCCCTATAGTCTTAGAATATATATATATGGGAATTCAGAACTGCTGGGGGAAAAAAAGTGTTCTGCTCTAAGAAACCCTAATGTGTGAAAAATCTGCATTAATAAAACAAATTTAAAAGCAATTATTCCCTGAGTCTGTCGCCTGGGCACTGATTTATAGACTGCTAATTACAAAGAAGGCAAAGGTAGGAGCTGTAGGATGGGACACCAAGGCACCACTCTCAATTAAAAACCAAAGAAAGAAATCATGGCATTTTAAGAAGCAGAAAGGTCTACTTCAGTATGATCATTTCACAGAGGAGAAAACAGAGAGGCTAAGCAACCTGCACCAAGTCACACAGCTTTGCGTGGGCAGGGCAGAGAAGCCACTTGTCTCCTTCTGGCATGCTGCTGGTAAAACATCTCCGAGCTGGTGGCATTTATCAGACCGAACAGATATTTTGATTTTACCCCACTTTTCAGGTACTTCTAAGACACATTTCAAAAACGAAGAAGCATCTTTTGTGCTCTTTGCCAGCCAAGGGTCCTTATGTTTGAAAGTTAAACCACGCAGAGGAGTAAAGACAGCACACCCATCTCAGAGTCCAATCACAGCAGATGACAAGTGAAGAGATGGAGCCATTACAGCGCTCCTGGTACTGCTATTTTCCCACAGATTACCACGTGGGGAGTTGAGCTTGCTTACTCTCAGGTTTGTGCCAGTTTATGGAAGGCTGTGCAGTAACTGAAGCCGTCCAGCCTCCACCTTGGATGGATGGTGAGCACAAGGGTGCCTGTCAATCCTGGCCCAGGCCTGGGTTTTCCAGGAACTTCTCTTACTGAAGTTTCACTGGAACGTAGTTCTGGAAGTAGTCACAAAAAGACGTCCTGCTGTCCCTGTCCCAAGGTTTTTCTGAAACCTCCACTTTGCTTTTATTGCTTTTAAGTTATCATGGAGGAATGTAGCACTTACGGGCCATGAGCTGGCTATCTGCACGCATCTAAAACAGAAAATCTTCTCAAGTTGAGTGTAAACAGAACTCAAGGAGACTGGGACTCGCATTGCTGTGGCTGTGCAGGGGCTGGAATCAACTAGAGATGCCTAGTCTTTTTCCTGCTCCTGGACTGCTTTGTGGAAACCCCTCGGTGGCTTCCACAGCTAAACCCCTTTACAGGGGACCTTAGGCAGATGTATCTCTGAACGTGTACTTCTTTGTAGAGACAGCTGCAGGCAGTGAGGTTGGAGATGAGCTCTACCAACTCACATGATAGCAAAAATGGAAAGCATTGTGCTAAGCTTTTTTAGAACAGCTGCAAAATTTCTGAATTACATAATGCACTTTTTAAAACTTAAAATTCAGATATAATTGCATCCATCTTAAGAGTACAGTTTGATGTGTTTTTGATGAATGCATCCACAACCTCCACAACCATGCTTTTGAGGCTCATCCATGTTTTTGTGTGTATTAACTGTTCGTTCCTTTTTATTGGTAAGTAGTACTGTGTTGAATGAATGTATCACAATTTGTTTGTCCTTTTCCCTTCTGAGGTATATTTGGGTTGTTTCCAGCTTTTTTGCTATTATTAACAAAGCAACTAACAACATTCCCACACAGGTCTCTTTGTGGACATATTTTCATTTCTTTTGTGAAATAGCTAGATTTTGTATAATTGCTAGATCATAAGTTAGGTGTATGTTTAACTTGATAGCAAACTGCCAGACAGTTTACATAATGAACTCATAATTAATGAAACAGACTACCTGTGAAGTGAATTCTTTTACATTTTTTTTTGTTTCATAATTTTTCATCTTGAATTGCACTGACAGGATATAAGTACGTATTCTTTGAGATACATCCTGAAGGATAAGACCTTGATTAACTATACAATTTTAGTGGTTTTTAATGCTGCTGATTTGTGTACAGAAACAGCTTGGAATCTGGAGGAATCATGTTGGAAAACTGGGATGATCTCTTCCATGGATCTCTCTCATATTTTTCTTTATTATCTTTAATATTTTATACATGAAAAAATATGTGTAATGTATGTGTTAGTTGTAAAGCATAATAATAAAGTGGAAATCTGTAAATCTGCCACCCAATCTGAGGATGAACATATTTCCAAGAACATCGCATGTGCCTTTGGGTGTCCCAGACTCCTCCCAGAAGTAACCGGGATCCTGGACTCTGTGCTCTTTAAGAATGCCCTTGCTAAGACAAAAGCAAAACAGAGCAAAACAAAAATATTTTATCCTGAATATAATTATCTTGCTTTAAAAATTTGCCTCATAGTTTTTGTTTTCCCTGCTTTTAAGAGCTTTATCAAAATAGTATCAGGTGTGTAGTTTTTTCAGAACTTGACATTTCTTAGCATTGTGTTTCAAAGATCTGCTCAATGTTGTGTGTGCTGCAGGTTACTCACTCGCTACTGATAACATTCCTTTCTGGGAATATATCACAGAATATTGTGTTACTTGTCAACTGTCATTTGTGCTGTTTCTTATATTTTTCACTTGGTATATATTACATTCGTGGGAGGGAGTCTGGTATATTTAGCACAATAATTTGAGATATAACTGTTTTCAAGTAAACAGCTTTTAAAAAGTGAAAATGAACAACCAGTTTCGTTCCAGAATGAGGTAAATTTATGATACCTGGGGAAAATTGCATAAAACAAAAAGCATGACGTATTGGCAGTGCAGTTGTAAAGCAAAGACCCCAATTAATGTTTTATTACCTACTTTATTTCCAAGGTTGGAAAAATAAGTTTGACTTTGGTATGTAGAAGGTAATAACTGAAGAAAATATAAACCACCTTCTTTGTCTATGGAGTCAAGTTAGAGCTGAAAGGAAACCTAAATTTTGATTCTTTTTCTAAGTTTTCAGCTATATAATTAAAAAATCTAATTTCACTGTCAAAAAATAATTTAATCTTATCGATTTTCTAGTACCTTAGAAAGGAAATATTTTAAAAATTCACAAATGAAAAACATTTTGGTAAAAAAACCCCCAAACTCCTGCAATTTAAATAACTGGATGCCTTTTTCTTTACTCCATACACCCCCTTATGTTCTCAGGGACAACTGAATGGATCTACTAATATTAAAAATACAGTGTGTAGTATTTAAAGATTTTATATTAGCATCATCCTTTAAAAAATAAGCTCTAAACTTTTGTCTTAATTTACAAGTATGTATTAAAAATTCTGGATACTAACTATAAAGAAAATATAGCAATGATATTCCTTTACATTAAACTGCAAAGTGGGTCTGTAGGCATCAAGACCAGTCTCATGCAGGGAATTCTCTGAAGAAATATTTGGAAATTAGTAGACTAAATTTTAATTATTCATATGGTAGTGCCCTCTTTTAAAATGATACGTACTAAATTTAAATTTCTTTTTAAAGATTCTAATACATTTCTTCCTTTGTTAATGTCCAGGAATATCTAAAACGGGAACATTTTATTTAAAAATTAAGCTGAATTTCAGTTAAACAAAACAATCTCACATAAAGGACTTTCTTAAATAAAAAAGATTTATTTACTTTCTATCCAACTGACTCACTGAATTGAGTTAAAAATTTCCAAGGGGAAAAATGATCTAGGGAATAAATATAGGGGGAGAAAGAGCTAGATTTCCACTATAATAGCTTTTGACTTTTTTTCAGCTCTTAATTAAAAAAATTATTTACGAACGATGGGATGCATAATGTAACACAGAAATCTCTTACAATTGAGTAAAAAAAGAAACCTACCTTTCCTTTAGAACAGATGCCCGCTGCCTGATTGTTTTTGAGACACTTCTCCTCAATCTACACATTCACAACTTTTTTTTATTAGCCATCTTATTTTTATTTATTATTGATGTCAATTAGCCTGAGTCATGAAACCGGACCACATTCAAGGCGACACGTGGTCCAATCATCATTTTTAAAAGTCTACGTATTTCAAACTCCTCTCTCTCTAGCTATTCCTGGGCTGTTTCCCGCTTGGAGGACCTGGTCTCGTAGAATTATTCATTAGATGGCAGTCCTAGGGCAGTCTCGCTCTGGGGAAACCTCTCCTTGGTCAAATTCAAGAAAACCACAGAGGAGACTGGGCTGGCGCTGGTTTCTAGTCACTTACAGAGCGAAGGAGGCAAGAGGGACGTGCCCGGGAGGACCTCAGGCAGGTGCGGTTGGGTTTCCGCTGTGACCACTCATCGTGCTTGCGTGCGGCGTGTTCGCGGGTCCCAAACCCAACCTGGAGACCCGTCTCGGCCCTGGCCCCGCAACCCTTTCTTCGGGATCCCTTCGGACACGCCCCCTAGTCTCGGGGGTCCAGCAGCCCCGCACTGTGCACGCGCCCCGGCCGCTCCCCGCAGCCGCCCACGTGGTGGAGCTAGGAGCCGCGCTAGTTGGCGCGGATCTCTCCGGACTGGCCGCGGGTCGTGGAGGCCCGGCCAGCACTACCCAGCGGGGCAGGCCCCCAGTCCGGGCCCCCATATTTCCTCTCCCGGAGGGAGGGAGGCGACACTCCGGGCCAGTCCTCCCCGGCGCCTGCCGCGCCCCCTGGCGGCAGCCGTGGGGACGCGCCCTGGGCACGCGGGGCAGCCTGTCTGGGCCCCCCTTCCCAGGCTAATGGCCCCGCGGGCTGTCTCCCCTTGCTCCCGGGGCCCAGCCACGCGGGTCGCGCCCTTCCCCCTAGCTGCCCGAGAGCCTTGCAACTGTAGGCTCCCCAGTGGCGACGCCGCGGCCGCCCCAGCCTTGCGTGAAAGTGCCCGCCTTAGTAGCCTGGGGGTCTCCTTTCTCCCAGGTGTGCCCCACCCGCCACGTTCAGGCTTTCTAGCATGCTGCGAAAAAATGCCGCATGCACGCACTTATTTATTTATTTTGCAACAGCTGCAAGAAACAATGAAGCTTTTCAAGAACCGGGGAAAGGCGCTTTCCAGCCGTGCTGTTGTTGTTTTCAATGAACCTCTCGGGCCCCGCACTCCCCGCCCACCCCGCCCCAGCCCCTCCTTCGTCTCCCCTGCTAGCTTCTCCGCCGATCCCGGACCGGCGCCGGGGGCATTGTTTTTGGAGTCTTGCGGGAGGGGAGGGCGCGTGCAGGGTGGCCGGCGCAGTGCGGGTGGGGGCGGGAACGTGTGGGCGCGCGCGCGCGTGTGCTGGGGCGCGCGCCTGTGCCCGAGCGGGCGGGGGGCGGGGGCGGTGCCTAGCCGCTTCGCATCCCACGCCCGGGCTCCGCTCCGCACGTCCCTGGGATCCCGGGCTCCGGCTCTTGGCGCGCGCCGGCCTGGGCCAGGCCCTCCGCGCGCCGCGGCTGCGGCTGTGGCCGCTCCAGTGTGCGCGCGGGCGCGTGTGCGCGGTCCCGAGCGCGCGCGCGCGCGAGCCCCCAGTGTGTGGCAGCGGCGGCGGCAGCGGCGCGGCGAGGCTGAGGCTCTTGTTTACCAGCATTAACTCCGCTGAGCGGAAGAAAAAAAAAAAAAAGAAAAAAGAAAAAACCCGAGGAGGAGCGAGCGCACCAGGCGAACTCAAGAGGCGAGCGAGCGAGAGGGACGCCGCCGGCGAGCTTGCCCCCGGCGCGCCCGTGCCCGGCGCTTGCAGACCCTCGGCCCCGCTCCCCGGGCTCTCCACGCCCCTCCCGCGCGAGGGGAGCTCCACGGCGCGCCGCGCTCCTCGGCTTTGACCTTCAGCGAGCCGGAGCCCCCGCGCGCGGAGCCGGCGGCTGCGGGCGGGGGCCGGGCGGGGGCCGGCGCGGGGCGGCGGCGCGGAGCCCGGGCGGCGCGGCGGGAGTGCTGAGCGCGGCGCGGCCGGCCCGCCGCTTTGTGTGTGTCCTGGATTTGGGAAGGAGCTCGCGGCGGCGGCGGCGGCGGCGCTGAGGGAGGAGGCGGCGGCGGCGAGCGGAGCCCGGAGGAGGAGGAGGAGGGGGAGCCGCTCATTCATTTTTACGTCGCATTTCTGCCCCCGGCCGGCCTCGCCCGGGACCCGGACTTCGGGGCAATCTTGCTAACTGCGTCGCGCCCTCCGGCCGCGGAGGCTCGGGCGTCGGACAGCCTCCCCCTCTGTGTGGGGTCGGGTTTGTTTTTCCTCGCCGAGACGGATTTGGGCTTTGCCCCCTTTCTTTGCAGTTTTTTCCCTCTCCTGCCTCTCTGGGTTTGAAAATGGAGGCCGACGACGCCGACAGCCCGCCCCGGCGCGCCTCGGGTTCCCGACTCCGCCGAGCCCTGGGCCGCGGCTGCCGGCGCTGAGGGGCCGCCCCGCGCCGCCGCCCGCCCCGTCCGCGCAGCCCGGCGGACCCCGGCCGGCGCCGCCTTTGGAGTATTGTTTCCCTAGCCCTTGTTTTTGGAGGGGGGCGAAGACTGAGTTTGAGACTTTTTCTTTTCCTCCACCCCCCCTTTTTTTTTGAGAAAGGGGAATTTCGTCCCAAATAAAAGGAATGAAGTCTGGCTCCGGAGGAGGGTCCCCGACCTCGCTGTGGGGGCTCCTGTTTTTCTCCGCCGCGCTCTCGCTGTGGCCGACGAGTGGAGAAAGTGAGTATGTGCCCGCCGCCCGCGGCCACTGCGGGAACTTTTCCTCCGAGGGGCTGCGCCCTGTTTGCGAAACCCGAGTTGCCACCGTCGCAGCTGTCGGGCCCGGGGCTGGGGAGCCGCGGGGCGGGGCGCCGAGGGGCTCGGCCGGAAGGCGGAGGGGCCCCGGGCCCAGGCTCGTTAGTTTGGAGCCCCGAGGGCCCCGGCCCAGCGCATCCCCGCGCGGGAAGGGCCTCAGTGGCTTTCTCTTTCGCTGTCCCGAGAGCCCTGCCCCGGGGCCGGCTGTCTCCGCCGCGCTCACTCCCGGCGGCCCGCAGCCGGGTCAGGCGCTGGGGCTGCAGTTGGGAAGTTCGCGGCAGGCCGGACCCCACCACCAGCAGCTCACACCCCTCCCGGCGCGCGGGGCCGCCCCGCACTCAGCGCTGGTCCCCGCGCGACGCGCAGGAAGCGGTGACAGCTCCTGCGGCCGCGCGGCGCCCTCGGGGCTGGGGCAGACTCGGTTCCCAGTGGCGGGAGCGGGCAGACCACCGGCCCCGGGGGTGGAAGTTACCCTTGAGGCGGAGGTGCCCGGCAGGGAGGCCCCGTGGCCCCAGGACAGGTTCCTAAACACCCCAGGGCGGCCTCCTGTCGCCCAGCGCCTTGCCCCTTGGGCTCTTCGTGTTTCTGGCCTTCCCTGTCGCTTTCGCGGGTCCGCGGCGGGTTACCTGCCCGGGGCTGCCCAGTGCGGCTCCGGGGTGCGGGGACCATTCCCACCGAGACCCCCCCACCCTCCCGTGCAGCCCCTAAAAAACCGCGAGGTCGGGGGCCCTGATTCAGTCGGGGAGCTTCCGGGGAGCGCGTCCGGGCCCCCAGTTCACAGGGTTCTGGGACCTACTCCGGGTTTCTTTCGGCCCGTGGACGCTCTCCTCCTCCTGGAGGGCCGAGGGGGTGGTAGGGCAGCATCCGAATGTGCGGGAGTATGTGTGGTTGGAGCCGACGTGCATTGCCACACACGTGCTCATAATGTGGGGCTGTAGCTGCAGCCACAAGGCCGCACGGGGACACCTAGACGCCTGGCCCTGGCGAGAGGTGTCGTGCGCCGTCGTTTAAGGAGCTCCAGGGTCGGCGGCGGGGGTGTGGAGGAGGGTGTTTTGTTTTGCGAGCGCACAGCCCTGGCCTTGGCTTGGTGGCCAGAGTTCTGTTGCACGCCCTCCCCCTACCCCGCACTTCCTTTGTACATAGTTAATAAGCAATATCGCTCCACACGCTATCGCTTGCAATCGGATAGCTTTTGTTTTGGTAATGTCGGGCCCGGGTAGGGAAGTGCACGGAGCGAGGGAGGGAGAACTTAGGGCCCCGCGGTGTGTGGAGGGAGGAGAAGGAGGGGGTGCTGATCTTCTCAGAACATTCAAGTGTGGCTTTCTGGTACATTCGCGAAGGCAGGGTAACTTGAACACGATTAAAGTTTAAATGCAGTCACAGAACTGGGGCTGGGAACGGCGAGGGCGTGTTGGTGAGTAATGGTTGCCGAGGGTATGCAGGTGGTGCCAATTAACTCTGAAAAATCACGACTGAGACCTAAAGAGTGAGGGGGAGAACCAGGAGGCAGCGAGGGCTGCCTGACCCCATCGCAGGGGCAATTCCTAAAGGCTGTATAAACAAACCCTTCTTAACCTTTGTGTAAGAAATGAGTCCATGATGGGGTAAGAGCAGATTTTTATAGAATTAGCGTGTTTACTGCGTGGAGCAAGAGACTCAGATTGAGTCCCGACCTTCCACAAATCTGAGCTCTCCTGCTCTTTGTTTTCCAAACTTCTAGCACACTGGATTGGGCGAAAGGCTTTCGGCTCCCTTCTAAGGCTCACAGACGGTGTTTGGGGGGACACAGGAGGGTTTCTAGAGTTTAAAAGCGAAATATAGTTTGGGAGACACAGGAGAGTTAATCCATTTTGTTGTGGCATGCTGTTGAACTGTGTCGTGTCTCTAATTTGATTGTTTAATGTTAGTTAAGTTCTGAAATTCACAGTAGCAGGGATGGCCTTGGTTCTCTGATGCAGGAGTTGAGCATTTTAAAATTGGGTGTCTTGCTGTTTGAAGTTCTTTATGAAAAATATTCTTTGTGAAAGGTGCTTTTTTTTCCCCTTGAAAAAAGAGGCAGGAGGGGAAGGGGCGTTTTAATGTACTTTTATAATCCGAGATGCCAAAACTTTCTCAAGAATCCCTTGAAAATAGTTAGTTTCCGAAAGCTGGACGTATGGCCAGAAGGCATCCCAATCCTGATTGTGGTTTGTTGAAGTCCTAACTCACTACCTAACCCTCCCTACAGCTCTGAAGTTTTCAGGAGTAAATCATATGCTCAGTGTCAACGTATGTTCCGTTTTTAGTCCAAAAGGTGTGAGAATGCTTACTTCTGATAGAAACAAATGACTGAGTCCTATCAGAGATCAGCATTCTTTTGACCGTCTAGCATAGGCAGAAAGATTGGGGTGGTGTTGGTTCCTGTTGTGTTGGCCTATTTAGGAATTAGTGTTTTCTCTCAGAGTGTGATAACAGTAAGATGATTTTTTTTTTTTTTACTCTTTAACTTAGAAAATTTAGAAGTCTTGAAGTGGATGAAGTCATACAGACATTTGTATCAGTGTATCGTGAACAGAGCATCTAAGTAAGGGAGGTTTGGGAGTTAGGAGTGATAGCCAAATACTCTGATGGCTTTTGTTTAAAAAAAAATGCACTTTAACCATATTGTGGCCATCTCATTAAAAGGATTCAGTCATCTTTCTGCCCCAGGCACTGTCAGATCTACCCTATTGTCAGGGGAATGTAGGTACGTGAAAGGTTGGTGTTTAAAGAGGTTGCTGTTTTATTACCAGAAGAAGAATCTAGAATAAGAAGTTTGGAAAGAACGTAAACAGCAAATTATAGTTTAGCCTAGAAGGAAATAGCAAGTAAAAGGTACTTTTGTGGAGGGGTGGGCGTGAGTTGGAAGTTTAAAAGGTTATATGTTTGATTTGTCAAGAAGAATCAGAGAAGCCCAATGTGAAGAAATATGCTAAGGTTGGCTGGAAGAACCTTAAAAACACGATGCTAAGTGAAAGAAGTCAGTCACAAAAGACCACGTATTGTATGATTCCATTTATACGAAGTCCAGAGTAAGCGAATCCTTAGAGACTGCAAGTTGATTACTGGTTGCGTGGGGCTGAGGGGAGCAGGGAGTGGGGAGTGTGACTGCTAATGGGTATGGACTTTTTTGGGGTGATGAAAATGTTCTAAAATTGGACTGTGGTGATGGTTGCACAACTTTCTGAAAATACTAAAAACCATTGAATTGTACACTTTAAATTAGTGACTTTATGGTATGTGAATTATATCCCAATAAAGCTGTTTTTTTAAAAAGAAATACGCAAAAATTGAAAAAGAATTCTTTGAGCATAGAATCTAGATTAAAATTATTAAGTCAGTTTGTCCAGCAGGTTGGTGTCTCTCTATCTCTCTTTTATTTATGGAGTTTTTCAGATCCATGAACTACAATAATACCAGAAACTGATCATTGAAGCTCTAACAGCAGAGGTTCAATGTCATTGGAGAAAGGGACAGACAGGAAAAAAGAATCTTGGTTAGACATAGCTCAAGTTGAGGATTGAGGGTTGCATTAAAACACACACACATATACACATACTAGTAGAGAAAGTTAGATTTGTAACAGTAAAATCCTTAACTGAGTCTGAGACAGTTTTGGTCTTTCCAAGATTAGAGTTTAGGAGCCGAGTCTGGATGGCGTTTTGTTTTTCCAGTTTTCTTATGTATGTTTTCCAACAAAGAAATAATTTGATGTTTTAAGATGATAAAGAATTTCCACTGTCTCTTTTGATACCCCATATTAACCACCCTGGTAGTAAAAACTGAGGAAGAACCGTCCATTTTAATGTAGCGGGCTCTTTTTTCCCCTTTTGTTGATTGTTTTACTTCTAAAACAGCACCAGAATCTGAGCAGGAAAAAGAATCCTTGTAGGATACAGCATTTTTTTTTTTCAGGCATACGATGATTAAAAAAAAAAAATTAAAATTTCTTTTTGAACAGAAGTTTTAAAAACTAGCAAAGGCATTTTTGTTTTCAAACTATTCTGTGTTTATCCAGATTTACCTTGGACTTTTAATAGGAAAAGACCTGAAGAATAATTGTTGTTTACATTTGTTTTTGGTCTTTATCTCAGGCTCAGTTTGCCAATAAAAATGTTTCCTGCTTTTCCTATTGTTGCAAGATCAAGGCAGTAATGAATATGAACTGTATCATTTTCACTTGTTGCCTTAGAGTTTTGCCAAGGAGAGCCCTCAAGGGACAGTAGCTTCCTTTTCAATCTGGTTTCATTTGTTTGGTAAGACTGCCGTAAGATGCAACTGAATCCAGCCAGCACTTATTGAGCACCTGCTGGATGGAAGCCGGACCCTGTGCTGCCTGAGCTTGCAAAGAGAGAGAACTTTCCTTTTGTCCTTGGGACATTGTCTATAATCCTGTGTGAAACATAGTTGCTTGAAAATTCAGATGTTTTTCAGACTCAGCACAGGATACACAGTTCTCAAATAGACAGCAAACAACAATTTAAAGGCCCTTTAAAAACATTTCTATAGACTTAAGATAGGAAGCAAATCAGTGTTGTTCACCTTCTGAAGGCCTGTGCGGCACTGAGGCACAGTTGCCTTCTTAAGCCCTTTCCTCCTATTGTGGTGTCACTGTCAGGCCGTGACACACACGAGACAGTCACCCATCTCCATCAGCTGCCCTGCCTTCTTTATAGTTGGTTATGACAATTGTGATTAAAAATGGACAGTGTTGTAGTTACCACTTGCCAAAACTTTAGGGAGTTACGCGTGTGTATGTGAGCGTTGCATGGGACATGTTTTGAGCTGTAAGAAAGATGGGACTTATTTGAAAACTTTTCTGGATTATACATGGCTTAGCTAGCTTTCTGGAAATCTTGAGGAAACTTTCATAATTGTAAGGCCTTGTATAACTTAAAATACCTTGCTGCTTTTAAAAGTGTGAGCAGGGTAAGAATGAGACTGAGGGGGCAATTAAATCTTGAAATATTTTTTAATTGTAAAGAATCCAAGCTGTGTTTCTCTCTGGGTTGTGATTTTCTTCTATTTTTTTTTTAAACTCATTTAAAAATCAACCCTAGTTCATAGAAGAGGTATTTGTGCCTGCGGGCCAGCTTGCTTTGAACTGCTTTTCTTAGCCAACTTATGACAGGTGCTATCTGAGTCCAAGAGATGCACCGCTCTCAATTGTACTAAATATATAATGGTTGCACACGTGCTAGGGGCATAGCTTCTTGATTTATCTCTCCGAGATGTTCAGAAGGAAAATTCTCAACACTCTAAAGACAACAGATGGAATAATGAATGAGGCACTCAGACCCCTCCTTGAAAATGGTCTTTGGCATCGGATTGTCAAGAGGAACTTTTCCAGTTATTTGTAAAGAGATGATTTGGCTGAAACTAAGGTTGGGGTGGAGAGGGAGCAGAAGTCCCAGTGTTTGTGCACATTGAGACCTGTTGACATTTGGGGCGGATTTTCAGTATTTGGAAAGATTAAAAGTTTGAAATAAGCGCAGCTCCTACCCCATCTCCTAAGGATCTGGAAGGAACTGATTTGTTCTGAGGAAAGGGCATAAGTTTAGTATAAAGTGGTGGGTAAACAAAAGATCTTTAAAAACAAGTTGGGCTGTTACCTCAATAGATGCATGTTCCCTGGGCAAGATGAAGTCTGTTTCTTTTGTTAAATTGTTTTGGTTATATTTGACTCAAAATATTAACAATGTCTTTGATTTTTAGACTTTTGAACTTTGAAGAGTAAATTTTAAATCAGTTTTACTCATGTTGTAAAGTCTCAAATATCAGTTTTGAAAATTTCTCTACTCTTCCCACTTATGCCCCTTTTCACTTACGGCTTATGAATGAAATTGATTAATTGCAAAATCTGAAGGGAATACTGATATTTCTTTACTTGAATTGAGACTTTTTTTTTTCTCCTTCCTTTTCTCCTCAGTAAATACATATTGAGTACTTATTGGACCCAGTTCTTTTAAAATTCATTCTGATGTCATAAACTATCCTACATTAGTTTTAAAGATAAGAGTCTTTATCATAGGAATTACTTTCTATGCTTAGTATTTAAAACACTATAGAAACAAGCTACTAAACAAGGCTTTCATGTTTCTTTCCTTTTTTTCTGCCCTGGACTATAAGAATTTTTAAACTTATAGGTTGCTATTCAGATTTTACAGGAGCACAACTGAAACGTAGTTTCTTTTATGATGAGGCATGAATGAATGCCTACGGTTGCAGTAACTTTTACAGTGTACTGTTGCTGTTTATGACTGCGAAAAGTAAGTACGGACACAGGGACTGCCTTCATTCTCATATTTGTCCTGTCCTTGGATAGGGCTGGTGAGGGCTACTTGATAAGTTGCTGGAGATGTGTCTGTGGAGCTGAGTGTCCCACCTATGATGGCTGATGGCCGTAAAGCCCACACCTTCTTGTCTGACATAGATTGGTGGCTAGCCAGATGGGGAGAATGCGCATGCAGAAGACTGGTACCACCAAATATCACAGATATGGCTCTGCCTGCTTTAAGTTGTTCACACTGTAATCACCTGGAAGTCTTAATTTTTTTTTAATTTAAGCATTTATGTTTTAAAGACTTTAGAAAGTATTCTGTTCCTAGTCCAGAAAGTTCTTGGAGGAGGGAGGTTTGAAACTTTATTTTTTATATCACGCTGCACTCTCTTAGTTCCCTTAACAAAACAAGCACCGACTTTAGTAACAGTTATATAATAACATGCCACTCATTCAGAATTGTGTGTGTGTGTGTGTGTGTGTGTGTGTGTATTTCCATCCATTCATCCAAATTCTGACAGTTTCAAATACATTATTGTTGCTATTTTGTATACTTTTATATGGCTACTTTCTTTTAAACCTGGCAGTAGCTTTCTTTAAACTGGCTTTGGAATTCTTTATCAGTGTTGAAATTCAGGTGTATTATGCATTACCACTTTCTAAGTTACTCTTGACATGGGAGAGCAAATATATGTTGACAGCCTTAAAGCGTAAATGTTTTATAGAGCAGAACTTTAGAAATTTTCCTGAGATATTGTGGATGCCTATTTCCGGCTTATCGTCTCACATAAAATACAGGCAGTGGTTTGTCTCTGTAAAACTGATTATTGGAAATACGTGTTTGACTAAGTAAATGAGACAGTACCAATTTGAGTTAGGCAAACTTTAATTAATAACACCTTAAGGAACAGAAGTCTGATGATGATTAGGGAGAGATGAGTTTATAACAATTTTGGGTTTTTTTTTTCCCCCAAATTGAAAGTATCTTAGGGACCTTTAATAACTTCTTGGAGAAAAGTAGGAAGCATAGAAAGAAAGCCCAGGTGAGAGGTCCGTGATCCACCTGGCTGTCTCAGCTGGCAGGAGTGTTCTGAAGTCATCAGCTATTAAGTGTATTTAGTTTATAAAATCCTCAGCAGTTGTGCTCAGATCATCCTGTATTCATTCTCCCCACTGAATTTTCCGGGGTCTAATTAGTAGTGGAGTAATATCTACCACAGGCTCATTGACTCCGCATTTGAAAGACAAACACAGATTGACATGAAAATAGTTGTACAAAGAGACCAGCGATAGAGGAAGATCTGCTGTTCAGCTTTCCTTAGTTGTTCTGTCTGATTTCCATGGATAATGAGTTCATGGCAAATGCATGGCCACAACATGGTATAGTTTGGTCACAGGAAATTCTTCTGTTATTGTTGCTTTACTTGGTCGAGCGATATACTTGGGATTTTTCTGTCTAACGTAAATTAGCTCAGTAAGATTTTCAATAACGAAAGTTGGGTCAGGATGGAATTTCCAGTTAAATTTAAATTCTGCAGCCCTTTTCTGGGGAGGCTGGATCATTGAATGTTTCTACCTCACGGAGTCACTTGAAATTGTTCAGATTTGCCCCTTTCCTGGCTCCACCCTGGTCCAGTCCAGACCTGCATGGACTCTTAGAGGAGATGCTTGGTTGGCCTCTGGGCTGGGCACTCTGACTCCTGTGCCCTCCCTCTGCTTTGATGGACTTGCCAGCCCAAGATTCTCAGGATGTGCCTTTTGTAGTGTTGGGGAATCATATCCAAGGGGCCTCATCTTGGACTGTAATCCATCCTTACTTAGACTTTGCTGTAGGGATCCCGTGTTCATTCCCAGTGCTCTCCGGCAACTGTGCTTTAGCTCCTCTGTAAATAAGCCCATTCCTGTCTCCTTGGTTTGCTCTTGTTGTGTTCATGGCCTGGAATGTTTTTCTTCTATACTGCTTTGCGACTCCCATACTGAATAGCAGAAAGGGCTGCTCTTGGCAAATGGTAAGGTCACCTGGTTCTAGTTTCTCCTTCCCTGAAATTTGTTCCTAGGCCCTGAACAAGTTATTTAATTTTTCTGAGTCTCAACAGAAATGTAGAGACTTGAGATAACTAGAAGAGAATTTTCTCCTTTTCTCATCAAACAACAAAATAAAACCATCTTCTAATACATTTAGAAAATTAAAGTCAGAAAAATTATGGAGTGGGGGGGAAGTTTTTCACTTTAATCTGGGGGGAGGGTATAGCTCAGTAGTAAGAGTACGTGCTTAGCATGCCCGAAGTCCTGGGTTCGATCCCCAGTACCTCTATTAAAAATAAATAAATCAAATTGCCCTCCTCCCAAAAATAAAATAAAAATCTGTAGGTTTCAGATCTGTAAAGTAGGGACAATACTGTAACTGTCTGAAGAAGGGACATTAAGTCAGTTAATTCCTTTCCCCCAGATACCTTTTTAATAGATCCGAGATGCCATCCTGTAATTTCTAATTCAGGTTCCTTCTCCTTCATGAAGCTTTTCTCAGTTACCCTCACTTCTGCAGACCTGACTTCCCCCTTGTTCCTTTTAAGTTCATACCCACTGCTGTGCTCATTAACAGTGATTTGTTTTGTCTGGTACCTGAACTGTTGTCATTTCATGAGGCTGTACAAAGCAGTGCAGCCAGAGAGCTTGGTTTGAATCTCAGCTCCTCAGTAGCTAAGGTGTCAAGGAAATTATTTAATCTTTCTGTGCCTCAGTTTCCTCATTTGAGAAATTATAAGTAATTTCAGACCTTTATAAAAACAAAGTGAACTAATACATATGTCAAGTGCTCAGAACAGAGGCTGGCACATACTGAGCCCTAAGACTTGAGCTTGCTGCTGCTCTTATGGACGTGACATCCTGGAACAGAGGTGTTCTTCAGGTAGTGCTGGAGATATAGGACACCCTTGAAATTTGACTGCCATTGTCATTTAAGTGTGATATTAGAGCCTGGCACATAGTAGGTGCTCAATAAATGTTGTGTTCTGTGATAAAATTTATTTTTGCTATGGTGCTTACCAGCATTGCAATTTGCTTGTTAAATACAGTTGTGTGACTTTACCTTTTCTCAGTAAATAGTCGCCGGTGCCTACAGTTCCCCTTCCATGTCAGAGATCTGTTTTTTGTGCTTTCTCTCCTAATCCTTTCATTTGTCAATTTCTGCCAGGGTCTGAGAAGTGTCCAGTGCGCTCTTTGCCCGCTTCACTAATGCGTAGGCGCCATCTAGTGGCCAGAAAGGAAATTCAACCTCGTCAGTGCCCTAAGGATGATGAGCGCCATGCCACCCCCTTCCCTCCCCCCACCCCCCAATCTTAGGTTTTGCCATCTGGCTTGGTTCCTGGGAGCCCCGTTGCAGGAGAATGTGGAGACTACAGGCTTCTGTAGAAACCACTGGGCTATGGTTTTGAATTAAGATTGTTCTAATGTGTCAGTGAGCTAGCGTGAGAGAATTAGGGTCTTCCTAAGTGATATTAGCAACTTTGGCAAGTTGTGATACTTAGTGTGTGTTTTTTTTGTTTGTTTTGTTTTTGTTTTTGTTTTTTACAATTTAGTATTTAAGATGTTTTTACAGGACTTTAATAAGTGACAAGTTCTAAAATATTTCTTTTGAGATTAGGGATTTTAAAAAACCCCTATTGATTCACTTTGAAAAATAAGCAAGATTTACTTCCCATTGCTTTACTTAAAATACGTGGTAAGACTTTAATTATCATTCTTACATTGCCCCTTGGGCAATTTTATGTAGTTAAGGTGCTCACTAG
This sequence comes from Camelus ferus, assembly GCF_009834535.1. NCBI lineage: Eukaryota > Metazoa > Chordata > Mammalia > Artiodactyla > Camelidae > Camelus > Camelus ferus. The sequence goes on along the minus strand of NC_045722.1, from coordinate 20,434,153 downwards.
CCAGAAATCCTAAAAGAGAATAATAACAAACACTTCTGTTACTGGTGCTGGGTCTCCCGTTGGTTGTATTTTGTTAGACGTTTTTCAGGATTTGGTTTCCTACATTTTTGGTATTTTCCAAATCCACTTTGTCACTTCCTTAGTTGAGACTGCACTAAGTTAGTGGATAGATGGTTATTCAGTTTTAATTTTGAAAGTTTCAGACGTATCTCTCCATGATTGCTTTTCATTATTTTTAATTTGGAAGTCATTGGTTTGGCCATCTGACAGGACTGCACCCTGCCATCATCTCAGGCATTTTGAACAACAACTCTGGCTGTTTCTGAAACAGGCTGTACTCGTTCGAGTCTCTGCCTTGGCAGGTGGGAGCGCCTCTGCTTAGAACAACTAGATACCAGTTTGCCCTCTGGCAACCTCCTTTCAGAATCAGTGACAGTCCCCCGCTCTGGTGGCTCTGCTTCTGCATGTAGGGTGGTCCCATGGCTCTCTCTTCATACTTTTGTTATTACATCACCCCTGTGTTGTTTTTCCCCCCTGGGCAGGGAGGGAGTAGTACCTTGGTCATCTTTGAATTCCCAGGACATGTCCCAGTGCCTGGCATATAGGGAGACCTCAAGAAACAGAAGACTTCTTAAAGGGACAAACTCCCCCCCCCCCACCACCCTGTTCACTTTGAAGCACAGTTTACAATAAATTTATTTTCATCTTGTCACGATCGATGTCCCAGCCTAAGTAGTTTATCACACCAGTTACTACCACATAGAACTTGAAAGCAATAGTTATCTTTAAAATCATTGTTTCATCAGGCTGTCTGTATATGGAGGTGAACCAAAATCTTAGGGCCCTGGAAAGGTCATCTGTGAGTCTAACCCTGTGTCCAGGCTGCCTCATCCCTGTGGAGGGAGCCCTGTTCCCTAAATTCCTTATAGATAGGGCTTAGTGAATCATTCATCCACACCAATCATGTTGGTGGTGGGTTTCAAGCCATGTGGAGCTGGGTTGAAGGCAAGCAGTCAGGCTGTGCTCTGCTGTTTGGTCCCAGTTTGGCCTGATGTAGGGGGGCTGGTTGGTGCTGCCCCCTCTGCAGCTGCTGACCACTCACTCTCTTCCCTCTGAATGATGTTTCTCATGGCCTGAGTTGTTTCTCATGGCCTTTCCAGCCCTCAGATCCGAGACACAATGTAGAGAGAGATGGAGGTCTTAGGAAGGCCTGGTTGGAACCAGCAGAATCACTATGAACAGGCGTTTCCTTCTGTTTCTTGCATTGTTTTCTCGGTCAGGCCAGTAAACTTTTGCATTGGATCCTGGCAGGGACAGCAGCTCATCTTAAAGCTCTCTTATCACTTAAGTGCCCCTCTCCTTGAGCGCTCTGGTCAGGGCCTCTGACGGCCTCATTGTGGGACCACTGATGGTGCAGCCTGCTCCCTGCATCCCTTCCCCCCGCCCCCCCCAAAGTGTACTTGTCTAGGATGGTGTGAAGAGGATTCCTGAACATAATTAACACCTAACAGATTATCCTTAAAAGTTTCCTACTCCTGAGGAGACTTGCGAGGCGGGATATTTCTTACAGAAAATGTAAACATAATCATTTGAACCTGGCATGTTAATTTCAAGCATAGCTTGTAAAGAAGTGTCTTGTAAAATTGCCACATGAATGTTGAACAAGGTGGATGTGAACTCACCAGAACAAGCCAGCACAGCGCCAGCCTTTCATCTGGTCGTGGGGCTGCCTGTGTGCCGTGCTGCCCGCCTTTGAAGCCCCGTCCCTGCACACTCCTCTCTGTCTCTCTCTCTCTCTCTCTCTCTCTCAGATGCAGGGAGGATATTGGAATGGAGCTACAGGCCTCAGTGTCCCCATCTGTAGTTTGGGATGCCACGAGGATTAGCAGTAATGTCCATCAGATGCCCAGCAGAACCTGCGAGCACAGAGCATCCGACAGATGCATGTTTTCGTCTGTCTCTTCTCCACTTGCCGTGGTGGCCCTGCTGGCCTGTCCCCGGGGCCCCCAGTACCAGGCATACCAGGCATGCTCACTGCTGGAGGACTGGTCACTTCTCTTATATCTACAGTGAAGTTTTGAACACGAGAAGGTGTGTGGGCTGCAGGGGTGGGGGTCTGGAGATGCTGAAGAGCAGGAGAGACTGCATGGGGACCCCTGGCTTCAGTGCTCCCTGCGTGTATGACTGCAGTACCCAGGACAACGGTCCAGGGGCAGGGCCCGTGGGGGTGGGGCAGGCACGAGAACCAAGCCTGCCAGCGGGGACTCAGTGTGGGCAGAGAGTGGGGAGCTCTGAAGCCTTTCGAGGGTTGGAGGGGACCCGGGGTGAGGGAGACCACTCTGGCCTCTTGATGGGGCGCGGTTAGGGGGACCAGACAGAAGCACCAGCGTGGACCAGTGAAGGTGTAGATTTGGGATGCCCCAGAGGCTGTGGCTCCCACAGCAAAGCCCTTCAGAAACAGCCACCTTGGACTTAAGAAAAGTGCCGGCGGAGGAGAGCTCACCTTTGTCGGGGTACCCGGGGGGCCTGGTAAGGGCGAGGACCAGGGCTGAAACTGGGGGAGCAACCCGGCCTCCATACTCATTCTTAGCCTCTAAAAATAAAAGTGAAACCTCCTCAGTTGAGCGCTGGTGCTCCCCGGCTTTCTGGGGGACCCGGGTTGGCGGTGACCCCGGTTCCCCACGGAGCTGTGGCCCGGCGGGCGGGCCCCCCCCCCCCCGCCGCGCTGGCGGCCTTGGCGGGGCAGCCTCCAGCCCTCTCCGCCCCGCCCCTGCGGTGAGGAATGATTTGTTTGAAAGGGGATGCCAGCTCCGCGTCCTGGTTTGGGCTTTGCTACTGGCGCTTTTTAACGCGTATTGATTTATGTTTTTAACTCGACCCGTCATGTTGTAGTTCTCATGAGAAGCAGTCGCCCGTCCTGAGCTTGGGGTTGGTGCTGGGAGATTCGTGCTGCCTGTTCTGCAGACTGTGGGCAAATAACCCTAAAACATGGCAGTGCGGAGGCTTCCTGAAGGGCCTGGGGGCTCTGGGGCCACTCACCTGCTGTCGGCGGTTGGAGCAGAGCCTCAGTGTCTCCCAGTGTCCGTTTTCCTCAGCTGGAAAGTGGGTCTTCTGTTGTGTCCCAGACTGCTTTTCTCCCCAGTTATGTGTCTGATGGTCCAGATTCCCTTGAGAGATTTGAGTTAGAGCCTGGAGCCTCTCAAAATGAGAAGTCTACTGATGGGCTGTTCCTGGGACACCTTATTTCCCTTCTGTGCCCCAGTTTTCTCATCTGTAAAATGGGAGGTGGTAATGGCTCCCATCTCAGAGGACGGGTCCAAGTATCTCTTGAGCAAATACTCATGCGTTCCTTAGCATGGAGTTCCTGTCATCAGCACTGGGGGTTAAGGAGGGCAGAAATACACATCAAAATTGTTTACTTCCTTAAAATTATTGGTACCCTCCTGGGTGGGTCATCTGGATTCTTATGTTCTGCTCTTAGCATCATCTGCCTTCTCTGATCTTTATGTTAGGACTCCAGCTTCATCTTATGCAGAGGAGCTTCACAAGTGCTCTGTCCAGTCTTTGGGGATAGAAGGCACCTCTCTCCCTTCAGTTCCTCTCTCCTGATAGCCCTTCTGCCTCTGGGGAAGGGCGGGAAACATTCTCCTCCAGGGGAGGCAGTATCTGAATCCCAGGAGTTACTGCAGAAATGAGTCATTCACCCTGGAGTGTGAAGGGTGTTCAGCCCTGCATGGAAGAGCTTAGAAACTCAGGGGTCACGCAGCTTTCTGGGGAAGAACCAGATTCATGTGAGGAGTGGGGAGTCGTAGCCCCCGCCCACATGTAGGACACAGGATCTGAAATGCAGGAAAACTAATTCAAATATTTAAAATTGAGAGTGTGGAAAATTGTACAAGCTTGTAGGTTGAGGGCTGTTCGTAGGACTGGGGGGTCCCAGGGCCTGGGGCCCGGCTGCCAGAGAAGGTCTCAGCAAAGTTGGGGGAAGCCAGCCACAGCAGTGGCTCCTGTTTATAAGTGTTTTGCCCGAGAGCTTCCTCCAGCACAGCGAGAAGGAACTGCCGTCTTTCTCAGCTCCCGTGGGTTGTACGGGGTCTCTGCTTCCTAGGATGGGGACCCAGGCTTAGTTAGAGCTTGTTAGGTGGGTTTGGGTGGTCTTGCTAGGGGGCCGTCACCTATGGTGGTGTTTCCAGGAGAAATGAGTTTTGAATCTAAACCACTTACTCAACCAACTCGATGAAACAACTTGATGAAACAACTTGTAGTAAGAGATGGTGCTTTTCTTTTGTGAGTAAAGTTCTCTTAGTGGGAGGAATTAATTCCTTTGGTTCAAAACTTATTCCTTGAGGCCAATAAGCACATGAAAAGATGCTCATCATCACTAGTCATTAGGGGAAATGCAAATCAAAACCACAATGAGATACCAGTTCACGCCCATTAGGATGGCAATTAACAAAAAATTGAAAATAACAAGTGTTGGCAAGGATGTGAAGAAATTGGAGCCCTTGTGCATTGCTGGTGGAAAAGTAAATGGTACAGTCACTATGGCAAACAATATGGTGGTCCCTTGAAAAACTAAACGTAGAATTGCAGTCTGATCTAGCAATCCTACTTTAGTAAATACTGAAAAGAATTGAAAGTGAGGAGTCAAAGAGATATTTGCACACCCATGTTCATAGCAGCAAATAATTATTTGCAGTACCCAAAAGATGGAAGCAGCCCAAGTGTCCATCAGTGGATGAGTGGTTAAACAAAATATGGCACATACAAACAGTGGAATATTATGCAGCCTTAAAAAGGAAGGAGATTCTGACACATGCTACAACATGGATAAAGCTTAAGGACAATATGTTAAGTGAAATAAGCCAGTCACAAATAAATAAATACAATATGATTCCACTTACCTGAGGTACCTCGAGTTGCCAGATTTATGGTGACAGAAAGTAAGAGTGGTGGTTACCAGGGGCTGGGGGAGGGGAGGGGAGGGGAGGGAGTTAGTGTCTGATAGGTTTGGAGGTTCAGTTTTGCAGGTGAAAAGATTTCCATGGATGGATGGTGGTGATGGTTATGCAACAATGTGAATGTACTTAAGTACACTTAAAAATAGTTAAAGGGGTACCTTTTATGTTGTGTTTATTTGACCACAATTTTAAAAAAAGTCTTCAAAAAATCTTATTTCTTGATTGGTTCAAGTATGAGTATATACCATGTGGGATAGGAGAGGACACACACTGAAGAAGATGGGCCCCTGCCCACGGTGGCCATGGTGGAGGAGCCAGGCCAGGTGTCACAGGTGGCGTGGGAGCACAGCGGAGGGTGTGTGAGGTCAGGGAAGGCCTCACCAAAAAAACGGAGATTTGAGCTGAGTCACCAGGGATGGGTTTGTTTCCCATAATGAGAGAGTATCGCGGGTCATGTTTTCCTTTCAGGGAAAGCAAGTCAGGAGTTAGTCTCCCGCGCCATCTAGTCACAAATGAAATTTATTACTAATCAGCCGTGTGACGTGTAATTGCTTTTTCATTTTCTTATTTTTCCAGAAGAGAGATTTGTTTAGATACTTGGTCCTCTCACTGATTAGACTGGAAGTTTTTCATTTGTTCTGACAGCTCTATTTCTTACTGCACGGTGACTCCCTCGCTGCACAGGGGACCCTGCAGGAAAGGGCTTGACCTCTGCAAATAAGAATGGGGGCATCTCCACAGTAGAAGGAGCACAGAGGAGGAAACGGAGGCCCCAAGGGGTGGGCTGCTAGAGGGCACAGGACACGTGCTGCGTGTCCAGGGCCAGGCCAGCCTGCCCACCACACCAGCAGATGCTCTCTGGGCCTGGTTCTTTGTACTAAGTGTCACCCTCTAGTTTAAGCAGGAGTCAGGGCTCAGGCCTGGACCTGCTGGATTCCAGCAAGACTGGGAGGTTGCCGAGCCTGTCTGGCTGTGAAAGGAGTTTTCTCCAGCCCACTCAGTCGAGCAGCCTCTAGGTGTGGGTCCTGTGGGAGGAATCTTGCTGCCGGCAGCTTAGCTGGGTTTGGAAGCTGAACTAGTATTTTTCCTGCATCTTGGGAGCAAGCCAGAACAGCCCGAGCGACCACTCTGGTCTTCCCCTGGACAGGAGAAGTTGTTACATGGCGAGAGGGTGGTGTACCCCATCTTCAGGTGGGCCAGGTGCTCTTGTGGAGCTGTACGGATGTCTGCATCGGCTCAGGCAGTTAGGACAAATTCCTGTAGTCTGGGGGGCTTAACCAGCAGGCATTTATTTCCCACGGTTCTGGAGGCTGGAGGTCCCAGATCAAGGTTCCCGGCAGATCTGGTGTCTGATGAGGGCCCGCTTCCTGGTTTGCAGGTGGCCTTCTCATGGACTCTTCATGGTGGTGGGGTGGGGGGAGAAAGGGGGGGAGCGAGCGAGCGAGCTCTGGTCTCTTTATAAGGACATTCATCCCACCGTGGGGCCCCACCCTCATGACTTCACTAAACCCAATCACCCAAGGCCCCACCTAGTACCACCCCCTTGGGGGTTAGGGCTTCAGCATAAGAATTTTGAGGGGTCACAAGCATGCATTCTGTAACCATGGAGAAGTGTGTTGTAGCTAAGACCCTCAAGACTAGGACTCTTTACATAATAAGCTCCTGATCAATTTTGAGAGTTGGTTACAGGTTAGTTTTGAAAAACTAAGTGAAATCCAGTGCCTAAAAGTATACCTTTTCAAGATGGCACTAAGCATGTTTGCCTTGTGATGTTTTTGCCAAAGCTTGAAACATGTAGCTCGTCTTCTGTGCAGCCCATTGCTTTTCTTAAAGTGAATGCTGCTTGAGAGGAGCGCAGTTACTGGGAAGTCTCACGTGACCCCATTTCCCCCGTTTTTGGACAAAGATGTTGCTGCCTGTAAACACTGCCGTGGCTCCTAGAGGGAGATTATTCTCCAGGACAGCCTCACTTTGGGTTTTTGGAAGCTGGGTTCCTTGGTGAGCACTCACCTTTCGGATGTGTGGCATTCAGTTCCAAGGCACTCATCTCAACTTCCCCAGGGTCTGCTTTGTGGACCTGACTCCAGAGTGGTGGGGGGTGGGGGTGGCGGGGGCTGTGACGAGGACAGACCTGCCGCTGGCTCACTTGGGAGTTCTGAGCGGCACTTCCTTGCAGCAAATCCAGAAGGCTGGGGTGGTGACTGCTAATTGTTTATAAGCATGAAGTGTTTACAAGTCATACTTGCTATTTTCAACCTGACCCTGCTATTATGTTGTTTTGTTTCTGTTCACAGCTGAGTTTTAAGCTGGGTAGGACTTAAGGGTGAGTCACTACCATGACGGTAAAATCAGTATGGATCAAGCCTTCCCGTTAATCCTGTGAGCAGTTTAGAGACGGATGAGACTGCTTTAAGGCTCCTGCCATGAGGATCCCTGCGTGGGGTGCTGCCTGCGGATTGGGCTGCCTTAGGACAATGTAGCCCCTTGTGTCTGCTCATCTGAAACCTGCAAGGGGCATTTATCATGCTGCTTGAATCCTCTGCTGCCTGAAAATGGGGCGTGTGTAAGTGAAGGGGCTACAAGCCCATGTGAGGTTTTTCTCTGCACCCCCCCTCCAACTCCATCCTGACCACCCATTTGAATGTTCAGTAAACACCAGCCAATTATTTGCAGGCAATTTATGATCTTTTTCTTGACGCCCTGGGCTCCAAATTGGAGTCCGCTTTGCCACCTTTTTCTTGTCTTGGTCAGAAAGTTTCTCTGAGGGTCCTATGTGCATGGCAGCTGTGGATCCTGGTGGACGAATGGGCGGAACAAGGTTGAGAGTTAGCTCCCCGGGCAGAGTGATGGGAGCAGGGCACCAGCAGGACCATGGGAACCAGCCTCTTGTGGGCTCTGGGAACTCAGACCCTGACTCCCATGAGGGCAGTGGGCGGGGCACTCGCACCCACCTTCCCTCTGTCCTTTCAGCAGCCCTGCCAGGGAGGTGTGGGAGTTGAGGGCCTGCCCTGGGTTGTGCAGCCATTGCTGTGTCCCCAGAGGCTGGCTGCCTGGCGAGGAAGCTGCACGGGACCTGGAGGGAGCGCTGGCTCCTGGCCAGGGCCATGGGTCCTGTTTGCTCATTTGGGCTTTCTCTGTGATGCCCGGCCAGCCTCGCCACCGGTGAGAGTAGGGGTGAGAGTGCCACTTGGATCTGGCTACAGTGAGCAGCAGAGTGGGATGGTTTGGTGGTGCCTTTACTGCAAAGCAGAGGAGGTAAACAGGTGGATCAAGGGCCTCAGGGATGCTCAGCTGAGCTCGATGGAGAGAATCTGGTTTTGTAGGAGTTGAAGAGGGAGAAATTGGAGTGTCTGGATGTTCAGGGACTTGCCAGCAGTAGGTAGGTGTCAAAATGCAGCCCCTGCCTTAAGAAGAGCTTACTGTGTGGCTGAGAAGATAGGGTGTGCCCAGCTGCTGGGATAAGACCAGTGCATAATGAATGAGAACGGAATGAGCAGGGGGGGACTGGGTGCTGGAGATGGACGAGGAGACCCCGATGCCCGGAGGGAGCCTGAGGCCTGGTGGAGGAGCTGCTTGGAAAATCAGGATTTCACTAGGTGTGTGGGTGAGCTGAGGTCAGGACTGAACAGCGTTTGGTGGGGCTTGAAAGAAAAGCCGGAGACGAGGTTTCTGGAGGTGGTGGTGGAGGATGAGGCTGGACAGATTGGGGATGGTTTTGGGTCCTCAGAGGCCAGTCTAAGGGATGTGGCTGAGTCTTGAGGGCCAGAATAGTTCATTAAAGGCTGTTCTCTTATTTGTATAAGTTAAAATAACACACTGGTGGCCACTGGTCTTTGTGAAATAACCCAGAGCCTTTTAGGGGAGATGGTGATGAATGTCTAGTGGAGGAGATGAAGGGGAGGTGGGTTTCTCCTGGATCCGAGCACGCCGTTGTGCCGTACGTCCCTGTGTATTTGGCAGACTCACTGTTTTGTTTTGTTTTTTTTTTTTAATCCAGCAGTATTTTTCTTTAATTAAAGTATAGTTGATGTACAATATTTTGTTAATGTCAGTTGTACAGCATAGTGATTCCGTTATTTTGCAGATTATAATTCCATTACAGATGATTACAAGATATGTGTGCGATACAGTAAATCCTTGTTGCTCATTTGTTTTATGTATAGTACTGTGTGTGTGTTAATCCCGTACTCCTCATTTGTCACTCTTCCACTCCCTCTGCCCTTTGGTAACCACAAGTTTGTTTCCTATGTCTGAGTCTTTGGCAGACTCACTGAGATGCCAAAGACCTCCCAAATTATCACATCTGATGGAAGTAGAGATTTTTTTATTTCCATTCTTTTTTGCTTTGTTCCCCCACCCCAGATCAGCGTGTTTTTGAATGTGTCATTGTATACAACCTGCTAGTGAAGGTTGGTATGTCTGATCCCTAGAAAAAGTAATTGGGGATATTTTACAAGCTCTGGGAGCTTTCTGGTGTTCAGACTGTGAGGACTTTGGGAAGGAGTTTCTGATTGAGTTGTTATTACTTTTGGGAGGAGGATGACAGTGCACTCTTCTCCCTCGATCAGCGTGATTAACTCCTGGGCAGACATTTGTTGGGCGTCTCTGGTGGATGCAAATGCAGTCTTTGCAGAGAGTGAGTTCTGCCCTGTTCCTAGAGCTCCCCTTTGAAACAGCAGGTCTGAAAGCATCCACGCAGTTTTGTTACGTGGGCCTTTGAATTTTACTCAGATGTAAGAAAATCTATCAGGCTGAGAAAACCAATGTGATGATCGTTATTCATCAACTGCAGGATGTTTTGAGATGTGAAACATTTAGGGTCCCAAGTCTGTTCCACATCGGGAGCCAATGGGGAGGTGGAAGCATGGGGCAGGCTCTGTACACGCCAGGACCTCATACCCCCTTCTCCTGAGCAGTATTGTAAACAAAACCCCATTTGCAGACAGTGAGTTCCCACTGAGCCTTTAATTATGGGAGCAAGGTATGCCAGGTGGTTGGGGGCACGAAGCCAGAGGTTAGGGGCTTACTTCCTGGTTAACTTTCCCTGGCCTTTCTCTCCCAAGCCTTGGCTCTTTTAAGATTCAGAAAATAATGCATAATGCCTAAGATTTCTGAAATTCCTGGCCCTGGAGGACTTCACTACATAAAAGAGCCAGGATTTTCAGGCTGACCATTTCAGCATCAGTCCATTTCCCACTTCCTGATTCAGAGCTTCCAGGATTTGTAATGCCTGTAGACATTTTTTTTTTCTCTCTCGTTTAAAAGCAGCCATTGAATGAAAAAATAAATAGCAAAATCCCCATCCCAGAAGTTTTACTTCCTGTTGTACAACTGAGCTCTGAAAAGTAGCTTCACAAGTTTAGGCTCTTGTTTGGGCTATTTCAAAGGAATTCTGGAGATCTTTTTGTTTGGAAAGGCTTAGTATGAAGGCGATAAAAGAACTTCATTTTAATCAGCACAGAAATGTACAGGCTAAATTTTAGGTTCCTCCTTAGTTTCATGGTGTGTATGGGAATATAACCCAAGCCGTGGTAAGCTCGCCAGGGCTCACAGACATTTGCAACAATGCCAGTGTTTCCCTCATCATGTTAGCATTTATTTTTAAGACTTAACTCAGGTACAAATTACATTTTGCGAATATAAAAGAAGTGGGGATATTTATGATTCCTGTAACAGGGAAGAAAGATCCAAAGTAATCAAGAAAATGATGGAATGTTAGACTTCACATTTTCCCATCAACCCTTCTCATTAGATAAAAATGTGGATCAGCAAAAGTGTCTCAAATTCGGATGCTTCCGTGCTATGAATTTTATTCCTCCTGTTTGAAAATTCTAGTCTCATCTGTGATAAAAGTCTTAACATTTGGAGAACTACAAGAACCTTTTCAGCTTTAAGGGACGATGTCTTGGCCACTGAAGCGGTCTCAGGTTAACTAATTCTGGTCCCAGAAGCTTTTTTTCTGTGGTGAATGGATCCCCTGACTCCAGCCAAATTCAGATGCCTAAAAAGTTGAAGCAGGCTGTCTAGTGATACTTGATCTGGGATTTCATGAGGATTAATGAAGATATTTCTGGGTGGAATTCCTGATGTCCAGCTTCCATTCTGTAGCTCAGTACCCGTTCCTCGGAGGTGCGGGGCTGTGTTGTCATCTGGGAGGGTTTTCAGGTGCTAGTGCCTGCCTTCTCTGGGGTTATGACAGGCTCTATTTGGAGCGCACGTGGTTTTACACAGGTAATTGATAGACTGGTGGAACAGCCCATTTTCTGGGGAACTCTTCCTAGAGGTCATAAACAGGAGACAGGTCTTTCTGTTTTGTCTTTCCTCAACCTCTCATCCAGTAGAGAAACGACAGTTCTCCTATCTGTAGTATTTTTGGGCCCTCTCAACAATAAAAATTGGGGGGAAAAACCCTCAGGTCCCTGGGTGTGACTTTTAGTTTCTCATGATTTTTTTTTTTTAAACACGAAGACCTTTGATTCTTAGTAGTCTTACACATCGTCTTTGGAAACAGCTGTGTTTATAAGGAAATAGGTGGTAACTGCTGGATTCTCCCACGTGGGGTACATGCTGTCAATTACAGTGAGACATGCCTGCCTCCCCTCTGGCTGATGAAGAAATCTTTCCAGTTTCTGCCGACGGTATAGAGAGAGCTCTGGGGAGCAGGGTGCTCTGAATTAGCAGGCAGGGCAACTGCTTTTTTAAGGCCCCTGTTCATTCTGCAAAACAGTAGATGTGCAGGTACCTAAGAAGCACCCCCTGTGTGCTAATTAGTTTTGAATTTTGCATGTGTGAGGCCAGTGTCTTTTTTCAGTCTGGAAATCTAGCAAGCTCCCTTTCCGCCTCACCCAGTGAACTTTCCGTTGTCAACGAAGCTTCTCTGAAAAATATTTGTGTAAGCGGTGGAGCCGTGCTTCTCTTGTCCAGAGAGGGCCGTCTTGGGGGCACAGACGAGTTTAATTGGCAGAATGAGTGAGCGGTGGTCTCCAAATGGTCAAGATGTTAACTGCCGTCTATAGCAAACCTAGGTGTTTAAAATTAACAGTGATAAATTCTCAGCTTTTGGGGAGAGCAGATTTTAGATGCACTTTAAAGTAATTACCATGGAATGAATCTGATTCTTGCATTGAAACAGGATTTGTTATCAAATCAATCTACATGTGCCAGACGGACAGAGCTGTGGTCACAATTGCTTTAGTCTAAAATTCTGAAATGTGGAACTGAAGGCTCCATGAAAGCAAGAATTGTGTTCGCTATTGGGTCCACGGGACTTGGCACATGGTGGGTTTTCTGAAATATGAATTAGAGAACTTATGGTCACGACCCAAGCAGAGCTTCCTGCCTTCATCCACTTACTGCACTCCCAGTAGAGCCCACTGCTTCCTGTAGACGAGACCTGTAGTCGCGAGGGTTCAGATGGCTCTGAGAGTTGATTAACAGTCTTATGTGCATATGGCAGGACGACCAATTCATATATTTGACCTGTTTAAAGATAATGGGCTGCTCTGATGAACAATGAACTCTAATTAGGGACAAATTTGCCTGCTACCTTATACTATAATTACTAAGTTTATTGCTTTTTGAATTATAATAGTAATAAATAGTTATCAGGGGAAAACTAGAAACTATTATTAGGAAAAAAGGAAAATAAAAATCATCTTTAATCCGTCAATCTAGAGGTAACTGTTGTTAATATTATGCTGTCATTTCCTGAGGTCTTTTCCCCCCAAACTTATGTGTGTATGTATTTTTGAAGATAAAATGGATGTAAAAAATCTGATTTTTATCTTCGTTTTCCCCGCTTTGCATCACACTGTGAAGTTTTGTCTGTTACATTAATATTTTTATCATCGGGAATATGGTCTTTAGTGAAATAATTAAAATGAAAATTATGATTGTATAATTGCTAAATTTAAGCATTTTACATTTTTTGCCATTAAAAGTAATGTGATAAAATCATGTGTATTATTGTTTGTGTACTACTGATTATTTCTTTGGGTTAGATTCCTAAAAGTTGGAAGTTTGGAGTACTAGGAATTTTTTTAAGTGCACATACTTGTGATCCTAGATAAATATGCCAAGTTGCTTTCCAGAATACTCGTTGAAGCTCCCAGCAACAGTGCCTGTCACCCATTCTCTTCAGCAGTATTGAGTGCTGAATGGAGCCTTGCATTTAAAAATTCTTATCTCACTGTTTAACTTCCTTTTTTAAAATTATTGATGGGGTCTTCATTTTTCTTTTTTTACCCTGTTTTTCAATTGGATTATTTATCCATTCACTCTTACAGGTTTGTGTAGACCTTTCTATTTAAAGGTGTTTTGCCCTGTGCTCTCTCTATGGCAAATATTCCTCCTGGTTTGCTTTTTGCTTGCTTTTATTTTTTCACTTACTGGAACATACAGTGTTTCATTTTAAACACAGAATAGCAGTCTCTTCATTATGGTCTTTAATCCTTTTGCTTAGAAAGTTTATACTCATGTCAAAATCAGTTAAATTTACTCATGCCCACTAACTTCTAGTTTATGTTTCATCCTTTTCTTTTGGTTCTTTAATGCTTCTAGGATTTATTTTGTATTTAAACAAAGTGAGATACCTCCCCCGTTTGATTATTCAGTTTTCCCAACATGGTGATGTTTTATTTTTATCTTCATTGGATTATCTAATACATTTTATATTATAGGATCTATTTTATAGCTATCTTTTCCCACTGATCTGTGTGCTGTTTGGGGTAAGATCATACTATCTTATATGTGGTAGCTTCATTATATATATTAACATCTTCTAGGAAGAATCTCCACTGAGTTAAATGTTTTTGAAGAAGCGTTCTTCCACATGAAGATTTGCGTTTGTGTGTGTTTTGTTTTGTTTCACAAGTTGTCTTCTCCATCACCCTCCTGAAAGAGAAAAAATCCATTGGATTTTGGTGGTGATTGTTAATAAATCAATTTGGGAGAAATAACATTTCTGCATATTTGGGTTCTCATTCAAGGGCATTTCATGGCTTTCTCTTTATTCAACTTTTATTTATATATTAAGGAATCATAGAAAGTCACAGAGGTTTATACTTTGGGGATATTCCTAGGTAATTAACACTCTTGTTGCTACTGTGGAAGGAGTCTATTCCCCTTTATATCTTTTAACCGATTCTTGCTTGTGTGTGAGAAAAGCTATGCAATTTTGTGTATTTTTCTTATATTTACCCAACTCATTAATTGCTTTTGTTAAAGTTTTCTAGTTGATTCTCCTGATTTTTCCATACAGAGAATCACTGATAACCAGTTAGGAAGATTTTGTCTCCATTTTTTCAATACTTAACTCTGTTTCAGGTATGTATCATTTAGGAAGATAAATGGCTGCAAATAACAGGAAACTGCCTGATAAAGGCTTTAGCAGTCAGGGCTGCTTTTTCTCAAGTTCAGGAAGTCTAGAGGGACCTGCAGTGTGCTCCAAGAGGACATGGAGGACCAGAGTCCTGGCTTCTGTTTTTCCATCCATCCATGTGTCTTTGGTCCTCATGTCACAAGATGGTCCCTGTGCTTCCAGGCATCACATCTGTGTTTCAAGCAGGCAGGAAGGGGAAGGTATAAAGGTAGAGGGCAAAAGGACAGAATGACTTGCCAGAAAGCCCTGCTTAGCCAGCTGTCCCTTCCTTTCGTGGCCAGAGCTGAGTCACCCCTGGCTAGAGGGTGGGAGGTGGTAAGTGGCTTGCCTGGGTGGGGGTGGGGGTGGGGGTGGGGGTGAAGCTAAGCAGTGTTTTTGGCCGCAGGGTCTTATTGCCTTGGCTGGTACGTCTGAAGTGTTAAATGCAGATTATGGGCATGTTTGTCATTTTGGCTTATATTAATGGTAATACCTCTGATATTCCTCAATATGTATCATATCTTTTGTTTTATGAGAGGTTTTCATCATGTTGAAAGAATCATCTGTCTAGTGTTCATGGGTGACTAATTAGGGACGGATGTTGAATGTCATCAGATGTGGTTTTGGCATTCATTTAGATTCAGATGTTGTTATTATACCTATTAAGGTGATGTGGAAATAGATTACCTGGTAGTAATTCCTCAAATTCTTGGGGTAGACTATTTTTGGTTGTGGTAGGTGACTGCTTAGATTCCTAATTAAATTTGGTTTGCTTACATTACATTTAAAATTTTTCTCATGTCTAAGTTTAAGTGAGATAATCCTGCGGTTCTTTGTATGCTGTCTTTTCCTAATTTCGCTATCAGGTTTTCGCTGGCTTTGTAAAATGAGTTACTAATGATTTTCCTTTTTTACCTTCTCTGCAACAGTTGATATAGTGTGGCAATACAGTGTCCTCTGAAGGCTTGAAAGGACTCACTTGGTAAGCAGTTGGAGGCTGATGCTTTTAAAAATGAATTTTTCTGCGACAGCTTTAAAAAATTCTTCCAAGGGTATTGGTCTCTTCCAGGTTTCTGTTTTTTTGTTGGTTTGTTTTTTAATCAGTTTTGGTAAGTTAAAGATTTCCAACAAATCAATTTCATCACATTTGCAAATTATGGCTTAGTGGTCTGTGGAGTTTTCTTTATGCTGTTATTTCTTCAGTATCTGCCTTCTCATTTCTGTTTATGGTCACTTTTCTCTTTTATTCTTCATTAGACCTGCCAGTGCTTTCTTTGTTTTGTGCCTTCCTCTCTGCCCCCAAGAACCAGAAATAATTACCTCTTTCTTTCAGCTTCCTTAGTATTTTTCTTATGTTAGGGTTTTGTCTCTTTGCAGGTCTGCTTTGCTGACAGATGGGGATCTCCTTGAGAGCGAGTGCCCTGTCCCCTTTCCCTGCTCTGCGTCTACCAGGCACATGACACACACCTGGTTGTTTAATTCTTGGTTCTCTGCCTAGGTCTTTGCATCCACCATCAGTCGTTACTATGGTTATAAGGGGGTTTTTCTTTGATTGCAGTCTGTGCAGTGGGTGTTGCATTGACCTTGCAGACTTTATGGAGAGGAAGATGCTTGCATATTTGGGTTCATCCCAAGGGGTAGCCCCTGGATAAACGTCCAAGTGGAGGTAGCATCGTGATTTGCTGGATATCTGGGGAGTTCCAGAGGGCGGCTTGGATGGCCTCGGGTGGTTCATGGCTGCAGAGGTGGAAACAGAGTTGGGATACCATCACCCCGGTGATGTTTAGACATGAGAGATGGCTTAGATCCTCTCAGGGGCTCGTGCTCCAGCCTCAGGGCTATTCTTGGAGGTGTCGTGTCATGCTCGCCACCTAAGTGGAGAATCTTAACTCTACGTAAGTCTCGCTCAGTTTAATTTGAAAATTCTGCTCACGTCTCTGATTTAGACCTACATGAAGACAAGATCCTTGAATTTAGGGTCTTTTTTCTGATGTCATCTGAATTATTGTTTGGTACATGTGACCATGAGTAGATTGTCATTATTCAGCATGGGTGGAGTTGAGGAGGACAAATGGTATGACTGCTGTTGGGTCATGTAAAATCCATCTGGAATTATGATAGGACCCTTGTACTTCCTTTGGAGCTGGGTGATTTTCCGTGCAGGGTGGAAAATGGTTAGGAAGGAGTTTGCTGCCCTTGAGGTCCTCAGACCCAGGGTCATCCGGGGGCAGGACTGATGAATGAGCGACAGGGTGGGTGTGTGAGCAGCCTGCGCGCTGGAAACCTGCATGGGGCCTGCCGCGGTCAGCTGGTCCCAGAGGGTGTTCAGTGATGATCTGGTTTGGCGTGATTTTGAGTAACTTCCATCCCCCAGTTAATACCAGGACTCTTTCATTCATAAAGGGGATCTGAGTTGTTTTCCAGGAAGGGCTGGGAACATTCTAGTAGAAATGTTTGTTGACAGTATTCCTGCTGGGTGAGCTGGAGTTCCAAGGAATCCGACTATGTTGAAAACACATATCTGTGCTCTTGGATTGTTTGTTCATGGGGAGAGTGTCAACTACAATTATAAGGGGAGTCTTTTTCTTTAAATAGTTGATTCAGAAACGTTGGAGGTTTAATTGAAGAACTTGTCTACATTTTTACAGTTTCCTTAGGGACATAGAAACTAATATCTTTCTCTGGATTGCTTTTAAAATTTGTATTTAATGTCTTGTTTGGGGGCCTCAAATGCAATAGGTGATTATACTGAACTTCTCTTACTGTGCATTTTACTCCAAGTGGGCTCTTGGGCAGCACTTTCCTCCCTAGAGTTGATTAGCTCTTGTGTCAGTGACCTCTTTACCTGCCAGTTAATCTCCTGTGCACTACATGGTGCTGGGGTGATTGGTTTATCTTTCTTCCCCCCTCCATTGTTAAAGGGGTTCTTTAAGAGCGGGGAACATGTTCTTTGCTTCCCTAGGGTCTGACAAAGTGCCTGGCACATAGTAGGTGTTCATTCAGACAGGTGGAGTTAAGTTGATGTGACAAGGGTTTTAGAGGCTAGTTTGGGTGTGTGACTTCGAAAGGAGATAAAGTGACTTTGCAAGGATACACCTCAGTGATTCCTCTAGTGATCTGGCTGTGTATTTTAGGATTCGAAAAGTAAAGTGTTCGGTTTAGTAGACTAAGTCTTTCGCAATCTCATGTTATCTGGTTCTGTTGAATCTCCGTCATCCTGGATTTGGGGGCTGTTCCTGCTTAGGAGGCAGGGAGGTGACTGGCAAGTCCCCTGGGTTCTGCAAGGGGACGTCTGCTCCTGTGGGCACTGCCCAGCTGGTCACAACCTGTTTACTGCCATTGGTTTTTAAGGGATGAGGTAATCTTAGCTCAGCCTAGTTTCCTATAAAATAGTTTTTTGTTTGTTGAGGAAATCGTCCATTGAAGTTTTTGAGATGTTAGGGATGTTGCGAACTGCAATCAAGTGGATATCCTCTTATGTAAGTGCATCTGACAGGCCAATTTCACAAGCACATCTCATGAGTACACAGTTGGATGGCAAGGTTTATTGTTTAAAGTTTTTTGTTTTATGTGTGTATGTTTTAAGTAGGGAAAGAAAGCCTCTATATGGAAACCACATGGTTTCAGAGGTCAAGAAATGGCACAGAATGATTCCAATGGCATGGATGTTAGAAATCTGGACATCATCCCTCTTACTCTCCGACGTCTGATCTCTGGGACGTTGAGACAGCTGTTAATTGAACTAGTTGTTCAGAATATTGAGATGTAGTGAAAATGCAAGTATTGTGACCACCTGCTGGTATAGATCCCCAAAATAGTGCCAGAGGCTGGGGGCTGGGGAGGTACTCTCCTGAGCAGTGTCTTTACCAACTTGGCCTTGGGCTAAGCCAAGTGCTTTATTCATTTGCAAACAGTGCTGCCCATCCCTTAGCCAGTTGTTAAATCACTTTGAATGTGTTGACAGCCTCAAAAAGTCACAACTTAGAAAAAAAAGTTCAAATTTGGAAAAAAAAAAATAAATGTAGGGAAATAATCTCCTAGTGAGACAACTTCTGCCTAAAAAAAATGAAAGATTTAAAGACATAAATTCTGTGTTATAAACAACTTGTAATTTTGATCGTTTTCAGTTGTAGCTCCAACAGCCTCTACGATAGATCTTAAATATGTTTATCACAGCTGGAAAAATGTTTTATTGTCATCTCTGTTTATCCTAATATGCCACCTACTCTGTTGTATCTTTGTGTCTCACTGTAGCTCCGCTTCTTTGTTTTATGTTTTTTATTTTTTTTTTAACATTTTTTATTGATTTATAATCATTTTACAATGTTGTGTCAAATTCCAGTGTTCAGCACAATTTTTCAGTCGTTCATGGACATATACACACTCATTGTCACATTTTTTTCTCTGTGAGTTATCATAACATTTTGTGTATATTTCCCTGTGCTATACAGTGTAATCTTGTTTATCTATTCTACAATTTTGAAATCCCAGTCTTTCCCTTCCCACCCTCCACCCCCCTGGTAACCACAAGTCTGTATTCTCTGTCTGTGAGTCTATTTCTGTTTTATGTTTTTTAATAGAAGAGGGGCAGATGAATGCAAACGATACCTAGAAACTGAAACCGGAAAAAAAAAAAAAAAACCAAACAAACCAATGTGTTCAGTCAGTGCTCTTTCCAGGTTATAGCTGGACGTCAGCTGGCAGCTTCCAAGCTGTGGTTTATTGAATAATACTTAATACTTAGCACAGCCCTCAGTGAAGATCTTTTTATGGACTTTTCTGAATGTTTTACAAACATAACTAAAGCTTATCCAGATGAGGGCAGAGAGCTTTCTTTATTTTCTCTTTTAAAAGGAGCAAAATTTGGCCATCGGGATGCTACGGTTTAGCAAATAGATAGAGAATTGTGGTTGGAGGAGACCCGCCGTTTGCTGAGACTGTGCCTGTGAGTTGGCCTTGGTAAATCTGGGCTTGCAGTCCACCCCTCGTTAGTATGTAGTAACTGATTTGGGGCAAATTGTGTAATCCCCGTGGGCTACTGGATATTTGGGAAACCCTTTGAAGAGTTGGGCCCCACAGTACATGCTCCACGTATACATTTTTCCCCCTTCCTCTTCTTATCCTCCAAACTTGAGATCTTTCCTGCATGGTTTTTCATAGCTTTGATTTTTGCCCTGACACTCTGCACATAATTGGGGGCCATTTGTTAACATAATTTGAAAATTGCAAATTCATTTTAATAATATCTTAGGCCAAGTGTAATGAGGAAAGTCAGTTTTATGGGCCCAAATCATATTACAAAGCCAAATGGAAACCAGTTTCAGATTATTTGAATTTATCAGTTTCTTTGCCATTCCACTCCATGCATCCTAGAAGGTCGAATTTCACAAGATTGAAAATCTGGAGATTGATTGGCTCCTAGCATTTCAGAATTCCATCTAACTTTTCAGCTGGAACTCTTGGCTTTTAAGAACAATGCTTCATTTGAATTCATAGTTCACCTCACCATGATTTCTGAGAAGTGAATGGGAATTTGGCTGGCAGGAATGGGAGCCCTGCAGTGGTGCGCTGTGGTCGTTAGACCCCCAGGAATCGACCTCATGGGTCCTTGCTGAGATTGCAACTTACAGGACACAGACCACCCCCCCAACCCCCAACAATTTCTTGCTTGAGTTGATCAGTGCAGGAGGTGAAGGGGACCTAGGCTCTCCCTCCGCTGGGGGTTCCTGTCCTTGGCTTCCTGCTGGGCTCTGCTTCCCAGTGATACCCTCCTGGGTCTCTCCTCCTCTGACCTGTCCCGTGTCTGCCCTTTGGCATCTTCCCAGGGGCCCGCCACAGCTTCTTTCCTGGGCCTCTGGGAGCAGCCCCATCTGGCTCAAACATGTCTGTATTTGCTAACTGTCTGCATAGGGTCTTGCTGAAAATGCTTTTTGAGAGCTGGGCCCCCGGGTGGTGCCTCCAGGGACTGCAGAAGATGGGAGAAGAGTGCACAAGAGACCAGCACGCTCCCGTGTGCAGATCTGTTCAGGGCTGGCAGTGGGTCCCAGCGGTCAGCAGCCACCCCTCCCTGCACCCCTTGAAGCCTGATCACCGGGCCTTGGGGTGGCAGCCTTCTTGCTTGGGGGGGGGGGCAGCTACCAGTGTCTAAAACTACTTTGAACTTTAATTAGAGCAGTGTCAGGAGCAATTGAGGGCAATCCCTGCCCCCCCCCCCCAATTTTAGGGGAAAAAACACAAGAAACAAAATTACATGTATTATAACATAATATTTACCATCTTAGCCATCTTTACATGTACAGTTCGATGACATTAGATACATTTCACATTGTTGTGCGGCCATCACCACCTTTCATCTCCATCCAAAGCTTTTTCATTTTCCCAGACGGAAACCCTGGACTCATTAAACACTAACTCCCCATTTCTGCCTCCCCCCGGCCCCTCACAGTGACCAGCCATGCATGCAATGCTCCCTCTCACTCCCTACACAGACTGTTACCTGCCAGTGTCACAGCGCTACTATTTCACGTTGTGCCGTTGTGCAGAATTGGCACGTTATGGGAATGATATTATACACTTTTTTGGGGGGGCGGGTGTCAAGGCTTGCCTGTTCTGGGTGTGCTGCATATTCTCTAGAAGCACCTCTGCTTGGCAGCATGAGATGGGGGCTTCATTTCTGCCCTGCCACCAGCTAGTGGAGGCATTTTGAGAAAGTCACCTAACCCCTCAGTGGGTTCCCCTGCAAAGTGCTATTAAAGATGCTTCAGGCTCCAGAGCAGCTGGTTAGTGATCTGTGACTGGAGGCCCGAAGATGGGGTTCAGAGGACCTCATGAAATTGTATGCAAGCTCTTTGCAAGCCTAATTCTTTTAGAGTAAAGGCCCCTGGTTTTTATCAGACTTTCTGAGAGACCCCGGTCCTTAAATAAGAAACCATGATTAATCTCAGAGGCTCCCTTTTAACCCCCCCTGCATCTGGGCGGTCCCTCCGTGGCCGGTGTTTCCTGCCTCCTGCCCTCCTCTGTGCTGTGGGTAGTGACTTTGGCTCACCCGGTTGCCAGTAGCAAATACGCAGCAGCTCAGCCAGTGTTAGCAAAATTAAATCACTCCGAAAAAGAATCAATGTTAGTGAAATTAAGTCACTTGATCTTAAAAGCAACATGGAATAGCAGTTTTTCATATTTATTGTGCTATTTCTTCCTTCTAGATATCTTACGGTTCTTCCTGTCTGTCTGCTTTTGATGTCCTTTCAAGGAGAAACAGCTTTGGACAATTGCAGTAGGTTTTTGGATACTGCAGTTGGGGGGACCCAAGGGGTGGTCCTAGGTTGATTACTCAGAAAGTACTAATCCAAAATATTAGACTCTGTTTACTGCAGGAGGAGGCCTTGCATAGTTTAAAGATGATTCAGAAGGCAGGTTAGGACCTTGCCTTACTTCTCTGCCGTTATGTGTATCAGTTTCCAAGTTCCTGTAGTTTTGCCAGGATGCTCCAGGGAGACTGATGTCCTTTCCCGCAGACCCTGTTGGAAAGAGGGGTTCTGTCGCCAGCGGTCCAGCCAACTTGTGAGTGAGGGCTGGGGGCCACGTCCCAGGACGCTCCTTGGTGGCGCCCTCCCTCCACCTCTGGCGACCACTAGGCTGTGGGCAGAGGTGGGTTGGTGTCTCACCCTAGAAGCAGAATTACAAAATGTTTGTCGGCTCCTTTGGGTGTGGTTTGGGGCCAAGGAGATGGAGCAAGTATGAAATGAACTGTGAGGATTTATTGTCATTTTGATGATGATTATTATTAAAAAATACATGCTTCTGGTAAAACACTTAAACAGGAGGTGAAGAGCAAAATTGCCGAGCTCTGTCCACCCCCACCCTTCTCAGATTCTTCCTTCTTGCATCCTGTTTCCCAGAGGTAAGCTTCACAGATACTCACTGCACATCGCAAGTCACAAACATGCTGCGTCCTGGGTGTTTTTTAAATGTAAATGTGCAATTTGTGGTTTTTCAAGGTAATATATCTTGGATAGCTTCCTGGAGCTGAGCAATCTGACTTGGTCTTTACAATGGTTTTGTGTGTACAAGTAATGTATGAATGTGTGCTCCTTGTAAAAACAAAAGCAACACAGAATCAGAGTAGAGGGGACAGCTCCCTCCCCCACCCCGGTTACCCGCTGCCACCAGGGTAACCACTGCCGACAGCTCAGTGAGTGTCCTTCCAGGCGCGCTGTCCTGTGTGTTTATACACCCGGGTGGGTGAGGAGGGAAGCAGCCACAGAGCAGTCTGGATAGTTTAACAACAACAACAACAAAACATAAATAGGATCCCTGTTGTCATGAGTGTCTCTTTTCCTCTCTCCGTCTCTCTCTGTCTCTTCTTTAAGTGAACTTTCTCTGTTACGATAGTTTTAGACGATGCCAAAGTTGCCCCGACAGCGCAGAGTCCCTGTCCGCTCCTAACAGCTTCCCCTTTACATCCTGCGTTGCTGTGGTCCATGTGCTGCAGTGAAGGAGCCAGAAATACCACATCACCATTAATTAAGGAAACTCAACACTTTATTTCAGATTTCACCAATTTTTGCCCTGTGTTCCTTTTCTGTCCCAGGATCCCTCATCCATTCATTTAGTTGTCAGGTGTCCGTCAGCTCTTCTGGTCTGTGATGGTTTCTCAGACCTTCCTTGTCCTTGGTAGCAGTGCATTGAGGAACACTGGTCAGAGTTTATGCAGAGTGTCCTTCAATTTGGATTTGTCTTCTGGTTATCCTGTGGTTAGACTGGGATCCTGGGGTTTTTTTGGGGGGGCGGTGGGGAAGACCCCAGAGGGGAGGTGCCCTCTGACACAGCCTGTATAGGGCACACTGTCAACATGACTTATCCCCAGTGATGTTAACCTTGACTGCGTGGCTGAGGTGGTTTTTATTGGACTTTTCTACTGTAAAGGGCTTAAAAAAATCAGCAACATATTGATAGTCTCTGTTCTTTTTAATTGCTCTGTATTGATCACTGTAAGTAGACCTTGCAGTTTCTTTAAAAGATGGACATTGAGGTGGTTTTCCAGGCTTTGATTTTATAAGTAAGATTCCAGGGAATGCTCTCACACTTATCTGTCTGCTCCACCCATATAAGGGATGGTCCCTAGAAGAGGAGGGACTGGGTCAAAGAGTGAAGGATGGGCATTCGGATTTGTGGGTGGGTGTGGTCTCCAGAATGGCTGCGCACACGTATTCTGACCAGAATTAGGACAGTCCCTGTGCCCCATGTCCTCACTTAAGCTTAGTTTTGTGAGATTTGTAATTTTTGGCTCTTCTGATAAATTTGAAATGTTTTAGTTCGTATTTGTCTAATTAGCAAAAGTGTGTTTATAATCCCAGAAGCCTGACTGTGGATGGATGACCAAGAGAACCAGACTCTCCAGGAGCACTTGAGAAACCAAGCTCTGCTAGAAATATAAACCAAATAGAGGTCTTTTCCCCAGGAATCAGAGCATTTATCTGAAATCTCTTTCCCCACAGCACCTACCTAAGATATTTTGCTTGGTTACAGGTCCCAGCATTTAAAAGTGGAAAACACTCAGTACCTGTTATCCCGAGTGTTGTTTTCCACCTGATACCTTGGTGCCTTGGTGAGAGCTGCTGCCTGACGGTGTGGGGTTTGGATGGGGAGAGGAGCACCTGGGGGCCCGGAGTGAGGGGGTCCTGGGGGGATGAGGAGTGGTCGGGCAGTGTGAGGACCCCGGGTATCCTTGGTCTCCAGGATTGTCACATTTTGCTGAGGCTTTGGCCCATGTCCCTTTGTTCCGTATCTCCTTTCCCAAGGTGCAGAGAGCAGGGAAATGCTGGTGGAGAGGTGTAGTAGTGCTCCCTAAGCCTGAGGCCAGCCCCTGTGACCACCCTGTTCTTACTGCCCCCTGGATTTGCCACCCACCAGCTGCAGCCACTGGACCATGACCAGGAGGCCTGTTAAGCCTCAGAGGCTGAGGCTGGGTCTGGGGTGAGCAGAATGCAGTGGGCACAGAGGCAGTGTTGGCTGTGGGTGGGCTGGCGCTGCCTGTGAGTGGGGCCACCTGTGCATGGGGCGACAGGATTTACCTTCTGATTGCAGGAACTTGAGCTTTTGTTTAGACTTCTTCCTCCTTTGAAGAACATTTTTATCTTTTTTTTTTTTTAAATTGAAGTATAGTCAGTTATAATGTGTCAATTTCTGGTGTACAGCACAATGTCCCAGTCATGCATCTACATCCATATATTCGTTTTCATATTCTTTTTCGTTAAAGGTTATTACAAGATACTGAATATAGTTCCCTGTGCTATACAGAAGAAATCTGTTTTTTTTAATCTATTTTTATATATAGTGGTTAATATCGCTAATTATCAGAGAAATGCAAATTGAAACTACAATGAGGTACCACCTCACACCAGTCAGAACGGCCATCATTAAAAAGTCCACAGACGATAAATGCTGGAGAGGGTGTGGAGGAAAGGGAACCCTCCTACATCTTAACGCCATACTTGGAGCTGGGTTCCGCGTCCAGCATGCCCTGCTTCCAGCCTCAGGAGAGGAGAGCACTGTGAATGGGGGCCCACGGGCAGCGGAGGCCCACCTAGTCCAGTGCTGCCGAGCTGGGCCATCTCCACCTCCCCTGGGATCGTTTGTTCCCTAATGGAAGGATCATCAGTTTTCCATGTTTCCCTGCTGTCCAGGGTAGAATTCTAAAAGAGCACCCTGCTTTAAGAGGGTGGACACGGGAGAAACTTTGGACTCTGAGTGCCTATGGTGGTGCGGCCCAGTGGCACCTGTCTCATTTCTGGTTTCCATTTGGAAGCATGTCCATTGTTCAGTACCAAGGGGCACTTGAATGTATCCCAGTGCACTCCATTGCCACACTTTTATGTATCCAGGGTTTTTAGCATAATTGTTTTTGTCTGTACCATGCTGCTGACCTTTAAGCAAGTTAACATAGTATGTGATGGGTGTAAGGGTGCAGGGAGACTGAACTGGAGGGTATCAGGGGGTGGCCCACGGGACCATTTGTTTACATGCACCTGTCCCATGCTGGCCTCTTTAGTCCTCTATGATGGTCCATCCAGTGGGCATGCCTGTCACCCCTTCCACGAGAAGGAGCCTTGGGCAGGCTCCAGGACCCCAGCTGTACTGCTGTGTGGCTTTGTGAATGTCTGCCACCCTCCTGGAGTGAGGGGTGGTAGCAGCCTGGCATCCCCTCCTTTCTCTTGGGACCTCAGCCTGCAATGCTCCCCTGGCCCCAGCGACCCTGAGCCTGCTTGACTGCAGCGCCTGGGTGAGAGGGATGGAGATGCTGTGGCCGCATTTGGCCCCGCGAACCTCGCTAAGTGGTATACTTTCAAGGCATGTGTTGCTCATGTTTGGTGGAGTTCTCCATGTTCTTCAGGATTATATGTATTCTCAACCTGAACTTGTAAAGGCAAAGAAAAGAATGCGCTTCTCAACCTCTGTGGAAGAACATACAGGTTTTTTGATTGGGTGGTAACTCTCTTAACGTTCAAGCATCTTGGTGTGATCTGCGTTTCAGCACCAAATAAAGAATGTGTGCTAAGGTCAACGGGGCTGACTTCTCTGTGACTTGCCAGGGGAAAGTCAGACCCATTTCCGAGTAGAATTGTTAGAAAGAGCAACCGAATACATGGAAGGAAGACTTTGAGGACTGAGATAAAGGCGGGTGTGTGATTTCATATGAACACAGAGGGTGATGGGTGGTAGTTGTCTGATGGAGCTGAAATCCCGGGTTCTGAATCTGTGAGCTCCACCTCTGTCCTCCAAGGAAAACATCGCCTGTGCAGGAAGAATTCTTGGAGTTGGACCAGAGTGTGTTTTCTGTCTTTTTATTTTTCCCCATGGTTTGTGAACAAAAAAAAAAGAATTTGACTTTCTGCAGTGGAATTAACGTGGGGCAAGCAACAGGATATGCTTTTCAGGGGAATATGAGGTCAGAAACAGCAACAGTTTCCCCCCAAGGCACGGTTTCATCCCTTTTCATATGGGTGGCAGTGTCCCTAAAAGGCTCTTTACAGGAGTCCTCTTTTGTCTTCGTGTGAGGAGTCAGGGCTTCAGATTGACAGAGGTGTTCACCCTCCGAGCCTTTAAAGAGACATCCACCAGGGTCGGATGGCTCTCGAGGTGCCTGGGCAGTGGGAGGACCCCTCCCCAGTCACACGCACTTGGCAGCAGCATCCTTGCCAGCCTTGCAGCGTTTTTAAGGAAGGATGCTCTGCTCTGGAATCATGTGAGCAACTCCATATTTGAGTCTGGCCCAACTCTGGCCCCTAAGGACGGAGTGATCCCAGGTGGGTCATCTGGTTGTCAGTGTCCTCAGCTGTAAATGGGGCAAATAGCACTGCCACCCGAGTTACCTGCGTGGATGAAATCAGGCTTCTAAAGTCTCAGACACGTGCAGCTCCTCAGAAATCTTTCTCTCCTCCTTAGGCAGCCCAGTCTGACTTCAGATAAATTCTCCTGTGTGTTCTTACACAAAACCCCAACGCATCACACTGCTGGAGTGCTCTGCTCCCCTCCCCCATCAGCTTCACATAGAGCCTGACCAGCCCTCCCCGCTGAGACCCCTGGCATGCTTGCTTTCTGCAGCTGGTCCCATGAGTTGGATTTCAGGTCCCTGTTCCTTCCTGGCTGTCACTTGGATGTTTTCCCATTGACTCTCTTCCCTTTTGAAGTGTGGAAATAGAAACCCAGTTTGGGGGTGGGGGACTCTCCTCTGGCCCCTTACTTTACAATATCTCCGAGTACAGTCTTAAGACCGCCTGACTATTTTTTTTTTTGGCAGCCACAACGCCCATCACATACAGAAATTATATCCAATTAAATCTCCTAAGTCTTTTTCACACCTCCTACATTTGTGCATTTCTTTTTTTGCACCCAAGTGTCCAAATAACATTATTTCCTCTCTATTGCAATTCCAATCTGTTGATCTTTTTAGCTCATGACTCTGTCATCCAGTGTATTTGCCATCTCTCCTGGAAACTTTTCATCCTTGAATTAGATAAACATTTTTATCTGTGCCATCATTCAAGTAATTGATAAAAATGTTGAAATATACAGAAAGAGCCCTGTGGCTTTCCGCTGGAGACCTTCTTTGGGCCATTCGTGAATCAGCACATTGCAGGGTGAATTGTGCGCTTAACAAGCTGTTCAGATGTAGCTCGTATTGTTTCACCGTGTTAACAAGGGTAGGATGAGATTTTAACAAGGCACTGTAGACAAAGTCCCATGTCCCCACGGTCTACCAATTTAAAAAGTCCTTAAGCCAAGGGGAAAAAACCCCACATTCCAAGTCTTCGTGGTTTATGATGGTTTGTGATCCGTGGCTTCACTTTGCAGTACTGTTTTTCTTCTGTTTCCGCCTTTGGTTGATAATACAAGAGTGCAGTGAGGAAATGTTACTCTGGTGGCGAGGGCGTCAGACTCTTATCTGGAGCAGAGTGGGACTGAATTGCTTGGGTGAAAGGCCTTTAGCTGAGCTTTTGGGGAGCCAAGGCCTGGGAGGTCCCTGGTTTAGGACATCCTCTCCTGGCAGAATGATGCACCCTTGGCATCAATAGAGAAATCCCTAACCTGGAGGGTACCAGGTCTTGGTAAAAGTCACAGCATCCCGCAGTGAAGGAGTCAGGGATGTGATCAGCTTCCAAGTGCTTGGATAAGCACACAGAGGAAGAAATACCCCTTCCTTGGAGGAGAGGTGAATCTGGAAGTTTTAGAGCAGAATAATAAATGCCAGTGTTGCAGAAGATACAGAGGCCTTTGCGAGAGTGGGAGTGAGGACTTAAGGGCAGGAGCTGGTGGGGACAGGCTGGAGTGTGGTGGACGTTTCTTGTGCTCACTCCACCTCATTTTACAAGGCAAGAACCATGTGGAGGTGCAGATATATCCGGCTCTATGAGACAAGCTGGGAACAGCCAAAGTTAGAAAAAGGATGAAATGGTGTGAGAATTCTGCCCTTGAATCACACCTGATGATGTGGTCAGCCACAGTCTGGTTTGCACGGGTGCTGCCTTGCACGTGGGGTTTTTAGCTTCTGCCCACTCTGTATCAGAGGTGTGTGCAGGTGCCCACCTGCCTTGTGTGCTCAGAGCCCATTTCCATGGGGAGTCCGTGCAGGACTCTTACTGAGGCCCCTGATTTGTGCCCTGAGGTCTCTGGCTGTGCTGGGTGCAGCCCCCACAGCATTTATAAATGCCCAGCCCACCTGTGGCAGAGCTCTGGCCAAACCTGCTTTCCTTCTCTGCTGGGTTCTCCTCGGTCCTTGGCAGTGGGTGGGCTGAATGGCCTGCTTTTATCTGTCCATTTACACTTGTGTGACCCACGTGAGGGGCAGAATAAAATGCAGTGAATATTTCCCCTATGCTTTTAAAAAATTTTACCATATTAACGTTTTTTAAGCATGCATCCATGTTAAACACATTTACATTGCTTACAATCAATCTCCAGAACTCTCTGAATCTTGAAAAGCTGAAACTCTGTACCCATTAAATAACAATTCTTCATTCCTCCCTCCCCCAACTGTTCTGTTTCCTATCTCTATGAATTTGACTACTGTAGGTAGTAGTGGGATCCTACAGTATTTGTCCTTTGTGACTGGCTCATTTCACTCAGCACAGTGCCCTCAAGGTTCATCCATGCTGTAGCAGGTGTCAGAATTTCCTTCCTTTTCAAGGCTGAATAATATTCCATTGTATGGACAGACCACATTTTGTTCATCCATTCATTGTCAGTGGACACTTGGTCTGCTTCTGCCTTTTGGCTGCTGGGAATAATGCTGCTTTGGACATGGGTGTAGAACCCCCTACACTTTGGTTTGGTTACTGACTGCTGCCAGAAGGACCATCCCCAGACTCTGTATTTTTATGACATTCATACCCAGTGTCCCCACTGTGTTGTGAGTGCTAAGATGCTGCCTCCTGTTGGGGTCTCCCTTGGCTTCTTTACTGCTTTCTGTTTCTGGCTTCCCTTTGCCCTTCCCTGGCATGTCTTGCCGCCTCTTGCTTTCCCTCAGACCTCTCCCTCCCCTTTCTTCTCCTCTGTTTAAATCCCTGCCCATCCTGGCTCCCAGCTCCATGCTGTTCCTGCTGAAGTCACTCCAGAGCACACCTCTTTCTTGAAGCCCCTGCTGTGTGTGGCTTGTGGGTTGCACTTGCTTGCTTCTCGTGGGATAACTCCCTCTCTGGGCATCTGAGATTGGTGTCATGTTGTGTGTGATGGTTCTCTGGCGCAGGTGCGAGTTGACTCCTTGGGCCTCCAGCAGGGCTGTCATCTTGTCTGAGTGTGCATCCAGTCCCTGGTGCTGACTGTGTTAGAGGGGCTGCCGGGGACCCCTGGGCTTCACCCTGGGGCCTCAAGGTGGAATGAGTTTAGGGCCCATCAGGACTGGCTGCTTCATGAAGGTGGGAGTGTGTCAGTTTTAATTGCCGACTTCCCAGCACCTGGAAAGTACGAGTTAGCATTTGGGCAGTGTTTTATAAGCATTTTTTGGGAGAATGGATACATCTAGTCCTGTACCCACAGGAGGAAATCAGGAGGAAACTGGGGCACAGCAGTGAAGGACCAACCCCAGGCCAAGTGGCGGGTGGTTAGTGATGGAACCAAGAGGTACCTGGTCCATGAGGACCAACCCAGTGGTCCTCCTCTCCCGCAAAAGCCACAGATCAGATAAAAAGCCCCAGCAACACAAGGGGCTGATCTTTAAACCACATCCATGAAGAATCTTGTAACAGGATGGGGGGACAGACATGCAGGGTTCCTGTGCTGATTGTCAGCTTGTTTAGATAACTGGTTAGTTGGAAGGGTACAGTTCCCTGAAGGAAACTGGAACATCGTTGGGCCAAGTAGAATACTTTTGAAATGAGGATGTGAACTTGAATTGGAATGATAGAACGTGTCCTACAAAAGCCAGGGAGATAGAATGGGGGCCACAGGACGGGCTTTTATTTAGAAGGCTTGGCTGTTTCTGAGTAGAAAAGCCAAAATCATCAGAGAGGTGGGGCAGAAGGCAGGAAGAGCACACATTTTCCAGGTGAGGCCTGCAGCATGTGTGCTCACCTCCTCGGGGCTCGACCCCTCTCCTTCTGCAGACCCCAGGGCCCCCGGTGCCATCTCCTGGCTACACAGAGTCTGCATTTGGGGGTTGAGGGTGCCGTCCCCCTGCACTACAGTGGGCCTGGGCAGTGGTGAGGAGGCTGCCCCCAAGGAGGACCCTGCAGCGGGGCTGTAACCTAGGGAATCAAGTTCCCTGGTGCTGCTTCGTCAACAAGACAACCAGCCATCGGAAGTGGGACAAATGAGAAAGGATTCAGAGGCTCCCATAAAGGCGCTTTTGAAATACAGAGACTTAGAAACAGTATTGGGCTTTCGATATTTTAAGATCAGAAAGGAACTTGGAGTCACTGTCAGAGCAGGCATAGTTGTTTTCGTGAAGACCCAGGAAAACAGTTGGTGCACCTCTGTCAAAGCAAATACAGCTTCATTCTTCATCAATCTGCCCGGCTCCAGATGCTTTATGTGATGGGGACACTGGGACTTCTGTTCCCTCTCGTCTTTGAATTAATTCCTGGTAAAGTTTCCACTTCTCCATTGGCGAGGCAGGATGTAAGCATCTCACCAGATTTTGTTAAGTTCTTTGCCACATTGTAGCACCCTGTATTCAGGACTGCATCTTAGGTGTGCATGGATGTCTTAGATTGTGTTTGCGTGTACCATAGACACAACTTGAGTGTGGGGCAGTGAGCTTGTTCGTGGCACATTGAAAATTACACTT
The DNA here is from genome assembly GCF_009834535.1 of Camelus ferus. Lineage (NCBI taxonomy): Eukaryota > Metazoa > Chordata > Mammalia > Artiodactyla > Camelidae > Camelus > Camelus ferus. Next base: position 20,403,051 of record NC_045722.1, on the reverse strand, counting down.
AATTTTTAATTTCTGTCCCCAGAGTCACCTTGTAGTGCAATCCCTGACATTCCTCTGACGGCCTTTAGTTATTGAATGTGTCAGGTGGCCGGGACTGCTGTCTGCTGATGTAATGCAAACACATCCTCATTGCTACTCGCAGATAAAAGGCTTGACGTGAATTGTCTGTTTACACTTACATGGGAAATTCTACTTTAACAAACTCTGGAGTGTCAGTAGTGTTTGTTATCACAACATTGTCTTTTTTCCCCCATCTCTGGTTTTTTGGTTGGTTGCAATCTACTGAGGAGAAGCGGGTGGAAGGAAACCCAGGCCCCGTCTTCCCTGAGTGCACGGAAGATGTGCTGAGACCTTGATGCGGGGAAGGGGCTGCAGACCCGACAGCCACGGTGGGCCGGGGGGCCGTGGGGACCCTCTGTTTCACCCCATCTTCCTCTTGCTTTGCTGTGCTTTGTGAATAGTGTCTGTGGGTTGCTTGGGGATTTTCTGGTGAAGAGCAGTTGAAGAACTACAGGTGCACAGGCTTTTCCTGTGCCACGTGGCGAGTGTGGTGGGCGGGGAGGGTAGTGACAGGTGAGGGGGGTTAAAGGATTATTTTCTGGGGCACTGATTCTCACAGGGTGGTATCCAGGCCAGCAGGGCCAGCGTCAGAGGGTCGCTTACTAGAAGTGCAAGTTCTTGGGCCCTTGCGCTTTGTGTTTTACCAAGCCCTCCAGGCAGCTCTGATGTGCACTCGGGACTTTGAGGACTGTCCTTCTACCTGCAAGATGAAGTTGACCTCCTAAGCACGTGTCTCAGTCTACTTTCTAGCATCTGCCCTGCTGTCACCCTTATTCTGCTGTACTCCTGGGGTTCCCCTGAACCACCACGAGCCACCTCCAGGTACCCCTCCCTTGCCTTTCCTGGCAAGACCCTGCCCATCTTTTAGGTTGTCCTCAGGGATCCCATCCTCTGAGGAGGCTTCCTGACCTCTCCAGAGGTGGGGAGTCATGGGCCCCCTTCTTTGGGGTCCCAGAGCCCCTGTCCGTGGACTATTAAAACTTTTTTCTCATTTAACTTGCCACTGGCTCGAGAAGTGGGTGCTCCGTCTCCTTGTATAAAATCAGTTACACACAGATCCTCCCCTACCCTCTTGAATCTGTGTGGCTTTCACAGAGTGAAGGGCCTAGACAGTTGTTGAGGGACTAAGTTATTGGTTCCGAGGAGTTAATTTTAAGGGAAGTAAAGAACTATTATCCTGGGCCACTGGCTGAGACAAAAAGGTTTTGTTTTGTTGGATTTTACCACTAGAACCAGAAGTGATAACTGGTTCATGAAACATGTTTTTCTTTCATTATTTGCCTGTAGACCTGCAGGAAATTGGGGCTCATTATATTTCCCGATGTCTTTTATTTCCAACGACAGCCAAGACTGTCCCATATATTTTTTTTCTTTTGTTTAATGAGGTGGAGTTAACTAGGTTTATTTATTTATTTATATTTGGAGGAGGTACTGGGGATTGAACCCAGGACCTCATGCATGCTAAGCACATGCTCTACCACTTGAGCTGTACCCTCCCCCTTGACTGTCCCATATTTTTAAAAAAGAGTTGCTCAAAGTGAAAATTCTTAGTGGAATTGTGTCAGAAGGCTAATCCATGGTTTTGCTCATTTCCCCCATTATTGTATATTAGTAATATTTAAATTGAGACAACACAGTGGATGAATATTTTTACTAGTGTTTAATTTATATAGTGATAGTGCTTCAGGCTTATTACTATCGACGGGAGCACGAAAGTTCTTAATCTGATCCTATGTTGGCTCCTGTTGGATAGGTATGAACAGCCCATTTTGCAGGTATGAAGAATGAGGCTTCAAGAAGGGAAGGATGTGACCCTTTGAGGGCAGGAGCCAGGCAGTGGCATTCTGGGTCTCTGACCGGAGTGACTGTGTGTTTCTAGGACCCAGGATTGGGTTTAATGTAGAGCGTATAATAGAGTTGTAATTGGATTTCTTGTATAGCTCTTCCAAATTCTTAGATGCCCAGCTTTTGGGGGTTTTCTCTGCCAAGTGTTTTTCATTAGCCCTTCTTATATTAGCAATTCTTAGGTCTCTATTTTCCAAATATGTGTAGCTTGTTTATGCCATTCCCGCAGATCCCTAGAGCAGAAAGTCTACCTTTTGATGTTTTAAAAATACCTAGGAATTTTAGAGGAATAGTATTTCTTTCAACGGGAAGACTTTATTTAAAATAGTACTTTTGGTGCAGTGAATTCTGTCCCCTGCAGCCCTGGCCCACCCGCCTGTCTGCCTGCTTCCTTCCCTCCAAGGTGGCGGGGCTTGGGGGCCAGACCACCGCCGGCCTGGCCTCTCCAGCCCTCTCCCTTCCCAGGCCCCTGCCCCCCGCGGTGCTGGTCCTCCGTGGTTTGGTCCTGCTGTTGTTGGTCCCTGGCTTCAGGCTGCTGCCTAGGCCACCTGTCCCTACCATCCAGCTGTGTCCTTTCCCTCTGCTTCCTGCCTGCCTTCCACTCCATGAGCGTCCCTGGTTCTTCATGGGCCAGCCTGAGATCTCACGTTCCAGTGCCTTTCCTGAGGTTTGCGAGTTCTTTGACTACCTGCTGCTTTGAAAGGGGAGAAGCAGTGCTTTACGATTTCCTTTTCACCGTCAGCGAGTCGCAGGCCGGGCGTGCCTCCCCTTGCTCCACCGTGTGGGACACGCGCCCCTTCGATGATCCTGCTACTTCGCAGCAGGGAAGCATGTTGTAGTTTCGCTTTCCTGTTTGTGGCTTGTGCCTTCCGAGCCCTGTGGTGTCATGCGTGGTCCAGCTGGGTTTTCCCTCTTCTGTTCCTATCACAAAACAGCCCAGAGACTGACAGTGTCACTCATGGAATCCAAGGCAGCTGGTGGACGTGCCCTGCCTTGCACTTTGTGGCTTGGGCTTACGTTTGCCTCAGGAATAAGCAGGATTTTTTCCTGCTTTTTTCTTTTTCTTCTGTGAATGGGGAGAAAAGTGTCCAGTGTGGGGGCAGCTCTTTCATCTGAAGCAGCTGTTGGTCCCGGCCCCATAGGGTGGCTTCTGCGCACGGAGTGGTCTGCACTGGCTGCAGATGGGAGCCAGGAGGCAGTGGAAGTGATTCTTCCCTGCTGTCTGTGTTGGTGGCAAGAGAAAACCTTCAACAAACTTCAGTGTGAGTCTTCGTGCTCTTCCCCTGGGTGCTGAAGTTTCTGGTCTGTTGGAAATGGTAGCCAGCAAATTGATGCGAACACTTCATAGCATGATCAGACAGACCCATGGTGAGTACAGCAGTAGACTGCATCCAAGGACACCTCTATAAAGACTTCTGTTTATTATTTAGGAGCAAACATACTTAATTTATAATGGCATAGAAGGAATATGAATGTTTAGGGCTGGGCACAGGAAGAAATAAATAGTACACAAGGAAAAAAAATAAAAGACTTTCATGTTGAGTCCTTGGCCTGAAGCTGGGGCATGCATCTTGGTTTTGAGAGTACTCTGGGGACAGATACCCACCAGATTCTGTGTTCTCTCCACTTCACCTCAGGCTGACTTAACCTAAGAGTGGAAACCAGGATGCGAGCCTCGCGTTGGCTCCCAGTAAGACAGCACATCTTTGCGGACGCTGCTGTGTGCCTGGCATTAGGTGTGGAGGATGTAACAGAGAACAAACAGTGCGAACCCCTGCTTCCAGTGGGGGTAAGAGACAGTGATTGCTCAGCTCAGTAATGTCGTTTCAGTTCTGACACTTTCAGGCATGAAAAGTCCTGTGAGATAGAGAAGTGAGGGAGGGGGAGGGAGTTGGGGAGAGGAGCTGGTGAAGCCAGGATGTTTGGGCAAAGCTCTGAGGAGGTGGCGTTTGAGTGGACAGCCCCGTGGTGGGAATGAGGCAGCCGTGTGATGGGGAGCACTCCAGACAGCTGGGGATGCAGGAAGGCGCTTGGGGGCTGCAGTGTGCTAAGCAAGAACATACTAGACCAAGAGGTAGCAGGAGGCTGGGGCGAGCTGTGGCTGACTCTCTTGGGCCCCACACTAGGTCAAGAATGGACTGGAGGGTGGAGGCTCCTGGATCTTGGGGAGACTGTCTCTGTGGTCCAGGCTGGAGACGGGGATGGCACAGATCAGAGCTGAAGTGGTGGATGGAGACAGACAGACAGACAGACGTGGTGAACTCCATTCACTGTGCATGTGTGTTCATGATGTGCTTACCATGTGCAAGTACTGCTTCAGGCACCAGAGATTTTTCAACAGAAAATAATCTGTGGTCCTCCTGGAGCTGACATTGTGGTGGGGGTGGTCAGCATGAGAAGAAAAGCCCTGGCTAGGTCCTGAGGAGGGTGGACATGCCCTGGGAGGGAGGTGGACGGGGAAGAGTGCCTGGGAGTCCCACAGGCTTGGGAACCAGAGCCCAGAGGACCCTTTTTCCAGCTTTATTGAGATATTTTTGACATTAATATATAAAACTTGCAGATACTAACTACTGTATATAAAATAGGTAAACAAGTTTCTACTGTACAGCACAGGGAGCTCTAACATCTTGTAGTAACCTATAATGAACAAGAATATGAAAATGAATATATGTATGTATACGCATGACTGCAACATGATGCTGTACACCAGAAATGGACACATTTTAACCTGACTATACTTCAGTTAAAAAATATGACATAAATATAAAGTGTACATTGTGATGATTAGATACATGTATACGTTGCAAAAAGATCACCACAAAAAGGTCAGTTAACTCCTCCATCCCTTCACCAAAGATATGATTTCTGTGTGTGCGTGTGGTGCTAACATTGAAGATCTGTTCTTCTAACAACTCCCAAGTATATAAAACAGTCTCGTTAATTATAGCCTCCAAGCTGTGCGTCAGCTGCCCGGGTCCTATTTCTTTTATAGCTAGGCATTTGTGCCCCTGGACCAACATCTCCACCGGCCCCTGGCAACCACCATTCACTCCATTTCTCTGAGTTTGGCTTTTTTTTGAGTCCACATGTAAGTGAGAACATACAGCGTGTGTCTTTCTCTGTCTGACGTTTCAATTAGCATGAGGCCCAAGAGGACCCGTGGCTGCCTGGATACATATGGAGTGAAGGGAGAGAAGACTTGGGTTTTTGATGTGAGCAGTTCAGGGAATGGAAGTGTCATGGACTGAACATGGAGGCTTGGGAGACGGACTGGGGTAGGGGCCGGGGTAGGAAATGAGTTATTGGACCCCTGAGTGGAGATGTGGAGAAGGCAAGTGGATATACAGCTGCTGATTTTGGGGACTCTGGGCCGATGACATGCATTTGAGAACTGCCCAGCGTACAAGTCCAAGAGGAAGCATGGGCAGTGGGCATGTGGGATTGGAGGGGCTGAGAGAAGGAGGCAAGGCCAGAAGACTCTGACAGGGTCAGGTGAGATGAGGACTGGGGCCGTCATTGGCTTTGACGTGTCATCGGTCAAACTCTGCTAAGCTGTTTAGTATCATGATTGGGGCAGAAGCTTAGTTGGAGTGGATTGGGGGTAACCAGTTGGCGAGGCTAAGAGCTGGGACTCTCGAAGGCCTTGTGACAGGTTTCACTTCCAGGGGCCTGCCCCTGTGCCCTTATACGGATGCTCTGACCTCTTGAATTGATTCCCTCACCTTCCTGGGGGCAATGGCATGACGTGGTGTGAGGCACTGTGGAAAGCACCTCACGAGATGAGACATGTCCATGCAGCCAAAGCTTCCAGCACAGCCGCTGTCTGGCATGTGGGTGTTCTCAGAGGCTTTCTCCCAGGCTCTGCTCTTAGAAGCCTCATTTTCTCATCAGTAAAAAAGAGGAAATTGGGCCAAATGAAGTTTCCAGTTCTAGGTTCTCACACTTTGCTTGCCCCTCCGCCCTGGGGTCTCCCCGTCTTCCCCCTTCCCACACTGCATCTGTCCACTTGCTGCCTGCAGCTGTAGCCCCCACTGGACTCCTCTCCCCTTTGCCCTCGTCTCTTCCGCTTTGATTCTGTCTTGCACTCGGATTGATCCTCCCCCAAGACCTTGCTTGGGCTTCTCTCTCACTCAGGAGTCTTGAGAGTGGCCTCCTTCCTGAGATAAGAGTTCCCGTCCCCACCTGTGATCTTTTATAACTTGAGCTCTGTCGCACTCACTGCCTCTGCTCTCCCCTGCACCCCTGACCGTCAGATTTGCTGTCCCTTGAATGTGTCTTCTGCTTTTTCTCTGACCTCTGGAATGTTATACCCAGCTTTAAACCCCACCCATCTGTCAGGAGCCAGTGCGTGCGCAGTGTCCCTTGGTGCTGTGATGGAAAGGACCATCTCTCTGCAGGAAGGTCCAAGGCTATCCCTGTTAACCCTGCTTAGATCCACTCAGCGTCTCGAGTGGACCCACAGTGTGCGCTCACCGCCCGCCTCCTGCCCCGCTGGACAGTTGCTTCCCATGGGTCTCAGCTCCTGCCTCTGCCACCAGCCTCCTTCGAGGGCGGGGCCCTGCTTCTTTGTCTCTCCTGCAGTGCTCTGCGGTATGGGGTGCTTCACAAATTAATAGATTACTCAATCAGAAAATGTCACTTTATCTGAGAACCTTTAAAGGGAAGGTTTGGGAATAATTAAATCCTAAGAAAGGATATTAACCAAGGGTTTTTCTTTGGGTATATAACTCGAATTTTAGAAATAAAAAAATTTCCAGCATTGTGGCTATTTTATCAAAAGCCTTTAAAATCTGCAAATGCCTTGGCCCCCCAATTCTACTTCTAGGGATTTATCCTAAGAAAATAGTCTGGAGTATTTGCAGAGACTGTTCACAAGAGTATTGTTTATGATGTGAAAAAATGAAGATAACCTAAATATCCAGCAATAGAGGGTTGGTTTCAAAAAGAAGAACTTACGGTACATGTTTGTGTCCTAGAATTACTGTCTCCTTAAAATGGTGATGTAGAAGGTCATTTATTGACTTAGTAAAATATTTACACAAAATGAAGGAAGTATGTTTGAAAATATTATATTGTCTAATTTCCTTTACCTTAAATTATAGAGAAAGGATAATTGGCATAGGTAGTGATGAGTGATTACCTTGGGATGTTGGGATTATTGATGACTTTTATTATCTTTCTGCTATCACCTAACATTTCTGGAGGAAGTGTACTTTTTTTTAAACTTTTTTTTATTGAGTTACAGTCATTTTACAATGTTGTGTCAAATTCCAGTGTAGAGCACAGTTTTTCATTTATACATGAACATACATATATTCATTGTCACATTTTTTTTTTGCTGTGAGCTACCACAAGATCTTGTATATATTTCCCTGTGCTATACAGTATAATCTTGTTTATCTATTCTGCATATGCCTGTCAGTATCTACAAATTTTGAACTCCCAGTCTGTCCCTTCCCACCCCCCCACCTTGTCAACTACAAGTTTGTATTCTGTCTGTGAGTCTGTTTCTGTTTTGTATTTATGTTCTCTCTCTTTTTTTTTTTTTTTTAAGATTCCACATATGAGCGATCTCATATGGTATTTTTCTTTCTCTTTCTGGCTTACTTCACTTAGAATGACATTCCCCAGGGACATCCATGTTGCTGCAAATGGGTCATGTACTTTCTTGATAAATAAAACACTTGATTAAAGTTGGAGTTGTACATCTCTTTTATTCGTATAAATCACATGTTCTTATCTTTCTGCTAAGTTAGCCTTTATATCTACATTCACGCAGTACCAGGGTGAGCCCTAGGCCACCTGCCCATGTCAAAGGGTAGAAGGGAACATGGGAGCCTGCTTCTTGGGGTCCCCACCTTCTAGTCATGGGGACTGTTCTCCAGTGTAGACTCTACTGCGTGGCGTCCTTGAGGCTGGCTGCAGTAGTGAGTTGTCACATGGCTCCTGAGCTGTTCAGGCACAGGGCACGGGCATGCCACAGCGGGGATGGGGAGTGAGCAGCCTGGCAGCTGCGCAGTCTGGCCTGGGTTGCAACCTTGACATGCCCCTGCGCTCCTGTGCGACCCTGGGCTCTAAGCTGCGGTTGCCCATTGGTGGGATGTGGACGACATCTCCCACGGTGGTGAGCTTGTTGCATGGTGCCTGCCCCAGAGTGGTTGCTTCCTGAGTGACGGCTGACGGGCTAGCTACCCAAGTCGTCCACTTGCAGCCACACCAAAAGTTGGGCTGCCATGAAGAAACTGGGTGTTCTTTCTTTAGTTATAATATAGGTTTCCTGGAAACTAGCCATATTGTGGGTTGGAAAACAGATTAAAAAAAAAATTGCTTTTAACTGAACCACATCCCACCTTCCCCTCTTGTCCCCCTGCAGTCTGCGGGCCAGGCATCGACATCCGCAATGACTACCAGCAGCTGAAGCGCCTGGAGAACTGCACGGTGATCGAGGGCTACCTCCACATCCTGCTCATCTCCAAGGCCGAGGACTACCGCAGCTACCGCTTCCCCAAGCTCACGGTCATCACCGAGTACCTGCTGCTGTTCCGCGTGGCCGGCCTGGAGAGCCTCGGCGACCTCTTCCCCAACCTCACGGTCATCCGTGGCTGGAAGCTCTTCTACAACTACGCCCTGGTCATCTTCGAGATGACCAACCTCAAGGACATCGGGCTGTACAACCTGAGGAACATCACCCGGGGGGCCATCAGGATCGAGAAGAATGCCGACCTCTGCTACCTCTCCACGGTGGACTGGTCCTTGATCCTGGACGCCGTGTCCAATAACTACATCGTGGGGAACAAGCCCCCGAAGGAGTGCGGGGACCTGTGTCCAGGGACGATGGAGGAGAAGCCGTTGTGTGAGAAGACCACCATCAACAATGAGTACAACTACCGCTGCTGGACCACGAACCGCTGCCAGAAAAGTAAGCCAAGCGCATGACCGTGGCTCCCTGCTGTGTCCCTCCCCCTTCCCCCTCTCCCCCTCCCCCTCCCTCTGCTTCTGAGCGTGAGGTTACACTCAATGAGGTGTGGCTGGATTGCGTTTGGACGTGGGGTCTTCGGGGGCTTCCTTTTGTACCTGGGAGTGCCTGGGTGCAGGACTGTGGCCTGGTGGGAGGCTGTCGTGGCCGCCGTCGGGGCCATTCCGATCACACACCAGAAAACATCCACCACACTTCTGGGCTAGAAGCTAGCCGACCTCCCGCTTTGAATTTCTGATGGGAAAGGGGACCTGGTGTGCTTGTAAGTGCCTCAGCCTCGCCGGTCAGGGGCTGTGTAGGTATCAGTTCTTTTATCCTTTGCCTGAAAGGACGTTTTTGGTAACACAAGGCTTCCTTAGTGCGAGTATAGAATATGCTGGAATAAAGGACGTTAAAGAGTGAATTCACATCCTGTGAAAGTGGTGACCTGCACCCTGTCTTTGGTCTTCAGTGATGACGTTATGACGCTTAGGTGTCCTGGTTTATGATGGCGTGTAGCCAAGTGGGGCGGGGAGCCCTGGACCAGTTTCCAGATGTCCTGGGTTCTGGCCGTCCACGCAGGTAGCTGTGTGGCGAGTGCGTTTGTACACCCCAGGCTTCTGCTTCCTTTCTTTTCTACCTCTTGCTTGAAGAATTGTGCAGATCTTAGGAAATCACATAGTAAAAGAACTTTGAAATGTGTTTACTGCTCTTGCGGGTCAGGTGGTAGTGTTTGGAAGCTGCTTGTTTATCTGCTGTACCATATTTTCCTTTCAGTATAACTGAACTCTTTTATTTTGTGATCAGCACCTTGAGCGTTGGGTTATTTGGTATTAAAATGTGACTCTGGGCCTTTGTCTAATTGCTTTTTTAGCAATATTTTGGTCTGTTGGCCAGGAAGGTTCCCCTCATTGGTTGGAAGGCAGTGTGGTTGCTATAAATAGCTATTTAATGGTCAGCCCAGTTCAGGACCCAAGGAGCCCATGTTCTCTAGCTAGTCATGAAGAGCCAGGAACTCCCGAGTTGGTAAGTGGGCCCAAACTGTGAAATGTGTAAAATAAACAAACCAAAGGCCAGACCCCTCAGGTAGGGCTGTTTCAGGTCCTTGCCAGCCAGGGCAGAAAGCTGAGCAGGGATGCTTTCATGCTATCATTCGATCTGCAGGTACGTGAACACTTGCTTGGTAAGAGAGGGGTCCTCTTGGCTGCAACCAGGACCTTGAAGAGCTGAGAATACCATTGGGCCACTGGGAGCATCCCTGTTGGCCAAGGTTTAGGGGGAAGACTGTGCTAAAGGCACATTTGTGATGGATTACACGGTACCCTATCATTAGGTTACCCGCTGGTTTTGAGAAAACAACAAAAAATACTTTCAAGTAGTCTTGACATTCTAAAATTTTATTTTAAAGGAAAAAGGCATTGTCAAGGAAGGCATCATATGTGTCGTGGAAAGATGTTGGATGTGGTCTGGGAAGCCTGGGTGACCTTGGGCCAGCCAGCGCCTCTGGGCTGTAATTGGGCATGTTTAGTGTGTTCCATCGGGCAGTCCCATATTATGCCTTAGTGGTGATCAAATGTGTGTGCAAAACTGTTTTGAAAACTCATAAGCTCTGTACTAAAGGGAGGTATTATTTAAAAAGTCATTAGGTGGGCACTTGCTCAGTGATTCTGTCAGTGTTTGTTTGGTCTCATTGTGGACTTTGGGCTGTTTCTGGCCGGCTGCTTGTTGAGGAAGCCTGGAGCAGGGGCGAGGCCTGAATTCTGGGTGCACATGTAACTGCAGCTGGAAATGAGCAAGTAATTTAAACTTGGCCTGGCCCTCAGTTTCTTCATCTGCAAAATGGAATTGATCCTGCCTTCCTCATAGGGCTGTTGGAACATTAAAAAGAGAAAGCGGAAAGGCTCCAAGGAACAGGGCTGGGGGATAGAAGTTGGGCCTTGCTGCTGGTACAGCGGATGCTGACAGGCCTGCTGGCTGGACACCCACTTTTCCAAGGCCACACCCCGCAGCCTTCCCCTGGCCAGTTGTCTCAGTCCTGCTGATGTTTTTCTGTGATTTCACAATGGAGTATTTATATAAAAATAATAACAGCATTCAGGGAAATTGTCTTCCCTTCACCTTGTCCTGAAAAGTCAAGCGTAGGCAGGTGTCTTGGAGATTTTCTAGTTGAATCTGAGCTCTTCCCCTTTGCATAGAGTCCCTTCAGACCTATGCCGTCCAGTAAGGCAGCCACTAGACACACATATCTCGTTGAGTGCTTGGACCATGCCCTGTCTGAATTGAGATTTCCCTTAAGTGTAAAATATACAAAGATGTAGGAAGGGGGAAACAAGAGAAGAGACTTCCTTAATATTTTGTATATTGATTACATGTTGAAGTGGTAATTTAGACATGAGATTAAGTAAAACATGTTATTACAATGAGCTTCACCCATTTCTTTTTGCTTTTGAACATGGCTACTAGAAATCTTTGAAATTATGGACGAAGCTCCCATCCTGACTCTTCCGGAGAGTGCTGCCGGTTCTGCCCCACGTCGCCTCTCTGGCTGAGCAGTGCTGTGCTGTGGTGGTCGTGCACCTCTGCAGGCGGGATGCTCAGGGGTCACTCAGAGCGCCGGGTGAATGGCGTTGAGTCCAAACCTAATGTCTGCCTTGGGTCCACATGAGCATTAAGATGGCCATTTAAAAAGATGAGGCATGGAAGAATCCCGTCCCGTTTTTCTTCCCAGGGCTGGCCACGGATGTCGGGGGAACATCTGGAGAGATGCCTCCGGTCACGAATGGGTGTGAAATTTTTGATGTAACGGAGAAATACTCTATCATGTTGTGCGGTTAGGCAGTCTTGACTCAATTCTCTCCTTTAAACTCCCTCTTTTATGACCTGACTCTGCAGCGGCACGCAGCTCCGTAGACAGCCCTGTTAAGGAAATCACTACTCTTATGAGTTCTCTGCCTGCTTTAGTATTTCTCTTTTACCTTACGATTTTGAGGGGTGTTTTTACGCAGGCTTGAGTTAGTCATTCCTAAAAATATGATTGACCCTTAAAAAGAAAAACTGTGTATGGCTTTCTCCTTTCAGTGAAAATGTAACTGGTGCCCCTGACGTGTGGCACGCGTGATTCTGTCATCCATGCCTGCCGACCTCACCAATGTTCCTCCTACCCGTCCAGCTACCTCTTCCCTGGCTTCTTTCTCACGTCCAGTCTGTAATAGCTGGTTCTCCAAAGTAACGCCCCAGGTCCTCTTTCCCCTGTCCTGTTCCCCCAGAACATCTCACCCGCTGGTGCTTCAGCATCCTCCCGTCTACCTCTGGCTTCCACATCCCATCTCCAGCCCAGACCTCCTTGTGAGCTCTCTACCCTGCACACATCCATGCCTGGACCAGCAGTGGGCCTCTCAGTGTCCAGTGGTCTTCCCTGGCTCCTCACTTCTAGCCCCAGGTCTTTCTAGTGTTCCTTTTCTTGGTCTCCGAGCTCCCGTGTCAGACACTGGGTGCCATTTGGATGCTTCCTTCTATGATTGGACACCAAGCCCTTTCCATCTGAAATGCTTCTCTGATCTGCCTTCCTCTGCTCTCCCCTCTGCCCGTTCCGTGTCACAGCCTCTCCCCAGCCTCTCTGCTTCTCTGTCTCAGCCCAGCGAACTTCCCTGCACACACTCTGACCGAGAGGTTCCCCTCCCTGAAGTCCTGGAGTGGGAGCCTGTGAAACCCCATGAAAGCTCGTCCCTGCGGACCAGCTGGCAGCTGCTGGTGGAGGCCTGCAGGGCTTTGTGGACCCCTGTGGGCCCTTCCCAAAGCGGAGAAACCTGCTTGTGGCCTGAGTACATTCTGGGCGTGTCCTCCAGTGCTTGGCGAGCATGGCTGTCACCCCAGGGGTTAGCACGCACCTGCTTTGTGAAAGACGGATCGTCAGGAAGACACATTCTCCCCCCTTGCCCAGCGAGCAGTGTGGAGTAACAGTCCTCAGCGAGCCAAAAGACTCGAGGATTACGAAATGCGGATGTTTCCTGTGTAATTGTCACGGTCGTTGCTCCCCAGGAGAAACCAGATCAGTTTGAGCTCTTAGCTGGCAGAGAGCGTTGACCATGGACGGTAGCTCTTCTCCCTCCTGCCCCTGTCAAGAGGGTTTAAGGCCAAAAATGATGGAGAGATTGGGAACTGTCTTAAAAGTTGAAGCTTGGCCTGGGGTACTGTTCATTCACTGAAGGTTGGCTATGTACAGGGAGAAAACAGGGGTGAACCTTCTCTGGGCCCCTGTGGTTCTCTCCCCTCCCATGGGGCTTTCTGGTACTTGATTTCAGGTATTGCAACACACACACACACACACACACACACACACTCCAAAGACTTACTGCTAAACTTAATCATTTTATAACCCATAAGGATAAACAGCTTGTGGTCCACTCGGATCACTGTATCGCCTGTGAGAACGCTTGGTCTTTGCCAGGAAATTGACTGAAGCCGGCGAGCCTGGCCGTGTTGGAAGCTGGCTTTGCTGGTGGTGCAGCCTTACTCCAATTAAAAGGTCATTGACTGGGAACAGCGGTCCCGGAGTTTGTTGCATTTCCTGCCGCCTTCAAAATGAGAAACCAGGAAAATAGCAGATTGGAGCCTTCGCGTGTGAAGGCAGGAAATGACTCCCTTTATCGACAAAAGGAAAACATTTCACTGCCATCTCACCAATGGGATCAGGGACTTAAAATGAAGGCAGGTAGTGTAAAGAAGACAATTCTACATTTTTTCCCTCCAAACAGGGTAAAAGTGGGGGACTTGTTTAAGTGCTTGTAAATCACCTATTGGACTGAGGTGAGGTGGGGAAGATGGTTTCTCTCCTCTGAGGCCCATGTATGTGATATGCGTTACTTCATCTTAACACTCCTTTAAATTCTTCCTCTTCTTCTTCATAAGTTTCAAGCTTCCTGTGAGGGATATTTCTTTCTGTGAAGAGCTGTGTGATTTGCTGCCAGTCCTGCTTGCCCCAGCCCTGGAGACTGCCAGGGCAGATCAGGATGGGGTCTGCATGGTTAGGTGGGGTCGAGAGAGGCCCCAGCATCTTGGAGGAGGGGCAGGCAGTCCAGCGGGCTCTGATGTGTGTGTGGGTCTGAGCTTGTCTCGTCTCCTGGAAGGCCCCTGCTCTGGTCAGCTGCTCCCAGTGTGGGGGTGATCTTTATTTAGAAGGGGGTCACATGCCCCTGGGCCTCATTTCTCTGCCTTTTATAGTCACGCGTGGAGACCGCATTCTGTTCTCCCTGACCCTGTTACCAAGATGGAGAGGCAGTTTGTGCTCGTGTTTCCCTGGGACCCTCTTAGCTGACCCCCCCCACCTCTTAGTTCACATGCCTTGCTCATGAAAGGCTTCATTCTTGGCTAACTGTCACCTAATGAAGGTGTCACTCTTCTGGGCTCCCTTTGGAAGTTTGTTTTTTAGAAACAAACGTCTTAGAAACTAAAAAGCTTTCAGAAAAACTTTGCTTGGGTGATGGTTGCAATTCTCGGTATTTGGAAACTGTCTGGAGTCCCTTCCCATCTCAGCAGTTAAACCTGCTTGTAAGACTGTTCTGGTTTCTTCCTGCTCCTAAAAAGCCTCTTTCCTTTTTTTGCGTTAATATTTCTATCTTGCTTTTCTTATGTGTTTGCCAGCATGCCATTCTCTGCTGGAGTGAGGATGACATGGAACATGTGGGCCCGCGACTAATCTTGTCCTGGGTTGCATTGGTCACCTTGAACACATAGGGTGGTTTAAGACTTCAGTTTGGCCCTGTGGAGCTGGGAGCCATGACTTGGAAACACGCTTCTTTCTAACATATGGTGTGACTCCAGGACTCGGGCTGCATTAGGTGGGATCTCAGAGCACCCTTCTGGGGTGGCATGCCCCTCTGACTTGGAGGAAATGACAGACAGTCAAGGTGTTCCGCAAACGCCGGTGGCAAGAGATGGAATCTTTTGGTCTACAACACACAGGATATTAAACAGAGCAGACATCTGTTTATCACTGTGCCTAACTTGGGAGTCTGGGTTTAAGAAATTTAGAGACCTTTTGTGTAGAAGAAGGAACCTCAGGTGGAAATCCAAAATCTAGACCATTCTGGGTTCTGCCACTGGCTACCATGTGCCCCAGCTGGACATTGTCACAAGAGCTGGGGTTGAGTCTCATTCCCAGTGGCCTGGCTTCTGGGTCTCTGAAGGAGCAGGTCACTGCAGGGCTCCAGTAACTGTGTGCACTGCCCCGCGGGAGGAGGCAGTGGGGCTGAGCGCCGCTCAGGGCTCGGGGGGACAATTGCCATCTTAGGTCAAGGAGTGATGGGGGCTTCTGGGGCCAGCGTAGGCCAAAAAGAGTGACCGCCCGGGTAAGACTGTGCTCCTGCAAGGTCTGCTTGGCCACTGGTCTGTGGTGCTCAGGGTGTCATGGGGCTGACCGGGACCTCACTCCTGATAATCCCAGGATGTCCGTCCCTGGGAACACTGTGGAGGCCGTTGATACAACAGCTGCCGCCACGTGCCTGCCACCTTCTAACTGACTGCTCTTCAAGCATGCTTTGGTGGCCCTAAACTTGGAAGATACTGGTTTCCCTTGTGACCATCGTGGCATTTAAGATTGAAACTTGCAAGAATATATAATTTTATACAAAATGGGATTAAAAAAAAAATAGCTACCTTCCAGCATGGACAAGTGGCATCATATGCTGGAGGTGTAAGAACAGTCTGTGAATTGAGAGGAGTCCCTCTGTGAGCCTCCTGTGCTCCCAGGTGCTGGGATGAGGCTGCCCATCTTCCATCAGTAAAACAGGGATGAGCGGGTTTGGAATTTGTAAAGCACCAGACGGACTGCTCAGCACATAGTAGGTTCTTGGGAAATGGTAGCAGCTGCTATTCTTTTTAAAAATTAAACTAAACCACCTAAGAGCTGCATCCTGAGATCATTTAAAATTCTGAGCATTAAGCTGGATTGGCTGTGTATGTTTACTGTCATATCTTAAATGGTCTTTCTCTATTGCTTTTTCTAAATTGCAAAAATTCAATTATCATAAATAGCATGGTGTAGTGTAGGAGTGGTTCTTGCTAATTTAATCCAAATTGTTCAAATTCCTGTGTCTGTCCAGATAAGCCATATCTTTAAAGAACATTCAGTGAGGGACCTACGTCTATATGGAGATGCCAGGGTTGCCTCCTCTATAGTTTCCTGTAAACTCTATTTATTTGGTTATCAAACCCTGCAAATTTATTCCACTTGCAAGCTTGGTGGTGGGAAGAATTCAGAATATCAACAAGATTCTTGTGTGATACTAACATTAAGTATTATCTTTTTAAGATGGGTTTTTCACAGAGAGCAGTGAAGTGGTTAGGGTAGGCATAATTTTTGGTAAAGAGAACTAACAAGGGTGTACATTTTTTTATTTGTGATGACTGCAGGCCTCACAGAGTGTAAAGGCAGCCAGCCGTCTCCTCCCGGCTGGAGCACGTGCCTGTTTATTCTCTTCTTTGGGTGATACTAGCTGTGTGCGTGTGTGTGTGCGTGTGCGTGTCTGTGCATGTGCTGTGCGTGCGTGCATACCACTTTGTCCTCCCACCCAGCCTCCTCCCGCTCTGGCTGTTTGTTTTGTTTCGTTTTCCTCCTCTCACCCCCCCAGTGCAGGAAGCAAACACTGGCGCTCTCTGTCCTGCCTGGGATCTTCCTTCCGTTCGAGGGGATCAGGTGGGTGGGAGAATGTTGTGCAGGAATGTCAGGCCCTCTCCCGGAAGCCCGGCTTCTGTTTCGTCTCATTATTGAACAGAAGTCGCTTTTTGTTTCTCAGCCCCAGTCACAAACAACCACCCGGTCCTCTCTGTCCTTTCTTCATGCCATTATTCACGGCATCCACGTGGGATGGGAACAGAGGCTGTGGTTTTGGGAACTCTTGTGTTTGCTGCCCGATACTCGTAGCCTTGTGCAGAGAGGCTGGGCAGATGGACCCCACGTGTGGCTGCCTCCCACTTGCTTTTGCATGTCCTAATGAAGGGATTTGGATGAAGGCTGTGAGGTTGGAGCCTCTGGAGCGGTGCAGGTGGTCCTGGCTGCCCTGAGTGGGGGACTGAGGCTGGGCAGTCCCCGGGTCCCTGGGGAGCAGGGTCTAGCTGTGATGCACCTACATCTGTCCTTGGCAGCAGATCTATGAACCGAGGCTGCCATTCTGGATTTCCGGATAGATGCAAAGTGCTCTGGATGGTTTTTAGCAGCTGCTGAGACCGGGGAGTTGGGCTTAATAGTAAAAAGGGGTGAAAAAAATAAAAGAAGATTGGGAATCATAGAGCCTGCAATACACAAAAGGCAAGATGAAGGTTGATATTATTAGAAACACTTCCCCGGCAGCCTAAGTGTTCCGATCAGGATTTTCTTTTACCAGAGAAGATGATAGTGATAATGCAGAGACTCATGGAAACCAGTCCGATTTCCTAGGTCCAGAAAAGGCAAGCTTTATTCCTAGGGTTCCCGGTATGTGTTTCCAACCTGATTGCTTGACCTTCGAATGGCATCTTGTGCTTTGCTAAAAGTAGACGAAATTATTAGGATCTTAGACTGTTCCTCAGATAGGTTGTAGGATATCTTTTTGTTCTCTTCCTCAGTGGACTTGAAATGATTGGGTTATTTTGTAACACACCGATACTTATCTTAGATGCTTTGGAATAACTGTATCAAAAAAGCTTTGGAACAGATTTTAAGCAAGGTTGCAGAACATGTTTCCCGCGTGTGCTTTCTTCCACTCACAAGGGAAGACAGAGCAGTCCAGATGCAGGATAGGGTGTCTCCAGCTTGTTCTTTGTAAGCTCACTGGCAGTCTGGGTGCTGTCCGGGTGGAACGGTCTAGGTGACGTGTTGTCGTCTTCTGAGATCACGGAATTTCCTGCCCCGCCGTCCCAGCTGCCCCTCACTCTGGCCATCCTTTTATGTTCGCCGAGGCTCCAAGGACCTTGACATCATCTTTGCTTATGAATAGAATTCTGAGAATGTATCATTTTCTCAGAAGAATGCTTCTTCAGCTCAACAAATATTTCTTGTTTGTTGAGAAAAAATCCTTGGAAAAGTCACTGGATACCAGAGATGGGTGGCTCAGAGTGGGGGTGAACTTCTGGGTCTGTTTGAATCAAGCCCTTATTTATTGATAGGCAATTGATAAAACAGCCAAAGCCAACTTAATGGTCGTTTTAAGCTAACTTTGGGGAGGCAGGGATAGCTTAAGTGGTAGAGCACATGCTTAGCATGCATGAGGTCCTGGGTTCAATCCCCAGTACCTCCTCTAAGAATAAATAAATAAATAAGCCTAATTACCTCCCCCCCCCAACAAAAAAAAAGGATAAATTTGTTTTGTAGGATTAGTTTGATTGTACATTTATTGAAGATCACACAGTGACGAGAGCTCTCAGGGCCCCGCCGTTCCTTCTGTGGAGGAGACGTTGAGGCTTCAGTCACCGATTCAGTGAACTTCGTGCTAATGCCTTGGGATTGCGGGGCTTCAGACCCTCGACTCGACTTGGTCCCGTGGGAAGGTTTACATTGTTTGTTTGGGTAACTGCAACTCTGTCTTGTTGGGCACTGTTAATCCTAATTCCTGGAGAGCCTCAGGTTAGAGAGGAGCCACTGAAGGTGTGGGAAAAGGAATTAAGTGGTCATTAGAGAGACATGGTAATGAGGATGGTGTTCAGACCCCACTTCCACCAATAGATAAGAGGTGAGTGGTTTTTGGTGAATGGTTTAATGTGAGCCAATGCAGATCTTTTTTTTTGGGGTGGGGGTGGGGGTTGAACAAGCCTAGTGCACCTCACGTATCTTTAAAAGCATAAAGCATAGACTTTCATATGCCAACTCTTCAACCTCCAGTTTCAAATTCTCCCACTATTGTCAAAATAAATGCAAACCTCTGGCCAGCATCTTCTCATCTCAGAAGCCAGGCTGGAGAGGCAGGTGGTGGATAATCAAATGGTAAGTAGGAGAGGGGAGGGCATCCCTGCCTCACAGTGCCTCACAGTCAGATGGAACTTGCATGAAAATTGTGAACAAGCAGGCATCATTGTTTATTACAGAAAGCACTGACCAGACTTCCTCCGCTACAGCTTAGCTGAGTGACCAAGCACCAGCCCTGCCCCCCTGCCCTGCTCCTTGGTCTCCTCCTCTTCTGAACTAAGTGAGCCCAGAATTTCCTTCCAGCTCTGAGTTTCCCTGTTGCAGAGTAAGGTGTTGGGGACCTGGGATGGATCCGCTGGCCCTGGCCTTCAATAAACACTATGAGAGAAGGAAAACAGATATTCTAGACTTGCAGTGGTGTGGAGCAGGTCACCTCTTTGGATGAGCCCTATTCTTAGGGATAGGCTTTGAGAGTGGTCCTCGGAGGGTAGACAAGATCTACGGGCTCTGATGAGCTCACCGACGGGTAGCAGATAGAGCACAGGCTGGTGAAGCATCCCAGTGATAGGGCAGAAGGAGGGAGACGTGGGTAGACAGGGCATCGAGAGTAGGAAATTCAGTAGGCTTCATGTTAAGTCTTGTGTCTTTGAAGTGACTTTTTCCGGTCTGGCTTTTGCTGTTACCAAAGTGAATTATTCACGAGTATTTGAGAAACAACGATGTAACATTGATTATGCTGGATGAATTTAAATTCATTTAAATCATTCTTTTCAACTAAAGGAAGCTTTCCCTTATCCAGAACCTCCTGGCCAGTGGCTGATGGCTCCCTGCTACCACTGAGTTGCTGTGTCTCAGAAGCACTGCTGGAGTGATCACAGTGGAAATGCAGCGCTTTCTGAGTAGCTGGGGCGTTGGGTGCATTTTGCCGTGTGCTTTGGTCCCTCCACAGCCTGGCGGAGGTGGGTCTGCACAGTGAGTTGCAGCTGGGGCCAGCAGCATCTGCCGAGGCTGTGCTCTTCATGGTCTCGCCTTAACCATTGTCCACTTGGTCTTCATGGCTTGGCTCAAGTCCATTCTTCCATGAAACCTTCCCGGATCTCCTGCGTGGAGGGTACACACGCCTACAGGTCTCACGTGCCACCATTGAGTGTCTGCCCTGTTCCCTGGTCAGTGACGGTTCCTCTCTATACCCAGTCAGGCGTTTCAGAAGGCCTTGCTGACTCATCTCCAGGTAGATGGTGAACCACTGTGGGTTCGGACTTGTGCTCTGTTTATATGTCTTGGTTGCCCAACCTCACAGCTGGAGTCGGAGGCCCATGGAGCACGTAGTCTGGAGAAATCTGTCTCCCCCATGGGCTTGACCGTGCAGGGAGCACCTGCATCTGAGTGGTTTGGTTCTCATCGGGGGCCTCGCAGACTAGGGAGTCCTCGCTTTGGGGTAATGCGAGGGTGAGAGCGAACCCCTGTTGGGATCTTGGTCCCTGGGCAGCAGACTTGCCTTACTCTTGCCCCGGCCCCGATAGGTACAGGAGTTTCCTAAAGGGATTTCTAAAATGTTTTCCAATGACCAAAGTGGTTCTAGTTGGAATGAGTGAACTGACGAAGTATCAGTGTTGCAGAGCGCCTGCGTGAGTGTCAGGTGGTGAGAGTATGCGGACACGTACCAGTCCGGGGGTTCTTAACCTCTGCTGAGCTGGAAATTACTTAGGCCTCCTTCTCCTCCCTCACATCCTTGCTAATATAAATCCAGTCTCGTTAACGAGGTGAAGGAGAATATATTATGTGCATCTCCTTCCTGTGGTAGACGATGAAGAGGTATGGATTCTAAGTAATATCTAATTGAGGCCTTGAGGTGTCTGTGCGGGTTTTGACACTTGTTACCCGGCCAGAATTCTCAGTGTTTCCATCGGCCAGCCTGTTTGTGCAGGTCCCCATGCGAGGCAATGAGAGATGATAGAAGCTGGGTATTTTGTTATGAAATAAGGTAAAAACACATGACATTCCAGAGAGAGAGACACACACACACACACACACACACACACACACACACAGCCTAGCCCATGTGACAAGGCACTCCACAATTTTTGCCTAAAGAGAGAGAAGCAACAAGTGTTAGGAGCACTGAGGGGTGAAAGTTCTGTATTTGGAGCTTCCTATGGAAGGAATATTTGCCTCGAGGGAAGTGGAGGCCTTTCATGAAGACGTCCACACTTGCTCCCTGTTTGCCCAGCGTTGTATACACAGCCCTCAGCCTGTGAATAGGTTGCACTCCAAAACTTTGCAAGGCGTTTGGAATGTGGAGGATGTTACTTCACAAAAGCAGAAGTCTGAATGGTGGTTGAGGACCCCGCCAACGGCCAGGCCCTGCGCCCCACCCGCCCCAGCCTGTCTGGCTTAGATAGCATTTGTGTCTGACTGCTGCCCGCAGCTTCGGGTCTTGGGGGAGAAGACTTGTTGAGCTTTCTCCTGGGAGCTGGTGCCTTTGCTGTTTGATGGATGAGGCAGGGGTGGAGGCGGGAAGCTGGTGGTTCCCACTTTTTATCTGATTAAAAAAAAGAAAAGATGTCTTCCCCAAGGGCTGAGCACTTCCCAGATGTTCAGGCTGGGGGGACCAGGCGGTAGGTGTGCGGTGGGACTAGGAGCTGGGACTCAGCGTCCCTGGTGTCCTGCTTGTCCGGGTGTGAGGATGCGAAGTGGAATCCAGAATGTGTCCATCGGGTGCCGCAGGAGATGAGAGGCAGAAGGTGCAGTCTGTGCCCTCGGAGGACTCGAGTTGGTTTCTGCATGGCAGACCTTTGGTTCACTACTCATGCCATGATTTTTCTGAGGTGTGGATTTGTGACCCATGTGTGGGTTCCATCCCCGGCTCCATCACCAGGGCCACCTAGCACGTTTTATCACGTAAGGTCACTAAAGCGCCTGATGGTGTCTGAAACCAGAATGGGCTCGAGACATTTTAGTTTCTTTTCTTTCCCCTACTTTAGACCTGAGGTGTGTGTGTTGGGGGGGTGCTTTTTATAACGTTTTCTTATTGTGAATTGTTCTCTGGAATCATCTGTGACAACAAAGGGACTCCAGACAGCCTCCTCCCTTTGTCCTTGTCTTTCTTTCCTCCAGTCAAAGGAAAACTCAGTGTGTGATCTTTGGCCTGGAGAAATACTAAATTTATGTGAAGTATGCAGACGTGAATGGGCGAAGGCAGGAATTGTGGCAGAGTGGACCTGCTGAAACCAATAAGTCATGTAAATGGGCAGAAAGAAATATTAAATTGATTACATCTTTCAGCTCCTGGTACTTCATGCAAAGATAAAGTAATGGGGAAAGGTGGTCATTTGAAGTCATAGAAAGATGAGGGAGTTCCAAAGCTAGCTGGGATTTTTCTGCCTGCTCAGAGTGGCTGGGATGACAGACTATGAAAGTGAGGATGTTGGAGGAGGGCAGTTTCGTTGAACACTCACTGCTTCCTGAGCAACCTCTGTTCCAGAGGGGAAGACGCTGAACTCCCCAGGCCTGGAAGATACTGAATAACAGCTCACTGCACTCGTCGGAAGCCTTCATTTAGCGTCTTGGGAAGACTCACAACATCTATATTATGAAACCACTTTAGATTTTTTAAAAAATGCATGTTGTTAACATTTTTTATTTATTAAGTGAAGCAGTAGATTGGAACTGAATGGGTTTGATCTCTCATCCCATGTCATGGGCTCAGAAACCCAAGGTTTTCCAGGATTTTTTTTTGTTAGTGTAAGCACATTTAATTAACAGGTTGGAAAAGCTTTGGAACAGTTTAGGCCAATCCATAGTTAATTATATCAGTGATTAGTCTTTTGATAAAATGGAAAGAATTAAACAAATTTACATTTCTTCTAGGATTTTATTTTGTTATTTAAGGTTATACTCAGTGAGTTAACTTTTGAACTAACAAATGAAAGCAAACTATAGCAGGTGACCATTAACTTTTTTGTGCTGTGTGTCACCCTCCAACACACCCCAAATTATTCTGTTAGCATCAACTATGAACGAAGAACCTACGTGCTTACAAGACTGATTTTTAAGGAGGCTCAACTTTTGGGATTTCCATGGCAAGGAAGATTTTTGGTGTGAGCCCCAGAAATGAGACCTTTCTGGAAGGCAGAGGCTGTCTCTCCAGGTGGGTGAGTCAGGAGCTGATGTGCATTCCACATGGCTTCCTGGCACTGACAGTTAGGATGCAGGGGCCACTAGCGCAGAGTGAAGGAGCTGGTTGGGGGATGTGCAGTGTGCTCATGTGGCTCTCAGAGTGGAAGGAAGCTTAGAGATCGTTTAGTCTGATCCCTGACTTGGAATCCCAACTCCAAGGACCTCAGCATGTGCTCCCACATGTCTACCCATTTCCACTTTAAGTTCCAGCTTTCATGGAACGTCTCCTGGGCCCACAGCTTCATTTTCCAGCTGACATGAGACCCCTGTAGTAGATGCACCCTTGACATGTTTCCTTGTATCTAAAGGTATGCTTGATGGTGGGGTGGGGGTGGGGGGTGTCTGCTCGCAGGGCCAGGGGTTGGGGGGTGGGTTCTGTAGGGGCCGGATTAGAGCAGACAGGCTGTGATGGGTTCAGAGTGCTTTGCCCTTGTAGAGCATGCCTGGTTTAGAAGGCGAGAAGAGGGCTTTTCCTGCAGCAGAGAAAGGATGGCTGAGACCCCTGGTCTCACTCCTTGTCGCTCACAGCAGGGCCCTTCAGAACTGCCCAGTATCTATGGATTTGGTTATTCAGGGATGTCCTGCCATTAAAACAAAAGTCCTTGGCCCTGGATTATGTAGAAATTCAGTTACAGCTTTGTATTCCATGAACACTTTCTAGGAAACAGCTTCACATGCCCTGCTTAATCCCCCAGAAACGTTACAGGGAGTTAGAGGGAAACTGATTTGGAAAAGGACGGGGAAATTGAGCCAAAGCCACACCCACAGCTCTGAGGGCCAGGCTGTTTTAGAACCCGGGACTCCCGTCTGTCCACCGTTTCCAGCTGGGTACGCTCCTTCCTCTCCCGTGGTTCTCTGTCCTGCTCCCCTTTCTCCTCTCAAGGGCTCCGGGTCTAGTGAGAGGGATGCGTGAGCGTGGTGAGCCTCACTGATACATTGTGAGCTGTTCCAAGAGAAAGGTATTTGTCTGATGGTAGAAACAGAGCTACAGAATCTTATTAGGTCTGAACCTTTGTCTTCTTGTCCAGGATCTTTATCGGAGTCAGTGTTTTCTGAATAGGGGGGAAAAATCCTTGTCTAAATCCCAGGCATCTAACAATGTTGACAAAAGGGGCATTTTTGCTAATCTGTGTTTAGAGCTCTTCAAAACCTGTTGGAAGATCCCCCTACCTTTGGAGATTTTGCAGACTAGAACTCCAGTTGCCCCCACCTTGCTGCCCCAAGTCCCACAGTGAGCTGGACCTCCAAGGAGTCGGTTGATTTCACCCACACATGCCTGTCCTGTTTTGGACACTGGGCTGTGGACCCTGGGTGTAGAGGGATCAGATAGGAGGTGACATCTCTGTATAGGTGAACTGACCCCAGGCCCCCCTCTGGAGCCCTGTGGCCAGGAAAAAGGACTGTGTTTATGATCATGGCTGGCATTCACTGAGCAATTACTCTGTGCCAGGCACTGCCCGGTGAGTATTCTCGTTCAGTCTTTTTCAAAGCCTGGGGGGGTGCGTGCAGCCATTTCCTCTTTTCGGAGAAAAGGCAACCGAGGCACAAAGACCTGACGCACCTCGTGTAAGCTCTCAGGTAGCTAAGCAGCCAGCCAGAATCCAGATCTGCCTTCCTGCGAGTCCATGGCCCGTGACTCTCCTCAACACACCGCACCATTTCCCAGGGAGCCGCCACGGAGTGCCGCCGGTGAACGGACACCCAGCCGTGACCTGCTGGCCTGTCTCGCCTGGAGAAGGCGAGACACCGCGTTTGACCAGTTCTTGATACCCTGCTCTAAGCCAAGGCGCTTGCATGCACATCCACCTCGTCAATGTGATGAGGGTCCTCTGAGCAAGGTCCTCCCACCTCCTCCCTCTCCCTCCCCACTTCTTTACCTGATCAGAAAGTAATGACTCTCAAGATAAAGGGAAGAGGAAAATGAAAGCATGACATAAACATAGTCAAATTGCAGGTGTTTAATTATGAAACAACTTGTTTCTGAATTTTAAATACTTTGCTTTTGTCTCAGCCTTTCCCTCCCCTCCCCTCAGGCTGGATTCACGTTTACATGGATGGTTATTTTCCCATGGGGAGCACACTTTGATGCTGACCAGTGATCAGGCACCTTTGTTTGGCTGATTTTTAACTGGGAGGCTTTTTTTTTTCTTTTTAAAACCCTTCTTTAATCTTGTAAAAAATATCTTTAAATGGGTGGGTGCTTTAGGTCTGATGAATGGCAGGTTGTGGTAAAGGAAGAAAGGGATGTGGTTTACGATAAACTTTTAATTCTTTTATTAAAAAAAAAAGAAGTAACAGTCACATGGGGAGTGAAATATAAAGTGTCAGGAAATGGTTTCTCGAAATCAGATCTGAGATTGCTGATTTCACCAAGAATTAGACTCCTGAAAAACATGTTGGCCAAGTAGCCGTACATTTCTGGGTTTTTTCTTTCTAGTTTTATTCATTGGGCAAACCAAACTTGTGGTTGCCTGTCTAGAGTTTATTTCTGCTCCCTCAAACAAGCTTGAAGTTTTACTCAAAGAGATAAAGGTGTGCCCTGAAACTCTGCTCCACGATTGGTCAGCCAAGTCAGGCCTGAGTTCAGGGCCCCGATTCTCTGTAGGCCCCGTGGAGGGCAGCGGGCTGTCACCTGAGCCCAGGTGGCCCCTGCCCTCCACAGCAGGACTGACTGTCCCTCTCCTCCTGCGCAGCACCCAGGCTGGAAGGCAGAGCTCAGGTTTTCTTTCAGGGGAAGGGGCCCCGGGTGCCCATCGTCCTGTCCTCCGGGTGGGCCAGGCACCAGCCAGATTCCTGTGCGCTTAGTCACTGGGCTCCTGGGCCGCCGGGAGGATGGGGAAACCGCGGCCGGCTGCTGTCACCCCGAAGGAATGCCCGCCGGCCGGGCTGTTGGGCCGGAAGAGGTCTCCTGCAAACCCGCCCCGCTGAGGCCCAGTGAAGCCCCCTCCTCCTCTTTCCCATCGCAGGAAGGGGGAGCCAGAGCTAGCACCGTGCTCGCTGGCTAGGACTTTTCAACCCACTTTCTAAATACGTATTTTGGTTTTGTGCATTCTTGGGTCTATAAACACACCCACAGCTATTCAGGAGAGGTGTTTTTAGTGAAAAGTGCTGTTTCCAGGAAGAAATCCTGCCTGTTGTCGTGCCTGTCCATCACCTATCCTTTTGTGTGTCTGGGAGAGGCTGGCTGGGTTCCGTGGGGGTGGGGATGGCCAGGCGGCTGGCTCCAGCCTGGGCTCTTCTCCTCCGTGGCGTCCCTCGTCCCTCGAGACCCCTGCTCATGGGACAGCAGAACACAGAGGAGGGGTGGCCCCCAGCCCTTCCCTGTGCCATCCTGCCCCTTCCCCAAAGCTAGGAAGCTGGGTGGGACCCTTTTCGGAACAGCTTTTTAAGTGGCTTCCTTTTCTCTAGTGGAGAAGCTCACACCTTTGTCCGATGTCGAGAAAGCTCCTTCTAGGAGGAGATGGGAGAGACTCAGACAGCTCCCTCTTGGCTCTGTTAGCTCCTGGCTCTGACCCCTGGTCAGGATCTTCCCTTTCTGTGGCTCTTCTGTGAGACGGGTGCTGGCTTCCTCGCAAGGCCGCGGATGGGGTACAGGAGAGGGCTCAGCCCAGGGCCCAACATGGCCCCTTCCTCAGTGGAATTCCCACAGGTGCCATTGGCATGCTCTTATTCCTGTGGGTGCAATTATTAAAGAAGGAAAGGACTACAGAGCAGACCCCCCAAATATTGCACATTGAGTCTGCTTTCGATTTATGTATTTCCAAAGAGTAGAGTTCTCACCACACAGCGATTTTTCTTTAAGTTAGATACTCATTTGCTAATATAAATTAATTGTAAAAAGATGCAGACCATTGTAGGTAGTATGATCCTTCAGGTCTATTTTTAAAAAGAGCATATACATTGGTAAATGCTGGCATAATCATTAAAAAGTTTTCCAAAAGGAATCCCAGAAAGCGATAGGCGCTTCCTTTCTGTGGGAAGGGGCTAGAGATTCTGTGTGACCCTCTCTACTCATCTTGTGCTCTAAGCACCTCGTGGATTTTCTAACCATGTGCATTTATTGCTTTTATTCTTTTTAAAGTCAACAGGACAGGCATATGTAGAATAGATAAACAAAATTATACTGTATAGCACAGGGAAATACATACAAGATCTTGTGGTAGCTCACAGCGAAAAAGAATGTGACAATGAATATATGTATGTTCATGTATAACTGAAAAATTGTGCTCTACACTGGAATTTGACACAGCATTGTAAAATGACTGTAAGTCAATAAAAATGTTTTAAAAAAAAGAAAGTCAGGAGGTATTTGGACAATAGAGTTGTGGTCCTTTTTAAAATTTTCTTCATTACACTGCTTTGCATTAAAGAAATAAAACCTGTAATATGTGTGTGTGTTTTAAAAAGGTAGACTTTTCCACATCTGATTGTCCTTCTTTGAGAGCAGGCTCTGTTTGAGGACTTAGTGAAGTCCCCAGCTCCCTAGAGACAGTAGCTGGGGACCTCCTTGCCTTTCCCACAGAGAATCGAATGAGCTTTCTCAAGAATAGATGCCTGGGATTCACTGTCACCCTCTATAAGAGCCAACTGACATGGGCCTTGGTCTAGCATGCCCTTGGGACAATGTGTGTGTGTCTGTGTGTCTGTGTGTCTGTGTATGTCTCTGTGTGTCTCCTTGGTAAATGTACTTTTGGCAGGCTTGGAAAAGGTTTTCCCTGTAACCCTTGGAAAGAACAATTATCACTTCTAACACCCTGTTTCTACAGGTCCGTGATTTTGTAATTAAAATTTTATGGGATCCCAAGGGCCCATTTAAAGGGCGTCTGGTCTTCACAGCCCAGGTAGAAACAGAACTTGTGTCAGTGGTTCCTTTAATTTCTTAAATACAGTTATTTGTAAGTGCCTCCTACTAGCTGCTTGTGTTGAATGTTTTATTGATGAAAGAGGCAAGATGACATAAGGGGAAGGATGCTTAAAAGCCAGGAGGACCCACATTCTCATGTCTGAGTGCGTCACTGCTTCACAGGCATTACCTTGGGCAGGTCCCCTCACCTCTCTTGGAAATATGAAGAGGTGTTACACCCCATCAATGGTTTGCAGAATTTTTGGTCAAACCCACAGTAAGACATAGATTTACATCATAGCCCCAGGACAAAATAAGGGCATAGCTAAGATAAGTGTTTCCAAAACACTTCTTATCTGGTAAAGCGCTCACCCTTCCTCCCCAAGAAGTACCATAATATTTTCTTATTCTTTTCTATCACTGGTAGGAGAGGCATTAAACTGATTTTGAGAACTGTCAATGGGTGGAAACTAGGGACTTGAAAAGCGCATTATTAAGGTCCTTTCTAGCTCTGATTTTGAGTTTGTTGGCTCCGAGTTGAGAATCCTGAACCTAGTACGCATGGAATTCGCCTTTGAGGTCAGCTTTCTGGTTTCTTATGAAAAAGAGGAGGCAAGAGCATTCCTTGTGTCTCAGTGGCTATGGCTCCCCCCCCCGAGAATGGGAGGGTTTTAAGAACTGGTGTGTGTGTTCCCAGTGGAAGGGTGTATTTTATTGTCCACCCACAAGCATTTCTGAATATTTGAGATCTGTTGTATCTTGTATAATTTATATCAATTCCTGTTCTGTAAAATAACTTGAAGTCAGTTTTTGAAGTAACAAAAACTGAGGGCCAATTTTACAACTTCCTGTTTGTCTTCATACTACTTTAATACATACCAAAAAAATCAATCAAAGAATTTATCACATCAGTATAGCCATCAGTGAATTATTTCATGCTGAAGGCTTTTTGTGAGAAAGGAGCTTGATTCAGAGTGGTAACAGATAATTTTTGACTGCTTATTATGTACTGAGCACTCTTTCTGGTGCTTTTAAATTTTTTAATGGCGGTCTTGGGGATCGAACCTAGGACCTCGTGCGTGCTAAGTAGGAACTCTGCCACTGAGCTATACCCTCCCCCTGGGCACTCTTTCTGTTAACTCTCACTTGTAAATAATCCCATTAGCTAAGTTCTAGCCAAGCATTGTTGGGCACGTGGAATCATTAGATGAATTTTGAAAATAACTTGGTCTGTTCTAAAAGGCACTACGCGATCCAGACCGTGTGGACCGGTGCCTGGTAACTTTGACGGCCACTTTGAAATGTTACCATAGTGATAATTCTTCTGGAATCTCAAGCCATTAAAAGTGGTATGGCTACCTCTGGGCTGTGTGCTGTAAAAATAGATGTCACGGGACGTGTGAATCCTTTTCTCAACATTATAGTTTATACCAATTGAAGGGAGCTTTCAGTTGAGCCCTGAATACTCATTAGGGACTAGTTGCTTCGGTGCCCTTTTTCTTCTAGATGCAAGTCATCTTTCCACATAATCATTAACCTGTTGGAACGAATGGCATTTAAAAAACGGTTCAATTTTTCCTTCATTTGACTTTAGTTATTTTGTCCCCTGGTTCCCCCTCCCAGTGGATTTTTCAGAAGGTGGATTATGACAAAAGATTAATCCCCCTTGAAGCTGCTCCCATACATGGGTTCGTCTCACTGCCCGTGCTCCTGGGTCCTGTGGCTGGCAGTTCGGCCCCTTCCCCTCCAGCGGCGGCCCCTCTTCGGGGAGGATTGGGACTTGGCACCAGTCACGTCCTGTTTCCCGGAATGTGCTGTGGGCACCTCTGTGGACAGTGCACCCTTTCAGCTTTGCGCTGCCCCTTTCGTTTCTGAACCCCAGGGTAATAATTAAGAGAGTCTGTGTTAGTTCCTTCTCTAGTTAGAGGAGTGCAGGTTGGAGACTCGTAAATAGCCGTTAAGCTGATGGTCCGGGACCTGAGGCAAACCTTTGGAGGATGTGGTCGGCAGTGACAGCTGACAGCGTGTTTACACACAGTTGTGTTGTTGGTTCTACCTGTTGACTGGAGTCACTGGCCCGGGGCGGGAGGGTGTTCCAGCTTGCCTTTGCCACGTAGATAGCGTTAGACCCACTGCGTTTATTGCACAGGCCCGCTCCTCCCCTCCAAGCTCTCAGTACTGTGTGTGCAGCATTCAGGTTCAGCACACGCTGGCTGGTTGCTGCCCTCCACCGAGCTCTGAGCTCAGCTCTGGGCATCTGAGATGAGGGGACAGACACCGCCGCTGTCCTGGAGGAGCCTCGCCTGGGGTCTGGGGGCACCTGGTGTGTGAATAAACTAGATAGCAGCGCGGTGTGGATTTTGTCAGGGCTGTGTGTGAGGTGCCATGGGAGCCTGGGAGGGGGCAGGGAACGGCTCACAGATGAGCAGGGCCTCAACGGATGCAGAGGAGTTTGCCAGATACCAGAACTTGAGGGGTGGGGTGGATAGAGGCAGTGTAAGGAACCATTGGGAGAGGCAGATTGCCTTCAAGAATGAGGGTGATGAAGCTGGCAGGAGCCAGGTTGTGCTGGGCCAGTTGGTCTGCCTGCCTGAGGAGGTTGGGCCTGACTTTTGGGTAGTGAACAGAGGAATGCTAAGGGCAGATTTTTGTTCCAGAAAGGTCCTCTGACAGTCATTGGGGGAGAAGGGAGAGAAGCTGGCAGAGTCTGTGTGTGAAGAGTGAGCCCAGAAAACGGTACCAGAGGCCTTTTAGAGATAGATTTGGCAGTACCTGGGGTAGGTTGGGGGGGATGAGGTAGAAGAGAAGGAAAGAGCTTAAGGATGACCGGAGACCAACGGAAAAACTGAGTGATCATGGGTGCCCTTGACTGAGGTAGGAAAGACAGGCTAGAAATCCAGCTGGGGAGGGAGGGAGAGTGTTTACACTTCCAGCATGAAAAGTTTGAGGCGCTCAGGGTGTGAGCAAATGCTCAGGGGTCTGGGAAGTTTCTGGAAACATCAGGATGGCTGGAAAGAGAGAGAAAGAACAGCAGACACCGTTCTGGGATCATCCCAGGGCTTTGGAGGGGTAAGGCGAGTGGGAAGGAGAGAGCCCCCAGGAGCCATTTTTCAGGATAAATCTTTGTCTTTTGAACACCTTATATAAGAAGGGGTGGCTGATGCAGAAGGATGTCTGTGTATCATCGAGCACCTGGCGTGTTCCATGGAGGGAAGCTCAGTGAACCTCTGTAGCAGCAGGACCAGGACCAGCTCACTGACCGGGGGACTGGGTCCAGTGGTGGCTCTGAGTCTCCAGGGGAGGAGGCTGTTCTGAAGGATCCAGATTCTTTCTGTTAGGTTTCAAACAAAGAGAGAGATGGAGGAACCACACAGAAAGTTTTGCTTGCGCCCCGTGTGGTCCAGAGGAGGCCACAGTATCTCAGGTAGGGACAGATGCTCTCCCAAGGCCACTCGCCCTTTGGAGGAGCCAGGCCTCCCCTGCCGTTGCCTTTCTCACAGCACCACCACTTGAGAGAAGAATCCTCCAAAATCCTTAAGCTCATTCTCAGGTCAGGCAGTTTGCAGCGTAACTACCTGGTAAAGACGAAAAGTGACAGAAACTCCTCCCCTGCGCCCTACCTGGTAAAACTGGAATGAGATCTGGATGGAACACAGAGCTTGTGAGCTACTTCTGGTTCCAAAATCGCCGTGATGGGGACCTCTGATGATCCCCGGAGAGGTATGTTTGGAAGGCAAAACCTAGGGATTTACCTAGTTTACCTCTGGTCGCCTCTTCCTTTCTTTTTCTCACAATCTTATGTCCGGATGATTTAGTACACTTGATCTACCAGCAGGCGGGACCATAACGGGGCTGATATTACATACCCTGAAAAGTCCTTTACAATCACACCGCAGTGGTGGTAGAGTAGTGTTCCGAGCAGCGGGTAACATTAGCCTCCCTCATGGGACCCTCAGACGGTGGCCGTGCGTGTCGCCATTCTTAGATGGAAGTGTGTGCATCCAATTCATATAAACTACACCATTGTTTCCATCTGAGGTTTCAGCTGCACTGTAATTTCTTTG
The DNA here is from genome assembly GCF_009834535.1 of Camelus ferus. Lineage (NCBI taxonomy): Eukaryota > Metazoa > Chordata > Mammalia > Artiodactyla > Camelidae > Camelus > Camelus ferus. The sequence continues at coordinate 20,371,228 of NC_045722.1, read as the reverse complement.
GATTTTGTATTTTCCATAATGGTATCGCTTAATGTGAAGATCACTCAGGCTTCAAGACCGGGCGTAACGACAGGTGTTCCCCTTGAGCTATTTCTCCAGTCCTATTAACCTCCTGTCACAGGACGTGACTTTTTTTTTTTTTAAATTCAACCTATTTTTTTAATTTTTAAAATACTTGGCTATAAATGCATCCTTTTTTTTTTTTTTTAGTTTCGAAGTAGGTCAGCCTCAGTCAAGTCCCAATATTTCTCATCATGCTTTTTTGTCTTGAAATGGAAACACGTGGAGAGAAAGTCACATGTTTCTGTCCCCTGGCTGCTCCCAGTACTGCCCAGAATGGCTTGCGGAGTTTGCACTCGTGGAGGCTTTGCAGAGGTGGCATTAACTTTGCAGTAAACTAACTGACCCGAGACTTGTGTCGCTTCAGGCTTAGTCAAGCGCTAACAGAGCAACTTAAAACTTGATCGGAGGTGTGAGCTTGATAAACCAGTGTGTGTTTCGGACTAATTGGCGACCACCATTCTAAACATTAACTGCTGTTTGTACTTCAGTGATGCCAGGAGGCTGATTGTGTGGCCTTTGAACACCTCCCTGACTTTGGACGAGAACTAAATTAATACGATGCCTTTGTATTTTAAAGGACTTTTGGGGAGCCATGAATCACTTTCTCCTAAGTGTGATTTTTGCATTATTTACTTTTTATGATTGTTGTTCTGAATTTGACGTTTCCCATCTATGCCAAGACACATTTGTAGGTTAAACTTAGAAATTCTATACAACCTAAATCTGAAAACCAGTCTTTGGGAAGGACTCTGTAACTCCACAGCCCATTTCCTACATTAAAAAAAAAAAAAAGTGTTGGTAGCAATATCCTTTCTTTTCGTCTCTGCGTCCTTCTGATGTGCGAGACCCTGGAGTGTCCTGATGGCAGTGCGGGTTGGGCTGTAGCTCTGTTCACTGTAGTTTCCAAAGTCGGGGAGCATGGAGGTGCTGTGTGCTGAGGCGCTCTCACGCCAGGGGCTCCTGCAGCAGCCACTCCCCATTCTTTTCCTGGGAAGGCTTTTTGACCTCATGGGAAATGTGTTGTATGGAAATGGAGATGTAGGTTTTATTTCCAAGATGGGGGAGAATCCCGTTTCAGCTGGGAGAGGGCAATGGGGCATTTTCATCTTAACGTTAAAGTCTGGGAGTGGAGCAGACTTCGGGAGAGCCACTGGGGGCCCCTCCCCGATTCTCCTGCCTGCATATTGGCTTCATTCTTAGGATACATGCCACTTCTGCCACTGCAGAAGAGCTGTTAGCACCTTCAACCCTGCATCCACCCAGTTTTGGCTTTGGTGCCGAGAGGCACAGACTGATTTCCTTATGTCTTCGTTGGCCGTGCTGGCCCTGGTCCCTGCCCTCCACCAGGATGTTCCAGGGAGACGAGGCTTTGATGGGCTAGCCCAGCCCACATGGTCCCCCAGCCTCTGGGAGGAAGAAGGACCAAGTTATCCCCCTGAGGAAAAGGTGGATGTTCTGATCAGAAGACAGAAGGTGGAAAAACACCACCCACCCACTGGAGACGGGCAGTGCGAGGTTTAGAGAAATACATCTCAGTGTGTGAACAGGTTGGAGGTACTTCAAAGGGCAAACAGGACTTTGAAAGGTTTCTTTCCCCTAGTGAGTTTAGAGAGGGAGCTACTCTTTCCGCAGGAGACACTTATTGTGGGGCACAGGCAGCCTCTGCTCCTCTCTCCCAAGTCTCCTCCCCGCTCCACCCCGAGCTCTCTGCCCTGCAAGAGAGCCTTGTGCCATTGCTCTGTTGTCACAATGGCACTGAACAGGCACATCAAATTAAAAACTTTTGGGCTCACTCACCAGAATGGTTTCCTGTACAGTACTCCCCTGAGGGAGGATTGCAAGTAGTTATTCATCCATTTCATTGATCTATTGTTTTTATTAAAAAGAAAAAAAAAAACAAAACAAAACACCCTGGCCAACTAGAGGAAGTGCACCCAGCTGTCTAGAGAGTGGAGATGCTGGGCGATGATGTTTTGATTACATTAATCTGTATCCTGTTAGTTCCCTTTTGCTTCTGTCGTTGCCACTGGTGAAGTTACTAATGTGAACTAATTACATTTGCTCTGAAAAGCCAGAATTTTTAATGCATCTCAGCAAGAAAGGTTAATATTATCAATTTAACAGCATGAATGAAACATTGTATATATTGAACTTGAACTGTCCTAAAAGCTTGGGTAATAAAAACCCAGTGGCTTCTTTTATAACTCACTGGATATAAAACAGCTATTGGTGAGAGTTCATGCTTTCTTCTTCTCTTAATCTAACGGAGTGGCTCGATGCTGTCTGTTTATGGGGTGATCTGGCAAGTGACATCGTAGACCATGTGACAAGGTGCTCCTTCTTTAAAAGCTTTTTGAGGGGGCTGCATAAGTCTTCCTGATCAGTGGGGGTATTTTAAAAGAGAAAAAGAAATCACCTCACTCCCTAATACTAACAGCCTTCCTGTTTTAAAAGCATCTATGAATTACCAAGATCTAGAGCACAATATACTTGATTTTTTAAATTGAAGCATTGTTGATTTACAATGTTGTGTTAGTTTCTGGTGTACAGCATAGTGATTCAGTTATACATACATATAGATAGATATAGATACATTCTTTTTTATATTTTTTTTTTCAGAGCACAGTATACTTTAAATGTCAGTCATTTCCCTGGAACCAGCCAGCCCCTAAAGTTAGCATATTGGAGAGTGAAGTGTTTGGGGAGGGGCACCTGCAATAATCCGTTATGTGGACCTATTTCCTGCTTCCCTGTGACTGACTCAGTGGTAAACAGTGAGAATGGGCACAGCTCTGTGCCATCTGCTGTCCTGGGAACCACTGAGTGGCTCTCTCTCTGGGGCAGCGTCTGGAAGTTTTTAGCTGGTGACACTTGGGTGACCAGTTGGTGCCTCAGTGTCTTTCAGTGTTGAAGATTAGGAACCCGGAGAGGACTTGTTCTGCCCAGAACGTGACAGTCTTTCTCGCCTGAGAGGAGTGGTGGAGTAAGTTGAGAGGATCTGGACGTCTGGTAGGATCTGAGGATGAGACCTGTCAGATAAATAAGTAAATTCCACATTGTCATTGTCCTTGGGTAAGTTTTTCCATGAGTAAATTTTCCCCAGAAAGTCATTTTTAAAAGAACTTTAAAAAATGAGCTCCTTCCTTCCTCTCCCCGCCTCACCAGTATCCTAGGATGAAGAAAAGCAGGTTTTAGAAACACTTTTTGTCATCGTGTATTTTTAAGCAGTCCGAGCCTGTCGAGACCTGTGTCGATCACCGATGCTGTGGTCCACTGTGGAGCAGTGGGTGGAGCTTAGAAGAGGGACAGCCTCTGAGGGATGTGGATGGGGAGGGGTGGGGTTCTGTGATCTCCTCTGACCTTCTCACTGGCTCCCAAGGTCTCCCAAGTCAGCCCTTCAGGATTTGTGCATTGGTGCTGCAAGTCTGTTGCAGGAGCAGAAGTGTTTCCTGGCCCCGATCTGAGCTCCTTCAGCCACATTCAGGAAGGCTGTCACTCTGACTGGGTGGGCCCTCAGGTGGGCCGTTTCCCCCAGCTGCATTTGTCACTGCAGGTTATTCTGGGGTGCTTGGTCCTGCTCATGTGTCTACATTGAAATCCTATGACCTTTCAACCGGTTCATATCTAAATTTGGTCAGGGAGCCTCAGGGAAAAGAATGATGGAGGCAGCAGATACCCTCCACCTGTGTAGAACATGGTTTAGCCTTCAGTTTGGCCCCATTGTGAAGCCAGGGGAGAAGCTGGCAGATGAAGGCTTTCTTCTAAATGAGTCAGATTTTAAATGACGGGTGGGGTGGGATATCCTGTTCAGGCTCAGACTCTTCCAAGTTGCAGGGGCCCGAGGCCCTCGTCTCAGGTGCTGTCTGTGCTGATGTTGTGCTGGACGAGACTGAGTGCCCACCTTGGCTGCTGGAGACCACCCCTGGCAGGTGACTCAGGGTGATAAATATCAGAGAGGCCGTTTATGAATGTGTGTGATCATTTCTTCATGCTCCAGTTATAGTATCTGAGCTAGGGAATCGCCCCACAGAACTTGAGTCCTGACTTGTGTATTACTAGGCAGTTGTAATCTTTTTGAGGCCAAGTCACAACCCACCCCTACTCCCCACACCCCATTCAGGTTTTAGGTGGATCCATCTCAGTTTCATTTTCAGGTGAATGTCTCTGTTAAGGTTATAAAAGACCAAAATGACTGGAAATTTAACTCTGTATTTGAATTCCTAACGGTGCCCAACATTCTCTTGAATCCTACTTGACAGTTTGCCCGGCAGACTCACGGACCCTCCCGACAGCCGTTTAGGTGGGTGTAGTTAACCCCAGTTTACGTCCTGGACGACTGAGCGTCGAGTTGGGTGTCTGCCCCAGATTCTCAACTTCCTAGGGGATTGAACGTGACCCCTCACACCCTTCCGACTCCAGAATGTACACTCTTACATCCTGCAACACGAACAAATCAAGACAAAACAAGAACCAGGTCTAGATGACCTTTTGTCCTGCTGAAAAATTCAAAGTTTCCATTGCTTGAAAAAAATGAGTTAACTTTTGCAAAAGACAGGCTTGCTGTTCGAATGCTGTTACTTTACCATCCAGGGGCTCTACTCTTGGTGCGTTTTAGACAGAAGTGACCTTGATAAATGTTTGACTCAGGAACTATGCAGAACATGCAGGAAATGGTGGCGGCTTGGCCCCTCTTGGTTTTGTGAAATTAAGGCTCACGTGCTGTGTTATCTCGGTGACCTGGTGAAGGTCTAGTTCGGGAGAGCCTGCTGCTCTCATGTTTGTCACCAGCCCTCTCAGTAGATCTCACCTGTCCATGTCCTTTTTCCATCGTTTTCCTCAAAGTGGCACTTTGGGACTTTTTCAGAGTCGAAGTCTAACTGTGGATATTCATCATAAACCCAGGTATAAATTGATGAGACATTATGTCTTTTGATATCAAATGGCATTTTGCTTGGTGCTACAGCAACCTCTCTCTTAAAAATTGGTCTCTTGAACCTACACTCCCTACATGAGATTATTATGAAAATAGAAAACAGTCTGGAAAAGGGTGCCTTGGCAAAAAGACAATACTAACCTCGTAACTGGATATAATCTGAAGGGGAGGACAGGGGTCTCATGGCTGTTTAGGATCTGTCCTGTCACCTCTGTTAGGTACATTTACGACAAATGAGTTTGTTAACAGTTATTTCTATGAAGAACTCAAGCCTAAAGGATAAACTTGAGAGCATGCTGAGAGAGTGTCACGTTCTGCTTGAAGTATTTTGGCCTCCTTGTTTACTTCAGAAAGCTAAGAGCGTTACGGCTCAATGTTGTGTTAAGTTTGGGGTTGGTTATTTGGACGTCTTAAAGTGTCTTAGTGTTCCTGTGTTTGTTGTGTCTGCGATGTTTTTTTTTTTTTCATTTTATATTTTATCAAAGTGTAGTTGATTTACAGTGTTAGTTTCAGGTGTACAGCAGGGTGATTCAGTTGTGCATATACGTGCATATATATTTTCTTTTCAGATTCTTTTCCATTATAGACTATTACAAGGAATTGAAAATAGTTCCCTGTGCTGTACCATAGATCCTTGTTGTTTATCTGTTTTATATACAGTGATGTGTGTGATGTAGTTTTGCCCTAATTTACATACTTTGTGCAGGTGGTTAATTCACTGGGCTTTATGAACTCCTTCCCAGTTTTTCCCTTAGAGAGCGTCAGGGCAGTGGTTAGGAAGGTGATCCATGAGACCAAGAGTAAATGAAGGCTAAAAAGGCATTTAACAGGTCAAGAATCCAAACCTTTTAAGAAGAAAAACCAATAAACAAGAAACCCAAATAAAGCCAAAACACGGTCTTGAAGCACAACCCATCAAAACCCGAGTTTCAGCATTTGCAGTCACCTGTGGCCAAATCACACTGAGAGCTGGAGAGGCTGTCGGGGTTGGTTATGTGTGACATAAGAAGTCAATGTGTCTGAGAGAAGGAGGAGTTCTCTTTTTGAGGTGAAAAGTCCAACAGAGGGAAATGTTTTATTCTGAGATGTTTCATTTACAGTAAATGCCGTCTCTGTAGGGCAGAGCTTTGGTGGGTAGTGTTTGGAAGCCAGGGTAGAGGAGGGTGTTACAACATCTGTGCTGTGTAGCTTGCATTCGGGCTGCACATGTGAAAACATTCTAGAACTCACACAGTTTAAACAAAGTGGTTGATTTAGGAACTACTCCTTTCCCTTCCTTGGCATCCCCCAGTGCCTCTTCCCCCTCACTCCCTGTTAGCAATCTGAATTGGCCCTTTAAAGAGATTGAGTGAAATTTAATTATCCAGGGAAAACCTCCACTTTGGACTTCACAGGAAGAGTCTTTCTGGTTGGCACATCTCAGCATATCCACAGTCCAGAAAAGTCCTTCCTGGGTAGAAATAATCCAAGACTGGTATTGACTGTTGCTTTAATTTTTGTTTTTAAAGAAGCTTTATGCTCTGCAGTGTCCAGTCCAGCTTCACATTTCTAGACTCTGTATTTGAGAATCACCCTCTTGGGTAACTGATGAGCAAAGACTGTTGTGTTGGCCTGTCCGCTTTGCCCTCCACTAAGCTGCCTCCACTGTAGACCTTTTGATGTGGCTTCAAGTGGTTTTCCTGAGCATTTAGGGGTAACCAAGAATATGTACACTCTGAACAAACTGTTGGCTTTTTGTTTCTGTCAGTTCCTAAAACTTCCAGATGCCACCTGGAGAAGTGATGTTCTTCCAGGGTCATGGAGAAGCCTTCCTTCCTGGGAGAGGTTGGTCGTCCAGCCTTGCCATCTGATTTGCTCATCCCCTGAATTCTTCAGCCGCGAGAGGCTGTATCTTGGCTTTTATCAGGTACCCAGAGGCTCATGTCAGAAAATAGCAGACTCTTAGCGAACACATCCTCTCCCGGAGAGTAAATTGCTAGGTCCTTTCCAGGCCACCGAAGGGTTCCTTGGGTGTCACATCTCCCCCTTGTTGGGAAGCAGATGGACTCGCGTACCTGCCGGCCGGCAAGGGTCCATCCAGCCATCCATCCATCCATCACTGCAACCTCGTACCGTTTCCTCCCCTTCTGTAGAGTCATTCCTCTTAGACTAGAGGGGCTCTCAGAGTGATTGGATTTTCTTGGAAGATCATCATCAAGAAATAAAACCAAGTCTTGGTCTAAAGCTTTCAGTAAGCAGGTTGAAAGGCCTAGCTCTGTCATTCTTCCTACATGTGGATTTTTACGTGGTTAGTGATACAGTTGCATACATTGATTTATCTAAATCCCTGTTACTTGTTCGTGTTTGTGTATGTACATATATACACACTTGAGTTTACCAGAGACTTGTGGCCTGTTTGGACGGTTTGAGCTGTCCGGTTGACAGTAGCCTCTGGGTGGTCAGGTGAGCCGGGTCGAAGGTGAGCCACTTAGCCCATGAGAGCCAGCCTGTCCCGGGTAACCTAAGGCTGTAAGCACTTTCTTCCGGAGCTGGGTCCACAAAAAAACGGTTTCACCCTACCCTCGTCTGGCTGGGGAGCAGTGTCTTCAAAGATGAGATCGTCTTCCCGAGGAGTGTGTCCAGCTCACCCATGAATGTAGCCTGTGAAATACCAGTTTAAAGTTAGCCCAGACCTGGAGCATGGACAACACAGAGCCAAGTCTAAAATAGATCAGTTTGTGGATAAATGAGGAATTTAGCAGCGTTTGAAAAGAAACCCACCAAGACACATGCTGCTCTGGGTCATTGTTAAAGCAGGCAGGAGTGGTGGATGCCATGGTCTGGCTGAGATGTGAAATGCATGCAGGGGACCAGTGGGGCCAGCTCACGGGCCATCTGTGGGCTCTGACACCGCGGAGGTGTTTGTAGAAATTTCTGAAGGGATTAAGATAATTTTGTAGCATTAAGTCGGCTAACATGGCTTGATCTGAGTCAGTCCCAGCCAGACCTTCTGTGTGATTAGCATAAGATTTTCTGAAGTTTAGATTTTCAATGTACTGACCATTTGGGATTGTTTCTTAATAATAATATTTTTACTTGTTACAAAAAATTAAGCTCACCTGTATAATAATTGCCCTCATAATGAATCCCTTCAGGAAACATGTGTGAAGTTAATTATGATTTCAAGGTAAATAGGTTATTTTTAGATTTTGTTGTTGTTGTTGTTGCCCCTGCTTCCAGTAACTAGCACTTCTGTTCCTGCCTTTTGAAAATAAAGTACAAATTAGATGGATGTAAACATAAGGGAGGTAAGATGGAAATGCATGTCTGTTTTTATAATTTGCTGTTGATAAGATTTGGAAACATAAACACAATAAACTGTGTTTCCATGACACAGATGTATCATCGAGTTCTTACAGTGCACCTTTGAGGTAACTGGGATTTTCATGTCATTTGGAGGAGGGCAGGCCAGTGACTCATTCACCTCTTCTTTCCTTGGTTTATTCATTGTGTAAATACATATGAAATGCTCGCTGGGCACCAGGAGTCATTTGCATACATTGGTGCTTGCATTAATCAGAACAGCCATAAACCAATACACTCGTTCCCCCTTATCCGTGGGGATACGATGCCCAGGGGATGCCTGAAACTGTGGATAATGCAGAGCTCTGTGTGTACTGTGTTTTCTCCTATACATATGGTAATGTTTAATTTATAAGTTAGGCACAGCAAGAGATTAACAATGATAACTAATGATAAAATAGAACAATTATAACAATATACTATAATAAACATTATGCAAATGTGGTCTTTCTCTCTCAAAATATCTTCTTGTACAAGTTTAATGCCTTTTCCATCGTAACTAAGCACTTATCACGCACTGTGGCCGTAACTCCTACAGTTTGAAGTGCAACAGCAAAGCCAGCACAGATTTCTTTCTGCTTCCTCACAGTTTGCTGGATAGCAGATTTGTTCTACCATAGATCTTAGCAACCTCAGCGTATGGGTTTTTTTTTTTTTTAATTAAATCTAGAACTTTTACCTTTTTACTTAAAGGAAGCACTTTACGGCTTCTCTTTGGCACATCTCAATTGCCAGTGCCACTACCATGGTGCTTTGGGGCCATTGTTAAGTAAAATAAGGGTCCCTTGAACACAAGCAGTGTGATACCATTGATCTGATAACCAACGGGGCCACCAGGTGACTTACAGGTTGGGGTACGCTGGACACAGAGATGATTCACAACCCAGCTGGACAGAGCGGGACAGCATGAGATTTCACCGGGCTACACAGAACAGCATGCAATTTAATACTTAGGAATTGTTAATTTCTGGAAGTTTCCATGTAATATTTTCAGACTGTGGTTGATGGAGGGTAACTAAAACCACGGAAAGCGAAACCGCAGCTAAGGGGGCTCCTGTGGAAGAGTGCTCCTGTGATGACTGTCACACAGAGTCCAGATGAGGTGCTGCGGCACCAGAAGGAAAAGGAAACAGTGTGTCCAGGGCCTGGGGTGGGGCTGGAGGGAGGTGAGGGACGGGGGCCAGGCCACGACAGGGCTCAGAGGCCCCACTGAGGGTTTTGTGTTTTTCATATGAGCCACGGGGAATCAGTGTAGAAAATCAGGCAGATGTGGGGTGTGTGTGTGTGTATGAGAGAGAATATTATTGAGACTATTGTGTAAAAGTCACCCTGGCCACCGTGTGCAGAAGAGATCAGAGCGCAGGCCTCTTGGGAAGCTACTGGAGTAGACAGGGCCCAGCAGGAAGCTAACTTGGGCCAGTGGTGGAGATGAGAGGGAGTTGGCTGTAGTGAGATCAGGGGTGAAGTTGCCCAGAGTGTTGAGGAGCGGGTGGGTGAGCAGGACTCAAGGACAGCCTGGATGACAGCTGTGGCAACGCCCCTTCCTGAACCAGGCGATGCTGGAGGAAGGTCAGGCGATGAGGATGGTGAATGTGAGTTTGACTTTGGAGTTAGTGAGACTGAGGCACTTGGGAAGCAAACAGGCATTTGGAATGTGGGCCAGTGCTCAGAGGGAGGTCTGGGCTGGCGGCTTATTTGGGAAGTTGTCTGGGTGGAGGTGGTATCTGAAAGCAGAAACCCAGCCCGGCACCCAGGGAGGGAATTTGGGGGAGGAGGCTGTGCCGGGGAAGAAGCCTGGAGGCACGTCAGTGTTCAAAGGCCGAGGACCCTTAACGAACCTGTAAAGGAGACCAGGTGGTCCATGCCCAGGCAGGACAGCAAGGGAGTGAGGTGTCCAGGACCCGGGGGAGAGGATCTAGGTGGAAGTGGCTGGTCACAAGTGCCCAAAGCCGCCAACCGGGAAGAGAAGTGAAGTGATCCACCAGGTCTCGCAACAGGAGGCCTTTGAGGTTGTCACCTGGGAGCTGTTGTCGTGGCGTGGTGGGAGGGGAAGTGGAAGGTGGGAGGTGAGGACAGTGGAGAAGGGGGGCAGTGCCTGGGGGCACGGAGCTGTTGAGTGCAGACTTTGTTTTCTTTCACAGAGCCCGAGACCACAGGAGGGGCTCTGCTGAGAGGGAAGGTGGGTCAGTGAGAGGAGCAGAAAGCCCTGGCAAGGGTCCGGAGGCTGAGGATGGCTCCAAAGCACAGGTGCAGGCATTTGCTTCAGAGACGAGAAAGGGCAGATGATCCCTTAAAGATGGCAACCCTGCTGACTGTTCCCTTTTACGCCTTGTTAATGGCATTTACGGTGGGTGGATTCTGTGTGTCTTCTCATTCCATCCTTACAAAACCCTGTGAGTAGAAGCTGCCACTGCTTGTGGAGGAGGACTCTAAGTCCTGAAGAGGTTTGAGAACCGTGCCCACAGTCCGCCCCCACTGCCACCCCCGAGTCTGGGCGAGGAACTGGGGTGACCTTGGGCTCTGACCCTGGCCTGGGTGTCATGGTAACTGTTGTGACATTTTTACCCTGTAAAACTTAACATGAACTTAATGCTTTAGGGGATGGTTGCATTTATTTTAATGATTACTTCTTTTCCTAGAAATATTAACTAGTGTAGGGAGGGGGACGCCAAGCACTCTTGGAGTAAAGCAGCAGAATCTGTGTGTTGATTTACACAGAGATTTCTACTAAATTACTGGAGTTGATTTATACTTCATTATAATACTCTTGGTATTATGAAATGATGGCCATGCATTTGTTATAAAATGGTACCAGTTGCTCTTCCTTGGTGTGTATGCATCAGGCCACTGGCTGCACTAAGAACTTGACTACGTGATCCCCATTGGCCCCCCAGCACCCCCAGGTGGTGTGTGTGTCACCCGACACCTGTGACAGGTGAGAAAGCTGGGAGGTGCAGAGACCTAGAGATGGTGGCCCACCAGGAGCTCCTAAGTGGCAGAGCTGTCTCTCCCCCAGGTCCAACTCTCTTCCCTCTCTCCTCCCTTAAAATGAGACAAGACTGGAAACTGGCCTGGGTGGGGGCCCTGGGTAGGGGCAAGAGCGCTCTGCTTCTCTTTGGTTCTGTTATGGTGTCCTGAGGATAAAGGAGAAAAAAACAGTCTTTGAGGAATTACAGATGCGTGTGAAAGATGTCAGGCTGAAACTCCTGGAAGTTGTTCAAGTTCCTCTTTGGAGGAACTTCTGTTTTCTCTTCCTTTCCTGTTTTTAGGATTAAAGCTGCTCCAAAATCTACAAGTTTGTCCAACAATATCTATTCTCAAGACTTTGGAGAAACAAGAACTCATACATTGCTATGGAGAATACAAAATGGCACGGCCCTCCTGGAAGACACTTGGGCGGTTTATCTATGACTGTTGCATAAATTCATGTAACCTTTGATCCAGAAGTCCCACTTCTGGGAATTCATCATATGGACACACCCATCCACACACAGATTGCAGCATTGTCTGTGACTGTAGTAGACTGGGAACAACCCATGTGTCCTTCAGTAAGGGACTAGTCAGTAAACTTAAGACATGCACGAAATAGAGTACTCTGTAGCTGAACACCCTGTGCTCTGTGTGACATCGATCTCCAGGGTATACACCGAAAAAGGCAAGGTTTACCTCTTATTTGTAAAATTAAGGAGTTGAAAATAAGACTCTGTCTTTGCATCTGCTTGTGTTTTTGTAGACTCACACCAGAAGGAAAACCAAGAAAAGGATAAATGTGGTGACACCTGGGGGCAGGTGGCGAACGAACGAGGTGGTGACAGGGTGGGAGTGACACACCTCAATGTACATTTTTGTATCATTTTAAATTTTAAGTCTTGTGCTTATATTATGTATTAAAATGCCAGACCTGCTGTGCTTTCTCCTGCTCAGGTAGCAGGGGGCTCTGGAACTCCCTCTGGGATGATCTAGGATGGCATTCAGAGATCTTGCAGAAAGACCAAGAGGTGGAGGCAGGTCTGTGCCCCTTGGATAGATTTCCTTACTCTGTAACTTATCACGTCACTTAGGTGGTTGCTCCAGGACGCTTCTCAGAACTCCCCCTGGCATGTGTGTTTCTCGTACAATCCACGTCTTCTCACATGGCCCACACCCGTAGTGGGGAAATTTGTGCATTTTCTTAGTGTGTAGCATTTCCAGACAACATGTTTGTCTTTTTCTTTTGGTTTCCTTATCCTTGTCATGATTCAGTTCACAAGGTCTGCTGATCAAATACACTCCTATGTTTTAAAAGAACTTATTTTTTTTAAATAAAGATTTTATTAAAAATTTTTGCATTCCTTTTTAATTGAAGTAGGGTCAGTTTAGAATATTGTGTCAGTTTCTGGTGTACAGCATAATGTCCCAGTCATACATAGTCATACATTTTTTTTCAGATTCTTTTTCATTATAGGTTACTATAAGATACTGCATTTAGTTCCCTGTGCTGTACAGTAGAAACTTGTTGTTTACCTATTTTGTATATAGTAGTTAGTATTTGCAAATTTTGAACTCCCAGTTTATCCCTTCCCACCACCTTTACCCGCCTCCACCCCCAACCATAAGTTTGTTCACTATGTCTGTAAGTCTGTTTTGTGTTTTGTAAGTTCGTTTGTGTCTTTTTTTTAGATGAAAATACCTTATTTTTTGTTGTTGTTTTAAATTTTTTTGGTAGGGGGGGTAATTAGGTTTATGTATTTATTTAATGGAGGTACTGGGGACTGAATCCAGGTTGCACTCTACCCCTGAATTATATACCCTTCCCCTAAAAGAACTTACTTTTTGATTATTTTGTTTTGCTTTTAATTTGAGGGTTGAGGCCCCTGAGGTGCATGTAGTAAGGAATTCAAAGGGCCACATGGATGTGTCTCTTATTTCTTTGGCCCCCTTTGGTCACTTGAATGGTTTTGATTTTTTTCACTAATAAGGGTTGGTGAAGAAACCCTTTGAATGCTGGTTTGGAGCGATGTTACTCTTTATCTCCTGAGTTGATCTTGAGCTCTCCTGATGGATGGACATGTACTTCACCAGGTTCTTGGATCACTATGATTAACTTTTCAAGCCATCAGCTATTTAACTGTCTAATGCCAAGTGTTCAGGAGATAATATAAATTCGGTGTAAAGTCAAGCTGGCGACTCCAGCAATTTACCCTTTAAATTATAGCTCTATTGGTTCCTATTTATTGCCAACCCTTTTCCTGCTGAGCTTTAATCAGAGAAAGTCATTTTGGGTGCTAGGTCAAGTATGGGTTGGTTTGCGTCTTGGACTCCCTCTGGCGACTACTTCTTAAAAGAAGAGGTGTTGTGAGTATGAGAACCATGTTGTGTGGTCCTGAAGTGGGGTTGGTAGTGATTAGAAGGGGGTTTTGAGATTAAAAAAAAAATGCTATCCCAAACTGCAGCCCTTGGACAATGAATTGGCCAGTGGATTGTCACTTTGTGGTTGGAACTTCTGGGGGAGTCCATGAAGTTCTTCTGTATCTCTCCAGAGCAAGGGGAAAACAGAAATACGATCAACTTTGGGTCAGCCATGTGGCAGCGCACGGTGGTGGGTATTCAGTGTTTGTTGGAAAAATGGCTCCTTATTGACTCTTAAGAATATCACCTGTAATACTTAGTAGTAGAATGGTTCACTTGTGTGGTGTGTGTGTGTGTGTGTGTGTGTGTGTTGTGGGGTGTTGTAAAGAAGGGATTAGTTAGGCCAGGGATTTTTGAAATGTATTTGTAGGAGGTATATGTTTGCCTGTTGAGTAATTCTAAAACTAAAAATTTTGATTTGATTGGATTTGCTTATTGCTACCAGGGAATGATTACTTATACGACCAAAAATAAGCTTTCACATTTATACTTCTGCGTATGTAATTTGTCCTTTCTTTATCCATTAGGTTCATTCCTCAGCAATTATATGTAAAACAAACATGTGTGTAAATCATCTTCTTCTATTGATTTTCATTGTAAAATCTGAAAACTGTAGGATCTCAAACAAATCCCACTGATGACCCCTAGTACTCACTTGTAGGGCTCACTTGCCTTTTCCAGCATTCATAGTGTTTTAAAAGTTTTTGCTGTGTAAATAGAGTTACTCCACTGGCGATTAATCTATGTTTTGGTAGCTTTGCCTGCAAACATGTAGTTAATTGTTTTTTTTCTTGGGCCATCCTTGCTCTAATCCTGGGACTTAATTTTCGGCAGCGATAGTGGTTACTCCAGGAGTTATTAGAACGAAGAGCCAGAGGCAGCTGCTGTTTAAGTTCCATATAGGCTGGGCTGTGTGGGGTGTCTGAGGGTCTCTGTGCTGCGGGGTCAGGGTGGTGAGAAGACGCTTTGATGCATCACTTTTCTTTCAGTGAGACCCCAAGTGTGCATTAATTAAGTGCTTCCCGCTGGCCCGTTATTCAACAAGTATTTGTTGTTCCTGGAAGATTCTGTTGCCTGTTTTTTGCCCTGTTGGTTTAAACAATTGAGTTTAGGTGGGATTAGGGTTGAAGCAGTATACTTCAATAGGTTATTTACCACCTCTCTGAAACCCTTCCCCACCTGTAAGGATGGGACTGATAGCACCTACCCAGCTGGCTCAGATACCGCAGGTCAACACCTGTTGGAGTGATACTTAGGCAAGTAACGTACACTGTGAGCTAATCACCTGGAAGTTGATTTCTAAGAGGCTTTTGTTTCACTTTGAGGTTGCTTTAAACTGGCAGGACGTATTGACACTTAGCTGGTGACGCTCTCCGCTTTGTGACATCCTTGTTACTCATGCTTTATAAACTTACACTAATACTCACCAGGAAGGACAGAATAAATCCTTTGATTATATCAATGCCTTCTAATTTACTTCTTTTTAAAACCTGGGTTTCTGTGCTTGCCTCTGTATTACCAAGGGGGGATGCTGTCTTTTCAAGTGCAGAGGTAAGAATTTAAACCGTCTCTTAAACGTTCGTATTTCTGTTTGTTGTTGGTGACACGAAATCATTTGGGTCACTCTGACATTTAATCAAGTTAAACTGTGTGGCTCTTAGAAAATCTGTGCAGCAGGTAATCTGAGAGCCAGATAACTAGTAACACAACTGATAAATGCCATCAGGATTAATTTATTAATTTCTTAAGCACCTCTTGTCCAGTTTGCCTTTCATGTTCATTTTTCTAAGTTTCCATTAGCAACTGTGGCCTCGCTCATTATTTAATAATGAATGATTACAAATTGTTTGTGTGTTTTTGTAATTAGAGTGTGATAGCAATCATCTACCGGATGAGCTGACACTGTAATGACATAAAGTCAGTAACAATTATGCCTAACAGGAAAATTAATTATGTAATCTTATTGTACCATATTTCACCTAGGAGATTAGATTTGGTTGTTACCAGGCTGGGCTAGGCAGGTGACAGCGTAGGGCAACACTTCTCATTTTTCTGGGTAGACTAGTTCATCACCGTGTTCACTGTATCACCTGGGAAGTTCATTTGATTTCAACTTTTTAAATAAATATTTCCAGGCTTTTGGTTTTCTGCTTTAAAAAGAGAGCGAGAGAAGACCTCTTCTACTTGAATGGTTTGTTTTTCCTGTTTCTTAGCGCATCAAGGTGTTGGCTAGATTTTTATCCAAAAGATGGGAGATCCTTTCTTCTGCTCTTTCTTCACCTGTGAGGGACACATGAGTGTGAGACTGAATTGTTTGCAGACAGCAATCCCATTCTGACTCCAGCGAAAGTTCTTACTTTGCTCTTTTGTCCTTCCTTAACCTCCAACCGAAGGCACCTGTTCCTCTAGCACGTGGAGCAGCTGCAAGTCCAAGGTGCAGGCAGGGACTGGACAGGCCGAGGGGGCCTCAGGTGACACAGGAGCACCTGGCCGTGCCTCCCTTGGGGTCCTGGGCCGGCCTGGCCTGCAGCCCTCACTGCTCTCCTGAGCCCTGAGGCTTTGTGGGTCACAAGCAAGGGGACTGGTCTCCCAGACCAGGTGGGCTTTGCCTGTGAGGAACCTTGAAATTATCTAGTCCAGTTTCTCATTTTCCAGGTATAAAAACCAGGGTAGAGCTGGGACCACGACCCGAGTCTTCTGACCCTGGTATGGTATTCTTTCTCTCATACCTTGTTCTTGCTTTGTTCTGTTTTTTAAAATTGCTTTAAACTACTCAGTACCTAGGGATAAAAGTTTGTCTCTAAGCTTAAGAATTTGGAAAAACTCTGGAAAAGTCCAAGCCTCCAATAAGTTCATCACTGAGAGCAACTGAGTACATTTTCTTCTAGATTTTAAAACATGCTTTTTTGCACAGTCAAACCTCTTCTAGGAATATGTTTACTTCCCAGCATTTAAAAATTGTTAAGCGCCATGAAGTTTTTCTAAGCTTTATTTTTGATGGCGATGTAACGTCATGTGGGGTGAAGGGTCCTGATTTACTTAATCATTCCCCAGTGTTGGGCATTTTCATTGGTTCCAGTTTCCCGTGATTCTAAGTAAGGCTGCAGTGAACATTGCCTCCTTCATCTTTGCCCTTTACTACAGATGAACTCCACAGGGTCCATCCCCTGAAACAGGATTTCTGAGGAAAGGTATGCATTGAAGGCTCGTGCCCTGTTGCTTCCCAGACAACCTCTGCCAGTTTATACTCTGACTCGTGCGCCGAAATTCTATGTGCGAGATGGGCTAGTTCGCTTTCTGTGAAATACCCCACAAATAAGGAAACCGTGAGAAGACAGGATAGCACAGTTGTTGGGGATCTGCTGTGGTTTGGGTGGGTTCCTCCTCCTCCTCTTTCCCTTCGCCAGCCTGAGTCACTCTTACTCTAGATAATCAGTGCGCACCATGGAAGCTCTTTACCGTTTGTATTATACATTGATTTTACCAGCCCTCGTCAGTGTTCGTTTACATGGGAGTTAGAGCATTAGGCTGTGTCCTTCTGGGGGTCTTCCCTGACCACTTGTGTACAGTCTTAGTTCTTTGGGGATGGAGCTGAGGGGCCCCCAAGCCCATTTTGGCGATTCCCCACACACCTGGCCTCATCATGGCTCCTCCAGGTCTCCCTCCCCCATGTATGTCAATGACAAGTAAGAGCTTTCAACTAAACATCCATTTGTCGCCTTTTGACATTTGTGACTTTTCTGAACCCCAAACCAGGTCATTTTGTAGGAAATCTGAACAAAATAACTATAACCTCAGGGCCTGTGGTAGTCTTAGCTGATGGGTCCTGCTGTCCGTGGAATTGTTTCGCTTCAAATCCGTTCTTAAGGAACGGAGTGTTTTTTAATGAAACTGTATTTAAATTTTATCCCTTAAATATATTTACATGTGAATAATGTTGCTCAAATGGGCAATAATATATATATTATTAAATTTGCTTTGAGTTATCATAAATGATACATAATTAGATTTCAGGTAAAATGTATTATTTTGATCAACACCAAACATTCAAAAAGGGAACCCTAAAATCATAATTAATAAAACAGTTACTCAGAGGAGTTGAGGAATATGTTTGGGAGTGGAGAATCAGATGAGCTTGGGAATCAATTCCTAAAGGAATGCCCAGTTTCTTTTTTCTAAGTGTATTTATAAAGTTAATAGGATTTTACATAAAAGAAGCCTTTGAATCATTCCCTTTCGTTTTTAACTTATCATCTGGGAGGGGATTGTGAGGAATTCCCTGTTAGTGAAACCATGGTGAATTATGTTTCCTACAGATGGTTTTACTTCCTTTTGGTGATACTGCTTGGATCATGAAACAAGTATCTTGGAAAACGTGACATGAAGATGTGAGTTGGGCAATCTCTCTTGCTCTTTCTGTAGTCGAGAAAGGACACTTTCAGTTTAAGCTAGGATGTTTCTCCTCTTCCCTCTGGGCTGTGACTTGGTTATGAGGAGGGCTGTGTCTTTCTCCTCTGGGAACGGCATCTCCTCTGGGGGCATCTTCTCAGCATTGCAGGGCTCTCCCCACCCTCTCGGCCAGCTCGTCTCTCAGGGAAAGCCCAGTTTCTCTCCTCTGGAAAATAAATTAACTTTAACACCCAATTTAACTCCCTTTCCTCCCTCCTTTACTTTTTCCTTCTACATATTTTGTTCTTAATTAGTATTACCTTACAGAAGGGGGCCAGTATCAGGACTGGGAGGTGACCACATCTCAACACTGCCCTTTTCCTTTTTCTCTTCTGCTTTTTTTTTTTTTTTTGGGTCATAGTTGACTATGTTGTGTCAATTTCTGGTGTACAGCACAGTTCTTCAGTCATACATGAATATACGTATATTCATTTTCATATTCTTTTTCACTGTGAGCTACTACAAAATACTGAATATATTTCCCTGGGCTATACAGTATAAACTTGTTTATCTATTTTATATATACCTGTCAGTATCTGCAAATCTCGAACTCCCAGTTTATCCCTTCCCACCCCCATTCTCCCCTGGCAACCACAAGTCTGTATTCTATGTCTGTGGGTCTGTTTTTGTTTTATATGTAAGTTCATTTGTCTTCTTTTTTTTTAGACTCCACATATGAGTGATATGGTATTTTTCTTTCTCTTTCTGGCTGACTTCACTTAGAATGACATTCTCCAGGGACATCCATGTTGCTGCAAATAGCAGTATGATGTCATTTTTTATGGCCGAGTAGTATTCTATTATATAAATTGACCACATCTTCTTGATCTAGTCATCTCTCGATGGACATTTAGGTTGCTTCCATGTCTTGGCTACTGTAAATAGTGCTGCTGTGAACATTGGGGCACAGGTGTCTTTTTGAATTAGGGTTCCTTCTGGATGTATGCCCAGGAGTGGGATTGCTGGGTCATATGGTAAGTCTGTTTTTTCTCTTTTGCTTTTAATGATCCCACATTAATCCAGGTAGCCTGGAAGCAGGAACTGTGGCTTTTCCTGATGTTTTCTTCCTATCTTTCCGTCTGGGATTTGAAAGTGGAGGGGTGTCCCAGTGCATCCTTTGTCCTTCTCCTGTTTGTCCAGGAGAGTCTGAAGTGCTCTTCTCCAGGAAGTCCCTGTCTACTGCCAGCAGTCTGCCTGTGAATATTTGAGACAACTTGCCGCTGTTTAAATACCAGTGGAGAAGTTCAAGGCTGATGCTGTGGTCATGATCGACTTCAGCATAACTGAGGACCGCAGACCTTTTCAGGTCACCTTTGACTCACTCACAGTGGCAGCAGTGGTAACGTTGAAAAGAAATCCACACAAAACCTTGGCACAAAGTTGAAAGTAGCAAAAGCGGGGGATTTAGGCACTGCCGGGCAGCCCTGGGGAACCCCCAGGGGGAAGTTGAGTTCCTTCTTTTTGTCTTCGTTTTTTGAGAGGAATGAGCTAATAAAAGGACACTAGGAGCGACTAGCTTTGCAGGTGAGATTAGGCAGTTAATCTCCTTAACAAGCCAAAGAGGGATGGGAGAAGCTATCCCCATTTTACAGGTGAGGAAACAGAGGTTCTGGGAGGCTAAGGAACTTGCTGTTATGTGAGGTCAGGATTCAGACTTAGAGGTTGATCTAAGGCCAGCCATTTCCTGCCTTCCCAAGAAATAGCAGTGCGCAGAGAGTCTCTATTCTAAACTGTGTGCCTGGAAGGTGATTTGTGCCATCAAAGCAGACTTTTTTTTGGGAGGGGGGGGTCCCTTTAAAATTTCCTTTGAGAGAACAAAGACAATTAAAAAGTGATACATATGAAAAATAAAAGATATATAAACTTAATCTCCAATGTGTTCTTTTTCTAGGAATATAAAAATATGCATGTTTATATAGCATGGCTTGGGGTTTTCGTAAAAATGGGATCATCTGTTAATATAAAGAGTATTCTCTAAATAGTACTCTGTAGCATTTTTATTGATTTTTCTTAAAATATGGTTGTCGCTTTAGGTCAATTGCATATATTGAAATGAGTTAAAATTATGGCAGTTTACAGTATGCATGTACTGTAATTTAATCAGCCCATCTTGTGTTGATGAACAACTTGCTGCTTTTTGTTTGTTTTTCTTTTTGTGTTTTGTTTGGCTACGTACGAAAGTGGGATTATAGTCAATTCCCTTATATATATATGTATATATCCTTGTTTGCTGGTACTTTTGTTTCTGTGGGAAAGAGCATTGCTACCTTGTTCTTGATTTTAATAAAAATATTTCAGTGTTTTTAGCATTGACTATGCCTTTGTTAAGTTTTGGTAAACATAATTGATCGTATTGAAGTAGCATGTATCCATTCATGTTTTAATTTTTACTGAAAGAAGTGGATGAATTTTATTAAGTGCCTTTTTGGCGTGACATAATTGTAAGCTTTTGCCTTTATTTTGTGGTGTAATAAATTACGTTGATGGGATTTCCCAATACTGAATCATCTTTGCATTCCTGGAATAAACCCTGGTTTGTTATGGTGTGGTATTCCTCTCATATGTTGCTAAATTCAATTTACTAATACTTTATTTAATTTTTATGGTGCAGTCTTGAGATGGGTGTGGAATTTCTTCTTTAGTTGCATCCTATCCGGTATTGCTATTAGGATTATGTTTTTTAAATGGCTGAAGAAGAATTTCATCCTTTTCTAAAGTCTGAAGGTATCTGCATAATACAGGAAATATCTAGTTTTTATTTTTTATTATTTTTATTTTTTTTACCTTTTTTTTTTGTGGGGGGAGGGAGGTAATTAGGTTTGTTTGTTTGTTTGTTTGTTTGTTTTGGAGGAGGTACTGGGGATTGAACCCAGGACCTTGTGTATGCCAGGCATGCACTCTACCACTTGAGCTATACCCTCCCCCCTAGTTTTTAAATATTGAGGAGAAATCAACTGGGAAGCCGCCTGGGCTTGCTCCCCCCAACTCTACCCTGAAATCTTTTAAAGCAGATTCTTACAATTTTTCAGAATATGTTATAGCTGTTCTATTCATCATTTTACCCTTTCTCTGGATTTTGATATTTTCTACTGCTAGGTAATTGGTTTGCCTGAATTTAAGTTTATCGCTCAGAGTTATACAAAATATTGTTAAAATACTTCTTTATATTAATAATCCCTTCCTTATTGTATCTTTGCTTTGGCTAAGATAATGTGTATCTTTGCTTTGGCTCTTTTTCCCTTTACTCAAGCTTGTTAGAGGTTTATACATTTTATTCTCTCCAAAGAACTAGGTATATTCATTTTCTATTTATCTTTTTAATTTCAGTATGTAATCTTTATTAATTCGTTTTAGTATTATTATATTTTATATTATAAATTATATATTATTATATATAAACATATTATAATATATAACATATGTTACCATTAAAATCTTCATTAATTTTGCTTTTACTATTCCTTTTGACTTAAGTTTATTAAGTTGAATGCCTGTCTCATTTGCTTTTTAGTCTTATTAAAATAATAGCAGTTAAGGCTGGAAATTTTCTTTCAGAACAGCTGTAGCTATATAACTTTGGCTTTGGAGAACTAATCTCTTTTTTGTTATTTTCTAGATAGTTTATGGTTAAAATACTTGCCCTTTCATTCCGAGAATATTTAGGGGCATGTCACTAAATTTTCTTTTGGGTATCTTTTGATATTTTATCATCATCTATGCACGCAGCTCTGAAATCTCTGTCTTAGGGGATTTGTTAAACCTTACTTGTGTCCAAGTACATGATCAATTTTTAATTCTTCCATGGACGTAAAAAAGCTATATCCTTGGTAAAATACAAGGTTTTCATTTTCTATATTTAATAAATGAAACTTACTTATTGCATTATATTCAGAGCCTCCTAATCTGTTTTTACCATCAAGAGGTATGTTAAAGTGTCTTTTATAATTTGTAAACTTCCATATTTCTACGAGCTTTTGCTTAATGTGTCCGCCTGCCATTGTGTTTGATGCATAAAGATACGTAATGCTTATTTTTGCCTCAGATTACATACTTATCATTTTGTAATATCCCAGTTTGTCCAGTTTAATACTAACGACCTTGAATTCTTTTTTGTTTGATTTTTATGTTGCCACCCTTGCTTTCCTTTTATTTGTATTTGCTCGATACACCTCTGTTCAGTTCTTTATTTTTAAACTCTCTCTCACTTGGTTTCAGGCATGTTCCGTGTTTTGTTGTCGTCATTGTAGTTTTAAATAGAGCTGGACTTTCAAAGCCCAGTGGGGCAGGTTTGTCCCTTCAGGCCGTCCTGCCTTGTCTTTCTGTGATAACTGATGAGTTTTGCTTTATTACTTTCTTCTGGTTCAGTGGTTGCCACTTATTTTACTTTGTTTCTCTAAACTCTCGTGTTGATTTAACAATTCCTTTGTTAATTTGAAAGTCGGATTATTTTCAGTCCTGCCAGTGCCTAGCAGTTGAAAGTGGAGCTCTTGTCTCCAGACGTACCAGCATTAAATCGCTCGTTTTACATCGCTTGTTTGTCCACCAAGGTTTGCATTAGCTGAACTCCTGTCATCCCCGTAACTCTGTCTCCTGGGTCTGTCCTCCAGATCTCTTACCCTTTGACTCATGAATTCCATGTTCTTTTTTTTTTTTTTAACAGAGGCACTGGGGATTGAACCCAGGACCTCGTTCATGCTAAGCACACACTCTACCACTGAGCTGTACCCTCCCCCCTGAATTCCATGTTCTTATTCTTTGCTCTTTAATGCCTACATTTCTTCTCCTTAATCCTCTAGAACATTAATTTGATACTGTAGTGCCATAGATATTTCTTCTTCATTTTATTCTTTTTAAATTTTGTTGTATTGTGATAAGAACACTTAACATGAGATTTTACTGCCTTAAATTTTTAAGTAGACAACACGATATCATTGCTTCTAGGTATGATATTGTACTGTAGGTCTTGAGAATTTAGTCATCTTGTCTGAGACTTTATGCTTTCCTGGTAAGCGTTTCTAATTTTTTTTTTTTAATTTAGAAAGTTTTAAGGCTACAATTGCATCTTCATGTGTGCCCTCATACAGTTTTCGTTAAAGTTTTCCTCTGCCTCATTAGTTATACTCCAGTGGGTGCCACTTGCCGGTCAGCTTGGTCACCTCCCTCAGGCTCCTTGTCCCTTGGCCTGCTTATAGCTAACCTCAGCAGCCTTGCAGCTCACAGGTTGTGACACTCAGCCAGTGGCAAACTTGCAAGTGGTAGGTGATGGAATTAAGGGGGCAGAGAGCTTTCTGCTGGATTGCTCTGTCCCCTGTCCCTCCTGGCCACAAGGCTTGGGAGCAGTGCCACCTTCCACAGAAGCCCCCTTCCCTTGGGTTTCAGCTGGGTCCAAAGCCTTCTTCTCTCTGTGTGGACCCTCTGCTATGCTGACAATGGAGACTCATGCCTGCTCCATCTTCTGGAGATGTCGGGCCCCCCCTTAGAAGCCCCTGGGCCCCAGGCATTGCCTGCAAGCTTGATAGATTGTTGTCCTTGTTACTTCAGAGAGGGAACCAGCAGGGAGGCAGAATTGAGTCCGTTTGCTTAGGCCACTGCCTGCCACAGAGAGCATATGTCAGCATAGAAATGCACTCGCTCTATGTATGGTGAGGTGCAATAGAGAAAAGCTGTGCATACCTGCGTTTGGAAGCAGCTCTTCAGAGTGGTGATACATCGATGGGCAGGATTGCCTTTAACTGAGCCCACTTCTCTTAGGGAGAGGGCTGTATTTCATGCCTTCTCACGTCACTCAGTACAGAGAATAATACATTCTGCCAATGGAGTAATCAACACTGTCAATTATATGACTGCAGGTGTACACACACACACACACACACACACACACACACACACGCACACACGGAGAGAAAGGTGGGAATTCCTCTCTTCACAGCTGGAAAACTTGAGGCAAAATACCTAATCAGCTTGGCCCAAATTGGAGAGTGTTAGCATCTGCATCTCAGGGTAGGTGTTTGTGGCTTCTGTTCACGGGCTATTTATATAAAGTGACACTGGGGTGTCCCAGAAAGGACTGCAGCATTAGGTTAAGACCACGTGTGCTTCATTTTAATGAGTCTAGTCTTTTGGAATTAGTATCCTTTTCTGTTTTTCAGTATCTTAGGATGTAAGCGTCCAGGTACCTCCGTGGTTTGGTCCAACATGGGAAAGGCCTTCCCTTGCATCACAGGAGAACAGCTCCTGGTGTGGTCCATTTGGTGAGCATATGGATTATAGAAGTGAGGTGCTGTAGGAATAGCTTCATGTCCTTGCAAAATTGCCAACACAGTTAAGAACCTGGAAATTGTTGCTATGCGTGTGTGTCAGAAGAATTCTTAACTACTTCCAGGCTAAATTTTTAAAAAAGGCTTTCTTTTTATTTTCAAATTTTGTAGGCATCTGGGGCAGTATGTCAGATAAAGTTGAATATTTTCAAGGCATTTTTAGATCCTCGGGTACATATTCTGATTAAAAAGTTAAAGTTCCTGTAACCTGCTAGTAAAAGCGATGTCTGCACCGGCTGCTGAGGTTTGGCCACTGCGTGACTTGCAAGGTGACTTAACATGACTGGATTCTCATTCCTCAAAGGGTTCAGCTGCCTGTCCCAAAGCACTTTGCGACTTACCTAAGTTGGCCAGTGTTTGCAGACAGGGCCAGTGCCATCACTGCCACTTCTACTTGGTTACTGCAAGAGAGCACCATCATTTTTCTCTTTTTTTAATGAAGCATTAAAGTCCGTTTACTTAGTGATAAATAAAGTAATTACTGCAGTGATGGCATTCTGCCTAAGTCATCTCGAAAACTGAATGCAAAATCTTTTTAATAGCCCCATAATGGTCTCTTGAAGTGTTACAGATTTTTATAATGATAGCTGGAATACAAGTGCTGTTATTTACTGTGAGGCTTGAACACTCTGACCATCTCATGGGTCCTTGTGCGCATGCCGCTGAGCTGAGCGCATGTGACCACGGATGTGTACGTGCTGGCTTCTGCGACAGGTGACTGCCGGGGTCTCCCTGGGTCAGGAGAAGGAGGCTAGCTGGCCGCCACCTGGTGATGACAGGAGTGTGTCTAATCCAGCTCCTCGTTGCCATGGAGGGGGCTTTAGGATATCTTTTTTTTTTTTTTTTTTTTTTTTTTTTTTGACAAAATAGAGCTTCTGTTTGGGGAACTCTAAGGCACTGCCCGGTGTGGAGAGTGTTATGTAAGAAGTTTTACTTCTTCTGTTTTCTGATCACCCATCATTTGATGTAGACCAAACAAGGAGCTCTTTGGCAGTGAGACGGGGAAGGGAGCTGTTGCCCAGCTCTCTTCTTGCTGGGATCATTCGCTTCTTGGTGTCTAGTGCATTTCTACATTTTAAATTGACGTAGACTCCAGTCTCTTCGTGCCAAATGTAAACTAGAGATGCGTTTAGCACAGAGCTGTGTGGATGGTCACCCTCCTGGTAGAGGCTGGACCTAGGTGCCATGTGGCCAGCAGACGAGTGACCCACCCTATGGTGGGGATCCTGCAGCTGTGTGTTGAAGGTGACCCTGGCTCTGAGTTCTGGAGTGTTCTGTGGGAATGCCTGCAAGAGCTCGGTCGATGCTTGGGTGTTTGTACATCTGTTATTGGCTGTCATTGGCTTTGATGGCTTGGTGACATGCCATTGTCACCCCTAGTGGTCAGTGCGGTCTGTCACTGCACAGCTTTCCAGCCCTTTCTGGGTCTGAAGTGAGTTTCAGGGACAGAGACAGAGAAGGAGGAAGAACACTGCCCCAAGCCAAACTGCGCAAAGAGAAAGGAGCTACACAGTCATGGGTGGAGGGCGGGAGCAGGGGGAGAGGATGGAGTGGAAGGGTTGGCATTCAGAGCAGGGAGGGAAGTGATTTCATCTCACAGTTCACTGAGGGGGCCCGGCCAAGGGTCAAGGCCTCACAGTTTGACTTCATAGCTGGTCCAAAACCGCCTACCTTTGTAAGGTGGCCAGAGCCAGGGGTACAGGCTAGACACACCCTCCATCCTAGGCCAGGAGAGCCCACGTGACAGCATCTAGCTCTGTGGAAACTTGCCCTTTCCTGCGAAGGGTTGAGGCGGGCCCTGTAATAGCATCTCTACCCGGTAGTCTGGGGGCCTCACCCCGGGCTTGAGCTGTTGCCTCTGTGGGATCCTTTGGGTTCCGTTTGTTCTGACTCCTCTGTGATGACCATGCATTGATGCAACTTTTCAACATTTACTGGCCGCCTCTCTCTGCCAGGCCCCGTGCTCAGCATGGGGGGGACAGTGTTGACCTCACCTTGGATCCTGCTTTAAGGGAGCTCACAGTCTGGCAGGAGATCCAGACAGAACTTCCGTCTTTACACAGCCTTTTATTCTGTTTTATCTGCCCGTTTTGCCTTCCTAATGTGTATTCCCTGTTTGAAGTGGGTCTGATGCACGTGGTACCTCCGTGTAGAGACTGGCCTATGCGTTCACCCACCTCTCATCACAATGCCACTTCCCTGGCCGACGTGTCGTTCCCGCTCATGTGTACAGTGACCAGTATATCTGCATAAAGAAATGTTGAAAAAATAGACAAGACTCAGGAAAGTTGCTACCTCTTAAATGTGTACCTTTTTTCTATCATTTTGGTGTTTGAACCATGTGATTCTGTCACCTATTCCAAAAAAGTTTTAAATAAAAAAATGCATCTTTCAAAAATGCATGCATTCCATAAGTTAATTTTCATTTAAACTAAATTTAAAAGAAAAAGTAGACATTTGAGAGAAAATGAGAACTAACCACACGTGTATAAACGCAGCTTTGACCATCTCTTATTTAATACTGACATTTCTGTGGTTCCTCTGACATGGTCTAGCGAGGGAAAAATCTTTTCATGTTTTACCTTTCCAACTTTGTTTTTCTCAATGTATTTTGACCCTTCTCCAGTCTGTTGTGTCAGTTTTCAGTGTTGTGATTTGGGATGAGAATTTAGGGTCTTAAATGATCTTTGAAAGGAAGCACACATCCTGAGGGCTGTAGTTTATTTGCTTGTTTGTTTTTAGCAACAGTTGGCACTGTACAACTGACCTGGCTGGGACTGCTGTTTTGTGTTTGTAGAACAAAGCGTTGTGTCATTGTCATCCTAGTGTGAAGCAGGTGGCTTCCCCTGACCCCCACCAACCTCCCCCTTGTGTGTGAGGCCTTGTGAACTGTGTTAATGGCCAGCATCCTCCCCCTCTGGGAAGGATGCAAGGTCCCTTTAGAAATCCCTGGGTCTTAGGCTCATCCAAATTGTAACCTTAAATTCTGCTTGTTAAAACGCGTAAGTGGTTTCAACCTCTTTTGTGGTTGCCTTTTGCGTGTTTGGGCTGGAGAGTCCCTTGGAGACCACCTGACTAAGTAAGACATTCTGGAAAACATAATAGTTGCTGATGAGAATGCTTGGCCTTGCATCTGATTTGTTCTTGCCGCTGCTGTACTAGCGAGAAATAGGAACTCAGTTCACGTGTTTAACACCTCGTCTTCCCGCAGCCCACACCTCTTCGCTGTAGGATCGCCTGGATCGCCTTTTCATTGCTTAGTTAGGGCTTTTAATTAAAGGGGCTTTTCCATCTTAACTGGGATATAATGTTTCTCCTTACTCATCAGAAAAAGTCACCAAGAATGTTAGTTTCTAATGGGAGGAATATTCACAAACAAGCTTATCTTTTTTCTTTTTTCTTTTTTGGTTCTATCACCTTTCTCACAAGACAAGAAAAAAGGGGGCTTTTGGAAGTAAGAATAAATTATTCATTTACTAAAATCATCAACCTTCATGAGTACCACTTACATAGAATACTGATCTAGTGTTTGCAGCTAAGGAATTACATACAGGGGAAGGCTGGGGACTTTCTGAATAAGGGAAACTAGATTTCATTACAAATACAGGCTTTCAGCACAGAGAAAAGGGGCACTTTATAAATATATAAAGAATTTTTGGAGGTAGTAGAATAGTAGCGAATTCTAGACCTGTTTAACCAATTTCTAGTGTTTTTTAAAATGACACTTTCTGAATGATGATTCCTTATATTGTCTTCGAATCCATAGCTCCACTGAGGTGCCTGTGTGTTTTCAGAGCCACTGAGAGTCTTTTAAGACTTCCTTTCTGATGTATGTGGTGGGACATCTGCTTTTTAAAAAATATTATTTTTTCTTATTGAGGTAAAATTTATGTAACATAAAATTAGCCACTGAAAAGTGAATGGGTCAGTGACATTTAGTACATCACAATGTTGTGCTGCCACTATCCCTGCTGAGTTCCAAAACATTTTCGTCACCCCAGAAGGAAGCCCTGTACCCGTTAAGCAGTAGCTTGCCATTCCCCTTCCCCCCAGCCCCTCATGACCACCCCTACAATGATCTATTCTGGACATCTCGTGTGAGTGGAATCATACAATATGTGACTTTTGTCTCTGTCTTGTCTTACTTCTGTTTTTAAGGTTCATCCATGTTGTAGCATCTATCAGTCCTTCATTCCTTTCTTAAACATTTTGATATCGTGATCTTAAGGCTCTTCATTGTAATCTCTTTTTTGGGGCTTGTATATTTTCAATTGAAGTGTAATTGACATTTAACATTAGTTTCAGGTGTATAGCATACAAATAATTTGATTATTTGTATCAATTATAAAATGATCACCATGGTAAGTCTGATTAACATCCATCACCATACATAGGTACAGATTTTCTTTTCTCATAATGAGAATTTTTAAGAGTTATTCTCTTAACCACTTTCAAATATGCAATATAGGATTATTAACTTTGATCACCATGCTGCACATTACTTTTTGTGGCTGAATAATGTTCCATTGTGTGGATATACCACACTTTGTTTTTCCAGAAGATTTGCTCTTTACTGCGTGAACCCAGACTTTGTTCTGGGATGGATACAAAGTTAGTGTGTTCTCTCTCTTTGTGAAATAGAACAATCATGCCAACATTTCTTACTTAGAGTTATGGTGAGACTGCATCTGAGCAATAGAAGTGAAAGGACTTTGAAGAGAAAATACTATACAGTTGCTAGGATAACTTGTATTTCTGTAGTTTAGGCTAATCTTAGAGTGGCCAGATTCTTTACAATACTTTAGCATTGCAGAAATCCCCTTCATAATTTGACAGCTCACTCCTCAACTAGCTCTTATGGGGAGTCAGCTGTGTACCAGGCACCGCCCTCAAGTACTGTCCTCAAGTTCATGGTCCAACAGGGAGAGGCAGGTAAATGTTGCCATGCCAGTGATGAGTGTCTGGTGGGGACGTACGGATGGCACACACAGGAGAGAGCTTCTAGTTCTTCACAGTGGCACTGATGGGGCGGGAGGACCGGGCGAGGGCAGGAGGAAGAAAGGTGTTAGGTGTTGGATCCAGGACCGGAAGCAGCACTTGGAGGCAAGAGCTAGTGACGGGACTGGGGCTGAACCGCAGGCCGGCGCAGAGCACTTCCAGGGCCTTGCAGGTCTCCTTCATTCTTCAGGCATTAGGGTATCTGGGAGGGTTTTCCATTGCACCAGAATTCCCCTCGTTCATCAATCCTAAGGTTTAAATAAATTCACTACTGATAAACCATCCATCACCCAAGTGGTGAATTGAGTCCCACAAGGCTTTCCAAATCCCTGGAAGTCCTTGTCCCCCAACCTGGCTTTGCTGAGAGCAAGCCCACACTTCAGCTCTCTTTCTTCTCATCCCTACCCCCACTTTTCCTCAATTTTCTGCTTAATGGATTTATATCTTAACAAAATAAGAATAAAGTAAGTATTCTGAAAATTCCAGTTTAATGAATGCGTAATAATAACTTATATCCATTGACAGAGAAAAATCTATCATTACATTTCATTCTTTAAGAGTCATTGTTAATATGTCTTTTCATATCTGTAGAAGTTGAGTAGTTGAGTTGGTGATTGAATAAGTCATTTCTTGATGATTTTACTCTGTGGGTCTTCAAGGACCAAGGTCTTTATTTCCCTTTTTAGCCTTCTTTTTAAAAATTTCACAATGTTAACCTCTGCCAAAGTCGGTGCAGTTACTGTGGGTGGTAGGAAGCAAGCCTATTGGATTTATTCTTGCAGGGTTTAGAAGAGGCACCATCTTAAAGTGTTCTGTCATGATCACCTTGTACCTCCAATTCTGTGCTGTCTGTTACTTTGTTCATCCAAGTTACTCAACAGGAGGTTGCTGAAGCAAGAGAGAAATTTATAATTCTGTTTTTAGAAAAACTCCATCTCATCTAGCCAGCCACTTTATTCCAGGGCTGCACGATGTAAGAGTGGGCTTCCCCGAGGTGTGCCCTTGAGCCCTGCCCTCCCAGTGATGCCCTCTGAGCTCTCGGAAACCCAGACAGGCATTTTGCATAGGTCACTGGGAATCATTCATTTTCCCATCTCTGTTTGTTCTGTGTTCTCCAGTTGTAATCATCAGTTGTAGATAGTTCATTTTTACATGCATGTGTTAGATTCTTAATGTGATCTTTTAATAAGTGCACTAAGGGAAGAATGATCTCAGTAGTCGTGTTTTTAATACTAGTTTAGAGGAAATATCTCTTCTGAGCATGGATTTTTCTGTTCCATCTTTCTTTTCCAGGTAAGCTTTGATTCTGTGCTGCGGTTTTGTTTGGAAGTGGCATGTTTGTCAAGGTTTTTGCCAGTAGGAAGTAAGGAAGGATGTGTCAGTACACGAGGCATCACTGTACTTACCTGCTTGGACGTGGCTTCTATTGTTTTCTGCCTCTTCATGAAATTTTGAAAAACTGAGAACAAAAGTGAGGTTCCTTTCCCCCTCTTTAAAGGCTGTTTTAAAATAAACAGGTAATGAAAAAGCCTTATGAACGTTTCAAATAACCCTGAAAATATTTTTTATTGTTGATAGCCAACAATTTGCAGGCGCAGCAGTCTTGTAGGTGGATTTTACCTTGGTGTGTGTTTAGAACTGATGGAATAGAACATGCTGAAGTATATGGCTCTTAGTTAAAATAGGTTGTAACAGGACAGTGAGCGTGAACAGAACTTTATACCTGTAACCATCGTGTTCCATCTGGGCGGCCAGCGTCCCGGCTGGCTGGGGTCTACATGTCCTGCTGGTGCTGTTAGGATGGGGAGGGGTGGGGAGCAATGTGGCTTATCTCCCAACTCAGATCCTTAGCATTGCTTGAATATTTGCGTGTTTGTGTAGGGGTGATGCTTTCCTGAGAATGCTGCTAAATAACCAGAATGCCCAGAGTGCCTCAGTCTGCAGCCTACAGCTAGGTAGGGTGTGCCTTCTAGCAAGGAGATAAAATTCAGGTTGATGGGGAGACAGACAGACTTAGCATTAGAAAACCGCACTGCTGGAGGGAGGAGGTGGTGAACCCTGGAAACCCACAGGTCCTCTTTTCATGCAGGCCACCCTTCAGTTCCTTGGATGAGCTCATTTTTTTCCGAAGAAACTGGACTGAGGTCTCTTGATATCTTGAGCTGTACTGAAATTTTTCCCCCATAACTTGATTTCAGTTGATATGCAATCTCTCCAAAGAAAAGATTCATCAGATGGACCTTTCTACGCCATGGCATCGAGCAAGAGGTGTCCAGTTTTAAAGTAAAAGTGTAGCATTCTGGCTGCTCAGAGTCTACATTTGTAACACACT
Source organism: Camelus ferus (assembly GCF_009834535.1). NCBI lineage: Eukaryota > Metazoa > Chordata > Mammalia > Artiodactyla > Camelidae > Camelus > Camelus ferus. The sequence continues at coordinate 20,339,406 of NC_045722.1, read as the reverse complement.
TAGACAGTGTGAAATGTAAACCCATTTGATATTTGTTGCAAAAAAACCCCCAGTTTACCTCGCCTCTCATTTTAACTCTTTCTGATGCAGAATATATCAGAAGAATTCGCAAGAGTTTTAAGGGTGTGAATATTTTTGCTCGGTTTCATGAAACATTTTAAAACAGAAAGGTTTAATATTTTATTTGTAAGCAAACAGCACCCAAAAGTAACATTCCTCTGCTTTTGTGATATGCACCTTTTGTGGTTGATGTGCCCACAAAGGGTTATGCTTTGTGCTGTGTTATTTCAATCACTTACACCCTTTAAAACATTGCCAAACTCACCTAGTTTTGCTCCAACCAGTATAAGGCGTCAGAAAATGAAAGGAAGTTAACGCGTATTCTTACCTTTTCTGCTGACTTCTTCTGTTCTTTTTCTGTAAAAAATTCATAGGGCTCTCCTAGGCCTGCTCCCAGGAGGCTTCTAAACGCACAGTCTTGCAGCCATGCTCCACGCGTGCGGCGAAAGTAGGAAGACACTCCATCATGATCCCTTTTCTTTAAACTTGGTTAAAAAAAAAAAAAGTCCCATTATATCAGATGCTCTCAGATTCACAGTGTGTTGCACTACTAATAATTAAGACTGAATTGAAATGAGGAATTTTTTTTATTAATTGCTGATGTTTGTGAGAAAGGTTTCATTAGACCAGGATACCATGGGGGTTTTTGTTAGCCAGCACTGACTGTGGGTATTTTCTGTCTCATTTTGCTTGGAAATTTATGACTCTCTAACACCAAGGATGCCAGCAGCACGGCTTTTACACTCATTCACCATAGCTGTTGTTTTTTGTTTTTTTGTTTTTTAACAACACATCATGGCACATGCTCAAAGGTTTACTCCCAGGCACAGTTTCCCCTGAAGTGAGATTTGAGATTCTTTTCCCCTTTTGTTCTGGGTTAGATTGTCTTGGCCCTTCTGTGGTCTTCCCTGCCCTCAGTGGGTCTCTGGATATAAGTCTGGGCCATTAGGTGCCTCTCAAGTCCCTTCCCCTCCGAGCTGTCCCCGGCTCTGCAGGCCAGTGGGTATCTAATGGGGAGCTCCTCTCAGACGTGGAATTTGGAGTCTCCGCCCCGTCAGTGTTCTTCCAAGTTTGGAGGTGATGAGGAGTCACCGTCAGCTGACCAGACGTCCTTCTGCTGGAATCAGAAGTCAGGTTTGGCAGGCTGTGAAGAGGCTCTGTGACATTGGCGTGGCTGAGGTCAACACCCTGATCAGGCCTGATGGAAAGAAGAGTGCAGACGTACGACTGACTCCTGACTCTGTTGCTTTGGATGTTGCCAACAAAATTGGGATCGTGTAAACTGAGTCCAGCTGGCTAATTCTAAGTACAACATTTTTCACTCTTAAAAAAAAAGTTAGGTTTGGGCACAGATTTTTACCCTGAGGACCTCTGAACTGGGGAGTTGAGGGATAGATTTAGGGCATAGGAGTCCGTGAAACTGATAAATGTTGTGTCAGAGTTTGTCTGTGTGTGTTTTTCTGGGCAGGAGGGTCTCCTGCAGTCACCAAATTCTCAAAGAGATTTCTGACCCCTGAACCTTTAGGAATCACCTGTCTGTAAGATGGTCCCCACGGCAGTCCATTTAAATGTTTAAAGTTGGAGAATGGCTCCATCTGGCTTAATCCCAGGGGTGAAGTTTGGGTGGGGCTTGTTGATGGAAGTTGGGTCATCGCTGTGATGAAGTGAAACTCTCTACCTTAACGGGTCCTCAGACTGGGGGAGACTGGTTGTGACCCTGTTTCTGTTCACTCCGTCCATCCGCTTGTGCACCCTCCTGTCCAGGGCCCAGTGTGGAGATCAGGAGGGCCACCCTGCGGCTCCACTTTCCTAGCCTGTGCAGGGACAGGTGGTCCTCAGTTCTCTGGAGAACAAGGCTAAGTGGGATTTCTGGGTATCTTCCCTGCCCCTCTCTTCGCCTGTCCTCTTTCTCCCTTTTCGCATTGTCTCTTGTTATCTGGAGGCTCCCAGGTTCCTCCAAGTGGTGCAGACCCATGTGCAGGTGTGTGTGCTTACGTGTACATGTGTATTTGACAAGGACAAGGGACAAGGCCCAGGGTGGGCAGTTCTCTATGTGATGATGCCCAGAGCATGGTGAAGTGGCAAGTGAGGCAGTTGGTCTGGGCTGGAACACGCCTCAGAGCGAAGCTCTCTGGGAAGGTCTGCGTGCATCCTGGAAGGAATAGCTCTCAGATCAGGGCTGGAGCTGCCCCCTGAAGTTCACCTACAAATGAGCAAGGACTTACGCAAGAGGTAAGGTTGTTTCAGAAGAAATGTATTTAATGATAAGGGAGAGGGAGAAAATTAAGGGCAGGGTTAAGTTTGGATGGTTTGCTTGCTAGTTTAGTTTTTGGCAATTGTTATAAAGCCGAGGGTGTTCTTTGTTTACCAGCAGCGGTCTGATCAGGTTACGGATGTTCAGAGTGACTTTCCCTCCCTCCCTCTCTTCCTCCTTCCTTCTCCTGCTCTGCCGACAGTTTTTTGAGTAGGCAGGAAGGCTTTTAATTTTTCAACAGCAGGGGAATAGCTTAAATGCCCCCCCCCCCCAGTATCATATTCATAGCAGCTTAGGTGACGAAAGACCAGTTTGCACAGCTGAGTTCTAAAGTGAACACACTGCTTATGTTCGTTTTATACGCATGCACCGAGGGCTCCACTGCTGAGACCCCCAGACTGTGAATAAACTTAAATTTTAGTTGAACTAAAAGCATGCTTTTTTTTTCTTTAAGCTATAACCCCATGGCAACTGTGGAATAATTTAAAAATATCTGAACACATGAAACAGGTGTTTGATGATCAGTTTTCTGACTTAAAAATTTTGTGAAATAAATCTTATACCAATGTTATTAAAAATTAGCATTTTACATTTGTAAGTATTTCTTACAGTTGATTTAATAATACTTTCTAGCCCCTGGAAAGAAGAACTTTTTGAAATCGGCTGGTATTTTTGCTAGACTTTTTTTGTCTGAGTCCTGATGGAGTTGTATGGAATTAATATCAAACAGGCCATTGTGATCAGAAGAAAGGCTTGTGAAGAATTAGGATGGGGGAAGACTTCAAAAGGTCATTGTTGGTGGGTCAGGGGAGGGGGACCAAGGACCAGGAGTCATGATTTGTCATAACTTTCTGTGGCGAGTAAGTAACGCGACCTACCTGGTGCCTGTTGAGCTCAGGACCGTGTGAGCTGCGGAGTGCGTGATGTTGAAGGTCAGAGTCATTCTTCTTCTCCGGAAGGTAGAGCCATCACTGCTCCTTGATTCAAACTGCTCCTTCCATTCTAGATGTACAGATTTGTGTTCTAACCTCCAAATTAGAGAATCTTCCCTCACATTTGCATGCCTCTCTTTCTGAATAAATACTGCTCAGGATCCGTACCTCGGGTCAGGTACAGGTAGTGAAGTTGGAAAGTTGTCCCCAGCAGGGGAGCTTTTATCATCTTCTTCCCCAGCTGCGGTACCCAGATCTGTGTTGTTGTTGCCATACTGGGTCAGTAGTTCATGATCTAGAAGCTCTCAGCCCCACTCCTACCCCCAATCCTATGTTCCAGTCCAGAGAGTGTTCGGGGCTGGGTGAAACTTGAGACCCAGAGTGACTGCTGTCATTTTCTAAAAGATAAATATGGCTGCTATTGGCTTGGAAGTTCAACTGTATATAAATACACATAATTAGAGAAGATCAAGGCATCCGTGAACTCTAACTTGATCATAGGGGATGAATCAACTCCCTGAGAGAGGAGGGGAGACTTTATAATGCTAGATAACTTAATATTCTAATCAAGCAGTTCTTAAGAAGTATGTAAAATATTGACTCAAGGGTTCATGTGGAGAATTGCTTAAGCCGTAAGGTGCTGTAGGGGACATGGACTAGAAATCATTTCCTTTTGCTCATAGCACCCAGATTTTTCTTTGAGAACCCTATCTGTATTGTGTAGTAGCCGCACATTTTGGATGACATTAATCCTAAACTTGGCATAAGGGGATCTTAGCATTCTCTCTTCCCCAAAGGATAGGCTGACCCACAGGCCCACATTATGATCAGTGGGAGGAATTTTCTGGCCACCTTCAACAATCTAATTCAGGTTGATTTATTAGAACACACTCATGACTTAGGTTTGTTGGTTCTGGGAAGCAGAGTGGGAATAAGGTTACATATCTCCACAGTTGGTGCTGAAGCCATCTTGTGCTCATGAGAGAAGCCAACATGAAGATGAAGCCAGTGGGGTCACATGGGCGGAAAAGGGAGAATCGCTGAAACAGAGTAGAGCCCAGAGCAAACTGTTTCTGAAACCCACCCTATTTCTGTGTGTTTCAGTTTTGAGCAAATCCTCTTTACTTCTAATCAGTTTTAATCAATAATTTTTATTCCTTTGGAGCTGATTGTTGGTCAGCTGCCATAATTTGGAAATAGCTGAAGAACTAGGCTTTGTGTTAGATATAACACTGTGACAAAAAGAAGAGGCTCTTAAAACTGGGATGCCACAGGTTTTATGAGCCTTCCCTCTGTCCCTTCAGATCAGATTAAGTTTTTTCCCCTTCAGGTCTTGGGTGCTTAGGAATGTTGTGTATTAAGTCAGATTGGCCACAGCACCATCTTGGATCCCTCATGGTTCAAGCTGTAACATAGATTCATTGGTCCAAATTTGGGGCCAAGATACAAGGCAGAGATTGAAAACTGGAGAACATCTCGCACATTTTCCCATAAAGGATTGAAGGATTCATTTACCTATGAGTGTGTGAGAGCTGCGGGGTTTGTGTTTTCAGGCATGGGGAATACAGAGCTCGACTACAGAGTTTTAGTTTTTTAAATTGATCATTGCATTTTTAAGAAGAAATGTAGAATATTAGTCAGCCTTAAAAAGGAAGAGAATTCCAATACATACTACAATGTGGAGGGACCTTGAAGACATTGTGCTAAGTGAAGTAAGTCAGTCACAAAAGGAAAGTGTTTGACTCACTTGTATGAGGTTCCTAGAATAATCAAATTCACAGAGACTAGAAGTGTGAGTGCCAGGGCTGCTGGGGAGGGAGGAATGGGGCGTTAGTCTTTAACGGGGACAGAATTTCAGTTTTTCAGGGTAAAGAGAATTCTGGAAATGTGTGGTGATTGATGATGGTTGCTCAACAATATGAGTGTACATAATGGTATGAGCTGTACATTTAACACTGGTTAAAATGGTAACTTTGATGTTATAGATATTTGACCACAATTAAAATAACTTAATTACTTTTTTTTTTTTTTTTGGTAATGAGAAGACATGTGTTGAGCTGGTCTTTGGCTATTAGATCAGAGAACAGGAGGTGGGGGTCTCAGTGGCTCATCATAGCTCAGGGAACCTGGGGCCGAGCTCATGCACCTGCTGGGCGGTCCTGGGTATGAGTTCTGGCTCTGGTGGGGGCTGTGTGATGACTCACCTGCCTTAGCCCCAGGTTCCTTATAAGGAAAATAGGTGATACCTGAAGCATTTGCATCAAGCCTGGGGTGGTGCCAGGCCCCCAGGAACCCTCTGTGCAAGGTGACACCTGACATGTCCTAGGGCAGACTTCTGGTTTACTGTCCCCCCCCCCCATGTCACGTCCTCTCTACAGCCACGTGTCAGGTATCTCTTGTGTGCTGCCCTGTCTCTGTTTTATCAGTCATGGGTCAGCAGGAAGACCTGAATTTGCTTGCTCATTATAATCACCGGGGAGCTTCTTAAATCTAGAGCCAGGCTGCCCTCCCCTCCCCGGACCCACTGGATGACCATTTCTGGAGGTGGGACAGGGCATCGGAATTTCCTGCCCCCAGCCTTAATGAGGTATAATTAACAAATAAAATTTTATATCTTTAAAGTGTACAAGGTGATGATTTGGTGTTCCTATACATTGTGAAGTTAATGACCATATTCATCATCTCATGTGGTTACTTTTTTTTTTTTTTGGATGAGAAAGCTTAAGATCTACTCTCAACAAATTTCAGTGATACAGTACAGTAGAGTCACCATGTTATACATTAGATCCTCAAACTATTCATTTTATAACTGAAAGTTTAAACCCTTTTACCAGCCTGTCCTCATCTCCCCCACACCCCCAGCCCTTGACAACCATCATTCTGCTATCTGCTAGTTTCCTTAATTCAGCATTCTCCTTTAGATTCTACATGTAAGTGATACCATGCAGTATTTGCCTTTCTCTAAGCTTCATCTAGCTTGTTTTACTTGACCTAATGACCTCTAAGTGTATCCATGTTGTCATTAATGGCAGGATTTCCTTCTTTTTTATGGCTGAGAAATATTTCATTGTGTATATACACTCACCACACTTTCTTTATAGATGGACATTAGACTGTTTCCATATCTTGTCTACTGTGAATGACTGCTGCAGTGGACGTGAGAGTGCAGATACCTCTTTGAGATAATGATTTTGTTTCTTTGGGGTATATACCCAGACGTGGGATTGCTGGATTGTATGGTAGTTCTACTTTTAATGTTTTGAGGACTCTCCATACTGTTTTCCATGGTGGCAGCACCAGTTTCCCTCCAGACCCATGGTGCGTACAGATTCCCTTTCCTCCACATCCTCGCCAACATGTGCTGTCGCTTATCTTTCTGATGGTAGCCTTCCTAACAGGTATGAAGTGACGTCTCACTGTGGTTCTGATCGGCAGCTCCCTGATGGTCAGCCGTGTTGAGGACATCCCAGGTGAGCGCCGTGTGTGCGACCCTGGACAGTGTCCTTCTCCTCATGTCTCAGCTGGGTCTCCTGCCACTGCCACCACCACAGTCATGCCACCTTTGGACTGGCCCAAGGTCCTGCTTGTGGGAGAACCCCTAGGGAGGATTTACTGCCCACTCTGAGATGTAAGGGAGAGTGACCCCTGTGAGACCCAGCTGAAGTTGGGGCGGTCAGCAGGGAAAGGACTTTGCCCTGTGTTGTGGTTCTCAGACCAGAGTCCCCTGGGGGACTTGTGCAGACCCATGTGGCTGGGCCCCGCAATGGGGGTGTCTGACTGAGCAGGTCTCCTAATGACGTCTCCCGTGACCCTGCTGCTGCTGGTCCTGGATCGCACTTTGAGAACCGCTGGCCTGTTGAACAAATCTTTGCAAATTAAGGGAGGTGTGTCGTGGGAGGCAGAGTACTGAGGGTTGAAAGAGTATTTGCTTAAATACATTGCCCAGTATTTGCCAAGTACACAGCCTTCTTTCTGGCTTTAATCATACAGAGACTTTCTAAATCACACGTAATTGCACATCCTTTAAGCAGCTTTTGACTGACTTTGGTTTTCTCTTTGTGGTGATTTTCCTTAAACTCCTGAAGGGAGGGCGGGTGGGAGAAGAGAGATTGTATTTCTTTTCTTTTCTTTTTTTTTTAAAGACTTATTAGTTATTAGCAGAGTTGCCTTCCGAGTACTTGATTTCAGAAGCGTTACTTCTGGGAGCCTCTCCAGGCCCCCCGGGGCTGTACCTAGCTCAGGGGCACGTGAGGGCCACCCGGGCTGAGCCCCTCTCTCCTCTTGACTCACCTGAGGCCACATCAGTGAGCACAGGTGGGGGCTGTCTTGTCACATGAGTGTTTTCAAACTGGTTGTTTGGTTTGTGCCTGGATGTTATTCCACAGATAAGCCTGAAAGAGACCCACATCTTAAACGCCCGTGACCTTGAATGGTCTTTCCCGCGGGGCCGCTGGGTCTGTGCTCTTGTCACCTCAGGTATGTATCCAGCCTGCCGTTGTCCCAGCGCTGGACACAGGTGCTTAGGAAAATTCCTCACCGAAGGGCTTTCGGGGATTTGCAAGTTCTTGCTGTTTTTGTGACCTTGTGTGGTTTCTGTTTTCACAGAAGGCTTTGTTTCTGGGTTCTCCTTGCTGCACTCAGCCTTGCCCTGTAATCACCGGGCGCCAGGGAGGGCTGCGGTCTGCATCCCGGGGTCCAGTGGCCCCGCGTGTCGCCGCAGCGGCAGGGGGCCTGAGGGGCGGTGTTGCCAAGCGCAGTCACTTCCTCATCAGGGACTTCATTTGAATTTTGCACTTGCCCCAAATGGGGACGTTCCCTTGAGCTGATCGGTGCGGTTTGTTTGAAGTGGGCCATCCCTCAGTGCACGTGACTCTGCACTTGCGGAGAGGAGGTGCACGTGCTTTCCAGGTTTAAAGTTTAGAGGCTGTTAGCTCTAACCTTTCAAAGAGGGAGGAACTTTCTTGAATTCAAATTCAGGGTGTGGGAGTTTGGGGGAAGTGGTGAGGGGGCAGGGGTGGCTCTTGAGAAGTGAAGTACCCAGGTACTTGACCCAGGTCAAGGACCCAGCCTCATGGCCTACATCAAAGTCTTTAGTGTCCTATCCAAGGAAGGAATGGTGACCAAGGCGGGACATCAAGGGTGCAGATGGCTCCAGCATCTCAGGCTGCACACGTCAGTGATGAAGAGAGCAGCTCAGGGATGGTGCACATTGCAGGGGCCGCCCAGAGTCAGGGGGATGCCGCAGCGGGCAGGGGGACGAGACAGGTACATCCTGACAGCTAACAGGGAGAACAGCATTTTAGCCTGAAGAAGAGAGGACACAGATGCAAGATGGGGTCTGCAGACACTTACCCTGGACGTGGAGAGAAGCAGGTTGGAGCAGCTGCGTTGTTTTTCTGAAAAGTAGCGTATGTTCACTGTAGGGGTCCCACATGGAGATCGTTCCAGTAAGATCGAGATGAGCACTGACAGTGGGGAAACAGAGGAGAGGAGAAGAGAACTGGATGGTACAAAGGCCCATATGTGCTACTGTGGTTTGGATGGGGATGTTGTCATTTACTGAGCACCTACTACACACCAGGCAGAGTGTCCTGCAATGAGAATGCAGAACTCACTAAGACCAGCTCTGGATCAGTCTTTGGGGGAAAGGAGAACAGAAATGGGCAATTAACGAGTGATAAGTGCTGGAGAGACTGTGGAGAAAAGGGAACCCTCCTACACTGCTGGTGGGGATGTAGTTTGGTGCAGCCATTATGGAAAACAGTATGGAGATTCCTCAAAAAACTACAAAATAGACTTACCATATGATCCAGCAATCCCACTCCTGGGCATATATCCAGAGGGAATTCTAATGTGAAGAGATACATGCACCCAATGTTCATGGCAGCATTATTTACAACATCCAAGACATGGAAGCAACCTAAATGTCCATCAACAGATGACTGGATAAAGAAGTTGTGGTGTGTGTGTGTGTGTGTGTGTGTGTGTGTGTATGAATACTACTCAGCCATAAAAAAGAATAAAATAATGCCACTTGCAGCAACATAGATGGATCTAGATATCATCATTGTAAGTGAAGGAAGCCAGAAAGAGAAAGAAAAGCACCATATATCACTCATATGTGGAATCTAAAAAAAAAAAAGAGAGAGAGAATAAAAGGACAGTAGGAGCTCATCTACAAAACAGAAACAGACTCACAGACATAGTAAACAATCTTATGGTTACAGGGAAAAGAGGATGGGAAGGGATAAATTTGGAAGTTTGAGATTTGCAAATGTTAGCCACTATATATAAAAACAGATTTAAAAAAAGTTTCTTCTGTATAGTACAGGAAACTATGTTCAATATCTTGTAATAGCCCTTAATGAAAAAGAATATGAAAATGAATATATGTATGTATATGCATAAATGGGACATTGTGCTGGACACCAGAAATTGACACATTGTAACTGACTGTACTTCAATTTAAAAAAATAAGAAATGGGCAATTATACCCCTGTTCTAAGAACACAAGAAGGAATCAGGGAGCAGCACCACCAGCTCTGCCTGCAGGCTGCTGAAGGCTTCACGGAAGAGGGGCGTCTGCCTGAGGGCCTCTGTTACCTTCCTGAGGCTTGACATCTGGTTATCTTAACTGCAGTGGGGAACAGAGACGCTGTGAGGCCTGTTCAATCTACCTGTATGGACTCCAGTTTTATTATTTGAATAATTGAGTGTCTGACTCCTTTGGCTCCTTTCTCACGATCTTTGATGCTAAGGTATCCTTTTCCCCTTTTCCCCTATTGGAAGTCATCTGGTTCCATCCCTCCACTTCACAGGTGAGAAAACTGAGACCCAGACAGGGACCGTGATTTAGAGTTTGTCCAACAGCACAGAAGCCCAGAGGGCACAGGGGCTCAGCCTCTGACTCTCAGGTCCGCGGACTCCTTGGCAGGAGGAAGGATGCCTTTCAGGGGAACGGAGGAGGGAACGGGAATGGCCCCGGGTTGACTGTCCAGGTGACTCTGAGCAGGTCCCCTCCCCTCACCCTGTCGTTCCCTTTGGTGAAGTAGGCAGTGAGGCTGCTCCCTTCTGACTGACAGTGTTCCCTTCACTGTCCTTCACTGAGCCACCTTCCCAGGGGCTGAGCCACAGCCTGGTAGTGGCGGTGCAGTGGGAGCCCCGGGAGCCACGTGTCGGATCTCTGGCGGTGACCTTTGCTGTGTGATTTCCGGTGACTGATCGCTGCAGTGTCTCTGGAAGTCAGCGTGTGGGTAGTTCTCTGCCTTTTGAAAACAATGGAAAAACCCATCACCAGCCCCCAAACCAGCTGTCTTCCTGCTGATGAGCAGACAGCAAACCATGAAGAGCAGAAGAGTAGTTTCTTGCAAGTGCTCTGGGAGTGCATAATACCTTTCAAATAAGATTAAAAATTATGTATTACTCTTACATACTGGCATCACTGTCAGATAATTGAGCATGAGCGCGTTCAGCACTGTGTGCTAGGTACGAGGCAGTAACATCAATTCAGTGTTCAGTACATCCACTTTGTTCAAGAACAATGTATTCAAGGTCAGTGTATTTTGGCTGTAATACAGGGTTCTGGAAATTCCCAAGAGAATAAGTTTTTTGTCTGTTATGTAATCCGGCATAAGTGAATGCAGGACCTCATGTTTAGTAATGACTTTAAAAATGCAATTGATTCCAAAATTTAGCTTTTTAAGATTTTTGACTGTTCAAAAAAATTCTCTTAAGGTTTAAGCTAGACTTTTGTTTATTTTTATTTCATTTATTCAAGAAATAGTTACGGGGCACTGCTCTGTGCTGGGTACCATCCCAAGCAGTTTATAAGTATCGGTTTATTTAATCTAAACCTCATTAAGTAAGAACTGCTGTGCCCACTTTATAGATAAAGAAACTGAGCCGCAGAGAGGTTGGAGTAAGTTGCTGGGGTGACACGGCCAGTTTGAGGTTTTGACCACCTTTTGAGTTTCAGATAGCCACTGTGAAATCTTACTATCTTGAGCTGCACATTTCAGAATCTTTTCTGATGCAGAATTACCATTAAACAATAAATGCCGTCTCTTTGTCTGGAGTCAGACTTGGTGGTAACATAGTATCACATGACTTGGGCTTGTCCCTGAAGGAAGACAACACCCACATGCCCAGGAGCTGAGGCAGAGCTGCAGGACCTCTGGGACCACAGCCCTCCGGTAGCTCTGCCAGTCTTGGGATGTCCCGGTGGAGCAGAGGTTAAGATGGCCAGAGGAACTCCAAGCAAAGAAAGGTCAGAGATGAGTTAATTAGCAGTGCAGTTTTCCTGAGTTCTCTGTTCTTTTGTGATCATTAAAAGACAGAGTTCTCTGGCTTGGAAATGTTCAGCTGTTGTAGTGACCTGCATGCGGCTTTCTGGGACCATCATCTAGACAGCCTGCACCAGAGGGCAGCCTCCAGACAGCTGGTGTGGTGGGGTCTACTCAAAGTACACACCTCATGCACTTGAACGCCACCTATTAAGTTAGTGGCCAAGAATGGAGCCAGGTGGACGTTTTTCTCTATGTAATAACAACAGGCATTCATATTTATTGAATATATCTCTCTGTGTGTCAGACACTAAGTGCTTTGCAATGTATTATCTGATTTAATAATTCTCGGTATTGTAAATTAATTCAGTGAGACTGTTAAGGTTAGTGTGTAGCCTGCTTAATAGAACTTTTAAATACCTTGAAGAGTTTTATAAGTTTTCATTTATTTATAGGTGAAATTAAGATGCTAATTACAAATCATCCCTCACTGTTCACTCAAGCAGGTGGGCCCCTGAAGGATCCCCTTAAGGTTTAGATGGATAACTTAATTGAATTGCTTACTATACCTGAAATTAAGAACACTGTATTGCTTTTTAATGATATAATCCAGTTAACAAGGAATAACTCTAATTAAAGACCTGTGCAGGACATATTTATGAAATATCTACCTAATCTTGCTGAGCAATATGGAAAAGAAGATTTAAATAAAGTGAAAATTCATTTCTCCTACGTGGGAAGCCAGAATATTAACCTTGGTCACTCCTTCCCAAATTGATTTATAATTTAAAAACAACTTCACAGCTTCTGTACTTTGTTTGGAGCTTGATAAAACGATTCTAAAATTTATCTTGGATCTTCAGTCAGTGAGACAGATTTAATATTTTTTTTTTTTTTGGAATAGAAGAGAAGTGAATTGGGATTGGGGTGTGGAAGGGACTTGTCTGATCACTTTTGCTAGAATGTGTTTCCTCGATACTACTAATGTTATACATCAGATTGTATTTAAATCCATTAGAGATTTTACCTTTTACGGGGAACTACCACATAACTGGGAAGGGCTCTGCTTATCATTTGTGGGACTTGGTTTCTCAGTTTTCAGCTTAGATTTATGTAGCTGAACTTTTTGTAAAGTAGTACTTGGCTTTATTTGTACTGTTTATCAAATGCCTTTTTTGAATAGAAATAGTGAGTTATCACATTTAATCTGTCATGGTAAATTTAATAGTGTAAACAAGATTATAAGGCAAATACGTAAACTTCTTGGAGCTTTGCGTACCTTGCAGATTTTGTAACTCTTGTTTGCATATGCACATCACATGCTCCTTATAGCTGGATAAATGCCCTGCGCTATCATCGTGCCAGGTGCTGAGGCCATACTGAGTCCGTTTCCTGTCTTTGTATACTTGATGGATAATACAGACAACACTGGGGTATTGCAAAGGCAAGGGGATCAAGTTCAGTGTTTCTCAAACTCTGAAATCCACTAAGCATCTTTTCATGCCCTGGCCAAGGAAAAGGCTGATTATCTTATCCCCTTCCTGTTTATGTTTTAAACAGCATTTCTCAAATCTGTGTGAGTAACTTTCCTGTTAATATGTAGGGTTCCTTGAAAGACTTGAGTTTGTGAGTCTCTGTTCTAGTCCCTTTTAAGAAGGAACAATTCAGTGACAGATTTGGATAAAAACCTGAATCTATGCATTTTGGGATAACATGAAAAAAAGTAACTTTTTTTTTAACCTCGTTGAATTTCATGGAAAACATACCTTGTATTAATCATGATGGATTGATAGAAAGCTAAATTTGTGTTCTGATTGACTTTTTTTTTACAATGAGGATACATTTAAAAATATTGATAGCATGAGGCCATTCTTCTTTCATGCAAACAGTCATCAACCCCCCTTCTGAATCTTCATTACAAACAACTTTCTCATTTATTTACGTTATATATGGACATATTCTGATACAGTTTTGAAGACTGAAATGGGATCATTCTTTTGCATTGCTCTGCACCTTTTTTCAGCTTAATAATTTACCTTGATTATCGTTCGCTGGCAGTACATGTGGATCCACCCTGTTATTTTTAACCATTGCATAATGCCAGAATGATGGGCACAATTTCTTTAATCGCTCCAAATTAGGCATTTAGGTTGTTTCCAATTTTTTAGTATTACAAATAACCCTGCAATAAACATGTCTTGGATATGCATTCTTTTGGTTTAAAATAGTCTTGTTCCTTCAGAAAGTTGCTCAATAATTGGCTTAGAAATTCTTTTGTGCTAATTATTGTGATTGCTTATTTTTGAATTCTTCCTTTGGTTTATTGTTGTCATGGTATATAATCCGAAACTATTATAACTGAAATAGTCCTTCTGTTAAGAATGCAGTTTAGCTTAAAGATGAGATTTCTAAACAGAGACTTAAAAATTAACCTCTTTGGAGCTGTGACTTCCTGATGAAGTGGTAGTGCACGGGTGGGATATGTTCTACATCTGGACAGCCTGCATCGGGGAATGATGTGATTTGCAAGAAGCCATTTGTCTGCCTAGGCTTCTGGAGGATGGCAAGCTAACACATGTGTTGTTAAAAGACATTTTTCCATTAAATTTTTAAAAAATTTTTGAGAAAATTGTAGATTCACATATGGTTATAATAAATAATACAGAGAGATCCTGTGCACTGGTTCCCCCTCCACTAATATTTTGTAAAACAATTTTACAGTATCACAACTGACATACTGACATTACTATTAATATAGTCAAGGTACAGAACATTTTCATCACAAGGGTGCCTCCTGTTGCCACACCCACTTCCCTCTACCTCTACAGACTTCTTATTCCCTGGTTCCAGTTGATCTGTTCTTCATCCCTAAAATGTCATGTTAAGAATGTTCTTTACATGGAATAATACACTATGTAATGTTTTGGGGTTAGTTTTTTCCTCGGCATAATTCTCTATAGATTCATCCAGGTTGTTGTGTGTCCTATTTTATTGCTGACCAGTATTCCAGAGATGTACCACTGTTTATCTGCCCCTTGAAAAACACCTGGATTGTTACCAGTTTTTGGAGATATGTGTATATGTATATATGCTCTGAACATTCACAGTACAGGTTTTTGTGTGAATGTACATTTTATTTTTCTCAGTTAAATGCCCAGGAGTGTAATTGCTATGTTGTATAGGAGATGCACGTTTAGTTGTTTAGAAATAGCCAGGCAGTTTTCCAGAATGGCTGTGCCATTCCACACAACCGCCAGCACTGTGTGAATGACCCAGCTTCTCCACATCCTTGCCAGTATTTGGTGGTGTCACTATTTTTTATTTTAGCCTATTCTGATAGATATAGAACGATATCTCATTGTGGCTTTAATTTGCATTTTCCTAATGGCTAATGATAGTGAAGTACCTTTTCATTTGTTTATTTGCAATCTGTATATCCTTTTGAGTGAAACATCTGTTCCTGTTTTTTTGCTGAGCTTCTAATTGGATTGTTTTTAATGTTGAGTTTTCAGTTCTTTCTGTATTCCAGAGACTGGTCCTTTGCTGGATTATGGTTTGTAAATATTTTCTCCCAATCTGTAGCTTGTCTGTTCATTTACTTTAACTGGGTCTTTGCTGAGTAAAAGTTTTAAATTTTGCTGAAGTCTAATTTATCAGTGTTTTTTTTTTTCATGGTTTGTGCTTTTGGTATCTAGTTTAAGAACTCTGCCTCGTGCTAGGCTCCAGAACATTCTCTTCTCTTTTTTTCTTTAAAGATTTATATAGTCTTACATTTTACATAGTCCATGGCCCATTTTGAGTTAATTTTTGTACAAGATATGAGACTTAGGTTGAGGTTCCCCCTTGCCTCCAAGGATATCTACTTCAGCCTTATTTGTAGAAAAAGCTATCACTGCTTGCTTTTGCTCCTGAGTCAAAAATCAGTCATTTGTATTTGTGTGGGTCTATTTCTGGGTTCCCTATTCTGTTCCATTGATCTGTGTGTCTGTTTCTCTCCCAGTATCACACAGTTTTGATTAGTGTCGCTCTATAGTAAATTTTGAAAACAGGTCAGCTGATTCCTCCCACTTCATTCTTCTTTTTCAAAATTGTTTTAGTTATTCCAGTCCTTTGCCTTTTGATACAAATTTTGGAATAAACATGCCTACATTTAAAAACATGCCTACATCTTGCTGGCATTTTGCTAGGACTCAATAAACCTGTATATCAATTTGGGAGAGAATTGATATCTGTGTGATGTTGAGTCTCTCATTCCTTGAGCACAATGTGTCTCCCCATATATTTTAGTTTCTCTTTGATTTCTTCCATAGGCATTTTGTAGTTTTCAACATGTTAAGTCCTGTATATGTTTGTTAGAGTTGTACCTAAGTATTTAACTTTTTTTTTTCCATTCCTAGTATGTCAAGATATAATTTTCTGAACTTACTTGTTAGTTTTAGGAGGTTTTTTGGTTTGCTTGTTTGTTTTAGAATTTCTTGGAATTTTCTGCTGACAGTTAAGTCATTTGCAAATAGGGACAGTTTTCTTGCTTTCTTTCCAGTTTATATGCCTTTTTATTTCCTTTTCTTGTCTTATTGCAGTGCCTGAATAAGGATAGTGAGAGACCTCCTTGCCTTATTTATGATCTTAGAAGAGTTTCTATTTTTTTTAACTTAAGCTATAATAAAATCTTTTCTTAAAGATAGAGTGGAATATTTATCTATTTCAAAATATTTTCCTGTACTAGGTAGTACTAACAACTGTCTTGTCACCACGTCGTGGCATTTCAATTTAGTCTAGAGGAGTTAGTTGATGTTCAACATATGGAAAGTCCTATAATTTTTTATTAGAAGCCACCTGATAAAATTTTGTGAAGGCTACTGATGCTGTTTCTCAGAAAAAGCACTTTTGTCACATTTGAATTTATAAATGTTTCTATTTCTATGAAATGCCTTCCTTTTTTCCCACCAGAGATTAGAATTTATTTGTGTTCTGTGTGCATGCACAGTTTCTGATTGGTCTGTCACATAATAATATTTGTAATTATTTGTATAATATTACATTTATAATATAATTATTTATATAAATATTTATAATATAATAATAGTGTTGATTAGTAATAATAATGTGGCATTTAAGTCCAAGTTTTTTTTGTACTTTATTTTGGGGAGAAGGAGTTTTATTCATTTGTTTTAATGCATGCTCTACCACAGCTCTACCCTCCCCTCAAGTCCAGTTTTTAAGTACAAGTTTTTTTCCACCTTGGGATGAGTTGATATATGAGCAGAGAGCTGGCATTCTTCTCCTTGTGGGAGTAAACAGAGGAGGCCTAGAGCAATCTGTTTCCATTTGGAAATACAAAATATCTGAGAATCTGGTTTTCTATTGTTGTTGTTGTTTTGCTTTCACTGCTAGAGAGAATAGTGTCAGGATGAGGACCAACCTAGGTGGTCAGAGTTGGCCAAAACCCAAATTATCCTGCTGAGCCCCTTAGACCAGGCGAACCCTCACTTGACCACATATCCTAATTCAGGTTCTAGTTTATGGACATCCCGCACCTTAGTTATTATAATTCTAATCACTTATCACTTAAAAGTGCGTATTTATAGCATGCCTGTTTTTTTTTCTTTTTTGACAACTTAAACTGAAAAGAATATGAACACACATACATTGTGTGTGTGTGTGTGTGTGTGTGTGTGTGTGTGTATTTAAAAGGGGGCAAATAGTTAAACATGGGAAAGAGTTACTCATTCCTGGTAGTTTGTAATTTTATGGTTACAATTTTAGAATCCAGTTGTGCAACTGAAATTTGTCTCGATTGGCTAGTGTCGCATAGTAATTAACCTCAACCCATCAGCATGACATCTTGTTACAAGCAATTGAATCCAATTTTATCATATATAGGGTGTTTTTAGAAGCAATACAGTGTAGATCTTGTTTGTACCAAGAATTGAATGTACCCAGTCGGGTACTTGTAGATTCTTTTTGAGGTGTTGACTTTCTTCATCCTTCTTTCTCTCAGATGTTACAACTCCCTGTTTCACTGTAGCATATGGAAATGGTGTGTCTGCACTGAATTGGGGAACATCAAGTTCACATCACTCTTCACTGATTTCAGTGCTCGGTAATCCAGAGTTAAAAACGATGTTCTTATGAAGAAGGGGTATCAAAATTCACATTTCAATACTACTTATAGGAGGGGCTGTTAATATGTCCTAAGGGCATGTGCTTTGAGATCCCTCAGATTTCATGATTTCTAGGTTTTTTTTTTTCCTCCCCCTTCCAGTTTTATTGAGATATAATGGCATACAGCACTGTATGAGTTTAAGATGTACAGCATAGTGATTTGACTTACATACATCATGAAATGATTACCACAATAAGTTTTGTGAACATCCATCATCTCATACAAAATGAAAGAAGAAAGACAGAAAAATCTTTTCCTTGTGATGAGAACTCTTAGGATCTACCCTTAAGAATTTTCATACTTAACATGTAACGGTGTTAGTTCTATTAATCATGGTGTACATCACATCCCTAGTGTTTATCTTATAACTGGAAGTTTGTACCTTTTCACCACCTTCATCCACTTCCACCTCCCCCCAACTCCCGCCTCTGGGAACCACAAATCTCATCTCTTTCTATGAGTTCTTTTGTTTGTTTTTGACATATAATTGACCTACAACACTATGTTAGTTCCTGGTGCACAATGTAGTGATTTAATATTTCCATACATTACAGAATGATCACCAAGATAAGTCTAGTCACATCTGTCACCATACAAAGATATTTCATTATTATTGACTGTATTCCCCACACTGTGCATTCATCCTACTGACTCATTTATTTTGGAATTGCAAGTTTGTACCTCTTAATCTCCCTCACCTGTTTCACTCATCCTCCCACCCCCTTCTCTCTGGCAACCACCTGTTCTCAGTATCTGTGACTCTTTCTGTTTTGTTATGTCTGTTCATTTGTTTTATTTTTTAGATTCCACATGTTGGTGAAGTCACACAGGATTTATCTTTCTTTGTCTCTCTTGTTTCACGTAGCATAATACCTTTTGGGTCCATCCATGTTGCAAATGGGAAGATTTCATTCTTTCCTTATGGCTGAGTAATATTCCATTGTGTGTGTGTGTGTGTGTGTGTGTGTGTGTATGCATGTATATATATCACATCTTTATCCATTCATCTGTCACTGGGCACTTAGATTGCTTCCATATTCTGGCTATTGTGAATAATGCTGCAATGAACATAGTGGTGCATGTATCTTTTCAAAGTAGTGTTTTTGTTTTCTTTGGGAAAAGGAGTGGAATTGCTGGATCATATGGTAAGTCTATTTTTAATTTTTTGAGGAACTTCCATACCATTTTCCATAGCGGCTGCACCAATTTACATTCCCACCAACAGTGCTCAAGGATTCCCTTTTCTCCACATTCTCACCAATGCTTGTTATTCCTTGTCTTTTTGATAATAACCATTCTGACAGGTGCGAGGTGGTGTATCTTATGGGTTTTATAGAACTTGATTGGAGTCCTCATCAGTACATTGGAAATAAATATGCCTTTAGAGGTATTTTGAAGACTGAATTAGATGAGTGGGTAAAGCAGACTCACTTGCTATTTTTGTACTATTAATGTTAATGCTCAGTAACCTGTGTGGTTTTCCCTTGGAGCTCCTCTGGCACGATCCCCTCTCCCAGCAGTGAGGGAAAGAGAGGCAGGGGTTCTGACCATGTGAGATGCCCAGTAGTGGATCTATATTGTAAATCTGGAACGTGGGTGTCTTTTGGATCTCCTTAAACAGAGCACCCTCCCTGACCACCAGCTGGGGCACAGCCCACTAGCTGGGTGGATGTGCTGAAAGCAGGGGTTGGTGATGGCTGTCTAATCCAAGTATGGACAGTTTCTCCGTGCCCAGCCTTCTAGCTGCTGCCCAACTGCCCTGTAGACCCCGCAGACCTCTTTCACCCTTCCCTCTCCGTGCGTGGCCCATGGCTTCCCCAGAAATCCCATGTGCTCGTAGGCTTTGGCAAGTCCAGCTTCCTTAACCTCAGGTGTCTGGAGCACGTTGCAGAGGTCTAGTGTCGAGTGCTAGCTTTCCCAGCGTGGGACCTCAGGACAGGTCTTGTTTGTTCCTGCCATCAGGGCTGGCACCTGTGTAAGGCCAGGAGCCCTGAAACGAGGTGAGGGAAACTTGAAGGTGTAACATGGTTTTCTTGGCTCATCTAACCGAGACTCAGAATAATCATCATTGTTGCAGATGGTCCTCACTCTGTGGTCTAATTGTTAACCAGGGACTTAAAACAGCAACAGCAACAGCAGCAATGGCTAACCTCTTGACCTTTGTGAACAGATCACGCCCTGGAAAGAAAGCTGCTCCCTGCAAGAAAGGGCCCAGGTCTCAGTGTGTGGGGACCTCCGTGTTGACCCTTACAAGTGACAGTCAAGCCCCCGCCCCTTTTTACCCCTGTTGGGGCAAAGGTCCTGGTTTGTGTGTGTATTTTTCACTCGTGGGGTTTGTTTGGAATGGTTGGAATGGTTTGGGGAAGGACACTGTTCTCCGGCCAGCCAGACACAAGATGACCAAGCAGGCGGCCTGCCAGCTGGGCATTTCGGGCGCTGCCTCTGAGACGTGTCCCCTCTCCCCATGCGGTGCCCTCCTAACCTCTTCCTTGGTGGTGGAGCGCTGATCTTGACATGGCCATTCCTTACCTCTCTCACCCACTTGAGGATTGCTCAGAGCCTGAGTTCAGGATGGAAATGGCACTATTTCTGGTTGTTGATGACATTCCCAAAGCCCTCAATGCAGCTTAAATACCCACAGAAGTGCCCTGGAGCCGTCAGCACCAGTGAGTGGCCGGTCATGAGACCTGGTGGAGGGAGTCAGGTTGAGCGCCCCATCCTGGCTCCTGCAAAGTAGTCACAGCCCAGCGGGGGGACTCCAGCTTGCTGCCTGTTTTCTGTCCCTCCCTGAATCGATCTGGCCTGCAGAGCAGAAGAAAGTCACCATCTGTGCCACTCCTTGCCAACCTGAGCTTTCTGCCCTCGGAGCTGGGGCGGAGAGTGCCCCACAGCCCTCCCGAATGAAACACCTTCAGACAAACCCAAACACTGTCACTCAAAACACTCAGCTCAGAATTGTGACCCTGATAGGTTGACTAAATCCTGGAGAAGGTGTCGGGATGTGAGCACTTGGAAATGGTTCAGGAGAGGCTGCCTTTCATCATCCAAGTTAAACATTACATTACACAGCCCTCTCCCCTCACCTTCACTGGAACCCCAACCCATAGAAAATGGGCACAGAGTGTACTATTGATCCTGAAAAAGATGACCCCCCTCACCCACACCCCAGGTGCATTTCTAAGACGGGTTCCTCACTGGAAACGCTCTGCAGAAACATCTAGTATCCTCATCTCGGAAGGAGAGGATTGGCGTACTCAGATGGTAGTTTCTGGAAGGGTTATGAGTCTGCATCTTGAGTGGATAAAAGTACAATTATTTTGTACATGTGCCTGGAGGCCATCTGTGGCATGAGAACCTTTACTTTGAAGAGGGCAAAGGAGGCAGAAGGGAAATGGGAACGATTCTCGAGGCTGCCTCTTGGTGAGGGACAGTGGCTTCTTGGTTTGCATCCCGGGCTCTGGAACCTCGGCTCACATTCCAGCGGTGGGGAGGGATTTTTTTTTTTTCTTTTGTGGTGTTTTCAGTTTTGGTGGCTGGAGTAGTGGTTGCTGTACGTCGGTGACCATGCACAGTGCCCACGCTGGATTGAGGGGCTTTGTGCAGGAGCAGATGTTTGATACAATCTCCAAATGGACAGATTTTTAAGCTGAAATTGTCGGGTTCTGTACCACTTCCAGAGTTAGAAAGCATCCTGCATGGAGGCTGTGGTTGCCCTCATCCCAGCGTTCAGGGGAGCATCGTGGACACGGAGGATGTTAGAGTAGGAGGTACAGGGATCTCCCTGCTGGGGAGGGTGGAGACCAGCTCTGAGTCATGAGCTGGGACCAGTGGAAGGTTGGAGAAAAAGCTGTCCTGCCATCTTCTACATCATAAACTCTCCTCCTGTCTTCTGAGCCCTGTCAGTTGTCCAGGGTGCTTTTTACTCAGAGGTACCAGTGTCTGTTTACCTACAATGTGCATCTGTTCCATTAAAGGATTTTTTAAGTATTTATCTAATGCAAGTCTCCCTCGGTCAGGGCATTTTTTCCCTGATTGCATGTAAATAATGATGTCAACCTTGCAGTTTGTGTAATTTTTCAAACTGTCTGTTTACTGTTCCGCCTTGATCAGTGCTCCCTGAGGATGCTTGGTCGTGCTGAGCCCGGACAGCTCCAGGAGGGCAGGGGGGGCTGTGCTGTGCCTCCGCCTCCGGCAGGTGACTTTGCTCAGCATGGACACCGTGCAGAAACAGCCGGGGTCATCCTTATGCAAAACACATTTTCCCTCCCCTTTTTCTTTCCCCTCTTCAACTGATATCTTTCTGGTTTTTAGCAAAGCAGAGATAGCTTCACGTATTCCTTCTGGTTTCTGAACAGTTTCTTCTAGCATCAATTTCAATTGATTAAAGTGATTAAAGGATTTTTGTGCTCGGTAGTCAGTTAAATATTATTTTCTCTTTTGGAAACTCATTTTACAATGGCTTTTACTTTTTCTTTTCTTTTTTTTTTTTAAGTGTCTGAAGGTAGACTGCTCATAACAGGATAGAACATGTGGGCTCGCGGCTTACTTTTCTCAGTTTACTTTCCTGTTCATTTACCTTTCTGTAAAATGGAAAGACAAACAATAAAACCCATAAACCCAGCACAGATCACGATTGCCAACTTTTTTCTTTGTGTGTAATATTTTCTTTGTGTAGTTATATTATTTCTAGGTTGTGCCTTCTTTATTTATCTTTGAAAGAAAAAAAACTCTTACACTGTTTACAAGGACTCGTTGTTCTAGGCTGTACAGTTGCGTCTATGACGCTTTTTTTCCATTTGGAATCACGGGAGTGATAAAGTTGATGTCAGCTGGCTAGCCTGTTTTTTTTTTTTTTTTAAGGCAAAAATCCATAATCTTACTTTATACCATAATCATTTTCATTATGTGTATGTGGTCAGAAAATCAAATGTCACAGCTCCAGCCTCTGTGGTTGAGGTCTCCTGTTCGCCCTTCCTCTGCCCACCACCCCCTTGCTCCTGACTGCTGGTCCTCTCCTTGGAGGAGACGGTCGTCTTTCATTTGAAAATTGAAAATTCCATACCTTACAAAGAAGATGATGTGCCATTTCTTAATTGTAATTGTGTGCAACCATGAGTTTTGAAGTGGACCTTGATAATTATGCCATCGAACCTTTTCTTTGGGGAAAGGGCTTTGCACATTGGATGGTCTTGCAGTTTAATAATGAAAGAAAAAAAAACAGGCTGTACAGGGACACGTTTGTATTAAATCCTGTGACCAGGAGCTGTAATGTAACCCAGGGGCTCTTTGGTGGCCTCGTGAGGGTCCTCCTGCTTTGATGAAGGGGTTTCTAGGAGGAAGCACTGTTGGAGGAAGATGGTCAGAGGGGGTCGCTCCTGGGGATCAGAGAAAAAGGCAGGTCCACACACTGAAAAGAGCCCTGATTTGCTGCTCCATCTGCCAATGCTTAGTATCTGTGACCTAGCCGGAGGCAATGCATATTAACTGTTGAGTGTCTATGGCTTGTGTTCTGGGACTTTGCCCCTCAAGGACACTCTGAGAAGGAGCAGGTGGCTCTGTTCCTCTTGGGCCTGGGAAGTGGCCAGGCAGGTGACTGGAGGAAGAAAGTGTTGGAAGCACAGGAGGGGTTGTGCTTGGTCATGTCAGTGCACCAGGCGGCCCCGCGCACCCGGAGGGGCGTTGTGTGCCCTGGTGCTGTGGGTCTGAATGTGGTGGGGAAGCCGGGTACAAAGTGAAGGGGGAATCTGGGTGACCTGTGTTGCCTAGAAAGGTCATCACTTTTCCTGTTTAAAAGGAGCATCCGACCCATCAGGGACCATTTCTCCCCCATTTTTCCAGGTGGCCAGTCTGTTGATGGGGCTATGACAGACCTGCACAAAAATGTCATAACTTCCAGATGGACGCACATCTGGGGAAGCTTATCTCAAACACGATTTGCACCTTGCAGAGGTGCTGCGGTGCAGTGGGTGGAACAGGGAGCCTTGTCCAGGGACCTGGAGCCCCCGGGCCTTGCATTGTTTATCCACTCAGCAAAGCCTCTGGCCTCGCTGGTCTTTTCCCACTGCAGGACCTGTCCGTCTTTACACTCTGATGGGAAAACAGAGAAGGGGCTGTCCAGAGTCTTCCCCTCACAGGGTAAGAAGAAAACAACATTTAACAACATGGAAACCAAGTATGAAGCTGCCACCATCTTATAAAACCTATTTGTTTTTCCCTCACTTCATGTTGAATTGTAATGTCAAGCTAATCAAATGAGAGTTTTTAGTACCCTAAATATGTCTAGTAATTTACCTTATAATGCTTAAAACAAAAGCAAAAATTATATCCATAAAACACAAAGAGAAGATCATTTCCTTTTTTATATGCTTGATGCCTTCTCACCAGATAACTCTAGCTGGGTACAAAACCATGTCTCAGCCTTCATGAGACTGAAGCTTGTCCCAAAGTTTCCTTCAAAGAAGTTTTCATAGCTGCTCGTTCATGCTCACATGGCCCCAGGATGATGGATGCTTGATTAGAAATTACTTAACAATGCCTAATGAACTATTGACTAACAGATGTTAACACATACTCTTCTAGTGCCTAAATCATATTCCCATGGTGCCAGGAAGGTCTTGTGAGTGTGGTTGCCTTTGTTATAAAGGCTGTTATGTTTTTGCCAAATGCAACAAATGTTGCTCTGGTATCTCAAAAGACTTAAAAAAGCAACAACCCACTTACTTTGTAACTTTTCCTCTAATAATTGACTTTTAACTTATGCTTTGTAACTTATTACTATGCTGAGTAAGCAGTTTACTTTTTATTAAATTTTACTTGTAAAAGGATGAAGCCAGGAAGAGTGGTGATCTGTACAAACATTAAAATCCTTGTCCGTGGCCACCTACCATGTAACGTGTGACTTGCGGACCGTGAAAGAGGACAGTTTTCCAACCCAAAGCATTGATATCAAGGGTGGACAAGCCATTTTGCCACCTGATCAAAAGTAAAATGTATAGGTTGATCTTCGAGACAATGTCCAAGTGAAAGAAGCCAGTCACAAAAGACCGCCTCTTGTCTGATCCCTTTTTAAGTTGTAGGTTGGTGTAGAAAAAAAAAAAAAAGCTGTGGGACCAGAAAGGCTGAGTGTAGTTTAGTAAATAGAGTTACAGTACTGGAATGAGTTAAAATTCACGGGCATGGGGGATGTAGCTAGTGATATGCACAGTCAGTATTGTGTTGCACAAACCGAAGGTAGCACGTTTAAGATTTTACACAAAGGCAAGTGGAGAGTCCCGGTGGTGTGGCTTAGAGGGGAACGTAGAAGGTGGAAGGAGAGAAGCTGGCAGAGTAGAAATCTGTTCCAGTTACAGATGTTGATCTGGCAGGGGGCTCCTTGGACGAGGTTGGAGAAGGTGGCTCGGGGTGTATACACGTCTCCCCCTTGCTAGGCCCAACCAGGCAGTTCAGAGAAAAATCCCTTTTTGTCCTCCCTATTGCCTTAAAAATCCCCAAGTTTGCTTCCTGTAGAACGCTTGAGTCAGACTGCCTTCCTGGCTTTTAGGTTTCAGGCATGACGGGTGGGCAGCTATCTTCTCTCAGCAACACCCACCCCCATTTATTTGCTGATCCAAATGAGTGCAACTTGATAGAATATTGTAAATGTGGGGGAGCTGGCGCTTGAACCTGCAGATGGTAGCTTCTTGGTCTCAGGAGAAGGGAGAATGACTGACACCCACACACACACCCATCCTTACATGAACTAAGCATTTAGGGGGCATTTTCTAATAGCTTGAGAGACCAGCACACTCAGAAGGGCGATTTCTAAGTTAGATTCATCTTTGGAAAGATAGGAGACAAATTAGCAAGACCTTTCTAATTTTGAAATGTGCCTTTTGATTTGATATCTGTTTGGAAAGAGGCTTTTAAAGTAAAAGCTATTAACTTGTGGTCATTACCATCAAAGGCTAAATCCTAGTGGAAAGTGATTACCCAGGTCATCATGTTAAGATGATTATGGCTGGTGCAACTTATACGATCTTTTTTTTTTTTCTTTTCTTTTTTTAACATTATAACTTCATTCTCTTTTTATTCACATCCCCAGATGGGGGCAGGTGGGAGGCCACACTCCCACAGCCCACATTTGAAGCAATTATTATTCCTCTTGATTATTGGATGTTTCCTTGAATTTACTGGGTTTTTCTTTTGGAAAAGTTCAACTTTCATTTTGGATATTCTATACCAGTGTTCTGTACCTAAACTGGTTGTTGTTGTTGTTGTTGTTGTTGTTTAATAAGAGTTGATTGTTTGTGGGGGGCGTGTGGGGGGTTACTTCCTATGAGAGTCCAAATACAGATTTAAGTTCAACAGGCACTTGAACTGGATGTTTCTGTGTACTAAAACTCTGTAAACATATGTAACTTTGTCTGCCATTGTATATTGCTATATTGATTTTTTTTTTTTGCCTCTGAAAAATCTCTGGGCCTGTCTGTTCTATATCGATACAGAGGCTCGCCTGTTCCCCAGGGCCCCTGCGAGAGAACGTCTGGAGTGTGTGCACTGTTAGCTGTTACTATTTGTGAAGTTGCCCCAGATTCTTTTGCACTTGATCATAAAATTCCATCAAGTTCGATTTTATATGAAGTTTCTTTGTCTAAAAGAGTAAATATTTGCCCCACAGATCCAGTTGTCAGCTGCTGACAGATGTGAAAATTAACAAACAGCCAAAAGTCTCCCTTTTAGGAAGGGGGAAAAAAATAACTTAAAAAAAAAAAAAAAAAGAACTTGTGTTGTCAATACATGAATCCATTTTAAAAGCACGTTCAAACATTTGTAATGAAAATGGAGGTCCTGATAGTGTTTTAGGGCTTAAAGAGAGGCAGCTTCCATGTAATCAAATGCTCCTGTTACTGTGGTCACTAGTAATAGGGCTTCGTTCTGCCCTTTAAGTCGCCGACTCAGGTTACTCCCGGTTTTAGCGGCAGTCACAGTGTGTTTTTCTTTAGAAAGTAAAGAGACGGTGTCCCAGTGCTTCTCTGTAGTAAAACACAAGGAGAAGCTAGCCTGTTCAAGTACCAGTTTAGATGTTGTTATTTTGACAGAAGTATTAGTAAATATGTCACATTAGCCCTTGTTAAATATTTATAGCTCAGAATGTATACTCTGATGCATAATATTTTGTGAAAGAAATGTCCTTTTCCTCAAATCTCTCCCACTGCACTGACGTCAATCTGCAATTTACACCCAGAGATTTGTAGGAAAAAGACTCTATCAAGACTCTTTTATTTCAACAAAGATAAAACTCTTTTCTAAGAGGGAACACCTTTGAATCTTTGGGACCCTTAAAGGTAGAATGTCCTGAAATAGGCGTATTTATTCCTTTGCTCGGGTTTTAATACCTTCACTTTTGCAAAAAGGCACAAAATGATGGTGATTTTAGGTGTACAGTTTCAGCTTTTGAGATGAAGGAGGGTGCATGATGGTGAGTTTCCGGATCTCAGTACTTAACGTAATGACCATGACAAGCGTCTCGTGCGTTCCTGTCCAGAGAGGAAATGCTGTCGTGAAAATGGCAGCCTCCTGTGAGTTCAGCTCTGTGCCTGAAAGACGTTGTTCAACAGCTGTGGGTTTACGAGACGTTGCGCACGGAACACTTTTCCCTGGTTTGTTTAGAAAAACCAGTCTAGACTTCCGCAGTTTTGGATTCATAGCTGTAATTTTGGGCTTTATTAGATGGCTCTCAAAGGGACTTTTCAGGTGGACATTGATTTCCTGCCAGCTGTCTGAGATGATTTCCCCTCAATATGGATGGGTGTATAGGATGCCTTCTGCATTAGGAAGCAGATGCCCACAGCAGGGCTCAGACAGAGTGCATGTGAGAAGGAAGGGAGCAGGGATAGAGGGAAACTGTGTTCCATGCAGATCTGTGAACAGCCTAGTGGTTCTCCAGGATGGTCAACTGCAGTCTTTGTTTACAAAATGGATTTGGAAACCAGTTAGTAAACAAACCATCTGCTTTAGATAAGAGGCATTCTGATTTGTCTGTGAAAAGTTCTGTTTCCCAACTAACATCCTCCAGAGTGCTCACATGTGACACCTGCTGTGCCAGTGTTTGCTGTCACTGGGTTGCAACGTGATCAGTCATGGATTTCAAAGTGGAATCATTTCAGAGCCCTTCCTGTATAGGAGTTTGGGAAACCCTTACAATACCGAGTGATCTTGGTTCACTGCGCATTCTAACAGGAAAATGTGCCTAGTGTCTCCTTGAGGCAAGAGCCGCTCACCTCTTGCCCCTCGTCTTCTCAGGCTGGAGTCTTTAACCTTGTAATCTTTGACCTTCTCTTCCAAGCTTAGGCCTGATCGTTTACTCCTTAACATTGCTATTGGTTTGGACCAGAAGTCATGCATCTTTCCCTGACCTTAACCTTACCATGGGTTGACTTAAGGGAGACTCTGGATCTGCTGATGTAAAAGCACTAAATTATGTTAAAATTAATAACATTTAACCCCCAACTCCTCAAGTAAAGTAATGGGGAAAGAACTGAATGTTTTATAACAGGTGTAAATGATTTAGGAAATAACTAAAAGGTAAATTTTTATTTAACTGAAATTTTAAAATGGGGAATGAAAAAAAAAAAAGGATGGGAAGGAAAGAGTCATTAAAAGGGTTCCCTTTATCTTGTATGCTGTGTTATTTTTGACTTTGCCCTCTGGGCTTGGTTAAATAATCATATATTTTGTGTCTTAAAAAACATATCCAGCTCTATTCGTAAGTTAAAAATTTAACAATACACAAATTATTATGTTAGAATTACGAAGTTTCTTGAAGAAATAATCTAACTTTAATAAGCATGTTTTACAAATGCTATTTCCGAAGAACCACCGCTTCTGGATGGAACATGCCAAATATTTGGGCTAACCTCTTTGTATTACTGGTCATGCTTTCTTCCTAGTAATTTGAAACACCTACTTGAATTACCTTTTGCAAACAAGATAACCAGATCACCATGGAGGTTTGTAATATACTTTTTGGATATCTGAAGATACGGAGGGGCAGGGCTTGGACCTGGCAGCCACCTCTGCCCCATGGACAGATTGCACTCCACTGTTCCCAGCAGGTGGCCCAGGGCTCAGTGTGGACACGGTCTGTGAGCACCTCTAGCACAGGAAGAGATGTCTCTGTAGGACAAAGTGACCAGCAAGGGGCATGGACTGTGTGGCCCAGGCGATGTGTTGGCCACCGTGCCAGGGGTGGAAGGGGTACCACCAGGTGTGCTGGCTGGTTGTAGTGGACTTCCACGTGCCCTCTGGCAGGATGCAGGCAGAGGAGAGGTAAAGGTGCCTCTGTGTGTGTTGGCGAAGGGGGGAGGGTTGGGATTTGTTGTGGAAGCCCAGCCCTCACCTCTGAAATAATTCTAGTGAAATCAAGAGGGTCGCCTGCCATGTCGTATACTCGAGAACTTGGTGGTGAGCATTTCATTTCTTCAGCAACGTGGCTGAACCTCTGACTTGTGTCAGGCATTTTTCTTAAAGCCGAGAATCCTGCAGGGAACAAGGGAGACAAAGGTAGCCTGGTCCTGCAGTTCACATTCTGATGGGAACACTTTTGTCTGTCGGTAACACAACTTCCCTGGTGACTCTAAACCCATGACCACGATCTGAGCACTGAGGTCTCATGACTAGTCGTTGGTGATTTTAACTTGGATTTCTCCACTTATTATTTTCATTGTTCTCTAATATGTGACTTAAATTAATAAGGATGTCTTCTGTAGATTTTCTCTCCATGTCTCCCCGCTGCCCCGCACAGGCTTTACAAGAGCAGGGATCTTATCTTTTTGTTTTTCTTCCCCATGTCTCCCAAGCATCTAGACAGAGCCTCGGTCACCAAAGCTTCAGTCAGTGTTTACCGAGTGCATGTTCACCCTGGGTTTGTTTGAACACGCTCACTCTCGAACCCTGTTGGAATTCTGAGTGCATCTAGCTCCCAGGGCTGGGGGCCCGGGGCCTCGTGGGGTGGCTGAGCTTGCCTCCGCCTCATTGGTGGGGTGCTGCTTTTGGAGTCGGCCCCCCACCTTCCCCATGTGTGCTCAGTGCCTGCAGGGTCACGTTTCGTGGTACCTGACTTCCCCGAGGTCACAACAGCAGCAGCATCAGAGTCACACCTGCTGTCTCAGAGGCCTCACGGGGTGATTTTTCCTGTTCAGGAAAGTCACCCGAGGCCTTTGCTGTGCAGGAAGTGCACCCGAGGCTCCGGGAGCGGGGTGCCGGCCCCCCGTGTGGCGCAGGCCCTGGCTGTGAGCGGCATCTCATCTCTGGGCAGCTGTGATGAGCGCTCGAAAGCCCACTCAGGGGGAAGGGAAAGCTGGTGCCGGGTGTTTGGACAGGTCGCACCTGCGGGCATCGCCGGCTGTGCAGAGTCGCTCATCTGTGGTGACAGATGTTGGGCTGTTATTTAGTAACTTAGGTTTGTTTTCCTTTGCACACAAATAGCCTCTGGATCCTGAGTTTTTCTACCAGCGACCACGGGAGCAGGAAGATCAGCAGGCAAGGCGTGTTCAGGCCCCCCAGGGGGTTGCACTGAAAGAGAACCTTCAGAGCGTGTGTCACCGGGAAGGGCAGACCCTCCCGCCTCGCTCCCGGAGCTGTGGTTTTCCTTTGTCAGAAAAGTCAGTGTGAGCGACCCCGTTCCTCGGAATCAAGGACCAGGCACTCAGCTGCAGTGTGCTGGCCACTGGGGGCCCAGGGATGAGCCAAAGCCAGGTCCCCACTTGTAGGGGATGTTCTAGTGGCAGAAACAGACAGTAAACAAGTAGTGATGTCAGCCAATGGAGAGTGCCGTGGGGAGGGATGGATGAATGGCTGGTGGGGGTGGACCTCGGGTTAGGCTCTCAGAGGAGGTCTTCCGAGGAGAGGACATATGCCCTGAGAGCAGGAGGCCGCCAAGGGGAGACATCAAGGCTGGGAAGCTGGGGGTCGGGGAGGGTGTCTACATGTGGGGGACAGGGCCATCTGTTTACCCTACACTCACTGGACACCCACCCTGAGCCAGGCGCTGTTCTCGGGGCAGGAATGGAGCCATGGGCATGATGACTCTGCCTTCATGGAGCTTTTGTGAAAGAGGGGTGGGCCTGGGGGTTATGCTGTGTGGGGTGCTCTTTTCCGCCGGGTGCTTACAGGGGTCTCCAGGAAGAGGGCTTCCAGACAGAGACCTGAAGGAAGGGGCGCAGGGCAGCCAGGAGGCTGGAGGGCCAGGTACTATGGTGAGGCCCTTGGCTCAGACTGATATGGAGGGTTTCTAAGCAGAGGAGTGACACTGGTTTCTGAGTTCATAGTAAACTCCAGGCCATGGACAGAAGCAGAAAGACAAGTAGGAGGTGGCAGGTGGCCACAATCCAGGGCAGAGAAGGTGCGTCTTAGACCAGCATAGTGGTAGAGAGCACTGCGAGAAGCAGCCGGAGTTCCTAAGCACCAGCAGGACTGACAGGTGCATACGGGATGCACATGGGGTGGCGGGAAAGGAGGACGAGACAGATTGTGGGGCTGGAGCCCGGGAGCGAGGGGCAGAGGGTGGGCACACCCAGATCATCATTTGGGACAGAACAAAAACAGATTTTGTTCTGTGTGTTAGAAAGTCAGCAGAGTTTAGACCGGGGCAGGGGTGGGGGTGGGGTGAGATGACATAGTGACAGCGTTAGTAATAGCAGCTAACATTTATTGAGCATGGATTATGTACCAGCTCTTATGATAGCCCTGTAAGGGGCAGCTCCCCTGTTCCACCCATTTTATAGATCAGGACACTGAGGGACAGAGAGCTTAAGTATCTTGCCCTATACCACATATTTAGTTAGAGCCAAACATGATTAAATAAAGTGCACCCTAGTGTGTATTTTATTGTTTCTTTAGAGGAGTTACCACGTCTTTGGGTAACCATGCCCACACCCAAGGGCTTAAGAAACATTCTGATGATTAACAGTTGTTTGGGAGTGGGGCCAGAGACAATTTAAGTATTAAAATCTCACTAAATCTGTCTCCACTATATGACTCATCTACCTCCTCCTTCCATGGGCCCCTCAAAAATGATCATGGGTTCGTTCTCCTTACCTGTAAAGCATGTTCGTGGTCCCAGAAAAATCCACCGAGAACCACAGGCCTGGGGGTCTCCATGTGGGAGCTCTCACAGGATGGGCAGAAGGTCTGAGACTAATTAACAAAAACATTTGTTGTGGATTCGGGTCTGCAGCCACTAGGTAATCTCCTTATAAAGCTTGGCGTAATGTCTATAAGACTCTTGCTTATTTTGCTCTCAGTTTGTTGTCTGGACATTGCTGTCTTTGAAGAGGTTATGAAATTATTGTGATTTAATCACAGATGGGGTATTTCACAAGATTCATTTGATAGTTTTCTTGTTTCTTTGGCTGTCAGTCCCTGGGCGAAGGTGGGAGGGGGAGGCCTCCGTGGAGTCTGGGAGAGAATGTGGTAGAAATGGATGTTCACTGCAGGAGAGCTCTGAGGGCTTCTGTTACAGTCTCCCTGGGCCCCAGTCTTCATGAGTGGGAAGTTCGTATCTTCTGAAAATGTAGCAGACTCCCCCTCACCCCTTGCCATGTGAGATTTTGAAGCCTGACTTGTGTTTTGCAAGCGTTGAGGAGGGGACCAATTAATAGCTCAGATCATCTTGTCTCTGGAGAGAATTTATATCTCAATTCATCGGAAGACAGCTCTGGTATTAGGACAACAAGAATGGTTTTGTTCCTGTCTTCCCTTCCTGCACTCTGTTCTTATTTAATTCTTGTGTTAAAACCTTTTCTGGTAAATTAGAACATGCTCTTTTGTTCAGATCTTGTTTTTAAGAAGGGTGTTGAGTCTGATAAATCTGATAGCCTCTCATCTATCACGGTGATTTCTGACTTTCCTGAGGGACTGTGTGCTTGAGCGAGGCTGGTTCCTTTGCAAGCCCCAGCATCCCGGGGACTGGGAGGTGGTAAGAAATGCCATGCCCAGAGGGGAGTCATGGAAATGGGATTGGACAATGGAGACTTCTGCCAGGATGCAGCATATGGATTGTTGATTTGTTCTGTTTGGAAATTTGAAAAGCAGTATTAAGAATTAAAGTTGTTCATTACCTCCTAAGGTTTCTACCCCAGCTGTGTGAAGTTTGAGTATTGTGATATCAATTTAAAAGTGGACAATTTAAAAACTCCACCTCTTTTGGAAATTTGTGGCCACCTCCACCCTAATTTGACAGTCTTCAGATAAATTGGCAGCCCCCATTTTACCAACAAGGAAGAGCCTTTGATTTTTGTTTTTTTATTATTATTTCTTTAAAAATGGCAGGGAGGCAGAAGATACGGAATGTGACTCAGCAGATGGGAATTTCTTTAATAACCCGCTGGGCGTGTGGGCATTAGCGCCGCTCCCTGCGTGCGGCTCCGCGGTGCCCGCTGCCTGTTTGGGGAGCAGACCTGGAGACCAGGAGATGCAGCAGCAGACTCGGCGGTGGTATCTGAGAGATTCTCTTTGTCTCAGCTGTTTTCCCTCCTTCTTGGAAAATGCGGACGCAAATCCAGTCCCGGTTCCTGCAGCTGCCGAGGCAAAGCAGGCTTTTTATGAATGAGGCCCAGGAGGGGGAGGAGAGGGCTTGTGTTACACCAGCACTTGGTTGGGTAATGCAGTTCATTCACGCCCAGCCATCCAGCCCCGGCTTTATTTTAAAGGATAGTGTTCATTTTTGGCGATTCAATTTAGACTTTTTCTCCCCGAGTGCAACTGTCCGTAAATTAGGACACTAAGCACGTGTGTGCATTAATGGGTTTCTTTTTTTTCTTTTTTTCTTTCTTTCTTTTTTTGAGTGCTTGCTCATTTAGTGGGGGAAAATGGTAGGAGAAGTGAAGTGGGGACAAGGAAGGAAAGCCTTGTCATTCCTGGGGGCCCTGGTTACTTCTCCATCCCCAAGCCACATAAGAGGAGGCAGGCGGGGACCCTGTGTCCTGCATACAGA
Organism: Camelus ferus; assembly: GCF_009834535.1. Taxonomy (NCBI): domain Eukaryota; kingdom Metazoa; phylum Chordata; class Mammalia; order Artiodactyla; family Camelidae; genus Camelus; species Camelus ferus. The sequence goes on along the minus strand of NC_045722.1, from coordinate 20,305,739 downwards.
GCCCTGAGAGTGGGATGCTGGGGGTGGAGCTACTGCTCCCTGGTCGGCGGGTGGGGGGAGGTCTCCCCAGGTCTACACATGCTGCCTTCCCTGCCCGGCTCCCCTCTCCTGTGTCCAGCGGGCAGCTCATTATTTGTGGCACTTGAAGCCTCATTGTTGTGGCCACCAAAACCTGAATTGGAAGCTGTGTGACAATGCCGGCCCCCTCCCTGCCACCGCTTCCTGCTGGGAGCAGAGCAAAGAGGGCAGGCTTTGTCCTGGGCATAAATGAACCTCTATCAAAACAAACAGCAGAGAGAGGGGCGGCCTGGTTCCAATTGCCAGCCTGAGCCCCAGCAGAGGCCACTGTCCTCACAAAGCACGCTTGAGGCCCGGGTGAGACCCGTCCTCGGTGACCTTCCCGTGCACAGAGTGCAAACCCCAACCGACTGGCCGCCCATGCCACCCTCAGAACAGTCCCCCAAATTGGAAATGCTGGATTGTGTCCTTGAGTGCATTTGGGGGAGAGAATTACCCCAAGGCATCATGGCTCTGTGCATGGAGGAAAATTCTGTTCTAAACTTGTGCTGCTCCCTCCTCCTACATGGACACTGAGAATAGAGTTAGAGAGGGTTAAGCCTTTTAAAGAGGAGCCCTCCCTCCCTCCCCATTGCTAGCAGCAGCCAGGGGCTTCAGGACACCTCAAGCCTGGTGGCACAAAGCCTCTGCAGATGCACTGAGCATCTTTCTTTTGCTCTTTGTGTTTTGATGTTGTATAAACACAATTGGTAATGACCCTACTGCTTGTTCCCCAGCACCAGGGTAGAAACTCACCACTGTTCACCTAACTCACTCTCCTGGTTGCTGGCGTCTCTCTCCCAGGTGGGTGTCGTGTGTCCTGTTACCATGATGTGGCCCCTCCCCAACCTTGATGCCACATCTGAGCTGCTTTAGGCATAGGCAACATGAGCTGGGTTTTCCTACCATAAAAGGAAAGTCCTTCATTGCAATCACACGGAAGGAAGGGGTGACAGGGAATGTGTTGAGGACTTGATGTAAACAGCTAGTCTTGGGTCCTCATTGTCCAGTCTCTCCTGTTGGCCAACAGCCAACATGATGTCCAGAGGGTCTGAATTGAAGGCACACTTCGTGGGCCAGTGATAGCTTTGGCTTTGAAGCTCAGTTGCAGTCGTGATTAGAAAGAAGTTGTGGTGAGCTGGAACAGGGTGTGGCTGGCAGATTTTAAGACAGGATCCTGGCTTGAGTCTTAGTATTAATTCACTATTATGGCAGGTCACTTAAGCCCACAGGCTAGGCCCTTGGAGTACTTCAGGACTTCAGGAAGAAGACGGGAGGGAGAAGGATGGCAGTAAGAAATAAAAGAAGGAGCAGGAGAGAATTGTCACAGAAGGAGAGGGAGCCAAACATTTTCAAAAAGGTATTTCTTTCTTTATGAGATTGAGGTATTGTATTGGGTGACTGGGTCCTTGGTGGCAAAACCATGTCAACATTGAAGGAGCGTGCTCTGGGTAGCCCCGTGGTTAAGCTGAAGAGGCAGGGTAGCCCTCTCTTTCTGAAAAATGGATAGGAAATGGAAGCGGGGAGATAAAGCAGGACCAAGGAATGTTTTGGGTTTTGTTTCACTGGCCTCAGAGGTGGAGGATTACAGAGATGAGATCAAGAGAGCCAGGACTGTCAAATTCAAAAAGCGTTTCAGAGATGTTTTGACCATCAGCAACTTTGGGGAGCAAAGTATATATAGGCTTTAAACATAGCTTCCTGAAAGACAAGACTTGTGTACAAATTCACATGGAAAGAGTGCATCCCCTCGAAGCTACAGTCTTGTGTCTGTACACACAGCTTCTGTATACATTGCATTTGTCTGGCATCATTGAAACAGAAGTTTTCTGCTTGAGTTGATTCCCCAAGTAATCAAGCTCTCTTCTCAAGAGTGCTAGATATTTAAGTATTTCTTTTAATTGTTATTGATTGACAGCACTTTGCTGTCTTTAATTACAGATCATTTTCTTGGCAACCCAGGGCGCTATTATGAAACCCAGTGCCTCAGAATCCACATGGGGCTCTGATTTTTCCTGAAATTACGTGGCCTCGGACATCTATGCATGTTTATATTTGACATATTTCAGGTATTCTCTCTGTAGGCAGGGATGGCAAATTCTGATCTTTGTCTGTCTCTCAGGAAAGTAGATAACTGGATTTTTGTAAATGATTTTCCATGAAACTCGGAGGACTTTTGAGATTGCTTTTGTCTTGGCATCAGGTTCTAAGTGTTTCATGGCTGAGATAATAGAATTCCATCCATCAGGTACATGGAGCAATACTATAAACACATACTCAGATATAAACTCCAAGTGGGAATGATTTCTGTTTAATGATTTTAGATTTTGAGCCACTTCTGTTTATATTATTATTTTTTTCTCTCTCATGTTCATAGCCTTCAGCAAGTCAGACCCCCTAAGAATTTTTAATTCATTTATCTTGCTGCTTCTACACATAACTCCTTATGTTTTCCCAGACAGGAATCGTGCCACTTGAAATGAAAAGTAAATGTAATATATGATGTTCTACTGGTAATTGTTTCTATTTTAGGTTGACACTGAACTAATGATTTTTTAATTGTACCTGGCTTGAAACACAATGAAAAAGTGGTTCCTTCTGTTTTCTCTTTTTTTCCTTAAGCTGCGTTCAGTAAATTGAAGGTAACTGAAAAAGTACAGATCTAAGTAATGTACTTGTCTCCTAGTCGTGTGTTAATGTGTATCAGCTGGATGGGACGTGAGAGCACTGAGGGAGTGAATAGCCTGTTTTATGTATTTATTATGTGATTATTTATTTAGAGGAATAAAAAATTTTTTTCTCTGCTGTTCTGGAATGCAGTGAAATGTCTGTTTGAGGCATTATCATGCCATCGTGCAGGCTAATCTTCCGCTTCTGAATAGCGTTACGTGGATTACGTGGAGCCAGTATTCCGAGGGCTGTTTTGGGACGAACACAAGGGATTTAGGGGGCACAAGTGAAAGGGAAGAAATAAACATAAACCTTTTCTTTTTAAAAGAAGGTTAGTCGTTTGCTTGTTGCTTTAACTTCGAGCCGGTGGAGGATGGAGCAGGCACTCCAGGGTGAGTGAAGTGGGGGCGACCCTGAAGCAGGGGTGTCGGGGTGGAGGGCCGTGCACACACAGCCTGCATGTGGGTGTGATTGTGAGTCAGGAAGGAGAGTGCTTAGACCATGGCAGACACTCAGAAAATACTTGCTAATCCGTTTGTTTGAAGATACAGTGAACTGGAGAAGATAAACAAAAACGGGAGATTCTCACAGATAAGACATCCAGGATAATTACTCCCCGGAGTCTGAGATCATCATTATGTTCAAGGACGTTTTCTTTGGGGGTGGCTTTGTATCGAACGTTTGCATTTAGATGAGTCATGACTCTACATCTTGAGGTATTAGTGGGGTATTACAGGGGAATCTCAGAGACAAGACGGTTAAATTTAACTTGATGATCCCCCCGTTTAAACTTTCTGCTGCCAGAGTTGCAAAGCAAGTGAAAAGTTAAAAGCCGTGTGGGTAGGTCTTGTTCCCCCACCCCCTTCCAAAGCGGATTTTCGCTTTGGGCGGAATGTTCCTCATTTTCCACAGAGCTAATGATTCTCAAGGATTGTTTTCCCTGAAGTGTGCACTCACACACGCTGCTTTTGGGCAGAGCTGTAAAGCCAGACTCCAAAGGGCAGGCTGCGAGTTAATGTGCTTTCATGCTCATCCTTTCCGGAAGGTGCTGGTGTGTTTATATGGTATCTTTGCGTGTGCATGTGTGTGCGTGTGTGTGTGCGTGTGTGTGTGTGTGTGTGTGATTCAAGGCACTTCACACCTGCCCACCCTCGCCTCCAGCATCCCTGAGACGCAGCCCCTCCTGTCTCTCTCCCACCTGTGATAACTCCAGGAGGGTCAGGAAGAAGGATTTGTTTTGCTTGTCTTGCTTAACCAATGAAACCTTTAATCATGGCCCTTCAAAGAAACTCTAAAATCCTAAAGTAGCTCTGGTAAGATATTACCATAAATTTTTTTTTGTTAGCTAACATAAAGGACTTGAATACCCTTTTCTTTCTGATTGGTGGACTTTACAACCAAAGGCATTCCTACTAGTTTTGTCAGCTTGTTAGGAAACACAGATGTATTTTTGGTCCTTTGAACTAGAAAAGCACCCGCCACGCACTTCCCACAGCCCTTCAGCAGGGTGGGTGTTGGACAGAATTTGTGTGGGGACCCAGCAGGCTGCAGGTGCAAAGGTGTGTCTGTGAGGGCCAGCATCAGTGGGGACCCACCCACGTTCCTGTCCAGCTTCCGGTTCCTGCCCATTTCAAGTTTCTATTTGAGTCTGTCTTTGTCTTAATCTTTTCTGTGCTTTCGGTGAACTGATTAAGAACATGGCGGGGAAGGCCGGGACAGGTTGGCACAGTGTGGTGAGGCCCAGGTTTGTCTCCTGCCTCAGAGGAAGGTGCACAGAGTCATGTGTCCTCAGTCCGCCCTTCCTGCCCCCTCCATTGGGCCCCCAGGCTCTAGGGAAGAAGGCCTCCCTGCCACCCCCAAGGGGCTCCTGAGTGGCCTGCGGCTCTGGGAGCTCTCCGAGGAGGCGTCCTTCCCTGGTTGTCACTCCACGTGTGTGGCTCGTCCATGAATACCTCAGGATGAAACAGTCCCCCTTCCCCCTTCTCTCCTGTCTTCCTTCTTGTGTTTGGAAAGCTTGGGGCTAGCCTGGAGGGAATGTGGGAGAGGGTACAGGAGGAAGAGCTGGGAGCAAATTAGTGATGCTGGCAGAAGTCTCTAAGAAGCCTGGTTCATCTGCTGAGCTCCCCCAAAGTGGGCTAAGCTCCGTGCACCGCACTGACTTGGTGAGGCCTGCCTGGGTCCAGCCCGCAGGGCCGCCCATCACACGCCGCCTATGCTGGTGTTTTCAGCTTGGAGTGCCACCCCTCCCTTCCCTTCATTTGCTTCTTGATAAGAGCTATAAATAGATAAATAGATAGATAGGCAGACAGACAGACAGACAGACTGATTCTAGTTGAATAATAGGAGCCTCTGTCTATAATTGGCTGTGTGGAAATAAATATTAAATAAACACCTTCTAATAGTTGTTACCAGAACCCCTATGGGAATCCTCTGACAATGTTTTTTCGGCATTGTGAAAAGAAGAGCTGACTCCTGGGGATGTCTCTTTTCCCCATCCTTCTTGTGGACACGTGTGGAAAGCCAGGGGTGATCCTGTGGCCAGAAAAGTCCACTCTCTGGCATTAGTGAGAGAGAGCCGAGGGTGTGTTTACCAGCACTGGACATCCACAGAATATTGACATGAGTGTTTTAGGGCAAAACTGACCCTAAGCCTGACATGAGTGTTAATCTCATGCGGGTTGAACAGTGTATCACATCTGATGTGATGTGTTCTGTGGGCACTGAAGTCAGAGCTTCCTGGCTCACCCCAGGCCCTGTCAGGTCATCTGTGCTTGGCTCTCAGCTGCTCAGTCAAATGCTTTGTTGGTTGTAGCATGTAAATTCAAATAAGTTGGAGGTAGTTCAAGTTTTCAGCAGCTGAAAACATACTAATCATAAAGCTTAGGTTCTCCGAAGTGGTGCATTGAACACCAGCTGCAACCTAGGTGTATCTTTCTGGAGACTTTCCTTATGTAACATTGTGCAATCAATGTATCCCTTTGATACCTGAGGCATTTTGGTTGTATGGAGCTTGTTGGAGTTAACTTTAGTGTTAACATAGTTTCAGATGTGGTTGTACCCTCTAAGAAAGGGTAAGGGCTAAAACCATTGCCTGCTGCCAGATGGGGTTCCATCCTGGCTCTGTCACTTACTGCCCATGACACCTGTGCCTCTGTTTCCTCCTCTGTAAGATGGCATCCACAGTGGTGCCACCCTCAAGGGATCACTGTGTCATGAGGTTTAAATGAACCAATTAACATGAGTTTGCAGTGGTGCCTGGACCAGAGTAGAACTCCATTTACGGAAGTGTAAGCCATCATCGCTTTTGTCAGCAGCATAAGTCACTAATGCGTGTACTGTCCCCCTGCTTTCCACCCCCTCTTTCATCCAGTATTAGGGGTTTCTGTCAAACAAAAGAAAGCCTCTCTGTTTCACCCAGGGTAAGTTCAGAGGAAACAGCAGTAGCTGTGTGGAAAGAGTAACTTTCCTTCAAAATCGTATTTGTGAATTTGATCAGAAAGTTTGATTTACAGTTTTCCTTGTAGACATTGCCTTGTAATTGGGAAATTCTCTAAGAGCAGCTCCAGTGAACATTACTCTTGGAAGGTTGAGGTGTCACTTGTGTGTGGTAAAGAAACAACGATACAAAGACACCAAATACATTCAGGTGTGGTTCAGGACAGGCGTTCGTGACGACCTGGCATGGGGCAGAAGGGTGTCGGGTATCCCCAGGAGGAGCTAAGATCAAGCCAGGGCAAAGTCACATTCGTTGGTGTGAGATCTATTAATACTAAAAACAATTTTTAAATATTAATGAGGTGTCAGGATATCAGCACCAAATTACATAACTACAATGAAATAGCTTTTCATTAATTCTGAAAACTGAAGTTGAAAGATTTCCATTTTCCTCATCAATATGTTTATCTCCCTCAAAAACTGTTTCCAGCTGTGGGATAAATTGTGAGGAATGATTTCCCTTTGGTTTTTAATGTTGCCAGTGCAGCAGTCTTGCCTCAAAAGAACAGTGTGTATAAGGGTGATTATTTAGCCCTCGGGGGTTACTGGGTGCACCTGTGTCACCAGCAGCACATCGGAACTTGAAAAGCAGATGAGTTTAATATCCCTCCATTGAGAGTGCTATAGGCCATTATGGGTTTTGGTGCTGAAGTCATGATGGCAAATATGATATGAACTTTGCTGAAAGTCTGTGCGGGGAAAGGGGTAGTATGTTCTTGAAAGATTCTCATCAGACAGTTAAAATCAGAGGCTTTTAAGATGCACACCTATCTTGAATGTTCCAGTTCCTTCAGGTGCTAGGCAGCTAGAGGGTTGTTCTGGCGTGGGTAATGGAACTCTGAGCCGGGGCACCGGTCCCAGGGTTTGGCTAAGCCCCTTTGACATTCCTCAGCAGCCCGACCCTGACTCTCTCTGGGCAGGTACTGGGCCTGAGGGCAGCCTTGGGGTGGCACAGGGATTCGGGGCCTGGCCAGCAGCACTTCAGGGTGCTGGGAGGTTTATGGACCTCCTATTGTAAGCCTGGATTAGCCTTTTCCAGGGCAAGTAAGATTGGAGTCCATTAGCTCAGGCTCAGGAGCTGGAAGGGCTGCTTCTGCCCAGGTGGGTCTGGGAGAGAAGCCATGCAGTCAGTGTGAGCTCTGTGCCCCCCAAGTCCTGCTGGCTCGAGAGGCTTGCCTGTTGCCAAGGCTCTGGGCATCGGGAGCACTGCCTGGCTTGCCGGGCAAGAAATGTGAACCACCGCGGTGAGCTGGCGATGATGAGCACGCTCTTTAACTGCCATTTTTTCCCCATTCCATGTTTTTATAACGCCACTGAGTAGGCACCAGATTATAAATCCTGTGCAAACAGTCTTAGAGTTTCTGGATTCAACCCCAGAGAATACTAGTTCGGGTTTTGAGGAATACCTAAAGAAAATGTTGGTCGGTTCCATTTTCCAATATAAAGTGTGGCATAAGGGCCCTGCTGTGAAATCTAGAAGTGTCCACACGGTCCTCGGTGAGTGCTTGCAATGGACATGGCTGCTTTGGAGGGAAGTGGTTCCAGTGGGTTTCCCACCCTTCATCCTTGTCGCTAAAATTTTGTTAATGTAATGAAAACCCACTCTCCCTACCGTGGGGTCTCGGTGGGAGAAGGACCAGGACTCACAGGACTAATGCAGGTCTGGGCGTGAGCTCAGTACGGGTGTTTACTGTGTTCTGAGGGGGACCCAGACAGGTGCTCACTCTGGGGAATTTTGCATGAACTAAATGAAAAGAGGTCAGGAGAAGCCAAGAAAGTCACTTTTATGGTTTGAGTGAAGGCTGATATGTACTCTAAGCTTGGAAGATGGGGCCCACGGTGTCCAGCCTTGTGGTAGGAAGCATAGGGGGTGGGGGGCGTTCTTTCCTGTGCATCGCTGGGTAACCTGACCCATGCAGTGCTCTTGGCTTTCTGGGGGTCAGTAACTGTTTTGGTGGTTTTCTTAGTATCTGCATTGTATCAATCCAGTGTGTTCGAACCTAACTATTGCCAAATCACTATGCATAGTGAAGCTGGCACTGACGTAGTTTAGGTAAGACTCTCCACCCCTCTGCAAGTTAAAACCCTGCCATTTTAAGGTGAAAAGTCAAAAAGGTTATTTTTTTTTCAGTCTTTTTGGATAAATTAATCTTGGGAAGAGTAACACTCACCAAATATTTATGTCTGTATATGGTCACGCCTTTATATCCTGTTGATAGGTGAGCAAATCTCTTATAAGTCAAAGATTTTAAATGATTTTCTTAGGCTTGATTCAAGGGTTGGCAAACTACAGCCCAGGCTGCCAAATCTAGCCCGCGCTGCCTGTTTTGGGAAATCGAGTTCTATTGGAGCAGAGTCTTACCCGTTGCTTATCTATCCTTTGTGGCTACTTTCTTGGTACGATGGCACAGCTAAGTAGTTGCACACGAACAGCACGGCTCTCAGATCTCTTTACAGAAAACGTTTGCTGAACATCAGTGTATTGCGTAGAGGAAAAACTAGTCTCTCCTCAAACACTTCCATGTCCAAGAAACTCATCATCTTCTGAGGCAACTCTGTTTTCCGGCAATTTGAGAGTGCTAGAAGATTCTTCCTGTATAGAAACAAAACCCGACTTCCTTATAACTTGGTTCCTCTATGTTGGTTCTGTTTGTGTCTTATGAACCATAAAAATTAAGTCGAAGATCCCTTCAAGATAATTGCCTGTGTGAGCACATCTACTTTGTGTCCTCGGATATTTCCTTCTCCAGATTAAACATTTTCTGTTCTTTTTTTTTTTTAACCTGTCCTTTACTCCAGAATGTTTAGTCCCTCTTGATAAGTTCTAGTTGAACAACCCTGTAAACCGTGTCCCTGAGAATTAAAATGCCATCTTTGAGGGCCGTAGCTGGTAGAACTCAGACCCAGACTGTTTCCTAGACTTATTTCGGATGCCGTGGCCCCAGGGATGCATCATGTCACCTTGGACCCTCGGACCATTTCAGCTTTAGCCACGTCACCAATGTATTATGCTTCCCTTGTTGTTACTCTTTATAAAGCTTTTCAAAACTTTGTGGTATTAAGATTCGGACCCTCTTTCCAAACTTGATCTTTTTATATCCTATTTTACCTAACGTATTTGCTCTTGCTCTCAACTCTATCTTTGAATTTCATATGTATGTTGTCCAGGTCCCTCTTTGAGACGTTGTCCTTGGGTTTTACCACTGATAACCCCAGTGGACTTGGACGAACTGCCCTTACAAGTGTCCTGAAATGTATGATTATTGGCCAGCAACCATTGTCCATTATCTTAAGTCCAGAGACCCATTTTCCTGTCTTTTATGCTGTTCTAACCTTCAGCTGAAAAGTAGTGCTTTAGGTGGCTTTGCTGGCGGTCCTGGTGAATGCAGAGCTTCTCTTCAGATGTTCACGTCATCTTTGACTTGAATGAGGGCTGCTGCCTGGGGCCATGGAAGTTTTGAGCTAGTTGACTTCTGCTACCTTCTGTATGAATCGTGCCTCTTTGTGTTCTGTGATTCTGGTGCCTTGCTGACTCTGGAGAGACTGTCCCACCCAGAACTAGCTAATTTCTAGAGACAGTAAATGAGCACATGTTTCACATGCAAACCTACTATTCCAGAGCTCATGCCCCTCCCTTTCCTGGATCATGTCTCACACTTAGGGTCGTTAGCCCTCTGCTCTAGTCACCCCAGGGCCAGGTACCAGACAACAAGGGACAGCCATACACCCAGAGCCCACTGAAATAGTCAACTCTAGCCAATCCCAAGTCTGCTTACCCTGCCTCACCCAGTCCTTCCTGCGGAAACCACAATTAAAATCCTTGTTCATGTTTTCCACTGCTCCCTCTGCTTCCCAACCGACCTGGGGCTTCCCTGTGTGGCTCTGTGGGGCCTGGTGCAACACTCTTCTCAGGAACTGGGAGTCACAAACTGCCCTTTCAGTGGCAGTCATCTCCTGGTCTCTTGCCCTCACTGTACCTGAATAACAAGGAACCCACATGGTGAAACACTTTGAGGTTGTCGTATGCTGAGACACGGATGAGGATGAGGGCCGTTTGCTGATGCAGAGTGGCCCCCTCGGTTCCTTACGTCTGAGCCCTGAGACTTCCGAAGAGGCGTAGAGGAGGCTGAGTACCAAGAACTGCCTCCTCCAACAAAGCAGGGTGAGGATGCGCCGCCCACCTCCTTCCCTCACTGTGACTCCGTATGTTGAAAATTATAGTGAGTTTTGACAGCCGACCTCAATCCAGTGGGAAAAGGTCCAGAATAGATCCTGTTCTGCCACAGTTGAGGCTTTTTACTTTCCGTGCTGAAGCCCAGGCAAATGCGAGAGCATCCCCTGAATGTTTTGTAAATTGTGAGGTAACTAAGTCGGTGTGATGGCGAGTAAAGTGGTGTCTCCTACTTGAGCTGCAGGACAAATGAGCCACATGATTGTGGGCGGCTCGCCTCACTAGGTGCTGTCAAGAAACCAAGATTAAACTTTAAAATACATTTTAGTCTCAGTTACTGGCATGAATGATAAACCCCTTCAGAAGAACACTTCACCGTGCAACTAAGGGTCCTTGTTCTGCCCCGATGTCACACGGATTGCTGGACCCTTACACTGTTTATTTACATGGTTTGAAAAACAAAAATGTGCATACTCTCCAGATGGCTTTCGGAGAGTTTATTAGTGTCCTGGCCACTTGGAACTCCATTTCATTTAAATTGGGAGAGTGACAGAGACGTGAGTAGGAGGAAGAACATAAAATAGGGGAAGAAGAAACCTCTTTGTGTCAAATGTTCAGTGGCTCAGTCTGGGAGAATGGCCATTCTGAATTACTGGAAATATAAAGTCAATCTTTAAACTTTCTTAATGGAAACATTCTAACTGGTAAATAAGGGCCTTCTGGCTGAAGGCGCTTCCTGGTACCTGTGGGGAAAATCCAGCCTAAATTCTGAAAGGGAAATGTAATGCTTTATATTTTTAAACACAAAGGAGGTGTTTTACAAGCAGCAGCTATGAAGTGATGAGTTTTATTCTTTAGCTCACACTTACATTTTTTAAACCAGGAGAAGGAATTAGTGCAAAAATATAGGTGCTCACTTAAACTCTACTGAAATTCCAGATAATACGAAGGTATATAATATGAAAACAGGAAGATTTTGACAGTTGTAGCTTATTACAGTTTAAAATCATGGTTGACATTTCATAGAATGTTTAGGAGAAATTGCCAGCGTGAAACTGTGTGATTGGAATCCGAGAGCAAACAGCCCTCTTCTGGTGAAAGGAGGGCTTCCTGGGTGAGGTCAGAGGCAGCCAAAAACCTGGGGAACAAGGACTGTTGTCTTTCCAGGGCGCTGTTCCTTTTCCTCGTGGTCCAGCCTCTTCCTGTCGCTCCTTTCCCAAAGGAATCACTGCAGCAAAGTTGCAGAAGAAATGAGGAGGGGGGACTCACGCCCATCCTGATGCAGCCGAGAGAGACCCAGCCTGTGAAAGCAGGCCTTTGTGTGTGCACGGGGCCGGCCCATGGCAAACAGGGCACAATCAGGCTATTGTTTGTTTGGGAAAAGCTACAGCATCCTATTGCAATTATTTATGGAAGAAAGGATTTGATGTTTTTGGAAGAGGTTGGGTGTGGGGGGACGTGGGAGGGAGGGAGACTCACCTCTCATGCCATCTGCTCCAAATCTCTCCATGTATAGGAGAGAGTGTTATGTGACACCACATTTTGGGGCGTTTGGGGCAGTGAAATTCAAAGCATCTTCAGCTTTGGTCCCAGGAACGAGAGAAGGGGTCGCCTCACTCCACCTAAAGCTGACATGAGGCAGCTCTGTTCCCTTGGAGCCTTCCAGCCCCTCTGACTTTCTGATGCTTTCTTGTCCTGAGGCCCATACTGCCTCCACTCTGGCTGAAATCCGGGCCTGTTATGTTGATTCTTAACTAAATGTTGGTGACAATGAGAACGTATTTGCATCACCCCCTCTTGCCCTCGGTGTGCATTCTGAAGTCCACGAAGTTGGCTGCCCTCTCCTCCTCCAACTGCGGATTCCTCCAAAGGGGCGTCCAGCGCTCCTGCCGGCGGGCTTGCCTGGTAGGTACGCTCTTTGTCACCACCCAGCCCACATCCCCAGTCCTCCCCATTGGGACTTCACATTCTGACCATTACAGCCCTCTCGCCTGGGTCGTCTTCTTCCCTGGGAAACATCTGGCTCTGCCTCCTGTAGCGTTCACCACTCTCTTCTTCCTCTGAAGCTTCCCTGGTGGCCCTCGTCAGGGCTATGTTCCCTAGTTTACTGACCATCTGTGTTTTGAGCACCCAGTCCTCCTCAGGACCCGCCCTGATAACTCCGAGAGCTAATGGGTGCCTAGCACACAGCAGGCCATCGGGAGTTTGTGAGCTTGCTGTTCCCTTATGCATTTTCCTTTACAGAATCACCATTCCTCATACTGCATTTGTGTTCAGATCTCCCTTTTCAAAGATCCAGTCATTCAGAAGCACGGACCTCGATCCCAGCTGGCAGTTCTCTCCCCATTGGCCCACTCCTTCGTCCTCTGCCTGCACAACTTGCCTTCGCTTTCTTGTGCCGTTCAAGCCAGGGCCCTGGAGAACTTGCCTGTGAGTCTTACTGAAGTGACACATAGGTCCTTACTCTGTGGCTGCAGATAACAGACACTGGGGACTAACTTTGTGCCTCGTTGTGCCTGGAACACTTTTTCCCAGGCCTGTGTTTCAACGTAACATTGAGACCTGGCGCTCCCTGGAGTGAAAGGATATGAGTAACCACTCACTGTGGATACTGAGGTTAATTATTCCTCTCTCCCGTCCCACTGGGCCCCAGAGGAATCAGAGGTTGGCACAAGCACCGTGACTTTCTTTGGGAAGGTGGGAGTGGGCTGTGAGTCATGGGTGGGGTTCAGCGTGTGGCTGGAAATGCCCACTTGTTTGAGACCTGCAAAGGCAGGTTCATTCACTTACTTACTGATTTAACTGATACTTAGCACCTGCTCTGTGTCCTGTCCTGATACGGCCGTGAATGCGACAGAGTGGGTTTCTGCATCCTCTGCTGGGAGGGGGATGGGGAGACAGACCAGGAACAGGATGATAAGTTATTGATGGCTCTTCTCTTCTCCGCCATCCTGTGTGCGGTTGAATTTGGTCCTCGCCATGTTTTCTCACAAGACTTTCAGGATCAAGCGATTCCTGACCGAGAAACAGAAGGAGAATCATACCATTCCCCAGTGGATTTGAATGAAAACTGGTAATAAAATCAGGTACAACTCCAAGAGGAGACATTGGAGAAGAACCAAGCTGGGTCTACAAGGAGCTGCACATGGGGTGGCACACATTTGCGTCTTACCACGTCACTCTGAAAACTGCTGCTGTCTGGACAGCTGGATGTGTTTGGGGATGTGATTTTTCTCTTTGTGTCAGTGTTTCTGCACTATTGCTTTGGCTTGGTAATAAATATGTGAGACCTTAAAAAAAAAGTTAGTGATGATTCCCCAAGAAGAATATGAAGAACAGGGTGCTGGGGTTAAGTGCGGGAGGGTGAGGGTGTGTGGCTGGTGGGTGGGGGCGGTGCTACGTCAGGCTGGGTAGTCAGGGAGGCCTTTCTGAGAAGATAGCGCCTGCACTGAGGGTGGTGGTGAGGGGTCGGCCATGGGACGTTAAGGGGGAAAAGCAAAAGCTAAAAGCCACGAGGCGGGTGTAGAGTGGTGACCAGGAGGCTGGAACTGGGCAGAGGGATGCTGGGTGTGTTAGTCAGTGTGGGCTGTCATAACAGAATGCCAGAGCCCGGGTGGCTTGAACTTGAGACGTTTATTTTCTCACAGTTCTGGAGGCTGGAAGTCTGGGATCGGGGTGCCAGCGTGGCTGGGTTCTGGTGAGGGATCCCTTCCCGGCCCGTTGGTGTTCACACATGGCAGAGAGAGCAGGGAAGCCCTGGTGTTTCTTCTAAGGACACTAATGCTCTTGTATCAGGGCCTTATGCTTATGACCTCATTTAACCCTAACTGCCTTCTTAAAGGGTGTGTCTGCAACACAGTCACGCAGGAGTTAGGGCATCAACGTAGTATGGGGAGGGGGGGAGGGGCTGAGCACGCACGCACGCACACGCCACGCATACATGCACACACACACACATACACAGTCCATGGCACCTAGGTATGAGATGAATCAGAGAGGTAGGCAGGAGCCAGAATGGGTAGGGCCTGGAGGCTGTGGCAAGCGTAACAACTTACTTGACAGGCAGCGGGGAGCCAGTGATGGATTAGAAACAGGACAGTGACAGGCTTGGGTGTAATGTTTTATAACAATCACTGTAGCTGTTGTGTGGAGGATGGACCGGGACCAGGGGCCGGGCAGTAGGGGTGGAAGCAGTAAGTGAGGAAGCTGTCGGGATAACCCAGGGGAAGGGATATCAGTGGCTTGGACCAGAGCGGGATCTCCACCTTGGGATTCTTGCCACTTGGGGTCAGATGAGTTTTGGCTGTGGGGGGCTGTCCTGTGCATGGTGAGATGTTTAGCAGCATCTTTACTCTGTATTTACTAGATACCAGTAGCCTCACCCCCCATGACAACTGAAAATTCATTCAGACGTTGCCAGGTGTGCCTAGGAGGGGGATGAGGGTGGTGCAGAATTGTCCCCGATCTCCTCAGGATCAGAGTGACAGCAGCTGGGTGTAGTGGATTGATCTAGGAATATTTGGGGACTTGTGAAATGTATAAAACATGAAGAATGGAGGGAGGGGAGAAAAAAAAAAAGATGATGGAAACTTCTTGGCTTGGACAGAACAGGGGGCGCAGGTGTCGTTTCCGGAGCTGGAAAGAGTCGGGGAGGAGCAGGTCTGTTTGGGAGGCATGTGGGTGGAGCCCAAGCTCCACCTTGCATTTGCTGAGTCTGAGATGCCTCTCAGACATCCAGGGGAAGGGCTGAGAGGGAGCTGGATGTCGGAGTGCGGGGTCCAGCAAGCAGGTCAGGGTGGAGAGAAGCACTTGGGCTTGTCCACTGTCGCTGCCCTTCTAGGAAGGCCACCCAGGGGTTTTCAAACTCACTGGTCTCAGGATTCCTTTATCTGCTTAAATGTTACAGAGAGAACCCCAAAGAACTTGTATCTATTGATGTTCGCCATATGAAAAATCAATATTGAATAGGTAAAGAAAATTATTCATCTAAAAATAATAAGCCCATTACATGTACACCTCTTTTTGTAGGGCAGGGGGGTTACCTATATCCCACCTGCATCAGTGTAATGAGTAGAGAGGAGATGTTTCAAAAATCTCTTTGATGGCTGGTATACTGGAATTCAGCTGGATTCTCATATCTGTTTCTGCATTCAATCTGTTGCCAGTGTCATATGCTAGAAAAGCCCACTGCACACTCTTGAGACAGTGCAAGTGAAAAAGGCAAGAAATGTCTTAGTAATGTCCTGAAAACCAGTTGATCTCCTATCTCCTGCCTCTCTCCCCACCAAAAGCGTTGCAGAACCCCCAGGGGTCCATGGACCACACTTTGAGAAACAGTGATCCAGATGCAGTTCCCTGATTTTTATGCTGTTCCCAGTGTGGCTGAGGCTTCTCATCACTCCCTCTTCACAAATAATGAGTTTCATACCCCAAGCTGATATTTCAGAGTTTGGTCTTGTTTAACTAGGGACTTGCTGAAGCCACTTCCATATATGTATAATTTTAGCTTCAAGTCTCTCTGATCACCAAAAGGCATGTACAGAGGTACCTCCATATCACAGAAATATGTCCTAAACAGCAGAACACTCCAAGACTACCAAGAAAAGCTTTAATTATATAAATGATAACTGAGTTACCTGAGTGGTGAAAGAGTCATCTTTTTTAAGCAACACAATTAAAATAATTATTTTTACAGGAAATATTTCTAAAGGACGTTTTCACATTGCTTGCATTGAAGAGAGTATAATGAACATAATCTCGCTTTTTCTTAGTACTCAAGGTCACCACTACGAAAGTAGCTTCATTCTGTGGTGAGATGATAAAGTGATGTTCCCAGGTGGGCAGAGTAGTGCTTCTTGTCTGTGGTAATTGAGACCCCCTTTTAAAGGTAAAAGATTCTCACGACCCCTCGATGTCATTGCCAATTACTCTGCTATAAAGACACTTAAACACTGCAACCATTAAACTAGGCACACACGTCTTGTGATTCTAGATCTTTTCGGTACCTGTCAATTAAATAAATGTACACATTAAATGCACATAAGACCAAAACAGTTCGAACCCAGAAGTTAATTTAATGACATGGTGATATTTTGCTGAAACTAAATCATCACTCAGAATGTGGATAAATTGCTGACCTCAGAGGCATGAGCACCTTTCTGAGTTGTGGATGCCTCTCTTTGGCTTTTCAGGTGGCCTTTCTCTTTAAGTATCTCAGAGCCTCCGTTCGCACAGAACGCCATGACATGATATGGTCTTCACATGGTATGTGGTCACATGTTCACGTGTCAGATGCCCCCTTTCTCCTCTTCTTGGTGTACAGTAACCAGAATCACATGGTTTGCTTCTAGTGTGTTTTTGATGTAAATGCTGATGCTAAAATCACTTGGCAGCACCAAATTCCAGGAAGGCTCAATAGATGAACTAGAAGTTAGAAAAGCAGATCATGCCTAAAATGAAAACAAAATGGAAACTATTAAGGGGAACTGAACTCTCAAGCCTCCAAGAATGAGCTTCACAGCTTTTTGTGTGAGAAGCACTGCACTGTGTGTCATGGCCTGTGAGCGCCTGGGTTTTGAGCTCCCGTGTTGGCTTTTGTATATAGTTGCCCTTTTTACATTCTTCATGTGGCTTTTGTTCTAACTGATTTTATCACTGTCTCCAGCCTCACTCCCTAGAACTGGCTGCTCCTGATCTGCTTTGGTCTTGGAACTTAAATATTTAATCTTGCTAAAAGTATATGCAAGTTGATGTTCAGTAGACCATGAATTTAGATGAGTAAAACAGAATTATGAATAATAGTCACCATGGCCTGCCCCTTCCTTGCTGGACTTTGGATCTGTGACCATTTTGGAAGGGAGTGGAAGGGGAAAGGGCGGCTTGCTAGCTAACTGAGCTGTGGGTAAGGGAGGTGTTAGATGTGCATAGCATTCTAAGATGCCCCCAGGATTTTGACACCCTGTATGACTTCTTTTCCTCAAACTACTAGGCCATTCTTGGCATGGCCGAATTTGCTTGATTTGAGATCTGCAAGGAACTTCAGGAATAGGATGCTTGGGGCCTAGGGGCGAAGATTAGAGGTGTTATAGGTGGAAGGGAATTAGTTACTGGCTGCAGAACATAGGAAGCTGTGCGCATGCGTGCACGCTCACCCGCGTGCTTACGTTCCCGATGGTGAATTCCAGCTCCCAGCCAGCTCCGCTCTCTTCTTCTCCGCAGGTAGTCATGAACTTACAAAGGGGGTAAGAAGCGCTAAATATATTTGCAGAATATGTTGCAAATATGAACTACTCTATAAATGATAAATAATAATCGACGGGCAAGTCTGGGCGGAGCAAATCCGCACGATCACAAGAGAAGAGGTGTCAGGCCTTCAGAAAAGTGGAGAATTCCCCTGTCTCTTCAAGAGCTGTTGTAAAGCATTTGAGCCTCCCTCAAATAGTTCTCAGGCAAGTGTTCCCCAACGATGAGGGCCCTGAGAGAGAGAGACCCCTCCTGGGGCCCTGCCTTCCTGAGATTTGCGCCGCGGGCAGCCATCTCAGTGTGGGGCTTGGTCCTGCCCCTGCCCCTGCCCCTGCAGGCTGGGTGGGCTTCTCCTGAGCGTGTTCACACATCTCTTGCTGTGTTTCTAGCAGGGAGCAAGTAAGTACAAGATTGGGTCATAGGCGTCCTTTAGCCTTGAGGTGGCTTTGTATGTTTGGGTAATGTGGCTACATTTCCTACAGGGTGATCAAGTCCCAGAGTGATAGACAGTATTCCTGTCTTACAAGATCCCAGTGAGAATGATTGAGCCTAACTTAAAATTTAAAATGCATTTTTAACCCATGGGTATTGGAAGCTGATGTAACTTCCTGCCAGTGAGTCACTGGGCTTCTCACTGGTTTGAGTTTGTAAAGCCTGTTAATTTTTTTTTTTTTAAACACATTATCCTATGAGGAAGCTTTCTGCTTTGAGTTAAACATAAAAAGTTAATGATGTTGCCCTGGGATGCTTGAACTCTCCACACTGTTTTGGGATTTCTAGGGTAACTCACTGTATAGAAGATGGGGGAAAAAAATCACAGCAAACTGCTTTATTTTCCAAATCAGAAAGGAGTTGTTCCAACTTCTGGTGGTCACATTGTTAACATAAAAACAGTTGAGTTAGGTGAAATAAATTAAGATGACTTAATTTATTAAGAAAGAGAAAGAGAGAAAGAGAGGTAGTGTCTGACTAAATTAGAAACATTCTCTGAGTTTTCGAAGTGTGGATGATTTAAATGCGGTTCCTGCACAGGATTGCATGTGGTTTCCATTTTACAGTTTTCCTGCTTGAAAACAAACTGTCAGGATTTTTATTTAAGTGGATCAGATTTGACTTAACTCAAGACCAGTCAACCTCGTGCTCCTCTTCCCATCCGCCTTCTTGGGCTGGGAGGAAAGTCTGAACACGATGGTAGTGTTGGTTGAAACCTTTATCTCACCAGTTCTGTTATAAACTGGGTGAAGTTAAACAAGGGACCTTTGACACCTCATGACTGCATAAAAAGTGCTTCCTCCTCTCTCTTTCTCTTCCAAGTGACCTGGCCTGGTGAGGTCCTGAAGTCCCCAACAAGGGGGAAACTGAAATACAAAGTTGAATTAAAAAGTGATGTCACTGGGAACCAATTGAAACAGTTGGCACCACAAGCCTGGCAACGACTTCAAATGCCCACCACACAAGCGTAGTGGCTCCAGCTCCCCCCAGCCCTCAGCCCCCTGCCGCCACCCTCCCTGTCCCCACTCCTCCAGTCAGCAGCCGACTTCTTTCTAAAGAACAGAGGCAGAGTAGTTATTCAGCCAGGCTGAGTTGTTCACGGAGGTTGCATCCTAACAAGGTCGTAGGTTTTTGCAAAGCATTAAGACGAATTCAAAGCTTTTCTTCTGTTTTTGTTGTACCCATTAGGGCCCAAACCATTCCTTACTGAAGGAGAAATGGGGATGCAGTCAGGTGTGATGCTGGAGGTTTGTGAGCCAAGCTGGGCTGGTCTGGGAGCCCTGTGGCACCTTTCCAGGTGACAGACCTCCGTGGTTTATGCTAACAGTTACTTTCTCTGAACTTATAGCAACAACTTGTAAGTTTCATTATCATGGGAGTTTTCACACAGCCTCCCCTAATTTATTGTTTGCGATCTGATAGTGAAAACTCTCCCGAACATACTTCTCACTCTGGACCACCCTAGTTTAAAAAAACATAATCACCACCACCACCAAAAAAAAAAAAAAAAAAAAAATTTGATTAACTGCTACTTTCAGGCATATTCTCGAAGAAAAGACTAGACATCTTAAAACCAAGGAACAGGATTGTGTTGCTCTTTTATCAGTCTGTCATTTGTGAACGATATGGTTCATACAAAACTGAAATGAGAACAGTCTTTCTCACTAAAAAGATGTTTGGTGCATTTGGGATGAGTGGAGGTAAGCAGAGAATGTGGTGGTGATCTCAGGGCTCCCCTAAGACTTGCTCATGCACTAGGTTGTTTTGTTCCTTACCTTCACAAACTTGGCATAGCCTGAAAGACATCCTAATCTGGATTGGTTAGCTCTGTGGATTTGGGAGTTGGGTGGGTCCCCCAGTGTTATCAGCTGTGTGACCTTTATGGCCCCCACCATCACTTTCTGTACCTCTTAAGTGGGATGATTATCTGTACCTCTCAGGAATGCTGTGGGGGTAAAATGATGTGGCCTGGGTGTATTGAGTGCCTGGGGCAGTGCTCAGTGCATCCTAAATGCCCACAGAACCACTCCCTGGTTGTGGTGATGGTGATTGACTCCTGGGAACATGGAGACTCCCAAATCCATCCCCCAAGTCTGGACACCTGCCTGTTGCAGACGTTCAATAAATGTTTGTTGTGTCTGCTACCTTGTGTACATATACTGAAATATTCTGAATATTTTAAAACCAGCCCCCCTTGTACATTTCCTTCAGGAATTTAACTTGCTACCTGTCGAAGACTGAATGTTAGAGTAGGTAAGATGTATTTATCCACGTACTGTCCGTGTCGCAACTTAAAGATTTTTGGAAAGCAATGTAAAAATGATTTACCCTTCTATAATTGGTTTCCTGAAAGCAAAATGGTATTTATATGAGCTGCAATGAAAGATGCAACCACTGTAATTTATCGCCGAGGAGCATTTTCAAAGTGTACAGAATGCCTGAAGCTTAAGTGTGTTAAACATTCTAGAGGAAGACGTATTTAGACTATAAATCTATAGACTTTGGGTGGAATTTGCCTTCCTTCTTTTCTGCCAGGTGTATGAAGATCTTAGGTTCTTAGGCCTCAGGAGGAGGAAGATTTAAGTTTCCAGGAGTACCTGTGTATCTCTTTTAAATTTTTTATTGTGTATCAATGACACATACAACCGTTTTAGGGAAGTGTTTACTATAACATTCCCCGCTTTAGCTCTGTGCAGTTGTCTGGCAACCTATGTGATAAAAACAGAAGGAAGTGCAGGGTTTTGTTGCTGACAAGGAGATCTTGAAAGTGCTGGGGCACCTGAATAGGCAATAAAATACTGAGAGCCACGCCCCCAGCAGCTCGCTCACTGGGACATATCTGTGGGGCTTATAATCGGCCTGGCCATACGGCTGCCTAGGAGGACACTCTCTTAACATCACACTAAACACTCTCCTTAGAAGGAAGAACAAAAAGCTAGTTTATTTTAAAATGTAATTACTGTGTTACTAACATTTGAACTCATTACTGAGAAAAAACCGTTACCTGTTATAGAGACTGCTTAGCTAAAAATTTTCAATCTAACCGCTTCCCCCTCAACCCCACCTCACCCCCCAAAAAGAAGAAATAACCAACGAACATGACAGCAGAGTCTCATGCTAACATTTTCACACCTGTATTTAGGAGTCTGAGAGCGAACAGCCACCTTTAGAACCCGTTAAGGGAATTTTGCTGTGTGACTGTCGGTCACACAGGATTTGAACATACACCTCAAGACACAATTCCATTAAGACCCCAAGTCCCAATCACTTTGTGGCATTTAAGTGATGTTAACATTCTTCATGAACCGACGAGGAAGCAGCTGAGGGAAAAGAGCCTGGACCAGATTTCATTCTAATGCTTATAGAGTGAGTTGGAGGAGACCCTCTGACTTGGGCAGCTGGGCACCTGGACGTAGTGTGAATTGGTTTAAAGGCCATTTACTCCTCTTTCTGTAAATGGCCTTTTAAACCAACTCTCACTTAGCTATTAAATGTGGTTGTTTAAACTGCTAGTGACAATCAGAAGGAAAAAGACATTCTTGTGATATTCTGCAGTGGGGAGGGGGTTTTGAAAAGAAGTTTTTTCTCCCATCCCTATCTCTCATGCTAAAAGCTGATAATCAGACAGGTATTGAGTCTTTCCTGTTGGTCATAAACTGGCCTCCAAAGTTCAGTGTAGGGGTTGGGGGCAGAGGGGCGAGGATAGTCTGAGAAAGATAAAAGACAGTCGGGAGAAGCGTGACCCTGGGACATTCAGCCCCATGCACGCATGTCCTCTAGAGTGCTCACTCTCGTATGGACAAGACTGCAAGTTTAACTCTGTAGTAACTCAGAAAGGAGTGAGTTCTCATGTTCCTCCCAGCCCTCCAGCTTGGGCTGAAGTTTTCAGTCATTTCTTCATCCTCAGCAGAGGCTGTTGGGAACTTTTCTTTGACTCCCAGGGAGTCCAGCTCCAGCCAGAATCCTAAAAAGAGCCCTCTCACCCACTTGGGTAAGACGTGGCACCTTGGTCGGGTCCCTGGCTCTGGGTGGGCTGGCTGCTGGCCTCATGGGGAGGCTGGGTAGGGTGAGATGACTCACTGGTGCCTGATGTCTTGTGCTTCTGACTAGTTGGATTCAAACGGGGAGACAGAATGGCCTCTGGAAACCGTGGCGAGAAAAGGGGTAGCTGAGATGTTTTGAAAGGAGCACACACACTTTCCGAAACCCCTCTAATCACATTCCCGCTGATCTTCAGTCCCCGTGCCCCACTGTGAGGTCTCTGCACCCCACCTCCCTTGCGAAGTAATTAACGATCTGTGAAGAAACACTTACAGGCATGAATGGGACCTAGTGTTTAAAGGAAACCTGGAGGGAGTATTTTTCTAATTCATATTTATCTTAATGTATTTACTGAGCATGTGTGTGTTTTTTCTTTCTATTTTGAAGTTTCTTCTTTTTTTAACCCGGGGAATGCCTGCTGTGTACTATTCAGTGCATTTGCTCATCCTAGTACCACAGTGCATGACAAAGTCAACCAATTCAGCTAAATGCCGTGTCGTCCTTTACATGAACTTCATGATGTTTGAACTACTTGAGAACAACTACTTTCAGGCCCTCAGAAACACTTCGTTACCATCGTTGGCCTAGTTGCACATTATTCTTATTCAGTAAAAACAAATCCCCGAGGGCTTCTTAGGGCACTGCTCCTTGTTATACTAAGTCCTTCTTATTGTAAGTCCTTACCAGTAGAAAAAGTTCATTAATTTAAAAATAATCTCCAATTCAGACTTTTATTCAAACAAGTTATTTTACCAGCAAGTCCAACCCAAAGAGCTTGCTTGCTTGCTTTTTTTTTTTTTTTTTTAACCACATTTGATGTGTTTAGCAAGAGGAGACGATTTTTGCTAGATTCCCTGTTGTTACTGCGGTCAAGTTTCCTTTACGCATCTGGAACTTCCCTCATCTGAGATAACAGATGCTAAGTAACCAAGGTACTGATTTGATGGAATTGCTCTGTGACTTTTCCCCAGCAATAGCTGCCATAACCTTAAAAAAATAACTTCAGTTTCCTCCCCTCCTCCTTTTCCCAGGTATTACACAAATATATATTTAGGCTGTTTGGAGGCTACAGATGGCAAACAAAAAATCCACATTTAAGAATGTATTTGTAGGCCAGAATTGAGTGGTGAGCCACTCTGGAGTGTGGGTCTGTGGCATGGGTGGCGGGGGGAGGTGCGGAGGGGGTGATGTCTACTTTGCTTCACTTTGTGGAATAATTTTTAACATTTCTGTTTAGCATTCAGGGTGCTCTAAATAGAAACAGGAGAACACTGTAGCTCTTGGATCCCGGGAGAGGCGGGCCACGAGTGCTCCCGATGTTTGGGGACAGTCTGTGACTCCACATCTTTTTATATGCAGAAATTATGACCTTGAAAAATAGGTGACTCTAATACTGGCATTTGTCGACTTGAAAAATTTCTAATGCACAAATGCCAGAGACCAGAGCGTCTCCAATGGACCAGAATTGACCACTGCTGTGTTTGGAGCACAGTGTTTTGGTGAAATCGGATGCCCTTGCTCTTCTCCGTGTACCTTGTATTTGATTGGGAAATTATTTATTTATAAGAATAACCAAGTATGAAAAGCAAAATATGGTTGGATTTAAGGGGCAGTTCCATGGAGTTGTAACTAATTGACTACTTATCAAATGTCTGTCATAAATATATTAAAGGCGGTTTTTCAATACTGAGACCGTGGTTAGCCTGTCCTTTGTACTCTTGTTCGCTCGTCCCCTACTGTGTCCTGGCTTGGAATGCCCTCCCCTTCCCTTCAGCAAAGCTGACCCACCCTTTGAGCTCAGCCCTACTCCCGGACAGAATCACTCCCATCCCCTCTGGCTCTTCTCCAAGCTTCTGGGACAGTTCCTGTCTTCCTCCTTTCAGCCTGGATGGGGGCTCTCAGAGAGCTCGTCACCTTCATGGCTTTATCCATCATGGCCACAGAGGTGGGCTCCACCTGGACCTGCCTTTCCTCTGAGCATTTTTTTTTTCTTTTTTGGCCCTTGTTTCCAGTGTCCACCAGACTCACACATTGGGAAAGCCTCCCATCGCCTCACACGCAGCCTGTGAAACACCACAGGCGTTGGTTGCTCAAAGCCAACATGCCTTCTGGATTCCACGTCTGATGTACTGGCCTCAGCTCAAAACCTTGAAATCTATCATCAGTGACCAAATTCTGCCAGTTCCTTTCTACTTAAAGGCTCACCTTTCAATTTGTTCCCCCCTCGCCCTGCCCCAGGTTACTAGTGCCCTGAATGAATTTCCTGCCCCCACTTCTCTCCACCTGAATTCATCTTACCCTCCCACCTGCCAGCTTAATGCTCCTTTGCATGAATCCCACACAGGCAGAAAGGTCGCTCACTGTTTCCAATTCCAGAACCTCACAGCCCGCTTTCTCCCTTGTGTGAAGTCTCCCCCAGCTTACACTGGCTTGTGCTGTCCACGTCCCTACCTTGACGACCTCTTGTTCTCTTCTGTTTGCCAGAAGTAGAGTTCACTGTCTTTCCAGGTGTATGGGTTCTTTTCTTTATATTTCAGGAAGATCGTCCTCCTCTCACCTCCCAGAACCATGTTTTCACCCTCTGGCACTCTCCTTCTGTTTAGTTTTATCGCTGTGCACAGCTTCTGTGTGCCCATGGGGGCTGCAAACTCCCAGAGGGCAGGGATTATGTCGTAAAACATTGGAGGGAAGACAAGTGCCTTAAAACACTCTCCAGTCCCAGCCGCACTCACGGGTGTAGGAATCACACAAGTCTCACACCCCCGACGGGTCCCCAGCTCCCAGTACGGGCACAGGTGTGTCCTGGGAGCACATTCCATATTTAAATGAATGACTGAGGGGAGGGGGAGAGGCTAGGAAGGAAATTGTTTTATATTTTACATTATTAGGTTATCACTGAGATGTTTAACCTCCTCACAAGGTAGATGTTTTGAGCCACAGTCTTGGCTTTTTATTCCTACTCAAGCAGCCGAAAGATTAAGGATGATCCTTTTCCAGATATATGTTGACACATCTCTGTGAATATGAATTAACTATGTAAATCTTGATTGCCTTCCGTGGGTGCACAACTTCCTCTCCAAAAGCAAACTTAGGTGGGATGCCTCATGAAGCTTTAGGCATCTTTCTCTTCTAAGACACAATTAATTACCTTATGCTAAATGGAAACTGGCTTCCAAAACTCTGTTTACTTGCTGTGTCTCGCCCTAAAAAAGTTTGATATAATGTAAGCCAGGGTTTACAGAATTTCTGGCACATGCATCTGGTCCCTGTTACTCACAGATTTGTAAAACCAATCCCTTATTGCAGATAGGGCTGTTATCAGTTTAACTGCTTCAGATCGTAAACTGTATCTGTGAGAGTGATTCCATTCATTCTGGCCTTGACTGGGATCTGAATGTTGAGCTGATGCTGTGGGCTTGGGTCAGCTAAATGACCATGACTAGGAGGTGCGGGGACTACATTATAGACCCTGCCTCCAATTCTGAGCTGTCAAAGAGAAGTCACTCTGGGTTGAAGTGTACATTGGTACCCTGTCCTGCAACTCGGTAGAATAACATAATGTGATGGATCATACTAGAAAAACAAACAAATAAACTCGGATTCTTGTATTAACTCATTTCATGGCCATCAGCATCACTTTCCTTACCTGTCAAACAAAGAGTTTGGAACAATTAACCTCAATGCTCCCCATCTGGAAAATTTCAGAACCACCATTTATGGAGTCCCCAGCTGTACCATACTCTGCGTTCTAGGACTTTGCGTTTAGTGTCTCTAAGACACTATCAAGTATCTATAAAGTGATGTAAACAACAGTTCTTAGAATTATATTGACTTGACTGACTGATTCAGTCCTAGTGGTTCGCCTCATCAGCCTGGTTTGGTCCAAGCTCACAGTGGGTTTACAGCTTTCTAATATTGTTGCAAGTAAGGAGCTGGAGTAAGCATTTGCCTCAACTGTTTTGTGGAAGAGATTCTCCCTTGATAGTAATATCTTCAGAATTTCATGTGAATGACTTGACAATAGTTCCTGTTACTGAATGGCCCATTGGTAGTTATAGGCTAAAGATTTCCAGAAATTATACAAAGATTTTTTTAAAAGGGAGTGGGAGTAGGGAGGGGTCATATCAGTTCCACAAGAAGCTTCAGGGCAATTTTACACCGTTAGGAAGTGCATGTAATAGTAACACAGATATGCAAGCTTATATCACATAAATCATTAATCATGTGTGCTCTTGACAGGGAGATTATTTTCCAGTTTTTTCAAAAAAGAAATCTTAAAAGCCTAAGCTTTTTTTTTGTTGTTGTTTGCTTTTTTTATTAAAAAGTAATTTGGAGCCAGTAACTTAACCTGTTTTTCATAAACGTGCTAGATAGAGGCAGCCAAAAAAATATTCATGCTTACATAGTTGGGGTCCTCAAGTGAACTTATGTGTTGGATCATGATAACTCTGGTAATTGCCTGAATTATCCTTGTTGAGTAATAGTATGGACCCTGAATACAGGGTTTGATTTATTATGGCCAGATGTCTTCCACTCTGCTGGGTTTATGAGGACTTGCTAAATGCCATCTCCTGATTAAAGCCCCTCTTTGCCCTACCACCCTTCTCCCCCACCCCTAGGAAATTAATCCGTTCTTATCTCCATGGCATGTAACAGTTTACGTTGTAGTTACGTGTTTACAGCTTGATCTTTGGCTAGACTGTGTGGCTTTTTAAAAAGGGTTTTAAAGACTTTTAAGCTAATTCTGACTTCTCTTTTTATCTCCAGCATCACCATATGCCTGGCACACAGTAGGATTTGCACTTACGGTAGAAACATATAACATTCATGGTGGACACATCAGGAGGAATCACTTCCTCTGACTGTGGTAGTTGTCATCTGTTCAGGGGAAAAATACTCTTAAGAAAATGGAGGCCATTAAGACACTCCAGCTTCAACAATATAATCTGTGTGCTTTTACTGTGTGAGTTATTTCACTCAAGGATCAGGTTCTAGGGAAGACTCTTGGCTTCACGCTTATTTCTGCTTTTTCCTGCCTTATTCACCACTGAGCTCCACCAGAATTGATGCATGGGTTCATAAGGCACCAGTCCTGTTGGGACCAATAGAGCTGGAAAAGACACTGAGCTCTGGGAGTTACCAGAAATATCAGAAAACAGAGCAATTACTGTTAGGTGGGGATCTCCGAGCATTCTTAACTTGACAAGTAACTTGTAACAGCCCTGAAAGACAGCATTGCTAAATGAGCCAGGCAGAGCAGTTCCGGATGGTTCAGTTGGCTCAGGCATTGGAGATCAGGGAGGACCCTTTGCATGGGACTTAGAAGGGTTTTAATTGGGAAAGGACATTTAGGGTGTTCCCATAAACTAGAAGATACAAACCTAGCATACCAGGGTGCATACTATTACTTGCACTTCGGCTGTTGTCACTGTTACAGTAGCTTTGACTGGAGGTTTTAGGGGATGGGAGGGTGGCCAGTGGGACACACCTAATTGCTTGTCTGTGTTTATCAGTGGGAAAGTATTGAGCTGTCTTCTGGGCTATATTGAGCCAAAGTAATATGCTCCTTTGTCAAAAGTAACTGAGGCTCTTTAGGTGACCAGGTTGAAAGAAAACACAACACACACACACACACACACACACACACAGGATTTGAAGCCTCTGTTGAGAAGCTGTTGTTCTTATGTGTAGGTAATTAGGAAGAAGAACACAGGTAGGACTAGCTACCATGAACACTTACCAACTCTTCCTGACAAAGTGGAAGCTCACTCTTTTTTTTTTTTTTTTTTTTGGTTCTTATCCTTTCAGTGAAAGTTGTGCAGGAGGCATACAGTTTTAATTGTGGCTTTAAAGTGTAGATTTCCCCCAGGAATAATTGTTCCTCTCAGGAGGGGGTGGGCTTCCCTAGTTGCTTAAGACTGTGTTCACCCCAAGGTTTGACCTAGGCAAGAAGGGTGAATCCTCGTCAGCTAAGTCAGACTTAATTTTAGCTAAACTTTAGGCACAGCAGGTCAAAGAGTTGGGCGTAGGGGTGAGGAGCAGGTCCTAGAAACCAGTGATGTTGCCTTTGTGAGGGAGTCTGGAAGGAGGGGAAAGCTGGAGCCACCACAATGCCTTTGCATGCTGTTGGGGGAGAAGGACACTGGTCCCCAGATCCTCTAACTTCTGGACCTAACTTCTGTATGATGAAGCCTCTGCATCCTTCAGTCACTTACTAAAAATTTGTAAGGACTGCATTTTCTACAAAGCCAAGTTCTGAATGAGGAGTGTTTGTTTTGGAGTCAAGCCAAATTACTGCAGTACTGTTGAGGGAGATTTGCCCATGGAAGAGGGGCGGGTGGTGGTGTAGATGAATTGTGAGGGTGGTATAAAGTATTCTGAGTTTTAAAATTTTTAAATAATTCCTCCTTCTTCAATATCAGTGTGATTTCTTTATTCACATTCTTCCTTCAGTCTATTGAATTTGAATTTCAACTATGTAATATCAGTGCCACTGGAGATTATAAAATCCATCAAGGGAGGAAAATCTGGAGAGATGAAACCCAAACCAGCATCTTTGTAGTGAAGATGACCCCACTCACCAGGGGTAAACTGAACAGTCGCTTTTTTCTTTTCTTTTCTTTTTCATAACTTTGTATTTTGTAATAATTTTAGATTTACAAAAAGTCAAAAACAAAAAACAAAAAAAACACAGCACAGAGAGTTCCTGAAATGTCACCTAGTTTTCCCTACTGTTGACATCTTACATAACCATAATCTAATTATCAAAACCAAGAAATGAACACTGGCACTGTCACAATGCTATTAACTACAGACTTTATTCAGATTTCACCAGTTTTTCCACGAATGTCCTTTTCTTCATTTCCAGGGTCTTTCATCCCATTTGTTTACTTTATCTGCAAGGTCTCCTCCTGTTGGGACAGTTCCTGTCTTTCTTTGCTTTCATGACCTTGATAGTTTTGGAGGTTATTGATCAGATATTTTATAGAATGCTCCTCCACTTGGGTTTGTCTGATATTTCTTTCCTAATTAGACTCAGTTTCAACATTTGGGGGAAGAAGACCGCAGGCAGGAGTGAAGTTGTGTTCTTCGCAGTGTATCGTATCAGAGTGATGCCAGTAGGTTTACTCCTAGTGATGGGAACCCTGATCACGTGGTTAAGGGCGGGTTTCTCCACTGTAGAGTTACTACTATCAACTTTGTGACCCAGTATCTTGGGGGTGGAAGGATAATACTTGGAGACTATGCAAACGTCCTGTTTCTCATCACTCACTAAACGTTGGCATCCTTTGGTGAAACTTACCTGCAACAGTTCTTCCTATGACGTTCTGATGGTGATTTTCTGTTTCCTTCTGTATGTATTCATTGGGACTTTTCTGTAAGGAAGAGCTGCCCTTTCTCCCCTGAACAGGCTCTTTAACCCTACTTTTCTTCAGGTAACTTTCTGGGTGGCTGAAGGTGATTTACAAAGAATGGCAATGTCCCTTAAATGTTGAAAGGACAGCGATGTACTGGACGGCTGCTCTGCTTTGGATCTACTGGATTGCTAAACCCATTAGAGCACTTGCAAAATAGTTTCCATGCCTTGAGTGTCCTTTTGATACTGTTTTGGGGTTTTTGTTTCTGTTTGGGTTTTTTGTTTGTTTGTTTTTTGCTATTTCTTTATAAACAGCCTTTATTTAGTAGGATTTGATAGAATGTGTTTTTTTGGGTTCACCTCTATTGGAAAGAATTTATATTTTCCACTGCAGCCATTTCATTTTCTACAAGCATTTTAAGGTGTCATCCAGACCCTTTACTGTATCACTTGTGTGCATTTGACCATCTTAGTGCTTATTAGCAGGTTCACCAAATATGGAAAGATCAGTGAATAAAATGAAATGTCTCTTTGAAATTGTATCAGAAGTACAAGCTATAGGTGAGAAAAAAGAGGAAGCTGACGTTATTGGCTAAAAGGAATTTCTGTGATTGTCTGTCGATTTCAATTAACCACACTCTTTGGCCTTGCTTACCACAGATTATCAAAAGCTGGCTGTCCTGCAAGGAGATAAGAGAGAGATAGGTGGCCGTGAATTCTCCCAAATGATGATAATGATGTATCACTGGTGTACAGCCATTTGAATTGTGGGATCAGGATAGAGTCCTCAGCAGAGATATTTATCCAAACTAACTATATTTAGAAAGGAAAATTAAAGTGCCCTCTGCATCTTGTATGTAAAGCAATGAAAATTAGCATGTGACCTTGAAAATTCTCGCCTCTCATTCTAGGTTTTGCAGTTGAAAATGATGTCTGGAGTATTAAGAACTAAGGCTGTTCTGGGACCTGTTGAAGTAGGAATATTTAGGAGATGGCAACGGTAGGGATGCCTTTGTTGCCTTCCTGAATCCCAGACTTACTTCGTGGAAGGTAGATGGAGGCCTGCTTACAGCTGGGCAGGGCTCCGGAGTGGCCACTGGGAGCCCGTGCTCCTGCCCTCAAGACCTTTCCGGCACTCCGAGGTCAAAGGGCAGTGAAGTGCATCATGCGGATCTGATCATAGTGTTACCCCCACCTCACTCATCTCTATTTCTTTGTAGGTCCCAGTGCCCAGAGCAATCCCTTTAGAATGGGATTGAAAACAACTGAAATCAGCCTCCAGCTGGCTGCAGTCCTGGGGGAGCAACTCCAGCTCCTTTGTCATTGCCTGAAGCTCTGTCCCTCCTGCCCCTCAGCTTTCTTGTGACCCCTCAGCTGACCTTGGAAAAACACAAGAATTTGTTTCTTAGTATCTGTCAGAGAGATGGGGCTCCTGCTTTTGCTGGTAGAGTTTCAGTTGTCTCAATCCCCACTCAACCCCAAACTCCTGCGGAGGCCACCAGGGGCAAGGACAGGAGGACCAGAGGGGACTGAAGGGTGAAGAAGACACAAACAGCACCACCAGCCGAGCGGTAGTTCATTAGCCTTTCCTGACTCTGCTTCCTGCTGCCACTGAGCTCACACTTAGGGGACAACCACAGCCAACACTTCTTCAGCACTTGCTTCAGCACTGCCAGGTACCACTCCAAGCACTTTGCAATACTGATTCTGCTTTCCCCTAGCTAGAATTATTATCCCCACTTTAGAGACGAGAAAACTGAGTCATGGAAGGGGTAAGTGATTTGACCAAGGAAGAACAGCTAGTAAATGGCAGACCAGCGGTTCGAACCTAAGCGATCTGGACACAGAGCACATACTCTTAGACCCTACTCTCTGCTGCCTCTTGTTAGAAGTCCCCCCACCCCCAACCCCCGCCTACTTCCAAACACAGACACTAACTTTAGATCTGGATGGGTCAGATGGCTGGAAGTGGTGTCTCACCTCTACATGCCTCAGACATGAAAATGTTAGGTTCACATGGTGCTCAGATTTCAGACATTCTGCGAGCTCTGTGTAGAGGAACGAGGGCCTTTCTTTGTCATCTTCCCCTTCTTCCTAGACTTAGTGGCAAGATCAGTACCCTGGATGGTGGAGATGGTAGTGGGAGATGAGATACAGCTGCCCCCTGATGCTGCTTTATCCCCATGAATGACACGTCCAAGGGCCCCCGGCTTGGGCGGATATCTCTGCTTACATGGTCCCTCAGTCTTCATTTCACTTTGGAAGGCAAATCATTTGCTTGCTGTTATTTTGTCTGTAATTAAAAAAAAAATTATAATCCAGGCTTTTACCATATTATGTATTTTTCAGTTTCTTTTCAAGCCCCTTCCGAAAGCTCAGTTGTTCCACCGAACTTTGACATGGCCCTTGTGATGAACTTTGTACACATATCACTCCCCCTTGGAGTTTTAATTGCATGCTCCACTCTTTTCTGCCTTCCTGGGTGTTATTGCTAACACAGCTGGGGCGAGCAGGCTGTCGGGAACCCCCCACAACCCCGGAACGGGGACATTCCAGCGGGGTGTGTCCATTGATCCCAAAGCACATGATGTGCGAGGCGCTGTTGATGAAAGATACTGGAAGCCAGTGTGTGCTGTGTTCAAACCCGACTGCCTTGAAACGTTGCTTTCTGTGGTAGCAAAATAAGCTTTTGATAGTGTCTTGTTTCATCCGGTATTATCTAAACCAGAGAGAACAAGTGAGTAAGCAGTTCATTACTTACTTTAGGAAAATAAGCTTTAGAAAAAATAAAAAGGTAGAGGGAGAAAATGGACTGAAAGTCTTGCTTTCCCAGTAAGCTGTTTTTAAAAGTGTGTGTGTGTATGTGTGTGTATTTTGAAAATCAGTCTTACTACCATCATAATGAAGTTATCAAGCACAGTCTACAAGCTACCAAGAAAGCAATTTCCTCTGATTCACCTTTTCCCCATTGGGACACTTGACTGGTCTCTCTGCCTGTGTGTGGCCGGTGCTCTGTGTACGGAGGGTCTTCACAACACAGACCCAGACAGCTCATGGACACCTCTGCAAAGTGCATGTGGGAGACAGGCTGCCCGGCTGAGGGTTGGAGTTGGTTTTCTTGCATGCGGTTAGGTCATTTGCTGCAGGGCCGGAGCTGTGGGGTGCTTCTCCCCCTCAGCCTGTGGGGGTCGCCCGTCTGCTGTGCTTGTCCATTTAACTAGAAGTTCAACCTTGGAAGGTTCCAGAAAAGGGGCTTCTCCACCGACACTCCAGCATGTTTGCTTCTAACATGCAAAGGTTGTCCTTTCTGTCTTCCTGGAAAGGGGAGTCTCCTGGCATTTTCTTTCTAGATAAACTTCCCGGGACTCCTTCATGCAGCAGTTTTCTGTGTGTTTTGTTTTGTTTTTCCCCCGTAGAGAGAAGTAACATTCTAACTAGAACGTTCCCCGTTCTGATACCAAAAATGGCCTCCTTGGAAAATTCCAGAACAGACCCCTTAGTCCCTGCCCCCAGAGAGAGGCAGAAACAGGTGACGTGCTTTCCCAGCAGCCGCATACCCACCAGCCTTGCACAGTCTAAGCTTAGAAATCTGTGCTGTGTACGTTCATCTTTTTGTTTTCACTCCTTCACTTCCCTTAATGAAAGAAGAGACTCTTTTATTAAAACGGATTTTGCTCTGAGGGGGCTCAGAGAACAATCCATTGTCCTGCAGAGGTCAAGGCTGTGCCCAACAGCGGGACCATTGTGCTGCCGCTGCCGTTGGGTCTGGGGGGGTAGGGGGGAATGTTTATAAAAACAAACTTTTGAAACCGGGACAGTGGCAGGCTTTGTTTACCTGGCGCTCCAGACTTAAGGTACTCATTTTGCCTGAAGAGTAATGAAGTGCAGAGCTGTAATTAGAAAAGGCTGATGTAACTGATATGCTAACAATCTCTGGTTGAGGGTTCTCTCTCTCCCCAGTTGAGGACAGTCATGCACTTATTTTTCTCAAACCAACATCAGAACTGTCCGTCGAAGGCAAAAACAGGCCTCAAAAAACACTGTCTTCTGGCAGAGAAAGATAAAGACGCTCGTCCTCCAGGCCAGTGCATGTGGAACGTTTTAAAGAACAATTTTGAAATGAACTCTTTGGACGAAACCCTATTGCAGAGTCGTTTTTACAGAGGGGCAGTCGGATTTGTGCGAGCCAGGTGGGAATGCAGTCGTAAGAGGACTTGTTCCTTTTGGCGGTCTCTCTATCTGGGAGTGAACCCTTGTAGAAAACCTGTTACAGAATCTCAGGGGCGCTCTTTCCTTTATCAACAAATGACGTTAAGTATGGAACACGCTGGGTGGGATTTAAACTTTTCTTTTGTTAGAGGTCTAGCATCTAAGTTGGGAAGCTGCACATTGCAATTCTCCTTGCAGCCACGGTCAGGGGTGTCTTTTGTTTGCTCACTGGCGTGCACTACATTTCCAGGCGCTAACCTGCTGGGATTTTTGGTTCAGTTTGCTCAGTAGATTTGTTTGCATCTTTAGCATCTCTCCACCTCCCCACCCCCCAGAAAATTAGAATATTTGCAACTCATTGGTATTAGTGAGATTCCCACCCAGGTGGCTGTGTGCTCTCTCATCTTTATAAAGAGGTGGGGTGAATTCACTCTCAGTGCATCAGAGCCGTCGGTCAGCCCTGAGTCAGGGGTGATGGACTATGGACCAGACACCGAGGGAGCCCCGGATATGACAGAAATAAATAGGATAGAGCCTTTGCTCATTTTCTTTCTCATTGGTTTAGGGTCTTGCCGATTCTGCGCTGCATTTAAAGGGACATTTCCTATACACCCAATAGATAGATGGTTTAAAATATTTTTAAAGCCTTCCTCTCTCAGCACTCACTTCCCCCGAGTAGGCGGATACCTAGCTTTTCTTCATTGTTATCCTGACCACCCGAGCAGCCTTTAAAGAAGAAGGTGACCATGTGTGTGATTCCCTTCGCTGCCACTGAGCGGTCCAGGGGGAATTCACACAGCTGGTTACAGGTCTTCTGGGCTTTCTTCAGGGTGCGATTGGTTTTTATTTTACCAGAAGTAACAGTCTATCAAATTAGCAGCTGCTAGAAGAGAAACTACATCTAGATACAGAATTATTTTCTTGTCAGCAGTACATTTTCATAATAGCAACAGGGAAAAAAAATTCTAACCAGCAGCTGAAACATACTAATACTGAAGAAATTCCTGTGAACTGTGTGTGCTGCTTTTGTTTGTTTGTTTTTGGAGCAGATGGGCTTGTTTGCTTTTTGCTTAAACATTAATCAAAAATCAATTTATGGCTATGTAAGTGGCATTAGATAATTCTCATTCTGACTACAGTAAATAACATCTATTTGTTCATGTTAGATAAGTCTGGGTGGCGATGAAATGTAAAATAGAATTACATGAGATATGACATATGGCTATGTGTTTTATAAATTAATGCTTTTATGCATGTGGGAGGAGAAGTAATTTAGCTTACTGACAAAAGGAAAAGCAGAGGAAATTCCAGAGGAAGAACAGGGTAGCAAGTCTAAATAAAGATGAAGAGAATATGATAATTCAGTTGTTCTATTTAACCAGTCATCCCAATTTCAATGCTGGGATAAGAACTGGGAGAAAAGGAACATTCTAAATGCTGAACATTTTAATGTATTCCAACGATGCTTTTGTAACTCTTTTGCTGACCAAAAAAAAAAAAAAAAGTATTCAGGAATTGGGATGGTATCACATATAGATGAAAACATTTATACGTCTTTTCCTAATCTTCTAGCAGGCATGTCTGTTTGTAAATAAGTTGCTTGAGCTAGTCATGCTTGTGCAAAGGTAACTGACATTTCTTGATATAGAAAATTACTTTTTGCTGAGTAACTATATATATATATGTATGTACGCACGAAATGTATACATTCTTTGACATATCCAGAGAAAGTGAGAGTAATGACATTACTATTAATGCTCCCTTTTTCATAGGTGTAGATCTGTTAATTGTAAGAAATCTGTTTTTAAATTAATCCCAGGGAACTTTTTCTTTCTTTCCTAAGATTCATTTAGCCTTGAAAAGGCCAAAAGTTTAATGAAGTTTCTAAATGCCAATCTTTCCTTCCTCCTGTTAGAGAATGTGCTTCAACTATAATTATATTTGCATTGTTTAAAATCTTAGTGATTATGCAGCCAGACCTCTGAGGAGGCTGAGAAGTTGTAAAAGTGAAAGCTTGAAGACACGATCAGGCCCCCTGGAGACCCTCTTCACCCATCACATGCTGATTCATGAGGGATTTATATGAGGCTTTTATTTTCCCCCAGCTTGACTGAGATGCAGTTGACAAGCAAAAATTGACCACCTTTACTGAGGTGAACCACTTGAGGTTCTGATACGCATAGGTGTACGTGGTGGCATGCTCATCACAGTTAAGCTCATTACCACATTGGTCACCTGACTTAAGGTGAAATTCCTGTGAATATTTTTGCCCGATTAAACCTGGAAGGATCTGGGGAGCACCCAAAACTTTGCAGACTCTTCTTGTATCTCATATGCAGTAGGTACTCAGTGACTCTGAGAGTAGGGAGAGGAATTAAGAAATACTCTTTTTTTTTTTCTTTTAAATTTTTATTTATCTTTTATTTTTGAGGGGGAAGGTAAGTAGATTTTTTTTTAATTAATTAATTTATTTATATGGAGGTACTGGGGATTGAACCCAGGACCTCGTGCATGCTAAGCACGTGCTCAACCCCTGAGCTATACCCTCTCCCTCATAAATACTCTTCTAATACTTTGTTCAGTGTGTGTTGTTAACAGAGTAGACATTGGGACTTTGGCTGTGAATTGTGCCTTAGAATTTATTTTTCATATTCCCTGATTCAGGATCAGAGCTGGCATGATAACCTTAGAGGAGCTTTGTGTGTGTGCAACATGGAAATTGAATCAGTCCCTCTGGCTCCCTTTTCCCCGCTTCATATGTAGTCCCTCTTTTCTCTCCCCACCCCCACTTATGTGTACTCTACCCCTCACCCTTTGATTTGCAGCCCTGGCTGTCAGTTGAGGTGAGCCTGTGAAGTTCTCTATTTGCAGCTGATTGGCAACTTTCCGTTCCCCCTTCTGCTGCTGCAGCTGAATCATGACTTGCCTCCATCAATTTTCTGAGCGCCTCACCTCACGATCATGGTGGGGAAATTACAGTGATTAGTGCGCCAACCCTTGTTTGCCCATAAGTGTTCCAAAGTAGTGTTTTAAAAAACCCTTCTAAGATATTTTCTTCTTTCAGAGTAGATACAGTGAATATTAAATGTCCCCTAATTGACTGAAATTTCTGTACTGTAAAATTGAACTGGCAGCTTTACAGAATAAAAGGTTACAGGTATGGGTTTGATGAAGGCTCACAGCTTCTTACATCCTGAGGTTACCTTACCTCTTATTGTCGTAGGACTACTGTCAGTGGCTGTTTCCATTTCCTCTTTGTTTTTCTAAAAGATATATTCATTTTTCCATAGCTTCTTTAATATCAACCAAAGGAAAGAGACTTTGATTGTCTATGCTTTTCTCCCCACCATTCATTGACATTAATATCAAAGTTGGCTCTTTCGGGCGGCTTATAAAAATTTAAAATTCCACCAGCCGCCTAAACCATGCATAAAAATCAGGTTTATACATGTGCTGAGGATGCATTTGTATCTTGTGTTGTTCAGCAGTTGTGGCGTCCTCCGTGGGGTCCTCAGTCCTTCTGCTAGCTGGCCCTGATAAAGTTATCAAGGGTACCACGGGATGCACTGGCACTTCCCAGGCAGTGACCAGGGTGGAGGCACAACAGTGTTGAGCCACTAAATTTGGAAATAATAAATGAGTTAGGAGAGGATTTAAGTGTAATTTAGCTGCATGGGATTCATCTTTACTTTTATGCCTGTAACGTAAACTACAGTAAGAGGAATATAAGGACAGGAAAGTTAAGATCTGCTTGCAGTAACACCACTAGCAAGTTGGCTGACTTTGGTCTGGTCTGTGGGTTTATCCTTCAGTGCTGCTGCATGATGCTGACCCCAGAGGCGCTGTCCAGTCTCTGGCTGGGGCACACAGGGCTTCCCAGAGGTCCCTGTGTGGGAGACACACAGTGGAGAAGAGACTGGTACGAATGGACTCAGGGACCCAATTCGGCAAGAGCAATGCTGCTTCCCTTACACTGCCTTTAAAAATATTTGAAGGCCACTGAATAATC
Organism: Camelus ferus; assembly: GCF_009834535.1. Classification (NCBI taxonomy): domain Eukaryota; kingdom Metazoa; phylum Chordata; class Mammalia; order Artiodactyla; family Camelidae; genus Camelus; species Camelus ferus. The sequence continues at coordinate 20,267,996 of NC_045722.1, read as the reverse complement.
CCCTTGCCCCCTCTCCCAAAGATTAATGTTAAGAATTCAGTGAATTAGTATGATTAAAGGAAATTACACAAACACTTTCTCAGGATATGTTTAAACAAATGTGTGAATGCTCAGTTTTTGGCTTGGCATAAAGGAAGGATAGCCTTGACCCAGGAATTCATTACTTGGTTACCAGTTACTATATTTGCTCCTAAGACAAAGTCACAACAGACCATTGTTTACAGGGCAGTATCTCAGCATAGGTGCAGATGCTCTGAGGGGTGCCGTGCCAGCCCGAGATGCACCAGCTCCTTGACTCTGTGCCGATAAACTAAGATTGTTGGACAGTGTACTCGCAGGAAAAGCAGTCTTTGGAACAAAACAGAGCTGCCTGCATCTGAATATGGGTTCCACCATGTATTTACATCAGGTGTTCCCTACCTGTAAAATGGAAGGTTCCCTGCCAAGATGGAAGAGAGGACAGGTTTAACTCGACAAACGATGTAGCTGCCCAGCAGACAGTAAATGCTCACTGAGAACCACGGAGGTTGGAGGATGTCTGAAATCTGATGACGCTCACCTCTGGAGTGCATTTAATTGACTCATATGATTTGAGGCTGTTCTACTTCTGGTCTCACAATTGTCTGGTCCTACCTCATGTGGGGATTTTTACTCCCTTCTTCTACCCCCCCCCCCCAATATTTGCTAAGCACCTTTGTTGCATGTTGGGTTCTTCTGTAGACCCCAAGGTGATGTCAGGAGTACAGAATATTTACTAAGGAGTAACACTTGTGAGAGGAAGAGAGGAGGAAGGAGATGATGTGGATGGGTTGGGGAAGAGGGGAACCTATGCATCTGAGTAGGATGCTGACTGACAGAGGCTCTGCCAGCCCTTGGGGAACTCAGAGCAAAGGGTGCCCATTTGAGGAGACCTTGCTGGACTGAGATAGCCAGGCCCTAGGACCACTGCCATGCTCAGTTCCTGGCCAGGGGCTGCCCTAAAAGAGTGTGACCCTAGAAGATGGACCAGCTGGAGGCCACTGGTGAGTGACTGCAGCTGGACAGCATATCCTTTTTGGAAAAGGACCTGCACCGTGCATCTCTTTGCCCATACAGCCCTACTATTTAAAGTTGGGGTCTCTAGTAGAAGAAGGGAATAAAAATCCCCACATAAGGTAGGACCAGACAAAATAATACATGTTTTCAGTGAGTGTTTGATTTGCATATGGCTATGGGAGAGGAAACTGTTTCTTGACTTACAAAGTACTAGCAGAGCCTTGCAGTAATCACCTTATGGGAAATACAGGCCATCACCTACGTGTTTACACTAGAGTGCCAGTCTCCTTGCATCTGAGCTGGTTTAGATGTGTGCGGTGCTAACATAATCAGTCTAGCCAAGATACTACCATCTTCCTCAAGCCTCCAGGAAGGCATGAGGCCAGCTGCTCATAATTGTTAGAATCAATCCTTAATTGTTTTTTCTGCATATTCCCCCTAACTTCTCTGAATCAGTTGGGTCCAAAGCTTGAGGAATACTATCTCTTTGACAGCATCCTGCCTCGGCCACACCAACAATATGCCCACACCATTTACTTGCTTGTTTTTGGAATGCCAACTCAAAATGTGTGACTTTGATGCTTGATTAGGATCTCAGCCTTTATTTATTGTTGAAGACTATTCAACCTTTGAGTTTTTTCCATCCCACTGTATTCTTCTAAGGGCATAGAATAGAATGTTCTCTGCTAGAAACAACACAAACAGATTTGTCATAATGCAACCCTCCAATATGCAAATAACTTGTTAGCAGATATTATAGAAAAGACTCTATTTTCAATGAAAATAAAAAGAGAAAAAATACCTAAGAATTAACAAGAAAATGTAATGCTATTAAAAATACAAAGACAACTTGAATAAATGGAAAGACATACAATATCATTAGATAGGAATAATCAACCTTATCAAGATGTCAGTTCTTTTCAAGTTAACATGTAAATTTAATGTGCTCCAAATACCAACAGGTTTCTTTTCCCCTAATTCTAAAGGTATCATGAATAAAAACAAACACAATACGAGACAGCCAAGAAAACTGTGTAAGAACAATGAGGAGCCTTAGTCTTATCAGATATTAAAATAGCCCACGGAGTCTAAATAATTAAAACAGTGAGGTGCTGGTACATGAACAGGCCATTAGAATAGCATAGATAGTCCGAATATAGACATGAGTACATGTGGAAATTTAGTATTTGATAAAGGCAGCCTCTGAAATCAGTGGGATAAAGACGAATTCTTCACTGACAGGCATTGGGGCATGGGTAACCATCTGGAAAAGAAAGTTGGGTCCATACATCATACCCTACACCACACTGAACTCCAAATGGATCCAAGGTAAAAATGTAAACAATAAAACTTAAGAAGTCCTAAGAAGGGGAGGGTATAGCTCAAGCGGCAGAGCGTACGCTTAGCATGCATGAGGTCCTGGGTTCAATCCCCAGTACCCCCATTAAGAGAAATAAATAAATAAAACTAATTACCCCCTAAAAGTCCTAAAAGAACACATGGGGGAATTCCTTTATAACCTTGGAGTGGGTAAGGCCTTTTAGTTTCAATACGAAATCCAGAAGCCCAGAAAACAAAGCATTCATAAGAATTGAATAAATTATTAAAAATAAAAACGAAACCAAAAAAGACTTATGCATAGCCAGAAACCATAAGCAAAGACTAATGCCAAACTGGGAAAAATATATGCAACATCTGTCATAGTTAAAGAGCTAATCTTCCTAGTTAAAACAACAACAACAACAAAAGCAGAGCTCCTGGAAACTGATAAGGAAAAGACTACCAGTTCTGAAGGATTAGGGGTGAAATATTGAACAGATAGTTCACAGAAGAGGAAATACGCATAACTATTAAGCATATAAAAATATTTACTCTCACTCATAAAAGAAATGGAGATTAACACTGCACTGAGATACCATTTTTTCACAGTTCATACTGGAAAGAAGTCCAAAATGTTTGATAACACGCTCTGTTGGCAAACCGGTAGGAAAACAGCCCCAAGGTGCTGGGCGGACCGCAAAATGGTACCACGTCTGTGGAGGGGAATTTGGCAATAACTCTCAAGTTATAAATATATATACCCTTTGACTCAGCAACTTTGGGGAGGGCATTTATCCCACAGATATACTTGCACACGTGCAAAGTAACAATTGTGCAAAGTTATTCATTATAGCATTGTTTGAAATAGCAATAGATGGGAAATAACTCAAATATGCATCAATAAGGGAACAGATAACTAAGTTAAGGGCAGTGGCTCCCAAACTTGTCTGCTCCTTGGAATCACCTAGGGACCTTTTTTTTTTTTTTTTTTTTTTTTCAAATTTCAAATTTCAGGTCATACTCCAGACAAATTAAATCAATCTCTGGAAGGTGGGATACAGATTTCATATCTTTTTAAAGTTCCCCAAGTGATTCTAGTGTACAGACAAGTTTGAGAACCACTGAATTAGGGTTTATCCATACAGTGGAATATTATTTAGCTGTTGAAATAAAGATCTTCAACATATACTAAGTGAACAAAATAACAAGCAGAACAGTGTGTACAAAAAGTTATTACTGGTATGAAAAGGGAAAAATAAAAATATTTGTATTTGCCAAATACAGAAAGCAAAGAATGAGATGGAGGATTATGTTATATCTCATATATATATTAAATTTCTGAGCCATATAGTTAACTCTACCAAACATTTTCAGTTGTTTATTATTGAAAGTACTAAGTACTTGTATGTTTCTGTGAATGTCAGACTGAAGGCACTGAAGCAAGCCCTCTGGGAAAACTCATCTTCCTTTATGTGGATATGTTGCTGAGTGATTTGTTCTGTGCTGTCCTTTATGGTACCCAGAGTTACTTTGGAACTTGTGGTAGGGACCAGACATTCCTCTAGGTACCCTGGAGATGTGGTGAGTACTGCAGATGAGAAGTTCCTGTCCTTATTGGAGCTTATATGCCAGGGCGGAGGAGGGAAGACAGACTGTAAAGCCAGCAAGTGGCTAATCAGATGAAAGGATGATAGTTCAATCTCATGACCAGAATGAAACAGATCTGTGTGACAGTGGTGGGCAGGTGGGCGTGGTGCAGGTGGAGGTGTCATTTGAGCTGACAGGGGAAAGGTGAGAAGGAGCAGGGAGCCACAGGCTGACTTGGAGGAGGCCTTCAGAGAGAGGGAGCAGGGAAGGACCCTGTGGCAGAGCCAAGCTTGAAACTCTGGGCTGCATCAGGTCTGGAGACCAGCCTGTCCGGGTTCTGTAGGCACCGCTTTGTGGACTTACCTCTCTTCTCTTGGTTCTTCCAGCAAACTGTGCAGCGGTGGTACTGTCCTGTCCTGGCAGAAAGAGGAGCGGGAACAGGGAGGCCTTTCTCTCTCCCCAAGATGCTCTGAGGGGACAGACAGGTGGCACGGGGCTTGTGAAAGGTCTGCCCAAGGTAGGAAGTAATTTTCAGGCAGAAGAGGAATTTGCCAGGTAGTGGAGGCAGAAAAGGGCCCACCTGGCAGAGGAAACAGCATGAGCAAGAGCAGCTACGCATGCTTCGGGAGCCACTGAGACAGGAGCAGGGGCAAAGCTGCCAGAGCTTCCGACCTAGGGGCTGGGGGCCACTCATCAGCAAGGAGCCAGTTAGGAGAACAAGGGAGTTAGCTGGGGAGCGGGCAGGGAAAGGATGGGGACCGCATGCAGACATTTGGCACATCCAGCATCTGCTTATTGTGGGCCCGCATCGCCACAGATACACATTAGAAGATGACACCAGTTTTGCCCTCAGAAGTTCAGGGTCTAGAGATGTGGCCAGACCTGCAAGCAGAGTCAGAGTATGGCGTTGGACGCGCTGTCAGGGACGCTGACAAAAATGCTGCAGCTTTTCAGAGAGTTCTGCGGGGGCAGGGAAGCAGTGGAGAACAGTGGCCTCTCCCGGGCAGGCAGGGGATAGCACAGAAGGCAGCAGGTAGGCAACAGAGGCAGGCAGACAGTGAGAGCCTAGGGGGGATAAAGGGGACCTCAAGTGGTCAGTTTGCCGTAAGTTGCATCCTGCAAGGAGTCCTTTGTATCTTTGTGCTCAAGGCTCGGACAGTCTGGCTGTTTGGCCACGGGTGGCAGCATGGCTTACCATCAGAGTGTACAGTCAATGAGCAAATAGATATAGTGCAGATCCCTCATGGGTCCAGCCTCCTGGTTCCCTTCTCCATCAGTTCAGGAAGGGGCCTCTCTGCAATCTCTCTCAGGAAGGTGGTTTGTGTAGACCTTTGAGGTGATTATGCCTCTCTAGGAGCTGCCTAACTTGAAGGGAGCAGTGCCTCTGTGCTGGACACCGCAGATTATCTTGCTCAGGTCCTGTGAGGATGGTGAGGCCGGGAGGAGTGGATTGTGATTCAAGTCAGACCTGATGGGGAGTTACCATGGAATGCAGTATCCCGGGTGAACTACCCCCTCTATGGAAAATGCAAGTTAACTTCTTATTTCTTGTCAAGTGACCTTAATACAATCGTCTCAGTTTCTTTATACATATATGCCAACACACACAGTCCGCTCTGAGTGAGATCACAGCTCCAGAAACTTGCGATGAGGTCTAACAGGGCATCTGATTCACCTCTGTGCCATGAAGGGCGCATTGTGTAAGGAAACAATTTTTAGTACAGGGGTTTAAAACCACTTCTGAAAAGACAACTATAAAATTTAGGAGCAGGGGCAGGAGGAAGGGTCAACTAAACTGGCTCTCGCTCTCTTTTGAGAGCCTTTAAGCTCTAAGAAGAAGGAGAGTAAGAATTGTAGAAACAAAACCTTTTTGATTTTCCACAGAACAAAAATGATGTGAAGCTGCAAGTCAGCAGTTCTCGCCCAGGGGCTCTAAAGGACGCCCACCCGTGTTTGCTTTTCTGGAGGACCTTTGGCCATCTCCTCACTGTGGGTTCCTTTTGTCTTGGTGCTGCCCCAGCTCAGGGCGAGGACGAGCGAGCGGGCATCCCGCACCCTCCCTGCCTCGGTGGACCAAGGTTGTTTACTACTTTCTACTCCGAGTAGCACGCCAATCACGAGGGCCCGCCCTCCTCCCCGCCCAATCGGCTCGTTGGGAAAGTCCACCTTTCCGCGGGGCCCGGGCGGCTACTGGCTGGAGCAGCTGTCAGTCAAGCGGGCATCCCGCAAGGATGCAGCAGGAGTATTAGGGACGCGATCACCAGAGCTGAGGGGGAGTAACCTTCCCTATAAACAAGATGTGGGCCCTCCCACCCCCCCAATAAAGCGGGAGGTGGGCGCAGTGAAGCACAACCCAGCCCTGGGGCCCCACCGGAGCCGAGCGGGCTGAGCGCAGAGTTGGGGAATCCCTCCCTCCCTCCTCGCTCAGCCTCCCGCCCACCGCTGCAGTTGTAAACACGTTTCCCTCCATGTCTGTTTTCCCTTCTCTAACAGTGGCCATTACAGGCTGCTGTTTACCAAAATCTCGCAGGGCACAAACGTCCTCCTGCCCCCACTCCTCCATTGCCTGCGCCTCTCTATCCGTATTCTGGCCTTTTTTCTTTTCCTCCCGCTGGTCTGCAGACGAAAGGAGGCTGCGTTGCGATCAAGCTTGTTTTCCTTTTATTCCTGTCCATGTGGGACAAGTCACGCTTTGTCAACATGCACCATTTTCTACGGAGATCGTGCTTTCTTTTTAAATTGCGTTCATGGACTTGATTGATTTTGGTGAAGGAAAGCTGGAGCTGAAACAGGAGCCGCTCTGGAAGGACTGGGTGGTTTTTTGTTGTTGCTGCTGCTTTGGGACGCATGGAATGCTATTTTAATTTCGCGTTTCTTGCCAAGACGGGTCTTGAACCCACACCCACTATAGGTTTGAGATATGTGTGCCTTCCCGCCCCTCTCCCGTTTAAAAAAAAAAAGACAGCATTGTGTTGAACTAAATGTTTTTGTACCTTCTTCTGTGATCTGAATCAGGTTTCCCATTTCCAGCTGCACAATGTGGTTGTATTCAGTGTGATAGGGGCGTAGTGGACAGGAATTATTTGCGACAGGGCTGCCTGGAAGATGCGGAATGGAGTTTGCGTGGCCGGGAGCAGCTCCCGTGTCTGCGGCTTCTCTCACGTTACAGAGGCTCCAAGCAGGAAGCGCAGGCAAAATGGCAAAATACAGCATGTGGCATTCGGCTCGAAAATGCCCCATTTTAAGAGCTGCTATTGTAGATGACATCCAGTCTCGTTTAGCTTTTCTTTTCACAAGAAAAGAAAAGTTATCCACAAAGATAACTTGTTTGGGGTATTTTGTGAAAAGCTCTGTCAACAAAAAATGATGATTTTGAGGTTCTTGTTTGCTGAGTGGAGGTTAGGCCTCCTTCGTGTTCTGAATCACAGTCACAGAGCAAGAAGGCGTCCGCCTCTTGGTTGACAGGAATTGCAGTAACATACGGGGAGCTTCAGCCATGGGGGCGAGATGGACCCTTCTGCCCATCTCAGCCCTGCAGCTTGTGTACTTTTTATGCAGTGGGGAGATTGAGGTGCTTATAGGGAATGAAAAGGGGGAAAGACACACTGCAAATACAAATGTGAGGAATGGCACGTGGTGGGAACGATTTGCAAGAGCAGCTTGCAGACCACGTAAGCCCCACGAAACGTGTCCCATTTCAAGTTAGCCACCACATCGGATTTGGAATTTCTCTTATTCTAACATTCTCTCTCTTTCTCTCTCCCTCCCTCCTCTAGTTATCCATTTGTAGTCTCCTCTACTAGGATATTTTTCCAAGGTGAGCAAATTAATATGCATCACGGTATTATTGTTAGAACAGGTTCAACTTTCATGTCACAATTTGAGAGAAGTGGTTCAGGGGCACCACGAGGTGACGGAAGGTGAGGGAGAGGACCAGGGCCAGGGCAGAGTTCTGCTTCAGGGCCATGAAGTTCTTCATCCCACCACCTTGTGAAGTTACAAACCAGGTGGTTGCTTGAAGGCAGAAGGACACTGCAGTCAGTATAAGGAAGTGTGCTGTGACCATCTGTGCTTCACCTCCTGGCCCCTCTTAGCTCATGGGGGCAATTCATAACACCTCTTTGAGCCCTGGAGTCCTCCTGCATGAGATGGAAAGTGGTGTTGTCTGCAGTGTCGTGGAGACCAAAGGAAATACCTTAGGGAGAGTGTCTGGCTCTCTGCGGGGCCCTCGGAGGTGCCTGGCTTGCCCTCTCTCATAAATCATCCTTCTTTGTAGGCCTTTCATGCGGGCCTCCTACTTATGCAGGGTAGCACATCGAGCTCATCTTTCGCTGGGCTTCTGCGTCACCTGCTCTTCTCTGGCCAGGTCAGCCTGTTCATTTTTCCATGCCAACAGCCTCTACGTGCCAGTAAGTCACGTCTGAATAACCAAAGCATGTTTCCCTGCTGGAGGATGCCAGGGCAGGCCAGTCTGGGAGCCAAGAAGCTTTCTCCTGTTCAAATACGTGGGGGAGGCAGGAGAGCCCTGGCTACTCTGCTTCTTCATGGCTTGAGACCAGTTTTGAATCACCTGCAGGCCTTTAATCTTCACCTGGGTGTCGGGTTCCCTGCTTCCTTCCCATGTGATCAGGCTGTGAGCTCTCAGTGATCTGACTTTAGCCTGCCTTTGCCTCTGTGCCCACACCCTACCCCAACAACCGCCACACGCTGGAGAGTCCTCCAGCCTCCAGACCACTCGGTACTCCTGTGACTACAGGGCATGGGGGGGCCTCCTGCCTCCATTCCTGGCCCACCTCCCCAGTTCCAGATGCCCCCCCCCATAGGTCAACCCCCTCCACCTTCCAGAACGAACTTCAGGCTGGTTCCATAAGGCCGTCCCCACTGCACCAGCTCCTCGTCCTCTCTCCTTATGAGTCTAGTCCTCACCACTTGGGGGACACTGATGCTGTCCCGTGGTGTGTCCTCCACGATCTCCTGTTCCTCTGAGCATCCTGTGACTCTCCCAGTCTGGGTGAAAGGCAGTGTCATATAATGGCACCCTGGGCTTCGGAGCCAGACATGCTGGCACCTTGGGCACATGACTGACCCTCTGAGCCCATCTTCCCTCATCTGTAGAAAGGGGTGATAATACCTGTCCCTGGGGGGGGGGGGGAGCCGTGAGGATTAACTGTGCTTGGCATCGAGTTTGCTCCCAGTAGGCACTCAGGAAGCGTGAGTTGTTGTAAGCGTTGTTTTATATCAGCTGTAGATGGAGATGTGTCTGTATGACCTCCGAGAGAATGACTGAGAATTATGCAGAATCACTTACTAGGGAACCCATTACTATTGGTTTACCTTCCTCATAAGGGCAGATGCCCTTCCCTCTACTGCGGCCCTTTTGTGTCCTACTTGGCCCGCCCTCAATAAATATTTATTAAACAAAAAATTTGCTTGTCATATGTATACATTTAAAACCTGTTGCTTTGTCTATAGTGATTTTCTTTTTTATGAATGAATACTTACAGGTCAGGCTTCTAGAACCCCTAATCTGAGAGAATTGGGCCAAACAGGAAAGTCTGAGCCCCATGAAGACAGAGTTGCCTGACCAACACCCAGGGCCCAATGGGTCCTTACTAAATCACTGTCAAGTATGTCTTTAAAATAATGGGAAGTTCTGAAAAACAAAACAAAACAAAACAAAACAAAAAAAAAACTCTTGAGGTGCGCCGCCTCCTCCCAGGGGCCGTGTGGCTGGTCATTTTGCAGAGCAGGCTGGCCCCTGTTGCGGGGTCGGGGGCCAGGGTGGCCAAAGCATGACGCTGCTGTATAGCGGGCAGGGGCAGGGGCACTGTGATTCCCCATTGTCACTGCTGGAGAGAGGCAGTGCAGAGCTCTGCCCACTTCTGTCACCCTAATAGTCGCCTTCCCTGATGCTGGGAAGCCCTGAGCTATGAGGACTCTTGAGTTTTGTGCAGCCGCTGTTTGTGCGATGCCTGCAGGGCAGGCGCTCAGCCAAACTCTGGGGGCAACACAGATGCAGAGCCATGCCCAGCTCTTTCCTTGAAAGAGTGCCCAGGACCACCGTGGCCTTCTGGACCCAAGCAGGAACTGTACAACCTGGCATTGAGATGGGTGTGGTCCATAACTGTCACCAGGGGAGCTTTTCCAACTATACGTCTTACAGCTTTGTGACTTTGGGCAAGTCACTTAATTTCCCTAAGCCTTGATTTCCTCCTCCTCCTCCTGGCAGAGAAAATATCAGAGTGAGGGGCAGATGAGAGAGCATATGTAAAATGCTTAGTGCTATGGCTTTTGGAAGGAACCACCGCTGAGTATGGAAGACACTGAACTGGAGCGTGCACACTTGCATGAATCAGTCTGCTGAGTTATTTTAAGTTTGCATCTGAAAATAAAGGGTGGATTGCTCTCCAAATGTAGAAGAATTGGATCCAGTCTCTAAAAGGATGTTTGCTGTTCTTTAGCAAAATACCATTCTTCTTAAGTTTCATTCAATCACTCCACAAAAATCTGAGCATCTGTTTTGTCCCAGGCACTGTGCTTGTAATGGGTGTACAACAGCAAACAGAACACTTGCTTTCTGCTCGTATCAAGCTGACAGTTGGACAGGGAATGTAGGCAGTAAATAAAGAGAAGTTGTGATGGTGGCCATATAGGGGGAAGCCTGGTATGTGTTTTAATATGTAACACTTGCTATGTGTTTTAATATTTACATGTATCTTGGGAAGGTCTTTCCATCAGAAGATAATGATTTACCCCTCGCCTGCAAACAGCTCCATTCTCTTTAGGCAATAGGGATCCTTATTCAAGTTTTGGGTGAGAGGTTCTGTTGATAGGGAATAGGAGGTTTTACAATTGAAGGTAAACCAGAGACAATGCAGAGGAGAGACTATATATTGGGTTTTCCTTGGCTGGTGCGTTGCTGTTGCTTAGGGGAAGCAGTTGTGCACAAGTGGGAAAGTGTTACTTTGAAGGAGCCACTCCAAAGTGACCTCCAAGTTCAGGTAAACCACTTTGTGTACACCTTTAAAAAATAAATGTAAACATCCAAAGCTCATAGCTCTGTTCTCTGATCTAGACCGGAGCTGGCTCTGCAGACGTGTTTGTGATGACGGAAATGTTCCACGTCTGCCCTGTCCAAGAAGGGAGCCGCTGACCACATGTGACAGTGGAGCACCTGAAATGTGGCTCCTGGGACTGAGAGATGAACATCGGAGTTCATTTAATTTTTAATTAATTTAAATTTAAATAGCCACACGTGGCTGTGGACTATGGCCACTAGACAGTACAGATCTAGACACGAGATTAACTGACAAAATTCTTTCCTCCTAAAGTATGTGTTTATTTTCATCAGGGTAACTAAGACCTGTACATCTGATTCTTCCTGTCATATTTCAGGTTAATAAAAGGGGTGTGCAAATTTTTTTAGAATACAACACAGTCATCTAGACCAGCTGTCTAACTGCTCACATTTTCTAGAGCTGTTGAGGTCAGTTATTGGCAAGTAGTGAACACCTAAGAACTATGAAACACGCAAGTCATTTTCTATAACCAAATCCCAGTGGGCTTCTTGGTTGAGAGACAACAACCAAGAATGTCTTCAAGGTTCTGTCACATAGCTATTGATTCACAGACACGCAAAAGCTTTTGTGACTGTGAAAATAAGCTGGATTTTAAAATTTTTGAAACAAAATTGAAATTCTCCTTTAAGTTTAAATGTTTAGTGGAGTTGACTTTTTATTTCTTCTCTTGGTTCACTTTTGGTTCCCCACCCCCACCTTTGTTGTTTCATCAGGTTGGGAGAGAAGAAGCCTGGCTGGTCAGTTTCAATTTTATTTCAATTCATTTTGTCTTCATTCCTTCTAATCTAGCACAGTCCTGTGATGTACTGAGATCAGAGTACTCCAGGGAAACACTGAAATATAAAAACATTTTCATGAAAACATCTCCACTTATACTTAATTTTTCTTCTCAATAGAAAAATATTTTCCACCGAATCCTCCCTCTCCCCTCCTGAAATGAATTGCATGCTTTAGAAATAACATCAATCCACCCAGATACACAAGGACCATCTCGGCCATTTAATGGAGATAGAAAGCATAGAGAACGGTGGGGTGCAGAGGCACAAGACTGCCTTTCAGGATGCTAATAAATGCAGGCGAGGCCCTCGCCTGGCCCCTCGGTTCTCCAGCAAGGCAGCGCGGCACTCAGCTCCAAGCCTGCCGCTGACACGTCTCACCCCATCTTACACCATCATCATCGCCGAGTTTTATTTTGAACAACTTGTATGTGTCCACCAAGGCTAGTTGATGCTGAAAGTTCCTCTTTCCAAACCACATCTGACATCTGGGACCAGCTATGCTAGAAGGTGTGGGAATAGGCCACAGAGTGGCTCACTCCTTTCTTAAGGAAAGGCAGGCAAGCAAGCCCCTCTCAAGGGTGGACCAGTGCCTACACTCTACCCTTTTACTTTGTGGTTGCTCCTTAGTGACTTCAGTTTACTAGGAAGCCCAGCCTCAGGGGAAGGTGGGCCTTTCTTTGAAGGAAAAAATAAAAACTCAAAGAAAAAATTGTCCAACATAGAAACACATCCAGTTTGAGCCCCACTGTGCTATCATTCCCATTACAAACCCCAGGAACATTGGGGGCTGCATAAAAATTCAGCACACACCTGCCTAATGATGAACAATGCATTGAGAGCCTTCAGCACGCTGGTTAGGTACGGTTCATTTCGTTTTTGCAACCGTCTAAGAGGTAGATTATACCAATATTGTTTTACCAATGAGCAAAGGAAGACCCAGAAAAAAGTAAACTGTGTTCACACATCTCATAGGTGGGAGAGAAGGGATTTGAACCAAGATATACCCAGCTTTTAAATGTTTCCTTTCATTTGCTCGACAGCATCTACCATCTTTCCACTTAGACATTAGAGGAAATTTTCTGTTTTGTGTTTTCCCCCTACTAAGAGCCCATTGAATGAAAATTTGCAGTTTGTAAGCTTTTCTCTTAAGAGGGGAAAGAAACTCTTGGGTTTCTAAAGCAGTAAGAAGAAGAAAAGTAATTCTATCGTATCTGGGTTTTCTGATTGTTTTGATTTTTGTGATTGCATAAATTTTTCAAACAATATTACAATACATAGGATTTTTCCTTTTAAAAAATTGAGTCACTACTTAGAACGTATATGCCGCAGTCTTAAATGCACTGACTAAGTGTGTAGAGGTCGAGTTACAGGATGTTACAGCTTAAATGTAAGAATGCATATGGGTTCTAATTTGTTTCATCAGCAAGGAGAAAGAGCTGGCAGATTCAGGAATTGTAGTTCTGTTGGTTTTATGTTGTCATATTTTTGTCACATTTTGTACAGGCAAAGTCCCATACCTTGGTCATGGGTACTGGTTCTTGAAGAATTGACCACTTGGTTCCTAAGTGTCTGATCAAAGACTTGGACCACTTTTGGTTGCTCATATCCAGAAATAAGTCAAATCTTCATTCAGTCTCAGTACATAGCATTGAGTCCAAAAGTCCAAACACTTGTGCTGGCTCTCCTGGTAGAAGCTGGGGTGTTGGGAATCTCAGATACTTACTAGACTGTGGACTCCATGTGACCAGGGGCCTTGCCTCTCACAGCAGTCCATCCAGAGTGTGTGGTAAATATTTGTCCAATGAACAAAGCAGCACAGAAAAAGCCTTAGGGGTATCTGAGACTGCTGCATCAGTGTTTGTACACTCTTGATCCGAACGTCTTTCCAACACAGATTATGTACTTCTCTGCTTCTTACTCTTGTGAATATGATTTAATCATTCCCAGCCAACTCGAGGACATCAGTGAGCAGAAGTTGCTGTATTATGCATAATACAGTGATAGCCTCAAGGCCTAGTGGGAGGCAGCTTGCCCTGTACTGAAGATTTCTTGTGCGTGTTGTGTTCTTATGGTCCAGTTTCATCATTTTTATGTCTCCATTTCTGTTTAATAGACTTATTGCAGTGAGACAAGAAAGCTGTGGCTATCAGCCCCTCTGCAGGTGATGACTTGCTGCTTCCTCTTTGCTGCGGGTACTTCAAACATAGATTTCCAAGTTCACCAGGGCTGTAAGAGCAAATAGGTCATAAGTGCAACCCAGCTTCTTTCTGGTCCTTGGCTATAATCCCCAAAACATAGATTTGCTGGACAGTTGAGTTCTAGAAAGGTGAGGTGTCAGTGAGCTTTTCTTCCTTTGCGTGATAAATTTCTTCTTTTACTTCTGTCTTTCCTTCTGTCTTGTCTCTCTCTCACACAATATGACAGTTGCTGGGATATTTTCAATGAATGGGACACATTCATCCACACTGAAACCTAACACAGAAGTCAGAAACCATCTTTGACATGCATGCTGTCCCCACTGCTGTATCCTAGACCAGCCCTCAGCACCTAGTGTAATGACACAGTATTTTAGGAGAGTCCCCTTGTCCCTCACTTTCAGATAAATGCATCTACAGGGACTGTCCTGATCAGCTTGGCATGGCTCCTCCTCCTCCCTGGTCTGTCTCCCTGGCCCACATCCACCCTGCGAACAAGGGGGGCTCCTTTGCATACCTTCAGCACACATGCTGCTGCATCCCTCTGACACCCAGTTGGTACTCCCGGGTCTCTCCCACAGCCCCTCCTTCTAGGGGACACCAGCCTTCCACCCTCCACTCCACTGGACACCACTCCGTTGTTGCAGACTTTGCAAGTGAACTGTGTTTTGATTTGGGAGGCAACATGGATAACCTGGGTCCTGCAGGGAGACCAATCAGAGTCCAGCCCCACCTTCACGCACGCTCACACGCGCGGCGCATGCGCGCACGCACAAGTCAGACCCATCTTGCTGCCTTAGTCCCCTGTCTGGTAGAAAGGAGCCTGTGTGGATTTACTCAGCACCGCTCCTGGCAAGGCAGGGTCTTAACCGGCGGCGCCTCACTCCTTGCCGCTCAGTAGCCCTGCGCAGATGTGGCACACGTACTTAAAAGGGTTGTGCGCTCCTCGGCACAAGAATTCTCATCCCCTGTTCTCTTGCACACTTCCTAATGCTGCGAATGCCAAAGGGAAAAAAAATGATAGCTTTTGCACATTCATTTTTGGCCTCAATTTTCTATTATTCCCCAATGAGGATCATTTCATTTGAGGCCAGTATCTGGGAAAAAAAGTAGATCAAGTTTTTCCGATGAGATTTTAGTGTAACCCTGACAAACTTTTTATTGCCTTCGCTACCACATAGTGGTGGGTCAGGAAACTGTAGGGTTTGCGATGCTAGGAGGTTGCTGCTAGTGCAGTGGAGATGTTTGCTGTTGAAAGAATTTGGTCTCTTTTCTGCATAATGCAAAGAGAGCAGAAGCCTCTGTTATCTGTAGCAGCTGGCAGAACAGAGTGTACGTTCAAATCAGAAAAAAAATGCAGTTTTCACTACATGTAAAGCAAAAACACAAAGAGTTGTTATAAGGATCCCGGAGAGTCACGCAGGTTTCTCTCATCCGTTTTGTTGACTGTTTTCCTTTGCTTCCTTGAACCATCTCACTTCCCACCTCCACCTCGTTGGAGGGTGAATTAAATGTCATGCAATGCGGCAGGATGGAAACGGCCCGCGATGCGCATGCCCAGTTCTCTCCCAGCCTCTTCCGCCTCCAGCAACAGTATTTCTCTAGGAATCATCTGTAAAAGGTAGAGATTTGCCTTATCTCCAAATTAGGGGTTTACCTTATTTAAGGAACCCTGTCAGTGGCTCTGTCTTGGAGGATAGGTTGTTAGTAATTGGTTCAAGTGGGAAGCACACAAAGCGAGAGTTTGGGGTTTACCAATGACTGGCATGTCTCCTGATAGCTCAAGAGTCTCTCGATTTAGTTGATGATCACGTTATAAGTTGCTTTCTTTTCCCTTACGAACTTTTTAATAAAATCATTTTTTTCACTTTCAAATTTAAAATAATTTCAGACTTGCAGAAAAGTTACCAAAAGTACCAAGAGTTCCCAAACACCCTTCACCCAACTTCCCCAAATGTTAACATCTTATATGATCATAATACTGTTCAGTTAGTTACAAAACCAGGATGATAACTCCGAAGCAGCACTGTGAATCTCTAGACAGGATTCCGATCTCTCCAGGTTTCCACTGATGTCCTTTTTCTGGTCCAAGATCTAGTAGAGGATTCCACCTCGCATTTGTCGTGTCTCTTCAGCTTCTCTTGAATCTGGGACATTTTCTTCAGTCTTCCTTAGGTGCTCTCTATCTTCACACATTTGAAGAGCGCAGACCAATTATTTTGTAGAATATCCTTCAATTTGAAGTTGTTTCCTCCAGATTAGACTCAGGTTACACGTCCTTAGGAGACACGTGATCCTCACGTTTCATTTCTGGTGCTGATTCACTTTGAGCACTTGGTTAGGGTGGTCTCTGCAGACGCCTCCGTTATCACCACTGTTCTTCCCATTCTAATTGGGAAGCATCTTTTAGGGGTAGGTGCTTGAGACTCTCCTGTTCATACTGTTCCTCATTATTTCACCGACTAATTTTAACATCCATGACTGTGGTGTTTGCCAAATGGTGATTTTTCTATTTCTGTTTCCAACACTTAGTAATTGGAATTCTACTCTGAGGACGTTATGTATTTTTAAAATGAGGGACAGAAAACTTTTTAAATAGCAGTAGCAGCTCCACTTTTTCTGGGAGGGCAATTATGAATGACATGAAGCAGAGAAATATGCAGAAGCCTAAGAAATCTCAAATATGAATGTTATCTGGAGTGCCATTGCCATTTTTCCCTTCAGAGGAGGTGAAGGAGAAGGGAGGAGATCTCAACTGCCAAAAAAAAAAAAGTCCCATTAGTCTTCGTCCTAGCTGCAAGCGTCTCTTGCTTTTGAGGACTCAAAAGAGAGGACGCAATTAGAAGGCTGACTCTGAGGCACAGCCCTGAATGTTTTGGATGGGTTAGGAAGGCTTATGCCACCATAAGAAATTTAATTAATAGTATGAAATTTTATCTCTGAGCTTTTAAAGCTGTAATTGAAAGGAGCGTTCCAGATACTGTTTCCTTCTTTTAGAATATACACTGTTACTGACATGGCAAATGGTTTGCAGGAGCCCCCCTAGTTAATTAGATTTCAGCAGCCCAAAATCGAATTCGTATGAGGAAATCATTATTTTGAATTTTCCATCACCCAAAGATTAAAATTACACTTTCAAGAGAGGGTTTCAAAATATAAATTGGGCTATTTTATGCTTTGATTTTAATCCTGCTTATGTGATCTTTCATATTCTTTTTACTTCTACCTTAAAAGAATAAAAAAGTATTTATACTCCTCAACTATAGTATTTTATGAAAGCTCATGCATCTATTTGAAAGAACTGTGAATAGCTACATTTTTTAATATCCTGCAATCCACCCCAGTTTGTAATTTTATTACACACTCAGACAAGATCATATCAGGCACAATAAACTTCCTGAGGCCCTCATTCTGCCTCACTTATATTTGTAAACTTCTCAGAAATTAAATTTTAGCACTTTGAAGTGTAGCTGTTGAATTAGGAAAAGAAAAAAACCTCACGCACCCCAAACCTTAGACGCTCACTGGGATAAGCTGTCAGATCACTCACATTTGCAGAACCAAGTAGGAATTTTGACATTAGAATTGACGACTCTTGAAGTAGTTTGGATGGTAAAAACATACGGCTTTTAAAGGTGTGGCTGCATAGAATTCAGAAGAGTACCTTGTACTAAGATTCTTCTACGTTTGCAGTTTCTTTGCTGAATGTTTTAAACTTGGCCTCAGAGCAGACCGAGATAGCTAACATTTATTTAAGTGTTATTTCCAGTCCCCAGTCCCGATGTTGGAATAAGTCCCGACCAATCGGTTAAAATTACTGCACGTACAACGCGCAGACCGAGCTCTGTAACGCCACCGGGGACCCTGGTTGCGCCAGCGTCTGCCGGGCTGGCCGGAGGCGGGGCTCGGCAAGCGCGCTCCCGCGCGGGTGGGCGGGCTGGGCCACGTGACTGTGCTCCCGCCACGCCCCCCCCCGCCACCTCACGTGGTTTGTGGACACCATGTGCGCGAGAATGGAAGGCGGAAAAGGGAGCGGCAGGGTGTGACTTTTGGGCTTAGGGAGATAGCGTCAGCTCCCTGGTTTCCCCCTTCCCCCCAACTGTTAATTCCCAATAGCTGAAAACAAAGGATTTCTCATTTATCTCCGATCTCATTTTCTAAACCTCTTGCTGGTTCAAAGTTTCTCCACCGAAACTTGTTTGAGTCTCGGAGATCGCGCGCGCAGTGCGGAGCCACGCTGCCTCCCCAGGGATGTGCGCAGATACGGATGGTTGGGGTTTCCCAAGCGTCGGTGGTCCATTTTACGGTGGGGAAGTCAATCGTTCTGAAGAATTTCGCTACAAACCGTAGTTTCTTCTTAAGTGATAATAAAACCAGCGATCCTTAAGTTGTAAAAAGAGAGTGCTCCAACCTGCCGCTCTGGCGGCACTGTTGCCGCTTTTCCGCAAGGAGGAGGCTCGCTGGGTCTGTAACTTGCCGAGGTCACCCAGGGTCAGGTTCCTTGTTACAAGTGTAACTATCGAGCAGGGCAAAATTTAAAATGAAAGTGAAAGATGTAAACGTGATTGCAAAAGAGAACAATTAATATGGAGGGAGGGCGTTCGTTCGCAAATTGAACCCGTCTCGTTGTTCGGTGTTGACGCCCAATGACTCGCGTACTTCGGCAGACACCGAACCCGGTCCCAGCAGCGTAAGATGCAGACGCCACCCACAGGAAGACACCGGTGCCTCTCTCCCCTGCCGCCACCACAGACACACGGACCCTCTAATTTCCTGGCACCCAGTAAATGCAGAGCCTATTTTAAATCTCGGCGCACTCATTTCTTCTCATTTCGCGTGGGAATTTAAGGTTTTCTTCAGTCTGCTTTCTATTCATCTTCATTAAAATGCAATAAAGCAAAGGAGTTTATTAATGGAGATCCCAGTGTATAGAGACAATTTAGTGAGGAGAAAGGCTCGAAAGATTAAACCTCATCTTAAAAATCAGAAACATACTCATGTTATTAATAACGTTGAAAATGGAAATCCAAGTTTTGATGAATTATTTCAGAGGAGTAGTTCTGGGGACCAGACGTTCGGTAGGTAACTCTGTGTCTAGTCATCAATTATAGTGATTTCATTGCCTCAGCTCCAGAAAATCAGAATATTCATGAGCTTTCTGGTCTGACTCAGACCTTCAGGAGCCGTGAAATTTTCCTGTTGGGATGAGAGGAAGTGCTGTCGGTGGTTTTGGCAGCCGAATGAAACCAGAAACAGATAAGCAGAGGAGAGGGGTGATGTCTGTCGGTTTGGTCCCATCATCCTGCTTTGAATTTATGAAATTTAGAGTTTTAAAAATCATGTTAAATGTGTGATCCTTTTTAGAATTCACTGGGTATATTGAGGAAGTGGTTTTGTTTTTGTGAGTTTGTTTAAACAAATGACTGAGGTTTTTGTTTTTCACTCTGTCTGGCTAGGCAACATTGCTACACTTTTTTAAATTCATGAAATACTGACCAATGAGCCTGTTCTTTAGCACTCCTCTCCTTTTGTGATGGGAGGACAAGGAGGCAGACACCAATGGCGCCTCTCACAATGGAGATTTGTTTGTTTATTTTTTAATTTAATGGAGGGATTGTAGATGGCTTAAAATTTCCCTGTGCCAGGACAGAGAGAGAAAGGGGGTGGGGGTGGGGAGAATAATTAGTCTATTCTAAACAACTTTAGCAATAGACAGTCCATAGGCATTAACTTTGGACTGCCACAGAAGCCTCTTTCTAGACCTCATCCTGTAATGTTTTAAACAAATTTGCTTTGTTTAATTAAATGCTTTTTTAAAGGCAAAAGTGCACGAGTCATTTTTAAGAATTTTAAGTTATATATTAATAAAGATGGCAGTTTGTAATTTTCAGTGGGAATAGATTGAAGCCCATCCCCACCCGCAGTCCCTGCAACCCCAAAGCTCCCTTGCCTACTTTACAAGTCCCTACACGATGCTTCTGCCTGTACACACCATTCCACTCCATGGTCCTCTCAGCTGGAGGTATTCTTGTCCTCCTGGTGTGTATCTTTTTTGACATGAATCTTGAAATTATCATCTGTGTGTACATCTCACCTTCAGGGCCTGGTTACAGAAGGCCTTGTGCATTTCTGTTATCCCTCATGGCACCCGGCTTGCCTTCCAGATACATGCACTTGGATGTTAAATGAACAAATACTTATTCCATAAGAACTTACAAAAGAAGAGCTCTGTGTATCTTTTTTTTTAAAAAAAGCCATTGTTATTCAACACTGTGTTTGTGTGCTCTACCAATTTGTATGAATTATGACATTTAAAGTAAAAATAACTGAGAAATATTTTGAAGTTAGGTTAAGCATGGCGGTAAAGTTCCCAATTTTTTAGATGGCCAAATTCATTGCTTTTTGGTCCTTTGAGATAGCCAAAAATGGCTCTGACACACCTTTAAGGCACAAAAATGAGTCTCAACGTGGTCCAAGGGCTGGGCCGCTGGCATTGAGTACATTTCTACTTCTCAGCATTGGCTTTCAAGCCTCTTTGGTCCTCCATCTCCTCACCAGTGAAATAATGCTGATTCCTGCCTCTGAGTTATGAGAGCAGGTTATGAAAATTACACTAGACAATGGTGTGGTGGGTGCAGGTGCCCTGTAGCATATTGGTAGAAAGCATGGAGCCTGGATCAGATTCCTCGGGCTGGAACCTCTCTGCCTCTTTCAGGCTGAGTGACTCTAGGCATGCCACTCTCTGTGTGCCTCAGGCTCTGGTTCCGGGGGGTTGGGGGGGATAGCAGGCTCTGCCTTTCCAGGCTGTGGAGATTGATTGGGCCACGTACGCTAGACTCTTGACACGGGTAGCAGTGAGTACCCAGTAAATGGAAGGTGCCTCACTACTAGTGATAACAAACATTCATTTCTTCGCTCTCCATCTGATACTTCCAGCTTTTACCTTCACCCAGCTCGAGAGAGAAAGAAAGTTGTTTCCAGTGAAAAATTCTTAGTCTGCCCCAAAGCAAGGATGACCTGAAAGAAGGCTGGGGCTTGATGTTAGGTCAGATGATTTCCTTGGTTATTCTCAGGGAAAACCAGCCAGGAAAGAAACCAGAGGACAATGGTGCATTTTATTCCTCATTACCTAAAAGGGGCTTGCTTCTCTGATTTTTCTCATTTTAGGTGGGTGCGAGGAGAGTGGTGTTTCACGTCACTCTCCTCATCGCTGTTATTTATTTAGTAACAATTCACTATCAAAACACAGAAAAGTATCCTGCAGGGAACTCTCTTGTTAGTTGCTTTCAACTTATACTTTGTCTAATGCCCAAGAGAATTAGAATTTGAGGCAGATTTCAATTAACAAAACAAACAAAACAAAACCAAACTCACATGGGTGACAAGAGCCCGTAATGGCCACGTCAGCACAATGCCCACACGACACCAGAAGGACAGTTTGTCTTCCTGGATTCTGGTTCTTCTGAGATTCTCGACAGCCAAGGTAAGAGAGGAGAGGAAATACAATAAAATCTGTGTGTATTCACGTACACCCCCCATACACATATTGCATATAAAACCTAAGGGTTTTGCTTTTAGAAAGTCTGCACAAGTAATAGTCCAGGGTTAAATCAGCACCTGACTCTCCCTGTGCATGAGACCTTCTGGAAGGAGCCATGAGGCAGAGAAAATTAAGGAGTGGCATCCCCGCCCTCAAGGAGCTTACAGTAGAGCGGGGGACATGTGTGTGTCATGAATCATTGAACAGTGTACACTGACCTTCTGCTGTAGGTTCTAGGCATGGCCCTGGGAACACAGTGAGGGAAAAACACAGAGTTCCTGCCCTACTGCAGTGTAAGCTAGTGGAAGAAAGAGAAAAAGGCATTAAACATAAAATTAAGTCTCCTTTTTTTTTTAACTGTGTTAAAATATGTGTAACATAAAATTTACCATCTCAACCATTTTTAAGTGTACGTTTCAGTGGCATTCAGTACATTCACATCGTTGAAGTCTAATCGTAAATGTCATCAGTGCTTTGAAGGAGACTAAGAGGGGGCTGTGATGTAAAATGATGGGGCAGCAGGAATGCCAGCCGCCCAGAAGGGTTTTGGGGGGTGGAGATGGCCAGGCCCAGGAGGGTGGGAAGAAGCATGAGCCAGGCAGAAGGGATAGCATGTGTGAAAACCTGGAATCACGAAAGCATCTGCCTCCTTCAAGAAAGAGAAAGGAGCTGGTATGGTAGGAGCAGGGGCCAGGAGGGTGAAAAGTTTCGGGTCGGTGTGTGTCTGTGTGTTTTGGTGCGTCCGTGTCATGATTCAGTCAAATCACCTCCCCCCAGGGCCTGAACTAAAACGGGCTGTGTGCAGCTTTTTGGTAACCTGGAGCCCAAACTCCCAGCTGCATTTCAGAACTCCAGGCAGTGCCTGCACCAGGAAATCACAAAAATCCTTACTCAGTGGACGAAGGAGTGCATCTTCCTGGATGCAGACGGGGAGCAGGGTTGGGGGATGGAGGGGATCTGAGAGGAGCAGGTGCTTGTCACAGTCCTGGCTTCCCCCTTCCCGTCTCAGTGGCTGGGAGTGAAGGGGTCAGGATGAAGATGTATCCCCGTGGCACTGGCAGCCTGGATTATTCTTGTGACACAGGAGCAGCGGGTTCTAGATAAGGAGGTGCAGGTGGCGTGAGAACTGGACAGTCTGACAGGTGCTCTGGCCAGCTGGCTGTCCTTACCACCTCCCTGCCGAGGAGCCAGCCCCAAGTGCCTGCACACACAGCCAGTGATTTTTTTCAAACAGCCTGCACATGTTCTCAGTTGCCACTCAGAGGTCAATCCTTTGACCTGGAAAATTGTAACAGCCAATAGTTCTCCTCAGCTCTCAAGCGGGCCTCCGAGGGGTTCCTGGAGAACCCATGAGTTTGAGGAGCGTCTGAACCTGCCAGCAGAAACCCATTGCAGAGCCCTTCTGAACAGCACTCTTTAGCACTACCCATTTATTTGAGCATGGATGGTGGTTGGTGGGGACTATCCCAAATTATTCCCCCTTCCTCACCTTCCTCCACTGTAGCCCAGGAATTAACAAGGGAGGTGCTTCCTCTTCCTCACCTCTTTATTGCTTGCGCAGAGTTTTTCCCTCCACAGAGAGGAAGGAGCTTGTCTGTCTCTTTGGTATGGCCCGAGAATCTTTATCTCACCCATAGAAAAGTTAAATAAAGTTCTTTAGGAGAAATTTGTGTTGGGAGTTTTGTTTTGTTTTCTTTCTTTTGAAGAGCCAAGTGAAGTCTTTTGAAACATAGAAAAATTTCTTTTTCTTGTCTAAAAAGAGCTTACTGCCTGATGGAAGTTGAAGGTTTCACTTCTCTGCTTGTGAAAGCTTTCTTGGCAGGCTTTAGAAACTTTAATCTGCCCACGGCTTTCAGCAGACCTCCTCGCCCCACTCACCCCAAGTCAGTCTATATCTCGAGGACCCTTTAAAATAGTAACTGAAACTACAGTGAACCCTCAAATGATGCTGTCTTTGGAAAGTCACCGTCTACTTTGCACTAAATGAAGATTATTGCAGAGCGAATGGTTTTAAGAACAGCACTAAAAAACTGGAATTGGAATGCTAAGCCAACCGTGAAATTTATAATATTTTTATTAGTTTGAGCAGAGATGAAATTTGAAGGATTTTAGAATCCTATCTCTTAGTTTTCTTTTCTTTTTCTTTCTTAGCCATATAACTCTCCCCCTAAAGCACAGTCTTGTGTGAATCCCCAGTATCTGAAAGTGATGAGATACACCACTGTTGGGTTCTCTTCTCTGCCCTTCCCAGTGCATTCTGGTCCATAAGGTACTTCCAGGGTATTCAGTAGAGACCAGTGGGTCACAGTGTGAAACTAGTTCTCTCTCCTACCCTATGCTCACGTCAGCTGAGCCGGCAGATGGTTGGCAGAGCCAGGAACAGAACCCTAGGATCTTAAAATCCAGTCTAGGGAATCAAATAATCATGGCTAATATTTACAGAGGACCTATGATGTGCCAGGAAAAATACTCAATACAGTTACGTGGTTCACCACATTTAATCTTGCACTGGTAGCACGAGGTGGTGTTATTTGTCTTAGTGTATACCGAGGAAACTGAGTCCCTGGGTCCTGCAGCTGCCAGCAAATGACAGAGTTGGGATATAAACTCACTTCTGTCTAATCCCAGAGTCCACCTTCTTCTTTAATTGGAACACTGCCTGCTCTCTCATGCCAGGTCTCCAAAACAGAGGCTGAACATCTCACAGTCTGCATCTCACAGTTTTAAACACTGACTCTCCCTAAAACCAATTTGTTAAAGAGAAAACAGACAGACAGACATGACTTGGGCTCTCAAACATGTGGCCAGCCTAGCACATAAATGGGCAGAGGCTGCTTCTGGATTTTTGCTGTAAATTTTGCCAGCATAGCTTCTGGGCTGGTAGTTTGGTTTGCTTGGTGATATGTTTTTGACACTATTTATGTGCAGAGGAATGCCACCACTTTGCCATCGTCTCACTCCACCCTGAGGGCAAGCCAGGGGTGTCCAGGGGCCACATCAGGGGATGTGTACCCAGAACCAGAAACTGCCCAGTGGGAGAGATCGCGGCAAATGTCAGGGTTCCAGGGCTGGTGGGTTTTTTCACTTAGCATATACCACAAACACATACTGATGCGTTAATCTATAGGCTGAGATGCATGGCAGTTTCCCACTGTTTCTGTTTTTTCTGTTTGTTCATTTTCACTGATACTTCCTTCAGGTATCAACATATCTCCAGTAAGTGTAGGACCACATTAAAGATTTATCTTTAGACAGATTTATATTCTTGATGTCCAGTGTAAAGACCTAGGAGAGAAACCCCAGAGAAAGGAAATAGAATCACTGGCTGCTTTAGACGTATACTAATTTGCCAATTGTTTGTATTAATCTAAAAAGCAAAGCATACCCCTTACAAAGGGGCAAAGCCACATGTCCGTGGCTCCTCGGCTCTCACAGACACTGTGAGACTTGAAAGCCAGCCAGGATTTGAAAGTATTGGATTGGGGTAATGTTATTTTTTTAAAAAAAACACCTGGCTAATTTAATATAAAGTGTTTACACTTCATTTTTCTGGCAGTGGGTTTTCTGTGTAGGTGGCAGAAGATTTCCTGTTAAAGTTTTGCAAGTTCAGGAGAGGAGAGTTGCATATATGCCCTCTGTGGTCGCAGCAACATGAAAGGGGTTTCTTAATCCGCTGTTGTTACCGTGGGTGTAGGTGGACACGGGGCATTGCAGAAGGCATCCTTTCAACCCCTGGATGGTTGCAAGTTCACAGGTATGTTAATGAAAATTAATGAGAATGGCCTTTTTAGGAATTCCAAATATTGAGCCTTGAAGAAAGATCGTCTTTCCCCTGAATGTGTGCTCCGGCTGGAATTGCTGTCTGCAGTACCTCGTGGGTGAAACGGATATTTCGAGCATGACTGAGCTTATTAAGAGCCTGAGGCACTTCCTCTACCGGGGGTTTAGAAATTTCAAAG
The DNA here is from genome assembly GCF_009834535.1 of Camelus ferus. Taxonomy (NCBI): domain Eukaryota; kingdom Metazoa; phylum Chordata; class Mammalia; order Artiodactyla; family Camelidae; genus Camelus; species Camelus ferus. The sequence continues at coordinate 20,242,502 of NC_045722.1, read as the reverse complement.
GATGGGGGCTGGGGAGGGAGGAATTACGAGCATGCGATGCATGAGATGGAGAACTGGCAGAAGAATGGAAGCAACAGGTTCAGAATGTATCCTCTGCGCTCCTGCAGAGCTCTGGCGTGGGCTGAGAATGTGACTTCAGGAAGATAAGGGCTTACCATCTGTGGAGCAGGAGAAAGTGGATTTGGGAGAAAGTTTAGATGCGTTCATTTAGATGGAGGTGAAAATACATTTAATAGGCTTTACTTAGATGGGAGAGGTATGTTTGTGGAGTCGGAGACAAGTGCCATTAGGAAGAAAATACCTGAACAGGCAGTTTTTAGAATTGAAAAATGGGGAACAAATCCATTTCAGAATTTCCAGTAGTGTCAGAAGGGGTTTGTGGGTGATTTATGGCAAGGGGTCCCGAGCTTTTAAGGTTGAGAGATGCTTCTCTTTTTCTGGAGAGTGGGATTGGGGGAGGCTGGGAACATCACATCACAGGGTGGCAGGAGCCCTGGGTTCCGTGCTGTAGGTAGGACCCGGGTGCTGGCCTCGGCTCTCTGGGCTGAAGTCAAATGAAGACATTCAGTTGCACTCCAGATTCTTGGGTTACTTTCAGCTGCATAAAACGGTGATGACTCCTTTCTTTCAGCACTGGTCCCATTTCAGAGATGCTCCCGGCTCTGGGGGGAAGCAAAACAAAGTCAGGCAGCCCAGAGTGGGAGTGAGGGGGGCGTGGGCCTCAGAGGAGAGGTCCTCCTGGGCGAATGGGAAACCAGGAAGCCAGTGGTGTCGCCTGCCTCCTCAGAGCCGTCCACTTAACAAGCATCGCACAGAGCCTGGCTCCGGCTGCGATGAACAAACGCTGGCTTCAGCCTTTACCCTGGGTTTCAGGTCACTCTGATTGTTTGCAAAACATGTGCATTTTTTTGTCACTTGCCAGTACTTGTTCTCTCTGTGAGTAAAACACAAACGTCCTGAGGGATGCTGTGGGCCAGTTTGCGGCGAGGGCTGTGACTTCCGCACCCGGGCCTCCCAGGCCCTCTGCTCAGGGATGAGGATGCACCGGGAACTCAGGAGCCAACAGTTGTTTTGACATGAAATTCAAGGAACTTGCTACAGAGCTTATTCTTTTGAAGATGAAAAGAAAAAAGAAAAAAAAAGATAACTCTAACATTTTCAGGTCCTTGTTTTATGTTTTTTCAAGTTCAGGATTTTGGATAAGATTTTTGGAGAAGAGATTTAGTTTTGTTTGTTTTGTTTGTTTGTTTGAAGTGACTTGGCCAGTTTGGGATTTTACAGTGTGTAGAGAAAGGGTTAAGAAGTTTACTTGGGGAAGCACAGTCATGTGTTCCGAAAGTTGCTGCCTACTGACCGGTTCATTTAGCAGGCAAGCCTTGCACACTCCCGTGGTGTGCCAGACATGTGGTCCACGGGCACACTCGCTGGAGCTTGAGTGCAATTGGACCCCTTTATGTTTATGGACTTTCTGTGCAAATTGCTTCAGTCTTCAGGCCAAGGACAGAATGAAAGCATGATCCTTGGATGGACATGGTTTCCAAGTTTGGAGCCTCATTTATGTTTTGCATCACAGAGCTGCCCAACTTGTTGTTCTAAAGTAAAGTTAACCCTGAGCGTTAAGTTCTTTTGTCTTTCAAACCCTGAAAATCAGGCTGTAAGTACAAGAGATAATGTTTGGGAGGCAATAAAAGATGAAGATGTAGGGAAAGGCAAAGGTTGCTCAAACGGGAAGAGGGGGAGAGAGCACACGCCGGGCTCAGTGTCTCCTTCGGCCCGGCCCTCGGGGATCAGGTCACTTGCCGCGATTGCAGGGCAAACTAGTGGCAGTGTCTGAAGAGAGAGCCCTGAGTTTCCTACCCAGCCTTTCCAAGTGCACAGTTAAACTCTGTCGTATTTTGCTTTCTTTGAGTTCTGAGTGATGTTAGCTGGGCTTGCAGAGAGATAATTCACTTTATAATCTGGATAATACTCTAGAAGAAAAACGAATACCTAAAATCAGAAATGATTCTCTCTCTCTCTCCCTCTCTCTCTCTATATATATATATAAACTAGGATAAACTTTAGTTTTTTGAGCATCCATCCTTTTGAAGTCCACACCTTAAGAACGTCTGATAACATGTTAAGAATATGTGGTTTCTGTCAATAAACTTTCCAAAGAGGCACTTGAAGGTAGAAAGAAAGAAAAGAAAGGAAGGAAGGAAGGAAGGAAGGAAGGAAGGAAGGAAGGAAGGAAGGAAGGAAGGAAGGAAGGAAGAAAGAAAGAAAGAAAGAAAGAAAGAAAGAAAGAAAGAAAGAAAGAAAGAAAGAAAAATGATACTTGTTGTTTAATGGTTCAGAGGTCAAATAAAAATTGCCTCTCAGATGTTTCTGAATTAATTGGAAAGGCAGAAGATACCTGTGAACCCACCTCTCGAGCGTCTACAACTGAAACACCCTTTCAACTAGCATTTTACGCATGAGATGCCTGTGTTGGCACTTCAGTTGAACCCAATTTTACCTGTTATTTACAAAAAAAAAAAAAACCAAAACCCAAAAAACTCAACTATTAGGGTTTTGAAAAGGGGGTCAGGGGGAGTCTTAAACTTTGGAATCCCTCGGTCAACCTTTCTGAATTATGGAATCTGGGTCTTTCTTGGTTGAAATTGAGGAAATGATCGTTTCCAAGATGATTGGATTGCCAAGATAGGATTTTAGCACTTTTATTGCATTCTGGCAAGGTTCAGAACATTTTATACCAAACACGCTGCCCCACCACTACCTCCACCACCACACACAAAAATAAAAACTAAACAAAATAAAATGTGAACCAACAGAATTCTGTGGGAATGGCAAGTTTTGTTTTGTTTAATAGTAATCTTTGCAAGGACATACCAACATTCTGCACTTGTGTGTTTTTCTGAGGTGCTTTTGAATCATGAGAGATTAAATATAAGTCCCATGAATTTGGGGGTGTAGGTGTCCCGTGGTCCAGTTTCCCAAAAACTGATTCTCACAAGGTTTGTGTGGTATCTGGGGCACCTTGTTCCCCCTTCTCTCCCTGTTACAGAGTTTACTGTACTTGGAATGTCTTGTGGATCTTTTGTGGTTTCTCCACAGTAGTAAAAATAATTTAACTTCAGGAAATGGGGCCAGCAATCAGATCAGATAACGGCAAAGAATAATGTGGCGTTCTAGCATAGCATATACTCTGAAATATATGTTTACAAGTCCAAAAGTGTGCCCATCAGGAAGTAACAGGATTAAAGGAGAAATGACCAGAGATGCTGGGGGAAGTAAATCACTCAGAGGTTGTGATTTGCAGTGCTTCCTATCCACACTCCTTGGGTAGATTTAATTACATAAAGAGTTGGGGGAGGGAGGCATTTTTCTCTCGTCTCAAAAAAATTTCCAAGGCACAATGTGATGTTTAAAAAGCATATACATCTTTAAGGGCTCAAATCAATTTAAATATATGATCAAAACTTAAGCTCCCCAAAATTGGACCAAAGACATTAAGAGACAGTTCATTCAGGAGATACTGCAAATGGCTGAGAAATGGAAGGTGGGGGAATCCAGGCCACCCCAAGGACCCAGTCTCACTAGCAACCACAGAATTGAGATGAGATATCTAGTTCCCCTTCTGACATTAGGAAAAAAAGAAAAATGCAATTAGGAGCCCTCTTTTTACGAAGATGGGTCACACCCTTGAGGCTGTAGCAAAGAACGCACTGTATGGGAGTACCCAGAAGCATTTTTGTCAAAAGAGGTTTCCGAAGGGGCTTTGCAAAATTGGGAGGTCCTTGGCCAGGGGTGTATCCTCCCAAGGAGGTAGCTTTGGAGGAGTCTGTTCCACGCCCGTGAAGAGGCCGCACCACAGTGCGTATACGTGTGCAGGTGTGCTGTGCAAATCTAGATTCCACGCGTACTGTAAAAATCACCCTCCATCGCTGCCCTGTATTTTTATCACTGTCTCCTGGAAAGCAGTTCTGTTGTTGTTGACAAAATTTTATGCAAAACATTGTTTGCTGGTCTCTAAATAGTAATTTCCCTGCAAGTGGCTGGCTGCCTTCAATTGATTCATTTAAATTATGTTGACATAAATATTTATGTGTGTGGAAAGGGGCTTTTGCATGGGTCGTTGAAGCATCGCACCTTTTGGACGAGCAATTTCTCCCAAAATAAATAGGCAGAAGGGAAGTGTGTGGCCACAGCTGTATAGCATGGAGCTCCTAACTGTGCGTGCGGTAGACAGTCCATCAGTAGCAATGATACTGGTCAACACGAATAAGGCGTGTAATTGCCCCGAAAGGGGCCCTCACACTGGCTTTCAGAGGTGCAGCCAAAACCACAAAGCTGGAGGCCTCTCCCTCTGAGCTTGGTCTCCACTTGGCCGAAACAGCCCCCAATTTGTCCCTCCGGGACACAGGCCTGCCTTGTTTGGAAATCAGCAAAGTTTAGGAGCCCGCAATACCTCACATAACTCTGTGTACAGTACCAGAGAGTGGCAATAGGGCTGTGAGCACGAACAAGCAGACGGGTTATAAATATAGACTACACTCTCAATTCCACTTCAGTTAGTCATGAAGGGACAGTGTGAGTTTTATAAACTTATAAGGAATATACAAACAGCTCCAAATTTAAAATAACTTGGAGTAATTTTTAAGTGTGTGAAAAGAGTATTTTTCTCCACCCTGTCCATTTAAGCATCTTTGACAGGCAGTTGTAAGTGATCGGTGTCCTTATGTGCTCAGGGCTGGCAGTCCCAGCACGGGGGAAGAGTTTCACAAGAAACACCCATTCTGTGGTGGTGTCGCTCTTTGTGAGAGACACTCTGAGTGCTGCGGTGCAGCGGGGCAGACCCAGGCTGCCCTGGCCGCAGCTCCCCAAAGCAGGGGTAGGTTTACCTGGATACCTGGAGCCCCCTCCTCCCACCCTGCCCCAATTTTTCCTTGATTTTCTTCCCATTAAAACTTGTCAGTATATCCAAAACTTGTATGCAGGCTTTGAATATGAGTTTAGAAGAAAGAATTTGGGGATGATTTTCAAGTACATTAGGATGGTTGATTGATTTTCTGAGAATATTCCGTTTTATAAAAATAAAAGGAGTGGAAGGTCAGATCCCTCCTTTTTAGTGTCTGGCTTTATTCCTTCCCTTTTCCCTCACCCCCATCTCCGGAGACCTTCCGGTGAGACAGCCATCAACCTCATCTGTCAGGCCTTTCTACAGAGAGTAAGCTCATTAGTGTATTTCACCCTCCATCAGGCAGAGCAGGTAGGAAGGTCACAGACTCAGGGACCTGTCCTCCACAGACTAGATGGCTTTTCCTCTTTTGTCCCAGTATCAGAGACTGACACCATGTTGACAGCTAGCAAGTCTTTATTCCTTTAGAATCAATTTAGACTGTGAATAGATTCTGGAGTCCAGTGGGCCTTTCCACCAACTTCCAACTGACATGCCTGCGATTTTGATCACTACACGTGAACAGAAGGGGTTGCAGGGCCAGTTTCACCACCTGTGTATCATGAAAGTCAAAAGTTACAAAGTACTGGCACGTGCCACAACGTGGATGAACCTTGAAAACGTTATGTAAGTGGAAGGAGCCCGACACAGAGGGCCACGTAGCGTATGATTCCACTCATATGCACGGCCCAGAGCAGGCACATCTTAGAGACAGAAAGTAGATTAGTGGTTGCCTAGGGCTGGAGAGGTGGGGACAGGGGTTGGGGAGTAGGTACACGGTTTCTCTTCAGGGGTGATGTTTGCACGACTTGGTGAATATATTAAAAGCTACCAATTTGTACAGTTTGCATGGATGACTTGCATATGAGTTATATCTCAATAAAACTATTATAAAACTTGTGAAGGAAGAAAAAACAAAACACATCACCCACAGTAACCAAAACCAGCCGTTTAGCCAAAGAAAGATTCCCAAACCACCTTCTGCTCCTCACTTAGTTTGTGGTGTTAACTGTAAGCCTGCGTTGTGTCTTTGCATTGATGGCTGTTCTTTCTTTATTCTTACTAACCAGCTCTTGAAATTCTCATTTAACGATGGTGCCATGATTAACTTTCCTCCTTCTGGTTTCTTGGTTGCCTTTTTTCTTCTCTTTTCTCGGTAGTCTGCCCAGCACTGCTTACTGGGGGCTGAAGTGATCCAGTGGGTATTGTCTGTGGGCAATTATTTCTTTTGCTCATGAATGAAATCTTCACAGATGCAATCAACAGCCTGTGTGAAATGTCCTCCAAGCGTCTTTGCTCACCTTGTGTACTAGACAGTGATCTGCTTGGAACTTGGCTATTTCTGGGAGCCTCCATTATGTTTGTTTATATGCCCAACCACAGGGGAGGCACAGGCTGTTTTTCCTTCTCCTTCTTGACCAAGTTTGCAGTATTGCTGAGACACAGGGATTGGTGAAGAGAACAGACTCTGGTTATCTCATCTCATGAGTCAGACTTGTTTGGGTGAAAAGAGTTCTGGGGGTCACTGAGTCTTCCCGTGCCTGGCTGGTCTGGCCCCTGATAGCACAGTCGCTTACATAGAGACTTGCCTTTGCCCCACAGAATGTACTCTGAGTACTTCCCATGACGGGAGCCGCTGCTTCACTATTGCAGGTAAGCAGTGACCCTTGCTGAGAAACCCCACAGGGCTCAGCCTGGCTGGAAGAATGTCCTTGACGGTTCTATTTGCTGTAACTCAGTAAATAAAGAAGGCTTAGTGGATACACGTTATCTCCTCAATATCTCCTGGACGCTTGACCCTTTTCCAGAGCATTGTATTTCAAGAGTTTTGTCCTTTCTCCAGGCTAAGAGGTTCACCTCAGGAAAGAGGAAAGGGTGCTGGGACTGGTGATTTATTTTTGCCTATTGGATGCAGGCTTACAAAGAAAAGTGGCTTGAGAAGAACACTCTAGCCCCTTCCTTGTAGGCAGCAGAGACTGGCTAAAACCTGCCACCACCGCAGAGCAGAGTGGGTAAAGAACCCGTGACCCAGGTAGATAGATCTGGGTTTGAAGCCCAGGTTTACAGCTGAACAGTTATTAACTTGGACCATTAATAGCCCTGGGCAATTATTGAATCTCTGTGCCTCCATTTGGGCATCTACAAATGAGAGTAATGATACCTGATCCCATATGATTATTAAGAAGTTAAAAAATAATGGATATAAGATTGAGTTGTCTATTCAGACTCAAATTGCATTCATGTAGGAGACACGCCAACCATTATTGTGAAAAAGAAGCCAGGAGTTTTAGGTGCTTAGAAGCTTGGAGTCAGCCAGCTCGGTATGAGGATAAGAGTTATTTTGAAGATCATACAGAGGGACCCCAAGGATGCTGCCTTGGTCATAGAAGACTGCTACTGGTCTCGGCACACCGTCGAAACTACTTCTACAGTGTGAAGAGTAGGTGTGCAGACAGGTGCTAAGAAGCAGTGGTGTCCACGTGTGTTGCATGCGCTGGGACTGAGTGTGGCCTTCAGAAGGAGGCCAGGATCACCGTCTTGGAATTTTGATTCTGAGCGGTTGAAAGTCTGACTTATGCGAGCAAGCATCCACCTCCCCTGAGTATCAAACACCTGATTGAGGTCTGGGGAGAGCGCCCTGTGGGAAAACGCATTCCCACTGGGGGCAAGGAGGAACTTGGTCAAGATTGATGCTGTCTGGCAGTTGGGGTAGCACTTTCTCTAAGGTAATGAACTCCCTTGAACGTTGCTTTAAGACTGACCGAGGTTTTTATAGAGAGAGCCTCCAAAAGGCATGAGATGGTTGACCTGTAAACTGCCTTTTAACTCCAAGACTCAGTGGTTCGATGCAAGGCAGTAGTGACTGCATGAGTCCTCGTTGCTTAGGAACTGGAGCAAATCAAATGGCCCTAGGAGTTCCTGCATGAGGCTGGCTGCTACTGCATGTTCTGAAGCGTTCCTGCCACCCTGTGTCCCCTCAGGAGTGGAAGGCAGGAGAAGATGCGTATTGGGAGGCAATGGATGAGAAGTGAGAGTATGTAGCTTCCTGCCCTCTCTGCAAACCCCAGCATTGCAGAAAGTTCAACTACTGACACAAAGATGCTTTGTCCAGGGCCCTTCCTGTTAGGAAGGAAGCTGATTCAAAGCTGAGTCTTGAAAATTCCTTCAATATTGCAAGGAGGGACTCCTCCATCCGCTCTGGACTTGGGAGAAAATGAGAGCTTTCAGGCTCATTACATCAACAAGCTCAGAAGCCGTGGCCCCCGTTTTACTAACCCTGCTCTCACTGAGAGCTCTGCTCTGGGACCTTCCTGCTTGCCTCTGGGTGCCTTCCCCAAACTCGGCTGCTCGTGGGCACACTGAATCCTTTTGCTTCCAACAGAGAAACTGAAGTATCTTCCAATTCTAACCATCCAATTGTCTTTTAGACTGGCGGCTTCTAATGTCTTCTCCAGCACAGAAGATGGTTTCTTCTGGCATCATGAAGAGAAACATTGTTGCAAATGCGACTTTCTTTTGTGAACATTTAAGACACCATGGTTACAGTTTGAACTTTCTTTCGCACAAGTAGCACGTTCTGCATAACAGCTGCAGTTTTCCAGCAGAAGCTCATTTGGAAGTTGTTGGAAACTCCACCTGGGATTTCTAGGCAGTGGTTCTATGGAGTTTTCCCATAGCCATTTCTCAAGATGTCAAGAAACTTGAGAGATTCTTCTTGTCTTCCTTTTGAGAAAATTGTGTATATGCACAATTTATAAACATATATCCATACAAACATAGATATGCGTGAGAGTGTAGCTCATATATAGTTGCGCCAGGTTTACATTCATTGTATTTCATGGGTCTAAGTATTTTCATGTAAGTCTGCTTTTCCATCCTAGGTTAGAGAACCCCTACTTAGAGAACTCCAGATTAATAAGCTGAGGGGAAATGTAGCTTCTCCCTGAGCCTGGGAACCCTTGATGCTTCTCACCTCTCTGCCCCCTTTCATAGATGTCTGTGCTTGCAGTGATTAGCTGGGGGTGTGGGTGGTAGCAAAAGGGTGGACAGATGGAAAATTATTTTATGAGGTGAGAGCCGGCCTTAGGCCCTCTGGCCCAAGGTGGCTTCTTCTAGCCACGCCCTAACCACCTCTGTAGTCCATCGTGGAGATGGTACACCCTTTCTGTCCAACCGGAACATCCAACCAACTGGCAAGAAGTCCGTGGTTCACCCACCTTCTTAGCGAAAAGATCAGCGTGGAGGTCCAAAAGCAGCAGAGCCCAAAGGCAAGGCCCTCTTTCTGTCCTCACCCTGGTTGATTTGATGACCAAAGAGAACGCAGTGTGGCCCAACCTGGTCTTCATACCCTTGGCATCATGTTTGTGAGGCTTAAAAGAACTCCATAAATACATTGTTACCATTACTTGAGCTTTGTGTGTCTGTCAGGGAGGGCAGCGGGGAGAGGGAGAAACTTGAGACCCAGGATTCACAGATGAATATATGGAAGTCCACCTGAGTGGTTGTTCTTTGTTTTTTGTTTTTGTTTTTGTTTTTAAGAATAGGGATATCTAACAGGAGCATGCACTCTGGTGGGTGCTGCTGGGCCCCTGTGGGTGGTGGTAGCCTTTAGATTCTGTCCTGGGTCCTGTTGGTGCTCCTCAGAGGTCCCTCCCTCCCTACAGTCTCAGCTCCATCTGTCTGCCCACTATGCCCCATGACATTACCACTGTCTCCTGACCACGCCCCATGACAGTACCACTGTCTGCTGACCACACCCCGTGACGTTGCCAGTTCAGACCCCTGGTTGCACCCATGCAGCTGTGTGATGGGCTTTCCATTTGGATGTGTGCACAAAAACAGTGCATGGCAAACTGAACCAGTCTCTCTCTACTCCTGCGGGGGTGGGAGGTGGGTGGGTGTAATTCACCACATTTCCCACGCACTCTTCTAAATTCTCCAGATATTTCAAGAATCTGCCCGCTTTTCCCTGTCTGTGCTGCTGCCCCCTTGGTCTGGGCCACTGTCACTGCTCGCAGAGATAGCAACCGTGCCCCGTGGATCGTCCTTCCATTCTCTGTTGTGCTCAGCAGCCAGAGTCATCCTTCTAAAATGCACTTCTGCTCATGTGGCTCCCTGCTTACAATCCCTGAATGACATCTCTTTCCTCTTAAAAAGAGTGCAAACTCTATGCATGGGATAAAGGCCCTTCTTGTGGCCGTCTATCTCCATCTCCCCAGCTTTCCTCCCAATCTCCCCCACCTCTCCAGGCTCCAAGCCTGGGTCCTGCAGTCATTCCGAGTCTGGTTCTCTGGCTCTCCATCCCCCTCAGCCCTGCCATCACCCCCATGCACCTGCTAGCCCCCTGCTGGCCTTTCAGGTTGGGGCCTGGCGGTCCCTTCCCCTGGGAAGCTCTCCTCACTGGCCTTTTGCTTGCCCCTCTCTGTTCCCATTGCTCATTCTCAAGGGCTGGGCTGTCTCACCTGCCACACCTGCAGGACCCAGCCTAGGGCCTGGCTGATGTATTTAACCATCAAAGGAGCCTTTCTTACCCTCAGCTGTGGCTCAGTGCTCTCTGGAGGAGAATACTGACAGCTTTGGGTGGACTTCTGGCTGCAGGGGGTGGTGAGGAGACGATGCTGGGAGTTCAGTTGACCCAGCTGAGGTCTCCCCATCTCCTCCCCATAGGGTCTGAATCAACTCTCTTGACAAGCCAAGAAAACCACGAAATCTCTCTGGACCATGTACCAGATATCTCCCTGATGTGTTTGGAAGGTTGAAGTACACTTTCCTGGCATGAGCAATAGTTCCCCTTAATACATAATGATGCCTGTCTCTTAGGAAAGGAACCCCTCTTTTTATATGAAACAGTGGGGTGTTCCTTAAGGTACCCAGAAATACTTAAAACGACCCTAAACTAGTCTGTATTTTGATTCAGAAGCTTGACCTGATTTAGACATTTAGAACTGGTTCTATCTCTCCTTTAAAAGTTATTTGGAGTAAAATGTTTGCGTTTTTTAAAGTTGTGTGGTTAAATGGCCCCTTTTCTATTTTTTGTTCCATGTGAAGAGGTTGAGTTCTCCGTCTTCCCTTCCAACATATGCTTTTAAAAATGGATTCTCTGTGGTAAAGACTGTTAACTTACTGGCAGGAACAAAAAGAAATGTTTTTAAAATCCCTAGAAAGAACTTAATAAATATAAGGACTCCAGGGAGGGAGGGAGTTAAAGGTCGATGTATGTGACTTTTTTTCCTGTCCCCAAAATGAAGAGAATGAGCTTTTAAATGCAGTGCCTCATTTTTATGGGATTGTGACCCTGAATGAATCCCTTTAGTGGTGGATGTGGGACCTGACGTTTGCTTTTCCAACAATTTAGATAGGCATTTGTTTTTATTGTTGGTCATTGTAAGAATTCCAATGAATAGAGAGATCTCAGGGGCAAAATCAATTTGCTTTTCCCCTGTGTATTTGTTAGTTTATAGCACCTTCCAATTTCCTTTTATTTTTAAAGATAGAAATTGCCTTTCGTCTTGCTGGGTGTGCTTATTCGTGGAGATCAGGGAAGAAGTTCCCTTCCTTTCTCCCATAGCTCTGTAATTGGAAATTTGGTAACTGCACTAAATTTTAAGTTTTGGCATTCATGTGGAGCAGCCATCCATCTGCTGGCAAAACACACTGCCCGGGGCTTTTCATGAAATCCCTTAATAGTCCTGAACACTAATAATATTTATATACATTGAGATGAGGCAAAATTTACAGCGGGCTTCTGGGGCTGGCTCCAGGACTCTCTAATCCTGAACTTCCGCGGGTTCTCCTGCCTGCCTCCCAGAATCCTCACAGATTGTGCAGCAGCCAGGGAGGCACTGGCTTTCTTCCCTGGAGTTTGTCCTCTAGCAAACAGTCACCTTTCTCCCCTTCTCCCCATCACACCCCTTTTTTATTCCCTGAAAGTACCTGATACATGTTTGTGCACAGTTGCATCCTGTAACATAAAAGATGTGTGACCCCTTTAAGAGGAATCATCCTGTCTGTAAAGAACAGGATTTTACCTAATTTAAGCTTTACTGAAATTCCTTCTGAAGTTGCTTCCATCGCTGAAACTAAACCCTAATTCCCTAGCCTGCGTGCTGCTTGTGGCAAGGACTGACTGACCATGCAATTCCATGTAATGTACCCCTTTGGGGGAGGGGGGTTCTCCATGGACCACTGCCCAGAGATGCTGTTTCCAATGGAATGGGGAATGGAATGCAAAATGTATCTACAGATACTTTGGTATTTTATTCTTTCTTATACTGAAAATGCCCACCATTTACATTTAGGTATAACTGACTCCAACCAAGCAAGTGCACGGTGTTTTTTTTCTATTCCTCTAAACACTTTTCAGTTTTTAGTATTACATTAATAGCTTTTTGATATAGATACCTGCTACTCATCATTTTATATCACATTTTATTTAAATTGTGAGCAAGGAAAAGGAGGTTTTGCAAGCAGATATTGGTCCCAGTTAGTCTCTGGTGATGAGTGTAAGATTCTTCATCAGTTTTCCTTTCTCCGGTCACAAAGCATGGTGGTGGCCGATGGCTGGAGAGCAGCCCCTGGGGGACTTCAGTGCTCTGAATGAGATGTGTGCTTAATACAGTTGGTTCGTGCTGATGAGAGCGAGACTGTGAACATGGCTTCTACAGCTAGTTTCATTTTAACCATGGGGACCTTGGATCTATTCTACTACATGAACTTTGTAGGGACGACATAATATCTCTCCTCTTGCCTGAGCCCTCTTCTTTTAGCTCTGTCCCTTCTGGTCCTCATACTCTCAGTGCTGCTTCCTGATGGCCTTTCTAAGATAAAGATCAGACCATGTTGCTTTCTTTCCTGCCTAAAATCTTCCATGATGCCCATCTTCTACCAATCGGTCTAAACCCCTCCGAAGGTTTGTCAGTACTCTCTGAGCTGCCTCCCCCCATCACTTGTTCTTGGACACTCCCTCCCCTTCTTCATGAGCACCCAGTCCTCCCACTGCAGTGACTCGATTGCTTTTATGCACATTTACATGTGATTCTGTGTGTTAGTCTTTATTCGTAAACTCCTCCTCTTTCAGCTCCAGCCTCAACACCTCTGAGAAACCTTCCTGGACGTCCAGGTGCCCAGGGCATGCTATGCACCACCACACACTCCTGTGCTTACCTGGCGTATCGTCCATTCCTTAAAAACAGGGTCTGGCACACAGGTGCAGCACACACTGAATAAACAGTTGCTAAATGGATCATTAAATGAAGGATAGGTGGGCTTACGTCCTCTTGCTTTTAGTTTAAAACCCTGAACTGAGGATTCACAATGTTATTGTTTCTTTAGATCCTGAGCCTTGAAGTTACCTCCATAATGGATATATTTGAACTTAAATAGTCATTTAATCTGTGCAGTTATTAGATCAAGTGTGAGATGTGAGAGTAGAGTGTGTGTGTACATTTACCGCAAATATGCCAGGCTTGTAAATTCAAATTGGTGTTATCAGCTTCTAGATGATCCCCTTGGTAGACCATCTGTGTATTTCTGTGTTTTAGGAGCTCTTACAACAACATACTTTTGTGATGTGATTAGACATAGTTACTCCTTGTAATTTTGGGGGGTATACTAGTTTTTGTAAATAGCCAGAAATCACTGAGAGGCAATTCTGATCAACAAAAATGACATAAACCAACAGGAACAGTCTTCGTCTTTGCTTATACAAGTGTCTGAAGGCGTATCTCAGTTGGGATTTGTTCAGCTGCATTTAACAAACAGCAAGTACTTAAACAAGATACAAGACGATTTCTTATTCATGTAAAGAAGTCTAAAGGTAAGCAGTCCGGGATTAGCCTCCTGGCTACACAGTCAGGAAGGACCAAGTTCCTTTTTTCTTGCTCCACCATTCTTACTGGGCCACCCCATGGTCCAAGACGGCTGCTTGAGATTCACGCAGTATGCCTGCATGCCAGCCAGCAGGGAGAGGAAGGGTGTGCCTCCCTCTGTTTCAAGGACTCTTCTGGGAAGTTCCATCCAAAAAGTCTGCTTACGTTTCCCTGGCTAGAACTTACATGACTTCTAGCTTCTCTTGTAAGCTAGAAGGCTGGGAGATGTACTATCTAGCTGGGTGACAAAATGCCCAATTAAAAGTCAAGGTTCATTACCAAGATAGTTAAGAACAAATAATGGAAGGCCACCTATTGTCTCAGCTAAAGGATGAGTTCAAAGGAGAAAGTTGCAGAATTATTTTAAGCTTGACAATATCACAAGAATTTGTCTGTTTCCTTAGTGTTGACAATATTCATTTGAATGTCCGAGTTCTGATACCTGTTATTAAATGGACCTGTTTACAGTAAAAATAGGTCCTCCTAGACACAGCTGGTGGATCTGTAAATTGGTACAAAGTTTCCAGAGGACAGTTTGACCCAGCATGGTCAACTCTGGAAATTGATTCTACTGAAGTAATTAAGAATTCTCATGAAGATTGAGTGCTTATTGTAATAATAAAATGTTGGGAATAAATGAAATGTCTAATAGCAGGAGACCGATAGTAACTTACCGTACACTATACTCTGGGGTACAATGCAGCTGTTAAATGATGGTGGAATTCACAGTATGTTATGCCAAAAAGATGCTTTCAGAATGGCTTGATCCTTTTATTTAAATAGGTTTCTCTATTTATATGTGCATGCACACATTTAGGAAATGATCTGAAAGGGTCTACATGAAGGTTTTGATAAAGTGATATTGTGAACAGGTAGACTAGATATTCTATATATATTTTTTTCTTATCTATGATCTCTGATTTTTTTAAATCTTTTTTTTTAACTACAAGGAAAAGCAATAATAGAATCTTCACTAAATAATGCATGTCAGAGGCAATTATACATATTTAAATAATTTTGTGTTGTTTTCTAACTCAAGGAAAAATGAGGAAGTGGATAATGCAAACCAGATTTCATATTTTGTTGATTCACACTTTATCTGCTAGTAAAGCTAACAGCCCCATAGAGTGTGATCATTACAGCATTGCCATGGAAATAAATGCCAGCTCATCTATTTGGGACATGAATTGTGCATCTCTGGTTTTCAGACTCTGTTTTCACTTAACTTTAGCATGGAGGGGCTCAGAGGAGATGGGTTTTGATATCCTGTGGACCTCTGGGCTCGAGATACTACCCACCCACCCACCTTCCTATATTTGAGAAGATGAGGACTTCTCAGTGATATATTAGGACGTGTGACTAAGTTAGTATCATCACTTACTGGGAGTAAGAACCTTTGATATGATACAGGCAGACACAAACTTTTCTAAAGCAATTTTGTCAACCTGAATGTCAACCTGAATATCATCTTTACTGTATTCTGGGTTAATCATTTTAAAAAATAAATGAGCCTTTGTGCATACTAAGGCTTTTCAAGATATTTCAGTAGGGAACCTATTCCAAATGCAGATTGAGCAGAGCATATAATGCCTTCTAAAGATATAATAGACTCTACTGTTCTCATAGAGCATCCACAGTATCTCACATGCCTCAGGCATCCGTCCAAGATGGGTGTTATTACCCTGTTTTACAGATGAGAAAAGAGAGGATAAAGGTCAAAGAAAGTAATGACTCATCCAAGGGCAAACAGTGAAATAGGAGAGGCTGGATGGTAAACCCTGCTTGCCTGACTCGAAATGCAGAGGATCTGCTCTCTGCCTTAATGCAATTGTGAATATGCAATACTGTCATTTCAAAGCCAGCGCCCGGCAAGTTTCCATTTGGGGGTTGCACGTGTGGTTGGTGGGTTGGTGGGCTGGTGATGGGTTGGTTGGTTTGCTCTGGGTGGAGCGATCTGGAGCTTCTGGTGGCAAAGGAATGCGCCTCCACTGCTGGCCATTGATGGGTCTCACGCGCCGCTTGTCGCCCACAGTGTGCCCGAGCGCGTGCGGGAAGCGGGCGTGCACGGAGAACCACGAGTGCTGCCACCCCGAGTGCCTGGGCAGCTGCAGCGCGCCCGACGACGACGCGGCCTGCGTGGCCTGCCGCCACTACTACTACGCCGGCGTCTGCGTGCCCAGCTGCCCGCCCAACACCTACCGCTTCGAGGGCTGGCGCTGCGTGGACCGCGACTTCTGCGCCAACATCCCCAGCGCCGAGAGCAGCGACTCCGAGGGCTTCGTGATCCACGACGGCGAGTGCATGCAGGAGTGCCCCTCGGGCTTCATCCGCAACGGCACTCAGAGGTCAGTGGGGGCCCGGCGGGAGCGCAACCCCCCCGGGGGACGCGAAGGTCGGCTGTGCCTGGGGCTCCACCTGTGGGGGGCCCTGCGGAGGTTCACAGAGGAGGGTCTACTGGAAAGAACTACTCTGACCTAAACTTGGGATGACTCTAGGAGCGATTGGCGATTTTTTTTTTTTTTTAACTTTGGTTTGGTTTGGTTTGGAAGTGTACTTGCCTGACCGTTTGAAATTAAGTACCTGACTTGCTGGCTCAGGTATGGGGGATCACTGTCTCCCTATTCACTTGCCCGGCTGCCACCCCAGCAGCAGGACAGTGGAGGGACTGGAGATGAAGTTTTCCCACCCTCAGTGCTACTCAGCGCTAGCCGGGTGAAGGCTTTGGGAATACAAGAGGAAAGACCATGCAAGGCCCACCGGCAGCCTTGAGGCAGCAGCAAGCCTCAGACATCTCTTAGCACACGCTCCTGCCCTGCAGTTGAACTCACAGCCACTAAGAGCGAGCAGTAGCTTAAAGTAACCTATATTTTCCATTAACGCCTTCTATACACACACACACACACACACACACACACACACACACACACACACTCACACACACACCCTTCACCCTCCCTCCATTTTCCTTCCTGGACTTTGGGACTTCTCTTGGGAAGCAAAAAATTCCTTACAGCAAATGGCATCCGTCCTGTGCATGCCAACTGGACTTCTGTAAATTTGTCATTGGTTTTAAGTTTTTGAAAAAGCAATGCCAGCATTGTTACAAAATATAGGCCTATATCCCTGGAAACAAAAAGAAGACTGGAGATTTGAGGTTGCTGTTCCCCTGTGTGGAGCAGAGCAGAGGACTGTTAGGAGAGAGTAGTTCTGTTGTAATGGGCCAAACACCTCCTTTACCATTAGCACCAGAGGAACCTTCCATTTCTAGGTTCTTCAAAATAAAACTGTTCTACAAATATAAAATACCATTGGAAAAGGAAACATTAACTTTGACTATAACGTGTAACTTCCCCTCCATTTGCCGCAGTCTGTTTCTGCAAAACGCATCAAGCAAGTCTTAGTAAAGGGGAGTCTGTTTCCGGTGTAATATTTGGAGAGGTTGCTCCTTCCGTAGGCTTAACTTCAGATCAAAGGTAAAACGCACATTACTGCAAAATATTAGGTGTAGAACAACTTTTTGCCTGTCGCCATTTTTTTATAACCATTGTAATAGTAAAAATTACTTTAAAATGGTAAACGTGGCAAGGATGCCAATGAACCATAAAGTATACATAGTCCACCCAAAATAAGTCTACTACCACTTCTTACTCACATTTTATTAGCAGTCTGAGAACTTAAAGAGGCTTTGCCAGTGCCCGGGGCAGTGCCCGGAAGCCGGGTAAGGCTTAGCCACAACTCCTCCCCAGCGGAGGGGGTTGAGAGGGGGCAGCTGGTGCAGGACCTGGGGGTAAGAGCTTCCGTGTCCTGCAGGTGTGTTTCTAATGATGTCTGGAGGCACTCAGGCGTTCGCAGCTACCAGAGGACTGGGCAAAGTGGGGGCGCTGTGCACTGTGACAGTTTCTCCTCGTATAGTTCATTCTTCCAAGAACTGGACAGTTACTTTTCCCACCCGTGCTTACAGTCTGTTCAAAGCTACAGTTCTGCCTTTTCCATTTTAAAATAAAATGCCATCAAGAGCTAATGAATCCCCCTCTCAGCCTTTAAGGCCTATTTGACACTTACTTTAAAAATATTTATTTTTTTAATGCTATTTATACCCTCTCTGTACCAGAATGGATTGGAGGAAGCTTAAACTATAAACATGTAATCAGAGCACTTCCTTAGAAAAACATTTTTTAAGTGCTAGGTGATTCCTAGACATTTTAAGAAAAGCGTTTGGTTCAGAAATTGCTATTTGAATAAAATGTCAGGGGTCACTAAACATACACTTAACTTGTGACCCAGAAGTTACACTCCTGAGCATTTATCCCAGAAGAATGAAAACTTACGTTACACAAAAACATGTACACAGTTGTTCATAGCAGCTTTATGTGCAACAGCCCGAAACTGGAAACAGAGCAGATACGCCATGATAGTTAAATGGCTGAGCAAACCCTGATCCATCACAGTGTGGAATATCAACCAGCAATAAAAAGAAACTGTTAAAACACACAACAACACGGAGGGCTCTCATGGACAATATGCTGTGTGAAAAAAGCCAGCCTCGCAAGGTCACACACTGTACGATGACACGTATATAACGTTCTCAAAACAACAACCTCAAAGAGATGGCGAACGGGTCAGTGGCTGCCGTGAGTTCAAAGGCGTGGGGACAGGGTGGCTGTGCTGTGGCACAAGGGAGATCTTCGGGGGGGTGGACTAGTTCTAGTTGTGGTGATTACACAGGTGATAAGTGACACAGACTTAGACATGAACGTTGCACCCCTGTTTGTTTCCTGGTTTTGATATTACATTGTCATTCTGTAAGTTGGAACCACTGGGGGAACCGGGTGGAGGGTGCACAGAAAACCTCTCTGCACTACCTTGGCAACTTTCTGTGCATCTATAATTGTTTCAAAATAGAGAGGTTTTTTTAAAGGGTGGTGGGGCATTATATGCTATGTAGGTAAATTAGAAGCAATCAAAGACCAACAAAAAGTGCTTAAGGGAAGCTGCTACCCATTCTAGAAATGAGAATGTTGAGTGTGATGTTGCAGAAAGAACTCACCACTGCTCTGGTTGGCCCAGTTCCTCTGGAAACCTTGCCTCCTGTTCTCTCAACGTGAAATAGGAAAACAGCAGGGAACTTTACCTATAAGCTTTTAAACAAAGCCCTTCATCTTTGCCTTAGATACACAGTAAAGTTTAGTAGGAGGAGGGGCTTTCATGCAAAGAGCTATACACCGTTTAATATTTTTTCACTTCATGAAATTTGAAAGATCATTCAAGAATACTCATGTGAATAGCGTGACTCTCTCTCAGTTCACCATCCTATTACACACATACCCCAGAATGTTGTATCATTTATTTGTCTGGAAATCGACCCAGCCTTCTGATCCTTGGTCTGTGGTTCGGCAGCTGGATTAGCGTTTTGTCCACTATTCCCTAAATAAGGATGGGTAAGCCAGAAAAGCGCCAGTCCCACTCACTGGTCCCTGACTCTTGGTGGTTTGTGGCATGTTCAAGATTGCATCTGAAATAGGAGCTCATTACAAAGAAATGGAAGTTCCTTGTTTTTATTGAGTATGCAGCGAAAACAACATTTGGATCAATTTACAGGTTTCTGCCAAACATTGTCAAGAAATTATTTCAGTTGTGTTTTAGCAGGAAAATAATGGGTCTGTGCTATACCACATGCCTTTCGGAATTCCTCACTGGGTTTTGCTGGGCATCTGGCTGGGGGGGTTAGATTCCTGTTCATGGCAGAAATACTGTTCTCCCTTGACTGTCCCTGTCCCCTCTCCCAGAGACTCCTCCAGGGTGCACTGGCAGGGGCCACGACATCAGAGAACAGTTCCGTTTTTGGGGAGCCCCCAGTGCTTCCTTTTGGCAAGGCTGTTTCTCCCACGTGGGACCAGCTGGCTCACTAGCCACAGCCTATGATACACACATGCCTCAAGGATGTATCATGTGTTTTGTCTGGAAACAGGCTGCACGATTTTCCTTGGTAGGCAGTTTCTCCTTTTGGTTGCAATTTGAGTGGCTTATCCTGGGTAGGTTTGGGGATGCAATACAACGTGAACACTTCCAACAGTTGTTTTTTGTGATGTGTACTGTGAAAACACCTAGAATAGAAGCATATCTTTACAATTTTTTTTTTTTAAATGCAAGGAGACAGACTCAGCTCTCTGTGTTTTTGGTTGGTTCTTTATCTTCAACAGCATGTACTGCATCCCTTGCGAAGGCCCTTGCCCCAAAGTCTGTGAGGAAGAAAAGAAAACAAAGACCATTGATTCAGTCACTTCTGCTCAAATGCTCCAAGGATGCACCATCTTCAAGGGCAATCTGCTCATTAATATCCGACGTGGCAGTAAGTATTCCGTCTCCCCGGAAGAGATGGCTGGATCTCCTGGTTTTCTTTTGTTGAGGCTTTTCCTACTCATCCGTGACTCACAACTAAAATATGGGTCTAGAAAAACAACATGGTGCGTAAGCCTTGTGCTCAGTGCCCCTCCTTTGAGCTTCCCTCAGTGATAAAAAAGGCAGATCGAAAGGCAGTCCATTTTTCAGCCGTTGGCACAGTGTGTATTTCTACAGAGGGTCATCCCTTGTCTTTCTTAAGTCACACCTTACATAGGAAGTGCACGTCCCAGCACATGCAAACTCCAGAAGAGACCAATGGATCAGAGGTGTGACTCAGCCGTCTCCAGCTGGAGCCAAGTCCACAGAGCTTTTAAGTCCAGAGAGTTTTGGTTACTTGGATATATTGAAGACAGTGAGCAAGTGGAAGAATTTAATGATATCACTTTAAAATTGTATTAAGTCCAAATTTACTTCTGAGAGCCGAAAAGATACAGGAATATATATGTCATCGTGCATTGAACGCTTCTGGTCTCACCCTCTGTAGGATCCCTGTTGTTTGCAGTAGATGACATTCCTAGCTGCTGCCTTTGTGTGAAACACTTCCTGTTGATTTATTTGGTGAAATTTTCACTTCTGGTCTGTAATTGACAAGGGCTTCTAGTAATGGTGCCTTAAATTCACCTCCACTGGGGTCACTTGGTGAAGGTACTAATAATTTTATAAACTAGAATAAACATAGCAAGAAGACCTTCAAATTGAAAGGATTGTTTTTCTACATCCTTTTGTGAAGGAAATTTTATTTTACATTCTGAGGGGCGAAAATGACTTCTGTGCATTTGCTTTTCCTTAATACTATTTTTGTACGAGTGAGCTATATTCTTATGGTTTAGAGATGGCAGAAACAAGTTTTTTTCCTTAGTTCTTTTGAATTTTTTGGTCTCTCTTGATTTTCACCACACCTTACACCTCTCCACAACAGGGGTAACTTTGTTTCCACCCAGCTATGAATTTTCTTACCTTCATGGTATTCTGACGTTGTGTTCTTTTTGCTCTTCCTGGATTTCTTAATTTTTAAAAAGGATTTCATTGTTCCCTAGAACATACCCTTTAAATGCCCAAACCTTCTTTTTTTCTTCCTGTATCCTCAAGATAAAAATTTAATCCGTGAATTAAATCCATGGAGAAGTATAATTTAAGAAGGAGTTGGTACATGTTTATGCGTGGTGATGAAATGTGCCTTCCAGCTTATGGCCAGTGCAAGAAATTGGTTGGACATCTCATTGGAAAGGACACTCCTCAGCCTTGATGAAAAGGCATGATTCCTGCCCTACGTTTAAAATTCAGAGTCTTTTCCTTGAAACATCAACTGCAGGCAACCTCTAGTCTTTACAACTTAAATTTCTCCTTCATTTGTCTTGGAAAACCATTAAACTGTACCTTGAACATAGGGCCTTACCCCAGAGGGCAGTAGCCTTATTCTTTGAAGTTTATCAATTGAAAGCAAAATAGAACCTTTTATTAAATAAGCCTTCACAAATCAGACACAGTAAAATTCCATTAGTGGAACTACATTCAGTACGTAAGAATCTGTGTTATCAATCTGGCATAAGTTGAACCGAAGTTTATGTTTTTCATTTGATACGGAAAAAACGATGGGCTGCAAAGTTCAAGGAAGTACACTGTTTCTACAGCATGTTGTTTTTACACATCTGTAGCCACGATCTTCCCAACTGTTTTCTACCTCTGAGAATCATAAAGGTGTACATTATAGAAAACTTAGAAGCACAGTAAGGAGTTTTTAAAGATCACCTGCCAATAACCATCATTAACATTTCGGTGTGCTTTCTTCCAGTCTTAGTAAGATGGAATCTTTAAATAAAGACCCCTGTATCTTAGGAACTAGAGATGGAGCAAAGGCAGTTCCTAACGAGACTGAGAAATTGTTGTCCTTTAGTCATGCCCTTGTGCTGTGAAGGCAGTGCTGTCTGTTGACAGAGTGTATTCTGTTCCCTAGATTTTCTGCCTTTGCTCATTGGTAGTCTGGTATTTATGATTTTACATTCTGTTAATCAGCCTGGGAGCTGCAGTACCCAGCCTTCTAGAAACTCTCCTTCCCCTGCCTTGGGGGCCTTTCCCGGGGTGAGATTTTTGAATGTTAAGTTTAGGGCAATACATTTTTGACACGGGGCGGGGGTCCAGTGAGGCCTGAGCATCTCAGTGGCACCAGCAAAGCAAGACCCGCACTGAATTGCTCTCCACACGTGCTTGTGAGAAGCCAGGTGTGTCCCCCTGTGACATGACCCCCCTCTGACCATAGACAACATCGCTTCGGAACTGGAGAACTTCATGGGGCTCATTGAGGTGGTGACGGGCTACGTGAAGATCCGTCACTCCCACGCCTTGGTGTCCTTGTCCTTCCTGAAGAACCTGCGCCAGATCCTAGGAGAGGAGCAGCTCGAGGGGTAAGTGCTCCAAACAGCACGCGCTTCCTTTCTCCTGCTGCAGAGTGAGCTCCGTGCTTCTAGAGTTCTCCGTGTCTGAGGTAAGAGCCCTCTCCTGTTGAAAAGAAGGAGTGAACGTGACAGTGATGCCAGGGCGCCCTGAGTGACAGCCGCCTCCTCAGTCTCCGCCCTCAGGACTGTGATGTGGCCCGTCTGTCAAGGGCTGCGTGTCTGACCGTGGCCAGCAGAGCAGCAGACAGGGGTGCGGTGGGGGCTGCTTCTGCCAGAAGCACCAGGAATGGGTCTCAGGTGCTCACATCTCCATGAAATCATCACTTCAGGACTCTCGTCTGCCTCAGGGTCCTGTGCCCTTACACCTAAAAACACCCCATCTTTTAAAACGTGTTGGAACATCAGAGCTTTGGAGGCCTATGAACAGTTTGTTTTGTTGCAAAGAAATCGTGATTCACAAAATTGTTTCTATCGATCAGCTCATAGGATTTGCGCTACTGGTAGAGGTTCTGCCTTCTGCAGCGATGTGCTGTGCGGAAAGGGTTTTAAAGGAGCCGGAGGCGCCTCACCACAGGATGCCTGAAAGCTGGTGCTTCCTGCACGCGCAGTCTCTCTCCAGCGCTTAGCCCGCTGGTGCCTCTGCACACGTACGTCTCTTCACAGGCCCCCTTTTAAATACAGCTCTTGCCTGGCTTTAAGCTAATTCCTTGAAATCAAAGGAGACATCCATTAATGGGTTAATTCCTTCTAAAGAGAATTTGGGGAAATCATTTAGGAAAGCAAGAGGTAGGAAGGTCGTGGGAAAGGTTGTCCTTGCTGATTTATCTGCCCCAACTGGATAAAGTTACCACACAAGGGTTTCCTTACAGCCTTCCTGCTTTTCTCAGACTAACTCTTGGTCAGTCTGAAATTCTTAAAATTCCATCATCTGATACAGCTACAGAGAGAGGGCAGCTCCTCATTCCATCCTTGAAAAGCACCCTGTCCTCCCCGCTGGGAACGCAGATTCTTTAGAAAGACCTCTTTCTCCTGGTGAATCCGTGGAGGCCGCAAAGCCACACCCAGCCCCAGAGGGTCCTGGGTCACCTGCATGGCAGGCTGATGCTCTGCCAGCTATACCTTTAAAAATTGTGAGTCACCCTGTTTCATACATGAAACTTATATTGTACATCAACTATACTTCAATAAAAATAAATTTTAAAAAAAGAATTACACAAAATGAACTTTAAAAAGAGCCAATCTTTCACTCAAACCTTAAAAAAAAAAAAAAAGAGGAAAAGATGGGAAGAGTCAGAAGGAGGAAGAGAGGAAAGGAAGGTGATAAATAAAGATCAGCAGTGCCTCAGGGAAGGGACGGGCATGCGCCCTGGGGCATGAGAAAGGGCCAGACAGCTGATTAAGACCATCAGACCAGACTGGCTTCCCAGGAGAGGTGTCTTCTGAGCGAGGCCTTGGAGGGCTTCTGGAAACACTCAGCAAGCAGAAAGTGACGAAAGGCATTTCAGGATAGGGCGGCAGCAGCAAAGGCGACAAGTTGGGGCTTCCTGGGACCTGTCTGACAAACAGTGCTGGAGAGGTAGGCGGTGGTGAATTATGTAAGCTGTTAGGCGCCCAGGTGTGGAGGTTGTAATTGAGACAGGCTGTGGGACCTGTTCAAATAGGAAGTTGAGTTACAGGAGGGTTAGTCGAACATTGCATTTCTGTGTGCTTTTGGTATAAGCCAAGATAACTTTGATCCCAGGGGTTCCCCGACTTTGTTATCCATTAGAAGCATCTAATGATGCTTTTAAGAAATCAGTGCTTCTCTAAAGATTCCCAGGTAATTTTAATGTGCAGCAAAGATTGGAAACCACTACTTTATCCCTTTTTTTCTTTTTCTCTTAAACAGATCCCTGAAGCATTTTGATTTTTTTTTTTTTTTTGCCTAAATATTTTCTTGCCACACTGTTGCCTTGAAGTACTATTTTTCTTGTACCTCTCATAGCCAACGGGAACCTAAGTAAGTGCTTCCATTTGGTTCAATGGGATGAAAGTTTTGTAGCCTTTTGTTTCGATGGAGAACAAGTTCACAGTTCAGAGATCCTTTGTATGAGTCACCCTTAGCTTTACAAACTGGAACTGAGTTCTGCCTCCGAAGATCTCCTGAGTAGCCAAGACCACAGAGTTAAGTCCAAAATGTGAAATCCAAGAATATTACCTGGAGTAGCGCTCTTAGTTTTCACTCAGAATGAGCTGCCATCTGATTTCCAGGCTGGTGATGGATACAGGCAAAATCACATCAGAACAGGCAGCAGGACTGTTGGTCTCTGAACGAAGAGACTGGATGACATAGGCAAGAATCCGGATGGCCAGGGTTTCCTTGAGCACATTACTCTGTGTAATGTCATGTGTTTCTAGAGCAATAACCTTAACCATTAAGGTTAGACATTGAGAAAATCAAGGTTCTTCTATTCTGGAAGGAAGTGGATTTTGGAATACATGTGTACAAGATTTCTATGAAATAGCTAATTTTTAAGCCCTTGAATAAGAAAGAGGATATATGTTATGTGGAAAAATTCCCTTATCTGAATAACCTTATTTTGTGATAGCATCAGATAAATAAGGAGTTAAAATTTCAAATTCTTTGGTGCCATCAAGGATTGTTGCCGTGAAAAGAATAAGAGGAGGTGGAGGTGGTGGGTTACAAGAACTGGAGTTCTTGGATGCATTTAGGCACCTCTGCTTATGTTCCTCCCCACGCACTTGACTTTGTGCTTTATTCTACCTTCTTGCAACTCTAAGATTAGATTGCAACATGGATGTACTGTAAGACTTCTTTGAGACTTCCAAAAAATATACACTCAAACTTGTGACTCAGCAGTTCCAAGCTCTACCCTAGTCTCTACCCCAGAGAATTGAAAACATGTCCACACAAGACTTGGATGTGATTGCTCATAGCAGTATTATTCATGATATCCCCCTCAAAAAAAAAAAATCCACTGGAAACAATCCAAATGTCCATCAAGAGACAAATGGATAAATAAAATGTGTCACGATGGATTACAGTGGAGCAATAATGTAACAACACAGGTGAACCTCAGAAACATTAGGCTAAGTGAAAAAAGAAAAAAAGCCAGACACAAAAGGCTACACATTGTTTGATTCCATTAATATGTAATTTCTAGAAAAGGCTAACCTATGGAGACAGAAAGCAGATTCGTGAGGGCTGGAGTGGGATTGGAAATTGACCATCAGGAGTAAGGAAATTTGGTGTGGTGGAAATGTTCTGAAACTGCATACTGGTGATGGTCGGACAGCTGTATACATTTACTGAAGCTCATGGAACTGTGCACTTACAGTGGGTGAATTTTTTTGGTAAATAAATTATATCTTTGTAAAGCTGTTTTCAAAACACTCAAAGAGGGAACATTTTCTTTCCAAGTATCTGTTCAGTGCCTAGTGCCGCTTAAATATAAATTCCCACCCTTGAAGAGCCCCGAAGGCTGATGCAGATATTGAATTGAGAAGAGACCGGATGTAGCATAAAGCAGCCCCTTGGAGATGGATTGGAGGCAGCACCTGTGAAAGGGCCAAGTCCTGTATCAGTTGCAGATGGCTTGGATGCTGGAGGCAGCCCCCATGTGCTGGGTTCTGATGCCCTCTAGAGACAGCCAGAAAGAGGATGCGGTGTCTTCTCTGAGAAATGAAAGGGGATGATGATTCTTTTAAATATTTGTCAGCAAGGGCTGGAAAGGAGGGGGAATGCCCCTTCCCGCCCCTGTGGGCTGGAGCCTCACCCTCAGTCCACCTGTCCCAGCCTGGGAGAAGCTGAGTAAATACTTTGCTTAGAGTTGCTGGAGAGAACGTTTAACCCTGGTCTTTGGACTCCCACGTGCAGTGCTCCGAACCCTGGACCTGGGGTGTCCTCTAAGTACCCCTCGAATCTCCAGTACTTTCTTCCCTTTGCTTCCCCTTCCTGCCTGCCCTTCATCAGACTAGGAGGGGAGGTGGTGGTGATGTCAGCTCAGAGGTAGGACAGCCCTGAGACTGGAGCCATGAATAAAACAGGTGTATAATGTGTGCTAGGTGTTCAGAATATTGATGTGGATAATATACAGATGTCCCCCAGGAGACAGCCAGCCACTCTCAACCAACTACATTGGGCTACATATTGGCAGATGGGGCCTACCCAAGTCTACAAAAGACATTTTTCTGCAACCTTGAGAAGGCCAGGAGCCAGGATACCAATATGGATAAAACCCAGGCACCACAGAGCCTGTGTAAGGAACAGAGAAATAAGCAAACGACTTAATTTTTTAAAATATGCTTTGAATGTAAAGGCAGTCAGCTTAGAAACAATTAGAAAATCACATTTACAGAGTAATTGACTTAAACAGCCATTTCCTTTAGGAAACAGTAAAATCTGAGTGTGTGTGTGTGTGTGTGTGTGTGTGTGTGTGTGTGTTGAAGATGTGAAGGCAAGTTTCTGCTTTTTACTATTTCTTAATTCTCACCTGATCCTGGAAGGAGTGTTGGGGGAGCCGGGCCTCCAGCTGGGATTGGAAGAACAAGAGCAGTATTGGCAGGCAGCTTGTGAATGGCTTGATTATTATTTTGATGAGGGTTTTATTTTTATTTTTCTGATACTTACACCGGCTCCATAACACTTGGGTTTTATTGATATTGGTATCCTGGCTCCAGGCCTTCTCAGTGTTGCTAAAAAAAAAAGTTTATGTTTACTGTAAAAGATAATCTTGCTTTTCAAAGTGATTAATCACAGACAGGAATTTCAGTGTGCCTACCATTCATTTGTCAAATTCCCAATTTATAATTCATGCCTCCTCCCTTGGGGAGAACCATGTTTTGTTCAGAAGGTATTTTCAATGTGGTTCTTTTCCCTGCTAGTGAAATTAATTGACTGAAAAATAAAAAAGCCTCATCCTAGATTGAGACAAATTTGACCCGACCCAGAGGTTTTGTCCCATTTGGCCAACTTGGGAACCTGGGAGCAGCCAGAGCCATGGGGGTTGTTGGTTCTGATGCTCCAGAGCGTCCTGAGGTGGGAACACCCCGTGGACAAGGATGGGCCTGCGTCCACCTGCGGACCCTTCCTGCTGCTGTGTGCCTGCACGCCTCCACCTCCTGTCCCGGCCCAGCGCTCCCCGCCTGCGCTCATGGCCTCGTGTTGCAGAGCCCGAGCCCAGACCCCTCTGGGCCATGTCTTACGTTCCTTTTCCAGCAGATGTATGTGTTGGGGAGTGAGCTCTCACTGAAACGAAAGGGTTGTTGACTTGCAAGCTTTTGCCGCCTGGTTTGTTGGCCATGAATGTGTCAAGAGGCCTCAAGGTGGGTTTGTGAGGAGACTGGCTTGGTCTCAGAGGTGTTGTCTTTGGGCTCAGTGGCTCACTGAATTCCTGTGCCAGCAGGACTCCTGCCTCCACCCCCAGCACGTGTGCAGACAGGGCCCAGTGCTCGTGGAGGGGCTGGGCTTCAGGCTGATGGGCCAGATTCTACCGCAGCTCAGTGACTTGTCCTGGGCATTTGTGTCTCTGGCCCTTAAAACCAATAGGAAACTCACATGACACCTGCTCATGCCCCTTCTTGTCGGAGTGAGTAAACGGGGTGACCTGCCTGTGGCCAAGCAGCACATTAATGACACTTCTGGTCCTGGGTCCCCATCTCTGAACTGTCCCATGAATTCCCAGGGAAATGTACAGGCCGGCTTAGAAACACCGTAACTGTAACTTCTGCTTTACTCTACATGAGTGAGACTCAGGCTGAGGACTGACCGGCGGGTGGAGGTCCTGCTAGACGTTCTGGTGTGGGTGTAAGTGAACCTCACCAGGCACGGAGAGGTGCCCAAAGGACAACCAGGGGGCTTCTGTCCGGGCTGTCCTGGCCCTGGAAAGAGGTTTGGAATCTTTTTGCTCTGCTGTTTGTGTATTGGATCCCTGAGTGGGTGTTAGAAGTAGCTCAAAGTGTTGCACTGACTTCTAGACTCAGTTTTTATAGAAGGTGCTGGAGTGAGCCCCAGAAGGAAACTGAGTCTGGGGAGTCAGGGTGGGAAGAGGAGGGATCTGAGGTCCGTGGGGAGCAGACCTGTCAGCACAGAGGACTCAGATGGCGGCTGTGGCCCTGCCTGCCTGGTTTACCAAGGGACCCAGACAGAAGGGTCCTGCAACCCAGGTGTGGGTATGGGTTTCTCTCTCTGGGTGGCCAGTGGTAACAGTTGCTGACACTGGCTGTCCACCCACAGAGGGACAGGACCCATTTCTGACCTGGTGGGCTTGGGACCCCCAGCCCTGCGGTGGTGCTCAGCATCCATTAGAGCAGCGCATCTCCAAGTTTGCTCCCAGCTCCACTGCGTCAGCATCACCTGGGTACCAGTTTAAAATGCAGATCCTCAGCCCATCTAGACCTGCTAATGAGCAACCCCCCTGGGGTGGGGCCCAGCACTCTGAAAATAAGCTTTGTGCATGCTAAACTTGGATTGGACACTGAGTTGCTGTTGCCTGGATGGGTGTCCTGGGGGACTGCCCATCGGGGGCCATCTCTCCTCCCTCACCTTCCCCAGGGACTTGAAACTGATTTGGGGGGCTGGGGTGGGAGACCATGAATCTGGAGGAGAGATCCAGCCCAGGGCTGGTCCACCCTGTCCCGTCCTCTCTCCTTCCCCATCATATGCTGCTGACAGCATGGATGGAACTTACCCCCAAGGATAATGGCAGACTCTCTCCAGCAAATATGTACGCTGTTCCGGTTGAGTAGCAGAGCATATCTGTTCTCCTATGGACTGATTTCAAGTGCATTGGACCTACTCTGCTTGAGAGAAACAGCCAGAGACTTTTCTAGGGAATGATTTGAGTAGCATCCTCCAGTGTGAAAAGTATTGTTTGTTAGTAATTGAGGTCATCAAATTAATTAGTGTCTTGTCGATTTCCATATTGCCCTTGAATCCTATTGTTGCTATTGTGAACAGTAACTATCCTCTCTTAGACACTGTTAGTAGCTACATCTCTTATCAGCAGAGGCAGTGTGTCCTGGAGCCACATGGCGAAGAGGCCCAGTGCAGGGTGGCCGTTGGAAAAGGGCAAGGGTGCTGATGCTGAGTTCTGTACTTCTAGGAATTACTCCTTCTACGTCCTCGACAACCAGAACTTGCAGCAGCTGTGGGACTGGGACCACCGCAACCTGACTATCAAAGCTGGGAAAATGTACTTTGCTTTCAATCCCAAATTGTGTGTCTCCGAAATTTACCGCATGGAGGAGGTGACCGGGACTAAAGGGCGCCAGAGCAAAGGGGACATAAACACCAGGAACAACGGAGAGCGAGCCTCCTGTGAGTGGACCCTCCTCCCGCCCAGACAGCGGCTTCCGTTTGCGCCCCCCCCCCCATTTCACATGAGCACTTTGCTCACACGTGTATATCTTCAAAGGTGGTAGCAGGGCAGATTCACGGCAGATTCCTGTTTGTAAATTTTCCGTAGTACCTATTTGTGTGTGCTAAACATTTATAAATAGGTTCTCACTCAGGATATTTTAAAAGAAGTTGCTTACAGAAAACAAGAGTTAAAGGACTTTAATGCTCAGGCACGCTTCGATTATTTTCCGAGGAAGAGCTGGTCCTCTCCAGCCTTGCAGGGAGCAAGCCCAGTGCTCCCTCTCCAGAGTGGAGCGGGTGCCTGAGGACAGAGGTGCTCAACCATGAACACAGGAGACCCTTGGCCACTGGCCCCCTGCCCCTGAACTGGCCTCCCCCTTGCTCCCACCCCAACATGAAAAAGATGGAGAGACCCTGCCTCCCTGGATTGATACTGCTTTTAAAATTTAGATCAGTATAATTATAACCTTACACTGGTTAGATGACTTCTGCTTTAAGGTTTTGCATCTGAGATAGAGCACTTTCCCACCTGGCCTTGTATATAAAACTGCTTTTTAAAATGTTGTGGTTCTGTTTGGCTGGATAGGGCTGTAAAAGTAAATTCTCTCTCCATCACCGATTTTTGATAAGGGACAGGTGTTAGAAAACACTAGACTTAATCTATGAGAGCAAGGGTGATTTGCACATGTGCACACAGGCAGGGGGAATCCATGAAGCCATCAGCCTTGGACTTGGTTGTGCTGGTGTCTGGATTTACCTGGCAGACACTCAGGCTGCTCAGGAGGTTTTTGAGGGGAGAAAGCTGGAGGGCGAGTTTAGGAACAGGCGCCTTTTCCCACGCACACCCGCCACAGCCCTGCCTCTCTCCCCGTCTGGACCACAGTAGAGGCGGTGGTAGCCAAGCGCCCTCGAAGTGTTTTGCTCCTTAGATCAGCCAGTCTGACCTGTCAGATTGTGCAAATACAGTAGCCATTTATTTTCCTTTGAGAACAAAATCACATTTCCTCTCTAAATCACCCTTAGCAGGATCTGCAGCATTTTTCTGCTCTCGATCCATCACATTCTGCCGCATAGACGTCTTAGATTTTAGCTGCCTTTAGCCCCTGCTTCACCTGCTGAGTGTGGGTTGGGAGTCGAGGAAACAAGGGGAAAGGACACTTCATAGGAGAGCTCTGGGTCTCTGTGAGGAGGCGGTTGTGGGCTCTCCCCTGGTCCTCATCGCCATTTGAATCTGGTGGGGGAACAGAGAGGGCTTGGGGCAGCGTCCCTGTCGTGATACACCAGCAAAGGCTTCCTTCCCATACAGCAGAGAAGGCTTTGCCGAGTGAGAAGGGTTTACCAGGGCTTAAGCCGTTCATGCCAGCCCTGGCCGGGGGCCTCCCAGGAGCTCCTGTGTCCTTCCAGTTCAATACCCAGTTCAACTAAGGAGAGTGCCCTCCTGTGGCACACCTGGTCTGTTACCTGCCTTTGGTGGTTTGACACGAGCAGGCAGATACACACAACCGCAGAACAGGTCAAGGTTCACTCTTCCCGGGCCCCTTCGGGGGGCCACATCTGAGGAATGAGCAGAGAGATGCGGCCGCCTTGCTCCACCCTGCAGTCCTTCTGTTTCAGGTTAGGAGTCACTCCCAGGTTCACGTCCAGTGCCCCCAGGTGTACTAAAACAAAAGACCGAGCCCGTTGGAGGCCATGTAGTCCAGCGTTCAGGTCCTTGGTAGAAATAAGAAAGCCCCTGAGATGCCCCGGAAGGGACATCACATGTACCGCCAGCTTTGGGGAAGAGGGACACAGTGTGGGGCAGGTGACTTCCCGGACCTGTTGGGGGGAAGGGCCTGTCACTCACGGATGTACCTCTGTGCCCCAGGCGAAAGCGATGTCCTGCACTTCACCTCCACCACCACCTGGAAGAACCGCATCATCGTCACCTGGCACCGGTACCGGCCCCCTGACTACAGGGACCTCATCAGCTTCACCGTCTACTACAAGGAGGCGTGAGTTTCTGCGCTTGGTGACAGCATTCTCTTGGCAGGGCTTCACCTTCGCCCTCTCCTGGCTGTCACGTGACACCCCTCACCACTGTGACAGCTACCAACGACAAACTGTTAGCATGAGGCGTTTCAGTGTTCAGTGGATAATTGGAGGCACTTGAATAAAATGAATCCAAAGGGGAGAACTTGTTTTGTTGGAGAGGAAGGTCAGTCCAAACGTTGATCCCACACTGGGATGGAGGGTGTGGTGGAAATATCATTGCAGCCTTGGTGCCTGCTCACCTGCAGTCCAGGGACTCCCAGCAGGACGCTCGGCCCCCCTTGAGGGGACCCCCAGGCAGGTCCGTCGTGTATTCCGGTCACTCTCTCCGTGGCCCCTCCCAAGGTGCAGCCAGCCCTCTTTCTAGGTCACGAGTCCTCCAAATAAGGGACAAAGACTGGAAAGAGACTGGCCTTCATGTCTTAACCCTTTCAGAACTTCTCCCAGAATCTACTGGGGGATTTCCTTGTGCCTTTAGAGGACACTTGCCTGCGTGGGCAGCCAGGACATCCCTCCAGATGGTGGCTCGTCTTGTTTCCCCTCTTCCTACCTGTGCCTCCTGTGTCCTGGGGGTCCCCCGGGCCTCTCAGTCACCTTCCTCACCCAGGTCCCCTGCCGGGGTGCCTGGCTTCCCCGGAGCTGGAACCAGAGCCACCAGTGGCAGCATCTGGTACCCCTTCCCCTGCTGGACCCGGGGCCCTGGGAGGGTCATAGCTGTGAGGATACAGGATTATCAGGTGTTTAGTGTCCCCACACATGGGAATCACTCATAGTCTTCCATCACGACAACGGAGAGGGGTGTGTTAGTGTCCGTTTCAGAAGCCAGTGGCTGTCCGGCCCTTTCCTCTGAGAGATGTGGAATTCCCAAGCCAGCTACGCCTCTGTGCAAAATAATCCCTCCCCTTTGATGGTCCTCCAGCGCTTTGGCAGTGTCGGCTGGTAATTTCGCCAGGGAGTTGATGCTAGTGTCTGAGATAATCTGGAAACTAAATATTTGAACGTTATAAGATACTTAAGCAATCAGAATTGTTTGTGAGCAAATTAGATTTCGGAAGCTGTATTTGAGAAGCTGTTTTTCTGCAGCAAAATCATCTTCCTCCAAAAGTATTCTTTATCAATAGCTGCTGTTTGCATTAAATGACTGTGCTTGTTTTTTCTTAATGGTGAAAAAAATGCCACAGCCAGAATCGCAGGCGGAAAGTAGCATTTGCATGTATACTTAATAAGGAGCAGCTTTTTTACTCCCGGTAAATATGGAACTTAGTTTTCCTGAGGCAGAGTGTGTGATTCCATAGTGCCTACATAATCGTGGTGAAACCTGGAGTCCAGTGGCTTCCTTTTGTTTTTCTATTAAAATCTAATTGATACTAGTTTTATCTAGCATTCCTGTTAGGGAGAGTGTGGTGTGGGAGGCCCCTGGGGGAGGCTTCTGAGAGCTTTGATGCCAGCTCCCTAAAACACTCTCTGAGCTTCATCCATTGTGTTTCAGACCCTTTAAAAACGTCACGGAGTATGACGGGCAGGATGCCTGTGGCTCCAACAGCTGGAACATGGTGGATGTGGACCTCCCTCCCAACAAGGACATCGAGCCTGGCATCTTACTGCAGGGGCTGAAGCCCTGGACGCAGTATGCTGTCTACGTCAAGGCCGTGACCCTCACCATGGTGGAGAACGACCACATCCGTGGGGCCAAAAGCGAGATCTTGTACATTCGCACCAACGCTTCAGGTATCCAGGCACCGTGCCCACCGCTCCGCACTAGCTCCGCTCACTGTCCCTGCTTGTTACAGGACGTAGGCAGAGGTGTGGCAGTGAGCTGGGCCTGTTACCTCCGTCCTGGGCCAGTCTGTCTTTTATGTGTCTATCTCATCAATGTGTGATACTGTATCATGTTTTTTCCCACCCCCAGTACCCTGGCGTCTTCCAGGCCATCTTCTGGACTTCACACCGTCTTCCGTCATTATTCTGACTGTCCTGGACCAATGAGGCCAGGTCCTCCAGGCTGCTGGGCTGGTGTCATTGACCCAGAGTCAGTCCCCTGTGGCTGTATTTGTTGTTTATTTTGACAGTTGGGCCTCTGGGAACTGAAACCACGCTGGGTGGTGTTCCAGTTACCTCCGGCGGCTTGTTGGTTTCTCGTCTTCATTCTGTAGCAGCTAGGGTTCCGAGAAGGTAGACCGAAGTTGAAGAACATCAGTGAACCATGTTGCGGACATTTGAAGTATTCACAGATGACAGTGTGCCTCCTTTTCCCCTGATCTTCAATTTTTTTTTAAAACCATCTCATTTCTCAGCTCCAGACTCTGGAATTAATGAAAGCAAACCTTTGTGTATATTTTCCAAGTATATAAAAACCAGTTTAGAGGGAGGGAAACACGTATCATTTTAAAAGGCACTGATAAACGTTCTTTGATGATAGCCATTGTTATAGTGTGTAGGCTGTTTTAAAACACCCGTTAAGCTAGCACAAACTGAGTTTAAATGGCAAAGAGGGTGAGGAAAAAATGTTGGTGGGGAAAACCCCTGTTTCTGTCTCCCCTCCCCTGTTTCATCTCGATGATCCTCTAAGTGGCTACAGTCACATCCCTGACTGTGCAGTGCTTTTATCAGTAAACATGACCCAGGCTTCTGATCCCAGGCCTGGGAAGACGCAGCAGAGGCTCAAAGGCAACAGAATAAGTTTTTCATCCTAAAATTCGGAAGTAATTCATTGTAGCTGGTTTAGGAAAAAATTAAAATCTTTCTGTGTTCTTAAGAAACAGGTTTCCTTTCCCCAAAGGTGGAAAACAAAGCCCTGTACAGATTGAGTCAGTTCGCTCCATTTTGGTCCCTGTCCTTACAAGTGGTGGGGACAGAGAAGGGCTGGTCCATCACCTCAGCCTTTGGAGGACCCCTGCTATTGAAACACCTAGGGGTGAGCTGTGTGTTTCTGAAATACTTATTCTAGGAAGCACTCAAGTGGCGAAATATTCAGTAAGTTATGTTTACCGAGAAAAAGTCAGCGTGTCATAACTTCTTCCTAAAGGGTCCTTCCTTAACAGGTGCTCAGAACCTTGTGTATAATAGTATGTATGTTAAGGTTTCACATTTTAGAAGTGGCTTACATGACCACATTGCTTAAGTGACATACAGCAAAGGTGTCGGTTGCACTTCGGAAAATCTACCGAAATCGGTGCTTTTTTGTGAAGCCAACGAGAGTAAGATTTCAGTGGTCTCAGGATGTGTCTGTTCTTTATGCACCATCAGGTCTGGGTCTGGGTTTGGGTTTGGGTTTGAGCGGCAACAGGAAGTGAAGCTTGACCAGATTATTATGCTTTGTGGGTAAATCAGTATTCTTTTGCTGGTGACAGAGTCCATCACTTGAAATCAGGGCATTATGTGCGTTCGAGATGTTTTTAAACTGCTTCTCATAGTCAGAACTAGAGCGTCCCATTGCATTGTGACTATAGGACTGGTAGGTTTCCAGGCCCTTCGCATTACCCTTTCCTCCAAGACCCCCCCACACACACACGTGCACACGTGCATGAACATACACACTCTTTAGCACCCTTTTGCTTTCCCCGTGCGTTTTGGCTTTTTTGCCATTTTTATCAGAGATTCAAACAGAATCTCAGATGAAATACAAGTCAGTTTAGTTTTACCTTTTGTTAAAACTGCTAGAGTTAAACGTTTTGGAGGATGGCAGTTGTAATACATGAGGAAAAGCCAGTGTTTGAATTAACTGTACTGTCTAAGCCTTCCATTGCAACCCTGGCTGAGCCCCAACCACCTTTTTCCATTTGCAGCCCAGTGATGTTCGTTATCACAGAGTTTACCTGAGAACAGATATTGTCAAGGGAGATTAATACGACCTCAAAACAAAGTTCAGTGTTCATTTTGTGTCTCGGGGTTCACCGCAATTGTCCCATCTGGGTCAAACTTTTGGCTTCTCACGGGTTTGCATCACATTTCTGACAGCTGGGATCTTGGGTTCTTCCCCATTTCTGAAACGTCCTGTGTTCCCCTTTCCAGTTCCTTCCATTCCCCTGGATGTTCTCTCAGCATCAAACTCCTCTTCTCAGCTGATTGTGAAGTGGAACCCGCCCTCTCTGCCCAACGGCAACCTGAGTTACTACATCGTGCGGTGGCAGCGCCAGCCTCAGGACAGCTACCTTTACCGGCACAACTACTGCTCCAAAGGTGAGGGTAAGCTCCCAGCCCCGACACCGCATGTCCCCGTCCCTGGGAGCAGTGCCAGCCCTCTGTGGGGACCCAGCAGCGGTGGTGATTACCGGTGCAGACAGTCCCTCCTTTTCCCCACCAGCCTGTGTAACCTGGCTCTCCTTTTCCGAGCAGACAAAATCCCCATCAGGAAGTATGCTGATGGCACCATCGACGTCGAGGAGGTGACGGAGAATCCCAAGACCGAAGTGTGTGGTGGCGAGAAAGGGCCGTGCTGCGCTTGCCCCAAAACCGAGGCCGAGAAGCAGGCCGAGAAGGAGGAGGCCGAGTACCGCAAGGTCTTCGAGAATTTTCTGCACAACGCCATCTTCGTGCCCAGGTGCCGTGTCCTCTGAGGATGACTCCCAGCAGGGTCTGGTGCTTTCTCTCCACCCTGGTGGTTTGTAGGTCAGCAGCCTCATGGCGAGACCCAGTGGCCATGGAGGAGGGACAAAGTAGAGGCTGTGGGCTTGGCTGGGTGGGATTTCTGCACAAAGGACGGCGCTCAGAGCCTGAAGCCTGTCCTGGGATGGGGTGGAAAGAGGCTGGCTGTGTGACAGGTGACAGGTGCAGTTGCCCCCAGCCCCGTGCAGAGAGCAGAAACCACCGGGCCACACTCACAGAAACCAGAGCATGGAGGAGCCGGGATTTAGGCCCTTCCCACTCCTCCTGCAGCCTCTCAGCCTGCCCGAGGAGGAAGAAAGCTGGCTGAGAAAATCAGAGTTGGTTCTGAAAGGGGCCCAACTTCAAAGCATAACCGAGGGCCACAGGCACCCTTGACAAGCAGGTTGGGAAGCAGAGTAGAAGACAGCCTTTAAAGTGAAGAGGCCCCTGCTCCAGCGCATCTGTCTGCTCCAGTCTTTGCTTCTGTCAAGTGGGGATGAAAGTGGAGGAAGGCCCATGTTCAGAGCAGCATTTATTCAAATAGCCAGAAGCTGGGAACAACCCCCATGTCCTCCAGCAGCTGAGTAGATGAACAAATGAGGTCTTTCCAGGCACTGGAATATTATTCAACCATGAAAAGGAATGAGATTCTGAAGCATGGGCTGCAGCATGGATGAACCTTGAGAACATGCTGAGTCAAAGCAGCCAGATATCATGTGATTCCATGGATATGAAATAGCTAGAGCAGGCAAATTCATAGCAATAGGAAGTGAATCAGCGGTTACTAGGGCTGGAGGAGGGGACATGAGTTATTCCTTAATGTGTGCAGAACTTCTGTTTCGGGAGATGTAGAATTTTGGAAATGGTGATGGTTGCACAGCACTATGGATAATCAGTGACAGTGAATTATGCACCTAAAAGGTTAAAATGAAAAAATTTTGTTAAATTTTTTTAGGGGGAACTTTATTTTACCAAACAAAAATTAGTAAAAAAAAAAAAAAAAATAGTAGGGGGACATTCAGCAGGGTGACCTTGTGATTGATGTCTGGGAGAGGAGATGGAAACGGAGTGGTGGCTGGTGGCTCCTTTTTCTTCCTGAAAGATTATCGAGTTTTGAAACAACCTCGTGCCTGAAACCTGGGCAGAGGAGCAGGATTTAAGACCAGCCTTGTACCTATGAGCCCGTGTCCCCAACCCCCACAGCACCCCAGCTGACAGCTCGCTGCCCACGTGTTTTCCAGGAATCACTTATCTCCCAGCCCCCGACCTGAGAGGCACCAGCAGCCCGGAGCTTCTGTTTATTCTGCAGTTGCTCTGCCCTTAAAGGCTCACTGAGGTTGTAGCAACAAATGGTTCTGAAAGAGACTTTTTTCTTTTCTGTCAAGTGACCCTTCTGATATTTGTGTAATAATCAAAGACAGACATCTTACTTTGAAAAATCATTAAAACAGGAAATGAAGACCTTTTAGAACTGGAGGCACCGTTTCCTTTGCAGAATGAAGCTCTTGTCGCTCAGCCACCTTCTGCCCTGCTCTCTCCCCTCCCGCAGTTAAAACCGTGCAACCTCCTGCCCCACCCCGCCTGACCAGTGACATCTGTTCACTGAGGGACGATAGGGCTGCGGCTCATGTATTAGTCCAGATAGTCTGTACATCACGTGTGGTTCCAAGAATCAGAAAGTTTGAGAGCTGGGAAAGAGCTCAAAGATGTTTCAAAACTAGAACCAGGTTCGGTGTCTTGTCCACCATCTGAATTCATTAATGATCCATTTGGGGCTTGGCCCTCCTTTCCCACACTCTGGGGCTCTTTCCCTTCCTGGCATCGCTTCTCATCACAGTCCACCCAACTCCGTGCCAGCAGAGACTCGGCCGGTGTTACTTCTTCTTATGGACACAGAGAAGAGGATGGGTTTCGAGTGTCCCAGGCAGGCTGGGCAGGAGCGGTTCATTTATTCTCCATCAGAGGTGGCTTGTTATGTTGCTGTCTTGTCCCAGTGACCTGCCTGAGGTTCAGGTTGTGAGTCCAAGCTGTAGAAAGGCTTTGCTAAAAACCCTGTAGCTTTCTGTTTATGGTTACAAGGCAGTTCCTTTTTCCCTCATCAGATGTGGATCACAAGATCAGGTGGCATGAGGGCAGAGCTGTGGGTGACACAGATACTATGAATGCCCCATATTCTTGTTGTTGATTCCAAAATAGGTTTCTTCTGTGCCAAGTTACCCTGCTGAATGCGTGTGTTCACCCCGCAGTCCTGACGGCCTCTCTCTGAAATCTAGTCCCCACTTCCTGGTCTCTCTTTCCATAGGACAGATGTAATACTGTAGTTTGCCCATGGTGAGGGGCCACAGTTGATAAAAAAAACTCATGTGTGTGTTTTTCAAGACTCCTGCTGAGGCATGCATCCGATGTCCACACAGTTTCCGACAGAATCCGGGTAAAAGGAGTGTTCGGGTAACAGAATGACTGAATAAATCATAAAGAAAGGTTTTCTGTTTTACAACCAGATTGTGCAAAGACAATTTTTATTTCTTTCAGTTCATTCTAAGGACAGTTTATTTGGGAGCTTAAAACCCGTCAAGTCAGATTTAGTGTGTTACGCGCTGTCCGACATGTGCCGTGTGTCTCAAAGCAGGCCAGCAGCCAGGGCCCACAGGCCGCTCTCCCGAATCCGTATCTGGTGGTGAATGCCTTTCACTGGTTGCTGCCTTTATATCTTAAGTCACGTAGTTTGCTTTAAGCGAGTGAAATGTCAACAGATGTTGAAGAGTCAAAAAGGTTTTCCGCTCGGAGTCAGTTGTCCGGTGGCTGGGAGTGGGGAAAGCTGGGGATGATGTTTGCTGCTGGTCACACTGTTGGGAGGCGAGGCTGCTTACAGAGAACAGGGAACGCGCCGTTCAGCCTGCCCCCTGCCTTCATGATGGTGTGCTGTGTGGCGTCCCTCCCCAGCCCGTGTCAAATGCTGCGTGGTCTCTGGGAGCGTGGTGTTTGTAAATAAATAGACAATCGAGTGAGCTTCATGGTGTCATCCCAGGTAAATGGGAGTGGGCCGTGGGAGGGGTTCTGACCCAGTAATATTTTGGGGTGGATTAAACCCAAACAGCTTCTTACTTGTAGACCCAAGTGGGGGTTGTGTTGATTTTGAAGAGATGTCAGGAAATTTGTTCTGGTAGGTAGGTATCAAAAAAAGGTCTTCCTAGCAACACGTGTCCTCCCCTTCCAGGAAGGCTGGCTGGTTTGTAGAGTGTGAGGATGGGGAGCTCTCAGCCTCATTTTCTAGCCTTTCCTCCCCCAGCGTCGGGAAAGCGGATGCAGTGGGGCCCTTGGCCGATTTTGTGTTGAAAGGGTCATGTTGTCACTGCACGGAGTGGGTGATGGTGTTCTCTGAGAGGAGTCTGGAGCCCTTCTCCAAGTCCCCTCCTTCCCGTCCAGGTTTTTCACTTAGAGGCAAATCGCAGGAAGCCTGCTGGGTGTCAGCTGGACCCTGGCTGACCTGAGGGGGCTGGTTCTTTGTCTGGGTCCTCATTACTCTCACGGTCTGTCTCTGTTGGGTCCTGTAAGTGCCAGGAGCCTGCTAGGTTTCTGGGGGAAGCCCATCTCTCACAGAAGCAGCCACTGGAAGAGTCACACCCCAGCTTATTGGGTGCCTCACCTGTGTCTGGGGTGCGGACGTTCTTTCCCAGGTGATTCCAGGCAGTCCCTTTTCTGTCCTGTCCTTCTAAGCCCTACTGAGACCCATGGCAGGGACACTGCCGCTGTCATGGGCAGGGCCTTGGGGAGGCCACAGGTGGTCACCGCCGAGTGGGAGGCAGAGCCAGGCTGTGAAACACATAGACGCTCCCCTCTTGGGGGGGAGGCCTGGGGGTCCGAGTAAGCTGGCTGCTGGCATCCTTCCTTTTATTCCATAGTCAGAGGGGGTCAGAAAAGCCACCACCACAGGCCTCGGAGCCCCTGTGCCCACCTCTCTGGCCTGCACCCCACACCTGACCTCTTGTTCACCCCAGTAAACCTCAGCGTGGCCAGTAGGCCAGTCATCTTTCACGCTGAACCTGTCGGTCTGTGGAGCAGACGGCACTGACATTCTGATGGAACAGCCAGGGTGCTGCTGAGCCGGGGGCTGGGGCGTTAGTTTGCCTCTGGGAACCATCGAGGAACCACTCTGCAAGCCGGGAGGCAGTTTGCGTGGCGAGTCTGAGGTTTGCAGCGCAGAGAAAGCAAAGTAAAAAACGAGGAAGGAAATCCCTGTATTATTTGTTGGTTCTCATCCAAGGCGCCTGAATAGCTCCTTTTATTCCAAGGTTAAGATTTTTCTTTTCTTTCTCTTACTCTAACCCAAGTCATGGAAGAGACAAAAGAGGGGGAGGCCCTCACTTATAAGCCAAGTTTCTCTCTTCCTTGCAGACCCGAAAGGAAGCGGAGAGAGGTCATGCAGGTCGCCAACACCACCACGTCCAGCCGAAGCAGGAACACTACGGTGGTGGACACCTACAACATCACAGACCCAGAAGAGCTCGAGACAGAGTACCCTTTCTTTGAAAGCAGAGTGGACAACAAGGAGAGAACCGTAATCTCTAACCTCCGGCCTTTTACTTTGTACCGCATCGACATCCACAGCTGTAACCACGAGGCTGAGAAGCTGGGCTGCAGTGCCTCCAACTTTGTCTTTGCGAGAACCATGCCTGCAGGTATGGTGTGATCCAGTTCGCCCCATTCCTGACTCCCTCACAGCTGAGGGGAGAAGGTCGTGAATTACAGACACAGAGGCTGACACCTTACTCTCAGTTGTGCTTATTAAAGAACAGGTGGTCATTTGCAGGCAGCTTGGTGGTCCAGCAGCCCAAGGGATGGAGTTCTTTCAAAGTGACACCATTCCTCCCTCTCACTCCCTCCACACAGAGTACTTAAGAGCAGGGAGCTTGATTCAGGGTCAACTCTTTTCCTTCTAGTTGGTTCACTCTATACGTTCCCACGACCCTTTTACCCTCATTTGTGCGCAGGGGAATTGCCGGGTCTCTCTTGAGTTCTCAGAGATTCAGCGAAGTCCCCAGTTAGCTGTCTCGATTAGAGTGACCGGAGCAATCCTCCAGGTCATCTCCTGGAGCAGCCTTTGGTCCTCCTCGTTTGGTCTTCACCTTCACCTTGTAAGTTAGAAGCTGCCTGTGGCTCAGACAGCCACTCGTCCACCTTTAAGTATGGGCGAACTGCCCCGTTCGCTTCCCTGTGGAGTTGGCAGGTATGCAGAGCACAGAGTGACTGCAGCCTGGGAGTGGGGCCTCCTGGGCACGGTTCTGGCACCTGCATTCAGCTGCCAGCCTCCCCGGCCTCTGTCTCCTCCCCTCCTGGGAGAGACACAGCCCAGCTGATTTCTCAGAGCCTTTCCCAGCTGGAACTTGCAGTGACTTTTGCTCACCACTTGGCGCACTGGTTGAAGAAGCAAGGGAGCAGGCACCCCAGCCTCACTGGCAGCTGGAGGAGTGGCTGATGGACCAGCTTCCCAGCAGCTTCCTACGGGCGGGCTCGTGGACGGTCCTTCGTGCCTGTGCAGAAATCACATCTGCCTGTGCAGATGTAGAGTGCGAAGTGTCTGGCTTGGAGGCTGGAGGTGGCTGCTCCTGCTTGCTCAGTACCTTTTCGATGCTGCTTGGGTTTGACAGCATCACGTAGAAGCCGAGTACCAGAAATAAGTGACTCACGTTGCCAAGATTTTCCTCCTATACTTGAAAGTAGGCTTTTCCGTTGCGGGAACGGGAGGTTGGGAGAGACTGGTGGCAGGGGGAGATTGACAGGTCACTAGATTGACAGGTCACTAGATGGCTCCAATTCCAAAACCCCTGCCGTGGGCACGCGGCCAGTCAGGCGGCACGGACGCGGCCGCTGTCCGCAGTCCTGCGTGCCTGGGTGCAGAGGGTATCCTTAGGTTAGCCCCGTGTTTTTCTGTCCCTCCCTGGGGACCAGAATCCAGCTTTATCAGTTGTTTCAATTGTTGCACAGAAGGAGCAGATGACATTCCTGGACCGGTGACCTGGGAGCCAAGGCCTGAGAACTCCATCTTTTTAAAGTGGCCAGAACCTGAGAATCCCAATGGATTGATTCTAATGTATGAAATAAAATACGGATCACTCGTCGAGGTAAGACAGGGGCAGTGGCCTGTGTCCGGGTGTGTTTCCATACAGGTGATGGCAGATATTATACTGTGACACGGGGCACCTCCTGGTTAGCTTAAGACTTTAAACAATAAAATAAGGAGGTAAGTCAGTGAGGCTTTAGATCTTTCTACCTGTTCCACGCTCCTTGAGGAATTCTCAGAGGGTGCAAGGAGCTGGCTTATTCTCGCCCTCAAGACACTTTTGTTGCAGAAAATGATTTTTCAACCTAGACTAGATTCGGCTTAATAACTTAATCTTTATGGAACTCTTTTTGGTTAAAAAGATTAGGTTTGGTTAACTTGGGCGTGCTTAGAGTTATTAGAAG
Organism: Camelus ferus; assembly: GCF_009834535.1. Classification (NCBI taxonomy): domain Eukaryota; kingdom Metazoa; phylum Chordata; class Mammalia; order Artiodactyla; family Camelidae; genus Camelus; species Camelus ferus. The sequence goes on along the minus strand of NC_045722.1, from coordinate 20,199,464 downwards.
ATTGCCACAGTGTAAAACTTGGTTTTTCCCCTTTTACTGCAAATCCGGGTCACTGTTAGGTGGGAAGTTGCCCATTCCTCACATGTTTGTGGGAAATGGACATGTGTTTTATTTTCCCCAGGATCAGCGGGAGTGTGTGTCTAGACAGGACTACAGGAAGTATGGAGGGGCCAAGCTGAACCGGCTCAACCCAGGGAACTACACGGCCCGGATCCAGGCCACCTCTCTCTCTGGGAATGGGTCGTGGACGGATCCTGTGTTCTTCTACGTCCAGGCCAAAAGTAAGGCTTGTGGAGGGAGTAGCTAGAAAATCTGAAAGCAGGTGGGGCCGGACTGGGGAGGCCTGGGATGTTGTGGCTCTCTGATTTTCTGATTTCTGTGGGACAGCTTTCAGAAGCCAACACCTCATCTGAGAGCCCAGGCTGGGGACCTGTGGCGCTTGGAGTCCCCACTCTATCCGATGGGCTGGGAGAGGGTCTGAGCCCCTCTTTTGACGGAGTCAGCAAGGGGCCTTTGCTCTCAACTTGGTTTATGTCCAAAGCATTTTACAAAGCACTGTATTGAACATTCTGCCTCCTGCCTCGTCAGGGATGCTGGTTGGGGCTCAGACTCAGGGCTTAGAATCCCAAGGGGTGGTGGAGACCTGGGAGCCATCTGGTCCAGCCTGCTCTGGGCCAAGAGTCACCGTGACAGCACCCTAGGCTGAGGCATGGCCCCCTTCACTGCTCGTTGGTAAAATACAGATGCACTTTTAAAGCAGCATCACACATTGAAAGCACACAGTGCTCACCACTTGGCACAGAGACTGGGCCATGTTGTGAGTTTATGCTCAAACCATTGCCAAGACAGAAGTCTTAGAAGGCCATTCTATGTGAGGATTTTATTTTATTTTTTAATATTTTAAAAAAATGTTATTTCTTTATTAATTTTTAATGGAGGTACTGGGGATTGAACCCAGGACCTCATGCATGCTAGGCACACACTCTACCACTGCACTATACCCACCCCCTCCATGTGAGGATTTTTAGATTTTAAAACTAAAATTTGTAAAATGTATAAGCACAAGGGCATTATACTTGCTTGACTAAGATTTGATAACATAAACTTCTCTTATTATTTCCATACTAATTTTCTACTATTTCTTATTAGAAACCAAATTTTTTTAGATTATTTCATATTCAGATCAAATTGTGCATAACACTATTCCTTACTGCTTCCTCAAGAAAAAGCAGCCCCACCTTGCTTAGTGTTTGCTACTTTGAGGTCGAGTGGGCAGTCTCCACTGCCCTGGTCCCTCCTGGTATCCACACCTGTGCTGTCCTGATCTGGAGTCTGAGTTTAAATTCACGATTCAACTGATCCGGCAGTCCACCTGGTTAGCACCTAATAGTCAAAGACATGCGTGATATTTGTCAGGGGAGGGTACAGCTCAGTGGTAGAGAGCATTCTTAGCATACATGAGGTCCTGGGTTCAACCTCCAGTACCTCCATTAAAAAAAAAAATTAAAAAAAAAAAAAAGACATGCATGGTATTTGGAAAGCCTCATAGTGACAGATACCAAAAGAAGGATGGGGGAAATAGAACTGCAGACCGTGAGGCAGCATTTTATGAGGCTGGCAGTGTGTTAGGGGTAGACAGATGCCTAGGGAAATAATTCCATCAACTAAAATCGTCTGAATTCTCCATGTGGTCCACTTAGCCTACTCTTCCCGGTTAGCTGGTGCCCCCACTCCAGCGCTAGAACTCTCACCGTCTTCCCAGCGCCCTCTGCAGTGAGGTGGCTTCCCTTCTCTCTCGCCTCCCCTTTCATCCCCTCCCCTCTCCTCTCCACACCCATCCCTTAGAAGTAGAGCCTAGGTTTAGGGGTCTGGGTCGTGCTGTGTTCTTTGAAACAGCAGTGCTGGCTTCTGGGGTTCAGTGACTTCGGCTTATCTTTAGAGATGACTAGTTCCTCTCTGCGGTTGTCCCCCCACTTTTAACCCTGTGAGTGCTCGGATGCCAATGGGAAACCCGAGAGCCCCTCTGATGGAATCTTTCCAGCAGAAGTTGGCAGAGACCGCAGGGAAATTAAATCCGCGTGCCTGCTTGACTGTCGGGAAGTTTTTCCTTGTGTCAGACAAGACTCTCCCGCCGCGGTTGAGTCTCATTTCCTCCTGTTTAATCCTCGGAGGAGATGGAAGCTTTGGAAGCTTTCTGGCAACTGCTCTCCTTTTAGGAACGCTTCGTGTGCTTGAAGACTATTAAATTACCCCTCAGGCTTTTCTCCTCCAGACTAAGTAATCTCAGGTCTGGGGCCTTTTCTTGTAGCCTAGCTCGTCCACTGATTTTCTGGCCGTTTAATCATTTTGTTCTTCTCTGAACATGTTTCAGTTTCTCCATGTCCCCGCTGAAATGTGAAACTCAAAAAGAACACGGAACAACCTGACCCGTAGCATGAGTGATACAGATATAAGAAATAGTCCTCAGGAGGCAAAACAGAAAACTCCACCGGCTTCCCAAAGGCAGTGTTAACCTTGGAAGTGTTTTCAAGAACTAGGAAATGCAGGCACCTGCAGCCGTTTTTAGAGCTATTTGATAAAAGTATCTTTAACTAAAACAATTAAAATAGCTTCAATCTTCCTTAAAGAGTAATAATAATAGCAGTCTTTAGTGGCAAAATAATCACTGATGGGTGACGTACAGTAGCTGTAACTTGGTCCCCAGTGAGTTCCAAGCTCATTTCCACGTAGACATCTCTACCTGAGTGTCCCATGGGCACTTGAGACTCCTCGTGCGCAAAACCAAAATCTCAGGTGCTACCTGCAGAATCTCTCGCCATCCTCTGTTCCTAAGCTCAGTCAGTGGCCCCATAATCCACATACCACGGAAGCCAGGAACCTCACAGCCAGCCTTCACCTTTCCTTCTCTCCTGCCACCCATTTCTCATTCAGACCTACGTCTCATTGATTCTGCCTCTGAAATATCTCTGGAATCCAGCCTCTGTTGCCACCATCACCACCTCAGCTCTGAGTCTCCGGGTGCTTGCTTCGTGGAGAAAATACGAGCTGGGGGTGCAGGCATTCTGGGTCCAATCCCAAGGCCATGGCTAACCAGCTGCCTGTGTGACCCTGGGGAGGGCAGTGCGCCTCTGTGGGTCTTTCTCATGTATAGGAAAGGAGCAGTGATTTCTGGTGAGGTCTGAGCTGGGTAACGCAGAACATGCCCAGAGCCCCTCCCCCTCGACTCTCTCCCACCGCCCCAGGCCGGGCAGCATCTCCTCCCCGCTGCCAGCCCCTCCTCCGGCACAGCCATCTCTCCCTGCACAAATCTGACCAGGTCATGGCAGGGCTGGAGAGCTCTCACCGGTTCCTCTCAATCTGCAGAATGAAGTTCCGATTGCTTAGCTGGGACAAAGCCCCTTGGGAGCTGGCCCTGATTTCTCTCCAGGATCATTTCTGACCATTCCTCTGTGCTTAGAAAACTTCCCCTGACTCCCCTCTCTCCGCTGCCTGCCTCTCTGCATCCCTGCAGTCCATGCAGTCCCCTTCTCTAGTTGTTTTGCTACCTGCGGGCGTGTTGATTTCCAGCATCCGGCAGAATTTTCAAGTGTGTGGATCAGTGTCCAGCCTGATGGAAGTGCTGGGGACGGTGATGAGCAGGTGCTGCAGGGAGCTCTGCACTCCCAGACTTGTGACTACAGACTCAGGTTTGGGGAGAATTCAGAGCAACTTTGGCAAGGGGTGCCATCCAGTTATTTTTTGTTTTATTTTAAATTGTTCTTAGAACTGTCTTAGGACAGATAAAGGTCAATAGAGCTGAGGACTAGATGTATAATGTATCTCCATTTTATTTTAGCAAACGTTTGCAATTCCGCTAACAGTCATCAGACTGCGTACAAAGATTATTTTACTGGAGCCCATCACTTTGAACTACTATTTCAGAATACACTGTACTTTGAAAATAAAAATGACTCTCCTCCTTGGCCTGCACGTATTTAGTTTTTTCTCAAATAACTCAGGGTTTTTTTTTTTTTATTGTTTATCTTCAGAATTCCTAGTGCGTGGTAGGGCAATAAAGGAATTCTCAGGGATTTTTCATTCCACTAAATATTAAAAAAACGAATTGAGCAGCTTGTTCACCTGGTGATATTTTCTCATTTCCTCCTTGGTTCTGCAGCGACGTATGAAAATTTCATCCATCTGATCATCGCCCTGCCTGTTGCCGTGCTGTTGATTGTGGGCGGGTTGGTTATAATGTTGTACGTCTTCCACAGGAAAAGGTGAGTGACTTGGCGAAAAGTTCAGGTCCTTTTAGCCACATCTGACCGGTTTGATGATTTGCACCTGAGTAAACGTCAACTTTCTGAGGATTTTGAGGAAATAGTTTATGGGTCAGAAAGCCTGATTTTCCAATCAGATGTTCTCAGAAGAAGAGAACCTCTTCTAACCATCCAACAACAGAAGGAGGCTTCTCCTTTGGAGCACAGATCGTCCCCACCTGGGCTGTCCCATCACAGGTGCTGCTGCCTATGCAGAGCTGTTCTAAACGTGATGTTTTAACCCCGCCCATCACAGAGGCCTTTCAGTTTCCAGTGAAGGAAAGAAACAAACGTTTGTTAAAAATCTCTAATCCAAGGCCACTGAAGAAGCCAGAAGGCACATTGTCAAGTGTCCACTGGCCCACCTCGACTCAAATCGAGAGTGTGGAGAGAGCTGTCATGACAGTTCCACGCCCCCCACCCCATCCTTAGTGAAAGGGACCAAGTAGAGCCGAGGTAACCCAACGGAAGTGTGCACAGAAAGGTGTGGGGGTGTGTGTTGGGTTTTAACCTAAATTTTATCCTCTTGGACAGAAATAACAGCAGGCTGGGGAACGGAGTGCTGTATGCTTCGGTGAACCCGGAGTACTTCAGTGCAGCCGATGGTAAGCTTCTCAACGACACTCACTGCCCAGGGGTCCCACGTCAGAAGCTCTTGGGAGTGTTAATAACTTAGGGGAAGAGGTTTGCATCATTTTGAGGTACCTTTGGCCCCAGATCCATCTTCATTGACACTTCTTTTTCTTTAAAGTTTTGAGCAGTTCACTGAATATGTCAAAAATCCTGGGACCGTCTAGGGTGCCCCAAGGGAAATCGGGCTTCAGAGATGAGTGTGGCCAGCACAGTAATCAATTTATTTAATTGCTTGAAGTTTTCTGCTAGAATGAAAAAAAGCTGTGTCATTGCCCACATCGATGCTGCAGCTCACAAAACTCCTTTTAAACCGGTTTCATCTTGAGTTTCGTACTGTCATCATCGTCTCTGATCACTGCGGCTCCTCTGCTCTTTGTGTCTTGGAGTTCTTCGCTCCTGCCCTCCTGACTGGGGTCGTACGACTCATACCCTCCTGGCCCTTTCGCGTTCCCTTTAGTAGCAGCTCATGAGGGCCATTTAGTTCAGCGGCTGAGGAGGTCTGACTTGGAAGTTAGGTTGTGCTCTTTTTTCCCTTTTTGCTGTCTTGTCTGCCTAGTGTGCCCAAATCCAAGCTTTTCAAAGGAAGTCAGGGTGGGGCCTTGGTCCTCGGGTGCCACTAACGGGCACTTCGCTGGGGGCTTTCGCAGACACTGTCCCATTTGATCCCTGTAAGATGGATGTCCTGATGCTCATCCATCCAGTGGGGTAACGATCAGAGGTCACAGAACTAGGCTGTGGAGAGTCCGGATCACACGGCCCCTGGCATCCTGTCCACATGTGACACAGTCACCGTGGAGGACTGTGAGGTCCTCGGGGTGGGCAGGCAAGCTGGCCTGCGGGAGGAGCTGGGTCAAGTTTGACAGCTAAGTGAGTAAGTGCATGAAATCGGGTGGACGTGCTTAGAAAACACGTTTGCCTCATTCATGCTGGGGGAGTGGAAGTGAGTGTGCAGGAGACGTGAACTAGTCGTGATTACTCCACCTGCTCATCCTGATCAAATGAGAAAACGTAGCGAAACACTGACAGTCTGAAAGCACTGCATAAGGGTGTAAAACTTTGTTACTATGATTTCTTTAATAATTTCTAATTCAAATTGTGTTTACAATAAAGCCAATCAAAAAGCAGGCTCTTCTGAACAGGAATCAAGTGCAGAATAATAAGGACATCATTCCTCTTTATATAAAGGTCTCACCAAGTTGTACTTTTAAAAGACATACATACGTATACCCACACCTCTGTACCTGTGTGTGTGTGTGTGTGTGTGTGTGTAAGGCATAGATATACACCAAACTTAAAAGAGCAGTTACTTGTGGAGATCTTTTTCTTTAAAAAAAAAAATAACAAGAAGATTTGTATACATTGTTTGCATAAATAATAGGTTGTTTTTTTTTTAAATCAAGTAGGATGAGGGCTCATCACACAGTTAATGGAATTTCTAGGAGAAATACAAGGCTGCTCCCTGCTCTGTCGGTGTGGGCCACCCCCACTGCAGGGAGTCTGCTCGATTTTGAAAGAAAGCTCAGGAGTTTGGCATTTGTAGCTTTGACAAAATATCCAGGAAGTTTAGACAGAGAATTAATATAATAGTAACAGACTGATGGCGATTTGAATTCAAATTTTGTGTCTTTCCAGAGTGCTTTCATAATATGTCTTGATTCCTTAAAAACAAAACAAACAGAAACTTATTGTCACCCATGCCAACAGGTAGGAACACTGTCACCTTATTTGAACTTAATTTATTTGGCCTTCTGACAAGCATCTTATAGCTAGTTTCCTCAAGGGGCGACAAAATGACATGGCAGTTCAAAAGTGCTGTAAAAACTTCACTCTCCAAAAGCTAATCTGCATGTCACCGTTCTCCAGAGTACACTGAAAATCCCCACCAGGGAAATGCTGATAACACTGTGCATGTGAACCTCTGCTGGCTGAAGTCAGAGCTGCTGGGTTGAACTGAGAGAAAGGGATTCCAAGGACTGACTTCAGCCACCTCCCAAGGAGTGAATGTGACTGGTTGTAACCCCATGTTTCATGGGGTGCTGCAGAGTTAATTCTGATTAAAAGCAAGCCTGCGTTTTCAGAGATAAATGGATGTAGACAGTGTCTCTTAATACTTTCTGAGGGGTACTGAGAAGAGTCTTACCTGCCGGATTGTCTGGCAACCTCACTCTCCTAAGCAAGCATCAGCTTCCTCTTCAGGGCTATAAACCAGCTAAGCCACTGGAGGGTGGAATTCCATTTATGAAATTCCTGAACACATACGTACTGTAAAATACAAAAATGTATATGAAAGGAAATTCTAGGTGGATTAATACGTCCATATTGAACACTCCTTAGAAGTATAAATTGGTGGGGTCTCCTGGGCCTAATTTATAGACATCTTTCCTTTAAGACACCACTTAAAGGTAAATACCTGGGACTTAGGGATGTCGGAAGACAGTTGTCAGTCCACTGCCTCTCACATCCAGCCGCAGGCCCCAGGGTAGCATCTGAAAGCGTGAAGGCAAACACAGATGTTATCCCAGGTTCCCAGTCCTTCTGCATTTCTGAGCCAGGACCACCTCTCTCCTCCCACTGGAGCCTGCTAGGGGTTCATCTCTCAGGCAAGGGCATAAGCAAACATCCTTAGAAGAATATGATTATAATGGAAATTTCTTATGGAGCTGCGGATCAGGTTGATTTTATTTTACTTCTCGGCCTGCCCATCAGAGCTGTAGCACGGGTCCTCTGTTCTGTTCCTCCCTTTTTTCTTTCCCTCTTTCTTTCTCCTTCCTTCCTGCCTAGAATTATTTATTTATTTATTTTCTTAAACCACATTGAATCTAACCAGAAGCATAGGCTGGAGAGGAAATCCTGTTCAGGCTTAGGCATTACCAAGCCCCACCTGCCAGCCCCTCACCCAGTGGTGAGAGGTCCTTGAGTTCAAGAGCCCAGGCCAAAGCCCTGGGGAAACCCCTCTGCCCATCAGCTGTCCTCTGTGCTGGTCACCACTGGGTGCCCTTCAGTGCCAGAGCTCAGCTGCTTCTGTACCTCATTCAATGCCCCAGGGTCTCTGGCAAGGCCGGAGGCCTGTCTGGGTTGGAGCAGTGCTACAATGGAGATAGAATGCCAGTCCCACACGAAACCTTACATTTTTCTAGTAGCCACGTATAACGTAGGAAAAAATAAACACATGAGATAAACATTGATAATGTTTTTTATTTACCTCAACGTATCCAACATATTACCAGTTTTAATGTGCAATCAATATGAAAATTACTGAAACATTTAGTTTATTTTTTTATACTAAGTCTTTGAAATCCAGCATCAATTTTATTCTTATAGCAACATCTCAGACTGGACGACTTTCTGGTTCTCTTATGCTGTTGGTATCTCTGAATTATCTAGGAATCCTTGAAGACTTGAAATTCTAGTATTTGTCCAGTAGCCTTGCTGAACTCCGCAACTTGTGGGAGACTCCAGAATAAGCCATATCACTGTCTCCCGGTGTTCTCTCTGTGGGCTCTAGGAGGTGGCACCCGGTGTTCTTTGGCCCAGAGCGTACCCAGAGCGCGTTCTGCCCACACCCACACCTGTTTCAGTTCTGGCCTCTTCCCCCTCCCCAGTGTACGTGCCTGACGAGTGGGAGGTCGCCCGGGAGAAGATCACCATGAGCCGAGAGCTGGGGCAGGGCTCCTTCGGCATGGTTTACGAAGGCGTTGCCAAGGGTGTGGTCAAAGATGAGCCTGAGACCAGGGTGGCCATTAAGACGGTGAACGAGGCCGCGAGCATGCGCGAGAGGATTGAGTTTCTCAATGAGGCCTCAGTGATGAAGGAGTTCAACTGTCACCACGTGGTAAGAGAAGCCCCTGCATGTCGCGGGGCACACTTGTGGGTCTGCTGTCCCACTGTGGGGTCCCCCATCTCCACCCACGGAGGTTCTGGGTGTGAGGCAGGCACAGCCCGTGAGCCCCAGTGGCCCCTCATCTGGGCTCTGCTCCAGGCCAGATGGTCCCAGCTGCAGGGGAGCAGCGGTCCTGGGCAGCCCCCACCCTCTGAGCCGTCTCTCTGTCCTCCTCACAGGTGCGCCTGCTGGGCGTGGTGTCGCAGGGCCAGCCGACGCTGGTCATCATGGAGCTCATGACCCGGGGGGACCTCAAAAGTTATCTCCGGTCTCTGAGGCCAGAAATGGAGGTCAGTTTTTATTTTCACCGACTTCCCATGTGATCTGTTCCTTTTCCTTTAGAACCTTCTCCCAGAAGATATTGTGTCTAAATCCATTTGCTTTCCTTGCCATGTGCTTGGTTCTGGGTCCTTTATATGAAGGAGTTCCCTGCCTGGAGAGGCCGATCTTCTGTGAGAGGCACTGGTCCTCAGATACTCTTTTACCCAAACCCCTCTGTGCCTTTCCCTCCACCTCCAGTCCCTTCCACTGTCCCCCCCTAATTTCCACCGCAGATCCGTGTCCACTGCTCCCTCCCTGAAGCCCTTCCTGCCCGCCCCCCACCCCACACCACCCCCTCCCATTGGCCTTTGAGACGAGGACGCTACATTTCTCAAGCCCTGTGTCCACAGTTCAGGCTTCATCCTGACTCAGTGTCTTGCTCGAGCTTCTGACTGATCATCGCCTCAGCTGTGCGATCTCTGCTTAGTCTCATAAAAAAAAATCAGTCTGGATTATAAGCTTTGTCCCTGTGGTGTCTCCCCTCCCACAGCATGAACCCACAAGCCAGCTCTTTAACGTTTGAAGGCATGACTTTTAAGAGAGTAGTTCTAAGAGTCAACTGGTAGATAAATACTTAGAAATAACACCAGCAACATCTGCCTCTCAACTTGGCTGCCTCAGTGGGAGTCACTTCCTCATGGGGACCCTGACTTTGCTGCCTGTTGAGGAAGCTTTGAGGCTGCTCGTGTGCCCCAGAATCCTCCCCTTTCTCTGACCTTTTTCAGTGTCTGTCACCCTTTCTCCGTTTGAGCTTTATCTTCTGTTTTCTTCTTTTAATTTGCAACTTAACCGTCTCCCAGGTAGTCGTTCCTTAATTTTTGTTCCGAGCACCTGTTCACATGTGGCTTCCTTTACTCACAGCAGGTCATGTTTGTGGTTCTGTGAGGGCTGCGAGGCCACGTGTGGACTTTTCAACATGCCCACCCTCTGCTCTGCCCGGCCCAGGTCCCCAGCCCCCACCTCCCCGGATCTCAGTGCCTTTTCCCAGCTCACTCTCTAAGACACAGGCCAGCATGAAGGAGAAAGGCCTCATCAGATGGGTGACTGGAGATGTGTCAGGATATTTCTTACCGGAATCGTTCAGGGCACCTCTGAAGAGTCTGAAGCACTCACTTCCTTCAGCCCCAGTTCTAGGCCCAGAGTAAAAGTGTGCGGCGTGCCGTCTCAGCCTGGCTCGGCCACTGGCTGGCTGCACCCCGGCGGCTGCTTCAGGCTGTGGGCCTCAGTTTCCTTAGGTGTAAAATGAGACGGTTGGGCAAGATAATTACAAAAGTCCTTTTCAGATCAAAAATTCCCTTTTAGATTTGTCAAATTTAAACATGTTCTTTCAGACTCCTGTTGAATATAAAACATGTACGCTTGGCTTGCGGTTTCGTTAGATTCTATTCGGTGTCTTCCCCCAGGTTAAGGTTTGCTCGTTTACGTCACTAAATGTGGATGCTTGCGTGTTCACGTGAGTAGCTTTAAGCAAATTAAAGATTTCTGCCCTCTAAAGTCTCTGAAAGAATGGCAGTGTTAGCATCTCTCCAGTACTTCAGATCAGCTTCCTTTTTTTGGATTCTGTTTTTCATGTTAGTTACGAGTGGCCACTTCTAGCAAGCACCTAACTTAATGCTCCACAGCACTAGTAAGTATTACGAGCAAAAACTTAACATTTTACCTGCCAATATGTAGTGTACCGTGCGTACCGAAAGCCTCCAAAACATTGAAAGGAAATGTTAGGTCCTGAGGGAAAAAAGCTCGTCTAAACCAGGCCCCCATGTAAAAGAAAGGGGTGGTTTCTGCTTTCCCTTCGGGCTCTCACGTCACTTCTGCACACATCTCGGCGATAAGTATTTTAAGTCACCACAGTCTTGATAGTCTCTTCAAAATTCTAATACACATCAAGGGTGGGGATCCAGCCCACAGGTACTCTGCTTCTAGAAGCCAGCTTTTGGCAGAAACTAGCACCTCACTGGGCAAAGCCAACGTCCCCTGGGCCTGTACCCTGGCCAGACACCAGCGGGTACTTTCCATGCAAGGTCTCAGGTCATCCTTCCAGCAGTGACCCCACCTTGACCCCCTGGGAAAGAGCCCTGTAGGGAGGGGCCCAGATAGCCTGGTCCCACAGCCCGGACACGCTCTTCTCTCGGCCCAGGGTCTGAGCTGGGAAGGGGTTGCGTGGGACCTGTCAGGGCAAGATGCTCGGCCATGTTGTAGCAGGGGCTCTGTCGTCAGGCAACCAAGGTCAAGTCTGTCACTCGTACCAGCAGGAGGTGGCTAGGACCTAAAGTGTGGGGTGCTGACTGGCTTCTGCACTTTTTTTTTTTTTTTAGGATGTAGAGACCTGAGCACATGTTCTTGATAGAACTTTCTCAAAATGGATTTATTATTATATGAGGGTATTTCTCTTCAATTCCAAAGCCAGCACGTTGCCTTCCCCTGCAAAGCGGACATGTTTATCCGTGGTACCTGTCTCTGTTGGGCGTGGGCCCCCCAGAATCAGCCCAGCTGGCCTTAAATGAACTGTCAAGGGCTTGCTTTCCTCAGCGCCTGCAGAAAATAGTCCTCCAGGAAAGGCCTCTCTGTAAGGTGAAAAACTTAGTCTTGGTGTTTTTTGTGCTTTAGAAGAAACTTGAAGAGAAAAAAGAAAAAGATACTTAAAATTCATAATTTATAACAGTGCTTATGTGGGAAATAACACCTGTGTCCGTTCAAGAAAGCTGTTTGCTTCTTTCCACACGGCCTTTGTAACATCCTCTCCCTCCTTTTCCCTCCCTGCACGTATGTTATTGTAGAAATAAGAGGAACACATAGGCTAATGGGAATTTGAGTGTCCAGTATTAGTATTCTTCATATAAAAAGTTGCTTGTTTCACTTGAAATGGTGTTAGCCCCACCCAAAACAGAGGGTGCTGGGCCCGGCCGGTGCTAACGGAGCTTCTGTATGCAGCTGGGCAGACTCGACCACAGAACAGGGTACCACGGCCCTGCAGTAACACGGCCCTTCCCAGCCAGTCCTGGTCTAGTAGCAGATGACCTGCTGCGCTCCATTGAACAGAGATGGCTTTGTGAACTCTGAAAGAGCGTGGGGTGGGAAAAGTTCCTAAATTCTCACATGGATTTTTTTTTTTTTTAATCTCCTACAGAATAACCCAGTCCTAGCACCTCCAAGCCTAAGCAAAATGATCCAGATGGCTGGAGAGATTGCAGACGGCATGGCATACCTCAACGCCAATAAGTTTGTCCACAGAGACCTCGCTGCCCGGAACTGCATGGTGGCCGAAGATTTCACAGTCAAAATCGGAGGTGTGTCCTTAGCTTTCCAGAGCTGAACAAGAAGTAAATTCGCACATGTGTTAGGGACCAAGGGGGCACTCGCCTGTCCGAGGGAAGGGTTTTGCAGCGCATCCCGTGAATGCAGAGTCTTGCTCTTGGGAATGATGTGCTTGTGTCCAGTTGATGGTCGGTTGCAGATCCGACCAGGCTGGCTCAGAGCCTGATCGCACATGTGCTCAGTGGGCAGGGGTGAGCGGAGGCCAGGGGCGTGAGGTTGCCTGGCATTTGAGGTATTTCTTGGCGGAAGAATTCTAAGCATTGGTTAGAAAAGTAATTGAGACGATGTCCTCAGATGATTTTGACTTGGGCCTAAAAGTTGCCACCCAAACTTCCAATATGTCCTCCAGTTTTCCAGCCGACAAGGAGTGTTGTCACGACCTCCCCCCTCTACCCCCCAACCGGGGCTCCATGGAGTTTCCTAGGAGGTGAGGCCCCCTGCGGTGAAGCCCATGCCCAGAGCAGGAGCACTGACAGGGAGGTGGCAAGCCCTCAGGTGAGGGAAGGCCGCTGCCTTCTGGGGCTCACACCCAGGCTGCTCAGCCGCTAATTCCCCGACCTCTCTGCAGCCCTTACTTAACTCGGTGGCCAGCCCGCTGCTCAGACCCCTTGTTGCAGTGGCCGCTGTAACACTTAAAGAAGGGTCTGGATGACATTTCTGATCACTGGTTCGAAATTCATGTTAGCCTTTAGGTTTGCTTTTTGCTTTGGTCTTTTAATCTGTCCAAGAAAAATACATACAACATCAAGGCTGCTCAGGGACCACCTGCTGTTCCCACTGTGAGATGACGGTGGTTCCGAAAATGCTAACTATTTATCCTGAGAAAAGGCAGGGAGACTTTACATCCAATATTTAGGATTAACATCTTGGTCTAGCCCTTGAGCTGGCTGTTCTGGAAATGCTCGCCTTCCTCGAGCAGTATGTTTTTTCTTTAGCAATGATTTTGAGGGACTGCTTTGGCCCTATAGTAAACAGTGAGTATCTGTCTAGGGTGGCTTCCCAAGCAGGAGTGAGTGTCCTTTATCGTTCATTTGTTGGAGTGAGAGATGGTGAATGGAGCCGTAGCACAGAGCAGAGATCCTTTGGCCACCAGTTACTCCTTCAGGAGCCACCCGTGTGTCCCTGGATTTGGCCTTTCGAAGCACCCGCACATTTGATGCCCTGGAAAGCCCAGGAAGCTGCCTGCCTAGGGTTCCCAAGGAAGAGCCCCTCTGGCCTCTGCCTGGGCTTCTTCTGTGTACCCTGCTCCCTCCCCCACCACTCCCTTCCCAGCAGGGATGCAGATTGTTCCCACGGAGATTGCCAGTCAGCTCCCCTGTCACAGCCAGGCAGCCAGGCAGCCACTCATTAAACTAAATCCCAGTTCTGCCCCTTGCAACCAGGAGGCTTGGGGCAAGTGTCTAAAGTTCTGTGAGCCTCAGTTTCTTCACCTCTGAAGTGGGGGTGGTACTGCAGCAGACCAGTGAGATGCTGGGGGGTACTCAGGACAGGAAAGCACTGGGCACGTCCCCAGCGTGGGGCAGCTCCACCAAGGACTCTGTTTGCTATTTAATCATGTGACATATTTATGGTGACATTGTCTTTGTACTTAAATTTTTTTCTTCCTAAAATTTGAAATTTTTCTTTTGGGTTAAGGAAGAAATCATCTGTGTTCTTTTTCTGGGATTTCTTTCTCTCCTCTTTGCGCAAGTAAAAGCAAATCCTCTAATTTGCATGTCACTGGATTAACTCAGAGATGAGACTTCAGCCCTTTATTTTTATTCTTCACTGGGGTTCAGAAATGTTTTTCTAATGCCCAGGGTCTCATGGATTACAAATACGACAAGCAGTTTTACCAGAGGCAATTCGATGGCCCTTAGCACAGTATGAGGAAATTATGTTGGTTAACGTCCAAGGAACTTTGTTCTCTGTGTTTACTTTGTCGCCTTACCTCTTTGTGGCAGAGTTAGAGACATAAATGAACATTTTAAAAAGGAGAGCGTCCCTTTCTCCTGAGAAGGGGAACGAGGGGGTCCCTGCAAGAAAAGTTTGCATGATTGAGTGGAAAATCAAAATCTGACAAAGAAGCAATAATTTAGGATTATAAAGCAAGCCTGCCATCAAACAAAATTATGTGACATCTTCTAGAGACATGGAAGATGGGAGACATTTTCAAAAATGAGTGGGAGTATTATGTTGAAAAACATTATTGAGTAATAGCGTCAGGGACCCAGTAAATCTCTTCAGCATCTTACTGTGCACTTTTTTCATCATGAATTGGTACTCACAGTATCTTCCCCCTTATTGGACAAGGAAGCTACCTTCTTTCCTCTGATGATGGGGCAGTGCTGCCGAGTAAATGAAAGTCAACATGCTCCTGGCTATTTTATCACGTTTCTAAACACGTATAAACGACCTTTGGTCTGTGCAATACGTGTTTTCTTGATAAACCATGGGTCCTGATAATGTGTATACTTCCTCTCATTTTAAATGCAATGAGGGAACTACCCTTTTAAAGGAATTACATTATAAATGTATTTAAGGGCAGAGATTTCTGGGTGTTTGCTTGTCAGGTGACACGTCAGTCTCCCCTTAGCAAACCGCAGCACTGATACGCGTCTCCCTGGGACGCAGGTAGAGCGCCCCCTGCAGAGGGCACCGTGCCCCTTGCTTCTCGCCCGAGAGCGCTCGCTCACTCGGGTAACTCTTGTGCTTTCTCTCCTCCCCACAGATTTTGGGATGACGAGAGACATCTATGAGACAGACTATTACCGGAAAGGAGGGAAAGGGCTGCTGCCCGTGCGCTGGATGTCCCCCGAGTCCCTCAAGGATGGAGTCTTCACCACGCACTCCGACGTCTGGTAGGAGAGACTCTTCCTGGGCCGCCAGCCCTCAGCCTGGGCCCCCGCAGGCCCCACCAGCTCGGTCCCTTTCGTTTCCTCCTGCTTTCTGTTCACTGTTACCCCATTTCCGGCTTTGGTGAGAGTGATGTGGGCCACACCCCCTTATCACTAAGGTGTTCCTGTCATTGGTGGGCCTTTTGAGATCTAGAGAATTTGCAAGCCCGACATTTCTTTCAATGCTCAGCTGCTCCCCAAGTGGCTGGGAGCTCTGGAGACACCGCACCAGGGGCCGGGACCTGGGAACGTGCCAGAAAACCACCTCTCTCTGCTTCTCCCCCGCCTGCCTTCTCTCCTTAGCTTTTGCAATAGACACGATGTGCATGTAGGTGGCCGCCTCACCTAATTAAACCTTCAGATTGCAGACATTGCTTAATTTAGACTCAAATCTCCTGAGTCTTCCTATTGGTCCCATCTGCTCTCTGTCCTCTCCTAGTGGGCAGCCACTGCTGTTGACCCAGGGATGGGACGGAAAGCAAAATGTGTCCCTTAGTCCTGGCGTGTCTTGGGGTAGAAAGCGCGTCAGCTGGGGCTGCAGCGGCCTCTCAGGGATCTTGTTTAGTGCAGCTCCTCGGCACCCTTGTGGCGAGGTGGTCAGGTTCTGAAACATGACAGCTTCTTGGCAGGCGAGGGCCCTGGCACGTCTCCCTTCTAGAACGTCAGCTGGTTTCTTGGCTGTGCTCTTGGGAGATCCCATTGCTGATGTGTTACAGAAATGGTACTTGTTTACTCCAGCTGTCTGGAGGACCACATAGAGGAGCTGTTTAGATAGTGACTAGCACCGTTGTGGTGGGTTTTTTTTTGTTGTTTTTTTTTTTAACCTCATGAACCTTTCCCAGTTCAAGGGCCTTGGATCCTATTTTGAAGACAGGTGCAAGTTGGAAATAGCGTTTGAATGTGACCCGGCAGAGCATGATTGCTTCTTGAGCTCAAGTATGAGATCTGTTTTGCAATCAGCCTGGTTCTCTCTTTATGGTCAAATCAAAGCTCTCAACACCATTTTTAGATCTTGAGATGATGGGGAGCAGACAGGCCTGGGTGCATGCATGCATCTGTTAATTCTAGGATCCAGGCTTCCAAAAACTTTTGAGGCCAGCTTACTGTGAAATAAAATAGAAAGCCATGTGAGCCAGGGAGAACAGAGGCAGGGTAGGAAGGTAAAACTGGAGTTGTTACTATCTTTACAGGCATAATTTACCCAAATTCTGGTTAGCAGCTACAGAAGGACATAAAAGGTGTTCAGTGCCAATTTTCTGCCATTTGATGATGTAGACATTATGAACCAATAAGAAAATACATATATATGAACAAGAGTAGGGATTTCATATTCATTCCATTCAATGCTCAGGCAGAGACAGTGCTTTAGATTTTTCTTTTCTTAAACCCGGCCAGGACCATGGAGAATGTGGAAGGTCTCTCAGCTACCCAGGACCTAAAGCTCTCCCTCTTGAAGGAAATCATTTTGAGTATATTCAATGGCACAAAACAGTCATCCCTAAATAGTTAAAGTCTAGACAGAAGTACAAAGAACTTTAATGGACGTTGCAGGAGAGACTGCAGAATGTTAGGTTTGGAAGGTATTCTGGGGTCAGGACCAGTCCCCAGACCCCATCCACAGTGCCTCTGACAATTGGTTGTTGAACTTCTGCCCACACATTTGCAGGGACTGCTTAATCCTCTCTCACAAAGACAGTCCTGATTCTTAAGACATCCTTGTTTTTTTGTGGTTCTTTCTCACGTTATGTTTAAGTCGCCCTCTTGTTGACACCCTGCTGGCCCTTCTCTCTGCAGTGCAATTGCACACCCTGCTCTGTTTTTAATAAGACAGGCCTTGGAGGCACAGGGAGGTGGTCTCTTTTCTCTAGTTGGAACCTCTCCAAATTTCCATGCTGTCCTTTGAGACTTTATTCCCAGGCCCGTGGGCACTGTGCTTGTTCTTCCGACAGCTCCCTTGGAGCACCTGTGTCCCTGCCAGTGGTCCCTTTGTGTTAGAAGACACAAGTGCACCGACCAGGCAAAGGACTGGGGAGGTGGAACCCACAGCTTGAAGGTGTGCTCCCTTCTGGGCACCTGAATTACCCACAGTAGTCTTCATTTCCTGGCTTACTAAGAAGCCTTCCAAATGGCCACAAATATCCAGGGCTGGTTGCTCCCTCCTAGAGTTACTTGCTTCTTAAGTGACTAGTTAACATCGGCGGCGACTTGGACATCTCTGTGGGTTTTGATTTGCTGGTGGGTAGGACATGGACATGATCCCTTCCTGGTGTGACCAGGTGTAATTCTTGAATGCTGACCTTAACCAGCACCAGAATTGAGGGGAGACTCGCACCAAGTTGTCCCTTACCTGCAGCAAACAACCCCAATGCTCAGAATTAGAAAAGACAAATTCACACAAAGGCATTTGTTTAATGTTTATTAGATGAAATCCACGAAATTAAAGATTTGGTTATATATGAAGGCATTAATGCCAGTGCCCCATTGTAAATGACCTCTCAGAAGATCACATGGGCATTGCATGCTTCTCAGTGTCTCTGACCATTGCCTTGGTCAAACCATGGAGCGTCTGTGGGCTTTGGCTGCTCCATCTGTGAGGTGAGCTCTCTCTGAGGAGCTTGCTAGATGTTTCAGTGGCCCCCGTGATGACCAGCAATGCCACAGAGGCAAGGTGGTGTTGGGTAAAGATGCTTTAGCCTCATACGTTGGGACAGAAAAATGGTCAAACTCAGCTTATCATGACCAGAGTCCAGTGCCTAGTGGCCTCACTGACAAGTGATACCGACATCAGACAACAGTCACTCCAAGGAAGGCCTTTGTGGAGAGCCAGGTCTGTTCCCTGCTGTGTTCTGTCACACGTGTGACCTTGAGGAGCCAGCGTGGCCCAGGCTCAGTGTATATGCAAGAACAGGGTGCCTAGAGACACGGTCCTCATCCCTGAGGGATGCAGTCCTGTGGAGAACAGGCAGTGACCCTGACAGACGGGATCTTGGACCCCTTCCCAGAAGAGATGGAGTCATGGGCACCCTGAGGTACAGACTGTCACGTGTGGGACACTGAGGGCATGCAGTCCTCGTGGAGGGGACGCTGGAGGAAGTGCTTACTGCACGTAGAGGTCGGCAGCTTTCTCAAGGCGTTAGGCTGAGGCGCGACCAGGTCCCGCCTCAGAGGTCCTGTTGGGGGCTGGGGACTAACTCCACAGGCTCTGTAAAGGCTTCGAAGGCTTCTGTGCGGTGACTGACCTAGAGCTGTGTTTAAAGACTGCTCGTGGTAGCTACGTTTACAGTTTCCCGAGGTACGATGTTCATGCCAAGAAGGGGGAGGTCCTGCAGGGTGGGGCACGGGCCCTGAGGAAGTGCTGGGGAGACGAAAGGAGGTGACCAGACCTTTGACAAACCTGAGCCTGAGCTGTTCAATGGTGGTGGGATCCGAGGAGGCTGAGGGAAGGATGATCTGGGGCCGCCTGCCCGGCTGGGTCGGAGCATCAGCTGCGGTGAGGCCAGAAGAGCATGGTGGGAGACAGAGAGCTGGACTAGAGACGCAGTGAGGTTGTGGACCCCTGAGCCCCAGCCCTGGAGTGGAGCAGTGGGCGCCAGAGGGGCCCGTGGGGAGCTGGCCGGCCCCAGGAGCCCTGGCTGCACGGAGGCATCAGGAGAAGCAGGCCCAGGAGGAACCTGCGTTTTCAGAGGATGTCTCAGGCCAGGCCTGCCGTCAGCAGAGAGAGCAGCTTGTCCTTTCACGGGTGGCACCCTGTTTCAGACGTGGAGCTGGGAGCCACGGCCTCCAGGCGGAGGCCTGGAGATCCCGCAGCCAGCGTCCACGGAGGAGCCCGCCACCCTCAGCCTGGGCACCTGCTTCGGCCTCAGCCTTTGGCTTTCCTAGGTCTCTTGTGCAATAGACTCTTTCTTGGTAACTGGAAGTCCAGAAGGACGCTGGGTGGGTCAGTCCTCAGAGTGCTAAGATTCTGTTCACAGTCTGACATCTGCTCTTAGTGTCCGTTTGGACAAAACCCTTTTGTTCACGGGAAGTAGCCCAAGCAGCGAGGATCATGTTGTGATACAAAGTCCAAGGCCCTCCTGGCGTGGCCCCAGCCGGGACCCCCAGAGCTGCCCGTGGGAAGCGCCTGCCCCAGGATGTTCAGCGCGGCTCTGCCAGCGCCCCAGGGCCGAGGGCCAGTGGGAGGCCATCGGGTTGGCTGTCTGCTGCTGAATCATCAGTTCTATTCTGCTGAAACGAACCGAAGGGAAAGGAAAATTGTTGTGGAGACGTTGTAAAGGTGGCGACAGTGCATGCCTTTGTTTTGCAGATCCTAGCACTTGCCCTTTTTAGCATCACTGCTGGGCACCGATATCTCTATTTTAGTCTGTTTTCCAGTAGTTGGATCTTCTAAACCAACAGGCCACGGCGTGCGCCAGGTGGAGAGGCTCCCTGCTCCTGGTGCTGGTTTTATTCCCCGGCCACCCTCTTCCCCTCAGCTAAACTCTGGGCTTAAGGATTCTTCTCTGTCCGTGAGCCCTCCCCAGCCAGGGCCGCCCTCCTCCAGCCCCTGCCTGTGAGGCTGAGCCTTCTTCTCTGCACTCTACTGGACCTGTGAGATCCCCATTGAGTTTTCTGACACCCCAGGGCCCAGCCCCACCCCCCCATCCCCCCCATAGACCAGTGAAAACGAGACCTGCGGCTGGGGAGGCCCAGGCATCAGCAGGACGCGCCTGGGTTCCTGCCTTGCAGCCTGCGTTGAGAGCTGCTTAAGTAGTGGTTTCCAAAACGGGGAGTCTGTTGAACAGCTTGATTGTCCCAGGCTGCACTGGGAGCCACTAAGTCACTGTCCCAGCTGGGCCTGGGGACCAGCCTTTGATGATTGGTGGGATAGAGCACATTTGGGAGACACTGACCTGCCAGGTCGTAGCTGGGGCCAGTCCCTGAGCTCCGCAGTGCCCAGGGCCCCATCAGAGACCAGGGGCTTGCTGGCCGTCCAGGGGACCCTGAGGACTCCCTTCACTTCAGCTCACAAAGCTGTGCGGGCGGGGCCGCACTGGCCCCCCAGCAGATGAGGACGTTCCACACTTAGCCCAGGGCCCGGCCCGCTGTCCGACGCGCTCCACTGCCACTGGGAGGGCCACTTTCCAACTCCCTAGACAAAAGAAATGCCGGGAAGGAGAGGGCAGCATGGCTCCGTCCATCCCTTTCCAAGCGCCTCACATTTCTTTTGTCCCCGCAGGTCCTTCGGGGTCGTCCTCTGGGAGATCGCCACGCTGGCCGAGCAGCCATACCAGGGCTTGTCCAACGAGCAAGTCCTTCGCTTCGTCATGGAGGGTGGCCTTCTGGACAAGCCGGACAACTGTCCTGACATGCTGTACGTATGTCCCTGGTCACATGAGGGCCGCTCCTCTGGCCTGCGGTGCTGTGGTGGCTGGAGCGGCTGAGCAGAGGGCTGGTCCCAGCGAACCTGAGCCTTCGGGCAGGTGCCCTCATCCTGCCCTGTCTCCCTGCTTCTGTGGGTTTGGATTTCATTTGGCACTGGGGTGTTTTCAGGCTGACCGTCTTTGTGAACTATTTGACCAAAGCAGTCCCTGCTGTCTTCTTCACTCAGAGTTAAAAAAAAAAAAAAAAAAAAAAAAGCGACAACAGGTCATTGATGACTCTTAAGCCACATTCTAGGGCTGCTCCCCACCGTCGGCAGGGCTCCTCCGGGGCGGTGGGGATGACCTCAGACCTCCTCCTGTAGGCGGCTCCAGGACCCTGCCACCACCTACTAGCCCCCCAGGTGCCTTCTCTGTTAAGTGTTTACAAAAGTCATAAAAGCCCCGTGAGCAACAAGCTGTCTGCAGCTTCCTCCGGTGACCCTCGCGGACCGGGACGGTGGCTCAGCGGGCCCCCTGCACATGTGCCCCTGCACGCGTGGCTCTGGGTGCTGGCAGGCTTGTCACCTCACAGCACTTCTCTCCAAAGAAAACCAGTTTCTGTTCCTGAGATTTGTCAGATAACAGGAAAGAGTCCATGATGCCCTGTGGGCCTCCCTGCTCCGCGTTCCGAGGAGAAGCCCCTGCAGGTGGGAGTCTGAGCTGCCGAGGGCAGGCGGGCCGGAGTTTGGGAGGATGTGCTGCGGCGGGGCCGTCGGGTGCGGGGCAGGTACAGGTGGGGAGCAGTGGATTTGCTTTCCATGTGAACATTAAGGTGGGACTCAAGATTCTTCTGGATTTCAATAGGTAGAAGGTAGGCTACCATTAATACCTCAAGACCAATGCAGGAATTTTACAGACGTGCTTTTCAGGGCAGGTTTGGCCTCATTGGAAAGGCTCCCAGAGGAATTGCTGGGCTGTCTCTGTGTCCCTGCAGAAGACTCCCGGGTCGGCCACCTTCCCGTGCACCACACCCCCAGTGAGCACGGGCTTGGGCTGGACCCATCACAGTGGGGTGACTTACAGATGTGAGTCAGACGCCATATCAAGTGGGTACCAGGGAAATCGGCCTCAACAGCCATGAAAGCTCTGTTCACTAGGTCTGTCAGGGCTTCCGTGGGTCAGAGGATAGGTGTGCTGGCCCCTCTGCTTAGTCTGAGGTGTTTGCGATCAAGATGTCAGCTGGAACCGAGATCTGAGGCTCGGGGGCCTCCTTCTCCCAGGCCCTTTCAGGTTGTCGGCAGGATTCAGCTCCTTGCGGCTGTTGGACTGAGGTTCCAGGTTGTTGCTGGCTCTCAGCTCCCTGTCTTTGCCACACCCCTCCTCTGTCAGCCTTCTCACAGCAAAGCAGCTTTCTTCTTCAAGGCCAGCAAGAGAGTCTCTCTGCTGCCTTCGAAACTTTTTTACCTAATTAAGTCATATCCACCAAGAATAATCTCCCTTTTGATTACCTCAGAGGCAACTGATTAGAAACCTAATGAAGTAGTGAAATCCCATCGCATTCACAGGTCCCACCACTCAGGTAGCAGGAACCTGGGGACCGTCTTAGAATCTGACTACCACAGCATGGGAAACAGAAACTATTGTCCTATCAACAAACCCAGGTTTTTGTGTTTTCTAAAGCACCTTTAGTGTAGCTTCCAAGACTGAATCCCTAAGCCCCACGGAGGGGTGGTAGCTCATTCTCCTGGCTCAGACTGTGCTGCTGCAGGGCCTGCTGGGGAGGCTGGAGAGACTCGGGGCAGCACCCCGTGCTTCAGGAGCACATCAGCTGGGGGTTGGGCTCTAACTGCTGCATCTGCGTGCCCGTTCAGCCAAAGCCTGTTCTATCCCAGGGACAGCTTGCATGGAGTTAAGAAAAAGGCCTGGGAGTGCCAGAGGGAAGGGCACATCTTTGCATCAAACTCCATGTGGGTGTGGGTGTGTTGGGATGAGGGTACCCATTGGTCATCTGAGCTGAGCATGTGCCTGGACTAGGAAACCTGCATGTGTCCTGGACATGGGGCCCAGGATCAGGCGCCCATGACAGGAGGCTCCACTTCTCAGGGCAGTGCATGGGTGGGGCACTGGGTTTCCTGGAGCCCTCCCCAGCAGACTTCCCAGCGCTGCCTCTTCAGACTCCAGGACCTAAAGTTGGAAGAGACTCAAAAGGTCACTTAGTGCATTTTCTCGTTCCTCATGGAAATTCTCCCTCTCCCCGCCCGTATCAGGTTTTATATTGCAGTACAGCATTACCTGAAACCTGACAGTTTAAGAGAACTATAAGCATTTATTATCCCACAGAGTCCCTGAAGGTCGGGAGCCTAGGAGCAGCTTGGCCAGCGGGCTCTGGTCAGGGGTCTCTTGAGGGGTCGCAGTCTGGCTGCAGTCACCCGAAGGCTTGACTGGGGCTGGGATCCACTGCCAAGGTGGGGCACTCACGTGGCTGGGTGCCACGTGAGGCCTCTGTCTCTCTCTGCCACGCAGCTGGCTTCTAGAGCATGGCTCAGCAAGCCTTTTCTCTGGAAGGACAGAGAGTAAATATTTTCAGCACTGGGGCCCATTCGATCTCACCTGTAGCTACTCCCCTCTGCCACCGTCTTGCACAAGCAGCCCCAGACGTCATAGAAGCAAGTGCGGCTGTGCGCCAACCAGACTTTATTTGTGGGTACTGAGAATTGAATTGCACGTAATTTTCATTTTTTGTCACAAAGTAGTCTTCTTTGACTTCTTTTAACCATTTATAAATGTAGAAACCATTCTTAGCTCATAGGCCTGAGAAAATCAGATAGCAGGCCAGATGTGGTGCAGGGGCCCAGAGCTTGCCTACGCTGCCCAAGGGCCAATGATCCCAAGCAGAGCAGAGGCCTAGAAGTGTCATTCGTGGCCTAGGAGTCACACACCACAGAGTCCACCATCTCCCTGGGTTATACCCTATTCGACGTGAAAGGAGATTATATGGGGCCCGGGCACCAGGAAGTGGGGCCCACCGGGGTTTCAGAGGCCAGCTGCCACACCCACCCAGCTACTCTCCACTTTGAATAGTGTGGCCACTGCTTTTTTGTCAGCCCATCGTAAGAAAAATCGTCTCTCAGGGCAAAAATAGAAGCAATGGAGTATGAGGAGGGACCCCCACTGAATTTGCAGTGAAGTGCCCGGTGCCAGAAGAGAGGCCGTGCTGGAGTCGTCAGTGTCTTAGCAAGCTTAGAAACAGCCCGAGAAAGCAGGTGTGAGCTTTGTCTGTGTGGTTTGGGGGTGGAGGGAGGAGAGGCAAGGCTTTGCACTTCCTCTTTGACTTAGGTAAACACTTGTCTCTGAGAAATCTGTGGGACTCCTGAAGTTGATCCGCCCCCAGGTGACTGGAGTTTTAATATTAATTTAATATGCCTGGGAAGCAGCCCCCTGCCCTGGGAAAGGCAGTGCACTTCCCGTTCCCAGCATAGAGTGACAAGGAAATTCACACGGAGAGGTTACTCTGCAATATTAAATGTGTAATCCAGGAGGCATTTCTGCTTTGCTATCCAGAACCCCCTTGGCAGATTTTCTCCCTCCAAAGAAAAGAACAAAATGAAAGGAGGCAAGTCGGTTTCATAGGGAGTGTCTGTGTTGTCCTTGTGGATTTATGGATGAGTTCAGTTAAGGAAGACGTGTTCTGGGAGAGCGGCTCTTTTATTACAGAAAATGAAAGAATGGACTCTCGTTTCTCCCAGAGGAGAGTCAGGTCCCTGAGCCCTTGGGAGTTGCCTTGGGAAAGCCCTGCTGGGTCTCTACGTGGGAGAGAAGCCACTTCAGTTGTGTGGCTCCAGGGGTGTGAACAGCACCCGGAGGGCGACATGAGGCAGGGCGGCTGGTGGACCTCAGCTCGGCACCAGGAAGACGCTGCAGGCCCTCGGCAGGGCCTCTGGGCAGAGCTGGGCCCCCCGGAGCAGCTGACAGTCCCGACGCCCTCAGTGGCACAAGATGTGGGGGCTTTTGGAGCAAAGGCTGCACGGTCCCCGCCGTGCAGTGTCCAGGCCTCCAGGTCCCAGCACCCGGGGTCAGTGTGAGTTGACTGAGCAAGCGGGGCAGACAGATTCGACTTGTGGTTCGCCGGTGGGTCTGTATTTTAAATTGACAACAAGGTGTGTTCTTACCTTTCTCCTGGGCTCAGGTCTCCATACTTAGGCCACAAATGTCCTTGAGCCCGTCTGAGCGTGCGCTGATGGCTGCCGGCTCAGAGACGGGGCTGTGGGGAGCCGTCCCAGCTCTCAACACGTCCAGGGACGAGCAGGACTGGACCCTGCTGCTGTGGGGCTCAGGCGAGAGCAGGGGTGTGTGCCCAGCACGACCCTTCGGCCAAGAGCCGTATTCTCTGCGGATACGGCTTCCACAGCATCACAGGTCAGTGCCCCACTTGCCAGGGAAGTCCTCAGTGTCTGATGTTCAGAAAGGAATTTAAACTTAGCCCAGAGAGTCCTCAACTCACGAGTGAGTCTGAAACATGGTGATGGGTGGTTTTCCACTTTTCAGATGTGGCTTTCCCTGTTGCTAATGAAAGGCCCCACATGCTGGGAACCCTGTGCTGGTTTAGGGGGACGTGAGTAGGATCCACACTGTCAGGAACAGCCCCTCCTGCCCAGCCAGCCTGTGGTGGGCTTGCCTATGGCCCATGGGCCCCGCCTTTGATCTCTGCCCTGAAACAGTAGCCTGGGGTGAGCAATCCGGCAGGCCCCGTCCCCCTGCCGCTCCTGGCTGAGAAGTGGTCACAAGACAGTCCTGGCGGTTGGGTGTGCCGAGCCCCGCAGGTCCTTTCTGGAATGTGGTCTCTTTGTTGTGACAGTCATCACGTGGAATTGGCTGACTCGGGTGCCAGGCTGCCGTAGGCGTCCTGGCCTGTGGTCGCAACCAGCCCACACGCATCAGGGCCAAGGGTGGAGTGGGGACAGTGAGCAGGATGAGGAAGGGAAACACGGCTGTCCCTGGGTTGTCACACCCCTGACCGTCACCCGGCCTCCTGGGGCCACCCTTTGGTCTCGTCCCTGTCCCAGGTGAAGGGCGTGCGGTGGGGATGGGTTCAGTAAAGGACAGCCCCAGCTCACAGAGCTGTAAAAAAATGTGTTTTTAAAGAGGAGTTTTATCAGCTCATAAATCCTTCTAGAGTCTACTGGAAAGTTTTCTTGTGGAGATAGTGTAAACAAGGCTTTGAATCCCACAGAGTAAAAAGACTTCCTTTTATGGGCAGCACTGGAAGGGCTGTGACTCTGGAATGGTTTACAAGTGGTGTCACGGGGCTCGTTTGTGCTCACGTCACTCAGTCCCTCCCCTGCTGGTGGCACCTTCTCGGCCACAGGGGCCGGGAGCCAGGGGCATCACGTGTCCTTGGCTCTGACCATGCTTCTATTCAGGGAGAAGCCAGCTAGAGAGGAAATCGCAGCCAGGCCATGGAGAGGGATTTCGTGTATTTATGACTCTTTTTAATTTTTATTTTTTGGGGGTCCTTTTTCTTAGGAAGTAATGGAGGTGGGGCATGGAAGGAGGCCTGTTTGCCCTCTGACCCAAGGAAGAGCTGCCGGTTTATCCCTGCGGAGCCCCCTGCATCTCCACAGCTGCCGGGCGGGCGGCCCGGAGAGGGAGGGTCTGCTGGCAGGGCCCCGGTTTCTCTTATTTAGGTTAAGAGAAGATTCCTCTTTCTGGGGTATGTGGCGTTCAGTGTCACCACAGCTTTCACAGAGAACTCCATCCCTGCTCCACTCTCATGATTTGGGGACCTCGGACAAATTATTTAATCTCTTGGTCCTTCCGCTTCCTCGTCCACAAAATGGGACATACCATGCCCCACACCTTCCCAGACTCGTGAAGGGGAAAGCAGTTTACCCCATAAAACTTCCAAGAATGCTAATGAACTGCCATGCAGGCGGGGTTGTGACCTACTGGAGGTGGTTTAGTTGGAAGCGAAAAAACTAGTCAGTTTTCATGTTTCGTCTAATTCTTTCTCCTCTTGAGCAGGGGTGGCAAACTTTTTCTGCAAAGGGCTGCACGGTAACTATTTTGGGCTCATAGGCCAATCTCAACGACTCAATTCATAGTTGTGGTTTGAAGGCAGCCCCAGACCATATGTAAACGAGTAGGTGTTTCTGTTCCAATAAAACGTGACTTACAAAAGCAGGCGGCAGGCCTCTCTCCCACTGTCACCCTCCCTCAAGGTCACATCCTCTTCCATCTGACTTGACCTGGTGCCTTCTCCCCCGCGTCTCTCAAGGGAACTGGTGGGGGAGCTTCCCCGGGCCCCATGGGCTCTCTCTCCGTGAACTTTTCCTGGGGCCAGACTTAGGCCGGTGGTCGGTCTGTCAAGTGTCAGCCTGACAGAGGCCGGAAGCCAGTTTGGGGTGCTTGGAGCTTCCTAGAGGTGGGAAGTTCCATTTGGCCACTTATACTGAAAAGCACCTCATTAGCCAGAAGTTTTAAAACAAAACACAGGATGGAATTTTCTGGAGAACAGAAGTGGAAGGGAAGGGAAACCCACTCAGAACTCGCTCTGGCCTGGACATCTGTGCATCCACCCTCCCTCTGGCCCCCAAGGTCTGCTCAGCTGGACCCCCGCAGCACACCATCCTGCCTTTCTCTTCCCGTGTGCAGCTCCTGCCCTCAGGGGCTCAGGCCCACTGGCCGGGCCGCTCCCTGTGGCCATGTGACCCTGAGGACTTCCCTGCAGCAGCAGCCCAGGTGCCCTCCCTGCCTGTCCCAGGCCTGTGCAGGGACCCTGGCACGGGGCTCTCCCTGCTGGCTTGTTGGCATCTGGCTCAGGTCCTCACTGGCTCCCAGGCTGGCTCTGCCACGACCGGGCACAGAGCGAGCAGCCTGAGCCCCAGCACCAGGGGTGGGGGGGTGGCGCACGTCCCTTATGTCTTGCAGCTGTACCCTCACCCCGCCAGCCCTCGGTTCTCTGCCAGTGGTCCCCCACCACCGGGGGAAGCTGAGAAACAGTACAGGTGGAATTAAGAGAGAGATCACTGTGGGGAAAGCTGTGATCACTCCTTGACCTTATGAGTGAGAGACTGGAGGTTTCTTGCATTCTAACTCTGGAAATAATGTTTAATCAGTGGCTGCAAGAGATGCTTTCAAAACGAATTCCTGTAATAAGGAGTCTGTGTGAACCGGCTCGTATCCTTGTCTTCTCAGGCAGTGGGAGTTTGGGTTCTGTATCGTGGAGGGTCCTGGGTCCGGGTGAAGTGAATGCAGCCATGGGACGTAAGTCAGGAGAAGCTGAGGGCTGCTTGCACTGTCAAGACAGCCGGAGGCCCAGAGAGGCAGCAGGACTGTTTTTGGCACCCAACATCCTCACGCAGGTCGGGAAGCCATGGTGGCCCCCGAGGCTGCTGGGCCACGTCCTCCCTTCCAGCGTGGGCCCGTCTGCCTGTCTCCCCACAGGTTTGAGCTGATGCGCATGTGCTGGCAGTACAACCCCAAGATGAGGCCCTCCTTCCTGGAGATCATCAGCAGCATCAAGGACGAGATGGAGCCCGGCTTCCGGGAGGTGTCCTTCTACTACAGTGAGGAGAACAAGCCGCCCGAACCCGAGGAGCTGGACCTGGAGCCGGAGAACATGGAGAGCGTCCCCCTGGACCCCTCGGCCTCCTCGTCCTCCCTGCCGCTGCCCGAAAGACACTCAGGACACAAGGCCGAGAACGGCCCCGGCCCCGGCGTGCTGGTCCTGCGAGCCAGCTTCGACGAGAGACAGCCTTACGCGCACATGAACGGGGGCCGCAAGAACGAACGGGCCCTGCCTCTGCCCCAGTCTTCGACCTGCTGATCCTGGAGCCGAGTCCCGGGCAAACAGTAACGCGCGCAGGCTCGGCGGCGGGTGGGGGGAGCGTGCTAACAATCTATCCGCAGCCTCCTGTACCTCAGTGGATCTTCAGAACTGCCATTGCTGCCCACGGGAGACGGCTTCTCTGCAGTAAACACATTTGGGATGTTCCTTTTTTCAATATGCAAGCAGCTTTTTATTTCCCTACCCAAACCCTTAACTGACACGGGCCTTTAAGAACCTTAAGGACAACACTTAATAGCAACCGTCGCCCTGAGAATCGGGTCTCCTCACTCTCTCCCTGTCTCTCCTCCTCCTCCCTCTCATCTCTGTCTCTGTCTCTGTCCTTTCTCTCTCTTTCTGCTTCGTGATGGAAACACATTGGCCGCAAGCCCAGCCAGGACACCCTTTTCTATTGGGTGGCCCCACGTGGCCCCTGAACACACCTGCCGGTCACCTTAGGTCTTTATAAAAAAACATGTTGAGACGGAATTTTTTAACTGTATCTTTAACTTTTTAGGGACATAGGAAATTTAAAAAGGGCCATCATCCAAGGTCGGTACCGTGTTAACGCTGCCAAATTCTGCCCAAACCCTGAACTCCCTCCCCCGCCGTCCCCGCGCTGCTTCCTTGTTCCCGGAGGCCCCGGGTGAGCCCGGCAGCCCGGTGCGCGCTAAGGGCCACGCCGGTGATGCCCTCCGTCCGGCCGTCCCCGGTGTCCCTTCCAACTCTCACGTTCACACAGCTCTAATTGCTTTTGACTAGGTTATTATTTGGGGGAACTGGACAGAATGAGACTTTCTCTCAGTGAAGATGGGGGAGAAGCTGAATCAGCTTCCCTGACCCTCTTTGCGTACCCCCACCTTCCAGCCCCCAGGAAATCTGGAGAAAACAGGCCCTGTTGGGAACCTGGAAGACAGGCTTTGAGTAAAGGTCGTCCGCGTGCCAGTCTCCTGTCCTCGCCCCAGCTCCCCCACCCGGCCCCCAAGGACACTGATGGGAAGGGGTTTCCAGGGACTCAGCCCAACTGTTTATGCAGGTTTGCAAGGAAAGAAATTCAAACACCACAACCACAGTCCGAAGAAAAGCAGTAAATGGATTCAAGCATTCTAAGCTTTGTTGACATTTTCTCTGTTACTAGGACTTCTTCATGGGTCTTACAGTTCTATGTTAGACCATGAAACATTTGCATACACATCGTCTTTAATGTCACTTTTATAACTTTTTTACGGTTCAGATATTCATCTATACGTCTGTACAGAAAAAAAAAGCTGCTATTTTTTTTGTTCTTTATCTTTGTGGATTTAATCTATGAAAACCTTCAGGTCTACCCTTCTTCCCTCTCTGCTCACTCCAAGAAACTTCTTATGCTTTGTACTAGAGTGCGTGACTTTCTTCCTCTTTTCCCAGTAATTGATACTTCTATAACATAATTTGCCATGAACTGTTTGATGCCTTTTTATAAAGACACGCCCCCTCCCTGGCCCCTGCCCCGTCAGTTCTGTCCTCCCCGTAGGCTCTGTGGGCACGAGGCTGGTGGGGGAGGAGGCAGGGAGGGGGCCGCACGGGCTCCCCTCAGCCTGCTCTCCCGCAGCGTCTGAGTCTGTTACAGTGCAAGACATGATACAAACTCAGGTCAGAAAAAAAAAAAAAAGGTTAAATATTTCGCACATCCTTGTTCAGTGTTTATATTCACCATTGTTGGAAAGTCTCACCTTCTCTTTCCCTTGCCTTTGTTTTTGGTTGTGACACACATATCTCTATTTTTTTAATTCTTGGGTACAACAGCAGTTTTAACTGCATACACTAGGCATTTGGATTACTATTTTTTTCAATGGCTGTCTAACCCTTCCATCCCATGGAAAACGCTGCTGAGTCCAGGGGTGCAGCGGCCCGTCTGCGGCCTCCCGCCACCACCCTCCAGACCCACCTACCTGTCTTTAGAAGCAGACTCCCCGGGCACCCTGGCACCGGCTGGGAGTTGGGTGCAGGGGCAGCACCCTCGGGGTGCCAGCCAGCCCGCTGCCAGGTGGGGACAGCGCAGGCGCCGCGTGGCCGAGGGGCCGTGAGCCCCGGCGCTGGCATGCCTTTCCTTGGCCAGGAGTCCCAGTCCTCGGGCCTGGGGGTCTTGTTTTGTTTAGTTTTTAGCACTTCTCACAGAGCGATGACAGCACAAGAGTTGCTTCTGGGATGGAAATGTTTAAATTATGAGTAAGAACAAAGCTACAATATGATGATTGCTAGTTGTGACTGGAGATTAAACACAAAAAAGAAAGTTTGTAGTGCTTTTTTGCTTGTCAGTAGTTTCAGTCCCACTCTTTTCTCTAGCCTGTCCCATAGTTGTTCCCTTGGGAAAAAGAAAAAAAAAAGAAAAAGAAAAAATTAATTAAGAAGGTATTTTATGTAGGAGTGTTCTTTTAATTTATTTTGTGATACCAGTTTCAGTCACTGTAGAGAAGCCCCATTATGAATTTAAATACTGAGAAAAGGGTTGTTTGTGTGTGTGTGTGTGTGTGTGTGTGTGTGTAGTAAGACGGGACAGTTTTTGGCTTTTTGTTTTTTTTCCAAACATCTACCTCACTCTTATTTTGTATATGTGTATATATAAAAAGGATACATCTCACATCTCTCAGCACCTGACAATATGCCGTTGATACTGGTGACCTCGTCCACACCACAGCCGCACACACCAGGTGGCGCAGGAGAGGCCAGGCTGTATTCCAGGCTCAGAGCGACACTAGCTCCCCCTGCCCCGACTCGTTCCTAACAGCTCCCCGTTTCTGCGACGTCTCAACTTGCGTCGCTTCTGTCCTTCTCTGACTCGGTTTCCCAAGAGGCGGGGAGGGCCCAGGCTGCTGGGCTCTGCAACCACCGACCTTGTGTGCAGGCTTCCCGGGCACCAGGTGGGGAAGCGTCTCCGGGAGCCCCTGTCGCCCCTGCGGTCACCTGCAGGTGTGGGGCTCGGCTCCCGCTGACTCAGCCCCAGGCTGACCCGACGGCCAGTCCCACGTAGAATGTACTGAGAAGGACCCCTCCTCCCCCTCCAGACTGTGCTCTCAACCTCACCCTCACCTCCTCCCCAGGGGAAGACAAAGATGAACCAAACCCCCGGGCTGGAGGGGGCCAGCGGCGGGCCGAGCCCCTGTCCCTCTCCCGCTGGCTGCTGCTCTCACAGGCACTGGCATCTTTTCTGGGAAACGCGGTGGGGTCCTCCCCCAGTGTGGCGGGCTCCTCCACAGCCCCAGGACTGCAGTTAAGCTCAGGAGCTTCCTCCCTCCTGCTAGAACACTCCTCGCCCCTCCCACATCCCCTGGGACCATAAGGGCACTGAGAAAGTGTTTGATCAGGGTTTCCCGCTGCCACACTGCAGGTGACCCCTAGGAATAGTGGCCTCTCCTTGCTTTTGCACACCCCTCCCGGTTTCCACAACTGGATTTCTACAGTTCATTCAGCTGGTTATAAGGGTTTTGTTGAAACTGTCCGAGTTGTTGGTGTCACTTCATTTTTGTTCTATGTAGGTGGTTTTCCTTTGAGTAGAACGAAAACACTAACAGTGTAGTGCCCATCATAACGAATGCTTCAGAAACACTTAAATAAAAGAGAGAATTCTGCTTGCGTGACGGTGCAGTCATTTTACTGGACCAGACCACCCACCATGACTCTACCAAGGCATCAGCTCTCCACAGTCCTGGCCTAGTTTTGCGCTGATTTCCCCACCTCTTCTTGGTTTCCTCCTCTGTATGCTCCACACAATTTACTCGAGCTGAGTGCGGCGCTCTCCACGCAGCCCTCTTCTGACAGCAGCTCCCACTGCTTGAAGTGACGTGAACCACTGAGGCACATCACTGAACTGACGTGAGCATCAAAACGTACCACACACAGCCCTGCCCCGGGGCAGCAGGCCTGCTGCCTTCTGGACACGCTGTGGCACTTGCGCTGGGTGAGACCCAGACCACCCCAGGTGTCCTGCACGGGATGTCCTGCTGTTTGACACAGCTGGAATGAGCTTCCTCCTTGGAAGCGAGAAGACCGTGTTCGTGGCTGGACAGTGGCCTCTCCTTCCAGCCTGTTTCTTAGGACTTGGGACATTTCAATGGTAGAAATGTGGTTATTGTGGAACTACCCGATGCTGAAATGCTTGGCGTGAAGTGGTGCTTTTCGGTTGGGATGAGAGATGTACAAGCCAAGTTTGATGCCAGATTCTAGGCCAGTGTGTTCCACCCAAGCCTCTTTTTCAGCAGCCTGCCTCCGCCGGCAGGTGGCCAGACGGGATGCAGGCGGCTGGTACGGCAAGGTCGCACTAGCTCACATCAGTGAGAAGGCTAGGATGCTTGGTCCAAGGTCCTCAGCTGTCACTGTTGGGTCCTCTGGCCAGTGTCAAAGGCAACTCCTTTCCAAAACACAGGCACCCTCCAGTTGGCTGTAAATCTCTATGGTATGCCTCGGCCCATTCCGGCAGTCCCAGTAATGCATTTAAGGTTTGGGGTTTGTTCTTTTGTTAATGTTACTTTTGTTTGTCGGCTTTTTATTTCCTGGGCTAAGCGGCGTTGGGAGATATGGACCAGAGATCCACTCTTTGAGAACCAGTGATGAAAATCAAACTGTCTTACTCCACTCTGACATAGCTGGTGGTACAAACGAGAACAAGAGACGATGCTGTTTAGATTGAACCTCTGTTGCCAGAGATGCTGAAGATACAGACCTGGGACAGGCCAGAGGGTTTCACTTTTGGCTTCCAGCTTAGATGACTGGCTGGAGGAAAGCATTTAAAGGAAAAGCAGATGAACACCCCTTGATGGTGGAATGACGAGGCAGGGGGAAACCCCTGTAACAGGGATCGTGAAGGACACGGAAAGGAGTCACGAGCAGAAGGTTCAGGGCTTGGAAGAAGTGTGGGCTGTGTTTGGAACTGGATGGTTTCTGAAGGCTCAACAGTCACCCGTGGGCATTTGGTTTCAACCAATCAGCCTAACATCCTACTGTGGAAACTGTGGCTGCCGAGTTCAGTCAAATTGTTCAAGAACGCAAACTGCACCGCAGACGTCAGGTGTCGGTTCTGGGGCATGACTTTAGGGCTTCGTTGTATTTCGTTTATGCGAGAACGTGTCGCTCACGCATCTGTGTGTCCCCGTTTGTGTGTGTCCGCATCTTTCTGGTAAACATCATTTTAGTCACTCATTAGCGTTTTCAATAGGGCTCTTAAGTCCAGTAGATTACGGGTAGTCAGTTGACGAAGATCTGGTTTACAAGAACTAATTAAATGTTTCATTGCATTTTTGTAAGGACATAGAATAATTTTATAAAATGTTTGTAGTTTATAATTGCCGAAAATAATTTAAAGACACTTTTTTTCCTCTGTGTGTGCAAATGTGTTTGTGATCCATTTTTTTAGGACACTCGTTTACTAGCTAGCTTTACAATATGCCAAAAAAGGATTTTTCCCTGACCCAAGCCGTGGTTCCCCCTCTTCCCCGCCAAGCTTTGTGCCCTAGTTTATAACAAAGGAATGATGATGATTTAAGAAGTAGTTCTGTATCTTCAGTATCTTGGTCTTCCAGAACCCTCTGGGTGGGAAGGGGATCATCTTTTACTGGTCATTTCCCTTTGGAGTGTAGCTACTTTAACAGACTGAAAGAACCTCATTGGCCAAGGAAACAGCAGAGGTGTTGCAGCCCACGGTGTCCATGGCACCATCAGCATCTGGCTTGGCTGGGTTGGCAGTTGTGCTGTTAGACGCAATGCCTTGGGATGGAGGGACACCACTGCCCAGCTGATGGTTTGCACAGTGATCACAGCCTACAGACTTACCATACAAATGATGATCATTCTGGTGCACGCAGGCCGTTTGCTTACATGCCTCATATAATTAACACTTTGTTATAACAGGAAGAGACCCTATTTATTTTTATTTAAGGCAGAACACCAATGATCGATATTTTTCAATTCCAAACAAATTCTTTTTAATAAAAACTATACACACGCAAGCTTTTTTTTTTTGTAAGTTTGACTCCATTCCTTCTGGCTCCCAATGGATTATTGGCTAGGTCTACACAACTCCACAAAATCTCCATCATTGGAAACATCTGGATGTTTTGCATTACATGGGAGAAAGGTCCAGAAACAATTTGGGTTTTGTTTGCAACTTTTCATTTGGATGTCTGGCATTGCAGAGACACCGTCACAGGTGGAACAGATGCTTGGCAAAAACACCTGTCTGTTTTCTAAGCCAGTGAGGTTGAGGTGAGAGGTTTGCCAGAGTTTGTCTACCTCTGGGACAAAAAAAAAAAAAAAAAAAAAATCAAACCAGAAGGCGCGATGGAATGGATGCATCGCAAATAATGCATTTTCTGAGTTTTCTTGTTTTCAAAAAATGTTTTTAAAAAAAAAAAGTAAAAAAAAAGGTAATAACATGGCCAATTTGTTACATAAAATGACTTTCTGTGTATAAATTATTCCTAAAAAAATTCCTCTGTTTATATAAAAAAAATCAGTAGATGAAAAAAATTTCAAAATGTTTTTGTATATTCTGTTGTAAGAATTTATTCCTGTTATTGCGATATACTCTGGATTCTTTACATTATGAAAAAAAAGAAACTTTGTCTATTTTGAATGGCTGAAGCTAAGGCAACTTTAGTTTCTCTTACTCTGCTTTTTTCTAGTAGTTAAAGTACTACATGGTTTAAGTTAAATAAAAGAATTCTGTATGCATTTTTGGTCTCTGATTTTGCCCCTCCCCGCCCCTTCTGGAAGACTCACCATGCTTCTGAGGCGGGGAAGCCGAGCTACGTGTGGCGTGTGTGTTCACATGTGTCGCTGGGAGGTGTCGTGTGTGAAGGCTTCACTTTATTTCTGACAGCTAGATCTCCATATGCAAATTGCTGGTGAACAGGGAAGCTATTCTGTTTCTCCATTAAATCAGCTAGAAGAAAATTTGAATACATAAAAATATAGAAATCTGTACTTCATTTTTGACTGATCTGTAGACTTTTCCTAGACCTTCCACTGACAAAAGTCAGGCCAAGGCAGGTTTGATCTGGGGGACTCCGGGGCAAAGGACTTAAAAGTCTTCACATTTTCATGTCCTTGCTGGTCCCTCACAGCCAGCCTGCCTACTCAGAGGGCGCCAGTGAGGGCCACAGAGGTACCTGGGGATGCAGGTCGCCTGCGGGGAAGAATGTCACTCCCCAGCCAATGAGTATGGCCCGCCCCAGGAAC
Organism: Camelus ferus; assembly: GCF_009834535.1. NCBI lineage: Eukaryota > Metazoa > Chordata > Mammalia > Artiodactyla > Camelidae > Camelus > Camelus ferus. The sequence continues at coordinate 20,163,765 of NC_045722.1, read as the reverse complement.
TCTCCAATCTGGCATCGCCATCATTTGCCATGGGAAATGGTTATGGCAGGAGACGTGAATACATGTTCAAAGGAAACAAACTGTAAATGTTCTAGAATCCAACCTTACACACATCAGGAGGACAAGCTGATCATTCACTAAACTTTGATCATGGGAAATTATACTCTCGTAACAAAATCAGGTTTCTGGCCAAAGGGCCACAGAGCAAGGTGTGGGCAGTAGAAGCGACAGGTCACACTCACTTAAGACCTCTGAGTCTCACAAATATTTGGAACTAAAAACAAAAGACCTTTCTAAAAGAGGGGACTCTCAAGGTTGGCGTTGCCCCAGGGTTTCTGCTTACCACTGTTAGAGTTCCTGGCACTCCGGGGACCTCACTAGGTGACCGATGACTAGCGGCAGGCACATTGCCCAGGCTCGGGTGGGTGTCTGGGCCCTGGCGGGGCGGACGCAGACGGCTGGTGGGATCCCCACACTCCCAGCAGGTGGATGCTGTGCTTCCAGGCAGCAGGGTGCAGTCTGCACCTGTCCTCCATCAGAGGAGCGGTGATTTCTTCTGAGGATGAGGGTGCTGGGTCCTCGTAAGTGGGAGACCCTCTCCTCACCACGCCATTTCCCAAGACCACAATCCAGCAGGGCTGTTTCCATATCTACCCTCACGGGTCCAGCCACAAGCCCACCTTCAGTAAGTGTTCTCTCATCACTGACGGACTTTCACACCCACTCTCTCACCAGATCGTCACAACAACTCTGCAAAGGATGGATTTTTATTACTCTGGTTTGTAGATGAGCAAACATGCAGACGTGTCTAAGCTCCCCCAGCTGTTAAATGACCAGCCCAGGGCTCAGCCTTCTGAAGCTGTGTCAGCTTCCAAACTGAAACTCAGAACTGCTATGTATCAGCTGTAACTAAACAGACCAGGGTGTGCACCAGCAGGGGATGGCAGGCCACTTACACCAGGAAGGGAACGGCCCTCTGGGGTGCTCCCTAAAGAATTTTGATGGCCACAGAAGTGAAATGACAGGGACATTCATCAAGAGGGAGCTCTGGGCCTCCCAACTGTTTGACATCTAAAAGTCTCATGCCAAGCCATACACATTTTACAATCTGAAATAACACTGGAGCTGGGTCCCAGAGACCCCCTGCTTGCTGGCATCCTGAGACAGGAGCTAAAACGAGGGGGGTCCAGGGCTCTGGGCAGCAGGTGTTTGCCTACAAACACAGAAGGCGCTCCACACTAACAGCCGTGCAGCCGGACCTGTGCTTGCTGGCCAGATCATCCCACCCTACTTGCTGCCTTTGATCTGCTACAGTAGGACTTTGATCTGTTTTATATCAAGTTAGCCAGTTTTATTTGCAAACAAGGTCCTGTGAAGGCTATTACAAACGCACAAGTGTGCTGGAGGGCTACCGGTAAAACAGGCTAGTTCCTTTGCCCAGTTCCTTTGTTATTAAGGTACAGATGCTTCTTCTTACAGTGAATGAATCTAGGCACTAAGTGATTTTTTTTTTAACAGAATTAAGTGGGAAATGATAGTTGTAAGCACACCAACATAACAAGAAATTTCCCAGAGCTAAACCAGCTTCAACCTCTTCCTCCAAAAAATAATGTTGCTAATGGGATTCCCACTGGAAATCTGCCCCCAGAACACATTGGACAAGTAAAACCTTGTTGTTAGCAGCTTGGCACAAAACCCAGCACAGTGTCATAAAGGTAAAACGGAAGATAAAAAGGGAGATTCTGTTTCTAAAAATGTAGGGGTAATACTGACTGTTGCAGAGAAGCTAAACCCAGCTCTTGACCTTTGCTTTAGGACCAAACGCTACCGGGGAATGGGAAGTGGTGCGGCTGCCAAGAAAAGCGCTCCAGTAGCTGATCAAAGCATGCGTGGAATTACCTTCTGATCCAGGAATTCTACTTTTAAGTATATTCACCAAGAAACTAAACCAGGATTCTAAGAGATATCTGCACACCAGTGTTCACAGGAGTAGTACTCACGATAACCAAAAGGTGGAAGCAACCCAGTGTCCATCAAAAGATGGATGAATAGACAAAATATGGTCAATACATAGAATGGAATTTACTCAGCCTTAAAGGAAGGAAATTCTGACACCTGTTACAACATGGATGAACCTGGAAGACAGTACGCCAAGTGAAATAAGCCAGTCACAAAAGGACAAACATTGTGATTCCATGTATATGAGGTCCCCAGAAGAGTCAACTTCAGAGATGGAGAGTAGAATAACCCAAGGGCCAGGGGAGGGCAGGGGAGATGCTGTTTAATGGGGGCAGAATTTCAGTTTGGGATGCTGAGAAAGTTCAGGAGATGGACGGTGGTGACAGTTGTACAACAGTGAATGTACATAATGCCACTGAACACTTAAAAATGGTTAAAATGGTATGTTTTATGTGTATTTTAACCACAATTTTTTTGTAAAGTAAAGAAAGAAAAAAAAAAAAAACCCCAAACACTAGAGACTCAGTGGCTCACTGCCCAGGGCACCCGGACGCACCAGTGTGGAGGCCAGTGTGGGGTGCCCGGGCTGCACCCCCATCTCCCGTGATCAGCTGGTACAGTCACCCCACCGTGCAGGGCTCTGCAGAACAGGTATGGGGTCTCAGCACCCTGGGCAGGATCACACAGGCCCACTGCATAGACTTTTAAGAGGGAAACAAAAAATCATCAGCATTTCATTTTATTGTCAGGAAAACCATAACTGAAGCTAGTTCATCCCCTGTGAAATGTCTGCCTTTCAGAGTGGTCTTCTTGCTTCTGACAATAAAATAACCCTTTGTGATTTCGTTGGGCTAATTCAAAACTTTTTTCCTCTGTGTAAACTGTTTTACAAGTAAGTTTTTAAAAGCCTCTCAAAGCACAGTTGAACTCTACACATGGGATTGAAACATTTAATTTTCTCTAAAGCAGCAGTCCCCCTATCAGTTCCCCTTGGCTGAAATCGCCCAGGCCGAGCTTCCCGTGAACCAGGCCCTGAGCCCGGGCTTTCTCGGTCTCCTCCAGCATTTCCTGGATGATGACTTGCAGGGCTTTTCCCAGCAGGCTGGCCGAGAGCCAACGAGATAATGGAGGGATGTGGATAAGCGCCGCGCACCCATTTCCATGATGCAAAGACAGGTAGTAGGTGTAATCGCAGACATACCTACAACCATACAGAACGCCAAGTTACTCCTTGGACCAGCCTCTAACCTCAGTGAAATGTAAGCAGAAGCAGCAATGCAGCAGCCCCAAAGCATGAGGGAGGACTGCCACCAAGGGAGACCTAGGTTTTGTTATTCTGCCTCGGAAAGAACATGCTGTTGGGAGTTAGCCGGGGAGAGAATGGCTCTTGGCCTCCTGGTCCCACGACCAGCAAACGCTCGAACCCCAGCAGGGACCAGATTTTCAATCAACTAACCCAAAATTCTTTTCCTCCACGAACCCTTCTCATTCACGTCTGCACTGAGTAATTCTATTGACAGGCCTGCTCCAGGTCTTTGCTCACCGCCTGCGAACCCCCACCTTTAGCAGGAGTTAATGTAAATCTTTAAGTTAAAGGGTCCAGAGATAAGAAAACAGATGGAACCAGCTGGAACCAAGATGGTGTAAATCTAACCTCTAACAGACCCTGGGTCTCATCATATGCTGATTTTACTATATTAGCATATTAAATGACACACCTACCAGCATCCATGGCCAGACCCAAGGATCTGTACGGACCAATAAAGGATAAAAAGGGGGTGGCACCCCACTTCCTCAGAAAAAGCCCCGCCCCTTCCCCTGGCAAACTGATGCACATGCCTCCCCATCATTAGCCTCACTCCTCCTCCCTCTGTTTTTACTCTGTAAAATCAAATTCCTCTGGCCAGGTGGGCGAGAAGTTGATTTGTAAACTAAGTTCCACTTCTCCATTCTCTGGCCACTGAATAAAGCTTGTGCTGCATAGATCTCAGCTTCCCTTTCCTTATTCTCCTACTCCAAGGCGAACAGAAAAGAACCCTCCCCTCAGAGGCAGTGAGCCTCCACCAGGCTACTGCCAGAGCAGGGTCCATAGGTCTCAATTCAGTAAGTTTTCCCATTCATTCTTTGGAGGGAGGAGAAACTGCCTCCTGAGGGTCAGAGTTTGGAGAAATAAAGGTAAATTTAATCTTTATTGGGGGCTAAATCAGAACAGTCAACTCACAACTTTGGCGGCGATAAATAAAGCTAAAGCACCCACAAAACGTTAGTGGCTCTCAACACCTGCATTCACACCCCTTCTCCTCTGCCAGCCACCAAAGGCGGGTGAGCGGGAGGAGGCCTCGGAACCGGGACCTGGGCGGGAGCGAGCAACTGCGACTCCGGCGCCCCCCACCCCGCCCCGCAACCAAGCGCCAGGCTGAACAGCACAGGACGGCACATCCCAGGAGGAAGACGGGCCAGCGGCCACCGCAGCCCCTCCTCCTCCCCTCCGTGCCCAGGGACAGAACTCACCTGCCCGCGTCTCGGGAAAAAGCCACCTCCACGCCCTTGACCCTCGCGCGCCGGCTGACCGCCTTCATACTGACCCCCGACGCGATCACTTCCGGGCCATCCAGAAGGCACAGGCCGTGCTCCGGCCGGAAGCCCCGGATGTCGGCGTCCCGGTAGCCCCTGTTCTTGCCGCACTGTTCCAGAAAGATGGCCTTGGCGGCGGGGTCCACGCCCACGTGCACGGCGAGCTGTGTGAACACACGTGGAGGCAGGAGATTTGGCAAACTGAGGTCTGCTTTGCTCCCCAGGCGGTGCAGAGGGAGAGTTCTGGGGTGCAAGACACCTCAACCCCCCAAATGTGCCCGCACCACCCCCATCCCTGCTTGCTTCCCGTCATATGCTGGAAAGAAAAACATCGGGATAGAAATCCATGTGGCATCTAATTTAAATACCTTTATATTTAAAAATATTCTTCAGGGCAGTGTATTTATTCCCTTTTTTTTTTTCCGTGGAGGTCTAGCTGTTATCTAAGGCTATCCCAGGATATTAGCCTTTCTGGGGAATCTTCCATCTCTTTTAGGAAACTCTGATGAAGTAAGTCAGTAACAGTCTAATAAAATATTGTTAGAATTTTTTGAGCTGATTATTTTTCCTCTTTGGAAAAGTAGCTGGTTGTTTTATCAAAACATTTGGGGTGTCGTCCTAACTGTCTTAACCTTTTGGTGGTGCACATTTTGTTCATCTCATCATCTGGGCTTTGTATCTGGAGGATATTTGTGTCAGTTTCCTATATAGCAACTCTGGATAAGCTTAAGCTGGGAGTGATGACAATGACCCCCTCCAGATGGGCCCCCTTCCCACCTCCCAGTGTGGGCCACTGTCCAACTGCTTTCCCAGGCAGAAGAGGTCCAGGCAGAAGAGGTCCTTGCCTCCTGGCCCATCTCACAACCCCCACCTGCCCTGCATGGGCCTGGCTGGGACGTAACCTAAGGGCCTCTCTGTTAGGTGGAAACTATCTTTGAGTCCTGGCTGGGAATAAAGCTTCTATTTCTTTTCCTCTTTCTCTTTCTTCAGAATCTTCTTCCAAGTTCTCTGCATTTCATCTTCAACTTTTACAAATAGACCCAGAACCTTACAAAATGGTCTGGGGATGTGGGGGCAGGGTGCACTTCAGTCATCAATCCTAGAAAAAAAGGCCCAGGGGTTCACAGGCTCTGGGTCTCCGCATCATCAGCCCCCTTCTCCACTCCCCAGCACCAGCCCCCTGGCCCTACTGCCTCCCCAGCTGTCATTTACTTGCGGTTGAAGATCTTCCCAGATTCTAATGACCCTCTTCTTCACCTCCCTGTAATCCACTGGCAGCTGAAGAATCCGCAGCTCCACCCCCAGGTCACTCCTCAGGCCCAGCTTGGAAAGCTCCTGTAGAAAGAAGCAGGTGGACTCACCCTGATGGAGGGCCAAGGGGAGTCCCTGAAAACCCAATACCTGGGGCCATCCAGTCCATTCCCAGGGGCCCTCTGTGGGCCGGGACCCTGCCTTCAAGGAGCTCACTCAGTGGCAAGGCACCAGCAGGGGCGGCCATGGTTCCTGCCCCATGCACCAGACCTGACATACCTGCTCCCATCAAGGCGCATGTACCCCAGAGGCATGTCTGACCCAGCCTGCGGGGTAGGATATAGTTCACAGAGGGTACACCGGAGTTCTAAGAGATAGATGGGATTGAGCCAGATGAAGCTGAGGAAGGGCGTGCCAGACAGAGGGAGCTGCAGGGAGCATAAGACCTTGAGGCCTTTGGGAAAGGTGCTGTGACCTGGTGTGCTCAGGGAGGCAGAGCCTTCTTCCCTGTGTCCTGCACCTCCAAGGACAGGCTGTTTAGCACCCCTGGGCTCTCATCTGCACATGGACTGCCTATAGCACCCCCAGGCATTTTGATAAGTAGCCTGTGTATCAGGGACCATTGCGTGTGGGGGAAGCATGGGGCCAGAAGCTAGAAAAGCCTGTGGAAGCCAGACTGAGTGTTCAGTTAGAGGTTGGACTGTATCCTTGGAGCAACAGGGAGCCACTGAAGGATTGTGCACAAGGAACAAATGGGTTGGAGCCATCTCCTAAGAGGTGTAGGTGGGCTGGGAGCTATCATAGGGTTGATTTTGGACCTGCCCAGTTTGAAGTACCCAAAGGGAGCTGGTCCCTTGGCTCTGTGCGTCTGGAGCTCACAGAGAGGCTTTTGAGAAGAAAATGGCATGTCAGGACAGCAAAAGCCATGGGTTTAGATAAGACTTGAGAGAGAGAACAAGAGTGCAGGGAGAGGAGGGGACTGTGGAGAAAACCCAAGGTCAGGATTTCTCCTTTAAAGGGAGAAATGGCAGACAGCTTGGAGGGAAGAAAACCAGAAGGGTGAGATCTTCAGGGTGTGAATTTCACTGTCGGTAAAAGTTAAATCAGGAACCTGAACACTGTCTCCAAAAAGGCCAGGTCCTTTCCCTACTCCAGGAGCTGTTCTTGGCACCAAGATGGCTTTGAATTAGTGCCTCTGTTTTTCCTGACTCCCTCTCCTGGCATTTCAGGACATTCAGGAACATGCACCCTTGGCGAGAGAGTGCAGCCAGGGCTGTGAGGTCTGCCCAAAGGTTGCAGACGGGACAGACCAGGGCCCTGCCCTAGGCTTTGGAGGAGACAGGTGGGGATGATGTGCCCAGATGTGGGTCTGCCTGTGCTGCTCCCATCAAGGGGGAGGGTACTGGGGCCAATTTTTGGAGTCTCAGGTCTGTCCTCAACCAGCTCAGCCTTCCTGAGGGGCTTTGCTTCATCCTCCAGACACCCATTCAGAAGCCCTGGTTCCTCAACCAGCCCAAGCTTTGTTCTCTTCCAAAAGGAAATGCCAAGACTACATCCCCATTGGGGCCTTGAGGGAGAATTCATTTGTCTGACTCTGATGGTGGAGGGAGGAAAGGAGGGCCAGGATATGTGGGGCAGTGGCCTGGAGGACCATGGAGGAAGCAGGCTGGGCTTCCAGGTGGACATCCCCAAAGCCAGACAGACCAAGAGGCTTCCAGGTCTTGTGACACAACCTTAGTCCCCTGTCCTGTGAATAAGTGAAGTTGGGCTCCAGTCTCTTTGGGATGCTTTTAGTAGGGGGTGGGGCTGGAAGGCATCATGCTGGGGTCATCTCTGGCTCTATCATGAGAGTGAGGGGACCTCAGCTTGGCTCAGGGCTGCTTCTCTGAACCCAAACATTTGTGAAGAACTAGTTTCTTCCACTAGGTGAAGTTCTCATGGGTTCTGGCTCTAAGCAAAGCCTGCAGAAGGGCCCCAGAAACCAAAAGGAGTTGCCTGAAAAATCTGCTCTCAGGGCTGAATCCCGAAGAGCTGCTCTAGTTGGTTGTCAGTGAGAATACTGATTAATTATGCTCAATAAGCTTCAAAGAAAGCAAAGCCCAAGGGACGGAGACGGCCTGGCAGCCAATCAGCCCGGCAGTGACTGGTGAACACCTCCTCTTCACATAAGAACGCAGGTCTCCTCCTGGGCTGGCAGGCACCTAAAGCCCAGACCCAGGCAGGCCACAGCCTGAGCCCCCTCCACACTACAGCTCTTTCCTTCCACCCCACCCAGAACAGTTGAGAGAGGAGAGGAGAGAGGAAGAGAGCCTCTGGACATCTTGTGTGTCTTCCAGCCGCTGCGTGGGTTGTGGGGCCGGGTTGGGGGAGCTTCTTGCATGAGTCTTCTGTGGCCGCTGTAACAATATAATAGACCGGGTGGCTTGGAACAGAAATGCATCGTCTCACAGTCTTGCAGGACAAAAGTCCAAAATCAAGGCGTCATCGGGGTCAACCTCCCTCTGAAACCTGTGGGAGAAGGATGCTCCCTTGCCTCTTCCAGCTTCTGGCAGCCCCCAACAGTCCATGGCTCATGGCAGCATGACTCCAGTCTTCCCCCATCTCTCCTTTGTTTGTGTCTGCCTCTGGGTCCAGATTCCCTGCTTTATAAGAACACTCAATACATGACACTCTAAAGCTAGGCTTTCCAGGAGGCTGATGGCATTACTTGTGCCAAAGTAGAAAGTGCAGGGAAGCCAAACGTAGGCTTTCTAGAGCTATAGGTGTGGGATGGGCACTTGACATCGGACTTAACACTGCTGTGTGCTTTACTTTTCTGAAAGACAATGCAAGAGATTGAAAGGTCCCGCTTCTGCTTATCAGCTGTTCCCTTTCAAGTTTCCAATCTGGTGTTCAAACAGCCTTGACCTTACAATTCCTCCAATTCCTGGTCTGGGGTTGCAGTCCACACCCAGCCACCTTGACATTTCAGCACAGGAAGTAAGAATAGGCACTTCAGGTAGAATACAGAGAGATGTCACACCCTGCCTCAGATCAGCTCAGGACGCTTTTTGTCATCAAATAGATTAAGGGAAACTTGTAATATTCAGAGATTTGTGGGTGTCAGAATTGCAGATAAGGGACTGTGGACCAGGATAAACTTGAACTTGTTCACATAAAACTGAGGAATTATTCTCCAGCATCTTCCGGGCATATTTTCTCGTGCCCTCTTCCTCTTTTGCTCCCAGTTGTCCTGACAGGGAGAGCCAGCGACAGGGATTCTGCTAAGGTGCAGCCAGCTTCCTCTGGGAAGAGCTACCCACTGCTGCCCACCCTGCTGGCTCCCCTGGAGCCCTTCATCAGGGGGAGGGACAATTGGAGCCAACAGACATCCCCCACCAAGGACAGAGGGCAGACAGGAGAGTAACTGTAACTCCACAGGCTGCAGGCCACCCCAGGCGATTTGGCCAAGCTGCTTGGATGGCTCTGAGACATTTGCAGCCATCCTGAGGTCACCAGGACATAAGGTCAGCTGTATTGGTTGTGGGGGGTGGTCTATGGACTGAAAATGTGCCCCTCCCCTGCAAATTCACTTGTTGAAACCCTAACCCCTGATATGACAGTATTTGAAAATGAAGCCTTTGGTAGGTAATTAGGTTTAGATGAGCTCATGAGGGTGGGGCCCCATGATGAGATTAGTGCCCTTATAAAAAGAGGAAGAGAGATGAGAGCCTTTCTTCCTCTGCCATGTGAGGACATAGCCCGAAGGCAGTCATCTGCGAGCCAGGAAGAGAGTTCTCACCAGGAACCAAATCTGCTGGTACCTTGATCTTGGACTTTCCAGCCTCCAGGATTGTGAGAAATAAATTGCATGTTGTTTAAGCCATTCAGACAATGGTATTTTGTTATAGCAGCATGAGCTGACGCATACTGGGAAGCTCCCAGCTGGCAATGAGGTAAGGCCTGGTTGGGCTCAGATACATGCCAGCTCACCCACCCAGCCCATCATAATGCTTGAAAGCGACGCAGCCCATCTGGGACTAAAGTCAGACTCTGACTTGGGGTATTGAGGAGCTTTTTTTCAGTAATCATGGAAACTCCTGCGGCCACTCTGCTCCCTCAAGCACATATTCGCTCTCTAACACACATACATGCTCGGGGTCCTGGGCCATCTACACTGTGACCCATGGAAGACAACAGCATTTTACAAAAAAGAAGCCAAGCTGGTGGTCATCAGCAGCCTGAGCCTGGAACGATGAGGGCACAGGGCAGAAGAGGGTACATGCAAAGGCCAGATCCCAACTACAGTGCTGCAGGGAAAGGCATGGGCTTTGGGGTCAGAAAGACATGATTTTGAGACCTGGCTCTGCCACCTTTCACTGGGCAAAACTTGGGCATGTTATTTAGCCTTGGTGCACCTTGGTTTTTTCATCTGTGCAATGGGGATAATTAAGTCAGAGAAGGGACCCCAATGTTCAGAGCAGCACTATTTACAATAGCTAAGACATGGAAGCCACCTAAATGTCCATTGACAAATGACTGGATAAAGAATATGTGGGGGATATATATATATAGGTATGTATGTATATACATACATACATACATGCACACACACTATGGAATACTACTCAGCCATAAAAAGAATGAAATAATGCCATTTACAGCAATATGGATGGACCTAGAGATGATCATACTAAGTGAAGTAAGTCAGAAAGAGAAAGACAAATGCCATATATCACTTCTATGTGGAATCTAAAAGAAAATGACACAAATGAACTTATTTACAAAACAGACAGACTCACAGACATAGAAAACAAACTTATGGTTACCAGGGAGGAAAGGGGGTGGGGAGGGATAAATTGGGAGTCTGGGATATGTAGATACTAACTACTATATATAAAATAGATAACAACATGGTCTTTCTGTGTAGCACACAGAATTCAATGGCTTGTAATGGTCTATAATGAAAAAGAATATGAAAAGAAACATATATGTATAACTGAGTTGCTATGCTGTACACCAGAAATTAATACAACATTGTAAGTCAAGTATACTTCAATTAAAAAAATTGGAGGGTTTTTCACGAATATTAAATGAGTCACATATGCTTATAATTAATCCATATTAATTTGAGAAAGTTGTCCAAGAGGCATTTATTGAGAATGTTATTTATCAGGATTCAAAGAGCCCGGATCCGTCAGAAGCAGGGAGCAGAACGTTCTACCTAAGCAAACGGCAGGCCACTCACTGGCTGCCACCATCCTTTCTGCCAAAAAGGGTTGGTTGGTTTAGCAAAGAGAGTGTAGGTTCTGTGCAGACCAGAGAGAGCCAGGGGTTTGTGCTTTCCAGCCTGGCACGCTTTCCCAGCTAGAATGTCAGAGTGTTTTGTGCTCAAGGGAGCAGGGACGGAAGTCTCACCAGAGTGGAATCCCAGGCAGTGCTTGAGCCAGAGGAATCACCAGGTTTTAGCAGGGTGCCGAGTGCCCTTGCCAGGTCCGTAATCCCACAAAAAGCCTGAACCTCACCGGTCACAAAGGTCCTGGGGAATCAGAGAGCCCTGCCTTCTGCTCTTTCTCCCACTTTTTCCTGCCTCCGTGTCATTCGGAATCTGGTCGCCAGGAATACATGGCAGTTTAACAAAGGGAACTGAAGGAAAAAAAGACACCAGTTGCTTTCTGCATTTTTATCTTTTTCCAAATCCACCGAGGCTGTGGCACCAGCTGGTGTTGCAAAACGGTTGCTGTGTTTTCCAAAATCTGATTCTTCCCTCATCAAGTGAGGGTCTGGGGTTAGCAGCAGGAAGCAGGGAAACACTTCTTCACTCAGGCCCTCAAGAAAAACTCCCTGAGCGCTTGCAGTGTGGCCCTCTGCTCAGGGCTGGGCGTATCCTGGAGGGTCCCGTTCTCCGAGGAGATGCCGACTGGTTACAGGAAGTCAAGAGAGGAGTCCTGGCTCTGGGTCCCAGGGCTGTGTTGGCCCCTCACTGGGCTGCAGAAACCTGAGGGCGAGGACCCGACTAGGGGGTGATTCTTACTTCTTTGGATGCTCTTCCCAAGATTTTCACAATGGCCAAGAATGTAATAATTTTCTGATTCTAAAAGCTTAACAAATAGTCTGGCAATCAGACTAGCACAGGCGTTGTGCCCAGCACCTCACCACAGTCCCCTTGATGATGTCACCATTTTACAGATGAGGAAACCAAGGATACATTTAAAAGGAGGGAGGAGATCCAGGAAGTAGTCACACAGGAGATGTCCCCACGACAGCGGGGTCAGCTGCCTAGGGCTGACCACAGCTCGCGCCAGGGGTTTGGGAAACCTTGTAATGGTTTATAAGTCACTCTCTTCTCCTTAACAATGCCAAGTTCCAGTCTCCATGTGTGACGACTGTCCCAGCCCGCACCCAATATCCTCGGGTCACTCTTCCAAGCTAGTTTCTTACCTGAAAACTCCAGTAACGAGAAACAGTGAGCCCGTAATTCCTAATCCTCTATCTGGAGAAGTTGTCTCCAAATATGCTTGACCATATGCCCCTATTAGTAAGAGACTGTAGTGTGCACACGTGTACGTGGGCTCGCGTGGATGCGCACACACACGCACCATCATTAGCTGATGTCTTCCTGTCTCAAGGCAGTCTACACACTTCGAGCAGGCTTCATTATTAGTAAGTGGATGTAAGTCTATGTTTTCAATGGTTTTCTTAATTCTTCGTGTTTTTGGCTTATTTCTTATTCGACTATCCTTGTTTTAACATCAAAATGTGGCTGGGAGAGAGCTCACGTGAGGGTGGGGGATGGATCCCTTGGTGGTTTTTGCACATTTGTTCAGGTTTACGTGATTCATGCTATCTTCTATCTGTGGGTTCTTTGAAGATCATTTTTGTAAGGATTCCTTGATCGTAATTTGAGGATTAGTTTAATTAAAACTGGATAATATAATCCTGAAACTCATTAACTGGGCTGAAATAGTTTGTAATAAAGTAAAAATGATTCAGAGATGGAGAATGTCTCTGTCACCATGGTGTCCCTTGCCCAAGGGTGACACATCACCTGTTCCCTCATGAAACCAAACCCGTCTAGGGACCTGAAGATATACAAAGCAAGGCGAGGCTAGCGTTGGCCCCACTATGGTATATTGGTAGCGGTTAATTTCATTTTTATTCTTATAGACTAAAACCATAGAAGCTGACACCCATTAGGATGGCCACTATGAAAAAAATAGAAAATAGCAAGTGTTGGCGAGGATGTGGAAAAATTGCAACCATGTGCACTGTGGGTGGGAATGTAAAATGGTGCAGCTCCTGTGGAAAACAATACAGTTGTTCCTCAAAATATCAAAAATAGAATTACCATATGATCCAGCAATCCTATTTCTGGGTGCATATGCAAAAGAACTGAAATCAGAGATTTGAACAGATATTTGCACACCCATGTTCACTGCAACATTATTCACAATAGCCAAGAGAGGGAAGCAACCCAAATGTTCATTGATGGATGAATAGATAGACAAAATATGATCTAGACAAACAAATGGAATATTATTCAGCCATAAGAAAGATGAAAATTCTGGTACATGCTACAGTATAGATGAAACTGGAAGACACCCTATGCAAAGCGAAATAAACTAGTCACAAAAAGACCAATACTGTATGATTCCACTTATATGAGGCATGGAGGGGAAAATGGAAAGTGATTGTTCAACAGGCATAGAGTCTCAGTTTTCCAAGATGACAAGTTCCAGCTATCTGTTGCACAACACTGTGAATATACTTCACACTACTGAACTGTACACCTAAAAATGATTGAGATGGTAAATTATATGTTTTTTAATCAGAATTTTAAAAAAAACATAGAAATGGAATTTCTGATATTTTCATCCTGTGCCCCAATGGATCAACTTGTAAACCCCATTTTGGAAATGATTTTGGATCCTCAAGGAGGTGCTGAGGTAGGACGTATTGGAGGACAAGCGGTGGGTGGGCCTGCACACCTCTGCTTAGGAGGTTGGGCAGGAAAGGGTGAACTCAGCCAGCCTGGGCTGCCCGAACTCTCCACATTTCCAGGAAACACCTGTCTTCAGGATTGGCCCTTGGCTGGCTCCTGGGAGAACGCTGCGCCCTTGGAATGTTCTGCCTGGTTAGAGTGGCTTTGTAGGCCTGAGGCCTTGGGTCGCATCATGCTACTTTGATGAGAGTTTATGCCAACAGTGTGATTTATGGTGGATGCCTGTTTTGGCTCTGGAGTCTGAGTGGCTGAGGTCAGGCAGGTAGGCACTACATGCCTCCGTGACTGACCCCAGTAAAAACCCTGGACACCAAAGCTCAGACGAGCTTCCCAGGTTGACAACAGGTCACATGTTGCCACATGGTGCTGCTGGGAGAGTTCCATGTACCTGTGCAACTCCACTGGGAGAGGACAAGCTGGTACCTGCTCTCTCCTGGCCTTCGCTCTGTGCACCTTTTCCCTTTACTGATTTTAATCTGGGTCTTTTTGCTGAGGTACACTGTAACTGTGAGCATAAAAGCTTTTATGGGTCCTGATTCAGGTGAGTCATGGAGCCCGAGGGTGGTCTTATAGACCCCCTGACAGAGGCATCTCAATTCCTCTTGGATCCTGGCTTCTCCTTTAGAATCATTTTTTCCTTTCTTTTCTCCTATCAGCTCTTTCGTCCAAGCAGAAAAGAAGGCAATTTTCTCTGCATTCATTCATTCATTCCTTCACTCATTCATTTTTTTCAACATTTGTCAAGTCCTTCCTTTGGCCAAGCACCGTGCTGCCCTGATCCTACTGTGGATGGGAAATACCCAGGGGGAGTAAGTGTCCTCAGAGCAGGCGGAGGGTGGGCAGGAGAGACGGCACTACCAGGGGCAACCTGGAGGTCATCACACATTGTAGGAGTCAGGAGAACAAGCTTGGAGCCTGGTGGGTGCAGTGCAGCTCCAGATCTGCCCCTCCGGCACCAGGTCAGGCATCTGATCTTGGACAAATGGCTTAGACTCAAGAGTTTCTGATGTTTCATCTGTAAAACTGAGATATTACTGCTGGCCTTGCCGTGGCTCTCCCTGGTGAAGCTGCCCTTTACAGGACGCTTGAGCGCACTCAGAGAGCTCTTAGTGTTTGAGGGACAGCTACTGGCCATGCCCCAGAGGTTGAGATGTTTAGTATCCTTCAAAGCACTTTCCACTTTATCCCACGGTCTACACACAACGAACGGTCTCGGAATAATAATACTGACTCCACCTACAGCAAAATGATTGCTGCAAAGTTTAAGATATTTTTGGTTTGTTTTTGTTTTCTTTGTCCTTAAGGTAAATTGCTGTATTTCAAACTGATTCGTCATAGTTCCTCTGTGTGTGCTTGTGTCACTAATTGGATACACTTAACTCAATTTACTTGTAATGTCTACAGATTCCTTTTTTAAAAATTTTATGTTGTTTTATTAGTATGTAAAATAGTTTACACAGTTACCTAGTGAAATCCACAAAACAAGCTTTACTCAAAGAAGTCTAGTTCCTTTGCTTTTCCCCTCCATAGGAAACCATTTTTTACTTTTATGATTTATCCTTCACTTATAAATTATAAACAAATAAATAACATATATTTAGGCACCCCTCCTTTTTTTTAATACACTTTCCCCATCTTTATGCAGGTGTCCTTTCTTATTTTTGCCAGTGTATCACAGCAAGAGCTTCTAGAAATTTCTGGATTGCTAGAGCAACGCATGTATCATTTTGCTGGGACTGCCAAAATCCTCTCCATTGGGGCTGAACCATGTTGCATTCCCTCCAGCGAAGTATGACAGTGCCCGTCAGCCTCACAGCCTTGCGCACTAGTTGTCAAACTTTTGGACTTTTGCCAATCTGATCTTAGCGTAGCTTTAATTTACTTTTCTCGTATGAGCAAGTTGGGACATAATTTCACGTGGGTGAGAGCTATTTGCGTTCCTTCCTCTGAAAAGTGACTCTTCGTATCTTTGGCTTACTTTCCTATAGGGTCATTCACTACTTTTTTCTATTTATAGAAGCTCTTTATATATTGGGATATTACCTTTCAATTTAGAAGTGTATCAGTTGAATTTGGCCTGTGATGACTGGGCAGGACTGAGTGGGGCAGAGAAAGGACGGGAGGGAATTATCCTTCTGTCTAGCTCAGAACAGCAATGAGGAGCCTGCCACATCCAGAGACCTGACTAGAAAGGAAGGTCGATAGAGACTGTTGCTAGAATTTGCTTTTTAGAGGGACGTGGTTGGAGGTTATTAATCTCTCAAGACATCTCCAGTGGTTTTTGCCCCAAGAATAAAACTACACCCTCATGGTCTGTCTATGGTGCCCTTGGCTCCAGTGAGTCCCTGTCCGGGAGCCTGGGCAGATTCTGGCTTTCGTGTTTGGCCCCCAGACCCATGGAGGGCCCAGGTCTTCCATGTAGCCAGGAGCTAAGGCTTCACCAGACTGGCTACATGATCCATTACAAGCAAAATCAAGGGGATTGATCCAAGGCTGAGGTGCTATTTAGGCTGCAAGAATAGCAGTTCACGCTCTTGACAGGGACCGGGGAACCATGGGGTGCAAGGTCTTTAGTCACATGGTCCTTCTTGCAAGGGAAACATTTCACAAAATAAATCGCTCTCTGAGTGTTAATCCCCCCAAACTTTCTGAGCCACAGAGAACCTCAACCTCAGGTGTGCTCGACTGACCCTGTCTCTGCAACCGCGTGGGAATGCAGCCTCATCCATTCAGCACATCTGAGCTTTTCCCAGTGAACGACAGAACAACGAACCCCAAATTATCTCAACCCAGAAGAACATTCTTCCTGCAGGTCTGGTTTCTAATGACCCAGAGGCACACAGTCAAAGGATCTTGGGTCTGGAAAGTCAAGGTACAGGCCTGCTGCCTCCGACTTCCTCTCCGCTTCTTCTGGCTCTGATACTGTGGGCCAGCGATGCTGCCCATGGCCTTCGTAGCAGCTACTCTGTCTGCCTGGAACACGTCCCAGGGCAGCTGCTCCTGGTCACTCAGGTCCCAGCCGAAATGTCACAGTCCTCAGAGAGGCCTTCCTGGCCCACTTGTGCTAGAGGAGTTCCCGAGCCACCATCCACCACGTCACCATGACCCAACCCTAATCCTTGTGGCCCTTAGGACTTGCCAGCACTCTACTGCTTAGTTGTCTCTTTTGTGTGAGTTTCACCGCCACAGAAGACCAGCTCCACCCGGCTGAGGCTTTGACTGGTTCACTGCCGGGTGCCCGGCCCGGGAACTGCACCCTGCAGGCAGGTGTGCTCCAGGTGCTGTGGAACAAGCGAGGCTGTGACCAGCCCATCTCTGAACTGTGTCCCCACATGTCCTGAATGACTGCACTCTTCACTGGTATTCCAAGATTATTCCAAACAAAACACAATAATAACTCTGCCTACTCAGACTCCTGGAATTCTACCAAACAGTTTTTCCAATCACTCAGAGCTGAACGTTTGAGAGAAAAATACCTTGTGGGCACACACTGAATAGGGAACAGGAAGTCTCTGTTGTCCAGATGAGGGAGTGGGGCCTTTATATTTAATTTTATTTTCAGTTTATTTTTCAAAGTTGAATGCGGGAGATATTTTTTTGCCGTGGGTTATATTGGACATGATTATAGTCAAGTCAGATCACTTGATTCACATCTGTGAAAATCTTGGAAAAGAATGGTCAAACATACAGATGCACTATATTATTATTGAAGTTATTTTCAGTTCCTAAAAAAGTGACCAGTCAGGAAATACAAAGGATCGGGGTTAATGACACCTCTCCATTATCTAGATTTTAGAGTGCTGGTTTAATAGGATTTATATGAACTGTGGGGCCAAATGGCATCCTTCAAACTCCAATGACTCCCATTCCTGAGCTCTCAGATGTCTGCCTGCGATTCCTCAAAATATAAAATATATTCTTTACTGGGTGTGTTTGCCCTAGCAAACTGATAGCCCTAAGTAATGCCTAATCTCATAATAGCTCAGGCTGGCTTGTTTCAGCCCATCTTATCAGAGTCATAAACCCCACCACCCTTCACAGACTCTACAACCAATCAGTCTTGCACGCAAGCCGATCAGGCACCTTGTGACCTATAAAACAGCCGAACAACCTGCCCTCGTGCTCACGCAGGCACGCCTCATCTGTGTGGCCCACTGTTGTCTATAGCAATATGACCTAATAAACCCCTCTTTTATTTTCATTCTTTGACTCTGATAATTCTTTTACCACCAACAACATGCGCCCACCCTGTCTGCCAACATTAATGATGCAGTGCGGATTAAACTGACAAAGGTTTTAAAAATCGTAACACCTTCGTGTTGGAAGGTGTCTGAAGCCATGTGCACTCTTGTTTACTGCTACTGGAAGCGGGGATTGGTTTAACCCTTTGGGAAAGTAATATTAGCTCATATGGTAGCATATGTTCAAGATGGTGTCACTGAACCAAACTTGGCCAATCTACTGACCCTAGTTTGTGATGAGGGAAAGCACATTTATTGCAGGGCCCAGCAAGGAGAATGGGCAGCTCATGCCTAAAAGACCCAAACTCTCCCAAGGCTCTCAGGGAGGAGATTTTAAAGGCAACATTCCGGGTGGGGACTGCAGGGGGTGTGACTTTCTTCTGACTGGTTGATGGTAAGTAACAGGGTGGTGTTTGGAATCTTAATCATCAACCTTCTGGTTCCAAGCAGCCTGGGGTCCACGTGCTTGTGGTCAGTGTGTAGTCCCCACCCTCCACCTAGATGGGGGTCTTAGTTTCTGCAGAACAGCTCAAAGGTCAGTGTCACACTGTCATGTATATACCCCTTGAGGCAGAACTCGGACTCTGTTTTCTCACTGAACTATGGTTTAAGCTAGTTTCCTTGCCTGACTTCTTTCCCTTTGTTTCTGCATTCTCCCACTTCCCAATTAGCTAACTGCTTGAATCTGCTCTTTAGAACTCAGGGAAGGCCCAGGTGACTAAAACCTTTTTTCTACAAATAAGAAATAAGGAACATGGAAGGGCTTTTGTACTGGGGAGGGCCTGGCAGGGTCCTGCTCTGTTTTAATGGCTCCAGCTGCGGAATGAATGTTTGTGTCCCCGCAAAATTCATGTGTTGAAGCCCTTATCCCCACTGTGGTGGTACAGGAGATGGGGCCTTTGAGAGATAATCAGGTCTAGATGAGGTTGTGAAGGTGGGGCTGCCAGGATGGTTTTAGTGTCCTTATCAGGGCATGACAAGCCTGGCACCCTGCCTGCCTGCACCAAGGAAAGACTCTGTGAGGCCGTCACCAGGAAGTGGGCCCTCCACAAGAACCTCAACCAGGTACCATGCTGACACCTTGATCTCAAGCCTCCAGAATGATGAAAAAGAAATGTTTACTGTTTAAGCCACCAGTCTATGGCATTCTGTGACAGCAGCTGGAGTGGGCTAAGGTGGGCCCCAGTGAAGCATGCTGTCTAGTGTTCACAGCCTGGTGTAGTCCCCTCCCACAGGGAGCCTGGGCTGGCCTGAACTCATTTAACCAGCATAGTTCAGCCGGTCAGGGCCTGAGCCTCAATCGGACTTGGCAGCTTCTCACCCTGGCTACCCCGCGGGGAGCCCACACGTGGGGAGGGACAGAGATCCTGCTGTCCCAGCACCCCTGCCTCCACCTACTACAACCATATGAGAGACTCGAGTGAGACCAGCAGAAGAACTGCCCAGCTGAGCCTAGCTGACCCACAGAGCTGGGAGGGATCATCAAAGGGTGGTGGTTTGACCCCACGAAGCTCTGGGCGGGGGCTTGCTGGGTGGCAGTAGGCCCCCCACAAAGAACACGACAATGAAGAGTGGGAGGACATGCACCATACTCGGGTTCCTTTTTAAGGGGGGGAACTACAATCTACTTTTCTTTGTGCCTCTTTCTGATCTCTGGAGGTTTTATATAATTGCTCCTTTGTAACTGGAAAACAGAACAACGCACATTGTGAAAAGTAAAACGTACTTTTTTTTTTTTTTTGCTTCCTTGGGAACTTCGAATTTCATTAACAATGATATTCTTTCACGAATATTAATTTTGCCCCTGCCATGTTCTAGGCCTGTGCTGGGTGCTGGAGACAAGCTGGAGACCAGGACAGAAAAGAGAGAAGCAGCAGCAAATACAGAGAGCAGCATAATGTGGGAGGGAAGATGGCCAGGCTCAGTGGCAAATCTGGGCATAAATGAAAATTAATGGTGACACCAGCCAGACACAATGGGAAAATACTGCATGATTCCACTTACATGAGGCAGCCAGAAGAGTCAAATCCATAGAGACAGAAAGTATAACAGTGAGTACCAGGGAGGAGGGAACCGGGAGTGACAGTTTAATGGGGACAGAGTTTCTGTTTGGGATAATGGCAAGTTCTGGAGATGAATGGTGCTGATGGTTGCACAACTATGTGAATGTACTTAATGCTACTGAATTGTACACTGAAAATGGTAAATTGTATGTTACGTATATTTTACCACCAAAGAATTTCACAGATTCACCATCACCCTTTTCAGCCAACGTTTTTGAACCTGATTAAAAAGTGCAGGCTGAAGAAAGTGTCAATTCACAGAAAATCACTTAGATGACATCTCCATCCTTTAGACAGGGCTAATAATTAAGGGGGGATTTTAACAAAGTATTCCTCAGAACTGTCAAAGCCACCAAAACCAAGGAACCTCTAAGAAACTGCCACAGACCAGAGGAGCCTAAGGGCTCACAAGGACTAAGTGTAACGTGCAATCCTAGAAGGAACCTGGGATGGGAAAGGGACGTGAGGCGAAAACCGAGGAAGTCTCAATAAACTATGGACTTCAGTTAATAATAATATATGAATATCGGTTCGTTCATTGTGACAAACGCACCGTACAGACGTGAGACGTGTAAGATGTTAGTAACACTGGTCGGGGGGTGATACATGGAAACGCTCTGTACTGTCTTCACAGCTTCCCTGTACATCTCAATGTAATTTAATTTTGTTAATTAAAAAAATTAAAAAAAAAACCAAACAGGAAACAAACCAGAGAGGCCTCTGCTTTGGCAGCAGGAAGGAGTTGAGGACTGTGCATTTGCTGGGGGGCGGGGGGTGGGGGGAACCCACAGTAAGGCCCTGGAAAGGTGCTGGTGTCATTTTCAACTGTCTTACTCTGCTTTTTCTGGCTTGTTGTCCTGTCAATGTGGGGATGGATTTGGGGTTAAGTGAGAAGTACACATTTGACTATTTGTCTGTATATGGCGGGCATTTCCCCCAGATAATCAGACTAAATGCATTTCCCTGAGTGTTTAATAAAGGGCAGGGCTGTGAAACCACAGCAGATACTCTTCATGAACATGGGCTGAAGGGCCACCTCCGCCGGGGTGTGGGCTTTCTCTTCACTCGCCTCCATCCTCAGGGGCCCCCTGAACCAGGCCCCCTGGGTGGGCTGCTGCTGCTGCCCTCCACCCTCGCCTGGGCTGGCTGTCACAGGCCCACATGGTCCCCACATCCCTGAGCCATGTCAAAATGGAAAGTAAGGACAGTCCTACTGCGTGCTGTGCTGCGCCGGCAGGACTGGGGACACTAATATGGCTACTTCTCTTTCAATCCATAAGGTGAGTTCACACTACACAGTCACCGGATTAAAGACAAATAAGGCGTAAGAAATAAAACAGGGTTCAAGTGCGTTGGGAGTCATCCAGCCTTGGGGGTCAAAGTCCATACAACCCATCAAAGGGGTTGTCCCGGAAACAGCTGGCATGGAGCTGGCTGCCACCAGTAGCTGAGGTCCCTGCACACATCAGGGAGAGGCTGGTTCTTTTTTATCCCAGGCTTTCCCAGATGAATCAAGAAAATAAAACAGAACCCACGGTGGGCCAGATTAGAAAAAAGCCTGTCTGTTTTCACCTAGGATGGAAAAAGATTTTATCATGGGATTTGGTAGGAAAAATAGAGGCCCTCTTAGGAAAGAAAATAAAGCTGAATTAAAAGAAACAGTTTACTTTTACTTGGAAAGGGAAGCAGGTACCTGCCTGTCCCTGAGGGTGCTCTGCACACGCATTCTTCATCCTAAAGCGTCATTCAGCTTGGTGCTTCTTTTCCTCTTCTGAGTCACTGCCTTTTTATTCCTTATTATGCCAATTTTTTAAAGCAACATGTAATCAAGGCACAAAGCCACCTCATCTTTGGAGTATAAAGAAATTACTCTGCATATCAAGCTGATCAAATCTGGCATGTGCTCCGACCACTTGGCCCCCCAGGCTGGGTTTATTTTAAGGACGGTTACATAATGTTCAAGCCCAATGGACCCAGGGTGTCTCTTACAAAACCCTTATTTTATCTGCTGCCTTTCCGGGACCAGGCACTTCTAGAAGAGTTCAGGATGTAATTTCTTTTCAAAGAACATGAGATGGCACTGGCTCCCAAAATAAGAGTGTCCAGAAACCAGGAGATAATGCTGCCACCACTGCAGGAGTCACCAGATGAGACTTTGGACTGGGGAGGGCGGGTGCCCAGGGCAGGCCAGCCCAGTGTCAAAGTCTTTGGCACATGCTGTTGGGAGACAGCACCAAGTCACGCTTCTGAGAGTTGATAGGAAATGCCTTTGTTCGTTGGGAACTTTTAGCATTTATATTGTCGTTCTGTATTTTCCCTCTTTTTAAAACAATCTTCTCCCATCTCAGAGCAACTACAACAAAAACGCACTCAAGTTATGAGTCAGTAGCTCGCCTGTCTCAGAGGTGAAACTCTGTGAGTGCAGAGCTGCACTTCGTTCTGTCATTCCGTACATCCTCATTTAGGATGTTGGGCATGGAGTAAGTACTCATGAGATGCTGCCATGGTGCTGACAACGTTGACTACGGGTGGGAGGACGCAGGAAGAAAGCGAAGAATGACAATCATTCATGGATCCAGTCAACACACAGTCACTGGAACACACACTGCAGGCCAGGCCCTCCGTGGGGACTGAGCTGTGTTGATGCAGGTCCCCACAGGGTGTTGCTTATACTGACTCAGGGAGCCGTGTGCCCTCTTGTGGGGTCTTTAGCCCATCGAAGTCCTGGTTCTGTATCCGTATAATGGGAGCAATGTGTCTACCTGAACTAGCACGGACCTCTGCCTTAATACCCCACTTAGACGATTAGCCCTGTGATGGATGCTTTATTGGCCATATGCTGGCACTTCCAGTGGACATTACCAGGGAGGCCCCCACCAGGATCAGAAGGTCTAACACTGAGCACAGTCTACAGACATGTTAGTGGAAGACATGAATGACCCCGGATGGTGCAGGGAGAGAGACTGGGTCAGAGGACTGAGTAAAGTAGACTCTAAAGAGATTATAAGTGCCTCTGCCCTGGAGTAAAACCATAAAGAAGGGGAAAGCAGAAGGCAGTGACTGACAGCATCAGTGGAGAAGGCAATCGAGTGGCAGAGGACACTGGGAGCTGGCCTTGGGTTTGCTTCCTCATCGGCTGATAAGAAGGTTGCTGTTCTGATCATCAACCCAGTGGTCGCATTGTGAGCAAGAAGACAGGGCAGACTATCACCTTGACCGTGTCTCAGGTGCTGGCAGGAGAGCTGCGAAGATGGTGGATGTGAACTTCTGGCAGAGAGTCAGCCACGATGACGTGGATGCAGGGCTGGGGCATCGGGGTGAATAGCTTCACTTTGCTCATCTCTGGGTCAGTGGGCAGTGGGCCTTGGTATTTCTTGAGTTCTAGGAGGCTTAAAGACCGTAATTGTGTTGGAAGAAGTCCTCTTCCTCTGAACCAAGTGTTGACTCCCCTATGGGCAGAGCAAGGGAAGTGGGCTGAATCTGGACCTCACTCACCACGAGCACCTGAGGTTGGCATCTAGGTACCACCCCCTCATGGCATGTGTCCTCAGGCCAGATATTCAACCTCTCTGAGTACCCATTTCCTGGCCTGCAAAATGGGAATAACTGTATCAGCTCCCTTGGACTGCAGGGAGAATTCGGTGAGCTATTTTGCATGTAGTGTCTGGTGTAACAGCGTACGGTGGTTTTGAGAATTTACACCCCCTTGCCAGAAGTTCGCCTGTCCCTCATTGCTGCTTCCACCAGGTGGCCTTCCTAGTGGTGAAGTTTCTTCTCACTTTGCTTTAGGCTCCTTTCTTCCATATTTCTTCTCCTCTAGAAGGAAATCAATCTCTTCCACTCCAGAGTCTTATAGTGTAGTCTTATAGTGTAACCCAATCTGCTTTGGGCTATAATTACTTTATTTATGGGCCATCTCCTCTCCCTACACAGGAACTCCTGTAGGGAACTGTGGTATAAGAAAGAGTGCGTCTGTGATAATTAGTAGAACTGAGCATTGTTTCATGTGCCTATTGGCCATTTGTATGTCTTCATTGGAGAATTGCTTGTTTAGATCATCTGCTCATTTTTGGATTGGATTGTTTGTTTGTTTGTTATTAAGTTGTATGAGCTGTTTATATATTCTGGAAATTAAACCTTTGTCAGTTGCTGTGAGTTCATATCCATCATTTGCAAATATTTTCTCCCATTCTGTAGGTTGCCATTTTGTTTTGCTTATGGTTTCCTTTGCTGTGCAAAAGCTTATAAGTTTAATTAAGTCCCATTTGTTCATTTTATTTTTATTTCCATTGTCTGGGTAGATCACCTCACACCAGTCAGAATGGCCATCATTAAAAAGTCCACAAATGACAAATGCTGGAGAGGGTGTGGAAAAAAGGGAACCCTCCCCTACACTGCTGGTGGGAACATAGTTTGGTGCAGCCATTACAGAAAACAGTTTGAAGATTCCTCAAAAACTAAAAATAGACCTACCATATGATCCAGCAATCCCATTCCTGGGCATATATCCAGAGGGAACTCTAATTCAAAAAGATACACGTACCCCAATGTTCACAGCAGCATTATATACAATAACCAAGACATGGAAACAACCTAAATGTCCATCAGCAGACGACTGGATAAAGAAGCTGTGGTGTATGCAATGGAACACTACTCAGCCAAAAACATGAAATAAAATAATGCCATTTGCATCAACATGGATGGACCTGGAGATCGTCATTCTAAGTGAAGTAAGCCAGAGAGAGAAAGAAAAACACCATATGATATCACTCATATGTGGAATTTAAAAAAAAGAGACACTAATGAACTCATCTATAAAACAGAAACAAACTCAGACATAGTAAACAGATTTATGGTTACCAGGAGGAAAAGGGGTGGGAAGGCATAAACTGAGAGTTCAAGATTTTGCAAATACTACTATATATAAAACAGATAAAAAAACAAATTTCTTCTGTACAGCACAGGGAACTATATTCAATATCTTGTAGTAACTTGTAATAAAAAAGGGTGTGAAAACAAATATATGTATGTGTATGTATGACTGAAACATGATGCTGTCCACAAGAAATCGACACATTGTAACTGACTATACTTCAATCCAAAAAAAAAAAAAAAAAGAGTATATCCACTCTTTGTCCCTACTTCTAAGCACAGAGCTTCAAAATTCTCGAAATTTCCTCAACAACAGGAGTGTCTCTGTATGTTAGTGGGGTGCCTCATGGTAGTCCCTTGATAGCTTCAGGATGGGATCCGGTCACCAGAAAGAACATGATTGGATGGTTGGGACTTACACCTGCCTGACCCTCAGGGAGGGGAGGTAGACTGCAGATTGTATTCCATCACGTGGCCAATGGTTTAACCAACCATGCCTCTGCAATGAAACTCCAGTAAAAACTCTGGATATGGGGCGCAGGGTGGGGAGGATATAGCTCAGTGGTAGAGTGCATGTTTAGCACACACAAGGTCTTGGGTTCACTCCCTAG
The DNA here is from genome assembly GCF_009834535.1 of Camelus ferus. Lineage (NCBI taxonomy): Eukaryota > Metazoa > Chordata > Mammalia > Artiodactyla > Camelidae > Camelus > Camelus ferus. The sequence continues at coordinate 20,138,213 of NC_045722.1, read as the reverse complement.
TATCTCCATTAAAAATAAATAAATAAAAACCTAATTACCTCCTCCCAAAAATAAAAATTAATAAAAATGTACAAAATGTGAAAAAAAAAAAACAACCCTCTAGACATAGAGGTTCATTGCAGCTTCCTGGTTGATGAACACATCGATGCATCAGAAGGGTGATGTGCCCTGACCCCCTGGGGAGACAGCATCAAAGCTCTGCACTTGGGACCCATCAAGACCTAACCCTATATATGTCCTTTATTTTTAAAAATTGCAAGTTCAGTGCTTTCCTGAGCTCTGTGAGTCATTCCAGCAAATTATCAGAACTGTGAGGTCCATGAGAATTCCTGAACTGACAGTCAGGCAATAGCACAGGTGACTTGGGGACCCCTGAAATGCAGCTTGTGTCTGAAGGGAGGGCAGTCTTGGGGAGGACGCTGCCTTTAACCTGCGGGGGTCTGTGTACGCCCCAGGTGGTCAGTGCCAGAACGTGCATTACAGTGCACCTAGCTGGACCGGGAACAGGAAGAGACGCATGTTTTAGTAGGCTGTCTTCCAAATCAGGACCTGGAGAGGTACAGGTTGAAGTGGGAAGAGCTGACTTAGTGTTTTATATTCATATCAACATTGTTACTTCTTTGGCTTTCCTCTGATTTGGAGCAACCCTCTGATATTGGGGTCTTTTGGGTGATCTCTGCTTGGAAATAAATGTTTAGTTCATCTTAGTTTGTGGAAAATCTGAGGTTTTAAATCCTCAAGAGAAACTGCATGTGCTTTGCGAGAGTCAGAGGTGCTAGAGGCCACAGGATCACCTTTCAAGGGTCTGGCTTACAATAAGAATCTATCCCCCTTGGGTCCATCCCCCTTGCTAATGACAATTTGACAATGGCATTTGCCCCCTTGCCTTTTGCGTGTGCGTGTATGGGGTGAGGGGGTGCCGATCATTCACTGCTCCAGGCTGCAGCCCTCGGTGTGTGTGATGCATTTACGTGCATGGTACGATGTACACGAGCTTTCCTTTACTACTGTGTAACCGGCAGCATACAGAAGTTCTATCTAGTTTATCCACAGGGAAAGGGCCCCTCAGAGCACCGAGTTTGCCATCCTGCTGCCCCTTCCTGGAAACCCCTAGCCTGCTTCTGTTTCTGCCCTGATTCTCCAGCTTTATTGGTGAATCTTGAGCCTCCCAAATAATCCTCCTCATCATTCCATTTCCCATGTGGAGCTTCAAAGTCAGATTCCACTTGCCCACAAGAGAAAACTGAGTGTTAGAACAGCTTCCCAGTTATAGCAATGATATTTGTGATCACTGGCAGCTGGCCTGCGATGTTCTGAGGGTTTTACTTGTGTTAATCCCCAGTCATCACAACCTTCCCACTTTACAGATAAGAAAACTGAGACACAGAAAAGTTGGGTGACTTGTCTTGACCCACAGGTTGCAACTGTTGGAGCTGGGAGGTGAACCCAGGCAGCCTGGCTCTTCTCCATTCTCAAGGCTACAAAAACAAGGGCGCAGGGCCATCTGGGATTCAGCAGAAAAAGTCCTATTTTTCGAGGAACTGGCTGCAAACACGCAGGAAGCCATGAAAGCTCTGATTTGGCCTTTCTGGTATGTTGTGTGCAGCAGTGAAGCTTGGCAGTGAGTCTGGGGCTCTCTGAGCTTTTTTCCCTGGTTGAAAAAAAAAAAAAAAACAAAACCCAAGCTCTAACTCCAGAGTGGAGAGTTTCCTTGGCCACATCTGTGAGACAGGCTAGAAAATCGATGCTACAGTGGCTGCAAGTGCTTGATTCAAGTGGTTCTGCTGCGTTTTCAGCTCGACTGGGAACCTCTGAGAGTAGACCCAAGGCCCCACCTCTGGCTTCATCGAACAGAGGCATGAAATTGATGGCCAAGCGTGAATAAACAGCCGGCTGCGCTCTGAGCCTCTCAGTGACACCGTGTGGGGCCTGCTACGAGGGAGCCACGAGTTTCAGGCAGGAGAGGTGGGCTCTACAGAGGAGACCCCTCCTTACACCCTGTCTGAGGAGGTGCTTTCTCCTGACCATCTCCTTAAAAATGAGGGCATGTCTTTTAGAATAAGAACCTTGTCTTAAGCTCTTACCCTGTGACAGGCACTATGCTTTTAAAAAGCTGCTTTTACAAACATACACACTTACTTACTTCACGTACTTACTTCTCACTTCTCAGGACCACCCTGTGACTTCAGCGCTACTATCCCCCCTTGTCATGAACGAGGACACTGAGGGGAAGTGACTTGCCCGACACCCCACCGCCAGAAGGGGTTCCCAGCCCTCAGGGCAGCAGAGCCACTCCCCACCCTTCCCAGGGGTGGCCCTTCGGCCTGTTTTCTTTACCACTGAGCCAGATGGGCCTCCAGGGGGCAGGGGAGCCACGACCCAAGGACCAAAGGCTGGCCATGTCCCAGGCTGCCGGTGTGGGTTTTCTCCCCTCCCGGGGTCACCAAGGGTCCTGCGTGCTGGGCTCAGAACCACAGAAGGAACCAGCCAGGCTCTGAGCCCCTGGGTCTGGGCCCAGAGGGTTTTTACCTTCACCGCTTCCCAGCTAGAATTCACCAGATGCTGCCGGAAAGGCCCAAAACCTGAAACCAAAGAGACCCTGGTTTGTCCAGGCCAGGCCTTAGGACGGAGTGTCCCTACACCTGAGCTGCTCCTTGCACCTCCTTGGGAACGTCCTGTGGTTCCTGGGGCCACTGCGGGCCTGTGGGGACTCCACGCATCCCTTTTCTCATGGAGGCCTGCAACCCTGCTAATCTGAGAGCATTTCCAGAGTCCTCTTCCATGAGGCATTGTGGGGGAGCCAAAAAGGAAGGGGAGGAGGACCCATGGCTGAGATAGGAGGGCTGGAGAAAGTGTGTGCACATGTGTCCAGTTAAAATGCACACTGCGTAGAGAGCCCAGAGATCCACCCACATGAATGTGCCCAGTTGCTTGTTAACAAAGGTGCAAAAGCATTTCAATGGAGGAGGGACAGCCTTTCAACAAATGGGGCTGGAACAGACACCCACAGGCAAAAAAGAATGCATCCCACAGCCTGCACTGCATACAAAAATTAATTCAAAATAGATCATGAACTTAGATGCAAAAAGTAAAATAAAAAGTTTTGGGAGTGGGGAGGGTGTAGCTCAGTGGTAGAGCACTTGCTTAGCATGCACGAGGTCCCGGGTTCAACACCCAGTACCACCATTTAAAAATAAATAAGTAAATAAACCCATTTACCTCCCTCCATCCCACAAAAAAAAAAGGAAAAAAAAAACTTTTAGGAAAAGAAGGGACAAAAATCTTGGGACTCATGGCTAGGTGAAGAGTTCTTAGACTTGACACCAAGCACATGATCCGTCAAAGTAAAAACTGATCAGCTGGACCTCAGTAAAAGGAAAATCTTTTGCTCTGCAAAAGACCCTGCTGAGTGGATAAAAAGACAAGCTGCAGACAGGGAGAAAAGAGTTGCAAGTCACATACCTGACAAAAGCACTGTGTGTAGGATGTACACAGAACTCTCAAAACTCTACGTGAAAAAAAAATCCAATTAGAAAATGGGCGAAAGACACGAAGAAACGTTTTACTGAAGAGCACAGACGGATGGCAAATAAGAGCAATGTCATTAGGTGTCAGAGAAATGCAAATTGAAACCACAACGAGATGTCACCACACTTCTATGAGAGTGGCCAAAATAGAAATACTGATAACACCAAAAGCTGACGTGGATGAAGAGAAACTGGGTCACGTGTGCATTGCTGGTGGGAATGTAAAACGGTCCCGCCCCTCTGGGTAGTAGTTTGACAGTTTCTTTTAAAACTCAAAGTGGACTTCCAAGCACTCGCACTCCTGGACATTCATCCCAGAGAAATGAAAACTTATTTTCCCATAGAAACTTCTACACCAATCTTCTCACAACTTCTTCTTCTCTCTCTCTCTCTTTTTTTTTTTTTGGTACTAACCCATAGAAATGTGTCCTTCAATGTGTCCTTCAGTGGATGAATAGTTAAATAAACTGTGGTTCATCTGGATCATGGAATACTACTCAGCAGTGAAAAAGAAGTGGAAACCACCCAAGTGTCTATCAACTGGTGAATGGATAAACAAAACGTAGTATCATCCATACAATGGAATGTCATTCAGCAATGGAAAGAAATTCAGTGCTGATACGTGTCACAACATGGATGGACCTTGAAAAAATTATGCTCAGTGAGAGAGGCCAGTCACAAAAGACCACACAGTGTAAGGCTCCATTTATGTAAAATGTCCAGAATTGGTAAGTCTATAAGGACAGAAAGTAGAATAGTGGTTGTCTAGAGCTTGAGAGAGTGTGTGTGTGTGTGTGTGTGTGTGTCCTGGGGGAGTGGGGATGGGGATTAGGGAGTGACAGCTAAGGGGAGTGTGGCTTCTTTTTAGGGTAATGAAAATATTCTAAAATTGATTGTGGTGATAAATGCATAACTCTGTGATCATACTAAAAGCCACTGAATTGTACACTTTAAATGAGTGAATTATATAGCATGTGAATTATACCTCAATAAGCTGTTAACAAATTGCTTTAAAAATGAAGGAATTATTGGCATCCACAACTTGGATCAATCTTGAGGGAATTGTGCTGAGTGAAAAAAAGCTAATCTCAGAAGGATATATACTGCGTGATTCCACTTACACAATATTTATAAATTATAATTTATATCTATCAGCATAAACATGAACAGTTGCCAGGAGTTAAGAGATGGGGGAAGAGGGTGGGTGTGGCTATAAAAGGGTGGTTCGAGGGAGCCTTGTGATGTTGGTACAGTTTACCTTGACGGTGGTGGTTACTCAAAGCTACGCATGTGATAAAACTGCATAGAGCTGTGCACGGGTGCATGCACACACATGCACACACACACATGCTGAGTTATACCAATGTCAATACCTGAGCTTTAATATTGAAGATGTCAACACTGGAGAAGGCTGGGTGAAAAATGCAGGGACCATTCTATACATTTCCTTGCAAATTCTTGTGAATCTATAATTATTTCAAAATTAAAACTTTAAAAAGTGGGTGATTTGGTCCAGGGTTTCTCAAATGCTAATATGCATGTATATCTTGCTAAAGTGTAGAATCTGACTGGGTGGGTCTGGGGTAACGCTGGAGAGTCTGCTTTCCTAACAAGCCTCCCACGGGTACTGATGCTTCTGGCCCTTAGACCACACTTTGAGCAGCAAGGCTCTGAACAACTAGGATCAGAATACTTTAAAGGGGGAGAGAGCAGGGAGGGTGGGGGTGGTTGGGGAAAGGCTTCTGGAGGAGTGGGGGAAGAGGGGTGAGCTGGGGCGAGGTGAGCCCCGGAAGAGGCTGGCCCTAGTGGGGGAGGCCTCATTCTGGGCGGGGGCAAGATCCTGGGCCTCTGGGTGAGGCGTGCGGATGGAAGGGCTTGTTCCTGGAACTGGGGACACTTACACTGTGCACTATTACGTAATTTAACGGCAATGAAGATTTCTAATAAAAGGCAATTAGGTAGAATTTTGTTTGGGGAGGAGAGCAGACTCCCTCTGGGACTAGTTTAGGAGAGGTTTCCTGTTGGCCTGGGGAAAGGCCTCATCCTGGGACTCTGTCACCCTCTCAGTGTAGTGGCTGCTCATTTCTAAGGCACCCACACTGCGCGATGGCCTCTCCAAAGCTGAGGCCATGGCCCAATGGCAGCCAAGAGGGGTCAAGACCTCAGCATTTGGGGTCAGGCTTTTGCTGTTGCATCTCAGCCCTGCCGCTTAGCAGCTGGGTGACCTTGAACAAGTTACTTAGCTTCAGTGCCTTGGTTTTCTCATCTGTAAAATGGGGACTAATTCTGATCATCTAAGAGGGTTGTTGTGAGGATTAAATGAGTGAATAAAATGGAGATTTGCAATACTGCTGGGGCACAGGAAGCAGCGTCAGTGTTCACCTCCACTGACGTTATAGTTATGTATCTCCTGGGACCGCTGTACGTACGGATTAAACAATGTCACGTACAGCATGCATTGCTTCCAGAACCTGGTAGGTACTCCACAAAGGCTGAATCCTTTTCTGCTGTCTCTCTGTGCAGTGTGGGATGGGCTCCAGCTAGGCCCTCGCTCTCCCCTGATTCTCTTTGATCACTTGATGGCACCACTTCTCAGCCCCAAGCCCCCTGCCCGGGCACCGTGACAATGACTCAGAGGCCCCATCCTAACTTTTCCATCCTGAGATTTCCCCTGGACTTTAGGCCTCTATTTCTCTCTCCAGAAACAACTGAGAGGCCTGCACTAGAGAGAGAGAGAGTGTGAGGGTGTATGTGTGTGTCTGCATATATACAGAAATAGATTTATTATAAGGTACTGCCTTATGGAGGCTAAGAGGTCCACCATCTGCAAGCTGGAGATCCAGGAAAACTGGTGGATTAAATTCTACTCTGAGGCCGAAGGCCTGAGAACCAGGAGCACCAGGTCGAGGGCAGGAGAGGACTGCTATCCCAGTTCATGCCTTTAGATGGAGAGAATTCAACCTTCCTCTGCTTTTTTGTTCTATTCAGGCCCTTAGTGGACTAGAGGAGGCCAACCCACAATGGGGAGGGCCTCTGCTTTACTGAGTCCACCAACTCAAATGTTAAGCCAGAAGCACCCTCAAAGACACAGCCAGAAATAACGTTGAACCAGATATCTGGGCATGCTGCGGCCCAGTCAAGTTGACACATGAAACAGACACACCATCACAAGCCCTTAAGGGTGGTGTGGCTAGGAGGAGGGGCCAGGACCCTGGGGGCCTCTTTTTTCATCACTCCTTCAGTGTGGCCCATGCTCAGGGCTCAGCAGTTCCTGCCTGGCCCCCATACGGGAGGTCAGCTGCTGTCACATTGGCTGGTGATGGGCGGGGGACTTATTTCAGGGTAAGCAGCGAGCTGCGGATAGAGGTGCATTCTCCAACTCAGCTTTACCTGGAACCCAGCGGGGGTTTTGAGTCCCATCTATCTGATTTCTGAGATGTTATTTCTCAGATCATCAAATTCTGAGATGGGGAGGAGCTGTGATTAAATATCAATGTCTGAAACCCCACCTCACCAGACCTCAGGCCTTCCAGCAGGAGCCAGGTCCAGAGAGGACTGGCCCTTTGAAGTTCCTGAACCTCTGGGCTTAGAGTCTAACAAATCTGACTCACAAAGAGTAAAACTTTCTCAAGGAATAGAAAAATTTGGGACAGGATGTCCTGGGAAGCCAGTGGTGTCCTCTGACTTTGACTGAATCCTATAGAATAAATAAGACTGTAGTTGCTGAGCAAAACAAACAAACAAAAAAGGTTTTGGAAAATACTGAGATCAAGGAAAAGTTACTGAGAAACTAGGTACCTCCTGGGATGACTGTAGGAAAGCTAAAAATGTAGCAATACCAAAAAAAAAATCGCTTTCTACTTTAGAATCATAGATCAGCTTATTCAGATCATCTCTTATCTGTTTTAAATTAGTCAAAACAATTCCGCAAGTGAAGGTTTGAAGCTCTAGTTTTGCAGGGTCAAACCTTATCCTTTAAACTTGGCAGGCCCTCGAGTGGAACTTGCAGAAAAGGGGCTGGAGAAATCTCTTGGAATCAAGAGAGGCCCTTTGGAGGGAAGCAGGTTTTCTTGATCTCCCACTGTCACTGTTGGTGCCAGCCCCAATGCCTTGATCTTGAAGCAGTTTGTCAGAGCCCTTATTCCCCCACCATCTGTCTATGTGCCAATTGTCTTGGCGAGATTTACACTGGAAGCAAATCCAATTAAATGAAAAGACTGCCCCTGGCAGCTCAGAGCATTTTTAATAAAGGAAGCTCACACTCTGGAAGCCAGTGGGCATTCCCAAACCACGGCTGATTATCAGGTACTTCATCAAACAATCCAGACTTTGCCAGTACACCACAGGCTGACAGGACAGAGGCAGGGGTCTATGTGAGTATAAGGCTTGCCACGGTGCTTCAATATTCATATTTCATGTGTGACAAGTATCGCATTTATCAGGGGTACAGTTTCCTTAGGAATTCAAGGGTAATTTGAACCAGTCTCTAATACCCAAAATAACACAAATGAGAACAAGAGAGATACAAGGTTTTCAAAAGAACATTGTTTTTCTCAGAAAGTTAACTGGCGTTTGATTATAGTCTGAAAATATTAAGATAGGTAACTTTCAATTTTCCACACACACAGGAACCCTTGTCTCTCTCTGTTTCCTTCATCCAATACAATTCAAAAAACTTCAAATATGCCAAATGTGTCTACCTAAAAATAAAGAGCTTTGTAAAGAAGTCAAACCCTCCAGGGACCAGCTGTGACAATGACTAGGGGTGGCTGGGATTGATTCTGAATGTGCTGGTGAAAGGCAGCAGTGGGGGACTGCCATTCCTTCTGAGATGACCTTTTGGGGTTCAAGGTTTCTAACTGGTGGCTCCCAGGGGGTGTTTATAGTTCCCAGAGTGGCTAACAGCGCTGGAGTTTGGGGGGAGGGGGGAGGAGTGTTGGGATCGGGGTTGTGCTCCTTTAGGTCATTGTAGATGGACTCCCTCAGCCTTTTGAGACCCTATCCTCTCTGGGTCCCCCACTCCTCCTCCCTTGCTATGTAGCTTCACCCCAATGGATGCCACAGAGACTCAGACAGCAGGCGTCAGCCTCCACTTCCTCCCTGATGGGCTGAGGACAAAATCCGAGCCCAAGCCACACGTGGGCACCTACGTGTATGCCACTTAAGAGTTACTTGAAGTGAATGACAGGGCATAAGCAGGAAAGACTCTCCGCCCTCTGGCTGTTTTTCAACAGGTCAGAGCAGGAAGTCAGCTCCATCTGGAATTATTGGCACCACCAGTTGCCACTCTTTTTCCCCACGAAGGAACTGCTGATGACTGGGATCAGACAAGTCCGCATTCCACGGTCAGGCTCAAAGCAGCAACAAAAAGGAAAGCAAAAAACCATCTTACCGGTCACCACCACGCAGCTGGACTGGGAATCCATGAAACCGGAGTGGGGAGCGCGCCTGTGCGCCTGCGCGGGTCAGAGGCCGGGCGGGCCCTGGGCGCTTGGAGCACCGCGCGCCCCTCCCCTCTGGTCCGACGCCTCGGGCTCCCATGGGGGACCACCCCGCAGTGTTCTAGGGGGGCCCTGAAAGGCTGAAGACTCTAGTGTAGGGAGGAGGATGTAAGACGACGCCCCTTAAAAGCAGAAGTAGCCAGCTTGGGATGCAGAGGCTGTGGCAACAGACAAGTAGAGGGTCAGGGCACCATCAGGGTCTTCCTGACCACTTGGGTCTGGGTCACTTTGTTGGTCCGTAAGGTCAAACGTGAGCCACGAGTATGGCGACCGACTATCCCGGTTTGCTCGGGACCGAAGGGGTTTCTGGGATTGGGCGGGGGCGGGGTGGGGTGTGGTAGGAGCTAAAAAGGTGCTGAAACCACCTATACAGTTCCCGCAAGTCAGGATGTTGGGTGACCCTACAAGTTGTTTGTTTAGACTTTGACTTGATGAAATTTGGTAGCTCTTGAAACTGAGTCTGCAAAATATGTTAAAAAAAAAAAAAAAAAGGAAAAAGAAACCAAAACCACAGATGAAGCTTACAGTTAAAAGTGATGGCTGAAAGCACCTGCTTTCACCTGCCTGTAAGCTGTACGTCCTCTGACAAGTTAACCTCTTTGTGCCTCCGTTTCCCCTTGCTGCTAAATGGGGATGATCACAGTACCGCTTCCTGGAAGGAAACTTACTGATCCCCAGCTACTGTCCCCAGCCCTCCCTCAGCTCGGGGGTGGGGGTGGGGGGGCTTACATGGCCAGCAGTGTCTGCGCTGGCTTCCCAGGCTGTGCTCTCACCATCCCGCATTCTGCCTGCCACCAGTGCTTAACAGGGCGCTTGACTAACTACCTGCACCACTAAATGCTTTGGCAATGCCACCTGGCTCTACCATACCTCCCCTACCCCTCCTTTTTAATTGTGTCAGAGTAACTAAAGAGATAACATTTGGAGTTAGTTCCTCTAGTGAAGGAGCCATGTTATGCAGCATCTTGACCTTTCAGAATATATTACTTAAAAAAAAAACTTTTTAAATTAAAAATACTTTTTACAAAAGCTGTCTAATAAGAGGTACAAAAACCACAATTCTCTTTCCTTACCTGGGCGTAGCCATGAATCTGGGGGAAACCAGTAGAACCCCTCCAGCATCACACTGCTTCCCCAAATTCAGAGTGCTGTGTATTAGAGGGTGTGACCTCATGCTTCCATCTTCTTAATTGGCTCCCTGATAAAACAAACAAACAAACAAACAGTATCCCCCGCCACCCATACTGAATTGGGATCACTGCCAAGAAACTAGACTCCACCTGATGCCTGCCTGGGACACTGAACCAACAGCCATTCCTTTTAATTGGTCCCTGGGGTGGGCTGCAAGCTTATTTACAGCAGTGAACAGGTGGGAAGTGGCTTTTGCCCCCAGTGGCCTTCCCTGGCTGCTCTGGGAAGCTGGGGCCACCTTGTTTTGCAGGGGATGCAGAAGGCTTTGCGTTGTACCTTATTTTGAGACAAAGGTAGACAAAACAAAAATCCAAGTTTGAAGGCAATTAACCAGTTTCTCATATTCTCACTGTTGATGTTTTTTCCACCCTCCTCTGGGGAACAGCTTCCCTGGTTCATGTCACTTATCTAGTCCTTGTACCAAGAAAGCTTTGCTTGTCCATCACAGTTATAAACAAGGAGATTAGGTCACTAGAAATGCCCATATTTGTAAAGTTGGTTGCTGCTAAGCTCAAACTCTGTTATCAGCATAACTAACGTGGTCTGGGTATCTAACTTGTGTTTACTGATGCTAACATATCATGCCTCCAGACGCCTCAACTGCTAAGACTGCCTGTTTTTAACAATGCTACTTTTCTGATAGTGAAGCTGCAAATTTTATTTACTTTCTTTCAGGATTTGATATTAGCCATTTCTGTTTTAACTGCATCTGGAGTATGTCCTGGAATTTTCACTTTCCCATAATTCACTTATTTTCTTTTGTCCTAAAAATGCCTCTAATTCCACAATTAATAAAAAAAAAAGGAGAGACATAAGCTATTTTTACTTTGCCACAGTGAGATGTCTGTGAGTGTATTTGTCCCCGCCCTGGGGAAACACACACAAACACATTCTCATTCTTGAAAATGAGAACAATTCAGAGGAGTATGGATTTTGAGGTCCGACATCTGCACTTTTATTTCTTTTTCCACTGTAAAAACAAATGGTCTCTAACACTTGCCGAAGTCAGACACAATCTTTAGGCCGATGAAATATATTAAGCCTGGGAACAAATAAGGCAACTCAAGAGAGATGTCTTCTTTAAGAAAAAGTACAGTGATCTTCCTTACAAGTTAGGGTCCCGGGAGGAAAATATTTGTAATCATATTTGACTCTGGGATTAAGAGGGCAAGGTGCGACCCCCTTCCAGTGAACCGGAAAGCAAGCAGCAGTGCGCACGTGTTCTCACCAGGGAGGACACGTGGGGTTGCCAAGATGAAGTATCCCAAGACCTAAAATAGTTCTTGTTTTGAACCAAACATAAAACGTTGTGGGATTTGTTTTAAATTTCTTATTGGCAAGCTGTGACTTCCTGCTTAAGCAAGAAGAAGGATTAAAAAGGCTTGTTTATTGTCTCTAACACAAACAGCAGAACAAAAAACCTCTTACAACGAATACGTACACTTGACATAAATGAGGTGCAATCAAACTGGCCAAATTCCTCTTGGGAGATGGAGAAAATAAATCAATCAGCAAGAAGTACTGGTGATTACAATAATAATAATAATAATAAATAATAATAACTCTCCTCTATGTCAAACATCACTGCTTCCAGATCAGCTACTTTACCATAAAACAGAACTCTAGCCAGACTGCCTCTTGTCAAAGCACTGACAAGTTCTCCCAAAATGTTACTCTTCTAAGGTTCCTTCTGGGACTCACCCTCCCCTGTTACTTTGCCGTTTCAGCTTAATAGTCCAACAAGGGTGGAGACCCAGTTTCTGTAAACAGCTAGATGGTAAATATTTCAGGCGTTGTGGGCCACGTGGTCTCCGTCACAGTGACTTAGCCCTGCTGGTGTATCCTGAAAGCAACCATAGGTAATATGCAAATGAATGGGCGTGGCTTAGTACCGAGTATTATCTAACGGAAATTCACATTTCTTATAATGACCAACCACCTGTCACAAACTATTCTTCTTTTGATTTTTTTTCAGCTATTCACAAATGTAGAAATTATTCTAGTCCACAGGGTGCACAGAAATAGGCGGTGGGCTGGGTTGAGGCTGTGGACTACAGTTTGCCAAACCCTGCCCTCGAATACAAGTTTCTCCTGTAAGGAACATGATCCGGCTGGTGATAAAGTGACCCTGTGATATAGACGAACAAATTTTCAGTCAGATAGTTAAATGAGTAGATTTTAATTAAAATCAAAACAAAGATTAAGTAGCTCAGAATATTCCCTCAAAAAAGCCATTGCTTTCCCTTTTTTCATTGGGTTCACCCAGAGTTAAATTAGAAGTGCATTCTGAATAAATGTGGCAGGCATTTTTGTCTTCAAAATGATAGTATTTATGACTTTTACCACTGTGGAATTATCTCACTGAAGCAGTTATCAATTAAATTTTTTTCTCATCCATCTATATGCAATTGCTGGTTGTCCTAGGTGAGAATTGGCTCCAGGACCGAGGTGAGAAAGGCTTTTGAAGCTATACTTCAGTTTTTTGGAGGTTTCAGATGCTATATATTCATATTTTTAACCTTCCTACTAAAGCTTTGCTCTCAAATGCTTATAGCATTTACTTACTTGAAAAAAGCAACTGAGACTTGTGTAACTTTCTGAAACAGCCATTTAAAACCATTTAAAACAATCAGGGAAAATGTTAGTGACCAGCATTCCATGGGAAACTGGTATAGAAAGATACTAGCTTTTATAACTGTATCTACAAAATATGAATGAATAGCTTGAAAATTAATGTTTTAAATTTTCTGGCAGTTTGCTGTGATACATCATCGGGTAATATTTTCTTTACATTTTGTAGGAGAAAATTTTGCCTCTATTTTTCTTCTTATATTTTTCTCTTTGATTTTTGCTAAGTCTCGATTTTTTTTTTTTTAAAGGACCACATCTTCTCAACTGAAAAGCAACAACTGCAGCTACAGGAATTGTTTTATTTATTAAAATCCAGTAGCTTGCTAGCCCTATTGTTTACATACTGGATTTTTCTTTCAAAGTTCACAAATATCTTGGGAATGGTTAGAACAGTTGTGTTCTTAACACTGAGGAAATGCCTGTGTAGATAAATGAGGCCAGATGGAGGATGCAGCAGAGTGCTTAACAGCCTCCTGGTTGAAGGAAGGGAGGACCACACTGAAAACACACTCCAGGCCCCCTATTTAAATATAAACAATACTTTTCTTTTTTTTCTTTGTTGGATTCAAAGGCAGTTTTGGTGTTAGAACTGAGTGCCATGTGACTGAGTAGGTCTGAGGAAGGTTTAGAAATCCGACAACTTATTTACCGGCAATCTGATTGCCTACCTAGTTCTGTGATAATTGACTTTAGAAGCTATCAGACTTCATAAATGTGGCTGGATGTGAGATTGGCATTTACTCAAGCTTGTAGTTTTCTTATATACCATCAATAACAGATTAGAAAATGTAATTAGAGAAAAGAAAGAGCCACTCAATGTAGCCAACAAATATCAGAAATATGTAGGAATAAATCAAACAAGACGTGTATGAAATCCATCTGTAAGACCTGTAGAACTTTGGGGGGAAAAAAAGTAAAAGACCCAACTAAACCAAGGTATGCTATATTCTTTGATGGGAGGACTCAAAACTTTAAAGATGTTACTGTCCTGTAAATTAATGTTCAAAACTAGATGCAATCTCAGTCAAACCCCAGTCTCCTTAATTAGCTCGTTGCACTATTTGATAAGGGAGGGCTTATCCTCCCAGATACTGAAACTTGTGATAAAGCTTGGTAATTAAAATAGTGTTATTGTAGAAATAGTAAAATGGTTAATAAAACGAGATGGTTAATATATGATTAAGGAAGTACTTCATATTAGTGAAGGAAAGAATGGACCATTTGAGGGTGTGGGAACAATTGGCTATAGCTAGATCTATTTCTTAGGCCATCTACATAAAAAAATTCTAGTTGGATTTAAAATTCAAATCTAAAGACCAAAACAATATAAATATTGAAAGAAAATATAGAAGAGCTTATTTTTAATTTTGGGGTGGTTTCAGTCCACCCCAAGCAAGACAGAAAACCCAGAAACTATAAAAGAGGACGTATTTGACTAAATTCTGACTTTGGAACAGGAGTTAAATGAGAAACAGGAACTTTTCAGGCTGTAATTCTTTCTTTCTTTCCTTCTTTCTTGGAACATGTATTTGGGTACTACATAATTTAAAAAACAACACAAAAACTTAAAAGTAACAGCAGAGATTAATAAATCTTTAGCCTTATGTGCCAACAGCTTAAGTAACATCCCCAATAATCAGGTGCTCAACAAAGGCTCCGGGGTCAAAATAGAGATTGAGTCTTACCTCAGGGCCTTTGCACTTGCTGTAGCCATTGACATTTTCCCTTCCCACATGTTTAACTCCCTCACTTTCTTCATGTTTTTGCTCAAATGTTGTCCAACACAGCTTACAATTTAACAGTTCATTTAAGGCTGTAAACCCCCATCCCCTTTCTGTTTTTTTCCTTAGCTCTTATTTAATATACCATTCTGTTTTCTTTATCTCCTGCCCACTCCTGCCCAGAAAGTAACCTTTGTCAGAGCAAATTTTTGTCCATTTTGTTCACTGCCTAATAAGTATGTGTTGAATGAAAACAAAGTGTTTGGAGGAGTTAAGTGTCCTGAATGCTGTCACCCAAGGACCTCTGTGTTTTCATCACTGTAGGAAATGAAATCTCAGACTGACTGGAGATGACTCAGGGTGGCTCTCAGGGGATCCTCCAGCTCTGGGACACAGTAAATACACACAGAAGCAACGTGAAATGGAAGCAGCACTGGGGCCATTTTTCATCCTCTGCATGGGGTGTCCCAGTCTTCCTCAGATAGGGGCTGCTCCTAAGGAGTGGCTGCATGGTGGGTAGTAGCTGGGAGGCTCCCCCGAGCCACTATTTGCTGGGGTGCAGGGAGAAGAGGGGCAAATGAGTTCTAGACCCATCCTGGGGGCAGAGGATGCAGCTTGAGGGAGCCAGTCCAGAAGGGTAAACTACAGAGCTGCCAACCTAAGAGTGAAGGTGCCAGCTGACTGACCACAGGCCTTTAGGTTCCAAGGCCACTGGCATTTTAAAACCACCCCTGCTCCCCACCTCCCCCGTAGAAAACACCTTGAAACAGGCCAAGAAGAAATACTAGAGAAACAATTGCCTCTCATTGAATTTTGATATTTTAAGTGAGTACAAGCTTGATCATTTAATAAATAAAGTTATCAGTTATATCAGAAAAAGCACTTTACGGTTGTCAGGAAAAAAAAACCAAAAACGGAAAAGACTTTGAAATGGGCAGAAAACATACCGGGAAGCCCTCCGTTATGGGTTCCATTCATTGTCTTTGAGCTGGTTTTCGACTGTGCAAATTTTTGAAAAGGGATAATAAACAAGCGATTCTTGTTCATAGGACTAGAAATAGTAGAAGGAAGAGGGAAGGGGCTCAGAGAGGGGGTTGCCAACTCTAGGCCCGGGGCACTTGGCGAGGGCGGGGGCTGCGAACAGCTTCTCTTCCAACCGGAGTAAGAGGAATAAGTATTCCTAGGAGGTGGCGAGCTCGCTTTGCAAACTGTGTAGGGAGTCGAGTCTCTAGAGAGGACAGCAAATCCGTGGCCCCGGGGCAGGGGACGGGGGAGGGTGGCAGGGATACCCCCGGAGAGGGCGGGGCAGCCGTGGGGACCCAGGACCCGGCAGGCCTGGGGAGGGGCCGGGGCGGCCCCGGAGGACGGGGAGGGGGAGGGGGAGGGAAGAGGATGAGGGGAGGGGAAAGGAGGGGAGTGGGCAGGGCGGGGCAGCAGGCAGCGGGGCGCGGGCGGCGGGAACCGGAGCATGGAGGCGGAGGCCACCCGCCGAGCTGCAGGTAAGCGGAGCCGGGGCCATCCCGGCCCCGAGCCCGCCCGCCTCCCTGGCCGGCGGCCGCGCGGGCCCCACCCCGCGTCTCGGGTTTCAATGGCTGGGCAGGTCCGAAAGCTCCGGCCCCCGCGCTGCAAAATGAGATCGTAAACAGCGCGCCGGGGCCAGGGAAACTTTCCCCGGAGTTGGCGCCCGGGCGCCGCGAGCCGCGCACCTGTCGCCGCCAGGGAACGAGATGGCGGGCGGCCTGGGATGTCGGGGGCGAGACCCGCGGGGCTCCGGCGCTCACCCGCGGGAGGGGCAGCCCCAGAGAGGTCTTGGTCACCTCCTTCCCGGCCTGACCTGGCGAGCCCCGTGCCTTCCCATAGCCTTGGTGACCTTGTCTGTGAAATGGGAACCGCACGGTGGGGAGGGCTGAGTAAAGCGGCTCGGGTGTTTGCGGGCCCCTGTCGCCCCCTCTGGGGGACTGCCAGCTCCGGCTCCAGCCCCGGTCCCTGTGCGCGGCGGACTTGCGGTCCCCGGCCCAGCAGGCCAGCTGGGGAGCCTGGGTTGGCGGGAGCGCCGCGGAGCCCGCCACCTCCCGTGCGTCCCATGCTGGCCGCCTCTCCCGAGAACCCGGCGAAACCGTGCGACTCCTGAACCTTAACTCACGTGGGACAAATCCCCTACGGGGTTTCCACCCGTCCTGCAATGGAGGGACTGTTTGAATGGGAGCAGGCGTAGGGGCGTTGGATGCCGAGAAAGTGTCTTTCCCTCTTGGGACAGGCAGCTGAAAGGGCGCCTTGGCCGGGTCCTCCTGTCCCCTACACGTCCAGTCCCTCCAGGCGCGCAGCCACAGCCCTGCTCCCACATGCAGTCAAATAGCAGATTGACCACTTTGTCCCACCACACATCTCTGTAAGGGAAGAGTCAGTCTTACAGAAGCTCCTTTGTCTTTTATTAGGAGACATCAACGAATTTCTTTCTTTCTTTTTTTTTTTTATACTCTTATTTTGCATTCAAAAGCTGACTTTGAGTTGTTTTCCCCCTGATTTAAGTGAGTTAAGGAGAGAAGGTGGCCACGTGTTTGGATTAGCTACATTCCTCAGAACGTTTTTCATTGGTCTAGAGATTGAGAAAGGGTTTTGTCTCTAGTTTTAGAAGAAATACTATTGAGTTTTTTTAACTTTTCTGTGGTCCTTTCTGGAAAGTTGATCGTCGGGGCTGTGGAGCTTGAGTGCTGTTGCCATTTTGAGAATCTTGAGAACCAGACCCGGGGCAAGAAGAAAAAGTGACTTGCTCCTTTGATATCATCTTCCTTGCCTGCAAAGTGAAGATTTTGCCCACTTGGAGACTTATTGTCCAGAAATAGCTCATATATTTTAAACACTTAGCAAGTCTGCACACAAAGTTGCTCCGTTTAGCTTTCTCCCTCTCCTTCTCTGAGTAGTACCCTGAGTCAGAGAGTTCCTCCCAGCGAGTGCCTTGGAGCTGTGTATCCTTCTACTCCGTTTTAGTGGGAAAAGTAATGGTAATTTCATCTTCTGGAAAAGTGTAGTTGGCTTAAACAGTTTAAGGATTTTCCTGTATTTATTTCAGCGTTTGCTGTGGCTTTCATGGTTGCTGATGGCCCAGATGACACACAGCAGTTGCACATTAATCATTTCCACATGTGCTGGATGCTAATGGATTGGAGTTTTGCATAGCTGAACCGTTGCCCAAGCTTTGATAGCCCATTTCCAAAAAGGGCTTCTGCAAACCATGCCTATGTGGGAGTCCTTTTTCTTTTAGCATAAAGGAAGCATGAAACTCAGAATTGTGCTTTCAGATAAGGCTGCATCCCAGTCCCCACTTAGCTCTGGCAAGGAGATGTAGGGAAAAGGCATGTGACACTCTCATGGGAGTAGCCTCTGACTCTAGATGAGGTTCCCCAATATTGCTGTGTCTGGGCGGGGGTTTTCCTCCATAATTCAAGACATGCCCCAGGGCCACACACACATTCTCTCTCTCTTTCTCTCTCTCTCCAAGAGTTTGTGTGTGTTTTTAATTTGCCTGATGCTGAAGACCGTCTTAGGTTCCACCAGACCATCTGTTGCTGTCATTTCAGCTTGGAGTGTAGTAGAAAGGAGCAAGAAAATCAGACATGGCCCAGTTCTGTTACTCTGCTCATCCTTTACCTTGAACTCCCCTCATCTGTAAAATAAGGAGTTGACCTGCATCGTCAGGGTCAGATGAGACCTTGTGTCCATCAGAGCTGACCTAACGCTGGGTCTCTAGTGCAATTTTGAGTCAACTTGGAGAAGGCCCTTTGTTTTTGCCCCCCTCCCTTCTGTTTACACAGGAAGTGGAAGCGTTTGTGAGAATTACCTATTTTATGATCTCCATTTAGGAAGTCGGTTAGTGTTCCAATTTAGAAAAGTTAGGTGCTGGACAGTTTGCATTGGTAATAAAGCAGAGCTTTATAGACAAGAAAGCTAGCAAGCAAGGAGGAAAATCCAGAATGACCCCAAAGCTTGAGCTGGGAGAACAGGGACAGTGGCGATGCCACTAAGGGAACTGACTCTGGGAGGGGGACAATGTGCTGCAGTCCAAACACAGTGATTTCAGAATATTTCTGGATCTTCCCGTTGGAGACACTGAAGTCAGAAACACTGACTCTGGACCAGAGGAGGAATCTAGAACAGCCACTGCCTGCCCTGAGCTCTGATGGGGATCCCTGTTACTGAGTGGAGCCAGCAGAGCAGATGGAGGCCTGGGGAGGGCGGCCCCTGGGGAGATGGGAGGGGGAGAGGAGCTGAACACACAGCCTGGAGGCTCAGGGAGGAAGAAGCTCTGAGGAACTGAGGCTGAGACCCGAAGGAGGAGAGATCAGAGTAAAAAGAAGCCCCTGGGCAGGGCCTGGTGACAAGGGGTGCCAGGGAAGAATGCTGCTCTGGGTCAGGGGGAAGGAAGGGGTCAGAAGGGACGGGGTTGACTTGTCACACGACTCTGAGGGGGCCAGGCACAGCTGCTGTCTCAGAAGCATTTGCAGGGACAAGAAGAGGGAGAGGGCTGAGGTTGAGGTGGCTGTATGAGCAAAGGAAGGCAGCTTTTCCCTGGCGTTTTTAGGTAGAGGAGCCTCGAAGGCATTTTTGACAAACTGACCGTTAGCAACACTTTACTGCATGCTAAGTTTACTCTAAGCCCTTTCCAAGCATTACCTTAATTGATCGTCATAACAAACAGTAAACATAGATACTATTATTATCCGATCTGACTGGTAAGGAAGCTGAGGCACAGAGATGAAGTCACTTGCCTGGCTAGTAAGCGGCAGGGTTGAGATTCAAATTGGGTGGTGGTGGTGGTGGTGATGGTTTGACTCCCAAGAGAAAGGAACCTGTCCCTCCCCAACCAAAATGGAGGCTCAAGAAGGTAATCCACGAGCCAGTTCCTCATAGACAACCTCTTGTTAACATAACACTTCAAAAAAAAAACAAAACCCCACAAATATTTATCAGCCAATTCGGGGCTTCTGATGCGAGCTGGCCTGCTCCCCCCGCCCCGCCCAGGGTGGAGTGCCACTGGTCAGCGCACCTCCTGGAATGTCTTTCCAGGGGTCCCACTCTTCCTGGGAAGGTGGGGTCCTGAGTGGGTCCTCCTGAAGGCCTGGGCACTTTGTATGTCCCCCATCTGTTGGTTGTGATTCTTTGCCATCTAATAGTATCCATTCCATAGATGGTCCTTGTTCACCCCCATTTCCAGACATCAAGGGTTGTATTATGTCTGTATTGAACGGGGGTCTCTGCCCTAGGAGGCCGGGCCAGGGAGGGCTGGTGTCCTGACCTCCGTGGCCTGGCAGGATGGAGTGAATGACCGGGTGGCCAGGACTCGGGCTGGGCGGTGGGAAGGCAGTGGGCACTGAGGTGTTGTCTTTCCGACCTTTGAAACCCTAGTCTGGTGACCGGCTGACTGCCCTTAGCTGGGTTCCTGACAGCAGCTGGCTCCTGGCTCCCCTGATGACATTCTTATTTGTAGCTCAGCCCTGGGAAATTCCAAACAGAGGATTAGAGAAAATGGCTGTGCTTTCGGCTGGGTCGTGTCGTACAGAAAGCGACCTCAGGGCAAAACGTTTGTTGGTCAGATGCTCCTGGTGTCACCTGACTTTTAAAGTCAGGGTTATTGTCAGGGGGTGGGTGTGGTGGCACATAAGGGACTGTCAGTAGCAACTGAAGGTCTGGGGCCTTTGAAGAATGCATATTAGGATGTACCAGCTTTGGTTTACAAACTCCATGCCTTTTAGTGCCCTCATCCTCTGTTGTGGGTTTTCTCTTCCAAGGCCAGCGTTCAGCCCCCACTTCGGTAGGGGTAGGGCACACAGTGTTGATGAATCCAGAGGCCACTGTCTGTGTAATCAAGCCTTGTCTCTGTTCCCCTTCTCTGCCCACTAGGGGCCCCCTCACATCAAACCCTTTGCATTCCCTGTGCCCAAGCTTCGTTTCCTGCTTAAACCAAAGCCTATTATTGTGTGTCAAGGCATAGAATCATTTCGATGCTTCTTTGCTCCTCCGAAGCAGGGCATCCATGGGGGCCACTGGGAACTGCCTGAGGCTGAGGACTGGGGGCTCCGGGGGAGGGCACAGGGGGAGCTCCCATAACCTCCTAGACGGCTTGGTTTCCTTGTCTTGCAGAAATTAAGATAAATGTGTTTTTCTTGGAAACCGAGTTTCTAACCACTACTCACAAATTCCATTGACAGAGAGAGGGAAAGCTGTATTCATTTCTTCATTGCATTTTGCTGAAATAAACCCTATTCCCCAGTCCCTGAATGTTTCATTCTGTGGTAAGTGCTTGAGAAGTTGATCTGGTGGAGATGTCACCATCTCAGACTTCCGCTCACAGTGCTGTCTCCCCCGCCACTGTGCTCTGTGACATTGCTCCTTTGCAGACTAGTTTTGGTGTGTGTATCTATGTGGGTTTATGCCCAAACAGTGAATTGTACTTGGTTGTTCATTTTGACCTTTAGATTTTCCAACAAGTGATTTCTGTAATGCATGTGTGTTGTCTACATTTGAGCTATTAGAACACCTTGGAAAAACTTTTTTTTTTAAGCTATGCAGAAGGAAAGGAATTGCTTTGTGTTTTTTCTGAATACATGATAATTGAATAAAAATATTATTAAAATATTTTAAAATGCCTGGTAAAGACATTAATAAAAATCTGTCCTTGTGCAAAACCATTGTTAGTAACTTGTTGATGAATATGTTTTTTAGTCGTAAGAATTAAATATGAATATTGACAGATCATCTGGTTTTCATTTCTTGCCTTCTTTTAAATTAAGATTTCCCCCCACCTTGGCTCTAATTCTGTTTTTTTCCTCTCTCCTGTTTTGAAATTTAATATCTATATTTCTGTTCTTTTAGGGGCTAACAGACATTTTAATATGCATCTTAACTTTAATTAATACTAAAATTAATCAGTTTTAAACTTTCTCTGGACTCACATGAAAGCCTTAACATGCCTTCACCCCAGTTACTTCCTTCCTAATTTATGTGCTATTGTTATTAGCACCTTAGTTCTATTACAATTTTTTTTAATCTCCTTAAATTAGATGTTTTTGTTTTGTATGGTCAGCATTGGCTTGGGTTTTATCCACATGTTTCTCATTTTCTTTGCTCCCATTCCTTCTTGACTAATTTCCTCTTGAGGTCAATTTCCTTTCCCCTGATAGGCATCCGTTAGAAATAACTTTAGGGAGGCTCTGCTGATAGAAAACACACACAGGTTTTGTTTTTCTAAACAGCTCTTTATTTCACCCACAATCTTGGAAGTTACTTCTGCTGGTTGGAGGATGAGTTATTTTCCTTTCATCCTTTAGAAACGTTCTTCCATTGTCTCCCGGCTTTCATAGTAGCTGTTGAGAAGGCAGCTGTCAATGTAGTCGTTCTGTTGCGAGGATCTGTCTTTCCCTCCTGGCTGCTTTCATGGTCGTCTTTTCATGTTTGTTGGTTTGCAGCTTGACCACAGTATGTTTAGGTGGGGATTTTTCTTTATTCTTCCTGCTTTAGGGTTGGTTGGGATTCCAGAATCTGAGGATTGGTGTCTGATGAATTCTGGAAAACCTTCAATCACTGTTTCCTCAAATCTTGACTCTTCCTTATTTTTCTCTCCTTCTGGAACTTCGGGTACATTACTGCTGGGCCTCATCATTCTACTCTCCATCTCTCTTAACCTACCTTTCATATTTTCCACTTGTCTTTCTGTGCTGCATTTTAGGTAATTTCTTCAGATATATTTTACAGTTTATTGGCTATTTAAGACATTCATTTCTAGAAGCTCTACTTTCTTCCCCTTTTAATTTTTTTTGAAAATTAAAAAAATCTTGGCTCTTTCCATTCCCTGTTTAAGTATCTTTTTAACATGTTTCACATCTCTACCTTCTGTATTAGATAATTTCAATATCTGCTGTCTTTGTGAGTCTGAGTCTATGGTTTGTGCTGACTCTTCCCGGCAGTTTATTTCATCCTATGTTGTTGGTTTTTAAAATCAGGTCGGAATGACCCCAAAGCTCTTGCCCTCATGCCCAAACCTCACTGCCTGTGTGGCCTGATGTTGGGAGGTCTGACGAGGTGGCATCCTTCTGTGGGTGCTTCATCTGTCTTTTCAGACCAGTTCACTTTTTAATACCCCAAGGAAAATATTTTGGACTAATGTACATTTTACTCTTCTGTTGGCAGGTTCATCAGTTTTCCCCCTTTTGGAAAGAACTAGGATCTGAACAGAAATTAGGCTGTTTCCAGTGTTAGTTTATAAATATGTCACAGTTTGAAGGCCACTAATTGAATTTCATTGCCTTTTGTGGAGAGGAGGGGGTACAGTAGAAGGTCAGCTTGGCCCCTTGCCCTGCACATCCAGCTGGCAGCCAGGTCTGTGCTGCCAACATCCAGCTCAATCAAACCTGCCATCCCCTTCTTGTGTCGTCACTGTGTCATTAGTCCTCTTGTGTCGTCACTGTGTCATTAGTCCTAGCTGTCATCATTGCCTGACTCAACCTGCACTTCCTCTCATTATTTCCTGCTACGGTGCATTCTGGAGGGAGCAGTAACCAGCACTCCAGTTATCATGCCCTGATGGGGGCCCTTTCAGCAGCCCCCTGTTGTGTACTTGAAACTTGAAGTCTGGGGCCTGGCCAGGGTCCTGTTGCTCTCACTTCCTGGGATGCTTGCCCTTTCTTCCCTTGGCCGCCATGCTGCAGGCACACTGGTCGCCCTTGAACGCTTGGAATCCCTCTGCTCTTTTCTGCCTCCTACATGGGCTGTTCCTTTGGTCTCGGTGGCCCTTGACCCTGCTCTGTATGGGGTCATTTTATTCTTCAGTCCTTCTGCTTAAAGGTTACCTCCTTAGAGAGACCTCCCCTGGTCATCCTGCCCTCTGTCTTCTGCCTCCCTTGTCACTCGTGCCTCTCCACACCATGGGGATATTTACCTGTTTCTGTGTCTCCCGATCAGGCTATAAGTTCTATAAGAGCAGAGGCTATCTCTGTTTCTTCACCAGTGTACTGACCAGCACCTTGCACAGTGTCTGACAGTAGTAGGGAAGTTCTTAAATGATGGCTATGCTTGCTTTATGTTATGCATTTGTAACACAGCAGAGACTTTTCCCAAACCTTTGCTGTGGGGTTGGTATTAAATGTGATCTGGGTCTGATTAGGCATCTTCCCAGGACTGTAGGGTATCAGGAAGCCCTTGTTCTGAGCTGAGGTCACTCTTGCGCAGGGACCCTGGGAGCAGGTATCAAAGAGGCCTCAGGGCATTACTGTTGCTACTACTACTATTATATTTTTAAAAACGAGTAAGAGTTTTTTATTCTAAGCCTTAAAGTGGTTTACCAAATGGCAGTACACACTCAGTCTCTCCTCTTGGCACTGCAGCCACCTCCCAGCTCCAGCCACCTTTCTTGGGAGTGTGGCTCAGCTGGACAGTGGTGGCATCCCTGTGCTGTGATGCAGGCAGTGTGCTGAATCCTGTGCAGGTAGCCCAGTTAGCGCACATCAGCCTTGCCACTTACCTCTCTGTGAATTCATGTCTGTCTTTTTAATTCTTATAAGCTTGTCAAAGTAGTTGTTAAAAATTATTAATATGTGGGCAAAAAAGTTGAATAGATATTTCTCCAAAGACAAAGGGCCAGCAGGCCCATGAAAAGATGCTCGACATCACTAATCATTAGGGAAATACAGGTCAAAACCACAGTGAGATACCCTTCACACCCATTTGGATGGCTGTTATAAAAAAAAAAAAAACCAACAAGAAACAGGAAATAACAAGTGTTGGGTGAGAATGTGGAGAAATTGGAACCGTTGTGCATTGCTGGTGGGAGGATCAAATGGTGCAGCCACTGTGGAGCAGGGCAGTCCCTCAAAAACTTGACATAGGATTTACCATGTGATCCAGCAATTCCACTTCTGGGTCTAGACCCAAAAGAAGTGAAAGCAGGTACTGGAAGAGATATTTCTAGATCCACATTCTTGGCAGCATTACTCACAACAGCCAAAAGGTGGAAGCAACCCAAGCGACCATCGACAGGTGAATGGATAAGCAAAATGGGGTGTATATATTTATATATCACGGAATATTATTCAGCCTTAAAGAGGCAGGTATTTTTAGCTAGCTGCCGTTTGGTACTGGTACGCAATGTGTGGGCTTTGACGTGATATAAATTAGCACATACGTGAACTGGTGGTGGCCCTGCTAGGAGTCTCAAGATCTGGATTTGAGTCTCAGCCCCATTACCAACTTTCCATTTTTGAACGTGTTTCCACACCTGAAAAATAGGGTTAGTGTTTTGTTCTTTCTTCACTTCAAAGGGTTGATGTAAGTTTCAAACAAGTGAGAAAGTGTGACAGCCCTTTGTAAACTGGAAAATACTACACAAATAGAAGGTGGAAAAGGGTATGTTTTAATGTGAGAACATACCGCTGTTTTTCTAATATTTTTTTCTCCCAACTAGTACTTGAGGAACTTTGTTTATCCACAGAAGGCATGTCTTCAATTTGAAACTGAGCTGGTACCAAGCTGGATGCAAGCCTTTGTCTTTGGCAGGTATTTCTTTGTCTACTACTTTTACACAGACAAGTTTGGTGCCCTTATGAAAATGTAGCTGTCCCTACACATTTCCAGATATTGGGAAGCGACTGCATTTTCCGTAAGTCAATCACTGTCCAGGTTTAAGGTCACCCCATTCTTCTCCATTCATTCTCCATGTGCGTTAGCCCAGGTGAAGCGGCCGAGGACTTACCCAGGGTGCACCAGCTGAATCTGGAACTGGGTCGTGGACACTGGGGACTAGTCGACTTTTAGCTCTCCTTGTTGCTTTGCACAGGGCTGAGCATGCCAGATAGAAACCCAATTTTTGCCCTCTTTATTTTATTTATTTATGTATTTTTTTGTTTTTGTTTTTGGATGGGGGAAGTGATTAGATTTATTCATTTATTTGTTTATTTATTTATTTAAATGGAGGTACTGGGTATTGAACCCAGGACCTCGTGCATGCTAAGCATGCACGCTACCACTGAGCCATACCCTCCCCTCAGTTCTGGTCCTCTTTAGAGATACTGTTGTTTGCAGTGTAATAGATGGACATATAGGGATGTGATTTCCGGAGGAAGTTCATGAAGTCCATTAACAGCCACAGTTTGGATATAAGTTCTGAGAAGTGTAATTCTGCGACTAATGGGTGAAAACGTTATGGTGACGAAGAGTTATTTTTCTCCTGCTTGTGTGTACTGTGTGGTTCAGGGCTCTGGTTCCATGCTGGACAATTGCTTCCCTCCCTGCCTGCCCCCCCAGGATTTTCCCACCAACTTCAGGGCCACCGCATGTTGTGGTAGTGTTACTGACACTAGGGTTTTGTATTTTTACAAGTCCTTGGTCAATTAAATTCAAGATACATAGAGTCAGGCTTTCTGTATTCTCCTGAGCATGTGCCAATGCCCTCTTCCTTCCTGGTAAGGGTTAGACAATTTGGGCACAGTAATGATGGCTACATGAGAGGGAGGGGCTCAAGTTCAGGGGCGAGACAGGCCTGAGCTTTCTGCAGTTGTGTCAGGTGAGGATCCGTCTTCCATTACCATTCATGAGGAAGCAGATATTTGAGATGCTATTTCCCCCTGTCTGCCCCAAATAGGGCTCCACATTTGTCCCCAACTGGGACACCTCTTTGAATGCAAAGAGAGCAGTTTGTTTCAGCGCCACCTCATATCCTTTTGAATGATTCAGCGGGCAAAATAGTTTTAGCTTGGTATCATTTGACTAAAAGTAAGATACACCAATGCTCAGATTATGAGACGTTCATATTAAAAGCAAATAGGATTACATAAATCTTTGTGTGGGAGGCACATAAAGTCATCTGCATATTTTACCATCCTAGATTTGGGACAAGTGATTTATTCTCAGCCGAGGCAATGACAAGTTGCAAGTTGGCCAATACTAAATCTGTGATAACAGAGCAACAGGCTCCCTGTCAATTACCGGTAATGAAACCTACCCTGCCACCACCTGCAGACCTTCCCTGCGCCTCCCCCGGTCCCTGACAACTCTGCTCATCTGTTCAGAAATTCTAACATATTCTACATTCTGTCTTCCAACATTTTTTTTTTTCAATTCTTTGCTAAGAATATTTTGGCAATCAGATGCTCTTCAAAAACCAACAAAAATATCCAAGTATGTATTTGCTTCACCTTCTGTTCTCTCCTCCTCTGTGTAGAGGGTTGGTTGCTCTGCCGAAACCACAGCCCCCTTTCCTGTGGTCCCTGAGCTCCGGGCGTTTGCATGTTTGCTGTCTGTCTGATAGTGATGGGTCCTCCTGCTGTGACATTCTGCCAAGCACCCTTCTCTAAGATATCATTTGTCGTCTGTCAGTCATTGTTCTGGGACAGGGGGTTCTGAGTTAAGTAAGTTTGGGAGATAAATGCTGGATTAAGTAAATTCCATTGTTGCAGGATTTCTGTGTCCTGACTGCAGTTAGGTGCATAGAACCCCCACCCCAGTAGTGAGCTCCGAGTGTCACAGCAGGTCCCCTTTTCCAAACTTGCTGGCTTCAGAAATCTCCTTCCACAGTGCATCTTGTGAAGCTGTATCACAGAATATACATGCGAAAATGCTGACATGATACAAGGGAAGTCAGGAACCTTGGATTCTTTGATATTAAGTACCAGGCACTGCCTCACTCACACAAATGCAGATATTCTCACTGTATGTGGTGGTCCTCTTTTTTTTTTTTAATTTTAATTAAATGTAATCAGACTTCAAGAGTGGTTCTCAGTTTTAAGGCATCCTGTGGTGAATGATTTGGAAGGTCGGGATGAAGTTTGCATTTGTGAGTACTGAATTCTCTTAAAGCATGCAGCTTTGAAGACACACAGCTTTGAGGATCGGACTGTGCAGGGAAGTGCACGCCTCATGGAAACCAGGGACCCTGATGAATTTCTGGTGCTGAATTCTGAGCCATCAAGATGGCATTTAGAAATCTCCCTATGGACACTGCTCTACTGCCGTGGGTGTGCAGAACACCTGGGTTCCGATGCTCCTTGGCTGGTGTTCTCTGCTAAGCTCAGAATTAGGCACTTAACCTCCCTCAGCAGATTTTTTTCTATAATAAGGATTTCTTCTTCTAATAATTTCCTTTTAAAAGAAAATTAATTTGTGAAGAAAACAACCAGACAGCTTATGTGGAAAATAAAGAAAAGCAAACATAAAAAAAAATTCTATACAAGTGAGATCTACTCTTAACCAGTTTTTAAAAATAAAAGTAGCACATTATGTTATCATTTTGCATCCTTCAAATTGTTTTCACATATTATCATGAGCAAGAATAGTTCTTTCTATAATTCAAAGAATGACAACTCACATTATAAGTGATTGCAGCCAGCTTTTCCAATGACATATGCCAGGCAGTTACTGACAGGGGATCTCAGTAAAGTCAAAATTCTTAAAAAGTGAAACTAGTAAAATTTAAAATACCTTTATTAACATTTCTCGTAATTATAGTCCCATATGAGAAAAATTACACTTTACTAGAATGAAAGAATTTTCCTAATCTTTGGGGTGAGGTGGTATGTGGAGAGAATATTCCACAAGTGATACTGAATTAATGATTAAGTGCAGAGCATTGATCTTTTTCAGAGTGTTCATTAACTGGCATTGCTGTTTATATCGGGAGGACCAGAAAGTGCTAGGAAAGCCCTGGAATATTAAGCCTGACCTGACTGATCAGCATGGCTGTCTGATCAGCACTGGGTCATGGGCCTTCATGGAGCCCTGGAAACTCAAGCTTTGGTACAAAGATCCTGAATGATTCAAGCATTTTCCCTGGAAGAATGCTTTAAGATGTACCACTGCTTTTGTTTTTCGGGTGACTCCAGCCCACATATGCTTAAAGTGAATTCTTAATTTGGGGTTCATTTGGGGATTTCAATTTCTTTACAGTCTGTAATGAATTATCCTTTCAACTGTGTGCCTTTTTTTTTTTTTTCATAAAAGCATTTTACATTGTACTGAAAAGATTACATTCTTTTGGCTTTGGAAAAATATTTCCTGTTCGGTTCAGGCCATTAAAGCCTGTTAGCATTTCACATCTGGAAGCCCCTACCCGAGTCTGCCTTCCATCACCAGCTCAGCAAGTGTGGCGGCCAGGCTGGCCTCTGGCGCGTGCGTAAAACGCCCGAGACTTGTTTACTTCTGAGTGTGCCCTTGCGGTTGGGGGTAGGGGGTGGGTGGAGGGTCGGGGAGCTTCCTTCCTATGTGTGTGTGTGTGTGTGCGTGTGCGTGTGCGTGTGTGTGTGTTTGTGTCCTTCCTCCCAGGTTGGGGAGGGGTCTTCCCTCCCAGCCGGCACTGGATGCCCCCTCCCCTCTCCTGCTTTAACGCAGCTCCTTTTTCCACTCCGACCCAGTTTTCCAGAAAGCTCACCCAAACATTTTCCATGTCAGAGGGGCAGATTCCCCCAGAGGGAGGAGAAGGAATTAAAACCCAAAAGCCTGTCAGATCACTGCCTCCCTGCATCCCAGCCAGCTTAGGGCATGTCAGGCGGTGGGGTGCTCCTTCCCCGGGGCACACGGTCTGCACCCGTATTGGAGGTTTTAAAGGGGAACCTATTGTGGGTGCTGTGTAGTTGTGTGAATATTGAGATTTTTGGATATTCTTTTTTGCAGAGGGTCTATTTATCTCCAGATGCAGGCCCAACTGACTCTCAGGAAGATGGGGCTGATGGATTCTGCTGGGCTTGGCCTTCGTGCTGAGAACGCCTGCTGGGAATCCACCCCTGGGCTCCCAGGCAGTAGAGCCAGGAGCGGGCAGGGTGCCCGGGGGATACTGTCCTCTGGATTCTTCAAGGGGGTCTCCCAAACCCAGCAGCACACCCAGGGGGAAATGATTTCACGGTCTACAAGGAGCAGAATACAGTCAGTGCATGTCTGCTGACCACACACGACCAGAGCCCATGCCAGGCAACCCGAGGCAGCCTCTAGGGGAACCAGGCCGAGGCCTCTGGGCCCAGGGGTCTTGAGTGAGGTACCCCCTCTTGATGCTCCTCTGGAAGACGTGGCTGATTACAGTGTCTCCCAGTCCTGTGTTACCAGGAGGCTCAGCTCGTGCCTGTGTTGCTGGGAGGAGGGGGGCGATAAGGCTCCTCTGTCCGCCCTCAACCTCACTGGAGTGGGCTGCAGGCCTGGATCCGACAGCCATCTCCCCAGAGACACAGGGCCAGCACCAGAGAGTCAAAGTCGAGGTGGGGTTTTTACTTGCTCCTTAAGATGGCCTTCGGGGAGGGCATTTTTGAGACAGGTGGCTGTTGAAGTTGTTTCCACGGGAGAAGTGTGCAGCGCGAGTCCGGTGCCCCTCGGCCGAGGCCGCCCACTGCCCAGCGTGTTTCTCCAATTGATCTGAACATGCACCGCACCTTTCTTCATACCTGCGGGAAGCCACTGGGCCAACTGGATGATCAGCAGTTGGAACAGCCAGCTCAGCTAAACAACCACCCACATTTCCCAAGTGCTGGGGACGGGAAGGCCGCTGGGGGAGGTCTTTGTAGGGGGAGCTGGGGGCGGTGAGGAGAGCAGCAAGTACTCAGTGGGCCTGCGGGAGCACTTCACTCACGTTTGTGGTCGGGGGTGAGGCTGCCTCCCCTGCTGACCGCTGTCAAAGGCCCAGTTGAAGTGTGGAGGGGGCTCTCTCTGCAGGATGGGAGAGGTGGCAAAGGTGTATTAATTCCCATCCGAGGCCCAGGTGGAGACTCAGCAATCCACAGCTCCCTTGTCTTTTGGGGCTCCAGGAAGGCCCTGGGAGTGCTGGAGTTTGGGGTGGGCCTGGAGGATGGCAAGGCAGGAGGGTCGGGGGAGTGGGGGTACCGCAGGGGAAGGGAGCATGGAATTATATAGGGTCTTTGAAGTAGGGGAGACCTTACTGATGGGGTCACTAACATTTTCTGAGTGTTTTACGCATTTTGGAATCAGACAGACCTTCTGGCTTTGGTGTTGCCATGACTAGCCAACATTCTCCTCTGCAGGCCTCAGTTTCCTCATCTGTAAATGGGAGTTAGGCCTGACTCAGTGAAGTAAGAGGTGTGGCACCCTCAGCATCCTGGAGCTTGCTGCAGTTATTTTAATTAGTGGCAGGTAGACGCAGGAGGGGCCAGGAGGGGGTGAGGCCAGAGGCTATCATGAGATGCTGAGGCCTTGAACTGAGAGCATCAGGACAACTGGAGAGAGGTGATGCGGGCTGAGGGTTTAGTGACAGGTTTGAAGTGGTCCCTAAGTAAGGAACCATCTGGCTTGGCTTGGGTCCATCTGGCTCTGGGCTGTGTACCCGGAGGGCCCAGAAAGATGTAGGGAGGGCATATGGGTTCAGCCTGTGGGCCACGTCTGACCAGTTGCTGGGAGCTTCCTGGCCCACTGTAGTGAGAAGGAGCCTGGGCTTTGTTGAATGTGTGTGTGTGTGTAGAGAAAACACCCCCCCCACACACACACACAAGTGTGTACTTCTGCAGCAGACTATATCTGCTACTTAGAGGCACAACGTTTTTTAGACAGAGAGACCCCCAGCTTCATCATTGACTTGTTCATCATCATTGAACGGACTGTTAATTTTTCATGTCTTTATTTGAAACATTTGTATCAGTTCATTTATAGTTGTAATTTTTTTGCACGAATTTCACACCCATGTTTAAAAAAATTGACTAGCGGGAGGTATTTACTAGCTCTTGGCCACTCAGTGTGTGCCCGTGATGTCTTCACCATGGCAGGTGGGGGCGGGGCCGGGGGCTCACACAGAGACTGAGGTTGGTCCACTGCTGCTCTGGACACCGCCCAGTAACTAACCAACAGCATAAACCCCATCATACGTCAACTTGGTGGACGGGAGACGTGCAACTTTAACTAACCAACAGCATAAACCCCATCATACGTCAACTTGGTGGACGGGAGACGTGCAACTTTTTGCTGCTAAGAGCAGTCTCTGTGCTGGAGAAGTGGCTGGCAGCAGGAATGGAGATTGGGAGGGAAAGCAGGAAGCTGGTATCTCAGTGGGAGTTTCTGTGCAGGCTTCTCTTTCTTGAAGAGGCAGAGGAGGAGGAGGACAGCGGGGAGAAGGAGGGGGAGACAGCTGCTCTGGCACCCTCCCCACCATAGGAGGCCTGGAGGTGAATCAGAGGTGGGGTCCACAGAAGGGCAGGGGCTACAGAGCCCCCTCCCGCTTGGGGCAATGCCAGTCAGAGATGAGCCAGCATCTCAAGGGAAAACCAACTGCTGGTTCCAAGTGGAATTGGATGCTATCAACTCATATGATGACTCAGGGATATAATTTTCCTCTGGAAGTGTGATAAGAAAGAGATGCTGAGTGGAGCCGGGATTAACACATGCGATAGTCTATCTGTGTACAGACATGTAGGTTTACACAAGTAGTTTTATAGTTTAGATTAACTAAGTACATTTGAACTCTTTTACAGTAGAGTAGCCCAAGGAGAGGAGAATTGGCAAATCTTAACCTCATGGTGAATGTAAACTGGGCAAGTAATAACTCAGGCTGGATTTTGTCAAAGTTATCAAGGTTCTAAGCAGCTGGTGTCAGCTCTCAAGGTTCCTCTTTGGACACGTGGCCATTGTGGCTGCCCTGCTGGGAAATACTTGGGAAGCCATGTGGTGGTTTGGGCGTAAGAAAGGAAGGTTCCGCCGTGGGCTTGGAGGCTTCACCTTGGGATTGGTGCCAACTCCGCCATCAGGAATGTCTAATGTTTTCTTTTGTTGCCTGCTGGTGCACTGTTTTTTTCTCTTTTTCACTTAAAAAAACATAGGTGAACATAATTTTTAAAGCAAGTGTTCAATTGGCTGCTTAAAAAAATAACATTCAAGAAGTGATTTCTCTTTCAGCGAAAGAGTAGCGCTCATGTCATTTTTTGCCTTCTTCTTCCCCCAGCAGGTATTTACCCGGTGGATATTTTGGAAGATGACCCCGCAGGGCACGGGGAAGCGGCCCTGGCTTACTATGCCACGCTTAGGGAAGGGGCACGGAGCTCACCAGAGGTTTTCTCTCTTCCCACTGGAGAGCAGGTAGGTGTGGTCCTCCTCATTGGTAGAGAGCTCTGTAAACTCTTACTTGTGAGGAAGGAGAATGTTAGTGAGAGTATTACAGATGAAAAAAAAAAATTCCTTCTAGAGTGAATACTAGAATAATTTCACTTTGAAAAGCAAAAACAATCCTGGACTGGGATTCTGGAATCCTGAGGGTAAGTCCAGTTCTACAAGGCAGTCAGCCAGCCGGATCTTCCATGTCTACCACTTAATAGCTGTGTGACCTGGAGCAAGTGTCTTCACCTCTCTGGTCTTGCTATAGTCATCTCAAAAACTGGGACAACAACAGTGCTTATCTCATACTGTTGTTATGAGGATTAAATGAGATCCTGTGTGTAGTGCCTGGCTAGCCTCAGTTTTCCCATTTTCAGATGAGAGGAAGACTGGTCTTTGGTCTCTAAGTTTATTTATTATAACTTATTCCTAAAAATTTTATGATTTGGAATGAAGTTATATCGATTATGATTTTTAGCACTGATAAGATTGCATTTTGACTATGGACTGGAAGAGGACAGAGAGGAATGAAAACTGTTTATTTGTTAAGACGGTGGGATTGTGGGTGAAATTTAAAAGTTGTTACTTTTAAGACCTTTCCCCTACCCTGAAAAAAGCAAAAAGAATATGTGATTCTTGGGCTGTACCTAAGCTGGTCACCTTTCTTTCAGGTTTGAATCTGTTCTATTGAAAGAGATAAGACTTTCTTGTTTTATACATGTTAAGATTTCATTCATACCAGAAATCATTGCTGTCTGACAGATGAAGTTGGTTAAGACAGGGTTTTATTTCGCTGCACTGAAGTTGTTCTGGAACAGTTAATGAAAACAAAGGCTTGTACAGTTTATGTAGTGTGGCTTCCTTGAGATTTTGGAGATGCTGATTTGTAATCGACTCCTGAAGAATCCAGCTCCTATGGGTGATTCCTCGTTGTTATGTCGAGGGAGGTACGAACATGCTTTCAGCGCCCCCTAGTGACAGTTATCCAGCAAGCAAGTAAGTTCTTGATCAAGGCTAGGGGTTTACTCTTAGTGAGCCAGGGGTCTGGTGGGTGGCAGGGTTGTTGGGTGGAGTGTGGTGAATGCTAGGTAATCTGAGAAGTGTGGTGAAATGCAGGAGCTAGCCCTGAAGTACGTGAGGATGCAGTTTCAGTCATCTGCTTTTCTTTCACACTTATTTGTGGATGACATTACTAAAGAAAACAAAAAAACAAAAAAACCCACCTCCAGTGTAGTACACTCAGTGAGTGAATAGTTTTAGTGTTATTAGCAAAAACAATAAAATGAGGCAGTTACTAAAATTAAGTTGTTTTAATGTGATAGAAATGCTGAAATGGCTTTCCACCTATTTGCTTCTCCTTCTTCTAAAAAAGTCCTTCCTACCACTGGTCTTCCTACCATTTTAGCAGTTAATTTAAAAATGATAGCAGTTTCCCACCATTTAGCAGGTTGAAATAGTCTGATTTGGGATGATATTGGACCTCCGCATTGCTTTTGGCGATTTTTTCTTTTTCAACCCAGAGAAATTTTTCCAAACAGAAAAGACAAAGAAAGATGAGGCTACAGCCATGATCACTCTGGTCTTCCTCAAGGCCTTTTCTTTTTAAAATCAACTCTGTTTTCAGTCTTGACATTGTCTTATGTTTAAAATGCAGTCACATTGATTGATTTTTCCTGATTGTAGAATAGTGTATGCTCAATGTGTACTGACTACTGGGGACTTATAGCCAAGGAGAGAGAAAGCAAAACCGCCTGCGTTAACTGCTGTGAACATTTTGAAATATTTCCATTGAGTTTTCTTTCTGGTCACGCCTTTTTTCTTTTCTTTTTTTTTTTAATATTCAGATCACACTCAGAATACAATATTGTCTATAATAAGCATCTTTCCATGTCGATACAATGCTCTGTATGTATTGTTTTTAATGGCCTTGTGATGGCCGTCTGGTGAGTGAACCCGGCTTCAGGTGACTGCCGTGGAGGGCCAGCGCATTAAGGTGACTTGAAGATGGGGGGGCGCTGAGATGTGTGTGGGTCTCAGGATTTGCTAAGAAACAATTCTCTCAAGCCGCGGAGGCCTGCTGTCAACTTTTACAAGCAGCCTGCCTGCCTCGCTCGGCCGTTATGTCCTTTTCTCATTTTCTTATACTCTCCTCGCTTTTCAGAGCAGACTTTGCAATGACATGTGTTGCCCTTCTGCTTTGGGAGCTGGGAGCAGTGGGTTGGATGGCTGATGGCCATGAAGAGGGCTTGGCACATAGGTGCTGGAAAGACAGTTCTGGGACAGTCCTATCGTCAGAGACCTGGCATGTACTGCTTGGCATCCCTTGCGTTCATAAGCAGACAGGCCCAGAGGGTCCCCACCTTGGTGTTGACTTGGAGCCCGAGCTGAGCCTGTGAGGCCCAGAGAGGGTGTGCGTTTCCTGAGACGGCTCGCAGGGACCCGAACCAGGGCAACGGGCAGCCTGAGATGCAGGCTTGTCCAGGCTGTTTGCAGAGAGTGGCTGCAGGAGGACGGTCAAGGCTGGCTCTGCAGGAGGGGCCTGAGGTTGGGATGCTCGTGGAGGAGGGGATTCCTTATGGGGCAGGGAGTGAATGGAAGGAGAGACCACAAGGGCGTCAGCTGAGGAGGTGTTTAATTGTTGCTTGGAAAGACAGACAGGTGAGCGAGGGCAAGAGAGGGTTTGCTGGGTGGGAGACAGAAACAGGGCCTTCATCAGATTCCCTC
Organism: Camelus ferus; assembly: GCF_009834535.1. Lineage (NCBI taxonomy): Eukaryota > Metazoa > Chordata > Mammalia > Artiodactyla > Camelidae > Camelus > Camelus ferus. The sequence continues at coordinate 20,102,861 of NC_045722.1, read as the reverse complement.
GTTTAGCTTGGAAAGAGTGAGGTTTCCATTTTGGTGTTGCCTCCATCCTGTCAATTTAACCTCTGTGCACCATGTTCTTTCAGTAACTCTTGTGCTGATTAATTGTGAAGCAATTTTTTGGGCCCTTACCACGATAACAGAACAAAATGGTGATTTTATTATTTTTTTCAGGTGAAACTTGAAGCTTCGTCAGCTTGCTTTTGCGCTGTGTACCCCGACGCACCGCAGCACAAAATCTTGGTCTTGGTTAATCCTCAGGACACAAAGACAGGTTGGTGGTTATTAATGAATGTAATAAACAAGGATTCTGACTTAATTGTTTACAGTGAATGGAATCAAGTGCCTAGGAAACAAGGGTTGTACTCTTAGGCTGGACTTAGAAGAACATCAAGGCAGAACGGATTTTTTTCCGGCTGTTAGAGATTCTGTAGGGCATCCTAATTTCTGTTTATTTGACTCACATAATGGCTTTTGTGTTAAAGGCACTAGGCACCTTCTTGCCCGCAGTGACAGCATTCAGAGCTGCTTCTGAGGGTGGCACTTGCTGTCCTTATTAGTAACACGTATTGGTTGCACACACAGGGTGGAGCCTTTTTGGGAGTGTCGCCACAGCCCTGTGAGTACAGGGACCCTTCTGAGCACCCCTGTCCGGCCCTACAGATGCAGAAATGAGGCATCTGATGGTCAGGGACTTGCCCAGGGCCACGCAGCTATCCAGGGCGGTTTCCTTTCTGGCGGTGAGGTTGCTGTAACCTGTAACTCACTTATTCTTCCTCTGCACTGTGACCAATTTCAGCTTCTTGGAGTGAGTGCTCTGAGCACATGTGGACGGCCATGCTCAGCTGCATACGAGGCAGGGGTCCGGGGCTGTTGGCGGGGAGTGTGTGAGGTGGGTGAAGGGCTCCCACCCGTCAGTCCCCCTGGAGCCCAGGCCACCAGTGAGCTGTAAGCAAAGCTCCTCGCCTCTGACCTCAAGGGAGTCCCAATTTAAATTCAGTCCTATCTAGAAATGCTTTCCTTTCTTAGACTTTTCTGTGTTTTACAGATTTCCTGCAATTCCTATCTATTGCTTTCCTAATAAGAAGTTTAAAAAAGAAAAACCAATCCTTAATGAGTTAGGCTTCTTTAAGTGGTGTAGTGTCTGGTGAAAGGTTTGGGTTTTAAGATAACTTGCAGACATGCCTCCTTCCTCTCTCCAGCCACCACCCCCCGGAGATGGGCTTTGCTTTTCACCCTGCGTGTCCATCTGGGGTTTGTAGTCAGGGGATGCCCTGCTCGATGGGTGTCACAAAGCCCAGGGTGACATCGTTGACCAGGGAACGTTATTTAGCACGTAGACTGTCATCAGAGCTTCTTTTGTTGCTAATCCCGAGACATGAGTGTGCTTAGCGAGCTGTCTGGGAGTCTGGGGCATGTTGGCGAAGCCTCCTCATCGCTCCAAGGCTGAGGGAGGCTGGGCTGTGTGTGAGAGCTTTCTGGTCAAGGTTCAGGACATCTCCTGTTCCTGTCCAGCCAAGCCCTGGTCACCGTGAACAAAGGGGCTGTGATAACCCCCAGGACTTCGACATTGCTTTGAATTTGCGTCTCTGCCACCAGGTTGGTGAAAATAACAAGATGTGCCCACAGGCACTCCTCGGTGAACAGATTGTCAAAAGACTCTGAAAATACCATTTGCCAGTTTTAAGAAAATGTCCAAATATCAGCAGCCCTCCACTGTGCCTTTTTTTTGGCATTTAACAATATTCTGGTTATAGGTCTTTAACTGTAATTTGCATACTGTAAACATACGACTGACTCTTATAAATCTGTTTCCTATTTCTATTGTACTTAATTTTTTGGTTGTTTTCAAGAATGTGTTATAATAAATATTCATAAGCTCCAAGAAATCTCATTCTGGACCTTTCTTTATATTTAATAGCTCTTTAAATAAAGTTTCCAAATGTTTTCCTGCTGCTGGGGCTCCAGGATGGTTGCTGTAATTTTGCATGAGTTCCAAAAAGCCCTCAGGTGTTATCCACACCTCGTACTCTTTAATCTGGTATTTTGAAGCATGTGTGATGCGTAAATAGGCATCTCTTGTGGCTTGAAACGTGGACTCCAAAGCAGCCGATGGTACCGTCGGGTCTCTTCACAGCTTTGACACGCACGCCACTTCACCCGCGTGCTTAGCTGTGACCATGGAGAAGGCTGTCCCTGATTCCTTTGTTATTTTCCTCGAGCAGTTATATTTGTGAAGGCCTGTGTGTTTGCGTGTATGTGTGGTTAGATGAATGCTACAGAGATCAGAGGTGTTTGATAAGCCCCTGTATGAGTTAATTATTGATAAGCTGGTTGAATCCATCACAGTAACTTCTGATAGCCCTGTGAGCAAATGAAAATCATCCTGGAGTTGTGAATTCCCTGGCGGCAAGCAGTTAACATTCCCGGCGGACTGCTCTGAGGATGTCTGTGCAGGCAGACCTCGGAGATGCTGCGAAGGTTCCAGACCACCGCACCGCCATAAGGTGAATGTCGCAATAAAGCGAGTCACACAGATGTTTTGGTTTCCCAATGCGTAGAAAAGTTATGTTAACACTATACTGTGTAGTCTATCAAGTGTGCAATAGCATTATGTCTAAAAGAAGTACACGTCTTAGTTAAAAATACTTTATTGCTAAAAAAATGCTGACCATCATCTGAGCCGTCAGTGAATTGTAATTTTTTTTTTTTTTGGAGTGGGGAGGTAATTTAGGTTTATTTAAGTATTTGTTTTTAATGGCAGTACTGGGAATGGAATCCGGGACCTCGGGCATGCATGCTAGGCACACACTCTACCACTGAGCTCTACCCTCCCCTCCCTGTCATCTTTTTGTGATAGTGACATTAAGGATCCCTGGTCACAGATCAGCATAATGAATATAATAGTAATGAAAGAGTTTGGAACGTTGTGAGAATTACCAAAATGTGACACGGAGACAAAGTGAGCAAATGCTATTGGAAAAAATGATGCCGACAAAGGGTTGCCGCAAACCTTCAATTTGTTAAAACAAACAAACAGTGAAGCCCAGTGAAGTGAAGTGCGTACAACGAGGTGTGCCTGGAATGCAGCTTTCCAGCTTTCCCTTGGAAGAAACCAGACGGGCTTTTCGTGAAGGTGGCTTGAGAAGCATGTGCCCTCGGTCTGGCTGCTCCCTGTGGTCTCATTCTGGACTGTTTCTCGAATCAGAGGCTGGTTTATGTCACCGAGGAGACATAGCCAAAGGCTACCAAGTTCCTTAGTTGCCTCTGTACCTCCCAAGGGCCTTATCTTTCATTTATTTCCCCTTGTTTTGCTATTCCTTTTATTTTAAAATTATTAACTGATCTCAAGTATTTACAAAGATTAAAAATATCTCTCATCAAGAAAGTTGTCTTATCTCCTGTATTAAATCAAAACTCCTAGCATTCCAGGTTCCCAACAGCTGATGGCCTTTTGCTGTTCTCATTTCTTCCTGGGACCTGCAGAGTAGAGCAAGATGAACCTGGACCTTGGCATCGGATTCAACAGACAGCGTCTTGGCTCTGCCAACTGACTGGGTGACGCAGATAAGTTATTTGGCCTCTCTGAACCTCAGTTTGGTCATCTGCAAAGTGGGGACATCTTAGCTACTTCACAGGATAGTTGCGAGAAAGAAATGATTTGTGGTAGAAAAACCTGATGCTTTGCACCATCCAGGGCAGAGCGTGGGCATGGCATGTGCAGTCTCCTTCCGTCACGGGCTCTGCTCTGTCTCTGAGTGTTGTGTTATAGAACAGGATTTTAAATTTCTTGTGAGTCGCTGGCCAAACTTTGGCAGCCGAATCACCTCCCTGACAGATTCTGCTTGCATACCTCATGGAGAGGAAGCCAACATCACACCAGGGCAGTCTAGTCTGATTGTGAGCCACCCTAATTGTAAAACCATTATTCTTTCTACTAATCCAAAACATTGGCTCAATGTCATGCAGTCCACCCAAAGCAGCCGAAGATCAAAGATGGGCCAGGCAGGCTGTGCCTCTCCACCACCTAGATAGAAAGACCCAGGTGGCAATTCTCATCCTTGGAAGCACGGTGAGCAAGGGCATTGACATGGGCGGCTGGACCGCGGACCTGACCTGGGGCTGTGTTAATGGAAGGATCATGTTCCAGCTCAGTTACAGCTCCGTTCTCTCTGGTGCTGCTCAGGCCACAGCTGAAACAAACTGGTGCTTATCCGTGGAGAGCAACCAGGGGATGAGAGGGCTTGAAACCTTTTGAACAGGGCTTGAGAAAACTAGGGCTATTTTGCTTTGGAGAAGGGATGCAGGGGTCCAGAGGCTCATGGTTGAAAGGGTGTTCAGATCATTAGGCCCAGCGCTTTCCGAGATGATTTCAAGTGGTGAAGCTGAACTTTAGAAGGAGAGAAAGGAGGATCTTTTGAATTTTATTTCAATCTGAAATATATCAAGGTGAAAGTTTCCGTTTCTGACTAATATGCCTTTAACGCTTACCTAACACTTGTTAATCTGCTTAAAAAATAAAAAAAAAAACAAGTCTCCCAGCTGAGCACCCTTAGCTAGAATTTAAAGATTTGTCATTGTAAGATTTCTCTTTATTATCATAGCAAATGATGCCTTGAGGGTGGTGTCTGGGTCCCTACTCCTGGGGTAACCTGTTCTATTCTGGGACAGCTCTGACTATTAGAACATTCTTCTTAAGGAGCCCAAGCCAGTATGCTCATATGTCTCCTCATTGGCCCAGTGCCCACCCCGGGGGCCATCCAGGTAGGTGGGCATGACTGTTCCCCGGGGCAGAGTTTCCCAGGCTGGAGGCCAGCTGCCCTGTCTCCTGAGTCCCTTTTAAGATCGCCCACATGTTTCTCATTCTCCCGTGGGTCCTCCTTTGATGTGGGCTCCAGAGCCCATCCCACCCTGGAATCTTCTTTCAAGTCTGGCTTCTCCTGGAACATGGCATCCAGAACCCATGGAGTGGGCGCCAGGGTGGAAAGAAGTTGAGTTTTGGAGTCAGTTAGACCTGAGTTCAGACCTTCTGCCCCTTATGAGTGGGTGGCCTGGGTTAAGTTATGTGGCGCCTCTGAGCCTCAGTTTGGTGTCTTCCTACTCAGCGGTGTGGCCCACGGCCCAGCAGCAAGGTGTCACCGGGGAGCTTGTTAGGAAGGCAGGAGCGTGTGCCCCACTCAGCCCTGCTGAGCCAGGGTGTGTCCTTTAACAAGACCCCCAGGGGCCATCTGAGAGATGCGCGCTAGAGAACTGTGAGAGGAGAGCGGTGGCTGGTGGGAGCATTCCTCGATCTCCTTGGGCGCCCTGTCTCCACAAAGCTAGCCTCAGTTGACCTCAGCATCTCTGTAGAACCAACCCAAGGATGACTCACCTCCAGCTGACAGTGAGCTCATTACCACGCACGCCCGGCCCCTGGGCTTTTAACACACACTTATCATGGCTCGATCCCCCAAAATGTATGTAGTTGATGTTTTGAATCCTTTTTTAATTCCCATTACGTATTTATAAGTAAACAGATTTATTGAGATATAATTCACATATCATACAATTACCCATTTAAAGCGTACACTTCAGTGTTGCCCCACTTAAGTCTCATTACCCCAAAAGAAACCAACCACGACCCCCTTATCTGTCACGTCCTTCTACCCGCCTCTTCCCCATCCTCCTTAGCCTTAGGCAATCTATTCTGTTTCTGTGGATTTGCCTATTCTGGACATTTCTGGTGCATGGAATTGTGCGGTACGTGGACTTTGGTGTCTGGCTCCTTACATCACTTGATGCCTTCACGGACTGTCCATTTCATGACATCTTTCAGTACTTCATTTATTTTTATGGCTGAATACTGTTCCATTGCATAGATTTACCACATTTTGTTCATCCATTTATTGATTGATAGCTATTTGGGTTGTTGACACCTTTTGGCTCTTATGAATAATGCTGCTTTGAAAAATCACATACAGGTTTTTGTGTGGATATATATGCGTGTATCTTTCCAAGTTACTATTTTTGTTTTCTTCCGAGAAGTACCCAGAAGTGAGATTGCTGAATCATGGGGTAGTTCTATTTAAACATTTTTGAGGAACTTCCATACTGTTTTCCATAGTGGCTGCACCAATTTACATTCCCACCAATGGTGCACAAGGGCTCCCTTTTCTCCACATCCTTGCCAACTCTTGTTATTTCTTGCTTTTTGATAATAGCCATTCTAACAGATGCGAAGTGATATTTCATTGTGATTTTGGCTTCTGTTTCCCTGATGATGAGTGATGTTCAACACTTCTTCACATACCTGTTGGCCATCTGTATGTCTTCTTTGGAAAAATATTCAGAGTAAATGTGTTCTGAGATTCAACTTTCAGTGTGTGGAAGGGAGTGTTTTCTCACAGCACCAAGTAATTCTCCAGACACCAGCTGAATGTTCTACCATTCAACTCAATTCTGACACTGACTGGAGATACCATCAGATCATTACCTGAAAACTGGGTTCGCCTCTTGGAGAGTGTTGAGCCAAAAGACACAACCAAGCCAAGGATCGGGAGAAGGAAAGATTTATTATTACTTGCAGCAAGTAAGGAGACCACCAAGGATCTTTCTCAAAGCAGCGTCTCTCCTAACAGCAAAACTGGGGAGGTTTTAAGATGAGGGTACGTGCATATTCATGAAGAGGCTTGGGCAGTCGAGAGAGTCCAGGTTTTAGTTGACTGAAGTCACCAGAATCAGGAACGGTCAACATCATTCTCCTTTCAGGCTTATCTGTACCACTGAAACAGAGCTAGGAGTCAGTCTTTAGAGCTGATATATTATCTTTGCTGTTGTTACTTCTCTTGCCTGATAATAGTCCTTTGTTTCTGAGTTCTTCTGTACCCTCAGGATCATTAATTACTGAGACCTGTTCAAGGGCAAGCATTGTAGCCAGGCTTAGACTGCAAAATGGCTTAGGTCAAAAATGGCTTCTCTTATATCATGCCTGGTTCTCTTTCTCTGGGAACCCCCTGCCCTGTCTGCTTACAAGATTCCACAGTTAAGGGTTCAGTCCTACAAGACCCCTCTGCCTCCCCTTCAAGCCTGGGCTGCTACATGTACTAATGACCCACTGGCTATAAAGCAGAGGTTCCCATGACTCTCTCCTCGGGTTGGGTTAATTTGCTAGAATGGCTGGCAGAACTCAGAGAAATATTTTACCTACTAGATTACTGGTTTGTTATAAAAGGATGTAACTCAGGAACAGCCAGATGGGAGAGATGCCGAGGGCAACGTTAAGGGGAAGGGCATGGAACTTCTATGCCTTCTCCACGTGTGCCACTCTCCCAACACCTCCATGTGGTCTCCAACCCGGAAGCTCTCTGAACCCTCCCCTTCTGGGTTTTTGTAGAGGCTTCATTACATAGGCATGATTGATTAAATCATTGACCATTGGCAGTTGATTCTACCTCTAGGCACTCTCCCCTTCCCAGAGGTCGGGGTGTGGACTGAAAATTCCAACCCTTCGATCACTTGGTTGGTTTTCCTGGCAACCAGCCCCCATCTGTAGGTGGGTTCAAAAGTCACCTCATTAACATAACAAGAGACGCCTTCCTTGTTCTCATCACTTAAGAAATTCCAAGGGTTTTAGGAGCCCTGTGCCAGAAATGAGATGAAGACCTAATGTGTGTGTGTATATATATATTTTTAAATTATAAATCACAGTATCACACAGATTCTCTGCCCATTTTTTAACCACATTGGTTGTTTTTTTTTTTTTTTTTTGCTATTGAGTTGTATGAATTCTTCATATATTTTGGGAATTAACCTTTTATCAAATAAATGATTTGTAAATATTTTTTCCTATTCAGTACATTGCCTTTTCATTTTGCTGGACAGTTTCCAAACTATGTTTTAGTTTGATGTAGTCCCATTTGTTTATTTTTGCTTTTGTTGCCTTTATTTTTGGTGTTAAGTCCAAAAAATCATCACCAAGACCAATGTCAAGGGGTCACTGTGGTTTTGATTTTCATTTCCCGATGACTAAGGATGTTGAACATCTTTTCAAGTGTTTATTGGCCACTTTAACATCTTCTTTGGAGAATTATGTATTGAGATCCTTTGCCCATTGGGTTATTTGTCTTCTTGAGTTGGAAGAATTCTTTGTGCATTCTAGATACAAGTTTCTTGTTGGATATATGAATTACAAAAACTTTCTCCTATTCTGTGGGTTATCTTTTTACTTTCTCGATGGTGTCCTTAGAAACACAAAAGTTTAAAATTTCTATCACATTCAGTTTATCTATATTTTCTTTCTGTTTTGTTGCTTGTGGTTTTGGTGTTAAATCTAAGAAAACTTGGCTCGTTTGAAGAGTAAGTCCTTTTATCCAGTTCTATTCACTCTTCCTTCTGGCCGTGTAGTTAATATCATTTGAGGTTCTGAAGGTGTGCATTCTTTATTTTTAATCCAAATATTTAAAAAATGCTTTTAAAAAATGCATGCAATCATTATACCACAACACACACACCGAACCCATTACTTAGTGTACATTTCTGGAGATTTCAAGGGACTCATAAAATGCAAGTCAAGAGACTTCATGAAATGCATTCCTGAGGTTAAGAATGGAGTGGAATCCAGCCGCTAAAATTAAGGTGACATGTTTAATTATTTTCCTAACACTAGCCTAGAACACTCCTCAGAAAAGGGACTGAAGCCAGTTTACCTTCTGTGGTCTCGGTGAACTCATGCTGATTTTAGGGCCAGTGTCTCTTTTCTAGGGTTTTATAGGCTATCTTTCATAATTCACTTTATACCATCGTTAGGAGGGGATGTTCAGGGAGCCAGGCGTTAGTTTCAAGACCTGTACCTTCCCCTCCCACACTGGGAGAGCACTGGCTTATGTGGCTTTCCGGCCCCCTCCCAGCACCCCATGCTCTCAGAGACTCAGGGTGACAACCTCAGGATCGCATTCGCAGGACTCCCTGGCCCCTGAGATGTACGTTCTCTGGGTCTAGAGGCTTGGGCTTCTCAACAGTAGCTAACACGCTCCTTTGCCTGTCTGTCCGCTGTTTCCAGCTACCAGCCTCCCTCCTAGTTTGGAGGCCCTCTGCCTTCCCAGCGAAGAGGGGCCTCTGTGACCATCAGAGCATCTGGCTAAGGTGTGTTTCTCCCTTGAGCTCTCCCCCTGCCCCAGACCAGACAGCCTACCCAGGCAGCTCACCTGTTTCCTCGAATGTCTTCCCAGCCTACCTGAACTTTCTTCTGACTTCCATCTTCTTGGATTGTGCTGGGTCTGTGGACTGTGGTTTTGGGGCACCTCTTCCATCCTTCACATTTATCCTTTTAACATCTGACCCTTTCTGAAGGAAGCCCTCTCGGCAATCCTAGACCACATGTACGGTTTTTCTAGACGATCTCTTCCTGTTTTCCTTGTTACTAAATTTGTCAGATTTTTTTCAGCTCTCTTTCTGGCAATGTTCGACTTTTTTTTTTCTCTTTAGAAAACCCAGTAGTCAGATGATCAAAGGGCAGGGCGAAGAATATGCAGAGGCTGATTAAAAATGGCAATTTATAATTGAGTCAGATGAAAGGGATGTATTGCCAAGTGCTATGGAAGTTTCCAGAATAAAGGGACTCTTGGGTGTTGCTGGGTATGGGAAGGAGCACTGAGTTCTTGGCAGGGAAGTCCAGTCTGGCCAACATAGAGGGTAGGGGGCCTGAGAAGTTCTCTGGTGCCTGCTCTGTAGGACCTCTGGCCCCCTGGCCTGCCGTCCAGGCTCACTGGTGGCCACACAGCTGCCCCTCTACCTGCAGGGCTGGCAGCTCTGGACCTGAAGCAGCACCTGGAGAGGCACATAGATCGCGGAAGACAGGCCCCCTATCCTGGGCAGCGCCCTGTCTTGCAGACGCTGGCCATGAGCCTCACCGGCCTCTCCTGTTAACGTCTGGAAGCTTCCTCGCACAGAGTCTCCTCATTATGCTCCAGGCCCTTGGCTGGTGGGGCGTCCGTGCTGAGGGGAGTTGGCAGGATGCCTGGTGGTGCTATGGAGGCTGACGAGGGGGGGGGGGACTGGAAGAGGGGACTTGCCTTTGGATCTTCAACCCTTTGCAGAATGCTTTGCTCATGATCGGAAGGGAGGATGGAGAGAAGGGAGGGCAGGTGCAGCATCCCGGGGAGGCTGCGCGTGCCCAGGGGAGAGAAGCGGAGGGCTTGTTTGGTGGGGAGGACGTGGGCTGGTGAATTAATGGAAATGACAGGATTTGGGATGGATGGGAGGTGTGGGGGAGGGAGGCCTGGGAGGGACTTGAGTTCCGGCTGGGCTTGGTGGTGGTGCCAACAGTGCTGGGTGATCTGGAAGGAAATGCTTGGGGCGAGGGCAGCCTAAGCTCATGTCCGCGGGGTCTGCGGGCCTCAGACTGGAGGAGGGGTCCAGGTGGGGCCTTCACTTTGCAGACTCTTCCTGGAGGGTGTGTGCAGTTAATTCCCTATGCAGGGGAGGCAGCGAGGCTGAGAAACGGAATGCGGGGGTCCTTCCGGAGAAGGCGGGTGGAGGGCAGGTTGTTTGTGTTTGTTACCGCATGTTGATTTCCCTGATTAGAACATCTTTCCCCTCAGCTCGCTTCCAGGACATTTTGTGACCAAGCATAACACTCTTCCTTCAAATTGCTGCTAATTTATTTACGGTTTTTGGTGATTGCATGTCATGTGCACCCTGAGAAAAACAAGCAGGGAATCGAAAAATGATGATTTTTTCCTGGAAAAGCGTGCCCGGTCTAGGCCTGCAGTGACAGCGAGAGCCAAGGCAAACATTCAGATGAAACCGGAGCCGCTGTGGAGCCGCCTTCCTGGTGGCTGTCGTGGGCTGGTGGGGATTGCGACACGGCGGGCTCGGGGCCAGGCCCTCTCTGGGCTGCGTGTGGGGCAGGTGGGAGGGGGTCAGGAGGGGTGGGCGGGGGGAAGTGAGGTGTGCCTCTGAGCTGCCCAGAGAACTTCTGCAGAGCTGAGAGGCCCTTCCGGGGACATTCCTCACCCCTGAGAAGGCTGCCTAGATTTTGGGGAGGGGTCGGGGTAGAAGGCCAGACAATGAGGGTGGGGAGGTGCTGTGAATCTGTGACCTCCAGGAAGGGACTCAGCTAGGGCCGCTCCTGGTCCCGTGCGTGCTGTGAAGGGAGAGGTCTGGCCTCCCAGCTGGTGGGACGAATTGGGCTCAACCCAGCTCTATTTAGCAGGAGGAGCCCATCAGACTGAGTCAGTGAAGCGCTTCCTCCACTGTGAAGCGTGTCTCCGGTGAAAACCAAGCTAACGTGGTGGGAGTGGAGGAGAGGCTTGCTGACCTGGTGAAGTCTGAGTTTCATCATGCAGAGAAGTCACTGCAGTTTTTCTGGCTTCCAAGTTTAACGACCCCCAGAGACTCAAGAACACTGAATGTTCAGGGACTACCTGCTTAGCAGGCCCCCTTTGATGCAGCCTCTGTTGTCCGGTGGATGTTGAATCTTTATGCTCAAGTCTGTGCTTGCTTTTGGGATAATACAGAGGTAGATGTCAGCCCAAAATGGGTCCCATTCTCCCACCATTCACTGGGGGAGCTCCACTTAAGTGGATTTGACAGTCTGAGGGAAAAGAGTTTTGGCCAGAAACTCAGCCTCGATGTAGATACCTGCTCCTCCTGGCGGCAAAGGTGCCTGTGTGGCCCTGCAGGCTGGGCCAGGGTCAGGTGGCTCCCAGGTTGAGGAGGACCCGAGTTCACATAAGCTAAGGGAGCTTTGTGCCAGAAACGGAGAGAGTTCTGTTTTCCCTGGGCCATGATGGATGCAGATTGAAGAACTAGTCACAGTGACAGTGCTGTGTTTTGGGAACACATGTTGGCTATTGTTTGGGATTTCCTTCATTATTCCCTGTTAATTTATGGCACTTACTGTGAGCCGGATTTAAATGTAGGGGAAAACAGCATCCCACGAACAAAGACATGTCATTCTTACCAAGGGATGAATGGTATTTGGAAAACAGAGAAGTTCCAAGGAAAATATTCCGAGTGTCAAGGATGGAGCCATTATCTGGGGGCGGGGAGCATTTCTTTGAGGCATCTGAGGTTTTTACCACTGCAGCGTGGGCTGTCTGCACCCTTCTCTGCTTCCCCCAGCCCTGAGGAACTCTTGCTTGCCTCAGTGCAGCCTGTGTGTGCTGTGGGTTTCTTCCTGCCTCCAACACCTTGGTGTCCAGCTGTCCCGCAGGACCCAGGCACCCCATCTCATCGCATCTTCCTTGATTGAAAATCTCGACTCATGAAAACAAAATTGCTGGAGGCAAGAAAGGCCTGGGAACCACAGGGAGGCTGACGCAAAGATACTGCAAACCAGATGTTTCTTTCTCCGTGGCAAGGAGGCGCCCAGGTTCACCGGGCATCTGGGGAAATGCTTTTCTTTAAGGAAGACATCTGTATGGAAAAGGTAGCCCGAGTAATGCGATGTGACAGTTGCTATGTCAACGCACGTATTTTTTCCCCTCCCCTTAAATTATTGACTGGCTCAGTCAATGTTGCATAAAAGTCATGCAATGCCTTGGAATGTGTTTATGTGCTGTCCTCTGCCAGAACTTTTCAGCATTTTTTTTTCCCTACGTGTATTTTGCTTTTGGGAAGATGGCCTGTCACTTTGGTTTAACTGTGCTCTTTTTTGGGGGGAAACTACATATTTCTTAGATTTGTAATGGGGCAGTGGTGGCTTAGACTGCAGGGGAGCGATTGGGGGCCATGGATGGCGGGGTGGGGGGCAGCAGGGGACTTGAAGCCCTTTCAGCTGTGATAGAAGAAGTTTAAGCCACGGGCCAGTACGTGAACAACTTGTAGTTAGTGTGGGGAAGTGGGGGTGTGTGTGTGGACCCCTTCTTCCTTGGATCCCATGATGGTGGGGGGCACGGACCTTCTCTGTCTCTGCTCAGGTCCAGGCTGTGTGTCTAGCTGCCTGTTGGCCACCCCAACCTTGCTGTATCTAAAAGGCATTTCAAAACTGAAACCCTCACCACTCCTCCTTGTCTTCACTTCCTCCTGTGAAGTCACCTGCGTCCTTCTGCTCAAGATTGCGAGCTGGCTGCCGCCTGCCACCCCTCTCTCTTCTGCCTTAGGACCAGTTCGATTCCCAGGTGGTCTTTTCTACCCCTGAGAATCTCTCTCCTGGCCAGCATGATTGCTGCACTCAGCCCCTCCTCGCTTCTTAGCTGGATCACCACGGCCTCCCATTGTCCTCCCTGCCTCCGGCCTCACCCCCACCTGAATCTGTTCTCCACACTCAGTGTGATCCTTCTCAAATAACCTTTTTTTTTTTTTTTTTTTTTTTTTAAATTTCAGAAGGACTCATTCTTCCCACCTGGGTATAACCCAACTGTTCTCTTCCTAAAACACCACTCTGATCACGCCTCACAGTGACCATACTCCTCAAGAGATACATTACGAAGCCAAAACCTCAGCCTAGTCCCCAGACCCCCAACACTGGAGCCCAGTCTGCTTCAGGCCTATTCTTGGACCTCTTCCCCAGGCCTCCCAGCCGGCCTGCCATGGTCTGAATGTCTGTGTCCCCTGCCAAAGATACGTGTTGAGATCCTAAGCCCATGTGATGGGGCTGGGCTGTGGGGCATTTGAGAGATGCTTAGGTTGTGAGGGTGGAGTCCTCACCATATGATTAGTGCCCTTATCAGAGAGACCCCAGAGGGCTCACGTGCCCCTTCTGCCACATAAGGATGCAGTGAGAAGTTGGCCATCTGACACCCAGAAGGGCTCTCATCAGCACCCAACCGTGCTGACACCCTGGTCTCAGACTTCCAGCCTCCAGAAGTGTGAGAAATAAGTTTGTGTTGTTCTAACCCACCCCTGGACAAGGGTATTTTGTCATGGGAGCATGTGTGGATGAAGACACAGCCCCTGAGTGGGTTTCTGATGCTGCTTACATCTTGGGCACTGGTCATGGTGTGGATGGTGGTGGCCTGGTGGCCTGCTTGATCCTGCTGGGCAGTGTCTTCTGTCCTGGACCCTCGGTGCCAAGTCCAGTGCCTGACATTCATCAGTGTTTGCTGAGTAAGTGACAGCTCCCCCCCAACCCAAAGTGCAAAAGAAGGTCCACCCTGTTATGGTCTTTCCATGCTGGCCTTTCCTTTCTCATCACTGTCTTGGCTTGTCCCCTCCACCTCACTTGTCTCATCTTTGTCTGCCCTACTTGCCGGCCTTTGTGGGGCCTAGGCCTGGCTCAGTCCCCTGGTCTCCCTGTCCATTCTTCACTTGGGGAGTGCAGTGGTTAGAACGGGGGCTCTGGAACCCCCATGCTGCTCACAGGCATGGCCGTGTGGTTGGGGTGAATATTATGATTTTAAAACAGCAATCAGGTCACATCCCTCTCCTCTGAAGCACGTGGCTGCCAGTGGTCTGCAGAGCGCAGCCCCGAGGCCTCCCTGGCCGGGACATGCTTCATGTCCCAGGTCCTGTCTCCAACTCCGAGTGGGAAGTGTCTCAAGCCAGAGTCTGAATTTAGTTCCTCCAGTGGATTTGTTATTTGCTCAGCACATAATCGCTACTCAGCATGTAGGTGGGATGAGCACCGTGTGCTTCAGAATTGTGACCTCTGGAGGGTCCTGAGCCACCTTGCTGCCTCCCCCATCCTCTGTGCTGGACAGGTGAGGAGGGATGGTAAGCACACCCACCTATGCCTCGTCCTCCACCTGGATGTCGCTGATCCGTCATGGTGCTCCCCATGCTGAGTTGGACGGTGTCCTCAAAGTCCTTCTCAGGGCAGCTCCCTGCTGCCGCAACCCATCTACTCAAGGTGGCAGCTGACAGCCAGCTTTCCCTGACCTGAACTGTGGAGACATCGCACTGACTTTTAAAAAATGATTGTTTTACATTGTGGTACTGGCATCAAAACAGACATATGGACCAATGGAACAGAATAGAGAGCCCAGAAATAAACCCACACACATACGGTCAATTAATCTTCAACAAAGGAGGCAAGAATATACGATGGAGAAAAGACAGTGTCTTCAGCAAGCAGTGCTGGGATAACTGGACAGCAGGATGTAAATCAGTGAAGTTGGAACACTCCCTCACACCATACACAAAAATCAACTCAAAATGGCTTAAAGACTTAAACATAAGACAAGGCACTGTAAACCTCCTAGAAGAAAACATAAGCAAAACATTCTCTGACATAAATCTTAGTAATGTTCTCCTAGGGCTGTCTACCCAGGCAATAGAAATAAAAGCAAAAATAAACAAATGGGACTTCATTAAACTTATAAGCTTTTGCACAGCAAAGGAAACCATAAACAAAACAAAAAGACAACCTATGGATTGGGAAAAAATATTTGCAAACAATGTTACTGACAAGGGCTTAATCTCCAGAATATACAAACAGTTCATACAGCTTAATAACAACAAAATAAAACAACCCAGTCCAAAAATGGGCAGAAGACAAGGAATTCTCCAATGATGATATACAAGTAGCCAATAGATACATGAAAAAATGCTCAGTATTGCTAATTATCAGAGAAATGCAAATCAAAACTACAATGAGGTATCACCTCACACCAGTCAGAATGGCCATCATTAAAATGTCCACAAACAATAAATGCTGGAGAGGGTGTGGAGAAAAGGGAACCCTCCTACACTGTTGGTAGGAATGTAGTTTGTTGCAACCATTATGGAGATTCCTTAAAAAACTAAAAATAAACTTACCATATGATCCAGTAATCCCACTCTTGGGCATATATCCAGAGGGAATTCTAATTAGGAAAGATACATGCACCCTAATGTTCATAGCAGCACTATTTACAATAGCCAAGACATAGAAGCAACCTAAATGTCCATTGACAGATGACTGGATAAAGGAGTTGTGATATATTTATACAATGGAATACTACTCAGCCATAAAAAAGAATAAAATAATGCCATTTGCAGCACCATAGCACCATGGATGGACCAGGAGATTGTCATACTAAGTGAAGTAAGGTAGAAAGAGAAAAAAAAATATACCATATGCTATCACTTATATGTAAAGTCTAAAAACAAGACACAAATGAACTTATTTACAAAACAGAAACAGACTCATAGACATAGAAAACAAACTTATGGTTACCAGGGGTGGAGGGTGGGGAATGGGATGAGGAGGGATAAATTGGGAGTTAGAGATTTACAGATACTAATGACTATATAAAAAAATAGATACGCAACAAGTTTAGACTGTACAGCACAGGGAACTATATTCAATGCCTTGTAGTAACCTATAATGAAAAAGAATATGAAAATGAATATATGTATGTATATGTTTGACTGAAACATGATGCTGTACACCAGAAATTGACACAACATCGTAAATCGGCTATACTTCAATTGAAAAAAAAAAGATCCTTGAAATGTGGAAAAAAAGATTTTTATTGATTGATTAAAAATATTTAAATAAAAAGGGATTTTAAGAACTCTTAGGCAAGGTGGAAGATTTAAAAATCTTGTTGGGAGGTTCTGGACAGGTGAAAGAGTGTGCCTCGCTCGATCAGGAATGATGTGTGTGCATAATTTTGGGAGGAGAAAGCAAGGGACACGGTGGTCAGCTTAATGCTTGCTGATGGAAAAGGAACCATCATGAGTGAGTGTTCCAGCACCACCGGCCGAAAAGATAGTCTTTGTTCTGTTGTTGTTGTCTTTGAGCCTCTGTCAAAGCTGACTAAATATGTAAGTTGACTTTATTTATGTGGCTCTATTTCTGGGCTTTCTGTTCTGTTCCATCGAGCTGTCTATTTTTCCGCCATACTGTCTTGATTACTTTATCATCAGTCCTGAAGTTGGGTAGCGTCAAGTTCTCCAAATCTGTTCTCCTTCAATGCTGGCTTTTGCCTCTCTGTGCAAACTTTGGAATCAGTGTGGTGAAATCCACAAAGTAGCTTATTGGGATTCTGACTGGGATTGCGTTGAATCTATAGATAAAGTCGGGAAGAACTGACATCTTGACAACATTGAGGCTGCTGATCTGAGAACATAGAATATCTCTTTCGTTAGTTCTTGATTTTGTTCATCAGAGTTTTGTAAGTTTCCTCCTATATCTCTTAGACATATTTTGTTAGATTGTGTAAATCTAAGTATTTCATTTTGTTTAAGCCTAAGTATCTCATTTTGAGGGGGAGGTGCTCATGTAAAAACGGTATTGTGTTTTTAATTTCAAATTCCATTGTTCATTGGCTGGCATATAGGAAAGTGATGGGCTTTTGTGTATCAGTCATGCATCCTGCAGCCTTGCTCTAATTGATGTTTGTTGCTCTGTCTCTCCCATGATTAAGCCTCACCCAGCTGCCCCAACTGCTTGGGGTCCCCTGAGTGTGGCCTTGGACTTGGAGGGCTCTGTGCTCACAGGTTACCCTGCCTGCGGTGCCCTCACCTGTCATCTGTTGAAGCCTTACCCAGCAATTCAGGGCCCCAGCCAGGAGCTCCTCCAGGATGCTTTCCCAAACCCCTCAGCAGAACTGCCTCCTTCCTCCAGGTCCTTGGGACACTTTGGCTCCCAGCCCGATCCAAGCACCGATCAGCCTCTTGCCCTCCCTCGCAGCAGCTTGTTTAGATCTCTCTTCTCGGCAGGCTCCTGGGGCAATGATGGAGACTTACTCATCAGCCTCTGGGGGCCCGTGCATTTGGGAACTCACTCACGGGTAGTTGAATTCGGTTGGTCCTGTTGAGCCTTGATGAAGCCAGGCCACGGGGAGTCAGCCTTAGGGACCTGACTGTCCTAACTTGTTTGGCAAACCTTGGGGTGTCATAGAATAAAATCCATTCCTAACATCTTGTGTGTGGTCACTTGTCACTTAGGGAGAGGGGAGTTAAATCAGGGCAGCAAGGCTGGCCTTTAACCCCCATGGGGTGCCCTAGTGACTGCTGTCACCTCTGCTCAGCCTTCTGCACATGTCTAAGTCTCTGCCCAGGTCCTAGGTGGTGACAAGCCACAGGATACTGATGAGGGTCGTATTTTTCTTTTAAAACTATAGCTGTGTGGTTTCCACTTTCGAACTCTCAGAACTTGCTGGCTCCAGGCTCTCAGAAGTGATGCCCCGAGGCTGGTGCTGCGGTGACTTTCAGCCCCCCAGGACCTGCATTTTGTCCTTGCTGAGCTGCGAATGGCCTCTTTCCAAGGGCTCTGCCACCATTCCTCCTGCCTGTTTCCTCTTAACTAGGTAGCATGCTTTTCTGATCAAAAGCTGCTGTTCTTGAAAGGCCGATTCTGTTTCAAGAGTTATTTTCGAGGGCAATTCATTTTAGGCTGATTAAATTTGATCGGACTTCACGTGCATTGTTATGTATACTTAGCAGCTTAAGATTCGTTTTTGGGAAAAAAAATCCAATCTATCTTGTGACAACTCATGTGACTAATCAGTGCTCTGCAGTGCGCCGTGAAACTTGCAAGGTATGGCACAAACACCATCATAACATTTTTGAAACTGTCTTAGCAATTTGAACATCTGTATTACAGGAATATGCCATATTAGTAAACTGAACATCTTTTATTGATTCACCTTGTTAAGCAGGAAAATAATCCTTACGGCTTTAGAAGCCTTCTGCAAGTTCTAGGAGGTGCCATTTGGAACACGAATTTAGTTGAGTAAATGAAGGCAGATGTCAGGCATTTAATTGGTCCTTCTCTCTCAGCTGGCTCTGTCAATTTTGGTACCGTTGTCGGAGATGACAAAATTCACCAATGATGTGAAACTGACATAGTGAATTAGATGCTGTTGGTTTTAGGGGGGGAGGGGGCTTGCTGTGCAGAATTCGTGCTTAATAACTGGCTAATGTCATAACCTGGTCTTCACAGGGTTTTCTGCTCAAGTTCCTCAAAGATCAGAGAGGAATAGGGAAGAAGGTGGTGGCAGCTTAACTTGACTGCCCCACGAAACTTATTTTAAAGTCTTGAGCCTTGTATTAAATATTCAAGTGACTTTTGTGTTCTACTCTGTGTTATCATTTTCCTTCAACTCTTCAGCTAAAATGATTCAACTAGAAAGATGCATTTTTTTAATTTTGTGGCTTCTGGACCCCTAAGGCTCAGATGCCTGGCTTGAGAAACAGGTATAAAAATGGTAATAAAAGGGCTGTGAAAAGATACTGGGGGAGAACTAAACTATGGTACCTCCAGACAATGGAATATTTTAGCACTGAATAACAGTGCTAAAAAGAACTTTGAGCTCTCAAGCCATCAAAAGACATTGGGGGAACCTTAAATGCATTTCACGAAGTGAAAGAAACTAATCTGAAAAGGCTACATACTGGTATGATTCCAACTCTGTGACATTCTGGAAAAGGCAGAAGTGTGGAGACAGTGAAAAGATCAGTGGTTGCCAAGGGTAGGGGGTGGTGAGGAGGGGTGAACAGGCAGAGCACAGAGGATTTCTAAGCAATGCAAATACTCTTATGATACCTTAGTGATGGATACATGCAATGATGCATTTGTCCACACCTGTAAAATGTACAACATCAAGAGTGAACTCTAATGTGAGCTATGCGCTGTAGGTGAGAATGACGCGTCGGTGTGGGTCCAGACGTACCCCACTGGTGAGGGATGTTGGGAATGGGGGAGGCTGTGTGTGTGGCGGAGGGAAAAGGGAATCTGGAACATCTCTGTACCTTCCTCTCAATTTTGCTGTGAACCTAAAACTTCTCTAAAAATAGTCTTAATTAAGGGAAAAAAAAGTTACCAGAAAACAACCAAAGTCACTTTAGTGTTGAAAATGTAATTCTCAAGCAAGAAAGGAGGGTTGCCCAGCTGAGAGACAAGAGGCGGAGGCCGTGATTGGGTTTGCCTTTGGAGCGTCCACTCCATAGGGAAGGACTGGCAGGGAGCCTGGGGCAGGGGGCCGGGCAGGGTGCTGTCTGGTCACCGGTGGAGATGAAGGTGGCTGGGACCAGCTGGCACCCAGGGCTGGGGAGGAGGGCATGGATATTGTCCCAAGGCAGTTGGTGGAGTGATGGGACCTGGAGGTTGTGGCACCACAAACATAGGAGAACTGATACGTTAATGAGCAGATGATGAGTGCGTGTTATGTGCCAGGACTGTGCTGGACTGTGATGAGGCGTCTGGAGCTTGGTGAGGTTGAAGTGTTCCAGGATCACCGCTACTAAGCAGCAGGACCCATGTCCAAACGTGGACTGGGCAGGATCAATGGGGCCTCAGCGGGGTGCGAGTTGGGGTGGAGGTCTCCACCCTTCCTCTCCAGCAGGTCCCAGCCCCAGACCCTTCTTACCCAAAGACTCCCCACTGCCCCTGCCTGACTTGCCGCATTCCTAACAGCTGGCCCATCTCCGGCCTCTTGGAAAGAGCACTGAACGAGGAGTCCAGTAGCTGAGGACTGGACCTGACCTCAGCCCTCCTAGCTGCTTGCTCTCAGCCCTCAGAATGTCAGCATCCTCAGAAAAATGCAGATGACAGTTTTCATTATGAGAATGGAAGACAAGCAGGTAAAAGAAGCCAGCGCCCAGCCCAGCACCAAGGGTGGTGAGAAGATGGTTTGTTCAATGCCCTTAGATAATGTTGGGTTTGACAAAAATTTCGGCGTTCCAAGTTGTGTCACATGATTGGACATTGGAAAAAATGTAATTCTCACCCATTGAATTTGTCAGTGTTGGTGTGTAGCCTTTTGTGCCCAGCAGCTTTGGGGTACAGCCTGTGTTGAAATCAACCATGGGCCATCCATCCAGACACCTGTGACGTCCTTTTAGGTGAGAGTGATCACTCTATCCTGGCTCTCAGACAGTTCAGCTCTAGAAATATCACCTGCTTTCCCCACACGTAAACTTCCTCTGCACCTTGACAGTGGCTACATGTGCTAACCCTGCCCCTCGGGCGGCCAGTTGGCCATGTGCACATCATCGGTTTCTCTTGGCTTTCTCCTTAGTCGTGGCTGTTTACATGAAGGAGTCCTGGTGGGCCACCGAAGATGTGCTGAGAACCTCTGATCCTGCAAGAGAAGGTCTGATGAAGGTGAGGCATTGCAAACTTAAACGGCCACTGCAAAACAGGCTTTAGAAGTCAGTGTACTTAATATAGTTGATCATTTAAAGCAGTCTGCCCCTGTGGATTCCTTTTCTAGAACTGCTGTAACAAAAGTACCACAAACTAGGTGGTTTAAATAACAGACGTGTGTTATTTCCCAGTCCCAGAGGCTTGGAGTCTGAAATCAAGGTGTTGGCAGGGTTTTTTTCTACTGAGGGCTCTGAGGGGGAATCTGGTCCCCACCCCTAACTGCTGGCAGCTTGGCTTTCAACTTATTAACTGCCTTTTCCCTGTGTCTTCACACCATCTTCCCTCTGTGCTCTTCTGTCTTTGCCCTAGTCCTCGCTTTCTGTATGGACACCAGTTACGTTGCACTGGTGCCCACCCTAATGTCCTCATCTCAATTTGATCATCTACAAAGACCCTATTTCCAAGTAAATCCCAACCAGACGTACCGGGGGGTTAGGGCTTCAACACCTTTTTGGGGGAGACAATTCAATCAATAACACCCTGCCAGCAAGGAAGATGGTTGTAAACAGCAATATGCAACAGACATCCGACTGTTGGTAAATCTCTTTTAACTTCCTTTCATGTCTTAGTTTTGAAACTTCCATCCGCATCCTCTCTCTAGGGTGTAGGGAGTTTCTGTTTATTGCATTCCAGTAATGTTTGTTGGTACTTACTGAGTTAAACATACCTTAGATACTAGCCTGTGTATTACCTAGATCTGTTACAGGGATTATCTGATTTCAGAATCTTGAAAGTATTTGATTTGCCCATGAAGAAACTGAGGGCTGAGCCGCACAGCTAGTAAGTGATTTAGCTGGGCACAAAGTCTAGTCTCTCTGATGGCAGGCCTGGTTGTTCCTTATGGCTAAGGATGTTGAGCGTCTTTTCATGTGCTTGTTGGCCATTTGTGTGTCCTTTTTGGGGAAAATATCTATTAAAATCCTTGGCCCACTTTTTATTCAGGTTATTTGACTTTTCACCGTTGGGTTTTCCATATATTCTAGATGCAAGTCCTGATTGTATATATGATTTGCAAATATCCCTCCTCCCCCATTCTATGGGTTGTATTTTCCAAGTCTGTTTCTTCCCCCAGCTTTATTGAGATATAACTGACATAACATGGTGTAAGTTGAAGGTGTACAGTGTGTTGATTTGACACACTGGTATACTGCAGAATGCTGACCAGCGCAGCGGTTAGGTAACACCTGCATCATGTCACATAGTTACCACTTCTGTTTCTTGGTGAGCATAAAAGACCTACTCCCTTAGCAACTTCCCAGTATGTAATACGGTAGTATTAACTACAATCATGATGCTTTATATTAGATCCCCAGACCTTACTCATCTTTTAACTGGAAGTTTGAACCTTTTGACCCACATCTTCCCCTTTCCCCCACCCCCCAGCCCCGGGCAGCCACCACCCGGGTCTCAGTTTCTGTAAATTCAGCTCTTCATGTTACGCATGTAAGTGGGATCACGCAGGGTTTATCTTCCCCTTTATTTCACTTAGCATCATGCCCTCAAGTTCCCGCATGTTGTCACAAGTGGCAGGAGGTTTTCAGGTCTGCTTTTAATTGACTTGGTAGACACTATTTTGAAAAGGGTTTTCTTCCAGCAAATTAACGATGGCTTTAGATTCAGCAAATGAGCATGGTGATGTACACAGTGAGGCTGCCTGGGGTACCTGTTCGTGTCGCCGTCCATGGATGAACTAGGTGGTGTGAGCACTGACTGTTCTGAGTCTCTGGAGGAGTCTGACTTACCCTTTAAGTTTTTTTGTTTTTATTTTTAATCAGAGCAAGGGCGGTCACTTTCTTCATGTGTCACTGCTTCTAAATTTAGATGAGGAAAACCCTCACAGTTTGTGAAAACGTGGCCTCTGCGGTGAACGGAAAGAAACCTGGATGTTAATTCCACTTAATGAACCAGATTGTAAAGATCTCTCTGCCCAGCTGCATGTGGTGACGGTTTCCTTCTCCATTTAATAGAACCTGGGGTCTTGACTCTTTGTCTTTTAATTACATTTTGTTCCTTGGCCAGCTCTTCTTCACGAATTACCCACCCCCCAACCCAAAACAAACAAATAAATGAAAACTTTTCTTAATGTTCTTTCTGTGAATATAATTAGTGGTCCTAATTGAGGGATTAGAACTGGATCTTAGTTTCGTGTTTTCAGAAATGTTTCTAAGTCAGAATCACATGTCACATTTTCCCCCTGTAATGAAATTGGACAAATTAAGTGCATTTTCTTTTTTCTCCTTTTTTCTCCTGCCAGTTTTTGATTGGATATTTCCCTTCTGCCAGATGCAATCTGTTTTTCTCTTCTGGCTTTCCTCTGAACTTTTTGGTTTTATAAGTTGAAAACTATAACCTCCCACATCACACCCCACCCCCACCCCCTGCCCCGAGTTTTGTGATGAGCTGGTTATTCTTAAGGTTTGAACTTGATTTGGCTGCTACTGTCTGAGATACAAAATTGGGGTGGCTTCTCAGAGTTAAGCTGGTGTGGTTTTCGCAAATCTTTTTCTCATCTAAGATTTGGCTCTGGATGAAGGTGAAATATTTTGCATTCTGGGCCAATTAATAAGTTTATTGGCTCTAAACACTTGGTGCCATTTGCTAGAGTGCTGCAAGCTGCCTCATTTTTTATTATTAGAGCATTTGAAAAACATACAAGTGTTTTAGAGAACCAGATAGGTCATTTGCTCCCTTGACCAGCAGAGGAAACTGAGGCTGAAAGGGGCTGTGAGTGGCTGCAGATCGCCTAGCAAATCCAGGCAGAAAAGCCACGACCACAAATGATGATGGGGATGATAATGGCAATAATAAAAATGTAAGGGTCAAAATTAAATGTAAAACCAAGCGTTAATATTTATATCAAACTTCCCTTTCCTGAAGTCTCAGTTCTAATGGATGAAGGTGCAGAAGGGAACCCCTGGCTGGGCTGCAGCAGGTGCACTGGCCTGGGACTCAGGAGTCCTGGCCTGCCTTTGACAGAGGCCCCGTCCAGCCACCTTCAGTCCTCTTTGGAACACGGCAAGGAAATCAATACATGTAATTGCCTGCCCTCTTTGAGCTTCTGTCTCCTCATCTATAAACCACGACCTCCCTGGTTTCATCTCAAGTCCCACATTTTACCAGCTGCTTTTAGGAGGATTCTGAGACCATATCCAGGCTCAGCCCATAGAATGGGGATTGATTAGCTATGTCTGCTGTGGGTGCGGGAGTGGGAGGCCTCCACTTATGTCATGTACTTGCCATCTGTGGGCTAGACAAGTGCAGAGAATTTTAACCCGCAGGAGCAGGAAGTCGTTTGGGCTGGTTACTGAGAAAGCCCTGCGTGGTCCTGACCTTGACGGCAAGACAGTTTCCTCACTTGTGATGACGTTGCGACGGGTGAGAAGTGGTTGGCTCCATTCTGTAGCCTGAGAACGGGCTGGGCATTGAGTCAGTCCCAGTAATTCTCTGGAATTGGGATTCTCGTGTGTGCTCAAAATCTGTCGCAAGTCATTGGAGATCAGTTGCTCTTGGTGTGGCAGTTGTACAGCGATAGTAATCCCCGATGATTTACCCTCCCTCTGAGGGCCAGAATTCTGGGGCTGTTTTTAAAAATGGCAGATTGGGTTTATTTCCCGGACACACCCAGTGCTTCTGCTGACATGGCCTGCCCGGGGGTAACCTCTGGTGTCACTGGCTGTGACTGTTCTCTGTCTAAGCACATTCTGCTAGAGGCCCCCCTGGCACTGCCCCTCGCTCTGGGAAGCCCCCTATGTGAAAGGTCAGGGGTGTGAAAACCTCCGTGAGAAACGGACCCATGTTCTGGCTTTGGAGCCTGAAGTGAATTGGACTATGGGGGAGCCCACACCTGGCCCCCGACCTCCGGGTGGACTCCAGGCGTCGAATTTACCAAGCCTAATTTTCCTCTCCCATCTCACTCAGATGTTCTTTTTGTTTCTCCTTCAAAGGTTCAGTCATTTGGGGAAAGGATTGTGCTTTTCCTTCTAAACGTCGTTATTTTTGGAAGATTGGAGAGGAACTTGGATGACGATCACATGTTTTTTTTACCTCACTCTGGGAAGGAGGAGGCTAAAATTCTGTGGAGAGATGGAGCAGCTGTTGGATTCTATACAACCAAAGCGAAAGGTATGGACGGGGCCTCGCGGCCACGTGGGACCACCGTCCCTCCGCGCTTGGGGAGAGGAGGGCTCCTAGATGCCAGCCTGCCTCGCACGACGGCTCCATCAGCACCAGCATTGCTTGGAGAGAATCTCCTGGCACAAGAAATATCACTAATTCAGCTGTCGTGTCAATAAGCCCAAGGTTTGGATTCCATTTTCACCACATTTCTCGTTCTACTGGCAAACGGGGTGGAAATTCAGCATGTCCCTTGGTTTTGCAGGCGGTGCCATGTCCCCCCAGTAAAAGACTTGTTGCCATTCATGATGTAAAATGACTTTGCAAGCCCCGTCCTTTCCGCCTCCTTTCTTTAAGGTTACCAATCAGCCATCAGGAAAAATACCATCGCTAATAGTTGACATGTGGTGCGAAAGCACACTGGATGCCAAGAGTTATAGACGTTACCTCAGAAGAGAGGGAGGCTGGCCCCGATAAAGAGGTTAGGGAAAATCCTGGGGCTTATTTTTAGGGGCTGTGATGAGCAGGGAGTGTGGAACTTGTACCATTTGGTCTAAGGCATTGGGCTCGTCTTCGACGTTGCTTTAATAGTTTCTTTAATTTTTAAAGGCTGTCACCATCTCTGACCCACCTGGTCCAACCTCCATCTTTTCATCCTTATAAAGATCTAAATTTTAGCAAAAATTAAATTTCCAGGGAAAACACCACAGACCTGCTGTTCTCTGAGTTCACTGTACTTCTCTGGGGATAAAATGGCTACAACGTGGTTTTGAGCTATGTTCGCGTTGTGTGTGCGTGCCACCTGTCCAGGGTGGAGCAGTTCTGCATTTCTCGCTTTTTTCTCCCTCAGCATGGTGTGAGATGAATAGTTTCCCATGCAAACAACCCCTGTAGTCAATTATTTGCCAAGGTCAGTCACAGAGGCTGAAGCACCTGTGTCTTTCAACATCTTGGGTCACAACAGCCATTTGCTCTTTGATTTTGATGAACTGTTTCGCTTTTTCGGGTGACCGTGTTCTTTAGCCACTCATTTGAGAGAGCCCGAGGGATCTGAAGAGTCACTGAAATGGAAGCAAACCTTTTTGTAATAATTCCTCTTTCCTGGGATACTCGTTTGTTGTCATTTTCTACCAAATGGCTGGTATTAAATCTGTAGCAAAATCATTTGTGCAGTAGATGTCCTACTAACAGTAACAAAAACTGGTAACAGATCCCAGCTTGACGTGTGAGAACCACACCTGTGGGGCAGGAGGAGCTTGACTTTGTCTTGCCCGGTGCTGCTGTTGCTCCTGGTCGCACTGATACCCCAGACTATCCCCGAGGATCACGCAGAGGCTGGTCCGGCTGCCTCGTTCTCCCCAAGGCAGACCCAGAGCCTCAAAGGGAAAGCAGGCTATTAAGACACTGAATTGAGGCAGATCGGACTAGGTGCTTGGATTTCTGTCCTCCTCTTCATTTCTGGCGAATTCCATGAACTTGGTGGAAAGTTCTCTGAAGCTGGTTACTAGGTCTTGCTTTCGCCCATGAACTGATTTTTTAAAGTGGCAATTGACTGTCAGTTACTCAACAATTTAGTTAATCTAAAAAGTATCAAACCTGTAGAAGATGAAATTAATAAAATATTTTTTTCGGGTATATTGCCAACTAAAAATTTCTTTACTGCCTATTTCTGGATTAGTTTATTTTTGGAGAGACACAATATTTACATATACCTTGCTATCGGCAGTGCAGGAGAGTTCCAGCCACTCCATATCCTTGCCAGTACTTGGTGGTGTGAGTATTTTTAATTTTAGCCATTCTGTAAGGTGGGAAGTGGTATCTAATTTTTATTTTAGTTTGCATTTTCCCAATGATATTGATCATGTTTTCAGGTGCTTTTATGATGGTCATATATCTTCTTTGGTGAAGTGTCTGTTCAAATCTTTTTGCCTACTTTTTTAAATTAGGTTGATTGTTTTCTTATTATTGAACCTTGAGCATTCTTTATATGTTATAGATATCCATTCTTTATCAGATATATATTTTGGAAACATTTTCATTTTGGTTTAATAATTTTTTGCAAAGAGCAGACATTTTAAATTTTGATGAAGTCTAATTTATTAATTTACCAATTTTCATTATCATTCAGTTCAAAATATTTTCCAATTTACTCTGTGATTTTTATGAGTTCTTTAAAAGTAAGTTTTAAATTTCCAGATATTTGTGGGCTATTCTGGATGTTTTATTTTTTGTTGATTTCGAGTCTAATTCTGTTGCAGTAAGATAATAGAATCTGTTACATTTTAATATTTTGAAAACTATTGAGGGTTGTTTTATGGTCTAGTATGTGGTTTATCTTGGTAGACAGTCCATATGGACTTGAAAGATTGTGTATATTTTGCAGGTGTTGGGTTTCATGTTTTGGAAATGCCAGTTAGGTTAGGGTGATTGATGGTGTCTTGGCTCTTCTATATTCTCGCTAACATTTTTGTCTAATTCTGTGAATTTCTGAGAGATGTGTGTTGAAGTCTTTACCTATGATTGTGGGTCATCTTTCTTTTTTTAATCTTGTCAGCTTTTACTTTGTATTTTGAAGCTTTGTTATTAGTTACATCAAATATATAATTGCTCTTTTTGCCTGATGTATTGACTGTTTTGTCATTTTGAAGTGTCCCCCACTTGTCTCCAGCAATATTTCTTGATAAGATCCCGATTTTGTCTGTTATTAATATAGCCACTTCATTGTCTTATACTTTGCTGTTTGCATAGAATATATTCTTTCTAGCTTTTTACTTTTTGTCTGTTTGTGTCTTTATATTTAAAGCATATATTTTGTTGACAGCATACAACTGGATCTTGGATTTTAAATATAGTTTTTAAAAATCTCTGTCTTTTGATTGGACTGTTAGTCTATTTACATTTCATTATAGGTATGGTTATACTTTGTCTTCTCTGTTACGATTTGTTTTGTCTTTTCTCTTTTTAAAATTTTTCTCTGTTCCACCTTGTCTTCTTTTGTTTTAAGATTTTTTTTAGTATTCTATTTTAATTTCTGTCTTGGTTTAGCTAGCTCTTTATTTTTGTTCTTGTTCTATCTATTACGTATTCATCTTAAACTTATTAACTTGGAGTTAATATTGAATTACTTAGGGTAAAATATAGAAACCTTAAAATAAATAGTGTATTTTTATGTATCTATTATTTTATTTACAAAGTGGTATTTTATATATTAGACACATTTGGTATAAATCTGTCACTATTGATAAGTTTTAATTAAGTAGTCATATTTTTTAAAAGTATTAAGAAAAGAAAAATATGTAATTTAAAAATATTTACCCACATATTTATCATTAATTTTTTTTTTTTTTTTTTTTTTTTTTGGTATAGATCCCAGTTGCCATCCAGTGTCATTTCCCTTCAGGCTAAAGTACTTCCTTTAGCAGCTTTTGTAGTGGAGTTGCTGGCAACAGATTCTCTCAGGCTTTGCTTACTGAAAATACCTTTGTTTTATTTCACTTTCAGGTTTGAAGGATTGTTTAGTTGGATAGAGAATAATTAGTGGTAATCTTTTTCCTTCAGCACTTTGAATCTGTTGTTCCAGCACCTTCTGGCTTTCATAGTTTCTGATGAGAAGTCAGCAAGGGAGTTACTGTTGTTCCTCATATGTAATGTATCATTTTCCTATGAAGACTTTCAAGACTTTTTCTTTAGGTTTTTTGCAGTTTCACTGTGATGTGTCTAGGAGTGATTTTATTTTTGTTTGTCTTTTTGAGGGTGTTGTTGAGCTTTCTGAATCTTTAAAGTTTTCTACCAAATCTGGGAACTTTTTGGCCATTATTTCTTCACAACTTTTAGACTATTTTCTTTCTTTTTCAAGTCATATGTATATTGCGGTGCTTCATATTGTCTTACAAGTCTCTGAAGTTTGTTCATTTTTCTTCGGACATTTTTCTCTCTTCTCAGGTTGGATAATTTCTAGTGATCTGTATTCACGTTACCTGCCATCTCTAATCTGTTGTTGAGCATATTTAAAATTTTTAGTTATTGCACTTTGTAGCTGTAGAATTTCTATTATGTGCAATTTCCATTTCTCTGTTGAGATTCTCTGTTTATTCATCAAGCATATATTTCCTTTTATTTAAAAAAGTTATTTTAATTCTTTAAACATATTTGTAAAGCTGTTTGGAGTTCTTTGTCTGCCAAATCCAACATCTAGGCCATTTAAAATCAGTTGTATTAGTGACATCAGCAACATGGCAGAGTGAAAAGCTCCCTTTGTCCCTCCCCTTCAGTGTACAACCAGTAAAGTGTCCACAACTCAGCAAAGGTGCCTCTGCTCGACACACAGGATGCTGGAGAATTCCACACATGTGTACATTTAAAAGTGGGTGGACTGGAACACACAGGGGAGGCAGAACTGAGGGAACAGCAGCCTGGTTCTCTGGTCATGGAAGCTGAGCCCACAGCCCCAGAGAACACATAGCAGCAGGGGAGGCAGTGCACTCGTCTCCAGCCTCCTGCCCGCAGTGGTGCCATGCAGGCACAGGTAACTGGGCAGCAGCGGCAGTGAGGCACCCACAACTCCAGCCTCCTGCTCCCTGCCCACAGCGGTGGAGCCTGTGAACCTTACAACCCTGGACATGGCAGTGGCATCTGTGCAACTCCTGGTGCCCCTCTCCCTCTCCCTCCCTCATGGCAACAGAGATTATGACTCCAGGGATCCTGGACACCAGGGAAGAGCCCACCATCCCAGTGCAGCAGGCTGCAATGCCAGTAACACTGGCAGCAGGAAGGCACCAGTGACCCTGGAGGCACAGGAAGCAGTAACAAGGACACAGGTCCACAACTCTGACAGATGTGGTGGAGGGTAGAAAGTGCCAACTCTCAGACATAGTCAGAGGCAGCTCAGATAAGAAAAGTCAGAAACTAGTGCTAGAGTGCCACCTCCTGGAAAACAAAAGAAAGACCTCAAGTTTCTAATCTGTTGCATTGTTAGAATCAAGCAGAAAGATATTTGCTACTTCAAATGTGCTCACAGAAGAACAACTCATCAAGTATTATGAAGAACCAAAGTAGCATCATGCCATAAAAAGAAAATGACAGTTCTCCAGAAACCGAATTTAAAGTCAGGAATATTGCAGTCTAACAGAATTCAAAATAGCCTCCATGAAGAAGTCCATTGAGCTATAAGAAAACTCAGAATGGCAGTTCAGTGAGCTCAGGAATAAAATTAATGAGGATAAGAAATCCTTTACCAAAGAGAAACTTTAAAAAATAATCAAACAGAAATTCTGGAGCTGAAGAACTCAATAAATGAGATTAGGAATGCATTAGAAAGCCCTGGAAATACATCAGACCATATGGAAGAGGAATTCGTGAGCTCGAAGATAGAAATCTAGCAATGATGCAAGTAGAGGAAGGAAGAGAAATAGGATATAAAAAAGGAAATTCTACGAGCACTGTCCAACTCTTGATGAAGGATGACATTAGGGCCATGGGTATCACTGGAGAAGGGAGCGGAGAGATTATTTAAAGAAATAATAGCTGAGAACTTCTCAAACCTATGGAAGGAACTGGATATATAAGTCTGTGAAGCTAAGAGAACACCTAATTACCTACATGCGAAAAGACTTTCTTCAAGACACATCACATTAAAAGTAAAATTATTAAATGTCATAATGTCAAAAGTCAGTGACAAAGAATTTTAAAGGCAGCCAGGGGAAAAAAGGGCTAATAACCTACAAAGGAACTCCCATTAGACTATCAGAAAATTGCACAGCAGAAACTCTACAGGCCAGGAGGGAGTGGAATGACATTCTTAAGATACTGAAAGATAAAAACTGTCACCCAAGAATACTTCATCCAGCAATACTATCATTCAGATATAAAGGAGAAATAAAGACTTTCCTAGATAAATAAGAACCAAGGGAGTTCATCAACACTAGATGTGCCTTACAAGAGATGTTGAAAGGAGCTCTTCTACCAGAAACAAAAAGGAAAAAGTACATAAAACTTTGAGTAAGGTGATAAATAGACAGAATCAGAAAATTGTAACTCTTTATCAGAATAGGTTTTAAATGCTTTATGATAGCATAAAGATTAAAGGGTACAAAGAGAAGAAAAAAAATTATAGCTACTTCAGTTGGCATCAGACTTACAACATGAAAGGAGATAATTTGAGACAAAAACACAAAAGGCGAAGAGGAAAAGGACAGAAACTTTACAGGTAAATGAAGATAAGATGCTATCAGCAGAAAAAGGACTGGCTTATCTATGAGACATTTTATACAAACCTCATAGTAATCACAAAACATAAATCTAGAGCAGAGACATGAAACAGAAAAACAGAGGAAACTGAGAAAAACATCATAGGAAGCCACCAAACCAAGCTGGCAGACAGAAACACAAAGAAAAAGAAACAACAGCGATGTAGAGAAACCAGAAAACAGAAGATAAAATGGCAACACTAAGTCCTCACTTATCAGTAATCACCCTAAATATAAATGGAGTGAATTCACCAATCAAGAGACACAGGGTGGCTGGATGGATTGAAAAATAAGAACCGGCCATGTGCTCTAGGAGACTCAAAGAGGCTTACCTAAGCTCTAAAGACAAATGTAGGCTGAAAGTGAAGAAATGGAAGATGACCAATCAAATGGCAGCCACAGGAAAGTGGGTGTATCCTTACTCATATCACACAAAATAGACTTAAAGCCAAAAGTAATAATGAGACAAAAATGGACAGTGTATAATAATAAAGGGGACAATTTATCTAGAAGATGTAACAGTGATACATATATATATATATATATATATATATATATATTATTTATATATTTATTTTATATATATATATATATATATATATATATAAAACACAGTCACACCAAAATATATAAAGCAATTATTAATAGACCTAAAAGGAGAACTTGACAGCAACACAACAATAACTTTAACATCCCTCTTACATCAATGGCTAGATTATCCAGACAAAACATCAACAAGGAAACCATAGCCTTAAGTGAAACTTTCGACCAGATGGATTTGGTAGATGTGTATAGAACATTCCTTCCAAATGCAGCAGAATACACATTTTTCTCAAGTGCACATGGAGCTTTCTCGGGGATAGACAACATGTTAGGACACAAAGCAAGTCTCAGTAAATTTAAGAGGTTTGAAGTCATATCGAGCATCTTTTCTGATCACAATGGTATGAAACTCGAAATCAACTACAAAAAGAAATCTGGAAACATCACAGATATGTGGAGACTGAACAGCTATTGGGGCAACAAAGAAATCAAATGCAAAATTTACAAATTACCTGAAGACAAAAAAAAAAAAATGAAAAGATGACATGCCAAAATTTATAGGATGCAGAAAAAGTGGTACTAAGAGGGGAGTTTATAGCAAAACAGTCCTATCTCAAGAAACAAGAAAACTCTCAAATGAAGTCTAAACTTACATCTGCAAGGAGCTAGAAAAAGAAAAAACAAAGCCCAAAGTCAGTAGAAAGAAGGAAATAATAAAGATCGGAGTAGAAATTAAGGAAATAGAGACTAAAAAGACAATAGAAAAATATCAATGAAACTGAGTGCTGGTTTTTTGAAAAGGTAAACCAAATTGACAACCCATTAGCTACACTCTCAGGAAAAAAAAACAGAAGGCCTCTGATGAATAAAATCAGAAATGAAAGAGGAGAAATAAAAACAGATACCAAGGATTATAATAGAGTATTATGAGCAGCTATATGCCAACAAATTGGACAACCTAGAAGAAATGGACAAATTCTTTCAATTGTACAACTGTCCAAGACTGAATCATGAAGAAATAGGAAATCTGAATAGACTGATCCCTAGTATAGAGATTGAAGCAGTAGTCAAGAAGCTCCCAAAAAACAAAAGTTCAGGACGAGACAACTTCACAGGTGAATTCTACCAAATATTCAAAGAATTAACGCTTGTCCTTCCCAAACTCTTCCAAAAAATGTAACAGAAGGGAGTGCTTTCTAACTCATTTTGTGAGGACAGCATCACCCTGATACAAAAGTTAGACAAAGACAACACACACACACACACACAACTTATAGGCCAATATCTCTGGAACATAGTTGCAAAAATCCTCAACAAAATATTAGCAAATGAAATCCAACAATACATTTAAAGGTTCATACACCATGATGCAGTGGGATGTATTCCAGAGATGCAAGGATGTTTCAATGTATGCAAATCAGTCAGCGTAATACAGCACATTAGCAAAATGAAGGCTAAAAACAATATGATCACCTCAGTAGATGCAGAAAAAGCATTTGACAAGATTCAACACCCACATGATAAAAATTCTCAATAAAGTGACAGAAGAGGGAACATATCTCAACATGATAAAGGCCATATATGATAAACTCACAGCTAACGTCATACTCAGTCATGAAAAACTAAAAGCTATCCTTCTTCAATCAGGAACAAGACAAGGGTACTGACTCTCACCTCTCTTAACATAGTATTGCAAGTCCTCGCCAGAGTAATTAGGCAAGAAAAAGGAAATAAAAGGCATCCAGATTGGAAAGGAAGATATAAAACTGTCATTATTTTCAGATGACATGATTTTATATATAGAAAACCCTAAAAAGTTCACCAAGAACTATTAGCAATAATAAAAAAAATACAGTAAAGTTGCAAGGTATAAAATCAACATACAAAACTATGTTGTGTTTCTCTCTGCTAACAGTGAGTTAGCAGAAAGAGAAATTAAGAAAACAATCCCATTTACAATTGTAACAAAAAGAATAAAATACCTTGGAATAGATTTAACAAGGAGGTAAAAGACCTGTGCACTGAAAAACTATAAGACATTGTTGAAAGAAATGGAAGAAGACACAAATAATGGAAAGATATTCTGTGTTCATGAATTGGAAGAATTAACATTGTTAAGATGTTGATATTAGCTAAAGCAACCTACAGATTTAATGCAATCTGTATCAAAATCCAAAGGATATTTTTTTCACAGAAGTTAAACAAAAATAACGAGAATTTATATGGAACCACAAAAGACTTCAAGTAGCCAAAGCAATGCTGAGAAAAAAGAATAAAGGAGGAGATACCACACTCCCTGATTTCACACCCTTCTACAAAGCTATAGTTATGAAAACAGCATAGTATTTGCAGAAAAAATTGTACATAGATCAATGGCATGGAATTGGGAATCCAGACATAAACCCACACATTTATGGAATATTAATTTACAACAGAGAGCTAAGAACATACAATGGGGAAAAGATAGACTCTTCAGTGAATGTCCAGTTGGGGAAACTGGACAGCCACATGCGAAAAAATTTAACTAGACCACTATCTCACATCATACACAAAAGTTAACTCGAAATGAATTAAAGACTTGAATGAAAGCCCTGAAACCATCCTAGGAAAAAAGAAAAACAATTTTCTAGGAAAAAAGAAAAACAATTTTCTAGGAAAAACCCTAGAAAAAAACAGGCAGTATGCTCTTTGACATTGATCTTAGCAATATCTTTCTAGATATGTCTTCCCAGGCAAGAGAAACAAAAGCAAAAATAAATTGCGTCAAACTCAAAAGCTTCTGCACAGCAAAGGAGACCATCAACAAAATGAAAAGACAGTCTACCAAATGAGAAGATACTTGCAGATGATACATATAATAAGGGGCTAATATCCAAAATATATAAGGAACTCATGTAACTCAACAACAGAAAAACAAACATCTTGATTAAAAAATGGGCAGAGGATCTGAATAGACGTTTTTCTGAAGAAGACATACAGATGGCCAGCAGACACTAGGAAAGATGTTTGACATCACTAATTATCAGGGAAATGCAAGTCAAAACCACAGTGAGATACCCCCTCATGCCTGTTAGAATAGCTCTTATCAAAAAGGAAAGAAAGAACAAGTGTTGGCAAGGATGTGGAGAAGGGGGAGAACAGGGACCCTTCATATGGTCCCGGACACCATTAGTAGGAATGTAAATTGGTATAGTCACTGTGAGAAACAGTATGGCGTTTCCTCAGAAAATTAAGAATAGAGCTGCCAGATGATTCAAGAATCCCACTTCTGGGTATTTATCCAAAGAATGAAAAAGACTAATTCAAAAAGATACACGCACCCCTATGTTCATCACAGCACTGTTCACACTAACCAAGATATGGAAACAACCTAAGTGCCCATCAATGAATGAGTGGATAGAGAAGATCCGGTGTGTATGTATGTCTGTGGATGTTTGTAGACACACATGATGGAATGCTCTTCAGCCATAAAAAGATGAAAACTTACCATTTGTGACAATGTGGATAAACATTGAGGGTCTTATGCCAACTGAAATAAGTCAGATGGACAGACAAGTACGTGGAATATAAAAAACAAGCACAAGGAACCAAAAGAAATGACCATACCTAACAAAAACAAACAGGTAGATACAGAGAACAGAGTAGTGGTTACTAGGGGGAGGACAAAATGTGCAAAGGGGATCAATTATGGTAACAGATAGACTTTAGTTAATAATAATATATTCTTGTGGACTGAATTGTATCTCCTCAAAATTCATGTTGAAACCCAAACCCCCAGTACCTCAGAATGTGACTTTATTGGAGACAGGCCTAAGAGGTGATGAGTTAGCTCTAGTCCTATCTGACTGGCGTCCTTATAAGAAGAGGGTATTTGGACACACAGAAGGTCATCAAGGATGTGCGCACACAGGAAAAACCATGAGAGGACAAGATGTGAAGATGATCATGTACAAACTGATATTTTTACTAACATTGTTACTGCCTTCACAGTTTTGCCTTTTCCAGAATATCATATAATTCTAATTGTATGGTATGTAGCCTTTTTAGATTGGCTTCTTTCAGTTAATCATATGCCGTAAGCTTTCTCCGTATCTTTTCATGGCGTGATAGGTCATTTTTGCTAACAGTTCACTGCAGTAGCGTGTTATCTGCAGTTCTGCCTGGCTGATCAGACTCAGAATCATTTTTCATTTGTTTTGGGAAATTACTCGCCTTCTGAATCTTGGCGGGCACAAATACCACCTCTTCCAATAGGAACTGAATGTACGACATATTTTTTTTCCCTGGATTCCAGCGCACCTTGGGTACAGGCAGTTGGGAAGTGAGGAGGGTGATGTAGTTGGGTCCCTGTGGCATTGATTTTCTGGTTAGGGTGACAACAGAGGTGAATGGCTGCAACCTCAAGTTCCCATTGCAGAAACAGCAACTGTGCTGGTGCTGGTGCGGGTTGCAGTGAAGTTCAGTTCAGGTTGGAAAAGTGGGAAAGGTGCCAACTATTTCCTCTCCTGCTCTCCTGTCACAGGGTCATTGATGTTTCGATGGGAAACAGGACTTAGTCTGTTGGGGGTAAGTGTTCTTTGCCACAATTGGACATGGTGAGCCCTTGTTAAGAGTTACTGGACAAGTCCGTGCCCTGGAGATGTGGGGGCTGCATCTTCCA
Source organism: Camelus ferus (assembly GCF_009834535.1). NCBI lineage: Eukaryota > Metazoa > Chordata > Mammalia > Artiodactyla > Camelidae > Camelus > Camelus ferus. Next base: position 20,066,305 of record NC_045722.1, on the reverse strand, counting down.
GCCCACACCCTCTGGTTCAGGGAGAACTTTGATGTTATCCAGATGCTCCTCATTGACCTCAGGGGCCTCTAAACTATGCATGGCGAGGGAGGGGTCTGAGGACCCTGGGTGTGCAGGCGGCCTTGCTCTGCTCAATCACCAGGTTTGCTTTTCATTTGGGGGCCATAGTCTAGTGGCGGTGGGGGCAGCAATTAAGATCACGCGGGCTGACCGTCAGTTGGAGATCTGCAGGTTTGGAAAGATCAGCTGTCTTGTCTTTGGTGGTTTAGTTTCTGAAGCCAACCCTGCTTCCAGGCAGTACGAGGGACCCAGCCCAGAGGGAGGGTCCTGGCCGGTTAGTCACGCCCAGGGGACAGTGCGGGTCTCTTGCTTTCCCTGCAGGCAGCCTGTGTGGCGATGGCACGGGTGCGTGCTACCTGCTACCTGTCTTTGACACCGTGTTTGTCAGGAGGAGGTACCGCCGCCAGGGCCTGGGCCTGGCCATGCTGCGGGACTTCTGTGAGACCTTCCGAGAGGACGAGGCCCTGGGCGTCAGCTGGCCAATTTCCCCCGCCATGTATCAAGGTAAGCCTCCTTGTCAGGGAGGAGCCTTCGGGCATCTGGGATGGATAATGGATTCCAGGTGCTTCTGGGGTGGAAGGGCGCTTGGAGCCCCCAGCACCGTGACATGTTTGTGGGTTTTCTCTTCCTTCTGAGAAATCTCCCCTTGCTTCAGCACCAGCGAAACTTTAAGCTTGATCAAAAGGGTTGCACCTTTCCAGCCTGAGAAACAATAAAAAACAAATCAGCACAGTGCCAGAGAGAAGCAGAGTCCAGAGAACTTCTGCAGTGCTGCTGGTTGCTGCTGGGCCCCTGCTGCTTCCCTGAGAGATTACAGTCCATCACTTTGCCCTTCCAGCCAGGAGCCACAGGGGGCCAGGGGCTGAAGGGAAGGAAAGCTCTGAGTGCCCAGGGCCCCAGCCTCCTCTCTAGCTTTTGCTGCAGAAGGCGGCTCCCCATCACCCATTCTCATCTCACCGAGTCCCTGTGTTAGTCAGGGTTCTCCAGGGAAGTGGAACCAGAAGGGTGGATCTGTACATACAGAGAGAAGAGATTTATGGTAAGGAATTGGCTCAGGCAACATGGAGACCTAGAAGTCCCAAGATCTACAATCAAGAAGTTGGACCGTCAAAACAGCTAACAGTGTGGTTCCAGTCCAAATGCTCACAGGCTTGAGACCCAAGAAAAGCTAGTGTTTGAGTTCAAGTCCAGAGTCAGGAAAAGACCAATATCCTGGCTTAATCAGTCAGGCAGAAGGAGTTCTCTTGTACTTGTGGGACGGTCAGCCTTTTTGTTCTATAATCCAGGCCTTCAACTGATTAGACGAGGCCCACCCTCATTGGAGGGCAATCTGCTTTACTCAGACTATGGATTCAAATGTCAATCTTATCCAAAAAACACCCTCACTGGACACACCCAGAAGAATATTTGACCACATGTCCGGATACACCTGGCCCAAGCAAGTTGACACAGAAAATGAACTATCAGAATCCCCTTCCATGTTTTGGAAGAGAAATCTTAATATGTATTTACCAGAAGCAGTTCAGAAAGCTCTGGTGTTAAATGTCTCACTCCAAGTCAGCAAGCATGGGAGACTGGGGAGCATCTCCCGGGATCCCCTTGTTTCCCCAGGAAGCACACCCGCCCCACACTGGGCCCTGCCTCACTTCTTGTCATACAGATGCTTTGGACCCTGACTGTTGAGTTTCCAGTGTCCTTACGGTGTGAGAACAACAGATAGGAGGGAAAGGCTGGGAAAGGCGAGGAAACTTCTGTTCCTCTGAAGTCATAAGTAAAGCAGGCGAAAACATATTTTCCTCAAGTGGGTTTAGTCATTTCTTTGTATTTTCAAACTCTTCATCGCTCACAAAACTTGGAAGATCCTGAATTTCTGCAAAGAGGGCTCGAGGCTTGCTGCACTGATTTGCTCACTTGGAGGTGTTGGAAAGTTCTGGAACCCAGATGCTGGCTCTCTGTCCACACTCACGTGCTTGTCCATCTCTCCCCTCATTCTTACTTCAGCTCTGAGACTTTCATTTGCCCTCAGGCCACTGCTGCAGACACCCTCGCAGGGGCCCGTGTCTCCACCTGGAGAGAAAGGATCTGAAAGTGCTGATTCTGAATCGTGCTCGGGGGTCTGCCCAGCCAAGGGTGCTGGGGCCTTGAGCTCCTACATCACCCTGACTGTGCCTGCGCTCGTGGGCTGGCAGGCAGAGTGTGGACAGAGAAGCAGCCAGAGGCTCAAGGCCAGGGTGGGTGTTGGTTACTCCACCCTTCACTGACCGGCTTTTACAGTCCTGCCTTTTGAATGGACAAGAGGGTCCCCTGCCCAGGGCCTCCCTTTAGCCTCTCTTGAAGCTGCACCTTTCTCCACGGGATGAGGAATTGCAGGCCCAAGAGGATGTTCTAAACCAGTTCAGGCTACCAGGACCCTAGGATTCCTGCCAGTGGGCACTGAGTGGACCCCATCCCTGGATCTGTGCTCCTGAGGGTGGCCCACACCACTAGTTTGTACAGCCCGAGGCCGCAGGGACAGCTGCTGGTGGGATGTGGATGGAACGTGGGCATGGTGTCCATGTTGGTATGTCCTTGCAGTGGGAGGGGGGTGGGAGGAGAGGGGGGTGGGCTGTCAGCTGGAGGCCAGCTCTCTTGGCATCACCACATTCTGCTGCAAAGCTCCAAGGAGTCCAAGAATTCTAAATTTGAAACTGGCTTTCTCTGTTGTTATGAAGTTATATTTGTCAAGACAGGAGAGCAGAACATTCTATCTCGCACCCTGCTAGCTCGGCTTCAGGCTTTCGAGTCCTTAGCATCATGCTCTGTGGGTTTCCGTCTGTGCTCTTGCCCTGGGCCTGATGGAGCACCCCCGGCACCCGCAGGACCTGGAGCCGTTTCCCATCCACTGGACTCGGGGCCCTGCCACGTGGAAGTGCTCACCACGTGAACGTGGCATGAAAGTCTACAAGCCTGATTGAGGGCGCTCTGCAGTCAAGGCGTCTGTGGGGTCTGAGCTGGAAAGTTCCTGGGGAAACGGGGGGCTGTGAGGCCCAGAGGGTGGACGGGCAGCACCCGAGGCGTGGGGTGGGGTGAAGTTATGGGCTGAATTGGGCGCCCTTCCCACCAATTCTTCTGTTGAAGCCCTGGTCCCCTGTGTGACTGGGGCCTGTAAGGAGGAAATGAGGTTAGATGAGGTCGGAAGTGGGGGGAGGCCCTGATCCAACAGGGGGGTAGGAGGCGGTCCCTGTAAGGAGAGGAGGTTAGGACACAGACGGGTACAGAAGGAAGATGGTGTGAAGACACAGTAAGCGGGTCCCTCTGCAAGGAGAGGGGTCTCAGGAGGAAGCAAGCCTGAAACACCTTGATCTTGGACTTCCAGCCCCCAGAACCGTGGGACCAGAAATGTCTGCTGTGTAAGGCTCCCAGGGGGTGGGGTTTCGTTGTGGCTGCCGGAGCAGACTAGCTGGGAGGGATGAAAATGGGAGGCAGGTGAGGGTGATAGCAGAGTGGTTTGCGTGCAGCAGGGGCGGGGCTGGGCTGGGCTGGGCTACAGGAAGGACGGAAGTGGCCGTGTGCGGGGACTCAAAGAGGGCCGGCCGGTGTGCACCAGGGCTCGGTGGGCCTCCCTGACTCCTGTGTGCAACTTCCCCTCAGTCTGTAGGAAGTTCCTGGCAGCCCATCCAGAGGAGCGAGGGCGCCTGTGGGAGGTGGAGCCCCCGGGAGCCTGGGGCCAGCGAGGCAGCATCTGGCTGAAGGTTCAACTTCAACAATCAAGACATCCAGACTGTGAGTCGGGGTGGAGACCGTGCCCTTTCGTCTGGTAATTTCTAGCATCAGGAACAGAGGCGCAGATTAACGTCTACAGACGGGGTCGGGCTGGCCAGATGTTCCCTTTGTTGCTGATGCAGGAACAGAGGAGGGCGTGACACTGGGCTGGTACCATCCTGGTTTCCTTCTGCATCCCTTCCTGGGTGAGCTGCACCTTCCTTGCTCTTGCTCAAATAGATCTCCCCAAATTTAACCAAACCAGAAACTCCCTGGGACTAAGTGTTCCCCATTTACAATCAGAAAGAATCATTGAAACATGTGAGAGGATTAACTGCTTCTAACAGAAGCCCTGTGGAAAACGTGGTTTCCAGCAGGCAATGTGTGCATCTGGGAACAATTCTGAGACTCACAGGATTTCCTGGCAGAGCAGCCCCTGTCCCCTCTCCCTGCGGGAGGGCTCACTCAGGCGCGAGGCAGTGGCTCATGTTTGGCGTCTGCACGTGCCCGCCTTGTCCCTCTGGTCCTGTGTGATGGCAGCATGCGGGTGAGCTGCTGGTTGTTGGGCAGCCCTCGTTACACACGCGCTGTCTTCAGCAAGTTTGCGGTGAGCTTTCGATGCACAGTGTCTGTGCCCAGGTTGGGGGTTCTGGGGCAGGGACGGGAATACCTTTCAGTAGCCAGAGGGGCACGCAGACTGGCAGACTCACTCGTCTCTGGGTGTCCAGGCTGCCTTCTGACAGTGCTCCTTCCACCTCTCCCGAGTGTGGGAGGGAAGGACCCCTCAGGGGACGTGCGGGAGGGGGCAGGGCTGCAGGAGGGGTGTTGGGGGGGTGGTGAGGGAGAGAGGGAGGGGCTCCCTGTTCAGGTTCCCTGGCCACAGCGAAAGTGGAGCTTTCCTTTCTCCTGGCACCCGTGCTCTGGTCCGTGTCTCCTGCCACTTCTGAGACTGCAGGTGGCTCATTAGGGGATGGATGGGCAGGCCGAGGGGCCTCGCTCCCTCTTCTCGTGGGTGACTGGCTCCTGGGAGGTGGTGACAGAGAAGACTGCCTTGGAGTTTATTGATGATAATAGTGGCAGGCTTGGCTTCTTGGTGCCTTTCAGCTGGAAGGCCTAATGGATCTTTACAGATATTAATGGGGTGACCGGGCACCTGGGAAGTGTGACGCTGTGACTGCCACCCTAATGAGGCAGTTAAGGGACTTGCCCTGTGGCGTTGAGAGTTAAAAATGAAGGGGAACCAGCCCGGGAGTCTGGCCCTCAGCTGACCGGCCGGCTGGGCGGGTTTATCCACGGGTTTCACAGATGAGCTGGTGGCCGCCACATGGCCCGGCCTCTGTGGCTGGGACACTGGGTTCCTCGGCTGGGATGGAAAAAACCCCCAAACGGCTCACCTATCAGAATGTGGAAATCATCTGGAAATCGCACGGGCCAGAGGGCGTTTGCAGGGGAGGACGTTTTTGCATAATTGGGGAGATGGCTTCCTTCCGAGCAGAATTCCACTGGGGGTTATTTCAAGAGCGGAGAGTTGGTGTGGTCTGATCGGAGGAAATGAGCTGCAAGTCAGATGCCAGACCTGTCACTTTAACTCATTCTGAGGTGCACCAACTCTCTTTCAAACAGCAAATGAGGGGACTTTCGCAGAGAAGGTTCCAGAAGCACGCTGGAGTCCCTTGGAGAAAGAAGAGCCATCATTATAATTAGGGGTATAATTAGATTACTAAAACTCTCTCTCTCTTTTTTTTTTTAAATTCTAAGCTATGGTCCTTGCACTCCCTGTATAAATCACCACTGGTTCCCAGTTTCACCCACGCCTCCTGCCTCCCTCAGGGCCAGCAGTCAGGATGCTAATTCACTCGGAGAGGTTTTCAGCCAGCCAGCTCCAGCTTGCAACAATTCTGTCAGTTAGTGCTGACATCTCAGGTTTTTTCCAGGTTGGCGAGTGGGGGCTGCAAATATAATCACAGATTAGCCCAGATGCTCTGCAGTTTCTCAGTTTTTAGTCTGTTTCTCTCCTCGTGGATGTCAGCAAATGTTAGCCTGTTGGATTTTCCCACCGGTCACCAAACAGTGCAGATTCTGAAATCTTCTCTTCCCTGGAAATCTTATATTAATTTAATTGTTTTTAAATTCATACTTAAAAATTTTTTTTTTTGGATAGGATAATTAGGTTTATTTATTTATTTTAAATGGAGGTCCTGAGGATTGAACCCAGGACCTCACACATGCTAGGCATACATTTTACCGCTCAGCTATTCCCACCTCCCTGCTCCAATTTTTGTTTTTAATTAGTCAGTTATTCTTAGAGTTGCTTTCTTGAGTTGTTCTGCTTTTTCAGGTTCTATCTTTTGCCCCTTCCCTTCTTAGAATTGGAGGTTTCCTACAATTTCTTGGGCCATAGGAATAGAACCCGTAAGCAAGAAGCCCAGTGGGGCCAGGCACTTTTTGCATTCTAAGTAAGGCGTAGACATTTGACCACATTCCACAACGTTCCAGCGAGACATTAACTCCTGCTCCTTTCAAATGTTTTAAAATCTATTTTTGAAGCAGTGTCATTTGTGGACTAGGGCTTTTAGAGTTTGCACAATCCTGACTGTTGATAACATCTGTGGCTTATAAAGGCACTGACAATATTACAGGGTTACTCAGACCTTTTGAGAGAAGGAGTCTGTGGGAAATTTTTTTCTTCCTACATTCAGTTACATTTGAAGCCTTTGAAACTTGACCAATAGGATCATAATTGTATCTGATGTGACTTTCCCATTAGCCCGCACATGTCCAAGGTTCTTTACTGGAGGAGATGAAATTAAATACGTCAATAGTCAGAATAGTTTTTTTTTTTTCTTCCAAAAATGTTGCTGGAGGCAGGAGATAATTGTACACAGCTTTAAAAATTATTATTTTTTTCATCTTTAGGTTATATTTTTGTTTTCTTTCCAGGTAAATTCTTAATCGATTCATTTGTAATCCATGGGAAAAATACTTTTATTTACATTTAATTTTTAAAGCTAGAGAGGATGCACATAAAGAGATGTGAAATATTTGAATGGGGGTGGGGAGTTATTTTTTCCAAAAGCCTGATGCTTAGCAGACTGCAGCGGTAATTTGTCTCAGCTTGGAGAGTTAGACATTCACAGCGTAGTAGCAAGACCAAGTTTATGGTGGTGGAAAGTGCTGAGAACAGAACCCCCACACTGGTTGGGTTTTGGGGCTAATGCTGCTGTTTGTAAGGTTGTGTGGCTCCCTCTAGTGGCCACTGTCATCTTCTGCAGCCCTGGATGGTAACTCTAGGTGTCTACCTTAGACCTACCTGCGTGGTTGCTTCTTAGATTCTCGTACTTGTAAGTCCAAATTAGTGCATTCATTAAAAAAAAAAAAAATTGAACTTTCATTAGCTGGGAATAAAATGCAAGTGGACATTTGATAGATATTAGCATGCTTTTGTTTGTAACACATAAAAACATAGTTTTACCCATTAGGAAAGGAGGAAAATTGATAATGGATGATCTGTTTCATTCTCTCATTTCAGTCATTCACCATTTGCTCAGTTCATTCTCTCATTCATCCATTGTTTTTCATCCATTCATCATGTATTCAGCTACTCATTTATGCAATTGTTTATTCTCTCAGTCATTCATCACTTGTTAATGCATTTATTCAATTGATTACTGTTAACAGAGCATTTCTTAGCATTGGGCACTGACCGGGTAGCTGGGACAGGGTAGTGAATAAGGCTGGCTGAGTCTCTGAACTCATTTATGAGCTTACGTTTTTGTGAAGGAAAGTACACAGGTAACCACTGTGGTATTATATAAATCTTTATGTATCAGAGAGGACTTAAGAGGGCTGGCATTTTTAAATGCTTATGATTAAATTTTGCCAAACCAAAGTTTGCTAATTTATAAAGTCAGAGGATAAGCTTTAAACACTTAATTATGCAGGTAACAAGGAATACATTTATTCTTTATTTGAAAAATGTGTTTCATTTGTATTTTCAGCCCCAATGGCTAGCTGACTATTTTTTCCCTAGGGGATCTGAACCCCTCCCCACACCTCCACGTATGAATTTTGGGGTGTGGGGAGGCGCACAGTAGGGTAAGAAAGTCATCCTCTTCCAAGCTGGTACTGATTTGGTAGGAGGTGGAGGGAGGCTGACTTAACATGTGTGAGTAAAAATTCCAGTGAGCAAAGAGGAGGGTCTAGGAATAGTATGGAAATCTGAGTCCATTCAATGCCTGAATAACTGGAAGACCAAAACCCCAGCTCAGAGATGGTTAGCAGAATCACTGTGTCATGTCTTCCGATACCTGGCAGGCTTTCCTGTCCTCAGAGGGCACGTAGCAGGTGTCAGGATAAAGGTCAAGAGGATGGAACTGGGTCATGAGGACACGTGCTTTGGGAAGGGGCCCCAGTGTGTTATTCATCTTTTGATTGTCCGCTCCCTTGGAAGCCACCCCGTTTGCTCATCCCTCTCTCTTGCTTGGGGAGGGCAGCTCACCCAGGGAGTTCCAAGGAGGATGTGAACGGTCACGGGCGGACTTCCCAAGACGACGGACCCAGCCAGTCTGACAACAGAGAAGGCAGCAAGGTACGGTGATGAACGTGTCATTCTAGGAATAGTCCTCATGTTGTGCTAGTGCAGCTTCTCAAACACCTCTGCTGTGGGTCCTCTGTGGCCGCGGGCCCTCGAATTACGCTCAGCATCTCGGAGCTGCAGTGGGAGGAGGGGCCGTCGCAATTAGACTTTTCACGGTCCTCTTCTCTGAGCTTCGATAAAACTCTAACAGAGCCAAAACTAAACAGGGAACACATGGGGGATCAGCCGTAACTTTGCCTTGTTAAGGAAATATTGAAAAATCTGAACTTCAAATTCTGCAATGGGCCAGCGTCTTTCGAGTGGAACAAATGTGTGGACAAATTGGTCTTTCCGCTCCCGCCCCTGAAGCCCAGATGCTGGAAGATGGAATAGGGCATTAGATTGTCCTGTGGTTCAGCCCAGTGGGAGAGCAGACCCCTCGGGCCAGGGTGGCTACTGAGCATTTCTTGGTGGCCTGTTGTCATTCAGTATTTTACCATGTTTTGAAGCGATGTGATTCCACAAGCGTTTTCTTGGGGCCAAGCCAGACACTTGCCCACACAAGGCCACTGTGATGACATCCATTCTCTGGCGTGGAAGGGTCTTTGTGCTTGAACCCCTAAGGAGCTGATAATGATATTAAACTCCCAAACTTAACAATTGCACTTTGTGGGGAATGCTGCTTATCTTGGAGAGCTGATGGTCCTGGGGTTGAAAACCCAACGTCAAAGGCATGACCTATCCCAGTAAGTGTGGGATTGTCTTAGAGAGGCTGCCTGGTGTCTGACATCAGTCCCAGCCATCGGCAGAGGAGGGCTTTTGTGTTCCTTGGGTCTCAGATGGGCTGACTTATGACCCTACCAGGCCACTGAGCCAAGAGTGTGTGTTTTGCCTCTTGCAAACCCCTGACTCTCCTTTAAACCTTGGGGGCCATTAGAGGAAGCAGGTGGTGTCCAGGGTGACCTGATGCCCATGGGCGTGTGTCTGGGGCAGGCTGCACTTCCAGCCTGAGCGCCAACTTTTAAAGCCCTGCCTCCTGGCCGTGTTCTTCCCAGACCAACCTGGGCTGGGCCCCCAGTTCCCGCCAGTGATTGTGTTCCCATCAGTCGACCTGGATTCGGAGCGTCTTATGTACAAAACATGGTTTTTGAACACGGCTCACCTGCTCTGCATCTGAGCTCGCAGTGCAGGGCCCGGCCGGCCCTTCCAGCCTTAATTGAAAGGCTCGGTCGATTCTTTTCTCATTTCAGGAGAGGATCAGTGGCGAAGAACTGGAGAAGGATGACCAAGATTGCACAGGGAAAGGAGCTGCGGGGCCGCTCAGGAGAGCCTGCCGGCCTGAGCTGCCGGGACAGAAGCCAGGAGGAGGGCCGCCGACGCCGGGCTGCCGGGGGGGTCCTGGCGGAAGCGCACACCGCCCAGGCCCCGACTCCCAGGGGCGCATCTGATCTGAGTCTGTGCAGAGGCCCTGGGGGGTTGGACGTGCGTTTGAGAGCTGCTGTCCCCGCTCGCGTCCCCTGGGAGCTGGGAGGAGCACAGGGCCGCACAGTCCCCGCCCACCTCGGGGTGGATGCCCGGGCGCAGGGGGAGGAAGTCCGAGAAAGCCCTCGTTTCTTAAGCCCAAAGTGCCGTGCAGGTGCGAGTAATTTCCTCCCGAGCTCAGGTTCCAGAAGCCCATCCGTTAACCCCGGTGTGCTTTCTGTTACTCAGGATGAATGTGTAGAGGCTGCCCTGGGACCACAGGACCCAGCCACTTTCTTTAGCCCGAGGAAGCCCCCTCCCTGCAGAACTTGGCTTCGGGGTGCCCACTGCGGGCCTGCTGGACCCGAGACCCCGGGCGCCTGGGGGCTTCTAAGCAGATGCATTTCTGGAGAAGCTTCAGCTGTGTCGGTAGCCCCCTGAGGGCCGGGCGGGGCTGCCCGGTGCACAGCTCCGCCTCCTGCTGGCTGCGCCTAGCAGGTGTCCTGGGTCAGCTCCAGGGGACAGCCGGGGTCACCGCAGCTCCTGACTCAGAGGGGAAGCTGCCGGCCGAGGGGACTTTGGGCTGATGGTCCTTCTGGAGTGGACAGGCCTGAGCTCCTAAAGGTGACCGTGAAGGTGACAGCCTGGCCTGCACGTGACAGGGTTCACCCACCCACTTCTTCATATTTGCACAGTCCTGCTCGGGACACATGCTCTGTGGAGACTGGGGTTCCCAAGCTGCGCCAAGGACCCTGCCCCACGGACTGGCTGTGGCCGTACAGTGGGACCTCGGTCACTTATTTACTCATCCATGTGTCCATCCATCCATCCATTCATCTATCCACTCACCCATCCATCTCCTTGTTCCTCCCTCTCCACTCATCTCCCCATCCATCTGTCCATCCATTTCTCTCTCTCCCTGCCTCCATTTCTCCACTCATCTTCTCATCCACCCATTTACCCGTCCACCCACCTGTCTATCCATCCGTCCATCGGTTCACATCTATCCATGCATCTGTCCACTCATCCATCCGTCCATCCATCCATCCAACCATCCATCCTGTTGTACAACAGACATTCAGTGTGTCAGGCACAGAGGATGTGCAGATAAGTGAGGCGTGGTCCCCTGGACTCAAGGAAACCATTCTCTGGCAGGGTCTCTCCTGGAGTCCTTCGCCGCAGTTGTCTCTCTGACACTTGTTAGAGACACGGTTGAGAGCTCCCTACGGAGTCGTCGTGAAGTCCCCCAGTGCAAGTCGGCTCTCTGGGAAGGAGGCACAGACCGTACAGATGGATTCAGGTCTGCCGTGTGTGATGTCAGACGTCACCCTTCCCAAGGGGTGTAGACGTTTGCTGTGAACATTTCACCGTTGAGATGAATCATTGGTGCTTAGGGGTTTGATGAAGTTACTGTTCAATAAAAGAATCCTCCCAAGGAAGAAAAACTCATGTGTTGATACAGTTCATTTAAGGATGCACTAACAAAGTGCCTGGCATTTGGAGGGAAATGCCCTGGAGCTCAGAGCAGCCTCTCCCGGGCAGCGGTCAGTCCCGTAGGTCTGAGGCCAAGCGCAGGGTCCCTTCCACGTGGCAGGCGCGCACGGGAGTGTCGGCAAGGCCGTGTGCATGCGTGTGCGTGTTGTCTTATCATATCGCCTTTGTTTAATTTATTATTCAGTTCCTCTGTGTTCTTGCCTGGCATTATTTAACAGCTCTATTGCAATATAATTTATAATCCATAAAGTTTATTTCACTTAAGGTATATAATTCCATGGTTTCTAGTATGTTTAAAGGGTTGTACAACCACCAGCACAGTCAGTACCTCAGAAAGAAACCTGTACTTTCCTGTTCGCAGTCTCTGCCCCCGACCCTGCCCCAAGCCCCCAGGCAGGCACTAGTCTCCTTTCTCTGTGTAGACATGTCACACAAGTGGAATCACACAAGATTTTCTTCTCTCACCGAGATGTTTTTAAATTTCATCCAAATCATATCATGTATCAGTGCTTCATTCCTTTTTAAGCTGAAGAGTATTCCATTGTACAGAGATACCACTTAAAAAAAATCCATTGTTGACTTCTGGGTTGATCTCACTTACAGGCAATTATCAATAATGCTGCTCTGAACACATGCATATAAGTTTTTATGTGGACACATGCCTTCAGTCCTGTTGCGTCTATACCCAGGAGTGGAATTTCTGGTCTTCTGGTATCTTTTTTTTTAATGTTTTGAGGAATTATTTTTCAAAGTGATACACCATTTTGCATTCCCTCCAGCAGTGAGTGAGGGTTCCAGTTTCTCCCCGTCCCAGCCAGCACTCCTTGCTTTTTTATCTTTGAGGTCACGGCCACCGCCCTAGTGCTTGAAAACCAGCATCTCGTGGTGGTTTTTTTGTGCACTTCCCGGACAACAAGTGGCGTGGAGCATCCTTCCGTGTGCTTGTCGGCTCTTTTTATGCCTTCTTTGGAGAAATGTCTATTCAGATCCTTTACCCATTTCTCAACTGGGTTGTCTTTTTATTGTTGAGTCATAGTAGTTCTTTATATATTCTGGATACAAGTCTATCATCACGGACATCATTTGCAAACATTTTCTCCCATTCTGTGGGCTGTCTTCACTTTCTTGGTGGTGTCATTTGATGTGCAGCATTTTGAATTTTGATGACGTCCAGTGTATCTGTTTTCCCTTTGGTTGCTGTGCTTTTGCTGCTGCAGTAATAATGATTGTGTTTTTATTTATTTTATTGAAGTATAGTTGATTTACAATGTTGTGTTAGTTTCTGATATACAGCATAGTGATTCAGTTATATATATATATTCTCAATCAGAATCTTTTCCATTATAGGTTATTATAAGATATTGAATATAGTTCTCCGTGCTGTACAGGAGGACCCTGTTGTTTATCTATTTTGTATACAGTAGTTTGTATCTGCTAATCACAAACCCCTAATATATCCCCCCTACCTTCCCCCTTTGGTAACCATAAGTTTGTTTTCTATGTCTGTGAGTCTGTTTCTGTTTTGTAAACAAGTTCATTTGTGTCCCTTTTTTAGGTTCCAGGTATAAGTGATACCATATGGTATTTGCCTTTCTCTGACTTACTTTACTCAGCATGAGCATCTCTAGGTCTGTCTATGTTGCTGCAGGAGTAATGGTTATGTTTTATAAATGCATGCCCAAGTTATTTGACTCTCTAATGAGTCTAGAAAAATCCACAGAGGAGTCATTACTGTGAAGAAATCTGTCCCTGGGTTCCAGGCCCTGGGGGCTGCTCCACACCAAGCTCACACAAGATCCAGAAATTCCTCTGCCGGGTATATACCCAAGAGCACTGAAGGCATGTGCCCATGTAATGACACGTACGCAAACATTCATAGCAGCGTGGTTGATAATCACCAAACAGTGAAATCAGTCCAAAGTCCCTCGGCAGGTGAATGGATAGATAAAATACGGTGTCTCCATACAGTGGAGCAGTCTTCAGCTCTAAGAAGGAATGATGTCCTGACACGTGCCATGACATGGATGAACCTTAAAAACACGTGCAGTGAAGGAAGCCAGGTGCGAGGTAGGCAGAGGACGTTGGGGACCTGTCGTCGTGCAGAAGCTTGCCTGGTGGGTCAGGGTCTGGAGTGGTGGTGGACGCTCACTGCTGTGCCCTGGACCTTGGACAGATTTTCCTCATCATGTCAGGCTACCTGAACATCAGGTATTTTGTTACAGAAAGTCTTTGAGAACAGGCCCTTCAGGATGAGGGATGAATGAACCTAGCGGGTTGGCTACTTGCAGAAACCTTAGGGAGCCAACAAATTAGGAGAACGTTTCTAAAATCCCCCTTTTCTTGGAGGAGCATTATAAGATTTCTGGTTTTGATTAATTCTCTTTCTAAGGGTAGAATGGTCAGCACCTGAGAAGTTTTGCACTTCAGTGTTTGGGTTTCCACGTCGAGAAGCCATGAAATTTCATGGCCACCTTCCTCGCCTGCCGTTGCCAGTGTCCTTCAACACATGCTCGGGAGAGGGCGCTGCAGAGCCCAGCGGCACGCGCTTCGCCGGCCCCAAAGCACAGCGCCTAACTGGACATCAGGGAGCTGGGCTCTCGGTCATTTCCAGCATCGAATGAGACACAGTCAAAGTCATTTCATCTCCCGTCAGAGAAATCCTGTAAATGCCACAGTGATGGCAAGGCTCGTGTTTTCTTCTTGAATTCTTAATTTTTATTGAAGTGTAGTTGATTTTCAATGTTAGTTTCATGTGTACAGCAAAGCGATTATTATACGTACACACACATACATATATATATATTTTCAGATTCTTTTCCATCACAGCTCATTATAAGAAATTGAATGTAGCTCCCTGTGCTATACAGGAGGTCCTTGTTGTTTATCTATTTTACATATAGTAATGGGCATCTATTTTTTTAACTTTTTTTTTTATTGAGTTACAGTCATTTTACAATGTTGTGTCAAATTCCATTGTAGAGCACAATTTTTCAGTTATACATGAACATACATATATTCATTGTCACATTTTTTTCACTGTGAGCTACCGCAAGATCTTGTATATATTTCCCTGTGCTATATACAGTGTAATCTTGTTTATCTATTCTGCATATGCCTATCAGTATCTACAAATTTTGAACTCCCAGTCTGTCCCTTCCCACCCCCCTCCCCCTTGGCAACCACAAGTTTGTATTCTATGTCTATGAGTCTGTTTCTGTTTTGTATTTATGTTCTTTTTTTGTTTTTTGTTTTTTTTTTAGATTCCACATATGAGCGATCTCATATGGTATTTTTCTTTCTCTTTCTGGCTTACTTCAATTAGAATGACATTCTCCAGGAGCATCCATGTTGCTGCAAATGGTGTTACGTTGTCGGCTTTTATGGCTGAATAGTATTCCATTGTATAAATATACCACAACTTCTTTATGCAATTATCTGTTGATGGACATTTAGGCTGTTTCCATGTCTGTTAATCCCAAACTCCTGATCTATCCCTCCCCGACTTCCCCCCACCCCCATAACTACAGTTTGTTTTTCATGTCTATGAGTCTATTTCTGGTTTGTAAATAATTTTTTCTCTTTTTAAGATTCCACATATAAGCAACATGATACAAGAGTCCTTCTCTGACTGACTGGCTTCACTTTGTACCTGCTGGCTCTGTTTCATGGAGTTGGCTTATCTGACTGAGCCCTCCTTCCTGCCAAACAGAAGCCACCTTCAGGCTTTCTAGCAGGCCACTTCTCCACCCAGTGTGCGGGTGGGCTGCAGAACTGGTGAGCTTCCTGGGCCTGACTGCCCACGGCTCGCAGCGCCCACTGGGGACGCTGTACGGGGCGGGGACTGAGCAGGTGCTCCTCTGGTCCTTGAGTGCTCAGGTTCTGTTCAGATTCTGGGAGGGCGTGTCCCGGGGTGGATTGTGGGAGAATCCTCCGGGTGCAGCACGAGTTGAAGGATGGGCTCGGTGGATCATCATTCCTTCCCTCCTCTCCACTCGCACGTAGCGCAGGTGCTTTGACTTGGGGAATGTCTGCCGGGTTCTCTAGTGACCAAGAGAAGCAGGTCGAATCCACATGATCTAATATATAATATATAACAAAGTATATGTACTGTATTTGTAAAGTAACTATGAAAACCTATATTCATTAAATCCACATAAGCTACATAAGAAAATGTTATAAGGATTTTCTTCTGTGCCTCTTTCTTTTTCTGGGATCAAGTCTACGCTCTGGCGCTTGCATGGTGCAGGAAGGGGCCTCGGTGAGGAGGGGTCAGGAGGGGGCACGTGCTCTTGGCCTGGGTCTGTCCTGCCCACACTTGCACCAGCTTACACGTCTGATTGTCCTGTCAGGGTCTTTGCCAGCCATGTGGGCAACAAGGCTGCAGGGGTGCCTTGTGCCCCGTCTCCTGCCCCCGCCCGGCTGCTATCCGCTGATACCTTCCCCCGGTCCCCACCAGGAGACGATGCTGCAGCCTGTGGGCATTGTCTCTCCACCTGAGTCCTCGATACTCCTGGCCACACAGGGAATCATTTGCTTCCCACGGGGGTTCCTGTGGGGCGGGCCCTGACATCCCCATATACCTGTCTCCTGTGGTCTGGAGAGTGGGGGGCTTTTTGGAGCCTTCCCTTGTCTGGAAACTCCAGGCTGGGATGGGGTACACCCCCATCTCCTGTGGAGCTCCCCCAGTCTATTCAAGAGTTTCCTCCCTTCCTGTCTCTGCCCAAATGAATCTGATTTTTTAGAACTTAAAGCCCATTAACGGGACTTTTTTTTCAGTTTTCTTCATACATGCCCTGTATCCTCATAGAGCCAGACTCAGGTCTCACCTCCCGAGTCAGGGACGACCGACTGTCAGCTCCTGGCAGAGTCGTGGTCCCCACGCTGCTCTGATGTCCCATCCCTCAGGCCAGGCAGGCTCCCTGGCTGACGTTCCAGGTCCTCGTGTCTCCTGTGGGATGTGCGCTGTAGACGGCTGTGCAGCCACTGTTTCTCACCGGACCTGACGCACAGCTGGAGGTCCCACTGTTGGACATGTTTTCCTTTGGGGGTGGATGGGGAACCAGGACTTGTGTCCAGGACTGGAAAGCGCGTGGGGCTGGCTCCAGCCTGGCCCCTCACTCCCGTGGGGTCTAGAACGGCCACTGCCTTCTTGGGTACCACAGGTCCTCACGGTAAAATGAAAGGGGTGAGTCAGGGTCTGTGAACAGGCAGCTCGAGGGTCCAGATCAGTTTACAGATGAGACTTGTTTGGGCCACACAAGGTTTTGGGACATGGATGCTGCTGTCCTCACATCCCTTTCAGTGAAAGCACTGTCCCCACCACCCACTGGCCGTGCAGCTCATTTGTGCGCTCAGACCCGCTGGAACCAATCACGTTGGCACTCCTGGTGCAGGCTGAGCAATGCCCCCCAAAATGTCCGTGCAGACTCCCCAGCATCTTGGCTCTGTGGCCTCAGGCGGTAAAAGGGGCTTTGCAGATGTAATTAGACATCTCGAAATGGCAAGATTATCCTGGGTTATGCAGGTGGGTCCAGTGTGATCACATGGTCCTTAAACAGCTTAAACAGGGAGGGAGATTTGACTACAAAAGACAGATGCAGTGTGAGAAAGACTCCACCAATCACTGCAGGGTTTTAATGTGGAGGGAGGAGCCGTGAGTCCAGGGATGCAGGCGGCTCCTAGAATCTGGAAAAAGCTAGGAAACAGATTCTCCCCAAGAGCCTGAAGGAGGAAGGAGGAACCCAGCCCTGCTGACCCCTTGCTTTAGCCCCACTAAGACCCATTTGGACTGCTGACCTCCAGGACTTAGGATAATAAATCCATGCAGTTTTAGGACATTAAATGTGCAGTTATTTTTAACAGCCGCTGTAGGATCCTAGGATGCCCCAGTCAGTGGTTCTCAGCTGGTGCTGACTTGCGTCCCAGGGGACATCTGGCCGTGTCTGGAGGTGTTTCTGGTCATCACGGTTGGGTGAGGAGAGCTGCTGGGTCTAGCGGGTGTAAACCAGGTAAGGTGCTCCACACCCCACAGTTCCAGAATGGTCCCCACAACCCCAGGAATTCTCTGGCCTGCAATGTTCTCCAGGAGTGAGAAATCGTGCCCAGACTAACAGACGCCCTTAGCTCTCTCCAGCCCTGGGTGTCTGCAGGTTGTCAGTCTCCGCCTTGTTCAGTTATGACCTCAGAGCAAGTGGAGAGCTCAGGCCTCCAGGAGACGTCAGCGAAAGACTTTAAACCGCTCTTAACTGAGCACTTGTTCGTGCCGGTTTGGTTTCTGCAAAAGAGAAACTGCCAGGCTGTGTCCATCTCCGAGACTGGGCGGGTGGGGATGGGACTTGCACAATGACCAGGCGAGAATAGGCCAGTCTTTCGGTGCTTTACATCTTGGACCTTCCAACTGTCTTCCCTGTTTAGAGGAGAAACCACCGTGTGCCTATAGTTGAGGTCCGTGGTAGGACCCAGGAGAGGCTCTGGAGAAGACTCAGACTGGATGGCAGCCTTAGAACTTGATTTTCCTCTTGATCTGTATCTTAAGCCTTCATTCTGGCTGGTGGCAGAAAATGAAGATCTTAGAATAGATTTGCAGAGAGCGTGGGCGGTTCTCGCAGGGAAATACCCGCGGCGGCCACACGATGGCAGCCTCGCACAAACCAAAGCCGGCCGGCCCAGGACGGCAGCCCGCAGTGGGTGTCCCCAGGGCAGTGGACACCAGCCTCTCTTCCTGCAGAATCCGTGGAGGCCCAGCCCAGGTGGGCATCTTTAATCACCGCTGGAAACTCTGAGCTCTACAGAAATGAAGGAAACAGTGGTGCAGACTGCTCATGCCTGGCTCTGTTGATCTGTTTCAACATGGAAATAGTTTGCCACCCCGCTCTGGAATTTCAGGGATGCGACAAGACTTATTAAGTTAGACCAACAGCAACAACCCCCCCCCCCCCAATAAGTTAGAAGTTAGACTTATTCCTAAAAGATCTCAGATCTCTCTCTTCTTCTTCTTTTTTTTTTTTTTTTAAGGGAAAAAGTGTTTAGCTTTCATTGCAAGTCCAGAAGTGCAGACAGATTCCAAAGCTGCCTGCTTTCTTCATTAGCCTCACAGGTTTGCCCGCAAGCGCCCCCCCCCCAAAAAAAAACCCCAAAAAGCAGACCTGGAGCTACCAACACACAAAAATGCACCCTGTCTCCCTGCTCCACAGGTTGAAAGAGGCTTGAGGCTTGTCTGCTCCCCGGGTCACTCACAGGGTGGGTGCTTTGGTGATGCTGCAGTGAAAGGGAAAGAATGAGAAATGTCGGGCGAACACTGTACCGTCTGCCGTGGGCGTGCTGCCCCGAGAGGGGTTATTTCCTCTCGTTTTCCGTGCACCCATGTGTGTGACCCACACCCTTCCCGTCAGCACTGGGCTGCAGAGGAATGGTGAGATTGTTCCATTTGGCTCTCTTTTTAAAAGCTTACTGAGCTATAATTGATACACAATACCCTGCACTTATATAACGTGTAGGGTTTGGTGAGTTTGGGCCCATGCACACACCAGGTATGTAGGCTGCTTCCTGTTTTTAGCTCCTATGAAGAACAGTCTGTGAAATGTGGAGCTCTTACCAAAGGAATAAAAGCAAAGTGTGGAGGGAGAGGTCATATTTTTGGTTAGGGAGGATTTCTGATAATTCTGACTCTTCCTGCACAAGACCCATCTTCCTTGGGATTCTGGAATTTTTTGGCATAAGCTTTGTCTGTAAGAGTCTACCTCCTCACCCCGTCCTCCAGACTCTCTCTGCCCAGGAACCCCAGCCCTGAGCTCTCTTCCTGGGTGGACGGGAAGCATGGAGCATTGGTTGGACCGATGCTCAGCTGTGGAGCAGTGCTGAGAACAGAGGAGCAGAACTGTCCAGTGGCAAGAGGAGAGGGCACGGGCCACGACTGCTTCCTGGCAGACATGCCCTTTCTGTACTGCTGTCCAAGAAATATGAAATTTAGCCCACATACTTGGTCTTGACTTCAGAGTCCCGCAAGGGCATCCCAACCCTTGGGAGGGAGGGGGAGGCTTGGCACTTCGGGGTGAGGGTGGTGGGATGACCGTTCAGCCTGCACTGGTGGCCCAGCCCCTGGAAAGAAGTGTAGCAGAACAGCACAGTGGTTGCCTGTGCTCCAGTGAGACCAGCCAGCTCGGATTCCCCAGAGAGAGCCTGGGACCCTGCCTGGGATGTGAGATGGATTGAGTGGTGTGCAGATGACCATTTTTAAGTTTAAGATTTCCCAGTTGATTTTGAAATTAATTTTTATTAGAGGCACGTGATCCCAGTTTGATTTACAACTGTGATATGAATGTGATGTTTGAAACCCATGTATAAAGGAAACTATAAACAAAACAAAAGACAACCTACAGAATGGGAGAAAATATTTGCAAACAGTGCTACTGACAAGGGCTTAATTTCTAGAATATACAAACAGCTCATACAACTCAATAACAAATAACAGAAAAGCAAACAACTCAGTCAAAAAATGGGCAGAAAACCTAAACAGACATTTCTCTAATGAAGACATACAAATAGCTAGTCAGTGCGTAAAAAGATGTTCAATATTGCTAATTATCAGAGAAATACAATTCAAAACTACAATGAGGTATCACCGGTCAGAGTGGCCATCATTAAAAAGTTTACAAATGATAAACGCTGGATAGTGTGTGGAGAAACGGGAACCCTCCTACACTGTTGGTGGGAATGCAGTTTGGTGCAGCCATTATGGAAAACAGTATGGAGATTCCTCAAAAAACTAAAAGTAAACTTACCATATGATCCAGCAATTCCACTCCTGGGTGTACATCCAGAGGGAACTCTAATGTGAAAAGATACATGCACCCAATGTTCATAGCAGCACTATTTATAATAGCCAAGACATGGAAGCAGCCTAAATGTCCATCGACACATGACTGGATAAAGAAGTTGTGGTACATTTTTATATATATATATTTAAAAGCAGTGCTTTATTGAGCTGTCATTAACCCTGGGAGCCGTGTTGCTGCACATCCACACCCTGTGACCCCTGTGCCCACAGCGCCCAATTCACTCACTGCAGTTTATATATATACAGTGGAATACTACTCAGCCATAAAAAAGAATAAAATAATGCCATTTGCAGCAACATGGATGGAGCTAGAGATTATCATAGCAAATGAAGTTAAGCCAGAAAGAGAAAGACAAATATCATATGATATCACTTATATGTGGAATCTAAAAATAAATGACACAAATGAACTTATTTATGAAACAGAAAGATATTCACAGACATAGAAAACAAACTTACGGTTACCAGTGGGGAGAGAGGGGAAAGGATAAATTAGGAGTTTAGGATTTGCAGATGCTAACTGCTATATATAAAACAGATAAACAACAGCACAGGGAACTATATTCAATATCTTGTAACAACTTACACTGAAAAAGAATATGAAAAGGAATACATATATGTGTGTGTGTATAACTGAATCACCATGCTGTACACCAGAGACTAACACATTGTACACTGAGTGTACTTCAATTAAAAAAATTAAAAAAATAAAGTCCATGTCTAATAGATGCATTGACTTAGGAAAAATAAGCAATAATACAAGTGGCAAAATTGCAAGGGTGATACGGGTATGAGTACAGTTGGAAGACATGAAAAAGCCTTACCCTGGAAGGGAGTTTCTTAAGCTCTTAAGCTCCCAGCAGTGAAGTGACCAGTAAGGGCTATGGTAAAGGCTGGCTCAGGATTTTCCAGCCCTCCGATTTTTCTCCCCGACACCTCTCTTGGGTCTGTCATCATTTTCTCTCCTCAATTCTCTCAGTAAAGGGGCAGAATACACACTTGGAGTCTGGAGATTTTGGCTTTGTGTTCTGGCTGTGCCGCTTTGCAGACAGGTGATCTTGGGTGAGTTGAGCCTCTCTGGGCCTCAGTCTCCTCATCTGGGAAATGGGGGATAATGAGACCCTGGTCCCCAGGGTTTGTTGGGTGGTCCTCATAAGCTGATGGATGCAGAGGCTGCTCAGCATGGGCACGTGCAGCAAGGCCGCCGCACTGGCTGTTCTGCGTGCAGGATGCCCCTGGTGGTTTCACGGGGCGGGTGACCCAGACCTAAGCCAAATCAGAGCAGGAGTTGGTGGAGACAGAATGAATCTAAGAAGACTGAAAAGAGGCCGGTGGAAGCGTGTGTGGGGAGACTGCTGCCGTCCTGCAGCTACGAAGGAAAGCCAGAAACGGAACCGGAGCTAAGAGAGGGAGAGACAGTAGATCCTAGTGGCTCTGAGTTCCTGAAGCCAGCTGTGCCTGAAGCCAGCTATCCCTAAAGCATTCAGGTGCAAGAATTAAAAATCTCCCTCTTTTGCTTAAGCCAATTAGAGTTTTTGTTTTTGGGCGGGGGAGGCAGTTACTTGAAAGCAAGAGTCCAGACAAATACATTCTTTTCTCCAGTTTACTGTCGTTTGTAATAATGGAAGGGAAAGAGAAAGGTTGCAGGAGACTAGAGATGGTTAGGAAGGGAAGGGAAAGAGAAAGGTTGCAGGAGACTAGAGATGGTTAGTGCTCTTCAGGCCTTCAGGACCATCTGATTCTGCCCATTTCCCTGACACATCACTTTCACAGGGCCTGGCACTTTTTACCTCTGCAGGCCCCTTCCTCCATGAAAAACAAAACAAAAAGCAAAAACAAAAATCCATTTTGCTACTGTGTTAGGGTAAAGATGAATCTAAACCAGGACATGTCCATTTCTCCCCGCCTTATTTTAAAATAAATCAAAACATTTCCTTGGGCCCTAGGCACAGTGTCTGTTGGGCTGATGAATAAGTCACCTCTGAGAGGCTTAGCTTTTGTCCTGCTTGTATACATTTTTGTGGTGTGTGTACATTTGTAATGAACAGTTAGTTTCTAGTTACAAGCAAATCACTTTTCAACTGATCTGTGATGCAGTTAAGGGCCATATCATCTGAGACCCAGTTCTTGACTTCCAGGTATAAGCAATGTTGTGGATTCTGATGGGTGGGAGCTCAGACCATTGATTACTTCCTATTGGGTCAATTCATTTGCGGTTTGATTGACTTTGACTGGGGGGTGGCAGGATTGGCTGAAAAATGCATTTGTGGTGTGATTGGCCTATAATAGGATGGGGGCTCAGGGCAATGCTCACTTCTGATTGGCTGAATATATTGGCAGTCTGGTTTATCAGAATGTGATAGGCCAGTACTAACTATACTGCTCACTTCTGATTGGCTGAATGCAAATACTGGCTTATTAAACTGGGAGTCAGCTGAAGCCCCATATGCTCAAGACTGCAGGCTGAGAAAACCCCGCTGTCATGGAATGATGCTGGTTGAACCAGTGCTGAAGCTCCCCATCTGTATCAATAAATCTCTAACTTGAAATGTCCCCAATACAAGTCCTTCTTTAAAGGTTATGGAAAACCCAGGAACGTTTATTTTGCAGAGATGATCTAAAGCTGTCCATGAATGTTGATGGTAGTTATCCTAACTTCATTGACTGGCTGGACACTATGGTTCGAAACAAGGGCTTTCGCGGCATTGGCAGGCCAGGCTGGGCCCAACTTTGTCTCCCGGTGGATCCTGGCGTGCAAGAGCATGGGGATGGGAAAAACAGCCCTGCTGTTCTGCTCTATCTTACCTCCTCTCCCACGTCCCCCCAGCTTCTCCTTGGCTTTTCTTAAAAGAGTTCCCAGACTGCGGCCCTGGAACTCTGCCAGTATAACTGATGAGAGATGAGTGTAGACCATGGGAGCTTTCCAAATGTTAGGAAGGAGCGGTCCAGCCCAAATAACTATTAATCTTAAACAGTGGGTCTCAGAGTGGGGCCCTAAACTGGGAACAGCAACCGACACCAAGAGAACATGACAGAAACGCAGATTCTCAGAGACTCCGGATGTGGCCCAGGAGTCCTCGCAAGCCCTCCAGGTGACACTGACGCACGCTCAGTTCCGAGAACCTGTGCTCAGTTATGGCCTCTTCTTGAAAGAACACATTTCCCCTCTGTTTGTTCCCATGACAGCTTTGCTAATCTGCCTGCACACCCAGCATACAGGGTCCCTGGGCTGGCCGGCTCTAGCCTAGGGAAGCAGGCCCTGAGACCCCTGAGGGGTCTTGCACGAGGCTCCACCACCTGGGAGTCTCGGGAATACCACTCCAGCGACACTTTTGGGTCCCTCATCAGCACACAAGCCGAATAGGCCCACCCTCTGTATGTGTTTTGGCCTCTACTTCTCTTAATGATGTGGCATTGGTAGCCACTCGAGCTGTCTAAGAAGCACCCGAGGCGGTATCACTGCACCGTGACCAAGGATCAGGCAAAACCACGTTTTCCCTAGAAGGGAAGATCCCGGGTCGCAGCGCGCCGATGTCTGCAGCCGCCCCGTGAGGCCACTAGATGGCGCCGTTGCACTTTCCTGCGGGCTCCGTGCGGCCCTGGCGCCTGCCTCCCGGCTTCCCCGGGTCCCACCGGGGTCCCCGAAGTGAAATAACAACGTGCCATTGTGAGCAGAGGCTTGTTTCACTAAGATGTCCAGGAAATGATATGCAGCCGGGAGGCCCTGACCAGAGGGAACGCTGACTGCGGCGTTGGAGCTGCAAAGCCCTTTAGGAGTTTTACTAGCCTCTCCGCACGCACTGTGTGGCTCCTCCCGCCCCAGAACCTGGCCGCTGCGCTGGCAGAGTTCCGGTCACAGGCCCTAATATCGGTCCGGTGGAGAGGTGCTCATAAAAGTGGCGACAGGCTGTGTTCTTCTCCTGGGAAGCCTTAATCTGATCGCATTCATTCTGTTCTTTTGTGAGTCTGTGCATCAATTCAGCCATGACAGGGAGTAAAATGGGAGACAGCATAGATTGGAAAGGGACCTGCAGAAGGCCCCGCAGAGGAAGAACGGGCTGCGGGTGGGAGGATGCCCGGCCTGTGCGCCTGAATGAGTGGGCCCCTGGGGGTTCTGGGGAGCAGTAGGCCAGGCCGGGCCAGGCCAGGTCGGGTGTAGGGCCCACTGAGGGTGAGAGCCCGGGACAGCCTCAGCACCTGGGAACTTGCTGGATACTTACTGCACTCAAGGCTCCTCCCAGCGCCAAGGGGCAGAGGGTCCACAACCAGTGACCTCCCCCTCTCCCCGCCACAAGAGGTGTTGGTCTCCTTGGAGGATGACAGTGTAATGGTAACAAACAGCACAGCAGCAGGGACAATCAAATGCTCACCACGTGCAGCGGGAGCTACCACCTGTGGTCCCCCCCCCCCCCAACACATCCCGTGATGGAGGGCCTGAGTCAGGGGCTGAGAGAGGGAGGCTGAGTCAGGCTACATCACAACAAAGGGCAGGGGCAGGACTTCTGATTTCTGATCCCAGAGCCTCCTGGCCACAAAGCTGGTGGCCCTCGGCCTCTAGGAGTGGTCCCTGCAAGCTGTGTTTCAATGAGGGAGGGGCTGCCCCTGTTGGGGCCTCTGGGGATTCACGTCTTCTCACTGGCTTCAGGGCCAAAGGGGAGCCAGTGGGCCCTAATGCTCTGGGGCCGCATCGCTCCTCTGGAGGGCCAGTCTCCTCCCCCCCTTGGAATACATCCAAGATCCTGAGGCTGCCTGCAGAAACCCCATCAGCTCCCCAAAGGGACAGCCAAGGAGATTCTTTTACAAGGAGCTCAGGTCCCCTGAAGGCTGCAGATGGGCAGTGGTGAGGCTGCAGCTTTAGATCGGGGCCTCTTCTCCAGAAGAGAAACCTGGCCTTGGGTGCAGGGGCAAGGCCAGGTGAGGGCAAGTGGGAAGCGCAGGATCAGAGCACACAGCCAGCCAGAGCCAGGCATGCCCGCCAGGGCGGGAGGGAGCCGACCTGAACTTGGAGGGAGCATGAAGTCCACGTGGAAGAAACAGCTGTGGGGATGGTGCCCCAGACCTGAGTGTGGCACCCCTTCACCTAACTGCTCAAGCCCCTGCCCCTCCCTGGCTTCCTGCTCTGGAGCAAAAGCATCCACCAAACCATCTGGACCCCCCCCCCCCCCCGCGCGTCCTGCTCAGATTTTACTTCCTCACAGGATGTACGTTTTACTTTCTTATACCTTTTTGGACGTCTCCCTTACAGCTTTCAACTGTTGTGTGCTTTCTGGTTTGCGGTCGGCCTCCCTCTCCCCTCTGTAAGCTCCAGGAGACTGCTGGTCTCCATCCCCACTGTGCTGGGGCCTAAGGAGGCTTCTAGAACTAAGTGGATACTGGAGAAAATTGGAATCGGTCCTCTCCTGGACTCCACACTGGTCCAGCCCTCGCCCAATCACACTGTGTTGCCAACTAAGGCTCGAAAGCCTGGGCCCGCAGACGCTCAAGATCAGATTTAAGCATCAGCTTTTTATTTGGAATTAAGTTTCAATTTTCAAGAGTTGCAAAACTGCAAATAGTCCAAGGAGCACTCTTGTATTCTTTGCCCAGATTTGTTCTGCGTGTAAGTTTTTTTTCTGACCCATTCAAGATTGTTACCTGTATCATGGTTCTTTGACCCTGAACGTTTCCACATTTGTGTTTTTAATGACATTGACGCTGTTGAAGGACGTGGTGTCTCTGCTGTTCCCTCTCAGGTTAACGCCTGGAGGCAAATTTAAAGTCAGAATCTTCTTTGTGGAACGCCCTCTCTTAGAGCCTTCTTCTGTTTCTCTTTGCTTCTGCAGGATCTGGGCAAATGCCGTCACTCCAGGAGGCGGATCTTTTCCAACATGGGCTCTGGAAAAAATGTCTTTCTTCTCAGCTGTGCTTGTGAGACCTGAATCAGCCTCCTGGCTTCTGGCAGGAAGGCCCGACTTCAGGAGGGAGCGATGCTGGCAGACCCCACTCTTCCCAAGCGCCGTTTTCTCTGGACTTCCTGCCAGGGCTGCACTTAAAAGTCCTCCCCAAGGAGCAGATCTGGGCTGAGAACAGTCTACCTTTTACCTCCTTGGCGGTGTTGCTGCAGAGTTTTTAAAACACTCCAATGTGTATTAAGCCACAAGCAGCAGGGGCTTGGTGGGAGCACTGCAGAGGCTCCGCCCCACTTGGAGTGCAGCTGAAATGCTTGCGTCCCAGGAAGAGGGGACACTGGTTGCACTTCCCGGCCATGGGCTACTGGGAATGACCCGGCACCTGAGTGTCACTGGGGGAAGGGTTGTGGCGAGCTGGGCCACTGGGACCTTGGGCAGCCTTCTCTGCATGGTCCTTGCCGGTCCCAGGAAAGAAAAAAGACATCTTTTTTTTAAACTTTATTTATGTATTTATTTTATACTATCATGTTTTTTTAAATTGAAGTACAGAAGACGTACAATATTATATGTTACAAGTGTATAATATAGTGATTCACAATTTTTAAAGGTTATACACCATTTATAGTTATTATAAAATATTGCCTATATTCCCTGTGATGTAGAATACATCCTTGTTGCTTATTTTATACCTGATAGTTTGCACCTCTTAATCCTCCACCTCCATCCTGCCCTCCCCCTTCCCTCTCCCCAGTGGTAACCACTAGTAAAAGACATCTTTTTTGATGCTTTAAAGTGTCTACTGAAAAGCAGCCTGGGGAGGTGGGAGGAGGGCTGGTGTTTGAGTCTTGGGTTCAAATCTTGGTTCTATGTCAGATTAATGTGGGGTTTTAATCGCTCCTGAGCCTCTTCTGTGTTCAGAGTTTGTAGTGATGACAGAAGAGAGAATGTGTGTAACGGGCATTGTGTTTGCACACAGCTGGTGCCTCCAAAGTGCAGTGTCCTTTCTTCCCCGCTGCCTCCCTCCTGACTGCCTTTTCCGCTCCCTCCCCCAGCGCGGAGCCGGGGAGGGACCTAGCAGAAGGTGCAGGTGCTGGACGTGCCACTGTGACCCAGGCTTGTGTGGGCTCAGGCATCTGCAAATGCTGACTGCCCTGGCATTTTGGGGGGCATTGTTTGAGGGGTACCCCGGATTCCTTTGGATCTGGTGTAGTGAGATGCACGGAAACGGAAATGATGGCTGTCCTGAAGAAGAAATTTATCACGCACACAGTTTTCTAGGAACAGACGGCGTGGCGTAGCACCCTCCCACTCCGCCACCTGCTGGGCCGCACGGGAAGCACCGGGGTCCATCAGGAGGCAGAGGGAGCGATCCGAGATGTGAGCACGAGCCTTCACTGCGGTTTCCAGAGAAGGAGTGACTGAAGCAGGGTCAGCAGGCTTGAGATGCGCTGATTTTAATACTTTCAGGGCCCCGGGGCACGGGGGCTGTCTCTGGCTGTCTGGTGCCTGTCCCTGGCTGTCTGGTGCCTGTCCTCGGGTGAGCAGGGCAGGTGGCGAGTGGGTCTGAGTGTACGAGCCTAATAGAGGGGGTGAGTGGGGGTGGGGTGGGGGTGGGGTCTGGATTGGCTGGTCTGTGTATGAAAAGCATTCTTGGTGCCACGGAATTCTTTCCTATCTGCAGGAATTGGCTAATCCTGGAAGGGGCCTTCCCTCTGGGGTCAAGGCCCCAGATGTCAGAGCATCAGGAAACGGACAATATATGACCTGGTCAGTACAGACACTTTCCATCCCCAGGAAGGAGGAAGGTCAGACTGAAGATCCCACTCAACCAGGCTGTGCTCCGGTCCCTCAAGGCCATGGCTTGTGTTTGTGATCTTCTAGAATGTACACTTCCCTGCACAGAAAAAAACTTCCAGGGCCGCTGCAGAAAGGCTGGACTTTTCACTAGAGCAGAGACGCTTCCAGCATTGCCCAGACCTTGACGGGCAGCGCGGTGCTCACGGACGCCTTGTCGAGAGCCTCCCTCTCATTCCTTTCCTTGCTCAGCTGTCAGCCAGGCGGGTCACCAGGGGTGCCAGCCTGGGGCGGGCTGGTGATGCCCAGGAAGTGGCGACCACCCCAGTCCAGAAGAGGGGGGCCTGCTGACTGACTGTGCCTCATGGCGTCTCACCCGAGTTCCTTGTCTTTCCAGTGGCAAGTTGGGAAGGGACGGAAACATTGTCCAGACCCTAAAATGTGAAAGTTCAGAATTTACTGGGTTTTGTTTGCAACTGGTCACCAGCTCCAGCGCTGGGCAGTAGAGTCAAGTGACCTTGCGTATTAGTCCCTGTGTGTGCACACATGTGTGTGTGTATGTGTGTGTGCATGTGTGCATGAGGGCTGTGCAGTGGTTAGACCTGTGTGGGTTCTAAGGATGCGGGTGCAGGTCAACGAGCAAGGTTACCCCTGAGCCACTGTGAGGGCATGTCTGTGGTGGAGAAGCCAGACCCCTCTTGTGCTTCTCCCTGGAGGGGAGGGGCTGCTGACTGGGCGTGGTGCCGCCTGATGTGCTGGGAGGGGCCCCTGGCTTGGTAGCAGCCAGGGGCTTGGATTGGTGAAATTGTGGAGGGGTGTTAACTCTCAGACAGGAGACTGCAGCCAAAATTAGTTATGGCCCTTCATCCAGCCTTGAAGTTTCCCCAGAGAATGTGCAATGCCTCCTTCCCCCCTGCCCCCCTCCCCTCCCCTCCCCTTTCCTTCCCTGCTTCCCTCCCTCCCTTCCACACATGCTGAGAACCAGTCACTGTGTCTTAGGCGCGGGGCACCAAATGATGAACGCACAGAGGCCTGGTGCCTGCCCGGGGGGAGCTATGGTCTGGACCAGGGCTTCTCAGGCTGGGCGTGTTTCCCCTTTGGGCTGGATGAGTGTTTGTGGTGGGGACATCCCGTGCACTGGGAGGTGTTTGGCAGCCCCAGCTGCTCCCTGGTAGAAGCCAGGAGCACCTCCCTTCTCTCCGTAGTTTTGACAATGAAGAAACATCTCCTAGGCCTCATGCCTGGGTGGCACGGTCACCTTGGTTGGGAACCACTGATCCGGTGGGAGGGACAGACAACTGAGTGGGCCCGGGCACCCAGGGCCTCCATGGGGTCTGTTCAGGGTGACCTCCTGCTGACAGCCAGGCAGGCGGAGCTGGCGGATGGTGCTTAGGACATGCTTGTCAAGAAAGTGATTGAACACAGGTCCCCCAATAAAAGCCCAGCCCGAGAGAGGACCTGTCTTAGTCACATGGGGGTACTGTCATGGAAGCTCTTAATTGGCAAAAGGTAGATGGAGGTGAATAAGATAAAGAACAAGATGACCTTCCCTGGAATTCTATTTCAGCCTTTCCTTCACCTTGAAATAACTGCGCCATGGGGGAGTGAGCTCATTTGGTAGCAGACCTATTATCTGAATTTTGTCTACTTTTCCAGTAAACCTCGAATTCCCTCTGTATTTCTCTGGCCCCTTGAAGGGGAGGCAAAGGAGACTGTGCAAATGGGTTTCTTTGTGTCTGATCCAGGGGCCAGCCTCAGCTTCTGCCAAGTGTTTGGCTGTGCCTGGACTTGGCAAAGGCTTAGACATCTGCTGCCTGTGATGTCCTACAGAAGAGTACCATCTGACTCAGGAATCCCTCCCAGGGATGCTGTCAGCAGCCCCTGCACGTTCCTCCCCGTGTCCAGCTGGGTTTCTTTCTCTCTGCTCAGCTCCAAAGTGTTGATGGGTCAATCAATGCTGTGTTCGCAATTTTATCTCAGCTGGGAATTCTCATGGGCACCTGTGTGCCTGTGTGCATGCGTGCATGTGAGCTAGCTGCGTGGTCAACACATCTCCCTTTGAAGAGCTACAGGATGCTGCAGGGAAGGATTTTCTGTTGCGCACTTGACTGTTGAAAGAGGCCAGGGCTGCTTCAAGTTCCTCAAATGCTCAAGGATAATTACAAGCCTCTTAGAAAGCAAGACACAAACGTGGCAACTTTTTAGTGTCACGAGGCAGGCGTTGGCCATGGCAATCATTGAGGTGACAAGTCTGGAAACCCTTTTAAGGGAGATCATTTTAGAAGATGCCACTTTTGAGAAGATATTCTTTAGAAGGAAGACTGTTCTAAAGACCAAGTGTAACAATGGTGATGACGTCTAGGAGGAGAATGACAGATCCACACAATTTCCATTTCCAAAGGCTTTGTGGTCCCTTTCAGTCATGCAGGGTCCAAACCTTGGAATAATCTTTTTGGTCTTTCTTTTCTACACCTCTCATCATCAGCCAGTTACCAAGACCGATCATGTTTCCATCTTTCATCCGTCACGGTGTCCCTGTCTTCTCTGTTTCCACCACCCCTGTCCAGCCCTTCCCATGTAGTCCCTAAACTTTGGCAAGGGCTCTCTAACTGGTCCCCTTCCTCCCTTCATTTTACCATTCATCTTCCAACTATTTCCTGAGTATCCAGTGTATTTGTTATCTATTGCTGTGTAACAACAATACGTTGGCTAACATGTATTGGCTAAAAAAACAATAAACACTTATTATCTCACACAGTTTCTGAGCTTCAGGAATCTGGGAGCATTTTGGCTGGATGTTTCTGGCCCCGTGCCCCTTGTGAGGTGGCAGCCAAGAATATTGGCTGGAGTCACAGTCATCTGAAGGCTTGACCGGGGCTGGAGGTCCCACCTCCAAGATGGCGCACTCACATGGCTGTTGGCAGGAGGCCTCAGTTTCTCACTGTGGTGCTGCTCGAGTGTCCTCTTGATGTGGTTGTTGGCTTCCCCCGGAGCATATGGCCCAAGAGAGAGAGCCGGGGATGTGGGGGTATAATGCCTTTTAAGGCCTAGTCTTGGAGGTCTGATACCATTTCTTCCTCTAAATTCTATTTATTAAAAGCCATCCCTCACATTAGGGGGTGGGGATTAGATTCCACCTTTGAAGAGAGCAGTTTTGGGGCATCTGTGGTCATAAGTTAACATCAGCACATTTCTTACTTAAACGTTCCTCTCTGTCTTTTCAAGGCACTTGCACGTTGGTTCACCCCAGCGTAAGTCATCCAGTCCTGCTGGATCTTTGCTTCAAAATCTTCAGGGACTACCCCTTGCCTATGGGATTCAGCACAAAGTGCCACCGGCCCTGCCCCCAGCCTTCCAGGTCCCAATCGCAACTTCTTCTTAAGAACATTCTGCTTCCTGCCTCACCTGGATGACTTGCTCTTTCGTGGACACATCCTGGCTTCCCCATCCTTCTGTCTCCACTGGTTCCCATCATTCTCTGAACCCTTGCCTCTCCTTTACCCCTATTTTCAGTCCCCAAGCCTGGCGAACTTTACTTTCTCAATTTATTTCAGAAATGGTTCCCTACTTCTCTCTCTCCTCTCCAACCCCAGGTCAGAGGCCTGGCCTCGCCCCAGGACTCCTACAGGAGCCTTCTCTCTGGATTCTTTCTCCATCTTTGTCGATTCCCTCATCAATTTCTTGAGATACAGTTGCCCGTGATCCGTCTGAAGTGCACACCTGATCACGTTCCCGCTTTGCTTAAAACCCCTGCCTGCCTTTCCACCGAGGTTCTGCATGAGGCTGGGCACAGCCCCCCGCCTGGTCCTGGGCTCTTCCCGCTTCACGTCTTGTTCTCAGGGCCCCACAGCCTTGCCGGCGTCACCGCGCCAGGCCCTCCCTCACCTTGGCGTCCTGCTCTTGTTTCCCTTTAGCAGGTGGGAGGAGGGACAGAGGAAGGAGGCGGCATGATGGGGGCCTCTGTGAATGTAAGCCCCAAGAGCCCGAAGACTTTTGGGGAGCCCTGAACTTGCCAGCAGGCACGGAATGCGGATCCCAGCCAATTTTATATGGGCCTCCGAGGACGTATATATTCTGAATCTACATATAGATTCTGAAACCGAGGTGCTCATTAAACTCCCTAATGACCTTGACCTGGAAAGCAAAGGCCTTTCCTGACTCTTGCTGCTACTGAGAACTCACAGCCCTATCTGGCAGAGTAATGTGCCCAGAGGAATTTCTGCTTCTTTGTGCATTTAAAACTCACTTCCAAATTAGGGGAAGAAGCACTTTGTCACCCCTGTGCAAGAACCCAAACCCTCTGAGGCTTTCCGTCTGTTCTGCCCAACACAGGCGGTATTGTGACACGATGTGCATGCTCGTTAGAAAGGATACAGTTGATTTTTAAAGAGAACAGTGAGGAAATCCGGAGCTCCCCATTCTTTGCTAAACGCAAAATCGCAGCCTTTTTAAAACTGAAGTGTAGTTGTGGAGGTTTTGTCTTCTGTTTGTCTTTAAGAGTCTTCCACTCTTTGCACCCCTAGTGCCATCCCACTAAATCCGTATCCTGAGGATCAGTGTCATTGTCACCAGCCAAGATCCTTCTGTTTCTGAAGGCTGCAGCATCAGTGGCTTCTATAGTCCATCCTCTTCCCCCAGCAGGTGCTCAGCCCCTTTCTGTCCTCCTGCCCTTGTGAAAGGCATCATTTCGCACATCCCTTGCTGAGAAGGCTAGGCAGCCCCTTCTAAAGAGTCATGGTGTAGAAACTTACCTCTTTGGGGGCATAAATAGATTTTTCCAAAGTTTGGCCTGTCACTTGCTCTTAATGGCATGGGGGTGGCTGCAGACCTTTCTAGCAGGAAAAATGAACCGAACCCTCTGGTTATGTGCTCCTGAGATGGCTGGGGTAATTTGAGCAGAAACGGCTTAGCAGCTCTGGGGAAAAAATGTAATTCTTGTGTATGAAATGTGTGAACCAGAGTTGCCATGTTCGCTTCTTGTTTTTAAACCCCCCACAGGCCAAGTCACAGATCTGGGTCAGAGGGGCTATTGATTACCTGTCAGGGCCCGAGGTGTGGGTGATCAATAACACGGACCTACAGGAAAGGGGGCCTTGAATGCAGAAACCCTGTCACATTGACCCGCTGTGTCTTCTGGTCTCTAAGTGCTTTGCAGGGAAGCAAAACTCTCCAAACCAGAGCCATGAAGCACACCCACAGTCCTGACCACATTCCTTAGAGCCCAGGCTTTGGAAATGCTGCTTCTGCTTGAACCAAAGGTAGTTTCTTTGCCAGGTCCCTCAGCCCTTGAACAGCCATGGGGTTTGTAGGGAGGTAGGGGAGAGACAAGCGTTGCAACAGGACGGTTCCCAAAGAAGAGAGATGCACAGTGATTTTGTCAGGAGGTCCCTAGGACCACAACCTTGATCTTTTATTAATGTTCAGTTGGGTGCATAGAACAAAACAGTTTGAAGAAGGCTTGCAAATCCATAAGACTGATGAAGGGTCCTGCGATGGAGGAGGCTGGATCGGCTCATGACAACCCCTGCATTGGTGACTTTCTGTCTGGAGAGAGGTGTCCCCCAAGGCAGATGCCAGCTGCTTATCATGTGTCCCTAGGAAGGTCTGGACCAGCGCTTGTGTTGAGAGGAGCCAATGTCATAGCTGCTGCAGCGGCTCTTAGGGCTGCCTCCCCAGCATTCAGTCCCTCTCCCTCCTTCCTAAGGGACCCCCTCACTCCCCAGGGGAGCAGGTGAGGGAGGCAGGAAGTATGACGGGGATCAGCAGGTAGCTGTCCCCTGAGCCCTGGTGGCTGAGCTGAGTCGAGGTGTGATCAAAGGACCTCTGCTGGCCAATAGAGGAAGAGTTCCAGAGTCCGAGCAGAGTCTCCAGCGGACGCGGCAGGGTGTGGGAGCCCCGCTGTGAGCCTTGCTCCACCTGGTGCAGTTTGGGGCCCAGAGAGTGAAACAGAGCATTTCCGTGGGTCCAACCCATCACTTCCTTTGCCTGGCCCCGCCGCTGTCCCTCCTCCACTGCCCTGGCCCCTTCCCTGCCTGGAACAGCTGTTTCCTTCCCAGCCTGGGTCCACCTGAGTAGAAAGAAACAAGAGAACTATGACTAATTATAAAATCATTATATGATTAAACTCAATTAACTTCAAATAACCCTTGAAATTTGCTTAATGTCAGCCCTTGGCCCCGCGTGAACTGCTAAATATTGCTCTCCTCTGAAATTCTGAGAAGAGCTGGTTTCGCTCTGGTCCCTGGTGCTTGGTGGGGCCCATGTGTCTCAGAGGGTGGGGCCAGAAATGGTGCTGGGGCTGGGGTTCCTGGAGCAACTGGTGGGGAGGTTTTAGGAGACAGAAGATGGGAAATTTCGGGGATCGATGACTCTGCTGGGGATTAGACCATGAACTGCTGGCTGGGGGCGGGGGTGCCTTTCCCCTGGGCTCTGACACATTTGCTCAAACCTTTGACTTTGGACTTGGTGCCTGATACGGGCTGAATTGTGTCCCCCTGCCCCCGCTTCACATGTTGGTGTCCTGACACTGGTACCTCAGAACATGAATCACTGAATTTGTAGACAGGGTCTTTTAAAAGGTAATTAAGTTAAAATGAGGTCATTAGGGTGGGTTCCAGTCCAACTAGACTGGTGTCCTTATCAGAGGAGATTGGGAGGCAGACATATGCAGGAGGAAGACCATGGGAGGATATGCAAGAAGGCAGCCGTCTGCAAGCCAAGGAGAGAGGCCTCAGGAGAGACCAGCCCTGCCGACACCTTGGTCTTGGACTTCCAGCCCCCAGAACTGTGGTTTAAGCCCCCGATCTGTGGTTCTTTGTTATAGCAGCTCGAGCAGACAGATACAGCGCCCTGTGCTCTCTGCTGGATTTGGGCCAATCGTCTCCCATCCGACACTGTTTTTGGGGCTGCCAAATCATCTCACTGGATGAGGCACCCCGTTAACCTTAAAGAAGGTAAGACTGGAGCCCTGAAGGCAGAGGTGGGAGGCAAGCACCCTTCAGATTAATTATGAGTCGAAAGATGAAGAGTCAGGAAAGCGATTTAGTGCCTTTCAGGAAGGAGACCAGCAGCCGCCTGGAATTTCAGTGCTGACCAAGCGTTAGAAGAAACGGGTAAGAAGACATACAAATGGCCGATAAGAATATGGAAAGGTGCTCAACATCACTAATTATTGGAGAAATGCACATCCAAACCACAATGAGATGGCACCTCACACCTGTTAGGAGGGCTGTTTTTCACAAAGGCAGGAGAGAACAAATGTCAGAGAGGATGTGGAGAAAAGGGAACCCTTGTGCACTGTTGGTGGGAATGGAAATTGGTGCAGCCATCCTGGAAAACAGTATGGAGGTTCCTCAAAAAATTAAAAATAGAACTACCCTATGATCCAGCCATCCCAGTCCTGGGTGTAGATCCAAAGGAAATGAAATCACCATGTCAGAGAGATATCTGCACTCCCTTGTTCACTGAAGAATTATTTGTGACAGCCAAGGCATGAAACAAACCAAGTGTCCACTGATGGGTAAATGGATGAAGAAATTGTGAGATATGTACATGTATCACACACTGGAAAATATTTCAGCCTTAGACAAGGGGTTCCTTCCATTTGCAAGAATATGGGTAAAACTGGAGGGCATTCTGCTGAGTGAAATGAGCCAGACGCAGAAAGAAAAACACTGCAGGATTTCACTTACAGGTGGAATCTAAAAAAAGTGGAATTCACAGAAGCAGAGAGTAGAGCGGTGGTTCCCAGGGGGCGGGGAGGTGGGGGTGGGGTGGGGAGATATCGGTCAAAGGGTATAAAGCTTCAGTTACGTAGGATGAATGATTTCGAGAGAACAACAAGAAAATAGTAATTATGGGAGGAGATGGATAGGTTAATTAGCTTGACTGTAGTAATCATTTCACTGTGTATATGTGAATCCAAACGTGAGGTTGGACACCTTAAATATATACAGGTTTTAACTTAAAACAAAACCAAAAGAAATGGGTAAGAACTGGCTAAACGTTCTGGTTTCCTCACCTGTAAGATGGGAATAAGCATATACCTCACAGGGTCACGAAACTTTACTGAATTAATCGCACTTGGAACTGCCCGGCAGGGAGGGAACACTGAGTGTGAGCGACTGAATTAGTTTCCTTAGCTGTGTAATCAGTGAGCACATGCGCAGTGGATTCACGTGGTGCGCTGCACTCATTCACGGTTCTGATGGTCGGAAGACCCGGCCCGTCACAGCGGGGCTCTCTGCTCAGGGTCTGACGGGTTGAACCAGGGTACTGGCCAGGCTGAGTTCCTCTCTGATGGAGGCTTTTCCAAATTCACTTACGGATTTTTTTTTTTTTTTTTTTGAACACGCATGACTGGGGGATGTGATTAAAATGCAACTCGATTTTCTCCGCATTTCCTGCTGTGCCTGGACCTCAGGGCCTCACTGGCCACTCTGAAGTGACAGAAGGTCAAGTAGTGTCTACAGCGAACAGTTTCCATCTGGCAACAAAGGTGCTCGGTCTTGAGTAACATTCAATATTCTGAATCTGATTCAAATGAAAACGTCTCCCCTCCCTGCACCAAGGCCAGCTGCCTGCCCTGTGGGAGGGCACAGGGCCACCCCACTTGCCTTCCCTGCTGCTGCTCCCCGAGCTTGCTAGTTTTGACTTCTGACCCCTGGAGACTGGAGGTTGGAGAGAGAGAGAGAGAGAATGGGGAGGAGGTAAGAACAGTTATTTGGTGTTTTCATCAGCATGGACTGGGGGGCTTGCACATCAGAAACCTGTTGTCTCACAGTTCTGGAGGCTAGAAGTCCAAGGTCAAGGTGTCAGCAGGGTCTGTTTCTGCTGAGAGCTCTCTTCCTGATGTGCAGACGGCCGCTTTCTCACCGTGTTCTCACCTGGCGGAGAGAGAGAGGAAGCCAGCCCTCCAGTGTGTCTTCTTATAAGGGCACTAATCCCACCATGGGGGCTCAACCCTCATGACCTCATCTAAACCTGATTACCTCCCAAAGGCCCGTCTCCATCACACTGGGGCGGGTCTTCTATGTATAGGTTTAGAGGGCGCAGTTCATTCCAGCCCTTGACTAATGTCACTGGGAGATCCTATTTGTTCTCTGGGCCCAGCCTGCCCTCAGAGTTTCCCCTCCATCATGCAGATGTGGGTCTTTCAGAGGATATGTCCTCATGCAGAGGTGGTGCTTAACTTCAGTGGCCAGCTCTTGCCCTGTCCTCAGGCCCGTCTCTCCAACTCTCCCTGCACAGACCTCTTTGTGGTCTGATCCCTTTAAAAATATTTCCAGGACAAGCTCCCACCTGTGGATTCCTCTCTGAGTCCTGGACTCACCTGTGGAGGGAGGACTCTCTGCCTCAGCCCCAGTCTCTTCCCTTCTGATCCCCCAGGTGTGGGCAGACTCAGCCCACCATGTCCCCCGCTCTAGGGCTGCTGCCCAGCTCACCAGGTGTGTCTGCCTGAAGCCCCACTTGGAGAGAGAGTCAGGCCAGCTGAAGCCTAGGATCCAGTCCCATTTCGCTAGGGCTGGACAGTGGCTCACCGCTCTGGCCGCACAGGCTGCACGTGACCTTGCCCATCTCCATGTCCACCTCCTCCTCTGCCCCAAGCCTGAGTGCACAGGGTCTTCCTGCTGCTGCCTTGACTGCCTCTGCCTGCTCTGTCTTGGGGTGCAGCTTCTTATAAAGCCTGCTACTGGTTTCTGCCAGACCTCAGAAGGGTTCATTTCATAGCCAGGATCAGAATTTTGCCCTATTGAGTCCAGCCGTGGCCAGGGTGACAAGACCACCAGCCCAAATGTGGCCACGGAAGAAGCCACGGGCTGGACAGGAGCTGGGCAGGCCCTCCGGAACAGCATCCTGCATCCCGGGGCTGGCTGGTGTATCTCTACACAGGCGCTGGTGTCCAGCCCATCGCTGTGCATGGAGTAGGCACCCAGTTCACGGGTGAGAAGGCACATCCTTTTTTGAGAAAGGCACCAGGCTTGCTTTCTTTCCTACAACCCCACAGCACCTTGCAGCATGTTTTATACGACAGAGTGCTTAATAAATATTTTTGACCGATTCACTGGGTAAAAGGTAGTCCAGACATGCCTTCTGCAAACGTCCAATCAGCCCATTATTCCTGTTTGCCGTCAATTGTGGTGGATGGGCCTTTTGGCATTCATCCCGAAAGGGCAGTAAACAAAGACGGCTGTATAATTTTATTGTCTCTCACCCTCCATCAGAGCGGGCGTCCTCACCTCCGTCCGCAGCTCCGGCTCGTTGCGTCTGGGTTCACCCTTAGTACAGCTGCTGGACCCGGCTAATAGCCCCTGGATCTTCATTGTAAACAACAATGTTTGTTTCCAGAATAATTGAATTCGGCGGGGACGCAGAGGGTATAGAACACTTTATAACCCTCGCTGTGAAAAGGGGGAAAGCAGGAATCCGCTTGATGGCATTTAGTCCAGGGAACACAATTTATCAGAGCTGCCTTCATCGACTTCCGTTTTAGTGATTCGGTGGCGCTGGCGGAAAATAGCCTCGCATAAAACGCGAGGACTTCCTCTGGCAAAGCCTGTCGGTTTAATTCAGATGTTAAATATTTTCAGGAGGGTCAAAGGCTCAAAGCCCCGTCTGTTTTGTCCTTTGAGTGAAACTAACTAAAATGAAAGAGAGAGAATCAGCAGGCCCAACCTGGGAACCACTTCCACTTGGAAGGGTCAGAGGTCTCAATTTCACAGGAAACTAATGTTCCAGCTCTGGGGCTCTGAGAAAAAGAGTTTGAAACGTGGCTAATTTCATTATGTAAGAGGCAGCTTAGAAAAATGCTTGTTCCTGGAAAAGAGATGCTTCATTTAAGGCTGATGAAGTTGGAACTTTTTATCAGTCTGCAGTTTTCCCGACCTACACAGGTGGATGTTCCGGCCAAAGAACCACGCGGGGCAACGTTTCCATGGCGCTGGGTGGGTGGACTTCGGTTGGCTCCCAGGTCTCCGGGAGCAAATCCATAGGTTCCTGGGGAGATCTCTGGCCTCTGGGTGCTCCTGTTTGTATTGTGAATTTTGTGCCCAGAAGGTCCTTTATTTCCTCTTTGGCACTCCTTGCCAATTGTGTGATCCCTCATGCTAAGACCCCTGAAGGGATGGTTTCCCAGGAACCAGCAGCAGGTCCTTTCCACAAAACATGCCTTTAACACATGAAGAGGGAAGTCTTCATCACCTCCATGGGCCAGCATGCCTTAATTACTAACCCAAACACCGCTTAAATCTCACATGGGTAAGATTCAGGTCATTATACTTCTGTGTTCAACTTTCCTTATTGACTAGTTCTAGTCAGTCCAGAGGTAACTGGAAAGAAATCTATAATATGGAACTCTGTATTAACTCGATTAAACATAAACATTAACCAGTTTTAGTGTAAACATTGTCTTAAAATAAACGATGCCATTAGGATAAGATTTAAATAATTATCTTCTTTATTTACTAGCTACGGTCATGGAAAAAATGAGAAAGAAATAGGTAAGCTGAAGTTGGAACATAACCTTTAAGCAAAACAGAACAGAACCACACATACAAACTTATGTTTTGTAAATAGAAAGTGACAAGGTTTTAAAACAGAATTGGGGAATGATCCCCCACTCCCCAGGACTCTGGATTTGCGGTGTTGCCTATGAAGATTTTGAATGTTTCAATTATAGAGAAATACTCTGATTTGTAGTCCAGATTAGGTTTAAGGACTTGGTACCTAAGAATCTTAGTGCATAAAATAAGGTCTACGCCGGGCTTCTCCAGAGAAATGGTAGTCAGTTTCCGTAATGGCTGTCTCTCAGAATTCCTTTTATTTTTCACTTATGGTACGTATATTGGCAAAAGTTTAACCCTAGGGTGACCATATGGTTTGTTGTTCTAGCCTGGCCACTTCTGAGCGTGAAAGGGGAAGCTATTAATAATTAACTGGGGACATCAGACTTCAACTGGGATGGTCCAGAGTGGTTTCTCAGAAAACTAGACACCAGTGTAATCATGGCCTCTTCTTTCTTTGTCTCATCCTGATGTCTCCTTCTATGGAGGTATTTCTATGAGTCTAAAATGTGTAAAGCAGTAGTGCTAAGTCCCCCGAAAGAAGAGTTTGGAAGGTGGGAAATCTCTGTAGTTAAAGGGGCAGATGCTGGCATCACCCCACTAGCTCTGTGACCTAAAGTAACTTATTTCACCTCA
Organism: Camelus ferus; assembly: GCF_009834535.1. NCBI lineage: Eukaryota > Metazoa > Chordata > Mammalia > Artiodactyla > Camelidae > Camelus > Camelus ferus. The sequence continues at coordinate 20,026,258 of NC_045722.1, read as the reverse complement.
TGTGCCTCAGTTTTCCTCATCTGTAAAATAGGGGTGCTTATGAGGGTTAAAGAACCTAATAAAGCATTTACTGGTGCTTCATTGCCTGCAGTGAGCACTCAATCACTGTAGCTATTATGGTATTATTTATTATTAAAAGCTTTAAGATGATGGATCTGAACAACCTCAAAAACAACAAAAACCAGGAGTCTGACTTCCCCCAAAGATTTTGCTTTGCAAGGGCCAGGTAGGATTGGAAGGAAATACATTGAGAAGATTTTGTCCTTCTTTATTAAGTATTAAAACGGTTTTTCTCTGGGAAGAAGCACTTTGGAGGGTGAGTCTAGGAAAGATCTTGACTTCTGAATTATTTCAGATTGGAGCAGGCCTGGTCTGTGCTCTTCCTGGTGACAGCTATGTGTCCAGGAAAGATACTGTGGTTTGTGTGCCCCTGAACGGTTGATGAAGCCCATTCGCCTTCCTTTCTTGAATCCTTACTTGAGCCACGTGAGGAAGTGACATGGACCCATTTTCCAGATGAGGACATCGAGGCTCACTTTGTAAACAGAGGAAGCCAAGGGCAGGGCTAAGACTGGTGCCAGATCTTATGACATGAAGCTGGGTTTCTTTCTGTTATGTTGCTCACCTACCTTCTTTGAGGTTTAGCACACAGAGCAGCCACAATGGCACGCCACATCACAGCAGCGAAACTTGGGTATGTGGAATGAGCATGGGATCCAGGGACACATGTCACCAGCAGTGTCACCCTGGGGTGCCCCACCAGCAACCAACAAGGCCCCCATCCCACAGATGCTCAGCTGATACTTTTTATTGAAACCATTCTTAGATACTCTGTGTTGTTCAAATGTAACAAATCAGAATGATACACAAACATAGTGATTTCCAAGGTATCTGAGGTGATTTCTTTTTAAAAGAAGAACAACTTTATTTCATTTGGTGTTTCCATGGCATCACTCTCTCCTCCCATACAGATGTCCAGCACACATATGAAATCACACATTAATGCAACAGACACACGACACTTCAGCTGGCTTGTCTGGAAACTAATATGGGGTCTGTGTGTGTGTGTGTGTGCGTGCGCGCATGTGCACGTGCACACATGCCCACTGGCATGGGGGAGGATGGTGATTAAAAATCATGTAAGGACCTCCAGATGTCTATTTGGATGTGAATGGCTTGCCCACACTTATGTTAATTTAACGCTGCGATGCTCGCTCTGCAGTGTACATGTTGCTGCCCGGCATCTTTGTTTCTCAGCCACTTGGTTTCAGACTTGGAAAAGCTGCATGTGATGTTGAAAGCTAAGTTCACACCAGGCTGGGTATTTTAAAACCCAGCATCTGATGCCTGAAGTGTTAAAAAAAAAAAAACCCCACATCTTTTAAAACCTTTCTGTGCGTACCAAAAGCTGGGAAAGTTTTTCTTAACATACCAGGGAACAGAAAGCATTGACAGAAGATGCTGTCAGGGTGAGTATGTTGTCAGGGTGAGCATATTTGATGGTCCAGGAAGCACTTAGGAACGATCTCTGATATTTCAGCCATAAAACTGTTTCGTTAAGTATTGGTTTGGTAGAACAAAGGTCTAAATATTCAATGACAGGAGTAGTCTTCTGAAGAAGATTACTCAAATTCAAGAAATAAAAACAGGTTTATCTAAATTTTTTTAAAAAGATATGGTCACACATATAGATTCTGAGGCATACAAAAATAAATACAAGGAGCAGTTGAAGAAATTAAGGCTACAGGTAGTAAAAACCAGCACAGTTATGAAGATGGAGGGCAGGTTATTTCACTGGAATGATGACTACACCCTCCAGCTCATTTGCACCTTCTGCAGGGCTGCCCAGGACCTTCTCAAAGCCACACCCAGATTGGAGGCTCTTCCTTTGCAGTTCTCCTTCCTTCCTTCCAGCTGTCAGACCTGCAGGGCAAACAGAAGGCTCCCCATCCTGCTCCTGCTCCCTCTTCCCTTTACAAATCTCTTGCACATCGAACTTCCTGGGAGAGCCAATTGACACATGCTCGTCGGTCACCTGCCTGTGATTTCCAGTTTCTCACCAGCTCCCACATGACCTTGTGGCCGCTGGTTCCTGGACCACGCGTGGAGTGTAGTGAGTACTCATTTGCCACCTGGGTGGCACATTGTATCACAAGTTTTATATTATGTATATATTCCCTACTGGAGTGTAGGCATCAGGGGGAAAAGGACTCCTGTCTGGTTCATTTTTGCTCCCCTCCAAGTGTCCTCCATAGCATAGTGCCTTTCCCACAGATAAAACTGCCAGCTAAAAGGGGACAGTTTATTAAAGGAAGTTGGAGGAATAGTTCTTTGCTCAAAATAACTCATGGGAAATGCATTCTGTGTTAGCAAAAGTCAAGCCTGGTTCCATAATGGGCTTCAATGCTAAAGATGATTTTTTAAAGTTAGAGTAACTCAGAAAATAAATGATGGAAACTCAGAATTCTAAATCCCAGGGTCCCCAGCTGAGTGGGAGCATTATTCACAGTATCGGATGAAGCCTTGTTTTGAGGCTGCGGTGTAGCAGATGCGGGGAAGCTCACAGGCATCTTCCCCAGTCCTCGGATTTCCAGGGTCCAGCCACCATCTACCACTAGACAGTGTAAGGGAGGGGTGCCATGTGCCAAGATCCGTGGCCTCCTTACTGTCTCTCATTGCTTTAGAACAGAAGTTGGCAAACTTTGTTGATGAAGGACCAGACAGTAAATATTTTAGGTTTTGAGGGCCAAAAGGTCTCTGTTACAACTTCATCAACTCTGCCATTTAATAAACAATAGCCATAGACAATAAATGAATGAGCATGGCTGTGTGCCAATAAAACTTTATTTACAAAACCAAGTGGTGGGCTGGATTTGGCCCACAGGCAGTAGTTTGCTGACTGCTGCTCAAAAACTGTTTGCAAAGATAGAGGAAGCATATAGGGAACAGATTCTTGAAGGTTTCTTCCAAGAAGGGCACCTTCCTATTGTTCTCTCATTTAATACTCAAGGAGGGAGGTGGCCTCACCCCATTTGGTAGATGAAGACACTGACGCCCCAGAGCATCAGCCAGGTTGCCCATGGCAACAGAGCAAGTAGGAAATGCAGGGGGAATTTGAGTCCAGATCTACTGAGTCAGAATCCAAGGTTCTTTTTACATGATTATTTCCTTGGTCTGGCCTTCGAGCTCGGGCTACTAGCTCAAAATGCCACTGTGCAGCATGGGGTCACCCACCCAGCTCTCCTGGAATGGAAACCTGTCCTATGCAAACATAAACTGATTCTTACTCAACTCTTCTCTTGCCGATAGGCACGGGTAGATGACAGCCCGCTACCTTGAAATGGGTAGAAACGGGCAGGCTTTTCTACAACAGGCCTTTGTGCACAAGCCGGGGAATACCAACAGAAAAAAAAAAAAAAATAACCTTATCGCAAATTAAAAGAACAATCTTTAGAAAATAGCTGAAATGTAAGGTTAATTGGAGCCAGAAATGTCAAATTAATGCAGCAATGCACCGGGGAGCCTGCCCTGGCCTTTGTGCACAGAATCAGCGCACACGACGAAGGAGAGCAGGGAACGACATAATAGGATTTTAGGGAGTCCCCTGTCATATTAAACAGGCTTGGCAATTAATTTCTTGCTGCAATGTTATTTTCATTGGCCTATATTTTCTTTGACCTCTGACATTTTTCAAGCTACCAATGCGGGGCAAGTGGGATGAGGATTGAAATTCTACAAACCCACAAAAGTGTTTTGACTTAAAGTCGGTAGAAATGTGATAAAACTGCAGCGGGGCAGGTGGGTCGTCAGAGCACTCTTGGGGTGAGTTGGGGTTCACAGGTCCTTTGGTGGGCAGACACTGACCGGGGAACGGGGGGCTGCTCTGCTCCGTGATCAGCCTCTTTCAGTACCACCCCGAGGTCCCATGTGGCTGGAAGGGCTTGGGGTGCCCACAAGGACAGCAAAGGCCTTACGTGCCAAGGTCTGTCATTCATAGAGCACGAAACATGGGCTGAACACTTTTTAGAAACATTATGTTATTTAAGTCATAAACTCCCATTAGGTAGCCCATGAGATGGCTGCTGTAATGGAGAAGTCGTAAGTACTCGCCAGGTGGGTGGTAGACACCCCAGTCTGGGATCTGAGCCCAGGTCTTCCTGATTCCAGGGCTGTGAGGTTTTTTTAAACTTTATTTCTTAAGTTTATTTTTATTTTTGGGGGGGAATAATTAGGTTTTTATTTACTTATATGGAGGTACTGGGGATCGAACCCAGGACTTCATGCATGCTAAGCACGTGCTCTCGCACTGAGCTCCTCCCTCCCCCAGCAGCGGCTGTGAGTTGAATGGCCCCTCATTCTTTCTCCTCCACACCGAAGTTTCCCTGCAATGCCTGTGGGCCACATATCATAATCCATTTGATTTCTATTTTTACTTATTTCTTTTGAATCATCGTAAAAAGACATATACCATAAAACTTGCCATTCTGACCATTTTGGGGTGTACAGTTCAGTAATGCTGAGTGTATTCACATGGACAGCCAACCTCCAGAATGCTTTTTGCCTTGCCAGACTGAACTCTGAATCCATTTAACAGTACGCCCTCATTTCTTCCTCCCCTCGGACTCTGGCTACCACCATTCCACTTCCTGTCTCTGTGAATTTGACTGCTTTTGGTAACTCAGATGAGTGAAATTATGCAGTATTTGACCTTTTGTGCCTTATTTCACTTTGTGTGAGGGCCTCAAGGCTCACCCATGTTGTAACAGGTGTCACAATCTCCTTCCTTTTTAAGGCTGAGTAATATTCCACATATACATAGACCACCTTTTGTTTACCCACTTAACCAGCAATGGATATTTGGGTAGCTTCCACCTTTGATCTAGTGTGAATTATGCTATCGTGACCGAAAATGGCTGAGTAACTGATAACAAGATGTGAGACATTCTAGTTTCGGGATTCATCTTTGCAAGGCACAGAACCATTTAAACCAAATGCCATGGAAGTTGGCTGCTTTGGGCTACATGAGAAAGAATATGTGTATCTGAAAATTCTTTGGGTGGGCTTGGGGTAGGGAACTTGAAAGGCCTGTGTATTTAAAAACCAGAAGCATGGAATGTGGGTATTGTAGCTAAAATGTGCCATCCCTTTTTGGGAAAATTGGTTGGTTCTTGGAACCGTAGGAATGCCTACGTCTTCATTCTGGAGTAGTCTGTGTAAGTGAGTGCAGCCTCCCTGTATATCGCCCTCGTCAAAGCACTCATCCGATTAGGCTGATTTGGAATAAAATGTCATATTAATTTAGAAATGTGTCCCAGGAGACATGCGTGGCTTTTGAAGGACCTCTCTCAAAGGTGTGCTCTAGGAACACAGAGCAAGCTCCCTACCCTGTGAACCTCTCAGAAGACCAGGGGCCCCAGCCAAGGGTGGACTGGAAGGCTGGTTTCCCTCTTCCTGGAAGGAAGAAATGAGATTTGGCCTCATCTATTTTAATTCTCAACATAACCTTCTTTAAAAAATTTTTTTTTAAATGGAGGTACTGGGGATTGATCCCAGGACCTTGTGCATGCTAAGCACGTGCTTTACCACTGAGCTATACCCTCCCCTCTACCTTCTAAGACAGATATTATTTCTGTCATTTTGCCAGGAGGCTCAGAAGAGTTAGCGCACTGAATTCACTACCTTACTAGTGAACAAAACAGCCAGATGTGATCCCACATTCTGAGTCCAAGTCCAGCTCCCGTGCCTGCACGTTATGCTGAATTTCCTGTCATTTAATTCTTCAGGATAAGTGGCAAAGCCAGAGACTAGAAAATCCTGGCTTCCTTCCACATTTCCATAGATATACCTTCCGCATTCGAGCGTGTGTGTATTTATACACACATTAGTGCCTACTATTTATAAGATATTTGGTGATGGAACTGGACCTTCCATAGGCTAATTGGTTTTTCAAAAATGTGCAATTGTCTAAAATCCACCCAAACCGAAGAATGAGTTTGAATGTATTTAGACAAATCGGTGACTCACGAGCTCTTAGGAGACGTGACACGTGACTTACAGAGAAGCGTCCATAGCTGGCATATTTCCAGCCCTGTGGACTCCATTGAGAATTTAGGATTCAGAGGCATCTTCCCACCTTTCTTACCTTCCTCCTACAGTGAGCACAACTGTCTGTACTCTTAGTACGCTGGAAAGTTGGCAGAAGTTTAGAAGGTGGGGAGGATGTCGCTGTCATATGGGCATATCCTTAATCGGCCTGTCTAACCAGGTGGCTAGTTGATGAACCACTATATTTCAGTGGTATAATCAGCAATTTATAGTTAAATATTTGCACGTGTATCTAATTGCCTATGCGAAAATGTTCCTGCCAAATAGAAATCTGGTTGAGCCTTCAAAATAACTTGGCATCCAACATGCATTAATATTTTAAACCGTTGCTAACACTTGGTGCCGCAGATCCAATTTTACTAATGTGTGTATGTGTGTGTGTTTAAACACCTCCCACTGCAGTGTGTAATTTTTGAATATCTGTAGCATGCTTAGAATACTGTTGTAAGGTCCCGAGAGCCAAGAATTCTGATGGTGTATTCACAGCGTCCAAATACCGAGAAGGAAAAAAAAAACCCCAAATTCAGTTAATCACCTGTTTTTTTTTTTTTTTGTCCTAAATGATGTCAAAAAACGGAGTCAACTTTGTGTTACTGCCTAAGAGATGGGAAGTCAGTTGCTGGGCGCAATGTCATGTAAAAGAGGGCACAGTGGCTGTGATTCAGGCTTTAACCCTTGAATGAAGCCTTCCACGGAACACGCGTGTTCCTGGCTCCGTACTGGAGCAGAGCTGTGTTTTCTGTACCAGAGTTTGCCCCAGCGTGGAGGCTGGGGGTTTGGGAGAGGTATTTCCCCTGCCTGAGGGGGGCGATGGTGAGCTCAGACCCCGATGTAGGACCATCCGGAGGCATCCTGCAAGGTGGCAAGGAGCCAGGATGGTCCAGACAGAAGGAGGAGGGACAGAGCAGGCCTGGGGAAAGCTGGCTTCGTGTCTGGCAGGTGAGGGGCCCGTGGGAGGCGGTGGGGAGTGGGGCTGGCAAGGACACAGGGACGAACTTGCAAGTGCATTTGAGATTCAGCCCGAGGGATTGTCCACAGGGGCTGTGCGCTAGGACCACTGATGGCTCTGTCTCTGAGATAAGCAACTCAGAGGCTGGAACATCGAGGCTCTGGGTGGTGGGGGGAACTTCATTTAACTCTGTCCGAGAGCCTGTTGAATACACGGTGGTCCTGCCTCCCAGCCGTGGGGTCTTACTTCTGCAACGACTGTGAGGTTACAAGTCACCGGAAATTAGAATTCAAAACCACTTTGGTGCAGGCACGCTCAGACACTGCAGTGCCCATTTACTTATTTCATTTAGCAAGCATTTATATTGTTCAGTGGTTTCCCAACCAGACAAGGTGTCGGGAGGGAGACATGTTTGATTGTCATAACTCCTCCGGGTGTGGGGGGTGCTCCTGGTGTCACATCTACTGTATAGAGGCCAGGGGGGCTTTTAACATCTTATAGTGCACAGGACAGCAAAAAATTATCTGGTCCCAAATGTCAGCAGTGCCGAGGCTGAGAAATCCTGACTCAGCACCTAGCACTTCTGGACATTGTGCCGATCACCGGGCACATGGAGGTAAATTAGATTTGCCCGACAGCCTTGAGGGACTTGTGACCTACAACAGGGACAGACTTAGAGACACCCAGCAGGGGGCCACAGAAGAGCTGCGGGCTGTGTCTCCAGAAGCAGGAGCACCTTTGCGTACGTCCACGCCTGGGCCAAGGTGCCTGCTCTGCCCGTTCTCGTGTGCAAAAAGCAAGCCATCCCCTTCCTTCGCTGCTGGGCCAGCTCCTCTCTCGTTCTGCTTGGAAAGTGAGACCAGCACGGGGAAGTTGGAATGGGGAAAAAGTCAAGAGGGAAACAGCCAAGAGAAGAGAGGCTGAATTTAGAATGCCTCCCTGTACTTTACTTGTTATTTCTAAGTTATCTTTTATTTGTAGATGCAGGCAAGGACCTTGACTGAGTTTTTTGACGCCCAGTTCCAGCTCAGGGCTGACACAGAGGAGGTGTTTCATTATTTGTTGACTTGATCTGGAATCTGGTCTTGCGTGAAATCTCTTACACTCTCTGCTTGGTGTGCTTTCAGAGGGAATATTTTTTTTGCTGTCCAAGATTTTCAAAGGATGGGGTAGCGCATCCTAAAGGGAGCTGCGCCATAGAGGGGCCGCCTCCGGCAAAGCGCTCAGCGAGGCTGTTAGCTCAGACTCTCTGCGTCTGCTTTTGCAATCAGGCTAGTTACCAAAGCCCCAGTTTCCTGCTGACCTTCTTGTGCTGTGGAGGGCAGGCTGCCGCTGCACCACCAGCCAGGACCCTGACAGCTGCCCAGATGTCTGTGCTCCAGGGATGCCGGTCCCTCCTCGACCCAGATGCCCCACTGCAAGGGATCCTGCAAACTCAAGCCTGCGGCGACCCTTTCTGAGACCTTTGGTTTCAGAGTCCGTTGCTGGCACCCTGGGTCACAGTGGGAGATAGAGTGACAGAATGGGGGAACCACAGATAGACCCAAGGCCTGTGCTTAGGTGAAAGAGTGACACGAATGGAGAAGAAAATGTAAAAATTCCTGCACGCTGGAGAAAGATTACGCTGGCTCAGCCACAGGGTTCCCGCTGAGCACAGTTGTAATTGCAATGCATTCTTTGCAAAGTTTATTGGGTCCTGGAGCGACTTGTTACTGAACTGGTCAATTAATCTATATTTTTTTTGTTGTTTTTTAATGAGTTAGGGGATTTCCTTCAGCAGAAAATCACCAGGAAGCATGACCAAATGCCCAGAGCTCAGGGAAAGGCTGGCCTTTCCTTCTAGAAAAACCCTACCCAACAATTAAAGGAGGAAATGGACGCCTCCCGCTACAGGTGGCAAATTGGGCTGATCTGGGAACCAAAGAGGAAGGGTTTACCCTGCACAGAGGCGAGCGCAGGGGGCGCACTGCGGAGCCCATTACTCACGTGTGGCGGTTGGAGTATTCGGAAAGGACCCCGTTAGTCTCCCTGCTGAGAGACAAATGATTTCTATTTAAAAACCTGCTTCTTCCGTGCAGTAACTCCCAGTGTAGCAATAATTAATGATATCAGAAGGTTAAGAAAGATCTTCTGCTGGAATCCCTCTGCTCCAAGCATGAAATTGGATTAAAGTGAAGATAAACTTAGATGCTAAATCTGTTGAGGAAATCAGTAATTATGTGGAAACGCACACATTTTGAGCTATATGAGGGAATCAGGTGGCTGACGTGTGGACAGTCTCGTCCCAGGCATTTGGGCCTTGGTGGGGATGAACGGGCAGAGTAACAGTAACTTCTAGCTTTAATTTTTTTTTCCCAAAGTGAAGTTCTGTGGGCCTTTTGGATATACTTTGTGTCCAGTACTGCTGGCTGCCTACCTAATATCCATTTCTCTTCTTTATTAACAGGTTTTTTTTTTTTTTTTCTAGGGGGACAAGGTACAGACCAAAGAATGTAATTTCCCAGGCAGGCTGGCAGTTGGGGGGGATGGCTGTGTGCATGGTTCTGGCCAAAGAAACTCCAGTGGAAATCTACTGGATGGGCTTCTGGGAAAGTTGTTTTTCTTGATAAAAAGGGACAGGGTCAGTTAGTTGACTGCCTTTTGCCTTTGCCCTCCTTTTCTGTTCTTCTCCCTGTCTGGAATAGCAGTGGAAGGGCTGGAGATTGGGCAGCCATTTTGTAATCATAGGGATGAAATTTCTGTCCTAAGGGTGGTGGAGCAGGTGCTCCACCTGAAGGGGCCAGGCTCCTTCGTGATTTCCTTGGGCGAATGGGAAGGAGAAGGCCCTGCCATCAGGCATCTTAACTGATCAAGTCCCAAGCCATGAATTTTAGATTTAGAATAAAATCCTCTCCTTGATTTCAGGCATAGAGCCAAAAGAAATCCAACCACGGGCAGCACAGTGATGCCATTTGGGGCGATTCAGTGTGAGTCCTCCCAGAGAGGATGTGCTGGGCCAGCAGGGGTGCATTCTCCAGGCACAGGATGGATGGAGTGGGTACTGATGGCTTCCTCTGGCATGTGGCTGAGGGATGTGGCTCTTTTTGTCTTCTCCGGGTCTCTCCGGTTACCCTTGGGGTATCACATGTCTCTGCCTCCCGGGCCCTGATTGGTTTCCTTCACTCTGGATTCTGAGTTGAACAGGAGGCATACTTGTATCAATGTCTTTAGGGCTAAGAGAAAAAAAAATTCAAGCCCTCTCCTGGTCAATATCCAAAGATCACTGCCTAGACGAGGGGACGGATCTGCACGGCCTGTTCATTGTCCCTGGGATGCTGCTGCTTGGATGCAGACAAAGCTGAGCCAGAGGATGGTCCCCTCCTTCCGGGTGTCTCTGCGCAGACCCCATCACTCCCTGGGGTTGGGTTTCCTTCTTAAACATCACGCCTCTGCCTTGCTTCTCTTTGTGATGGGACGGCTCTGCGGGGGGACTGGGGTGCAGAGGCGTGTGCTATGCAGGCCATGCTGGATTGGGGCAGGGAACAGCTTTCAGGCTGGATGCCTCCTGAAAACACTTCTCCCACCAGCAGGAACCTTCAGCTCTTTCATTCATTCTGGGTGACGTCAAAGTCCTTCCTTGGCTGAAGGGTCCGGTATTCGGTTTTCCATCATTTAAAGCCTGCACTTCCATGCTTTAATTGGTCCTCATGACAACTTGAGCTGGTTATTTTTAGCCTCACGTCACTTGTGAGGAGACTGAGGCTGCAAGAGGTTTGGTATCTGGAACCTCCAAGTTAGTTCTTGGTGGAGCTGGGCCTCAATTCAGTGAGGCTTCTTCCTTCTCTCACCTCTGCCTCCACTCAGGCTCCCCCTCCTCTCCAAGCTTTCCCTCCTGTGCTGGAACTCCAGAAATCATGGGGACTGTTCCCTGAGCTGCTTGCTTTCACAGTCCAATTTTATTCTTCTTCCTGGACACACAATTAACCACTTTTTCCCAGGCCTCCCTTGTCTTGGATGGTACAGTGAGTTCAGGCCAAGGATGTGGGCAGAAATGATTCTTCTTGCTACTTTCAGTCCTGGCCCCTAAAACTTCCTGTGTGATGAGGACCCTGAATGTGGAGAGGCCAGAGGAACTTCAAAAAGTCCCCTTGTTCAGTGGCAGAGCCACAGGGTAGAAAGTGTCTGAGACTGTCTTGAATGGAGCCATCTAACTTACACTGGTCTGTCATGCCAGTGAGAAATGTTGGGGCTGTTTGTTACAGCAGCTAGTGTTAACAACCCTGACCCATACAGGCCAGCTCAGGTTGCTGACACACACATGTCTGTATTGGATCTTGTAAGTCATGACTGGCTAGTGGGAAGAAACCATGTCCCAGATATTCCGAGATTGGTATAAGTTTTTTTTTGTGGTGACATTTTCTTATAATTTGAGATTCCTGTGACCACATGTCTCTGAAGATGGTTGACATGTGCAATGTCTTTTTTTTGGGTGGAGCCACTGAAGCTTGAATGTAGCCTCCAGCCCCCCATTATCAGCTCTGTGTCTTTAGTCTCGTAGAGTTTTCCCCTAGTGGTAACTTTAATCCCCAAACTGAATGGCTCCTGGGGTTTTTCTGCAAACATGAAAGTGACTTTCTTGCAACCACTTCCTGAATTTAGCTCTTAGGGAATTCTTCTCTAGTGGTAAGTATAGCCCTACATTCCTTCATCACCTTCTGCCACACTCCCCGTCACACACACACACACACACACACACACAATTCACACTCAGAATGTAAAGCCATATTGTGTTTTAATCCCCAATAGTGATGTGTTTACGACTGTGTATCCGAGAGCAAGTTACTTCCCTTCCGAAGTTCAATTTTTTGGGGGGGAAAATGGAAATAAAAATTCCCAAGTCCCTGGGTTGCTGTGAGAGCAGAAATTACTAACATGGGTAAAGTGCCCGGCACTGAGCTTCTCGGGCACCACTTGGAGATCTGATGTTCAGTAACTGCATAGACTCATCTCCAGGATTGAATCTCAGGGTGCGGCAAATCCAGACATTCTGAAGTTGCCGAAAAGCGGTTTGACAGGTACGTGTGCAATTAGAAAATATATAATTAAAAACCTCTTTTTAAAAATAGGCTGATTGAAGCACAGCCACTGATTTGCTCCAATCAGCCTATTTTTATTTGTTTTTTAATGGACATCCTGGGGATTGAACCCAGGACCTCGTGCATGTTAAGCACATGCTCTACCATTGAGCTATACCCTCCCCCTACCCAATCAGCCTATTTTAAAAAAGAGGTTTTTAATGCTTTTAAAGAATTACATTTTATCAGGATTCCTGGACTTTTCCCCCATCCTTGGGTTTCACCCTTTATTCTCTGTTTCAATTAAAATCCACTTTCTATCCTTCCCCCCCAAGGCAGGGTGGTATACATTATGAGGCTTATTTTAAGTGAAAAGTCCCGTAAATATGAACATGTATTTATTATTTATGGCAGTGGGAAGAAGGCTTCCCTTCTCACGCTCGGCAGTAGCCCGCTGACACTTGAGATTAGAAGCTGGATTTAGAATAAACGTTCCTCTCGGTGAATGTGGCCACTGTACTTACTGTCCTTTTGGGATGTCTTCCATTTGGAGCCCTGTTCTATGGTAGCTCGGTTCTTCCTTTTCATTACAATCTTAACTTTGCTTCTTCTCACATCAGTGGAAGTGGCCAGAGTTGGCAGCTCTTACATTATGTATCCAAAGAAATATTTTGGGGATCTATTAATTCTCCACCACTTCAGCTGGCAAGCGAAGGTCTGGAAACAAAGGAGCTTGGCGAGCAGCCTGGGCTGTCAAACTCAGCTGCTGTTTGTTAGCGAGGACCCACCTTGTGAGCTCTGAGGTGGTTCTGCCCTGCAGACGGTTTCTTTATCTGAGTTTGTGGATGGCTTTGGGATCTTGGGGGTCATTACTCTACTCACTCAAGCAGGAACTCAGAGACACTATGTCACGTGCAAAAGGGAGGCAGCACTGGGAGGGGAGGTCTCCACTGAAGGGTCTTGACGCATTCTTCTTGCCCATTGTTGTCCATTCCTGGCTCTTGAGGTTTGCATCTCAGTCCCCTCAGTGGGGAAATATGAACTCAGAAAAATACCTCTCGCTTTCCTTCAGAACAAGAAATCAATTCTGGCACGTGTCACGTGAATTTCTTGTCTGTGAGCAGAGCCTTGGGCTTCTCCGCTGGTCTGCTGTTTTTCCTCATTCTCTCTCCCCTCTTGTTTCTGCCTCAGGGCGCCCATTGTCCACGAGAAAAGCAAGGAACATTTCTGGATATTCTGTCTCTCTCCCCCCGCCTCCTTTTTTTTTCTTCTTCTTCTAGAAAATAACTCTTATTTTCTTATTACAAAAGTATTATGTGTTTTCTGTAGACACTGCACAGAATGCCCTTGGAGAAGATGCTCTAGCTGAGTTTAAACTGGGATTGAGATACGGCAGAGTGTGGTCAACAGGTGAGATGGTGTACATGCCTCCCTCCACCCCTGCCCCGTCTTACTCTCCTTCCCCTCTGCTGCTGCCAATCTTTTTGTATGAAATTATTATTAATTTTCCTTTTATAGGGGGGCAAAGTAGGAGGCTTGCAAAGGGGTAAGAGATGCCTTAAGCCAGAGCATTTGAATCATAAGGACTGCCAAAACCCACCTAGCCTTCCTCCATGCAATCTTTAGGAATTGTATTTACCTTCCTAGACCATCTTCTAAATCAGCCTTTTGTGAAGAGTGAACCAAGGACCCTTGGAGATTCTCAAGACTCTCAGATTCTGCAAGATCCTCCTTTTCCCAATTATATATATGTGTGAGGCTTTTTCTTCACACACTTCAACCAAACAACATATTGCAACAGACACAGACCCAATGATACAGCTGTCTTCTACAAAACTAGATGTTCAAGAGATTTGCAAAATGTAAAAAAATGCCTCTCTTCTCACTATTTTTATGGGGAAATATAGATCTTTTCCCCCAAAATATAAATATATTATTTATATTCACATATAATGGGTTTATTATGGTGATTTTAAAATGAATCAGTAAATACTTACACATTTCTCAGTTTTAATTCTTAATAAATATTGGTAGATAAAACCCACATAAACAGAATTGCTTTGAGGTTCTCAACAAGTTTTAAGTGTGTAAAAGAGTTTTGGGAATAACTATCCTGGTTCTCTCTTCCACGGCACCAGTGGATGTTTTTGTGCCTTAAAATCAGTGGTTTTCTGGAAGCATCTGAAGTATCCATCAACTATAATGGATAATAAATGGTGATCTATTCACACGATGGAATACTATACAGCAATGAACTCAAATAATATAAACCACAGCTACACACAATTGCATGTTGACTGAAAGAATCCAGGCCTATGAGCATTCATACTGTAGGCTTAAAATCTGGTAAAAATAAACTACAGTGCTTAAGGATGCACAAATAGGTGATAAAAATATAAAGGAAGCGTGGAGGTGATGCTTAAAATTTAGGACCATGATTATCTTTAGGGGGTGGAGTGAGGGTTGTGAGTCGGAGGGGTGTGTAGGAGCTTTGGGGCCTGGCTGTGCTTAATTTGTATTCACTGAGGCTTTATGCATTTCTCTACAGTGCGTGGGCTGGTTATTAACCTATTGTCTTTGAGCTATAAACCTACCCTTTTATACACCTTTTTTGATAAGGGGGCTGGGGATGGGATTCTGGAACCCACATCCTCCTTTGCCGAGTGGCTCAGTTAGGTTGGGGCCTCTGGAGAGAGGCTGGAAACCTGGAGGAAGAAGGGATTTTGTCTTTCTAATGTCACTGCAACCACATTCCTTCACCCAGTCAGGTTCAGTTGATTCCAGGAACAGCAGCTGATTATTGATTCCAATTTGCAGTCTTCTTATGTTCCTTGAACCAGCCTCATTCCTCCTCCTCAGAGGTCACAGCACCAGCCAGCATGGCACCTGGTCCTAATGCAGCAGCGGCCTCTCCTTGAAAGTCTGATTTCCAGCTCTGCAGGATTCCTCCTTTAAGCTTCTAAATTTTAACAATCCCAGCCTCTTCTCTTTGTTCCTGAAATCCTGGTGTTAGTAACTCTTTCTACAAGTAGCTGCTTTCAATGGAAAACACTTGCAATTTATTATGAACTAAGACTATTAAATAGTATTGGGCCCTTTTATTGTTGTTATCATTTACATTTTATTATCAAACATTATAGATTGGTGGAAATGCTTAAGATTTTCATTTGGGAGATGTTCTGGGTATTACCTCCGTGATGCCTAGAACTAGGTAATAGGCACCCATGCTGTTCCTTTTAATTCTCAAAAATTTAGCTAACACTTCTTTATATTAAGTTCTCTTGGTTCAACTTGGCAGCGTAGGAAAATCCTGAACTTCCTCCTCCCATGGACAAAATAAATGCATAACTACATATGGAATGATTCCCTTGAGAAGGGATCTGAAAACTGGATGAACAGAGTCTCCACAACAAAGGTAAAAGGACAGCATTGAAACTGGTATGAGAGGCAGAAACATGGCCTCACCAAGGAAGAAACTGCACCCCAGCTGCAGCAATCCACAATTGAGAGGAATCACAATGGGATGGGTCACTTCCCTGAGGAGCGAGGGATTCGAGCTCCACACCAGGTACACCAGCCCTGAGATCCTGTGCAAGAGAAATGAGTCCTCAGAACAGCTGGCTTTGGAAACCTACAGCGAATGTGCACAGGAAAATTACAGAATTGCAGGGAACAGAAAACCTGCTCTTAAAAGGCTTGAGCACAGATTCACTCAACCCCAAAACCAGCACAAAGCACCAGACTGAAATGTGCATAGACCACAGGTGAAGGGGACCCGGACCTACTTACTAATCCCGAAATGTTAGTAGAGAGAAAGGAACCAGATGGGACACTCTACAGGGCCTGAGACACTGGCAGGAGCCATTGTTATACTGACATTGGCACTGGTGGGCACCATTTTTAAATTCTCCCTTTAACCTGTTAGCGACAGTGAGTCTCAGCCCTGCTGAGAGCCCTACCCAGCCCCGCACCTTAGCTGAGCCTCACAGCCAGCCAAGCAGCAGCCGCACCCATCAGCACAAGCAGCAGTCGAGGGTAAGCCTCCAAAGCCGGGCAAGGGGCCAGCCCTGCCTACCGACATGTTGCAGAAGCTGCTGTTTGGCCTTGTGGCTGGCCCAGGGGCCAGGCCAGCTCAACAGAGCACTGCAGAGGCAGCCTCAGCCCTGCCACAGCAGGAGAGTGCACACAGCCCATGTAAGGGACACCCCTCGAGTGCCTGCCTCTAGTGCCCACAGAACACGTCTTGAATAAGTTCACTCCATCAGGATTGAGAGAGACAGCTGGTTTACCTAATGCACAGAAACAAACACAGAGCATTGGGTGAAGTGAGGAGACAGAGGAATATATTCCAATTAATAGAATAAAACAAAGCCTCAGGAAGAGAACTAAGTGAAATGGAAATAAATAATCTAGTGGGCAAGGAGTTCAAGGAAATAGTCATAAAAATGCTCAGTGCACTTGGGAGAAGAATGGATGAACACTGGTGATAATTTCAACAAAGAGATAAAAAATATGAGAAAGTACCAAACAAAAGTTATAACTAAACTGAAAA
Organism: Camelus ferus; assembly: GCF_009834535.1. NCBI lineage: Eukaryota > Metazoa > Chordata > Mammalia > Artiodactyla > Camelidae > Camelus > Camelus ferus. The sequence goes on along the minus strand of NC_045722.1, from coordinate 20,009,598 downwards.
ATACACTAGAAGGGTTCCACAGCACACCGGATGAGGCAGAAGAACAAATCAGTGAGCTGGAAGACACAACAGTGGCATTTACTCAGACAGAGCAGCAAAATGAAAAAATAATTTAAAAAGTGAAGATCCCTTAAGGGACCTTTGGTGCAACATCAAGTGAAAAAAAATTTGTATTATAGGGGTCCCAGAAGGATGAGAGGTGGGGGGGGGGGGTGGAGAGAGAGAGAGGGAAAGAGAAAGAGAGAGAGGGAAAGGGGCAGAGAACTAGTGGCTGAAAACTTCCCTAATTTGGGAAAGGAAGCAGTTATCCAGGTCCAGGAATACCAGAGAGTTCCAAATAAGATGAGCCCCAAAAGACACACATCTAGACACATGGTAATTAAAATGGTGGAAGTTAAGGATAAAGAGAGAATTCTAAAAGCAGCAAGAGAAAAACAACTAGTTATGTACAAGCAAAATGTCTTAAGTCTATCATCAGATGTTTCAGCAGAAGCTTTACTTTAGAAGGGAATGGCATAATATATTCAAAGCGCTGAAAAGAAAAATAAAATTCCAACCAAGAATTCTCTACCCAGCAAAATTATTATTCAGAATTGGAGAGATCAAGAGTTTCCTAGATAAGCCAAAGCTAAAGCAGTTCATCACTGCTAAACCAGCTCTACAAGAAATATTAAAGGAATCTCTTTCAGCTGAAAAGAAATGGCACATATTAATAACAGGAAAACACACAAAAGTAAAAATCTCACTGGAAAAGGGAAAATATGATAAAGGCAGAGGATCAAGTGCTCATAAAGCAAGCATAAAGTTTAAAAGACAAAAGTAGTAAAATTAACTAAAATTACAATAATTAAAGGATTCATAAAATAAAAAGATGTAAAATGTGTCACTAAGAATTGAAAACATGGCGGGGGTTAGTAAAAACATAAAGCTTTGGAATGTGTTCAAATTTAAGTTGCTATCAACTTAAAAGAGGGTACTGTTTACATAGCATTTTATGAACCTCATAGTAAATACACAAAAGAAAATGAGAAAGGAGTCTAAACATGAAACTAAAGAAACCCACCAAAACACAAGGAAAGAAAGAAAAAGAAGAAAGGAATGAAGAGGAACTACAAAAACAGCCAGAAAACAATGAACAAAATGACAATAATACAGACCTATCAATAATTACACTAAATGTTCATGAACTAAATTCACCAGTCAAAAAACAGAGAATGCCTGGATGGGTATGGGTAAGAGTTAGAAGGCGTCTGTTAACACTGTGGCTTATCTGAGCTGTGCTGTAAGAGGGGGCCGATGATTGACAGTCATGTATGTATTTCATTCTGAAGGATGTAGAGGGTGTCTCTGAGGAAGCTCTCAGGAGCCCTCTGAGATGATGGACTGGGAGCTGGGGTCTGCCAAGCAGGGACGGTGAAGCTAAAGCACTGAATTTTGTGTGTGACCATGAACACCTAATGGTAAGATTTCTTCCCAGGAATGGATTGCACCTTCAAACACTTTTAGACATTGTTCACACAACTAAAAGTTTACAGTCATAATCTCAACATCTGTCCCCAATTACTTAAAACAGGGATTGGAATCAGTTTCCCTTTTATCTGTCACGAGTAGGGCATAGCATATTGAGGTCAGTTAAATTCTGCAATGAAGAGTGACAGGTGGACTAGACACACGCCAACAGTTTTTAAGGATGCTGACTGCACACATGCGTACTTGACATTCAGAGAAGGAGACGCCCTTCTGTGGATGAGGACTTAGAGGTCTTGGGCCTTAGGGTCATGTACGGTCACTCACTGCCATGGACTAGGAGAGGCACAGGGCTCTTAGCCACTGTTTGACTCAGGGGTTTTTGGGTTGGGCTCTGAGGGGCTCCATAAACAAAGGGAGGTTGAAACTGGGCATTTATGCTGACTCATTTGCTAGGGCCATCACAACAAAGTCCCATGGTGGGTGACTCAGAACAACAGAAATTTATTGTCTCACAGTTCTGGAGTCCTGAAGTCCAAAATCAAGGTGTTGGTAGGACCATACTCCCTCTGAGGTGCTGGGGGTGGGGGTGGGGTCAAGGGGGAGGATCTCTTCTTGGCATCCCTCCTTGCTTCTGGTAGCTTCAGGCTTGTAGAAGATCATCTTCTCCCGGTGTCTCTTCACATGTTCCCTTTGTGCATGTTTCTGTGTCTAAAGTTCCCTTTTAATAAGGACAAGAGCCATATTGGATGAGGGCCCATCCTCACGACCTCATTTTAATTTGATTTCCTCTGTAAAGACCCTATCTCCAAATAAGGTCATCTTCTGAGGTTCTGGGGGTTTAGACTCAACATATCCTTTTTGTGCTGGGGGGACATTATTCAGCCTGTAACAGATGCTTATAATAGATTGGCACTCTGGATCAGACTTGCTGGAAAAAGAAGTTCATCGCTAAAAGGTTTTTGGAAATTCATTATCTGAAAGGTGAGGACACTAAGGCGGAGTGGGGGGTGGATGTTTCCTTCAGGGTGCACAGATTTGAGATTCAAACCTAGGGTCTTGGGAGATCTCAGTGCATTTTCCACTGCACAGCCGCAGCTGCCATGCTAGCTGATAGCAAGTTCTGATTGCTAGGATGGCTACTAACCCAACTTTCCTCTCTGAAGTTTTTATTAGTCTTTTTCAAAAAAATGTCCCTTTTAATTGGAGAATTTGACATCGACATTCCGTTGGCTGGAAAGAGCCTAAGGCAACAGAAAGTAATTGTCTTTCATTAAAGAGTTCAAAAGTACATTTGATGATCTCTGTCAGCTGCTGAAAAATATTCATCTCTTCCCAGAATAATTTTGAAGTGAAAAGGTGGAAAACGGTCCAACAGTTAATGACGTATAATCAATACTGAAGAGAAAGTACATAAAATTGTGGTTGGGCTGCTTCTTTTATGTCTTGGTTCCCTTTCCATTTTTTTTTTCTTTGTTATTTGACAAGACTTATTGACAGATGCTAATTTAAAGGATCCAGAACTTCCAAGGGAGTGGAAGTCATTTTGGAAATCCTATGTCGTCTTGATTCTCTCTTGACAAACTGAGACTGTGGAGACCCACCAAATGAAAGTAATCAGTCGGTGAGATTCACCTTGTTAGACCAAGATCTATCTTGTACTGTCATTGTCCACGTCTTCCTGGGGTTATGGAAGATGCTTTGTCTCCCTGGTGCCTTGCCCCCACACCCCACCCGGCCTCTCTTCTCCTCTTCCCAATGTAATTTTATGGTATCCTGATAAATATCATATTGTGACTGCATTTCTTTTATTATACAGGTTATTTTGTGTGTTTCCAGTAAAACATGTCTTTCCACCATTGTTGTCTCCGCAGCAATCAGATTCTCACTATAGAGCAATATACATTTCTTAGCAATCCTTCTAGAGAAAATTATATACATGCAAGCATAATATATGTTTTCCTTCCCCCAGAAATAGTAGCATATTATGCACACTCTCCCTCACTCTTAAAGAGATAATGTGTCTTAGGATGCAGATGTACTGTTCCACATTAACACATGTAAACATGCCTTGTTCTTTATCATGGATGTGTAGTGTTCTATGGTATGAATACACCAAAATTTATTTAACTAGTGCTCTATCGATGAAAACGTAGGTTATCATCAGATCAGGAATGCATACTCTACACACACATCATTTCATGTGTGTGTTTATTATCTACCTAAAGGATACATTCTTATATGTAGAATTTCTGGGTGAAACAACATGGGGCTTTTAAGTTTGGATGAGATGGTGATGTTCCCCTTAAGGAGGTTGTACCCATTTGCATTTCCATCAACATAACAGTTTCTCCAGCTTTCTGCTAGTGCAGAATATTGTGAACTGATTTCCTCTTTGCCAAACTACAAAGAGCTATGATTATGGTTTTATTTTCCATTTCTCTTTCTCCAAATCAATTAGAGTTTATTTTCATATATTTAAAGACTATTTATGATTCCTTTTATGTGAACTACCTAATAATGTATTTTGCCGATTTTTCTAATAGATTGAATGTCGTATTGATTTGACGACACTATTTCTGTTTTAAGGAAATTGGCTTTTTGTTGGTTATGTCTTGCAGATTATATTCTTGTTTGGGGTTTAGCTTTTGACTTTGTTTATAATGTTTCTTTCATGTGGAAAATTTTAATTTTTCTCTAATGAAATTTTGCAATTGTATATGGCCTTAGTCCACTTAAGAGAAAAATCAGACAAACCTAAATTGAGGAACATTGGACAAAAATAATGCAATACTCTTCAGACCAAGAAGAAATAACAACTCAATGCAACAGATCAACATGGATAGGATCCTGGAATGGAAAAAGGACACTGATGGAAACATTGGTGAAATTGAAATAAAGTCTGTAGTATTGTGCCAATATGAATTTCTTGGTTCTGATAATTATATTATGGTTATATAAGACATTAATACTAGTGGAAGCTGGGTGGCGAGATATATAAAAACTCTCTGCTCTATTTTTATAACTTTCTGTAAGTCTAAGGTTAGTTTTAAAAAGTTAAAAAATTTGCAGTTTTGACGGAGGCTGCTGTCTATCTGATATTTATTTTACCCTTCCTTCTTACGAACAGGACTCTGGGCAATGTTCCAGCTTCTTTGCAGAATAGGGTAACCAAAATAGACTGCTAAGTGGGGCTTTGGTGAAAGTCCATTTGCTTTTCTCTTTCCAGCTCCCTGGGAAGCAGAAAGCATGGCTGGAGCTCCAGCAGCCATCTTTGGTTTGTGAAGATAGGGACAGAATTTCAGAGACCTCACACTTGGCATCACTGACATCCTGAACCTTCAGGAGCATGGGCCTGTCCTTTTGTGACTAAGTCCTTAGATACCTAGAATACAATTTCTAACTGACGTAGCAGTGTGGCCTCCTGGCCTTTCTCACTTTAAAAACTTAGGAAAAAAGACTCCATATTCTTCGTAGAGTGATTTCTGTTTAATTTTTATATTAAAAATATTCAGTCCTCTGGAATTAATTTCATTTGGTTTTAGGATTTAGGTAGAAACCTAACTTAATTTTCCCGAAATACCTCCTCAGTTACTCAGCACCATTAATGTATTGACTTCTGCACCCCCACCTAATATTCCATGCCGTTTTAATGATATACTAGATATTAATAGATATTTTAGTCTCTTTCTGGGATTTCTATCTGGTTGATCTAATTATTCATGTGCCACTTCCACAGTACCCTAAATCTAGTTTTATAGTGTATTTTAATACCTAGTTGGACAAGTGTTTCCTCAACTTTTTTTCCCCATTTTTCTTTTCCTGGCTTTTTGTGTATTTCCATATGAACTTTAGAATCAGTTTGTGCCCTATAATTTTTTGATTGCTATTTGTATTAAGACTGCACTAAATTTATGTATTAACTTGTGAAAACCTAGTATCCTTTCAACATTAAGCCTTCCTGTCTCAGCAGGTGGAGTGTGCCTTTTAATTTAGTCAAGCTTGTTCTTTAGAAGCATGGTAAGGTTTTATTCAGATGAGTCTTACACTTTTCTTGTTAATTTTGTTCTTTTTTTTAAACATTTTTTTACTGAGTTATAGTCATTTTACAATGTTGTGTCAAATTCCAGTGTAGAGCACAATTTTTCAGTTATACATGAACATACACACATTCATTGTCACATTCTCTTTAGCTGTGAGCCACCACAAGATCCTGTATATATTTCCCTGTGCTACACAGTACAATCTTGTTTATCTATTCTACATTTTGAAATCCCAGTCTGTCCCTTCCCACCCCCCACCCCCCTGGCAACAACAAGTTTGTATTCTATGTCTATGAGTCTGTTTCTGTTTTGTATTTTTTTTTTTTAGATTCCACATATGAGCAATCTCATATGGTATTTTTCTTTCTCTTTCCGGCTTACTTCACTTGGAATGACATTCTCCAGTAACATCCATGTCGCTGCAAATGGCGTTATGTTGTCAGTTTTTATGGCTGAATAGTATTCCATTATATAAATATACCACAGCTTCTTTATCTAGTCATCTGTCAATGGACATTTAGGCTGTTTCCATGTCTTGGCTGTTGTAAATAGTGCTGCTATGAACATTGGGGTGCAGGTGTCATTTTGAAGTAGGGTTCCTTCTGGATAGATGCCCAGGAACATAATTTTATTCTTATATATTCAATCTTTTTTGTTGTTATTAAAAATTTTTTGGGGGGCTGGGGTGAGGTAATTAGGTTTTCATTTATTTAAAAATTTTTTTTAATGATGGTACTGGGGGCTGAACCCAGGACCTCATGCTGAACACTTGCTCTGCTACTGAGCTATACCTTCCCCCCCACTTTTTTTTGGTGTTATTTTAAGAGTTTTTTTCTTCCACTGTATTTTCTAATCTGTATATAGGAAACATAACAATTTTGTATATTAAATTTGTAATCAGATAACTTAATAAATTTTCATATTGTTTGTACTGTTTCTAGTTGATTCTTTTTAGGTTTGTCAGTTATACAATCATAGTACCTGCCTTTAGTGATCCTTTTACTCCATTCTTGACAATTCGTGTACTCTGATTTCATTCTCATGTTTAATTGCATCATATAGTTAAATTGTAGTGGAGAGGAAGTCAGAGTTCTGACGTAACTGAGGGTGTGTTCAGCTGGGCAATACCAGGGCAGTTTAGTAAGTGGGCTGCTTCCCAAATACGAACAAGGTGTAGGGACACAGGAGTGGTACAGGGCTCTGGCTTGCAACGGTGGGAAACTCTTAGCATCTCTGGGCCTAATGGGGTGAAGGGAGGGAGGAGCTTTTGGAGCCAGAGATGGCTGTGTGGAAGGGGTCTTCAGATGGGAGTGGTGGCCTTTAGTTGAGGGACACATCCAGCCTGCTATGACAGGGAGAGATTGGAGAAATGGTGCCCAGCTCTGCTCTCCTCCACACCCCACCATGCCCTTCTGCCAGTGTGTCCCCTTGGTTGGACCCAACCAGTAGCCAGAGGTAAGTCATCCTCCCCTACATCCTCGGTCTACATAGTGAGCTTCCCTGGTAAGGGCAGGGTCAGAAGGATACAGTAGATCTGGAGGGGCAAAGAGGAGAGACACCAGCACAGGGAACATCCCTGTCTTGTTCCTGACATTAGTACCAATGAAGCATATATGTGCGTATGTACATACAGGCATATGTCAGTCTAGTTCCCTCTATCTATCTACTTGTCTGTGATATCATATTTAAGAAGCAACCATCAATTTCTCTTTTGAATTACAAAATTATAAAATTACAAAATTCATGTTGAATATTAGATCAGAAATCTTTGCAGATACTGAGATGATCATATGTTTTTTTCTTTTTATATACTAATAAATATTTTAAAATATTCCAATGATTATATCATTTTTTGCAGTAGTGATGTGAAAACACTTAGTCATGTACCAATGAAGCATATATGTGCGTATGTACATACAGGCATATGTCAATCTAGTTCCCTCTATCTATCTACCTATCTGTGGTATCATATTTAAGAAGTAACCATCAATTTCTCTTTTGAATTACAAAATTACAAAATTCATGTTGAATATTAGATCAGAAATCTTTGCAGATACTGAGATGATCATATGTTTTTTTCTTTTTATATACTAATGAATATTTTAAAATATTCCAATGATTATATCATTTTTTGCAGTAGTGATGTGAAAACACTTAGTCATAAGTGTGTTATTTTTTAAATTGCTACTGGATTCTGTTTGCTAATATTCTATTTAGGATTTTTGCATTGATAATCACAGGATTTCTGCATAATTTGGTTGTTTTATCTTTGTTAAATCTTATATTAATATTATGCTGACTTTGTAATAAATGTGAAAGCTTTGTGTCTTTTTTCCATACTCTGGTGACAGTTTAAATAGCATAGATGTTATCAGTTTCTTAAATGGTTGGTAGAATTTACCTGGAAACTTGTCATGTCATATATATATACGGTGTATATGGTTTTTTTTGACAGCTTTCTCCACCTTTTAAATAGAAATTTGTCTATTTAAATTGTTTTCTTTAAGTTGATGAGTTTATATAACTTACATTTTTCCTAGAAAACCATCTGTTTTATCCAAGTTATGAATTTGTCTACGTCATGTCTTCTTAATGTATATTTTCATGAATGGGTACTTGTTATTAATAAAGGCAGAGCTTTTGTGATAGTCAAAGATCCAATGGGTCCTTTATAACTGCCCAACAGTCCCATGTTCCTATAGGCTCTCATTATTGAATTCTTCTCCCAAGGCCAAGAAGGGCAAGAAGCTTCCTTTGATGTTGATTGGAACCATTAAATGGAGCATAAGGGGGAAGGCACACTGGTCCGATTACATCTTTGCTAAATTGGATACAGGATCTTTTTATTTCATAAGGCCTTTAGCACTGATTTTTTTAAAAAAAATATTTCCTCTTTCATTTATAGACGGTGCCTTGGGCACCCATTATATGATAGGTGCTTAAAAAATAATAATAGCTGTTATTATCACGGAGCAGGAATCTGCTGCTCCTTTCACATGAACGGAACCTTGAGACCTCTTTCCTATTATGTAGGAGGCTGAGCGTGTTTTACCACCACATTATCGTGGCTTTTTATTTCAATGCATCGGCATCCCATTTATCCACATGCTTCAGGATTTATGGTTATTACTGTCTGTTGTTCTGTCTCCTCTATATTCCCCAGCTTCAAATTCTTTTCTTCCTAAACTCCAAGAGTTCAGATAACAACCTAAAATGCATAATGTTTTTATGCCTCAGTAAATAATTCAAGAAGAGCGTAACGCTTTGCATGCGGTTAGACTGATTTTTGTCTGTCTTTTTCTCCCTTGAAAACATTGTGATCAGTTCATTCTTTATTACTTTGGGAAATAATATAAAATGTGAGTGGGAGGCCTGCATAATCTGGGCTGCGTTCCCAGAACTGTTTTTATTTAGTGTTGCTGAATTTGGGTGATGAAATACTTATGCCATAGAAATAGACTTTTCAAGTACACTGTATTCAGTAAAGATACTGCCTTTGACCCTCTTATTGTCCGTTTTGGGGCGACTGGGACAGGGAGTTTTTGGTTTTGTTTTGTTTTTGTGGGTTTATTTATTTATTCTTTTACTCTAACCCTTACACAAAGTGTATCCAATGGAAAATATTTTAGTAAGAATGACACATTTCTCCCCATTTCATAAAACGATAATTTGACCTTTTCTTCGTGACTCAAAGTCGTTATAAACCTCAAATGTGGAGCATCGCAGTGTCTTCAAGAGTTTTCAAAATATTCTCACACTAAGTGTTCCCAGGCTGCTTTCGAGAACTTCTCCTTTGTTGGTTCTGTCTCCTTCTGCATTACCAGGCTGTTAAATTTTCTCTCTTTGCTGCCATTTCTGTCTAATGTTTCCCCCTCCCAACCTAAAGTCATAATGCAAACTTGGAGATAGAAAAATAGATAATCAGTACTGTTGATATTGTTTGTTAACTAAGAGTCAGTAAGCTAGGAATAAGGCACTAGGCTCTGTGTGGGAACTCAAATGTGTGGACCAGAACTCTGCACTGGGAGCTGCTGGTGTCTGTCTCTCAGGAGCTCAGTTTCCTCCACTGTAAAATGATGGAGTTAGGTTATTAACAGTCTTAACAGTTGTGAGTCTTTAGTCTTTGCACTTTATAACAGGAATGTTGATTCCTTGGACACCATTACCTCGGGGGTTTCGCAATATTAGCACCAGGGTGATCTAGGTGCTTCCTCTCACATGCCATCAGCCTAGTCAGTACCTCGCTCTGCCCTCAGGTGTCGATCCGGGATCACTCCCCTGTAAACCACCAGAACACAAATCTCCATCTCAGAGGCTGCATCCTACAGGAAAACCTGAGCTGTGACAGAGCTGTTCAGTAAAGACTTAAGACAAGAGGAGTAGTTTCCCAGTATGCTGTAAGCTGCCTTGCTCCCCAGGGCTCCTTCCTGGTTAAATGGGGGTAACATTGTTAACTGTGGTCTCTTCAAAACAGAAGTGCTTCTGAAGCACGCTGCTATTGTTAGGTGTATAATGAACAGCACCCCGAGCAAGAAGGATGCCTGAGCGAGTCACAGATTTAGTCTTGAGGTTTTTCAGAGGAGGAACGAGCTGTTGTGCATTCTTGGTCCCCTGTGTGCTGCCTTGTGCCCTTGACTGCACTGCCCCAGTTTCGGGCAGGATCTAGCTCTCTCCCAGGTGGTCTGCACATCGTGCACAGTGGAATCACATTGCATGAATGCCTACCTTACTCAAATTCAACTCTACAAGTTCCTTATAAGAGGAAAACGTTCATTTCACTGGAATTATTGGGAAGAGAAAGAAAGACTCGACCCTGGAAGAGACACAGGATCCATCTGCATTCACACAGTTCATCAGACAATTCCATTTTTAGGCAGACACAATAATGTACTGGGTGGTATTTACCCAGCTGTGTGTACTGAAAGGCAAAAAAGTAAGGGATTAGTGCGAGGGTTTGGAGCCAGACTTCCAGTGTCTGAATCCTGGTTCCACCACCTGGTGGCTCTGTGACCTCAGGTGAGTGTGATTTAATTGCTCTGTGCCTCAGTTTCCCAGAGCTATCAAGCAGAACTTATAATCACACCCGTCTCTGAAGGTTAGAATGGAGCCGGCATGTAGTAAGCTCTCAGTGTGTGCTAAGTGTCATCGTGATTGCTACTTATGGGGTTTTCAAGGGCTACTTATGGGGTTTTCAAGGGCAACTCTGGCTCCACGTGATTTTTCCATTACTTGCTGATTTTTATAAACTTCATGGGGCTAACCTACAGAAAGCAAGACTCCTTTGCCAGGCACATCCCCAAAGCTCAGTCCTCTCAGGGGGCCCAAGAATTACGATCTCCTTCCAGCTCGGTAGGGGGACAGGCCACACCCCCGCCCAGGTCCCCTTCCCTCCTTGTTGCTGAGGAAACCTTGATGGAAACTTCCAGCGAAGCATTTCTGCAGGGCGATCCATAGAGCCTGACCTAGAGCTATATTAAACCTACAAAAATCAACTTCCAACAGTGAGAAACAGTTTTATATGATAAAGTAGTGATTACATTTTCTAATGATTTCTCAAAGTATTTTGTAATCTATAGGGAATATATTTCACAGCTCCTGGGAGCCCTCCCAACACCCCTATCTGTCATTCTAAACTTTAAGTAGAGCACAGAATATGAGGCAAGCAGTCTTGGCATACATAATCCTTTGGGGGAACTCAGTATATGCAATGCTCATGCAATTAACCTGTGTTTGGCCAGCATCCCCGTATGATGCTGGGATGATGCTGTGTTGTCTTGGCAACAAAGATGAAACATTGTGTAAATTGCACATTGGACTCCCCTACCCCCACCTCAAGTTACTATTTTAAAAAAAAACGAGGATCATATTTTTCAGACTCCAAGGGAAGAGCTAGCATTTCCCATTTTCCTCCAAGAATTTTTTTTTTTTCTGTAAAAAAGTTGAGAGCTGTAGATCCTTCTCAGATCTTTTGAAGGGTTTATGGTAATGTGTAGTGGGCCTGGACTTAACATTCTTCATAAAAGCAGTTTCCGGATCAGAGATGCTTTAGCTCTTTTCCCTGCTTCTTTGTTGAACCTGCCTAGGTTCCCAAGGCAAGCATTCCTGGCTTGAGGTTCGGACCCCAACCATGAAAGGTAACAGCTTTTCTGAAGATAAAAACTGTGCCACTGCTGGTCATGAAGAAAATGCTCTGGATCTGGATTCTGATAGGGTGTGGAGAAGGTGGAAGGAAGAAAGACGACAGAAAACGGACCTGCAGGGCTGAGCAGACCTTCTTCTGGGCTGGATCAGTGTTGGGCTGGAAGGTGGCTTTGTTGCTGATCTCAACACGGGGACTCACTGGCTGCTGCTGAGAATGATCTGCATTAGGGTGGATCAGCCTACTCTGTACAAACATGTAAAAGTTACCGTCTCACTTGAAAGTGTGCGCTGGATCCCAAAGATTTCTATTCAAAAATGTAAGCTAGGAAGAATATTCTAACAAAGGATATAAAATGTTAAATTGGAAGGCACTGAAGTAAATTCAAAAATGTATGCACACAGGATATGTGTATACGTGTATGTTTGTGTGTGTGTATACACACACACATGCTCCTGTGTGTGTATGTGTGTGTGTGTGCTTGCCCCAGTGTCAAACTCGAGGCTGCGTGTGTGCGTTTCATTAAAGGAGCACAGATTTGGAGCCTGGGCTATTATTTCCAGGGACTTGCAGCCTCGGGGGCAGCAGTGAAATGGAAAAGAGCAGGGCAGCCTGCTCTCCGAGCAATGTTCACTGTGTCTGAAAGGTCACGTCATGTTTCCTGGCAATTGACTCGATGGGTTTGGATTCTACAATGTTAAGTTTGGGCCATTTCCACTCTGCCTGCGTTTCCCAGAGAACGTGCCGTGCCTCCCAGCTGTTTTCACATTGACCTTATTACCCGGCCCTTGCCGCGGCTACTGCCGGCTCAGGGCTGCCTGGCCCCCAAGATCTGGTGCCTCTGCCCCCCTCTCAGGGAGGTGGGGGGAGCATGGTGGGTGTGGATGCCTGTCTTGGCTTCCTGAGGCTGATCCTGCCCCCAGCAAGGACCAGCTGTGGTCACTGCAGAAGGACTGCTGCAGTGTGAGGATGTGCTGGAGACGGTGGGGACCATTCCTCCTACTCACAGGAGGGTGGGGAACAGAGGGAACAGACGGCAAGAGACACCCACATCCCCAGTCTCAGACTCTTAACATGACCAATGTAAAATTTCCAAAATTTCCCAACTTCTTTTCAGATCAGTTCTGGAAGCTCATTTTGAGCCGTAATTTTCTTGAATCTACTGTCTCGAATCCCTCGTGCCTACAAAAGGCCTGGTCACTTTCAAAGGCATTACAATGCTTGTGAAAAACAAGAAGGTTCAATCCCCAGGAGGTGGAGCCTGTCAGAGCTGAAATACTCAATGAATTCCAACTTTTATCTCCCCTGACTATTGAGGGACTTGAACGTTTGAGTCAGTGGCCACAGTGCTTCTATCACTTGAATTCGAGGAAGCCAAGCGGATTGGGATAGGCTGGACCTGGGCCCATCAGACCGAAATCTCAGGCATGATTCAACCCTTGTGCTGTGGCCGTGACCGAGGCATTTGGAATCTCAGAGCCTTCTGAATGGAGATCATGTTCCAGACCCTGAATGATTAAAGGAGATCTCATCCAGGGAGAACGTAATCAAGGCTAATTTAAATTATTTAAAACCATATTTCTGAGTCTTACAGCGAGGCTAATTCATTCACTGGAGTCTGGCCAGTTATCTGCTTAAGGTGAGAAGAAGGAAAACCAAACTCTTACAAGGAGGAAAAAGAACATTCTTGAACCACGAAGGTCAAGCAGGCAGTAGAATAATTTTGCTCCGGAAGCTGTCAAGACACTAAAACTAGAGATATTCAAGGGAAAACTGGATGTAATACTTTGGGAAATAGTACGGGAAGACTTTTTGCCCTTGGGTTCGATGTCTGGAGGAGATAACCCAGCAGCCAATCTATAAATGAGATGCTCTTTTCGTTGTTGTTGTTGTCTGAGATTTTGGCACTTTGGGGTTGACGGGATGTGTCGGGCACTTTGAAAGTTGAGAATTCAAACAGCACTGATGTCAAATGAAAGCCTGATGTTTCTCTTCATCAAAGAGACTTTATTTGAAATGCGAGGTCCATCCTAAAATGCAAATCTGACCGTGTCGCTCACTCTTTGCAATCGACTCAATCAATCGGCCGACTCCAGACAAATGTGTAATGAATGATTCAGCACTATAGAACTTGAGTTTTTGCCCCACAGTCTGAGGCAGCTCTTCCCAGCTGGTGAGGAGTTTTCTTCCACACAGTGATTCGGGAAACCAGTTCCTTTTGTCTTCTTGTTCCAGAAGCCCTACACCCTGGCCATCCTCTGCATGTGCAGGTGGAAAGAGAAAGGATGTGTAAGAGGGTCAGCCACTTCTTAAAAGCCTTGGCCAGGTCAAACAGCATCTTCCTGTCCGTGGTTCAGTGGCTGTAGCCCAGCCACGTGGCCACACCTGCCAGCAAAATGCTGGGAAACAGGGTTGGCTGGATGCCCAGGAAGAGGAGGCGGTAGATGGCTCACACCGTCTTTCTTAAACGCTTTCATAAGATCCCCACTGCTGTGAGATTGGAGCATTTACACCAGGCAGAGCAAAGTCACAGTCTTCTTTGGGAAACAAATAAAAGCCACAGAACCTCTCCCCATCTTTATGCCCGTTGCCAGCTCTGCCTGTGGGTCTAGGGAGCGTTCCCAGATGCTATTAGCAGAATCCCTGAGCTAGAGGGACAGAGAAATTGTTTTCTGAAAATGTTCCAGTCTATGAAGTAGTTTTTTCATGGAAAACTAATGCACCATCAGAAGGCCTGGAGTGGATGGGGAGCATGCATGCGAGGGGCTTATTTAGATGCCAGTGTCCCTAGGATTGGTTGCCTGAAGACATACGTGGATGGAGCATGCTGCAAGCCAGCACACAGTGAGCTGAGCCTTCTTCTCCAAAGGTGTTGCTAACAAGGCCGTGTTTGATTGCCCTCCTCTGCCACGTGGGACCATTGCGGCTTCCCGCCCTATAGGGGAGGCTGATTTGTATACACAAAGTGGCCAGTCCCTGGGGTCCAATTGCACAGAAATGCATGGAGGTGTCATAATTAGCCATTTCCTGGCAAAACCCCAGAAATAAGCTACAATTCTCAAGACACCACCCTCTGGAACCTTTTATAGAATTGTTTGCAGACCAAATAATATTCATGCATAACCCGTTTAATTACCCAAGCTGTAGATTTAACTGCTCGAGACTTGCTGGTAGGAATTTTACAGTGAATCAGGTGCGAGGGGGTAAGTAGCAGGCAGGGCTCCGGCCACTGTGTGGAGTTTAAGAAAGCCCAAACCGAGGCTGATCTGCCCAGAGACAGGTCAGATGGGCTCAAGGCTGCAGTTTCCTGTGCTATTCCATGCCTGTCAAGACCAATAAACATGGTATGAAATGACCAGAGACGTGTGAAGTTGGGCTGTCAAACACTAATGTTGAACACAACGTTTCAGTGGTTGGAGCTGGTTTTGCTGTGCCTGAGGAGGGGGCGTTAAGGCACTAGACTGTTTGAGGTGCAAAACCCCTTCAGATCGCCTGCTTTCCTCCTCCAGGTATTCCCTGCACATCCCAGCCGATATGTAAACCAAACGAGCATTTTCCCTTCCAGGAGAAAAATCACATTTCATGTTGGAGTCTCAGTGATGCTTCTTGGGCTCTGCTTGTTACTAGTTGTATAGATGGGGTCCTCTCTCCCCAGTAGCAAGGTGTTGGGGAGCTACTGTGCGTTTCACACCACAAGAGAGATGCCTGCTGGGGATGCGCTCACGTGGTGTGCCTCCCAGGTGTTTAGATGGCACAGCCATCTGGTGAGCAATTGCTCAGGGTGCCTGGAGGCTCACTCAAATGTGTTTTCATCACTCCATTCATTCGTCAGTGAGCAGACATCGCTGCCACCTCTCCACTTTGAGGAGCACCATTCCCTGTGGTTTCAGAGTCTGTTAGCCTTCTCAGGCTGGGGCTGCACAGGACAGTTCTGGGACCAATGCAAACTTAACTACATACTTGAATGAGAAAGCTGAATGAGAAGATACTGTATGAAATGCATTGCATTCCTCTTTGAGAATACTGCACGAGCAAAGTGCGGTAGGAATGGAGAAACAACATTTTTTTTCTCTTATATTTCCAAAGTACAGAGTTACAGGTGTAAGAGAGAGATTAATATACTCATATGAACAAAGTTGTTTTATTTATTTGAAATAAACCTGTATTGTTTCCTCTTCTTATTATTGTAAATAATTCTTTGATGAACATCTTCCTGCAAATGACTTCTGTTCTTCTAAATTATTTCTTCAAGAATACATTTTACACATGGGATTCATTGATTAAACGGTATGACTTTTTTGACATTAAAAATATATTGTCAAGTTACTTTTCCAGGAGAATTATTCTAACTTATATTGTCACCAGCAAATAATAAATGTAATGGTTTCACTGTAATTTTATCTGTTGGATTTTGCCTCGTTCTTTCGTTCATGTACTAGGTTGGAAATGGCCCTCATTATTATTTCAATTTGCTTTTCTTTTATTTATAACAGTGATATTTTCCCATGTGCTTATCTTTGTATTTTTTTTGGTGAATATTCAAATATCGTGACGTTTACCGATTTTGCTATATAGTGTTTTTTTTTTCCGTTTGAATGAGCCCTTTATAAAACATGAGCATTATCCCTTTTAACAAAGTGAAGTCTAGCAGTGATAACTGTGCTCATATCTATAAAATGTGTGTAATAATTCATTCCCTGGGCTGTTGCATCAAATTGTTGTGTTAATGCATTTGAAAGTGCTTTGAAAAATCCTACGCATTATATACTTGCAAGATGATCTTAATGTAAAATTTTAGTGTAAAAATTTATATTTAACTAAAAGTGTGAGGATAAGTATAAATATACATATTCTGGGGATGAATAGTTTGATAGGAATTCATATGCAAAACATCTGGGAATTCTAACTGATCACAAACTCAATAAGAGACAACGGGGGGACACAAGTGTTAAGAAGTCGATATGAAACAATTTATATCTGACTGTATGTTTGTTTCCTACCAAAGTTATCCATCAGAAAAAAAAAGCCAGCTTATATTCAGGTTCTGACAAAGTCTGTCAGACTACAGGAAAAAAAATATAATTAGGAAGATATATTAACCTAAAATACCTCAGTCCAATCGCCAAATTTTATGCAAATGGACATTAGTGGCTTGGGAGGAAAGTTTTAGTAAATGCACCACGCACAGATTTAATCAGTGCTGTATTCCTTGAACTACAACTACAGAATGAAACACTGTGGATGAACACTGACCCAAAGGAGCTAATGACAGAAAAGCACTTAACATAAAATTCCAAAACAGGCAGCTCTAATCGACTGTGTTAGAAGTCAAGATAGAGATTACCTTCTGAAGGAGGGAAAGGAGGAGGCTTCTGGGGGTGCTGGCCATGGGATGGGTGCAAGGATCAGTTCAGCATTGCACAAAGCCAATGAGCCAAACACAAACTTGTGCCTTTTTCTGTATATGCATGTTGTACGTCAGTGAAACATTTTAAAAAACCTCATTTGGAACAACTTAGAACTAGAGATGGTGCACTCTGGGAAACTGTTTTACATGATTTCAAAAGAAGCCCTAGTGATGGCAAAGATGACGTCAAAGATGCAAATGAAGAGTGGATGACTTTTGTGATGACAAATGGGTAGGAATTCTTAGAGGCCACATTTCTGAATGAATCTATTACAATAGACCATGGCATTCAGAGTAAGCATGACATTTAGTTCTTAAGGTGCAAAGTTAAAATTAAAATTAAAATTAAAAACTTGAGGTAGACGTTTGTTTCATCTTGAGCCCTCAGTTATATACCCACATTGACCTTACAGTGTGCTGTGGGGTTTTCTCACTGGGACTGTAGCCTGACCTTGTTCGGACTGTCATGTTATTTTGAGGGGCAGTTTGAGCTCACCTCCTGCATGTTTATTTCTAGGTACTTTATTTTAAAAAGGAGATTTACATCATGACGTTGGCCCAGACGAGGGTGACCAGAGTACTGAGAAATTCCCAGAGCATTTGTATGAAAAAGATTGAGAGTTGCTCAGAGAAGATTTGAGGTATACCAGATGTCTCTGAATATCAGCAAGGCCATCATTTGGCTCCAGGGAACTGAACTAGGACCAGTGAGCAGATGGCACATTTCAGGCCAGTATTAGGCAGAATCTTCATAACTACTGGAGCTCTTTAGAAGTGAGATGGGCTGCCTGCAGATTAGCTCCCTAGAAGATTCAAGAAGCTGGGTAATTATATGTTAAAAGTATTTGTAGAAGGGAATCCTTCAGTGGACTAGCTCATCTTTCAAGATTTCTCCCAACCTCAAAATCTCTTGACCCCATGGGACCTTTCTTAGTGCTCTATTCCTGGTTAGTTCAGCGTCTTCATCATTGAGAAGTGGAGAGAAACTCCATGAAGCGATCCACTCCATGGAGTCAAGCCATTTGGCATCAATCCTGCGCGAGGATTATCCAGTTTGATTCTTCACAGGGATCAAATGAAGGAAAAGTAACGGTTGTTCTCTTTGTTAATTTTTCTAGTTCAAAATCCTGAACCACCAATGGCTTTGCTTAGCTTAGGAGAGTTTAAAAAAAAATGAATTTGTTGACAACGTTTAAAAATCAGTTTTCATAGAAAACTCCAGGTTTCTGGGGTCTTCTTGAAAAGTCTGTAGGTAGGCGGTGCTGGACCCAGTTCTCACAGGCAACAATGGGGTCTGTGTGGTCCTTGCTCCCTGTAGACGGGCCTGGCACCCCTGGGTTCCCTTGGGCCCCACCCACATGCTTTAGTTACCCATTCACATTATCTGCCCAATCCCTGAAGCTTCTGAATTTGCAATCTTTGTTTTAAGAAGATAGTGAAAAAATTTTTTTTAAATTTTACACATAAGTTCAAGTGCCTTTAAAAAGCAATTACGTTGACAGTGACCAGTCCACAGCAATGAAAAGGCAAAGTCTAATGTTTATCAACAATTTTACATTCTAAGTGCAAACGACCCTACCAAGAGTTGGTATACTATCTGCTAACTTGCTTTTCAGTGTGAATTTAGAATGTTACTTTTCTTGCCAACTTAATTTCTCTGTTCCTTAGTTTCCTGACATGGGAACTACAATGTAAGACAGAGCAGTGGTAACTGCCTCATGGCAGAATTTACGCAGATTAAACGGAAGCATGCTGAAAAGCACTATGTCAGTGCTCGGCACACAGAAAACTCTCAGTAAATATTTATTGAGGGGGAGAGTATGATGAAAGCATATTCTGAACTTCAAATGTCTAAAATATACCCAGGAAAATATACTGAGATGGAAATCTCAAAATATTTGCTATGATATTGAATTGGCAAACATTTCAATAATTTGGGATTGATAAGCCCATGTCATTGGCATGTTCACTTTCCAGTTCTCCTGCTCTGACCCAGGGGTCACCATAGTCCTGGAAGCTCCCTTAGGCTGGGAATGGTCACTCGATGGGACCAGGGCTTTTAAAGAATAGCAGTAGTTTCCCCACTTTCTTATCTAGGACATCTTTGGAGGGAATTGTCCTAAAAAAGCAGAAATAGAACCCAAACCCAAACAAATGAACCCACAAAGAAAATAGACAATTCCCTTTGGAATAATAGAATGGCAAACGTCCCTTAGCTACTCCCTAGAGTTAGTGAAACTCAAGGTGAAGAGTACGGTCCTCTACTGTCTGCCAAGTCTTCCCAAAGCTTCAGACACCAGCTACAAGACTGGATGTCCTCAGGGCCACCCTCACATGAGACCACTTAATTACAAAATTTGGAGGTCCACGTGGACTTCCTCTAGTTTGGTAATTTGCTAGAATAACTCACAGAACTTAGGAAGGCGCTGTACTTGCAATTTCAGTTTTATAACAAAAGGATGCAAATCAGAACCAGTTAAAGGAAAAGACACATAGGGCAGAATCTGGGACCAGGAGGGTCTCAAATGCAAAGTTTCAGTGTCCTCAGGGATGTGTTAACCTCCTGTTGCAGACATGTGACAATATGCATGGAGTATGGCCAACCTGGGACGCCCATCAAGTTTCAGAGTCTAGAGTTTTTATTGGGGTTTCATTATGTAGGCATGATCGACTGGGTCCTGGACCATGTGACTCGATCTCTAGGTCCCCTCCCATTCCTGGAAGACCTGCTAGTATCACGTGGCTCAAAGTCCCAACCTTCTAATCACACGGTTGGTCTTTCTCATAGCCAGTCCCCATCCTGAGTCACCTTGTTAGCATCAACTCTCCAGGGATCTACCACGAATAACAAATACATCGCTGTCACACAGGAAATCCCCAGGGTTAGAGGTTACCTCCCAGCTGGGACAGAGCTGGGACAGAGGCCAGACCTCTCTTTGGGTAAAGTTCGTTTTTCACTACACATGTACGTGCTTGTAGCAGGCAGCCTGTGAGACGGCTCCCAGTGGTCCCTGCTGCCTGGTACTCACAGCCTGTGTAATCCCCCTTCCTTTGCATGTGAGCTGGATCCAGTGACTCATTTCTGGTAACTAGAACTCTGAGAAGTGGTGGGATGTCACTTCTGGGATTACATTACAGAAAGGCTCTGCCTCCCTCTTGCTGCTCCACTTGTGTTGATGAAGCCAGCTGCCACGTTGTGGGCTGCCCTGTGAAGGTGCCCATGTGGAAGGAAGGCAGTGAGGGAGGCCTCTGGCCAACACCAGCAAGTCTGGCCAACAGCCTGTGAGGAACTGAATCCTGCCAACAGCTACGTGAGCAAGCTTGAGAGGAGACCCCTCCCCAGCTGAGCCTTGAGATGAGACCCACACCCACATCTTGACTGGCATCTTGATTGAAACTTGTAGGTAACTCTGGGCTCCCTGGAGACTCCCAGCTAAGCCAGACCTCCACACCTGACCCACAGAAACTACGAGAACATAAATGCTCGTGTAAAGCTGCCACGTGTTGGGAAGAATTTTTTTCATGTACCTATAGATAGAATATCACATGATCCTATCCTTTGCTCTTTTCTCTTAGAAATCTGCTTGCCAAGAGGTTATAGAAATATCTTTCAGATCACAGGCTGAAAGAGGGATTATAGATGCAATATTTAAATTTAGATATGAATACAGTATTTAAATTTATAAGCTCTAATGCATAGAATTATGACGTCACTTTATTTCCCTTTAAGGCATTCTTACTTCTTATTATACTCCTTGCAACAAGTCAGTACAAAATTACTACAGGTTTTAGGTTTTTAGTTTTCTTAATTCCTTTAAAGCAAAGCACATACATATATCCATTGTTATTTAAAGGATAAACTTATCCTCAGTAAGGGAAATTAATGGAAACTGTTTAAGTTTATTTTCATTACACATCAGGTCTATTTCCCCCACACTGAGTATGTATTGAACTAATAGGGGACTGAGTTATTAACACATTATTTTTGGAAAATATGCTTTTTTAAAAGGGAACAACTCAACCCCAAAGCTACATTTTTGCTGAAAGTCATTATTTTGGAATTTGAATTCTTCTTGGAGCTAAGCCCTCTGATTGTTGTAAAGCCCACACCTGTGCATTTGCTCCCCCGATGACACCTTTGATTTAGTGACCAATTGTTTCTCTGCGAATAAATTCAATTATAAATTACAATAGAATTGACTTTTTCATAGCATCCCTCACTCTCCAAGTATCTTCAAGTCCTCTGTGGATTTTTAAAGTAATTACAGTGCTCGAAGGACAGCTTAATAACTGTGGACTCTAGAACACAGACTCGCCTCTATATTCGAAAAGGACTCACTCCCAGCTGGGAACATTAAGTTGGGTTTTATTGAGACTGAAGCCAGGCAGCTGGGTGAGCCGCTGTGCTATTTTGAAAAGTGTCCTGGGATCTTTAATTTCCACCTGGATGGGCAGGGAGGTGAGAGAATGACCCTCGCTGGGAGTGACCCTGAGTTCCACTCGGGGTCTTGAACCAGGCGACCTCCCACCCTGGAGGTGAGATGTGCAATGTGGGCAAACTTCATGGCCTCCTAATGATTTGTGCTGAGTTCCCGCTGCATTCCCACGGTTGGTTCTCTCCCGGGTGGTTTCAGATGGTGGCCAAGAAGCAATGCTGGGAAGTTTTCTGAGAGCTGTTCCCTAAGAATGTTTTGATTGTTCTGCACGCTGTCTTGTTGTTACTATTGCCTTTTAATACGCTTTTTTTTTTCTTTCTGGGATGCCATTCATATAATACAAACCCGACAAACACTCCAGGTTGTCAGGTTGTTTGCTGCAGTCGTCCTTTGGCGGAACCTCTCCCTCATTCTCCCTTTGTTCCTTCTCATCTGTGGCCTTGGCCCCGCGGGCTGAGTGATTGCATAGTCTTCTGCACACCCTTTGACAGGCTTCAGTCTGAAAAGGTGCTAATTAAGCTGCAGATGCTGGCCCTGTTTTTTGAGTGGTTCCAGGACGCATCAGACCCAGGTTAACACGCATGTGTGTGTGTGTTTGCATTTTAGCTTTTTGAAGAATTGTTAACCAGTGAGAATTGGTTTAGAACTTGTAAACACAAGTTCTTCAAACCACATATGGGGCTGACTCTGAAGCAACTCAAAGGGAGTTTGGCAGTTTAACTACCTGCCCTTCAGTTCGTGGTAATCGGACCTCCACATACACTGAACTTGAGTTTTTTTCTGAACCTACAGGGATGGATGTGCATTCTAAAAACAGTAGCTATCTTCCGCCCTCACCTTGCCCTGTATATGTTGGGTACAGTAATGAAGAAAGTGGTATTACATCGGTATCTAAAATGGGAGGCTAATTCATGCCACGGCCTAGACCCGTGAATTCAGCCATGGCTAGTGATAACCATGACATCTCCCTGGGAACTGGTTCCCAGGCACTGACCTACCGTGTCTCTTCTGAAGTACTTAGGTTTGCTTCCACGCCTTTGAATGTAACTTGCAGCTCTGGTGGGTTTCTGAAGCACAACACTGGGTATCTTTCCCAGCTCAAGGTAAATTCTATAGCATGAATTTATAGGATTTTTTTCTCTTACCTGGTATGAGGATGTATCGTGTCCTCACACTTTTTCTGAGATACCATTCAGCTGTTTGCATGAACCCATTTTTCTTGCTGTGGATAAAAATAATCACCAAAGCTTTCTTCATAGTTGTGAAAGTTTTGGTTGTGATTTCCTGGAACATTTTAATCTCTGTGTCCTGAGCTCCTCTCCTATTGCCCAGGGCCAAGTGGACCTCAACAAACAGGTATTGAGAAGCAGAACTGAACAGTGGTCAGCAGGGGCAGGGAGGTGGGGGAAGCCGGGGCGGGGGGTGTTGGTCAAAGGGTACAGAGTTGAATTTATGAATTTATGACTTATTTATGACTAAGTCTAAGATCTAATGTATGGCATGATGACTATAATTAATAACACTGTTTTGGACACTGGAAATTTGCTAAGAGTAGATTTCAGGTGCTTTCAACCACAAAAAAGGAAAAAAATGGTAACTGTGAGGAGATGAAGGTGTTAATTAGCTGGATGGCAGTAATCATTTCACCATGTGTATAATAATCAAATCATCATATTGTATACCTTAAACATATACAATTAAAAAAATTAAAAAGTTATTGAATGATGTAATGATGGATCAGTTCTGTCAAATAATCGATTAACTTATTTTTATGCACTTAATTCACTTGACTCAATTAACCTACTTGAGGGCTGTTTTGGCCATCGGGGATTTTTTTTTTTTGTTATAGGCCTGATTATATTATTTTTAAAATATAAAAAAATTATTGACATATAGTCGGTCTACAATGTGCCAATTTCTGGTGCATAGCATAATGTTTCAGTTATACATATACATACATATATTTGTTTTCACATTGTTTTTCATTATGGGTTACAAGATATTGCATATATAGTTCCCTGTGCTCTACAGATGAAACTTGCTGTTTATCTATTTTATAATTAGTAGTTAGTATTTGCAAATCTCGAACTCCCAATTATCACTTCCCGCCCCCTTTCCCTCCTGGTAACTATAAGTTTCTTTACTGTGTCTGTGAGTCTGTTTCTGTTTTGTAGATGAGTCCATTAGTGTCTTCTTTTTCCTTTTTCCAGATTCCACATGGCATCGGGGATATTTACACCTTTCTGGAGAAAGTGCAGTCACCGTCCTTAACAATGTTTGTTGGAGGCATTGGATTGCAAGGGCCCCAAAGAACCGTGGTTGAATGCTGCTTGGGCAAAACACCATTTTCTACCAGAAAATCGATTAGAGCTTTTGGATAATTGAAGTGAAAATTTCAGCTCTGAATGACATCCAGAAAATCTCCTTCTACAGTAAACAGACAAAAGGTTCTGAGGGACTCTGAGAGGAGGGTTGGTCTTTTCTCTCTCACAGAGCAGGGCGATCCTTGAAGCCTTATGAGAGGATGGTCTCTTCGTGAAATGGTGAAAGGGCCGAAACACCACGGTTCACGTTAGGAGACACAGAGGGAGCTTCAAGTTTAGGGGAGGACCGATCGCAATAATGAATGACAGCTGAAATAATAAAGATATGTCATTCATGCTACTTTTTGGGGGCAGAAACCATTACATCTCTGTGAAAGTTAAAGGGAGAAGAAAAATGCATGTTTTGAAAAGGGGAGGTGATGGAGAGAGGCGAGAGGTGGAAACATAGAGAGGGGTTTAATGTGTCTCCTTGGAACCTTTCAACTTAGCCCCTAAGGCTTTCCCCTAACCCTGTCACTGTCCCAACACCTCCTCTCGCTGACAGTCTTGGTAATTGATGGGTTGGTGGGGGCGCTGTGGGGCGGCAGACACATTAAAGCAGGAGGGAACGCTCCCTCCCCACCCTGCCTCCCGCCGCCTGGCACGGGGGGCAGCAGGCGAGCAGATCCAGAGCCAGGCGACGTCGGAGGAAGAAGGGATCGATTCCGTCAATCAGGCTGCCCAGCTACTGTCAGGCTCCGGGACCTTTCACCTGCTCCTCCGCATCGTTAGAACTCCCAAATCTCTTGGCAAGCCTTTTCTATTAGACACAGACTCCCAAGTTTTGATTTTTTGCTTCCAAAGTCATTTTTTTTTTTTTTATAATTACCTGCATTGAACCACACTTACCAGCTGTGGGCTGAGAGCGCGAAATGATTTATTAGTCTCGGTTTCTAAGCGTGCGGAGCAGCGTGCGGTTGATTCGGCTGGTGACACAGCGGAGCCGCCAATGGGTGGGGGTCCGTGTCAGGGTGACACTTCTCCGGCGGCCGACACGCACTTGGGGACCGGGTTTGGTGGGCAGCCGGCCGACCGTGACATTGCAGAAGCCCAGCCTCAAGTCAGAGTGGACAACATCGGGCAGAGAAAGCCACGAGGGGCCGGGGGACGTTCCTTTTCAAGTACAAAGTAAAACTGTGTGAAAAGGAGACAGCGTGCACCACCCGAATTGTTTCTGATGAGGCTCTGGACTTCTGTCCGCACTGCCTGCCTTGCGTCCAAGGGTTTGACGGTGCAGAGGCCAGTCATGGCTGGGAGGGCTCCCTGACTGCTTCAGTTGGCTTTTGGGTGTATACTTTGATTTACACCCAAATCAAGGTCTCCATCAATATCAATATCATTTGCCACTGATAGACATTCTGCTTTAGAGTAATTTTTTAATTTTTAAATTAAAGATAAATTGAGGTATGGTTGATTTACAGGTACAGTGTGTTCATTTTTGGTGTACAGCAAAGTGGTTCAGTTATATTTGATTCCTTTCCATTGTAGGTTATTACAAGATATTGAATATAGTTCCCTGTGCTACACAGTGGGTCTTGTTCATCTATTTTTTAATTTTTTGTTTTTTAAAGTTTTTCAAATTTTATTTTTTACTGAAGTATAGTTGATTTATAATGTTTCAGGTGTACAGCAAAGTGATTCAGATATATATATATATAAAAACATGTATTCTTTTTCAGATTCTTTTCCATTATAGGTTATTATAAGATATTGAATGTAGTTCCCTTTGCTACATAGTAGGACCTATTGTTTATCTATTTTATATAAAGTAGTGTGTATCTGTCAATCCCAAGCTCCTAATTTATCCTTACCCCGTACTTTCCCCTTTGATAACCATAAATATGTTTTCTATGTCTGTAAGTCTGTCTGTTTTGTAAATAAGCTCATTTGTATCATATTTTAGATTCCACATGTAAGTGATATCATATGATATTTGCCTTTCTCTGACTTACTTCACTTAGTATGATCATCTCTAGGTCCATCCATGTTGCTGCAAATGGCATTATTCCCTTCTTTTTGTGGCTGAGTGATATTCCATTTTATTATATATGTATTATAATATATATATTATATATACACACACACACACACACACCACATCTTCTTTATCCAGCCATCTGTTGATGGACATTTAGGTTGCTTCCATGTCCTGGCTACTGTAAATTGTGCTGCTATGAACATTGGGGTGCCTATACTTTTTCAAATGAGAGTTTCTGTTCTTTCTGGAAATATAGGGCTAATTTGTTTTTAGACTGATGGTCAAATTGCAGCATGGCCCACTGGCTGTGTCTTCTTGGCGAACGCTCTATTTTCCCATGAAGGATGATGACTCTAAAACTCCAGCCTCGGTGAGTGGCCCTTGGGTATCAGTATTCAGCAGATGGCTTCCTTCCTTCATCTCTCATGCCCTCCTGCACAGAACAGTAAGGTTCAGACTGGCCCCAGAGCTTGGAAGGTGGAGAAGATGACATGGGGAGAAACGTAGGGATCCAGTGTGACTTGTGTGGGCTCTGAGGACTTATGTCTTCTTGGGACCCTTTTTCCATTTAAGAAAATGTGAAAAACCATCTTTTGTTACATGTTGCTATAAAGATGATGTTATTAATATTATATACTAAAGCTTTTTCTTCCTTCTAAAGGTTTGTGTTGGTTTTCTTCTGGTTTTAAAAGAAATGAAAACATGTTCATGGCCCTTAGATGTACTGTGGGCCCCAGGCACTGTGTCTGCTGGGCCGAGTGGATACGTTGACTCTAGAGAAGGGACGTCAGTGACAATGTCAAGTAGAAAATGTAAAATAACAGGCACTTTCCCCAGTGATATAATAGGTAAGACATACAAAGCATGTTGTATTTTTTCCTTCTGTGCTCTCTGGTCTCTGAGTCATGAATGCTGTCTCCTTTAGATTTGTAAGGTATAGTTAGAGCCCGTCAGTGTTGACTCCGTGGCACTCTCTCAAGTTTGTGCTTTTTGATAACTCCCTGATACGAATTAATGTTTTTTTTTTCCTAGTTATGACTTTCAACTAAATTCCAAATTTACAAGTTCTGTAGTTAGATTGTGGTAAATGATTATAGTGCTGCTATTAGTGACCAGTTTACTATTTAAACAAACCAGGAATGCTTGGGATGCAAGGAACTTTAACTCCTTTTGCCAAATAATAACTTAAAAAACCCCTTCTGCCCCGTGCAAAGGAGGCTGTTGTAAAGCAAATAATTCTAATGTGTTTGCTTGTCACTTAGGTTTTTCAGCTACTGAAAAATGTTGAACTATATGTACCCTTTCCTTTCTAACGTGATGAGTCCTGAGGGATGGAGCCTTCACTCTGATATTTTTTTCCTACCCTGGGAAATGTTTTTCTGTTACCCAAGAACAAGTCTGGTGTAGTGGACTAGCCGGGGCCGTGGAAGCAGTTGAGTGGGAAATCCTGGCTTTCCCGCTGGCTCCGAGTGAGCAGGGACAAGTTCCCGAAATGCTCTGTGCTTTAGTTTCCTCTGCTGCAAAAAGATGATGCATCCTGCATTATCCAAACCGAACTGTGTTCCTGAAATCATGTAAGACAGTGGATATTCACAGAGAAGAAACTTATATCACATTATTTCAAATAGGAAAAATAATGAATACATTTCTGGCTCATATGAGCCAGCTGACTCCTCAAAACCACTAAAACTCACACACTTTATAGCTAATCCACCCATGATTTCTGCATAACACGAAAGTGTTTAAGATACTATCTCACTTTTTAATCACTTAGTTAACTCATTGGTGGGTATGTTTCTGTGTCCAACAGTTACAGGAATTATTTCTTTCTATACTTCATCCCATGTATACACTAATATAAATGAACAATGAAGTAATGCTAAAAACACATAAAAATACCCAAACCTCAGAGTGAAATAAAAGAAACAAACAAGGCAAATAAAAAAAAATGATTCCTTACAGATTGAAGACATACAGATTGAAGGGGAGTGAGATTCAGAGGTGAGAGGAGGGGGATAGAGGCTGTGGTCTCTGTCGTGAGTGAGATATCTGGAAGGTACAATGGCCCTTTGGTCCACAGGCTGTAAAGTGACTTGGACATTACTCTTCGTACTCAGCAGCACTCGGGGTGCCCTCTATCAATAAAAGAGTGTTTTACTTCACTTAGAAAGACGATTTCTAGGTCCTTCTTGCTGCAAATGGCATTATTTTATTCTTTTTTATGGCTGAGTAGTATTCCATTGTATAAATACACCATAACCTTTTTATACAGTCATCTATTGATGGACAATTAGGTTGCTTCCATATCTTGGCTATTGTATATAGTGCTGCTATGAACATTGGGGTGCATGTATCTTTTTGAAGAAGAAAAATACCATATGATATCGCTCATATGTGAAATCTGAGAAAAGGAAAAAAGAGGACACTAATGAACTCATCTACAAAACAGAAACAGATTCACAGACATGGTAAACAATCGTGGTTATTGGGGGAAAGGGAGTGGGAAGGGATAAATTTGAGAGTTGGAGATTTGCAAAGGTTAGCCACTATATATAAAAATAGATAAAAAAACAAATTCCCTCTGTCTAGCACAGGGAACTATATTATCTTGTAATAACCTTTAACAAAAAAGAATATGAAGATGAATATATGTATGTATATGCATGACTGAGCCACTGTGCTGTACACCAGAAACTGGCACATTGTAATTGACTATACCTCAATTAAAAAATAAAAGGAAAAAAAGAACAGTGTTGATGGCAAAATTTCATTCTTCCTACCACCATTAGTGGATGGTGGCAGAAAGCTGACATCGTCACTGCTACAGGGCTTATGACTCATGCCACCCGGCAGACAGTGAACTCATTCTCTTCCACACAGCTCTACAGGGCGCTGGAGCTGTGGAGGGACACACCAGCCAGGGTTTTAGCCTTTCACCTCCTTCATAATTTCCTCCAAAAATTAGTGTTTGCCTATCGTTGGAGGCTTTATGTCCTGGCACATTTTCTTGTCTTCTGAAAGGCACATATCAAACAGCACCCATTTAAAGCAAAGGCAATCGTTGCATCCACATACAAATTTTGTTTTGAAGTGAACCCCCTTCCTACAGGGTTTTCTGTCATTCTCAGGGGAGCGTGTCTGCAGCTTTACCATCAGCAGCAGCTGCTGCACCCGTGATCTCAAAAATATCCATTCTTTCCATTTAATTCTTTCTTAGATCTTTCCAACCACCCAGACCTCAGCGTGGAACTCAGTTTCTCCACGGAATGCTCTCTCTCCTTCTTCTGATCTCTGAAGGTGATTATCCCCTCCTGTTGTTTCTGTGGGGTTACCGGCATCCCACAGTGGCCAACCAGCAAGCCCCTGGCCTGGGTTTTTTTCCAAAAATACACTTTCCTGAGTAACCCTGTGAAGCAAGTGCTCCACAGCTGACCACACTTATAATTTTCTGTATTTTTTTTTGATGGAGGTACTAGGGATTGAACCCAGGACCTCATGCATGCTAAGCATGTGCTCTACCACTGAGCTATATCCTCCCCACCAATTTTCTGTATTTTTCTATGCTGGTATATGATCAAAGTTATACGTTCTTATGTCCATTTTTTTTCACTTCCAAGTTTTTGTCCAGTGTATGTGCTTTTCTAGGCCTCTTAGTCTCTCTGAATTATCCACTTTCTTAGTAGGCATTCTGGCTTCATAAAATAAGGATGGTGATGGCAATGAGGCATGCCATTATTTAAATAATGTTTAAATTACATCAGCGAGTGAGCACATCTTGGTGCTATCACTACCAGCAGCTTCATACAGCCTCTCATCGGATGCAGGAGCATCAAATTGTGACTTCTGGGTGAAGCTTTTTGCAAAGCTTTCTAACAAATCTTCTACTAGTGAGATTCAGATGAGGCATACTTGCAGTACCTGCCTCTTACAGCAACTAAAAATATGAATTGGGATTCTGAGGGCAGGAGGTTTTATGGGGAGCACGTTAGTGGGGTGCATTGACATTGCATCGGGCCTCTGAGCCCAGGAGACCACTCACCCAGTCACGGGGGTCATCAGTCATGAACTCCTTCTGTTACCTGTCTCTCCTACACGCAGCTGTGCTCAAAGCCACTTCAATGGTTGTGAACAAGGTTCATGTCTGTTATCTTTGTTCCATGGATGGGAAGCCACCGTGGGGAGAAACCTGGGGAAGATTGCTAAAGAGAGAGGACCCAAGGGAGCTTGGAAGTGGCTAATGGGAGAGAAGAGAAAAGAGACAGAGAAAGAATGATAAGAACAAAAATAAAGTCCCTTCTTTTGTGGAAGCTGGGTGGCTTCTGCCTTGGGTCTCTGGGTCTGTTTGTGTGCAAAGAGGCAGGGACAGAGATGAAGGGTCTGTGTGTGGCTTTAAGAGTCCAGGGAGACAGGAGGTGGAAGCGGTCTCTGGGTGAACATGCGCACGGTACTTCTGCAGGTTAGCTTTGCTAATGTTGGATCTGAGTTAGCAGTGTTCACAAGACAAGGGTGTGCATAGACTGAGAGGTCTCCACGGCCAACACACACTCAGCAACGTAGCTCTCCATCAGATTCTTGATCTGGGCACTTCATGTCATACAGAAGTGACATTTAGATGATGAAAAGAGTTATTTTTTTCATGGCAGGCTGGAAGGAGAGGGCCGATTTTTGGATTTTGTTTCATGTATTTTTCAGCAAGCTGGTAAAAGTTGAATTGAAACCGACAACATTATTTTGGGTCAGGGTTAAGTAGAATAACGGTGCAACATTTCAGTGGACTAAAGGAGCCAGGTGGGCGGAGTTCCATGATTCACTACCTGTGACTTTGTAAATTTCTTGCTTCTCCAGGAGGTGATTTTGTAAATGGAGTGGGGAGCGTCAGAGCTTGGGAACGCTGATTCTTAGTGAATATAGAGAAACAAATGATTGTGGGGAGAACACATATAAGCCAGACAGAACTTTGGTACAAAGATCAGATGTACTCTAAAGGCTATTTCACATTAGGAATAATGTCTGCATTTTAAAGTCCTGCTTTAAAATGACCATTGTGCCGCCGCCACCTGCTGGCCAGTAAAGGTATTACGTCAAGGCAACATTAGTAGAGGGTCTCGTCTTGATGAGGTATAGGTAGGACTTGCTTCCCATGGTTATTTTTAAGTAGAAAGGATTTTTATACATAAAATATGAAAATATGAAAAAAATTCGAAAAACACATTTAAAGATTTTTTCTGCCTAGAAAATGTTTCATTATTCTAAAATTGACATTTTAAATTTTATGAAAAACATCAATATACAAAACTAAGAAAATACAGAAAAGAGTAAGAATTATGTTATATATTTTCTTTTTTCTAATTTTATTGAGAAATAATTGACATACATCACTGTATACGTTTAAGATGTACAGCACGGTGGTTTGATTTATATATATTGTGAAATGATTACCATAATAGGTTCAGCTAACATTCATCTTCTCATATTTTCTTAACACGAAAACACTTAGGAAAAAGCCCCAAAATTGAGATTGTGAAATATATATATATCTCACTTTGTTTTATTCAGTTATTGAAAATTTTTCTTTTTTTCAATCAAGAAATATTTTAAACATACCTCCCAAATACAGAATATAACAGATACCCAAGAACTTGCCATCTAGATTTAATCTAACATTTTGCTATATGTTTGTTCTAGAGTTTTTTAAAAAGGAAATACAACTTTATAAGCATAGATGAAATACACATCTGTCCCCACCCTCACCATCAAATTCCCTCCATATGTCCATAAACAATCTATCAGTTGGAAGTCCTAGCCACAGCAATCAGGCAAGAGAGAGAAATAAATGGGATCCAAATTGGAAAAGAAGAGGTAAAAGTGTCACTATATGCAGATGACATTATACTCTATATAGAAAACCCTAAAAGGTCTACACAAAAACTACTAGAAATAATTGAAGAATTCAGCAAGGTAGCAGGCTACAAGATTATTGTTCAAAAATCAGTTGCATTTCTTTACACTAATGATGAATCAACAGAAAAAGAAAGTAAAGAAACAATCCCCTTTAAAATAGCACCCAAAGTAATAAAATACCTCAGAGTAAATCTAACCAAGGAGGTGAAAGACTTATGCACAGAAAACTATAAAACACTGATTAAGGAAATTAAAGAAGACTTTAAAAAATGGAAAGATATCCCATGCTCCTGGATTGGAAGAATCAACATTGTTAAAATGGTCACACTGCCCAAGGCAGTCTACAGATTGAATGCAATCCCTATCAAATTACCCAGGACATATTTCACAGAACTAGAACAAATCATAATAAAATTTATATGGAACCACAAAAGACCTAGAATTGCCAAAGTATTACTGAAGAAAAAGAAAGAGGCTGGAGGAATAACTCCCCCAGACTTCAGACAATACTATAGAGCTATAGTCATCAAGACAGCATGGTATTGGTACAAAAACAGACATATGGACCAATGGAACAGAACAGAGAGCCCAGAAATGAACCCACAAACTTTTGGTCAACTAATCTTCGACAAAGGAGGCAAGAATATACAATGAAATAAAGACAGTTTCTTTAGCAAATGGTGTTGGGTAAACTGGACAGCAGCATGTAAATCAATGAAGTTAGAACACTCCCTTACACTGTACACAAAAATCAGCTCAAAATGGATCAAAGACTTAAACATAAGACAAGATACAATAAACCTCCTAGAGGAAAATATAGGCAAAACATTATCTGACATACATCTCAGAAATGTTCTCCTGGGGCAGTCTACCCAAGCAATAGAAATAAAAGCAAGAATAAACAAATGGGACCTAATTAAATTTACAAGCTTCTGCACAGCAAAGGAAACCATAAGTAAAACAAAACGACAACCTATGGAATGGGAGAAACTTTTTGCAAATGAAACCGACAAAGGCTTGATATCCAGAATATATAAGCAGTTCATACAACTAAAATGGGCAGAAGACCTAAACAAGCAATTCTCCAAGGAAGACATATAAATGATCAATAGGCACATGAAAAAATACTCAATATCACTAATTATCAGAGAAATGCAAATCAAAACTATGATGAGGTATCACCTCACACCAGTCGGAATGGCCGTCATTCAAAAGTCCACAGATGACAAATGCTGGAGAGGCTGTGGAGAAAGGGGAACCCTCCTACACTGCTGGTGGGAATGCAGTTTGGTGCAGCCACTGTGGAAAACAATATGGAGATTCCTCAAAAGGCTAGGAATAGACTTACCATATGACCCAGGAATCCCTCTCCTGGGCATATATCCAGAAGGAACCCTACTTCAGGATGACACGTGCACCCCAATGTTCATAGCAGCACTATGTACAATAGCCAAGACATGGAAACAGCCTAAATGCCCACCAACAGATGACTGGATAAAGAAGAAGTGGTATATTTATACAGTGGAATACTACTCAGCCATAAAAACCAACAATATAACGCCATTTGCAGCAACATAGATGCTCCTGGAGAATGTCATTCTAAGTGAAGTAAGCCAGAAAGAGAAAGAAAAATACCATATGAGATCACTCATATGTGGAATCTAAACAAACAAACAAACTAAAAATATAAATACAAAACAGATACAGACTCATAGATATAGAATACAAACTTGTGGTTACCAGGGTGATGGGGGTGGGAAGGGATAGACTGGGATTTCAAGATGTAGAATAGATAAACAAGGTTGTACTGTGTAGCACAGGGAAATATATACAGGATCTTGTGGTAGTCCACAGTGAAAAAAAAGTGACAATGAATATGTATGTTCATGTATAACTGAAAAATTGTAATTGAGCTCTACACTGGAATTTGACACAACATTGTAAAATGACTATAACGCAATAAAAAAAATGTAAAAAAAAATCTATCAGTATCGTTTAATGCATTTAAAAGTGTACACAACTTGGTAATGTTCTATTCTTTTTTCAATTTTCTTTTTTCACTGAACACTATATTTGTGCTATTTATTAATGTGTTTATAAGTAAATCTAGTAGATTCATTTTTACATGTAGCTGAATAAAAGTATCCAGTCTGGAAAAAATGATCTTTAACTGGAGAGTTTAATCCATTTACATTTACTATGAATATCTTTAGATGTATTTCTATAATTTCTTTTGGTTTTCTATTTATCATGCTTTGCTTTAAACACCTTTTTGTTTTCTATTAGAAGCTAAGGATTTTAAAAAATTTCCTTTTCCTCACCTACTTGTTTTGGAATTATAGATTGTTTTTCTTTCCTACCCTTAAATTAGTATGGTGCCTATTTGACTTAACAAGTCTAAAGATAGTAGTCATTGCGTCCTTCCCCTGAAGAATACAAAGACCTTAGACTGCTTTAAATTCCTTTCCCATTTCTTCATCTTCCATGTTACACTTTCTAGGATTTAATTCCTTTTTAGTTTAGATCTTCCAGATTAGATGCCACGTCACCATCATCATCTTTAGTCAATCCATGCCTACTTAGATTCATCCACACGGCTAGTCGTTAAGTATTTTTTTGTGTGTGTTGCTTATTTTAGATTTTAATGTTTGTGTTCTGTACTCTAGTAATTTGAAGGGAGATATTCTTTTTTGGAAAGGATAAAAAAAATGAAAAGATGAAAGGATAGAGTGACAATGGATCTAAGTAGGGAGGTTGTCAAAACTGAAAGGGAGAAGGAAATGAGAACTTAAAGAACAAGAAGATGTAAAGATCCAAGACGAGCAGAGAATTTGTCTAAAGCAATAAATGCGTTCTCCCTGTTGCCATCTCAGATATGAAGGGAACATTGCTGGACTCCAAGTTCTCAACATGTGGACAAGATACAAAAAAAACCTACTCCTTGCTCTGACTCAGGGATCATGTAACTGCAAGCTGCTGTCAGTTTATACACAGTAAGCATCTGTTAGTGAGATCCACAGTCCTGGAGTTGGAAAACAGAATTGGATAAAACAGAGATAATCGCTTAAACTTGAACTACACATACCTTCTTTTTCCTTGACTATCTGATCTGATGGGACAGACTAGGTCAAATTTACTCTTTTTGAGAAGCAAACAGATGAAGAGAGAGAGTCAAAGTTTTATGTGATATTTAGAGATGCCTTTTATTATTATTTTTGTAAATTTTACTTATTTTTTTCCCCCTTACATTGCCTGTTGTTTGCTCTTGTTGGGAAAGCCTTTGTCTTTGCATGGCCATGGGTGTCACTGTTAGGATGGAATATTAAATTGTTCTGTTTTTGGAAGTTGCTTCATACGTGGAAGGTCAGTGGGGACTGTATTTTTACAGACAGGTTTTGAAGTGGGCAGCTACTGGGGTGGGGTGAGCTGATACAAAACGAGTAGAATGTTTTAGTCCCATTGGCAACTTCAGTAGCTCCTGACAGAAGGAATCTCCTTTGAAACACTCACAGTAGACAAGTGGGTTAGCCTGGAAAGCCCCTTAGAAATGTATTCACTCAGCCCCATAGCTTCCCGGAGAAGGAAGGGGGGTTTGCAGCAGTCGATGATCTATATATAACACAGTATTCCCTAACGTGCCTCTCCAGAATGTGGCTCGCTTGGAGTTCTGGAACTCTGGACGTGTCTGTGTATTCACAACAAATAGTGACATCTGTCATCAGAATCACAGGCTCCACCTGGTGATCTGGGGAGCACTGGCTGGGAGTCAGGAGGCTGGGGTTCCAGTCCTGCACGGCCATCTCCAGCTGGTGACCAGGAACCTCACCTTCGACACGAGGCAGTGGGGAGCTGACTCCTGCTTCGCCCAGCTTTGAAGTCCCCCATGTCTCATTGCCTGCCTGGGTGACAGGTGTAGTTTGCAGAGCAGAGTCTAGGGGTGGCTGTCCTTTGCCTGGGACTTTGTCCAGGGGCCTTTGCTACAGCTAGGATTGTTTGGTAAAGCTGAGCCACTGAAAATATGAATGGACAATGGCCATACCATATATAAAAGTAGAACTCTGACCACCACCTGTAGCAACCTGCCCCAGAAACCAACCCATTATCTATAATACCCAGCCCAGAAAGCCAGCCTGCTACCAGCCAGACTTGCAGGAGGCCATGTCCAGTCCCCATCCAGGACGATTGGCCCCAAACGGCCTGGTCTTGTTAATGACATACAGCTTCACTTAATTGTATCGTTGCTTCCAATTTAGGACTAAGTGGAGAAAGAAAGGCAGATACGTTCCCCTCACCAATCAGGTAGGGCGCACCCCTCTTCTAGTTAGCGGCCTCCAGCTTCCCATCAACGCCTCCAGTCAGGGCATCCCTGAAGCCTTCCCTTTATCCAGGATGAAGCTTCCCCCGTCTTCGGCCCAAAGGAGAGGACTGGCTACAGCGGGCTCGGAAATGTCATTGCCTCTTCTCCTTTGGTCGGTCTTCCTTCATTTCCACGCTGCGGTATGACCAGTAAGAGAGCTGGGCGCCTCCCTTTCCTCATGGCCACTGAGGGTTCTAGCAAAAAAGTCAGAAGCCAGGGAGGCCTGGGAGAGCAGGGCACCCTCACCCCCACCCCCTCCCTTTCCTGTCCTTTCCAGTCCTGTTTTGTGGCATTTCCCTGTGACCGACCCCAGTGTTATGGATAATGACAAGAACAGAAGAGAGTTTGCATGAGATGCAAAGTCCATGTAACTTCAGCCTGGGTCTCACTGCTGGCAGGGGATTTAGATGCACATTTCCCGTTACCTTTGTCACCTGTGAGGTGGAAAATGACAGCTTGGGGTTAGGTTATTGGTGTTCAGTCAAACTTCTCTTTGAGAGCAATTGTGTGTGAAAGCCAGTCCGTCCATTTTGCTTGGACCTGCGTAATCTTACTTCAACTTGCTTTTGCTGATGATAAATAATTTAGTGTTTTAGAGCAGGGGAATATGGAAATGAAAAAAAATGTGTTAAAAAAAGGAAGATTCATCTATTCAGCAGTTATTCAGTTCCTACACACTTAGTACTTACTTCACCTTCTCTATGAGAGGGACAAGTTAGGCAGACACTGTTGATTTGTTTTTACCCCTTCTGTTACTTTCTCTTCTCCATAGTTTACAAAGTATTGTGATCAACAGAATGTTGGATGAGAAAAAGGCGCAAACTGCTGTTTTTTCATGTGAAGTTCTCTGACCACCTGCCTCCACACTTTCAGAGATGTTTGTTATAAAAATGCAGGTCTCCAGGCCCCGCCTAGACTTAACAGAATCAGAAATTCTGGGAGGTGGAGCCTGCATTTTGGGCCAGATTCTCAGCTGACTGTTGAACACCAATGTCCTGGAGCACCACGAGCCTAGGTCACAAGGCTTCTGCATTACTGGATGAAGAGGGATTTTGTTGTGT
This sequence comes from Camelus ferus, assembly GCF_009834535.1. Taxonomy (NCBI): domain Eukaryota; kingdom Metazoa; phylum Chordata; class Mammalia; order Artiodactyla; family Camelidae; genus Camelus; species Camelus ferus. The sequence continues at coordinate 19,972,446 of NC_045722.1, read as the reverse complement.
ATGAAGAAACTCCGCAAAGGAGGTTTTAAGTCACCTGCTGAAGGTCACAGAATCAGTTAGTGGGTGGCTGTAACACACAAAGCCCAAGGGGCTGAATGATACAGTGATTTGAATCTGTCAGTCCCTCTGAGCCTCTCAGGTCAAGTGCCTACTATTTGCAACTAGTACAAAAAAATCACTTAATGTAACGTGATACTATTCTTCCTCAAAAGTTCTTTGCATGGGGTGGAAAAGTCTGGTGGTGTTTCTGGAGTCTTAGTTTCTGCGGGGGTAGGGGGGGGTTGGCTCCTAGGCAGCCAGGCTTTTGGGTCTGGAAGACCTGGTCCAGTTAAGGAATTGGGAGCTCCAGTTCCCATTTGTGAAGCTGCGGTAATGATGCCCCCTCCCCTCCCAGGAAAAGTCAGACCATCGGAGCATCTTTGAGTGGAGGAGTCATGGACATCAGTTTCCCCTTGAGGTCTGGGGAATTCTGGGGAGCTTTAAGCATAGCTAAAAAAAAATCCTGTCTCATTTTGTTTTGAGTAACCTAATCAGGAAGATGACTTTCATTTCCTTGTCCCATTCTTTCTTTTTGCATTTATTTTATTTTACTTTATTTTGCTGCAGTCACTTTGCAGTGCTGATCATCTCCTCTGGCGGGGCGGGGGGGAGGACTTGCATCCTCATTTGAGGCATTGCCACCTTCTGAGGCAGCAGTGTCGCAGCAACCCTGTGGCCCCCTGCCATTCAGGGTCCAGGTCCCGGGAATCCGCCCAGCTGGACAGGTGCTTGGGGACCCTCTCTTCCCACTGTGAATGAAAAATATTGCAAGCCATATCAGTAAACAAAGGAGGCTATGGCCATCAAATCATCAGCTGCTACCTCCACCCCGGCACCGAGCGGAGGGATCACAGGATGGAGACAGGCAGGCAGCCCTGCCCCTGCAGCCACCCGCAACGGTGCCCCCTGCAGGAACTCAGGATGGAAAAGAACAAGATACTGGCCCTGGATAGCTAAGGTGCACATCAAAGGACTGATTTCAATGATCCCAGACTCTGGCATCTTCCCATACATAGAAAAGCACTAAATTCCTTAACTTGAGATGTCTGGTTTTCATTAACAGTAATCTTTTGATGTTCTGCCTTACCTGGTCTTTGTTGCAAAAACTCATATATCCTGGCTTCTACTTGCCACTTTGGAGCAGTCCCTCAGAGCGATCTGAGAGGCTGTCATCCTGGGGTTAGGTCCTCAGAAATGTCCGCCAAATAAAACTTCACTCTCCACTTCTAGTTTGTGCATTTTATATCAGTCAATCCCACACTCCTGTTCAAGTGAACACAGAATCAGTGGCCAAATGTGTATGCCTTTCCAGAAAAAGAAAATAAAGGTAAAATAAGAATCTACTTATGTGGAATTTTCACTTTAACAAAAATATTTTTGTAAAGCATGGTGTACCCCGGTAGAAATAATTCCTGCTGAAGCAACAGATTGTAAGGGGCCATTCTTGCCTCCTTTACTTATTCTGGATTCCAAAGCAGTTGAGCAATAGATCTGCCCAAATCAGGTGCGTCTATTGATCCACTTGTAACAATCCAATAGTTCGGAGCCCGCGTACCATAGACCATACATGCAGAGAAGTCCGGTCCTGATGGAAGCATCTGGCTCTTCCTCGCTGAGACGCAGCTGACATCCTTCTCAAAGGAGCAGGGCTTGTCCTGATCCCTCTGCTCTTTCCTGCGTCCTCTGTATTCTTTTCCTTGGGTCGCATGCTGTTCTGGATTGAAGCAAACTCTCGGGGGCTGGATTGTTCCCTGCGGATGTCTGTGCTTGAACTTGCTCAAAGTTCCAAGCCTGCATTCTTGTTTGTGAGGCTTACAAGGAGGCGTTAGTTTCTTCCAAAGTGCTCTGAGAATCGCAGGCCACTAATTGTTCATCAGTGACCTGCCCACCACGCCAGCTCTGTGCTCTGACCCAGGCCATCTGCAGGGTCTGTGCTGGGCCCCTGGAATTCTCTGCTGCGCTGGGGTGGAGGCAGGGTGAGGGCAAACACACCCACAGAACCAGCCACACTTCCTTCACTCGTTAAGAGGATCAGACAGCTACTCAGTTTCAAAATATAAACTGACATCCACGTAATAAATACAAGCACCATACAAGTTAGAAAATACAGATGAGCTAGAAGGAGAGTCTTCCACGATCGCATCCCAGAAATAGAAGCAGCCACATTTTGGTCTGCATCACATGCTGACTCTGCCATCTGGCACTCTGCTTTCTCCACTTACAGCTTAGGCATATTTTCAGGTTATTCTATTATTAAAATTTTTTAAATTTAAGATTAAAAAATTAATTTTTATTGACATGTAGGTTTACAATGTTGTGTTAGTTGCTGGTATACAGCATGGTGGTTCAGTTATAAATACATAGATATGTTCCTTTTCATATTCTTTTTCATTATAGGCTATTACAAGATATTGCCTATAGTCCCCTGTGCTATTCAGTAGGACCTTGTTGTTTATCTATTTTATATACAGTAGTTAGTATCTGCGAATCCTGAACTCCCAATTTGTCCCTCCACCCCACCCACTTCTCCCCTAGTAACTATGAGTTTCTTTTCTATGTCTGTGAGTCTGTTTCTGTTTTGTAAATAAGTTTTGTGTCATTATTTTAGATTCCACCTATAAGTGATATCATACGGTATTTTTCTTTCTTTTCCTTCCTTACTTCATTTAGTATGACAATCTCCACATTCATCTGTTTCTGTAGATGGCATTATTTCATTCTTTTTTGTGCCTGAGTAGTATTCCATCATTTAACTATATCACAACTTCTTTTTTTTTTTTTTTAACATTTTTTACTGAGTTATAATCATTTTACAATGTTGTGTCAAATTCCAGAGTAGAGCACAATTTTTCGGTTATACGTGAACATACATATATTCATTGTCACATTTTTTTTCACTGTGAGCTACCACAAGATCTTGTATATATTTCCCTGTGTTATACAGTATAATCTTGTTTATCTATTCTGCATATGCCTGTCAGTATCTACACATTTTGAAATCCCAGTCTGTCTCTTACCACCCTCCGCCCCCTTGGCAACCATAAGTTTGTATTCTATGTCTATGAGTCTGTTTCTGTTTTGTTTTATTTATTTATTTATTTATTTATTTATTTATTTATTTATTTATTTATTTATTTATTTATATTTCACATATAAACGATATCATATGGTATTTTTCTTTCTCTTTCTGGCTTACTTCACTTAGAATGACATTCTCCAGGAACATCCATGTTGCTGCAAATGGTGTCATGTTGTCATTTCTATGGCTGAATAGTATTCCACTGTATAAATATACCACTTCTTCTTTATCCAGTCATCTGTTGATGGACATTTAGGCTCTTTCCATGTCTTGGCTATTGTAAATAGCGCTGCTATGAACATTAGGGAGCAGGTGTCCTTTTGAAGTAGGGCTCCTTCTGGATATACACCCAGGAGTGGGATTCCTGGGTCATAGGGTAAGTCTATTCCTAGTCTTTTGAGGCATCTCCATACTGTTTTCCACAATGGCTGTACCAAACTGCATTGCCACCAGCAGTGTAGGAGGGTTCCCTTTTCTCCACAGTCTCTCCAGCGTTTGTCATTTGCTACCACAACTTCTTCATCCAGTCATCTGTTGCTGGAAATTTAGATTGCTTCCATGTAAAATTTAAAAAATTTTTAATTTAAATCATTATATTTTGGGGAATGATTATTTCAGCAGTGACATCTTTTTTCTCTTGTACTTTTTAAACAATCATTTAGTACATCATTGTATGGAAGTGTCTGTACATATCTGACTTTTCTGTTGGACAACATAAGTTGTCTCCAAATTTTTGATATTTCCAACAACAGAGTGAACACACTACGGCTACCTGTTAGCACCATCTTTAATTATAGAATGGCTGTTTTTAATGTCTTTTTGATAGGATTAAGTCTTAGCTGAAGATAGCTTTTCCACAAGGCAGAGGTGGGGCACCAGGAAGCGTCTCCCCTGCTCAGAGGAGTCCCATGTCTCCCTTTCCAGCTGCCCTTCAAGGGCTGCACTTCCCCTCTTCAGTGATGCCTCCTCACCCATAAGTAGGGAGGTGGGAGGAGGAGGGAGCAGGTCACGCACCAGCCACGGTTCCCCATCCACGCAGGGGTAGCACTTGGCTTTGGGTTGTTCCCTCCCTTCTTCTAAGTAAATTCCCTTTCTAGTCTGTGACCCAAGTTCAAGGCTGAGGATGCTCTGCATTCCCACTGTCATCCCTGCTCTTAGGGTGTTAAGGGAGAGGGTCATGCACTTGCTCATATCCATTGTTCCTTTTTCGCTCTTCGAACCCCTCGACCTCTCAGCACCATGGGCATCGGTAACCCAAACAGAAGCTGGGTGACTGCCAGTCTCTCACATGGACTTTGGGGTAAAATGCTGTGGGGGATGGATGTTCTCGTTGGGGTTTCCTAGCTGAAACATTGGCTCTTCAGGAGACAGAGGACTTCCCTGTACATTTGGACACGGCTTTTTCTTCTTTACTTAATTATGAATGCTTCCACCTCTTTCCAAAACCAAATCTGGTTGACCACCCCCACCCTGGCCTGGGGAGACAATCTCAGCACACCAAGGCGAGAGAGAGGCCAGAGAAGAAAGGAAAAGTCTTTATATTTTATTACCCCTAACGGCCCATTTCCGCTTTCTGAAGTAAGGATCCCACCTCTGCATTTTGCACCGGGCGTTGCCAATTGTAAGGCAACTTTGGCCAGCAAAACACTGGGCCCTGCTCACTCTTCATCCAGCCCTAGCAAAGCTGTGTGTAGAGCGGGGAAGGTGAGTTAGCACTGCGGATCAGCCCTGGTCCCGGAGACTTTCCACTGTGGTTCCCCCTGCTCAACGTTCATTTTCAGTGAGTTAGGAGAAGAATTTTCAAAACACTCTGCAAACATCGTATTTAGTTTGGGGTGAAAGCTGTGTCTATTCTCCTTAAGAAGGAATAATAAGCATCTAATCGTCTAGAGACCACAGAGCACACAAGACACGAGTATTTTTTTTAAAAAATAAAATTTTACCCAACGTCAATACATCATGGATAGAAAACAATTATGTAGCTCTTCTCCGAACTAGGCAAACCCTTTGGAAATTTCCATGACAGAAGGTTTAGAGCATTCTCTCATTAAAGGTGATTTATATACTGAACAAAAAGCTCACATCTCTTGTCACAGTAGGAAGAGTTCCTAGGGATGGTAAGGCTGCATTAGAGATGTGAATTTTTGGCGTTCTCTTTAAAATAAACTCCTTCCCTTTTAACACTAGAGGTCACTCTGCCACCACTTATGTGAAGTAAGTAGCCTGGGGCCGAGAAGGTCAGCACAGCTAATCTGGATAAATTGCTGAACCTCGAGCCAAATTTGTACCTAATTATGAGTTGCTTTGATGCAGTTCTGCTCCTATTAAAAGTTTTGCTCTTTCCTGCAGAACTGTGGTGGTTGTGATGTGTGTATTCCAGTCCCAGCCCTACAATTTCCTGGTGAAGCAGTCGCATTGCAGACACTGTAACCAAGGACTCTCTTCTCCCTACCCTCCAGATTTTTTGATATTCATTTTCCAGTTGGAGGAAAGCAGCTGCCACTTTGGTATCAGATGGTGATGCCTTGGTTTGTTTTTCCTTACGAGGCTGAGGTAGAGTTGGATTTAATGCAACTCTGGATATGGGCTGGCAGAGACCACAGGCAGAACAAACTGCATGGAAACACTTGTTTAGAAATTTCAGTTTCTCTTTCCGGTTTTTGGAGACACATAAGACTAGCTTTGTATCCCACGTAAGGAATAGTATTATTTGCATCTGATGCAGTCTGAACCTCAAAATGGCTTATCAACTGGGAATTGAAATTCTTACATCAGCATCCCTGAAAAATTTCAATTTCCTTTGGTTTGAGCCATTTCGGAGTAACTAATGTTTCTGATTTGGATTCCTGAGGTTTTGGATTTGTTCCTGCAGAAATTTCATGTGCGACTGCACCCCAAAATTTGTGCTTCCTTTTATTAATGGCTCTTGTTCAACGGTGTTTTGTCTGTGACTAATGGGACATTTGAGGGAACTTTGCAGTCTCTGCATTCAGGAAGGGTGGGGTTCCTGAGCTGGGCAGGCATCAAAGACACCCCCATATCCAACCTCATGAGAAATGATGGGCACATTGGGCGCTTGTCACTCCACAGGAGCTCCGAGAGGTGAAGATGAGGATTTGCAGGAGAGACAGGTTATGCCCAGGACACGCATGGCTTACTTCTCTGGGTACCAGGCTCTGTTCCACTGCATGTGAGAGGTGCCTTGGCACTGGCAGCCTCAGCTGGTGAAGGGCAGAGGTTTCCCTGTTGCTCTGCTAACCCCCAGCACTGGCAGCAGGTGGAAAGCTGAGATGAATAAAGCGGAGCCTCTGTGCTGCTCCTGGGTCCGTTTCCTCCCACCCCGGGGTGGCCACGTTTAGAAAGTACCTTAACCTCTGGAGATGGCACCGCAGTCACATAATCTCCCTGACCCCTCTGTGTCATACCCGGCTGGAATTGGATTTGCGATGTGTATTTTGCTTAGATTTAGAGCACTCGGTGCGGTTGAGATCATTATTCTCTGTAAGGAGATAACAAAAATACTCTCTGGTCACTTATCTCGGCACCTAACCCGTCTGCCAACCATCGATTTCCTATCCCAGTTCGCAAGGTGCTGAATGGAGCTGATCAATTTAACAGCGCCAGGCAACTCAAACAGCCCCATAATCTATATTATCCGTGGGCTGCCTCCCTGATGTCCTCATCTGACCTGGGCACCGTGGCTTCTTAATCTGAAGAATGAAAGGAGGCGTCGGGAGATCTTTATGGGAGTGTGTCAGCTTTAGCCTTGCTACCCAGGGAGGTGGGGAGGGGGGTCCTCACGTCCGTGCTCCTGTCCTCGTGCTTTTCCCTACATGCTTGCATCCCCCTGCTTGGATTTAAATTAAAAGCTCTAATTAGTCCTCTGTTTTCTAGCAGCCTGCAGAAACACCCTTTAGAGAGGAACTGTTTAGAAAGCAGGTTTTTACTTAATAAACAGTGATCAATCGAATCGATTATCCATGAACACATTCCTGCAGCGTCTGTGGGTGGCGCTTGTTGGTAATTGCAATTCACGTGGACCAGACTATTAAATGGCTGCCTGCAGACGATTTTTCTAGCTCTTTGGCATAACAGAACCGGGGGGTTGGGGGATGGGTGGGTGGGGGTGGGCGTGCACCTCTGTTGACAGCACTTTTTGGGTTGCGACTGTGCCTTGAGCCAGCCTTTGTCTCTGGCATGTCTTTGCAATCTCTCTATCAGTTGTGGCCATTTCCTAAGCACTCGCAGACATTTCTGTAAACCTTGCATCTGATTTTTTTGTTTTGTTTTGTTTTACTAATTCACGTGGTAATTAGATCTTCTCAGGCTTTGCGGCTTTACAGAAACTGTTAAGTGTTGGGAGCTGCCTGCATGCGTATCAGGCTTCTTAGCACTCAGTTTCCCTCTGCTGGAGAAACTACAGCTAGAAACTGGGAGGTGAGCTTCCTGGCCACATTAGCAATCTAGCTGCTGATGGAGATAAAGGCGGTTTGTGCGGGGAAGCCGCCCGTTGCCCTGCTGCGGCTGCAGGGGGTGCCTGGACCTGCAGCTGATGAACGCAGCCAGGAGCAGCAGGCAGGGGCAGCAGGCATGGCTGGGTGCACCCAGGGACGGGCTGCTCTCTGTGGGCTGGAGGGGGAGGCAACAAGGAGAGGATGCCTGCCATTTGGAGTCCTTGCTGATCAGACAGATCACGTGGGGGGGGGGGGGTCTTCCATGCCTTCCTGGGCTTAGTTTACCAAATTACCAAAAGTACAAAATAGCAACACAGTGTATTCTATGTGGCCAGGCTTCAGTAAGACTTAGTGAGTGATTCTGGGAGATGGTGCATTTATGAAGGTTAGGATGCCTTTTTTTGGCCTTTGGTACCATCTGTTGGTAAATGGGAAGCCGCCAGAGACCTGGATCCCTGTTCTGCAGGCTCCTTGACAGAGGATTCCTCAGGGCTGAGTTATCTCTTGCGCCCTCTTGTGGTTCACCTAATACTCTCCGTGGACTCCTAACCTAGTGATCCAGAGCTTTCCCCCATCGACCCGCCCCACGCCCACAGGGTTTGTTGCTCTGAGAAGAGCCCCAGCTGTGGATGAGTGAGTGTTACAAGTTCCCTGGGTGATTCTAATGTGCAGCCTTGCTGGAGAACTGATACAAACCAAGGAAGGACAGAGCCTTACTCGGCAGGTGGTAAACCGTATACATCTGGCTTTCAAATGTTTATCATTTGTGTGTTTATTTTTATTTTACTTAACATTTTCCTGGGTAGTTCTAACCTGAAAATAAATATCTAAATCCTTTGGGAAAACTCTGCAGGTTGCCTGGCCTGACAGCCACTCACCGACTTGACCCCTCCTAGTATAGAAGCTGAGGGAACAAAATAAGCAAGTGATGCAGAGAGGGAGGCCACGTGATGCAGAACTAGTCAATATAATGTAAGGAAGAGCCTTTTTATTCTGTTAAAAGGGACAGATGTGGAAGACCACCACCACTTCCCTTTCTTCTTGCCTTGAATGTGGATGTGATGCCTGGAACTCATGCAGCTATCTTGCAACCTTGAGGTTAAGGCTAAGCGAAAAGGAGAAACCCTGGATTAAATAAGTCAATCCCAGAAGTGACTTGCCTCTAGATTTTTTTTTTTTATTATGGGAGGGAAGCCAACCCCTATTTGTTTAAGCCACTAGTAGGTTATCTGTTACTTGCAGCCAAATTTTTATTAATAAATACACTTTCAGATGGAACATCATGACAAAAAGCTGAGTAGGAGAGAGCTGAGAAGAAAAATGCATTTCTCTGGAGTGTCTACCATGAGCCAGGCACTGGGCTTTTGCCTGGGTTATTTAAGCTGTATCACAGACACTGGCAACATTATGACCATTGCAGTTGAGGAAACTGGGGTCGAATAATTGGCTCTTGTTCAAACAACCAGTGTCGTGTGGAGGACCAATTACCAAACATAAGAATCACATTTCCTGTGTGTTTGATGTATCTCCAGAGCCCTTGCCCCTATTGCTTGTCAAGAGGCGATGTGGTAGCCCAGTACTTCCGGGGGAGGATGGTTAATCCAGCAAGCCTGCTGCAGCCAGGAGCAGGTGCACACTGACTTCACGGAGAGGATGGTGTAGCTGGGACACAGCCTGGAATAACCTCCCTTATCTCCACAGCACACAGAACAATAGTGGGGGCCGAGACGCAGGGCTGGTCTCTTTCATCAGAGAGAGATGGACAAAGAGGAGGAAGGGGATGAAAGCTCCCAGCAAAATCTTTTTCAGGGGAATGTTGACTTCGGAGGATACAAAGATGAAAAATCCGGTGACATGGGCTCTGAAATGAGAAGCAACATCCGGCCTTCAGGTTTGCTCTAAGAGCTTGATACATAATAGAGAGGGATGAACAGAGCACTTAATAGAGAGGGATGGAGAGTGCTATCAGAAGCTCGCTGGAGAGTGCGCGTTTTAACACACGCATTATAAAAATCCACGTGTCCTAAGGAGCGTGGACCTTGATCACGGATTGCAGGGGCCAGTCATTCCCCATACACCTTTGATCTCCATCCAGTGTGAAGTTAAAGACTCTCCACCTTCAGGCATGGCTCTGTGTGGCCAGGTGGACATGGACGCAGGTGGCTCCGACAGGACCGAGATGCCCACAAAGTGGCACACTCAGCCGTCCATCCCAACCGTGGGAACTGGCGCCACAGCAGCCCCTCTCTGGGTTAGAGCCATTGGCCTCGCCTCTGAGTCCCCGTATCATTGATTTGCACCTTCCCCGGCTGGGAAGATCATTAAGAGAATTGGTTTACAAGGCTCTTGCTGCGCTGTTGGCTGTGGGGGAGAAAGCAAACAGACGCTAGATAGAGCTGTAACATATGATGCTACATCCAATGCTTAATGAAGCCGGTAAAAACAGGAAGGCAAGATTAGCTGCAGATAAATGAATGCGCCTTGTGTAGAATCGAGAGTTGACTGTATTTTATTTGATTTAGCCCCAGAAATGGCAGCCGTTGTGTCAATTACTGCAAAGGCGCTCTCACTAATCTCTTCATTGAATTCATCTCATTGACGGAAATGGATTAAAAAGTTCTTTGTTTCCATGACTGTAAGGGTCGTACAGTTCCATGCAGAAACTAGAAAGAGTAGAGACTTGAAATGACCAGTGATTCCACCTCGAATAATAATTTATAACAACAGATGACATTTATAAGTGCTTGCAGGTGCTGTGCCCCGTTAGCACATTAATCTCATGCTCTATGAAATAGGAAAAAATTAGCAACCACTTGAGGAAATGGAGGCAAGGATGTTAAGCCACTTTTCCAGGGTCGCCAACTCAGAAGTGATGGAGTCAGGATTTGACCCTGGCAGTCTGGCTCTGGGACCTGCTTCTTCAGCCAGGCAGCTCTAGTGTCTCTGAGGGAAATTGCAGATACCATGTGGTTTCCTTCCTCTGCAAATGCACATAAATAGATATTTACAAATTCAGGTGCTGGTTCGCAGTGTGCTTAGTCATGTTGCCTTATGTATCAATAGTTATCCTCAGTGTTGGATGACCACACAGTATACCCTCCTGTGGAGGTGTGCAGGGGTATTTTAAAAATCAGTCTTCTCATGTCAGGCATTTGTGCTGTTTCCAAGTGTTGGTTCATTTTATAAATAATGCTGAGATGAAACCCTGTTTTATACACACATCTCTGAGTGAACCCCTGATTATCTCCTCCAGGTGAACTGTGCAAGGAAAATTACTGGGCAAAATAAATATGGATGGTTTTAATGCTCTTGACGTTTACATAGATGTAGTTCAGTGATTAGTTTTGAACGCGATGATGAAATGAATGGACCAGTTTCAAGTTTGTTGTGACTGTAGCTCTACCCTCAGCTGCAAGACAAGGATGCATCTGACAGGGTAGAAAATGTCACACGGTGGCTTTAATGAGCCCCATACGCATCGTGATGGACTGTCCTTCTTGGACCCTCACGGGGCTGTGTTATACCTCCCTCATTTGTCTGCCTTCCCTTCTGGGCTGTGAGCAGGAGAGTCAGTTACTGACCACGTGGCCAGTCACTTGGTGGAGGTGGGGCCCCTGTCCTCACCTACATCTCAGCACTGGTGCAGGTCTGATCGCTCTGGGGCAGAAAGGGCCACTGAAGGAGTATTCTCTCCCCCCTGTTGCCTCATGTCCTCACACTCAGCCTTCAAAGCTCACCCCAGATGCTTTCTTGTGGGATGGAAAGACTCTCATGGCAGACAAGGGTGACGGTGTATCCAACTCTTGGAAACATCTTGACAGTTGGATCCTGCATTATTATCCCATTTTACAGATAAGAAAGCTGAGGCACACAAAGAGGCTACACTTCTGGTAAGCGGCAGACTTGGAATTTGAACCTGTAGCTACTCAATTCCCAAGTCTCTGTTCTTCTCACTTCCACCCTGTGGCTTTTTAGGAATGAACTTCAGTGATTCTGGTTAGGATTAAGTTTAGGGCTCAGCACTTACCTGGACTCCTACAGAGTTGGTGTGGCCCTGTCCTGAGCCACCCAGAGAGCTGGGACTGGCACTCCTGGTTGTGGCTCTTGGTTCAGGCGATGGATCCAGGTGTCCTCATGGAGAGGAGGGATCCCCAAGTTTGCAAGAACCACCAGGCTGAGATGAAGGTTTAGAATATCCCCTCCGCTTGCATTTTACCTTTTTCCATCCAGTGGCAATAATCTCACTTTGCTTCTTCTAATTAAGAAAGTAACTTTGATTGTTGTTGCTGTTTTTAGCAAAATGGCTTCCAATACATTGTCAATTTCAAATAAGGAAATCCAAGGGCTCTCGTTTGATCATCTGCTCATTTGGTGGCTTTTGAGCCCTTTGCACATCTCAGACCTCGTTCTTGGTGTGGAGAATCCAGAGGGGACTGAGAGAAAGCATCTCCCTCAAGGACCTCCTGGTTTAGTGGAGAGGCACATGGAACTGGACAGTGGTTCTAGGAACAAGACGCTCTGGGCGGAAATGTGTTCGTGTAGGACAAGCTAAAGAAATAATCAGAGTCAAGTCAGGGAAAAAGACAGAGCGATGGTTGGCAAGAAATTTACATCACAACTGAGCAACTTTTAAAAGTGGGCTCATTTCAGGTTCTTTTTGGCCAGTTAGTGAAAAAGAGAAAATGAGCAGGTTAATGGGAAACAGTAATAAAATTTTTTTGATTTTTCTCTTTCCATGCCAGCAACGTTTGTAAAGCTTTTGATATTTTCCTGAGAAGTGCATCAGGATAGCACTTAAAATAATTATACTCTTAAAGTCCCATGCAGACTGGCAGCTGGGATGCTGCACAGGAAACAGAGAATAAAGAACACAGTCCCTGGGATCTGACGTCCCCAAAGGTCCCACTAGGGCAGACAGGAGCAGCCATGTCCACAGTGGGGTTCCTGGAGGTTGGCAGGTGAAGGCGGAGCGGTCGGAGTCAGCCCACATCTGGCTGTATAAACGCCGAAGCTGTTCTGGGAGCTGCACTTGGGGGGAGAGGATAGCCCCTGAAGACTGCCATCCCGGATGCTCCAGTTCCCCATGGGGGCCCTGGCCCTGGGGCCACCACCAAAGGCCTGATGTCAGGAGCCCTGCAGCCCCAGGCCACAGGCTCAGGAAAAGCTGGCAGGAGAACTTACAAGTTGCAGGCGGGGCGCCCCTCCTTCGTCTGGTTTCTATATTTCAGAGCATGCATTTTTGTTCTTTAGTGTGCGCTGCAAACTGGAAGTCATCAGCCACTGAAAAGAAGGACAGAAAATGAAGTTTTTCTTCTGAGTCCAATGGCTACAGTATGTATGGAGAGACATTGCTTCCTGTAAAAAAAAAAAAAAAATCCACTCTCAGCTTGGAGACGGCTGGTGAGGACTTTCCTGGTCCCGCCTGAACTGAGGCAAGATGTGCGTGGGGCTGAACCCCTCGGAGGGTCCCGCCACCCAGCCTCCAGCCCGTGCAGGGGGCTGTCTGTGACACTTCCCTGCAGCCCCGAGGCGCTCCGGGGTCAATAACTTGCAAATTAAAAAGGATTTCCATTTTATGTTGTCATTGCAATAGTTTCCAAAGGAGATGCTGGAATCTTTCACATCAAAAGACTTTAAAAAGTGCCCTCTGTTTTCTCACTACTGGGTCCAATGACTCCACTGGGTTGGACCCAATAATTCAAGCTTTAAAAGTTCCATTTCTATGTTGTATGTTTAAACATTACAAAGCTCTGTCGTAAATCACCTCCCTCCTGTGGCAAGCTCCTTCATTGATGGGAAACCCTGGTTATAAATCAGGATCCAACCAGACACGGTGGAACCCCCACCGCCCTTTAAGGAAGTTTATGAGACTTTTTAATTATAAGAAATAATGCCCCTTATAGACATTTTAAACAATAAAGATATAATGAATTTGTAAAAATCAACTATAGTCCCACCAATCAAAAGCAGCCCAACTGTTAATTCCAGTTTTTTTTTTTTTTTTTAGCAGCACAGCTATGGCTATGATACCACTTACATTGAATAAAGCAGGCTGCATTGACACCCATGCGCTTTGGTGTGTTTTTTAGTTTTTTTCCTCTGATTTTGATAACTTGGTGCCTCTAACATGTTGCAGGCTGGGTGCAGGGACAAGCAGAATTTTTCTTTCTTTGGCAGACCCTGGTGACTCATCTTAATTAAATCTTAGTGACTGCGAGTAGGGGCAGTCTTCAGGCAAGGTCAAAATATTGGGGTGCACACATATTGGGTGCTGTCCTCACTCACAGAAGGGAGAAGATGGATGGTTTCCTACAGAAGGGACCACCCCCAATCACTGAAGGTCTCCCCGGCCCTGCTTTAGGCCTCTTCCTCACTCATGAGGTACATGAGAGATCGCTGATCTCTCCCTGACATCTGGTTATCTATCCTTTGATAGATATCCTTTGGGTGTTGTCTGTAGTCTCCACTAGAGTAGGCCCTCCCTGTATCCCCAGCACCTAGCACAGGGGCCTGGCACTCAGTACACGATCCGTGAAAAGGTGCTGACCGAATAGGCATGTGCTGGGAGGGTCACGAGATGGAGTGATTCCACGTTCAGTTTGCAAGGCTGGTGTTTGAGTCTGCAGGGGCTGCTCGAACGCAATACCACACGTGGGGTGGCTTAGCCAACAGACACTTATTTTCTCACAGTTCTGGAGATTGGGAAATCCAAGATCAAGGTGCTGGCCAATTTGGTTTCTGGTGAGAACTCTCTTCCTGGCTTGAGGATGGCCCCCTTCTCACCATGACTGTAAATGGCCTTTCCTCAGTGTGTGCATGGGAAGAGAACAAACTCTCTGCTGTCTCTTCTTAGAAGGACACTAACACCATCAGTTCAGGGCCCCACCCTTATGACCTCATTTAATCTTAATTACCTCCTACTGGCTCTACCTCCAAATCTGATCACATTGGGAGTTAGAGTTTCAACATATGAATTTTTTGGGGGGTGGGGGTACAATTCAGTTCGTGGAGAATGACGCTGCTGTTGAGAGCGGTGACATCTTACTGCAGTGGCATCAGGAATGTGTCCTCTCTTGTCCTAAATGTTGACAGGTAGGGACTCCATCACATGTGACTTTACCACTTTTCAGAACAAGCCCAAAATGAAAATCAAGGAATTTTATTTTCTAGGTGACATTTGAGTTATAGAACCCCAGGGCAGTGGTTCTCAATTGGGGGAAATTTTGCCTCTAAGGGGTATTTGGCAAAGTCTGGAGACATTTTTTGGTTGTCACAGCTGGGGAGAGAGGGGCCACTGACATTTACTGGGTTAAGCAGTCAGTGAGGCCGCTAAACACCCTCTGACGCACAGGGCAGTCCCCTACAACAAAGAGTGGTCAGGCCCCCAAATGCCAGTAGTGCTGGAGTTGGGAACTCTGCTCTCAGCCTCCTCTTCTCTTTCCCGAGAGAGAAAAATAAAGATTTGGCACAAGGAGGAACATGACCAGAACTGACTTGTGCTGATCACCCGCACACCTGCTCCGCGTTAGTGCCTCATACTGGAGTACATGCCACAGTCGGTCTTCGCAACGCATTTTTGAAGTGGGTATTATCCCCATTTTACATACGACACACTGAGGCTCAGAGAGGTTAGGTAACGTGCCCAGAGTCATAAAGGTAGCACATCTGAACACAAATCTGTCTTGTTTCAGAGCCCACGTCATTTCCACTAGACACACTGTGTCCTGCGGTTGGTGGGACCTTGATCGCTTTGTAAGGAAGCACACGCTAGATGAAATAGAACATCTTCAGGAAGGAGGTAATTAACCTTGTGCATCGTAAGGCCTCATTAATCTGGAATCTGAACCATTGACCAGGCTAGGCTGAAGTTTCCTCGGGGCATCATCTACCAAGGGAAGACTGGCCCCGTGCAGATAAGACAGAGTGGGCCTGGTGGACCCTTTCAGAGAACTGATACTTCTAAAGCAGTGATTGTCACTTAGCAGGACCTCCAGTGACAGCTGCTTCCCCATTACTTAGTTGTGTGACCTGGAAAGTGAAAGTGTCCCCAGCACTCTGCATTCAGGGAGAGGTGACTGCCCCCACTGGGTCAGCCATTAACCCCTCCAGCCAACATTTACTGCGCACCTGCTTTGTGGCTGATGTACCCTGGGTCCTGGGACACTCCAATAAGGCACAGTGGCCTGGTGAGGTTCAGAGTCTACTTAAGGTGAGGACTAAAATCAAGAGTGATGATTACCTGTATGAAGGGCCGCCATGGCAGTGTGGCAGTGGGGGCTGAGATGCGGATATCACTTTGTAGGTGACAGGAGACTGCAGAGGGGACAGTGAGACTCCTGTTTGGGGAATAGGCACAGGGAGAGGCTCCCTGAGGGCTAGAGGCTGATCTGCATTTGCTCTGGGATGAGCGGAACTTTCCTGAGTGGTCCAGGGTAATAATAAGGGAACGTTAGGCAGAGGAGGCACTGGGTCTGAGGACGTTGTGACCAGAGAGCATGTGGCCTTCAGGGGACAGTGAATATTTATTCATAGACAGATATTTGAGCCCCTACAAGGTACTGAATAGTGATGAATAACAGACAAATAAGGAAGGCTTTATCAGAGCTTCAGGAGTGCTGCAAAAAGTAGGGCGGGGTCACAAGGTAGAGAGCCATGGGCATTGGAAGGGGGATGGGTTTGCATTTAAGAGCCAGTGGCTGGAATGACCAGTTATGTGACCTGAGCCTCCCAGGGCTAGAGGCTCCCCTTCTCCTGCCCCAGGCCCCAGCCCAAGCATTGCAGGTAGTAAAGCCCCATCTTCGTGCTAAGGTTCCTGGGTGAAGGTCCCAGGGACAGGAAAGATCACAGGGGAGGAACTGGTCCTCCTGCTTCTCCATTTTCTGTGCTGGTTATTGGGGAGGGAGGGGCTGCACTGGTGTTGACCTGCCCCTTGACAACTCCCTGAAGCCCCACCCTGAAGATGGGACGGGCTGAGCACATCCTACCAGACTCAGGCTGGCTCTCCGACCACAGCATCACCGGGAAGATTCCACCCTTGGGGGTATGGTGTGTGCTCAGGGTCACAGAAAATGTGACATCATTGAGAAGGCTCAGCCCCATGCTGCACTGGACCAGGGATTTCCTAATGGGTGAGGCTGGGCAGAGTATCTTCTCATAGGGGAGAGAACTGGGGTGGGGTGGGGAGGTGACTGTGTACCCACTTGGGTTTTATTGGGAGGCAGGGCCATTACAGCACCATCTCCAGTATCCAGGACTGCCTGGTCACTGGTGGAGGCATCAGGAGGACCAACTTGATGAGAGACGAGCAAGGTGAGAGAGGCGAAAGGCCATCCAGGAGAGTGAGGTTGAGAGGCCAGAGGTGGGAAGGCTGGGGATGGAGGAAGAGCCTTGTGCCAAGTCATGACCTGGGATTTCCCTCTGCACGTGATCAGGAAACACTCAAGGGTGTTGGGTGGTGAATGACCAGGCTGATTTGTACTTTAGAAGCGTTCCCTCTGGAGACAGTTGAGAAGATGATTGGATAGACAAGGGACAGACAGGATGTGATAGTCAGCAGGCTGTTTCAGAGGAGATGGGTCAGGACCCAGTGGAATTCCAGCTTTCTGAAGTCAGACAAGAAAGTGGATGATGGTTCTGTTGTTAGATTGAGCATGTGGGGTCAGAAATAGGCTTGCTAGGGAAAGATCAGAGTCTGGTTTTGAAGATGCTGGGTGCAGATAGCCAGGTGGTCTGTGGAAATTTGGGTCTGATGCTCCGGAGATCTGTGACAGAGTAGATGACAGAGTAGATGAGTTGTGGATGGTGGGCTGGTGACACCTTGGGCATGGGAAGAGGGAGAGAAGGAACACGATAGAATCCTGGCAGATGCCAACTTTTAATGGGTGGACAGAGGAGAGGATTCCATGAAAGTGATTGGGAAGGGGCGGCCCAGGAGATGGAGGGAGAATCAGAGAGCGGGCAACCACCTTTGAGAACTTTGTTGCTTTCCACGATGAGATGGGAGCTTAGAGAACTCAGTGATTCCCTCAGGTCACCTGGCTTGTCGTGGAAGAGGAGGCAGGTGACAGGTCTCAGCAACCCCAGTTCAGGGGGGGATCCATCAATCAAACTGCTCAGAGAGTCACGATTATAAGAGTTATGGATTTTCTTTTTTTTGTATCAGATTTATATATATATATATATATTTTTTTCCATCAGAAAGAATATAAACACATAGCAAAAAGTTTGGAAACTAGAGGAAAGGGAAAATTATCAACCATAATTCTCTCCATTTAACCCAGTTACTATTCATATTTTGGTATGACTTTTGTGATCATGTTTTTTTCTCTAATTTATATCCTGAATTTTTTTAGTTTAAAAAGTTTATTATTATTATTTTTTAAATTGAAGTAGAGTCAATTTACAATGTTGTGTCCATTTCTGAGGTATAGCATAAAGTTTCATACATATATTCATTTTCATATTCTTTTTCATTATAGGTTACTACAAGGTATTGAATATAGTTCCTTGTGCTATACAGTAGGACCTTGTTATCTATTTCATATATAGTAGTGTGTATCTGCAAATCTCAAACTCCCAATTTATCCCTTTCCACTCTCTTTCTCCCCTGGTAACTATAAGTTTGTCTTCTATATCATGAGTCTGTTTCTGTTTTGTAGATAAGTTCATCAGTGTCTTTTTTCAGATTCCACATGTAAGTGGTACCATATGGTATTTTTCTTTCTCTTTCTGGCTTACTTTGCTTAGAACAACAATCTCCAGGTTCATCCATGTTGTTGCAAGTGACATTTTATTCTTTTTAATGGCTGAGTAGTATTCCATTGTAGAAATATACCACATCTTCTTAATCCAGTCACCTGTTGATGGACATTTAGGTTCTTTCCATGTCTTGGCTATAGTATATAGTGCAGCTATTAACATTAGGGTGTGTGTGTCTTTTCAAATTAGAGTTCCCTCCAGATATATACCCAGAAGTGGGATTGCTGGATCATAGGGTAATTTTACTTTTAGTTTTCTGAGAACTCTCCATTCTGTTTTCCATAATGGCTGCACCAAACTACATTCCCACCAGTAGTGTAGGAGGGTTCCCTTTTTCTCCACACCCTCTCCAGCATTTATCATTTGTGGACTTTTTTAATGGTGGCCATTCTGACTGGTGTAAGGTGATACCTCATATATCCTGAATTTCTAAACCCAGTATTGTAACCAATTGTCCAGATTTTGCCCAATCTCCAGAATCATCCTTTCGAAAAGTCACATAATGATCCATTAAGTGAATGTGCCATTTACTGGAACATGTTCCAATTCTGAACACTTAGGATATTTGCTTTTTTTGTCACGGCTGTTTGCTGTAATATTATTACACAGTATCGAACGCTTTTCTGAATTAAAGATTATTTCCTCATGAAAGTTTCAGTCAATATTTTTATTGCTCTTCCTACAGATTGCCAAATTGCTTCATGAGAGGGCTGTACAAATAATTATCCAGCAAATGTGTGACTAGAGAGATTTATTTTTTTCATTCTGGATGTCTTCGTGGGAACCACTCAGCTTAGCGAGATGAAAGTCAGAGGCAAGATGTATGCCACCTCTGGGCTGCAGAGTGGCTTCAGGACAAGACTGAAAGCAAGTGGGGATTTCGACAAGCCCAGGTTGATCTCTCAGCCAAAACTTCACTGTCCATCGGAAGAATTTGCAAAAGTATGAGAGAGGCGAAATGGGACCTGGGTGGGACTGGGGGTGGGTGAGCAGGAGGAAGCAAGTGTAGGAGGAAATCCTGGCAGTGTGAAACCAACAAGAAGGCAAGAGGGGGTGAAACAGGCAGGAAACGCCACGTGTGGGGGCCCCCAAAGTCACCTTTGCCTGTCCTAAATTCTTCAGATGATTTCCCACTGGAAACTGGTCCCTTTGGATTCTTGAGGGACTAATTTATGGGACTAGTTGAGGATCCCACCACATCTTCTAAGGGAGCTGTGGAATTCTGAAGGGGCCTCCCATTCTCTGCCCAGCAGCACGTGGGCAGTGGGATCCTGCCAGCCATGTCCATGGCTCCCCAGAGGGCTGAACCAGCCCACCGCTAATGAGCCCCACATTCATGTCTTAGATGCAAGGGCTGTGGCTGTGTGCACCTGGCCAGCTGGAGTGGGGCTCAGTGCTGCACCTCTGTGTGCACGCTCTCATTTCTTGGCCCCTCAGAGAGCCTTGGGAAGATGATGGTAACAGAAGAGAGTTAAGGGGACAGGAGGAGGTTGTATCCAGGTTTCAGTTAGAGATGATGTGTCAGCAAGATCTAAACACTGCACAGCCGAGGAGAGAGGGGGAGGGTGACTTCCCTGTCCTTGACCTTTATGCCTTCCCTGATGGACAGAAGCACATATTAATGGGTGGGAGATGTTTTCAAGTCCAACTTGCCTTCTGTGTATTTCTAAATTCTGAAAGGTTCGGCTCAGGACTCTGGACTCCCAGGGGAGTGAAGGAATAAACACCACACAATTGCCACTTTCTTGAGAAGCCTTAAGACAACAAAGCACTCATTAATGGAAGAAGGATACCTAGCCAGGCACCTTTATTTTTGTTTAGTCTTCTGACAGGGCTGGAATGAAAAGAGTTATGTGATGGGGGGATGCCCTCCCTTGGTTTAACTTGCTGTATGCGGCGATGGGGTGTAATTACCTGTAAGTGTAATTACAGAGAAGACAAATGGCATGTGTGGCTGTGGTCTTAAAGAGGTGAGTTAATTTCCGACTTTGACCAGAACTATGTTAATTAGCCTCCTGCTCCCTCCTTCCCTGAATGGAAGTTCCTCGCCCAGGACTGAGCGTGGCCAGCCTCTCCTGTACCTTTGAGTAATGAAAGGACATCGCATGCCAACCGAATCGGGGCTGCTGTATTAATAAGGCTACTTTCCTGTCCATTTATCATCAATTAAAGGTGCACTAGTTTGTAAAGTAACCCCACCTTCGGCCCGGCCGCCCGGAACAGCTCCTCGTTTATTTTCTGCCTGGTTTCAGTTGGAGTTAGACCCACCTTGCAGCTCAGAGGTGACAGGCGATATGAAAAAGTACACTAATTGAGACATCTCAAGGGAGAAATAGAAGGAAACTGAAACGGTAATTAGAATGAGAGGATTTCAAGCTGGGTGAGGAAAATCGAATAGAAGTGCATATTAGGAGCTGTTACAAATGGGGATGAAAGTACTTGGAGGGGGGCGGGAAGAGAGAAATGGATCTCGGAGTAGAGTGTAGCCTTTTAACACTTCAGGGAGAGTAAAGGGAGGGGAGGGACACACCCTGGGTCAGGTGTACAGGCTTTTAGGAAGGGCGGCCTGCTGTGCAGCTGGAAGACACAGCAAAGAGAAAAACCGACCAGCAAATCTCCAAGGTTTCACTGGAGACTGGCATTCCAGGGGAGAGGAAAGTGTTGAGTCCCTGGTAGGGGGCATGACTCTAAAATTAAAATGTGATTTCCAGTGCTTCCGGGTTTGGCGTGAAAATGGTGAAGGAAGCTGCAGGGAGTCTTCCTGGGATTGGGAACAAAAACATCCTTAGGCTTCTCACTTGGATGCCCTTGAAGCTGGGAGGTCCTTGTAGGATTTGGAGGATGCCACCATGTCTCCAAAACTTCACGGGCCAAAAAGTAACAGAGACAGAACATTTTCCCTTAATGTCATGCCTTGCAAAGGACTGGTTGGGTGGAGATTCGTATTTTGGTTAGAGCTTTGGATTTCAATTGATCATTTTCTTTCTGTAATGTTAATTCCTGGAAACCAGATATAAAAGGGCCATTTTAACGAAATGAGCCTCTAAGTGTGAGGATAGTTTTGAGTGGCCAGTTCTTATTTCAGATCAAGAGATGATGAATCCCCAGTCATTCCTTAGCAGAAGCATACACTCAGAGAACACTGCAGGGGGAATTTGGCCCAGTGTTTTCATCTAGTCCATAAAGCCTTGAGGTCCAGAATGAAGTTCCCTGAACAATGGATTGGAGACACATAGACTCCCCATCCTCCAACCCAGGTTGGAAGAGAAAGAAAATATCTCATAGTCCAGCCCACTCTGGGAACTTTGTCAAGGGTTTAGAAGACTCAGCGTGAACATTTTCAGCACAGGGAGCCTCAGGAGGTGTTATTCCATCATCCCATGCCTGTGCTTCTCTCTGCTGAGTAGATAACATGCATTGTCACATAAGAGCACTTCAGACATTTGCATCCAGTGGCCATGACTTCCCTGCCTTTTTTCCAGCCTAAGAGTGCTTAGTTCCTTTACTGTTCTTGGAAGGGCATGGTTTTCAGTTCCCTAATTTTGCCATCATCTTCGTGTGGCACCCAACATGAACCCTGGTGTGTGACCTGACTGGCACAAAAATAAGCCTATCTATCACCTCCTTTGTCAAAGAATATATACCTCTTTTAATGCATCCCAAGACCATCTCGATTTCTTTGACAGGTTTGTCACACACTAAACGTTATCATTAACTTCTATTCACTACAAGTTGAGTCCTGTGAAGTGCTGAGCCCTGGGAATAGTGGGATGAGCAAGACCAACATGCCCCCTGCCTGCATGGAGTTCACAGTGTGGTGGGAAAGATCCTTGTGGGAGGAGAAATCAGATCACAGTCCTGGGTGTTAGGGAAGGAGAGGTCTGGACGTTGACAGGGGTATGGGGCGTGGGCTCGGATCTGGTGCAGTGGAAGTGGAAGTGCCCCGAGGAATAAACATTCAAGCTGAAACCTAAAGGCTGAGCAGGCATGTGCTCGCCTGGTGAAGCAGGGGTGGAAAGTGAGGTGTGGTGAGTGCTCTGAGAGAGGGAACAGCATGTGCAAAGGCCCAGAGGTAAGGAAGGGTTGGGTGTGCTGATTGAAAGTTTAGAAGTCCTGGCTAGCAGTGACTGGACCAAAGGGAAAAGGGGGAAGAGTTAGGATGAGGCCAGAGACTAGAGCCAGCCTGATACTGGGAGCTAAAGCCAGAGGGAGGCCCTTGTGAGCAGGAAGTCGCATGGTTAGATTTTCAGTCCACCTATGTCAGAAGTCCTTGAGCCTTTTCGCAAGGCCTCCTAGGAAATCTCATTCCTTCCCCCACTTTGCTTCCTATGATTGTGTCTTGATTTTTCACATTCTCAAAGAACTGTATATTTAGCTATGTTTCAGACTTCATCGTACGCAGTCATGCCAATCTCTATGCACATTTAGTTTTGGATGCTGGTCCTATCCTGATCTATTTCCTTCCCTCCCAGCTCCACTCAGTTTTGCTAAGTGTGTATCCTCTAGCTGATTTCAGGTCGATGAGGGTTTTGAACCGGATGGAGCCCTGTGACCTGGATGTCATCAGGGCTGATCTGCGTCCATTCATGGGCACAAACTGGCTCCATGTCTAAACTTCTGTTGAACCCTCCTAATTGTTCTAACATTAGCCTGTGCCTTCCGCTTTCCATCATTTGTGAGGGTGCAGTGCAGAGGCGGCCATCAGGGACGGGGCCATCCAGATCCAGGCTGGGGCTGTGTGCTGGGCAGCTCCTCATGGCCAGCCCCAGGTCCCTGCAGTGCAGGGTCTCCACCTGGAACCACTTAGATCCCCTCACAGACCTTTCCCTGCGGGGCTTGGGAGAAAGGTTATTCCGCTGCATAAATCCTGCCTGAGTCTTGGCTGAGAGTGAAGGGGCAGGGACACCCCTGCTGCCACCATCAGGAACACGAAGGAAGCCTTCCCTGGGTGTGACTTCGAAACACACAAAACGTCCAGAGAGGCTGGGATTTGAACATTAATATACTGCCTCAGTTGTCAGAGGGTCTAAATGCCTATTTTTGTCACCACCTAAAGCAATTTGGGGCTTTCTAATCATTATTCCAGAAAACAGGCTAAATTCCACTGAACAAATGTTGGGCCCCCAAATGCCGAGTGGGCTGGTTCTATTATCAACCATGGGTCCCTCTTGAGCTCCCAACCCCAACGGGGCTCAGGTCCATCCTGGTCCCATGGAGAACTGGCCTACATCAGCCTGGTGGATGTCTGCTGACCTTCTTTTGGTCTTCCGTGTTGTCACCTGCCTCTTGTGCAACTGAGTTGGAAGGAACTCTGAGTTCCTGATGCTTTCAGTGCCCAGGGTGGGGAACCCTTCATTATATAGCAAGTGCCCTCAGACTCAAGGTGCTGATGGATGTTCCCAAAACACATGGCGTCTTGCTTTCTTCCAGCGTGTACTTCCTGCCAGTGGCTGGCTGACCCACGTGGTTTGCTCGGAGGGCTTGCTCTTGGAGCTCTGCTGTGGCATGAGGAGGGCTTTTGTGTCGACCGAGCCTTGGCTACGTCCCAGCAAGGACACACTCCCCTCGGCAAGTCCAGCAAAAGCACCTGTGCTGTTGAGATGCTGTGGCTCCAGTCACCTCCCTCCACTGCCCCATCAGACTTCGTCCTGGGGGCATCAGAAAAGTGGCCCTTTTACCCTTTTGTGTCTGTTTTAAGCGGGCTACACATTTCTGAACTGCAACTGCCAATTAGCATGCTGAAGTGTTCATAACCGCAGTAGTGGCATGACAAATTTCCCTGGTCATGCAGGAATGGTTATCAAGGCAGCGTATTTGAGTGAGAAGGGGTGATTTTATAAAGCCATGAAGACATGGCCTGATGAAGGCTGAAAATTCAAAGTGAGCACCACTTGGATGGCATGATGTTGAATTAGCTAATTATAATGTTTTATATCTGTATTTGATTATTATTAAGCAAAAGTCTACCCCGCCCCCCCCCCCCCCCCGCCAAACCCCACCCCAACACATGCACAGAAGCAGGCAAAATCCTATCAAACAAGCTTCTCTTTGAATTTAAAATTACTTTTGGGGCCAGGGAGGTTTCTGAATCACAAAGGAAAATTTGGACATCAAAGAGATTTTCCTCCTTCTTTCTAAGGGAAGAAGAGCTTTTTAATCCCAACGATGTTGGAAGGGAAAAAAAACAGTTTTGAAAGTGAATTTTTACCAAGGCAATGAGAGAGTAGAAAAGACCAAGTTTGCGTGTGTAGACAAGTTGGAATGTTGCTCTAATGAGATAAAATGTGGCCTTAAGATAGAGACGGATAAAAAGGGGAAGTGTGCCTCATGCTAAGATCGGGTCCTGAGCTAAGTGACCATTTCTCCCTGCGCAGAACCCACTCAGACACTAATTTCTCATCAACCCTCGGATCAAGAGAAGGAATTCTGGATACGCCAAAATGATGAACTCTGAATGGGCCTCAAATTTTATTCTTTAGTGTAGAATTGATGGAAAGTGACTCTTAAAAATTACAAACATTCTTTGATTAAAAGAAAAAGTATTTGGCTCTGAATTGATCATCAATTTTCATCAGGACAGGATAGCCACCGATGGAGGACATAACAGAAACACTTTATTAGTAAAAACAACAATCATTTACTATTATCAGTTTGTATTTTTGCGATATGTCATTTCGGCAAACATGTTTTCATGGATTGTTCTATACTTTCCTTCTTTGTTTTGCTCCATTGGTTTCTGGGAGTTAATGAGTGCTGATGACTATAGAATACAGTAACCTATAGATGATAAAATGCTCTCACTGGTTCTGACAACAATCTTACGAGACAGAGAGATGACAGCTCCCATCCTGCCAAAGGAAAATCTAGCTAACTAAGAAAAATTGGCTGCATACATCGTAATTAAGACTGGGACATGACATGGCAAGGATGCCTGCTCTCACCACACCTATTTAATTCAGGGAGGGGTCATTAATATCCACCTAGGGCGTTTTTGCAGGATGCCGGGAACTGCACCGCCAGTAGTGGCATTTTGCTTCATCTGCCCTACTGCACCAGGGAGTAGGGACCTTCCCCCCACTCTATCAGTGAGGAAGTAACAGCTCAGAGAGGTTACCCTTGTCCAGCGTAGCACAGCAAGCAGCTGTTGGAGCAGGAATTTGCCACCACAGCACTGGATCAACTCTGAGGCAAGAGCGCTGTTCTCAGTCTTGCATGGAAGTCCCCTCGGTTAGTGTTAGAAATGCGGATTCTAAGAGGGGCCATGACCTGCCTGCACCTGGGAGCAGGGTGGGAGTAGGGGGGCAGGACACGACTCCAGGCACAGTGCACCCTCCTCTCCTTTTACTTCCCAGCTATAGATCAAGCTGTTGGTAGATTTTCAAAGTTTTCATAAATTTTTGAGATCCTGCTTAAAAAATATGTATATATGTATATATATATATGTGTGTGTGTGTGTGTGTATATATAAATATATATATATATACACATATATATATATAATTTTTTTCCTTTTCCAGTGAAAGTCAAATTCCAAATGGGAAATTAAAAGGGAAAATCCCAATGCAACACTTATATTTTAATGCTCTTTAAATTTCTAAGGTCACTTTAAGATATTGTCTGGTTTTTCTCATGAAAATATGTTGCTCATTAAGTTAAATAGACTAGAAGAGTTTAGTCAAGTGAGAGTTCACATTTAGTGACTGATTTTCATTTTCTTAGGTTGTAAATCAAGCTTTACGAGACACTGGCATAGAGCTGAGGGCAGCTACAACAAGGATGTGGTGACGTGAGGCAGGGCTGGGCGGGTCCCCCATGCTGGGCTCCACTGCTCATGAAGTCAGGACGCAGAGGTGTCCCCGGTGGTCCAGCTTAGTCTCCATCTGCCTCCACTCTGTCTCCATCCACTCCCAGATGGGAGGGAAGGTCGCGGAAGAAGAGAGAACAGAGGGGAAGGAAGATAGGGTTTCTGCTTCTCCCCAGCACTTCGGTTTTCTTCCTCCCTTAAGCTCCCTTCCCCATCTGGCCACCAGGGGGCCAGATGGAGGGGGAGGAGGAATATCCTAGCCAGAGTTTCCAGGTGGAGATGCTCCCTGAAAAACTGAGCTCCCTGACTGGTCTAAATTTCCAGCTGCTTCAGGATGAGGGGGCAGAAAGCCATTTAACATTAATATATGGAATTCCAGCCAGATGGAATGGATTGTATTAGGAGAAAGTGGAAGTGCCATATAGAGACTCTGCAACTCCCGACACATTCTAAGAATTAATGTTTCTGAGTTTTTCTCTTAAATTAATTAGCTGCTTATTCTTTCACTTTATTATCTGCCCTTGTTAGCAAACAAGCATTAGAATCTGTCAAGTGCTTAAGAACATACTCTGGAGAATAGGCATGACATTTAAAAAAATCATTAATGTTTTGGAGGCAACCAGAAGAATCAGGTAATAAAGCTGTTCATAGATTTTGTGCGTGTGTGAGTTTCCCCTTTCCTTCCAATTTCTGGTATTATTATTATTGTTATTGTTATTATCAATAAAGTATAATACTATAGCATAATAATAATCATAAATTAGTCAGATGGAAAAATACAAAGATCATTCTGTTATCAAGGGGATGTCCTCATACAACACTGACTTCTTTTTTTTTCTTATTATTGTAATCTCTGGGGTGACAACTGTTTTCCTGTTCTTCTTATCCAGCCCATTAGAGGTGTATTCCAGTTGTTCATAAATGAAAGTTTTGAGAATTAACTCAGTTTTTGGAATAAAGAAACAAAACATTCATGTGCATGTTCTTTTCACTTTTTCTTTGAATTTGGCAACATCTGGGTGAACACAGTTATTTTAAGCAGCACACGTG
The DNA here is from genome assembly GCF_009834535.1 of Camelus ferus. Lineage (NCBI taxonomy): Eukaryota > Metazoa > Chordata > Mammalia > Artiodactyla > Camelidae > Camelus > Camelus ferus. The sequence continues at coordinate 19,945,262 of NC_045722.1, read as the reverse complement.
GATATTTCATCAGCCTTCAAAACACAAGATTTTGCTTCTAATAAGAAAATTGAGAGTTGTCTTTTATGAGCTTTTTTCAGCTCACCAGATGGACTAGATTCCTTGTTCTCATCTAAACCTCCTCTGATAAACTTCAGGGAGCACGAGTCTTGTTTTCCAAGGATGCATGTGAAGGTGAAGGGACCTCACGAGGCTATGCTAAGTCGGAGGTGAATCAGGGGAGGCAAGAAGGAGAGAAGCTAACGTTGGTTACGCGTGTAACGGAGCCTGCTTCCGCAGCATCCTTAAAGGCCCAGCGGCCTAGGGGCCACTGGATTTCCCAGAGCCACACCATCCATCCGTGGGAGGGCTGGGATTCCCCCTGACCTCTCCCAGACATAAAGCCCGTCCTCTCACTGCCTGAATATGTGGTATTAATATTCTTCTTAACTACAGCATTCATTTCAACCAGTCAACACCAGTTCTGCTTTTTAATGAACTCATACTCTGTAATTGCTAATGGTAACAGCATTATCAGCTACTGTTTACTGGGCATTTTCTTTTAAGCATTTAATATGTGCTACAAAGTTTATGTGTACTGTGTAGTTTTATCCTTACAACAACTCTCTGAATGTTATGCAACTTACATATAAGGAAAAGAAATTCTCAGAGGTTAAATTAACTCGCTTAATGTCACGCAATCAGTGGCACATCCCGTTCTAGGCTTCTCTGGCTCCAAAGCCTTACTCTTAATAATTGTATCTTGCTACTGATGGCAGGAGAAGAGGATAATGAATTAGAAATTTCCTGCCTGTTTATATATGTTGTCTACCTTTAAGAATGGATCCTCTAACATGTTAATCACATTTATTTATTTTTTTAACTTTTTTAAATTGAGTTATAGTCATTTTACAATGTTGTATCAAATTCCAATGTAGAGAACAATTTTTCAGTTATACATGAACACACATATATTCATTGTCACTTTTTTTTTCACTGTGAGCTACCACAGATCTTGTATATATTTCCCTGTGCTATACAGTATAATCTTGTTTATCTATTCTGCATATACTTGTCAGTAACTACAAATTTTGAACTCCCAGTCTGCCCCTTCCCACCCTCTGCCCCCTTGGCAAGCACAAGTTTGTATTCTATGTCTATGAGTCTATTTCTGTTTTGTTTTATTTATTTATTTATTTATTTATTTATTTATTTAGATTCCACATATGAGTGATCTCATATGGCATTTTTCTTTATCTTTCTGGCTTACTTCACTTAGAATGACATTCCCCAGGAACATCCATGTTGTTGCAAATGGCATCATGTTGTCATTTTTAATGGCTGAATAGTATTCTATTGTATAAATATACCACCTCTTCTTTATCCAGTCATCTGTTGGTGGACATTTAGGCTCTTTCCATGTCTTGGCTATTGTAAATAGTGCTGCTATGAACATTGGGGTGAAGGTGTCATTTTGAAGTAGGGTTCCTTCTGGATAGATGCCCAGGATTTCTGGGTCATATGGTAAGTCTATTCCTAGTCTTTTGAGGCATCTCCATACTGTTTTCCACAGTAGCTGCACCAAACTGCATTCCCACCAGCAGTGTAGGAGGGTTCCCCTTTCTCCACAGCCTCTCTAGCCATTTGTCATCTGTGGACTTTTGAATGACGGCCATTCTGACTGGTGTGAGGTGATACCTCATCGTAGTTTTGAGTTGCATTTCTCTGATAATTAGAATCACACTTATTTTAAAGTTGCTGTTCAGTAGTTCCAACATCTGGTCTATTGATTGCTTTGATTTACCTAACTTATTTGTATGTTATGTAATTTTTGACTGAATGCTAGACATCATATGTAGATAACAGTAAATTCTGAGGTGTTAGTATTTATGCCTGTAAATTGTTATACCTGGGCTGTTAGGCTGTTAGTGTGAGGAGTTGAGCCAATGAATTTAGCACTTGGTCTGGGGCTGAGTTTTGCTGTTGCTATTGTTACCTTCAGTGCATTGAAGTCTTTGATTTTTGTAGCAGTCGGTTGCTCTTACTTTGTGTTTAGAGTTGGGATTTGAGTGTTGAAGGGTTTTTCTCAGTGTTCCTGCTTCTGAATTAGCTATAAGTTATTTCTGTGCAGCTGAAGCATGGTGGGAGGGTGAAAGGTAGTCTCATCCAGGCTCATGAAAGCCAGTGTGCACCTCTCTTCCAACTCCACATTCTGTGATGTCATAGGAAATAGTTTGAAATAGGAGATGGCGGCAGTACTTACATTATGGAAATTGGCCACATCTCCTACAAATCTGCAGGCCAGTTTCCTGCAAAACTGCAATTCCGGGCTTTCCAACTGGTACTTAGACATTTATCAACACACCACCTCTTGTATTTATAGTTAGTCTTGAGTGGGAAAGTATAATAATCCTTCCCCAGTGGTAAAAAACCAAAAAACAAACCCCTCCCCAAAACAAAACAAAAAAACCTCTGCTTTGTATCAGTGTAAGATCCTGGGCGTAAGACTATTTCTTGCCTCTCCCAGGGGTACAGGGTTTTGATTCTACCATTCCTCCAGCAGCAAGGGAGTTTTGCCTGTGCTTTGGAAAGAGTTTCTATCCTTTCTCCAAAGTATACAAATTTTGCTTCTGTTTATCTCCCAGAACTGTGGATCTTTGTCTATGCCTTTGTGAATCAAAGGGCTGACTGCCCCTTTCCCAATGGCTTGGGCTTTTGACTCACAGGAGGGGAAGGTGTGGGAATGAAGGTGAGGCTTTGTACCTGTCTTCTTGCTTCCATTGATCACCTCCTGATGCCTGCATGCCTGCTTGCTATTAAGGGAGTCTTTCTCCAGGTTACTGTCCAGCCTCCAATAGTTCTGATGAGAAGCTGGTGGAGAAGAGCTTGTGAGTAACTGCAAACTTCCTTTATATTTGGAGCCCCAGCCATTCCACAGTGACATACTAGTCCATACTTGACTTTAAGAATTCACTCAGATTTATTCACTTTCTTTCTTTCAGGCTTATATGGTGCCCACTTCTTTCTTCCAGGCACTGCCACATATGAAAAGTTCATGTGTCTTATGTGTCCTTGGAAGGGCTAGTCACTCATGGAAAATGGGTCACTTTGTTGCCTAGTGGCCACAGCTTAACGATGGGGTCAAGAAAACTTATGCTTTTGTAGATTATTCAGCTTTTGCCTTGTTTTCAGTGTGGGAGTAATATTCTTTGTAGTTTTCTAAATCCTAAACAGAAGCAGATATGGACTACATTGTCAATGTTTCACACTTGGAATAGCATTGCTAGAGAATTTCAAGTCTGGATTTTGTTGATTGCATTTTGTAGTGTCATTTAACATCTTCTGTTGTACCCACTTTTTTCCATAGATTGATCATTCTAGAGGCTTGATTTTATTCAAATTCAAAAATTTTTTGGAAAGTATTTTATCAGTGGTGGTTGTGTATTACCATTAGTGGGCATAGAATGACTGGTTGTCTTTCTTTTTGGGATTTTAGCAGCCTGCTGATGATTGTTACCTAGGTCTACTAGCTCATCAGGCGTTTAAAAATGATGTTATTCTAATTTTATCATTAAAATACTTTAAAGCAGCTTTAATGACTCCGTAAAATGATACTTCCCCTCATCAACTATTAGATTACCTTGAGGTACAGTTCATATGGAAAAGCTGGAAGCATAATTGATTCTTCCTTTTTCTTTCCCAACTTTTAAAACAATGAAGTAGTGACCCAAAATCTTCCAAAGATGGCCAGTAAGTTTTTAAGAAATAATTATCTCTATGAACTCATCTTAATATATTTGATAGGCTTTAATCTATTGAGGTTATTACTCTTATGTTTAAATTCATACCTTCTTTGACCAGTAGAAGGTCCTTTAACTTGGCTTCAGTGTCTTTTGGACCAAAACATTGGTGTTTGAGTATTTTTTAACTTCCTGATGCAAAATGTTCTAGATTCATTTTGTCCATTTCCTGCCCCAGACTTGGAATTAGGAACCCTGATTTATTTTTTTAATGGGAAATGGTATTTAGAGACCACAATATGGGTGCTAGGGGTCTAAATAGTGATGGCTAGGGGAACTAAAGTAATTTTGATGGAAAGTTAATCACTTTCCAACTGATGGACTATGATTACTTCTCAATTTTTAACTTCAAATTTTTACACACGATCTTAGCTGCTGAATTTCTGCTTTCAAACTTGGTGAGATCAGAAGGAAGAGATCAAATAACAAGTAGTGCCTATGCCAGCAGAGATTCTCATAAATCCTCAGATAATGCTAATTGTTCAATGGATAGGGAGAGGTATGTGGTAGGAACTCAAGCCAATAGTTCTAATTCAGTCTCTAAAAGTTGAATCTGATAAAGGAGCATAAGGGTGGATTCTTCTCGATATGAATTAATCATTGGGGGACTGATAAAATAAGTTTTTCTTTTCCAGCTCTGAGATGAAGTGTCATCTGCAGAAGACCTATTCTCCTGTAGCCAAGTCCCAAGGCTTTTTGAGATTCCATAAGATTTCCTGATCTGAGGAAGCAAAACCAGGGTCTGTCACTGACTTAAATAAACATTGCTGTCAAGCAAGTACCATCCATTAATCATGGAGCCTCAAAATCTCCATGGGCAAAGGGAAAACGATCTGATATTCTTTTAATGAGGTCTTGCTGTTCAAAGCGAAGTGCACAAACAGGTCATAACAACAAACTGAAAAAGGAGGTGCTATAAGTAGAATTTCACAAAACACTATTTTCTGTTGCTTTTTGGGAATGGGAGAGTGAATACAATTGTAGACAGAGCAGTGACTTGATAATGGATGCTCACAGGTGGTGTCAGAAAAATCACAGGACTTTCCTGCCTATGAGTTTGGCATATTTGCATGAAGAAAGATGTTTCTGTGGCTAAATCATGACAATAAATGAGAAAAATGATATTTACTGGAATGAAAGTATTCTTTTCTGTGCAAAACACATGGGGAAAACCACTGTTAATTATAATTTAAGAGGAAAATGTTAAATAAATAAACACAAAAATAAAAATAAATGAAGAATAGCAATTTAAAAAAATAAACAATTCTATATCTCCAGCTCAGAGAAATTTGATCTGTTTTATTTAGTGAGTGGCTCACACACCTGAATATGTCATTCTTCCTGATACCCTCTGCCATCAGGTTGGAGTTTTCCAATAGCTCTCATCTCTTTTTCCTGCACACCCTTTTCTTTAGTTATATTATCCAGTCCTCTGGCCTTAAATACTTTCTATATGCTTTTAAATCCTAAATTCATATTTACAGCCTTGACCTGCCATCCCTTGCCTCCACATTAATATAGCCAATGACCTACCCAACATGTTAAATTTTCCCCACTCTGGTCTTCTCTGCAGCAAGAAATTGTACCATCCTCAACCCAGTTGTTAAGCCAGAGGTCTTGGAGTTCCCAGTAGCTCCTGTCTTTTCCTCAAATCACATAGGACCTGTGAGCAAATCCCACTGTTTCTCATCACCTCCTTCACTGCTGTTGTCCAAACTACCATTACTTTAGCCAAGACTTCTTCAGTGGTGTCTGAACCGGTGTCACAGCCATTTCCCTCATTGATCATCTGCTGTATTCCAGACACTGTGCACGCCAGGGGCCCCACCCCTGGGGATTCACTTCTAATGGAGGAGAGATAGACATGAACACAGGCAGCTACATTATCACGGGGTACACGCTGAAGTGGAGGTGGATGGAAAGTTGCTTTGGGAGTACAGTGAAAGGAAAGCAATGGATCGTGGCCATCCACGAAGGAATCTTTAAACTGTGTCCCCAAAGATCAGTATGCATTTGCTAAGCATGTAAGTGGGAGAAATCTATTCTAAGCAGATTAAATGGCAAGTAGAAGACTTGTAAAAGCACATGGTGTTTCAGGCAGCAATCTTTAAATGTGCTCCTGGTAGCTGGAGGTTTTCCAGGGAGTTCTCACGTATGGACAGTTGTAAGGGAATCCATTGCCAGGTCCCACACTTTCAGATATTTGCTGTCCTAGAACCTCTCTGCTTGAGAAGGAGACAATATTCACCATAGCCCTTCTCCACTTTCCAGTAGAAAGGCGCACCTCTCCCCCCTTCCAAATGGCCCTGTGCTAGGATGGGAAAAACCCTGTGGTGTCAAGTAAAAAGATACATTAAATTAAGCAGGCTGTGATAATGCAATTATCTCAGGTCTCTCTTGTTTTAGACACATTTCTATTGAAGGTGTGAGAAACAGGATTTGAAAATATTAGAGTGTTCCAAATTCAGACAAGCAAAATTTGTATAAGGTAACAATGGTATTCTTCTAAAAATAATGTTCTGTAGACTCCCAGAACTTTCAAGATGCATTGATTAAAGCCAGTGGGTATATCCTACTGTATAGCACAAGGGACTATATTCAATACCTTATAATAGTTTATAATGAAAAAGAAAAAGAAAATGAATGTATATGTGTGTATAACTGACTCACCATGCTGTACACCAGAGACTAACACAGCACTGTAAATTGACTCTACTCCAATTAAAGAAAAAGCAAAACCAGTGGGTATAAAACTTTCAGGATTACCTTTGGAGCTAGCAGCCTTTCTTCAATAAGGTAATTAAAAACTATATTTAGACGTATAATTAAATAAATATTCCCGTTCCAGTTGCTCCCCTTCCTGTGAACCGTGCCTGAGAGGTTCATGTGCAGAAATTGAAACTTAGCTGGAAAAGAAGCAAGCAGGATTTGAGTCAAAATCCACTTGACCACAGAGGCCCCGCTCTTGGCTCTGTGAGCGTGACTTCTGACAGGTCTCTGGGTTCTTTTCCCATCTGTGGAATGTGCCTCTGGCCAACAGCAGGGGAGGGTAGTGTGTGGAGGAAGGCTGGGGTGCTGCACTCAGTGTCTGGCCCCTAAAAGTTGGTCCTGCCATCAGCCAAAGGAAGTTGGTGGCTCTGATGTTTCTAGGCGTAATCTTGGAGCCAACAGGATTTTGCTGAGAATGAAACAACTCTCAGATAGTTTTGTTGGTTTCAGTACTTGAAAATAATAGCCTGCCTGACCGAACTCTTCCCAATGGGGTCTCCTGATTTGTGAATCCTTCCCCATTTGAAAGACTGTTTGAACCAAGATGATACTTCTTTTAGGGTGTTCGGAAATTTATAAACTTAAATACCAATGTCTACACCCACAATTTCGTTTTCTTTGCATTTGGACAGATGAACTCCAGTGTTCTGGGCCCTAGGAAGGAAGGAAGGAAGGAAGGGCAAAGAGACCACTGGAAAACCCTCCTCCGGGGACCCAGATTTGAGTGGCATCGGAGTTCCGTACATGTTCTGTTATGAGCTGGCTTCACGGTGTCTTCTGTTCTCCCTGGATTGAGAAGGGAAATGGAAGGCAGCTTTTGAGCAGAAGACTAAGTTTGCTCCTCCAGCCCCAAGAGTGGCATAGAAGCCTGGTGGTGCAATGCTGACTCTTCCTTTTGCCAGCCCCTCTCCTGTCCTGGTGAGGAGGAAGCAAGTTCTGGTCCCTGCAGACAGTTTCCCCCTAAGGGCAGTGCTCTGCCTCCAGCTGTGAAAGTGATCGATGTCCTTCTGATCCCAGAGGCTTCCGGGAGCATCTGTTGTCATTTCAAAGCAGAAGAAAAAGTGCAAGGGTGTGTGGAAAAAAAGCATTTTTCTTTATTTTGTCAAAATGCAGGAGAGAGAAAGGGGAAAACACTGGGCTTCAGTGATAAATAGACTGCTTAGGTTTTAACAGTGAGGAACTCTTCCTCCACAATGAGTTGTTTGGCCATTCATTCATTCACTGAGCAAATACTGAAACCTTATTATCTGCTGGACCCTGTGCTGTCTCTGGAATCAACCAAGATGAATAAACTTGAGTGCCCACCACATGTAGTTCACAATCTTGTAGCGAATACATATGTTCAAACAAAAAAAAAAACTGTTACAGGGCCATTTGAGAGATGACACACAGGTGGTGGAAATACTACAGGAATGAGGTAGCCTTTTCTGGGCGGTTGAAAGGGAAAAGGATGGGCTTTATAAAGACAGTAACATTTGAGCCGAATTGTCAAAGAAGCATTTAGTATCAGGGAAAAGAGCTCAGCCTGGAGGGGGCTGTGTGAGTCTGTAAGCCTGCTTCACCACCTCCTAGCTTTGGGACCTTGGCCATGCCCACCCTCATAAGTGAGCATAAAGCATCATCAGAGGGGTCCTGTGAACTTTAAGTGAGATGTTGACTGCAAACAAAATGTTTAATGTGGAGCCGTGCACAGAGAAAATTATCTATAAAAACATGAGCTGTCATCGTGGTCCTGGCTACTGTTTTTATTGTTATTGTTGTTGAAGGATAAGTAGCAACCTGCCAATCAGAGAGAAGGGGTAACGCAATTGAAATAGACTGGATGGAGGGTCCCCAGGTTAGGGTGGGGGAGAATTCCCTCTATGACAAGGGACTTGATCCTCTTTGATTTTGGTTTGTATTTAGGGATGGGGTAGGGAGGTGTTATACCCCCTGCAAGGGCATTTAAAAACTTAAAGAGAAGATGATGTGATTCAGGGTATTTTAGACTCATTCTCAAGACGGATATACTGACGGGTGCATTAATTGTGGGTGTTCAGAGTCAATTTGATTTTATAGACGCTTTTTTTTTTTTCCTGATGAGAAGCCCATAGGCAAGATGTTGGTTGAGTCAGAAAGTGTCAGGCATGTGCCCGGCATGAACCACGGAGCCACGGTACCAAGGTGGCACCCGTGTTGATGGGCTTCATGGGATTCTACTGGAGTTAATCTGAAATCTCCTTTCCTTATCTTTCCTTTAGATCAGGTTTGTATTAGACCAATGGTTCTCAGCCATGGTTGTATATTAGAGTCACTGGAAGAGTTTAAAAAGCACCCCTGGAGATTCTGCTTCACTTGGTTTGGAGGATTCCCTTGGCCATAATATTTTGCCAAAGCCCTCAAGCCAGCCTGAGGCACAGTGTTTGTCATCAATGTCTTGGGGAGTCCAAGGCTCGTTGGTGCTGTGGTTTAACATGACCTTGACTCTCCTTACTGACACTAGGGCCTCTTTGTGGAGGTAGAGCTGCCTCAGTGATGATGTGCCAGGATGCCGCCTTTCCCGGAGAGTGCCTTTCACGGGAGAAGGATGTTCTTAGTCAATGCGTTATATCAGGAAGGCACTTGTGCTCATCTGAGTCAGTTGTCTACTCTCATCCAATCTGCCCCCCGGGGACTCAGGCTTGGATATCAGTAAGAATAATTTCTGGGCCTCTGAGTGCAGCCTTCAGAGACTGCAGAGGGCCCACTGTTTTGCCCTGGGTCTTTCTCTCTGCTCTCCATCTTTCCCAGCTTTGCCCAACTTCTCACCCAGGGACTTTGCAAGCCTGCCTTTTGAGCCTTGACCACAGAAGCCTTCCCAGCCTTGACCCTTGGGGCTGCCCCTCCTTGTTCTGCTGTTACACTGTGGGCACCTTGAGCAGGACAGCAGCCCCTCATAGCCCTGTGGGCTGATCTCCCTCCGCCCTCTGGGCTCGGCCACCCCACTCCCAGATGTGATTGCTGGCATCGACAGGGCAACATCTCTTTAGAAAATGCCTAAGGCAAGTCAGCTGTTGAATTGGCCCAAACAGATTCCTTTGAGGAGCATTAAATAGTGCCTACTTCCCAATAAAAGGTTAAATTGATATAAATTACTTTTTGCCAAAAGCAAGACTATTGGATTCATGGGGAGGGAAGCAGGACCTTCTGATCTTCTGTGGAGCAGCCCTGGGAAGTTCTGACTTCCAGGCTGAATTCTGGGCGGGTTAGCTCAGACTGAGTGTAGCGCTCGGGGCCGAAGCTTACACGCGGTGTTGCTGCAGACTGCCAGCCTCCGGAACCGGCCTCTACAGGTAGGAATGCTTGAGTGGCCTGGTGCATGGTGACCGAAGGGGGAAAAAAAGATTAAAAAAAAAAATAGAAGAGAAAATTCCAGTGTTAAAGGACTTCCGAAATCTTTCAGGTTACCCTCTTATCACTTGGAAAGGAAAGGATGTATTCTTTATATCTGAAATATCTCACCTATTTATTTTTGGTATTCTAGTAAGATGCTTTAGTTCTTTGACCAGCTATTGTGGGGGCAAAAAAAAAAGCTCTAAAAACTTATGCTCTGAAAATCACAATAATTATTGTTTATTCTCTTATGCCTGGTAGAGTGTTTAAGTAGTAAAAAAACTAAAACCAAAAAACAAATATGACTGAGATGGAATTTTTAAAAAAGTTACATAAAAATTCCACGCACAGAGTTGGTGATTATATATGTAGGAGAGGTTCCCATTGAAGCAGCGACATGATTAATTCCAGGAAGTGAAAGGTGGTTGTGAGCCCAGCCTTCCTCCAGCGAGTCCTGGCTGCAAATGAAAGCTCACATGGGGGGTTCCTGGGAGAAAAGACGTGGTACCTCCAGCCCTTCCATCGGAGCTATTTAATAATGCAAGCCTGTTAATCGAGGAGGAAGACGACACGGTGTTCCCTGCTCCCTACGGTGAGACCACACGTGTTGTCGCTTGAAAAAGTGGGCATAAATGTGGCTCCCTTGCAAAAGAATTGGGGACCTGAGAATTTGGGTTTTCTTTCTTTTGGAAACACACACCCTTTAGAAGCGTTAAGATGGCTGAACGTGGTTAAACACTTTCTGACCGTTGTGGGGAGACTGTCTCGTGGTATTAGCTGTTTATTTCCCTGACATATTCTGAAGGGCCTACAGGGGGCTTTTGCAGAAGTCAGGACCTCAATGTAATATACAAGCATTGATTCTGATATTTCCCTTGATAACATTGCTCGACCGTATTGGGGTCATAAGTCAGTAAGGTTCATTGGCCGCCGTAATGCTCACTGTCACCAATAATAAGTACAAAGGACTTGCTCTAAAAGCTGGCTTATAAAACTTTAAGGAAACTTGGATTGCTTAAGTGAACTTGCAAGGCTCTGGAGGAAGGCAAGTGGGTCTTAGTTGTCTGCTTATATTAATTTCACAGGGTTTAAAGGGTCAAGAAAGGCGGTTGGTGATGCTTATTAATTTATGAAAGACAGACTCTTGTCTGTCTCACTATCTCGCTTTGACCATTCTGCCTTTCCTTTCAGAAAATTTAATATAAATTAAACCTTACCAGACAAGAGTGCCCTAAAGGATTAAGTCTAAAGTTCACGGCTGGACTAAAAGGATCCAAAGATGCCACGTCCTTTGACTGGCACAATTTCATTTGAAGTGATGCCCGAACAATAGAACCCCATAACGGGCATAAAACGTGAGGAGAAAAAAAGCAATTATAGACATACTTCAGTTAGTCAAGGATTACGATGTTTGAAAAATATGAGACATCCTTGCTCCTGAGGATTTTTTTTTTCTTGTTTCTCCAAGAAATAACGGTTCACAACAGGAGCATCTTCTTGGCTTTAAGTGGGGGCACGGTTCTTGTTAAGATGGGAATGTTTGTGTGTCAGTACAATGTCTCAAAACATATCTGATGGCCGAGGCCAGGCTGCTGAGAAAAGGGAAATGGAACATTGCCATAGAAACGCAAGGCAGTCTTACTGATGGAAACGTTCCTTCTTGGTTAATGTACTTTGGAATAAAGAGGGAAGACCACAGTCATGAAGGGGCAGGCATTTAAATATGCAACACCTAATTTAGTCCTCACAAAGAGCTTTGAATGTTTTCCTTATTTTACAGGTGTGGCATTAAGGCTCAGAGAGAATAATACATTTTCTGAGGTTGTACGGCTAATAATTGCCTGAGGAGTATTGGGAAATAAAGGACCTCCCTCCCCACCCCTTCCTACCCCCAAACCAAGGGATCAGGTTGCGAATCATACTGTCAAGCCTCACTCTTCTTCTAGGAAGGCTTTTTGAGCAGCACATCCAAGGTAGGGAACTGCATGGATGCAAGGCCTGGAGTGAGGGATAAAATCCGCAGCTGGGCTTCAGGGCAGCGGGCGTGGGGCGTGCAGAGAGTGCAAGGTGAGCCTGGGAAGATGCCTGGCAGACCTGCAGGGGAAAGTAGGCTAGTAATTTGAGTTTTACTCTAATTACCGGTTAGGGGATATTTGGAGATGTGATGCAGAGGAATCCTCAGATTTTTAGATCTGCAAGTTAAACAAAGTTTTATTGAGAGACCACCAGGAGTAGCTGGTGGCAACTTTTGCTCCTGTAGAGAACAACTGAAAAAAAAGGATAAAATATAGAAATTATCTGTTTGGAGGCAGCTCAGAACTGCTGAGGCAAAGAGGATAAGGGTGGCTGAGACTTTAGGAAAGTGAGCTGACTTCTGCATCCTCTTTTGCTGGTTTTAGGTACAAGCAAGAGGCTGAATATACAAGATTTTCCCTGGTGGAAGGCTGCTACTGGGGAAGAAGGAAACCAGTAGAGCTACATGACTGAAAACCAAGAAGAAAATAGCTAAAGGGAATAGACTCACATGTGATTCAGCTATAGGACTTACTTAACAAGACTTTTAAGTAACCAGATATAAATGTTTAAAAACATGGAGAAAATGGCTGGAAATATAGAGGATGTATCAGACGTTTGCATCTATAAGATCAAATCAAATGGGCATTAAGTATATTCACATTGTTGTGCAACCATTACCACCATTTATCTCCAGAAATATCTTCTCCAACAGAAACTATTTATCCAACTAATAGTAACTCAGTATCTCCCCTACCCCCAGTCCCTGTAGCATAAATATAGACTGGAATACTATGCAGCCATGAAAACAAATAGCAAATAAAACAACATAGATTAAGTTTAGAAACCTAATGGTAAGTGAGAAAGTAAGTTACCAAAGACTAACTACAGTCTGGTTATATTTTCATAAAACTCAAAAACAAGAAAAATCCAATAATATATTTTTTTGTTAAATAACAAAAGTAAGAGAATGATAAACAAAAATGAAAAATACTAGTGGTTACCTCTGGGGTTGTTTGACTGGGTGGGGAATAGTAATGGTACCGGTGGAGATTTTTTTCTCTTAGCTATGGGGACGGGTTTGCAGGATTTGTTTATTATACTTCATAAAACACACACATACATGCACATGTATATGTGTGTATATGTTATATAAATTCTTTTATATTCTAAAATATTAGGTAATAGAAGCACGGAAAAGGAAAACCCCACATATTACCTGTAAGTTTCCCCAAACTAGATAAGAAATGTTTATTTCAATAGACATTAATCTGCATAAACTTAAGGGATTTTAGGAGTCAAAGTACAATTTGTAATCAATTGTTGTATATTAGGACACACTAAAAGTCGAATTTGGTTAAGACATTAATGGGACATTTGATAAGTTATCAAACTTTGAAAGATACAAAGAAAACAACAAAAGATGGACATGCCTTTTCCAGCTTGACCACACAGAACGTTGGATTAAGTGGAAAAATTGGGGACTGGCTGGTTTAAGGAATTTATTTTGAAAATTTAGAGTAACATTTCCACCTGAAAGCCATGGGACCACAGGAGAGCTATCCAGGGGTAGTGGGTAGTGGGGGCTCAAAAGATTGATTTATTGCATCCATGGATGTTTGGCTGCCTGGAGAATAAAAGTCAGCCTTCAGTATTGACAACATGACTTTTAACTCATATGGAACTTTTTAACTCATATGGGAATAGTTTGAATTTGTATTCCTGTTAGGATTTTAGAACTGGATTTTTACAAAGCCTGGCATCTTCTTCAAAGGAATTATGAGGGAGGCAAGGAGAAAGGAGAATTATCTTTAACAAAGAAAGATGATAGGAAGGATAGAAAAGAGGGGGAAAGAATGAAGGGGAGGGAGGGACAGAGTGGGAGAATGGGGTGGTGGAGAGAGCAGGGCTGGGGGAGGCGCCCGGTGAGGTGGAAATCTGCCTCTGTCACACTCTGCTGTGGGCTGTGGGCCATTCCCCACCCTCTCTGATGTTCAGTGGGCACATCTATAAAGTGGGGACCCCAGCATCCACCACCCCAGGTTGTTGTTGGGATCACACCCTCTGCAAGAGCACGTGATCCTACCCAGGAAGGATCAATGAAGAGAGGTCGGGAAGATGAGCTCTGCTCTGTAAGAGAATGAGATTGTGGCTGCGTGTGAGTGACCAGTGTGAATGAATAATTTAAGAGTTGTTTTGGAAGGGTGGGGCTTTATGTTTTTGCCTGGTGCCTGTCCCATAGTTGAGCTGTAGCCTGGCCCCCTCTGTTGAATGCAGGTGGTGTGCCTGGCATGCAGGTGGAATGCTAATAAATGGGTTTGTGCTGTGCAGTCTACCACATTTGGCTGTTCTTTCCCAACATTAATTAATGCCAAGCTGATGACTAAAAAGGATGGTGAGATGGTGCGAGTCTATTATTAGGGGTGGGTTAAGTGTACAAGGGGTCTGTCTCAGACAATGGCCAACTAGGGGAGAGGGGAACCACCTCCAGGCACCCCTCTCTGTTTTGGGAAGCAGTGGTGAGGGAAGAAAGAACAACTGCCTTGGAGCCAAGCACTCCAAGAGTTAAGTCCCGGTTCCTACTTTTTTAGCCATGTGACTACAGACAAGTCACACTTTCTTGACCTCTCTGAAAAGTGGGAAACTACCATGCTTTCTTTTGATGGTCTCTGATCTCTACTTTCTACTCATGACTTTTGATATTTCCCTACGAATGTGACCACTGCATTTGGCCTTCTTCACTGGAGATGGGACCCAAATCTTATAGACTGCACCCTTCAAGATAAACCACTGTAGGTCACTCACTCCCTACTACTTCTCACCCCAGTGGAGCTCAAGTGGAAGGGCCTGAGCTTTCTTCACCCAATTCTAATCATCACTGTTGATAAGTTGTTGTCACCTGGGCATGTCATGATGGCTGCTCCTTCTAGGGGTGGAGTTGCTCAGTGAGTCTGTGCAGGGACAGCGATCCTTGCTCCTCCCCACTTTGGGGATGTCCACCGGAGGGCCCTGCTTATCCTGCTCCATGAAGGGTCTCCACTTGTACACACTTTTCCTGAATGAGGCTTCTGTCCCTATTTCCTGCCTTCTCCCCAACCCTGGACCAGAAAGCACAGAAGGAAAACCCCAAGGTTCTCTTTCCATTTCTGCTCTAGGAGACATCAGGGGGCCATTAGTCCCAACCACTCAGATTCTTTTTCTTGAGATTCTTCCCTGGCCTCTCTTGCCTCTTCCAAGCACAAGGGTCTCCCTACTTGGAAAGTAGTCCAACTCCAAGATTCTGCACAGCCCACATGCTACTTCCCTGCAAAAGACCCCAAATGGCTCCTGGGCAGCCCCTTCACGCTTCCCACCACCAAATCTGTGATGCTGTGCGCGACGAGGCAGGAGCGTGGGGTGGGGTCTGTGCTGGGCGCCTCCAGCCTGAGCTCTTCTTTGCTGTTGGCCCCTTTCTGTGAGTTAAATCTGGAGAGCGGAGGCTGGGGCCGGAGCTACAGCTCGGGGTGGCAGTGGGGGGAGCATTCTGATCACAGGGCATGAGTGTCAGCCACAGGCGCCATAGGACGCTGTGACTTTCACGGTTCCCGTCTGCAGACCCGCTCACTCAGCTGGACTCAGCTTGCATATCTAATAACAATGCTTGGGGAAGGAAAGGACCAAAGCTTGCTGAGCACCCACACACACCAGGGATGTTATGTGCGGTCTCCTTTAGTTCTTACAAAATCACTTCTTGCAAACTATTACACCTTGAATTTTAAAAAGCCCAATTAATTGAGATACAACTGACATACAAAAACTGTACAAATTTAGACATACACATTTAATATATACAAACTGATGGCTTTGGAGATAGACTTCCCTGAAACCATTATTGCCATCTATGCCACAGACAAATCCATCACCCCCAAAAGTTTCTTCTCACCCTCTTCCTTATTAATATTGTTATTATTATTTTGTGATAAGAATACTTAAGATCTACTCTTCCAGTGCATTTAAAAAAATGACTAGTTTCCTTGCTATCTTTCTTTTTTCTTTTTTAGCATTTTAATTTAATTTTCCCCTTATTTTTTTTCCCTTAATGGAGGCACTGGGGATTGAACCCAGGACCTCGTGCATGCCAAGCACATGCTCTGCCACTTAGCCCTATCCCCCCACCCCTTGGCATATTTATAAAGTACACATAGAGAATTGCTAACTGTAGTTCTGTGCAGTGGACCTCTAGGACTCAGCTTATCTTGTAAAACTGAAACTTGATACCTTTTTACTCATTCCTCTCTTAGCTGCTGGCAACCACCATTCCCTCTGCTTCTACGAGTTTGGTTATTTTAGGGTCCCTAGTCCTTTCCTCCAGATCACACACTGAGGCTCTATGTTCATCTTCATAAGGACACCTGGCTGTGAGGCATGGGGTCTGCCCGCTACCCCTACACTCTCTCCCATTTGACAGAATACTCACAGTTTATCCTACTTGGAGGTTGCCCCCAGCCCAGACTGCAGGGGGGAGTCATGGAAGGCATTTTACAGGTGAGGAAGTGGCTGCTCCTTGGCTGTGAGCGGGAGCAGGGGTGGGGGACTGAGTCTTCTGACTCTTAAGTCCCGCCAGTGGAGTTGTCCCATGGAGGTGAAGAAGGAAGACACTTCCTCACGTGAGCCTACAGGCAGCATGGAACCAAGAGGGAAGTGGCAGAGGCAGATTTTTGGGTGAACAAACAGGAAGGATGACCTCCTAGTGGGAGCTGACCATGAGGTCCGCCACTGCCCTGTGAGCCACGGTGAGGAGGTAAGTGCACGGTCAGTCACGGTTGAAGATGGCCGACTCTAAGCACTTATGACTCTTGTGGTTCCAGAAGCATCTTGCTTCCTTTCACAGAATTAGAGATCATCCTACACTCCAGCCAAGATTAAGAATCAATGCCTCCGAGTCCCAAGTGCCTCTCCATTGCGAGCTTGGAGGATGAAACCATAAATGATTCAGCGAGTGCTCTCTGGTGTGAATCACCCAAGAATTCCAAGTGATTTGCCAATTGATTCTTTGCATTTGGCGACAGCCTATCTGCTCTGTGGGATGTGATTTTGACTGCAATCCTTACCACAGGGAATCTAATGGTTTCTTTAAAAGGCTCATCAGTTTTCCAAACTTGAAAAATGCTGCCCTGGAATGCAGAACCCCAGACCCCCTCTTATGGCCTTAAAAAAAAAAAAAAAAAAAGGATGTCACCATTAGCTACTTATCTTGTTCTTAAATCTACCCACTTCTCAGCTCACATGCCTTCAATTCAGTGCTCCCAGACTGGGAGTGTGTATTTCAAATGAAACTGCAGCTAATGGTACAAAATATTTACATTTATGCCTCCAATCCAAGGAGCCACAAAACTTTATTTCTCCTTTTGCAGTTTCAATATTTAATTAGTGATGAGGTACCAGAAACCTGTAGGGAAAAAACCACCCCATTATTTTTTAAGTTATAGTCTATTTACAGCCCATTTCCACCTGCTCCCTTTGTCTCCACCTGTCTCCGCTGAGCGCAGATCCGTCTCAGCCATCCCCTCAGGGATACAGCTGTGTCATCACGTACCATGGCATCCTAATATTTCATACGAAGCTTTAAACCAATTAGGAATGCCTACTGACTGTGCTGACTCATGGGAAGAGAGGGGGATAATGTGTCCTTCAGGTAATGAACTTCTTCGGGGACTTAACACATATTTCATTTTTTAGCACCGTGGGTTTTTCCCTTGTCACCTTCCTGTGGTTGTGGCTTTGTCTTGCTTCACTGTGCTCGAGAGATTCTGCAGGGACTAATATTTGCAAAGTAATCGAGCTCCTATTAATAACGGCAGGAACTGGACTGATAACTTGGTGAGGTAACTGAGCCAAACTCTGAGGCCTCGGGGATGTCCGGGATGGCAGAGATAGTCGGGGTGGTGGGATCCATTTAAAGGGGCAGCCTCAACTGACCTCCAGCCAATGGTGATACGTGGAGACTAGAATTTCTGGTTTTATGAAATGAACCCCAAGTCTAGATTTTTAAAATGTGAAATTTCCTCATTTCAAAATGGAGCTACCATACAAATGAAACAAACCACCCTCTGGGTGGTAGCTGTAACTGGTTCTCAAATGCCAATTTCTCACCATGGCCTAAACCTTTACCAACTTTTTTTTTTTTAAGAGAGTAGATGGCAGGATAGGTGCCTAGCATCATGCATAGACTTTCTTTCAGGATTTCCTCCAATTTTGCCACTTGCCCATCCTAGTCCAGTGGAGGACCTGGGTCCCAGTTCCCTGTCTGCGTCCATGTGCTGAGAACCTAAGGCAGGGGGCTGGCCAGCTGGGGACAAGCAGGGTCAAAACCCTGGTGGGCAAGTAGGAAGTTGCAGGGAGGTCCATGTACAAATGACATGGGATGAAGCTGATTCTGTTTGACTAGAGAGAGGGATTCTAGCCCACGATGGTGCTTGGCTCTGGAGTAATGTCTGTGGTGATGCTTAGGCAGCAATAGATTCCTATAAAGTCGGTCCCTGCAACTCACAGCAGAAGAGGAGCAAGGCTTGGCTGTGTCCCCTTCAAGGAGGAAACTTGTCCTAGGAGCTTTCACACGCTGTGTCTCACTTGAACCACCCACAACCTGATGAGGTTGTTATTGGCATTTTGCTGAAGATGAAATGGAAGGTCTGAGAATTTTGCTGTCAGTTAAGTGGTTGAGCTGAGTCCTGAATTTGGATCATTTGCTAGGAAGGCCGGTGACCCACCACCCTGGACTTAGGGTGATAGGCCTCTGCCTCCTTGCCCAGGAATACAGCGTGACAAATGGCAAGAAAATCATGGTTTTCACCTATTTTTATGGCCCCAAATTTTATAATGGGAATCTGGCCTCACATTTGCACATATTCCAAAAAGAAAGAGCTTTATCTTCATGATTAACATAAAAAATGAGTGCAGGAGAAGTTCAGTCTCAGCTCAAGTAACCTTTGTTGAAATAGGATGTTAGCAGTCACCTCCTTTACCCTGCGTGGCCCACTCCTGAGTCATTAACAGACCTCAGTTTGAATGGGGCAGGTCCTAATTCTTCAACTGAGATTTCTTTGCTCTGCTAGGTTCAATCCATGATGGGGCTATTAAAATGTCTTTTTTGTGCTTGGTCCGATATTACCTCTTTTTACAAATTTCGCTGTTAACATAGATCTATATACTCTTTTGGAAAATGAATTGGTGGTGGAGTGTCTGTGATTTTAATATTACTATACAATGCATCCTGATTAATCAGTGTTTGAGAACCATCGAGCTCTAAGCAAATTACGAGTAAATAAAAATGGATTTTGAGCCCACCCTCCGGCTCCATTAAAAAACCCTCTGCAATGGGGGTGATTGGAGTAAACGGACGCAGTGCCTGAGCCCAGGAACCGAAGTTTTAAGGGAGGTACTTAGTATTCATCTGGTAGTCATTGCAGTAACATCAATCTTACCAAATTCTCTGGGTATTAAAGTAGCTGTTCTGCATTTAATATCTATTTCCAGTGGAATTTCATTGTAATTGAGCACTAAGTGGTGCCCACTTATGGTTAAGTGGTCCCAGAATTTTTTTTTAAATAATAAATGGTTTTTAGTGGAACAGAAGATCCAGATTCATCTCTGAGTCTATATTAGACTCTTTATGCTCTGATTGTCACTGGCTGTCTTTACTGTATTATCTCCAGACAGTTCATAATTTCCCCCTGCTGAACAAGTGGTGATTTGTGAGTGGAGTCAACTCTGACTGGATTATGTGGTGCCGTTGATTTTTTTTTTTTATTGTTCTTGTTTCACAAAATCTTTTTTAAAATCTCTTGAATCATCTCTGTTGGGGTTGTAACGAATGGTGGTAGATTTCTAAGGGGAGCGACTTGTAGAGCTACAATGGTAGCGAACACTGCGTGCTTCCTACGTTCTAAAGACCCTGTAAAGGCAAATGCTTTGCATTCAATGCATTGGAATTCAATAGCTCCAGTTACCTTTTGTATTTTCGCCATGTAAACTGCGTATCAGAGGTTAAGGAATTTGTAGGAGGTCGTACTGTTAGAAAGAGGCAGAGCTGGGATTGAATTCATATCCACCTGGCTTCAGGCTTCAAAGGCTGTGCTTTTAGCCACCATTACGGGATGGCTTGTAGAATGGAATCCCTGTCAGTAGATGGGACAAACTATGGATTCCTGGACCAGTGAGAAATCCCTGTGTTTCTTTACCACAAGCAGGTAGAGTTATTGAGATAACTTGCAAGCTGTTTCTCTGATTAAGACATAGTACCACCCCTCCACCGGCAACCACAAGTTTGTACTCTATGTCTATGAGTCTGTTTCTATTTTGTTTTTATGTTCCCTCTGCCTTAAGCTCAGGAATGGTGGGGAGCTGATGATGTTTATTTTCACTGAAAATGGGAAACACAATGATTTCATGAGGCAAATAAACTGTACACCAAATAAATTGCACCACTGTATTTGCTTGCATGGAAGTGGTTTTTACCAGACATGCAATCGTGGCCAGTTAACCCCAGGGTTAGAGAACGTGACTGACAGCTGACGTTGAAAGCTCTGTGTGGTTCAGAATCCTCATGCTGCCCATGCTGAGTGTTCTGGGAAGCCCCACAGGAAGGGGCTGTCCCAGTTCTGACACTAACCAGCCAATGGCCTTGGTGAGACATCTTGACTTCCCTCATCTGCCAAATGAAGGGATTGGGTTGAATTCAAGGCTTCCACATATATTTAGATTTTGGCACTGAAAGTCTTTCTTCAAAAAAATAGGACGCACAATTAAATCAACTATGTAGAACAGAGGAGAGCAGAACATATCTAGTTGAAGTAAGTACTGCCCCTCCCCATTCTAGGCTGGAAACTTCTCTGGCTTCCTTGTCCTGCTGGCCCAGACCCCCTGGGACCTCCACAGGCTGTCTCAGGGCAAGTCTAGAAAACCTCTGGACTAGCCACTCCTGAAAGACTCACACTTCCATATCCACGAGACCCAGATGTGGAGCACACCCAGAGCAACTGGTCTGCTTTGATTTTGAGAGCACTGGGAATTGAGCCATTGAGAAGTTTTCCTTGCCATGGTGGCCCCCAGGCTCATGGCTTACCTACGGCAACGGTGTGGGACTCTCAGTCATGTTTTAGATTAGCCATATTTTATGGTCCCGCCATTTTGTTTTTCTTTCTCCTCTACTTCTAGTGCCTGCAATTGGGTATTTTATACAATTCCACAAGCCACTTTAAAAAATCTTTTTTTTTTTTTTTTTTTTTTTTTTTTTTGAGCAAGGTGGATTAGGCAATGAGCCAATCAAAACAAAATCTCTCTGGAATCTTTTCCAGTTCCATGCACAAAATGCCTCATGAACGTCTACAAATTTTTTAGCTTGGAGCTCACATGCCGCTTTGTTAGGGAAGCCCTTCTGGTGGTTCCCATTCTGCCCCCGTCATCCCCCTCGTCACATCTGTACGCTCCTTTGATTGCACTTAGGACAGTTTATGATCATGAACTTGTGTGATTATTTGATTCATCACTGAGCTCACACTGAACTACAAGCTCTCTGAAGGCAGGGAGCACACACATGGCATTCACAGTTTTATCCTAAGGACCAGTGCATTTCCTGGCATGGGGAGGGTGTGTACCAAATATTTGTGGAATGAATCAGTGTTGAAATTCTTTTTGTTCTGGGGGCTGTCTAATCAGATAGTCATTAGTTCATGGTGAGGAGCCAGGCTACTTGGTTTAAACCCAGACTCAACCAGTTACTCTGTGTGTGTTCTGGAATGTTACTTAAATCATTCAAGGCTCGGTTTCTCCATCTATAAAACAGGACTGTTAAAGTATCTATGTGGTAGGGTTTGTATAAGAAATAATGAAAAAACTTATGTAGAACACTTAGTTCAGTGCCTAGTTTATAGTAAGTGTCTATAGATTTTAGTTTCCTATGATAAAGTATATATTTCCCTGACAGAATGTGTTGCCCTATACAGGAGACACATATAAATTAATAATCACAATATAACACGGTAAGTTGAAAAATTTGGTTTAATTTCACTGGGATTCTGTAGAAGTCCCTTGGAGGAAAAGGAGTTTGAGATGACTAATAAAAGAATACCAAGTACTCATTCAATTATTTATTTAATGACTAGTTCACTTATGACTGTAAATGACTAATTTATTCATTTATTCCAGTCCTGGGCTGGATATAGGGAGACAGGGAAAACTGTGGCACCGTTCTTACTGTTGGAGAATCGAAAAAAACCTGGCTGGGGTGAAAAAAAAATAATAAAATTAATGTTGTATAATATATACCTTAATGCCAGCAAGATTCAGACCTTACTGTCCTTAAGCTGTGAAAAGAATAGGGTTTCACCCTCACCGTCCATTCCCATAAGAGTTCTGAATGACATGCTTATAAGGAAGACCAACAAAATTCTGATTTTTCCTGAGATGACTACAGTGATACTATTCTCCTAAAATGTCTTTGGGACCCCTGTTCTCCTCGGGACTTGCCCTGGTGCTGGGTGTGCCGCCTGGGTACCCAACACGGAGCACTGGGTATGACTGAGAGGCACTGGCCATGGTGGGCATGAGTTCTGGGAATTCTGGAGCTTGCGGTGGCCCTGGTGATAGAGGATGAAGCCTTGGTCATCTCCTGTGGGCGCTGGCTCACCTGCAACCTCCCAGGTTTCTCGTGCGCAGGAGACCCTCTGTGTGAGCCAGCCTTCCTGTTTCTTCCTGAAGCATCACTCAAATGCTCCTCTTGCTGGTTCCTTCCTTGGGCCATTTCTCTGCTCTGGGCCCTTATTGTGCATACCACTGAAGTAGAAAAATTCTGTTTTGATAACTCCTGGGACCTTCGTCTCTCTAGCTTATGTGTAATGTTATTCAAAACGTGTTTTCTTGTTGCTTGTTTTGATTTTGCTTCAGGTGCCTACACAGACACACGCTTTCATCTGAAATAGACGAAGACTCTTGGGAGCAGAGCCCTGATGCTCAGTGCCTTTGTGCCCTCAGTTCACTGCAGCTCAGTCCCTTCTGCTAGGTCCTGGGTGAGACCAATGAATGAGGCACACGCCTCACCACGGGGAGTGGATGTGTGGTCCCTTGGGTGACAGGCACTCTGATCCCTGGTGAGCTCTCTGAGCAAAGCGAAGTAGCAGGAAAGAGGCAGAGACACAGCCCGCCCTGGAAACCGGAGAAATTTCACACGTCCCCAGATCAGCAGGAGCTTTCTAATCAGAGAAGGGGGGTGTGTGTTGGTGTGTGTGAAAGGGAGGGTCTTTCGTGTATGTGTGTGGCTGTAGGATGATGTGTGTGTGTTTTGGGAGTCGTGGTTGTGTGAGTGAGTGAATGTGGGAGGGTCATCTGTGTGTATTGTGTGTGTGAAGGAGATTGTGTGAGTGCGAAGGTGTTGGTGTGGGTCTGGGGGCACCTAACAAAGTTAGGAAGTTATATGTGTGGCAGGGTTGTGGGTGTCTGTGGGGTCATTGTGGGTGTTTGGGGGAGAATTATATGCGTGTGGTGGGTTGGGTGTGTCGTGCTCTGGGGGATGCCATGTGCATGTGTGTATGGGATTGTGTAAGGGTGTTTTGCAGGGGGTTATGTGAGAGGGGCTGTGTGAATGTGTATGTAGTGGTGGATGTGTGTGCCTGGCTGTTGGTGGGCGCAGGTGGATCTATTTAAATAGAAAACACACGTGACCAGGAAATGGAGCAGTGAAAAGCACAGTGGGCTGGAGGATGGGGAATTTTTAGGAGAGGAAGCTGGGAAAGTTTGCTTTGGGGTTAAACTAACTCCAATTAATGCTGGGGCCATGTGAAGGTACTTGGACTTTACCCCGTTAAGTTACAAAGCCGCACAGACGTTCAGCAGGTCCTCAGCCAACCATTACGGAATGATCGCAGGAGACAAATGAATCCTCAGAGACCTAGTAGGGGGGCCACCATCACCACTTAAGCCTCTGCAACGGGGAAAAGCAGTTCTTTATTGTTAATGCCAGCACCTCGGATAATATACTTTTTATCTCTGCTCATAATGGTCATGTAGATAAATTCCATAAATCAAGTCTCAACAGTAAAAAGGTTAATAAGTTTACGCTGTATAATTGAAAGCCATATTGGTGATTAAAATGATTTTATATATCAGTTTTCTGGGTCACCAACTAATTATTTTCAATGGCCGGTAATAAAACACAGCACCATGGCTGGCTAGACACTGCCAACTGTCAGATGTTAAATCGTGTAGAAAGGACTCCAGCAGGTTACCTTAAGTGGGCTGGTTTTTCCCTTGGGGTGGGGTGCCAGTGGAATCTTGTGCGGTGCCAAGCCCATGTGATACTTTGGGGTCCTTTTCTTGCCAAAGTAAGGAGGCTAGCTGATCCCCCAAATGTAAAGGACATTCTGAGCTTCTGAGACCCAGGGTAGCTGCACTCATTCGTGTTTAATGCACTCACTATGAGCAACACTAAGCAGTTTCTCTCACTGCAAGGTGGTACTTGGCCATCCTTGCTCTGAATGGAGGCTTCCAAAAGGAAAAGGAAAAGCATGCGACATGGCGCACATTATCGACCCCCTGAAATGTTCTGGGACCAGGGCTTTGTGACTGATATCCACTAGGGGCCACGAAGGTGTGTGTTATCACCCCAAGGTTAGTGGCATGAAAACCGAGGCTTTGGAAATGGGGCTGAATGGCCCAAGGTCACGGCTTGTAAGTGGCCTGGCCAGCACTCAGGCTTGGGTCTGTCCGCCCCCACGCTGCAGGAATGCCACTATCGAGCTATATATTTTCCCCTTCCGGCTCTGTGGAGTGCCTTCTGATGGCATAGTGACTACAACAAAGATAGCATGTTAGTGTGTGGTCCTGAGCTTGACTTGGGCTGTTGGAGGCTTGGGCAGCTAGGGGGCAGCAGAGGTGTGGCTGCTGCATCCCATAAAACCCACATTATGTTCTAGAGAAATGGTGTCCCCCTGCGGAGTGCAAGGCAGCGGGACATGCTGACACTGTCTGTGTCCCCGTTTTGGAGGCTGCATGAAGGTGGATGGAAACGAGCCTGGGAGGAGGCAGCGGGACAGGGGCATTTGCTTCAAGTCCTGGTTTTACTTCTTAAGACTGGGCCCAATATGTTACTTCGCCAAAATTCCATCACCTTCAGGGTTTGTTCAAAAGAACTACGCTTAGAGCCTTTGTTTATATAATTAAAGAAGAATAATTATTGTGTATGTAAGTATGAATTTGTGGGCTTAAAACGCAGAAAAATTGCTAGATACAGTGGTCAGTATCTTTCCTTTGACACTTGAATGTGTCTGATCTTGCTGCATCAAAAGGGGGAGAAATTAAGGCTGGAAACCATCTTTAGGTGAAGGTTTTTTGTTTTTCTAGTTTTTGGTTGGGTTCTGGTATTCTCTTGCAAAATAGGCACTGTGCTGGGTGGTGAGTGGGGTGTGCGTGTGGGAGAGGGGTGGGGAAGATTTGTAAAATCATTCCACTGGGCCTCCACAAGCCCTGCGGATAACAGATGAGTCAGAAAGTTTGAACTACTCAGTTACTTTCTTCAAAGGCAAATGATTTGCAGGGGAAATAAAAGAATGAACATTGGAAGGCGAACGCCTTTGTCTTTTAGTCATTGAAGGAACAGACAAGGGCATCCAGGACTGTGATGACTGGTTTAAAAAAATGTCATTGACAGATTTGATAGTCAAACCACCAAAGAAAGGAGACAATCTCAAGATGGCACTGGGGCTGGACATTCCCTGAACTCTCCATGGGCTTGGTGATTAAACCCAGGTGGGTTCCCTCCTTGGCATCCAGGACTAGGAAAGGCTGACCTCTCAGGAACTTCCTACTCTCAGCTGCCGTGAGGAAGTACATGAAATGCAGGAGCTGCCTCAGTTTCTTCCTAGAGGAAGGAGATGTGATTAACCCAATAACGTGATGAGAAGACTCAGAAATGGGCACAGACAGAAGGCGAATGACTCTCTTTCCAGTCAGAGTGGAGTGACTCACCTTGCAGGGAAGCATTGGGGTTCTCATGTCATAAAGATTCTTCATCACATCTATTGTGACCAGACGTTCCAAAGACGACAGCTCCCTCAGCTGCTGGGCCATGATTTAGAAAGATGTACTGGGGGTACGGCGAGGAGGGGGAGGTCAGAGGGGGAGCAGGAGGAAGTGTGAGGGGCGGATCAGAAAGGGAAGAGAGAAAAGAAGAGAAAATGGCAAATACAGTACTTTCATGAATATGAAAACACATGGGCACACGTGACATTTCTCTTTAATGGGAAGCACACTTTGAATAAAAGCAAGTGTCACCCGTCATCTTACCTCCTGATATGTCTCCACAATCTGTGAGCGTGAGGGCGTGGGGGACGCACATGGAGATGGTGGGTGAGAGCCTGGGTCAGGAGCAGAGGCTCCGGGAGCACAGAGCTGGGTGGACGCCGGTGAAGGAAGCCAACACTGAAATGCACCATCAAGGGTTTCCTGGGTGGACTGCTTCTCACAGGGGAACTCCATCTCTGCCATGGGTGTACCATCACGGATGGCTAGTTTCCGCCCTAATAGAGAGTGGGGAGAGAGAGGAAGTCGGGAGGATGGGCAGGGGTGTTACTTACCCCTGGAAAACCTATAAAAATGGGGTGCATTTGCTCTGGCCCAGTCTCTCCCTCCAGGGACCAGAGCTTTTCCTGACAGGGTTTCCTGTCTTTATTCTCTCCCTAATCAAAAGTTTTATACCCCATGCTCACTCTCCGCTCATCTGATGAACCCAGCCATTCTGGCATGAAAATACCTACTAATGGGTTCATCTGTTATTATAGGTAATGGGCTAAGATCGCGAAGAAACTGCCGGGAAACAAAACCCTGATCCACAGACCGGCTTGGATGGAGGAATTTCAAACACCCTTGCAGACAGGGCAGAGGTTATCGGGAGGTGAATGGGACACTTGCCATGGGTACAGTATTGAAAGGGGAGCTAAAAATAACCTTCAAAGATTAAGACAAAGAATATTTTATTACAGCATTTTAATAAATCAAAATTGATGCAAATAATCCATGATGAACCAAATGTCAAAGTTGTAAATACAGAACCC
Source organism: Camelus ferus (assembly GCF_009834535.1). Taxonomy (NCBI): domain Eukaryota; kingdom Metazoa; phylum Chordata; class Mammalia; order Artiodactyla; family Camelidae; genus Camelus; species Camelus ferus. Next base: position 19,918,267 of record NC_045722.1, on the reverse strand, counting down.
ACAGGTATGATTAAAGTAAGGAAGAGAGAAACTCAGTCTCAGGGTCATGCAAGTCTGTGGCTGGATCAGGTCATCACTAAAATGTTGATGTTTCATTCATGTTGAGTTGGGGCCGGTGAGGCCAGTGGCTCCTCCTCTAATTCCAGCTCCACCCCATCCTGCAACCCAGCTAGGGTTCTCTGCCTGCATTCATAGTGTATCTTTACCATAAATTCACTTTTACTTAAACTGGTTTGAATGGGATTCTGCTTCTGGCAACAAATAATCCTTGACCAAGACAGAAATTTCTTTCCCTTCCAGCTGTCCTGGGTCCAATCAGAGAATCTTTTATTTTAGATTCAGTCTTCTATTTCAAATTGTAAGAGCAATTTTATGACAATAATAAAAGATTTCTTTTTAAAATATACCTGTAAGCGCATCAGTCTCATAGAGTAGTTTTCTTTTGCACTTGCTCTAAAATCTGAGCATAGTTTTACATAGTTACAATCACAGTGAACATGTAACTTTGTATTCTGTTCTGGTGAACCTTGTATAGCAAAGGTTTTTGTGTTGTTACACATCAATGGCTCTAGGTCATTCTATTGAGTTTTATGTTCCATATTTTACTTATTAAATGTATTATTATTTGACTCATAAATTGTCTCCAATTTTTCCACATAATAGATAATGTGAAAATGAATATGTTCATCTCTGTGGGTTTTGTTTCTTTAGTTGTTTCTTAAAATTATCCTCCCAGAAGTATGATTTCCAAGCCAAAGCCCCTTGCTATACTGTTTAGTTTATAATTTGTATTGCCATGTAATTTTTAACAGCACTTATAACTTACAGTGAAAACAATAGAATTTGAACCAAAAGAAATCTTAACATATAAGCTGTCTCATCTGAAACTTAAATGGGAGTGAGGGAAGTATTCATTTTTAAAATTTGATATTTATGATATTGTTTGGTTTTAAAATTGAGCCCCAGTTTTTTTTCCTTTACTTGCAACAGATCCTTATGGCCGCACCAACTACTTTATCTCACTCCAGATTACTCTGCAAACCAGAAGAGCAATCATAACTTACGATTTCTTTACCAAGAAAATATTTTTGGCACCTCTGATGATAACCAAATAGTCGTAGAAGTTGCAAATTTAAATTGGAATTCTAATATACATATCAGATATATGATACCAAAACATTAATTTTTAAACATTTTTTATTGATTTATAATCATTTTACAATGTTGTATCAAATTCCAGTGTAGAGCACAATTTTTCAGTTATACATGAACATATGTATATTCATTGTCACACCTTTTTCTCCGTGAGCTACCATAAGATCTTGTACACATTTCCCTGTGCTATACAGTATAATCTTGTTTATCTATTCTGCAATTTTGAAATCCCAGTCTATCCCTTCCCACCCTCTGCCTCCTCGGCAAACACAAGTTTGTATTCTATGTCTGTGAGTCTATTTCTGTTTTGTATTTATGCTGTGTGTGTGTGTGTTTTTTTTTTTTAGATTCCACATATAAGTGATCTCATATGGTATTTTTCTTTCTCTTTCTGGCTTACTTCACTTAGAATGACATTCTCCAGGAGCATCCATGTTGCTGCAAATGGCATTATGTTGTCGGTTTTTATGGCTGAGTAGTGTTCCATTGTATAAATATACCACTTCTTCTTTATCCAGTCATCCATTGATGGACATTTAGGCTTTTTCCACATCTTGACTATTGTAAATAATGCTGCTATGAACATTGGGGTGCAGGTGTCATCCTGAAGTAGGGTCCCTTCTGGATATTATCCCAGGAGTGGGATTCCTGGGTCATATGGTAAGTCTATTCCTAGTCTTTTGAGGAATCCCCATACTGTTTTCCACAGTGGCTGCACCAAATTGCATTCCCACCAGCAGTGTAGGAGGGTTCCCCTTTCTCCACAGCCTCTCCAGCATTTGTCACTTGTGGACTTTTGAATGACGGCCATTCTGACTAGTGTGAGGTGATACCTCATTGTAGTTTTGATTTGCATTTCTCTGATAATGAGTGATATTGAGCATTTTTTCATGTGCCTTTTGATCATTTGTATGTCTTCCTTGGAGAATTGCTTGTTTAGGTCTTTTGCCCATTTTTGGATTGGGTTGTTTGGTTGTTTCTTAGTAAGCCTTATGAGCTGCTTATGTATTCTGGAGATCAAGCCTTTGTAAGTTTCATTTATTTTTAAAAATAGCAATATTAGTATCATGCCTTCAGGGAAGATTAAAATCTTTTGTTTCAGTTGTGGACACATCTGCAATGCACAACATCCTCTGTGGTACTTAGGAATTATATGCAAATGAAGATTCAAAGCCATATTTCACATTTCCGTGTTTTATCTTCACTAAGGCATTTAAGGCCATCTTTAAACAAACAGTAAAGACAAAAGACCTGAGTTCCCCAAAGGCTTCAGTTTCTCAAATTGCATCAATGACTGAACTAGGGATTAAGTAAATATTCCTTATATGTGGGTCATTGTCTCTCTATAAACATTTCCCCCAAACCAACACCTTGAAACACTAAACTCCTTCTCAACCTAGATAAATAAAATGGAGGTAGAAAACCAAAACGTGACTATTGAGAAGTTAACATTTTACAAGCAAATCTGGTTCCAGCTACATCCATTAGCAGAAATAATTTTATCAGCCACAGCATTAGGTCAACAGCTTTAAAGCCCAAATTGCCTTTCAAAAGAAGGATTTTCTAGGGTAGACATGGAAACAGCAAAGGAAAGGAAGAAACTCGGTGCGTCACGGAGAGAAATTTTCAAGTAGGTAGGATGGACTAGGGAAAGCCTAACTCACTCCTAAAACAGGTAACACTGGAGTTAAAAAGTGTCTTGAGATTAGGCTGGAAAATAACCTCCTTGTCTTATATGTGAAGAACCGAAGGCTTCACAGCTTGCGCAAAGTCTAATGGATAGATTGTTCCAGCACTAAGGCTGCACTTCAGCTTTTTGTAATTCTGTGCTCCATCACTTCCTTTTACGACCATGTCACCGACCAAAATGTTCTTCCTGTCATCTACCTCCAGTCCTACCCCTCCTCCTCCTGACTTACCCAAGTCTCTACCAGCTAAGGGGTGTCCCCATTCCAAGTATGGCCCCATGCCATGATCTATGGGCTGTTAATTCTAAGCGACACTGTGAGGTCTGCCCCATATTCTCTTCCTCTGTCCTATCAGGCTGGGATCCCTGCTGCCATTCACCAACTCAGTCTTTGTTTCTCTTAGCTCAAATCCTCCAGAATATATTTAACAGGCTCCATCCAGCCTATGAATTTATTCTCTTTAGTTTAGGTTTGTATCCTGGCCCCTTCCACAGAGGCTGAAAGCAATTCTAAAGGAAGCCAGCTTTCTGGACGGGGAGCCTAACACTGCGTCTCCTGCAACTGAGCATCATTTGGGGGCCCAGTTTTCTTTCATACATACAAGGTCCTGGAAGGAAACAAATCAGTCTGGTGTTTCAGTGAAGAAACTTTCTAGAGAGGACTCCCTGCAGAGGAATGGACAGCATTAAGGGACCCAACAAGAAGTGTGGAGGCCCCTAGAGAGTGTCAACAGTGGGGAGCTATTTCTATTGGGGCTGAAGCAGAAGATGGGGGTGGGGTGGGGAACAATGTTGTAGAGCCTTGCAAGAGATGGAGTGAGCCCTGAGGAAGGGCCATTTCCTAGGATGATGCAGTTGGGGAGGATGCTGACAGCACTTGAGATGTCACACGGAAGCAGGGAGGACATGGGGAAGAAATACTCCTGCCTTTCTCTCTCACCATCCTCCTTTTCTTGCTGGCCTCCCATTGGCCAAACACAAAGGGAAGTCAGCCAACAAAAGAGTCAAGGATGTGGTTTGTCAGGGTCAGCCTCCTGGGGCACAGAGCAGAGCAGACAGAGCAGAGCATGGATTTGAGGAATAAAAGGAAAAAAAATTACCAATTATTCTTTTTTCTTAAAGTCTTCTCACATAATATTCAAAACAGACCTATTGTGTGGCTGAGGAAACTGAGGTAACTTGCCAAGGCACGCTGAATCTTTTCTGAAAATAGGGAAGCTTATCCATCAGCAAACTTGCCCACGATCACAGAGATAGCGTGCCCCTGGGATGTGAATCCGTCTGTTTGACCCCCAGTATCTAACACCATGCAGACAGGTGACATGCAGGCACTGTGTCCAGACATTCACGATCGTTAGCTCATTTAGTCTTCACAACAGCTCTCGGGGTGAAGTCCCACCACTCCTCCAGGGTGCCGAGCTTGGGTGCTCCACCCTCAGGAGGCTCAGGATGGGCTTAATAGTCATGAGACGTCTTCTCCTACGGAATAATCATGATTCACAAGGGCATTTTCCCCAATCATTAGAATGAGCCCGCAAGGCAGGTGCTGTCCCCATCTTACAGATGGTTTAGATCCAGTTCTGAGTGACACGTGACTCAGGCAAGCTCAGCTGCTACTAAGTCACAGCCAGAACTTGAGCTGCATTGAACCAACTGATGGCAACATCTTCCCTCTTTGCCTTAATTCCCACATTTCACTTTTTCATCCACCCTCAAATCAGTGAAAAACTTGAAACCTACTAACTTGCTCCTGAGAGTCAGGGAGATCCAATATGTTGCCCCTTTGGCAATCCCCATCTCTTCCTCTAAACAAAAAGAATGAAACCTCCTGTCTCTTTCTGTCTGAACAGGGTAATTGGAAAAAGTGAATGAAAAAGTGAGTGAATGAATGAACTAATGAATGAATAAGCACATGCATTCTCATTCTGACTCTGTGAAATCCATAGTTTAAACCTTTTATTGTGTCATTAAAACCCTAGGATGGGTAGTTAGTCCTGTTTTACTGAAAATCAGGTCACTGGAAGATGAAAGCTGTGTGGTTCCAATCTGGTCTTCCTTATGCTGTGTCAGTTGCCTCCGCTAGCCTCTCGGTGGTTGGGGGGCTGAAAAAGCCTGCAGCAAATATTTAATAGATGTCTTTATTTGGTGTGCTGGGTACCGGACAGAATCCTTTGAGGGTTTATCATCTGAGAAATGGATGTTAAATCTTGTAAATTAATGGGACCATGCAATTTATCCAGGATCAAACAGCCAATGAATGACCCTTGAGATGCCGTGTCCAGCTTTTCTTTTCGACAGCAGAATGGTCCACTTTCAGCAGTGATGTTGTCCTCTTAAATCTGGCATTCAGACCTGGGAGGATGTGTATGGAGCCATGAGGAGGAGAGGGAGACGTGCTCAGCCAAACACATCACCCGAGCCGGTTCTGACGATCAGGAGGTGACGGATGGGCACCTCTCCTCACTGGGCAGGTGTTATTACCAGAGAAGTGCTTCTTTAACTTCATATGTGTACAGATCACCCGGGGAATCCTGTAGAAGTGCAGATTTTAACTCACTGAGTCTGCAGGGAGCCTGAGTTTCTTCATTTCTAACATGTTCCCAAGCAATACTGCCATTGCTGGGTCCAAGGACCACACCTTGAGTAGCAAGTTCCTAGGATATGCATTTATCTTACGGACGTAGTCATCTCATGATTAGGTCAGTGATTTATAAGTGACTCTGCCCAGGACAGGGCCGACCTTACACAGGAACATCTGAGGCCATGGAGGTCATGGTCACTGTCACTGTCCTCATCTTGGAGTCTTCTTTGTTATTGCTGCTATTTGTTGAGGAGCTCAATTAGGGCAAAATGCTGGCAAGCACCGGAAATTTACTCAAAGAGCCTCAAATGAAAAGAAAATTCCCTTAGAATCTGATTACAGCTCCCAGGGGACTGGAGCCAGAAAAGGCAATTCCTCTGACCTGTTTCTCATTCAAATTTATGAAGATCGAGGCTGGCCTTCATGATTGACTCCACAAAACTCAGATGCTTATCCACTCCAAGCTAACTGGTTGCACTTCTAAAGCCCCAGTTCCAAACTCCCAGGTGCCTATTGGTCTAGATTCAGTCCGGGGTCCAGCCTGGGTGCAGTGCTAGAGATGGATGTCGGTAGGATGTTATGGCCCAGAGGCTGCCAGGGCCGAGGACTCAGAAAGTGGCTTAAGTCGGGAGTCACGATACATGTGTAAGCCTTATTGTATTTTCCTTGTTTAACAGAAGATCGAGATTTCCTAGCTCACGTAGCCATCAGTGGTTGAACTGGGATGCACACGCATGTCTTTCTGAAGTCCCATTCCAGGAAGTTTCCATTCTGTTACACTTCTCTTCGTGGTTTCCCGGGACCCCACAATCCCTCTCCTCTCCACTCCCTACCTCTAAGAAATCCGCTTCTTTGGTGTGGCCTGTCTCATCTCAGGAGAATTACAGCTGGGAAGGTGGCGGTGGCCCCTTCTCTGGGGCTCCTCACAGCCAAGCCCCTGCAGGTCTACCCTGCAGCTTCAGTCGCATAGCCGATCCCGAAGGAGGCAGCACGTCAGGGCTAACCACTTTCTAGGCCCCAGTCCTGGGACCGCCCACCCAGACCTCCACGGCTCCCATGTGGCCCTCAGACAGCAGCTCTTTCAACTCACGCCCTGAATGCCCCTGTCTCACTCCTGGCCTCCTTCTGCTCCCCGTCAGGGACTGCCAGCTGCTCTGTCCTGCACCCTCACTCTGGCCTCGGCCTCTGTAGCTTGTGGGAAAATCTCCTGGAGACCACTGCCAGCTGCTCAATGTCCAGTCTATCTGGATGCTCATCACCACTCTTCCGTGGAATGAGAAATCTAGGGATCAAAGATGCCTGCTGGTCATGACCTCACTCCTCCTGCAAGGCTGGTGCTCCTGGATCCCCTCTGAAATCTTGCCTTTGTCCCCTGTGCATGGTTCACTATAGCAGCCCAGTTAGGATGCCTGCTCTGCTCTGCTGGCTTCCAACAGGATGCCAGGTCTTGCCCATAATCACACTTGCCTTTCAGTGATGGAATGAGTAAGCTGGGTGGGAGGTGACAGGAGAGATAATCACCCAAAGACAGCATTCCCTGTACTTCCGGTGCTGCCTGAGGTCTTCCTGAGCCAAGAGCACACTCCCAGCCTCATGGCTCTTCCATGATGGAAACTGGAAAACCGAAGGCTCTGCTCCAAGTTGATGGTGCCCTGTCTGTCAAGGGGAGCAGGGCAGTGGTGCTGCCACCTGTCAGGAGAGCAATGGGCGTCCCCCAAGGTCTGGTGAGGAGGGTGCAGGAAGAAGGGAGGGCCCAGAAGGAGAGGGAAAGGCTTCTAACAGGAGACTGACACCACGCTGGAACTGAAGGCCGTGGGAGGCCACTGTCTGGGGCATGGGATTGCTGTGGCTCTGCCTGCCAGCTCGTCAGGTCCAGTTGGGACAGGTTCCATGCCACAGCCAGGGCAGGTGGAGAGGCAGCTGGGGCAAGGCTCACTTGTCTCCAGCAAGGGGGTTAAGGGAGATAGTGATCCAGAGGCGTCTGGTGGCAAGGAAGCTGATGTGTGTGGTGGGCCTGGGGCAGCTTTCTCGGGCTTGGTCCCACTGGGCACTGTTTCAAAACCCATCTATATACTTACAGCTGTAACAGTCAACGCATCACTTTTCTTAGTTCTTGCTCTATGGAGATGGGAAGGGTTAACTGAGCTCGTGCGTGATAATACACTGATTCTTACCCTATAATGGTTGGGAAGATGGGACTAGTTTAGGCAAAAACTGAAGGAAAAATATGGTTGAATAATCAAAAGACTGCACCCCTTCAGCCACATTCCTACATTAAGAGAAATAGAGATTTTGAAAATGAGTGGAAACAGAGATTTGGCTAAGAGTGGCCCCGATCTGCTTAGTGCTTATCTTCATAAGCGTAAATTCTGGTGCTTCCAGCCAAACATCTTACTGTGTGTTAATTGTAACCTGAGTGATCGCCACTCCTCTCCCGCACCCTCATAAAACGGTGTGTTTGCCCATGGCTGTCTCTACTGCCTTTGAAAAAGACTGACTGTAAAAAAGACCCACAAAAGAAAAACCAGGCACCTTTCGACTTTTTACCCACTTTCCACTTTTCAAGTTTCATTGACCATTAAAAGTTGTTTTATGAGTCGTGCGGAAAGGTGCTTTGGCACTTGAAGCCAAGGTGTGATACAAATTACAGGGCAGCAGAGTCGATTTCCAAAGTGGTATTTAATGAGTTTCTCAGATGTCTTTTTTCCACAGGACTTTTCTTCTGGAGCAGAATGCCAGGAAGAGTGGAAGACGCAGAAACTCTTGGGTAACTGACCTTGACCCCCAGGTCTGCTTATCGCGCAGCATGGCCCATCTTTTCCCTCGATCCCTTTCCTTCATCCCTTACCGAACTCCCTCACTACACTGTTCCGTGAATGGGCTTCAGGACACTTACCTGCAGAAGCTCGCACCTGGGCGTGTAGGTGACCGGGATCGGTGGGTGTCCAGAAGGGCTTGCCTCAGTGTGTGAATACGGTATTGGTGTTCACCTGTCTGTGGGGTCACACATGCAGTCTTGGCATTTATGCCATTTTAATCTAAGTATTGTCTTAGCATTTTGTCCTATGTTGGGTTAAGAGGAGCCACATACAGCTTGAAACAGAGACCACGGTCATGACTGCTCGCAAGACTTGGGTTTGGAAAGTTGCAGACAGCTTCTGTTTTCCAAAGAATAAGAACAAGAAGCAAACAGAACCGCCCCATTATGCAGTAGAACAGGCACGCAGTATTGACACAAAGATTAAATTTCACAAACCCCACATATTTAAGAACCATGAACTAATTAAGACCTGCAGACTGTGCAATGGAAACATGTGAATCCATTCTCTCTTTCTTCTTGGAAAGCAATGTCTTCTTGCCCAGGGCGCAACCATCTAGTTAATCTGGTCAATAATTCAAAAGATTTTTTTTTTTTTAATGGGAAGTTTGATTTATCTTGTTTGACTTTTTTTTAATCATTGGTCAAATTAGCTGGATAATCACCTAACTGATACTTTTCACTTCATAAGGAGACCCAACTTGAATGGAGAACACATTAAAAAATGATTTTCTCTGCCAATTAGCAAAGAAATCAATTCTCACCCACCTACTGCTGAATCTATCACTGACCACAAACAGTGATCTAGAAAACAGGTTTGGGGTGGAGGTAAGGCAAACCCACCATGAAAGTTTTTTTTTTTAATTGACGTGTAGTCAGTTTACAATGTTGTGTCAATTTCTGGTGTACAGCATAATATTTTAGTCATACACGTACATACGTATATTAGCTTTCATGTTCTTTTCGTAATAGGTTACTACAAGATATTGAATAGTTCCTCATGCTATACAGGAGAAGATTGTTGTTTATCTATTTTATGTATAATAGTTTTGTTCTTTTTACATTTAGCAAAAAACCGTCTCCATAGAGGCAGAGGGGCCTGTTGGCCTGTTGGTTCAACTCTGATTAAGATGCCTTAAAGAATTAACGATAAAATCTCTCCCTTCAATGTCTATTTATACCCATTTCCCACTGAACTAAAAGGCATGGGAGAAAAATTATTTTTTAAACTCACAAGAGAAACCTCTCCTCCCATTAAAGTCAAGCAAAACCGAGTTGACTGCTCTCATAAATTCAAGAACAGAAAGTTATAAATTGAACATACGAAGGACACTGCCTTTTTTTTTTTTTTTTTAAAGTGATGTTTCCTTGCCTTAATGGATTTAGCGGTGGCAGGGAGTCAGAGGAAAGCTGTCTTAACTAAATCTTTGACTGATTATGCATTTTTTCCTTATTCATACGAGATAGATTCATCATCCCAATTTGTCAAGCTGGCGAAGTTCCAATTAATTACACCCGGCAAACCTCAGCTTGTGCTGTGTCTCATTTGCCGGCGGCCCAATGAAGAGGCATCAGAGGTGTTGTTCCTCCGGTACTTACTGTGATGGATGCTCCCGGCAGCGCGGCCGGTGGCAGAGGCAGCGTGGTGACCGCCTCTCTCCTCCGCGCCCGAGGACGCGCTTCTCCTGCACTAATTTGAGGGCTCATTTGGAGAGTGGATGTGGCCGGCAAGTCTATCCTTCACAGCCGGGCCGAAGGCTCTCCCTGTCGCATGGGCTGTTTAAATATCTACACACGTTCTACATTTCTGTCAGCTTTGTCCTTGCAAAATAGTTAAAAAAAAAAAAAAAAAAAAGGCAACTTGTCCTCAAGCTGAGTTTTGGCAGTCTAACATTTAGCAGCTGATGTGTGTGGTAGGAGGAAGTGACAGGCACCAGTGAGGTGCTGCTGAGACACTTGGGGACATGTCTGTACCTGCCCGTGCGAGTTCTCAGGCCGTGTATAGGCAAGGCCATGCTCTTGGCTTTCATGCTCTTGGTTTATCAGGCAATGACCTGCTAACAAATATTATTTATTATGCAGAGTGAGATCCACTGGGTTTTGATATGCGTTCTCTGGTGCCTGCAGGAACTCACGTTTGATGGGTGACTAGAGCCACGTGCTCTGCCAGGAGCTGTATTGTCATAACATCTCGTTATGTTAGACCCGTTGTTCTTATCCTCATGTAAGATGGGAAAGCTTAACTCCGAGAGTTAAGTGATTTGCACAAAGTGGCACAGCTAGTAAGGGTGGAGTTGGGGTTTGAGCTAAGGTTCATCTGACTGAAAGGTTTGAGCTCTTCCCAGGACCCCAGGCCATTCCTCTTAAGTACCTACTACTTCTTTCTCCGGTCACACTCTGTCCTGGACTATGACCCTTGACTTTGTAACCTGCAGACCTCGGTGAGAGGCTGTCGCTGGGGCTGTGTCTCCACTAAACCCATGGAAACATCAGATGCGGGGCTGTAATGAGGCTAAAGCTTGGCATGTGCCCAGATCGCTTTGGCCGCCTCCTTTCTCTCCGAGTTTGCCACTCATCTTAGTCACCCTTCCATTCTCTGCCTTGGATGACCACCTGAAGGTCATGGGGGCTGGATCGCAGAGTGGCCACTAGAGAGCCTCATGCTGCAGCCCAGAATGCTGGGCAGTCAGTACCTCGCCTGGCAAGGCAAGATGGGAAGGAGCCGGTGCAAACCCTCTCCCTTCCTGCTTTGTGGACCACCCTGATTTATGGCCCCTCCTTCTTCCCCTTCAGGCAAGTCCATCAGGCCTAAGTGAACTCATCTGCTGAGTTCTGGGCTGTGTTTCTGTGGCTCACAGTGAGTCAGTGGCCAGCCAGTAACACGCTCCCTGCATTGCCTTGTATCTTGGCCTCACTTTTTTTTTCTTTAAATCCATCTCACTTTTAAAACAAAGTGTTGGCATCTTGATCCTTACCTCCAGGCCTGAGACAGGGTACAGCAGCACTAGGAGCGAAGCTGACTCCTTACCCGTGCAGCCTCTGCAGAAGAGACCCTGAAAGGGATTCTCAAGTTTTAGAAGGAGTTGAGTCACGTCAAAGATCAACTTCCAATTTAAATAAGACATTCAAGTGCATTCATAGTCAGCATTTACATTCCTTCCTGGTTCTTAACTATAATACGTTTTCCAGTTATCAAAAACATATGCTTCTTTTCTGCAGCATTTTATACACAACTTGTTCAACAGAAGGTGCCAGCATCTCAATATGTTTTGCTTAGTTTTGGCTTTAACTATTGTGATGAAAGAATTCAAGTGCAAGATAGTCATCTTTCTGAATATAGATGGAGGTGTTGCCAAAGGGTGCCTCATGCACCAAAAAAAAAAAAAAAAAGAGTTATTTATTATTTCTTTCATTGAACTGATTTTTATGATGTTTCTGTGATGAGGAGGGCTGTGTACCAAGCTTTGTGAGAGTCACATGGATGAATCAACCCCAGATTTTGTTTTCAAGGAACTTTCCACCCAATAAAATACCTTCTTGGAAAAGCTGGTTGTGACATTCTTCTTATTAAAGGCATCAGCGCTGATCTGCCGCTACTATACCTGTGGTGACATACTAATTGTAAAATATTGAAATACTTTCATGCCTGTGGGTAAATATGCATTGTCCTAAGACCCCCACTCCTGGCATAGCTCCTCTCTCTCCTTTGGTCTAGTGACTAAAGCAATAAATGCCTGGCAAGGCAGGGGATTCCAAGACCTTCCTTCAGCACTATGGCCAGTTCTGATGGCTCAGAACCCATGCCTCGCTTGTTAAATGATTAGAATGTATTTCCTGAAAGGAGTGAATGCTGTGAGCGTTCTATTCAGATGACCGACACCCTTGCTGTTACAACCTCCAGTGAGAACTGGGAATCTTTCTGCCTCCTTTTAGTTCTGTCAGTGTTTGCTTCATGTATTTAGAGACTCTGTTATGAGGTGCACATTCACTGAGTTCTATCTTCCTCATGAATGGACTTTTATCACCGTGGAATGTTCCTCTTTATCTCCTTATCTTGAAGTTTCTTTCTTTTTTTTTTTTTTTTTACATTTGTAATTTTTTTAATTGATGTACAGTCAGTTGAAATGTATCTTATCTGGTCCTAGTAAAGTCACACCTACTTTCTTCAGCTGAGTTTGCATGATGAGTCTTGTCCCGTACTTTGTTTTTAACCCACCTGTATCTTTGCACTCAAAGTTCTCTTGCAGATGGAGTGTAGGTGGGTCTTGAGTTTTGTTTCTCTTGTTTGTTTGTTTTTTTAATCCAGTCTTACAGTCTTTGCCTTTTAATTGGAATTGTTTGTCTATTTACATCTAATGGGTTTAGTCTGGTATTTTGCTGTTTGTTTTCTACTTGTGTATCTGTTTTTTGTTATTCTGTTCCCCCTTCCTTGTCTTGTTTGGGTGATCCCAAATCTTTTTTTATTATTTCATTTTCATTTCTCTACCTATATCTCATACTATTTTTTTCAGTTGTTGCTCCAGGAATTATTTTTTATATACACACACATACATATATATGTATATATATCACTATTTTATCACAGCCTATTTGTATTATTATTGTTTCGTTTCATGTAAGATACAAGACCCTTGAGATGAACTGATTTTAGTCATTCTCCTCCCTCACCCCTTGTGCAATTGTGACCATGTAGTTTTATATATACATATATTATAAACTCTGAAGGACACATGCACATATGTAAAATAGTTGAATTTAAAGAAATTAAGGGGAAAAAAGAGAGTCTCTTGTTTTGATCTGCGTTCACCATTACCAGTGCTCTTTATTCTTCCCTCTGGAGCTCAGTTTCCATCTAGAGTCATTTCACCCTGGCCTGAAGAACTTCCTCTGGCGCTTCTTGTGATGTAATTCTGTACGTACACGCATTTCACCCCGGGTGGATCTATTTCCCATCTGCTTTTGCTTCTCTCTAGTGCCTTAAAATAGAAATGAGTGTGGATTAAAATGACCAGAGATGACTGAACTCTTATTTCCGGTGACTAGTCATTTCTAGGCGCCCAGCCTTTCTGCCAAAGCACTGGGAATGAGATTGCAACACCGGGGGCCTCTGAGCTGGCTTCTGCCTGCCTGTGACAGCTTTTACTGACCTACACAGGGTTCAACCTATTCTCACCTTACTTTTAGATTTGGAAGATTTTGCATAAAGTTGTTGATTTCTGGCTGCTCTTGAAAATTGAAAAATCCTGTAAGTTTAGGTCCTAAATTCTGTTTTTCCATTTGGTGCCGCCAGTCAAGGATAGAGTCCCTGGTCCCAATGAAACTTGTGCTATTTCATTTGCCCTGGTTTCCCAACCAGATTCACTCACCCATATTGTCCCGCTGGTTCCCAAGTTCAAGAACAAGGAACTTGAACTTCTCCACGCAATACATCATTCAGGGGGTGTATCCTGGGGTGATCTAGAAAATGAACCGAGATAATTTGTACATTTGCAATGCACATCGGTTAAGGGATTTGGTGAGAGGTTCAGAACACTTTGTGCTTGTGCCTCTTTAGGACCAAAGCAGATCTTCTCGGCAGGAAATGTGAGTATGGTGAACTCTTGTCATAGTGAAAAAAATCTCTTGAATTCTTAGATGAAGACTCTAAGTCTGAAAAAAATAGCATAAAATTTCTCTGGCTGGGTAAATTTACACATATTGCATAGAGGACTTCCACTTCCAAATCATAGATAAGTCCACATTTTCTGAATATGTCTTACCTCTGAAGGTAAACCTTAATCATGAAGGATTGGCTTAAGACTACAGTCTTCTCAGAGATGCCAAGGCCCCAGGCTGTGCTGGGAAAGATACGGTGACACACAAAATAATCTTGTTTCAACAATGGCTAGATGCACTGGGAAACATTTTGCTTCTGCAAACTGGATTCCATGGCCCCAACCAGGAGCCAGAGCCATGGTGCTGAGCAAATATGCAGGAACCAAAAAACAAGTGAGAGGAAGGCATCCCAAACAAGGAACATGTTGGGGGTCGTCGGTGAAGGATGGAATTCATGACCTAGTAAGAGATGAGGTTAAACTCGGCGCTATGCATTTTGCAAGAAGAAACTTCAGATCCAGCTGGGGTGCTACCAATAGCCATCTGTCAGTGTGGACAGAGAGACAACCAATCTTCAGGTCTTTTTATCCTCTTTGGAGCTTCATAGGGAAAAAAGAAAACTTATTCTGATGATAGAAAATTAGAAAAGACAAGAGGAATGGGATCTCTGCCCCAAATCCATCCTTTTAGATTAATGCTCACTAATGGATATTAAAACATTGTAGATTAATGAAAACCCAATAGACCATGCAGCTGAAAAAACACACTTTATTTTGACAGCCAGGCAGTCAAGAGATGCCCAGGGATTAAAGTGCAACTCAGATTAAATTACCCTCTCCATGAGGACATCCTTTCCTTGGTAAAACGTGAGCTGGAGGAGAGGGGCAGAGAGATGCCGTGATCACCAGCCGTGATCACCTCCGGCTTGTGGCCATGGAAATGAAGGGCACACTTAGATTTATGTCCTGGCAGGTTAACTCAAACATGGGTCAGCAGGAAGCAGGAGTCAGGGATGCTGGAATTTTGGATCAGCAGCTGTTGGATATCATGAACAGCTTGGATGGAGAGAAATGAAGGAGCCTGGCAGGTGTCCTTGGGCCGGCGAACTGGTGAAGAGCGTTTTTCCATCACTGAGTTGTTACTGACTCTGTGTGGTGATTATGCATTGTGTGGATTTACTGAAGCTGGAACTACATTTCCCAGATCCCCCTCCCTGTCTGGCTCCTTATGGTTGGCCACAGGAGAAATTTGTGCGAGATTTGGAAGGCAGAAGTGAAGCTGCAGCCAATTAAATGCTCTGAGGGTTGGGACAGATTGAGCTTCAAGCACTGTGGCAGCCAACAGGCATGGTCCCTGACATACCCTCTCACCCTGCTGGCACAGGACGTCGTCTGGACCTGCAGCTTCCGTGGCCCCCAGTGGTTCTCTCCTATGTGCAGCTCTGCAGTAGGGGATGCTGCTCTGTCTTCATGCCACCATGAATTTTAGGTTAGCAGTGGTGAGAGACAGATGAGGGGGGTGGATTCAGGTTGTTTTTGTGGGTTCTAGCTTATGCATGTGGGATCCGGTTCCTTGTTGCCCTTGCCCACTTCACATACAGCTTTCCCACAAAACCACCTACTTGGCTGACTTCATAGTGGTGATTTCAGGCACAAGGCCAGATGGAGTGGCAACGGTCTCGTAAAGACTATCCTCCAACTTCCAGGTCTAATTTTATCAACACATCTCTTATTCCTTCTAATGGTTCTGCTTATTGGGTCAAATCCCCACTGATACCCAGATGATATGCAGTGGATTAACCTCTGAGGGTGTGACCAAACCAAACTTGGGTCCATGTGCCCGTGTGCAGTAAAGCCAATCTATGGAAACTGGGTTGTGGTGAAGGAAAGTGCAGTATTTATTGTAAGGCACCAAGATGGAGTGAGGGAGAAGGTTACAGGGTATGTGATCAGCTCATGGACATTCTTCTAATTGGTTGATGATAAAGGAATCAGGAGTCTGCATCATCAACCTACTGATTCCAATCGGTCTGGGCTCTACATGCTTGCAGGCAACATACAGTTAAATTCTTCCACCTGGTGGGGGTTTCAGTATCTGCAAAACATCTCAAAGGATATGGCTCAGGATGTTACCTACAGCCTTTGAGGAGGAACTAAAGGTCCTTGGTTTTGTCTAATGGCGAAACTATTATCATTTTGCCTTGCTTGCCTGTTTTCCTTTATTTCTACATTTTCTCACTTCTCTGATTAAATCTATTCTTTGGAAAGGTCTAGGAGGCTCCAGTTTTTCTACAAACAAGAGATAAGCAGAGGACATGGGGGAGGGGGAATCTGTCCCAAGAAGGTCCCATAGGGTCCTGCTCCTTATAGGGGGATTATTGCAAAGTTGTTGGGATGTCCCTGTCCCCATAAGTATTAGCCTCCCTTTAGCTTCAGGACAATCTAAATTAAACTCTGATGAGCACTCTTTATCCTCTGTAAGTGAGGAAGGCTGCTGAGATGGAAAGATTCTGATAGAATTGCCCCGTAGTGATGGACTACAACCTGCCTGTTGTATCTCCCTGTCACTGCCTTTAACATACATCCTCCAGAGTAATGCAACCACTCCCGTAAGACTTGAAAATTGGAGGAAGGGGCGGGTTCATCCGTGTTTTTTCCCTCTGCCTTCAAGAATTAGCAGTGTAGCCATCGTCCTATTCCAGAAAAACAGGGTTGCCTTTGAGAGTTCTATGGAGACTTAGCTATAATTCCTATGTTGGGAACTCAGTGAACGCAAGGCTTGAGGTTGTTTTCTAATAAGTTATTTGACTCGTGGGACTGAGAGCCGTATATCATTGCATCCTAGATCTTACAAGTAGGAGGAGAGGAACGAGGATTTGTAGAGTTCTTGTCGCGTTCCCTGTGCTTACCATGCATTTTCTGCGTTATCTCATTTAATAATCAAATTGTGCAAGGAAACAGGTATCAGTATCTGATAGACATCACCAACCTCCGTTTCGCTGATCCCCCACTATTTCAGGCCAAGCCGAGTTGAGGGAAAGCAACAACTTCTGCCTTCAGCAAAACCCACCAATCAGCATTCACCCTTCAGCGTACCTCCTCTGCGTAACAGTTTCCTCCTCCCGGGGGCCCTGAGTGAGGACTACTGGTGGGAACGTTCATCCACGCCTCTCTCTTTCAGACACGCCCCTTTCACTTTCAGCATACCCACCAATCAGAACTTACCTCACAGTACCCCTCATTTGCATAAGAACCCACCAATCGGCCCCGACCCCGTGCATAAAATAACCAAGTCGGTACACGGAGAGCGGGCTCCAGTCCGACTGGAGACTGCTTTCTGCTGGCGTCTCAAAATAAACCTGTTTCTGCCATTGAGCTGTGTCTCCCTGTCTTTTCCTTCTCTCCGACTCTAGCAGTATCCACACTTCACAGGTGAGAACGCGGACTCTTGGAGAGGTTAAATTCCTTGGCTGGGTTCTGGTCATCTGGGCGTGGTTGGGATTTGATCTACGTCTTTCTAGTTCCAAAGCTCTTGATTTCATGGTACAGGTGTACCCAGCTTTTTGCAAGTTTGTTTTATGCCATGTCACTCTTATGAAAGTCTGCATTAGTACCTGTTTTTGCTCAGCATAAGAAATTCAAAGATGATTTTCACTTTTACCAAGCAACAAACAAGAAAGAGGTGAAAAGCCAAAACTGTGTTGTTCAGCGTTTGTTCTGCGGCGGTCGTTGTAGAGGCAGCAGGCGCCCTGAGGAGAGAGTGGCGCCGCCTAGCTGCTATCTGGGGAACTACACTCAGCATCTCAGCACCAAGCCGCCATAGCTTTCAGCTGTGTCTTCCATCATCTGTGCTTTATCTCGATTTTTTTTTCTTGGTGCATCCTTTAGCAAGATATGTCCTAAGGTAACTGTCTCTGCTTTATGCCATTTTGGCTTATCAAAGGTTTCATAGGAACACTCTTACTTTCAGATAGCGGGGGAAACCTGTGATGGCTAGTGGGGAGTTTCAATTTGCTTGTTTCTCCCACAAATCTTTGCCAAGCAAGTAATGTAAACAAACTTTTCCCTAAAGCATCTGAAGTGCACATGTGCATCAAACAGAGCTAGTGAGACAGGGCAAATCCACTGAAGACATTAGCTCACCCAACACTCCCCCGTACGATCCCCCTTGTTGGGGGTTTCCCTTCAATTCCTTTGCTCTCTCCAAGCTCTGGGGAAGGAAATATCCCTCCCAGAGGCACTTCTGTGGTTTTCTTGTACAGGCACCATCCTTTTTGTCCAGGATCAGGGGGCCACTACTCTGCAATTATTTTTTCAGGATTGCGTGTTATCTCCATCCACATACCTACTAAGTTTGGAAGGAATTTGATTCACTTATTTTAGTACTTTTAAATATCTGCATGCTATACCCAATTCTGATTGAAGATGAGGACAGGCTACTTGTCTCATGACTCTTAGTCTAGTTGGGCTGGATGAGAGCCTTTCCTTACTAATTCACATGGTGAAGACTCAAGTTGAACTAGAAGTCCAGAACCTTGAGACTCATTCTGTACTAAGTAGTTAAGCAATATGCTTCTCAAATATTGTGCTATGAGGATCTTCTCTTCAATCCACATTCACTCAGTTTTCCTTGCTCTCAGCATTATCACCCTCCCTGTCACCACCAAAAGTACTTCTTGAGTGTCTGTGTGTGATATGACACTTATCTGTGCGATATGAACATGTAAGGTGAGATGCTGTGGTGCAGTGGAAAGAAATGGCTGAATCAGGGGATCAAGTTCTTATTCCAACTTTCCAACTTGGCCAGCTCAGTGTCCTGGAGCATCCATAACATGGGAACAAGGGTGCCTTGTCTCACTCTTCTTATATCAAAGGATTAATAAAAATAAACTTTGTCATCAGGGAATGTGAGTTGATCACTTTGGACATCTAGAAAAGAAAGGAAGTACTAATCAAATCAAAGCTTAATTTTTATTGGATCTCTTTGTTTTTATGTGTTGTCATAGTTTATCTTAGGATATAAACTTTTATAGTTTTCCAACTGTGTGCCAGCATATCCTCAGATGGAACCCTAGTGCTAAGGGGGCATTCAACCCTATTCTCATCAGAAAAGCTTTATTTGTGTCTTTTTTAATAATGAGATTTCTAAAAAATTAAGACTGATTTTTTTTTAGGAAAGTTTGAGGTTCACAGCCAAGTTGAGAGGAAGTTACAAAGACTTTCCGTATACCCTTTGCCCCTTGCACATAAAGCTCCCCCCATTATCAACATTGTTACAGTTGATGAACTGTGACACATTGTTTAACTAATGTACATTGACACATCATAATCACCCAAATCCAAAGATTACATCAGGGTTCACTTCTGGTAGTGTAAATTCTACCAGTTTGGACAAATGTACAATGACATGTATCCATCGTTATGTAAGAGTATTTTCACTGCCCTTAAAATTCTCTGTGCTTCATCTGTTCGTCCCTCTCCCCACTCCTCATAATGAGGTTTTTATATTGGAGTAATGAGTAAGTTTTATTAGAAATAAAAAAAATAAGAACAAGCTTCTGATACTCAAGTTTGAAAGCACTGATGTTGGATAAAGTTCTTGAGGACTTTATGGCTAGAACAAACTTGAGATGGACAGGAAGATGTCTGTGTTATGTACAAAAGTTGATAAATCTGGAGTAGAAGGCAAGTCTAGGTATATAAATAGGGTGTATATTAGGGAAGGTAATTATGGAGAGTCCAAATACAGTTCTGATACTGTGTGTTTGGTAAGGGGTTGTGAATGAATATGCAGCTCTTATCTGACTTTAGGAGGTGGGGCTAGCAGTGGCTCAGCGAACTCGCAATCAAAATGCCAACTGACATAGGTCCTAAGAAGGAACAACAGTTGACAAGACAGGAGATGTGGGTCTAGTTCAGCAACTGCACCCATACATGGTAATCAGCAAGTCACTTCCCTGTGCAGATGTTCATCTGAGCATTCACACAAATTAAGTGTCTTTTTTTTTTTTGTACAAGTACTGAAGTCAAAGAAATGATATTTTGAGTCTTTAAAAATATTCCAATATTTTGTGTTCAGTTGCCACTGCTTGGGTGGAGGGCAGATGGGCAGAGGGGATGGGGGAGCTGATCAGGAGGTGTGGAGAGACGAATGAAGGAGGCGTGAAGTTAGGAAAGGGACCACTGCCTGATTTTTCTCTCTTCTTCTTACTTTCTTTTTTCTTTACCCAGTAGTCAGATCGATGGTGGGGGTTTGGCAAGGTCTACTGCCTGAGAGTACCCACTAACTCTTCGATCTAAACATCCAAATGGCTCCATCCTTTGCTTGAGTGATTCCAGTGGCCAGCAGAAGCCACCAATGGATTTCCAGAAGAGGGGAATGAGAACCCATCGAGCTGACCTTTGGTTTTGCCAACAAAAGTTATCAGAGCTGGCCAGCTCACTTGCAGACAGCCATTTTTGGCCACGATCTTAAAGACAGCATTCGTGGAGAGCTTTTTATGAGGATGCAGGGCATCCATAGACATAAAAAGCAGAAGAAATACTTGTTAGTTATGGGGAAGGTGAAAGGCTTAGAAAACTGATTAGCGTAGCAGTGTGGTCAGATGGAAATGAAAGCTCAGAAGCATAATCGTTAATTGGGTGCTTACCTACTAATTTGAGCTTGGATGTCAGCAGAACTGCTCTTCATTTCAAACCCAGGGTCAGACTTTAACGCTACATCATAAATTACGTAAAGGCACAACACTAACAATTAGATAATTATGGAGACCCATGCTGTTGCAATTTAACTGGGCAAGTTCAGGGCAAACATGACAGGATTACTGCTTAACCCTCACACTGCTGGCAGGTTTTTCCCCAAAGAGACAAATGAATCCATAAGTTGATGTGGTTGGCTGGTTTTCAAAGCCTAGGGGGTTAAATAATTTCTTTCCAGGATCTAGATTCATCAGACGACCTAAGGAGACTCAGAAGAGGTATTAGAGATGTGTTAGAAAAACCTAGTCTTTAAATCCACACCAGTTAAAGCACCTGGGGGTGGGCTGGGTTCCAGATAAACGTTAAGTTTAAGCTTAAGCTTAAAAATCAAAGCTAATTTTACCATTATGGGACTTTCTGTAGGTGGAATGTGTGATCTTTCAATCCCGGGTCCCTCACATTAATGTGTGAATCAAAATGGAAGACTTAGGGTCCATGTTTTACTCTCATTGCATTCTTGCTGACAAACAAGTGGCTGGTTCAACTGGTGAAGGTGTCTTCATGGCCCATGTGAATTCACAAGGCTGTTCTGGTGCTTGTGGGATGTGCACCATTCATTCATTCACTTCCCGCATATCTCGAGCACCTCTGTGTGCTGGGTATGGGGGAATACAGACACCATTAGGTAGGCACTTAAACACCAATCTCCTTTCCCGGTAGAGTCGGAAGACGTATGGAGGGTCGGCCCACTTAGGCCTGTACTCAGGGAGTTGTTTCTGGGAGAGTTTTATTTTTATTGTTAGCATGTGAGCTTGAGAAGGTCAGGAGCCATGCTTTGTTTTCCCTCCGTCCTCCCAGCCCCAGCACGGGGCCAGGGTACATTTGAAGAAACAGACAAGTCTGAGAGCTTTGCTGAAGCAATGAATAGCTTTTATCTAGAAAAGAAAAAGAAAAAAAATGGACAGTTTCACCAAAGTTTAGGTTCTGGAAACTCAGATTGTTTGACAACTAATGTCCGACTTTAACTTCCCAAAAGTAACATGAAAATGTGAATCCTATCCTGTAAACAGTTGTCTTGTAAATACAGATCTGCTTTATTTGTCCCCTCTTGTTCCAAAAAAGACACAATGTGACCAGCCTTAGTACCTACAGAGTTGAGATTACAAAGATCATAGTATCAGGAACCATGGAATTTAAGATTGTGAGATTCATGGGGAGTTCAATGTTCAGTCCCTGTTTAATGTGTAAGAGAGTGAGTTTTCCTGAGACCTTGGGGTCAGAGGACCTCAACTGGGAAGGATGTGACTCAAGGCTACAACACAAAGATGGAGCTGGAAGGGAGGCTGAGACTGAAAATCTCCCTAGGACTCATCAACCTGGCCTTGAGGACATGCCATGGGGAAAACGGCTTTGTGTGTGTGTGTGTGTGTGTGTGCACACACATGTATGTGCATTTGTGTGTATGTGTGTGTGTGTGAACAACCAACAGGCTAGTATGATTTCAGAGCTGTGTAAGCATAGGATGAGTTAGAACCAAGCTTGCTCCTGGAGAAGAGAAGGGAGATGTCCGCTTCCACCAAATTCCACCTCTTTCTGGTGAGGGAAGGTGCTTGGTGATGCTTTCTCTGGCTCATCGGTGCATCCAGAGTTTGGTGGCAGCACTTGGCAGGTCATCACAGAGTCCCCAGAGTGGACCAGAGCAGCACTGGTCAAAGAGGACGGGATTCCTTGATTGTCGGAGCTCTCTCTCCCCTGCAGGAATGTAGCTACGACAGACCTTGCAAGCCCAGAGAACACATCGGGATTTCTGAGATAAATCACAGGAGGGAGGATACTGGGGAGCAGAGAAAGATTCTGCCCTGCTAGGTGAGGTAGGGCCTGGGATGCATATAATTTGAATACATAAAGGATCCCTTCCTTTTATACCCCAAGCTACTTAAGTGGGAATACTAGTTACATGTAGACAAGGAAGCTGAGGCCTGGAGAAGACAGAGAATAAGGATGCTTCACATTGTAGAAACTACAACTGAATCATCCCCTCAACAAATGGTAATTTTAAAATATGTGGTGGTAATGCACAAAGTGAGAAAGAACAGTGCTCCACAGAAACAATTCTTACGCAGCAAAAAAGACATCCTGCAGAATACCCTTCCAGCGTGTACCTTGGCCAAAGTCCATTTCACCACTTCACCCTTTTGTCCTTCCAAATTCTCCAAAGGGATGCGCCAAGTCAGGGTAAAAATTGAATAGGCCCAGTACATTTCATAAACTGTCTTCGGCTTGATGCCCCTTTGATGTGTCTTTGGTGAGCACTGATGCTGAGAGATGTGACTGGCTGGTAGCTGGTCTCTCCACCAAGGAACTTAGCTAGTGTTTAGGATTTGATAGGATTTTTTTTTCCGTCCTACACACAAAGACATGTGGTGGTCCAACTTTGAAAGTTTCTTTCATTTCTTTACAATTTAAGCCATAGTCCATTTTCTTCTTCTTTTTTCTTTATTCCGGAGGGTTGTACCTTTTAACCACATTCACCCATTTTCCCCACCTCCACCGTCTGCCTCTGGCAATCACCAATCTGTTCTCTGTTTCTATGAGTTTCATTCTGTTAGATTCTGCACAGAAGTGACATTATAGAGTATCTGTCTTTTGTCTTTCTCTGTATGCCTTTATTTCATTTAGCATAATGTCCTCAAGGTTGATTCATGTGGTAGCAGATGGTAGGAGTTCATTTTTTTATGACTGCATTCTCTCTCTCTCTCTATATATATATGTAAGGTTTTATTCTTTTTATGGCTACATTTTATTTCTATATCTATATCTATATCTATATTTATACGTGTATCTCACATTTCCTTTATCCATGCATCTGTCAATGGACACATGGGCTGTTTCCATGTCTAGGCTATTGTAAATAATGGTGCGGTGACCGTAGGGGTGCAGATATCTCTTCAAGATAGTTATTTTATTTTCTCTGGGTATATACTCAGAAGGAGAGTTGCTGGATCATATGGTGGTTCTGTTTTTAATGTTTTGAGGAACCTCCATTTTATTTTCCATAGTGGCTGCACCAATTTATATTCCTATCGACAGTGCTCAAGGGTTCCCTTTTCTCTGCATCCTTGCCAATGTTTGCTATCTCTTGTCCTCTCAAATGATAGACATTCTAACAGGTGTGAGGTGATATCTCATTGTGATTTTGATTTGCGTTTTCCTGATGACGAGTGATGTTGGGCACCTTTCATTTACCTGTTAGCTAGGAAATAAAATTTCTTAAATTTATTTAAAGTTTAAATGCTGGTCCATTTTCAATGGTGAGTTGATGTCAGGACACGTACTTTTCAAGCTGATGTTAGATAAGCATAAATAACATTACTACACAGAATATTCTCTTAATTCTTAAAAACCTTAAAAAAGAAGCTAGTGAAGGTTAGCAGAGTGGAACCATCTAAGAAAGAGACTTGTGAGCAGTTAATTCAATATAATTAAGTTTGGTTTGCTGTGCGCTAATTGTTGGCCCTTAGTTAATCAGTTGCAATGGCAGGTTATTTGCAGGCAGTCATCTCATGGAAAAATTACTACGTTGATTCAAAGAAGTAATTTTTTCCTAGACAAGCACTATATATAACTTGAAAAAATTCACATCTCCTCTATTTTACCTCCTCCCACTCTACTCCTCAAGTGGGTTTATCTGCATTAGCTCAGCAAATTATATCACAATTAAATGACACAAAAGCATAGTGACTCCTTTCGGGCTCAAAATTTGCGGTTTTCAAAGGAGAACCAAAAAGTTCTCTTTGGAATTGTGGTTCTCCCCTGATTGTCAAGGTGGCATTTAAGTTACTTACTGGTCTTCCAAGGTCTTATTCTGCTGCAAATAAGAGCGAAAAGAGAAAGACTGAAAACAGAATCAAAGTGGAGCATTTTGTCCTCCTTTCTTCTCCTTCATGCATCTCTCTAACTTTCTCTTTTTCTCCTCCCTGTCTTCTCTCTTCTGACCCTGGGGAGTATGGCAAGGCCCATGGTTCTACCCTTTGGTTTTGCATCTAACAACATGCCTTGCAGGCTGTCCCATTCAGTATGTTGAGGGTCTCCCCATTCTTTCTAGCATCTTTCATCCATCCTTGTGTGGATGGATCATGGTTTATGAACCTGTCCTCCAAAGATGGACATCTTCTTAAAGATTCCAATCTTCTGCCTTTGGAAATAGGGCTGCAATGTGAACATTCTTGAGCACGTGCCTTTGAGCACATGCGAGGATAAATGACTGGAGATGTACATTATTGGATCAAAAGGTACGTGCATTTAAAATTTGGGTGGATATTGCCACCTTACTCTCCAAAGATTTGGCAGTGATTTGGGTTGTTAATTAGTTCTGGGGTGCTACCCACTGTTCCAAAGATACTTTGAGACAGAACTTGACCAAGTGGAATTTGTTCAGGGAGTAAGATAGTGAAAAAGAGAGAAACGCTGAACTGGAGGCCATAGGAGGAGGAAGGGCAGCGGAGGCTGACAGTCTGTCTGTCAAGGAGAAAGGGAGAGAGTTTGGTTTCTCCTATAGGACCCAAAGGCATTGGAAGTAACAAGTGGATGAGACACAGAAAGGCTCAATATGAAGAAATACTTTCTAGAAGTGTTTGCCCAATGTGGAACCGACTGTCTCAAAGGAGCTCAGACTGCTGCTACTGCACGGGTCTGTGTGTGCATACGTTGGTGTACATGTGTTTGTGTATGTTTTCCGTGTGTATGTGTGCATGTGTGCATGTGTGTTTATAGGCATGTGTGTGCTTGTGCATGTATGCTTGTGTATGCACGTGTGCTTGTGTCTATGTGTGCACACACATGCACAAGGCAACTGTGTAGAGGAGACATGAGCATTAAAAGAAAGCCGTAGTGGGTGGCTTTAAAATCCTAAGTATCTGAGACATTAATTTAATGATTGAGTGAAAGTAGGGAAAATTGTAATTTGCTTAAGATACAAGTTTGTGTGTGACTGAGTTGCTCAAATCTAAATACCCCCCTCAGAAACCAGCTTTACCTGGCATATGAGGCTGTTAGTTCATTATTTCAGTAAGCATGTACTGAATGCCTTACTTTAAGGCAGACAGGGGAAAGAGTGGCTAGACAGACAAGGGCCCTGCCCACAGGGAGCATACTTAAGGCTCAGTGACACCGAGTCAAGGCAAAGATGGTAAAAACGTGTGTGCCGTGGGAGGGCACAGGCCACACACTACATGGGAGGCTGGTTAGATGGAAATCTAAGAAAGCCCCAAATGACAATGAATATATGTATGTTCATGTATAACTGAAAAAATTGTGCTCTACACTGGAATTTGACACAACATTGTAAAATGACTATAACTCAATAAAAAATTGTTAAAAAAATTTAAAAATTTAAAAAAAAAGGAAAGAAAGCCCCAAAGCCAGAGGTGAAATTGTATCCGTAAAAACAAGAACAACTTTGCAACAACTTGTTATCCTGTATGTGATCTTTATGGAAACTAGCTCCGCCCCTTGAACTCTTGAAATTTTATTATAAAACCCCCTGCCTTCTCTCCGCGGCAGGCTCACAGTCTTAGAGGCGTTAGCCCACTGTGACCACCTTTGCCTGTAGATAAATAAAACTGCCTTTTCTTCTTCATCCGAAACTTTGTCCTCGAGTCTCAATTTGGTGAGCGGGGTACAGAGGCCGTGTTTCAGCAACAGGAGCGTGGGTCAGAAGGTAAGAGGCAGAACCAGCAGCTCTTGGTGTGGGTTGACTCCAGAGAGGAAGGGAGAATTGAAAGATGAAGCTCAGGTTTGGGAATTTGGCAAACACTTGAGTGGTGGATGGTGTGATTCCTGAGTTGTGGGACCCAAGAGTGGTTTTTGAAAGAACACTGATAAATTCCATTTTGGAAATGCTGTGTTTAAAGTGCCTGGGGGACATCCAAGTAGATCTCCCAGAGAGATGAGTCTATCTGGGGTTCTGGTGAGTCTTGCAAAGGTTCTGAGTTGGGGGTGGTGGCACCTGAGAGCTGCTGTCCTATAACTGGAGGTTGATATTTCATTATTATGCTCCTCCTGACCCCACTAATAACACTGTACAATTGTGCATCCTGGATGCCCAAGTGTTTGTGGCACTAGCTTGGCCCTGTATACAGGAATGCATGGCCCATTTCAGATGCTCAGAGTTCCTGGGCCTTTCACCAGGGCCACCTTGCCTGAAAAAGCTCCACATGACTTCTCGACTAAGGAGGGGCGGCCCGGCAAGGCTGACCTTCCCTGCTTCAGGCAGCTGAAGTGCTTCTTAAGTGATGGCTGAATGGTTGAAGCTATTACTCTGACTGTAATTTGTAATGGCTCTCTAACGCTTTCGAGAGAGTAGGGTTTGTTGGGATGAAAGGTGACTTTTAAAAGTCAGTAATTATACCTCCAGTGAAAATGTGTCTTTGGCACGGTGAGTAACTGCAGCGTTGCAGGGCACCCAAGAATTCACTCCTGGACAGGGCTTGTATTAATCACAGTTTCAATGCCCAGAGAACGTGTTCTCAGTAGTTAACCATCCTCTTCCCCCTCCTTAAAATGCGGACCTTGTAATCAAAAGGAAGACACACCCTTAACTGTAGCAGGGCTGCTGTACTAAATAAAAAATTATAGTTACTATACAGGGACTTCATACCGAGCAGGGTCAAGTAATAACACATCTGGTGACCTCCATTAAAGAACTGAGTTATGTTCAGCTCGTGTTTTAATTAGCCTGTGATAAACAAAGAATCAAAGGCCATTCCGCTCTGGTGGGCTTTATATTTATGACTGCCTTCACCTGCACTTAGACACAGGTTTATGAAGTATAAAAAAGCGGAGAGTTCTAGTCGCGTTGTCTAGACCATTTACTGTAATAGATCAGTTAGGAGGCTGTATTTCTTCACTAGCCAGATGTTCACGATGCCTGCAGAGCTGGTCAGCTGCCTGGCTTATAGAAAGGTTTTCGGATAGACACAAAATCTCCCAAGAAAGGATTTGGTACCCATATTTGCAGATCACTCAGGAGCCTTCTCAATTGGTGCAATGGTATCCGAAAAAGAATTTCTTATCTTCTGAGTTGAGATCTAAGTCTTCCTCAAGGGTGAGAAAGGTTATAGGAGCCAATGAGAAAACATTTTTTTTATAGGAGAAGAAGTTCAGCCAAGAAAGACAGCTGCCTGGCCCACCTCGCCAGCTCCCAGCCGAAATAAACAGAGCTGGTTTGTGTGAAAGGCTCTAAGAAAATCTGCTATAAGATCTTCTTCTGAACTTTAATGGTCTCCCAGGTATGTTCCAGCTCTAAAATTCTCATGTAAAAGATTAATTTAGGTACTGTACTTTTTAGGTTATCTCACTGTTTCCCTGGTGGGGGCTGTGAAATTGATCTGAATAAACAGCTGGAGTGACCCTGTCCCTTTCTGTTCCCCCTGGAGAGCTCACCATCGTCTTCCTGTCTGCTCTGCTTTTTTTTTTTTTTTTTTTAATTTAATTTTATTTATCTTCTTGTTTTCTTTGGAGGGGGTTGGTAATTAGGTTTATGGAGGTACCGGGGATTGAACCCAGGACCTCGTGCATGCTAAGCATGTGCTCTACCACTGAGCTGTACCCTCCCCCACTGTCTGTCCTTGAAGGGGATTCTGGACCAGCTCCCAGTTCAGGAGCTTCATTCACAGATTCAGCTCCTTTTCTAACTTTTCTTTCTTTCAACCAGTTAAAAAAAAAACCTCTGTATTTTAAAGTATAATATGCATGCAGAAAAATGCAAAAATATCAAAGTGAGCATATTTTGTAACCCCCCCTTAAGTCAAGAAATAGAATATCAACAGCACCCCCAGGAACTCCCCTGGAGCCCCCCAATTACTTTCCTTCCCTGTTCTCCAAAGTAACTATTCTGACCTCCCAAACAGATTGGGTTTGCCTCTCTTTGAAGGTGACATAAGTAGACTTAAACAGAATGTGCTCTTTTACGTCTTCCACTCAACATTTAATGAGGTTCGTGTACATTGTTGCATATAGCTGTCCTTTTTGTGTGATTATATACCCCAATATATTTATATATTTTACTATTGATGGAAATTTGTCAGTTTAGGCCCATTATGGATTAAGAAATGGACATTTTTGTACTTGTCGTTTGGTGCTCACGTGCAAACATTTCTCTTGTACCTTGTGATCTGACCTGTGACCAATTAGTCAGCCTCTTCGGAATTGTTTCCATTCTCTTTGAAAGATGTTAATGAAGTCAGCCTTGATATAACCCTTCTGCTCCACTGTCTGTGGAACATTTTAAGTAACTAAGCTTTTTATTAGCCACAGTCTGCTTGTTCTCTCTCCTGTTTCCTCTGTGTAAGCCTACACTGACAGGTAAGCTTCCTGACATCAGGGGAGCCACATCAAATTCTCCCTTCAGATCAGTACGTGGTCCCTAATCTGCAGCATCATTATCACCTGGGAACATGTTAGAGACAGCACATCCTCAGGCCCCTCCCTGGACTTACGGAATCAGAGGGTGGGTCTGGAGCCCTGCGCTCTGCGTCCTAAGAAGCCCTCCAGGGAATTCTGATGCTCACTCAAGGCTGAGAACCATGGTTGTAGTCAACTCTCCTCTCCTGTTACCTTCCTCAGCTTCTGCACAGTGCAAGGCACTTGCTGGGAAATTTATTCATTTATTTACTATCCATGGTTGAGTACCTGCTAAGTCCTGGGTGATACTGTGCTAAGCATTGGAGGTACAAAGATACAGTAGAGGTGGTCCTTGCACTTAGGGAGCTGAAGATCAGCAAGAGGAGATGACATAGCAGGATGGATGCATGGAGACGTGAAAAAGGGAGTGATCAACTCTCCTGGAGAGGTCAGGGAATGTTTCACTCAGGAGGTGAGCCCTGAACTCAAAGAAGTGTTGAACTAAAACATTAAATGGCATGCTAATAAATGAGAACTAATTAATGCTGGCAAGTTGTGATAGCCCCTTAGATATGGAAGTGCACAGTGGTATCACTTCTGAACCCCAGGGGATTGGGACATAGTAGACAGCCATTAAAAATGTGTTGAGTTTCCAAATGAGTGGGCTAGATTTTTCCCTGCATTTTTGGTCCTGTATTTCATTCACTCAAGATGCATTTTTTGAGCACCTGCTGTATGATGGAAACTCTGTTATATGCTGAGTTAATGAGGTGAGTGGAAATAGACTAATCAGGGCAGTAGAAATAGACAGTGTGTACATTTCCCAAGACCGGTAGTTGAGGCCACGAATGTGAAGTATCTGAATGGTGGTCAACGGTAGTGTTTACTTCACAGTCTTGGCTCCTCCCAGAAAGTGATTTCAACGCTTCAATCAGAACGGCTGTGGGGCTGGAACGGGCCAGTATGTTTGATCCTCTTGTGTGGAGAAATGAACCTACTCAGTTCTTCAGGGTGTCTTATAAGATTCCCATTAAAGTTTCTCTAGATGAAATACACTGATGCTCAAAAAGATGGAAGGCACAACTTTGTTACTTATAGCTCAGGACAAGAGAGGGCTGCAGGCAGGGCCACGCAGGGGGTTGTCCCAGGCACAGGGTAACAGCAGGTGGGAGCTGGGGCAGGTGTTGTATGGCCAGTGGGGTGGGGTGAGCTTGGCTTCTTGTGCTCCGTGTGGATTAGCTAATTTGAATAGTTCTGTGGACTCTGGGGTACAGAGGCTGTTGCTAGTAATGGGGTACCTGGCCCTGGGTCACCCCAGGAGAGCAGAGGCACAGTGGCCCTGGACTGTGAAGGTCCAATCAAGGAAGTGGCTGCTGTGTGGACTTAATCAACTTCTCAAGAAGGGGAACTGATGGGCCTCTGTCTAGCCAGGGCCTGAAAACTGAGTCAAGACAAATTTCTAAGAAAAAAACCATATTTACACGGGGAAGGTTTGGGAATGACAAAATCCTGTTTGGCTGCAGTGAAGCCCTAGTTCAGCTTTGGGGTGGCTGTCCCCTTCTCTCTGTCCCCAACATTTCCACCTGTCCTCATCCATGTAGTGGACAGGTGTTTTTTTTGTTTGTTTGTTTTTTTTTGGCTTTCATGTGGGAGTAGAATTAGGAATCCTGCAACAGCCTAAGTGAGAAAACATTCTCATGTACAGTTATAGGCAGTATTTCTAGCCTGGTGAGGGGGTTGATAGGTTGACAGTAAACCCCAAAGACCTCATTTAGAGATTCAAGTTGAAGTTAGTCCTCAAAAGACAGGAGGGAAGATTGTCCTCAAAATGGGGCAGGGGGAGGGAGCAAACACATCTCATTTGTGTTGTCAGTAATCGGCCAAATGCCTGAGGGGCGCCTGTGATTACAGAATGGTGCCCTGACACCAAGCTCGCAGGCCCATTCTGGAGAACAGATATTAAAGGTGAGGAACCACTTAAGCTGTCTAGAAGATTCCAATTAATGTTACCGTGGCCTGTCAAGTGGTACATTTTTTTTTCTGGAGTGAGCCAGAATCAACTCTAGTGAAGCATAAGAAAGGAGTCCCATCAGAAATGAGCTTCCACTTTTTTGGAGCCTTTTCTTAACTGGACGTTGTGTGCATGGATTATAGGAGTGGGGGCCGGTCCCGCTGTGTCGTGAGCTCTGTCATCGAATGCAACTTTTCGCCTGAACTCTTCCTGTGCCACGGGGATGTCTGGTTCTGCCGCCCTCAGAGATGCCCGTGCCTGTGGGTCCACACAGACGAGGCCGGGCTGCTGAGCTGGACAGCAAGAAGGGGTGAGTGGGTCCATCTGAACCTCCAGACGACCCCTCTTCCTAACGAAGCTCATGTTCTGCTGGAGCAGCCCCGAGACGCAGATGTGAAATTCATTAAGAGAGACTGAATTGCATGTATATTTAAAGCACTGGTTGTCCCGGGTGCACACATAAAGTGGTAAGATGTTACTCTGGGTGGATTTGCTGTCTGAAAGCTCAAACATCCCCTTCATAGAATCCTGACACTGTAATTCATTGTTTATTTTTAAAAAAATTCAACTTGCTTCTCCATTAAAAAAAAAATACCATAGCCACTGTGCTTATTTTAGCAAGTTTCTTTTCTTAAAAAGACAAAAATCAATATTCTCCCTTGCACAGCTGCCGTCCTGGGGGATGAACTGCCGGAATCACTGTTAAATTGCTGCTAGTCTGTCTGTGCGATAGAAGAGGTCAATATTTTTTTCTGGAAGGAGAGCCCTCTGCTTCCCTCTTGGGAGACAAGAGAATGGAGTAGTGGTAAATTACTGGATTTTGTGCCCAAGTGATTGCCAGGGAGAATTCTACTCCT
This sequence comes from Camelus ferus, assembly GCF_009834535.1. Lineage (NCBI taxonomy): Eukaryota > Metazoa > Chordata > Mammalia > Artiodactyla > Camelidae > Camelus > Camelus ferus. The sequence continues at coordinate 19,886,462 of NC_045722.1, read as the reverse complement.
TGAATGGAAATGCCCTCACCTCTGCTACATTTGTTTGTTCTCTTCGCACACTCTCAACCCAGAAAGCGTTCCCTTGTTCCAGGTCGCTGGCTTGTCCCTGCAGAACTGGTATGCAAGGACTGCCCCACCCCTTCCACTCAGTAATGCAGGCGGTCAGCTCTAGAGGGTGTCCCCGAAGTGCTCGCATCTAAAATACCACCATATCCATCAGGATAGGCTGGGTTACACAGAGGGAACAAAACCTCCCATTCTCGGTTACTTAAAACCACAGAGTTTAATTCCTGCTCGCACTGCACGTCCACTGCCGGTCAGCAGGGGCCTCTGCCCATTGAAACTGTTCAGAGACCCCAGTGAAGGAGACCCCTCCGGACACTTGCCTCCATGACCACTGAAGCGGTGGGGATGCACCTCACTCCTAACGCTCTGCTGTAAGAGACACGCATCACATCTGTTTCTATTTCATTGGCTGAATCAAGGCATATGACACACCTACCTTCCAGATGCCCAGAAGGAGGAAAGAACCGAGATGTTTGTGAAGAGCCCTGAGGACCCCTGAGATCAGCAATCCAACAAGTTGGAAAGTTGGAAAGGATCGTAGAGACCATCTCCTCTGGACTTCTTCCGAAGGGAGACATCTCTGCAACTCATGGATCGCCTCTCCATGCTCAGCCTCTGCTCTGCTGAAATGTTCCTGGCGAGGGGGACTCACCGCTCCTCAAGGAGGCCAGCATGTGCTGGGGCAGCCCTTGGAGAGTTAAAACCTCTTAGATGCTGACTGTCTGAAGCGTGGTCTCATCCTCTGTCCTCTGGCTGTGTGACTCTGACTATGTAGCTCACCTTGCTAATGACTCTGTTTCCCCTTCTGTAAAATGACAATCTCACTCTAATTTAAATTTGAACTGAAGACCCAGCGCAAGGAAGGAAGCGCTATAAAGCTCCTGTATGACTGGCACACAGTCAGAAACAAAGGCTTGTTCCCTTCCTCTTGCTCCTACTGTGGGTTGAACAGGAACATATATTAAAAGTGCTCTGCTAAATTGTAGATGGTAAAAAAAAAAATATTAAGCGACTATAAGCACAATTTAAAAATGTACCAATACTTGAGCAAAAGTGGCTACGGAAAGTCCTGGAAGCCCATTGGCATAGATGAATATTTATAAACTGTTCAATCATGTCAGACATTTAGTTAAAAATAAATGGATTTTTATTTTGGTCTTTTGTCTACTTACAATTTGTTGACTGGAATGCATCTTCTCCCGATCTTTTACTCAGAATTATTCTTCCTGTCTCAGTCTCTCTCCAGAGTTCACTGAGGAAAGTGGGCTGTATTTTCCCAGGTTGTAGCATCTATCACATGGCATTGCCTGCAACTTTAAGTATCTGGGGACTGTGTTTGAACACCATTGTATCCACCCTTGCCTCTTGGAAAGAATGAATGGATAACATCTACAAAGTGTCTATCACAGCCGTTAGCACATAGTAAGTCCTCAACGTAAGGTCGCCCTTCTCTCTTCCCCTTGGGTAACCTTGGGGCACAACTGGACCGCCGGTTCTCACTGCTTAAGCTCAATATGCTAAATGAAATTCAGAAACATGTCGCTTGTCCATGCCCTCCATAAAATATTACCGTCATTTTGGACAAATGGCTCAGAGGACACCTGGCTATTCCCTGTGACTTATGATGATCTAGCAAAGCAATGGCTAGTTGAAGAATGGCTAAAGGCGTTGAAGAACAGTGGGTAAGTGGAAACTGCCGTGGGGTTGAGAGAATGCCACAGACGAGGGGGCAAATATCTTTCTAACTTTTAAAATATACACGTTGATTTAGATAGTGCGTTCCTTCAGAAATGCTTCGTTGAATGCCTCCAAAGTTTTACAACCTCCCTAATTAATTGGATGGTGAATCTGAGGAGCTACTCTGAACTGACAGTTTAAAAAAAACAGAAGATACAGACTCAACTTCAGTGAATTACCTTACACTACGTTGTCAGCACTGGGCGACACCTTCTGGGTTGTTGAGTCCAACCATCTCATTTCTCAGATGAGATGGGGGCCCAGCGTGGTCATAAAAATTCAAATTTGGAAAATCTGAATGGATTTAGGCATCCATTCAGATTCTCTCAGTCGTTAAGTTTCCCTCTGAAGTCGGACGAAGACCTGGAGCCAGCTTGGGGGTACACTGAAGAGTGATTCCACTGGGGCTGACTCTGGACTGGCCAGACCTCCTTCCCTCTGGCTGTTGGGTCAAGAGGGCAGGGGAGGTGGTGGCCCCCAAGAGACGACGCCCTCCTGAGATTACCTCCCAACCTTCTGGTTCACCTCTGCGGGCTGCTCCAGCTCCAGGCTGCCTTATTCCATTTCAGATTTATAAACATCCTAACAAGTGCACTGCATGTTCTTAATTCTGGGCCAGCTGATTTCAGGAGGAAGGAAAACCTCATGCCGAGTGTTCTTGTATGAACTGGACGCTGTAAAAATTGAGTATGTTTGATATAGAAATTGTCCCAATCTGGGCTGATGTGCCCACAGTCAGAGGGTAAGATCAAATGTCCCTCATTTGTTTCTCTGTTGTCCATTTGTGTCCCCCTTACCTTTTGTTTTAATGGCTCTCAGACAGGACACCTTCTCCTTCCCGTGGGAACTTGCCATGGGCTTCAGGAGAGGGCCTTCCTTGACTTCTCTCTCCCACCAAGTGGAAGGAATGTCTTAGTCTTAGAACACACAGGACGCCCTATCAGTGTTCCCCTGTGGGAGCCTGTCACTTCTTACATTGCATGCTAGGTGATCATGCCCACCCTGCATTTCTCATTGGAGAGTATGAACCCCCTGAAGGGGTGTCTTTGACTGGTTTACCCGTGAATCCCCTTAACAATGGCTTAAAAACATATCCTGGAAGCATCTAGTCATATACAATGTTAGGTTGTCCCAAATAGATCGGTGGGCTGTACTGAAGCCCATGCAAGTCTCAGCATACAGCCTTCACTCCAGGAGACGTAGGTGAGGTGTGCATTGGGGACATTTTGAGTCCCTTCCTAGGACATTAAACTTTTCTATGGTGGTTATGATCAACAGTATTGCTGCTCCACGGAACAGCATCTGGTGGATGGCAGGGCATATAGTAAGTGCTCAGCACACTTGGGTCAAGTGTACAGGAAACCAGTCTCTCCGGGTGAATCTAAATGAGGCCACATTAAAAACTGCCAGGATGATAGATTCAGACCAGTGGTTTGATGGTAAGTGTTTAACAGTAAGCTTTCTGTGGGTTTGGGCGTGGGAGGAAGCCCTGATTTGTGGCTGGTTTCAAGCTACTAACATGATCACTGGCTTCAGAGTTGGGAGGCGATGCACACGATGTGAGTCTCCTCCAGTGTACCCCAGGCTAGCCTTCTTCCTTTCTGGGCTCACAGGTCCAGCAGGATTGTGGTCCTGCAATGATGGTGGCCAATGTTGTTTGCCATCTGGGGATTTGGATGACCTAGTTGTTTGTTGATCCATCAGGCCATCCTTCTGGCAGATGGGGCTAGTGTTTCCAAGTTGATGATGATCCCAGCCATGGAGCATTTCTTTCGGTCACACGCAGTCTGCTTCTGTTACTCAGACACAGCCAATATGGTGCCTCGGATCTCAGAATTAACAGCAAGACACTTGGTACTGAAAGCTGGCTACATTCTGAACTCAATTTTAATTTTATATACATTTAATTTACATTCTGAACTCAATTTGAATGATACTTAGACCAGTCGGACTTAATTTGGATTTTAGAAGTATATCTATTCAAATTCAGTAAAGTTACTGATGGCTTTCCACATAATATCAAAAGGCCAGTGTAACGGATTTCTTTTCTTTGCATTTCAATCAATTTTGGTTGAAAATCAGTTACATTGGTCTTTTGATACTATGTGGTAAGCCAACAGTAGCTTTACTGAATTTTGTTTTAAAAACATTTGTTTTTGGAGGGGGAGGTAATTAGATTTATTTATTTGTTTGTTTCTTTATTTACTGGTGGTACTGGGGATTGAACCTAGAACCTTGTGCATGCTAAGCATGCATTCTACCACTGAGCTATACCCTCCTCCCCCTGCATTTGAATAAATATACTTCTAAAATCCAAATTAAGTCCAGCTGTTCTGGGTGTGAGACAGCAATAATACAGGTATCATTAAAAGTGTGGAAATCCCCACCTAGATTGACTGCTTGCCTACATTCACTCATGTACACGCTCTGGATGAGCAAAAACACTTAAGAGTGTTAAATTAGAGGTTACTTTCAGAGCCTGAAATTTGGAGTCAGACAGACCTGGATTCAAGACCTAGCATTGTGACCTTTGGCCTCAGTAAGCCTCAGTAAGCCTCAGTGTGCTCATCTGTAAAGTGGGTATGATGGTGATGGTGATGATGATGATGATGATAATAATAATAATAATAACAACAACAGCAGCAGCAACAAGCTCCTACAGCAATTATGAGGCTTAAATGAGGGAGTGCTTCCTCAGTACATAGAAAGTCCAAAATTGCTGAATTGGTGGTGGCTAAGGACCCAGAGGTTCCTCGATCACACCAGAAGCCTCCTGGTACTTTCCTGGTTAGCTCTACTTTGGTAATTTATCTTTAACATGAATATTCATGTTTGTGAAGCAAATTGTATTAATTGAGCTGATGCTTCCAATAATCCTGTGATACAGACACTTAACCTGATGTATTGCCATCCGGTAACCCAAGGTGCTCACCACGTGGCATTTGAGTGGTGAAGCAAGGGTTCCACACCCGGAACTGACCTGTGCTGCCCCAGAAGGTGGGAACTGTCACAGTATGAGACCACCTGGCCCAAACTCTTCCAGGGACCGAAGCTCTTCACCCAAGGCACCGCATTCTTTAGACTTGGATTGTCATCTGAGGACGTTTGGGAGGTAGAAAACCTCCAAGTTGACTCAGAGGGTTGATTAATAGTTACCATCCGTGACTGGGGATGAGTAAATGTTACTTTTTCCTTGAGTTATATTTTTCTTCCAGTTGACCCACATTGTTCACAACATCTGACTGTGGGGTGTCTTTTTGGACCTCTAATACCTAATTTCATCACTGTGTTATTTAATCCTAAAGTGGGAAGTCTGTGTTAATAGCTACTGATCCACAGGAAAAATCAAATCAACCACCAGCTTAATAAAAAGGCAACTCACACTGCACAGAGTGGCTTTCCTCCTAAGAGCACAGTATGAAAAGGGGTGAAGATGATTTTACAGCATAGAAACCTGACCAACAGTACCTCAAGGTCCACATCAAGGTCAACGTGAACAATGACACGTCATGTGGATTGTGTGGACCCCTGGTACGCTGTGATGAGGATGGTGCTTTATCTCTGTGGTCTTCCTCCCCTGAAACACATAACTGTAGTCTAATCATGGAGAACACAGCAAACAAATCACAATTCAGGGACATTCTACAAAATTCCTGGCCAGTATTTCTCAAAACTGTCAAGGTCATCAAAAATCAAGAGAGTCTGAGAAACTGTCACAGCTAAGAGAAGCCTAAAGAGATGATGACTAAATGTATTGTGTCCTGGGTGAGATCCTGGAGCAGAAAGTGGACAGTAGGTAAAAACTAAGGAATTGGAGTAAAGTATGGACTTTGGTTAATGATGTATCAATATTAGTTTTTACCTGTAGAATCTAAAAGAAGGACACAAATGAGCTTATTTACAAAACAGAGATGGACTCAAAGACATAGAAAACAAACTTATGGTTACCAGAGAGGAAAGGAGGTGGGGTGGGATAAACTGGGAGTTTGGGATTTGCAGATACTAACTACTATATACAAAAATAGAAAAAAAACAAGGCCCTACTGTATAGCATAGGGAACAATATTCAATTTCTTGTAATGGCCTATGATGAAAAAGAATATGAAAAAAATATATATGTGTATAACTGAATCACTATGCTGTACACCAGAAATTAACACAATATTATAAATCGACTATAGTTCAACAAAAAAAATTAGTTCATGAATCGTGACAAACGTGCCACACTAATGGAAGATGTTAGCAATAGGAGAAACTGGGGGTGGGTATATAGGAACTCTGTACACCTTGCAATTTTTGTATAAATCTAAAGTTATTCTAAATTAAAAAAAAATTGAAAGTAAGGCAACTCAGGTTTGAGGCTGGTTTTACTCATTTATTTATCTAACTATTTTTGAGAATAAAATTTCTTTTTGGGGAGAGGCGGTAGGTAATTGGGTTTATTTATTTATTTAAGTGGAGGTACTGGGGATTGAACCTAGGACCTTGTGCATGCTAAGCACATACTCTAGCACTGAGCTATACCCTCCTCCACCCCCACCCCCCCAGAATAACATGAAAAGTCATAATTGTGAATATAAAGCTATTCAAAGAAAAAAAGAGTTTAAAATTAACTTTTGATTACATACCTTTGACAATCCAAGAGGAGAGATGAGAAAGTGGAGGAAGGAGGGTGATGGGAAAATGAAGACACGTCTAGAGGATGCCGGAAGTGGGAGCAGAAGATGGTGATGGACCGGAAATCCAGCCAGGCATGGAGCAGACGCTCAGATCTCTACTCTCACTTGAAAGAGAGAAACATAAAAGGCTACAGGGGAAATGAGACTCGGAGACAACAGTGTTTGCATTTCGTGCCCACTCTGTTCTCGCTGCTCAAGTCCAAGCACAACCCTTGCGTTTCTACAGCTGTAGTCAAAAACTTGATTGGACACGAAGCTGAGGATTGTCAGTCCCAGGGGTCAGAAGTTCCACCTTTCTGCATTCCATAAGCCTTTTCAAAATAATACTTAATCAATATAAAAACCTGAAAAATGAATTTACATACAGACGACTTGCAACAACATTGTAACAAAAATAATAATTAACTGGAATCTCAGCTTTTGCCTAACAAAATTTACTGGAAATAAGAAATGAGCATTCTAGCACTTTAAAAATAGCCTGCTTCAAACCTAAAGCTTATGCACATAGCATTTCAAAAGCAGAAGAGAACTTAGTCATAATAATTAGTTGACACTCTTGACGGTGCCTGTCAGGAACATAGGCTAAACTTGACTGCCATGGACCTGGGTTTTTGCAGTGCCTCTGAGTGTCTTTCACCTTTTATTTGGGAACAAAATACCGTGTTGTTCTTTGCCTACCTGGACCCCAGCATGAGAGCAAGAGCTGGCAAACAGATAAAAATGCCAACAGGATTGCACTTGAGTTTGTGTCTCCAGGTAGAGGTTTTACACTTTAACCGCTGAAGATGACTTTTGCTTGTCTTTCGTGAGGCCTCTCAAAATAATTTTATTTGACCACTCCCTTTCTTGCATCATTTTTGGTTTACTGGAGTTTCTAATTCTTTTTCTCTTTTCTTACCGAGAAAGTAAATGTATATCCTTTTTACTACATTTCTATTAACTTTCAACTGCTGGACCACGGTTTTGAATAGATTCCCTTTGATTTTTATATGTTTTTCCAAGCACGCTATGACTTCCTTTGTCTTTTGATCAGTTTCCAGCTTATTACACAGCATGGATGCCAGGGGTTCATTTTTGTCTTTCAAATTCTAAGTTAGTTCCTCTATTTTTTTTTTAGATCCTATGTTTTCTTTCATTCTGTTTTTTTTTTTTTCATTTTCATAGAGTATGTTTTCAAATGATTTTTGAAGTTTTTATGTTTTTTGTGTGTCTGGAAAAGTCTCCGTTTCACCCATTCCTGACTTACCATTTGGATGATAGTGAATTCAAGGTTTGAAATAATTTCCTTTTCTGACACTTAAGGCATCTCTCCATAATCTCCCAGCAGTTAATTTTTCTGATGATAAGTCTGATGCCAGTGTGATTCTTGTTTCTGTCCAAATAAACTATTTTTTTCCCATCTCTCTAATAGCTTTTAAGACAATTTCTTTATCCTGGCATCCTGAGATTTCTTCACCATCTTTCATTTACTCTGCTTAGCATTCAATGGAATCTTCCAATCAGAAGGTTTGTGTTTCTTTGGTAATTTTCAATTGTTTTGATTAATTTTCTCCACTGCATTTAGAAAAGTTGTTTTCTATTGATTCCCATGGATTGATCTTTGTGTTGTTTATTTTTCTTTCCTTTTTCTTTTTGAGCCATTTTATAGAGATTTCTTTGACTTTATATTCCAATCCTTTTTTTGTTTGTTGAAGTTCAGCCATGATATTTTTAATTCGCAAAACTCACTTAATCCCTTTAATGTCCCTGCTGTTATTTTATGAATCCCATAAATTAGGACTTCTCTTCCTGAGGTGCTGACATCTCTCTTCCGCTTCCTGACGTCTTCTTTCCCCCGGGCTTGAAAGTGACGTTCATCCTTCTTGGTTTTTAATCTTTCACGCTGCTTGTTTTGTTCCAATATCCACTGATTGGCTGTCTGTTCACATCTGTGAATGAAAAACTATGTCCCTAAGTGTCCTCAGCAGGCTTGTCTCTCCTGGGATATTGAGGATTTCTGCTTCTGTATGCAGGCCAGGGAGACTGGGGCCTGCCGTCTCCTGGGGTCAGCGGGCTGGGAGCAGGCAGGCCGGCGGACGGGCCGACACCCACCTCCTCCGCGCAGCCTCCACGCCGCAGTCCAGGGGGCTTTACGGTGGAGATGAGCCACCCAGCCAAGGAGCCCTCGTTCCCTCCTGGCCAAGCACTCACTCATTTCAGCACACAACCCCTAGGGTTTGGCCTGCAGGTAACAAACATTGCTTCCAGTGGCCTAGAAATTGAGGAGGAAAGTCACAGTGTTTGAGGGAGGGCAGGACCCCCTCACCCTTTTCCCCTTGCCTCCTGGGTGTCTCTGCCTCGGCAGGACTGGCCCTCACCTCTCCGCCAGCTGACCTTAGGGCTTATTCTGCCCAGGGCACCTTCTGTATTTATCAGTATCTGATTTAACCAGCTTAATTTCTGTGTCTTGGAATCTTTTTGAAAGTTCATGTTTCACTGGTTGCCTTACCATTCCACCCTTATTTTCCTAACATAGCCCTGGCTTGACTTCCCTTCATGACGCTGATACTGCACTTTCAACGGGAGTTTTTACGGAAGCGAGTGTAAATGGATGCGCTCAGTCCACCACGTGGAACCAGAACCCCTTTTAATTAATGTTTAATAGTACAAGTAGGACTATATGGCGCTACTTGGCCTGCAAATGAGAAAATGGAAAGAAGGGTTCAGTGTATACTTTAATCAAGAGAAAATTTGTATCGTACAATGATTAAAACAGCAGGTTTAATTCCTGGCTCAGCTCCCTAAGCTGAGGGGCCTAGGGGCACATTCTTCAAGGTTCCCTGTCTCTCCTTCCTCGTTCATATAATCAGGGATAAAACCAATACCTCAAGTAAGGGGTGGTGTGAGGGTTGGAGGAAGGTCCCAGGCCTGGCAGAAAGTAAACCATCAGCAGAATTTTGCTTTGTGATAAGTGTCCTCTCCAATGAGGGTCTGCAATATTTTGGTTGAAAATGTGCAAGGTTGAGTCTGATGTGAATACTGTTTGTATCTCCAGTTCAACAAAGACCTGGTACACGCTTGGCCTGGAAATTGGCATCATGGGTGACAAACCACAGGTTAAGCGTGGACAAGGCTGGAAGGGACCTTCAAGCCCATCATAAGCGACCAGTCCATTTCACAGTGAAGAAAACCTGTCCGGAGAAGCCAGAGTCAGTGACCCTGTGACAGAGCCCTCATCTGTATCCAGGTCTCCAGGTTCTCCATGAAAAGGGGGGAAGGGCATCCAGTGTTTGCCAGGCATTGCTCATGTCTTCTCATTTACTCCTCCCAACAGAAAGGAACTCCAACTGTTTCTGTATGATGGAGGGAAAACTGAATGCAGTGGGGAAGCAGCTTACTGTGGGGCTGGGTCTCAGAGTCAGTATGAAAGGTGACAACCTCAGGCAGTCAAGTCATCCTGAAATTCCTGCTGCAGATTGCTGCAGTGGAGACTGATGTGTTAGACTGCCCACAAAATCCAACACAACGCATCTTCCATCTCGCCTTGGATTAAACCATTCTCTCTTCCACTGAGCCTCAGATAAAGCAGTGGACTTGCAATGAGCAGGGTGTGCTGTATGAAAAAAGTGAATACCTTTATCACAGGACGGAAGAGGAGCCTGAGGTCGCCCAGATGAGGATGGCAGAGTTCTGTGGTCTGTCTCCCTCTTTCTCTGGGACCATCACTGACTGAGTGAAACAGTGGGTGGGATCCCCTCTCATCTTTAAATTCTCTCTTTCCCCTTCACAGATGCCTGAAGCTGAACTTGTAAAGTTCAGCTAGCATAGGATGCACCCCCACATTATTTGAACAAATCACACAGCTGGTGGGATTGGGGGGGCAAAGTTGGGGATGCACAGTATTCCTCCTCCCAGGCTCAAACTCTTTTCACGGGCTCCTCCCTGCAGTCCCATCAGGGCCCACTGTTCTCCAGTTCACCACGCTGGGCTCATTTAGTTCAGCTTGACATTCAACACACACGTCTTCTGTTTTCTGCTATAAATCTCCAGACGTTTTATGGACCAGTAATGTCCAGCGCGTACATGGCTGTTCCACGGCTTGGTAATTACCACTGACCTCTTTCGAGGGCCCTTCTCCATAAAGAGGCTACCTCTTTGGGGCAGCTCTGCCACCCCCTTCTCTCCAAGGCTGTATGTGGAACAACCAAGTTCTTAATTAGCCAAGCCTGCCCAGGGAAGCTTGGTGTCAGATTTCCAGGTCAGCGTTTGATAGAGGGGTAATCAGGGGAGGTGAGGCATTGACTTTGATTAAAGAGCTGTGATGAATCAAGATAAAAATTGACATTTAATTTCTTTCAGATGAACTAATCTTGTAGACCCAACATAAAGGCGAATTGTCTTCTCTTTTGGTTTGTGGGGGCAAGGGGAGTTATCCATGATGGAAATGATAACCCTGAAAAAAATGTGCTGTAATTTCTTTCCCAGATCACTGCTCTTTAGTGGAACATAGGCTCATGGAATGATTTAGCGGAGTTAGATTCCTCCCCACCTTTTTGTCCTAACAGAATCCCCCCAAATCCTTGCAGTGCCCAAGAACCCTTCAAGTCCATGTGCCATTCACTCGGTGGGGAACCCTGTACGTGATGCGTCCTGACCACATCTTTAGCATCTTATTTACCTCCATGCCCACCCTACTCCTTAAGCCAGTGGGAAAATGATCCTTTGAAATTCAAAAAATAAACCAAAACCCCCCAAATCAAACCAAAACAAAACCCTTGGTAAATAGTTGCACAGGTAAAGTAACAATGCGCTTTGAAAAAACTACCACACAGAATGTGTGATTTTTTTCCTTAATTAAACTGACACCCCTCTTCAAAGACAAAAAGCAAACAAAAAAAACCCCACAAAAAAACCTAGAGATGATCATACGGAGTGAAATAAGTCAGACAAAGACAAATATATATTACTTACATGTGGAATGTAAAAAAATGATACAAATTCTATTTAAAAACCAAAAACAGACTCGCGTACATTGAAAACAAACTATAATTACCAAAGGGGAAAGGGCGGGGAGGGATAAATTAAGGGTTGGGGATTAATAGACACACATTATTCTATATAAAATAGATAAACAACAAAGACCTACTGTACAGCACAGGGAACTATATTCAGTTTTTTATAATAGCCTATAATGGAAAAGAATCTGAAAAGAAAAAATATATACGTATGTATGTGTGTAACTGAATCACTTTGCTGCACTCCTGAAACTTAACATTGTAAATCAACTACACTTCAATAGAAATTTTTTTAAAAATAAAGAAAAAAAAAAGAAGAAGGAACAGTTTCAAGTGATAACCATCTTCTCTTTGATTGTCAAAAGCAAAATAAATAATAGGAGAACAGTAACTCACCAGTCCATAAACTAGGATACTGCTAATTATTCTCAGAACGGACGCACACATGTTGGCCTGAAAAATCTCCCAGGAGAAGTGACTCGGAACAGCAGTGGATCCTCATGCTCTCGTTCGCTTGGACGTGGAGAAGGCAGACGAGGAGCCGTCCCGGAGAAGTAGCAACCTCTTATCAGTAGATGGGAGTAGAGCAACACAGATGGAAACGCTGGGCAGCCGGGCTGCAAACGTCCTCAAACCCATGGCGTTACTGCAGGGCAGACAGCCAAGCCAGACGGAGGCATGAATTAGCTAGGGTGGACTTGCAAACCCATGTCACTCGGGGACGTGTGAGATCACGGGAGTGACAGAGGCAAATGCAGGAAACGATATTCCCCACCATGCTATACATTTCATTTTGCACTTCTGTCATTTGATTAGGGAAGAAAATGACCATTTTTAGGTTTATGTCTCACTATCCTAGCGTGTGTCCTCTCTTTCTCTGTTCTCTCTCTTCTCGTCTTATTTTTTTTCCTCCTCTTTCCTTTATAGCTTCAATTCCTTTTGTAGCCATCACATCCTTTTCAGAGCGGGGTGAAGTAGAAACTAAAACAATTTTAAATAGCTATAAAGGGGAGATCTGATTATGAAAATTTTTCTCTCAAGTATAGAAGGAAATGAAATCATAAAATTTCCAGGACAATTTTTCTATTTTATTTGGAAGGAAAACAGGTAAAATTTAAAGTATTGTTTGGTATTAGTTAAAATACTATATTCCAGCATAGATGTTATATACAGAAGTAATAAAATATATATAATAAATTCAGATATAAACTTGAAAACGCCCCTCAACTCCTAGCATATTTATCAATATCAGTATCTAAGAAGATTCTCTCTTGATATATTAATTCATTCATTTTTTTTCTTTATCTTCTTTCCTCATTTTCATGCCCCAGCCACCATGCTTTGTTCCTCACAGTCAACTATGCTAAGGTATTTTATTTGTATTTATTCATTAACATGCGTTCTTAGAAAACATGTATTGTTGTCCGCGAGCATGTTTTGTAATGTACATCAGTTGTATTGTACTATTGACCTCATTCTATTTCTTTCATTTTTTCACTCAGTATTATGCTTTAAAAATCTATTCATGTGGTCACGAATAGATTTCAGTGTCCTTTCAGTTTCCTGCTTCTGGTCGGTGCAGAGGGTTCTAGCTGTCGAGTTACGAGTTTCCGTTCCCCCATGAGTGGACACCTGGATTGCCTATAACTCTCCATGTTCCTGACAGTGCTGTAGTGGACATTCTTATCCATGCCTCCTTGTGGACTTGTGTGACGGTCTCTGGAATAAACGCCAAAGAGCAACATCGCTGGATTGTAGGATGTGACTATGGTTAATCTGATGGCTCCCAGAATGGTTGCACCATTTTCTGTTCCTACCAATGGTATCTGATCTGATATCTCTACATCTCTGACTTGGAGTTGTCCAGAGAGCCGAGACATTCTCTCCATTTATTCAGGTATTCCTTTATAAATCTTATTGGAGTTTAAAAAAACATTTTTCATAAAAATTCTGTATATTCCTTAAGTCCCTACATATTATAGAATTTTTGTAACTATTGTGACATTTCCTTAAAGTTGCATTTTCTAGTTGCTTATTTATTTCTGGTGTTGAGAAATGCTGTTAATTTGTTTGCAAATGATTTTGTATTTAGCAACTTTTCTGAACAGGCCAAGTGATTCTAATAGCTTATCTCTTGCTTCTATTGTATTCGATCAGCAAGGAACACATTGCCCGAAGAAACAGTTTGCTTCTTTATCCTGACACATTTTATTTACATATCATTTCTTAAAGGATAGGCCAGGACCTCCAGTGCGATGTTAAGCAGTAGCAGTAATTATGCGAATTCTTGTCTTGCTTCTGGTCTAAAGGAAAAGTCTGCAATTTTCCCATTAATTATAAAGTTTGTTGTAGGTTTTTAGTATACACTTTTTAGCAATTTAAGGAAGTCCCTGTGTCTAATGCAGTAAGATACTTTTCTGTATCTACTTGAGATGCTCATAGGATTTTTCCCCTCTGGTATATTGCATTGATAGATTTCTCAAATATTGAAATATTCTTGTATTTTCAGGAGGGCTGTTGCTTTGGCACTAGCTAAGCGAGAGGACTCTGGGAAGAAGTCCTCAGCAGGAAATTTCTCTGACACAACGTGCTCATTTATTTTGCAAATTACATAACTTATGCCTTTATTCAGTTACTGTATCTTTTGATTTTCTCTGTACTAGGCCCTGGATTGGATTCTGCGATATGCCTTCGGTTTCATCAGTATTGAGTCTTTTCAGTGAGAAATTCGGCCCTACAGTAGCTCTGGTTTCCACTGGCTATCAGGTCCATGAAAAGAGATGTTTAGAGCAGCAACAAAGCCTCTGTGGAGTTTTTTCTTGGCCATCAGATGTATGTTGTCACTTCTGACTGTCATTTAAGAAGGCCCGGGGGCTGTTTAAGATATAAAGCGAGTAGCCTGGGGAGTAGGGGCAGAAGAAACCACCGTGCATATGAGCTTGGGTTTCCATCCAGTTTTCATTGGACCATTTGCTGGATTTATCAAGGCTTAAAATATACTGTGATCTCCTTGTTTATTGTTCAGTTACTTCAGTCACATCGATGCGATTATAAACCAGTTAGAACGATAAGCAAGCACTTGGCAAAACAAGTATTAAAAAAAGCCCAACTGAAAATTATCAAAAGAATGAAACTATAACTCATTCTCGGCCAATTATTTTTTTCCAAAAAGCTATCTCAACCTAATACCTATGATGTCCTTGAAGGGGAAAAGGATGCATCCTGGAAAAGATTCCAACTTAGAATCTGAGCGGTGAGCTGTAGGTGCAGACTGCACAGTCACTCGGTGCACACACGGAGTGCTGGGTGGTTGCAGGTGGTCAAGGTGGTCTTCATCCTGAAAATAGGTTTGGGAGGAAATAACAACTTAGGATACCTGTGATGAAGTAATTGGATTTTTCTGATCTCTCCTCTCACCTAATTGGACGTGTGAATGATCTGTCTGCGCAGCGAGCACCGGTCCACGTCTCTTCTCGCCTGCATTTGTCTATGGTGAGCGTGTGCCTGTGTGTGAATTCACGCCAAAATCACCCAGGCTCTGTCTTCCTGCAGTGAGATCTCTGTACCCCCAGAACAAAAAGAGAAAAAATGGCTTCTTAATCGTGATGATCTTTGTAGCATTGCCATGCAGTTTTCTGGTTGTCTTCTGTGACCTGTCAGAAAAGCGGGGGACGGAGATGAGGCGGAGTCTATTAAAGGGGGTTGTTAAAGGAGCTTTTGCTGCTCGTCGGTGTGTGTGTTGTGCTCAGCAGGGGCCACTTTATTATGTATAACTGTAATATTTTGCCTGCGTGTGTCTCCTACCCTGGCATTTCAGACATTGATTTCCTTTCAGCCACTCCCCTATTGTGAGGCTGCTAAGTATAGGCTAGACACTGATCCTACGGGAAAATCTCCCCGTGGTCCAGAATCCTTTTAGGGATTAGCATCTCAACCAATATCATTCCGTATTTCCATATGAGCTGAACTAAACTACTGGATACCTTTGCCTTAATAATCTGTGCTTATTTTTATCCTTTTCTACTTTACGGTGTCTGCAGCTTTGGGAAGACCTAATGTACCCTGGGGGATGAAAATGGAGGGAGTCAGAAAGTGTCCCCTGGAGAGGCAGCTTTATGTCTGAGTCTTAAAGAGGAACCAGGGCCAGCCCGGTGAAGGGGGGGGGGGGAGGAGTGCTCCAGGGAAAGGACATAGGAAGGGCAGTGGCTTAAAGGTGTGGGGGCAGGTGGCCCATTTGAGGGGGAGGGGGGTACAGCGAGGTAGAAGGGTGGGGAGCAGGGAAGATGCAGCAGGCGGACCATGAGTTTAATGTCAGCTTTTATCCTCATTGCCTTGGGCAGCCACGGCAGGGTTTAAGCCCTACGTTCGCCTGCTCTTTGGCTCTTGTAGCTTCCTTGTCCTGTGAACTTCCTGGTTGGCTTCTCTCTTTACAGCAGGTTAGCATAGGATCAGTTTCCCCAGAGTAAAACTAAGCAGCTAAACTTGGGGCATTTTTCATGCTTTAGGTTAGAACCTTTCCTCCCTCATCTCCTTTTATTTCGGCATCTCTTGCAATAGTAGCCTTAAATGAAACTGATAAAGAGATAAATGCCTTTGTGATCCTCAAGTTACCAATTTGCTAAAGGCACCGGACTCTGACATCCTCAGGCTGCTATTTTTCAGTTGTATTTCTGAAATGCACAGTGCTGAGCCATGGTGATGGTGTCACACCCGTGAGGGTCAGGAAAAAAAGGGCTCTGGGGGAGAACTCTTCTTCTGGCCAAGATGGGATAAAATGGATTTACCCTCTCACCTGAAACAACTGAATCTACCTTTGAACTCTATGCTAATTTAATTATTCTCTCTGAGGACTCAGAGTAGGTATGACTTAGACTCCTGGAGATGGGATCAAACATGAATTTTGGCATATAAGAGCATGGTGACATAATGGAAAGAGAACTGGTTTGCAAAGAGCTGTGGGGGTCTTGGGAAATAAGGAATAAGGAATAGAATAAGGAAAGGAAAACCAATGTTTATTGAATGCCTACTATGTATCAGACACTGTGAAGAGTGTTTCCTATTTATCCCCATATTATCTTATTCAGTCCTTACTAACATCTTAAGGAATGAGTTATCATTTCTGGCTAGAGAAGCTGGGAGTCGAGGGACTTCTTCAAAGTCAAACAATGATGAAAGTTCACATTCTCTGATTAGTGCAAACTCTTTCCATTGCACTAAGCTGGATGATAGTGGTGCTTTTTATTTTCCTAATTTGTTTCAGATCAGGTTTTGAAGACATCTAGAATAAATAATTAAATGCTGACTGAGGGCCAGGATCTTTTCATCTTTGACTCCTTAGAGCTTAGCTTGGAACCTGTCACCTAGTGGCTGAGAATGGCTGCTGGATGCTTGAGAGGAAGGAGGACGGAGAGAAAGAGAAGAAAGTAAACAAAAGAAAGAGGAAGGAACAGAGAAAGAAAAGGAGAAAAGGTAAAAAATAAAAGAGTAAAAGGACAAGACACAAGTAAGAGAGGGGGACAAAATAAAGCAAAAAACACAGACTATAAGACCACTGTCCATTGAGCTTAGAAGTTCATGAGGCACTACTTTCTTACTCACTGGTAGAACTGAAATCAGATGTCTGACTTCATCCATATGTCAAGACCAGTATATCAGGGTTTCTGCTTCTGGCTATGACTGAACAACATGGACTGGATTTACCTTCTCACTTGAAATAACTGAAAAAAGAACAGAAAAAATATATGGAATAATGACTTTCAAGCTATTGGACATCAAGCATGAAGGACAGTCATTGCTGAGAGAAGGAAACAAACCAAGTGAATCCTACAGTTGCCCCTAGATTACTGCCTGGAGAGTGTTTCTAAGCCATGGTGCAGGGGGGAGGAGTTAAGGTACTGCTCAGAGGTCTTCCTGAATTGAGGGTATGGAGAGAGACCAAAGCATCTAGAGTTTGTGGGACAGAGTACCAGACAGGAGAGAGCTTTATGGACAGAGAGAGAGAGAGAGAGAGAGAGAGAGAGAGAGAGAGAGAGAGGGGATCTGGATATCTCTAGTGCATCTCTGTTGAGTCTTCAGTTGTGATTGATCAGCACATGTGTGTGAGGAAATTACTTGAGGCTTTGGAAAGAAACACAAAAAATGATTAGTATGAACAATCCCCAGGATTTCCACCAGGTGCAGAACAGTTCCTTTTACTACCAGCCAGTTTGGAAAACCTCATAATTCACTGGGCACAATATATAGTATTCATAAGAATTTTTCTTATCTAGTATGTCATAAGTAAGTGGGGAAAAATTAGCCCTAAACTAAATGTTTCTTTTTGAACTAACAGAGCTAAAAATCAAGACATGACAAGATTAAACTATTTTTAAGTAACTTAACTGCATACCAGAGCAGAGTTCAAGAATATTTATAAAAACCCCAAAATATCCAGCACTCAGTACAGTAAAATTCATAATGTCTGGAATCCACTAAGACATTACCAGCCATAAAAAGAAGCAGGAAAATGTGAACACAATGAGGAGGGAAAAAAATCAATAACTGCTGCAGAAATAACATAGATAATAGAATTCCTAGACAAAGGTATTTAAGCAATTGTAATTTCCATATGTTCAAGAAGCTAGGAGAAAGACTGAACATATTAAGTAAAGATACATAATATACTAAAGACCTACAATGTATGAAGAAATACACTAGATGAAATAACAGATTGGACATCAAAGAAAAAAGTTCATGAACTTGAGAACAAAGCAATAATAAACTATTCAAAATGATACAGAGAGATAAAAAAGACAAAGAAAACATCAATTAATCTTGGGACAACTACAAATGGTAAAGTATAAATGCAGTTGTAGGAGTGGTGAGACAAAAGTTATAGGAAGAAACCATGGCTCCAAGTTTTCCAAATTTGATGAAAAGTCTAAACTCACAGATCTAAGAATCTTAGCAAACCCCAAGCAAAAGAAACAAAATTAGACCAAAAATTAAACCATGATCAAATTGTTCAAAACCAATGATAAGGAGAAAATTCTGTAAGTGGTACACACTATGTACAGGGAAACAAAGATAAGGATGACAGCAGATTTCTCATCAGGAGCAATGCAAGTCAGAAGACAGTGGAGCAACCTGTTCCAAGGGACTGAAAGAAAAAACCTGTCAAGCCAGCAAAATAGCTTTCAAAAAGAAAGATGAAAACTTTTTAAGATATAAAACAATTCATCACCAGCATAACTTACCTACTAGAAACGTTAAAGACTGTCTCTCAGGTAGAAGGAAAGTGATACTGGATGGAAGTCTAAATCCACACAAAGGCAGGAAGGCACTCAGAAATGGTAACTACGTGGGCAAATATAAAAGATGGTCTTTTTCTTGTTATGGAAATATCTTTAAAAGATATCTATTTAAATGAAAATAATAATATATGGTGGGGTTTATAACACATGTAGAAGTATAATGTATAACAACAAATGGTACCAGTGGAATTATTCTGTTGTAAAGTTCTTACACTATTTATTCAGCATAAGGGTGGGAAGAGACCTACCATACTAACACTAACTAAACACAAGCACTGGAGTGGCAAAAGTAATATCAGATAAAGCAGATTTCAGGCCAAAAAAATATTATCAGAGATAAAGGGGCATTTCATAATGACAAAGCAGTTCATTCATTGAGAGAACATTTCTAAATATGTACCTAATAACAGTTTCAAAACACATGAAGAACAGAACACCAGAGGACGACTTCCAGGGGCCATGGACCACATTGCCCCTGACCTGTACTCTGACACAGCACAACTTTGCCTCCTCCAAGGGCACCGTGAGAAACAACTCCTTAAACGTCACTTGTCAAGTTCCTCTAACGATATTGAGAACTTTGTGAATTACGCAACATGCGGTGAATTCTTTTGGAGAAGACCTGAAAAGTAAGTTCATGCTGACCTTAGGAAATGCATGTATTTTTTTTTATACTTTTTAAAAAGCACCTTTATTGTGGTATGGTTCCTGTATAGTAAACTACACATATTTGAAATATATAATTTGATGAATTTTGATAGATGTTACACCAATGAAACCACTACCACAATCACTCCTCAACAGGTGCAATTTCGAATTCCCAATTTATCCCTAACAGAAGCCAGCCTTTCTTAAATACACGCTGTTCACATACTTAAAGGAATCATCTTTAGTGTTTTACATTATTATCTCATTTAATTCTTTCAAACTCTAAGAAGTAGATAGTATTGTTTTCTCCATTGGATAGTTGGTAGTTTTTTCCTCCTTTTGATTCTTCTGAGTTTTGAGACTCAGCCTTTTCAAGTGCATAAAATTTCCTATATTCCTATATTTATATATGTATATATATATTCCTATATTTCAAGTGCATACTGCCTATACTTCATAAACTATACTCATGCTTAGCCCAGCTTTTCGTATTTTCTCTTTACTTCATTGTTTTTATTTATTTAAAATTATTTTAATCTAGCTCTACTGTATGCATCACCATAAGTTTCCATAATTTTTTAAAAAGCATCGAGGCAGTATATGAATCAAAATCTAATGAGCAATGCTTTATTAGTCCATTAAAAGCAGGCACCAACTGAGAGACTAACTTTTCCTCCCATGGCTGGTTTATAGACTTACTATTGACTGACGTTTGCAACAACGGTTTGAAACACGTATTTCTGACCTTACTCCTACGCCCTGGACGAATGTTGAGGCAAGTAGGCTGAAGTGGGCTCCTCTGAGGAAACTGACCTCTGATGAAGGTTCCAGACAGCCAGGGCCCAAGGGACTGGGCACATTCACTGGGGGCCACCCAGACCGCCTGGGCGGCAACTTCACTCATAATCTGAGTGGGGCTTGCAGATCAGAGATAAATCAAGGTCAGTGTGAGAGGATCCAGGGTTCAAAGTTCCAGGGGAAGAATCTGAGTCCTGAGATGTAGGAAAAGGTGAGATTTTGGGAAGTGAGTGTCAGGTACAAGTCAGAGAAAGTAACTTAAGATGGGATGGGGAAGAAAAGAGTTTAGGGTACAGGCAATGGACCGAGCACAGGGGCCAGTGGCTTGTTTTTGGTGTTAAGTAGAGCTGCACAGGGGGAGGGGGTGTGTGATTTGGGGGATGGCATATGGACAGGTTTACTTCTTTAAAGTGCAGAGCTACGCATACAGCAAGGCAACCCAGATACGCAGCATCCTGGGCCCCGAGGCCTCCCTGAATTACTGGAGAGAGAGTCAGAGCCATGACAGGGTCTCTGTGCCTGGTCTCTGCTCCTGTGTTGTGGAAATGGGGCTGCCAATCTCTTATCCACACAGCCACTAGAAGAGACTAAGGCTCAGGTGAGAGGATGCTTCTGAAATACTCTGAATACCGAAGAGGCTTTATTGGCAGCTAGCTTGTCTTGAGGGTGGGTAGGGGAGGATCTACAATTCTCCAGTGGTGGAGAGATTCGATCGGTTTCAACAGCTTTATTTCTGATTGGCTGAAATCAGACATCTTAGGGAGCGATACCGGGAGAGCCACTGAGCACGGATAAGAAAGCCCAGGGTTCTGCTTCTGGCCTGAAGGACAGACACCGTGACTTCATTATTGCTGATTTCCCGCAGGGCCCGGCAGCATCATTATTTGAAGAGTCTAAAGAGGGGAGCTGCTGACTGCCTGCCAGTTTCCAGAACCTCACTTCCACACCTGCGGAGGTGGGGGCGGGGCATGATGGCCCCGGAAGTCCTCATGTACTCACAGATCTGAAGGAAAAAGAATGAAGCTCACTTCATTCTCGTTCAGAGGGACTTGTTCGGAGGATGCTGTTCTAAATGGAACCTTCCTGTTGTTTCTGGCTGTCACTCTGGATTCAGCCCAAGGATTCCTCGTGATGATCCACGTGGTCTCCATAACTTGCCCACAGGCAGGCAGGTGGTCCATGTATTTTCATCACCTTTGGCACCTCCTTACATCCAGTCTCACTTTTCAACCTTTCACTTGCTTCCAATGGAAAAGTCTAGGATCCAATGTCCATTCAACATCTGACCAACGCCGGGCACCAGGTAAAGCGCTTCACTCGCATCACCTCATTTTAACCCTGAGAGGTACATTTTTACACCCATTTTTTAAGAAGGAGAAGCTGAGGTAGAGGCCCAATGAGTGGCGGAACAGGGACACAGATCCAGGGTTCTTGACTTTACATTTAATATTCTAACGTTGGCTACTTAGCTATTAGTTTAATATTCTAGCTTTGGCTATTTCAAGCACACCACGCACAGGGAAGGAAGTCTGCTTGAATTTGTCCCGGGAGCAGGTACGGTATTATCACCTCTGTTCTACGGGTGAGCACTCTGAGTCTGGGCCAGGGAGGCCCACTGATGTTCCCAAGGTCAAGAACTAGAAAGCAGCATGTCCTGGATGAGAACTTCCATCTTTCTGAACCCAATTTCTGTCCTTGATCTGAGCCACTACTCTAAGTGTGAATAAGTCCTGTAACAAAAGGTGGGTTTGTTGAAGAAATCAAGGACTTCCTAGAAGCCAGGATTCTCCAGGAGTGACTTTCAGTTTTATGTGCTGCTCTCCGATTTGCTGTGATCCCGGTGCCAGCCTTTGATGAGTTTCTTAGAGATGCCTCATGTCTGCATCATACGTGGTCACAAAGGCAATGCTTTAGCTCTAGAACGTAGCCCCGGGGGCTCTGGGGCAGGGACTGACAGGACCTCGGAGTGGCCCTGTGGGTGCCCTGGGGAATCGAGTTCTGTTTCTGCCTCCAGTAAACAGAGAGACCTGGAGAAATTCTTTTAGCCGGTTGCTTCCATTTTTCCCACCTGTCAATCCAGGGGCCTCGGCCAGGTGATTTTGAAGGTTTCCTCCTGTTGGAGACAATTTGTAACAGTATTTACCAGCGCCTCCCACCAGCATAGTATGACTGCTCTCTGCACATCAAACTACCATTTTTCTTTATTATCTGACTTTGAATTTTGTGATCTCAATCGCTGTGATCTCAACATTGGCTATTTCTTTAAGAGCAGCTGTAAAAATCTCTGTGCGTGGCAGTATCTGAATGAGCCCCAATGATGAGAGATTTATATTTGAAACCAATCGCTCATCCCTTTTAAAAAGAAAAAGGTGTCGGGTATCCCCACACAAAATACTGATGAGTCGAATTAACTGTCCAGAAGTGCTTTAACACCTCGCTTCCGTGTAATTGTGCAGCAGCGAGTGGAAATGCCGCAGCGTTTACAAAGCGGGAGCTGACACCAGGCATGTTTGAACACCGTGAGATACGGTATCACTGGGGACAGAAAGTGAGTTTAGTTAATAATGAATGGCATATCCCATAAAATACCATTACAGTGTTCAGGGCCCAAGAATGATGACATAATTATTAGGAGACTGGGAGATTAAGATATAATTTAAAAAAACATGACAGGGGAGGGTGTAATTGGGGAGACAAAATACACAGGAAGTTTGTAATTTACATGTCAAAATACCTTTTTCATGTTTTGATTGGATTAGCCGCTGCCTTTCCACTCCATTTATCCTGGCTTCAATTAGAGGCAGCCGGAATGACATCTCCCGTTCATATTCTTGACACACGCTGCTCGTAGGCGCTTTCTAATTCTAACCGACAGGAAGGGGGAAAGGCAAACTCAGTTTTGCCTCCGTCATGCACTTCTTACTTAACCTCTAATTTGTTTCTAAATGAGCCTGTCACTGCGGTTCGTGTGGCTTTGCGCGCGGGCTGCGTCCTCCTGGATCTGGGAGAAGCTCCCGTCATAACTTGATGTGCTCCAACCCCGCAGGCTTATGGGGAGACTAAAACTGAGCAGGGATGGATGGAAAAGAACTGTGGCTTCCTTTTTGAACAGGACAGGGCGAAGGCATATGTTGAAGGGCCAAGGAGTCGTTATCGGCATCTTTTTTTTTTTTTTCCCACAGCACTGCGTAATCTCTCCAAACCAGAGGACATGGGGTGGCAAACACTCCTTAGAGTCCTTTGTTTCTTTCCTACTGGGTTTTACCCAGAGACATCCATGCATTCAATGAGGGTAAATCCTGAGGTTTTCCTTTGCTTTGGATCCCTGGTACCTTCTCTTAGAGATCCAACAGCCTGAGGCTACCTGGAAACCATCAGTGAGATAGTTAGGGTAACTCTTTTTCACTTCAGAGGGTCAGACATCTACCAAGCTGAAGGCATTAGGTTCCCAGCTGGCAGTGATAATTACCTGCACGGTGGAAGCTATTATTAGATTTTCCTCTATTGGAGGGAAGCATGTGTACTTTGCCTTTCTCATCTTGATGCTTTCTCATTGGACGCAATGACGCTACTACATCCAGATGCGTTTCAGTATATACTGGTAAAAAGTAACCCATTAAGACTTTCTATATCACGGGTGACTGGTCAACATAGCCTACTGATCCTCCCCATCAAATGCTTGGCCACAGCTTTGAAGAGCAAGACTTAGCTAAAAGAAACCCCAGGCCAAATGAGTGTCCTCTGGTGGAAGTGAAATGTTCTTCCCTACCCGTGGCTCCCTTGGTTCCCGTTAATCCACTCATGCTTACTGGTCCTCGATCAACAGTTTTCAATTGGACGTTATTCATTTGGGTCGCTGAGTGGGTGATTTGAGAAAATTCTCAAGATGGTCAAAATAAACAAACCTTATAACAGGGAGGCAATATGCTGGGAGTGCAGCCGGGTGTAGAGGTCCAGACAGCCCGGTTTTCCACCCTCTGCTGCCATTTATGTACCGCCTTGGGTTAGATACATCCTCAGTTCCTTATTTGTGAATTGGACATAATAGAGTGCCTACCTCATGCTGTTTAAGGGAGGGTTAAGTGAAATAAAGCATGTGAAATGCTTGCCACCCAGGGAGCTTGAAGTACAGGTAGAGGTTAGTGGTTACTTATTATTTGGTTTTGGTCACATTTTCTGCCTGTTTTTGCTTAACCGGTTGCTATCTGAGCCCCTGTACTGGGCAGTGGCTTCATTTCTAGTCTAGTGTCCAGCCTTTCAGAGAACCTTCCTTATGTACTCATGGTGTCCACCTTTAATGGCTTCTGGTCCTGTTAGGAGAACATGTCACTGTGCTAATGTAAGTAGGTTCCCAGAGGAAATATCAGTTGAAGAATCTATAGCAATATGACACCAAATCAGTCTTGGGAGACTTCTGAGAATCCTCAGTCTTTGTTCTTAAGGTCTTGGACTGATTGGATGAGACCCCCCCCCCACCCCGTGTTACAGAGGGTAATCTGATTTCAATATTCATCGACTCTAACAAATAACTTCACAGCAACATCTAGTCTAGAGTTTGACCGAACAACTGAGCCACAGCCCAGCCCCGTGGTCACACAGTAGAACCACTGCAGGGCAGTTTCCAAATTGGTCCTGGGAGGACCTCAGCAGTCCTTCTTTCACTCACCTAATTTTTTTTCTCCCTTTTGGCAGAAGAGAAAACAGAAGGAAAAAAGACAGACTAAAGGGAAATGGGAAGCTGAACTGGGTTAAAGTTGTTCCCCAAAGATCTGCAGGCTCTTTCCTTCTCCCTTCCTTCAGGTCAAAGCCCTTCCGTTTGAAGTTAATGACGCACCTTCATTAACTGTTGGCAGCCGTCGACTCACGCTGCCCAGACTGAGATTTGAACTCTTCAAGTGGTCTCTGTTTACACCAGAGAAATTAAATTAGAGCAGTTAATACACGCGAGCAGCATTCCCGATGCACCCAGGGTCTTGTCAGTGTTTTCCTGTGTGTTCAGTGTTAAGGCTGGTTTGAAGGTTTGGAAGCACCAAATATCCTGCCCCGAAAAATGCCTTGGGTGGCTCAATGACCGCAGAGGCGGGTGGCAAGCATCCAGAAGGAGGAGTGAGACTCATTGTCTAAAATCAGGGGGATGGCTGAGGGCTGCCAGTCTGGTAGAACACACTGCAGGGATGCTTGCTTAGACTGGTTTATTTTGTCTTAAAATGATTACCATTAATGAATTTTCAGAGAGCAAAGAACAAATATTAAACTCACTTCTATCACTTTAGATTCTATTTCTGACTTTATTCAATTCACTAAAAACTGGAGTGCCTGCTGCCTGGTTCCCAATCCTGTCCCTTTTTTATCTACCTTCTCTCCCTACAGAATCTTCTGGAACCCCACTGTTTACATATCATCTCTGTGCTAGTGACTCATACGTTTATATCTCCAGGTCTGCCTTCTCCTGAGAGCTCCAAACTCTTGTTGAATTTTCTACTAAATATCTCTGTTGGGTCTATGCTTTTAGTCATCTTAGACAAAAGTCTGAACAGAACCCTTATTTTTTCTTTTTTTTTTAGCTTTATTGATGTGTAATTGACAAAATTGTAAGATATTTTAAGTGTACAATGTAATGTTTTAATATACATATATATTTTGAAAGAATTCCCCCATTAAGTTAATTCAAAGAAGGGAGTCTTTTCACATACAACAACCCAGATGGACCTGGAGGGCATTGTGCTGAGTGCAGTAATCCAGACAAAGAAAGACAAATCCTGCATGGTGCCACTTGGATGTGGAATCTAAAATACAACACCGAACTCATAGAAACAGAATGGAATGGTGGTTGCCAAGGGCTGGGTGATGGGGGATATAGGGAGGAAGTTGGTAAATGTGTACACACTTTCAGTTATAATATGAGGAAGTTCTGAGGATCTAATGCATAGCATTGTGACTATAATTGATAACCTTATGTAGTATTGACCTTTGAACAACACAGGGTTAGGGGTGCCAACCTTCCTTGAAGTAAAAAAGTCTGCCTGTAACATTAGAGTCTGCCTTGCATGTCGATGGCTTCACTGTCTGCAGATTCAACTAACCTCAGATCATGAAGTACTGTATAATGTATGTACTGAAAAAAAATCCATGTATAAATGTAGTTCAAACTTGTGATGCTCAAGGGTCAGCTGTCATCAAAATATACTAAGAGAGTAGAAATTGAATGTTCTTGCAAAAAAAGAAAGTTAAATATTTGAGGTTACGGATGTATTAAGGCTGAATAATATTCCATTGTATGTATACACCACATTTTCTTTATCCATTCATCTGTTGACACCTTAGTTGCTTCCATATTTGATGTTGGCTATCAAACAGAACTCTTTTCCCCTCCCTTGCTGTTTCTCCTCTATCAAGTTGTGTCATTGAGTCCAAGCTCATACTGCTTGCTGCACGACAGGTCAATAAATTGAGAGGCAAGGTGTTGGGGCAAGGAATGGCCAATTTATTCAGAAAGCCAGCAGACTGAGAAGATGGTGGACTAGTGCCCAAAGAACCATCTTACTCGAGTTAGAATTCAGGTTTCTTTTATACTAGAAGGGGAGAGGGTGTGAATGGTTGTTGCAAACTTCTTGGTGCAGGAATCCTTCATTCTTGCAGCTGTCCATGTAGGTCTGGTCACAATGTTCCTATAAACCTCCAACAAGACAATTGTTATTTTCTGTTCTGCAACTTTTATCTCTAGAAGAATAAAAAGTGTTATACTTTTAAAGGTCAGAGCCTTGAGAATGGGCTATCCTGTGTCTTTCAGGCTGTAGGCAACATTCTTTTACAAAGGTGCAGAGCCAGCATGTCTAAGCACAGGAAACAGAGCACAAGAGTTAGAGCTAAAGGAATAGATTCAATATGGAGTCAGATTTGTTCTTCTCTGTTACAGTTATACTGTTGGAGAAGGTCAAGACAGACTTTTCATTCTCCATATTTCCTTATGAGCTGATTTTTTATTAAATGAGTAAATACTCCTGAATGGTTTTCTGTTAGGAAAAATATTCTGACACGCAGTATTAGCCTTGTTGCAAATCTCTTATGTGTGCATTCTCAGTTTGTTGAGATTGCCCTGATTTGGGAAAAACTTGCATCATAAATGTTGTTTGAGTTGGTCCCATTTTTTTAGTTGCTGTTACTTTTTACTTTTAATTGTAATTTGTTGTTTTTTTTTTTTGGCTCTGTCAATTTAGTTTGTCGTGTATTCTGCTTAACGCCAGGATATGCAGTGATGTGTACTTGTAACAATTGCATTTTGCAGATATATTTTTCCATAATTAGACTTTAAGACATTTGCATTGTGATTTGACTGTGTTTAAATAATCTGTATCCCAATTGTCTATAATGCTATGACATGCTATGACATGACATGATACAATATTATTAGTGACACTCTATCTAGTGCATTTTCCACTGGAAAGTGGGGTTGGTAATGTCAGGAGGTTACCAGCATTTTGCCAACTTAAGTGGGCTTCAAACATCTTTTGAGAGTGCTCAGCCATCTTCCACATGTTGGGGAGCTGTCCGTGGCAGGGCCAATGCCCTTTATATTGGCTTTAAGGTCATTTTTTTGGAGAATATTTTTATCTTTAGATATAGAACTGGAATCCTAGGCAGAATGCCAGGGCACTGTCTTATTTAAAATAATTTTGAAATGCTTTCTTATCTTTTTAGATTAAATTTTTGCATAATTTTATCATGATTATGTGTTTAATGAAGTAAGAATGTCTACAAATGTATACTTCAAAATTATCCATTTGACTTTGTTCAAAAGTTGTATACACACTCACACACACACGTTATCTCCAAATAAAAGGTTCAGCATACAGCATATCTCAAAAGACTTGTTTGCATGGGGCCCCTTCATTCTTCTCTCCCTAGTCTATGAGACGTCTTATAATTACTCCTTCACCTTCTCCAGAATTCGGCTCTCTCCTGGCATTTCTTTTAATATTAAGGAATTAAAAGATTTTTAAAATATATTCATTGGCTATGTGTATTTCTTTTTTGGTGAATTTTGCCCATGCTCCTTGTGTTTTTGTATTAGGTTGTTTTCTCATTCATAAGTAAGAGCTATTTCTTGTATTAATGTCAGAAACCCTTTGTCAATCATATATACTACATGTATAATTTCCCACTTTATCTGAGGCAAAAATTTAAAAATTTATCTCATAAAAAATTTCAAAAATATGAAAGTAAGAGAATAACCAGCACATCCCATGCAGCTGTCACCAGCTTCCACAGCTGTTGGCTGGTGGCCATTCTTGTTTTATCTTATCCCTACTTCCACGCATTTCCACCTCCCTGAGTTATTTTTTAAAATATAATAAAAAGTTTTCTTTTGATCTACTTTCTTATTTTTTTTCTCTTTTTTTTGGTGGGGGGGTTGTTGTGGTAATTAGTTTTATTTATTTATTTAATGGAGGTGCTGAGGATTGGACCCAGGACCTAATGCATGCTAAGCACACACTCTACCGCTGAGCTATACCCTCCCCCACCTCCCTGAGTTATTTTGAAGGAAGTCCTAGACATAGTTCATTTCACTTGTAGAATTTGAGCATACACGTCTAAAAGGTAAAGCTTCTTTTTTACATACATGACCACTCTACCAGTATCTCACCTACAACTTAACAATAGTATTAAATATCCAGTCAGTGTTCAAATGCTCCAGGTGGCCTCATAAATTTTTTACAGTGTCTTCATTTGAATTAGGATTGGAATTATACCCTCATTACAACTGATTTTATGCCTTTAATTCTCTTTTACTCTGTAGGCCTTCCCTCTGTCTCTCTTGCAATTATTAAATGAAGGAACCAGATTGTTTGTCCTGTAGAATTTTCCACTATCTGAATTTTTCTTTTTTCTCTTTTTAAAATTTTACTTATTATTCTTTTTTATTGAAGTATAGTCAGTTACAATGTGTCGATCTCTGGTGTACAGCATCATGTGCCAGTCATGCATACACACACACATATTCATTTTCATATTCTTTTTCGTTAAAGATTATTACAAGATATTGACTATAGTTCCCTGTGCTATACAGAAGAAATTTGTTTTTAATCTATTTTTATATATAGTAGTTAATATTTGCAAATCTTAAACTCCCACATTTGTCCCTTCCCACCCACTTTCTCCCTGATAACCACAAGTGGATTTTTCTGTCTGCCTCCTTTTCATATGTTGTCCCAGATGTATTTCCTGTAAACTCACAGTCAGAGCTAAAGAGCTGATAATATCCAGGTTGGTTTGTTTGTTTTGATTTTTCGCTTTGCAAAGCTAATTCATAGGTCGTGTTGGTGCCTCTGTCGTGAGGACCCTTGTGTCTGGTGGCCTGTCTGTAATGCCAGCAGCTCAGTGGCAAATCATTGTCTTCATCCTTTATTGCTTTGGTCTATAAAATGCTGATATAGTCATCCTGTCGCTCTTTTTTATTTATTAGCTAGAATACTTCTGGAAGGGGTAATGTCCCCTTATTAGTGACTTATTTACCCAATGGTATAATTTTATAAGAAAGCCAAGAACGCTGTTTGATTCTTTCTCTCTACTTGCCTGTTTCCAGTATAATGAGTTAGCTCCCTACCGTTGTCAAAAAGTGACCAGTGAGTTTTTTAGAAACTTGATATTATTATGAACTCATGAATTTAAACATATTTGAAATATTTGAATTCATTGCAATTTTTATTCTTATTAGGGGACAAACAGGATAATATACCTGAGGATAATCATCCAATCTACAAACTGAGGCCACTTATACCACTGACCACACATGCCTACAATGTGGTATTTGTGAAGCGCTGAAAATAACAGTGTAAATCCTCTTCTATCTCATCATTTAAAATCAAAAATTCAAAAAAAAAAATTGGGGTGAAACCCATTATTTTTCTTCAAGTGCAAAATGAAAGAACTCCATGTATCAGTTTATAAAAACAATTTCTTTGCTTTTATTTTTTCCCCTAGTCTATTTTGATGCTATGACATAAATTTAAATGCTTATATTCTTTTGGCTCCCAAATCATATAATATATTCTTTGGCATTAAACAATTTATTTCTACATTGACAAATCATGCTATAAAAGTGTATCCTCACACTCTTCCCCATTTCTCAGGATTTTTTCAGTGGATCATTTATTCTCTCTATTTCACAGTTTAATAATGCCGTGAGGTTTAAAAATTTTTTATTTTTATATTTTTATAAACGTAATAGAAGTATCTGTATATAGAGAAATATACATATGGTTGAAAGAATAGTAATAAATTGAGCATCCATGAGCCCACCATTAAGGTAAAAAACTAGAACTTTACTAGTGCCTGGAGCACCTCCTTTTACTGCCTTTCCCTGACAATTCCCTATACTCCAAATTTTTTTGTATACATATATATATTTCTATTGAAGTATAGTTAGTTTAAAATGTGTCAGTTTCTGGTGTACAGCACAATGCTTCAGACATACATGAACATACATATATTCATTTTCATATTCTTTTTCACCGTAAGTCACTACAAGATATCAAATATAGTTCCCTGCACTATATAGCGTGAACTTGTTGTTTACCTATTTTATATGCATCAGTTAGTGTCTGCAAATCTCTAATTCCCAATTTATCCCCCCACACTGATAACCACAAGTTTGTTCTCTATGTCTGAGAGTTTGTGTATGTTTTGCAAATAAGTTTGTTTGTCTTTTTTTTTAATTCCTCATATAAGTGATATCATATGTTATTTTTATTTCTCTTTCTGGCTTATTTCACTTAGAATAACAATCTCCAGATCCATCCATGTTGCTGCAAATGGAATTATTTTATTATTTTTTATGGCTGAGTAGTATTCCATTGTATAAATAAGCCACAACTTCTTTATCCAGTCATCTGTCAATGGACATTTAGGTTGTTTCCATGACTTGGCTATTGTAAATGGTGCTGCTGTGAACATTGGGGTGCATGTATTTTTTCAAGTTAAGGTTCCCTCTGGGTATATGCCCAGGAGTGGGATTGCTGGATCATATGGTAAGTATATTTTTAGTCTTTTGAAGAATCTCCATACTGTTTTCCACAGTGGCTGCTCCAAACTGCATTCCCACCAGCAATGTAGGAGTGCTCCCTTTTCCCCACACACTCTCTAGCATCCCCAACTTTTATGTCAATTGTTCTTTTATATTCCTTTATACTTTAACTACCTAGGATGTATTAAAAAACACCATGCTGTCTGGCTTTGAGTCCCTATATAGCCAGTACAAATCAAGTTTTGCAAGGACAAGGCAATGCTGCTGTTACGAGAAGATGGGAGACAGGAGATGATGAGCTGCTGGTTCACAGTCTGGGTTCACTGCCTCTAGGGGTTTACAGGAGATGCTCCTGGGAAAGTCAGCAGGCAGGGCCTTGAGAATCCTGGGAACTAGAGCTCGCTGGTCTGGGGATCTGGCGAAGCAGGGTGTGTTTGTCACACACTGATGTCTGGCGGGAATACAGCTATGGGGGAGTGGACTGTTCTGGGCTCTTCTGTGGGGTGAAAGAAACTCTTCGGCAACCCCAGGCAGCAGGACATGGAGCACAGAGCAGGTACTTTGGACTAGTAAATGAGAGGGAAGAACCTGGTCCAGGATCTCTTGGGTCTTTTGGGTCTTTTGTGTGCTGTCAGAAGACCCAGAATGGCTCTTTTCTGTGCTTTGAAGTTCCTATGCCTGTAATGATCCCAGGCCTTGCACACTGAAGATGTGTATCTTCCTCTATCTCCATCACCTCCCGTGCCCATAAGTCCACTTAGGGCAGGAGTTGTGACACTGTCCTATCTGTAGTACCAGTCCAGAGAGTGAGGGGGAACTTGCCCAACCTGAGTGCTCTTTTGTAGCCATTTATCACCATATTTAAGATATCTTCCCCTAGCGGCCTCTCCAGACTTTTCCAGGGGCTTCCACATTACCCAGCTGCATTCTTCCTAGGCCCTTGGGTGAGAGCCATTGAATGATCTGAACTCTGCAGGTCAAGAAAAGCTCATTTCCCCTGTTCTGGGTGAAGCCATGTCGCCATCTGGACCCCAGGAGCTTGTCCTCATACTCCTCAGAGGATGGGAGGGGAACTGAGAACCAAATCCTTTGCACATTGCAGGCTCTATGGGTGTCAAAGAGCCATACACCCACCACATCTGGGGTTAAGATGTTGGTGTCTGCCTCTCACTCCCAAAGTTCTAGCCCCCATCCCAGAGCCCCCAGCTGCCTGACTGCAAACAAATCTCTACCCCTGTGGGGATGGAACTGTACCAGATCTTGGCCTCACAAGGCCCCCACCCCTCTTGCCCAGGAAACACAGGGAAGTTGGCTGTTGGTTCAACTGGGAGCTCATACCCTGATGGGACAACCTGTAACCTGTCAGCTTTTCCCCTCCAGATCCCAGAGGTGCTAGATGGATGCGGCCAGCTGACAGCCTCTACCAAGCCCATAAACTTGGCTTTGGAGTTTCTCCAGCAGATGTTTCCAGGTGAAGATGCTTCCAGAACACCTCTCTCCTTTGCTTCTCAAGAACAAATGCCACGAGAATCTGGGCGGACAGCGCCAGGGCCCTGACAGGTGCCTGGAAGTCTGACCCGGACGCTGGATCCTGCCTTCAGCCAGAGTCTACAAATAAAAACATCAAAAGGAACAAGACCTGAAGAAAAGAAAATGAAATGAGTCAAATTTCACATCATATCTCAAGTTGCTTAGAGACAAAGACAATCCATATAGTGGAAAAAGAGCTGAAAAGAAAACTATGTATGTTTGTATATGTATAACTGGATCACTTTGCTGTAGACTTGAAACTAACACTGTAAATCAACTACACTTCAATAAAAATGTTTGAAAAAATAATTTTAAAGAGACAGTCCAGAGAAAAGATTTCCACGAGTTAATAGATGCAGTGCGATGTTTTTGATACCAATGATGGCAACTTGATTTATCTTTATTTTTGTCTTCACATGGCTGATGGCTTCCCTCATTGTCTTAAATATGGGTTGCTGGAGTCAATTAAACATGCAAAAGGAACAGTACACATTTTGGGGAAAGTAATGATTGTTACACCTTAGAGCAGCTTAATGAATACATTAATAAACGATCCTTCGCCATGATTTTCGCCTAATAGCCATCAAAATCTTTGTAAACCTACAGCACAATACATTACATCTTGTTCTAAGATTTGCTTTAAAAAAATCAATGCATACCTAAGTTATTTGTGTCAAAACTCATTTATTTTCACAGTAACACGGACTGTCAAACCTGACATCCAGCTAATAACATTCAGTGCATTTCCATATTATTCAAACGTTTCCTTTTATGAGCTGGGGGCTTCTGCCCTCACACCGCCCTGCTCGCCGGGCACCCAGGCGTCTGCACATTAGATCGGTTCACACAGCCAGAGAGGGCTTACCTGTGGCAACTAATTACACCACCCTTTTTGCATATTAATGGGTCTGCAAGCAACCATTCTTTGCTCTGCAGAGAGGAAAAACAATTCCAGCCTAAATGGGAAACCAATTACAGGCAGAATACCGGAGAGTCAGACAGGGACTTCTGGTAATTTCCATGTTTGATGTCCCTAGGTGTATTTGTTCTCTATTGCTGCTGTAACACGTTATCACAGACTTTGTGCCTTAAAACAGAAACGTATCATTTTACAGTTCTGAAGGTCAAAAGTCTGGCTTGGGTCTCCCTGGGCTAAAATTAAGGTGTCTGCTGAGCTGAATTCCTTCCTGGGGGCTGCAGGAGTGAACCTGTTTTCTTGCCTTTTCAGCTTCTAAAGGACTCTCTGGTCCTGACACGTAGCCCTGTTAGGTAGTTAGGTAAGTGGGGACAGCAGGCAGATAAAGTGGAGGAGAGGGAAGATGGTCTGGAAGATGGTGGTATGCCCACCTCCAGCATAAAGGGATTTTACTTCTTCTAAATGAGTGTCAGCAAGAAACCAGTTAGAACCCAACAGCCACGACTGCGCGGTAGCAGAAAGGACTTCACTGGACACGACCCAGTGTTCATTGTATTATAATTAACACTGCAGTTTAGCCACCCCCCTCATGGGTTTTTCCGTGTACACCATGGGTAAGGACATGCGCAAAGGGGCCAGACATGATTAAGCCTTCCTATTTAACATGACATCAACGGAATTATACGATATGTATTCTTTGGTGTTTGGCTTTTGCTCAAACTCATGTTCACGAGCTTCGTCCATGTTTTGTATGCATTGTGGCTCAGCGTTCCATTGTACAACTAGACCACAGTTTTATTTGTCCATTCTTCTGTGGATGGACATGTAGGTGGTTTCTGACTTGGGGCCATTATGGATAACGCTGGTAAGAACATTTTCGTACAAGTCTCTTGGTGTCCATGTGCACACATTTTTGTTGCTCTATTTCTTAGACTGAGATTCATTATTTGTAGTGTGTATATATATATATATCTCAACCTTAGTAGGTGATTCCAGTTTCCCGAACTTCTTGTACCAATTTCAAATCCCACCAGCGGCATATGAGAGCTCCCATTACCTCCTATCCTTGCCAGCACTTGGTATTGTCAATCTTTTCAATTTTAGTCATTCTAGTGATATGACATTTTATTGTAGTTTTAGTTTTCAGTTCTGATTACTAATGAGATTGAGCACATTTTCATTTTTATTGTCTATTTGGATATCCTTTTTTGGAAGTTCCTGGTACACATTTTGTTATACATTTATTTTCTATTGGTTTGGCTGTATTTTGGGGGTGTTGATTTGGGTAAGCTCTTTACATATTCTGGATACAAGCCCTTTGTCAGCTATATGTGCTGTAAATACTTTCTCACTGCCCTCCCTTTCACTGTTTTAATAGTGTCTCTTGATGAACAGAAGTTCTTGATTTTTATGTGGTCAAATAACAACCCAAGCTTCTCCTTAATGGCTAGTGCCTTTTTAAGAAATATTTTTCTTCCCTGAAGTCATTAAGACTAATTACCATTTTGCCTTTCACATTTAGATCTGTAATTTACTGGGAAATTTAGTATACACTGTGAGGTAGGGGTCAAGTTTCTTTCTCTCCCACATGAATAGCCAATTTTCAGACAGTCAGCCTCATCTGAAATCAGTGGATATCTCCTCGGCCACCTCCCCCAGCCTCAGGGAAAAATGCTTCCAAATGTTGACTGCACCTCTCTGTATTGCCATCCTGGCCCATAATTCTTCACTACCTTGTTGGTGCTCTGACATCTTTAAGATGATATTATGTTGTTATTTTACTTTGTCCAGCTTTTTCTATTTCTTCTCAAAGAGAAGGTTAATTCTGTGAAGTAGTCCAACATTGTCCAAAAGAGCTACCCCTCCAATTGATTCCTCTTTACTGTTGTCAATTATCATTTCTAAAAGGTAAAACAAAAACAAAAACAAAAAACCAGCAAACAAAAAACCCTCACCCCTTTGATTAAAAGCCTTCAATCACTCTTGAATACTTTTGGAGAGCATTTTCCAGGGTGTATTCTGGGCCCCCCATAAGGATTGCAGGGAAAACATAAGACTTCTGTGGTCAGATGCCTTCTTCCTGAGAGTGTGGGATATGCCTCATGCAGGGTTCTTCCTGCAGCCCTCCTCAGGATCTCTGGTGTACAATGTGCCTTGAGGGGAGTGTGGTAGGAAAGCGTTTCCCATATCTATTTGACTACAGAGCCCTTTCTGAGACAGGAGGGAAGGGGACAGGGCACAACCATTAAAAGAACGACATAGCAGTTAGCACCAAGGTGGTGGAAGATTCAACTCCATTAGACGCTCATTGAAATACCATAGCTGCTAAATGGCCCTCCCACAGGTGCTGTGACAATTTCAAGGCCAACCATGAAAGGTCAAAAAGTGGGTGATGCCCCGATTCCTGGGTACCCCAACCCCTTCCCGCGGAGTAGTTAGAATAATCTTCCCACTTGTTGGCATATGAAATTACCAAGCCCATAAAAACTAACAACCCCACACCTTGTGGTCATTCTCTCTTGCCTCCGGAGACAGCCTGCACTCTGTCTACGGAGTGTGTATCTCCCTGAATAAGTCTGTCTTCACTCTACTGTAGCTCGTTCTTGAATTCTTTCCTGTACAAAGCCAAGGACCCTCACTTGATGGGGTGCATCCCAGGGGCCTGTCTGGAACGTGGGACACGGCTGTCCTCTTGTGCCCCATTTTCCTGTATCGTTTCCTTGCAAAGCATCTCAAAAAACTGCTCTTCAAAGGAACACATTGGAAAGCGCTACTTTAGGATAAAAAAGGACTTCCTCTGTGGGACGCAGGATCCGCCTCACTTTCCAGCCTCGCCCCTGGCCTCCTCTTCCCCACCGCATGCTCCAGCCCATTGGAGCCCCTTGCACTTTTCTGTGCTCTCTGTGGTCTATTTCATTCCTTGCTGCCGCCTAGAATGTCTGCTCCTGCCTCCTGGTCCTCATACTTACCCTCCATGGTAAGGCCTCATCTCCTCCAGAGAGCCTCTGGATGCCCTTGACCTGTGGGGTCCCTCCTCTGACCTTTTAAAGCTGCCCTCTGGGATTCCCCCTCCTCACTGTACTGATATGACAACAGTAGAGTTGTCCGCTCCCCTCCCAGCTTCCTTGACTGGCCGCTCCAGGAGAATAGAGCTGGTCCGTCTCTCACCTAGTGCCCTGTTGCATCAGTAATGAACTGGGACAATCAGTAACAGTTCTAATCATTCATTATTTATTCTGCCTATATTCACTGAGTGTCCATCTCAGGCCAGGCTCCATGCTAGGAGCAGAGACATAAACAAGATGGTGAAGTCGACTTGGACTTCACCTTCTCATAGACGCAGATGGTCCCCAGACAAGTCAGCACTGAAGACACCTGACAAGACGCCGTTGGTTTAAGTGAGCCCCGCCTCGACCTCAAGGCACCGCAAGGCTGCCTGAAGCTGCTGTCAGATAAATCATCTTTATCCAGTGAGACGGTGGTCTGTCTGCAGTCAAAGAAGGGCTGGAAACCAGAGTCTCTGGGAGCCTATAATATGTAATCTGTAGGTTTGTCATATATACAGATTACATAAAATGGTCACACTGCCCAAGGCAATCTACAGATTTAATGCAATCCCTATCAAATTACCCAGGACATATTTCACAGAACTAGAACAAATCATAACAAAATTTATATGGAACCATCAAAGACCTAGAATTGCCAAAGCATTACTGAAGAGAAAGAAAGAGGCTGGAGGAATAACTCTCCCAGACTTCAGACAATACTATAGAGCTACAGTCATCAAGACAGCATGGTATTGGTACCAAAACAGACATATAGACCAATGGAACAGAATAGAGAGCCCAGAAATGAACCCACAAGCTTTTGGTCAACTCATCTTCGACAAAGGAGGCAAGAATATACAACAGAATAAAGACAGTCTCTTCAGCAAATGGTGTTGGGAAAACTGGACAGCAGCATGTAAAACAATGAAGCTAGAACACTCCCTTACACCATATACAAAAATCAACTCAAAATGGATTAAAGACTTAAATATAAGACAAGATACAATAAACCTCCTAGAGGAAAACATAGGCAAAACATTATCTGACATACATTTCAAAAATTTTCTCCTAGAAGAAATAAAAGCAAGAATAAACGAATGGGACCTAATGAAACTTACAAGCTTCTGCACAGCAAAGGAAACCAGAAGTAAAACAAGAAGAAAACCTACAGAATGGGAGAAAATTTTTGCAAGTGAAACCGACAAAGGCTTGATCTCCAGAATATATAAGCAGCTCATACGACTCAATAAGAAAAAAATAAACAACCCAATCCAAAAATGGGCAGAAGACCTAAACAAGCAATTCTCCAAGGAAGACATACAAATGATCAATAGGCACATGAAAAAATGCTCAATATCACTAATCATCAGAGAAATGCAAATCAAAACTACAATGAGGTATCACCTCACACCAGTCAGAATGGCCGTCATTCAAAAATCCACAAATGACAAATGCTGGAGAGGCTGTGGAGAAAGGGGAACCCTCCTACACTGCTGGTGGGAATGCAGTTTGGTGCAGCCACTGTGGAAAACAGTGTGGAGATTCCTCAAAAGACTAGGAATAGACTTACCATATGACCCAGGAATCCCACTCCTGGGCTTGTATCCAGAAGGAACCCTACTTCAGGATGACACCTGCACCCCAGTGTTCATAGCAGCACTATTTACAATAGCCAAAACATGGAAACAGCTGTTTTGGTTGTAAATATCCATGATGTAAATATCCATCAACAGGTGACTGGATAAAGAAGAGGTGGTTTATTTATACAATGGAATACTACTCAGCCATAAAACCCGACAACATAATGCCATTTGCAGCAACATGGATGCTTCTGGAGAATGTCATTCTAAGTGAAGTAAGCCAGAAAGAGAAAGAAAAATACCATATAAGATCGCTCATATGTGGAATCTAAAAAACAAAAACAAACAAACAAACAAACAAACAAAAACAAAGCATAAATACAGGACAGAAATAGACTCATAGACAGAGAATGCAGACTTGTGGTTGCCAGGGGGGTGGAGGTGGGAAGGGATAGACTGGGATGTCAAAATTGTAGAATAGATAAACAAGATCACACTGTATAGCACAGGGAAATATACACAAAATGTTATGATAACTCACAGAGAAAAAAAATGTGACAATGAGTGTGTATAGGAGTCCATGAATGACTGAAAAATTGTGCTGAACACTGGAATTTGACACAACATTGTAAAGTGATTATAAATCAATAAAAAATGTTAAAAAATATGTAATCTGTAGATTCTTAACTAAAATCTATAGTAGTGTTTGCTCACATATGTAGTCCTGTAGGTGCAAGGTAATAGCTTGCTGTTTATTCTTTAAAAAAAGAATCTTGTGTCTCTTTGCATGTGAGGAGATGTTCCAACAGGGCTCAGCCCTTGGGCGGCTGCTGAGATCATCTTTCTCCTTATCTTAGTCTTCATGGGTGGAAAATAAGTTTTAATTAAGTTCTGGTGCAAGTGGAAGCTTGAGTACTTTGCTTTTCTTGCCATGACTGGTGAGATGATAGTAATTACTGTTATTATATAAAAACGGTAGCAGTAACAATGGCGACTGTCATTTATTGAATGTTCACCATGTTCTAGTCAACAGCTAATAAATGTCCTGTTTGGAATGGAGTCCTGAACCCAATATTAACTGACTTGTTTGGGAGACAACGTGGTGCAGTGGAAGGCACATGCTGGGGAGTCAGACAGACCTGAGTTCGACTTCCAGCCTTGTCACTTATTAGCTGTGTGACTCAGGCAGGTTCCTCACTTGCCTGAACGTCAGGGTCTTCTCCTGTAAAATGATCAACTCAGGCTCACAGGGTTGTTAAGGAGGATGGAATCTAATGTACAGACTTCACCTTGCTCAGTACCTGGCATATAGTCAGTGCTCAAAGCTTAGTAGGTTCCCCCTGTGACACACTGGACACCTCTCTCTGGGCATCTTGGACTTGTAGGCAAGGAACACGGGTGGGGCCTGGACCCCACATCTACAGTCCCTCCCTGGGGCTCCTCTTTCCCCAGGACCATGAGCACTGTAAGATTATCCATCTTGGGTTTGTGAGAATTTCTACTGCATAGAATCTCCTCCTGAGTCCCCTGCTGCCCCCCTTGGGTGACTTTATTATAAACGCTGACCTCAAGCAACCCTGAGATCATGATATATTGAGATCTTCTATGTCTTCTTGAGTTAAAGAGAAACTTTTTTTTTAAGCTGAAGTATTGTTGATTTACAATGTTGTATTAGTTTCGCTGGTGTACAGTATAGTGATTCAGTTTTTTATATATATGTGTGTATGTGTATTCTTTTTCCTATTCTTTTCCATTATAGGCTATTAAAAGCCATTGAATATAGTTCCCTATGCTGTGCAGTAGGACCTTGCTGTTTATCTATTTTATATATAATATTTAGTACCTGCAAATTCCTAACTCCCAATTTATCACTTCCCACCCCCTTTCCCCTTTGGTAACCATAAGTTTGCTTTCTATGTCTGTGAGTCTGCTTCTGTTTTGTAAATAAGTTCATTTGTGTCACTTTTTCTTTTTTAGATTCCACATATGAGTGATATCATACAGTATTTTTCTCTCTCTTTCTGGCTTATTTCTCTTAGTATGACAATCTCTAGGCCCATCCATGTTGTTGCAAATAGCATTATTTTATTCATTCTCATGGTTGAGTAGTATTCTGTTGTATGTGTATATTATAACTTCTTTATCAGGAAACATCAGTTTTAATGAAATGTTCCAAGGCCCCAAGGAAGTGCAGTCTGTGAGCAGAGGACCAGTGACTGCTTCTGTGGAGCAGGTGTGTGGGCCAGTTCAATTCTGCTGAGAGCCCTCCGTGGGCAGATGGCTCAGACCAGCTCTAGGACCAGCTGGTGATGTGCTGGGAACACAGCTTGTTCACTGACTGACATCCCTTCTGAACTGTAGGAGATCAACACCCACTACGTGTCAGGTTTGGTTCTAAGCGCCCTCAGTTCCCTATCTCAGATCCTTCCACAAACATCCTCTGAGGGATGAGTAGCCTGAAGACTTGTGAGGTTTAAACAACTGGTGTGCAAATACCCTGGCACCACTTCTGGTGCATCGTTGCCCCCAGTAGATGCAGGCTGTTATCTAGAAGCTCAGATTTAGAGAGGGTAAATAACTTACCCAAGGAGTAGAATTGATCCCCTGTCTTGATTGACTCCAAAGTCTGTCTCTGTCATTTTCCTACCAAAACTTTTCTACAACTAGAAAATATTTTAGGGGGACTTAAATATTCAAATATTATATTGAATATTTGTTGAATAAAGAATACATAAATATTTACATGAATGAGTGAAGGAATGAATCAATGGATGCATGAATGAAATATAAGATTTCTTTTCTTCTGTAGAAAATATGTATTACAGAATCTTCCAGAAGAATGGGACCTAATTAAACATACAAGCTTTTGCACAGCAAAGGGAACTGTAAACAAAATGAAAAGAAAACCAATGGAATGAGAGAAAATACTTGCAAATGATGTGACTGACAAGGGCTTAATTTCCAGAATATACAAACAGCTCATACAACCCAATAACAACAACAACAACAAAACTCTTCCAAGCAGCTAATCAAAACATGGGCAGAAGACCTAAACAGATATTTTTCTAATGAAGACATGCAAGTGGCCAGCAGGCATGTGAAAAAAATGCTCAATATCACTAATTATCAGAGAAATGCAAATCAAAACTACAATGAGGTATCACCTCACACCAGTCAGAATGGCCGTCATTAAAATAATCTACAAACAATAAATGCTGGCGAGGGTGTGGAGAAAAGGGAACCCTCCTACATTGTTGGTGGGAATGTAGTTTGCTGCAGACATTATGGAAAACAGTATAGATCCCTCAGAAAACTAAAAATAGACTTACTCTGTGATCTAGCAATCCCACTCCTGGGCATATAGCCAGATGGAACTCTAACTTGAAAAGACATATGAACCCAATGTTCATAGCAGCACTGTTTATAATAGCTATGACATGGGAGCAACCTAGATGTCCATCAACAGATAATCTGGATGAAGAAGCTGCCCCTTGAGGAAACCATTGTATTTAATCCATGTGAGACATGGAATACAGCCAAAATAGGTGTTATCCTTGGCCACATTTTATAAGGAGGAAATGGAGGCTCAGAAAGCTTCAGGATTTGTCCAAGTCCTCGTGTTCTGGTCCTATGTATCTCAGCAACATCCATGCCCAAAACTCAGCTGCATAAAACCACAGCTGCTACATTCAGACAGAGACGGTGGGGCGGCTACTCTCTCCTCCCCAGTGGTGAGTCCTCACTAGTTTGGCTCAAACGACTGGAGGTGTCTGGGGGCTTGGTTCCGGTTTCTATTAGATTTCTCGGTTCTTCACATCACATGTGCTGCAGCTGGAAAGTCCACATGCACTTTCCTCGCTCACATGTCCCTGCATCAGCCCGACATCCTTGTCTCCTTCCAGTGTCGTTCTCCACTTCGCCAGCTGGGGCTTCCTCACAGCATGGTGGCCTCAGGGCAGTTGGGCTTCTCGTATGGTGGCTGGCCTTCCCCAGGGCAGAGGTTACAAAGTTCTGCAAGACTTCTTAAGATCCAGCCTCAAAAATCCCAGATTGTCCCATCTGCCACATTCTGTTGATCCAGCAAATCCCTGAAGCCAGCCTCAATTTAAGGGGAGGGGAGCTGGAATCCACCTCTTCGTGAGATGAGTAGCAAAGAATTACAACTCCCTTTCATCTGCCACACCCGTATTTAGTAAGAGGCAGAGCTGGGACTTGGAGTCCCGATTTGCTTATCTTCAGAATCCTTGGCTTCTTCCTAGATGCTTTTCCTCTGCCAGCATCCTCTGTGTGATGGCCACAGGGTTCCTAATTACGAACAAGACCTGGGTCACCATGTAACCAGATAAATATTCACCAGACAGGCTGTGAGATGATGTCCCATGATGTGTCAGGGCAGAACAATGAGAAGGTCCAGTGCCAATATCCTGCTGGGGAAAAGGGACACCAGTGTCATTGCTC
Organism: Camelus ferus; assembly: GCF_009834535.1. Taxonomy (NCBI): domain Eukaryota; kingdom Metazoa; phylum Chordata; class Mammalia; order Artiodactyla; family Camelidae; genus Camelus; species Camelus ferus. Next base: position 19,843,703 of record NC_045722.1, on the reverse strand, counting down.
ATGCCGCAAGGGGCCAGGGACTTGAGAGGACAGTAGTATTTCAGAACTGAAGGGAAGATGCTAACGACCAGTTCTAATGAGAAAGAGGAAACCAGGGAAAGAGTAGGGGGATCAAGCACATGGAAGGAGAGGCGGAGGGGCTGAGCCTTCCTTTGAAGTCTCATTTAGGAAGGATGAGGACGCCCCAGAAGCCATGTTTCAAGAGAGGACAGGCGGTGACAGGGGCTCCTGTCTTGGAGGAATTCAGGACAATGTAGAAGCAGTCAAGAGAACACCTTATGAGCTCATTTATTTCCATCTCTCCTGTCTTTCATTTTTTTTCCTCTGAGGACAATTCTTGGAATTTGTCAGTGAATTAAGGATTCCTTTTCAAAAACTGACAGGAGCATCCAATTTATAGTCCGTCCACGAGCAGCTTCTTTATAACTTGTTGGGGGTTTTTCTTTGGATTCCAAAAGGAAGATTCTTTTCTAATTTCCAACAATAGAATTTTCATTCATTTAAAAACTCTGCTTTTAAAATATGATGTTTATTTTTTTGCACACGGTTGCTCTTATAATGTGCCCACAACCTAGCAAGGAGAGGGTGTGATAAAATGTTCACTGTGCCTTGGCTGCCTCCAGTCAGCTGATCCCTTTCTTCTTCTTTTTTTTTTTTTAAACATTTTTTTTTTATTGAGTAATAGTCATTTTACAATGTTGTGTCAAATTCCAGTGTAGAGCACAATTTTTCAGTCATACATGAACATACATATATTCATTGTCACATTATTTTTTTTTGCTGTGCTGCACAATACAATCTTGCTTATCTATTCTACATTTTGAAATCCCAGTCTGTCCCTTCCCACCCCACTCCTCCTTGGCAACCACCAGTTTGTATTCTATGTCTATGAGTCTGTTTCTGTTTTGTATTTATGTTTTGCTTTTTTTAGATTCCACATATGAGCGATCTCATATGGTATTTTTCTTTCTCTTTCTGGCTTACTTCACTTAGAACGACATTCTCCAGGAACATCCATTTTGCTGCAAATGGTGGTATGTTGTCGGGTTTTGTGGCTGAATAGTATTCCATTCTATAAATATACCACTTCTTTATCCAGTCACCTGTTGATGGACATTTAGGCTGTTTCCATGTCTTGGCTATTGTAGATAGTGCTGCTGTGAACATTGGGGTGCAGGTGTCTTTTTGAAGTAGGGTTCCTTCTGGATATATGCCCAGGAGCAGGATTTCTGGGTCATATGGTAAGTCTATTCCTGGTCTTTTGAGGAATCTCCATACTGTTTTCCACAGTGGCTTTCCTTGCTTCCCTGTCCCACTTTTAATGATTTAGATGTCTTATTTTACAATTTTGTGTTTATTCTTTTTGTAATTCATGGCAGTTGTCACCTTTCCAGTTATGAGTTTCTCACTTCTGCAGCATCTTGCTTCTTTTCTATTTAGAGTAGACCTGTCATTATTTCTTTTAGCATGGGTTTAGTGTTGCTAAACTCTTTTAGTGTTTGCTTGTCTGTGAAGTTATTTATCTCTCCTTCTATTCTAAAGGATAGCCTTGCTGGATAAAGTATCCTAGGCTGCATCTTGTTTTCATTCAGGACTTTGAATATATCTTGCCACTCCCTTCTGGCCTGTAGTGTTTGTGTAGAGAAGTCAGCTGAGAGCCTTATGGGGGTTCCCTTGTAACTCACTCTTTTGTTTTTCTCATGCAGCCTTTAGGATCATTTCTTTATCCTTGACTCTGGCCATCTTGATTATGATATGTCTTGGTGTGGGTCTGTTTGGGTTCTTACTGTTTGGGACCCTCTGAGCCTCCTGTGCTTGGATATCTGATTCCTTCTTTAGGTTTGGGAAGTTTTCAGTCATGATTTCTTCAAATACTTTTCCAATCCCCTTTGTTCTTTCTTCCCCTTCTGGAACCCCTATTATGTGTAGATTGGCACACTTTATATTATCCCATAGGTCCCTTATATTGTTTTCATTGTTTTTTATTTGTTTTTCTCTCAGCTGTTCTGATTGGGTGCTTTCTGTTGTCCTGTCTTCTAGGTCACTTATTTGTTCCTCTGCATTATCTAGCCTGCTCTGCACAGCCTTTAGGTCAGCTCTCATCTCAGCAAGTGAGTTTACTAATTCTACTTGGTTCTTCTTTATAGCTTCTATTTCATTTTTGACATATTTTATTTCTCTAAACACTATTTCTTTTAGTTCCTTCAGTACTTTGATCACTCGTTTTTTGAAATCTTGATCTAGTAGGCCATCAATGTCTAATTCCTTGATCATGCTTTCAGGGGATTTCTCTTGATCTTTTAATTGGGAGTGGTTCCTCTGCTTCTTCATATTGCTCATATCTCTCTGAAACTGTGGCCAGTAGGCGGGTGGGTCACTCCTCCTCCTGATGCCGTAGTCAGATGCTGCGCTTGGGCGAGGTAGATGGGTGATCGTGCCCCCTCCAAACACTGTGGTCAGGTGCTGCGTTCATGCCAGGAAGGTGGGTGGCCGCCCACCCTCTCCCAGCGCTGGTCACTCCGCTGCTCTGTGCAGCTGCCCGCTCTGCCTAGGGTCAGCGCTCTGTAGGTGGGCTCAGGGAAGACCGCGGAACAGCCTCACCTCTGCTCTGTGCCAAATCTCAGCTCCTCATTTGTCTTGGTGGCGCAAGTTCTCTGAGGTGCCAGGGCAGAAAGATCCTATCTGCCTCAGGCTGTAAACAAGTCTCAGTCCTACCTAGGAGGTTGCAGAGCCCCTGGGTGCAGATTCAGGTCTCGGCCTCTGCCCCGCCCCCACCCAGGCTCTGCGCACAGGAGGAGATGGCGGCTGTGGCTGTGCCCTGCCTCTCTTCTCGTGAGAATCGCCAGTAATGGCAGTGCAGGTTTGAGGAGACAAAGGCTATGGTGACCCTCCCCCCAGGGCGCACCAGCCTTGTTGCTTTGCTTTTTTTGCAATTTATGGGGGACCGAGGTTGTTCTGCTCCGTATCCCCTCCCAGCCATGGTGCGCAGCACCCTGCGGTCCCCTGGGGCTGCCTCAGTGCAGCCAACCCAATCTTCCTCCTGGCTTGGGCGGCCTGTCCCTGCTCCCAGCTGCCGGCTCACGTCTTGTGCTGGGTGTTGCGGGGACCCTTTGTGCCCATTTAACTTAGTCCTGTTGGTCAAGTGGTGCTCGGGGCAGATCTGAGCCTCGGAGGCTCCCCCTCCGTCCAGTTGGCCTCTCCGTTGGAGGGGGGAGACCCAGCAAAACAGCGCTATTCCTCCTTTGCTGGTCCCTCCCCGTGGGACCAGTCCCACACTGTTTTGTTTCTTCTTCTTTCTTTTTCCTTTTCGCCTACCAGATTTTTGGCATCTTTGTCTTTCGAAGAGGGTGATGTTCTATCGGAGTTCGACAGGTGTTCTGGTTGGCTGAGTAGGTCCATAGATGTGAGTTTTGGTGTATTTGTGGGAGAGGGTGAGCTACAAGTGTCCTTCTACTCTGCCATCTTGCTTCTCTCCATGTTCCTTTTCTTCTTCTTACTAGATCTTTGTTTTTGTCTGGAGTCAGTGTGTTCCTGTCTTGGGCAGGAATCATGATTAGTGATGACAATGCCAGTGCCTTGGTCAGCGATTGGGCTGGAGGTGAGCATGTGAGCTCCCAGGCCCAGATAATTAGATGTCTTGGGATGTGGGATTTTCTGGGTAAAATCCTCCCTTATACAGGAAGAGAGCAGCACAAAAGAGAAGGCACGCTTGGCTCCTATCCTGTCTGTTTTAAGCAATAGTACATGAAGATTTGATTCTTTGAGTTCCTGCAGCCATTTTGTGACCATGAGGAGAAAGGCAAGAAAATACCAGAGTTGTTGGCCCAGCACTCTGACAATGCTGAGTCACAGAATCAGTCCTGAGCGAGCTTGCCTTCAGACTTCTGGTTTTTAAGCCATTCTTAGTCAAGTATTCCATTACTTGAAACCAAAAGTTGCCTAACGTGTATGTTTGACCTCTGGGTGTTTTCAGCCTGGCTGACATTTCATATGAAAGAAAAATGTGACTCAGAGTCTCCTGGCTTTGCTGCTGGTTCCCCTGAGAGGGTAACAAATTTCCTAATTCTAAGCCCAGGTCTCTTTTCCTGGCCTACCTGTGATATGTGTGTATGAGACACACACACTCACATATACACAGAGACCGAGAGAGACAGGGAGAGGAAGAGAAGGAGTGTAGTAGAGATAATATACTCTCCCTGAGAGAAAAAAAATTCTGTTTTCTGAATATTTTCTTTACAATTCTGAGCACAGAGCAGAATCTCCTAAACTTGCCATGGCTTCTGAAGGACCCATTTTTAAACCAGCGCCTGCCTTGAGGAGGGAGCTCCTATTCTCCTGATATGACACATTTGTGTTGTGTGGTTCTTAATGACGGAAAATTCACCATCTTAGGGTTGTTAGCTCTCACCGTGCCCTGGCAAGGATTTCCCCCAGTGTTTCCTTGACTGTGCTGATTATCAACATATTTCTTCTTGACTCTGAATTCACACTTGAGGCCTCATTGTTCTCAAGGGCTTTTCTCCTTTATGCACGAACACAAGGTTAGGCTTCGTCAGTACAGGGCACAGGGGGGGTCACTGTAGGAGGAGGGCGCTTCACTTCCTGGTTCCAGTTGCTATATTTTCACTTTTTCTCTGACTCCTGCTGCATGATCAGTCAGACATGTGGCTGTTGGGGGACATCTGCTGGTTCTCTGCCCCAGCCCTGCACCCAGACTGTGCACACGCCAGCGTGTTGGCCACCTTCCTGGGGCTGTCCCAGTGCAGACACACGCCTGGGCGTGGCAGCACCTCACCTGTGAGTTGATTCCAGCACTGTGACCCCTCTGTGCCCATCGTCAGCCTGCACACTGGAAGGCTGCTTCCCACTTGCCTGTTGCCCATGGACCAGCTGCACCCAGACATCCAGGTGAACCTCTCCACCATCTAGTCGTCTGCAACCACACCTTCCCCAGTGAGTTCTGCACCCCCCGCCGTGTTCCCTTTGGGCACCCTGAGAGTGCTTGTTATGTATTTTCAGTGACTCTCACAGCAGAACAATTCTTTACCTTGAATTTCTCATCCTGTTCTGGGGCAGGTGACTCTCTTCACCAACTTGCCATCTCTCTTCAGATTTCTGTCTCCTGATTGGACCCAGATTGGTGCCTTCAGTTTCAGATTTAACGTTAGAGGAGGCAGATAGCTAAATATGAGCAGGGAAAGGGGGACACAGGCCAAAGGGCAGGAAACCATACATCTTGTGAATGACAGGGGTCCTCGGGCAGGAAAAGAGAAGTAGGAACCTCTAGGCTGATGGGAAATCACACATTTTGAGGTGACAAGTGGCTTGGAGGCCGACAAAGAAACACGGGAAAAGGCAGGAATCTCCAAATCCATCTCCTTGTGGTCCCTAAAGTAGGAATCCCAATCACAAAGATGGTCTGTCCGTTCGTCTCTGCAACAAATCGGGAGGGTAGGCTTTATATATATAATTTCTGGTGTATAGGTGAGTGAAGTGAAGCCTACAAATATAAAGGGGAGGGATGCTGTGCATTTGATTTTTGTCTAAATTCCAGCCCCACATTCTTCCCCACACTCTTCCCCACACCACTCCTTCCCCCAACAAAGCCTGAGGTTGGTCTCATTCAGCGTCAGTTTCTGCCCCTTTCTCGCTTATAACTTGTGGCCGTCACAAGACTTCTGCCTGGGGGTTGCCTTTATGTTGGCTTCAGTGGCTCAAGAAAGCTTTACTCTTGCCTCCCAGTGAGAGTATGGGGAACTCGCTTCTCTCTCCAGTGCTGTTTCTGGGGATCCACTGCAAGGCTGAAAGGCAGATGACTGGAAAATGGTGCAAATTTCACCACTGATGCTCTGACTCATTGGAGAGGTCAGCATCCTTCAAAGGGGAAAAAAAAAGAAACTTGGAATGCAGCAAAATATTGGGAGAAGGATGTTTGACCTCCCCAAATTGGAAAGGACTGCAGGTGTGTTGGTGACGTGAGGGAAGAGGAAGTGGGGCTGAGTCTCCCTGGAAAAAGGGAGCAGGGGTCCCCAGATGCTAGGGTGAGGGGTAGGCAGTGGGGCGGCTGGGACTATGGTGAATGTCCCTGCTGGGGAAGGAGGCTGGAAACACAGGCCGTCACGGTGAGGAGGCCCAGAAGCCCTGCACGCTAATATTTCTGGGACAGGAAGATTTATCCTGGTGAGTGGCTCGCGGTACTTGGTGACAGATGCGATCCTCCTCAGCAGTGCAGCCAGATCATCTGTTTTGCTTTTTCCATGAATATGTCTCTCTGAATGCCGACAGGGGAAGATTTGGAAATAAAACAAGAAACATCACTTTCATGAGCATGAAAAGCTTAATTTATTACCGGCCTTTCAACTGAATGAAAACGATTTGCTTTTTTAAAAAGACTGTTTGCTGAACAAATGTTTTAAAAGTGCAACAGATTATTGCAATTATTGTACCTACTTTTTAAAAAAATTTACCAACGGATAGACAGGTGCTCTGAGAATGTTTTCATACATTTCTCTTGGAGAAGGTGGAACTTGTAAATGAAATTGCCTGGGAAGAGTTTCCCGTAGAGTTGAGCTGTTTAAAGAAAGGCACAGCCTTTCAGTTTGCTCTTCCTGCTGCTCTTTGGTGCCTGAGATAAGCTTCGAGGTGGGTGCTGAGAAGTTGCGGTGAAATCTGGGCTATGATACTGACCATCGAGGTGATGCTGGTGGCCTCGCCCACTTCAGGGGCCCACGCTCTATTAGGACCCCAAGGAGAAACACGTTTGAGGTTTCACTCCCAAGAAAAACAGTCATGCCCTTGATCGTATAGGATGCTTTTATCTTGTGGAATCTGTGAATCTTGGAGATGATCGCCTTTCCTCTTATTACTGGTCCCTGGGGAAGCTTACAATCAAGCTTGTGGCTCGTGTTTAATAGATGTGTAGCACCTTGGGGACATATTTTGTGTGCTACATGTGATTTTATTTTGTTCCTCTTTCCTCACCTCCTGTAGCTCTGATTTGTCTCTCTACTTGCGATATGGATTTTTCTAAGCTTCATCGAATTCTTCAGACTAAGATGCTGTATTGGATGCTGGGAGGAGTGCCCCAGGGAGAGGGCAGCTGCATCACTGAGAAGCTCAATAGTAGCTGTTGTGCATAGTGGATGCTGTTCTAGAAATAGGATTCCTGGCAGCGATGGGCCAAGTGTGGTACTTAATCATCAGAACAAGGTGCCCCCAACTCTTCTAATGACCAGCAAGATCAGAGCAGCAGTCAGGCAGGGCTGAACATGCCGGGGGCTAAGGAGGTGGTTAATAGGTTAGGGGGTCCTATGTCCCCTAAGGCAGGACAGAGGGACAGCTTACAGAGGCCTTGTTCAATCAGCACAAGGAAAAGAAATGATAAACAGATGATCAGAAGGCTGAGGACAGCTGCCCCAGCAGAAACTCAGATGCCTTGCTCAGTTTCCAGTACTGGACCCGGTTATCTGACGGGAATGTGAGTGGCTACAGGAAAGGCAGTGTCCCCAGTGTGAAGGACCCTGTGACAGCTCCCCAGGTGTAGGAGGTGATTCTTCCCAGAGTACCCCAAAGGGACCTACAGCTGCTTACTCAGGAGCTGGACACCGATGAAGGGAAAACACTTGGACATCCCAAGGGCTGTTGCACTCAAGGTCTAATTGACACCGGGACCCTGAAGTGTCATTTTGGCCTCATGCTCAAGTGGAGGAATCTGGGGGCCAGGTCGTATCCTGGCTCTGGGGGTCCACCAGATCTGGCTGACAGTGGGTTCACTGGACCCCCACCCCACCAGGTGTTTATTTCCCCAGTCCCTGAATAGGTCACTGGGCTCGGGCATACTTAGTGGTGGGAGGAGCCCCCCACACTGGTTCTTGGTCTGTGGTAAGACTCACCCTGCGGGAGGCAAATGGAAGCCTCTTTGAAACACCCTCCTCCTGCCAACACAGTCAAGCAGGTGGAACGGCAGAAATGAGAGCTCTCTGGGGGTGACGGTCCCCTACCTTCAACCCATGTGATTCACCACTCTGGTCCTTACAGTTCTGTGGAGTCTCACAAACTCAGTCAAATCACAGCCCCGGTGCCTGTGTCAGATGTGAGATCTTGGCTAAAGCTGATAAACACTGTCTCAAGCCCATAGTATGATGCCACTGAACTGGTGAATGGATTCTTTTCCATTCTTTTCAGGAAGGAGGACCAGAAGAGCCCAGAACGACAGTCTTGCTTTAGAGCTCTGTTTGCTCTCCAACTCCTTGTCATAATACACTGAGAAAGGATCTGACCCATGCAGACATACCAAAGAGTATCACCTTGGTCCCCAGTACCAGTGCCATGGTGTGCATTGGGGCTGGTGAGCATGGAGATGCACGGAAGGCCTTGGTGAGACACATGAAGTCTGGAGAGTTAAGGGCGAGCCTACACACATTCAGGAGGCTGCCGCATCAGTCAAGCTGGTCAGGGCCTAGTGGTCGTAGGCATGTTGTGATGGCTCCACCAAAGCACAGGACAGGCGACTGCATCTCGCACTTCCCACCATACGGCGCCTGGATGCGGGAGGCAGCACGTCTTGCGCTTGGAAATACTGCTCTAACCCATTTACTGAGTGACTGGGAAGGCTGTGAGCTTTGAGCGGAGCCCAGAGCAGGAAAGGGCTGTAGTGGGTTGAGGCTGTGGTTCAAGCCACTGCACAGCCCTTAGGGTAAGGGGGAACCATAACACAGATACGTAGGGCTCTACGTTATAGGGCAAGGTCGTGGCATCCACACCACGAGTTAGCAACCATTTGAATCACAGATGCTGCCATGCAACTGGCCCTAGAAGAGATGGAGCAAATGTCATTGGACATCAGGTCACCACATGCCCAGAACTTCCCACAAGGAGCTGGGTTCTATCTGACTCACCGAGTCATAAGGCAGAAGTGGTACCTCTGGGACTGGGCACAAGTAAGCTGCACCAGCACTGCCACACCACCGCACATCCATGAGCTCACGCCTGTGGCTGCGTGGGGCCTCCTCAGGACAAGCCACCAGAAGAGACAGAACACTGAGTTCCATTCTCATATGGGCAGGCTTGCTGTGCAAGTGCCAGGTGAAAATGGGCTGCTGCCGTACTATGCTGCACTCAGAGCTGGCCCTGCAAGACAGCAGCAAGGGACATCCAACCAGTGGGCAAGTCTTGGCTGGTGCCCCTGAAGCTTCCCTCCCAACTGGAGGATTTTCCCATAAATCTTGGTAAGAAATGGATCACGTGGGCTTCCCTAACAGCAATGGTGACTGAGAGCCTGGTCGTCTGAACAAGGGGAATGGTGTTGCCATCCTAGGTGGGATTCTCATGACTCATGACCTTAGTGGAGCACACAGCCTTGCTACAAAGCCAGGGTTCAGGTGGCAAGAGGCAAGGTGAAGGCGGAATGGCTGTCGGGTAGGCAATACCGGGGTCTGCGGCACAGGCACCCTCGGGACACTCTAAGAACGGGTGGTATTTATTTTAAGAGGGTCTCCTCTCCTTTTCTCCTGCTTCCAAACTTCCTGATTCCATTCCCAAAATGAATATTGCACTATTCCTTGTGTAGATACTAGCGTGTTAACTACATTCTTTAATAGTGGATATTGCATTATTGAGTTCTTATCATCTCTTAGTAGCAGCAGAAAGCCTGAGAGATTGCAGCTGTGTGTGCACGTGTGTGGAGGGGTTTTATCAGTTTCAGAGCAGATTCCATCATGGCTCATTACTTGATGCTGTCATGATTTACTCTAATATGTGTGGGGCAGGAAAAAGCCATCTTCATGGATGAGATTGTCTACCTCCTTGCCCCAGATCATTGCAATCATTTTTCTTTTTGCTTCTAGATTTAATTCTCCCCAGGGCCACCCTGCTCCCCTGGGTAGAAGCAGCCTTCCCCTGTCCAATGTCACAGACCATCAGGACTGGCATGGCATCCTTACTGGATTCCTACCATTTGTAGCCTGATCCGCTGGCCTCTGCAGAGAGCCCTGGACTTGGAGTCAAAAGACCCCATAGGCTAAGTCATTTCACCTCCCTGGGACCACACCCTACAAAACTGGGTGGAGGTGCGAGGTGGGCCAGTGTGGACTCTGTGATGTCTCAGAACCTGAATGTCCACAACTACCCGTGTCTGATTCTCCTCAAGAGGATCGTACTCACTTGGGGTCAGAGGTCTTGGTTTCTCCTCAGCTATCTGCAGGTCCTCCCATGCAGTGGGTCCCCAGTAAACCCTTGTTGGTTGATTACTGTTAGTTTCTCTGAGGTAGCTAAGAGGAGATGGTCCCTTAAATGGATAAAACGGGATAAATCTAGGGCTGCGTCCTCAAATTCATCCTGGCTGTGTTGCTATGGTACGTGGCCCTGAAGCTGGCATTTCACCCCCTGCTCACTGACTTTGCAACCTTGGGCAAGAAACTTCACTTCAAAGGACTCAGGGTCAGGAGGCAAATACCTCTCTGATTAGATGAGACAATCCTTGCCCGGAGGGAGGTGGGTGCTTGTCACCTGTGAGCCTGTAGCACCTGCCTCTGACCCCATCCGGATACTTCTCACACCATGTGGCTGAGCTTACTAAGCACCTCAAGGATAGGCACCATGACTGACTTGTCCCTGGTGGCTGTGCCCACCTAAGACAACTGGTCAACCAGAGTTGACCCACAGAACATTTGACCTCTTCATCTATCTTTTCCCTCCACACTTCTCTTGTGCTCCCTCTGAAACCTGTTCTCTGACCAGTCTGAGAATTCTTGCATGTCTTTCATTCTCTTTTTATTTAACATTTTAGACTCAACAAGTCCTGGTGTTCATTTCAATGGGTGAAACCCCAAACCAGAGACCAACACATGGTGGAGATAACTTTCAGGAGGCAAATATCTGTGCTTGATTTAGATTCAGGCCGGGTTGACACAACACCAGCTGGATGAAAATGAAAAAAAATTTTTTTTTAAAAGCTTTAAAAGAGGGTATTTCAAAATAACTAGCTGTTGGGTTCCACGGGATGCTGCCAGGCTGTAGAGTGAGTTTCCGACTCAGATGCTTCTGACCTTTTGTTCAGACAAAGGCCATGGTTGGAGTCCCTCGTGGTCTTGTCTTCTCCAGCCTCTAATTTTCCACTTACCTTTTCTCAGACCTATCCTCCCGCCCTTGAATCATTTTTATTGCTTTTCCCTGGACCATCTCCAGTCTTGACATCTCTCTTAAAATGCAGAGGCCACAAACTGGGTAAAGAACGCTAATGAGGAAGGGAGCAATATGGAGTCCATTAGGAGGATGGATTCCTGGCCCCTGCATATGCTGCTCATTCATCTCAGCTTTTAAAGTCACATCCAGGAGGCTCTATCGCATTCAGACGTGGTCCTCCATGACCCACAGTGCTTTCACCGCTGAGTTGCTCCTGGGTCTTCCTGAGGCTCCGCCTCCTTGGTTTGGCTTTTGTTCCTGATCAGGCTGCCTTGTGCTGTATTCATCTGCTTTGGGTGAAGACTATTTATTTTTTTAATTAAAGATTTGTCTGGAATTTAGTCTCACTTAACAATCTGCAAACTTCTCATTGCTTCATTACACTCGGCAGTGCAAATACTCACAGAAGCTCCAGGTCCGGTGTGGTGGCCAGAGGATGCAGTCCAGGATGCTAGGAGTTTCTGGCTCCGTCCTGGCTGTGCGGTCACTGGGCTGACCTGGCCCTGCACCTGCAGGCAGCAGCCTCGCCCCACACCTAGCCTCAGGTGCTGCTGCAGGAATTGTGTTTCAACAGTCCAGGCAGCCAAACCCGGCCATGTCCCTGATGTCACGGCGGTCTGGAACCGGCCACTGTGGGTTTGTGAAAAACAAGTTGTAAAAGGCTGCGCTTGGTACCTTCGTATTCTAACACTGAATGGAAGCAGAAAGCATGACTTTCTATGGTGACTAAGGGAAGGCCTGTGTGTGCGGGTGTGGTGGGGGGCAGTTGCTTCATTTAACATTGTACAGAGTTCTCGCTATGTTAGGCGGAAGATGCTGCTCAGAGAATGCAGATGCTGCTGAGGTTGGGGCTCTCCTGAGTGGTTGTCTCAGGGGCTGCAGAACAGTCAGGTCGAGGATGAGCCTTGCCAAGTTGGGCTACTGAATGCAGAGACTGAGCTTGGGCTTGAGGCCTGAAGTCTCAGTCCTGATTAACACCTCTGGCCTCCTGCCAGCTGAGGGCCTTACCATGTTAAAAGACAGGAATTTACCTGTATATCTCTCAAAGTTGTTATAAGGATCCGACAAGATGGAGGATGTTCTAGAGCTGATGACACGCCAAAGGATTCAACAGTAGGGAGGCAAAGCTTACATACCAATTCACATTAAGTTTGGTGGCACTCAGGAGAACAAAACTCTTAAATCAAAAGGGCTTAAACACAAGGCAAATGTTTCCTTCTCATATAAATGTGCTGAGGTATGCATTCCTGGGCATGTTCTGCCTCCCAGGCTGCTTCCAGCTTTGCTACATAACAGCTTCATCCTCATAGCCCAAGATGGCTCCTAGGACTCCAGCCATCACATCTTGGTCCCTGACAGCAAGATGATGGGACGGGAGAAAGGAGGGTGTGGGCCTTTCTTATGAGAAGGCTCCCTGGGAGTTGCACTTCTGTTTTCATCATGTTGATGAGGACTTATTTATCCATCATACCCAGTGGCAGGCTGACTGGAGAAAGGGGTGTTTTGTCTGGACAGCGTTGTTTCTAGCTAGATATTGAGGTCCAGTAACCACAGGGAATGGACATTGTCAGGGAGGCTAGCAGCGTCTCCTCCAGATTATATCTGCTTAATAAAAGTTCAAACCTAATTTAGGCCCTTCACCTGGGCCTTTCAGGGCCATTTCTTCTCCATGGGCCAAGCACGTGACCCTACTCTGATTACGTTTTCTCATCTCTGAAACAGGGAGGTTCCCCAGCCTTCAGTGGTTCGTAGAGAACCTCCGTGGCGTGGTCACCCTCCTGTCTGGGTGCACACCCCACAGCAGCACCTGTGTCTGCAGACCACCCCCTGATCTGTTCCGTCCTTGTTCTCCCAGTGGGACTCTCTCTTGGAGCTTGCTTGTTTATTTATTTTATTTTTATTTATTAATTTTTTTTATTGAAGTACAGTCAGTTACAATGTGTCAATTTCTGGTGCACAGAACGATGTCCCAATCATGCAAATATATACATATATTGGTTTTCATATTCTTTTCTGTTTATTTTTGAAAGAAAACTTTATACCATTCCCATAACTGGAAAACGAACATTCCTTGCCACTAAGAGAAAGTAAATATTAAAAAAAAAAAAATCAAAACAAGAAAATATGACAGTTCTCAAGTCTCAGACCTGAGGCCTGTCCCTACGGGCTGAAGAGGACAATTAGTATGTGGTATGGGAGTGTTAGAGAAACTGAATCACCAAATTGGAATGTTCTTCTTGCCCTAATGAGAAGGATCGAGAACTTCCTTACTACGTAATTTAGTTTTTCCTAATGTCACCTGAGATCCTCTCACTTCCTCTCTCTCTTTAGGAGATGTTCCAGTCTGTGATTCCTAAATTTCTTTCTCTTGCACTAAGAGTTGTTAAAAAGACACATTCGTTTTTTGTTTTGTTTTACTTTTAAATTTATTTTTTAAAAAGCTTCATTAATTCAAAAGATTTTATGAGATATGATCTAATGACAGTGTGAAAAAAAAAAATCAAAGCCAGCTTTTAGTTAACAATGAAGCACTGTGACTTAGACGCTGCATATAAACTCCAAAGATGGGGAACGCCTTGTGGTCCCAGAGGGCCACAGCATTTACATACAAAAATCTAAGGAGTTGCTGAGTCCAAAAGCACTGTGCCCGGGGTGACAATCAATTGTTGTCCACAATAATGATCTGTTTAGTTGAATAATTGGGAAACATTACATTCAATCATCTGCAATATCTTCATTCCAGGTTGATATTTGTTGTGTCAATATCTTCTAATTCCAAACCCTCAAGTGAATTGGGTCTTAGTACTGCCGTGTATTTTGGCCTCAGGCATTTTCCAAGGGCACCCAGGCCTTCGGGGTTGCCGTCAGGTTCGGCAGCCTAGGCGATGCCTTGAGGTTACCGGGACGTGATATTCGATGCTACCGGAGGACAGGTGGGAGCCGGAGCTCAGACTAAGGCAGCCAGGAGGCCAGGTGTGGGAGGTCCATGCCAACCCTTGTGCATCAGAGTTGCTGCCTGAAAAAACAGGAAGAGGACCCCGTTTAAAGGTTTAGGAGGTTCCTCCGCTGGTTGCTACTACTGTGGGCAGGTGCCCTGCAGACCTGGTACTGCTGCCCCCACCCCAGCGGCTGCCCCGCCTGGACCCTTACAGAATTCTCCTAACTAGGAAGAAATCTGAGGAAAGATGAGTGATGACTAAAGGAAGCTGGCTCTGCTTTTCTCATAGCACATTTCAAAGAGCCCCAGGAGCTGGAGAAAAATCCTACGGAGTGTCTATTTGGACCTTGTTTTCTTCAATTTCACCTTCTGTGGCCTATTCTTCTAACTTACCCTGGGGGAGACGGCTTGATCTTTTACAGTAAAGGTAGCTGTTGGCCCCCATCAAATTCAGTACAATGCAAGGGTCCCCAAGCGCTTGGGTCGGGCTGTCTACTGTTGGCTAAAACCTAACCTACCAACAAACTCAGACACAGATCCACAGAGATTTTGATTCTGGGGAAGGATGTAAGTTCTTAGCTGGCCCAATGCCTCTTGCCAGGGTCTAGGGAAAGATCACCCTGGGATTCTCCCTGTGTGTATGAGGGGGTACGGAAGGGGGCCTTAGGGGCAAGCGGGTGGTACACACAGGGAGCAGGGGGTGGGTGGGTGTGCATGTGGGGGCTGTGTTCCTGAGGGGTAGGAGTGATAGGGCGATGGGCTGAAAGGAGGGTGGACGGGGTGAGAAGTGGAGCCTTGGGGCTGAAGATGCCAGCATATGGTGCAGGAGAAATGACATCCCGCTGAGGACCAGGGGGGTGGTCGTGTGCGGACGGGCTCTCGGGATCGAGATTTGAGGGTATCCATGTGGCACACACGGTTCTGCAGAGAGGAAGAAAGAAGTAAGAGAGGAGAAGATGTGGGTGGGGAGAAGAATGAGGCCGAGGCTGGGAGCAGCTCCTCACATCTGTCTCATCAGAAGAGAAGTCTGTGCACAGTCTGTGAGGGGTGAGGAGGTGGGGCTGACATGGCCCCTGCTCTGTGTGGGGAGCCAGGGTCCGTGTGTTTGGGAAAGTCTGGGTTAGACAAGGTCCCTTCCATTGCCCTTTTCAGCTGGAATCTGCTCATGTGCCTCCTGGATCTCTAAGGAACACAGCACACAGCCTCAACCTGAGAAGCGGATCTTTTCCGGGATACCTAATAACTGAGGACAACTGCGGGAAAGCATTTGCTCGCATCTGGAAAACCCCGCTTTACTGTTCATTCACACAAACATTTACTGAGCACAACTCTGGGTGAAGACTAAGGACCTAACAACAGAGAAAGGTATCACCTTTATCCTCAAAAGCTCCCATTAGACTGGGAGAAACTGACTTTTAAATCTACAGCTAAAACCAAGTGACTAAGTGTATCTGCAGAACTACATACAATTCCTAGAATGTTTAAGGGAGGTTCCCAGGGAGCAGGGCAGCTCCACCTGGGGAACAGGGGGACAAAGGGCCAGCAAGGACCTACCAGGAGCGGGCACGGGGTTCACCTGGGAGGGAAGAAGGGCTTGACAAAAGAAAGGCAAGTGCATGGCCAGGAGGCTGCGTGGGACTTCCAGTGCAACTAAAGTTCAGAGCAAGATGTGGGTGGGAGGGAGATGGGGCCGTGCAGCCAGCAGACTACACAGAACCAGCTTCCAGCCGGGGGTGGGCGCCCTCCGGCAGGTCAGCCACTACCTGTGTGGACCACTCCAGCAGCTCGAGGTGGACAAAAGATATTTCAGGAAAAAAATAGTGAAAGCAGGAATCAACTAAGTGTTAATCAACAGATGAATGGATAAAGAAGATGTTTTATATATATATATATATACACACACACACACACATTTCTATATATCTATATAGATATACACAATGGAATAAAAAGCCATAAAACATAATGAAATTTTGCCATTTGCAGCAACATGGATGGACTTGGAGGGTATAGTGCTAAATGAACTAAGTTAGAGAAAGACAAATACTGTATGATATCACTTATATGTAGACTCTAGAAAATGCATCAAACTAGTGAATATAGCAAAAAACAAAGCAGACTCACAGATACAGAGAATAAATTAGTGGTTATCAGTGGGGAAAGAAAAGAGGGGAGGGGAAATATGGAGGGTCAAGAGGTACAAACTATTACAAACTATATAAAACAAGCTGCAAGGATACATTGTACCACATGGGGAATATAGCTAATATTTTATAAAAACTATAAATGGAACATAACCTTTAAAAATTGTGAATCACTATGTTGTACACCTGTAACTTACATAATAGTGTACATCAGCTATTCTTCAAAAAAAAATTTAAGGAAATAGTCAAGCAGGCTTTTTGACCAGAAAACACTCAGAGCCCTCGCCGCACTGATGTGCGGTGTGAGTCTCTGAGGGTTGCTGGGTGCGCTGCTGGCCGAGCGCTCGCTGTTTGTGGGACACTTGGAGCCGTCACCCGTGGTGGGAAACGCTGCTGTGGGCTTGGAGAGCCATGAAGGGTTTTCAGCAGCGGAGTGGCCTGGCCAGGTTTTAGAAGGATCATTTTGGTAGCCGGTATGAAGGATGTGGGAGAGGGGACTGAGATAGGTGAAAAGGACACCGTCACACGTCTGTGACGTGCCTCCATGGCCCGACCCCAACATTTCCTTCTCTAGTCAACTTTGCCATCTCTCTGATCAGGAGAAACCTTCTCTCCTTGTGTGGACTCCTGGGGACACTTACCTGAATGTCTTCTGTGGATAGTTGTGCCATCCCCCCCACGAGAGAATGAAATCATCGAGAATAGAACTTTCCTCTCATGACGCCCCAGGGGATACACTCAAAGTTTCAGTGTATCCAGGTCCTTTTTACATAAGGTGCTTCAGTCCATTTATTTGGATAAATAGCGACCAGTGAAATGCAAGGTAAAGCGACAGGTGTGCTAAGGGCTCAGGGAGACACAGCGCGCATAGGCTGCTTGTTGAGGACGGCTTCACCAAACGGGTTACACTTGAACGGGACTTGGAGGAAGGGTAAATTGTGGATGGAATGAAGGCAGAGAGCAACACGGCGGGGCTGGAACGATGCACACATGCTCGTGAAAGCAGCTGAACCGGAGCGTGTACCGCGGTGAGGAGCAGGGACCACAGAGCACTCTGAGTGAGCCGGGGCTGGGCTACGGAGGGCCTTGAAGGGGAGACAGAAGAGCTGGTGTCTTATGACCGGTGGGGATGCTCGTCTCCAGATGTGCTTCTGCAGAGAATGGCTGGTGACTCACAGGCAGGTCCTCTGATGTCTTTAGCCTAGAAATTCCAATATCTGTGGCAAAGAGAGAAGCCAGTCCACCAAAATCGCTTTTCTCTGCTTAGCACAGAATAAGTATGTGGTGAGTATTAGCTGCTCCTACTGTTCCTTTGATTTCTCACAACATCACTGCATTGTTGATAGACCAACTTCTTGTTCTCGGTTTTTTTTGGGGGGGCGTAATTAGGTTTACTTATTTGTTTATTTTTAGAGGAGGTACTGGGGATTGAACTCAGGACCTCATGCATGCTAAATATACATTCTACCACTTGAGCTATACCTTCCCCCTTAACTTCTAAACTGAGGTTGGTAGAATTATTTACTGAAATCATAGAGGAAGTGAAAAATTGATGGACTCAATCTAGCTGAGTTGTTGCAAAGATTGGCGATACCATATGTAAAATTTTCAACTTGTACTGCTCACTGAAATGGGAACATTTCCTCCAGATTACGGCCCTAGTACCTTCTCCACAGTTGTGCAGAAGTACATAACTACTTGAGCATTTCATCTAATTTTTTGACACGAGTATGTGTGTTTGGATTCAAGTGTATGTCGTAGCTGGTGCGAGAGTTTTGGTGAAACTTGTCTTCGATCTAACATCTGAATTTTGGCAGAACTTGAAGACCCGGAAGCAAGAATCAACCATGATGGGCTTCTAGGCATGGTTATGGCTACATGGACAAGCGAGGTGAGGCCTCAGCACATTCTGGAAATTACTGTCAGTTCTGAAGAACTTTCGGGGAGAAGGAGGCAAGTGAAAGGCTTTCAAAGTACAGGGAATGGGGAGGAAGCAACTGATCAGGAGTGGCTAAAAATGGAACAGGTGGTCTACGTAAGTACCAGCTGTGCACTACAGCCAATTTTATTGCCAGTTTATAATGTTGTCCAGGGTTATTTTACAGCAGTCTTCTTTATTCCTGACATTGCTATAAATCTCGCCATAAAATGGCTCTAATGCAGCAGAAAGGCTATGAAATGAAAGGGGAACTTCAAGGATCAGTTGATTGTGGCGGACTGGAAAGGAGGATGAGGATGCCCAGAGGGAAGATAATGGAAAGCCACAGGGGAAAATCCAGGGGCCGACGGTCTCATTAGGTCCTACAATGTCCTTTCCAATTTAATTATGAGAACAGATAGTGCTTCTAGGATGAATCCACCAGATGGCACCATCGAAAACATTTCTTAAAAGGCCCTTTCTCAATTACTTGGGACAATTGAGCAAACCTGCTGTTTTTAGAGGAGGAAACGAAATTTGTTCATGTTTGGATGGAGAGTAATTGCTCACTTAATATTTTATTTTCTATACTCTGTATGTGTGAGTGTGTGTGTTGTAGTTTAAACTATGAAAGACCTTTTCTCAAGAGATACAACTTCAGCTTGGCTAGATTCTTCAGATGCAAATTTGAGTGAAATATCTCAGATTTAGGTATTCATTTTTATATTTATTATATTCATTTATATTCATTTTTACTCATTTTTATATTCATTATATTCATTTTTATATCTTTTGATTAATAATCACATACTTTGTGTTTTCTTTTCTTTTCTTAGCCTCGGACCAAATAAGCCTATAATTCTAATTTTCTTTTCTTTTCTTATTTTTTTATCAGCCCTGTCAAGAAGTAAAGGGCACTACTAAAAACCCCATGCTCATGCTTCTCCATGGCTGACTTCTGGCTCTGCCCCCACCTTCCCCTTTCAAGACCTGTTTCCCAAGCTTGGAACCCCTGGGAAACTCTTATGGGAAAGGTTCCTATGATTCTTCTTTTTTCCTTTTTTTTTAATTGACATAGTCAGTTTACAATGTTGTGTCAATTTCTGGTGTACAGCATAATGTTTCAGTCATATATATACATACATATATTCATTTTCATATTCTTTTTTATTATAGCTTTCTACAAAATATTGACTAGAGTTCCCTGTGCTATACAGAAGAAACTTACTGTTTATCTATTTTATATATAGTAGTTAGTATCTGCAAATATCAAACTCCCCAATTTATCTCTTCCCTTTCCCTCCCTGTTAACCATAAGTTTGTTTCTATGTCTATGAGTCTATTTTTATTTTGTAAGTAAGTTCATTTGTGTCACACTCTCTCTCTTTTTTTTTTTTTTAGATTTTACATATAAGTGTTATCATATGGTATTTTTCTTCCTCTTTCTGGCTTACTTCGTTTAGGATGACTTCATTTAGTTCCATCTATGTTGCTGCAAATGGCATCATTTTATTCTTTTTTATGACTGAATAGTATTCCATTGTATAAATATACCACAACTGCTTTATCCAGTCATCTGTCTATGGGCACTCAGGACATTTACAATAGCCAAGACCTGGAAACAACCTAAATGTCCATTGACAGATGAGTGGATAAAGAAGTTATGATTCTTCAACTTATACACCAAAAATCAGCTCAGTCTTGGAATTTAGGAAAGCTGGGCCCCAGACCCATTCTTCCTCTTACTGGCTCACCCGTTATGTCAAGGTTATTGCAAGGACTGAAGAGAGGCTAACATGCAACGTGCTCAGCACACCGCGTGGCATGTACTAGGTGCTCCATGTACGTGAGAAAAGAAACGTTTTTAAAAATTCACATGTATCAGATTAACTTGTTTTCAGCAGAAGCCCCCAAGCCACTTCTTGTCTCCCTTTGCTTTTGTTTTCCTCACTAGCTTTTCCAAGTATCAGGAGAGATGAAAGGAAGCAGGAACTGAGATTTTGCATTAATCTCTCTTCATGGTGCAGGAGGAGGGCCTTGCCTAGCGGCAGTGAGACAGGCTGCTGGTTTTGACACTGAGGGTTTTTTGTTTGTTTTGTTTTCGTTCTTGGTTTTTTTTTTGGTTGTTATTATTTTGGCTTTTTGTTGTTGTTGTTGTTGTTTTTTAACCAGTGTTCCGCATTCTCCTGTGGTGAGGCTAACAGCCTTATGGGAAGGATTTAGGGGACAATGGAGTCAGGCGCAGGCACTTCCCGGGGAAGGACAGAAACAGCCTGCAGACTCAGGCCCCACGAGGCTCAAGTGAAAGCAGCACCAGTGCATTAGGGATGCTCAGGGCAGTTCTGATGTTCACTGTCCATTTCTCTACAATCACTTCTGTAAGGCAGATTGATAGACAGGCTGGGGATGAGGGAGATGAGGTACCACTGAACAATGATGCACAGAAATTACACTTTATCCCGAGTGAGCCCTTGATGGTTGTTTTCCTGCAAAGCTGGAGTGGATGGATGGACAGGCTTTTCTAACCGAGCTACTTGTCCCTCCTGTCCAGCACGGCTGTCCTGCGGGGAGTTGCTTACTGAGCCAGAGGCCCCCCCCCGTGAAGCACCTCTCCACCTCTGTGTGCTTTAACCAAGGCGTGGACTGGAGCAGGGCTGATAGGTGCTGGTTCGAGGTATCCAGCCCTGAGCCCTTTGCCTTGCCGGCTGCTGGAGCCTTCAAGTTCAACTTCCAGGGGACCTTAGGACTTCTGGCGGGTCCAGAAAACCAAAGCAATGGTCTGGGAGCCTGAGGGCCAGATGGGAAAGTCTTAGCTGTAAGGACAGGGTTACACCATGGCCTTGACGATGCAAATGGCCCAACTACACTTTCATATACTTGTAGAGCCTGGCAGGTCACATACACACCTGAAGCGGCCCAGGGTCAGTGGGCCAAACAGAGCTAGCTCAAACTGAAAGAAAAATACCTCTACTCAGCAAACAAAACTTCGCTTCAGGGCCTAAACGTTAATTATACGCTTTGTTTGGATTCCTGCAAGCACTTCCGGACCACCTGACAGATGCACTGCTCTCCTGTTTCTTATCTCAGTTCCTCCTCCTGATTCCAAGGAGGAAATGCACTGCTGGTTTGATTTGATTCCTTTCCTGCTGGAAGCAGGTGGGATTTTTGCCACAGGATGTAACCAGCTGTTACAGGTTCTTGTCCCGTCCCAGAAAGAAATCAGAGACAAGACGTAGAATAAAGTAAAGTGAGAATTTATTAAAGAATGGTTACTACTCTCTCAAAGGGAGAGCGAGCAGGCTCAGGTGAGCAGCTGCCCTGAGTTTCTTTGGCAAGTTGGTTACATAGGGTGTAAAGATGAAAGGGCGGCATATGCATTAGGGAGGGAGGGGTCTGGGGTCGTATCTCCTGACTTTCATCCCAATTCCACCTTCCCAAAGGAAGGAAGGATTTTTGTCCTTATTTAGTCTGTATCAGAAGTGTCATGGCCTCAGTGCATGATGGGTGCTCCTAATCTGCAAGGCTAATTTTATTAAAATGAGGGCATAATGAGCAAAAGGTTATATTCGGACCCTAGAGATTCCTGCCTTTTCCCACCTTTCTTTGTCGGCCTCCAGGCCGCTTATCACCCCTAAAGTTGCGACCACTTATCAGCCCAGAGGTTCCTGCTTTTCTTTCTCTGCCCAGGGACCCCTGGTGCTTACATGATGCATGGTTTCCTGCATTTGGCCCATACTCCTTCTTTCTGCCCAATTTCTACCCTTTGATCTGTGTCCCCCTTTCTCTGCTCCTATCTAACTATCTGCCTGTTCTAACAGAAGTCCCAGACTCTCCTTGGCTGTTTTTACAGACTATGACCAGAAGCCTCTGGATCCTCATGGGCTGAAAAGCTGCAGAGGCCTGAGGCCTTTTCCATGAATAGTGCTGGCCTGGGGTGTGTGTGTGTGTGTGTGTGTGTGTGTGTGTGTGTGTTTATGTATGTGTGTTAGTGTGTCCATTACTTGCCCCAAATGAGGTGAGAGTTGTGACCAGGTTCTCCTGGGCCCACTGTATCTGCTCTCATGAAAGCAATAGAAGTGGTCACGTTAGAGCAGGCAGACAGCTCAATATGAGCAGAGAAAGGAGGATGCAGGCCAAATGGCTGGAATTGGGCAAAAAAGGAGGAACACAGGCCAAATGGCAGGAGACCATGCATCATGTGAACACCAGGGTCTTTGGGCAGAAAGAGAAAAGTAGGAACCTCGGGACTGACAAGAAATCACATCTTGGGGTGCCAAGGGTCCTGGAGGCTGACAAAGAAAGGTGGTAAAAGGCAGGAATCTCCAGCATCCTAATGTAACCTTTTGCTCATTATGCCCTCATTTCAATAAAATTTGCCTTGCAAATAAGAAGCACCCATCATGCACCAAGGCCATGACACTTCTGATCCAGACTAAATAAGGACAAAAATCCCTCCTCCCCTCTGGAAGGTGGAGCTGGGATGAAAACTATGACCCCAAACTCTTTCCCCCCGGTGAATATTCCACCTGTTCATTTTTACACCCTATGAAACCAACTTGCCCAAGAAACTTGGGGCAGCCGCTCACCTGAGCCTGCCTGCTCTCCCTTTGAAAGTGTGCTATCCACCCCTTAATAAATCCTCACTTTACTTTCTTAACCTCCGTATCTCGTCTCTGAACTCTGTGATGAGACAAGAGCCTCATCATGGGCAGAGTCAGATGAGACCCCTCCCGCCCCACGCTGGCTGGCTGACATCCCCCAGCACTGACCGCCTGGTGGCCACCTCTCTGCGGTCTCCTCCCTGCCCTGTGAGGAACATCCACCCTGGGGCACAAGGCCATTCATAAAACTGAAGAGTCTCACCCTCAGGTAAGGCAAGAGGCAGGCCCCTGTTCTGTGGGCCCTGAATCTTGTGCAGTTGGGGGATCCTTTTTGAGAATAAGAACACATAATTATGAATGAATCCAATTAGGTATGAAAGAGAATATACAGAATAGAAAATAAATGATAAGCTACAAAATTTTAAAGCAGGCAAATACTGCAAACATGACAAAGTAACAATTTTTATTAATGATCTTCCTGGCACAGTCAGTAATTTTTTTTTTCCCTAGATCTTTTCCCTGTATCCTCTTGAATGGCAATTTTGTGATTTTCTTTTTTAATAGAGAGAATAGTAAGGTAATTTAGTCTTTCCTTTGGCATGGTTAATTAAAAATTTTTTTGTTATTATTGATAGTTTGAGAAATTCCTTTCGGCTTCTCAAAACTGCTACTCTTAGAATATAGATGCAAATCACAGGTGATGTCATGTAAATGTTTGATTGTTGTCACATTTAAAAATTTCTCTCTCAAGTTTCTTTCATATAAATATATGAGCTGTGGGATTTGGAAGAATATTCCAGAGTAGCTTCTTCTGGCTCCATATGATTTATTCTCCCCACCTTATCTCATGCTTCTGGTGTCGGGCACAGTAGCACAGGGCCACATCAGGACCCCTGGCCTTGCATCTGAATGTCATCACACTGGATAGGTCCACATGGTGGATGTAGAAATACCTGGAAGCCAGGACCCCACCTGGACAATCCCCATTAACTCAACTCTACCAGGAAGTGGCTGTGAATCACCTGCATGCATTCTGTGGAAGCCAAACTTCCCCTTAGCTGGACCCCAAAAGTACTCATGGCCACTGGTTTGCCAATCGTGAGATTCCTAAATTAGGAGGCCCACCAAAGTGTGGGTCCTTGTCTGCTGGCTGGAAAGAATTCATAGCTGAAGCAGAGGGACAGAGTGAAAACTGCTTTTATTTCTCAAAAGACGAAAAGGAAGAAAAGTGCTCAAGCGAGGAGAAGGGAAAAAAAGTGCTCGAGCGAGGAAAAGGTGCTTAAGTGGGGAGCCGTCAGCCAGGCTGGCCAGGAGGGACAAGTCCAGCCCAGGTCCGGCCACGTGGACTTTTATGAGAGGCTTCTTCCGGGTGTGATGGAGCCAATCAGCCCTTGTAAGGGCTCTTCAGTCCTAATATGGACTTTTCTGGTTGTTGTCATAGCAATCGTCGCCTGGCATGGTGTCGGTGGGTGTGTTACTTGGCATAATACATTACAATAAGCATAATAATGAGGCCCAAGGCCCAAATGGAAGTCAGATCGTCCACCATCTCGGACTCAGTGGTTCTAACCAGTTCTCTGCAGCCGCCTCCAGGAACTTAGATAAGAGTAATCGGTTTCTAGTCCAGGGAGGGGCAGGGGTATGATCCTGGGGGCAACAGCCTTGGTAACAAGAAGGAAAGTTGCTTTTAACCAGAATGGCTGCCATCTGGTGGACTCAGCGTCCCTCTCCGCCACCCCTGCAAAAAAAAAAACCAAAAACAAACAAACAAACAAACAAAAAAACTCCAAAGATTCTGTTCAGCCCTGAAGGTTCTGAAGGGAAATGGGGGAGTAATCTCAGTTGATCGTTGAGGTAGGTGGTCAGAGGCATTGCCATCCCCCAGTGCCTGCAAAGCTTGTTCTAATCAACTGCTTGAGCTTGCTTTTCTGGGACTCAGGGAGGCCTGGGGGGCACCAGCTTTTCTATAAACAAGAAGCAGGGATTGGAGGGGGAGGGAGTGCACAGGGTCCTGTTCCCTTTCACCCTGCCCCCCAGTCTGATCAGAAGACTGATGCACGGGATGCCAGTCAATAGACCCAGCCCTAAATGATTTCAGTTAAAATAGGTCACTTTTGAGAATTTGACAAAAACACCTGCGGAATGCAACCCCTACCAGAACCCCTTCCAGGGCCTCAGAGGGGCCTGTGCTAACAAGACGCCCTGAAGCTTCAGTCTCATTGGCCTCTCGTGAGCTTCACCTCTGGGCTCAAGTTAGGGCAAGTATTGCTTTCATCAAGTTCAAAGGGAATAAAGAGACAGTCAAGGCCTTGGGCTGCTCTCTGTGTCTTTGTAGCCTACATTTTCCAGTTCTTGTGATAAAATACAGATTTAAATTACGTTCTAGCACAAAGATGAAAAGCCTTCCTACTTTGGCAGGCCCTGCAACATCATTTAATCACCCAGCCGGGGTGGGTGAGGCCTCTCTTTCCTACCAGGGGTGGGGCCATTGGCTCTGGAAATCCCTATAGCTCTGTGCTTCTGGGGATGGCCCTGAGGGGAAAGAGAGGAAGGCAGCCTGCATTTACTGAGTGCTTGCTGTGTGCTAGACGTGGACTCTGTGAAGGCTTTATGTGTTATCTTGTTTAGCAAAGCCATAATTAGGTATTCTGATCTCCAACTGAATACCAATTATGTAGTCAATCTTCCAGACAAACAAGAAAGTGGACACTCAGAGATGTGATTGCTCCAGTGCAAAGCTGGTGAGGACAGAACTGGGACTCATTCATACCTGTGTCCATGTGACTTCCGGGTTTATGCCCTCTCACCACTGCAGGTATGGAAAAGGCTGCTGATTCCAACCCATGCTTGTTTTTGCACAGAATAATCACTGCCTCAAATAGGAAGTGAACTCCCCTACCTTGTTGAGTTCTTCAAAAACGCAGTTGGAATTTTTGATGCAGGAAAACGGATGTGGGGCGTGAGGAGGGCCGTGTCCCAGGCTTTGGTTGAGCCCCTGGGATGTGCCCCCCAAGTGTGGGTCCTTGGCTTCACACAGGAAGGAATTCAAGAGCGAGCCACAGTTGAGTAAAGGGAGATTTATTTAGAGTGTAAGGCAAGAGAAAGGCAAGGAAAGAGGCATGGGGGTTGGGTGTTCAGGTTAAAGTAAAAGTAGGTACACACTCCATAGACAGAGTGTGGGCCGTCTCCAAAGGAGAGAGAGCAAAAAAGGCCACTAGACGTGGCGTTGTCAGTTTTTATGGTCTCAGTAACTTCACAGGCCTATAGGTGGGACCTTTCTGACTGCCCTGGGGAAGGGGCAGAGATTACCAGGAACTGGACCACCGCCCATTCTTTGGCCTTTTGCGATTAGCGTTGGGACTGTCATGGCGCCTGCGGGCATGTTATTAATTACGCTGTTACAATGAGCATATAATGAAGCTCTAGGTCTACTAGAATTTAAACCTCTTAATCCTCAAGGCCATCTGGGAGTTGAATCTTCCATCATTTTGGTGAATCTTCCACCATTTTGTTGAATCTTCCACCATTTTGGTGTTAAGTTGCTGTCATTCCTTGAGTGGCTGTACCCTGCTCCCTTCCATCCTACCTCATTTTGACTGTGAGTGAACTGAGTCTAGAGACTGATTTGGGTAGAACTGACATTTTTATGATATTGAGACTTCCTATCCTTGAATATGAATTATTCTCTTGGTAATTTAGATGTTCTTAGAAATCACTGTAAAAACAAGAAGGAATGATGAATTCAAAACTCACAGATATCATTCTAACACACACTCCTAATAAAGGATTAGAATTCAGGATGTATAAAGGACTACCATATAACTTAAAAAAAAATCAACCCAATAAAAAAGTCAACAAAACTATAAACTGCATTTCACAGAGATGGAAACATGAATAGTCAAGAAATCTTTGAGGATAAGTTCAATCTTCTGGGTATTCAAAAAATAAAAAGGCCACCATGGAATACTTTTTTATGCCCATTGATTTACAAAAATTAAGAAATTTGATAAGGTCAAATATTTGAAATATAAAGAACAGGCACGCATACACTGTTGATATGACAGTGAATTGACATAGATACTTTGAAAAACAATATCCTACAAGCTTGTATGTAAGTTAATACAATGACTCATCAATTGTCTTTATATATCTTGGAGAAACTCCTGTCTCTGGGCACTGAAAAAGCAACATTACAAGAACATTTTTCACAGTTTTTGTAGTAGCCAAAACAAGAGAAAACTAAATGTCCATCCATAGGGAAATGTATAAATAGAAGTTGAGTGTATTCAGTCAGGGGAATATTTCACAGTCATGAAAATGAACCAGCTGATGCTACCCACCAACCTGTAATTTGAGTGAAAATGAACATCTCAGAACTTCAGAGGCAGTTATATAAGATGCAATAGCTATATAAGGTATGATATCACTTTTATCAAGTTAAACCCAAGCAAAACAAAACAAATTGTGCATGGAACACATGCACAACTGGTGATTTTTTAAAAACAAAAAGCAAGAAAAAAATAAGCACAAACTTAGGAATAGTGGCTCCTTCTAGGGCAGAGGGGTTCCACAGTAGACTGTTCATGGCACTTTCTGAAGTTGGGTGGTGGAATCAGGGTATGCACGGCATGATCATGCTTCATAACGTTGGTAATATCCTATCTGTGTATTATCAAATATTATATACTCTGAACAGCTACGTCGTCAATGCTCCCTGCTCCTGACACATAATGATGCTTTTCATAAGTATTAACCAAATCAGAAAAAAAAAAAAAGTTAAATTCTGAGAAAAAGTTTTGGAGGAGGGAATTCAGTGTTTTCCCTTACCTGATGGCACATGCGTGATGGCGTAGGTTGGGGCATCGTGACGTGCAGGGATGGGAAGGAGGTCTCCTAAATGTTCAGATGCAGACTCCACCCACCCCCATCCTTGTTTCCAGTCCTCTGCCCTACGCTGCTGTAACCATTTTCCCGAGCCCGGGTTTCTTGGCTTCTGTTTTTCCGGAATGATCTTTCAGGCTTTGTAGGAGTCAGAGGGCAGCAGTTGATGGATGAGGTTGGATGGGACACTGGAGTCCACAGCCCCTGTTCCAGGGTCAGAGAGGAGAACCACGGTGCTTCGGCCTCCTTCATCCCCAATCTGGGTGTCAGAACTT
Source organism: Camelus ferus (assembly GCF_009834535.1). Taxonomy (NCBI): domain Eukaryota; kingdom Metazoa; phylum Chordata; class Mammalia; order Artiodactyla; family Camelidae; genus Camelus; species Camelus ferus. The sequence goes on along the minus strand of NC_045722.1, from coordinate 19,815,765 downwards.
CTCTCCAAGGTGCCAAGGCTTTGCTGGCCAGCTTGCCCCTCTCCACCCAACCTTCCAGCTGCTGCTTCCTCTCCTCCTCTTTGCCCTCGTCATCTGACCTCCTTTACACTTTCATTTTCTGCCATGTCAGTGGCATTTTGGGAAGTCAGGCCTCTGGGTTCAATCCTCCAATCCTGCTAACTCTGAGTAACTTCTTTTATTGGAATTTGTCTCTTCTAAGTGGAATACAGGACAGAAGTCCTGGTTACCTGGGTCATCCGGACTGTTGAGTTCTGTTTCACAGCTTCACACTTTAACGCATCAATACCAGTGTTAAATTTGCCCTTTGGTTTCACAGTCATGAGGCAGATACAAACACGCTTATCAAAGGGCTTACTTTTTGTACTTTAGGTACCAGTTTATCTCTTTCAAGGTAGAATGGATTCATTGAATCTGCCTTTAAAGATTAAATTATTTGATTCCTCTGCATTACAAGGAGCGAAAGCTGGCTTCTTGTGACAAAAGCACCCAGTCAAGCAGAACGTTCCGCGTGTGCCTGCTGCCTGCTCAGGTACGACGTGTGCGATTGAATCTTGTAGCGCTAGAGACAAACGCAGAGCTCGAATTAATTTAGAAAATATGCGTAGCCTCCCCATTCTTCCCGTAACCGCAAACATCCAAGACTGACGCAAGCCATGGACATGTTATTTCAGCTGTCGGGGTGATGAAACCAATAGCCAAGAGGTGCAAGTTATTCAGGATTATTGAAGCCAAAGCAACTTAGCAGGGCGTCTGAACAGGCTTGTGTGTTTTTTCAAGCTCCTATTTGAAGACTGAACATCATTCAAATGAATTGTTTAAAATGATTGATTTTGGAATATATGATGAATATACTGAAAAGTCAAAATAGAAATGCCAGTGACAGCATAATAGTCAACACTGCGGTCAACATTATAAAGGGTATATAAAAGGGTACCTGTCATATCCTTTTTAGGTTCTACGTCTTTGCTCATGCTGTTTTCCCAGTGACTGACTTTAATCAAATTCTCCCGTCTCCTTCTGACCTCAGTGCGACTGTCTCCATAACTGAGTAGCAAAGAGGAGCATCTAATTAAAATCACATTCAAACTTGAAATCTCTCTGCCTGGTAGGTAAAGATAATATTGTCGCTCAGTGTTTGGGGTGGATAATGATATTAAATGTCTTTCCCTATGGGCAGTGTGGTTGAACCAGGGCCCTGTCTGAATCTGTAGCGGCTTCAGCATCTCTGAAAGGGAGATGGCTGAGCACATGGCCAGGGAGTCAGGCAGAGATGCCTGAGTTTTCTATGACCCTCTCCACTCTCTTGAGGAAACAGTTCAGGTAGCCAGCCATGCTGCCCACAGTAAACCAGAGATATCGTGTCTACTGAGAAGTAATTTACATGCAGTAAAATCCACTTTTTTTGGTGTTCGGTTCTATGCGTTGTGACAAATGTACACAGCTGTCTAACAATCACCACATCACCCCCGAATGGACCTAGTTTGTTGTCAATCCCTTCCTTCCTTCTCCAGCCCCTGGTAACCCCTGATCTGTTTTGCCGTTTCCATATGTTGTATAAATGGCTTCCTATAGTATGTAGCCTTTTTTGTACCTGACTGCTGCTGCTGCTGCTTTTTTTTTTTTTTATAATTGGCTGCTTTTACTTAACACAATGCTCTTGAAATTTATCTATGTTGTGTCAGTACCATAAGTTTCTTTGTTTCTTTGTTTTTTTTTTTTTTTGAGTAGTATTTTATTGTATGGATATACCACAGTCTGTTTATCCTTTCACCAAGTGAGGGGCATTTGGCCAACTTCCAGCCAAGCTTCTAGTGAACGTGATCTCTGGGTCTTTGTGTGGGTGTGTTTCCATTTCTCTAGAGTAAATACCTAGAAGTGAGAGTGCTGGGTCATAGGGTAGGTGGAGGTTTACTTTGAAAGAAAAACATGTTTTCCAAAGTAAGTGTACTATTTTGCATCCCTGTCAGCATTAGGTATTGTCCAGGAGAGTTTCAGTTGCTCCATATACTCACCAATTCTAGGTATTATCATTAAACATTCTAAATAAGTTTTATTCTAATAATAGGTGAGATTCATTCTAATAAGTATGTAATGGTGTCTCACTGTGGTTTTAATTTGCATTTCCATTATGATATTGATCTTTGTATATGTTTTTGCCAAATATATCTCTTCTTTGGAGTGCCTGTTTGCATATTTTTTGTCATTTAAAAATTGTTTTTGTTTTATTTTCCTGTTATTGAGTTTTGAGAGGTCTTTATGTATTTTGGATGTGAATCCTTTGTCAGATATGTGTTTTATAATTATTTTCACCCAGCCTATGCCTTATTGAATATATTTTTTAGATTATTTTACTTTCATTGTTTATAATCAGTACTGTCTGTCCATAGTTCAGAAGGTTTGAGAAAATACACAGTGAAAAATAAATCTCCTTCGCATGAGTCCTAGCAACCCAATTCTTCTTCCCAGAAATAATCACTCTTATTATCATTTTTTAACTGTAAGGAAGGAATGGAAGAGAGTGTTTGCTAGAAAACACATTCCATAATTACAAAAATGTACACATAGAGTTCTTTTTAAATTTTTTTTGCATCAATACATGATAGTAGGTGATCCACACTGTTCTATTTCTTTTCATTTAACAGTTCATCTTTGCAGCATCGCCGTGTTACTGCATACAGAATGCATCTCATTCTTTTTAATGCTGGGTTAGTTTTCCACTGCACGTATGAACCATAACCTGTGTAATTTGCCCCCTATTGGGTTCTAATCTTTTGGTACTACAAACAATGCAGCAATGAATATCTTTGTACAGTAATAACTGTCATTGGAATTACTGAATTACAGGGTATATGCATGTGTTAATATTGCAGGTTGTTTAATTTCCATCATAGAGGTTGAATCAATGTGAACCCCCAACAGCAGTACCTGAGAACACCTGTTTCTCCCCACATCCTTCCCAATGCATGTCTTAAATATTTTTATTTTTGCCAAACTTATGGTGAAAATGGATGTGTTTTTAGTTTTAATTACATTTCTCTCATTACTAAAGAGCTATCACTATCCATCGTAAGTAAGACAAAGTTCGTTGTCTGTGAGCTGCTTAGTTACATCTTTTGCCTGATTTATATTGGATTTTTACTTTTTTCCTTATTGATTTAGAGTTTTTTGCTGGTTAAGGAAATTGGTGCTTTGTGTTATGAATCAAAACAATATATTCCTAGTTGTTTTTCTGGTGACTTCATTTATAGTGTTTTTTTTTTTTCCTTGAAGAAAATGTTCATTTAAAAGATCTCAGCTGAAGTGTGTGAAGTGATGGAGTAAAGTGATCAGAAAAGATCACTAAGAAGTCGATGCGCCTTTCAGAGAAAATTCGTGTGTCAGATAAGCTTCGTTCGGGCAGCTGTGGAACCACTGTTCATGAGTTCAGTATAAATGAGTCGACTACGATTATGACATGAGATGTCTTTAAACAGAAACACATATAAAACAAGGTTATATATTGATTAATTGACCAAAATGTCATGACCAAAAGCTTCTGGGAACCTAATCTTTTGTTTTCCTTTGGGCGGTTGTTCAAGATTTGCTAATTCAGTGTTCACGGCCCCTTGAGAGAACGTAACTGCCAGCGGACAGTGAGATGTGGCTGTGTGCATGGAACACTCTGTTTAGTGATACGTGTTTTGCTTATGGATATATCATAGACTTTTTTTTCGGACGTTTAACAGTCTTAAGATGTTTTCGAAAACTCGATTCATGAAGCAGTTTATCATCGTGAAGCTGGGATGAGTGGATTTAAAACTTTTCCTTCAGGTCACACAAGTGAGAAAATTAATGAGAGAAAAATTTCAGCTGTGTGAGGTGAAAGGAAGGAAGCCAGAGGAAGTGTCCATGTTTCCTCCAGATGTCCTGCAGGATGCTGGGAGTCAGCCTCCACTTCAGGTCGTATTTGTTTGGTTACTGAAATGGCACCTTTCATCAAGCTTGTTCATAATGGGAAGTAAAGGAGGTAAAGTGTTTAGGAAAAGTACAAAGCCCACCTACGGGAGACTGTCCTAATGAGTGTCCTGAGAAAAAGTACTTTTAGAAAGAGACTGGAAGGTGTTACTTGGGGGGTGCAGTTCAGATTTGCCATCACCGCGAGACTCAAGCGTCAGAGAAGTCTTACTATTCTTTTTCCCCAAATCTAATTAAAGGTGACTTGGAACCCCCCCCCCCATGCTCCTGTGAGATAAGAAATTTAAGCACATTTATTTTAGGAAAATTCTCCTTCTACCCATGCTCCAGATGAAGTTTTCAGGCAACTCAACCACATCTGAACACTCGGCGAGGGCTCTCTAGGGTTGGGGTTCACTAAATCCCACTGCTCTGCTCAGTTTCCAAGCCAGCATGGCCCCCCGTGGTGGGGGGTGGGGAAGGCGGGTGCATCTTCCTGTCTCCATCCAGACGTGGCCACTTGACTCTTGCCTGAGGTCTAGCTGCGGAAGCACAGGGCCCATCCCTGCATGTCCACTGTCTCCTCACCTGCCTCTCCTCGGGACAGAAGCTCCAAGCTACTGACCTGTTTCCATTTGGAAATCTCTTTCCCCAAGGCTAGCTCCTACAAACTCCAAAGACCCTTCCACTTCTTGGATCAATCAATTTTTTTTTAATGCAAGAATGTTTCAACTTGATCTTAAGCATAAGGAAAGTCCCAAGTCTCTAACACAAAAGCCTAGGGTGGGGGCCATAACCCTCTTAATTTGACTGTTTCATGGCCATAAAAATATATCTCATGCTCAATGAATATTCTTTCTGTCCTCTGCAAAATAGTGGAGGGGATGCTCAAGTCAAAAGAAATTCGCCAGTGAATTTATTTCTTTTGTGACTTCTCAGATCCTTTATTATACTTGTATTCACTGCAGATCTCCAGGAGGATTTTGGAGCTAGGAGAGGATCTCAAAGGTACTGAACTAGGGAGCATTTGGACTTGCGGCACCTCTTGGGGTCGGTGCTTGGCTGAGTGCGCTGGGGCACCCAAGGAAGTAAGTGGCTTCTGAAGGTCCCTGAGGTTGGCTGGTGATGGATTTCCTCCCCTTGAGTGCATCTCCTCAGCAGAAGACGAAGTCATTTATCCCAGGCCTTTCTTTGCAGGTTTAGTTTAGAGAAATGGTGTCCTCTGGGGAAGGATCTGCTTGTTTCCATCCGGGAAGCCTGATGCATCCCACGGTTTTAGGCGCCACTTAAAACTAACAAGGGTGGGACTTCTGGGGACAGGCCTGGAGCTCAGGGCTGTGGGGCAGGGATGATCTGCCACTTGCGTGGCATTGCTCTTGAGCCACTGAGACCTTTGAGACCTTACGGCCTGCCCTTTGGGACTGCTGGGAATTTATACCCCTTGTGAGATGGGAGATGCTATACAGTATTTGTCTCCAAGCAGACCCCTTCCTTGGCCAGAAGTGGTGTTGCCCTTTGGGGGTGAGTGCATGATGGCAGGGAAGGCCCACATACAGTTTCAGGCAGGGGCTGTGACTTCTATCTGAGAAACGAGAGGCATTGTGTTGGGGCGGGGAAATCTGCACCTTCGTGCCTGCTACACCCAAAGCAGATGGTGCATCTTCCAAGATGTCTCACTTACGTTACTCAGTGAATGTAATGAGAAGCAAAGCACTCTGATGGCCCTGGACGCTCTCACTGGCCTCTGCAGAGTGAGCTGCGTTCCACCCTGGGTGCAAGCTCTGTTCCGCATAGCAGAGATGTGAACCAGCTTCTCATTCTGCTGGCTGAGTTGAGAGGGTGCTGTGTCATTCTGGAGGGATTCCGAGGGCCCGCCGTTGCAGGGGCACTGGAGCTAATGCACAGTGTCTCGATCAAGAGGGTTTGTGTCTTTAAGATGTAGAGTCTTGGTGGGGGGGCAGTAGAGTGGTAGGGGAGTGGGTGGTACAAACCATTGGGTATAAAACGCTCAAGGATATATTTGTACAACACGGGGGAATATAGCCAATATTTTGTAATAATTGTAAGTGAAAAGAAACCTTTAAAAATGGCATAAAAATCAACAAAATTAAAAACAAAAGAAAAAGAGAAAAAGAAAAGACGCAGACTGTAATGATTTCCCATTTCCCTCCTGTGAACCCCCCGACCCCTGACTTCACATTCAACAGCTTTTCTTTCATGGATTATTTTGCCCCAGACTGGAGGAGACCATGTAGTTTTGATCATTTAAAGACTAGTCGTGCTTGGTGCTTCCTCCGTGCTCCGTCTGCCCCAGTCATCCATTTCGCTTTATTTCCTCTTAGGCTGAGTGAAGCGGATGTGTTACAGCTCTCGCCTTGCACTTTCGCTCCGCCGGGAATGAGATGGCTGCTGATACAGGCTCGCCTACAGATTAAAATCAATTTCCGAAGGCCTTGTCTGTCTGTAAAACAGAGCTGAGCATCAATTGGACAGAGTAATCTCAGAAAACACTCAGCTTGGTGGGACGTCTGACGTCCCGCCTCTGCAGATTTCCTCGTACCTGCCCGTTTCCACGTACAATCCAGTCTCGAAACTCCCTGCTGTCATCTCCTGGGAATAACAGTCAAACTTATATTCTCCTCCTTTGAAACAACCCCACTTCATATTGGGCCATCTTGTCTACCTCGGGGTCTGATAAGCCTGTACCAGGTCTCTCTGAGTCAGTGCCCATCGGGGGTTCCCTGGGAGGTTTGGGGGAGAGGTTTTGCCCTTTGATGAGTAGTAGACACATTTCTGAACTTGATGCCAGGACTTCTGAGCATGGGACCCAAGCCTGCCACCACCTGCCTTAATGACCTTGAGGGCATAGCCTCTCCAGGCCGCCACGTTTTCGTGAGGATTAAAAGATTAGCCTTGAAAGTGAACATAGCATGATACCTGTCACTGAATAAATGGTATCTGCCTCCCTATTTTTGTAAGCTCTCCGAGCCTCAGTTATCTCGTGCACTCATTGGGGATAATCATTTTTGCTCAACAAACTTCTCGGGGGCGTCATTAGAATCAAAGGAAACTCCAGGCGGGAAAAGTGCTCTTAGGGGAGCCTCCAGCATCCCTTGCATTCTGTGTGGTTCTGAATTTCCGGAATTCCTCGCAGCTCATGGGGCTTCGGTCTGACAGGTTGTGTAGCAGTTAGAGCCTGCTGTCTCGTGGAGCCTGTTTTTTTCCATATTCCTCTTGGTGGATGAGGGGCTGTTAATTGCATGTTCTGGACACTGAGAGCCTGATCTGAGACAGGGACATTCTGGGCCGCGGCTGCCAGCCTTCCCTTTGTGAGTCAAAGAAGGAATTAAAGATAAAAGTTGAATCCCCGTGCGAGGTGATAAACGGACTGCTCTTTGTTTAGCGCTGGTGCTGTCTGCGTGTCTTGAGATACTCACTCTCTTTTATTTGGCAACTTGTGATTTTTGGAGACTTGGCTAGAAAGAGAGATGGGGTGGGGCCGCCAGTGCCCACCAGGCTGTCTCGGGGAGTGGTGGTGGGTGGCGGGAAGGCACGTACAGGCCTTGCTTCCCTGGCTCACATCTTCCTGGGGTGGGGATGGTTGCCAAGAGTGTGTCTACACACCCTATTAGCCGTGAACCTTGAGAGAATGGCTCTTCGACCCTTGGTGTCCCACATGTCAAATTTGGATAACCGTATCCACCCAGTACGCTTGTTGTTAGAATTAAATCTGAGGGTGTACATGGAGGGAATTGAAAGCTATTTTTGTAAACTCTGAAGGAAGGGCCCGGTTAACATGATTCATCACCCTCATCATAGTCATCGGCAGGAGGTGCCAGGGAATTAGCCCCACCTCTCTGTCTGCCTGGGTGAAATCCTGAGAGATTTGTAGGTCAAGGGAGCTGAGGTTTTGAGAAGCAGCTCTTGGAAAGGAAGCTTCTAGTAGCTGACTCATCACCAGGGAGAAAAACAAAGCTTTACAGTGATGTGCAGGCAGAGGATGAGGCCCAGGGTCTCGCTGTGGGAAAGCCAGAGGGGTGAGCCTTTGAGGAGCCTTTGGGATCCAGAAGGGCTTCTCTTGAAAGAAAATTCTGGGTCCCGTGAAAGAAGCCTTCTGCCCCTGCATAAATCAACAGACCCCTCTCGTTAACTTTGGCAAAGTTATTCTTGTACCTCGTGCCTATAATCTTATTTCAATCTACAAAGAAAGGGAGGGATCCCAGTACCTGAAAAATGGCTCTGTAAACCATGAAATCAAATTACAGCGGATATTGGAAAGTGACACGAAACAGGAAGCCACGAGAAACTGTTACTGGGTATCAGATTTGTCGGACTAAATCAGAGAAGGCAGTACCTGCTGCTCACTGAGGGCCCAGGCTCAAGATAAGATGCATGTGTGCTTTCTCGTGGGCAGACTCGGATGGGTGAGGTACGGCAGGTCATGGGGCGAGCATCAGAATGCAAATAATAATTACCTTTTTATGGCAGTGCCTTCTGGAGCTTCAAAGAGAGGGGCCTCTTTCCTCGCACATCCAAACAGCGATTTGGGAGCCGAGGAAGGTAATTTTCACATGCGAGTGCATCCGAGTTGAAATGAGCAGAGGTGCTGAGCAGATTGTTAAAGAGACACCGGCCTCCTTCTCTTCCAATACGAAGGAGCAGGGGGCTTGACAGAAGCAGCAGTTTCTTGAAGGAGACAAGGTAGAGACCTGAGGAGTTCCTTTGCTCACGTCCCTGAACGGATCTCTGCTTCCATAGAGATCTCCAAGAAGCGTTGTATTAAAGATGTACCTGGCAGAATATAAGAACCATCTACCGTGATGAAGCTAAATGTGGTGTGGAGTCCCACGTGACTTCAGAGCCTCCTGGCCATGCAACCTCCTCACAGGATGCCGTCAGGATCATTGGGTGCCCCTGTGAGGTCTCCAGTGGTCCTCAGTCAATCACAGGCTACAAACCCAGGGAAGAAGCAACAAATACCACTGCATTATCTACAGTAGCAGTTTCAATGCTAATCCATCATCCAAGCATACCTTTCAGGGATCAAATCACACCAAGATCTTGAAACCCGTAGATAATGTGGAGCTGTCCACCCCCTTCCCCTCTGATGAAATTCTCCTTTTATCTGCTTTTATGTTTCTGGTCAAGACACTGCCATTTCTGAATCTCTCCTCAGGCTTCCTGGGGGAACAAATGGCCACAGAGGAAGGCTCTGCCCTTGCCCCCTACCCTCTTCCTCCCTGGGGACTGTGAGCCCAGGCTGGTTGTCTATGGACCAGGGGAGGGACGGAAAGGCAAGAGGAAATTAACCGCCTGGCCACGATTATTTGACCGTAACCACACTCACCTTCACCTAAGTGCAGAGAGTCACTGCTCACAGAATAAGGGTGATGCTCCAGGCCCTCCCTCAGTCTGGCTCTGGAAGCTAAAAGACTCCCCCGAACCCTCTCAACTTGGTGAGTCTCTCTATCTGTAAGAAAGGAACAGCTGATTGATCCTTGTATCCCTACTTTGGCCCCAGACACCTCTATTTTAGGGGACAGCAGCTTTGCAGCATCAAAAATTCTGGCAGCACCAAGGCAGAAAGGACCTTAAATGTACGTTCCAGTGATATGTCGTGGTAATCTTAGGAAGGGCTCTTGAGAAATACAGCCCTGCCTGTTTCCTAGGTCTTCTGCTTGTGGTTAGCATAAAAATAGACACGAGGGTTTCACTAGAATTTTGAAAACTCTGACCACAGCAGAAGGAACAGAAATTGAATGAGAAAACACCTAATCTTGGGGCAGGGCCAGGAAGGTCCCTCTGATTTTCTGCTTTTGCCTCCACCCCCATGACCTCTAAGTGATGGCCAGCTCTCAGACCTGACTGATAAAGAGACACAGGGCAAGTGGGAGCTTATGTTCTCTTGTTCCAGAGAGACAAACAGTTGATTCCTTTTTTTTTTTTTCCCTTCTATATTTTTTCTAACCCTTTCAGTAACACCCAAAGCTCATGAAGTACACCAAGTACTTTGGATATTATATATGAAACAAATAAACGATGGCTCTGAAAGGTGGAGAAGACACACCGGCTAAGGACCTGGAGACACAAGGAATGACACAGGGGTGAGATCCCTGGGGTTTCTTTCTGCCTCATCCATCCCGTACTTGGAGCTGAAGAAGCCAGTAACCTGGTAATGCCAATGAACACAGACAAAAACAGCTTCCAGAAAAGCCTGCTCTTTTTAGCCAAAGGACCAGGAAATAAACAGCCTGGCAAGCCAGAGGCCATGATCACTCTAGTCCATCCAAACACCGTAGAAAGGCCGCAGTGCCACTCTAATCCACAGCAGGGCCGGCTGCATGGAGGTCTCAGCCTTCTGCCTTCACGCGGCTGTAATGAGGTGCCCCACTAGCCGCTCCACGGCGGTATCAGCAGAGGCCAAGCAGAGAGCCAGGACTTTCATCCCCCCTGGTAATGATCTCCCACCCAACCCAGCTAGAGCTCCCACTCTCCGCTCAGCAGTAGTGATGGGTCCTCCCCACCTTGGTGTCAATGGAGGTCAAGTGGAGAACCTGGACTTACTATCACCCGTCAGTAACAAGCTAGCGCTAACCCTCCTCTTGCCAGAGTGGGGATAAAGACAGCCAGCTAAGCTGGAGGGTTTGATAAAACCCAGAGTCTCGGAACATGATACTAACTGCTCGGGTTTCAATGGATAATCACTTGTCATGCCAAGAACCAGACATGTCTCAAATTGAATGAAAAAAAAAAAAAAAAAGAGGCCAACACCAGGATGATAGAGATGTTAGAATTATTTGACAAGGATTTTTAAGGGGTCATGATTTCAATGAGCAATTATGAACATACTTGAAACAAACGGAAAAAAATAGGAAAACTCACCAAAGAAATAGGGAGTTTCAGCAGAGAAATAGAAAACATAAAGAAGAACCGAATGGACATTGTAAGGGTGAAAATGCAAAAATTGAGACAAAAATCTCAATGGATGGATTCAACAGCAGAGTGAAGGGGACCGAGGAATAAGTAAACCGAAATATAGAACAACAGACATGCAATCTTGAGCAACAGAGATAAACAAAAAGTTACATAGTATATAGTTCCATTTACATTGCATTCTTAAATAACAAAATTACAGAAATGGAGAATAGATTCATGGGCTAAGAAGTGGCTGGGGCTGGAGGGAAGTGGGTGTGGTTATGAAAAGGCACCATGGAGGATGCTCGTGGTGTTGGATCTGTTCCGTGTCTTGACTGTATCCATGTCAACATCCTTTTTGTGACGTTGGACTAGAGCTTTATAACCTGTGACCACTGGGGGGAATTGGGTCAATGGTACACAGAGTTTCTTTGTATTATTTCTTACAAGCGTATATGAATCTACAATTACCTCAAAATAAAAAGCTTAATTAAAAATTGGAAATGAATGTGAGACACAATAATCAGCATTTACTAAATCTGAGTTCTGAGGTTGGGTTTAGCCTGACATAAAAATCCCTAAAGTTAGCACCATCGATGACTTCACCTCTGCATCCTCACCTGGCACCCATCGTTCTCTCCCCTGCAGGTGCACTGGGTTCTTTCCGTTGCTGTAGTGCCTTGCTTTCTTCTGCTAAGGGGCTTGGTACATAACTGTTCCTGCTGCCTTCCCTCCCTCTTCATTGGCTCGACTCCTCATCCCTTAGATCTCTTCCTTAGGGTGCCTTCTGTGATCTGGTGAAATCACCACTCATGGCATCCTGGGTCTTTTCTACACAGAACCAGACATACTTGTCACATTGAATTTCTAGTTTGATTTACTTAAAGTCTTCCTTCCTCACTGGTCTGTAAACTCAAAGAGTGTGAAGACTGGGTCTGCTTTGACTCACCAGTATGTATCCAGCATCTTGGACTGTGCCTGGCAGGTAGTAGGCACTCACCAAGTGTTTGTAGAGTTGAACGAAAGAATGCATGATTATCCACCTTTCCCCTCTCAAACTAGCCAGGTCTTCAGCACTTCAAAACCCAGGCTAAATCGTTCCTCCCTGTTCCGAAAGACCTGCCAACCCAGAAATAAGTCAAGGTTGCATCCTTTGAATGTCCCATAGCATTTGTTGACCCTGACTGGTCAGGAGGTACTTGGGGAACTGACCATCTGGGCATGACCATGGTAGAGTTCCAGAAGGAGGATGAGGGAGGCAAGGGAGGATGCCCTCGGAGAAATGCTATCTGATATGTCAACAAGCTAGCCTTCTCCAGGGAAGGCGTCTTCCCCACAAGAAGCTGCTCAACTCAATGACTCTCCGGAGATTAGTAAGTGTGGGTGACTCATCATAGCTGGGCATGTCTGTGATGATTGCTTGGGTCTTAGGAGAAGGGAGAAACCTTCCCCAAAGACTGGGGTTAAGACAGATTAAAATATAGTATGTTTGCTTGTTCAGTGCTATTCCACTGTCTCCCAGCCCAGCCAGCCATTCCTCTGTTCCCAGGTGAGGTCCATATTCCCTGGGTGGTAAGAAGGCAGCTGAACCCAGGGCTGTCCTAGAGTGGGGAGCAATGGGGGTGGGGCACACCAGGTCACTGCAGCCACCAGATCATCCTGCATCACTACCCTTACTACCCTGTCTCCACACCTGTTGCCCCCAGTAGAGTGTAAGCTCTCTCAAGAAAAAGAATGGGGGCTTACTGTGTTCCCCACCATATCCTCTGCATTAAACCCTGCCCATATTGTAGTAAATGCTCAATAAATGTGAGTTACTTAAACAAATAAAACTAACTTTTTAAACAAATAGAAGACTGGGGCTCAAACCCAGGACCTCATGCATGCTAAGCATGTGCTCTACCACTGAGCTATACTACCCCCACAAATCAACTTTTACCATCTCTTCATTGGACTTCTTTTCATGTTTTTGTCCTTTATCCGAATTCAAAATACTCATTGAGTCCGCCTCTCTCCTTCTACCATTCCTACCCGCACCTGACCCCCCACGTCTATATCACATTCCACATTTAAGCTAAGAGCAGTCTAACCAGCATTCCCTGGGGGCTGAAAATGTTCAAGTTTAGATGTTTGAATCTTGGTCCTCTCAAATAGGTGAGGTTTTCCATTAAGAGTTGAAGGAAGATTTGAGTAAATGAAAATTTATCATAACCCCTCTGTGTTGGACATTTTGTTTCGAGTACGTTGTCTTGTCCCTGCCTATGAAAGAGGCATTTTTATTTCCATTTTCACAAAGAAGGAAACTTTAATTCACAAAGATAAGTCCTTTTCCCCAGGCCATGCAGAAAGAGAGCAGGCACTGAGGATTCAAATTCAGATCTGCCTAATTCCTACGTTCCTTTCCAAAGGGCTGGGATGTCTCTTAGAAATTTTTCTGACAATAATTTTAGCTTTAGGAGAAAGACTAGACACTGTTTTTTGATCTTTCCAATTATCTTACAAGCCCAGTGTTAATCATCTGGGTCAGAATTGATGACCTCAGGACCGCTTCTGCCCCAAACCATCGTCTGATGAAAAAATAAAATGAGACTGCTAGGCTAATTAATGAGTCTAAAAACGTTGTGTGAGTTCCAGCGACGCCTTTGCTTCTGGTCCATCCCACACCTTCCCCAAATAAGAAAGTAGCTAATTTGCAAAACCCTTGCTTCTGTGAAGCAGCTGTGAGAGTCACTGCCATATATGATTATCATAAAATTAATTCCTGTTGGGGAAGCATTATTACTACCCATAATGAGGTTTAGGAAGTGACTAGCACTGTATATGAAGGAAGGTGGAGACCATTCTTTTAACTCCGGATGAAATGTGTGTGGGATGCAATTTTCAACACAAAGATTTATGCTTGGGAATCAGGTGTTTATGGTAACTTGTATGAGGTGGGTTTTTCTCAGTGATTTGAGACTTGGAACAATTTAGGACAATGTAAATGGGGTTCTTTTGTATATTTCCATGTTCTCCTTTCATGGGAAATTCTGTGTGTGGAAGACGGTTATGACAACTTTAACCCCTTCAACTAAATGTCCATTACCTGAACTATTAATTTTATCATTTGTTCTGTTTATAATTTTAAATGGAAAAGGAAAAAAAAAAAAAGACTGAGTCACATATGAAAATTGCTATTTATTTCAGTTGCAGAAAACTACCACCCATAACCCTTATACCAAGAGACAAAGGGAGTTAACTGAATTGCGTATTTCCTCTTAGGCTTTTTCTATGTGTATAGCTTTGTAATTTACCTGAAATCACACAATATAGCAACATTTGCATCTTGTTTTCTCCATATACAATAATGTAAATTTTTTCCTACTAAAAATTCTTCATGAGCATCATTTTAATATTTACACAATTTTGCACTGCATGGATTTGCCATAATTTACTTAACCGTAGCCTTCATGTTGGATTTTATATTGTTTTCAGTTTTTCACTTTTGTGAGTAATGATGCAATTCATTTGTTTGTACCTCCTGATTTATTTTAATTTTAATGCATTTCCATTGATTTTCTAAAAGTAGAACTATTTGGCTAAAGCAAGTTTGGATAAATTTTAGTTTCCAGATAAATACCAATGAATCAATTTTCTGAATGTAACTGCCAGCTTAGAATTCTATCCAGGGAAAACATTCTTTAAAAATGGTAGAAAAATAAAAGACATTTTCAGGAAAACCAAAACTGAAACAATTTGTTGCCTTTAGGTGCACAATAAAAGTAATACCAAAGCATTTCCTAAGAGAGGAGAGCTATCTTAGATGGAAATGTGAAAATATAAGAAGAATGAAAGAAAAATGGAACAATGGAAATATGTAGGCCTATCTAAATAAATATTGACTACACAGAATAGCAATAAGTTAAAACACAGGAAGAACAAATACATAGAACAATTCACAAACGATGGAAGTGAAGTAAGGAATTAAAATTGGAAAGTTCTGGCATTACCTGGGAAATGATCCAAATATTTATTTTACAATCTAACAAACCAGGGATGTGTGTTGTAATCACTGTGTAACCATTAAAGGAAAAAAAAATGTAACTACCAGGATAAGAGAGAAGTAACTGGGAAATAATTTTAAAATGCTTAATTAGCTCAGAAAGTTGCAAGAAAAGCATACAAAGGAATGTAGCTCACTACATGTATGTGTATGACATGCAATAGATAGTAGATAAAACTTCAAACGTATCAACAATTATATTAAATATAAATGAACTAAATCAATTTAAAAAACAAAACATCTCAAGATGAACAAATGAAACAAAGAAACACTTGACACACAAAGACACAAAAGTACTGAGTACAAACACTATTAAAAAGGAACATGGCATAATTATAGAAGACAAAATAGACTTTAAGGCAAGAGGCATTCTTGGAGATAATGAGGGGTGTTTTCATAATGATAAAATATCGATCAGTCAGAGAGATTTAATACTTTTCAATTTGTATGCATCTAATAACAGCATCAAAATATATGAAGCAAAAAAATGTGGATTTGAAAGAAAAAAATAGATAAATTCACAACCATATTGGCTGATTTTAACATGTTCTCCATGACTGATGGAGCAAACAAAAACAAGTCATTAACATATATAAAATTTGAGCAACATTTACCAACTGCCCAATCAGCTTTAGAATTCACATGATTTTTAGGAGTACATAGAATATTTAGCCAAATTGCCATATGCTGGGCCATAAATCAAATCTTAACAAATTCCACGTATTAAAATTATATGGTGAAATAAAGCTAGAAATCAATAATAAAGTTTAGTGGAAAACTACCAAATGTTTGGGAAATTGTCTAATTATTCCATGAACAAAGATTAAGTCATAATGGAAATTTAAAATAAATTTAATTAAATGAAAATATGATACACTAAAATGTGTCAGTTAAAAGCATGCTTCAAAGGATAATATATCAGAAAAGAAGATATGCTGAAAATTAATCATCTATTGATTTTCTTGATTGTACCCATAGCAGAAGTTCGAAAGAATGTCAAGTTAGACCCAAAGAAAGAAGAAAGGAGATAATAACAATCATGATAGCAGGTATTAGTCAAATATACAGCAAATGTACAATGGAAGAAATGACAAAGCTCAAAGTGAATTCTTGGGAAAACTAAATATTTCACAAGAATGACTGAGGGAGAGAAGACACATGTTACCAGTATCAGGAATGCAAAAGGAACTACCACAGACCCTACAGACATTTAAATAAGGTAATGAAAGGCTATTGTGAACAATTTTATTTCAATAAATTTAAAAATATATAGATGAAATGAGAAATTTCCTAGAAAAACACAGCTTACCCAAATGGAAACAAGAAGAAAATTTTTTGAATCAAAATAGTTCTATATTAAGTAAATAAATCTGTAATTAACAAAATTCCCATAAGGAACTCTCTGGGGAAACTTGACTTTACCGACAAATTCTTCCAGATATTTAAAGAAGAAATAACACCAATTTTATACAAACCTCTCCAGGAAATTTAAACAATGAAACAAAACAGAGAACATGTGTGTCTTGTTTTATGAGGCCGGTTTACCTTGAGACCAAAACATAACATGAACACTTACGAGAGAGAAAAAGACCAATCTCAAGGGCATAAATACAAAAAAATTAAGTAAAATCTTAGCCAAATGAACCAGCAATATATTAAAAAGACAATATGTCACTTTGAATTTGGTTCCATTACAAAAGCGTAATGTTCATTTAACTTTGGAAAATCAATCAATGCATTTTATCACATTGACAGAATTAAAGGACAAAATGATATGCTGATCTCAATAGGTGGAGAATCAACATTTAAAATCTATTACCCATTGCTGATAAGTCTCAGCAAATAAGGAATAACAAATGACCTTAAAGTGATAATGAATTTGCTTGGAAAAATCCATAGCAAAAATTATACTTTATGGTATAATACAGATGGCATTTACCCAAAGATTAGAAAGAAGGAGAGATTTATTATGATCATTTCCATCCATTGTTGTAGTGATTGTCCTAGCCACTACAATAAGGCAACAAAAATAAACAGAAAGAACAAAGTCTAAAATGGAAAAAATAAAATCACATTATTTGCAGACCACATTGATTTCGAAGTAAAAAAAATCTAAAGGAATTTATAAATAAACTCTTTCCACTAAGAAATGAATGTCACAAGGTCACTGGATAAAATGTCGGTGTATACAAAACAAAGATATTCCGATATATCAACAGTAAATAAATAGAAAGTGGCATTTTAAATGATACCAATTATGGTAACATCCCAAAATATCAAATATCTAGAAATAAATCGAACAAAAGATGTGCATGACTTCAACACTAGACGTTATATAATAATACTGTAAGGAAGAAGATGGGAATGAATTGAGGACTATTTCACTGTTATGGATTGAATTGTATCCCCTCCCCAGTTCATATGTTGAAATCCTAACCTCTCACTACCTCAGAATATGACTCTGTTTGGAGATAAGGCCTTTAAAGAAGGGTTAAATTAAAATGAGGGCATTAGAGTGAGCCCTAATCCAATATGGCTGGTGTCCTTATAAGATGAGTAAATGTGGATACAAATGGGTACAGAAGAAATATGATGTGAAGACATAGGGAGCAGACAGCCGTCTATAAGCCAAGGAGAGAGGCCTGAGGATAAATCAACCTTGTCAACACCTTGATCTTGGACTTCCAGACTCCAGACTATGAGAAAATAAATCTCTGTTGTTGAAGTCTCTCCGTCCGTGGTACTCTGTTATTGTAGAATAGAACACCCAGTATTGTAAAGATGTCAATTACCTCCAATTTTAATCTACAGATTTAATGTCTAAATATATGTCTCTGCTATTCTCTCCGAGCTATCCTATTCTTCCTTTCATGGTATTCAGTCAAATATCTCTGTATCTGATGGAGAAGGGGATGCCACACACCAGGTGGCTTAAGCAATGAACATTTATCTCTCACAGTCCTGGAAGCTGAGAAGTCCAAGATCAAGGTGCTGGTTCCATTCAGTCCCTGGTGGGAGCTCTCTTGCAGATAGTCACCCCATCACTGTGTCCTCAGTTGGAAGAGAAAGAGAGAGAGAGAAGGTCTAATGTCTCTTCTTCTAAGGACCCTAATCCTATAGGACCAGGACTCCACCCTTATGACCTCATTCAATCTATGCTTCAAATATAGTCACAACATATGCCCTTTGAGGGGGCACAGCTCAGTCCATAGTAATACCTTTTCTCCAGTCCAGCAAGTGCCTCTGACCTACATCTTTGTGAAGGCATCAGGACTCCCAGGAAGCCCCTGCAGGTAGCTTTCCCTGTGAAAAGCTGAGTAAGCAATGGAAGATTCCTTGAATCATTCAACCTCATGGCTTTGCTTAAATTAGCTGTCTGTGAGTCAAAACTATCATGGATACATTTATGTAGGGATTCAGGAGGTCTGAGCATGAGGAGATGGCCCTTCAGGGGGTTAATTATGTGAAGAACGGGGTAGAGGGTCTTCCAGAGAAAGAGACATACTATGGGAAACAAAAGTGGAGAGGCACAAGCCTGCTGACTCGGGCAGGACATGGTTCAGGTGGGCAGGGAGGACGGGGTTCGAGCTGGGGAGACTCCCGCAGCATTTCGAAGGTGGGGGCTCAACCCAGAGAAAGAGAGAGAAGGCTCGGGGAGGGAAGGTTCAGCCAGTTTCTAAAACCATAGGAGCAGTGGTGAGCTTGGCTTGTGGCACATGTCCCAGGAAGAGGAAAATGAGGGCCAGTTCTTAATTTGGACTTAGTGTTATCCTGAGGGACATTCTGGGCCACAGGACAAACCAGCCAGGCCTGCTTCTGGGGTGGGTGAGGGGCATCCTGTGTCTGTACTGGTGCCTTCAGGACGGGCCAGTACGGGATCCACCCCAGCAAGGAGCCTGAATGCATCCCAAGAGCTGCCGGGGCAAGAATCAGAAGGTCCCGAAGGTCCTGCAGGAGCAGCTGGGGCAGAGGCTGGGAAGCACTCTGGTCTCGGTGACCCCATTCGTGCCCCCTGGTTGCCGTGGCCGCTTGTGGGTGGCGAGGGTACAGGCACAGACACACCACAGCCATTCTCTTTTCTGTCTTACTTTGGCCTAGAGAGAGAGCCCCTGTGATGGCAGCGTTGCCATGGTGATAAGAAAGAGCTGTCCTGGTACATTTTCCCAGTCTTATTTTCCTTTAGTGGAACTGGTGAGCTTAAGCCTGCTCCCACGTGAACGTCAATGTGTAAAAAGGCAACGTGGGATTCTAGAGCTCCTCTGTGACACCTGCAAAGGCAGAGGACAACACTGTCAGTGTACTTAACATTATATAAGCATCACTGAATCAGTGTACTTAGCATCATATGAGCACCACCGACTTTACCTAAGCAAATACTTTCTCCCCCTTTCCCAGGGACTGCCAGCCAGGCCCCCAGGGAAGCCTGGGTGGTGACGGGCTATTCCTGCCACCTCCAGGGATTATGTTGGAGAGACTCAGAGACATCACTGGCTCCTGGAAGTGACTCTTTGATACTGAACTATGGAGGGGAGGCTGTGCTTAAAGATACAATCAGAAAAATCGTAGTTTTATAGATGGATCAAGTGGAAGGTTGCATTGCTAGTCAGCCGGCTCCAGGAGGACCCTGGAGGGAAGCTTCTCCCAGCTCCTGGCTTGGGCCTCCCCTAAATCATGCAGCACCAGCACAGGTCTGGGAGGTCACGGCCCGGCGATGGCTGCAGATGTATGACCTGTACCTGTAACACCTGTCTGCCTGCATCACTGAGCATTGAGCTCAACCTGTAAGGATTCTGCGTCCACTATTGTTCACCTTTGTATTCTCAGGGCCCAGTGTGGTGCCTGGCGCATAGGACACATTTATTAAATATTCATCAAATAAAAGGATAACAAAAATATTGCTTTGTTCTCAGAGCTCACTGTGGTCCCCAAGTTGGATGACCAAATGAATAAATAGATAAATCCATTCTTTCCTTCACTCATTTATTTAATCATGTAATGATTTTTTTAAAAAGTTTTTTTAATTGATGTATAGCCTATTTACAATGTTGTATTAATTTCTGGTGTACAGCACAGTGATTCATCTATACATATATACATATATATTTCTTCTCATATTCTATTTCATTATATAGTATCATTTCATTATATGGTATTGAATATAGTTCCCTGTGCTGTACAGTAGGGTCTCGCTGTTTATCTGTTTTGTATACAGTAGTTAGTATCTGCAAATCCCAAACTCCCAGTCTATCCCATTACCTCCCTACCCCTCTGATAAACACAAGTTTGTTTTCTATGTTTATGAGTCTGTCTCTATTTTGTAAATAAATTCATTTGTGTCCTTTTTTAATTAAGATTCCACCTATAAGTGGTATCACATGGTATTTTTCCTTCTCTTTCTGGCTTACTTCACTTAGAATGATGATTTCTGGGTCCATCTATGTTGCTGCAAATGGCATTATTTTATTCTTTTTTATGGCTGAGTGGTATTTCATTATGTAAATATACTATATCTTCTTAGTCTAGTCATCTGTTGATGGACATTTAGGTTGTTTCCATGTCTTGATTATTGTAAATAGTGCTGCTGTGAATATTGGGCTGCATGTACCTTTTCAAATAAGCATTTCTTCTGGATATATGTCCAGGAGTGGGATTGCTGGATCATAGGGTAAGTCTATTTTCAGTTTTTTAAGGAATCTCCATACTGTTTTCCATAATGGCTGCACCAAACTGCATTCCCACTAACAGTGTAGGAGGGTTCCCTTTTCTCCACACCCTTTCTAGCATTTTTAATGAATATTTGTTTAGGTGATAAGTAATACTGGCACTTAATAGTGCGTTACAGATATATATATATAAGACACTTAGTAAATATCTCTTAAATTATATTGTAAACTTAATTTGCTTGAAAAATCCAAATACAACCTTAAACACAGTCTCATTTCCATGGGTGTGTATATAAATGTCCTTCCCACTTCCTATCCATCTACACACACACGCACACACAAACACACACTCTCTCTCTTTTGGGTCATTCCTTTGAAATAGGATAATGATTCCAGAAAAATCTCATTTTTAAAAAGCCAATTCAAATTTAGAAATTCAGTTTGCTTAAAGGCTCACCATGAGCTGACTTTGTGCTGTGAATGGGGTGTAGCTATAAACGGTGTTGGTGGACACATTGTCCAAGAGCAACTACCCTTGAGCATGGGGATGGGCTGCAGTAATGGTCCAGAGAAGGAGGCCAGTATCCAGTAAGGACAGAAAGAGAGGCCCACTAGAGCACCTGCCCTGCTGAGGCCAGCACAGAACCCTGAACGCCCAGGAGTGATGGTGGGGAAGACAAGGCACCACAAACTGCAGAGTGCAGAAAACTGGAGAGAACCTTCGTATGCATTGCAATTTCTTGTCAAACCCCACCTCTGGTTCACGGCCAAGGGCTATTTCCTCCCTTGGACTTGGTGTTGGCCCCAGAAGTGGTCCAGTTGGGGCATTTTGGGAGGAGGTAGGCAACAGAGGTGAGGAAGCTGGCTGAGGGGGTGCTAAGACCTGAGGGACTTGTTATTTGTAGGAGTTAAGGGAGATGAGGAGTCAAAAATCAAAGATAATTCTAGAGGTTCAGAGCTACATGACCAGAAGAACAGTGAGTCCTTCCACAGAGGCAGAGAGTTCAGAAGGATGGACGAAAGCAGGTTAGGGAAAAGGGATGGTGGTTCTGCCGTGAACACACTGAGCTTGCCATGGCCACGGGAGGGGATGAAAGGGGTCTGTAGCAGGCAGGTGATGGGTGGTCAGGACTGGGTCTGCACTTGGGATCTTCTCAGAGAGGTGAAAGCTGAAGCACTGGACTAAATGAGGTCATTGAAGAAAGAGGACCAGAGCAGAATAGACACTTCGGAGGAGCTGAGCGTATAAAGGCCAAGAATGCATTTTGGAGCCTGGAGAGTCTGGTGGTACTTGTGGCTCTGCCTTTAGCTCAGTGTTCTTAGGTGAATCCTTAAGTGCTGAGAGCCTCAGTTTCCACATCAGCAAAGTTAAATAATGCAGGAAAGTCACTTAGCATAGTGCCTGGTGCATAGACATGCATCCACATTAGCTGCCATTATCAGAGGGCCGAAGAAAGAAGAGGAACAACAAAAAATATGGAGACAGCTAGATCAGGAAAGCAGAATGTCAGTTACATTGATAGAATGTCTTCTGTAATTGAAAAACTAGAAAAGAGCCATATGTCTGTTTTGTATGCCAATGCCATACGGTTTTGATTACTGTAGCTCTGTAGTATTGTCTGAAGTCTGGGAAGGTTATTCCTCCAGCTGCGCTCTTTTTCTTCAATATTGCTTTGGCAATTCTGGGTCTTTTGTGATTCCATATAAACTTTAGGATTATGTGGTCTAGTTCTGTGAAAAATGTCCTGGGTAATTTGATAGGGATCACATTAAATCTGTAGATTGCCTTGGGAAGTATGGCCATGTTAACAATATGAATTCTTCCAATTTAAGAGCATGGGATATCTTTCCATTTCTTTAAATCATCTTTAATTTCATTAATCAATGTTTTGCAGTTCTCTGTGTTTAATTCTTTCACCTCCTTGGTCAGGTTTATTCCTAATTTTTTTTTTTGATATAATAAAAAAATAGAAAAGAAAAAGTTACCAATGCTAGAATTTTACTGGAATAGATTTTTTACCTATAGCTGAGTCCTCCAAAGCAAGGCAACCATGAACAAGACCCTTCTAAAGCTCTGTCTCCCTCCCAGGAAATGAAGGCGTTAGGCTCTTACTCTGACACTGGCAATCAGCAGAAGAGGGATTAACCCAGCATTTCCAGCTAACAGTGTTTCCATCAGGGACCTGGGGACTGACCATCTCAACACATGTCGGAGCTTCCATCAGTCCCAGGGCCTCTTTGATGCCCGCACATCTCCAGGGCAACCCAGGAGACTCCCTTCCCGGCTAAGGCTGGGCTGCTGGGTCCATGTGGCATGGCTTCAGATGTCATCCTAGTGGTTGGGCTCAGCCACTAATTTAGAAATCCTGTGTGTCCTCATTCTCATTCAATTACATTATTAAAATTAAGAAGGGGGGAATAAATCTCCTAACAGCCTTACATCCATCGGGTATTAGTTTTATGATTTGCTCAGTCGTTGGGTTCAAATTTCCCAAATGTTTTGGCTCTTCTACCAAAGTCTATTCCAGGGCAACTGCACTTTGTTCCATTAAGTCTGAGCCAAAAATGCCCTTGGGAAATGGACTGGACAACCTCTGGACCCTTTCAGTCCACATTATTGACAGTTTTTAGAGCTGGAGACTAGAAGAAAGAAAGAAAGAAAAAAAAAAAAAAAACCCCTGAAAGTATAGGAAGAGTAAAATCAGATTTTAATTGAATTGCTGCAATGTACTAGTAAGGCTAGTTAAGCATATAATTAATTGTTGTAACCATAGCAGCAGGATTAGCTGGAACTATCAGAGCGGCACCAGGGGTTCAATGAGAGACTCTTAAAAAGTACGTGGCGGAGATTGCGGGAAATCATTCACTCTCTTCCAGTGCTTCTCCAGAGGGCCTCCCACTCTTTAGCAACCCAAAATAAATCTATTTAATAATGTTTTGTTAGATTCGTGCAGCATTTCTTACCCCAAAGGGGCCCGAGGTGCTTCATAAGCCATGAACATAAATATAGATTTGGAATAAAGTATCGGGCCAGATTTTCCTAGTGCTTAAACAACTCTCTGGTGGTTTGTTCTGCACCTTTGGCAGTCCCACTGCCTTCAGGATATGTGGAAGCAGTGATTTACTAAGTGTTGTCCCCATAGGCCTGGGGCCTGAAGCACCAACAGAGTATAAACTCATGTAGGGGCAGAGAAGGCTTCAGAGAGAGTCCTTTTATTTATTTATACCCTCCCTTGTTCCAAAAAGGCCTCAAGGAGGTTTACAAAATACACAGAGTACATCAGGATAAAATAAACAAATGAGGAAATCCAAGGCAGGGGCAAATAATAGTAAGAAAGAACAATTAGATCTTTGGAAATGTTAGTACGGGAAATGCATGCAGAAGTCTCCTAGGGAGGTGGGTAAAGTTTCTGTTGTTCTTCCTCCTGATCAAAGCAAAGAGGAAAACAAAATCCACTCCCAGAAATAGATGCTTGGTGCTGATGCCTCAAAGAAGTCTTCTCTTTGTTTTTAAGAATCTACTTTAAGAAAAACTTATGGTTACCAAAGTGGAAAGGGTGGGGTAGGGGGAGGGATAAATTAAAAATTGGGGATTAGCAGGCACACACTACTGTATATAAAATAGATAAACAACAAGGTCTTACTGTATAGCACAGGGAACTACATTCAATATCTTGTAATAAGCTGTATCTTTGCTACACTGTTTACATAATGTTCGGTTGTGTAAAAATGATATTCAGTACAGCTTAGATGTACAGACTAATGTGATAAAAGTATAAAGACATGCTCAGATGTGAGGGACATCCCCAAGGGGAATGGGATGGAAAAAACAGATTGATTCCAATGTGTTTTCATAGTTCTATTTTTTTTTAAGCTGGGAGATGGATACCCTTGCATTTATTATACTATTTTCTCCATAGTTTTATATGTCAGAAGTACTTCACAATAGATTTTCAAAGATCAAAAGAGACACAGCTCTCCAGAGACCGTAAAGGAACACTGGTGAGTTGATGAACACACTTTCGGTCATGGGTACCATCTAAGAACTCATAGGAAATGTTTTCTCATAACCAGAGAAGGAAGTACCACCCTCACGTCTTGTGCAACATAGAGTACCTCCCACAGACTGGAAGAAAGGCTGATCTCAACATTCGAAAATCTATTTGAACAACGTGCTTTAGAGCAAGTTAAAAAAAAAAAAAGTTAATTAAATGCTTCTGTAAAAATCTGAAGTGCTTCTGAGGAAGATTGACTCTGTTCTTGCCTCATGAGTCACCCAGTTCTGCCTGGAAATATTAGGAAATTCAGGCCAAAGCCCAGCTCAAAGGTTTTTGCCAATTGCTACCCAGTAAGTGTGGTTCCTCTCTTTAATTTCTTAATTATTCTGGATCATCTGATTGTATTTGATTGTGGAGTATGAGTTTCTTGTTTTAGCTTCACGTGGTTCTGCAATCCAACTCAAATGAGTGGTCTTGGAAAATGAGAGTGTTTTAGCCAGAAAGAACCAGGGGCTGCCCTTGGGAGGTCAGATGCCCCAGCGTGGGTTTTCTCAGTGTCTTAATGCTGTTTGCAGTTGGTTGTGAGAAGATGGTTTTGAGACTGGCCTGGGGCATCAGTGAGAACTAGATCAATCCTTGCTGAGAAGTGCTGCCTGGCCATCCTTGGGGGAAGGACAGCCCCCAGATTGTGGGCTTAAACAACGACTCTGCCGTTTGTTACCTGTGAGATCTGGGTCAAGTCACTTAACCGACTTGAGCCTCTGATTCCTCATCTGAAAAACAATGTGTTTAAAAAAAAAAAACCAGTATCGGATAAATCCAGTGCACACACGAGACTCTGACTGGGGTCACTAACCAGATGGAGACTCTACCAGGCCCACTGAAGCTGACTTTCTGACTCTCCTCTAAGAACGCAAAAATGATCCTTTTAAATCTAGTCCTCAAGGCATTAGTGTACATGAACTTGTATGTTTGCTTAAATATCTCTGGCAAAAAAAGAGAACAATCTAAGAACAAAAAGCTTCAGTTACAGCACTGTGTCCCTAAGTGTGGTGTGCTGGTCGTTCAGGAAAAGGTTTTTGGTGGTGCAGTTCTTTTGTTTTCCTGTTTTTTAAATTGAAGTATAGTCGGTGTACAATTTTGTGTTAGTTTCTGGTGTACAACATAGTGATTCAGTTATACACACATATATATATTCTTTTTCATATTCTTTTTCATTATAGGCCATTACAAGGTATTGAATATAGTTCCCTGTGCTGTACAGTAAGGCCTTGTTGTTTATCTATTTTATATATAGTAGTGTATATCTGCAAATCCCAAACTCCCAATTTATCCCTCCCCCACCCTTCTACCCCCTTGGTAACCATAAATTTGTTTTCTAGTCTGAAAGTCTGTTTTTATTTTGTAAATAAGTTCATTTGTGTCCTTCTTAAATTAAGATTCCACCTATATTGCATGGTATTTTTCTTTCTCTTTCTGGCTTACTTCACTTATTATGACAATCTCCAGGTCCATCCATGTTGCA
The DNA here is from genome assembly GCF_009834535.1 of Camelus ferus. Taxonomy (NCBI): domain Eukaryota; kingdom Metazoa; phylum Chordata; class Mammalia; order Artiodactyla; family Camelidae; genus Camelus; species Camelus ferus. The sequence continues at coordinate 19,789,668 of NC_045722.1, read as the reverse complement.
AATGGCATTATTTTATTCTTTTTTTATGGCTGAATAGTATTATATACACCACATCTTCTTTATCCAGTCATCTGTTGATGGACATTTAGGTTGCTCCCTTGTCTTGGCTATTGTAAATAGTGCTGCTATGAATATTGGGGTGCCTGAATCTTTTTGAATTAGGGTTTTCTTCAGATATATGTCCAGAAGTGAGATTGCTGGATCATATGGTAAGTCTATTTTTAGTTTGTTTTATACGCTGAATATAATGACATTGTTTGGTTTCATCTGGACTCATCTTTAGAATCGTCTTCTGGTGTGGAATGTGTGTGACACATTTAGCCTGGCACATAGTAGGTACTCAGTAGGTAGAGGTGCTTGTACAGTGCTCTTTTCTCTAATCAACACTGCTCCTTATGGGAGTATTGCCACTGGAATGCTAGAGTTCTGCATTGGCAACTGAGGAATCAGTGTCGTTGGTTTGAAGTAGGTGGGTAGCATGCAGGACATGTGGCTCTCAATCCATCACTGGTTCCCACCAATTTCCCAAGATTTGAGAAAAATAAGACCAATCACCTTCTCATGAAAAAGTGTATATAGTGAAGTAATAAAGCCTGGACTGCATGACAGGAGACCCAAGGTGGAGACAGATGTCCCTTGTAATTGCTCAGGCAAGCTGGTAGGATTCTCTGTCCTTTGCTCTCCTAGGAGGACTAGGGAGGTCCCTAAGGTCCACTGTTGTGGCCTCACAGCTTACCTGTATGTCCCAAACAGCCTCAGCCCTCTGCATCGTGTTTGCTGGTACTGTGTCACATTAGTGTGGTTACCAGTTGGCCGCACATCATGCACAGAGTCACCGCCTCCTGATGGATGATGTAACCACTATGCACTGCGCCTTCTCAGCACAGAAGGATGCTGCTCTCTTCCATCTCTTGGACCCAGCAAGAGATGATTCAGTCAGAAAGAAATTGCACTTTGCACATCAGTAGACTATACTTCGGGCTTTCCCCAGTAGCGGAGAATGATGGAGTCTTGGCTCCCAAGCACCGCCACTCATCTGCGTCATCCCCTGTAAAACGAGGCTGGGTGCTTTGAAATGGGTGGGCTGATGCTGTAAACGTTGTAGGTCCAGCTTCTCCCCTGTGAGTCTGCATAGTACCTGGTAGTCAGAGGAAGGGAAATTGACTCAAATAATGAGTCCATCAAATTTTAATTCTAATTCTTTTTCTCTGGTGGCAAATTCTGAGATCCAGAACCCCCTTGTGTGTGTACTTTCTTTTTTGAGAAAAGTAAGAGCATGTATTTTTGTAAAAAAGAGTAAATGATCTCTCCCCTCTTCCTTTATATTTCAAAACTTATCCTCTGATAGACAAAAATATATTTCGGGAAGTAAGGTCAAGATGGTTTATTATACTGTAGGAAGTTCTTCTAAGATGACCAACCTTACTTTAGTCTTTCTCGGTGAGGGATCACCAGTCTTATTCAAGAAAGGGTCTACTTTTCTGAAGATGTCTATTGAGTAGAGAGATAGCTATATAGGGAATGAGGAACTAGAGAGAAGTAGGGATGTGTTAGTGCCTTCTGGCTTGAGCGGACCGAGTGCCTGAACCCTGCTGGCATGCTCACGGGTCTGAATCCAAAACTTTAAGCTTTTTGTTTGGCAGCAGTGGCCCAGCTTCTTAAGAATGAGGACCAAAATGTTGTATATGACCATTCTCTTCTTTCAGGAGTGTGTGATTTTTCATTTTGTCTCTGTTTACTGAAGGAAAATCCCTTAAATATCTTAACTGAAACCATTACCATTTGTAATGACCCTAGGGCTAGATCAGTTTCCTATACAATGCCGTTTGCAGCGACATGGATGGACCTGGAGATCGTTCTACTAAGTGAAGTAAGTCAGACAGAGAAAGCAAAATACTATGTGTTATCACTTATATGTAGAGTTATCTAAAAAAGGACACAAATGAACTTATTTACAAAACAGAAACAGACTCATAGCCATAGAAAACAAGCTTATGGTTACGGGGTGGGGGGAAGTGGGTGGGGAGGGACAAACTGGGAGTCTGAGATTTGTAGATACTAACTATGTAAAATAGATGAACAACAAGGTCCTACTGCATAGCACAAGGAATTATATTCAATTCCTTGTAATGGCCTAAAATTTAAAAAATATAAAAAGATATATATATATATAACTGAATCACTATGCTGTACATCAGAAATTAACACACTATAAATCAACTGTACTTCAACACAAAAAAGTTAAGAAGATAAACATACTCTGTGCCACTGATTCTTTTCTTTGCTCCCAGGGATAGCTGATACCAAACTCAAGCTTTCAATGATAGAGGCTGCGTACTGACTTTTCCTGTTGTCTCAACTTCGGCCAACAGCAGACTCTAATGTCCTTCATTGCTTCGTCTGGAAATTTATCCCTTGTCAGTCGCATTGACAAGTGGTGTTGGGAAAGCTGGACAGCCGCATGTAAATCAATGAAATGAGAACACACATCACATACAAAAGTAAACTCAACATGTCTTAAAGACTTAAACATCAGACAAGACATCCTCTTGTCTTTTAGTGAGACCTCTGAGTACTTACAGTATCAGGCAGACCTGTTATCATCAGAAGCATTTAAAATGGCAGATGGCAGCCTCTGGGTGGGTGGGTGTGTGTGTGTGTTGAACGTTGTCCTGATTTCCCATGCTTTTGTTCCGTGAGTAATTTCCTGTTACATATTTATGATGAGGAAAACAGGTTTTCAAAAAGTTAAATATGGAATTACCAAGTAACTCCAGCAACTTAGCAATTTATTCTTTGGAAACTCTCAGACTAATTGAAAGCAGGGTCTTGAACTGATATTTACACCCTTGAAAATGTATTGTACACAGTAACGCTGCTATTGTTCATAGTAGCATTATTCACAATAGCCAAAAGGTGGAAACTGCCCAAATGCCCATCAATGGAAGAATGGATAAACAAAATGTGGTGTATGCATACAATGGAATGTTGAGCCATAAAACGTTAGGAAGTATTGATACCTGCTACGAAGAATGAACCTGAAAAACATTAAGCTAACTGAAAGATGTTAGACGTCAAAGGTCACATGTTATATGACGCCGTCTATACAAAGTATCCAGAATAGGCAAATCTATAAAGAAAGAAAGTGTACTAATGATTGCTAGGGGCTGGGGAAAGAGGCAAATGGGGAATCACTGCTTAATGTGCATAGGGTTTCCTTTTGGGGTGAGGAAAATATTTTGGAACTAGATAGAGGTAATTGTTGTACAACATTGTGAGTGTCCCAAATGCCACTGATTCTTATACTTTAAAAGAGTTAATTCTATGTTGCATGAATTGATGTGAATTAAAAAAAAATCTATGGTGATATTTCAAGAACCCAAGAGCAGACCGTTAAAAACAGGTCAGAAGTGGGGAGAGTATAGCTCAGCGGCATTGCAGATGCCCAGAATGCACGGGGTCGTGGGTTCAATCCCCAGTACGTCAGTTAAATAAAAAATAACAACAATAAACATATTAAATAAATAAGCCTAATTATCCCCCAAAAAGCCCCCCAAAAACAAAACAAAACAAAAAAAGTGTCAGAAGAATACATTTCTTAAATGCTATAAACACATGTACATACACATACAGATACAGAAGTCCCAACATGGGGACTGTTAACATATATTGACCAGGCCTGATGGTTCTTAATGTGTCAACTTGGCTGGGCCAGGAGGTGCCCATATATTTGATCAAATGCTATTCTGGGTATTTCTGTGAGAGTGCTGTGCATGAAATTAAAATTTAAATCAGTAGATTAAGTAAAGGAGATTTTTCTCCCTAATGTGGATGGGCCTCAACTAATCAGTTGAAGGTCTGAACAAAACAAAAAGGTGGATTGTCCCCAGAGTAAAGAACAAGTCCTTCTGCCTGATGGCATTTGAGCTGGGACATTGACCTTCACTTGTCGTCAGACTAGAACTACTCCACCCACTCTCCTGAGTCTCCATACTGCTGACTCACTCTTTAGATCTTGAGACTTGAAAGCCTCCACGATTTCACGAGCCAATTCCTCTTTATATCTCTGCCTCTGTCTGTCTACCTACTTATCTGCCTATCTATGTATCTATCTACCTACCCATCTGCCTATTTATCTATCTATCTATCCATCATCTATCTATTTTCCTAATTCTCCTATTTGTTCTCTCTCTGGAGAACCCTAGTATATCAGTGTACTGAGGTTTTCTGGCACAATTATTTCTCTTTTCATTTTCTTCCTGAGCTTTCCTTCTGTTTCCCTTTTATCCTTTTTATATAATGCCCTGTTGTCTACAAGCCTTGACTTTAAGGAGTCTCACCCTTCAGGGCAAACAAAACTGCTTTTCCAATCCAGAATAAAAATAAAGCTAATAACTCCACTGTTCTTTCAGTTAACTTTAGCAAGTATGAAAATTTCCTCAAAATACACGCCCACTGTCCTTTTCATCATAAGAGAAAAGGTGTTGTTCAGTTGTGCCTTCCCAGACATGCCAGTTTCATAATGAAGGGTCCAGGGTCACCCCCAATCGTAGTGCCCATTGGTATGTTATGAAAGGCTTATGACTCTCATTAACTTTGATGGTTATAATTAAATGAAGCTGTGAGATACAGCCAGGGCCAGCCCTCAGGACTGTAGACATTTGAGAGATGATGAGTGTAGCTGAACCAGACTCCACGATACTGCGACTTAAACATCTACTGTCTGAAAATAAGAGTCTTTCCCTAAAGAGAAAAATAAAAGGCCAGACGCTAGGAAAAGTCACATGGAGAGATCACTGGGGATTAGCCCAGTGGCAGAGTGGACGTGGGTTCAGAGAAGAGGTGGTGCTTCCTCTGGGCGATGACCTGACTTAGTGGGGAAGGAAAGATAGGAGGTGTCTTTTGAGTCCTTATAATAAGCCCTCATGAACTGTCATGAAAACCTTGCAAAGACCAGAGCATTACCCCACTGCAGAGATGAGTAAAGTGATGCTTTTGTCCCTGTAAACTTCGTGGCCTAAAGCGGATGTCTCAGCTGTGAAAACTGAAGCTGTGTATGTGCTGGAGTCCTAGATACGGCTGAATAATGAGGAGTTTAGAACCACCAGGCACTGTCTGCTGGTCAGCGGACAAGAAGTACAGGAGTGTCTCTTTGTGTCTTTCCCTCCAAGAGCTTTGCACACTGCCATCTGATCACCTTGTACCTGGTTCAGAGAAAGCAGTGTTGCAAACAGGAGAAAGAAAAAATAGAAAGGGCCAAGTAAGGAAGCATTCTTGGAAGGGGCAACCTTGTGGCACCCGAGGTGAGGGTGGGAGATGGAGGAGTGGGTGTGGTGCGTTAGTTACATAGAAGCACCACCAGGCGTCTCCTGGGGATGTTAAAGCAGGTGTGGAAAGTATCAATTGTTAGCCAGAGAAGTCTCTCTGGAGCAGAGGGGAAGTACTTTTCAGAGATGCTGAGAATTCTGAGCAGAGGCATCAGGGAAAGGGCAAGTTCAGGGCCTGCCTTTGTGGGTGGGGGCTGAGTCAGATACCTGGTGCCACCATCATCGTGACCCTGAGTTTACCCTTGCCTGTAATAGGCTGGAAAACACACAACAGTAGGCACACCATTCTTTGTGTAAGGCTCTCAACTTCATGAAAGGGAAGCACAATTGGATTTTAATAAATACACCCAAAAAGAACGGACAAGTGGATCAATGCTGCAGAACACAATTCAAAAGGTAGCCAGCAAATATTTGCAACGTTAGTGTATGAAAAAGGTGGACTTTCCAGCCAGTGTATAATGAGTGATGTTGAAATAATTTGTTACCCAAGTCAAATTAATCAAATCAGTTTGGGAGAAAATAAAGTTAGCTTGACTGTCCCACACCATGAAGACAAAATTCTAGACAAAGCAAAAGCCTGAACAACTAAAACATCATAAGAGCATCAGAAGAAGAGTAGGACAGATGTCTACTTGATAGTAGGAAAGGAATTTTATAAGAAACAAAACGCAAAAGCAATACCGAAGACAGCTACGAAGAATCATGGCAGGGACACATACCAGGCTCTTAAAATGGTCTCATTGAAGGCTTTTCCTTGGTTTGAGGTGAACAAAGGCACATCAGTGCTCCCTGTCTCCATGGACGTGGGGGCTTCCAGCTTTCACCCCAAACCCTCTCTCATCACCTAACGTCCTTCTCAAAATCTTTTTACTCCCTAGACGTGGTCCATGGATGAAAACCACTGATGCCCTCCAGGTGATCTTGTGTCACAGTTGGAATAGAGCATCTATTATCTTGGGCTCTCAGCCAAAGCTAAGCTCAAATAGCGTCACGTTAACAACTCTGTGTGTGCATTGTGTGTGTGTGCATATACATGCGCGTGCCTGGCGACACACTTCAAATTGACAGTGCAGTAACTCCGGGCGAGGGGAGATGAGCACAGTGGTGAGTGGTCAAGAGAGACTTCAATTTTATCTGTATTGTTTCAGTTTTTATAGTGACAATATCTTCATGTGTTAGCCAGGTAATTAAAAATAAATGAAATTAACTATACTCCTGTGCTGGTTGAGTTTCTGCAACTTAATTTCCATCTGCCAACGAAAAAACTCTGAAACCTTTCCTTTGGGTTAATAGCCCAACTTAATGGGTTGCTCCACTGGAAGGAAACCAAATTGTGAGGCAGGATTCAGGGCTGTGTGCTGAGGACTGCTCACATGGTCTCAGCACCTGGCTCTTGGTGCTCACTCTTTCTAGATATGTACTCAGTCAGTACGTAATAAGACATTTGCCCTGTACTTTGACTTACTAGCCCCTGGCTGACCTAAAGGGATGGATGACAAAGCCAGTAGCTTCCTTTCTCACAAACACGAGAGGATGCATAGCTAACTGGTCCATTTCCAGCTGGAAGCAAAGTGTAATAGGTAAGATATTCATTCCTACAGTGAAATGAAAATGGGTCTCTATTTGGCTTCCCCAAATAAGCTGAAAAAAACACTTTCTGGTGTTCAGATAGCATCTTGGGGATATTTTGGTAAAGTGGCAGCCATCAAATGAGCAAGGTGATTAGTCTTAATGGGCAATGTGACTTTGGCTGGAAGCACACAAGCCAAGGTAGTGTACAAGCCCCGACCTTTTCCAGATGTGTTTCCTCTAAGTGATTTCCCCCACGGCATTAACAATACCTTAGTAATGCCCATTTGGTGTTTTATAAACATTTAAAAGTGTTTCTATATTGCCATTCGCCCATTTTCCCACCTATCAAGTACCCACAATCATTGGTTGTGGGATTTGGAGCAGAAAGAGCTGTTTTTTTCCTTCCCCAGAAAGCTCAGAGCATAGTTCAGGGAGGCAGACATTTAAACTAACATTACAACAAGAAAAATGCTGTGAGAGAAACTATGGGAGAACAGAGAAGAGCATTGGAAGGAGGTGCAAGAGAGCAGGGCTGCTTTAGGAAGAGGAAATGACATGTGCAAAGGCCCTGAGGTACAGAATTGCTTCATGGGTTTTGAGGAACAGAAGGTATTGAGGGCAGGATGTGAGCCTAGTGGAAGCTCTGGCCAAATGGAGGGTCTTGTGTACTTATCCATGGAGTTTGAACCTGACCCAAAGGCCAAGAGAACATCTGATGGATTCTAAGCAAGGAGGGGACTTGAACCTATTTGCACTGCAGGATAAAGAATTAATCAGAAGGAGGCAGCAGTGGAGGCTGGGAGACTGATTAAGAGGCTGTCTGAGCAATCTGCAGGAATGAGGCTGCCGTTCATTTCCCCTTTCTCCTCAGACCCCAGTGAATGGAACTGGGAGAAGTTAAGGAAGCAGCTTCTCTAGAATCCGGTGAATTTGGGGGTGTTGGAGAGGTGACTAGATGGGTGTCTAGGTTGCTGGCTTTGGGGTCTAGATGAATAGGGGAACCATTCACAAGGCAGAAAAAATAGCAGGAGAATTAGGGTCAGGATAGAATTGATAAGAATGTTTTTATATTATGTATTTTCCCATACTTTCCAACAAAATTCTGGTGAACTAGGTATGATAGTAAGATGAAGTCTGTCTCCTGGTACAGAATCAGACACTCAAGAGAAATGAAAATATGGGGCAAGTACTGAGTTTTATTTATCTGCTCTGGCCCAGAGCTCCTTTAGCTGAGCTATGAAAGCTGTGTCCCTTTGACTCTAAATCTGCTTGCTTTTCCATAGAAGGCAGGACGTGCACTTTGGGCAGAACAGAAACCGTCTTCCAAATTCATTCTTTCACTTTTTCTCACATGTTCATGGGCACCTCCTCTGTGCCAGGCACTCTCCTCGGTATTAGGGATTCAGCTGTGAAGGACAGCCTGGCTCTCGTGGAGCACACACGTGAGGTGTGGAGTTGGGTGTCACAGGCGCCAGCAGTTATAGGCAGGGAGAAGGATGCCGTGGAGAGCAGTGCAGCAGGGAAGGGGCGGGGTGCTGGAGACAGGAGGCTGCTCCTTCCTAGAGGTTGGCAGGTGGATTAGGACATGCTGAGCAGAGATCAGCGCAAGTGAGAGGGCAAGTCGAGTGGATACCTGGGGAGAGGAGACCAGGATAAGGAGACTGCAGGTGCAAAGGCATTGCTCTGGGGAGGGGCTTGACATAGTCAGGGAACACAGAGGAGCCACTGTGGTTGAAACAGAGGGAGTAGAAGAGAATGCTGGGGGATGACATCAGAGAAGATGTGGGTGATCAGTTTTCAGAGCCTTAGAGAGCAAAGCAGGGTCTTGTAGGGAGCCATTCCCAGAGCAATGATGTGATTTGACTTGCCTCTTCCAAGGACCACACTCTGGCTGCAGGGAAAGGGCAGAAGCCAGGGGACCAGTTCGGAGGCTATCACGATAATGAAGATGAACTCGGACTAAGGTCTCTGCGGTGGAGTGGTGAGAAGTGGGCAGGTTCTGGATATACTTTGAGGGTCAAGACAGCAGGTTTGGTGGTTGATTGGCTACGAGATATGAAACAAACACAGAAACCGAAAATGGTCCCCAGGCTTTTTCCTGAACAAGAGCAAGGAGGAAGTTATCATTTATTTAGAGGGGAGGGAAGGACGAAAGAAGCAGTTTTGGTAGCTGGAGGGAGATGTTTGATTTTGGACATGTTAATTTGAGATGTTCATTAGGCAACAAAGTAGAAATGTTGAACAGATGATTATACGAGAGTCTGACGTTGAGCACTGAGGTCCAGGCATGGGCATGTAACCTTGAGAGTCATTAGCATTTAAGTGCTATTTAAAACCATTAGACTTGATGCCATTAAGCTGCTGATGGATAAATCAAGTCACATACAGATTGAGATCTGGCTCCCAGAGACTATTAGCCCATGGAAGTGACTGATGACATTGATTGACAAGCACTATTTTGCTGGAATGGTGGGGAGAGAGCACATCGTAAGAGGAGAGGAACTGAAGATTGCCAGTACAGACAAATTGTTCAAGGAGTCATGTTGTAAAGGTGAGCAGACAATTGGAGACGTACTGAGGGAGGGAGGGGGTAGAGTTAAGTTTACTTTTTTTAATGGGCAATATTACTTCATATTCAATGTTGATAGGATCTAGCATTGACTGGAGAGAAGGACAAATTGATGCTGCAGGAGTGATACCCTGGATCAGGGACACGTCAAGCCAACTAGTAGGCTCTACACTTATTAAGAAAGAAGAGGTGAGGTTGTGTAAGAACTACTAAATGGACAGAATCTGTTCTCCACGATGAGGAAGGGGCTGGCTAGAATGACTCTCATGTCTACAAAATAAATGTGTTGAGACAACTTGGTGTCCCTGTAAAGATTAAAAAAAAAATTGGATTCACACTTTATACTTAACCTTAAAACAAATTCCAGATGTATTAAAATTTTAAATCTAAATAGTAAAAATTTGAAAGTATTAAAAGAAACTGCAGAAGAAAATCTAAATGTAACCTTGGAGTGTGAAAGGCCTGTTTTGAGTATTCCACAAAAAACAAAGAACCTAAAATAAAAATGTTGATCAGTTTAACCTTATACAAATAGAAATATTCACCGTAGCTAAGAATAGTCAAAACATTAAAAAATTCGGGGGAACATATTTGTAATTCATAAGACCAATAAGCAGCTAAATATCCAAAATATTTGGGGCATTTACAAATCAATAAAATAAAGACAAACAACTTAAAGGGGAAAATGAGGTAAGGTCGTGGACAGACAATGTATGTTGGTATGACTTGTATGGAAGGTGACCTGGTAATAGTTTTCAAAATCAAAAAATGCCTGTATGCTTTGTCCTGGAAATTCTATTATAGTTTTCCTCGCAAAGAAACATCTATATGTGTGAAATGATGGTCAAGGATATTTGCAAGAGGATTGTTTATAACAGTAAAATATTGGAGGAAACCTAAAGACGGTCTATCAGTAGAAGGGTGGTATTATCAATCATGAAACATCTATACACAGTACTACTATATAGCTGTTAAAAATAACAATGCAGCTCTTATGCTTTTATATCTCTAAGATACATTGTTGGATCAAAAACCTATGATGTATAGAACAGTTATATCATGTCCCACAGAACAAAGACAAATGTTAAACAGTGGTAATTTTGTTAAGCCTTGTCAGTAATGGAGAAACTGTAAATTAAAACAATAAGGCATTAGCATTTTTAACAAAAACATTTACAGATTAAATATATCCACCATTGGTGGTGCGGGTAAATGGCTCTTTTATAAATTATAAATTTATTGGTCACACTATAAAATGGCAGGAACCTCTTAGGAAGGAAATTTGAACTATCACATTGTGACTATCACATTGTGTTCAGAATGCATATGCTGTTGGACCAAGCAATTCTATTTCTAGAAAGCTAAACTATAAAAACATTCACACGTGTTCTGCAAAGTATATATAAGACTTTAATTGTTTTATTACTTGAATAACAAAAAATAGAGATGACTTAAATATCCATTAATAGAAAATGGTTAAATAAATTATATTTCATGCATACCATTTGCAAGTCCAAAGTTCATGCTCATAAACTTATATGCCTCTCATTCTGCACTGCCTTCACATATTCCCAATATTTTCTGAAGCAGTACTCAAGCAAGGAATTAATCAATTAATTTATCCATTCAGTTATCCTTTCTTGCTTTATTTTACAGACGTTCATTTGGGCCAACTGGGAACCATGCATTCTGATATGCTCTAAGGGATATTTAGATGTTTCAAAAATGTGGTCCTTGCCCTCAAAATAGCTTCAGGGGCATGTTATAAAAACTTAACATTCCCTCATTTATCACATGAAGATTGCTTCTGTTCCACAATGCTAGTTATAAAAAAGTTTTCACTGGGCACACCTTTCCTAGACAGTTGGTGCAATATGGCTGAATCAAAATCCAATTTTTGACCCAAATTAGCAGCGTAACCTTGCACAAGGTGCTAAAGTTCGCTGAGCCTCAGGTTCTTCACTGCATCATGGAGTGATGACACCAACTCTGCAGTATTTGGGGAAGGGTTAAATGAGAGATGAACAAGGCATGTAAAAGAAACTAGATAAACGTTTGTTACTTGAAGTGCGAACATCAGGGAACTCGTTCTAGACAGGGAGGGGGTGGGGGTACAGCTCAGTGGTAGAGTGCGTGCTTGGCAGGCACAAGGTCCTGGATTCAATCCCCAGTGCCTCCATTAGGGGAAGAAGAAAAAAAAAAAAAAAAAAGACAGGGAGACAAGTAAATAGGCAACTTCGGAATTGTGTCGAAAAAAATATCATGAAAGAGATAAGCACAGGTAAGAGTGACATTGAACGTGTCTAGCTTGTGGTTTAGCTTGGGTACCAACCAACTGTGCATATCCATCAGCGACCAGCAATGCTGGTGCAGGGACCTGGAAGCTCATTGATGTCCAGGCATCAACACTTTCATAGCTGCATCCGGGGGAGGTGAGATTGGGGGCTTCCAGGGGGGAGAGACCAGGCCAGCCAGAGCTACGGGAAGGATTCTGAGGGTTGTTTGAGCGGGGTTAGCATAGTGGCAATTTTCAGCAGGTACAGAAGTATTTTAATATTTTAACCATCAGATTAAAATATTACTAGTTAATGCCAGCTCTATGGGAACACAGAAGAGAGACGTTTACACTGAGCAGAGTCAGAGAACGCTTCCTGGAGGAAGAAATTCATCAGAAAATAAAACTTGTGGAAGTAGTGAATGAATTGAAACCACATCTCCAAATTTTCCTTCCCTGAGTCTAATAAAAGGAGCAAAAACAAAGTGAAAAAAAAAAAAAAAACACACACACAATTTTTTTTTACCAACAATAACCAAAGAAGAAAAGACTTGAGCTAGAACCTCAACACCCAAAGTCTGATGGCAAAGGAAAGGAACAGAAGACCTTAGACAGAGCAGAGATCTTGGGAGGACCGTTTTCTCTCCAGTCATTGGAGGCCATGGTGATGAGCTGTGAGAGCCCTGAGAAGTCCCGCTCTGTACCTAGACCTTTAAAGAAGAAGGTCGCTTTAAATTTTCCTCCTCTGAGACAGAAGTAGAAATGACTGCTGGGGAAAAAAAAAGAGAGAGGTGAACAGGAAACATGAGACATGACAGTAACACAAGGAATTGGGGGTTATCTCAATGGGATGACCCCCTGTTTCTACTCCACCTCAATGACATGAGCTCTGGTAAGTAATATTCCACAAATATTTGGAGAGCAGAACACAAGCGATCTTTAAAAAAGAAGAAAGAAAGGAAAAGGAGAAAGCAGCCTCCTTTGAGCGTTCCCTGCATCTCTACCACGTTTTCAAGGTGGAGAAAAGTGGGCGGACTGTGCGATACCCATTCATCTGTAAATTACAGCTCAGGGGAAGACAGCAACCCACACATTGTTATCAGAGCAAACAAATGCCTGATCAGAACTGGACAAACAGGATCAGATGGAAAACACGTTACGGCAACCGAGTCAACCTGTTTCAGATTTTTCAGGTGAAAAAGTAATTTGTGTGGGGGTGGGAGGGGGCAAGAGGAACATGGTATGAAAAATTAGAGGATGCCAAACTGAAAGAAAACATGGGAGGCAGTTCTTAGCAACCGCTTTGTGCTACAGAACAACTTGGTAAAAATCAAAATTCGGTGTAGTGCAAGATAAAATGATACAGCAGTCAAATAAAAAAGTTAACTTACAGATTTAAGGACACAAGCCCCAAAGGTCATTACTAAATTCCAGTGTAAATTAGATTTAAAAAGTGAAAAGATAAGCTACAGACTGGGGAAAAATACTGGCAAATCACTTCTCTGCTAAAGGACTTTTACACAGAATATGTAAAGAATACTCAATAGTAAGAAAACAAACAAATCAAGTTCAAAATGGGCTAAAGATTTACCCAAGGAAAATGAGAACCTATGTGCTCATAAAAAGGTACACGTGAATGCTTGTAGCAGCTTTATCTGTAATTGCCAGAATCTGGAAAACCCCAGATGTCCCTCAACTGGGGAACAGATAAGCAAGCTATGGCACCTCAATCAAATGTAACACTGCTCAGCAATAAAAAAGGAAAAAGCAGCTGATACACACAAAACATGGGCGAATCTCAAATGTATCACGCCAAGTGAAAGAAACCAAAGTCCATGCCCTGTATAATTCTGTTTACATAACAATATGGAAAAGGCAAAACCATGGAGATGAGGAGTGAATTAGTGGTTGCAGGTACCCGGGGGGTGAGGGGTAAACTAACCACCAAGAGGTTTGGACACATTTTGGGGATGATGTGAATGTTCTTGATCTTTTTTTTTTTTTAACTAAAATGTTCTTTTAGTTGAGCTGACTAATTTTTTTAATAGAAGTATAGTCAGTTTACAACATTGTGTCAGTTTCTGGCATACAGCATAATGTTTGTCATACATATACATACAAATATTCCTTTTCATATTCTTTTTCATTATAGGTTACCACAAGACATTGAATATAGTTCCCTGTGCTGTACAGTAGAAACTTGTTGTTTATTTATTTTATATACAGTAGTTAGTATCTGCAAATCTCAAACTCCCATTTTATCCCTTCTCACCTGCTTTTCCCTCTGGTAACCATGAGTTTGTTTTCTAACTCATGGATCTTTTTCATCTCGATTGTGGTGGGGGTTACATGACTGTCAGGACTCTATACTAAAAAGAGTGAATTTACAGTATATAAATCATACTTTAATAAGAAAACAGAAATTTTAAAAGTAAATACATTAGAAACACTAAAGAACAGAGAAAAAATGTGACAATGAATATATATGTATGTTCATGTATAACTGAAAAATTGTGCTCTACACTGGAATTTGACACAACATTGTAAAATGATTATACATCAATAAAAAAAGTTAAAAAAAAAAAAAGAACAGAGCATGAAAACCAAATAGGCAATACTGAGAAAAGACCTGACATAGTTGCAGAGAATGCAGATCATAAAGGCAAAAAGATGACAATTTTTGGAGAGACTTCTAGTCTCCAGCTCCCCATGTGAGGAGCTTGGAAGTCGCCACTCAGTCGAGAACCTGCCTAAAGATATCGTCTGTGCTCTTAGCCATACGGTTTTGAATCCGTGCTCCACCGCTGTCTAAATACGTGGCCTTAGCAAGTGCCTTAACTTTTCGAGCTCTCAGTTTCCTTGTCCCTAAAATGGGCAAAATAATAGCGTCATCGGGGCAGGGCTGTGATGAGGGTTGAATGAGTTAAGAAATACACCCCCCCCCCCAGATGATGCCTGGCACTGCACAAGCTGTTGGTGTAGTGATTGTGATTTTTCATGGTCCCTCTTAGGCCCTGCTTCTTTCGCACTCCACACAGTGATGAGAAGAGAGTGGATGCTCAAGAAAGAGAAAATTTGATTTGAGTTTTCAAATTAAATACTGGTTTTGAACGTTATGCAAGGCCCTAAATTCAAGGTTCCATGACCGGAAACACCTGTCAGTTCCTTGTAAGTCTCTGATCCCCACACCCAAATGATGAACGGCAAAGCTCGGAGTAAGGATGTGGCTGGCAAGCAGGAAATGGGGACTTTGCTTTGATGACGGGAGGCTTCCCAGAGGATTTCAAGTGGTTGCCTGCTTGGTGACTAATCTGGTCCCTCCCCACTCAGTCAGAGGTGTGACCCCTGGGACTGCTCTCCTCTGGGTGCCGGTTGTCTTGCAGAGCAGGGCGTGTGGACTTCTGTTGACGGCCACTAAGGAATCACGACAAACAGGAACGCTCCCACTAAGCAGGGTGGTGGGTACATGGTACCTCTAAAGAGCTGAAATGATGACTCAAGTAACTCTTTGGTTCAAGTAGACACCGGCTTTGTTTGTTGTTTCCTGTGGATGAAGGAGGAATGTTTTAGATAAAAGTGCCCTTAGACAGTTCCTTGTGTTGGTGTCCCCATTTCTTTACTAAATGGACCTGATGCTGGAGTTTTCTTGTATCCTACTGACCTGGTTGACATGACTGTGAACATTTATTCCTTGTTACATGTTTTTTTTTCCACTGAAATCAGTTTGGGGGAAAAAACTGGTCTCTTTTTGACTAAGTGGTGAGAATAAAGACTGAAAGATAAGATATTCCAAAGAGAAAAAAATTACAAGGAATTTGTTAAACAATGTGTGTATATATATATATATATATAGGCCACTGCCCCTCTGTTCCTGGCATGGAGGCGCACCTTCCTCCCTGCTTATCCCGAATGTGGATGACACCTAATTGACAATGGACCTTATGCACAGGGCATCCTCTCCTGCACACGGGTTGAACCAGCCTTTGTGGGTGAGTAAGGGAGGTGGCTGGATGCTGCACAATTACAGGTTACCGAGTGCCGTGATCAGCCACACAGGCACTTGCTTCCTCAATGGTGACGGCACACCCACTCACTTGCCCCTTTGTTCGAGAAACATCCAAACTTGTGTGCCAATTCTGACAGCCTGAAGCCCCACTTCAGGTTTATATCCAGGTGGCCCAGAGTAGATTCGCTACCTTCACCATCTAGAATGTTCCCATAGTACCCTGTCTGGTCTTCTTTCCTCTTTGCCTCTGTTGAAACTACCTGCTTCAGTTCAGTCTCAGCAACGCCCCGGATGGCACATCTGGCCGTGCGTCTTCCTGCTCTGACCTGTCTGTCACCTCCCCCGGCCTTTATTTCTCCACCTCAGGGGCCCGTAGTTCTCCACTGGTTTTCAGACTTTTATTTACAATCCTGCCTCTTCCTGGGATGTTCCACTGACTTGTCACCCCCAGGCCAGTTCTTGCTCATCTTTCAGGTATGAACTCCGGCATGACACTCTCCAGGAAGCTTTCCTTAAACACCTGGGTGTATCTTCTTCGTTAGCACTGATTTCAAGATCATGTGCCCATCCTCCGGGGGACACTGTGAAATCCCCGAGGGCAGCACCCTCGTCTTACTTGTTTCTGAGGACCCAGCACCCAACACAGGGCTGGATACTTGGTAGACACTCAATGAACATCTGCTGAATGCTGAACAGAGCTGGTTCCCAATTCCCACGGCTCTGGTTGTACTTTCGGAGCAGATCCTTCTTCACCTTGCGCAGGCCGTGGTCTTCTGATGAGGTCAGGGCCTGGAGTTTAGGTTTAAGGTGGTTGACAATTTCCTTGCAGAACCCGGAGCCTGTCCTGAGCACAGCAAAGGGATGCTAATCTTCTAGTCTTTTCAGAACATGAGCAAAATATTTGAACTTCATTTCCTCTAACTGTCTGGTCATTGATGGATGGTTTTCTCTTGCTCCATTGATATGTTCCGTGGTCTCCTATGCCTTCTGGCCATGCAGGGCACCCAGTGTGAGCTGGCTGCACACATCCAGCACGGGCCACCCGGAGGCGTTCAGAGGCTCCACTGGGTGGTGGTAAATAGCCTTTGAGCGTGGACAGTGGCAGAAGTCTTTCAGAGGCTACGCCTGGTAGGGGAAGAGGTAATAGACAGCCTTTGTCTCTCTGATTGTTCCCACCTCCCTATTTCTCCACCTTATGCCTCCTAGCTTATGGAAAGTGAGGGGGGGTCGGATCACCCAGGGAGCTGCCCAGAGCAGCGCATTAGGGAAGGGGCACTTTGTGGATGTGTGCAGCCACCTCCCACCCCGCCACCTTGCCACTCCAAAGAATGCCCTTGAAAGTAGCAAGGAAACCAGGCCTGTGCCCTCATGACTCCCACACAAAGACAGGTGCACACATGTGCACACACACATACACAGTTAATTCTTTGGCCACCTCACTCCTAAGTGAGGTCTGTCCTTGGAGACAAGGGTTAGAGGGTTGGTAATCTCTCGTGACTAGTCCCTTAGACAAATGGGAGAATTATTTTTGTCTTTGTTGGCTCCTGTGTTGTCAGAATGAGGTGAATACTGTCCTTGATCAGGGAGGACTGGGCACAGGATTAATCTCCAAAGTGACTCTCACGCCAGGAGGTATGCATGGCCAGTCACATCATGAAGTTTTGTTTGTCTTTGGATAAACGATGAGTATCTGGGAGAAGGGATGCAGGGACACAGACAGGAGGTGTGGTGAAGCCTCTTAATGGATGTTAGCACTTTGTGGAGTTCCAGTCCATTCCAGTTGATATTCTTATGCTGGGAATTGGTTGGAATAAGCCACTATATTATTGGTTTGGATCGTTTATGCTAAGACATTCTTCATGCTTCTACTGGGAATTCCGGGGAAAAGCCAAGGAAAGTGCTGCTTTGTTTCCTCCTCTTCCTGGTGGAGGACTGGGCCCAGGGCAGATTTTAAAAATCCACAACCTCACATGGTAAGTCTATTTTTAGTTTTTTGAGGAATCTTCATACTGTTTTCCATAATGGCTGCACCAAACTACATTCCCTTCAGCAGTGTAGCCTTTAATGAAAAAGAGTATGAAAACGAATAAATGCAAGTACATGCATGACTGGGACGTTGTGCTGGATACCAGCAATTGACACATTGTAACTGACTGTGCTTCAATTAAAAAAAATTTTTTTTAAATCCCACAACCTCAGGTGTGAATGACCCTCTGGAAATGGGCCCAGCTGTGCCCACACCCTCCCCTACGGGGCATCTCACTCTGTTCATTGTTTGCCTGCAGACCAGGGTCACCATGTGATGTGATGTGGCATGACTTTCCCTTTGAAACAAGGGGATGACTTGGACTCTGTCTGGCAAATGCTCTTTGTGGCTTTCATCCATTGGCACCTCCATCGAGGAAGAAAGGACGTCTTGGTTCTTGTCACCCAAACATACCGTTTGGAGTAGCTGGTACTTAAAATCTTCCTTTCCCATGATTTTCTTAAAGTCTGTTTTTTTTTTTAATCACAAATAAGGAAGCTTTAAATCAGGGAGGCACTCCCCACTGTGACAAAATAGCGAGAAGCCACTTCCGGTCAGAGTCTCTCTTTCCTAGGGAATTTCCCTTGGGGTTTTGTTGAGAGCCAGGAGTCAGCGTGTCTACCGTTCCCAGCCTGGCCCTGGGCTGAGGGTAATTGTGCTGTCTGACTGAGCCCAAGAAAGACAGAGCGATTGCCTGCTTAATTCTATGGTACTTCAGAGAGTGAACAGGCTCCTGGAAATCAGTGGTGAGTCATTCGGGGAATGGTTGAAATCAGCTTTTAAGTTGCAGGTCAATTGTGTGTGTTCTGGGACCGAGACGATCAACAATCCTTCCAACCTGTTCCAGGCACATGGACCTGGCCTCCTTCCCAGCACGCTGATGGGAAATTTCCCATTCATCCAGCCCCGAGGCTGAGGCTCAGAGCATCTTGGGAATTCCCGGAAAGCCTTGCAGCAGAATGACTTAACGTGATTGCAAATTCTTCAACTTTAGCTTTTAGAGACTCGGGTCATTGTGAAGAGCCAAGCAGGGTGAAGAGTGAGGACCTCCATGGAGTAACACCGCAGTGGTCAAAGAGAGAGAGAGAACCATCACATGGGCTGTCATGGAGCTTATAATCTGGCTCTGAAGGTAACTCCAAGAGAGTGGTTGCAAAACTCTTTGTGAGCCCCACTGATGGGCTTACAGTCGCTGCTTAACCTCTGAAGGTCGTGGCAGCCACTGGATTTATGCAGTGTTGATTTTTTTTTTTAATAATCAGCCTTAATTATTTTTCCTTTCAACCAATAAAGAGCAACAGATATTTTTTTGGGTACCTGTTCCAAGTCCAGAAATAGTCTAAGCACTGGGAAAGTTCAGAGGAATTTAACAGCTCTAGCCTCCAACAGCAGATGCAAGAACACATTCACGTGTACACAGTGTGGCCAATATTATCTCCGAGGGATGCCCTCTTTAGGGCTGAGAGGGGGCAGGGATACGTACAGTTCCTTTTTCCTCCTCTAAAGTGGAGAGAAAGGCAAAGGTGGTTGGGAAGAAAGATAATTTCCACCAGAGCAACTGTTGACCCCAGTAATGATAGTTGTTGACCCAATAACGTTGACCCATCTATATAGATAAATAGTTTTACTTTTAGCTCTTGGGAAACTCTAAGTCCTTAGAACTAAGGCTGAGTGCATTCTGCTGTCAGCTGAGAGCGAAGGGTACAGACTGTCTAGCCTGAGAAGAGGTGGTCAGCTGCAGACCCTAGCCCTGGGGAAAGGTGACCTCAGTTTGAACACCCGCCTCCACCTGTGTGGACCCCAACCAGACGGTCTTACTCCAGACTCCCTTTTCCATCCTGTTAGGAGTCTGAAAATTCGCATGCCAGTCAGGACAATGGGGCTGGGCTTGGTCTCAGAGGAAGAAAGGCAAACAGCAGTGTACCTGGTCAAAGCAGCTTTTGGTGGGTGGTTACTGGGGCCAACAGGGCCCTGCTGTGTGGGGGTGCTGGTGGAGCAGGTGACCTTAGATGACATATGTTCCATAGCTTCTTCCCATGATCATAAGGTGAAGTGAAAGGAGAAAAGAGTATATGATAGGAAAACTGAAAACAATCTAAATACCCATCAGTATATTTACACAATGGAATACTACTCAGCCATAAAAATGAATAAAATAATGCCATTTGCAGCAACATAGATAGACCTGGAGATCATCATTCTAAGTGAAGTAAGCCAGAAAGAGAAAGAAACATTGTATTGTATCATTCATATATAGAATATTAAAAAAAAAAAAAAGAAAAAAAAGAAGAAAAGAGGATGCTAATGAACTCATCTATAAAACAGAAACAGACTCACAGACATAGTAAACAATCTTATGGTTACCTGGGGAAAGGAGGTGGGAAGGGATAAATCTGGGAGTTTGAGATTTGCAAATGATAACCACTATGTATAAAAATAGATTAAAAAATTTCTTCTGTATAGCACAGGAAACTATATTGAATATCTTGTAGTAACCTTTAATGAAAAAGAATATGAAAAGGAATATATGTATATATGTATGACTGGGACATTATACTGCACACCAGAAACTGACACATTGTAACTGACTGTACTTCAATTAAAAAAAAATTCCCAACAGTTGGGTGCTGGTTAAATGAATTATTGCACATTCTTAGTCTGGACTATTATGCTGCCTTAAACATGACATTGATGAGGAAGCGTCTAGCTTTCATCACAGTGACTGAAAAAGGCAGATTGTACAACTAAATTCCCAGAGGGATCTCAATTACCTCTAAACTTACAGTTTAAATGAACAAAATATGAAGATATTAACTTATCTGAATGTAGGATTATTGATTTTTTTCTGCTTTTTTTCTGTACTTTCTGAATTTGATACAAACAATGGAAGTTATTTCATTTCTTGAAAATTAACAGGCTCTCCAAGCCAAGCACCAAGGGATGCCCTGGCTTTGGGATGACCTCTGGGAGTTAGATTTTCCAACAATTTGTGTCTTTCTCCTTCCCTCCCCTGCCTTCCCATCACTTTCTGGCTACACCATGAACCAGAGGAAGATCTACAAGCCATCAGCCAAACCAACTGGAAATGAACTCATACCAAAAGCACCTGGGGTCTTCAAATGCCTAATCTCAGTCCCTTCAGCAGAACGGTTAGGTCCTTTAAGAATTCACCCACCCACAAATATTTGTTAAGCCAACACAGCTCTGGGCATGGACAATACCCCTGCCCTCATTTGCACCTTTTTCTCTCTTTAATAAAAATCATCTGTATTCTCTTTGAGGTTCACTTTCCCATGGTCCACATGGTTGGGAAGGGAGAAGGGAAGGGCTAAAATTGATGTCTGCGGAGCTTCCAATATTATCTCATCTAACCCTTATAATAACCATGTGAGGATTTTACAGAAGGGGAAACAAGCTCAGAGAGTTTAAGTAACTTTCACAAGGTCACACAGCAACTAAGGAGCTCAGCATGGCCAAGCTCCCACTTTTCCTGTCACATTGTCCTTCCCCTATACAGGAGCATAAAAAAAAATCAATTTCTTTTATTCCAGACCAAGCTTTATATTCCACATCCAGACACAGGAACTCTCCTGAATTTTAAGATTTATCAGATTTAAAAAGAAATGTTGCCATTCTTGATTCAACCAATTTTTAATTTCCAAGGACAAAAAAAAAAAAAAAAAAAAAAAACCCAGCACTAAGAAATGCCTATATTTTATTTTCATTTGATTTATCTATCATTAAGACCTCACCAGCCAGTCATACTCTATGTCAGGGATCATTTTCAGAGTCAGAAATGCAATCAGTTGATCTGAGTTACAGGAACATGGGGCCTTACTTATGCCTCAGCTGGTTGACTCATGGCCAACTTCTCTCCAGGCTCCTCTCCTGTTTACTTTTGCCCACCGCTTTCTGCCAAGCTCTTTCCCAGCTCAGAACTTTGCACCTGCATTTCTGGCCAAGAACACGCTCCAGGCTGGCCCTGCGGTGGCTGACTTCACATCGTCACCCACTTTGGGCTCTCAACCTCTCACCAAGGCCCTCCTGGTCCTCATCTAAAGGACACCACCTCAAAGTCACCACTCTCTCTTCTGTAAATTTTCTTCATATTATCAACCACTGCTTGTATTACCTCATTTATTTATGTGTTCCTTGGTTTATTATCTGTCTTTCCCCAAGGATGTCGTCAGCACCCCAGGTTGTTTTGATCTCTGTAGCAACTGGAACAGTACCTGGCATGTGCAAGACACTCAATAAATATTTTTGAATGAGTAACTGGGTTCCGGAGGCCAGTGGGAAGAGCTCCGTGCCAATACATGCAGCCTCCAGGGAGAAATGATGCAGTGGGTGCAGTGAGAAGGGACATAAGGAAATCAAAGCACCATATGAAAAAGCTTGGGAACTGAGTCACCTTTTAAATACCTAGAAATCCCCATCCTTTCTTCTGTGTATTTTCTTCCATCCCATCTGAGATCTGAATCTCATAGGCTTCTCTCAGTCATCTTGAGCAGAGGATCACTTTTTTCTGTGAACACTGTGGCATCATTAGATTGTGTTTTAATATCTAATGGAACCCATTTCTCATGTAAACACTGTTCTATTGCCTTCCATTGAGTCCTGTTTCTTTGTTTTCCTTATTAATGACTTAACTTCTTCCCAAGGATCAGATCTTTGGGATGTTTGCTTGCATTTCCGGAGGACCCCAATCTCTTCTCCTGTGAAGGCCAAGCTGATCACGGCTGATAATGAGCCAGAAGCGATGTTAAGTCAGAGGGTGACCCAATTACAATGTTTATGCTGTGTCCCATGGAGAAAAACCAAAGCTGAAATCTAGTAGCTGGTGATAGAAAGATCTGGAGATAGAAATTAATCTGAATTTTGAAAAGGAAGTCTGGGTACACGCTGGCATTCCTCCAAAACCTGTTTATTGTGTGAATTCCTAGAAGATAGCGTGGTTCCCAGAAACAGGCAGGTGCGGCACTCCCGAACTAATCATGCTCCAGAGATCGGCAAAGGCACTGGGAAAACAAACTCAGCAGGCTGGCGAGGAGAGGACGGTCGAGTCTTGGCTGACACTAAGTTTGTTCTGCTTGTTCTGTTGTTGCTGTTCTTGTTCTGGTTGACCTGTCCAACTCTATGGAGCGATCAAAAGTGTCATACACGTCTTCAGTTCTAAAACTTGTCTCTAAGCCTCAGCGCCAAGCATTTTTGAGCAGCCACCATCCGATCGATGCTGCTCTCGGCTGTGGAAATGTAGCTGTCAAAGCCAGACCTACTTCTGTCTTCATGGAGACACCATCTCCATACAAGGGTGGAGGATCTCCAATCCTGAGGGCTGTGGAATGAGGCTCCTTTCTGCAGGATAGTGGTGCTTCCAGTGTGAGAAAAGGGAGCCTAGCATTGAAAATTCTAACGCTTACATTCAACTCAGTAAAGGATCTCTAGAGAGGAATTCCACTCTTCATCCTGCTCCCCTCATCCCCTGCCATAATGTCATCAATTCATGAAGCTCTTTGGTCTGAAATATTGGATTAGAATCTCCCAGAACAAGATCTCTCAATGGACTGTTAAGACTTGAGGTCATCCTCGAGCCCCAAACCTTCCTGGAGCTGACTCTCTTTTATGATTTCTTTTTTTTTTTTTATTGAGTTATAGTCAGTTTACAACTTTGTGTCAGTTTCCAGTGTAGAGCACAATTTTTCAGTTATACATGAACATACATATATTCATTGTTGCATTCTTTTTCACTGTGAGCTACCACAAGACCTTGTATATATTCCCTGTGCTATACAGTGTAATTTTGTTTATCTATTCTACATATGCCTGTCAGTATCCACAAATTTCAACTCCCAGTCTGTCCCCCACCCTGCCCCTGGCAACCACAAGTTTGTATTCTATGTCTATGAGTCTGTTTCTGTTTTGTACTTATGTTCTATTTTTTTAATTTTTTTTAGATTCCACATATTAGTGATCTCATATGGTATTTTTCTTTCTCTTTCTGGTTTATTTCACTTAGAATGACATTTTCCAGGGACATCCATGTTGCTGCAAATGGCACTGTGTTGTCGGTTTTTATGGCTGAGTAGTATTCCATTGTATAAATATACCACAGCATCTTTATCCAGTCATCTGTTGATGGACATTTAGGCTGTTTCCATATCTTGACTATTGTAAATAGGTGCTGCTCTGAATATTGGGGTGTAGGTGTCTTTTTGAAGTAGGGTTCCTTCTGGATATATGCCCAGGAGTGGGATTCCTGGGTCACATGGTAAGTCTATTCCTAGTCATTTGAGGAATCTCCATACTGTTTTCCACAGTGGCTGCACCAAACTGCATTTCCACCAGCAGTGTAGGAGGGTTCCCTTTTCTCCACAGCCTCTCCAGCATTTGTCATTTGTAGACTTTTGAAGGATGGCCATTCTGACTGGTGTGAGGTGATACCTCATCATAGTTTTGATCTGCATTTATCTGGTAATTAGTGATATTGAGCATTTTTTCATGAGCCTATAGATCATTCGTATGTCTTCATTGGAGAGTTGCTTGTGTAGGTCTTCTGCCCGTTTTTGGATTGTATTGTTCTTTTATGATTTCTTGTGATTCTTCTACTGGAGAGTTGTCCTGAACTTTTAAAGAGTTTATATCTTAGGTTATAAGTTTAAGAGAATTTTTTTTGAATGCAAGGACTGACAAGCTACATAAATGATTCTTTGACCGTTCCCATTGCTAGCAACAACATTTTTAGGCTTCAGAGAGGTATTTATTTGGATTCTAAAGAGACAATGCAAACCATGGGAGGAAGAAATGATACAGTAGAGCAAGCCAGATGAGACATGAAGAAACCTGAATGTGGTCCTGTCCTCTCTCTCTGCCTCCTCCTTGTCTAAAGTGAGAGGTGTGATCTGGGGGTCCTCCAAGGTCACCAGGTTCTATGAACCCGAGAAAGACAAAAATGTGTCTCACACACTGTTTGATATTGTCTAAGTGATTAGTCGTAGACAGACCTTCACCAGACAAGCTGTTTGATTAAAAAAAAATGGTTGTTAAGGTAAAAAAGTATTAAAGTTGTAATAAGTGACATTTGTTGAAAGCTTTTAATATGCCAGGCACTGGGCTTTAAGCTTTTCCATAGAAGTCTTTCTTGAGATTTCATAGCAACCCAATGGCAAAAGTAGCATTATGATCTGTTTTTCCACACCCATGGACGCTGAGGCTCAGAGAAGTGATACCACTGGCCAGAAGTGATAAAGCTGGAAATTGGCAGAACTGAGACTCAAACCCAGGTGCCGGGCCACAGCTGCTAAGTCCCCAAGGAAGGGCACTCTTGCAGGAGCAGCTTGCCTGCCTCCAAGAATGGTCTCTGTGAGCCCTGTTCGGGGAGGGAGGGGCAGGACTGAAGTGATGTCTCTCCCTCCAGGTTTCATGTGAAGGAGCAACTTCCTGGACCCGTCCCGCAGGAAGGGATCTGTTGCACACAAGCTGACTTTTGCAGCTGACCCTCAGTTCTGCCTTAACCAAGGTGCTCAGACACCATCCTTAGCCCAGTGACTCATCTAATTGTCAATGCCATAGTCTTGGAACATTCTGGTGGCCTGAGTTGTCTGCTCATGTCTTAAGGCACGTGTCTCTGTGATGCCATGTCAGCTGCTTTGAGAAGTTAGATACTGCTGAACTGGATTGCGTTTGGGAAAGGGTTCACTGGATCCCAGCCCCGATGGCAAAAGATGAGGTGGAAGTAAAACAGTAAGAAGAGATTCTCTAGGAGAATGACAAGCCTTAAAACAAAGGAATGGCTTCAAACAGAAGAATGGTTTTTAGATATCGGCAAGGGCTGCAATCATTGAAAAATTGAACTTAGGCGAAATCATTCATCCATTCATCAAATATTATCTGAGCTTCAGTGCTGGGCTCTAGGGAGCCAGAGATGAATAAGACAAGTTGCCTACTTTGATGATCCAGTTGGGAGATACTACTTATCAGAACACTCGCCTTAGTTTTTCTGAGACACCGAAGTTATGCTGCATGGTGAATCTCTTTCTTTGGTATCCAAACTTGAGTCCCAAGTCTTCTCCCATTCTAGTCACGCAACCACCCTGAACCTCAGTTTTCTTGTCTGTGAATTGGGAATAATCATTTCCACCACATTGCATCATCCTGAGGATTAAGTAAGATTCTCTGTGTCAAAGTTGGTTGCAGATGATTAAATGTAAAGGACGGTGAATAAATTAGGCATTTCCAGGAGTCTCCGTGAACAGATTTCCCTCTGCCTTTCATATTCCAAGATCTTGCTTAGCAGCCTTACAGGCAACAGGTGCATTAAAACAAAAAAAGAAAAAAGAAAAAAAAAACCTGATTAATTGAAATTACTTCCTGTTTCTGTTCTTAAAGGGACACAAACTCCATTTTTACTAAGTTCCCAGGGTTGTGAAGCTTGGGAATTCTTTTGTCAGTTACAGCTCTGGGATGATAAACATCTCGTGTTCCTCTAACCTAAAAGGGCATCTCAGGGCCGAGACAATGCGGCTTTTGGATAACTTCATCCTTGCAAGAAGCAAGCAAGAAGCAAGGGTTAGCCTCAGGATTATGGACAAAAGCCTTTTTAAACACCAATTTCCTCGCTGCTGTCAAAACAGCAACAGGCTGGTGTGAGGGCCACAGAGGGACGTAGGTCTTCTGACAGCCGCTGCCCGGCCTCCCACATATTACTGAGGGCAGCCTCCATTCCCAGAGGTGCCAACAGCAGGCATTACACAAGTTCTTCTGTTTATGATCGGCTTGAAGTCAGGTGGGTTTGGTCCACCTGGCTTACTTCGTACCAGTAACCACATGTATTTGGGAAAGGCTGGATCTGACAGTGTTTCACCCCGAGTCCTAACCTGAGAGCTCCTTTTCCCTTCCTGGCTCCTGATCCTCTGCATCCATCTCTCACCTTGTCTCACCTTGAATATTCAACCCACCCAGTCCCCTGAATTAACCCTTTGAACTCCTTTAGGCGGTTCCCGCTTCCAAAGATTCTTCAGAACTGCAAAGCCCAACTGCTACCCCTAGAGTTCTTCTTTCCTTGTCTACAATGGCAGAAGTCGTTGAAAGAGTTTCCCCAAATTTCTGGATTTGCCAGAGACCCCCCCCCCCCGCCACCTCTTGGCAGGTCCAAGTCAGACGATTCATGGGTGTCCAGAAATCTGTACTTTAACGTGCATCCTCGGGGAGTCTTCTGATCAGACAAGTCTGAGAAACAGCAAGGATTTTTGTTGGAGTGACAAGAGTTGACAATAGTTATGTTTACTTCTTCGAGTACATTTGTGCTTTATCCTAGCAGACTCCATACTGCTGAATGATTGGCTGTGTGCATGGGCTGACCAGTGTGTGGTGGACCTAATGGAGCAATAAGAAATGTGGTGCAAAGAAAGCTGAGAAAAGGCCCTGGACGCTGACACATCCCAGACTTAAACCAGGTCTTATGAAGCATATTTTGGTGCTCTTGGAGCATGAGTGTTCATTGGTGGCGATTTAGTCCCCTTGAAAGACAGAAAGGGAAGGATTTAGTTTCAAGGGTTTTCTCCCTTGTTTTATAAAAAGACTGTCTGGAACACATCAGAATAATCAAGCTGCATCAAAATGATTAAGCAGGGTCTCCACATGTTTCCTATTCAATAAGCAATCGAATGGGTGAATGAAGGAAGGTGTATCTTCCCCTGTGTGTGTCTTCCCCTCTGTGTGATGTTTAGAAGCACTTAGCTGGAATCACAAGTGGTGACAGTACACTTTGGCTCCATGTTCACTATCTGTGGGACAGACATTCAGTATCCAAGGGCTTCGTGAGCTTTAGATAAAGAAGGGTTTCTCCGGGACACCGGGTGAAGGACAGCTGAGACAGTGGACTCAAAGGGCTTTGTTGCTGTCCAGCTCCTGAACCAACATGAGGGAGTATTGTATATTTTCTCCACTTAAATCCCTCCAATTGTCTGCCCCATGTGATGCCACTGTCACCCCCTTGTTTCATCTTCCAGAGGGGGATATTTTATGAAGAGTCAGTGCCCAAGATCTGCGGGACACTGGTGCCTACTGGCTTCTTTTTCTCAATAAATGGACATTCAGTACATCAAGTCTAGAAAACTAAAGGTAAACTCCAGTATTAGCAGTAGAGGATGGCCAGAGACGAGGAATGGCTCAGTGACTTTGGGCAAAATCCTGATCGTCTCTGGGCGTTGGTATCCTCCCTATAGGATGGTAAAGTGCACCATCCCTTCTGTGACAGCTGGGAAGCCCCCGGCCGGGAGGTGAAGGGTAGGGATTCATGGGAAGAGGCTCCAATGTGTAATAACAGAAAATGAAATTTATGGCCCTTTTACCTCTTTCCATAGAGCAAATATGGGAACAGTCCTGGGAAAGAAAGGGGTTGTTAAAGAAAACAATGGTGACCTTGTCTGTTTTTTCCTCTCTGCTAAAGTACCCTTCCTTGGGCTGCTTCCCCATGTTGTGTATATATTTTTATTCTTTTCCTCCTCATTTATACATTCAATCAACAAACATCGATGGAGAAGGTAGGCTTCTATTGGCTTTCTCATCTGTGCAGTCATGGACCCAGGCTTTGAGTTTTCGTGCTGCTAAACTTTCATCTTCTCAAGCAGAAAAGCTGCAGTTCTTGTTTTTCTGCTTGGCATTTCACAAGGAAGGACTGACTGTGAAAACTCTCTCAGGTGTTACTGCTCTGACCAGCCTTTGTTTTCCAGAGGGCTAAGGGACCGCTCCCTGCTGCCACCAGTCCACACTCTTCTGGGTGGCTGGAGCCTCTCACCTTCTGACCTACCTCCCCCGTCCAGTTGTAGCTCCCCTTGCGGCCCTCAGACTCTACCAACTGGCTGGGTGGCCCTCGAGCAACTGGGAGGTGGTATAGTCGGGTGGAAAGACCAAAGGCTATGACCTTCAAGGAAACCTGGGCTTTGCATGAAATTCCAGCACGAACTAGTTTTGAGAACATCACCAAATTTCCTTCCTAAGCAATCTGAACCTTGGGTTCCTTGAGCATGCAAAGATGATGACCACAACCACCTTGAATTGTCTTAAAGCTAAAATGAGATAAAATCTGAATATTGTTTGTTCGAAAAATGGGTTGATATTTGCTCATGAAATCTCCTCCAGCTGGATGTCCTGAACCCTCTCCTTGCACATCCAGTTTCTACACAACGTTCCAAGTTGGGCTGTCATGTCACTTTCACCATGAAATGTACAGAAGCACGTCCTCTCTCAGTTAGACTCTCTTATGGCCCATGTTGCATTTTACCATGCATTTTAGATATTTGTCTTGTTCCATCCCCAACTAGAAAGTACACATCCTAATTCTCCTTATTTTGCCCCAAAGCTGGCACAGTTGATTACCCATAGGGTGTAGTACTCAAAAATTACCTGAAAAATGAATTAGTGAATGGATAAACAATGAATTAGTACCTGAATATGGTACTAAGAGAAATTTCTATGTAAGGAGCTAAAAGGAGTATTTTAGCTGATGTATCTAATCTGAAATAAAAATTTTGAAAATGATCTTCCAGTAAGATATTTGAGCACATACCATTGATAAGGAGATTAGGATTTAAAATATGTAAAGAAGCCTATGACACAATAAGAAAAAAGAACTAATTATAAAAATGGGCAAGAAGTAGGAACAGGAGATTTCAGAGAAGTTAAAACCCAAATGGGCAATAAACATGTGAAACGTCAGAGCTCGTGAGTAATTATGGGAATGAAAATTGACATAAGGAGAGACTTTTTTATAAAGTGGAAACTTTGGAAGGACTAAATATTGGCGAGGATGTAGGAAATGAAGAGTTTCCAAAAAAATGTATATTTCAAGTTGATAACAGTAAATTCCTACAATGAAATACAAGCACGCAGGGAAAATGACAAACTTGATCCACATTTGTCAACAAGGCTAGATCCTGAAAACATAATAGGGTGATAAAGAATGACGAGGCTGCGTGCAGAGATTAGAGGAGTATGTCTGCATTTATGTACAACACCCACACATACGTTACACTATACACAGCCATGCCCTCTGCTGTTTTTGGAGGGGGAGACATGGTCAGACTGTGAAAATGTGGACAAGAGAGAGTCACACAACACTGGGGCCAAGGTCTCCTCTAGGACAGAGGGAGGGAAGGGGGCAAAGGAAACCTGCACTAGGATCTTCAACTTTGCAGAAAATATGGGTGGCAACTGGGAGTGTTTTGATTTTATTCTTACTTTCTCAATTAGAAATGCTTCAAAGTTTTAAAAATTAAATATAATGGAAAACTTCCATGATTGGAGGGACACAGCGGGTGACTCAGTGGAAGCTCAGGTTTGCAGAACACCATCCTGCCCCCAGGATTGGCCAACTCCTAGGTGTTTACTTCCAGAATGTTCCGGCAACAAGCTCAAAAAGAATGGGCAGGGGCTTTGTTGACCGATATGGAATCATATCTAAAGTGATACCGAAAATCCAGATACATAATTAAAAACATTACTTTAAAAGCTTCAATTTTTGCTGTAGAAATACTTTCTCCTCCAAAGTGACCATTTTGTTATTTTTTCTTCTTTTCTATCCAACACTGATAGCATATCACTTGCTGATAATGTGTTGACCTTTGATACTGAGTGCTCAGTCTTTTATAGAAATATATTTAAAAAAAAACAAACCCAAGCAACTCTCTGCAAGGTCCTGCCAACACCTTCTCTCTCTGAGCTGTACTGCTGTGGGTGCTTGGTAAAAATTGGCCACCAGGGTCCTATGCGGTGGCTACGCTGGACACCCCAGAACTTCTGTGGGAGAAGAAAAGAGGGTTGGTTTGGGGATTACTGGCTGAGGGGTGGAGTTTAGGGAGAGGCAGAGGATAGTTCCAGATGTTAAATCTCCCTGGAGTCAAGTTTAACTCATCTCATCATCTAAGTGAACGAATGACATAACTTTTCCAGATTCATCTACCACTTATTGAACGTCCATTAATGGCTTCATATTTTATGGGGTCTATGCTTTGCAGATGTTGCCCCATTATTTCTCTGAGCAACCACTGAGATTGTACTATGATTTCCTTGTCTTTGGAGGAGGAGGCTGAGGCCCAGAGAAGCTGAGTGACTTGCCCAAGGCTGTATACATGTGGAGCCAGGAGTTAAAGCCCTGTGTCTGATCCAGTTTGTAATCTCTGTCTTAGATCATTCTCTAGCTTGATCTGTTTTTCTCTCTAGAAGATCAAGCTCTTACTTCTCTTTCTAGGAAACGCTCTTCAGTTATCTGTAAACATATGTTTCAAGAATAGCGGCACACTTTTACCTCCTTATCCCACCTGATAACCTCACTGGACTCAAAGAGACAGAGCCCCTTTTGGTCACTTCACAAACCTTTGTGACCTGCCCTAAGTCAGAGAGATTTCCATCCTTCTCCGTGAATGTTGATCCAAGGGCCAGCGGGAGAGAGCCTTTGGAAGATAACTTTTAAAGGAAAAATAACAACTTTACATTTCTTCAACATATGTGGCAGCTTATTATGGGGTGCAAAGCGGTGTGTGATATTTTCCAGGGGTCTGAGATAAAATACTTCTTTCTAATGTTTTCTTTCGTTATCTCTTCATTCAGAGCTGAATTAACTCAGAGAGATTCTCCTTCCGAGTCTTATCTCTGAGTGCCTGTCTTGAAGGCATCTGTCATCAGAGTTGAGACTGGCCTGTGTCTAGTCACAGAGTCCTGTTTCAGGTGGGGCTGGACCCAGAGGAAGCAAGTTGAGAGCTTCTTGTTTCTCACAGTTTAAGGAGTTCATGGGGTTTGATGGGAGTTCATGGAACTTGGGGTTCCAGGTCTGGGGAAACTATCTGAAAATCTTCCAAGCCCTCTTTACACATTTTGGGGATCAGAACTTCCTGTCTGATTATGCTTATAAAGAAGAGATCCAGGAATGCCTGGAGGGAGTCACCAGGGCCGAGAGCACTGAAGGCATTTCTCAGCATCTCAACTCCAGCTCCGTGTTCTCCTCGCTA
Source organism: Camelus ferus (assembly GCF_009834535.1). Taxonomy (NCBI): domain Eukaryota; kingdom Metazoa; phylum Chordata; class Mammalia; order Artiodactyla; family Camelidae; genus Camelus; species Camelus ferus. The sequence continues at coordinate 19,757,890 of NC_045722.1, read as the reverse complement.
GATCTGGGGCTCACGTTGCCTTTTGTGCTGTGAAACCCAAATGAGAGGTTTTTAAATTATTTCTGTTGCCTAGAAAAGAGAAATATTATCCATGGTGACAAAATCATCAAATTTTATTCCGCACAACTCAGTGCTATATATTTCAGAGTTTTGCTTTAAAGGGCATCATTTAGAAAAATGGGACAGCTTTTCATTGGCTTGAAAGTTTCTATTGTCAAAACGTATTACCAGGGAAGTGCAATACGTTGTAAAATTACAAAGAACTGCAATTCAGCCCTATCTCGTCTTTATTTATAAAAAACAAATTAATAGCAAATGAATAAAACTTTTAAGCCATTTTCTGGGTAATAATACTAAACAAGACAACTAATAAAACAGCCGCATCCAAACAGCTGTTTAAAAAAACCCAATGATATTTCATCCATTGTCAAACTTGGCATTTGGGCGGAATAAAGACCAAAGTAAATATTTATTGATTCATGTGAGAACACTGAAAATTCCTCCTTTATAAGTAGAAGAAGCAAATAAACCATGATTTATAAAAACCCTGGCTAACTAAATCAGCTAATGGGTCTATTCAAAAAATTCTTATCATGTAAACTGTGAATTGACAATTATAATTGAAAATTACCAGTTTCTCTATGAATTTAATATACATATAGTTAACCACCTGCTTGACTGTTATACAGAGCCATTTGAACGTGCAAATGGATGTACAAATGTTTGAAGGCTTTTGAACCGAACACATTAACTGCCAGTGTGTGTTCATGGAAACAGGCAGAATGGATGCTTGCCTCTCTCTGTAATAAATATAAAAATTCCCTGAGCTTCCGAGTGTGTGCTGAGCGCAAATGGAAGCCTTTTATGGAAGAAGCTTATGGGAGAGACTGAGCCCCTCAACCAAATAGGTGCAAAAGAGACAGGGGAAAAGTTAATCTGCCATATCCTCATCACAGTTCTGTCCCAGCTGGGGACTGGGTGCTTCCTGGTGTGCCCAGACCACTGTGGAATGGGCAGTGAGGACTGAGATGAGGTGTAAAGCAATCTCATGGGCACATTAGTGCCTGGTTCCTTCTTATTGATGCCCTGGAAGGGACCTCGTGCTTTCCCTTAGTAGCCTGGGGACCCCTGGACCTACCCTTGCCAGGCAGTCACCCACGTGTTCAGAAGCCCTTCCTCCTCCGAAAGATACATCAGTCCTCTGTCTCCTGCTTACCTGCGGGCTCTCGGTGTCTCAGACAGATGCATTCACAAGAACCCCTGGAGAGCCTAGTGTGCCCCTCTGCCCAGGCTCTGATGCAGAGGGTCCGCTGGTTGTCTGGGACTCTGGGGAAGGTGGCACCTCTGGGGACTGGGTGTTGGGTCCCTCCCGCATCCATACTCTGGCGTACTCTGCTTTTCTGTGACTCTGCCCATCGTGGTATAGAGAAAGGGGCCCTGGCTTGACTCTGAGCTGGAGCTCACTGATGGATGGAGATGCTGGGAGATGGCTGGGGCACTTCTGGGGGTGAAGAAATACCCATCCTCGGGCAAGAGGGCACTGGGAAGACAGATTTAGCTCAATGTCAGTGCTTTGACCCTCAGAGGGAGTAGAAATTGTGATGAGTGTGGGTCTCTTGACGCTGCCAGCAGCCCGGTCCCAAGAGTGCACACCTGAGTGTTACGGAGAGGGAAGTATGCAGACAAACAAAACCCTGCAGCTTTGCTGAAAACTCGGCCATAGGTTTGGGGCCCAAGGAGCTGTTTTTTTTTTGGGGGGGGGATGGGTGGCTTCTCACAAAACAAAGAACAAAATGGCAGAAATGTTTTTTCACTTGGTGAAACATCACCCTCCATCTGGGTCTGTGAAGCCTTCAGAGTGTGACAGGTGACACCAGGGTCATGGGGATGGACGTACTCATGGGGCTTCTGGGAAATTCCTGGGAGTAGGAGGGGGACTTGGCAAGAAGCTAGGGCTTTTGAAGAGCAAGTTGGGGTAAGAGTCAGTGACGTGGACGATATTATTTTTAACAAGGCCCAGTTCACGTCCACAGGCTGATGGTACCTGGGGTCACCGGGGTAAGGAGAAGCATGAGTAAGATATGACATTTGGGAACGTTCTTCACAGCCAGCCGGTCAAACCCCTGGAGGACACCCTGCTGACTCCTGCCCCTCGCCTCTGCTCCAGCCGCTTCCCTCAGTGCCACCCCGGCCCAGCACTCAGCGTTAACACTCCAGGCTGGTTTCTGGATGGTCTTTGGACCATCCTCAGCACATCAAGTCCGGCCTCCAAAGATAAAGGCTTTTTACCAGTGACCATGTTAAGAAAACCGTGCGCAGGCTCGGAGGGCAAGTTCCAGGCAGGGGTTCCAGACGTCCTGTGAGCACCGTTGTGTCAAAGCACTGTGTGGTTGTTGGTCCTATGCTGGAGTCCCCATCCCATCCTGGCCATGTCCCAGCACGGTAACCACCCAGGTCACTGTCCAGAGGGCAGCAAGAGGAAGAAAGGGACCCCACAGCTCTTGGGAAATCAGGTTCTTCTGTCTTTGAGGGCCAGAGAGAGAGACAGAGAGGGAGGGAGCAAGGGAGTTGGTAGCCTGAGGGGCACTGCTGTGGCCTCTGAATATCTGCTCGCAAAGCCTAGAAGGAGAGGGTGTGGGGAGGTGTGACCTGTGGTCCAGAGCCAAGCCCTGGTCTCCGGGATCCCCGAGGGCTGGCCCTGCTCTGGCTGGGACCTCCCAGCAGGAAGGAGAAGAAATGGTCCTCTGGATGGGGGAGGTGGAGACGGGACCAGCTACAGGGCTGGTCTCCATGGGGGTCCCAGTCCCAGTCCCAATGCAGAGGGGCCTGAGCCCCTTCGTCCTTGTCTGTTTCGGGACGACACTCTGCATCGGGGCTATCAGTTGACAGCAGGAAGATTTTGGTGCTGGAGGCTCAGAGACAGGTGACAGTGACCCAGTGACAGCCTCCAGGGGTGTGGGAGTGGAGCAGGGCCACCCTGACAGTGAAGGAGGATTAATAAAATGGCCGCGCTTAGGCTAACAGATGGCTTATTCTTATGCTCGCCCTTGGAATGGTCAACTGACCTGACTGACCGGTTACTACTCACAGCTCCAGGCCCACTGTTAACACTAAAACTACTGTTCTTACTGTTTCTACTTTGTTCCAGTCACCAAAGCTATAGTCATGCTTGGTCTCTGAGTCCTTCTCCAAGGAGAAGGTCACAGGACTATAACCTTACAAAATAGCCTGAATTACCAAGAGGACCACACCTTGGGTGCTTACGAGATAAAGAGATCTAACCTCTAAATTGGTCGCCTGGAGGCCATCCTGTCTTCTGATGAGAAAATGATTCTGTTGCTTGTTATCAATGCTATATTGTTTGAGCCATGGCTGCATAACCACCCCACCCCATCCCCAAGGGGGGTTCACAGTTTTGAAGGCACCAGCCCGCTCTGAGTCCCCTTTGCCCGGCAAAGCAATAAAATTGCCTCTTTTCTTCTAAGCTCCAAGACATTGTCTCTGAGTTTTTTGGCTCGTCAGGGACAGGGGCCGATCTTTCGGTGTGAAGGAAAAGCAGGGCTGGGCTAACAAGATAACTCACAAATCTAAGTATCGGAATACTGATCTGAGTTCTGCTGGACTAACTTGTGAATCTAAGTTAATTAGTGTTGGTTTGCTGTTCATGCTTTTTTGCCAGCCAGCTGGGTTTTCAAAGATATATATCTGGCTTTGGAATGTTGGTTTGCTGCCTCCCCGCCTCCACTTTTGTGATAATGATGCCGCTAAAGCTGTTCCATGCCTATTGGCTGAATACCCCAAGCTTGTACAAACCTCATGTGCACGTCTTGGAGGTGCTCAGAGTTTCGGAGCAGAAGCCCCTCTGAGCCCGCCGGCGTAATACATCTGAGTACTCCAGCCCTCCGAGTGGTGCTTGCTTCTTGGCTGGCCTGTCATTTCCGTAACATCGGCAACAGTAATCAGGGGTAAGGATGGGGTGACTGATGCTGCCAGTTTGTCTGTGAAGGAAGGGGTCATGGGATGGGGAGAAAGTCCTAGACGAACAGGACAAGTTGGTCCCCCTGGATGAGGAAAAGCAATCGTTGGGTGAGGTGGGAGAAGAGGCTCTGAGCTGTCAACTTTCTTCACCAAAACCATGTGCCAAACACAAACCCAAACCCAAAACCCAAACCAACACAAACCACCAAAAAAGACAGTTTCCTCCAGGGAACTTATCTGATACAGGGAGCCCTCATTTTTGCTGATGGAAGCACTTCTGATTTACTCCTTGGTTTAAGGAATTTCTTGTGCTTTCCTCTCCCTTGGGGTCCTGGTGTTGGAACTGAGGGTGTGGGTCTCAGTTACGCAGGCTGCTCCCCTGGAAAGGGCTCCCCCGCCAGGGAGGAGGTGTCCAGCCCTACATGTGGGTCCCCCAGTCAGCAGGAGATGCCGGCTGAGCAAGGCGGGTGAGCCAGGCTGAGACCAGACTTGGGACAATGAGTCACATTCCAGCTCCCAGCCTCTGCCTTGGAGCCTGCTGAGGGACAGTTTATCTGGGAACCCATCAGGCTGACTATGACTGGGCGAGGCCGGAGGAAGAAGGTTAATGGCCAGGTTGCCTGGCTACCACCAACTCAGTTCTTCCCCACTGAGGCTTCTGTGTTGTGATCAGAAGCAAATCTGAGACCATCAGAAATCCCTTGGTTTAATGAAGATGCTGTTGAAAACATCTTCCCATTGGCAGCAGGGGCTACCTTTGTTTTGTTTCTGGGAAGACGATTCTGGAGCTGGTTGTTTTAAAACGGCTTCAAGTGCAATGCAATTAATTTTCTTAAAAACATCCCATCTATCTGACTGTGACCCTGCCCGTCTTAGAGGAAGAGCTGTTGGTGTTTCCCCGCCCTATATGTTTGAGATAAGTTATCTGTTGACATCATTCCTGAGGCTTTTTGTTATGTCAGATGAGAAAAAAGTGGGCATTTGTTGCTACAGTTTTCCTCAGTACCTAGAATTCTGCATTTATCTGAAAGGGCCAGATGTTGAATTGAGAATGGAATAACAAACACTGAGATTTGCTTTCAAATCCACCTCTGTAGAAATTGGTTCTCTTCTGAGATTTAGGAGGAATCTTTGACTTCATCCTCTCCTAAGGAAGATAAAGGAAACCAGAGACTTTCGCTTGAAGTTATAGTCCTCCTATATCTACACATACACGTACTTGAAATTGTTCTAATTTAGGCAGGAGAAAAAAAATTGTGCAAGTGCTTTGGTTCCTAAGCTGTTTTTCCACAATCTCAGCTTTCTTGAAACTATTAAAACTAATCTGCAGTGAAGCTCTGAGAGACTGAATATCCAGTGTAGCGTCTTACATGTTCTCACAAGGATGCCCAGATCCTCTTAATGATGCTGAGGACTATTGTGGTTCAAGAGTAAGGTTTTGCTTTCAACTTCCTGCCTGCTGTGACTCAGGGTGTGCATGAAATATGGAATTGTTTAGTTGAAAGCTTCCTTAACCCTCATCTGTTTACTGCCCACCAGAATATCAGCTACAAAAAAGCAGTGCTCGTCTTCCGCCTTCTCCTAGTAGTGGGATGAATTGGTGAGGGTGATCTGCCCTCTCTTGAGTTCCCGGATACACAAACATATAATTTCAGCTATCTTGCCTGAGGGGGCAAGTTTCCAGGCAAGAAACAGCATCTCTGTGTGTGTGTGTGTGTGTGTGTGCGCACGCACATGCTGTATTTTTAAGTAAGCTGATTAACTATAGAACATTAATCTTTATACTTAACTTGAAACAACTCAATAAACCAGTCCAGGCAAGACTGAGTATTTGCAGTGAGAGCTAATACAAACGCGCTCTGATACACTGAATGCTTATCACATGGACTCAGATGGATCCTGGCATCTAAGATTGAAGGACAAAATCAAAAACCATGGGCATCTTGATGTCATGACAAAGGAAGTGTGTATGTGTGAAGAACACAGTAAATGCTAAGAGTAGTGTTGGTGTTTTGTTTGGAACACTTTATGTCCCTTACTCATTAAATAGATATGATGCTGGGGTCTGAGTGAGGAAATTGCTATAGTACCTTGAAGTAACTTTTGAAAGAAAAAAGATAAATTTGCTGCCCTCAGTTTACTCATTTACTATTTCCCTAACACCTCTTTGCTAGTCTTGTACTGTCTAGGGGAAGACTGGTAGGAAGTTGGAGAAAAATGGCTTCTCCTCCAGCGAATTCCTGGGGAAGTAGGTACTGTCGACTGAAATAAATGCGCAGCCCAAAGGCTGAGAGTTATGTTTTATTTGGCGGGAGGACTCAAGCTGGGATGACAGCCCCTCAGATGGCTCTGAGGGACTGCTCTGAAGAGGTAAGGGAGGAGCCAGGATATATAGGAACTTTACAACAAAGATCAGGTAGTTGGAAGAATAAAAGATTGCTTGTTACCTAAAGAAAACCAGGCATCTCAAGTTAAAGAATTCAGCGCTTTTCTATGTATGGGAGGAAGCAAACATTTGGGCTCACTGAATTCATTCCTTTGACAAGCATCTAGCTATCTAGGGCCAGTATCCTGTCCTTTCGTATTCTGAGTCCCCTCAGAGGGCACCATTGTGAATGGCTGCAGAGGCCGGGCTGCAGGCCTGTCCCCACTGTGGGGTGGCGACAGCCCCTGATGACTTGGTTTCAGCATTTTTTGTTTACTGATATGGTTGCAGTGTTTTCGTTCACAGTACCTACTGTCTGTTTCTGTCTTCAGTTAACAGAACTTGCCTCCTTCATTGAATAAAACCAGCCTGGGTCTGGGGGTGAAGAGCGAGGATGAAATGGTAAGAAGTCAGGGGGGTGTGTGTGTGTGTGTGTGTGTGTGTGTGCGCGCAGGCCTGTACTAGGGCGACGCTTGCAAGTCTGAAGGGAACAGTTCTCACTTGTTTTCACTGAGAGATGCTGCCCAAAGCCTCTCTCTTCCTGTCCACGCAAGACATCCTGGTTCTATGAAAACTGCATCAATAAACACAGAAATAGCTCCGCCAAAGAAATAGTTTATTGTGAATTGTCATAGCAGCATCCTGGAAACTGGCGCTGGTCACCACTTCTCCCCTTTCACTCTGATTTCAGTTTTGCTGATTCCTTCCATTACTGACAGATTCACATCTTGTTTTAGGGAAAAGCTGGTTAGGTTCGTATGTAATGGCTTCTATAAAACACATTCTCTAGTCTAGGAAAATATAATAGTCTTAAGTCCATGTTTTATAATACTGTTCATTAAGTGTACATTCTTTAGTTAATTTTTCTCAGCTTCTAAACGGGCTTTTCACCTATGATACAAAGAAGTGGGACTGGAAAGAAAGGAATTAAAGTGACAAGAAAAAAAAATCTCCCAAAATTTAAAACAACAACAACAAAAATGTATTTTCTTTCCTGTGTGATTTATATTAAAACTTATCAGATTCAGAAGCTGATGGGATAGATGGCCCGGGATGCTTTCTCCTCGGTTTAGACTTTCATCACAGGTGTATCCTGCTCATTTACAATGCAGCGGCTTACTATTTAAAGGTAAAATACTTCACATACTTCGGCAAGCAAAGAATGAGCCCCTAAGTTTGTGTAAACCTGCGTTTCTATATTTTCTACAAAAAAGGGAGTTTCTCAAGTTGAAAACCAAAATATTTACAAAGGATCGTGTGCACATATGTCTTATCCATTTTCTTTGCAAATTGCAAGATGAATTTTTAAGTTATAGTCAATATGTTTTTTTTTTTTAATGTCACAGCTGAAACACAAAGGAAAAAACTATTAATAGATACAACCTGCATGGATCTTAAAGGTGCTACGCTGAGTGAAAAAGACAATTGCAAAAGGCATGTACCTAGTGATCCCATTTATCTAAGCATTCTCAAAATGACATTACAGAGACAGAGAACAGTTCAGACCGGGGTTAGGGGAGGGGAGGCTGTGACTGCAGAGAGGGCAGCCCAAGGGAGTTTCTTTGTGGTGATGGAGCAGTTCTGTACTATGATTGTGGCAGGGATCTGAACCTAGACATGTGCTAACGTCATAGATTATACATCAAAAGCATGTACAAGAACGAGCGCATTCAAAAACTGCTGAAATCCGAGGACAGTCTGGACTCCAGCTAATCCTTCTGTACTGCGTCAGTGTCAATTGCCTGATATTGATGATGCGTTACGGTTATGTAAGATGTTATGGTTGGGGGAAACCGGGTGATGGGCACACAGGATCTCTTCGTACTATGAGTTCAACTTCTTGTGAGTCTGTAATTATTTCAAATTGTAAAGTCGGAAACAAATGCCTCTGCTGAGGAAAGGATTCCAGCTACCAATCAAACAGATGTATGAAGCAATTCAGTCAAAGACTGGTGTCCTTTCTGTACGTAGGCAGGGCTTTGTGGTAGAAATGCTGAAGACCCTTGATCAAGCATGTGCTTCGTCTAGGTCTGCAAGTCCTGAGCTGCGTAATTCAAAGCAATTACTGTTTCTGTAACTTCTATTCGAGTTGCACAAGCAGGGAATTTTAAAGTGAGCAAGAACCTTACAGAGAACGTAGGCCAAATTTTCAGGTTACATCTCTGGGTTTTGGTATCTTCATTTGTAACATGAGGGTTATGGCCTAGATTGCAATGATCTCCTTGTTCTAAATTTTATAACCCACAACTTTACCATATAAACTGCAGAAACTTTAATAGCCGTTAAGTTTTGCCTCAATATTTACTGCATGAGACAAATTTTTTTTTTTGAGACAAATATTTCAATTTACATTGAGTGCAAATGTGGATGCAGAAAAGATTTACTATTTAACATCATCTCACACATTAGAAACACTTGGAGAGTAAATTTCTTGGGCTAGTTTCTACCTCATTTTTTAGCTAAGGTTTACAATTTTCCAGGGCAGAGGGTCAGGGCAGTTTTTCTGAGATGACAAATCGTTGCATCTTCCCTGCACAAAACATATGGCTGTTGTCCATCTGAGTGTGTACTTGGCAAGGGGAGGTTTACTGAGCGGTGTCTCCTGGTAGGAGTCCACTGACTGCCCACCAGACCTACTAAATCAATCCCGGAAAGATTCTGGCCAAACAGGAAAGCTCCGAAAGCTTTAAAGAAGTGGCCATTATCATTTGAGAATGAATGGGGAGAATGCTCTCTCAATGACCAACAGAGCTTAAGCTTTATTACTCATCCCAAGGACTCTTTTTCACGAAATGCTAAAAACCTGATTACCTGGGGAAACTGAGTGCGCCATACAAACAGGCGTAGAATTGCCCAGGGCTGTGCCCAGTCTGAGGACAGCACACATTTTTACAAAAGGATCTTAACAGCAGTAACATTTTGTCTCCTGGTATTGATTTCCCTTCAGTCTGTAACAATTTAAGTCAAAGTCTTAGAAAAACAAAACAAAAAACAGAACAGAAACATTACTAGCAACTCGCAGCATGAGTGTAATCATTTTATTAACAAAAGGAACCCATGGGGTTCAGATAAGAGTACAAAATACAATCTTTATTTTTTTTTCCTCTGTGGGTTAAAGTGTTACATTTTTATAATAAAAATAAAAAGCTTTCATAGGTAACTTATCAAAAACATAACCCCTGCCTATTGAGTTTCTGATTGTGCAAAACAAAAACAGGAAAGTTCTGCCCATGGAAGGGTTTTGTGTGCCCAAAGGTGCACATTCTCAATTTCAAAATTTTTGCATCAAAAAGAAAATTCTAAGGCCACGGTTTCTTTGCAAACTAAACAGGAGAACAAACAAGCAAATAACAGCAGCTAAAGTTTCATCTTCTTTCCCAAGAACTCTCTGTTCCGATGTAGAATCTTCTACGAGAAGGTATACAGTTTCAACCTACTGTGTAAGGTCAGATATCCAGTATCCGTTCAGTAAGGCAGCTCATACCTTGCAGCTATTCTCTTAAGTGCTACAAACCAGCTTTGCTTTAATTTGGTGGGCATGCCTCATGATATCAGTAATAAAGGTGAAAACACAATCCTGATGAAGGATTCCGGGAAGCAGTTGCTTTTCTGCACAGAGCCAGATAATTCAACATTCTCTTTCTCCGGACCATTTTCTTCTGTTTCTCTCACTTTGTGTTGGCATCACGGAGATGGACCCTGTCTTGACTACACACGTAAACTACAACTTAGACAAGAAATAGCTGAAGGTGATCTTCTTTAAAGTAAAAATAAAATTGCTTAGACTTAAACATCCATAGCTAAAAGACAAAGACACAGCAAAATAAAAGATCATAAAAACCAAAGCAGGGAATAAAGTTTTGTGACAATTTCAGTACCACAATGATAGCTGTTGACAGTCTGCATTGTGATTTTCAACAGTAATTTTCAACAGTGGCTTACGACGGAACAAAGAACTGCTTAAGATGCTCACGTGATTACAGAGAAGAGAGGTAAGTCTAGGAGGGTGAAAAACGTACATTTACCTAGTGTTTGTATAAAAATCCCTGATCAAATGGCCAACTAATTTTTAAATACAAAATTTAACCTTAGAACTTTTCTATTTCTAACGGAATATACTGATTGACGGGAAAACTGATCTTTTGGTTGAATGAAGTACAGTATTCCACACGGGAAGCACCAGGGTTTCCAGATCAAACCCTTAGGATGCGGAGAAGACCGCGGTACCGGACTGGTCCTGACTCTGTTGTGGGAATCCCTAACCTCCCTTCTACTTAGTGTCCAGAAATGCTCTCAGCCCCCCAAACCAACAGATTAAAGCAAAAACCAACGACTGAAAGGGGAGGGTGGACAGTAAGAACACTGCTCAGACTTCTAGCAGCAACACAATCTTGTTGGTTTGAATATCCTGAGGTTAAATGATAACAAAATATTGCACCAAAACAATGCAGAAAATCACAGTTTAAATAGAATTACGGATGAACTGGGATAACAGTGTGTAACGCGGTGACTGCCGTCGGGAGACTTGAGTATCTCGACGGAAATTAGGTTTCTGACTTTTGCAAAAATGGTGTTTCTAACCTTCTTGATTTTGCATTTATTTTGAAATACCCTTTAGTATGCAGATACTTTCACCTAATGCTGACTGTGTAGATTTTGCCCTTGGTCCAGTTTCAGAGTTAGTGATGCGTGAGATGAGGCTGCGACTACAAATTAGCAGAAACTCCAAGGAGACGTACCAGGCCTAGAGTTTTAAAACGTATCTGATTCTGACAACCCCACTAGAGGTAGGTAAGAAAAGGCCTTTTTTTTTTTCTTTTTCTCCTGCGCAGTTATCAAGGCATCTTAAGGATGCAAGCTTTCTTTTTTTTTTTAATCCCTTCTTTTTCTAGGTAAATAAGACACGAGGAAAATCAAACATGTACCCTGCTCAAGTACTTAAAGAGGGTAAAAAGTGCAACCTGCAACAAAGTGGGTTTTCATATTGAAATTCACCTTTCCCCTTTGAACTGACAAGCCTTTCTAAGAACTCCTTCTTGGTTTCATAATACTGTAGAGTCAACCTATAAACTACATTTTAAACTACCACTGGAAGAGTGAAAACTACTGCTTCATTAGGACCTCATAAGACCATGATCTCAGAAAAGGATTCTTTTCAGGACTTCAGTCCCATGGGATATGGTAAGAAATCACGAAGGCCCTGCTGTCAGAGGGTCTCACTTGGTACTGAGAGTGGGCCGTTTCCCTCCTCACACCCACCCTTTTGCTCATACATTCTCCAAAGTCAAGTCTCTCCCAGTGAGTCCACGTTGCCTTAAAGCTCAGGACACTTGTCTTCCGCTCTGAGAAACCTCTGTAAGGACAGGCTCGCATGGTGCTCCCACTGTGTACAGACACCTTTCCCTTGGGGTCAGCACAGGCGCCCCTTCACTTACTCTGCCACCATCAGGACGTCCATTACACTCTGCGACTTTTCCCATTTTCATCCCAGCTGTTCCAAGGGGACACGTCACCACATCACAAACTTGTGCAACACTCCCATCGGCCCACTGGGAAGTTCACGCAGTCTTTAATTTCTATCACCTTCAGTCCTGACGTTCGTTTATGTTCTTAAGCTAATCTTCCCTCCCCCTTCCCCAAAAAGGCAGGGGTAAGGAACCAACATTCTAACTTGATGATGAACACAGTGACTTCTGAAATGCATTCAGAGGATGAAGGAGACGGGCTGGGTCTCTTCTATGTCACCAGGATGCGGATCCACCTGCAAAAGTGAGCAGCGCGATGTGACTACTGCGGCGGCCTTTACCACGACCCCAGGGTCTACTTCTGATCGCACGATGGGCATTAGCCAGGCTGCGTAGAGCCTAGTATTAGAAAGTCCCAGGAGGCCACTTAAATCCTCTGTATTCCATGGCCACACAGAATGCCTTAAAGGCAACCCACCGTGCCCTACGTGCACGCTATGGATCACACAGTAAACACTGCAAAATCTGGTAAACGGACCAGCGGTAATCTGTCATCACTGGAACACTTTTTTGCATACATCTTCTATTAACTAGGGATCAACAACAGGTGCTTACAGGGGACGATCCACAGACACCACAACCCAAGTCTAATTTTGCTTGGCTTTACCTCTGAATAAAGAGGCGGAGGCTGAAACCGGAATTCCTGAATGCAGGCAAACATGGGACAGCATGACTCGCCCTCGCGGTTCGGGGGCTGAGGGTAAGGAGGCACGTGTCTAGAGAATTCTTCCTCTGACACCACGTCTGCATAGTTTGGTGGAGCTGAAACAGAAATGGAGCTGGAGTTAGGAAATGCAGGCAGAAGCGAGTTGCATTAATCTCTTCTGAACTCCTATAGAAACAAGAAATTTAGCTTAATTTGAAGATAAAACGATGGTATTTTTGCCTCTAATCAGAAAGTCTTTGTGTCCTTTACAACAAGAAATATTCAACAGATTCTGCTTTTATTAAAGTATTAGTAACCATGGTTACAATCTAGTCTTTCTGAGACGCGTGTATGAGTCTAGGTAAAAAATATCACGGAAATGTGGCTATTGAAAATACATCCATGACACTCTATACTCTTTTTTTCTGATTATTTTCCATGATTTTACTATCACTGATTGGAATCAGCAGATGTAGATTGTACTTCTGCATCTGCCCTTGGCAGCTTCGTGTCTTGGAGAAGTTAACCTCTCAAAGTGCCTTCCGGGAACAGTGTGTTAAGATTGTTCGGAATGACAAGAGGAGGGACAGTGGGCCGGCAGCAGCAAGCATCTTCTGCCCACCTGCTGTCTCGCACGCCCTGTTCTCAGGTGCTCTGTACGTACAAGGACCTCCATGCATCTTACCTTCGGGCTGTTCTGGCAGAGTCAGTGTCAACCAGCTCATGTCCATAATGAACTGGCTGGCAGTGCTGGAGTTTCTGCTGCCAAAACCGTTATATGGAATCGTGCCAATCACTAAGGGCAGCTCAAGCATTAACTTTTTAGCACCAGGAATGAGAATATACACCTAATATGCAAAAACAAAACAAAACAACAACAAAAAGAGAAAGGCACAAACGTAAGTGAAACCTCATAGTGAACAGCCCAATTATTCTTTCACAGAAACAAATGCTTTTGTTGTCGGCTACCACCCCCAACACAGCTGTAAACTGTCCTGACTGAATCAGATGAAGAACAAATCAAACGAAGAGTGCACAAAACATCGTGAATGCTCTGTGATGGGGAACCGAGGCCTCAGCATAGCTCACTGTAAGTGAGCTCAGCTTACATAACCACCAAAGAAAATTAAGTCCATGTGTGCTGTGTAACAAGCACCCCTGAATGCACCTTCATTCTTCCACGTTGTTTAATTAAAATCCCATCAGGGGGATAGCTTTTTTGATTAAAAAACAAAGGCCCATCTTCATATATTTCACAGCCTGTCATGCTGGTATAAAATGATGTTGCCCCGGGCAGCACATGCACATCTTCACAGTGACACGGGGCCAGTTACGGCTCCCGTCTGCACGTCTTCAGCTTAAAAAAGGGGTGCTCACAGCTAAGGAGTAGTCCACCCGGATGATGCAGCAGTCCAGGATGGACGGCGTCACAGGCGGGATCTTGAGAGTCTTCCCGTTCCATGTGTCGGTGCTCCCGGAAGCGATGTGGTTTCCTCGCACGTTGGCGACCATGTGCCGCACGGTCTTGGTTTTCCCACTGGCCAAATACGTCTGCGTTTGGAAAATGGCAGCTTTGGGAACGATCAGACGGGAGGAACAATTCTCTATTTCTGCATAGATTGGAATAGCTTCTCCTAGAAAGAAAACAGAAACACCTTCAGAGGCTCCAGAATGTTCTCACCAAGGTGGACAGAGCTGTTACTGGTGAAAGCTGAAATACTGCAACATTATTTTAACAAACCGAGGACCCTGATGGAAAACTTATCGTGTAAATCCGAGTCAGAGAGATGAAAACTGACTGCAGGTTGTGGTGGACACCGTTTTCTCATTATTGCATTATTCACTTGCCTAATGTAGCCATATTAGGCTACCAACTCTAAAGATTTGTAAATGACCAATATATATAAAAGTTAAGAGAAGGCATACAAATAAATGATTCAGTACTATGTTAAGGACAAAGGATCACTAACAAACACATTAATACCTAACAAATTAAAATCTGCCCAATAGGACAACAAAGCCTTCGCTTTTCAGGAATTGATGTTAAGGCATTAATAAAGCAATGGATGGAGCAGGTAAGTTGCACATCCACGTTATACATCCACCATCACTCCATTCCATCCCATATTCACTCCCAACAAGCCAGAACCCCAGAGCCGGGGCCAAACCCACTGTACGGAATTGGGCCCTTCTCAGGTTATCAATCCAACTCCTAAGTGTTGACGTTCTCCGTTCTGGCCCCGCCTGTATCCCTGAATTCCCAGCACTGAGTCATCACCTAACAGCATTTTCATATCACAACAGCTCTCTTCTGAGCGACAATGCTCGGGACATCCTTTTGCAATGTTAAAATAAACTACTGGCATTTTTCCCACTCTTCTAGATGTAGTCTTTGTCATGAAAGTAACAGGACTGAAGTCAGAAATACTGGGACTACTGGGATCGATGCATCCATTTTATAAATAGTTAAAGATCAATTATTTATACTAAAATCAGAAAATATTATTACCCATGTTTTAAAATAGTACACACGTCATATGTTACAAAACACGCTATTAAAAAATCACTTAAAATTAGCTAAAAATGAGTGAATCTGGCACTTGGCTTGCTTACCATTACAGTAGCCCTTTCTTTCGATTTTGGCACTCAGTGAGACTGGACCAGAAGTGAAAAACCAACAGCCAACCATTTTCTCTTGAGTTTTCAATACAGGGGTCTTGAAAAGTTCAAATAATAAAATGACTTTAATTAAAACGGGTCTAGAAAATTCATAGAACTTAAAATTATGTCATCCTTCACTAAATAGTAATACAGAAAATGTCTTCCAAAAAACAAATCAAACCTTTCTTATCTTCCTGTGACATATTAGGTTAAATATGTATTCAAAGCAAAGCATTAAAAATCATTTTCTTTTCAGGAAAACTAAGGTGAAATTTCATACTCAAATTAGGGTGACATCACCCTGTTTTATCCTGCAGTCATTGTATTTCTCGGAAATGATGTACCATCCTTTACAAAAGCAATCAAAAACTGTAGTAGTACCTATTAATACGATGGAACTATTTTTTTTTTTAGAGACTTTATGGGTAGATCAGGAAAAGGAGAAATGGTATAAAAATCAATAATCAGAATGCTCTATTTGTCTCGGCATTTAGAATATGCAATAAGCAAACAGGCTTTTCCCTTACTTCATAATTCATTATGGAGGTAGAAATTTCAAGTGTCCTTGACTGAGAATGTTCTGGGGTTTTGTGTGATGGCAGTGCCAACAATACACCCAGTGTCATGGATCTAAAAGGTTACTGAACTCACTCCCCTATTTTCTAGTGTATGGTATCAAGAGAAATGACATAAGATTTAAAATGCTCAGTTTACAAGAGACATAAACCAAAAGCTCATTATAAAACCCAGAGCTGCAATTTTTCTTTTCAATTATAAAAGAATAGTAGATGATAAACAGTGTCTCTTTTTGCCAAAACATAAAATATCTTTAAGTTATTTGCCACAATGGCCCCATAAATAGTTTAGAATTAGCTATACAATTTTTTTTTTTTTGAGTAAAAGTAGATTTAGTCAGTGAGATAATCCGTAGACAGTGCAGGATGTCTCAGAAGGCAAGAGAAAGGCCATGAAGTGTGGGGGGAACTGGGTGCTCAGGTTACAATAAAAGTAGATACACACTCCATAGACAGAGTGCGGACCATCTCAGAAGGGGAGGGAGTGAGAGGCCGCCACCCAATTCTAAGTAGTTTTTAAAAATACAAGACAGTTATTAAAATCATCAACTTCCAAAATAGGTCCTGCAGGTGGTAAGTCAGAGCTATGAGCCAGGGCAGCTGGGTGCTGCTCGCGGATGATGTTGGCCACAGGGACCAAGCAACAAGGGCGTATTTATTACATCTCCACAATCTAAAGGTGAACAGTAGCGTCAATTCTGTTTCATTTTTGTGTGAAAATAGAGTTAAGCAACTTTTAACTCCTGTTTTTTTTTTCCCCTTAATCTTTAAAAACATTGGCTAGAATGAGAAACCTCCAATACTCAACATACATCTCTGTAACATCAGTATCATGATGGAAAGTTCAAATTATGAAGTGAACAAAAAAAAATCATTCATTCATATTTAAATGAAGAACCATTAGGTCCTCGTGGCGATCATGAAAGCACAAGGTATAATTTTATATTATTTTGATAATATGGGTTTAGATAAAAGAATCTCGCTCATTAGCTCCCATCTTGCCTATTCTGTTGTTACTTATAGCCTTGTCTTTCTTATCAGCCTACAGTATTTCTGGTGATTATTAGAAGTTCAATGCTTTAATGTGGCCAAATCTGTCACAAGGAAATGAGAGGTGGAAGGCTCTCCAGAGCAGCTGCAGGCACTTACTTAATGTTAGAAAATGACATAAATGCAGGGGGACACAGCCGAACGGCCTGAGCGTCAATGACAGGCTGCGAGTGATTAATACTCTTCCATAATTACTGCTCCTCAACCTGCTATTATGGGGGAGTTTAGAACCCACAGCGCTGAGTGTGGCTGCTCTGGTAAAAGTGACTACTCTGGGTGTGTGCATTATTATTATCAAGCCTTATTAATGCGTCTCCAGGCCCGTGTAACTTTTTGGCAAAAGCAGCCCTGAACAACAGGGGCGCGATCAATGGTATTAACACACGCCACGTGTAATGTGCCCAATTCAGAATCATGTATTTAGAGCGAATGCCTGTGGGGTACAAGGTTACACTGGGGAATGACAGGTGACCGCTGGGCTCGTTGAATGGAGATGGCACGGTGGAGAGGAAGGAGGAACTTACTAATAATGCTGGTGTGTTGACATCAATGCGACTGATCACCTGGAGTTCCCGCTTGACACTCTGATCGGGCACCTTGGGTCGTTCCAAAATCGCCCTCACGCAGTACTGAATGCTTCCGTACTTCCCGGTGAAAGATGTCACCAAAGGCCTGAAATCAACCAAACGGGTTACTTTCTAAGTTTATTTTCCAGTTAAACAAAACTGGGAAGAGCCCTTAAAAGTGTTGGTTTTGTTTAAAAGAAAAACAGGGTAGGTCTCCTCGGGGGCTATGCGGGATAAACACGCACGGTGGCGTGTCGGAAGGGACTGGGGGCCCGTGCGACTGGCGGACGGGAAGGAGAACCCCCAAAGTTACATCGTTTCACTCACTCAGATGGAAGTTGAAAGCTGAATGGAAATTCATGCTTTCCAGGCTGTAGTAAGAGGATGCCTTCACCTAAAAAAAAAAAAAGAAAGAAAAGAAAGAATACATGTTATTTTAACTAAGGTTAGTATTATATCAAGGATTTGCACAACCTAAATCATTGTTTTAAAAGGAGGGTTCCTTGGCTCTAAAACCGTGTATACTTCAAAAAGTACACTAAACGGAGATTTTGAAAACTAAAATTTTGAATCTTTTACCAAGCTTAATCAATTTCAAACCATCTTCAAATAGACCAATTACACAAGCAATTACCATAAAGCGCCAGAGCTCTCTGTACATATACGTGTACGTGCACATACATACATAAACATTCGCTTGCCCCACTTGTACATGAGCAGGAGGATACGAACGTTAGCATCCTGTTATACTAACGTCAGCTGCCAATGTTAAATTGGACCTTAAAGTAATTTAGAAAAAAATAGACATTTATTTTGGGTATACCACAAAAGTCAGACTATGAATTCTTTGGGCAGTGATGGAAAAGGAAGTGAAAAGTTTACTTGGAATATTATGACTGTTGAGCATAATACTAAAATAGCCAAACCAACAGGGCAAGTTATTAAGCAAGAGTCACGTATCTACACTCACGCTCCACTGTCTAACAGGGAATGCTGGTTAACTTGGAACAGAGTGCGGGCTTTGCCAAGCCTGGCCTCGGCTCCTTCCTCCCGCTCTGGGGTCAGCCAGTTCCACTTTATTTCACGAAGACACTTATCCCTGATGGTGAGAAGGCCAAGAGGCAGGGTGCGGACGGACTGTGCAAGGGCAGAGGCACTGCTGGAGCTCTGATGGACTCGGAAATGCTGCATCACGCAGGTCCAAAGCCAACTCCAGGGCTGTCAGGGTTGGCTGGGTGGTTCTCCAGAGATAATTATAAATGTTCCCTTCATCTGATGTCCATAGATTCAAGTTTAGAACTATTAAACTATTAATATAAGAGAACTTTCTCTGAGATTCGCCTGGTCAATTGATACTAAAATGGAGATTTCTACTGTATCCATTTATTAAAAAAATCACTAGTGAAATGTGCTAATTTTTCCCCTATATACTAGAGTCCGAAGACCTTCACCAATCCAGTTACCATTCAGGAATGCAATAGGGCCCATTAATTCTCTTAAACTTATCTCCAATTTTCAATGCATAATACGTTAGGAAAATAAAAAAACATTAAAAGTATTTGTCACTTAAAGTCATTCAAATAGAAATACTCCACAGGTCTGGAGTATCTGGAGGCAAAGTGAACAAATCACAGGGACGTGGGACCATGTTAAATGACATGACAGAGCGAGTCCCATGGCCCAGGTGTGCCCAGAGCTGCCCGCTAAGCGTCAGCAGCGACAGAGCAGCGTCGCAGCACGGTCGGGCAAGGGAGCCCCACTCACACTACAGCTATCAAGCAACAGGCTCAAGGAAGTCCAGCGCTCCTGAGGGCTGGGCTAAAGTGCTCATCTGTAATCATTAGATTCCGGAATATGTGTTTCATTTGTGCTCACAGTTTACAGAGCTTCAAAGTCAGGCACAGAGCTGATGTAAGGCTCAGTAATTTCAATCCCCAAGCAGACCATGGGAGGAAAGAAGGCTACACACTCTTGTACACAAGTCATGACCATGGAGTGCTGGAGTCCGAAGGGCGGGTGGCACCCTGAGGACCACGTCTGCTGCTGATGTAAAGGCTGGCATGGAGACCAGTGAGAAGAGGTTGAGATGCAGGGTGAGGCAGGGCGTGGAGGGCCAGTGTGGAGAACAGAGTTGCACAGGATGCTAGCAGAGGATGAGAGAGAGAGGGAGCTCCCCACTCAGAGAGAAAACAAATCAGCAAAGGAACCAGAACATTTAAAATGAGACTTTTAACCACCTCAAAACAAACAGGAAAAAGCCAATTTTGATAAAGTTGATAAATATGGGTTATAGCATTGGGAATCTAATCTCTGCTTTCTTTCTTTCTAAATTATTTATTCATTTTAAATTAAAAAGGCCCACAGGCTGGATTATGTGCCCATTTCTGCTGCTGCTCCCACGGTGTATTACTTCTGCCTTATGCAATAACAACTACAATGTCACAAGATGTCTCATTCGCTAATGGTCCTTCAGCCCAAGCTTATAATTCAGGATACTCATGAGCCGTGGGAGCCTGAAGGCCATTACAGAGGCAGAGACTGGGGCTCAGGAAGGATGAGGCACTCACATAAGGTCAGCTTCCTGGTGTAGGACCAAGATGTGAAACCAGCTGTCTGGTGTGTCCTGTCTTTCTACCACAATGATTCAACAGAAGTACGAAGAAAATCAATGACAAGGAGAGCAAGTAGCTGAATGAGATTCACAATGCCAGAGCATCACCTGGCAGGTTTTTTTTTTTTTAAATAAATCGTATAGCCATACTTACCGAAATTCTGGATTTCTACACATCTCTTAAGGTGACTGAAACTCATCTAGGTTTTGGAATTCAGTAAACCTAAGAATCTACAACTAAAGTTGCTAATCTCTTTCTAGCTACAGATATTAGAAGTGATATATTTTTTTAATGGTACATTCTAAAACAAGCTAAGATTTTCAGGTTGTCTGGGGTTAGCCATTCTATTCCATCAGAATGACAAAACAAGATCTGACTTGTGAATCAAAACACTATATGATAGCCCAGATTTTACCGAAGCAATTTTTTATTGCGAATCCCAGGTTCAACTGCTATTAGCCTTACATCTATTTACTCAGTAGTCATGGGCACAAAGATACAGAGTCCAGAGTCCAGGACAAAAGCCAATCTAGTTCCCTCTTCCATTGCCCTTGACTCCAGTCAGCCATCTTGAAAACCTGTGTTGTCTTCACCTATGGGGAAGGCACGCATGGGTTGATCCTGGAAACCATGCTGATGAAAGGGCATAAGGCAGCTCAGAACTGCCACCTAACACACCGTACTTGTTAATCTAAAAAGAGGACTTTGGTTCCTATATGCTTTCCTCACTACAATTTTTGGGATCACTCGATTCTCACACACCTTGAAGATTTAACTGTGATCAGTCTACCTCTCCACAGCAGGACAAGGCAAAACTGCACGTTAGTGATTTTGTACATGACACAGCAAGGGTTAAACACCAATACACTGCAGTTTACTCTTCGAGGGCTGTCTCCATCATGATCTCATTTTACAGATAAATGCTGAAGCTGATGAAGTAGAAGGGGAAAACAGTTTAAAGTGGCCTCCACCAACCGAAAGAAGACTAAGAGCCACTGTGCATAGCATTTTCATGATTAAGGGAAATGATTGTTGCACCTAACATTGATGTGGTGAGTTTTCACATGGGCACTTCTGGAAAAGCCTACACTATTAGCTGGATTTTACAGGAATGGGCAAGAAGAGTAATCATTTCTCCAGAAACTCTTACAAGGCCCAGATCCTACTGTCACCAAAGGTCTATGGGGGTGTGAGAGGGGAAGGAAGAAGAGAATGCAAAAGGAAGCAGAAAATAAATACAAAGAATGTAAGGTAGAGGCATTACTCTGAAGTTATCCTGCTTCCTCAAAGAGGGAAACCAAGTATGATGGTCAAGTCGAAAAGTACTTCCTTTGAACTCCTATTGTTCAGGAACTACTTCCCTCTTCCAAAGATTGAGATTTTGCTAACTCATCATGAACCGAGCACGAGGGTCCAAGGTCCAGGATGGGGAGAAGGAGAGGCTCATAAAACACTGGGCACCCCAGAATGGAACCTCATAGAATCCGGTTCTGTCCCCCGTTCCTTAAGCCAGAAGGGACAGGACCTAGATCCCCAGATTCTTGATTCCAGACTGCTCATCACGGGTTCCCATGGCAACGGCTCGCTTCCAGAGCTGTCCTAGATGGTCCTGGGACCCTGGTGCCGGTCGTCAGACCCCAGCGAGCCAGGGGCGGGGTACCAGGCAGAGGTGTGCACCACCGCCCCGGTGCTGTGAGGTGAGGGGAGCAGGCATTGTTGCCCACCAGTCAAGGCGACCAAACTGAGGCTCCAGCCACCCGGTGGGCGGACCCCAACCCCGGAAGCCGTTCCCCGCCCACCTGGCTGGTGGGCATTCGCCGGCGCGCCCCCTCCCAGTCCGGCCCGCCCCTCTCCCAGGCCGCGGCCCGCGCTCACCGGCCGGGGGCTCGCGCAGGCTCAGGCGCACGTTCAGGTACTCCACCTCCGAGGAGGCAGCCGGGGCCGCGGTGCCCGCGATCGGGCCCCAGGCGGCAGTGGCGCGGCCGTGGGCCTCCAGGCGCAGCGCGCGCAGGGTCACCGGCTCGGCCGCCTCCAGCAGCACGTGCCCTGCCACCGTCTCGCCGCTCGAGTAGCAGCTCTTGCGCTCGTCCTCGAACACCAGACCCAGGCTCTTCACACGGCCCTCGGAACCCATCACCGCCGCGGACCCCGCCTCGCCGCCCATCCTGCCGGATGACACGGCCGCGCCAAGGAGGTCGGCAGCGGCCCGGAGCCGGGGTCGCGAGCAGAGTGGCGCCGATGTCACGGGCGCCAGCCGCACGCCGAGGGCCCCAGCGGCCGCTGTGCGGTGCCCGGTGGAGCCCCGGCGCGCCTTAGGGCCTGTCGCTTTAACAAACCCAGCCAGGAATGGAAAGGGGCCGGGACAGCCCACCCCCGACGCGCGCCCATAGGCTGGCTCTGAACCCCGCGGCGTGCTGATTGGCTGTAAATGGCTACTGAGTCATTTCATTGGCGCCCCCGCTCAGGGGCTGGCTCAGGAAGGCAGTGCGTGATCAGAGAGTGATGACCAATCAGGTTACGCAGGTGTGCACGTGCACAGGCCGCTTATTGGCTAGGGCAAGGCACAGTCCTGGGGCACCGACCAATAGTGAGGTGGTGCGCCCATGTGGACAGATAGTGGGAAACAATATTAGCTAGGGAGTGTGGAACCGGGAATCTCCGGCTCTTGGCGTTTCAGCCGTTCCTATGGTTACGAACGGGGGCGGAGTTTCTAGCAGGGTGGGGACTGTTTGCGGGAGTCACAGGGGTTTGCACTAGAACGTGAGCTTATGGCTACAACTGGCTTGTGTTTATGATTACATCTGCAATACTCGAGAGGAAGTAGATGCCCTGGGAAAAGGAACTCAGTAGTATTTCCTTGTGAGATTGGGGAGGCCGGCCGCCTCGGAACTTTAATGGACAACTTGGCATCTGCTAATCTTCAAGTTCCCGAGCCCTGCTTCTCCTGGGTTTCTGAATCCCCAGCCTAAGAGCGAGCCTCAGGCGGGAAGAATGAGGCTGTGATTCTCAAGCTGGAGCGACCCTAAGGAGTTCTGCTGCCCGGCTCGGCCTCGGCTGGCAGCCTCTCTAAACTGGGAATGGCTGGAACGGTCATTCTTCCTGCTGTAAATAAGATCATCAGTCAGGTTGTTTCTAAACACCTGCCACCCAAGTTTCTACCCCACCCAAAGGGATTTCCTGACCTTGGTGTCATAGGCCGCGAAAATTTCTAGTTGCCGTGATGACTTCTCCACGCCTACAGCTCCTTTCTCTGTCCTCGTTTTAATTTTGTTCTTTAATCCTTCATTCCTTCTCTATTCTGAAAAATTTTGAATCATCTAGCATCGCTGCCACTATCTGGCCATCAACCCTTTTAAGTTCTTCCCTTGTAAAGATACTAAGTTTGTGAGCCGTCATGGATTGGTCAATCTCATATTGAGGTTTAAAAATCTTTCCTGATGTAGCTATTTCCTTTATGTTTTAAAATAATCCCAAACTAAAGGTTGATTTTCAGCTCTAAGTTTAGATTATTAATAAGACTTTACAAGACACATGTTTCCTTATCACCTCCTTAAAGAACGTGGAAAAGGCCACAAGTCCACCTCTGCATGAACTTCTGAAACAGCTGTTACTCGGTTTATCTAGCCTAACCGCCCAACATGCTTACTCTGCCGCTTTTCTTCATAACACAACCTGACTTTATATACTTACTTGTATGTTGTCCATCACCTCCACTTAAAACAGGGGATTTTTCTCATTATTGTTGTCCCTCTGGTACCTAACGTAGACCTCAGTACACAATAAGCACTCAGTAAGTTTGTTGGCTGATTGAAGGAATCCCAACCCATGCAGTATTATTGGTTCTGCAATTAATCCTCTAGAGGCAGACCTTCTTTTTCATCAGATGAAGTGGCTGGGAGGGAAAGGACAGTGGCCATAACAGTGTCCAGAGGGCAGAATTGCACATACGACATTCTGCACTAAGAAGGACCAGACTCTCCGCTCATTTGTCAGTTAATGAACACAGGTATCAGAATGCATGAACAGCAGTGGTTTAAACAACAAGAATATTTCTTATTTCCTCGATAAGTCCAGTGGTAGGCACTCTTAGCGACGGTTCATCAGACGCCAGTAAAAGGACATCAGTGGAAAAACTGGTGAATCCAAATGAAGTCTGGAGTTTAGTAATAGTAAACTACCAATCCTGGTTTCTTTGTTTTTAAAAATGGAACATGTTTATGCTGGGATGTTAACACTGGGGGAAACTGGGTTGGGGGGCTTGGGAACTCTATACCATCTTTATAGGTTTTCTCTAAACCTATGGTTATTCCAAAGTCAAAGTGTACCTGAGACCACAGGCACACAGGGATTTTTGCCCATACTTTTCTGCTGTGGGAATACCTTTTCTTTGTTCTCTGACCCAAAAATAAGGGTTCTCAGTGATTTTTTTTGCTGCCTGTGTCTGCTGTATAGTTCCACACTGGGGCCACCCTTGGTTTCAAGCCAGGAGGTAAAAGGAGACCCTCCATAAAATTCACTCTTGAGTATCGTTTGCTTTTCAAGTTTTGAGTTTCCTCCCCAAGCTACTTGTTATTATCAGTGCTCAGATAATTACTATTATTATTATTATTTTCATCATCATCAGAGTTTTATTTGTAATCCCTGGGAGGAAGGTTGTAATATACTGACTTCATGTTGCCCAGCACCAGAATTTCTCTTTCCTTGTCCTTCTGGTCTTATAAAGGTCATTAAATCACTACACACCCTCCTTTGTTTTTGTACAGTGCCCCCATTCATCTTGTTTTTGCCCAGATATATTTATCTTGTAAATTTAGTTTGTGTTCATCCATACCTAGATCTTTTTTTTTTTTCATATCTAGATCTGAATTTGGGGATTGCACAGATACAGTTGCTAACATTTGAAATGTGTTTGCTATCTGAGTTCCTGTTTCCCAATTAGAAATAGTTTGCCAAGCAAAGATGTGGAGGAAGGAGAAGGGCCTCACCTTTATTGAACACCCACTGAAATCCAGTCTAGATGCTCAGCGTAGGTAATCGCATTCAGCCTCACAATAACTCTGTGAATAAGGTCCCAGCTTACAGATCGGAGACTGAGGTTCAGAAAGATGAAGTAGCTTGCTTCATTCCAGTGGATTCCACAGCCGGTAAGTGGCAGGGCCAAGGTCAGATCCAAGGCTCTCTGTCTTCATGACACTACCTTCAATGTCAGGGTTAAAGGGAAAAGAAAAAGGAAGGAAGGGAAGGATAAGGATGGATGAGAAAGGAGGGAAGGAAGAAGATGAATTTATTTGAATAAGTAATGAGATCAGATGGTGCCCCCTACCAGCGGGGCTTCCTACCATCGTGGTACATGCACAGTTGACACGCCGTGCTCCTCTGTGAGTCAGGGATGCTTTTCTGGAAATGGCGAGCACTGTTCTGGAACACTCTGTCTATCTGCAGGCCTAAACTGACCCTCCGTCTTCTTCCAAAAATGATCTGTGGCAGCTGCAGAAGAAATAACTGAAAAAGAGTTTTTTTTTTTTTAACTTGAGGAAAATTGGAAGAGAGAAAGCACATGGAAGATGGCAGCTAAGGACAGGGAAACAAAGAGAACACAACCAAAGACAAAAATACTGCAGAGAAGTTTTATTTGATTCTCCATTTTGATGGAGAAACTGGAGTCAACCTAAGGGCACAAGGACTCTTTTGCTAAAGAGACCTTGTTCTGAACAGCAGAAAAGCCCTGCCTTCTTCTTCCATGGTTTATAGACGCGGAATGTGGTTGTGATGAGGACAGCATGGGCAGAGCAAGGACAGTGTTTCCTGCAGATAAACTAATAGCAGATGCAATTCCATTACTAAAACTGAGCAGGCAGACGTGAAATCAAGACATGTGAGATAAGTAACAATGAAGGGTCTTAGGTAAATATAATTAGATCCGTGGTGCATGCAGACTCAATAGGAAAAGCTCATCTGTGACCAAACATCACTCATTCTACACGATTGCCCATTACTCTCCCTGTCCCTGTCCCCCACCGGAGTCTGCTCCAACGGAGATGGCCACGTGCTCGTTGGCTCTGTAACTGATTTCACAAAACACCTCCTCACAAATATTTGATGGCTCAGCAAGAGTTCTAATTACGTTAAATAATAAAATCATCATGAAAACAATGTGAATGGTAACAACTTAAAAAAAAAATCTCTTTATGAACTGAATCCAGAGAATCAAAGCCGTTTTCCAATGGACTCGGGCTGAGAGCATGTGAATGAAGGTGAGTCCCATGGCCCTGCTTTGGTCCCATTCAGACCGTTCCACCACCAGCACCCTTCTCCCCTGGTGTGAAGCCATACCCACCGTTCCCAGCTTAGTATATACATTTGCTGGGGGCTATTAATAAAATAGTGCTGAACACCTTGTAAGTCTCTTTGTTTACATGTGCCATTATTTCCCCTTGGATAGAAACCTTACAGTGCGTAATTGCTGGGTCAAAGGGTATGTCATTTTAAATTTAAAATATGCCAAAATGCCCTCCAAAAAAATGATATCCTCGTTAACAGCACACGGGATTTTTTTTCAAATCTTGCCAACATTGGAAATAATCAGTCTGAAATTTTTGCCCATCAGATGGTTGAAAAATGGCATTTCACTGGGGGTGCAGTGTACCTTTTTATGAACAGGAGTGAAAAGGAGTGAGATTGAGCATATTTTCAAATGGCATGTTGTTCTGGGAAAAAGCAATTCATCTTGTCCTTTTTCTCACTGAGATGTAGTTATTTTTTTAATGTATTTTGAGTATTGAAACTTGGTGCAAATATTTCTCTATCATCTGGTGCATTTTTGGTATTTTAGGTTACAAATGTTTTTAATATAAAATTTACTTCCCACAGTCGGATTTATCAATCATCTACATTATGGTATCAATTTACTTTTTTAAAAATCACAAGAAAGCCTTCCTCTATATTTTCTTCTGCTATTTTTATAATTACTTGTACCTTAAGCCCTTTCCTAATCTGAGTATCTCGTCAGGAAAAATACCTAATTATTTCCCCCCAAGAGATAATTAATTCCTCTGACATAATTTATTGTAATTGATTTATTCCCTTTCTCCACTGAATAGAATATTCATTTTTATCACATAATGAATTGTCAAAAATCCATCAGTCTTTTTTTTTTTTTAATATTCGCTCTTGTACTGCTCTGTTGTCTATTCCTACATCAAAACATTTTTGTTTATTTCCGGTTTTTCTATAGTATGTTTTGGTAGCTAGTAAAGCAAGTATCATTTCATTTCTACTCTTTTATTTTTTTTTTTATTGAAGTATAGTTGATTTACAATGTTGCGTTAGTTGCTGGTGTACAGCAGAGTGAGTCAGTTATACATACATACATATATTCATTTTCATAGTCTTTTTCATTAAAGGTTATTACAAGATATTGAAGATAGTATCTTGTGCAGGACAGTAACATTTCTATTATTTAAAGATTTTATTTTGCTATTTTTATACATTTCATCTTCCTGAAGAAATTTTAGGACTAATTTGTCGGGTTTTCATTAAAAAACCTGGATATTTGATAGGGATAGACCGGGGAGAACATTGACCGTATCGGGTAAATTGTTGAGAAGGAGCAGTTTTAAACACTGAGTTTTCCCATCCCGGAACTTACGTGTTCTTCATTAAAATTGTATCGTTTTCTTTGTATGGGGCTTGCGCATTTCTGGTGAGGTCTGTTGTTTATGTTTTCCCTTCTACTTTGAAGTGAGGGGATCTTTTTCCTCCAGGACATTTTCAGATTGCTTCCTGCTAGTGCGTAGGAAAGCTCTGAGTTCCTACCTGGGTCCTGCACCGCCGCACTCAGCGGACTCTCTCCATCTGTTGGAATACAGGGCTCAGACACGAAGCTTTTCAGGTTTTTTTTCCCCAAGGGTCAAGTAGGTTAAAGGCTAATGGGGTAAATGAGACATAAAGGTGTTAAAACGATAAATTCTTTCACGTTGTCCAAATGTTAACTTCCCTGTATCCTCTGGACCACATGGGTTTAGGAGGAACACTGTTAGGCGAGGCAGGGAAGGTTTCCAGGGTCCCATGTCACAGGTCAGGATGGCAGGACCTTTGGCCTTTAACATCAGCTCCAGGGCTTCACGCTGCTGAGTGGGGCTTCTTGTGGGAGGGTCACAGGGACTTGGAGTGCAGGTCTGTACCTCATGTGAAACTGCAGGGGCAGAGAAAAGGGCAGGGTTCACACCTTCGAGCACTTTCTATGCAAAGTTGAGGCAGGGGCTAAGCTTTCTGGGCTTCAGATGTTAACGCCTTCCTCAGTGCGTGCCATGTTAAATACAACATTGCATTCAAAGTGCCTCCTATACAGTCAGTTGCCCAATAAATGGTGGCCCTTGTTGTCATTGGTACGATGGTGGTGGTGGAGATGAACTTGGAGTCTTACAGGCTTGGTTTGAGCCCTGGCTCTGCCACTTCCTGGTGCCATGAACTTGGACTGGCTACTTGGACTCCTTAAGCCTCCGTTTCCTCAAAGTTGGGCTGGTCATAATCCAAGCCTTCCGTAAGAACATGAGTGTGTTCGCACTTCGTGATCTGTGATGTTTCATGCAATGGTAACTGGTGGTAATGTCATCTCTGGTAGTCTTCCTTCTCTGGGCAAGAAAAAAAAAGTGCTCTTATTGAGCTGTAGGGAAGAATTGTATTTTATTAGTTCACGTTAAAGTCACATTTGTGATTCGATTGTTTAAAGGGAGGCTCAAATACTATTTGTAACCAGTGAAGAATTTCAGGATTTTGGCTGGCTGGAGTTGTGTGTGTTTTAAAGATGTTCTCAGCTAGGCCATTTTTTTTCCATCCATAAAGATGTGGAATTAGGATGCCAGGTACACATCCCCACCATTTGCTCAAAACCTCCTGTCTAATTTCTTTCTTGAAACTGAGCCTCACAGGACACTGCTTTTCAAAGACATAATGACATTGACTTACAGCCTTGGTTTCATGTCCAAGCCGCACCTTCATGAATTACTTGGGGGAAACAATGAAAAGATCTCAGCTGCATTGGCTCCAGTATTTTTCCACTGTTACTCTGAGAGTAGAAGTAATTCTTTTCTTTTATTCACTGAATTTAGCCTGAATTAAGAGGCATTTCAATTATTGTTAATAAAGACAGATTAATTGATTATCACAAATGTTGGGTCTGAGCCAGAACTTCTTCAAAATCGGGGACAGTGGGCTGTGGTAGAAGGACTAACAACTGATTGAAAGTATCCTATCCAGACAGATTCCACAACCGAGCCCTGGCTGATTTCAGCATTTTAGAGGAGAAGCCAGATGCTAACTAGCCACCCAGATGTGGCAACCAGTGTATTCGAGCCTGGAAACAAACTGATGAGGCCATTTTGTAAAGAAGCCATTAGAGGAAATGAGCTTTTCCAGGTCAAGCTGTAAGACCGCCAGTGAAGGAATGCATCATGCTTGTTGCCAGTACCCACGAACTTTAGATTATTGCTCAGTGATTTTCAGGGAAGTTACTGACCTCAAGGGTTGCCTGGGCAAACCCACCTCCCCTCGTGGAGCCTGCGGACCAGCGCACAGGGATCAGAGGCGGTCATAGGCAGGCATCTTTGGGATACTGATCCTCGTTTACCAAACGCCAAGTGACTCACTTGAAGTTTCACAACCTAAAGTGGCGAAAGGCGTGATGAGAAGGGCTGAAGCCTGTCCCCACCCTGCTTTTCAAAGACCTTTGTGCGTGATGTAGAAAGCCTGGAGGTGAAGAGTCACAGTTTATTGACAGGTATTTGTTGAACTTGGGTTTTATTAGTATTTTTTTCAGGTCTCATTTTTGGGATGTAACCAGGATTGTACCCAAGGGAAAGGATGCAAATAGTAGACTTTCGTCTCAGTTTACCCAGGCTTGGACGCACTTGCTTCTAATACACAGGAATTGCTGAGAGAGGCAGGAGAAGGCAGAGTAGTGATTTTTGCTCAGCCCAGACCCAGCTCAGGGCAAAATCACCCCAGATCAGTGGTTCTAAACTTAGGATGCTCTTTAGAATCACCTGGGGAGCTTTAAAAATACAGATGCTTGGGTTCCACCCAGACGAACTGAATCATAGCCTATGGCCTGGACAGTGATGTTTATCATGAGCTCTCCTGGGAATTCCAGCTTAAATAGCACATCCAGAATGAGGGAGGACCACGGCTCCAAATGTTCATTGGCCTGAAAGCTGAGTTAATTCTCATTGCTTTCAACCAATGGAAAGCAACCTGATCAATCTTATTTGTTTAGAAACAATGGTTGTGTCAGTGTTTAAGGTTAGAGATTCAAAGAAGAAATAAGAATGCATAGAAAGTGCCAGGTGTGAATTCTTAACCTGAGCTCCAAGAGATCATCTGGGTTCCATATGCTCCTGAAATTGTGTGCCAAGTTTTGAGCATATGTGGGTCTCTACATTTGGGGAATAGAGAGAGGAGGGGGTAACGATCCATCCCTTTCAGAGGATTCTCCAAAGAAGCCACAGCGGGAATGAACATCTTCATGAAATTCATACTCAAGCAAAGACACACAGGTTTTCAGAAGGAAAACCTGTGGGTGGGAGGGTCCTGAGGGCTTCCCCAAACTTCCACTTTTCTCCTGTTGCTCGCATCCTCTCAGAGCTGCTCTGGCCACCAGTTCCTGGTTCCCAGCACACTGCAGGGGCTCCCATTCACATTTCTGACCCAGAGAAATTCATCTTTGCCTGGGACACCTTAGCACCAGCTGAGTGGATTTGATCTGAAAAATATAAATTAAGAAATAGAACAAGATGAGTCAGCAATGAAAGAAAGAAGGACAAGATGTGTCACAGGACTCCGGGGTCACATGGAGCATTTACTAATTCTTCCCATGCCCCTGCTCCAAATTTCTGTTCCACTTCCCAGGTGTCTTAACTGGCTTCCTCCCAGCCTGCTGTCTCTACTTGCCTGGGACCGTCTTTGTTCTGGCTACCTGGGGAGCATTCTCATGAACCAAAAGTCTCTGGCAGACCACTCAGAGACTCTGGTATCATTTCTTTTTTCTTTCTTTTCTTTTTGTGTGTATATATATTATTTATTTATTGAAGTATAGTCAGTTTACAATGTCGTATCAATTTCTGGTGTACAGCACAATGCTTGAGTCATACATGAACATACATATATTTGTTTTCATATTCTTTTTCATTATAGGTTACTGCAAGGTATTAAATATAGTTCCCTGTGCTATACAGTATAAACTTGTTTATTTTATATATATTAGTTAATATCTGCAAATCTCAAACTCCCAATTTATCCCTTCTCACCCCTTTCCCTGCCCCAGTAACCGTAAGTAGTTTGTTTTCTATGTCTGTGAGTCTGTCTCTGTTTTGTAAGTAAGTTCATGTGCTTTTTTTTTTAGATTTCACATATAAGTGATCTCATATGGTATTTTTCTTTCTCTTTCTGTCTTACTTCACTTAGAATGACATTGTCCAGATCCATCCATATTGCTGCAAGTGGCATTATTTTATTCTTTTTTACTGCTGAGTAGTATTCCATTGCATAAATACACCACAGCTTCTTTATCCAGTCATCTGTCGATGGACATTGAGATTGTTTCCATGTCTTGGCTATTGTAAACAGTGCTGCTGTGAACATTGGGGTGCAGGTGTCTTTTTGAATTAAGGTTTCTTCTAGATATATGCCCAGGAGTGGGATTGCTGGATCATATGGCAATTCTATTTTTAGTCCTTTGAGGAATCTCCATACTGTTTTCCTTAATGGCTATTGTTTCTGAAATGAAGGATAACTTCATGCTTTCAGCACCCCTCAACTACAGTCTGTTTTTAAAAGCAAGGATGGCAAATAGGTTTGAACTCATGGGCAAATTCCCACCAGTTGATAAGGGCGTCCTCACAGGATGAAATGTGCATGTAAACGTGCATGTAAATCCTATAGGCATTTTGCTAAAATGTGCATGTAAATCCCATGGACATCTTGCTAAAGACAGCCCGGTTCCCTCTAAGAACCACCGTGAGGAGCAAGCCCTAGAGGGTTCTCTTTAGAATCCCTCAGCAGCCACGTCTGCCAGAGGGTTGGGGAGAGGGTGGCAGAGCCCTGAGATGCCCTGAATTTGCCGTATGAGATATTTCAGGTTAGCAGCCTTGCTCTTGCTCGGAGTGCTCCATGGTTGCTGCAGATGTGCCCTTACTGTGGGCTTTCCTTTTCCTGGTGGGCTTTATTCCCTCCTTTAGCTCTGAGAGAGGGAGACGGTATTATAGCCGCAGTTAAGGAGCAGCTCACATTGCAGCGCTGCCGTCAGTCTGCAGGAGAGCCAGTCTTGGCAGCACCTTGCAGGCTTGCTCCCTTCTGCTGGTTGGGTAGGTCTGGCGAGTTTCTGCTGCCCCAGCCGGGACAGTGTAACTGGAGCCCTGGGTGTTCCAGAGCATCAGTCGGGCCCTTCCAGCTGTCTTGCTTCTTGCTCGGGTCCAGGTAGCTGCTCTGATTCTCCACTAGGTCTAGAGCCCAACCCTGACACTTAGATGTGTTCTTGCCTTCTTCTTCCTGAGGGCTGGCTCTGCTTCTGATATTGCTGGTCCAACCCAGATAGAGTGTAAAGGTGAGACATTGACAGCATCCTAGAGATGGAACTTGGACTCTGAGCCACAGCGTCTTGCCTCCACCTCCACAGATGCTGCCCTTAGGGACTGATGCTAGTCCTGCCTGGACCAGCATGAGCTCTGCCGCTGCAACTCGGTGAGTCCAGCATTCCTGGGCTTTGTTGTTTCCAGCCCTGGAAGCTGTTGGCATGTTCAGTTATTATTGTTAGTAGCCAAGTGCCCAAGGCCATCCCTGATCACAACCACTGGAATGTCAACCTAAAAAAACTCACATGAGTTTCTTTTAGAAGCTGTTGAACGTCAGTGGGGCAAATATTTTGGGGAGGCATCTGATTTTGCTACATTTGCGCCCTGGGCTCTGCATAAGGAAAGTTCTCAAAAGTTCACGGGGCACATTTCCTGCATACAGATGTCTGCTCACAGTTTAAATACCCGAGGAGGGAGTTGATACCTTCTGTCATCCCCGATTGGTGTAGCGAATTAGTAAGGAAACAATGACCAGCAGAAAGTGGAAATCGTTAAGTATTTCGTGCCCGGAGTGACTGTAAAATGATGCTGCAGTGGATGAGCAAATACAACAGCGGCCTGAAGCTGCCATATGTCAACACAAAGCAAGAGGCGCGATGTCTTCATTGTCTGCGTATGAATATTTGGTCCAAGTGCCAGAAACTTTGGCCCCTCCTGGCCTATGATATCCCTGGCATACAGCAGCACTGCCACATGGCAATCCTGCTAGACAATTCAGCCCCTGCAGAAAATATCATTTTCAGATCGTTTCTGTAGCATGAATTGCTATTGCTTTACATTTTTATTACATTTGTCCTTAAGGATGTTTAAAGAGTTTTCTAATGTATTTTTTTTTTTCCAATGCCAGTAATCATCCAAGGGGTCTTTTAGTGCTTTGTGGCGTTTTCTGGTCCCTACCTTTGGAAGGGACATCAGGGCTTGTGTGGTCGTGAGCTGAGTGCTGCCAAAGTGGCTGGGCACTTGGGTGGTTAGCAGCAGAAACTGACTCTGGCTACCTTGTGCAGGAAAGAATGAGCATTTATAAGAAGGCCTGTGCTAGTTTACAAACAATGGAACTGAAGAAGCAGACAGGATGGGAAGTAGGAAAGCTCCAGAAACCTCTGTGTCAGGAACTAGTAGAGATTGTCATTCTGAGTGTAGTAAGCCAGAAAGAGGAAGAAAAATGCCATATGATATGACTTATATGTGAAATCTAAAAAAAAAAAAAAAAAAAGACAAATGAACTTATTTACGAAATAGAAACAGACTCACAGACATAGAAAACAAACTTATGGTTACGGGAGGGAGGGGGTGGGAAGGGATAAGTTGGGAGTTCGAGATTTGCAGATACTGACAGGTATGTATAAAATAGATAAACAAGTTTATACTGTATAGCACAGGGAACTATATTCGATATCTTGTAGTAGCTCATGGTGAAAAAGAATATGAAAACGAATATATGTATATTCATGTATGACTGAAGCATTGTGCTGTACACCAGAAATTGACACAACATTGTAAACTGACTATACTTCAATAAAAAAAAGTACAAAAAAAAAAGACTCATAGACATAGAAAACAAACTATACTTACCAAAGGAGAAACAATAGAGAGGGATAAATTAGGGGTTGAGGATTAACAGACACCATATAAAACTATAACACTATAACATTACTATATAAAAAATAGATAAACTACAAGGACTTACTGTATAACACAGGGAACTATAGTCAATTTCTTGTAATAACATATAATGGAGAATCGAAAAAGAAAAATATATATGTATGTTTATGTATAACTGAATCACTTTGTTGTATACCCGAAACTAACATTGTAGATCAACTAAACTTCAATAAAAATTATTTTAAAAAGTAATTTATTACATGAATAGTCTTGTACCGATAAAAAAATTACATCAATAGTTAAAATTCCCTACTGAGTTCATTCAAACCTTCAAGTAACTAATAATTGTAGTCTTATACAAATTCTTCCATAAAATGGAAAATATGAGACATTACAAAACTAATTTTATGAAGCTAGAATAACTTTCACAAAGCAGGTAGACAAAGGAAATTTGGGAATCTAAGACTTGATGGTTATTGGATATACTGTGATTGGACAGTTTGCCAAAGAAATAAGCATTTATTCAACTTTTATTGAATTTTTATTTCATGTCCTTCAATTTTTTTTGAAAAGTTGTGACTTATTTTTCTGTATGACTTATAGTTTGCCTATTTGTTTATTTATTGTTATTGTAAGTATTCCTTTTTGTAATCTAGCTCTTAAGTAGATTATGCTGGTTTATAAAGATACTGTTGATTTCCTATACAGTTCTTGAGCCCAGAAACTATATTTATTAAACTATTTTTTTTCATTATACTGGTTTATTTGTGGATTCTGTTTGATTTATTATGTAGATCAGGGGTGTGCAGACTTTTTCGGGAAAAGGCCAGATGGCAAATATTTTTGTCTTTGAGGTTTATCACAACTATTTAACTCTGTCATTGTAGGCTGAATGCAGCCATAGCCAATGTATAAAGAGATGGGTGTGGCTGCATTTGGACCACAATAGGTTTGATTTGGCCCATGGGCCTTATTTTACAGACCCCTAATACCAATAGTCATTTAGGGCATTTTTTTTTGTTCTTAAAGCCATACCTTAAGCCTCTTGCTTCTTTTTCTTTTCATATTTCATGGGCTCAGATTTCAATACTATAGTGTTATTCAGTGATGCCAATGCATGTAATTTTTGCCTTTTTCCTGAATTTTGGGGGACTCACTACAAAGTTTCATGTTAAGAATGATGTCATCTTTGAATTAAGAAAGTTTCTTTTGATTCCTACCTTGCCAAAAGCTTTTATACTAAATAATAGTTTATATTAGAAACTTTTCTGCATTTATTGAGATGATCCTATCATTTTGTCCTTTATTCTTTGTGTTGAGTGATTCAATAATTTTACCAAAGAACTGTCTTTGCCTTACTAATATAAATCCAACTCATTCATAATGTTATTTTTATATAGTATTGATTTGACTTGATACTATTTTGTTGTTTTGCATTTATGCTTATAAATGATTTGGGTTTTAAATTTTTTTTTTACACTTTCCTTGGCTGTTCTCAGCATAGAGTTATATCAGTATCAAAAAATGAGTTGTAGAAACTTTCCTATTTCATTTTTTTCTAAAAAGTTTGTAAAAAAAAAGAGAGAGGTTTTTTGGGGGGCTTTGTGAGTTAAACATTCATCTCATGAAAATGGGGAGAGAGAGTTTTTAGACTGCTGATTCAAATTATTTAATGTTTTCTGGCTTAGTCAAAACATTTTTGACTAATTTTTTGAGTCATTTTTTGATTTTTTGAGTCATTTTGGTGATTAAAATATTATTTAGAAAAGTTTATATTTCATCTATGTTTTCAAATGTATTGGCACAAAATTATTTATAGTAATAACTTACTTATAATTATGTATATTATCTATAACATTTCTTTTCCATTTCTAATTTTGCTAATTCGTGGCTTCTCTGTTTTTTCTTCATCAGTCTTGCTAGAAGTTTATAAATAGTACTCATCTTTTCGAGGAATTAGATTTTGGTTTTGTTGTTTGCTTATAAATGTGTATATTTAACATATGAATTTTTACTCTTATGCTTATTCCCTTCCCACCACTTTATTTAGACTTGTTTTCTTGGCCCTTTTTATATCTGCTCTAGTTGAATATTTCATTCATTTATTTTTGATCTTTTAAAGTGCTTATTAATGCCGCAAAATTTTCTTGAAGTACTCACTTAGCTGTAACCTACAAATTCGGACATTTGCTGTCACTTCAGTATTAGTATTTTATAATATCTTATAATTTAGGAATGTGTTTTTTAGTCTCCAGGGTGTGGTGGTATTTTGGGAATTTTATCGTAAATTTTAAGTTTTATTGTATATGATTAAAAATATCTTCATTATATCAGATTTCTGTTGAGACATTCTGCATAGCCTTGTAAAATAAATGCATCTGTCCTATGTTTCACATACTCCTTGGCATGCTGGGGTGGTGTGGCATAAAGGACCAGGGAATTCACGTACGGGAGGTTCAGAGATGCCGGCGGGTGAATGTCTTCTTACCAAGGAAGCAAACCTGTGTTGTTCCTCAGTAATCTTAAGCTTTCTCATTTGTCAACCTATCAAAGTTTATGATGCAGATTTTTGTACTATAGCGTCTTGCATTTTTACATTCTATACCTTGGCATCAGGTACGTATTTTACTTAAGGACAATTTACAAATCAAAACAGAGGCTTGCAATAAACTCCTTTTACAGTTGTGATTATGAGAACCCTCAAATTCCCTTAGGCTTGATTGATAAAACATGGCATTTATCCTATTCCTATGATGATGTTCAGCAAACTTTATGACAGAGGGAAACAGCTGGTAAAGTGGGTTCATTGAAAGGTGAAGGTAATACAGCCATAAAAAACAAGAGGATAATGATTTTAAAAGGGATAATAGTTGTAACAACACCATTAACCTTTTGCTTCAAATTATTGAGTGTGTGGTCTTTTTCAGAGGTCTAATCAAAGGTTTTCAGTAACTGCAATGTGAGAAAAAGAAGCAACAATATAGAAATTGCCCTAATTTTTTCCCTTCAAATTATTCTTTTCCCTAGTCCATTAAGAAATCAAGACTATTGCTGAGTTTGGACTTTTTTTTGAGAGTTTATACAATTTGCTTCATAATGGAGAGAAAGTTAAGGAACATATATATCTATCCATAGTGTAGACCAGGATTCAAATCTCTCATTGTAAGAATGTTGTCGAGTCCAAACTTATTCTGCTCACCACACGACAGGCTAATAAATTGGGAGATGAGGTGTCGAGACAAGAAATAACGACTTTATTCAGAAAGCCATCAAACCGAGAAGATGGCAGACTAATGTCCTGCAGAACCATCTTCCCTCAAGTCAGAATTCAGGCTCCCTTTATACTAAGAAAGTGAGGGGATGTGATTAGTTGCAAACTTCTTGGTGTCAGAATCCTTTGTTCTTGCCCCTGTCCATGTTGATTACGTCATAATGTTCCCATAAACCTCCAACAAAATAAATGTTATTTTCTGTCCTGCAACTTGTCTTTATATGAATGGAAAAGTGTTATACCCTTAAAAGCCAGAACCTTGAGATTGGGCTCTCCTGTCTATTTCAGGCTATAGGCAACATTCTTTTACAAAAGGTGCAGAACCAGCATGACTAAGCCCAGGAAACAGAGCACAGGGTTAGCGCTAAAGGAACAGATCTAATATGGAGTCAGATTTGTTCTTGCCTAGTACAAGAAAAGATAGCAATGCTGAGGGGTAAGGCATTTTTAAAAAATAAAGCTTGAACATAGCACAGTGTTTTCCATTTCAAGCTTATAAATCCATTTGGGAGTTTGTATGCCATTTGGGCAATGGTTCAATTTAGTGGAAATTGGAATCAGTCTCCTCTTTTGACTTTGTGATTTTAAAGCTGATGGAGGCTGCACGCATGCAGGAAAA
This sequence comes from Camelus ferus, assembly GCF_009834535.1. Taxonomy (NCBI): domain Eukaryota; kingdom Metazoa; phylum Chordata; class Mammalia; order Artiodactyla; family Camelidae; genus Camelus; species Camelus ferus. The sequence continues at coordinate 19,719,734 of NC_045722.1, read as the reverse complement.
GAGAAATTAATTGGAGAATGAATGGGATCAATGAAAATCAGGTAATGTAAATATTAATGGGGCTAATTTAGATGAAAAGCTACGGTAACAGAATTTTTGTCGAGAGGAAGGAGAATTACCGGGATTGGGGCCTCTTAAGCTGGCGTCCAGGGTCACGCTCATGTCCTTAGACCCGAGAGGTTTTGTAAACCTCTTAATATATTATGCACGATTCTGTAAGAAGGTACTTGTATTGATTGTTTTCGGAGGCTGTTCATAGTGTTCAGCAACTTCTCAAAGGTTCAGTGTGGTCTGTGACCCCCATCAAGTTTAAGAACAAGTGATCTAGATTGTTCTTTCCATATTTACCTTGCTACTTGAAAACTGCTCCATTTTTCTGCTTACGTTTCTGTAGCCAGAGATTTGAGATATGATGCTTCTTAATACCCTTCTCTCCCCTCAAAAGCTAATAAAAGTCTTCTTTGGCCACCTTCCTAGAGACTTGAATTCACATGGAATTTACTTTTCAAACCAGCCTTTGGGGTACATGGTCCATCTAGTAAGAGAGCACTTGTAAGTTCAAGAAGATGCAAGAAGATGAGATACTCAGGAGGTCTGGTCCATCTTGGAAAATCTGTGCAAGGCTCCTATACACACATGAACTCCTCTACTTTGTGTATGAAATAAGTTGGCTTATTGTTAAAGTCTTTGCTAATTTCTTTCAAAAAAAATTAAATGCAAAGACTGCATTTAAACTTCTATTTGTGACTCCTATACCACCCTTATGTCTATCTCTTTTTTTATAATTGCACTTTTGTGAACTGAGTTTAGGCTAGAAGTTTTTCAACTGTAGAATATTACTGTTTCAACTTTAGAATGTTTGGGGGCTTCCTTGAAAGTCTGGGGAAAGGTCCAGAGCCTTTCCTCAGAGACACGTTTATTCCCACTTTTGGGGCATGTAATTCGAGGGTGTTTACAAATCCTTCACCAAGCGTGGGTCCCAGAGGAAGGACTCTCAATTTAGACTCTGCTCGTGTTTTACCTGCTTGCACTACCTCTGCCTTTGGAAGCTCCAGCCCAGCTTCCACAGTGGTCTTTCTCAAAGGCCAATGTGATGATTTTGCACACCTGCTAGAAAACCTTCCAGTGGCTTCCCAGTGCTTACAGGCTAACGTCCATGAAGCCCATCCTCAGTCCAGGTGCCTGCATGCGGCCCATGGCCATCTGGTCTTCTTGTCTACCTCCGCTGCTGGTCCCCCACCTTACTCTGTACACTCCAGTCACATGCACGCCCTGTCTCTTGTACCTCTATTATGCACACGCCCTGTCCGGCTTTTTCTGAACCTGCCATGCTGTTCTGGTGCCGGTCCTGGCATCTGCTCCTCCCTGCTTGGCCAGCTACCCCTTGCATGTACTTGGTGATCACCCATCCACCCTTTGTGTCCCATCCATCTCTTCTTGTGTGAAGCCATTCTCACACCCTCCCTGCCCACTCACACCTCGCACGGTGGCTGCTGGCTCCTTTGTACCACCGTGAGTCCTTGTCCTGGCCTCTACAAGCACAGTAGAGTCCTTTATTTGCTTACATGTTTGTAAGCTTACTATAGTCGGAAACTATTTTTTTTTTTTATTCATACCTGCAGCCTAGTTCCTAGTAAGCTTCCTTTTAATCAAATCTTTGTTTGCATTTTAGGTTTGTTGAATGAATGTTTCATTTGGCTTGGGTACCAGGGAAATTCGTTAGCAGGAAAGGCTCAAAAACTTGAAGAAAGAATCATCAGTAGATGCTATATCATCCCTTTGTCTTTTTCCTGTTTTTTTTTTTTTTTTAGCACATTGCACCATAATATTTTAAAGATCCATGAAAGTCTATCAAGAAAAATTTTCTTTTTTGGGGGGGAATAATAGTATTGTGCAGGGGAATAAAAAAAACATTTTTTAATGGTGAAAGAATGAAATTCAAATTCTGGATCTGCCATTTATTATTAGATGACTTTACTGGGAGCCCATGGTTCCACTTAAAACTTAACCTCTTCATCTCTAAATTAGGGAACATAGAAATATTTCTTACCTCACTGTTGGGATGAAATAGTACGTTCATGGTGTACTCGTATATTGTTTTGGGTGATGTGCCGTGGAAGTGTTAGTGTCATTAGTTATTACCATGCTGCTGGACTTGCAGAACCATTACCTTAATTTGAAAGTAAAATCCGAATGAGGGTGCTAGAACAGGAATGTAAGAGAAGGCATCTTTGTCCCCATTCTCTCTTCCTGTGGGTACCCGTACATTACAGGCATCACCAGTGGGGAGCGGAGCTCTTTGTCACTGAGGCAACCCTTTGTTTCCTCCTCAAGCAGTCATTAATCAGGGTTAATGATGAATCAGGCAGTCATCAGTCATCAATCAGGTTAAACTCTCCATCGGCGTTGCCTCAAAATAAAACCCATGCACTGTTAATGCTAGAGTCTGTGACCGATGCAAGAAGCAAGGAGCAAGGATCTTGTCAACGATTCGGAGCCCACAGACAAATGCACGTTTCCCCATCCACAGCAACTACTCTGTTCCATTGTCCTTTCATAATGGTTGGATTTTGCCTGGGCACATGGTTCTTCAGAATAAAAACGAAATGTTCTGGTCTGTTCTTTGCAGCTGCTCGTGGCTATGGACAGTAAGTTTTGGTCCGTGGGATGGAAGCTGCAGTGTTGTGTGGCAGTTTCTGGGAACTGTTTCTTGGAGGCAGTCGGTGCCAGCTCTTCGTTCTTCTTTCCCTTGTCTCTTCATGCATTCTGCTGCCTGGAACTTGGACTTGCCTGGAGGAGGGATGACAAAGCAGTGAGCTGGAGGAGATCATGTCCTTGCGGACGTTACTGAGCAGGGCCTCTGTACCAGCCCCAGACTAAACTTCCATTTTGTTTAAGACGTTGTTAAGTGGTCATTGCAATCTGCTGAAAGTCTGCTGTCCACAGTGGTGGTTTGTTTATTTAACCCTGTCATTAGGAGTTCTGAGCACAGTAGGAGGAGGTTCAGGTGAAACACAATCCCTGCAGTGCAGGAAAGCCAAAGTTTTGTACACGTTCCCACGTTGGGAAAACACGTAATGCTGATATCCACTAGGGCAGTTGCCAGAAATGGCAGCAAGAACGTGACAATATGGTAGACATAGCTATGGATTGGGACACTGGGGTGCTGAATTTGGGTTTGGGCCTTATGTAAGTGGTCTGCAGTTGCTCTAGCTACGTGGAATCTCAATTTTCTGTTGAAGGTGACCCAAATTTGAGGGGAAGTGGTAAGAGGGCCACATTGATGGGGGGGGAGGTGGAGAGCTGTGAAGAGGAAGGAAGGCCAGGAGACTTTCCAAATCCAAGATAACCCTCCCTCAAACTGGGGACTGACCTGTTGGTTGGCCGAGGCCCGGTAAGGGGATTTGCTAACAAGGGACAGTAAGTAAATGACAGATGTTTTACTGTGACAGTCCCATTCAAACTCGTAGTCAGTACACCCTCATAAATTTTCAAAAGTGAATAGTTCTCTACATTTGGTATGCGCTGCTCACTTTAAATTTCTACCACAAAGCCCCACGTTCACTTTTGTGTTTTTATATATTCCATTTATATTTGAAAGCTATATTTATACTGACTACAGTAAAAAAAAAAAAAGGCTACAATAAAGTCATCCAACATCAAGAACAGCTTTTTATCGGCTTTGTCAGAACATCGTTTAAAAAGCTGCATTCTCTTAATGCACAGTAGTTAAATAAACTCCAGGATTCTTATTCTGCAATAACCCATTAAATCATCTTAAATACTATGTCATAATGACAACTTGATGCAACCAGATGTGATATTTGGGGATTTAAAAGAAATACTTTTTCTAAAGACGTAGCTTCCTGGTTTTACATTCTCAAGCCCATGTGCACAGCTGTTCCATCTCCCCGCGCCACTGTCTGAGGGGGTGTAGCCCTTACGTTCTGCCTCACACATGCACTCCTGAAATGTGGATGAATGTTGCCCAGGACATGTGATGAGATCTACACTGGCCACGATTTTGTTCTCAAGGCATGATTTTTCTCACACTGGAAATGCACAAATAAGCATGCTATCCTATTGACCTGAGACCATTAACATCAGACCATGCAAGGGCCCTGTGGTCTGGGAGTCATGGTTAAGTCAGATGAGCCCCAAAGAACAGTATTTTTTGTACCCAGGGCTACATAGAAGGCAAGTGGCTTGCATATTACACAGCTGAAATGTACTAATCCACATGTGGGTTAAGAATTACCTCCTGACTGTGTTTTTAAGAGCATCAAAATGGTAACCTAGTATCTCCAGTTTTTGCCCTGCACTGCAATTTATCATTCATAAAAAGTGTAAGCTTTGTAGTGTTTGAAGTTTCCACGTCACATGGGATTGGGAGTGAACTTTTGAACTTCCGATTTGATCAGTTGGTATACAAGTTGGCACGATTCAAAGTTGTGTATGTGGTAAACCATCAAAGGGAGAGAGAACCCATTTGACAACCATGTGAGACACTTTGTGCAGGGGGAGATAATGCCACTGTCAAGCAGGAATCCTAGAAATTAGGTCATAACAGGCAGGGGAAGTGGGCCCTAATGAACCCGGATTCATGTCTGTGCTGAAATTATGTGCCGGATAATGTCCTCAGAAAAGCTGCCACGTTTCAGTCTGGAAAGAAGCCCATTGCTGATACAACAAATCAATTGATAAGAAGTGTCTTTATCGCACTCAGTAAAAAACCAGCACAACCCCAAATAAACATACACGGCTCATAAAACAAATTGCTTACCTAAAATGAATTACACTCTAAGTTTTTTTTTTAAGTAAATTGCACCACAGAATATTCAGCGATGTTTCCATCCACTAAAGAGTAAGATTATAAACAGCACTAAAAGTAAATGTTTCCACGTTTCTTTTTAGTTTAGTTTTTTTTTTCCCCATCTACAGGATTACCAAGAGCAAAATGTAAAAGAAAAAAAAAAGTGGTAGAAATTGCCTGTTTTGTGAAATATAGGAAAAAAATATACCATCTGTGATTGAGCACAGTTCTCCACCGCCCATCTGTGATGTAAACGCCATTCTTCACCAAGGCTGTATCCTGTGTAGTTCAATATGATTTTTTTAAAAGTTTTTCTGAAAAGACTACTTCTGTAAGATGCTATTATTCTTGGCATGGAGTTTCTCTTGAATGAAATAGTAAATACAGCCTTTACAACTGTGTTAAGAATGTGTTGTTGCTGTTGGGTGCCGGGGCTGATGATTCTGAAGAGCGACAAGCCAGAGGCTCGTCCTACCACCCCGTCCCCAGCACACCTCACTATAGAAAATGTATTTGGATCCTTGTGTGATGGGATTTTGTTTCTTGATGCATTGATTAAGCACATTTTTATTCCTGAGTATCTTGTTAGAGGGATTTCCATGTAAAAAGGAATCCCCCGAAGTATCAGATGGCACTATGAGGCTGCTTGAGTCAATGGAGTTCGATGCAGTATCGATGAGAAAACACAATGGTGTGTCTCGCAGGGACCACTGGTCTTTTCTCAGGATGCTGCTACCATTTACTCACTTCCTTTGGTGAGCTCATTCAATATGAAGCCACATGTGGGCAGCTCCGCCAGCCACTATCCAATAATATAAACGTGTCAGCATTATGGACACTTCGACTGGATACTTCTTTGTGGTGGGGGCTGTCCTGTGGGCTGTAGGGTTTTGAGCAGTGTCCCTGGCTTCTATCCACCAGTAGCACCCCACTCCCCTAACTGTGACAACCACAAAGTTTTCCAGAAATTGCTAAATGTTCTCCAAGGGGGGGAAAATCACTTTTAAATGAGAAGGACTCATATGAAAGGAACCAGTAAATTTTCATATTAACCATTGTTGACAACGATTACCTTTTCTTTTCTTTTACTTTCTCCTTGCAAGGTAGTAGCCAATGACTTGTCCCTAGCTCCTTGCAGTAGATGAATATGTGGTGGAGATCACTACGGAACATGGAAAGAAGAAGTGGGAAATGGTTTAGGAGAATCAACCAGCACAGTCGTCTTTAAGCACAGTTTGGTCCTCCAGCCACCTGGGACTGGCGTGAAATTAACTGCTGGCTCAGGCCACTGCCCATTCTTCCTGATGGGTCCTTGGTGGGGGAGGTCCAGCCTTTCTTGACCTGGACCCCTAAAGCCTCTTCATTTTGCAAAACCTGGCTCCAGTGACTTCTCCATCTTTTCTGTAATGGTTTCCTGGGTCCCTCTGGTAAGACACAATTTCTCTTTCTGCTTCTGTGTTGTAGGACTTTTGCTTATTTCAGTTTAGTACTTTTCATATTCTGCTTTATATTTTAGTTAATTGGGAAGACACCTGCCTCCCACCCACACACTCTTTGATGCTAGACCTTCATCATTGTGGCCCATGTCTTCTAGTCTGGGGATTGCCTTTGGCTGTGAGTAATAGAAATCTGGCTTTGAGTAACTTAAATAGGGGACTTTTGCCCCTTATGTCATAAGAAGCCTGAAATAGGCAGCTAAAGTCATTGCTTCAGCATCTCAATAGCAACAAAGTTGAATCTCCCAAGTTCACTTGGCATTTTCATCTTGGCTGCAAGATGGCTGTGTGCTTGTATTTTTTTCTTTCCCAAATATGCATGTTGGGTATTTGACTCTGCAGCCATGGGGTTAAACAGAACACACTCATTTTATTTTCTTCCCCAGTGAGTGTGAGGATGTGGACAGGAATGGCTCGATTGCTTTCTCTTCTTTCTTTCTCTAAGTCAAACTCTTTATCCAGAAGAGGATCCTTTTGCCATTGCATTGAACAAAATGACACGTGCTGCTCTGATCTTTAACAGGGAGACCCTCAGCCTCTGACTCTGAGCTTCACTGACGCGAGTTAACTGCGGGAACATTCTTTCCCACAGAGAGCTCTGGAGAGCCACATTTTTCCCTTCCTCAAAGGTTCCTGTGCCTCCATCTGGTCTTGGGTGCCATTAATAATGTGATGCTTATTGTGGTCCTTATGAAAACCCAGGAAAGAAATGTGGAAGACAGCAAGAGATTATTTCCCTTGTCGTATCCAAATAACAGACTTGTACTTAATTGATTCGTGGCATCTTTTCTCATGAACCAGTAAATTTACTAGAAAAGAGACAAGATAGTAAGTTATGGGGATCTTTGCAAAGCTTTGTCCTTGGTGGTAATCTTGGCGGTCCGAGCATAGGCTGACCACACCTGGGACTCTCGCTCCTTCTAGTCCAATCGCCTGTCATTGGCAGCTGCCCCGAGAAACACAATTGTTCAAAGTATTTCCATTAAATGCAATTTGTCCCTAATCATCCCAACTGACCATTGATGCTGCGACTTCTATGCATTTGGTTAAACTACATATTTATATTTGTACTTTGTACAACCTCCTAAGGAAAATGATCATTGTTGTGTGTTGTGTGTGTGTGTGTGTGTGTATGTGTGTTGGCTTTATTATTCACTTTGATGGGTCCTGATATTCACTTGCATGTTGTGCTTCAAGGGATGAAAATGCAGAATTCTTGGGTTTAGAAAGCAAGCTCATGTTCCTCTTATCCTTACTCTTGCTGGTTTGCAAATTATTTCGTATTATGAAAGCAATATAGCATCCTCAAAAATACACAAAATAGGGAAAAATCATCAAGAACTCTTCAGGAACGTGAACAGGTGTGCAGAAGGCTGTGTGTTGTAGTGTTGATGGCAAGAGTAGACATTTGGGAAGAAACTACACGTTCATCAATAAGGAAAAAGCTGCATAAACGTTGCCACAAACCTATTAGGGAACGTGTTGATCAATTGCTTATTAACATGTTAACATCTTAGCATATTAATGTATGAACATTAACATATTAATTAGCTATTAGCAAGTAAGGTAGTTATTTGTGTCTGATGTAGATATTGATACAGAAAATTTTTCCAAGACCTATTTTGAATTGCAAAAAGGCACTTGCAGAACAATACACAAAGTGTGATAACACGTCTATTGTTAAAAACACCGAACAATTATACATTTCTATAAGGATTCATGTACCTGTGCTAATGCACAAGGGGAGGTCTGGAAAGATGCCCACGGCTCTGAAAAAAGGGAGGATTACGACAAGAATATTTTCATTTCAAACTAGTACATTTGAAAGTAAATATAAAAGAATTGTTCAAAATGAAGGGGGAAAAAGTCCTGAATCTTCTTACTCCAAAAGTACTGTTAGAATTTTTGTGATTTTCCTTCTAATCTGTTTTCATTTGTGTACATCTTGTATAGTTCTGCAGAGAGTGAACACACCATTTGAAAATATAATATTGTTTCAATGTAGAAAAGGCTGAAAACGAAAACCAAAGTGTCCCAAAATCCACCATCTGCACAAGTTTTTCGTAACTCTGCAGATGTTCTGGGAATGCCAGCAGTTTAGAGAGTGAGAGCCTTCCCTTTGCCTCAGAGTCTACTCCCCCCACCACTGTCTTCCCCCCAGTTTCCAAGGGACAATTGCTGGTGATGCCTTCTTTTAGGGAAAAAAATATATACCAGCCTGTATAACATAATCATCGTAGCTAACACCTAGTGAGCATTTATCGTGTGACTATTAGACGCTGTTCCAAAGCACTTTGGATGAATTAACCCATTTAATCCCCATAGGTCTACGAGTTGGGTTCTATTGCTGTTACCATTTTACAGATTAGGAAACTGAGGCACAGAGAAGCTAAGGAAACTGCCGACAATCTCATGATAGAAAGTGGTGGAGCCAGGATCCAAATCCAGGGAATTTGTCTCCGGAGTCTCAGTATTAACTAGCACGTGGCACTGCCTCCGTGTTAACAGACCCTTAGCATCATAAACAGATAAAACTATGTGTCTACATGAATCGATTGCTTTAACACGAAGGAGGTCTCCCCATATCTGCTATTATGCACCTTGCTTTTCCCCCTTTTAAAAAAAGTTATTTTAATATCAGCTCAATATTGAAAGCAACTTTATTCTTTGAACACATTGCTGTTTTCCATTCTAGGGAGGCAACTCGATTCCTGAATGCTGTAGTCACTTTTTCTCTTTTTTTTTTTTTTGTCGCTTTTTCACTTGTACTGTTTTATTTATGTTTTTTTCCCTCTTCTGGGGTCAATTTTGTACCTTGCATTTTCCCTAGGAAAAGCTCCGTTTTCTTCTTTTCTGTTTTTCATTTCTTTCATTTCTGCCCTTACCCTTTATTATCCTCTTCTGGGTATATTTTATTGTTGTTTTTCTAAACTCGAATTGGATGTTTAAGTAATTCCTTTTTCTTATTTAATTATATAGGTTTTTAATGCCATACATCTAGAAAAACACATTTTCCCCTTCAGATATTCTGCTTAAAATATCCGTGAATAATTTAAAAGATAGTTTAAAACTTCCTAGACGGTTGACCCTTTTCCCTTCTAATTTATCCCTACGCTTCGTGCCTTGCGTGACTTTTCTTGTTTCTGTCTTGCATCTCCTGTTTGATGATTGTTACGTCTTCATATTTCATATTATCAAGGGTTATAGCATTTATCTTTTCTACCCTTGTTTCCCATCGGCATTTGGCTTTAATTGTATATTTAAGTAAATGTAATGCTCATACATAGCATTTTTATCCAGCATCTAAATCTAAACATGATAGTTTGGTTCTTGATCATTTCCCATGAAAACAAGCACCATATTCTACATATATCCTAATTCATTCATCATCTCCTCGTCATTGGCCATTCTGACTGCTTTGCGTTCTCTTCTCTTGCAAGTGATACTGCCATGACTGCTCTTAAAGATGTATCGCCAACACTGTATTTTGCATTATTTCCCCAATGAGAGAGCTCACCAAGTGGAATGGTGAGTGCTGGTCTTTTTGAAGCCTTAGGTAATTCATACCTCTTGGCCTTGACTCTTGCAGGAATCGTGTTAGACTGCCCTCCTCTGGCAGCCGCTTTAACTACACTGCATTTTAATAGTTTTCTGCTTTTCTCTGTCTGATGAAATGTTGGTAGCTGGAACCGAACCAGATATTCAGGGATAGACAGCATTCCTTGTGATGAGGTGAGTTTCTTTTTATTTCCAGGACTGTTTTTTTTTAATGTCTAGCATATTTCATGTACTAAATCTCAGAACTTTCACCTAAATCATCCCTGAGGATTGAGACTGACAACTTTGCTTTAAGAGAACCCTAGAATTTGGACTCGAAGAATAGCTGGGATCATTTTTCCATAAGATAATTGCCATGTTCTTATCTGTATAAAACTCTCCCTGCCACTTTTTACTTTCACACAAAACTTTGAAAACATTTCTCTTTAGGTTATTACCCAGCAAGGGTGAGCCTCATATAGCGCATGTTGCCTTGTGCATGAAGAAAGGATTTCTTTTTTTCTATTTTCATTAGCAACGGGTAACCGGGCTGGGACTCACCCATGACACGCCCACGAGCAAGGTGAGAGGAGTCTGTGCTAGGAAATAAGATTTTTCTGCAGTGCTGGTGGACCCAGTGTGGCCCAGACTGAGCTGATTCTCTGTCCCAAAATTGGTTCAAGCCAGGACACTGAGCCCCTCTCCTGGCTCTTCATTCCCTTCCCTTCCACATCCTGCCAGTTTTATCTGCCAAGTATCACTCCCTGCCACTGCCAGCACCCTGCCTGGCCCTGGCTGCCGTGGCATCTCCCCCAGCTTCCTGCGCTGGCCTCTAACAGGTCTGCTGTTTTCAGACTTGCATTTGTCATCCCTTCGCAGCATAGAAGCCAGAGGGATTTTTCTAACACAAACATTTTTACTGAAAAGCCTTCAGCAGCCCCTGTAACTGATATGATACATTTCAAGTCCATTAGCAGGACCGCTGATGCTCCCCGTCCCGTCCTGCCTGTGGGTCCTCACACATGCTTTTTCCTCTCCTGGAATGCTCTCCTCTCCCCACTCTGTGTGGCTAAATCCAGCCTATGGTTCCTTCTAACCTTAGATTTTACTTCTCTGGAGAAACTTTTCTGCATCCTCCAGGTTCACTGGATTTATGGCTCCTTAATCCCCCAGCCCACCTTTGCCACCCTGCGTTAGTCCCAGCAGATGAGCCTCTGAGCTCTGTAAAGTCAAGGTATCTTGGTCTTGTGTGCTGTATCAGTTAGAAAGTGTACTTGACTGCTACAGCAGAGACTAAACAGAATAAGATAAGAAGGTATTTTTCTCACCTATCTCAGTCCCGAGAGCTGGTATGGGGTTCCGTGCACCCATTGGAGAACCAGCTTCTATGTTGCTGCTCTCATCCCTAGTCCTTGGCTTTCATCCACGAGGTCACCTTGTGACCCAGTGGCTGCTAGGGCTCCAGCCATTACATCCATGATCCAGAAGTAAACAGAAAGCGGAAGAGAAGGGCGAAAAGAGTTTACACAACAATTTGTCTCCCCTTTAAAGAACTTTTTCATAATCCTCCCTAGTAATGTCTGCTTCTCTCTCATTAGTACTTAGTTACATGATTCTATCCAGTTACAAGGTAGGCTGGGAGGTAGAATTTACCTTAGGTACAATACCATCCCAATTAAAGCTGGGGTTCTGTTACTGGGAAAGAAGAGAGGAAAGGGTACATTAAAACAACCAGCAGGCTCTGCTCTTCTCATGATAGTAATTCTAGGTCTATTTGGGTTCTTAGTAGATGCTTGTGAGAGTGAACTTGCCTCACTCCACCCAAAGGAAGAAGCGGACGGTGCTGGACATACAGTGTCAGTGAGCTCAAATAGGATAGGAAACGTCATACTGAAGCCAGTGGAGACCATCTCTGTTACAAGGACGAGCGTGGCTCATCTGTAAGTGCCTTGGCCACGCCACTTTCACTGAGCTGCCCTCTGTCCCGGGTCCAGCACAAAGAAGCAGGTGTGTGTAGTGGAGAGAATCCTGGCCTAGGATCCAGGGCTAGGGCTCCCGGGCTGCTCCGTAACTGACGAGCTAGATGGCTTTGCTCTAGTCACTTATCCTCCTGAATCATTTTCTCCGTTTGTAAAATACCACTTCCACTCACCTGCTGTAGGGTGGGGGGGGAGGTGTGAGAGCCCAATAAGGTAACACACGTACACGCGGACCCGATCACTGGTGGATGCGCACCCGCATGGACCAGCCGTTTACACCGCTGCTTTTCAAATGCTAATGTGCTGGTGCACCAGGTGGGTTCTGGTAAAATGCAGATCCCGTTCAGTAGTTCTGGTGAGAGGTCCCAGACTCGTGGTCGGCCCTTTGAAGCTTCAGGTCCAGCTCCACCCCGGGGAACTGGAGGGCGTGGGGTGAGTGAGGGGAGGTCCCAGCCCCGGCAGCCCACAGACTCTCTTCCCACCTGGAGAGCTGCACTTGATGGTCCTCACTTCTCAGTCACACTCTACCCGCGTGGAGCGTGTTCACACGATCCTCACTGACCTGCCAGCATCCCCTGGGGATGCTTTTCCCCTTGCTCTGGGGCTGTGGCCTTGACCTTCTTCCTATCTTTGCTTTGCTGCACCGAGTGGTATCCAGACCATCACGGATGGCCAGGTCATTTTTTTAACCCTATGTGGCAAAAAACCTCCACTTCAAACAAATGGAAACCTTAAAAACAAAAACAAAAACAAAAACAAAAACAAAAACAAACAAACAAACTCTCATATAAAAACAAAGTGAATAAAGCAACCAAAACATATAAAGTCAGATTTCCCAATAGTTTCCCAATAATCTTCCCCAAACCTTGGCAAGACTTTGAGTGGACGACGTAGCTTTCTCCCACTGCTCTTTAAACTTTGCAAAAAGCTTACATGAAATAGAGCCCCAAACTCAGACTTGGACCCCTTTCTCCAAGACCATTTCTAAGCCAAGGCAGGAAGGACAGAAATAGGGATTTTTTTGTTTCACTAGCATCACAAAACTGGCTTGATTTTTAAAATTACGCTAAATTTTTCTGATAGGGAAAACAATATGTAGTTATTTCAAAAAATGAAAGTAGGGGAAGAGAAAAAGTAGAAGGAAACAAGTCCCTCATGATTTCATTTTGAAAGGTAGTCATTTCAAACATTTTGAGGTCTTGAAGTATTTTGTTTTTTCTTTAAAATTCCCTACATTTAGACTTTCTCTCTTTACATAGCTATTATCTCCAGGGAGAGGGAGTCGGAGAGGTGATGGGGAGATGGGCTGGGAGGGGAGGCAGGTGTGAAGCCGCCTCTTGGTTGCTATTGAGGGGTAGGTGCTGAAGCCAGCTTGCCAGGGGTCTGGTGGGAGGCTGGTGACCGGCCTGCTGGGTGGGTCTGCACTGCTGCTTCTCTCTGTCAGCTGTGTGCTGGCCACTTCTTAGCAAAGTAGAATATCGCAAGGCCATTCAACAAATGAGTGTTTTCTGTTCAGTCTTCATAGCGACCTTGAAGGTAGACACCATTGTCATTCCCATTTTACAGATGAAGAAACTGAGGCTATGCTCTTACTAGGATATTGTAATGATTATTTTCTAAAACCTGCACTATATCCATGTGTGCACCTTGATTCTGGTGCCGTTTGTTATAAGTAAGATGAGACTTGATCTCAGCACTGGTGTTTCGGAGGGTCTCCCAACTCAAAGTAGGAGAGTCAAAAACGGCCTCTCAGAGGAAAGGTTTAACAGGAAGGGGCTTCGTGAAGAGAGCGAGGTGGAAAGGGCTCAACTTCCCAGGGTTATCATGCGCTCCTGTAAATCCCTAGCCAAGGGGATGAGTGGGACATCCATGTCCTCTTTGCATTCTTCTCAGCTAGGCACTCAGAGTAGGTGTGTTGACCATACTAGCAATAAAATTTTCCAGAAGCCAAATCTGGGATATTGCTAGACTCAACAGTGACTTGTGCATATCACAAATGGACGGTTCCTCTTGGTTACAGGTGTCAGGCATAAAGGAAAGACACCCTCCCTCTGGGTGGAGGAAACGGTTCCCACCCTAGACCCTGCTCTAAGGTCATTGGCTTTGGGCTTGGCCCCTACTTGTCCCCTGTTAGGTATCTTGTTCCATGAACCCACTGCACATCACGGCCCATCAGAGGTCCTTGGTGCTGAACTTCAGGCTATTGGTGTCTGGACTCTGAATACAGTGACCCCATCTGTCTTATGCTTGGATCCCTGACACTGGGGAGGAGAAGCCAGTGGGGGTCACACTGGCATGAAGGAGTCATGACCAACACTGGATTCTCCCAGGAGTGGGTTATGTTGGATGCACCAGGAAAAGTAATCTTTGGAGACCCCTGTTGCCTGAAGGGGATGGGGAAAGACTGACTATGAAGATATAAAAAGCAAGTCAAGATACCTAAAGAAACAGGCTTCTGCTCCTTCCAGAGATGCTCAGAGCAGCCTTCCTTGAAGATGTCCCTTCCTGTACCTTCAGGGAAAATAACTTTATTTGTCCCTCATTATTTTTACATGTCTAATAAATTACATATAATGCCAGCATGCCTTCTTAACAGCAATTAGAATAAACCATAAGAATCAATTCAGCTGCTTAACAATTAAGGTTCTAATGAGCGGAATAGAAATCGTATGATGAGGATTTGGACAATTCGTTAGTTGGAAGCATAAGCACTAAAAAACTAATGAAGTCTTTAGCTAAATTATTCAAAACAACACAAAAAAATTGGACAGGAGGGACAAATGCCAGAAATAGGCCATATTCTTCACATTAGAGGAAAAAAATGTGCTGAGAGAAATCCTAAAAAGGATACAGGAACAGAGAATCAGGACGGTTTGGAATCTTGCCATCATGGAACAGTATAAGCTCGATGGTGTATTTATATAAGGAGGCGCAGTTTCCACTGTGTGAACAGCTTCTCTCATTTGGCCTCACTGTACACTGCTGTTGAGGTGGGTGTTTCTCAGCTGAAGAAGCCCAGAGAGGTTGGTACACTTGCCCAGAGCTACCCAGCCAACTGCCATAAACGCTGATCCTTCCACCTGTCTGCCCTGCCACTACCAAGGAACAAGGTAAATTTCTCCTGAGGGACATTTCAGAAATAGTAGAAAATCAACACAGGCAATGCAGAGGGTGCAAGTAACCTGCCTCTGCCCCTCTTTTGTCTGTCTCTTTCTTTTAACTGAGGTATAATTTCCTAAGGTAAATTGCACACATTTTAGCAAAGTGGACAGCTCCATGAATAGGTAGACATCTGTGCAGCCACCACGGAAATCAACAACTATTACATTTCCATTATTCCGGAAAGTTCTGTCGTGACTCTCTCCAGGCCATCGGCACCCCCAGAGGCGCCTATTGATCTGTTTTCTATCACTATGGGTTTGTTGGCCGGTTCTCCATGTCAATGGAACTATAGTGTCTTTAGTGTTCGGTATCGGACTCCTTTCACTTAACATAAAGCCATGCTGTTGCCTGTATCAGCAAATCATCTCTCTTTATTGCTGAGAGCGATTCTGTGGTATGAATATACCACAATTTGTTCATCCGTTCTGTTGACAGACGTTTGGATTATTTCCAGCTTTGGGCTATTATGAATGAATCTGCTGTGGGCATTCTTGTAGAATGCACGTTTTTTGAACCATCAACACTCCTCGCTAGGAGTGGAATTCCTGGGTCATGGGGTAGGCTATGATTAATTTCATTGCCATATGATTTTTTTTTTGCTAGTTCTCCCCCCTCCTTTTTTTTTTTTTTTTTTTTACATTATCACCTTATAAATGTTAATTGTTCAACTTAGACTTTACCCACAGGCAAAAGTCACAAAATTTAGAATAATTTCATGTCATTTGATTTTCTCCTGACCGGTTCAAATCTCATTTTAACTAAGGAAAAACTGGTAAGTGCATCGCATCCGGGTCGTGTACATCACGTTTTGTCTGTACGTCTCTGTTTGGGGTTGAGTGTTACAAAATGGCTATTGGTCAGCAAGTCCTAGTGGGAAGGCAGAACTAACCCATGGATTGAGGGGAACCTGCTCTCTCGCAGGAGCGGTCTTTCGGAAACCTCCCCCTGCCCCGCGGAGGCCGCTGCCTCGGGCTGCCTGGCTGCGCGGCGCCACCTAGCGTCAGCCGGGCTCCGCGCGGGGCTTGCTCAGCGCCTCCTTTCCGCCGGGTTTATGAGAATCACCCAGCGTTCCGGTGACATCTTTTGCCAAAAACCAGAAAGCTCTTCTCAGCATTCTTGGCTTTAATCGTGCGCAGTTCCTGACCCCTCCGGAAAGGGCCCCTGAGTGAGCCCTGGGCCCCTAGTCCACGCTACACCTTTATTCAGCCCTTTCTCCCTGTGGCCCCAGGAGATCGCCACCATGGACAGCAGCCAGGACCCAGCAAAACGGCAGCGCGTTCCCTCCAGTCCATCCACTGTCCCTCGCCCAGTCCTCCTGGACATCTCTGCTAAGAGGGAGTCTCATTTCAACGTCCTCCAGGGAAGTCAGAAAGGGAGCTGACATTGAGAACCGACTTCTCTTGACACAGATGCGCTGAATTTTGGGGCATTTTATGTTTACTATTGCAACAAAACGGTGGGGCAACTATCATCCCATTTCATAAGTGAGAAAAGACTTAGAGGTTAAGTATTTTTTTCCGAGGTTACGCAGCTTTTCTGGAAGGAACTATATCTCAAGCTCATCACTGGCTATTTCCACCCAGCAGAACAGCACTTTTTGGGGAGTCCA
The DNA here is from genome assembly GCF_009834535.1 of Camelus ferus. Taxonomy (NCBI): domain Eukaryota; kingdom Metazoa; phylum Chordata; class Mammalia; order Artiodactyla; family Camelidae; genus Camelus; species Camelus ferus. The sequence continues at coordinate 19,703,138 of NC_045722.1, read as the reverse complement.
GTGTTCCTCTTGCTTAATTTTCTCCTCCCTCCGCCCCTTTCCCATCTTGTCCTGTTCTCCCGGGATGCTCATAAACTGCCACTCCTCCTGCTTCAGATGCCACATGTCATGTGGTTGGAAGGAGCTCCAGTTGGCCCTTTCAGGCAGTTGTCCCCTAGCCAGCTGTCCTGAGCCTCCTTGGGAGGGCCGGTCCAGGAGCAGGCACGTGCAAATTTCTGCCATTCTCCTCTGACCTGAGGCTCTTCGCTTGTGAAAAAAAAGAACCCTTCTGAGATTTGAGATGCTTTGGTACTTTAATGCCATTTTCCTAGGAAATGATGCTTCTGATGAAGCAAATAGAACAACAATGACAAAATAGAGCAGGAAAGGGTCCTTGGGGTTCACTTCATTCTGATGCTGCAGGATAATGAGGGAGGAGGGGTGTGTCTTAGGGGTTTGTCCAGCATGATCTAGTGATGTCATAACAAAGCCAGACAGGTTGCCTTGTCCCCTGCTGTTCAAGGGCTGTCCCCATGGGGAGAGGGGCACACAGGTTGTCCATAGAGGGTGTACATGATTGGAGGAAGGTGTTGGTTTGGAGTTGGAAGGAGGGTAGCAAGAGATATAAAGACAAAAATGAAATTTGAGTGGAGAGTCACCTGTCCAAGGGATCTTGAGAGTCAACAGGTGTGCCTTGCTTGAACAGTCAGTGTAGAATAACTTTATCATGGGTGGCATGGTGTCCCTCCAAATTCATATGTTGATGTCCCAACCTCCAATACCTTAGAATGTGACCTTATTTGGAGATAAGGTCTTTAAAGAAGAAAATCAAGTTAAAAGGAGATCATTAGTGTAGGTCTTGATCCAATAGGGCTGTTGTTCCAAAAAGAGACAGACATGCACACAGGGACAGCACCACGTGGTGCTAAAGGGATGAAGACAGAGGTCAGGTGGGGGTCGGGGAATGCTTCAACAAGTCAAGATGCTAACAATGGCCAGCAAACCACCAAAAGCCAGGAGAGAGCCCTGGAACAGGTGCTCCCTCGTGGCCCCCAGGAGGAACCAAGCCTGCCGACACCTTGATCTCAGACTTCCAGCCTCCAGCACCATGAGACAATGCATTTCTGTTGTTTAAGCCCCATGATTTGTGGTCCCTTGTTATGACAGCCCTAAGAAATGAATACACACCCTTCTGTGCTCACGGAGTTGATGGAGACAGGGACACGCTCAGGGTGGAGGACTTGGCACTGGTTATTACCCTCCTCTGTTGGTGAAGAGTTGTGTTATGCATTTGCTAAAGATTGCAACCCCTTTCCTCATAAATCCAATTGTTCGCACCTCAAAATGACTATAATGGGAATATTAGAAATACTATATTTCTGTCTCCCAGACCATGAAGAGAAATGCGCTATATTTGCAGGGTTGGAAGTAAGCAGAGGGAAGCCGGGCACCTGGGGCGTGAAATTGAAGGAGGCCCCATTCTCAGATGCTGATTCTGCACTGACCCTGCTCTGGGACTCCGTGTCCCCCTTAAACTGTGCACCCTACGTGCCTCCTTCATCTTCCCCTGGTCCAGACCCTGTACGTCTGTACTTGGAGCCAAAGAGAAGATAACAGGCATTAAGGGGGTCTAGAAACTGATATGCGATGGCCAGGACCGCTGTCACAAATCCTAAAATGATTAAGAGAAGCTGCTTCTGCACAATGCCTTCATCCCCTGATGTTTTTCATTTACATGGCTGTGTAAGGGCTTGGTGTCATGATTTTCATCTTTAGTGATTCTCAGATGACTGTTTGGGGAGAATTCAGGGAGAAGACATCGGCAAACACGTTCTGATTTCATGAGCTCAGGCTGGCTGTGCACTGGTGCCGGGAGGGCAGGAAGCCCTGTAGCCTCCCTCAGGGATGGTCAGTGTGGCCAGAGCACTAAAAACAATTATCTTCCACATGGCAGGACCAAGCCAGATGACAGAACTCTTCTTTTAACTCTCAGCGAACTATCTACTCTCCTAGAAGTCTCAGATGAGACACCTGACCCTGCACCACTGAGTCAGGGCCACAGAGTGAGTAAATAAAAATGCAGGACACCCAGTGAAATTTGAGTTTGGGGTAAGTAATGAATAATCTTTTATTTGAAGTATGTCCCCAATGTTGTATGGGTCATACTTACACAAAAATTATCTATAATGTATCTGAAACAAAATTTAACTGAGTATCCTATATTTTATCTGCCAATTCTATCTGGATCGTGTGTAAGGTGCTGATCTGGAGTGAGTGCTGGTATAGTGTGATGAGATGTGAAGGGTGTCCACGGGTGAAAGTTTTGGCCCCCTTCCCTCGGGATTTAAATTAGTCCAGCCCCAAAAGAGAGATTAATCTCAGTAGATCAAGAACCTCTGATTGTTTGAGCAGACACATTCCACCTGGAAGAACTCACCCCAGCCTTTCTAGACTACAGCATTTGTTGGCTACATAAAGAAATGGGGGCAGAAGAGCAGCTGTTTGATTTGGAATTGAAATGTGGTCCAGCTTCTGGGACAAGTCTTTCACGATTTAGAGCTGTTTCCTTGAGACTTTCTCTAAGGGTGAGTGTTCAGGGACAGTCTTTGAATGTAAATTAAATTTTCTTTATAAATAGTTTGTTCTTAAGAATTGTCCAAGTAATGTGGCTAAGAAGCACGTCCACCTGGCAGCTGTGATTTGGACTCATGTCCCTGGCAAGTCTGCGGGACAAGGGGAAGCCACGGTCCTCCTGCTGGGAGTGCTCCTAACTGCCCCTCTGCCCACACATCCATCCCCCCATCCATCTGCCAAACACCTGGTTTGGACACATATTGAGAAGAGAGAGAAAAATGAGTTATACTCTTCAAGGAGCTCATCATCTCTTAGAGAAGACAGGCATGTAACTAGATGATTATAAGAAATTGTGATTTTGCTAGGAGAGAGATGGGCACAGTGGATGCTGGAAATACTCAGATGCAGGGTTTAATTGAGGTGTAGGAAGGAAGAGCCAATTTTCAGGAGGAACTGATGCCTTAGTAAATCTGTAAGGATGAAAATGGGAGTTAGTTAGCTAGGAGATCTATTTAGAAGTTTGAGGCAAGGATCATTGATCATTTTCAGATAGAGATACTGGGGGAAGGTGGAGGGAGATCTTAAAGTTGGCACCTAGGTTTCTGGCTTGGCCCTTGCCTGGAAGGTGGACACAGCTGGAGAAGTAGGCTTAGACCTTCCAAGTAGTCACTTTTAGAAGAAGCGAGTACCTAGACCACAATGGATGTTGGTCAAACTTTAAAATGTGAGCTTGGGAAGTTTCACATTAATCAATGAGGAAAAGTCATCTCTACTCTCTGGTCACCAAGACACCGGAGTGCAGAATGGCAGACTTCATTATCCATTTAATTTGAAAGGTTTCCTTTTCTTTCATTTGAATCCAGAGTCATAAAAGTAGAGCATATCTATGCGTTGGCAGGCAAAAGAGAATGCATGTAGGAAAGAGAAAGTTGACCATGTGGTCCTGCTCAGTGTAAAAGGTGCAGCTTCCAAAGAGCTGCCCGGAGAACTTGATGAATCACTAAAACGTGGCATATTTGCCTTCAAATTTGCTGCGTCACTGGGTGGCACACTGCAACAAAAATGGGTGACAATGAGTTCCATAGATTGTAGTTTTGGGCAAAATGTCCTAGATGAGCTACAGATTGTATTTCCCATGCTTCATGACTGATGTTTGCAATTACCAGTCGCTGGGGACAGTTCCCACTGGTACAGACGTCTTCAGTAGGTTTTAATACAAAATTAGTCATGCAGATTCCCTGGGACTTGGTATTTTATGAAGTCTCACCACCTCCATCTCTCTTCAGAGAAGCACTGTGTGCTGTGCCCTCCTAAAAGATTTTTTTAAAAAAGTAAAATGTGCATTAACAGTGAAGGGGACCAGCTTCTGCTCAGAATTCAAACAAATGCCTTTTCTGGTCAAAACGACGGAAGGATCTCAAAGACGACTCTTTGATCCGCACAATCAACTATCGGATGGTACTTTTGTTCTACACCAGTGCAGCTTGCAGCATGTTTATTTGGCAGTAGAAAAAAGGTCACTATTTTAAGGCAGTTCAGAAACCAAATGTTCCCATAATATGTCAGCTTTCTCACAAAGCACCCCTTGGCTTGGCTGCTTTGGAATCTGTGCTTTTGACAAGCACAAGCTCTCTTAGATGTGTTCGTGTGTTAACACGTGGTGTGTGTGTGTGTGCCTGTGTGTGTCAGGGTCTGTTGGAGGTTTGTTAATTGCAAAAGCCGAGGTCTGTTAATTGCATAAGCCGAGGTCTCCACAACACAGCAACTATTTTTTTTTTTTTTATCACAAGGTGAGTTCTTAAAATAAGACAAGGAGGTGGTGGGGAGGGGAGAATATCTAGGTGCAACATATGTAGAAACAGAACAGCGTGTGCAGAGAAACTTGAATCAGGTTGTGTTTTTTTTTTTTTTTTTACTTCCCAATCCTTTTCTTTTAAGCGGCATTTGTACAACCCCTGCCTGAAACAGAAAACCCCTTTAATTAGCTCCTGCGAATGTGTCTCTTTAGTGCCACCTGTTGTTCAGGAAAATATTAGGGCTCAGATGGGGCCCTGGGAGTTGGCTGGAGCCGCTGAGGGGTCTCCGTTCTGCATAGTCATCCGAAAAGTGGAGCTCTTTGAGACACCGCTTCTGGAAAGGACGCAAGCTGCCCTCGGCCGGAGCTGGCTGAGAGACCTGAAAAGTGACATACTTTCTTGACACAGAGCCAGCTGCCCACTTCATGGCTAATCACTATTGATTTCGAATCTGAAACAACCATGCTTCTCATTTCAAAAGAAGCAAGGTAAAGTAGTTTAGAGGTGGAAATGGCCTCTGCAAACGAGATTAAGGAAAAATCGAGCTGAGGGGAGAGATTCCAAGGTTAGGATTGTGTTTAACAGTATCTCAGCCTTCGGTATGTTAGTTACAAATAGGAGGGGGGAAAGTTGAATCTAATCATGGCCACAGGTCAAAGCCCCAGTCGTGGCAAGTTAACCCAAGTGGCTCACTGTATATGTTATATTTATTTTTGCTTCTCTTGGGTATAGTAAATGCTTCTGGTTTCGTTCCTTAAAGCCTCCGATAGGATTTATTTGGTTAACATCTGTTAAGATGAGGGTCTTACTCTTAATTGGTACCATCTGGAAAGGAGGAGGAACACTCAGAATGTCATCAGAAAGGACTGAAGGCTCAGGACCTTTGCATCTTGCAACAATATTAGTTTTTATTTGTTAAGCTAGTATCTCTCTCCATATATACACATAAATAGGTATATAAATACATATACACACTTGTTAATGTGGATGACTATGACTTTACAACCTAACAGTATAACTGGGACATGAGAGTCGCATTATTTAAGGCAGCACTGTGTGTGCACGCGTGCGTGTTCATGTACAGGGACGCTGAGTATCTTCTTCCTGGGGATTTTTCCTTTTCGCAGCACCCGATTGCTTATTCCGACATCTTCCTCCCCCTCCTCTGGCTCTGTTTCCATGGCTGCGGCAGGCAGGCCCTCCCCGCTTGCGCACTGATGCCATCCTACCCTCCCAGCCACAACGCTGCAGGCTTCCTTGAGACGATTTAGTTTCTATGCTTTAGATCTCTCTTTGTGTCTTTTGAGAGCTCATTAGTAAGTATCATTTTGTGTGACTGACAAACAGAAAAGGACTACTGGCTTTAAACATAAAATCTAAGAAGAATGGAGTTGGGAACACAATGCACTTTCTTTTTCTCTTTACGTCGATTACAGCCTGGAGATGAATGGAAACCCAGACCTGTCACTGCTCAGCTCCCACCAAAACCTCTGCGGGAGGCAGAGATCTGAGTAAATTCTTTGGATTACTTTCCAGATGCATCTTTGTTATGGCAGGGCTTCTTCTAACATTCTAATTTTATTCCGTTTCATCCTTGCCATCCTATTCTTGCTGGGAAGATTGTGTGTGTGTGTGTGCGTGTGTGTGTGTGTGTGTGTGTGTGTGTGTGTGTGTGCGAGTTGGGGGTAAACTTTTAAGCACTGCCCTGGGGAAGTCTTTCCACAAGGATGCCAGGGGGTCCCCCCGCTTCAGAGGGTCCTCTGCAGCTGCCTGTGCTTCTGTCACCACAAAAGCCAGGGAACTCTGGCTGAAATGGGAAGTCACCTTCTGAACTCAAACTTCCTGTACTTTTCGGCAAAGGGAGTCAGATAATTCTACAGCAACGCCATGGACCTGGACCCCGAGGCGACGACACAGCCCACTGGGTACCTCCTTCCTCACACTGAGGTTGGTGTGTGGCTCCGATCTGTTTGGTAATGTTTTTCCAGCCTTCAATTTTCTTCTCTTTATTTGATGGGCACACGTGTCTTGGAACATTTCATCTCTTGACATATATACATTCTCATATTCATACATCTGATTCAGACTCTATATGCTTATAGGGTCAAGTTATTCCATTCTCCAGTGGGCCAATTGGTGAATGAATTTGACACCTCTGGAAGCTTTGAACCATCTGAGGTCCAGTACTATGACATTTTTTTTAAGATTGCTTTCAGGAGGTAAAATCTGTGTAGGAGTTAAGGCATTTTCTCGCCATCTGGAAGCAGCACTCCAGCCATCCACGCGTCCCAGTTCAGCGGAAGGCTTCCCAGACGGGGAGCTTAGGAGCCAGGAGGTGCACACCTGGATTTGCTTCATAGGTGCGTGGTTGCTGTTGAGCGAATGGGGCTCCATGCCTGGGAGGATGCTATGCAGACCCTGGGCACAGGGTTACTGCAGTCATGGGGAGAGCAAAGGAGGGTTCCAGACCCACAGAATGTAGGCATCTTCTGAGAGCCCAGTGATAGCATTTCTAAAGGGAAGCTGGACTTTCCTAACACAAGATACTTGCGTTTCTTGTAAGAATGCATTTTTATAGACACACGGAACTCCAGAACAATGTAGAGTTATTGAGATGTGTCCTCAGAATGCACAAATTGAAGAAGGTAGGGCTTAAACATTTTTTAAAAATATATATTTTAGCCTAAAAAGGTCGAGAAATCATTAATAAATTATTGACTTGCTTCTTAAGATGGTGCTGCTTCTAATTTCTTTTCCAAATTTATTTATTTTCAATTGTGGTTTTTTTTCAGTGTTAGTGGTGGTACCACCATATAAGAGCTTGAACTTCAAAAATATAGCATAAGAAAAAATTTAAATTTATGACTGTTTATTTAAAAATAACTCAAAATGTTCACTAAAATTATGTGCTGTCCAGCTGAGAAGTCTTTGTTCATCTATTTTATATATAGTAGCTTGTATCTGCTAATTTCAAACTCCTAATTTAGCCCTTCTTCCCTCTTTCCCCTTTGGTAACCATAAGTCTGTTTTCTATGTCTGTGTGAGTCAGTTTCTGTTTTGTAAATAAGTTCATTTGTGTCATTTTTTAAAAGTCCACAGATAAGTGATATCATATAATTCTTTGACTTACTTCACTTAGTATGATAGTCTCTATGTCCATCCATGTTGCTGCAAATGGCATTATTTAATTTTTTAGGGCTTAGTAATATTCCATTGTGTGTGTGTGTGTGTGTGTGTGTGTGTGTGTGTGTATGTGTGTGTACACCACATCTTCTTATCCAGTCACCTGCTGAAGGACATTTAGGTTGCTTCCATGTCTTGGCTATTGTAAATAGTGCTGCTATGAACATTGGGGTGCATGTATCTTTTCAAATTAGTTTTCTTTCAAGGACTAGTTTTAGCATATGCTCTTTGGAATGCCTTCCTGGAAATTCTCAGCAGAAAGCAGGCTCCATACTGAGTTCCCATGACACTTTGTCCCTATAGGATGGGCCTGGAGTACAGGGAGATTAAGTGGGGCACAAAGAACTATGTCCATCACTTGGAAGGTGTTGATGCCCACACTTATTAGCAAAAACCAGGCCCTATGCCCAGCACCAGCCGGACACAGCACTGGTTACCATGTAGTCCCTCTCCTGGAGGTGTTCCCTGTCTCCTTATGAAGACATGACATGCTCATATAAAAGACACCTGACAGGGATCGTTCCTTCCTTAGTGAACGTGATGTTAGCAGACTGTATAATTCTCGTCTGTGGTACCAGAATTGTATTACCAGAGTCTTTAAGTTTGACCAGATGTAACTGAGTACGTACTGTGCCCCTTGCACTATAGGGAATACAGGTCTTCAAGCAGTTTGCAATGGACAGGATCGCAAAGGTGTTGAATGAAACCCTTTACTTCCCAGCCTGGTGTTGGGATCATTTATGGCCCATAAGAGGTGCTACTCCTGCTTTTGGATGAATGAATTCATATTTTGAAATCCTGTAGAGAGAGTCATCATATTTTTACTCCTTTTCTGCATAAATGATATTTTCTAGCATCTAACAGTGGAATAAAACCACAGCTTCATTTACCTGAAGCCCCTGGTTAACTGAAGGTTTCAGTGCTGGACTGTTAATAATTCCCCTTAGAAGAAGTTAGGTGGGAGTGGCAGTCGGGGCATAAGGCAGAATGAGCCTCTTCATCAAAACAGGTGACTTCTGTAGCCTTGATGGGCAGAGTTTTGTGTTGTCTCTTGACCGTCTGCATTTTATAGTGGAACCCCCTTTACAGATGACCCATGACAGGCTCACTGACAATTGTCAGCCCTCTGTTGGGCGGTCTAAAAATGCACCCACAGCCATTTTGCTGGTGACTGATGAAATGACATTCCAGCCCCCCACCCCGAGAACAGTCCCCTCCTCCCACCCCTGCTAGTTTTAAAGATCTATGTATTCAAGATCCACTGCACAAAAAATTATTACAGTCCCCAAGCTCTCGATCATCATGGGTACACCAATTAGTTGCTCAACCTAAAGGGCAAATTCGGCTGACTCCTCCTTCTCCCCATCGCAAACGTGTGCACGTTATTCAGGGGAGAAGCAATGGAAGGCAGGAGCAGGTCAGTCGGACTTTGATTTTCATAGAATGTCTTTTATCAACTCCTGTCAAAATGAATGACAAATTCTGATGATTGATGTTGCCGGGACAAAAGGATTCATTTAATTCAGTTTTGTTCTTGATTCAGAAGAACTTTATGGACTGCTTTCCCATGTGCTCAGCATTGGACAACGGGGAAGAGTCGGGGGGCTTCCTCTGTGCTTCAGGCTTCCCGAGCCAGTGAGGATTAATTTAAGGTTGTTATACAAGAAAATCTGAACTACCACAATAGCGTCAGGCAGCACTTCTGGAGCCGTACTCCGTGCTGGGCCCTGGGCATGTCTGTCCGCACCATCGCCTATTGTCCTCAAAGAGCTCTGAGAGAGATGCTATTCTTATCATTCCTGTTTTACAGATGAGGAGACAAGGCCCAGAGAAGTTGCTTCACTTGTCTCTGCTTGCACAGCGGTGAAGTGGTAAAGCCAGGATCTGAACCCGCGGTGATCAGCCTCCAGAACCAAGTTCAGGAGCCACACCGTGCTCCTGCTGCCTCTGCCAGTATTGGCCAGTCCTTAGCTGATTCCTCACACCTCTGCTGTGAAGGAGGAAGCCTTATCATCTCCATTTCAAAGCTGAGGAAAAGGATGTCCAGGGAGGTGCGTGACTGATCAAGGTCACACAGTCCATGGCGGGGCCCAGGTTTGCATTCTTCAGTTTCATTCTACAGTAACAGCTTGAATGCACTGTGCCCCCCGGCCCCTCCGTAACAATAAAAACCACCATTGTCCGGTAGCCCAGGCGAGGGGAAGCGGTGTGATTTGAACAGAGTGGACATGGTCTCCTCTTTCTCAGAAATGCAGCCTCTTAGGGCTCTGCTGACCTGACCAGTAAAGCGGGCACCCCTGTGGTGGTCTGACCAGCCGGCAGGTGAATCTCAGTGTCCCTCACTTGCTGTAGCCCTCCCGAGACCTTGGGAAAGACCCTAGTGGTGGCGTGTATATATATATATATATATATATTTTTTTTTTTTGGTAAAATATGGAAAAGCAAATAGATTCTGTAAAACGTGAAAAAGAATTTTGTATTCTTTGTCTTCAAGAGCCCCAACCCCCAGTTGTATAAACTAGTCATTCTCAAAGTGGGGACCGCCAACGATCACATCACATCTAAGGGAGCTCCTAAGAAGTGCGCATTCTCAGCCCCACCCCTGATCTACTTGAATCAGAAGCTCTGGGAAGGGCCCAGGCTTTGTTGTCTTACCAAAAGCCCCCAGGGAGATTGGGCAGCAAACCTGAGCATCAGCACCTTCCTGGCGAGATTCCTTCCACAGCCCTGCAGCTGATTTATACTATTTACTTTATATTCTCTTTCTTAAAGGGCACCCCAAATTGTATAAGCCCCAGGACCTCCTCCTGGATCTGCCCCATCACAGCTTTTAAGTTTGGTCCTTTCCCTAGCACTGAGGTGGGGCTAGTGTCTGTCTGGGCAGCATTGTGTTTCACACAAATTTTACGATACTTCCAAAATGTTTGAACTCAACAGGAAACAACACGATGATATGGTTTGTCCAGAGAGAAAGATTTGTCTATGCAGCGGGGAATGTCAGCTCCCAGGCTCAGCTTGCCTGTTGCAGTGTAGCCTGATTGCCCCAGGCACCCAGGCAGGCTGCAGCCTGACACCCTTTGAAGTTTAAAGAAGCCAAGAAACCATAAGCAGAACAAAACGACAACCTACAGAATGGGAGAAAATATTTGCAAATGATGTGACTGACAAAGGTTTAATTTCCAGAATATAAAAACAGCTCTTACAACTTAATAACAAAAAAAAACCCCAATCCAAAAATGGGCAGAAGACATAAACAACTGATGCTCCTGAAGACATACAAATGGCCAATAGGCACATGAAAAAATGCGCAATATTGCTAATTATCAGAGAAATGCAAACCAAAACTTTATGAGGTATGACCTCACATAAGTCAAAATGGCCATCATTAAAAAGTCCACGAATGACAAATGCTGGAGAGGGTGTGGAGAAAAGGGAACCCTCCTACACTGCTGGTGGGAATGCAGTTTGGTGCAGCCACTGTGGAAAACAGTATGGAGATTCCTCAAAAAACCAAAAATAGACTTACCATATGATCCAGCAATCCCACTCCTGGGCATATATCCAGAGAGAACTCTAATTCGAAAATATACATGCATCCCAATGTGCATAGCAGCACTATTTACAATAGCCAAGACATGGAAACAACCTAAATGTCCATCAACAGATGACTGGATAAAGAAGTTGTGGTATACATTGTAAAATGATTATAAATCAATAAAAAATGTTAAAAAAAAAAAGAAGTTGTGGTATGTTTATACAACAGAATACTACTCAGCTGTAAAAAAGAATAAAACAATGCCATTTGCAGTGACATGGGTGGGCCTGGAGATCATCATTCTAAGTGAAGTAAGCCAGAAAGAGAAAGAAAAATACCATATGATATCACTCATATGTGGAACCAAAAAAAAAAAAAAAAAAAAGAAAAAAGAAAAAAGACACGAATGAACACATCTACAAAATAGAAACAGGCTCGCAGACATGGTAAACAATCTTAGGGTTACCAGGGGAAAGAGGGTGGGAAGGGATAAATTTGGGAGTTTGAGATTTGCAAATGTTAGCCACTATATATAAAGTAGATTAAAAAACAAATTTCTTCTGTATAGCACAGGGAACTATATTCAATATCTTGTAATACCTTTAATGAAAAAGGATATGAAAATGAATATATGTATATATATGCATGACTGGGACATCGTGCTGTACACCAGAAATTCACACATGGTAACTGGATATACTTCAGTTAAAAAAAAAAACAAAAGCCCCAAAACAGGGCTTCTGGGAGCTTTGTAATGTCAGCATCTGTCTGTCGGGGATAAAAAGCAGGCAGCGTGAGAGCAGAGACCTTCTTACCTCCACCACGATGCCCAGGCCTCCAGCTGAAGGGCTCTGCCTGGCTCTGCTCTGGAGCAGCTCTTGCAGGTGCTACCCCCTCCATGAAAAGCAGGAGCAGGGATGGCAGAATTGTCCAGCCGTGTTCCCGCTGCATCCTTACAGGGCCTTTCTCCTTACACAGATGAGGTCCGGAGATCCAGAAAGAGAGGTTTAGAGGAAAGAGAGAGGTTTACGGACAGAAGAGGTGATGGTGACACAGGCACAAACAAAAGCCGCCCACTCCATGGGTCTCCTCACTCTGTTTTGCTGCCCCTTGGTTAGTTCTCAGCACCAGCACTTTTTAATTTGTTCTTAAGGAGCCATTGATTCAGAGCTGTGTGTCAAGAGTTACCTGCAAGAATGTTCAGTGCACTATTTCTTTTTTTTTTTTTTAGCAGAGTGAAAAGTAAGAAATACCATGAGGAACCCAAATTAGCAGAGAACTGCCTGCATTACAGGGATCCTTGACATGGGTCATCACTAAGATAATCTAGTGATTAAAGTGATGATAGGAAAAACTGCTAAATGACAAGGCAGAGAATGTTCATGATCGTTGGTTTTCAGCTGGTTTAGAAAAGAGTTTGCAAATTCTGATGCCCAGATCAATCTTATTTTTGTACATTTTGTATATAGAAAGAACAGTGGAAGTGAATACTCCAAATATTAAGGGGGCTGTCTTATAAACATGCTGGGATAATTTAGTGATCATTTTCTTTGTGGTTTTTTTCTTTCTTCAAACATCGATAAGTTTTATTTGTTTAGTCATAGAGAAGAACTAGCAAATTTGATGGGAAGTACTGTCTGTTAGTGTAGCACGTGGTCATTTTAGTGTTGTCAGATTTAATGGAGACTTTTCAGTGCATATCCGCTAAGAAATTGAATATACAAACTGATAGTAGCCAGATCGTATATAAAAACAGAACTCTGACCACAACCCGCAGCAACCAGTCCAGGATGCCCCAAGCGGCCAGGATTTGATCAATTACTGACATCTTCCTTAATTTATGCCTGTGCTTCTAATTTACAGCCAATCAGAAAAAGCCAAATATGTTCCCCTAACCAATCACATAGGACGCCTCCCTTCTAGACATCCAACTTCCCCATCAGCTTCCTCCAATCAGGTTGCACCATTTTTTCCCACTGCCACACTTTCCCACTGCTCTGCCTGCCTTCCAGTCTCTGCCAAAGGCATGGGATGGTGACTGGCTACCTTGCGACAGCAAGCTCAGAGTAGATAGCTTTGGTTTGTTCTCATCTGGGTGATCTTTATTTCCACATAAAATTCAGTCATTTGGGAAACTATATACATTTAAAAAATATGCACTATGTACATAGCATTATGTTATCTGTACTGTAAGACTTCTAATTCTTCATTATTGAGAAATTTTAAATCTCAGGCCAATCACTAAATCCAAATGATCTGCAGTGATTTGGAAAGATTAGGGTCCAACTCATGGTGGAAGAAATAAGCAGTGAGCTTGAAATTATTATTGTGTTAAGATTTTCTAGTACAGAAAGGTAGCATTAGGTGTAGAGAAATCATGGCTTTTATTAACAGATTAACAGAACACCACAGGCTTCTAATGTTCCCCAACAATTTGCTCACTACTTTGTCCCTCTGGTATTAAATTCCGTTTACAGAAAACTTAACAGAAGTTTGATTAATAGGCAAATAAGCTAAAAACAAGACAACTTGCAAAAGGTTTGCTCTTGAACAGGGCCCTGTCAGCTGCTTTGTGAGTGTCAAACTAGCATTTTTCACTGTGTGAATGATTATGCAAGAGTTGATTGGATGAATCAACCTCGTTATTAATAAGGATAACTTAGTATTTCAGGCAGTTTTCATCCAAGAGAAGGGTAGGGCTGACTTTAGAAACCTTGGAGAAGATGCGTGCCAAACAATTTGGAAAAATGTGTTGAAATCATGCAGAAAGAGCTGAGACCCAGTGTGAATATGAATGAGGATTCTGGTGATCGAACAGGTTTTCAAAAGACATCTGTGGTGAAACACCCTGATATGAATAGAAAAGGGATAAACTAATTCTTGTATTCATGGGCCTGTGTAGGTGGGGGTGTGGTGACGGGGAGAAGAGTCACAAATCCAAGCCGTTACAAAGAAACAATGCTTCTGTATTGATGTCCAACAACTGGCTTGTTAATCAAAAGTCAGAGGGTTTACATCCCACACACGTCATTGATTCAAATGGCTACTTTGCCCAGTATGTGTGTAACACACCTGTGAATTCAGCACAATGATCTGGAGATCGAGCGGGACTGTACAAAGTCAGAAAGGTTTTCCAAATTCAAGCTGACTAATCAAATTTGCTAAATAGAATGTTTAAGGGTTTTTTTTTTTTTTTCATTAGAAATGAACACTACACGCTTTTGCCATACACTTAAACAAATGCTTAGGAGTTTAGAATTAGGTGAAAACCGCCAAATTTGTTTGAGTGTGGCATTCAAGACCAATGGCCATTTATTTTGTTTTTCCACTGCATTCGAATGTATGACAAAGTTGAATAGCTTAAAGGCATAATGAAGCCTTAAATCATGAAACAGTCAAGGATGGAAGGAGCTGGCAGTGTCATCACAGAGCATATGGCAGATGGACCATGGACACATCTCCTGAATCAGAAGGGTACGTTACAGGTAAGGTCAGCTCCACAGGCAGGTGGAGTGGTGTCCTCAGAGGTTTATTGAAAGCTCCACTTGCCTATGATAAGGTGCTCACCACACCCACCTTCTTAGGAGGCTACCCATGCGTATCTTAGCAATTATATTTTGTGCTTTCAGTGGGTAAGGCATGATGGCAAACAGTTTCTGTCTTTCAGACCAACTCTCATCCATTGGAAGTGGCTGCTTGGAATCCAGTGTTTAGATTTGTAAAATTGCACCTGGGCTTAGAGGCAGGGTCTGTCGGACGGGAGCTGGAAAGAGTTGTCTTGGACCTGTGATGTCCTCTCAGAAGCCACTGGGAGTCATGTTACAGCTTTAGGTCTTACCCCCACAGTTTACCTGTGTTATTATCTACAGATGAGTGGGGTCTGCACAGGCTAGGTGGGTTTGGGTAGGGAAGAAAAGACTCCATAGCTTGATACTGCAGAGGTGAGGAGGACTGGTCCAGTTTGAGGTTCTGCTCAATGGGGAAGATGGAGTTCCTGGCCTGTAGGAGGTAGGAAAGCTATTCCTACTCTTCCCCAGTGGGGATAGCATAATGGCAGAAAGGGGATGCTTGTGGGAGGCAAATGTGCATCAAAGAACATCCCTGCCAGCCCTGGTCCCAAGTCCCATCACCTTTCCTAACTATCGATGCTGAAATTATCAGGATTCCTAGCTGGAGGAAGAAATCCTTTCCACCATTCTTCCCACTCTGAAACTTTTTTTGCCCCAATGTTCTTAATGCAGGCTTCCTAGATCTTTCTTTGTAACTCTTAAAGAGGAACAAAGAAATATTTGGGTAATGAAAACTAGAAGCAGGTGAGTGGGAGATGGCCCTGTTGGCTGTAGATAACATTCTGGGAACTGCTAAAGGCAAAAGTGTACGTATTGATTTTTCAAGTAGAATTAGATGGGAAAGATCGTCTTTCAAAGTTGGCTGAAAAAATGGAACTTATCCTTTCTAAGGTCTAATTAAGATCCTCTGTCAGAAACCATAAAAAGAACTGCATATAATATCACTGGGGACAATGAAAACCATTGGCCCTTTTTGCATTTAATAGGATGTCATGATTCAAAGAAGTTGCCTTTTCTTTTAAAAACTAAGGCTGGAAAAAAAAAGACGCTCTTCTCATTAGACTGTATCCGAGTGACCCTCCTGGTCTTATATCTGTAACGTATTTGGAGTAAAATTCATGGATCAATACGGTTTCTGAGACAGGCGGTGACATTTCAGGTTGATGAGATTCAAGGTCTCTTCTTCTGTGACATTATTAATAGATGTTATTCACTGATCAACCCTCGTGTAAGTTTTTAGCTTCTAATCCAGAAAAGTTAGAAAAAAAGAGAATATTAAGAAAGAATTCTGGGCTAAACCTTTCCCCCGTTTTTCCCTTTTCCCTCCAGTGAAAGGAAACAGAACCAACAAATGGTCCCTGGCTACATATGGATGCAATATGAGTACGTGAATGTTTGATGACAGAAGGCAGGGTTGTAATCTATTCCAAACGGACCATCATCTAGATGCTTGAAATGCCATGTTGTAAACAGTGTTCCCTTGTCTTATAGGATGCTACGTAGGGTTGACTGCGGATGAAAGCCTAAATTTATATCATGAAGCAAAGTATAAAATGAACATTAACCTCTTAAGGACGCCTTTTTTTATTTTTTTCATTGTCAGATTCTGTTAACTGCCTGTCTTCTAATAGCAATGCTCCTAAAATCTTCCTTTAATGCTCTGGCCATTTGATGACCCTCATCATTTCTCTCTCTTTCTCTCAAAAAATTGTGGGTAAGAAATTTAGAACTCCAAGGAATTTTGGAATCCTTTAGTTCAGGCAACCTCACTTTATAAATCAGAAAAGTAAAACATAGGAAAGCTAGATAGTCACACAGCTCAGTAGGTATGAGGTGATCCAGAAATTTAGACTATGGACTCCAAAAATAGGATTATTTGCATGATACAATGTTGCCTTTCCATAAATGCCTGTCTTATTCTGTAATGCTCCCATCTCTAGGGAAGGTCTGTTCCTTATGACCAGAATAGGTAAATAGAATTAACCATTTGATTAGATAGACTTCATTCATTCAACTTTCACTCATTGATTTAGGTAGTATTGATAGTCTTTAACCTTTTATTGTAAAGACATACATATTCAGGGTAAAGAACATCAGCCCTGTAGAATTATATAAAGGCGTCAGATTCCCTTTTTGTCCACCGCATGTCACTTCCCAGAGGGATTTGCTCACACAAGCATACTGTGTATCCTTTCGGACATTGTTGATGTATAAAATATATATATTAAAGTGCATAATATAATATATATACATATATATATGTAGGCAGTTGTTAAAAATAGGAACATGCAATATATATTTTTCTGCAACTTTCCAATGTTTTTCATGTAATAATATCATGGACAAATTTCCATACCTATTTACCTAATTTATTCCTGTCGTCAGGTGCCAAGTGTGTATGTTTTATGTATTTTTGGAGTATGTAGCAATCTGTAGTTTGCATGACATGGGTGTTTACTTCATCATTCTTCTGTTGACGAGCATCTTATGATGGAAACGATGCTACAGTGAGTATCTGTTTTGCACTTGTACCAACACATTTGTAGGAGGCACTAATACTAGGGAACTTTCTGGGTCCTTCCACTTTATTTAGTGAGTAACTACTTTATGTAAAGTGCTGGAAAGGCTATAAAATAATAGGATTCAATCTTTGCAGGTAAAGAGGTGGTTCTTGCTTTCATGAAGCTTGTAGTTTAGGTAGCGAGAAATATATACAAACAACAATTTCAAATAGAAAATTACGAGAGCTTTTATTGTTTATTATTATTTTTTTATGAGGGCTCTTTAGAAGATGCAGAAGAATGGCCATGAGAGAATAAAAACACCTTGACTTTCTAACCCAGCCTGTGCAAAATAATCATTCCTTAGAGATGGGTGTCTCAGTGGAATGCATTGAAAATTTCCAAATAGAGTTGCTTGCTTCCGTCAATATGAATGAGCTGAAACATGGGAACGCAGAAGGTGGCTTGTTTATTGAAAGAGATCCAGAGAGCATAATTGGTCTTGAACTTTTAGGAAATGTCTTTATTTGTGAAGGGGAGAATTGTTGCAATCCATTAGATAATATAAGACAAAGAATTTTGTTTTCAAAGATTTTTCTCAGTGTGTGGTATAAACAAGGTTTTAATTTTGACTCAAGGCTAACTTATTTTGGTTTTCAGCTTCATATATGTGTGGGCTCAGCTATGCAGCCTTTTCTTGAATCTGGACCATTTTGATAAATCACATATTTGTCTTTGGAGTTGCAGAGATTAAGAATGAGTACTTCTAGTTTTTGTTAGTTTGGTTTTTCAGTTACAATCTAGATAACAATTTTTCTTGGGGAAGCTTCTCTTCAAATTCAGCAGCCTTAGTTGAAATATTGTCCCCCTTCAGGATCTTACAATAGGATGTAAGCTTATGGGTTTTGAAAAATTATTCAAGTATAAAAATATTCCTGTGGAGGGGGGAAGGGTATAGCTCAGTGGTAGAGCGCATGCTTAGCATACAGGAGGTCCTGCGTTCAATCCCCAGTACCTCCATATAAATAAATTAATAAATAACCTAATTACCCCCCCATTTTTTAAAATTAAAAATACAAATAAATAAAATAAAAAATAATTTAAAAAATATACATATATTCCTGTGGAGATGAAGGCTATAAACCATGTTCTCCAACATCTTCATCTTTCAGATGAGAAATTACTGGGGAAAAATCAAGATGCTTCTTATTTTGAGCATGGTATTTGGCAAAAATTTCTTCAGTAAAATCTTAAAATCCCTTTTCCCTCCATTTATCTTCGTGTCATTGAAGTTACTTCGTCTAATACATAATGCAAGCTTAGCCCCCACTTGTAACAGTCAGCAAGTTTAAAGTTAACCATCAACACACAACAAAACCCTGGGAGGGCAGAGGGGAATGTTATCAAAACCAAAAGGACTGACAACAGGGCAGAATAAGTGGCGATTTTCCGAGGAAGAATTTAGGGAACCTTAAAACGTTCTGACCATTTGAAGCATTTCTTAATTCCGAGAAATAAGAGACAGCAACAAACTAAGTCACCAGGCAACTGGCTGTGGCATCCGATCCTGGTTCCTACATGACAAGGTAAAACCAGGATGAGGAGCAAAGGTGTCTGCATTCTAAGGGATGTAGAGTGGTCAGGCATGCTTAAATGTTTTCTTTGGTCTCTGATGTCTTCATCAGGAGGTCGGTGAAGGTGGGGGGTTGGGGGGCTCCCCAGGAGCCTGTCAGGCATGGTTTCCATGACTCCTTCAGGAAGCACCATGGGCTGACCCTAGGCAAGGGCCACCAAACCTGTTCTGAGCGAGGGCATCTCTGGAAGGGCCCGGAACTGGCATCCCATTAGCAACAAGCTGTAAGAAAAAACCACTTTTGTCTTTCACAGGTGTCAGAGCTGCAAACAAAGGACCGTTTGTAAAAGATCCAGCACCCCCTTTTAAAACGTCAGCTTGACACAACTTTGCAAATTAACTATACTTCAGTAAACAAAAAAATTATTCCATAAGATAGATAAAAAAAGTTTGCTAAGGGAAAAAAAAAGTCAGCTTGGGTGGTTTAAAGCCATGCTAATAGTTTTCAAGCTAATTAAGAATTTCAATAGGGATGAACGTTCTTATAGAGAAAACTTACGGAAATGGAACAGTTAACTTGTTTATTGATGATCAGAAATATAAAAAAAATGATTCGGTTGGTTTTCAACTAGATTTTAACTATTGTATTATAGGGAAATGTATCCTAGGTTTTTTTAAAATTGTTGTTTCTTTGTTATTTTAAATAACAACTGAATCTAGTTGGTGCGGTCAAGGTTAGGACACTGGGCTTGGAACCAACTAGAACCAGCTTCTAGTCCCACCTCTACCACTCACCAGGTGTGAAACCAGACAAGGATTACTTCACCTTTCTGCGCCTCAGTTTTCTCATCTGTAAAATGAGACTCATGGTACGACCTCTCATATAGATTACTCATACAGGAGATGATTTCTAGAATGTGCTTAAGACAGTGCTCAAAAATGACTATTACAACTCTTACTAGTAATAATTCACATCGTGTTTTGAATGTCAACCACATTAAAACATTACTTAGTATTAATTATGTTCTAGAATTAGGAGCCTTTAAACCAATAAGACTGATTATTGTGCTGGGTTTTAGTAAACTCCACTTCATCTAGAATGTTAGAAAATGAGATAAATCCTTGCTTAGGTCAATTGGTAGACATTTGGAATAGATTACCAACAGATCTTCAATTTTAAAAGTCATCTAATTTAATATCTACAGTATTCTATATCTCTCTGATGATGCAGGAGGCATGCTACTGTGTTTTGGATCATTTTTTTAAATCCAAATCTTGTTGTCACCTATAAAGACAATTCTGATATTTGAGACTTTGAGTTTTAAAGAGACTGACACAAAGTCTAGCTCTTAATAAGTACTTAATAGATACTAATTTTTTTTTGAAAACTTTTCTTTTTTTCTTAGGGAATGCAATTAGTTTTATTTGTTTATTTTTAAATGGCGGTACTGGGGATTGAATCCAAGACCTTGTGCATGCTAAGCACACACTCCATCATGGAGCTATAACCTCCCCCTCCCCACTAATTGCTTTTATTGTCATAAATTCACCTAGTTTGGCTTCCTTTTGACTTAGGGACACTTGCAGATGCTCATTACACGTGTCTATAAGCCAAATATCGTGTGAGTGCTTTGTCTAGTTTAAGGAAAGGTACTGTGTCTTCTGCACCTGGGAGATAATGGTTCCTGGAGAGCATGAAACATTTGGCATAGTATTTGGCACATAGTAGATTCTCAGGTAATTGAATTCCCTTCTTCTACCTTGAAGTTGTGTTGTTGACTCATTGGGCTCCTCTTAAGTTAGGAAATGTGGTGATTTACACCCACCACTAGTTTTGTGCAACACCAGGACTTCCCTTCTACATTTTGTCACCTCTGGTTAAGCAATCAGGCTTCTCAGAAGTCAGGGGACACCACCAAGCACCAGGCCAGCAAAAGCTGCACCTACCAATGGCCTCGTGGTGGTTGGGTACAGAAGAGCGCATGAAGGTCGGGCACTGCTCGGCAGCAGAGGAGAGAATACTGGGGTAGATATTTAAGTTTTTGATCATACCCCAGATTTACTGTGTCTATTAAGTAGAAGGTAAATTAATTAATCATCCTTACACATTAACAAGAAAGTGTCAAGATGGAAAATATAGAGATGCTGCGGAAAAGTATGCTTCATCTTAGAGAAGAGGTCAGATTAGTTTAACTGACTGTTGAGCATGATTCCAGGTCACAGGAAGGGGGCTGTCGAGAGTCCAAATTTGATAAGTATACTTGGCATTAGTGAAGGGGTACTGAGAAATTAAGGTATGAAGGAAAGCCAGACAATGCCCAGTAGAAGATGGGTACTGCAAAACCGCAACAGCAGGGGAGACCTGGAGAGGATGAGGAAGTTACTGCACAGCATCTTCAGACTCTTAGTCTGCAACTCCCCACACTGGAGATGAGTAAGTCAACCGCTTGGTTCAGAACGTGCGAACCATTGTACACATCCTACCCTGTGCAAGTGGACCTTTCTCTCATCTCTCGTCTCCCATCTCCAAGTACCGATCCAAGCCATCACAATGTTTAGCTGAACTATGAAAACCAGTGGGAACGTGTATAAGTGAATCAGGAGAATGAAAAAGGGATGGTGGAGAAGGAAGAGAAGAAAGCAGGTGAAAGAAGGAAAGCTTTCCCTTCCCGGGTATCAGCACACAGTTCAAGATCTGGTTGACTCTACTTTGAGTTTCCATCCTGAATGCATTGGTTACGTCATCAATGGAAAGAAAGCACAGTGGCATCTTTTTTGCATGCTCTTTATGATTATTCAAAAGCTGCTGCCTCCCACGTCCTGCTCTTGCCCTAGAGTCTTGTCTCTTTTGGTTTCTTTCCCCTCTGTGACCCTCCTTCTCTCTGCTGGATGTCCCAGCCCACTCCCATGCCTCGCCTCCCTCTGCCTTCTGCCTCTCCTCTCGCATCCCCCCACCTCCTGCCTGTCCCCAGAGGAAGGAGGCTGCTGCCACTGCGCAGTAGGAGAGGACCACTCACCAGGTTTTAAATTTTTTATCTTCAAGAATGCCTCTCTGGCCTTGGTGAGAGTGGGCAAAGGCTTTGGAGACAGAGCAGAGAAAGAGGACAGGAACAGTGACAGTTGCGGCAAGCCCACCAGTGCCAGCAGGAGGGAAATGTTAGCTTGCCATTTCTGGAAGCTGAGGAGCATATGGAGAGCCCGGAAACGTTGTCAGCAGCCCAGCTCCGGGCTGTGCCATCCCGGCGGCGGCTCCATCGTGGTTTTTTTGAAGAAAGCATTTCAGGAAACTCCCTTACCTGGGATTGTCAGAGGAAATGCCTCAAATACCAGTCCTATGCAGTTCCCCATATTCCTAATGTATAGCTGAGTATCATTATTAAAGGCTGCATCATATTTAGTTATGTGAATGTACCATAAAACTTACCTGCCAGGATCCTCACTTTTTTGGACGTTTGGTTTGTTTCCATCTCTTTAAACTGAGTCTAAACAATGCTATAGTGAACATCCTTCAGGTCCATTCTTAGACACTTTTCTCATTAGACTTTGTTAGCAGTGTAATTGCTTGACCAAAGAACACATATGTTTCTAAAACTTTTGATACATAATGACAAACTGGTCCCTAGAAAACTTAACACCAATTAATATACCCACCAGCTATGTGACAGACTGCAAAACTGAGATATAGTATTTCATTTATATGTGTGTGCATATGTTTATTTATATTTTGCATAGATGATATTCTGAAAGATAAATATCACAATATTGAGAATGGATATCTGGGTACGAGGATTTTGGAATTTTTTTTTTTTTTTTTTTTGCAGGAGGAGTAAGGTTGACACTATTTTCTACAATAAACATTGACTGTAATTTTATACTATATATAAAATAAACAACAAAGTCCTACTGTATAGCACAGAGAGCTATATTTAATACCTTGTAATGGCCTATATTGAAAAATACTATAGAAAAGGAATATATATATATTATATATATATATTTATATATATATAAATGAATTACTATGCCTTATACCAGAAATTAACACCACATTGTAAATCAACTATATGTCAATTTAAAAACTTCTATAGTTCTAAGACTGGATAGCTATCTATAAGAGAAAATAATATACTAATTAATTCTATTTAATTGACTCCTATTTCTTTTTTTCCT
Source organism: Camelus ferus (assembly GCF_009834535.1). NCBI lineage: Eukaryota > Metazoa > Chordata > Mammalia > Artiodactyla > Camelidae > Camelus > Camelus ferus. The sequence goes on along the minus strand of NC_045722.1, from coordinate 19,680,258 downwards.
TATAGACTGATGGACTCTTAGGGCCATAAGGGACCTTAAAGTTCACCCGGTCTGTCTAATTCCACCAGTGTACTTGTGTGAAAATTGCGTCTCCAGGAGACAGCCTGAATTACTTACGTTCACAGAGCGAGCCTGGAGCAAAATCAGAGGCTAGACCCCAAGAAGATACTTGATTCTTTGCTTTTGGGGCATTTCTGTCTAATCGTCCTCCTGCTATTAAAAAAAAAGCTAATTTGCTTTTATTTATTTCATCTTATGTTTTAGAATTATTTGTACCAGCTAATGGTTAATTTACTAAAGCACTGTGTCGATGTTTTTGGAGATCTATAACAGAGTTCTTACCTTTGCCCAAGGGAAGATCTAGCTTCCATCTGATAGAACAAGTGCTTGTGTGAAATACTGGGTGATAAGAGCTTTAAGAAAAGAATGAAGAAAGAGTCAGCAGACAGACCGCTGTATGTTTCCTGCTCGTATTATTTATTCTATTCTTTGCCTTCTTTTCTTTTTAATTGCTTTTTAATTTTCCAGTATTTCCCCTCCTATTCTTTGTTACCTGACATTAAATTTGGAAAAAAAAAAAAGCTTCACATTGTCCATTTAGGGCAGTTACCGTAGACCAAGGAGAACAATCTCCAAGTCTTTGGAATGCCTGAATAAGCTCTCTACAGTTTAATGGGAATGGGGACAGGTTAAGTCCATATTTTCTGGGAGGACAGATGTGTGAGCAGGGAGACTTTAATTTTGCCACTGACATCACTAGATGCATGAAGCCTGCAAACCATTTAAAGAATTGACAGTGATGTTAAAAACTGGAGAAACACCAATATTGAGTTCTGGAGTACACGGAGTTGCTAAATATTGGGAATGCTGATGCCCAAACCAGTCCCTATGTTTATGCCAACTATAAGAGTGACACTGGAGCCTCCCATATTTATTCTAACTCCGTTTGATCAGAAAAACACAGCAGGGTCCTGGAAATACAAGTCCTTCCTCTTACTGAGCTGTTTAGCTGGCTTATGAGAAAGCAGCTAAACATTTGATTTTAGTTCAACTCGCCTGTGACTTCAGAGGAATACTGACATTAGGGGAGCCGTGTGTGCACTTTTCTTGGTAATTGGATGTAACTGGCTGGGCACTGGTCTCCATCTCTCTCTTTATACATGCATGTATATATAGTTAAATAATAAATATGCACTGAATAATAGGGTATAATATAAATAAAATAATAAAAAACAATGAAAATAAATATGTATTATACATATATATACACATATATATGGAGAGAGACAGAGAGAGAAAGAGATTTTGTCTCTAGAGAGAGCTTCCTTTTGTTCAGCAGCTTTCTGAAAACTCAGCGTATTATAACAGGAAGAAAAAACTCAGCGAAAGACTTCCTTTCTTGTACTTGTCAGTTGGAAAACAATAGTACTCAGATTAAAAAAAAAAAACCAAAAAACACTGTCGTTTTGGGGAAAAATAAGTAGGAGCTTGGCTGGATCCTTAGATTTGAAAGCTCCACATTGCACACCCCAGCCTCCCTCACTTTTGTTCGTCATCTTCCGCCTGATTGCATGTTATCACCTTCAAGAGAACAGCTGGGTCACTGTGAAAGGGTGTTAATCTCCCAGTGTCTTCCCTCACACCCTATTGACAGCTCAAGTCAGGGCGGCCTACTCTGGCTTTGGTGAATCTGACTTGTCAAAATTCCTTTTCGACTTTATATTCATTTTAAAAAAAAATATGCAATTTCCTGAGCAGCGTGGATAATGATAACTATTCTGAATGACCTGGCAGAGTTGCACGGTGACTGTCTTCCATTCCTGGGGGGCATTCTGCAGTGCTGCAAACTCTCACGTGCAGAAATCAGCAAAGCCCGGGATCTGTCTCCAGGAAGAAACAAACACACCTCTCGTGGGCTATAGGCAGCCTTCCGCATCACACAGAGGAGCGGGGTGCTCTGCCAGTTGAAGATTTTAGTGTCATTTACTGAGCTTTCTAACCTGGAGTGGAATGAGTGCAGTCAGCCCCAGATTCTCCACTGTGCACCTGCGTGGACTTCAGCCTTCCCTAGGCTGGGCCTGCCTTGGGATCAGAACCTGTTGATCCATCAGTAAACTCTGCCCACTGATGAACCCCTGGTGTGAAGAATGATGCTGGGCGTGGGAGGGATGCATGATGTGCATCACAGGGCCTTGCCCTTCAGAATCACCCCGAGGGAGACAGCTGTACTGAGAACTAGACCGCGAGTCAGTGGGTGATCAGCTAAGGTACTAGGCTGAGACTTGGCTAGACTGAGCAAGAGAGTGGCATATGATCAGAAATGTGATAAAGGCATGTCTGATGAGAGAGAAGCCTTGAAAGGCCAACCATGGGCCTTTCCTACAGCCATAGAGTAGGTCCTTGTCTCATTGCAGAAAGAATTCAATGACTAGACACAGAGATCAAGAGAGTACAGTGAGGATTTGTCAAGGGACAGGACACTCTCAAGGGGAGAGCCGGCAGACTCAGGTGAGTGGTGCCCTTTGACAAGCTGGTTACACAGGGTGTGAAAATGAATGGCTGGATTATTCACTGAGGAGGGAAGGGTTTGGGGCTGTAATCCCTGATTTCCATCCCAGCTCCACCTTCCTGAGGGGAGAAGGGATTTTTGTCCTTATTTAACTTGGATCAGAAGTGTCATGGCCTCTGTGCATGATGGGTACTTATAATCTGCATTTTATTGAAATAAGGGCATAATGAGCCAAAGGTTACATTCGGACACTAGAGATTTCCACCTTTCCCCACCTTTGTCGGCCTCCAGGACACTTGTCACCCTAAAATGTGTGATTTCTCACCAGTCTGGAGGTTCCTGCTTTTCTCTTTCTGCCCAAGGACCCCCGTTGTTCACAAGATGTGTGGTTTCCTGCCATTTGGCCCGTGTCCCTCTTTCTCTGCTCATATCTAGCTATCTGCCTGCTCTAACAGGATGAAACATTTTAGGCAGAGAATAAAGATTCAGAATGTAGAATTTTAATCCCTGCTAGAGGTAGGTTGGGTGACCAACTATCCTGGCTTGCTGGCCCGAGGTGTGTTCCTGGGTTACGAGGTTTAGTGCTAAAACAGGCAAAATCTCAGAAAAATGAGGACAAATTTGTCACCCTACAAAAAAGCCAGAATGATAAGAAAGGCTATGGCGAGATGGGGGAGTCATCATCCCAGGTGAGCGGCAGGTGCTGTTGGTTTAAATAAAGGGAGGAAAAAGCCCCGCGTGGAGCTTGCAGCCTAGCTGGTGAAGGAAGAGCAGCAGGCACAGAGCTATTTCAAGATGACAAAGGAGCACCCACCGCGGGGCAGGTTAGTGTTCATTTGTGCTGCGCACATGACTAGAGTGCGGACAAGGTGCTGAGTGGGGAGCTAGGATGATTTACAGCAGGAGTACGGCTATTGACTAGGGAGAGGGTCTGCGGGGTTGAGCCCAGGCCTTGAAGTCGGGAGAAGACAGAGGGTGGAATGACACAGAGAGAACCTGAGTTTGGGCCGGGGTTTGAGGAAGATTCTAGCATGGGTAGAAAATCACCTACTACCTAAGAGAAGAGAAAATGTTCATGGTGAATGATAATGCAAGGCCTAGAAGTCCGGATGGAAGCTTGAGGCATTACGAGGCCAGCTTTTCCAGCAGGGTGTTGTCCAGGTAACCAGGCCCATGAGGTTCTTGGAAAGAGAAAGGGTTCCATGAGGTACTCAGTCTGGGAAACATTCCACGCTGCCTTCTCTTCCTGGAAATTCCCAGCTAGCACCAATACACTCTGGGCTTGGAGAATTCCTACAACAGTGAAAGTCAGCAATCCCATCATTTCTAACACAAAAGACAACAGAGCCTCCTTTGTTTGAAGAGGGGGTCACAGCAGGAAAGCAGAGAATGTATTAAAATTTGGTGGAAGAAGGATTCTTTGGAAAGCCCATGGGAATGCTTTGCTACAGACATGAGTGAGACATTTTGTTTTAAATGCAAAAGTTACATTATGAATGCATTTTAGGAATGCATTTAGGCCTTCACAAGGATTGCAGAAAAGCTCAATACCATTGGCAGCAAGAGCTACAGAGGGAGAGGCAGATCTGAGTTCAAATTTGCTGCCAACTGCCTTCTAGATAAACCTCCCAGGTTCACGTGGTTTGATTAAAATTTGGTTTTAAAGATCTTGGCACAAAGCCTCACACATGGCAGGCACTTGCTGTATGGAAACGATTGCCATTACTTTCATTTTACGGTAATAAATTAGAACAGCGTGGGTCAAGTAATCAAAGTTTGGCTCACCCATGGGATTTGCCGACTTTCCCAGAGTTGCCCCTCCTCCCCTCTCCGGACAAATCGGTCAAGTTTGTAGTCGCGGGGCGCCATCTTTCCTTCTCCACTGAATGGACTGGCAAAAGACTGAGCTGGCTCCCAGCAGACGCAGAGTCTGTCAGATGATGGAGCAGCAGTCCCAGTAAGGGGCCTGGCACACGCACACCAGGAGAGAATGGTCCTGCTGCGTGTGACATGGAAGATGCCGGAGGGGTGAGGGGAGCGCATATGCTGCGGGGCCTTCCCCAGGGGTGGGTGCGGGCAGCGTGGAGTGAACCACAGCAGAAGCTGGCACAGGGCCAGGGCTGGGACATCCACCAGGATCCCTCAGGTACTCCCATGGCCCCTCCTGGACACATGCACTGGCTTTCATTCTTAATTTTGCGAACAAAAGAACAGAAGTAAAATGTGGTTTCTTTGGAGTAAAAAGTTCCCAAACAGAAGAAAGGAGTGAGGGAAAGGAGAAGGGGACCCATCTGGGGGCCCATGTTCATCCAGACAAGCCATGGTTTGTTTCGAACTGGGGAGAAGCTAGGCTGGGCTGCGGTCAGCCGTGTGTCCTGCCTGTCACTGACCGAGTCACCGTGCCCCCCCTGCTGTCTGGACACAGATCCTGCAAAAGTGCCAGGTAGGCACAGGTCCCTGGGGAGCAGCCACAGAATTGTACGAAGGAAGTATCTGAGAGGCAGGAGGGGACAGGCAGATTGGGTGAGCAGAGCAGCATTGAAACTTCTCTTCTTGAGATGTTTTACAAATCCTACTGTCATGGTAGAGTGAGTTGATCATTCAAATGGGGACAATTTTGTGAGTGAAAGGTGCTCTGTAATAATTACTTTAGGACAATGAGCTTACGCGGAGTGTCCCAGGCAAACCAGAGCACGGGACCGCTGTAATGGCCTGAATTGCTTCCCCCGCAAAATGCCTCTGATGAAGGCCTGACCCTCAGTATCTCAGAATGCGACTATATTTGCAGAGTGGGCTTTGAAGGAGGTGATTCAGTTAAACCGAGGCCTTTAGCGTGGGCTGCAACCCAATCTGACCCGTGTCTTTATAAGAAGAGAAACTTTGGACACACAAAGAGACACCAGAGAAGGGTACACACAGAGGACGGACCGGGTGAGGACACAGAAAGAAGGCGGCCGTCTGTGAGCCCAGGAGAGAGGCCTCAGGAGAGACCAGATCTGCCCACACCTTGATCCTGGACTTGCAGCTACCAGAGCTACGGGAAAATAACTTTCTGTTGTTTGAGCCCACCAGCCTGGGGTAGTTTCTTATGGCTCCCCAGCAGATGAAAAAAGCCACTGATTTTCTCCAGCTTCCCTCGTCTATAAAAATCAAGAGAACCATGCCCACCACCCAGGATTAAATCAGATAATATATACGATGCTTATTACAGGCCCACCTCGGAGATGCATTGCAATAAACCAAGTATTATAATAAAATGAGTCACACAGATTTTTTGTTTTCTCAGTGCATATAAAAGTTACACTATACTGTAGTCTATAAAGTAATAGCATTATGTCTAAAAAAATGTACCTGCCTTAATTAAAAAATACCTTAATGCTAAAAAATGCTCAACATCATCTGAGCCTCCAGCGAGTCATAGAAGTAATGTGAAAGGTTGCTGATCACAGATCACAAATGAAATAATAATGAAAAGTTAGCAATGTTACAAGGATTACCAAAATGTGACACAGAGACATAAAAGGAGCAAATGCTGTTGGAAAAATGGTGCCAATAGACCTTGCTCGACATGAGGATGCCACACACCTTCAACTGGTAAAATGCTCAGAAGCACAACACAGCAGGATCCGCCTGTACGTCGTCCTGTGCTATCATGTGATGTCTATACACCTGGACAGACATAAGCCTGCCTAAGACCACACCCCAAGAGGTCTTGGTTTTATCAGTTCCGTACATTGCACGGGGCTCTTAATGATAAAACCAGCAAGTCCATCAGTCGCACATGGCCCTGGAAAGTACTAGCCTGAAGGCTTTTTCAACTGGGACCTTTAGGAAGGAAACAACAGGATTGCTTGACAATGACTAAACCCACACTCCGGAATGTGAACTAGATACTCAGTTTATTAGAATGTGGTTAATGTAAACACAATCCCACATCACCAGGCATTTGGGGATGGGCTGTGGCATTCTGATAGGCAGGCTTTCCAGGTCAAGGCTGCCAGGGGACAGACAGCACCGCATGCATCTGGGTAGGTAGCTCATTGGCAAGGCTCTTCCTGTTGCATGGCCACATCCTGCTGACCCCTCCTGAGGGCCTCCTGCAGCTCTTCACCACACCTGCTCGAGGGCAAGGGGTAGGAGGGGGGCTTCGATCTTATATCCTGACTCTCCTGCCTCTGTGGCTGTCTTCAGGCCCCTTCGGCCATGGCTCCAAGTTCGTTCTATAATCAAGCTTGGTGGATGCCCAAGGAGGCCTGCGTCTTCCACACACTCCGCCAGACGCCAAGCCTGGCTGCCCTGGGGAGGGCAGGGGGCTCTTCCTCCACTGGGGCTGGACTCCACGCAGCTCTGCCTTTTCCATCCGGGCGCTCTGGCCTCTGCCCCCTTAGGACCTGTGGCTCCTTCTGCATGGAAATCGCATGGGGCCAAACACCAGGAGGGGCATTCCGTCAGGTCCCAAATGTCTCCCTCCTGGCTAGGTGGCCCCAAGAGGTTCTGTGGAACCATTGCAACCCCATGTCGGGAAGGAGGCTCCATGGAGCAGTGCCCACAAGCTTTACTGGGCATGACTCCAGGTTGTCACCTTTTACTCTTCTGCGCTGAGGAATAAAGAAGGCCTTGCCTCTCCTGGTGGGAGGTATGCGGGAGCCTGCTACATTCACGGAAGCAGGGGCCAGCTTCAGACAGTCATGCCAGTACCTCCTGAACCCTAACTCTCTGCCCAGGAGTCTTCAGGGAGCAGCGGACCGGGCCAAGGGCAAGCAGGAACAAGGCCATGGCAAGCTGGGGCCAGAACACCTGGCCCTGGGGTTCAAGTTCTTCTCACTCTGATTAATTTTCCTCTCTGGGCTTCAATTTTTCTCCTTGGCTGAGGCTTTTCTGACCCTTTCCCACTAGATCATGCTGAAGTCAAGAGATACAGCTCTGCCCAGCAAGAGGCTGATTCCTATTGAAAGACAGGCCTCACTAAAGAAGCAAATCCATTTAGTCACTCAACAAACAGCCATGTAGAGCCTACTATTAGGAACTCATTCATTTATTCACTCATTTATCCATTTATTCACCATCTTTCTTATGATGTATCAGGTAATGCTTCTAGGCACCTGGGATTCATCAAGGAAACAAACAAGGCCTTTATCCTCACGGGAGGGTGCAAAATATTACCATTCAGGAGCAACCAGATGTGATGTATTAGAGCAAATCAGAGCTGGGCAGAAAATAAAGCAAGGTTAGGAGGTTAGCTGTGCCTGGGAAGAAGGGTGAATCCAAATTTCTAGAGGATCGTCTGTGTAGGACCCTCTAATTTGAGCAGAAAACTGATGGGCTGAGGAGGTGAGCCTGGTGGAGAGCAGGAGAAAGGGCATCCTGCATAGGGGAGCAGTGAGAGCTGAGCTGGTCATGTTGGGACCGACGTGGAGCTCAGGGAGGCTGCCCAGAGTGAGCCGGCAGGGGAGTGCTGGGAAGTGAGGCCAAGGGGCAATGGTGGCAGGATCAGGAAAGAGCCTTGGTCAGTGGAAGGACTTTGGCTGTCATTCCGTTAGATTTGAGCCAGGGTTACCTGGCCTTGCTTACATTTTAAAAGGATCATTTTGACTTTTATGTAAATAACAGATGTTGAGAGAATGTACCAGAGTCAATCAGAGAGACCTATAAATTAGAAAGCGATTACAACAGTCAGGGTGAGAGGGGATGACACTTGGCTGGGGTTTTCTGTAGTCCACCTGTGTTGTGTGAAGCGGTTAAAAGGATGCCCTCCAAGCTGGTCCTGGGAGATGTTTACAGTGTAACGCTGGTAAGGGTGTACCACGTGGGACGGAGATCAACACAGCCATCTCCAGGGTCCATCCGGTGTCTGCCGTATACCAGGAACTTTCCATACCCTATCTCCAACTATCAGAGCAGTATTTCACGATAATATGATCGCTCCTGAATTATTACTAGAGAAACTGAGACCCAAAGAAGTTTAAGCCCCTGGTCTGAGACAACACAGCCAGTACTTGGCAGAACCAGGTCTCTCTCCCAATTCCATCTGTCTCCAGATCTGCTGTTTATTCACTCCATCCTAAAGCATTTTGCATATTCCTTTTTCATATGGGATCCCTGAGATGTAGCACCTTTTGGTACCTGAAAACTCGAACAGATCTAAAAAAGATTCCCATAAGCCATATCTTTATCTCTTGTAAGTTTCTGGCATCTGACCTCCCCTTGTCCCCATTTTCATCATAAAACATATTGAATCCCCACTGAGAGACTGATCTGAAGATTCCATACCCTTCCAGAAGTGTAAGCATACTCTTCTATTGGAAATGTCCTATGTGAATAACCTGATAAACACCTCACCCTCTGATGTCATGGGTATAAATGAAAAACAAAACAAAAAACACCTACAAAAATTGTGAAACAGTTTATTCTTTTGGTCTTGCCTTTTATTAGATCAAATTGTGATTAATATGACACATTTTTTTCTGTCAAATTTGAAATAAACTTGACCCTCATCAGCTAAATATTTTATTCCTCTAGAAAAATGAATTAACACTCTGATCGTTTTAACACAATCAAATATCCTTGATGGAAGAATGTATTTCCTTTGGGCCAGGTCTCCCTCGGTCAAGTGAAGCCAAGCCATGAGATGGTTACCTGGCCAATCAGAACAAAATCATTTTTACCCTCAATCATCTATGGAATTCAAGACAAACTGTTTTGTTTTTGTGTTTGTCTGTTTTTGTTTTTGTCAATTACCCCTGCAGTTTTATCTGTTTTTAATATTAGTGTGGGACCTGAAGGCATCTGAGATTGCTCTGCTTTTCAGAATTTTTGTACTCAACAAACTGGATCCAAGACAGCCCAAACTTTGCCTGGAAGTGGTGGGTCTTTTTCTCGAGTTCAGAAAAAGCTTCATCTGAGTGTCTGGAAAAACGCGGCCTGAACTGTGATCTGAGTCACTGGGAAGGTCGGGTGAAGGCCTGGCGCCCCCTCCCCTTGAACCCAAGCTGAACCGGGCCCAGGTGGCTGTGGTGCCTTTGTGACCTCCCACATGTGTTTTGACTCAACCTTCAGCCCGAAACAACTGTCGGGAAAGAACAAAGGGCTGTTTTCTCCAAGGGTCCTGGTCGCTGACCTGGAAAGGGTGATGTTTGTCAAGGAGATTTGGACAGGGCACCTGCAGGCGGGGGCAGGGTCGGCAGTGAGGGTGGATGGTTGCGGCTGAATCCTCAGCACCTTGAAAAAGCAGCGTCCCCAAGATAAGGCTCTTTCTCCCTCCCAGCAATGTTCTGCCAATGTGTTCGTGTGGAAGGTGGGCCTCCTGTAACTTTTTAGGGCTGCCCCACATTTTTGGGCTGATCCACCTACCCCCACTCCACCTCCTACCCAGGTAGAGAGTCCCTCAACGTCTTTAATGTCAGGCTCTCCTTGGGGGCACAGAAGAGGTCCAGCAGAGCTATGTATGTCCTGTCTCGCTCTCCCTTAAAAAGTGTGATGTGTTAACCATAAAATTGAAAGGCATAATAACACACTTCTTTTTTATGGCCTCTGTTAGGCTCAAATAAAAGGAAATGTCCTACAGACTTTGCATTCAAAGTACAGGCACTGATTGGAAGCTCTCAGGAAAGTGGTCCCCCCCTGAGACCTACTCAATCATAATCTGCATTTTTTTTTATTGAAATATCCTCAGCTTACCATGTGTCAATTTCTGGTGTACACCGTAAAGTTTCAGTCACACATACATGCATACACACATATATTCATTTTCATATTCTTTTTCATTCTAGGTTACTACAAGGTGCTGAATGTAGTTCCCTGTGCTATCCAGTAGAAACATGTTTATCTATTTTACATCTAGTAGTTAGTATCTGCAAATCTGCATTTTAACATGCTCCCAGGGATCCTTTTAATGTTTGAGAGGTGCTGTCTCTGAGTCCTCTGGGTCCAGTGCGTCTGGTCCTGGAGGTGGCTGTGTGAACTTGGGCAAACTCTTTAACCTCTCTTGGTGTCAGTGTCCTCATCGATACACTGGGGACAGGGGACTCTGGACGAGTGCCTCATGCCCAGCCCAGTATTTGGTAGGGAGCAGGGGTCCTGAGGATCTTCCTCCTGCTGGGTGGGTACAGCACCCCCTGGGAGTCGGAGCAGTGTCAGCCCGGATCACATGGGGACATGTGACTGCAGCCATGGACAGACAGCTCAGGAAACGCTGCCAGCCCTGACTTGCAGGAAACAGCAGGCTCTGTTGCGATGCCAACCACCTGCCAGGCTCAGCCCAGCCCCTACTGCTGAGCGCACCGCATCCAAGTGCCAGTCAGCTGCAACAAACCCCAGTGGGCCCCCAACAACAGGTGTCTCATTACACATCTCTCACCCTCCCTGGCTTACCCACTGACAGGCACCAAACTCTCTCTCCATCACTGCTTAATCACAGCCAAACTCCATTAACAAGTCATACTAATTACCAACTTCTATCAGTGTCTCCAGTTTGGAGGCAAAGTACCTTATTCTTTTTAGGTAAAAACTGGCTTGTGATCCTTCAGGAAGACTCCTAATTAGGTTCTTTAAAATGGGGGAGAAGGGGAGGAGGCAAGGGAAAAGCTGATAGACCCGGGTGGGTTCGGTCCTGAAAGGGCACAAGCGAGGCTCTGTTTGTTTTAATTTCGTGCCTGCTGGTGGCCCGCAGGGGTCCAATTAGCTTGTTACAGCTGCTTGGATTTGGTTCCATCCTCTTGTCTTGTCCTTCCTTCCTTTTTTTTTTTTTTTTTTTAGCAGGATAAACTTGTAGCACAGATAGCAGGCCTGCAGACATCCAAAGAGCAACAACTCGTTTTCTGTGATCAACTCCCCCGTGAACCAAGAACTCTCATCTGCAAAATTCCTAACGCATAAGATGAGACAGGGAGGGGGCTTGGCCTGTGCTGGACGTGACTGTAACAAGATCTGGGGCAGTTTTGAAATGGCCAGACGGTAGATACTCTTGGAGTGAGAGCAACTTTGCAGACCAGCTTTGTGTCTTTTTCAATTTTATATTGGATCATAATAAAATTATTATTGTGATGGCTTGTCTTACCTTTCCCATCATAAGGCACCCCATTTTATTATTTGAAAGGGATTTTACTTTATAGAAAAACTTATATACATAGAGAGTATACTTTGCCAGTCAAATACAACAAATAATTTAACATGTGAAACGCTGTTGCTTCAATGGGCCAATTCAAGAAGTTCTCACATTTGTGATAGGGAATAATTGGCCTTAGACTGGGCACCGTGCAGACCTGCCTCATATAGCTTAAAGGCAAGACCAGAAAGGATAGAACCATTTCTGGGTTATTTAACTATGTCACAGATCAAAGTTCAGAATATTTATGGGAATACAAAAGTACCCAGCAATCAACAAGGTAAACTTCAGTGTCTATCATCCAAACAAAGGTTACTAGGCATGCGAACAAGCAGGAAAGCAAAATCTGTGATGAGGAAGGTAGTCAGAATTGACCCAGAAGTGGCGCAGATCTTAGAATCAGCAGAAAAGAACATGGAAACAGTTATTATGACTTTATTCCATGTGTAAAAAATGTGAAGTAAATAGAGAAAGAATGTAGAGAAAACCCAAGTCAACGTTCTAGAGATAAAAATTACGAAGTTGGAGAAGCAGCACATTGGGGAGGAGTAATGACAGAGGAGATTTTTAGTAGAAAAGATTAGTGAATTTGAGACACAGCAGTGGAAATTATGTAAGTTAAAAATAGAAGTCACTCTTTTAAATGAACAGAGACTTAGTAAGCTGTGGAACTACTTCAGTCAGCCTAATATATGTGTCAGTGGATTCCCAGAAGAAGGATGAGGGGACACAACAAAATCTGAGTAATGCTCACATGTGTTCTAAATTTGATAAAAACTATAAAGAAGCTCAATAAATCCCAACCACAAGACATAAGAAGAAGAAAACCACAGCAAGGCACGCTATAATCAAGTCCCTCAAACCCCACAGTAAATAGAAATCTTAAAAGCAGCCAGAAAAAGATACCTTCTGTACAGAGGAACAAGGATGAGGATTCCACCAGACTCCTTGTTAGAAACAATGCAAGTGAGAAGACAGTGGAACAGGATATTGAAAGTAGTGAAAGAAAAAACTGTTGAACTAAAATTCTATGTATATTAAAAATACCTTTCAAAGATAAAGGCAAAATAAAAATTTTTCTCAGATGTACAAAAGCAAAAAGAATTAATCACCCGTAGATCTGCCCTACCAGAAAGCTAAAAGAGATTCTTCAGGCAGAAGAAAAATTATAGCACGTGGAAATGTGGCTCTATACAAAATAATGAAGACCATCAAAAATGATAACTAAATGGGTGAATATACAAGACATTTTCTTATTATTTAAATTATTTAAAAAGACATTTTCTTATTATTTAAATTATTTAAACAAAAATAATAACAATTTACTGTAGGGTTTGTGACAAAGAGAATAATGTTCATAGACAAACTGATGTCCTCAGCTTCTAGCTTAAGAAAATGGAAAAATATGTGCCTGTGAAACCCAAAGTAATAAGAATAAAGGAGTTAATTATCAAAGTGGAAATCAACAAAATAGAAAAAAAAAAACTTTTGAGTTAGTCACAGAAATAAAATCTGCTTCTTTGGGAGGATCAATAAAATTGATAAACCTCTAGTCACACTGGTCAAGAAAAAACAAGGCACAAAATACCAATATCAAGAATTATGTGGGTGACATCATAACAGAGCCTACAGATATTAAAAGATGTAAATATAATATTATGAGCAATTTCTTAATAATAAATCAGACAATCTAGATAAACTGGACAACTTCCTTGAAAGTTTTAAACTAACAATGATCTCTCAAGAATAGCTCTGTATCTACTGAATAAATGCAATTGGTAGTTTAAAGTCTTTCAAAAGAAAATTACAGGCCAGATGACTTCACTGGTAAATTTCACCAAGCATTTAAGAAAAAAAAATCCCCAAAAAACCAATTCTTTACAAACTGTGAAGATCAAGAAGTATTTTTCAACGAATTCTTTGAGATTAGCTCTACGCTGATCCAAAAATCAAAGATATTACAAAAAAGAAACCTATAAACCAATATATCTATATGGAAGAATTCTAAAATAGTTTGATCAAGTCAAATACAACAATTTATAAAAAGGATAATACACAGGATAAAGTAGAATTTATCCTAGGAATGCAGAGTTGTTTCAAGATTGCAAAATATCAATCAGTGTCATTCATTATGTTATCAAAATAAATAAGAAAAGCCTTATGGTCATCTCGATAAATTAAATAAACCATTTTGAAAAAAGATCTAACATCCATTCTTGATGAAAATTCTCAGCAAATTTAGAGGGGAATTTCCTAAACCTGATAAAAAGCATCAATTAAAAACCTCCAGCTAACATGATCCTTACAGCTAAAGACTAATTATTTCCTCTCTAATATTGGGAACAAGAAAATAACATTAGCTCTCATAAATTTCAATCAACATTGTACTATACTTTCTTGCCACAGCTGAGCTCATAGGGCTGCAGCCAGAGCCACTCAGGTTTTGGCCTCCCCATGACAGGGCAGGGAGCAGCACTGCATGAAGGAGAAGCCCCAGCTCGCACCTGGTTCTGTAGCCATTCCGCCTCCAGGTCTACCTCCAACCAGGGCTGGGCCGGACAGTGACCCTCAGGAGAAGATGTAGCCTCCGCTCACTTTAGGTCCAGCTCTGCCACCAAAGCCTCTGGGCACACACAGACCACATAGGGATGCTCCCACACAGGGCACACCAGGATAGGTGACCATTTCACAGGGACAAGCAAAGAAAGTCAAACAAAATGAGAGAGCAGAGAAATATGTTCCAAACAGAAGAACAGGAGAACCTCCCACCCCCTAAAAAAACCCTAATGAAATGGAGGTACTTCACCTAATTTACCTCATAAATAGCTCAAAGCAACAGTCATAAAAATGCTCACTGAAGTCAGGAAAAGAATAGAGGAATGCAGTGAGAACTTCAACAAAGAACTAGAAAATATAGAAATAATCCACCAGAGCTAAAGAATACAGTAACTGAAATGAAAAATACACTAGAAGGAATTAACAGTAGGTTGGGTGATTCAGAACAGCACAAAGGAGCCTGGAAGACAGACTAGTAGAAGTCGACCAATAAGAACAACATACAGAATAGAAGAATTTAGATTTCCGGTCAAGGTGGTGGAGCAGTAGGACCACAAGCTCGCCTCTTCTCGCGACTACAACGAAACCACAACTGAATGCTAAACAACCATCGAACAAAAGACTGGAACCTAGGATAAAAGATCTTCTGCAACTGGAAACATAAAGAGGGAACCACAGCAGGATGGTAGGAGGGGCATATTCATGATAACTGGGCCCCATACCCCCTGGGGAGGGTGACCTACAAGCTGAAGAACAGTTAAGTCACAGACGCCCTCCCACAGGAGTGAGAGCTCTAAGCCCCACGTCAGGCTCCCCAGCCCAGGGTTCTGGCACTGGGGGAGGAGGAGACCCCAGGACACCTGGTTTTGAAGGCCAGTGAGGCTTGGCTCCTGGAGCCCCATGGGACTAGGGGAAATAGAGACTCCATTCACTTGGGTAACGTACACAGAAACTCACATGCACCAGGTCCAAGGGCAGAGGCAGTGATTTCATAGGAACCTGGGCCAGGCCTGCCTTCTGGTTTTGGAGGGTCTCCTGGGGACATGGGGGACAGCTACAGCTCACCGAGGGGGGCATAAAAGCTGGTGGCAGAAATTCCAGGAGTGTTCATCTACATGAGCTTTCCTGGAGGCTGACATCTTGATTGGATCATCAGCACCAAGACCTAGCCCCACCCAACAGCCTGTAGGGAAACCTCAGCCCAAATAACATACAGGGTGGGAACACAGCCCCACCCATCAGCAGACCTCCTGAGCCACAAAGGCCTCTAGACACAGCCCTACCCACCAGAGGTCCAGGACTGAGCTTCACCCAGCAGTGGGCAGGCATGGGCTCCTCCTGCCAGGAAACCAGCATAAGCCTCTGGTCCAGCCTCATCCACCAGGGGCAGATACTAGAAATAAGGAAACAACAATCCCAAAGCCTGTGGAAGAAATACACAAACACAGGCCAGACTCTACACTGGGACTGGCTGGACCCTGACCCTTGGGTGACAAGAGAGGCGTGTACTGCTGGGACACATAAGACATCTCCCACAGACGGCCAGCCACCTCTCCAAGGTCAAGAAAAGTAACTAACTTACCTAAAAATAAAAATAGAAAGATAGATGATATGAGGCAGCAAATGAATATCTCCCAGGCCAAGACACAAGATAAACTCCCAGAAGAAGAAATAAGTGATGAGGAGACAGGCAATTTATCTGAGAAAGAGTTTAAAGGAATGATGGCCAAGATGTTCAGAGAACTCAAGAGGAGTACAGATGTACAGAGTGAAGTTTTTAGCAAAGAGTTGGAAAATATAAAGAATACCCAAACAGAGTTGAAGAATAAAATCACTGAAATGAATAACATACTAGAAGGAACCAAGAATAGACTAAATGAGGCAGAAGAACGGATCAGTGAGTTAGAAGACAGATTACTGAAAATCACTACTGCAGAACAGAAAAAGAATGAAAAGAAATGAAGATAATTTAAAAGAACTCTGGGACAACATGAAGTGCACTAATACTCATATTATAGGGGTCCCAGAAAGAGAAGAGAGAGAGAAAAGACCTGAGAAAATTTTTGGAGAGATAATCACCAAAAAATTCCCCAACTTGGGAAAGGAAACAGTCACCGAAGTCCAGGAAGCACAGAGAGTTCCACACAGGATCAACCCAAAGAGGAGCACAGCAAGGCACATAGTCATCAAATTGACAAAAATTTAGGATAAGGAGAAAATATTAAAATTAGAGAAAAGCCACAAATATCATACAAGGGAACTCCCATAAGATTATCAGCTGATTTTTTTGCAGAAACTCTACAGGCCAGAAGGGAGTAGTATGATATATTTAAAGTGATGAAAGGGGAAAACTTACAACCAAGAATGCTCTATCCAGCAAGGCTCTCGTTCAGATTTGAGGGAGAAATCAGAAGCTTCACAGACAAACAAAAGCTAAAAGATCTCAGCACCGCCAAACCAGCTTTATAACAAACGTGAAAGGACCTTCTCTAGTCATCAAACTGTAAGAAAAGAGAACAAAAAGAAGAAAGAGATAAAAAAAAAAAAAAAGACTTACAAAATATAGCTTTGGCAGTTCAGGATCTTTCGCGGTTCCTTATAAATTTTGGAGTTGTTTGTTTTAGTTCTGTGAGGAATGTTGTTGAGTATTTTGATGGGGGTTGTGTTGGATCTGTGGATTGCTTTGGGTAGTGTGGCTATTTTGATAGTGTCTATTCTTCCAATCCAAGAGCACAAGAAATCTTTCCATGTCTTTGTGTCGTTTGGGTTTTCGGAGTATGGGTAACCTCCTTGGTTAAGTTTATTTCTAGGTATTTTGTTGTTCTGGATGCAATGGAAATGTTTATGCCAGTTATAAAACTGTGGTTTTTGAAGTTAAAAAAAAAGTGCATGAAGAGCTGCAAATGGCAAAATATCTTTCTTTCATGTGAGTGAGTTGTATTCCATTATATATACACACACACACATACACACACACACACACACACACACACACACACAGTGCATCTTCTTTATCTATTCAACTATTGTATGCACTTAGGATGCTTCCATATCTTGGCAACTATAAATAATGTTGCTGTTAATAGCAGAGTGTATGTATCTTTTTGAATTAATTCTTATTTTGTGGTTGGCTTTATTCCTTTGACAACTATGTAAGTTTAAAAAGCTAAAGCTCTAAACGTTCTTAGAAACAATGAACAAGTACATACATGTAAATTTAAAAAATATATATATGCAGTTAAAAAAATGAGCTATCAAGCCATGAAAGACATGGAAGAAACTTAAAAGACATATTACTAAATGAAAGAAGCCAGTCTGAAAAGCTTACAAACTGTATGATTCCAACCAAATGACATTCTGGAAAAGGCACAGCTACAGAAACAATAAAAAGATCATGGTTTCCAGAGGCGGGGAGAGGGAGGGAGGGAGGGAGGAATGAATAGATGGAGCCCAAGGGATTTTTAGGGCAATGAAATTACTCTGTATGATACTATAGTGGTGGCTATGTGTCATTATGCATTTGTCAAGATATTCTAAGGAAAGGTTTTGACCCTGCTCCCAGTTGAAAGCAAACTCCTTGGAAGCCCAGACAGCATCGGTCTTTTCAAATTCTGTACTCAGTTCAGTTCCTCAGTGTTCTCAGTTCATAGAACAGTGCCTGGTACATAGTAGGTCAATATTAGCCATTAAAAAAAAAAAAGTCAGGAATGAAGAGAGGGAATAGAAAATTTACAGAATTATAAGAAAATAATCTTTAAAATAATTTCTCCAAATAAAGGTTCTTTCCTGCCTCTATTCTTCTATTTCCTCTATCCCACTCTCTCTTTTCTTTCCTCCCTTTCGTAACTTGGTCTTCATTTGTATATTGTTTAAAAACGGTGGCTGAATAACACCTGGAAAAGCTCAGCACTGGGATTCTTTGTTCTTCGCCTGTTCTCTTTACACCGAACTGAAAGGATGAATAGAGTTATAGTCGTCAGCGTGTTGTAAATTATATGTTTATATTACTCATATATATCGTTAACAAAGGCAAATGATTCTACAAGTCTTATAATGAAAGCCATCTATTTATTCTGACACTTTCATACGTACTTCTAAATAATATTATATTTTTATATATTGATTTTTAAAAATTTACATATCATCTATTGATACCCTGCTATGAATGACTAATACCTAGTTCTCTTCCGCTTTCTCTCTCTCCCTCAACTGCATGTATCTTCTCCAATGCTCCTAATATTGTTAAATCAATATTAAGTGGTTACATTATTATGTGTATGAAATATTGTTCACAGACGAGATACCTAGAGTTCCATGATTAAAATAAACTCTCTTGTTCAACTTATCTTGTAAGATCAAGATTGCATTATTTTTGGTTTGCTTGAATCTCTACGCACCCATCATTTATTTGTTCTTAAAATCTCTAACACAGCTGTAAAGCTCTCTTAGTAAGATCAAACATCCAGTAATATAATCCATCAGTTCCAGGGTTTTTTTTTTTGTTTTTTTGTTTTTTTAATCTTGAAGCCCTTCCTCCATCTTCCTGTTCCAAATTGTCCCTTTAGGCCAGGGATCTGCAAGCTTTTTCTGTAAAGAACTAAATGGTAAATATTTTAGGCTTTTGTTGTAACTACTCAACTCTATCATTATAACAAAACAAAACAAAACAAAACAAGAAGACCCAGCTCTAGACCATAACTAAGTAAATGGGCATAGCTGTGTCCCAATAAAACTTTTTTGTACAAACAGAACACAATCCTGCTACCATGCTTTGTTGATACCAGCCTGAGGCCCGCTTCCCAGCTGTCATCATGGGTCTTTTCTTATCATCATCCTCAGAAGACCATCCATGTCCCTCCTGTATTGGCTTCCCCATTTCTGAGGCTCATTTCTTCCTATTTCTTGGTTTCTTCTCTTGTTTCAATGAAACTTACCTCTCAGTAGATTTCTTATAAAAGTTGCATGGGACGTCATATTTTGAGCCATTGGTTGGATATAAATATTTGTGTTTTCCTCTCCCACTTGCTTAATGTTTGGCCTGGGTACAGAATTTTAGGTTGGAATTCAGTTTCTCATGCTATCAGGAGGCACTGTTCTATGGTGTTCTAGCTTCCAGTGCTCATTTTAGGAAGTCTGATGCCATTCTGGATTCCTGATTTTTTGAAACTAGCTTGATTTTTCAATCTGTTTTTTTCCCCTTCTTTTCTATGAAATGTTTCAGAGATACTGTTACACATAACAATATGAAAATATCCATGTTATGACCACCTTGCTTAAAAAAAAAACACAGTACAAACTGAAATTCCACGTACACCTCTTCCCAATCTCATTTCCCGGTTTCCTTTGCAAAGATAATCATAATTGGTGTTCTAACATTCTACGCCTTTTTAGATTTATTACCTAATAATGTATCCATGAACAATACAGAATATCGATTTGCATGTATTCAAACATCATATAAATGCTATCATATTATATATGATATTTTGAAACTTGCTTTTTCTCAGGCTTATATTTACTTGTGCTGACATATGTAGCTCTACTTACTTCCTTTTTTCCTATAATAAAACTATGTGAATTTCCCAATAAAAATAGCCCACCAAACAGCTACTGAAATGAGTATTATACAAAGGCACATCATTATGACATTTTAGAGTGTCAGATATGAGATAATAAGAGCTTCTAGAGGGCAAAAAATAATAAACCATTTGGCGTGCTGGACATCTGTCCTTAAATCCATTCCTGCTTTTCTGTGCTTGGGGTGGGGCGTAAAAACCCTACAAACTATGTTTCTTATACGCTTGACCGAGGTTCTAATTATGTTCTGCAATAGAAGACAGCGGCATAAGATTGGAAGGTGAGAGGAAGAACACAGCCACACTGCTCCTAGAGACAGCCACAGCCATGCCTCTTCAAGGCTCCGGCACAAGCTGAGTGATCCCTCCAGTGATGCAGAGATAGGGCAAGCCCAGGGGTCCAGCTGGGGTGATGGGAGCTTCCTCTTTGGCGGCTCCAGGATTTCCTTCCTTCTACATAGTCTTCTGTCTCTTTAGTAACCAGTTGCCTACATTCAGCACATCTGTGTTTCCTGACTTTTCCCCCCAACTGACACACTTGATTTATGCAGTATGACTGAGGAGCCCTTCTAAGAGTCCTCCCATCACAAGCACCTAGGGATGCTGAATGAAATGTAAAATCTTCTTTTTAAATGCTGGATTTAGTAGAAAAGAAGATAAAGGAAATAGTCACAGGCCAAGAATAAGGTGGAAAATAAAAATTTAGAAAGTCTGAAAAACCCAACGGTAAGTGAGGGTTTGGAATAACTGAGCCCACATGACCTAGTGGAGGGAGCATGGATGGATACAGCTCTAATGGAAACTGGTTAGTAATGGCTAGGAAAGTTGCAGATAAACATTTCTCAGGACCCAGCAATTCTCCTTCTAGACATACACACTCTAGAGAAAAATCTCTCTTATGCACCCAAGGAGGAGTGTACAATGAAGCTCACAGAATTGCTGTTTAAAATAGTGAAACCTTGTCTGTCAGTAAGACAATTGACAAATTGTGGTAGAGTTAAAAAAAAATCGAGGGCGATACAAGACTTAAAAGTGATAAATATATGCGTCAACACTGATAAATCTCAAAAACATGATCACGAGTGAAGAAAAGCTACTTGTGGTTATTATGCCTTTAGATAAAAATGTAAAACATGCGAAATAATACTATGTTGTACGTGGATATAGGGGTACCTAGTGAAAATATGAAACATGTAAAAGCATGCATATGGATGATAAATACCAGTTCAGGGTAGGAATCAGCCCGGAGCAAGGAGAGCTGGGCAGGTTACAGGTACACAAGGAGAAACAAAGTATCCTGTAATGTTTTATTTATAGAAAATGAAAAAAGGTCTAAAAGAAATACAGCAAAACAGGTTTGGTGAACCTGGATTGATGGGGGCTACTTAAGTGCTTATTTTCCCTATTTTTCTGTATACTTGAAATAAAAATTATAAAGTTACTAGATGTGGGAATTTAATAGCCTGGTTCAGATATTCTTGGCTTAAAGTCAGTAATGTATGTTTCTGTCTTAAATGAAAGAATCATAAAGTAGTTTGAGATTATTTATTTTAATTTACTGAAGGAGAGAAGTGTCCCTAAAATCATTCTATTTTAGTTTATCTTCAATTTCAGTGTTTCCAAATGTTTAACGCATGAAAGTTCATGTCCTGCCTTAACATGTTTGGAGACTGGGGTAAGAGTTCACGTGGAGTCCCACATACTGAATGACTAAATATTAACAATTATAACTCATGCTGAAAAAAAGTTGAAATAAAATATATTGTATCGATACCCATAGTGACAAATAAATGAACATATTTTATATGCATAGAAATCAGCAAAATATTAAAGGGGACTTCTAGGACCTTTAGGAACTAATTATTATTAAATATATCTAGGTGTTCAGTATAATAGAGTGGTGATATTTGGATGTAAGTAACAAAACAAAGATGCACATAATTCACAAATTAATAAATATTATTCTATAAATGATTTTTCTTGCCATAATTTCAGCAAAATCTCTATTTCTGTAATAAATTTGTCATATAATTTTTGTTCTTCTATAATAAAGAGCTACAAAACTGAAAAGTAAAATGTAATCATATTCAAAGTGAAAAAATTTTATATTTTCATCAAAAACATAATTAAAAACTAATACAAAAGTTAAAAAATGAAAAGTCCTTTCCTTCTAAAATGCCTTAAGATTTCTATTAGAAATTAAAAAAAATACAAATTACAATATGAAAGGCTAAAATTGTATAAATAAACCTGGAATGTTTTCTTACTTTTTGAAAAAATTAATTCAATCTTATTAAGTAGTTTTATGAAAATAAGACTTTTCTCAATTCTAGCGCTCAAGGGCTCCTCTCTGCCAATATTGACAAAGGCCCCACACTTCACTTATAGTTAGTATGTATCCACAGCTATTCATATTTCAGCTTGATCAAATTTGTTTAATGCTGCAAAATGGTCCTCAATACCAAGGGCAACTGTTGTGAACACCTTGTTAATTTGTACACAGATTCACTCTCCAAACATAAATTGGAATAGGAAGGGGAGTTGAAAACCGGGCACTGGGCCCTGTGGGGGAACAAGAAGCAAAACTCTATTGCATTCATTTATCTGAGAAGAACATGCAGATGAGTTAATTAATTTGTGGATTCACTTTCCCAAGTACCATTCAAACGCTCTCCTCACTTCCAAGCCTCATGCGTCCTTCAAATGCACTTCACAACTTGTGAACCGTACCCCTTGGGACTAGCTACCTTTTGTAAGGGGACAGAGGGCAAGAGGTAATGCCTCCAGAGATGTTTGAAACCAGCTGGGACATTTAGGTGAGAGGCCATGCTGTTCCGAATCCCAAGCTAGAGAGGCACTGGTGTGTTCTGTGATGGACGTACACTGGAAGTGGGATGGTTGGTCCCTAAGGTAGGTAGTTCTGTTTTTAAGTTTTTAGGACTCTCCATTGTGTTTTCCACACCAGCTATACCAATTTATATTTCCACTAAATCAGGTTTTAAAAATTAAAAGAGGGAAGTAAATGTTGAAATAATAATGGATTATTCTTTTCCCCTCAAATTATTTTTTAAATCCCATTTTTGTATTTTAAGCAGTCTCACATCGACATCGCAGTGCAGAGTACCTCAAGGACTCTAATAAGGGTTTGAACACAGCATCTCATTTAGTCCTTGGACCATCCCTGTAATGCTGTCATCCTTTGGGGCCCAGTGGCATTGTGGCTGGTGGTCAGTAGAACTGAAATTCAAATTAAAACTGTGTGATTTCAAAGCCCTTTCTCTTAACCACTGTCAAGTTGTGGCTCCTTAAAGACACATGATTTTTATGGATGAATGATTAAGCAAAATGTGGTAGATCTATACAACGAAATAGTATTAAAATACATATAAAAGGAATGAAGTACTGGCATGCTACAACATGGATGGACCTTGGAAACATTATGTTAAGTGAAAGAACAGGGCACAAAGGGCCACAGATTGTATGATTCCATTCCTATGAAATGTCAGGACAATAGGCAAATATATAGAGACAGAAAGCAGATTAGTGGGGAAGGAGAATGAGGAGTGATTATTTAATGGGTTTAGAGTTTTACTTTGGAATAAATGGAAATGTTTCAGAACCAGATTGATTTTTTATAACACTCTGAATGTACTACATGCCAGTGAATTGGACATGCTAACATGGTTACTTTTATGTTATGTGAATTTCACTGTTAAAATATACATAAGTGAATTTCACATCTATTAAAAAAAATCCTTAAGCTTAATTTTCTTTCACTCTAAAGTAATTCCTGCACTTTTTTTCATCTCCACGCTAAACCATTATGTCTGCCACAACATTGTACTTGGGCCTTTTGAATAAAAAGAGATGGCATTTTTTACACAGTTTTATTGATCTAATGCAATTTGGAATTGTAAAGAGAAGCAGTTTATAGGTGCAAATATATGTGTGCTCACAGACATTTAAACATGCACATTTATACTCTGTGGTTGTATAGGTGATGAGGAAGTGGTGTGGTGAAGAGGTGATGATGGAAATGGGGGAGTTATTAGACTGGAAACCAGGATGCATGTGTGGAATTCCTTATGTGTGGGCTCTCTCCCGGAGGGACCACACTCACCCAGCTATGTTCATACAAGGTCACAGATGAGTTTCTGTGCTGTCAGATGCTGGTGGCTCTAGGTTCCAGACTCTGGTCTCTGAGACTCACTCTGGAGTGAGAGGCTAAGTGGGGAGGGTGGTTAACATTCCCCGTGGAGGATGGTGACTGATTAACTTGGTAAGAGCAGGCGCACCTGACCCCCAGGAAAACCAGCTAAGACATGTGGTGACCCTCCCCTATTGGAAAGCAATTGGCCATTGGAAAGCATGTTCTTTGGCATTTGACGACATTGCACAGAATGTGAGTTCCCTTTAATGAATTCAAAGCCAGTGTCCAGTAAATCATAATTTAATCATGTTGTTTTAAGTATATTCTGGGACATTGTGAAGGAGTACGTGCAGTGAGGCATCTTATTTTCCCTGTCTAATTCGATTCATTTGCCATTTCAACTGATAGTTTATTGGGCACCAATTATATACTGGGGAGATTTTAAAAAATGGATAAAAAATGTCATTATACATGGAGCACGTGCACTTTATCACACAAAGCAGTCCTTTTCTAGATATTTCCAAAAGCTGGAATTATTCAGCAAAAATAGCTGTTGTATATAAAGTACAGTCATCCAAATATATGAATTGTTCTTACTCACAGAAAACAAAATCAGTGCAGCATCATGAAAACATTTTTTTGAACGTAATTGTCATAATAAAATCCTTGACGTTTTAGCGTTAATGCCACAATATCAAACACCTAATTATGGAATCGCAGGAAAATGCTTATTATCAGCACTGAATGCAGGGAGCAGCTTGAGTTCCTGGAGGACTGGCTGCCCCATTAAATGACCTCACAAACAGGGAATGAGTGGAACCTATGGCAACTTGTTTATGCTCTTCTGTAAAATGGAGTTTAGATTTGCTTATGGCTAAATTCTTCATAGATAGATTTAATCCTACCCTTTAAACACTGACATTTCGTCATGTGATTTTGCTTTTTAAAAGCCTATGTTTTTGTTTTTGTTTTTTTAATTGAAGTACAGTCAGTTACAATGTGTCAATTTCTGGTGTACAGCACAATGTCCCAGTCATGCATATACATACATATATTCGTAAACTCCTATGTTAAGTAGTTAAATATAGCAGAATATATACCTACTTCATATTATTTAAACACAATAGAATTAGACAGCAAAGCTAACATTTTTCCTTTGGGGAGTAATTTTAATCAGCTAATATTTAGTGCTCAGGCCAGAATACTCAGTGGCACTTGCCAGCCAATTCCGTTTCTTGTCAAGGAGCTAGATTTTAATTTTCCTGTTCTAACGAGAGCAAACGGTTTGATCACCTGAAGGTTTGGGGGGTTCATTTTTTCCAGTTGTCTGCGGAGTGAAGGAGGAAGACAGCTCCGCGCACAGCGTATCACTCCTCCCAATTACAGCTGCTTGAGGACGCAATCAATATGCACCACCGCTTTCTCGCTCTCTCTTTCTCTCTCTCTCTCTTTTTTTTTTAGCCAGAAGCAAATGAATATATTATCCGTCAGCAGCAAGACACAGGGCAAATGGATCTCTGAGTCGTGGGTGATTGGGATTCCACGCGTGCGTGGGGGTGTGACCATACTTCAGGACTCATTTTCAGGGATGCTGACATACGAGACAGTCCTCAGAGACCTGTCTGTCACACTGCAACGCGCTCTGCAGAAAAATTAGATTACTCATGCTCAGACAGAGGGGGCGACGGCAATTTAGAGCGGCCCCTTAAATACCAATTACGCTTGTATTTACAAAGCAAATTAAACCCACGTGAAGGACGTTGTTCACCCGGGCTCCTCGGGCCGTGCATGAACTTGGTTCTCCCACTGCTGTTTGAAAACTCTTGAAGAAATACATGCACGTGCACGCGCGCGCGCACACACACACACACACAGCGTATACAGCTTTTCTTCTCGTTTTAAATTTAATTTCAATAGCCCCAAAAGGCTCTATTTATTTTAGTAGTTAGGTTTATTGTTTTACTATTACTGCACCATGACGAGGTTTGCAAATCCACTTGCTGAATACCCCTTATCCATATCCAAATATCTATTATAAGCAAGACATTTGCAGATGAATTCTCTTTGTCTGTCAGAGCAGAAGCTGGAGCAACTCTCCCTGAGCTCACCGTAAAGGTGTATTCCTGGGCTCTGGGCTCTGTGATTTCATTCACAGTGTTTGCTTAGTTACTGAAGACAGCAGGTGTGTCAGAATCCGTGAGATGAACCCACTGCAGTTACGCACAGGCTTGCCAGTGAAATCTTTTTTTTTTTTAATTCTTTTTTGGAGGGGGAGAGTGTGTATGTATATATGTGTGTGTGTGAATGGAGGTACAGGGATTGAACCCAGAACCTCGTGCATGCTAAGCATACACTACCACTGAGAAATACCCTCCCTTCCCACCAAAATCTATTTTTTAAATAAAAATATGAATGAGCAAATCATGTGTAATGAAAAATTATATATCTAAAGGTGCCATGAAGTCTCATTGAAGGGCAAGGAGAGTAGCTCTGGGAAGGGAAATTTTAAAAGAACCCAGAGAGGCACCTGGCAGCTCTTGGCTGGAAACAGACACTCACACATGGGCAGGATGAGTATTTCCCAGCACCTCATGGAAGGCTTTTCACAGCCCTGGAAAGAGGCTGGCTGGGAGAAGACTGGCCTCCTTGTAATGACAGTGCTAGGCTCTTTGGAACTCCCTGGGGAATGTTCTGGAATGCTGATTGAACGGTTGGATCCCCACCTAGTCGGATGTTTATTTGGATTTACTTGCAGCAGCTCAGTGGCAAATTCTGCCTGGTTTCTGTGATCAAAGTAGGAATCGTGGGGAATTTCTCTGATCTACAGGTCCCCAGATGGTGGTACTTGCAGCTTAGACCCAACTTTCTTCGTGTCTTCACGGTTTGGCATCATCCTGCATATAATGCAGCAAAGTATGTTTATCCAGCCTCCTGTCATCCAGAAAACTCTTATTAACTCTTGCATCTGTTCTTTGCTGCTGTTGGGATAATTGATGTTCATAATAAGGACCCTGAAGTAATTCAGGCGCCTTGGGAATCATGCAGAATTACGTTCTGTTTTGTAGGGATGGGAGTGAGGACGTCTCCATGGTCCTGAAGGAGTGCTGTGGTGTGAGAGTCGCAGCCCTGCATGTGGTGGGGCCAGCGGCAGCGTGATGGAAGAAGTTCTCCTTGTTCACTCATATTTCTCCACCCTCCATATGTGCATCTAGCACACGTTTTCCATGTAGACCTGCCAGGCACATTGCTAGGCGCCAGAGATACAATGATGGATGAAACTCAGGTTCTGTCTCTAACAGACCCTCAGTATAGAGATGAAACAGGCCTATGCCCTGGTAGTTGTCAAATAGTGATCATGATTCACGGTGTTTTGGGAGCACTCAGGATGGGCACCTTAACTGGCAGAGGCTAGTGGGGCTAGTGGTCAAAGTGATTGTAGTGGGAGCTGTGTCGGATGGAGAGCACCAGGCAGAGGAGACAGGATGAGAAAAAGCCCACCACACAATGCCTGCTGGAACTGCGAAACAGTTCTGTGTGGCTGGGAGGTGACGTACAAGAGGAAGATGCTAGGCTTTGGAGGGGGTGGGTCATGGAGGTCCTCGCATCACTTAAGGACACTGGACTTCATTTTGAGCCCCTGGGGACCATTACAGGGCTGTAAGGCAGTAGCTTGCCATGATCACATTTTTTGTTTTAGATTAGCACTTCCTACAACTTCTCTTTTTGGTGCAGAACTTGTCTGTTTTGTTTTCCAAGTGCAATTTCAGGGGTGGGGGGATCTACCCCATGAGGCAGGTGGAGGTGGAGCTTGGTGGTTTGAGGCAGGGTGATTGGCTGTGAGCTGCCAGGGCTGTCTTTTCCATCCCACTAAACTTTCAGGTCCTGGGAAACTGTCTGGGGACCTGGGAGCTGTGTGAGTATGGAGAGGTGATAAGGACCTGGCTTAGAGCGGTGAGAGCAGGACTAGGGGAGAGGGAATGATCTGGTAAATATTTAGATGGAAAAACTGGTTGATGCAGCCGGGAGACTTAGACTTCCCCTGTGTTTGATTTTATTACTTTAGCAATGGAGAAATAAGGGTCCTACCGTTTGACTTTGGGCTGGAGACTTTTTGTGTGTTACAGTGAGGAAGACGTGGCACTTTTCTTCCAGAGAAGATAAAGAAACTTTACAGTGTTCCTGAGTTTTGAGCCTTTCTTAGAAGAGCTTGGGCTCTCTTAGCTGTGAAAGGGGTTGGGGGTAGATAATGCTTTGTGGTTAGAAGTTTAAAAAAAAGAAAGAAAGCAACTTTCCAAAACTGGAAAGAGGGGCTGTGGCTTCATATGACACCAGAGTTAAAATCCTAAGACCCTCTTGGCCGGGAGGTCCCAGAGAGGACTTTCTCTGTGTAACTGAAAGAATTCAGCAGTTGAGACCAGGGACAGTGTTGGCTTAGTCCTAGGGTCTCAGAAAGGGAGATTTTTGTCAAGGCAGGCACCACTCAGATGGAGGGATCTGGTATCCTTAGTTCCATCATATGGCAAAGAGGAGCAAAGGCAGTGGACAGATCAGTAGGCTGGCTACCACTAGGGTTTGTCCCTGAATGGAGGTTTGTGCTGGTTTTAATGTAATTGATGGAAACAGAAGAAATGCAACTGTGTGTTTCACACTGTTATGATCAGCTCATGCCTTGGTGATTGATCAGATTCATGAATGAGGGTGAGTCCAAGATTACTCTCAGGATTTTAGCTTGAGTCAATGGTTAGGTGGAATTCTGTGCTATTGGAGAATAGCACAAGAAAAAAGTAGGTGATGAAAGTTGAGTTTGAGAGCACTGAATGTGAGGGGCACACTGGATTCAAGTCTCCCAGAGGCTGTGTAGTTTGGAAGTTAAGAGCATCAGCTCTGGAAATACATTATTTGATCTTGGGTGAATAACTTCTGTGCCTCAGCTTCTTTATTTGGGACACTGTTATCAAAGTAGGGTGGTGGTCTTTAGATTGATCAATCAATTCTTCGGCACTCTTTCCATTGAGAAGTTGAGTCTCTTTCTTCTATCCTTGCATCTGGGCAAGGCTATGATTACTTTGACCAATAGAGTATGGCAAAAGTGACAGGATGTGACTTTAGAGGACTACATCAGAAAAGGCAATGCAGGACTCGGTTTTGTCTGCAGGGACACTCACATTTGGAGCCCTGAGGCTCCTTGGAGAAACCCAATGACCCTGAGGCTGCCATGCTGTGAGGAAGCCCAGTGAACGTGGGACACATGTAGATGCTCTGATTACTAGCTCTAGCTGAGGTCCCAGACCACCGTCAGCAGCAACTGCCACATGTGTTTGTGACGGTGCTTCCCTCCACGTGATTCCAGCCTCCAGCTGTTGAGTTGCCCCTTGCTGTCCAGTCTTCCCAGCTGGGTCCTAGACATTGTGGAGCAAGAACAAACCATCCTTACTGAGTTCAGGATTCACAGAATAATAAAAAGATTGCTTATCTCAATAAACTTGAGGTAATTTGTTACGCAGCAGTGGTGTATCAGTCTGGGTCATCTGAGGAGCAGACACCAGGAAGGGATTAGAGGAAATGCCTGAAAGAGAAAGTACAGAGGGAGCCAGGAGATACTTGGAGAGACATCAGGCCATAATGCCTGATGTCTCCACTGGACGTGGTGCCTCATTGGCCCCTAGCGAAGGAGAAAGGGAAGAAAGAGGGAAGTTTGGGCAGATCTGAGCATTTCTAATGAAAGTTCAGCAAGGCTTTTGGAGAGTCCTCAAGTCAAAGATGGCTGTAAGAGGACCTCCAGGTCTCCTGGCATCAGACCTACCCTGGTATCCCGCCAGCATTCAAACATGTGGCTCATGGACGAAGGCTATGATGGAGTTCAAGACTCCACAGGTGGGCTGTCAGTCAATAGTAGAGACGAGAGAGTAGAATTCTCCAGGCCATCAAGAATACTATCTGGGACCAATGGTATCTGCCTCATCTGATTGTTTTGAGAATTAAATTATTGTACATATGGATATATTATTCATATTATATTATATATAATATATGTACATTCTGTGCCTGGAGCACTGCCTTGTAAATGCTCACTGAATATTTACTATTATTAATAGCCATTTTTGAAATACTGAAAGTAGATAAGAACATCCCAGAAAAGTATACTAAGAAGAAAAGTTATATGCAGAGGAATGAGAGACATAATTAAATCCAATAGTTGATATTAGTTGAACATTCCCTGTTTTCTGGAACTCGGTGTCAGTGAAATATAAGTTCCGAGGAAGCAGGGACTTGTCTGTGGGGTTTACTGGGCTATCCCTGGTGTCCAGCACAGCCTCTGATTGGAGGCTGAGGGGGTTCAGCATCAAGGGAGGAAGAAGTACTTCAGGTAATAGATCAAGTAATGATCGAATTAGACTATTTTCATTTTAAAGCCTCAAATGACATAATGGATCAAGGGGACGATAAACAGTGTCTACTAACATCATACAATGAGAGACAATTTGGCATTATGTGCCTCCTGTTGGAAAGCACGTTACAGGTTGTGGAGTGTGTGTGTGTGTGTGTGTGTGTGTGTGTGTGTACAATCAAATGAGGCTGATTAAGTCTCTAGATCTGACTACAAAGTTAAAGAAAAATAAGAAAGAGAAGTATGTTAAATGACACAACTTTTTGCAATCAGCAGACTGTAGGAAACTGCAGGATAAATCACCTACTTTCTTTATTAAACACATTGAAAGAAAAAAGGGAAATGTATTCAACCAATTGCAATATATGGACCTTGTCTGGATCTGACTCATACAATTTATTACAAAATATCTTGTGACCATGAGAATTTGAATACTAATTGAATATTTGAGGATATTAAGTACTTATTAACTTTTAGGTTTGACAATGGTATTTAAAAAATAATTTTCAAAGGCATTCTTTACCTTTTGAGATATATAGTAAAATATTTACTGATGAAATGACACAATGTATGTGATTTGCTACAAAGTAACCTGGGCTGGGGGTGATGGGGAAGGAATAGATGAAACATTATTGACGATGGATTGAGAGTTCTTGAAGCTGGATTGACGTGCACGTGGGAGTTCATTATACTAGTCCTCCCAATTATCATATATTTTTGAAATTTTGGGAACTTACCTAACTACAAGTTAAACAGCAAAAATTAAAAATATAAGTGCTATGGCATTAAAGTTTAACAAATGAGGGGGTGAGCAAAAGTGTCAAATGTAGCAAAGCTCTGGTGAGATGAGAACTGGAAAACTTAGCCCTTTGGCATCAGGAAGTCAATGCTGTGACTTACACAGTGTGAGAAGTGCATTTGTAGTGCAGGAAGTACATAGAATGTTTAGATTCTTCTTGAGGAAGTTTGAAACTGGAAGAAAAAACTTGGCGATGGTAGCTTGAGAGGACCTGGGGTTGAGCGACAGAAAAGAGGTGGGGAGTTGGATAGGTCGATGAGAAGTAGGTGAAAATTGGATGCAGGGGTCTAAAACAGGTGGAGGAGTCTGCCATAAACAAGGGTACATCTTTTGAAGGGAGGAACGTGTAATTCAGCCGACAGGGGAGAAATCCGGAAGCCTTGGTGAAGCAGGAAACACGTCTGCCTGCTGAGAGTGAGGATGCGCTTGAGAAAGAGTTATGTGTTTCTGGTGCTAACGGCCCAGGTTAGGTTAGAGATCTGGAGTGAATCTTGACTCAGCTTCCACGGGTGGTGTGACTCAGTGTTTAGTCACCCAGGACCGAACCAGTGAAGAAAACGCTTCAAGCACTAGTGGAGAGTTCAGCAGGAGGATGAGGTACAAAGCATGGCAGGTTCAGACCATCAGCCCTGTGCTTCCCACAGGGTCAAGGAGGGCAGACAGTCAAGGATAGTTAAACTGGGTGATGTGAAGAGATCCAAGGATGAGGCTGTGATTCATTCAACAGTAAGTGAAGGTCCTGGAGGGGCCAGAAATTATGGTTGAGAGGTGGAATATAATCGGGCTTCCCCAGTCTGCCTGCTAGTATTTACTTTCTAGAGTCTGCAAATAACCACCCTCTGAGTTATTCCAGGTTCTCCAGCTGCACGCAGTGGAGACCAGGGCGGTGCACACTCATTCCCTCTTACCTGGACCCGGAACCTCACGATTGCAGTTTGATGCCATTATTTCAAGATAAATATTGATGCTTATGATTTTAATCATTCATTCCATTCTTTTAACCAAATATTTTTCCTTTTTCCATAATCTTTTTAATCGCAGATTCACCTGCATTTAGAAATTGTATTTTTGAATTTAGATCCAGAATGAGAAAATAATTCCCTATTAATGAAGAGAAACAGTATAAGCCAAACCCTTGGTCAAACTGAATGTTGAAAATACAGACCTGGACCCATTTGAGAGCAGAGAGGAAAAATTGTGAGGCCAGGTTCCATTCTGGAGGCCTGATTCGAAGGAAGACAAAGAAAACAAAGAAAACCTACCCACTCTTTAGTCTCATCATTTGCTTTCCATTCAAACAGCTCAACAGGAAGATGAGCATAGTCTTAAAATCACCCTGAGGTCTACCTGGATTTACATGAGGAGGCATGTTTATTAACAGAGAACAGAAATACTCAAGGTAACCTCAATGCGAATGTGATTTGCTTAATGAATGCTCCTGAAATCTGGAACAAGAGTTAGGGAAAAAAAAAAAAAAAAGAGGCAAGTCAGAAAGACATAAATTATAAACTCTGCCAGTTTTTCATAAAGGATAAACCTCTCCCTCGGGTTCTTTCACATTGCTGTGAAATTCTCTGAACTTTATAATTTCCAATAAGCCATTCCTCAGCTATGCTATTCATTTTTTTCTTAATTTATATGAGCACATAAATTTCCTTTCGTGATCAAGTAATTGTAAACAGCATTAACATTTACTTAAATATGTCCTCTGCTGCAGTATATTGTGCTACATGGTGCTTTGGAATTTGACAAAACCCCTTATTAATACCAGTACTTTCATGTTTACCTTGTTCTGTGTTTACCTAGTTTCTGTGTTTATCTAGTGCCAGTGGAAATCAAGTTTCTGACTATGTAACTGTAGATTCACAGTGAATTCACAGTGCATGCTATTTAGAGAACAAATACATTATTTGGAAGAAGTCACAGGCAATGAGGGGTCCTCCCCCTGGTCTTTGAGATCTTATCCATTATAAGAATGCTGGAGGCTCTGGGATGGCTCTGAATAAGATCCACTAAAGAAAAAAGGGTGGAGCGCCTGGAATTTCATTCAGGACATCTAAATTCTGTTCCTGACTTTGCTGCTAATCAGCTCCATTACTTTGAGAAATTAACATTTTTTTTTCCTTTGGGTGCAAATTAAGGGGAATTAACATACAATACTTTCTCAGGGCACAGCCACTTCTAAGATTTAAAGAATCAAATTTGTGGATAGTCTTGAAACTCAAATCAAGTCAGTTTTTACATCAAGCAGAGATGAGACTAAATCAATAACTCTTAAATATAACTGCAAAGGGAAATGATCTGAACACTTGAAAAAAAAAAACAAAACCCTGAGATTTCTGAGTCCCAACTAAGACATTCTAAATTACGCTCTCTAGTGGAAAGGTCCAGGAATCTGCATACTAAACGTTCCCAGGTGATTCTGATGCAACAGATTCAAGGACTTGAGTTTGAAACTCTCTGGTTTAGGTGATCAGCAAGGGTCTATAAATACTGAACAGCTCCAACTCTCATCAGTATTTGTTAAAGTACCTACTTCCTGTCCAGAACTGCATGCAAATGGTAGCACCCTAAATGAAGACAACCTGTCCTCGAGAAACTCAGTAAAAAAGGTGCATATACTACACAAAGTTTGTAAATGAATCTACTAAGTCATGAAGCTCTTTATACAAATATAATTAAAAATCACGCAGTCCTAATGCAGGAGTTAAAAAAAGAATTCATGTTATTTTATCAAAAGCCCAATTTAAAACCTTGTAAATGTAGAATGCATTGGATATATTCAAAGAGGACAAAAACAACAAAAACAAACAAACAAAAAAAACAAAACCCCAAGGGGATAAGTGCGAAGGGCAATTAACTTATCTGGTGTGGACTCTAGGATACCAAATAATGACCTTACTGCAGAACTACAGAAGAAAGACGGCTTATCTCGCTCTATCCTCACATTCTCTGACATGATTTCCCTTCTGTTCCAGTGCCATGTGAGATTACAACTGCTTTTCTTCCCATCACCCATCACTCATTTTAGTCTTTGTTTAAAGCTGGGTGTAAGCCTGGTTGACATGGAGAAACATTCGCTGGAACACATGTGTTTTGAGGCCAATGTTAATTATGGGTTTGGTAACAAGCAACTAAGAACATGGAAGTTCAGGGACTGAGCTTGCAGTTCAGGGGACTCCATGGGAACTGCTGGGAGGTGGCACTGAGGGAGACTTTCCCGTCCTTTTCCTCTTGAGTAGATGTGCAGAAGGCTTTATTCCATCCTAATCTTTGCCAGGAGAGTGGGGACCTGGACTCATCATATGTATATCATATATATATATAAAAGCTTATCATATGTATGTATACTTGTCTATTTCTCTCTCTATATATATATATTCTGAAATGAAGAAGAGCAACTTTGTGTTGTCAAAAAGAATAGCCCGGAGGAATGAGGTAAATTGAGGTTAAAAAAAAAAAAAAAGAGTTGACCAATCATGTGGAACAGCTTCTTTTAAAAAATCTTTTTTAAAAAAATCACTTTTTGTTAAAAAGAAAATGTCAGTTAAAAATTACGTTTAAAAAACTCTTGGCTCTTCATTTTTAGGATGCTGGAAGTAACCTCTACCTTGAATGGAATGGTGGTGGTTACAGGGTGCAAATGTAAGTAAAAATAATACTGGGTTGTATACTTCAGGGTGATGTGTTTTATAGTATATTGTTAAAATTTAAATAATCAAATTGATTTTAGTTGCATTTTAATACCAAATATAATGTCTTTATAATATGACACTTCTAGATCTGGAATGAGTATTTAGAATTCAGTATTTAGTATTAGAGGTTCTGGGTAACTCTCTTTAATTGAGATGCATCCTACAGGGCAAAGTGGGACCTCTAGGTGGTCCGTAACATCAAACTAAATACAGTTTTGAACAAAATGCAAGGAGAAGCAAAAAAAAAAAAAAAAATAAAACAAATAGCAACAACAAGACAGTTGAAAAATAAAAAAACAAAGGCAAGGGAAAATGCTTATGAATAAATCACCCATCATCTTTGATCTCAGCAAAGTGACCGCTGACTTGGCAAACGCTCAAAAGAACATTTCTTTTATTTGTAGAAGTTGGAATGATTCCTCATCATGTAATATTTGGTGCCGAAGCTGAGGTTATTTTCTCTGGCTCAACATCTGTGGCCGCCCCTAGGAACTAATTGGGCAATAAAAGTTTTCAGGCTCATGAAAATGAAGTATTAAAAAAAGACCGATAAATATTAGTTTTATAAATAGAATGATAGGGTTTGGTAACTGATCTCCACCAGTTGTGCACAGAACAGATTTCAAAACTGCCGGAAGTGAAACTGATGTGGCCAAGTGTCAGAGTTGAGGATGTCTGCCTTTGCCTGCACATGAAACAACTTTGATGTGGCTTAAGATGTGTTTTTGTATTTCAAACAGCCCACAGAAGGGAAACCAGCAAGGCATCAAATTATTTACCCTTCCCGGGAAAATATTTTAAAAGCTCAACTAGGGCTCCATTTCCTAAAGCCACCTGTCACCTAAAGCATATGTAATCAGCCCCAGATGCTGGCTCCCAACCTGCGAACCCCCTGACTCGGAGAGAAAATATTTCACTCATTCCTCAGCACATCCTTAATTTGTTCGAAGCTAAGCTTTCAGGCCATATTTTCTGCTTAAACTTAATAACTCAGCTTTGACATTCCTTTCCAGTGACCCCAGAGTTCCGTTTGGCCGCCTCGACACCTGCTCCCAAATGCATTAGAAGCACTCAGATTTTTTTTTTTTTTAAGTATCAGTTTTGTTTTCTTTGCTCAGCCTGAGGCCATCCTTTGCACGGAAGTAGAGAATACTAGCTTCTATTCCACTGTGAATTTTATTACTGTCTAAGGTTTCTGTCCTCAAGTTTCTGTTGGTGTTGTTTTGGAGACAAAAAGAACTTTGGTTCATAAGATTTTGGGAATCTATGAAATTGAAAGAGTTTCAGATCTTGATTTCGGAAGATAGTGGGGAAAAAGCCCCACCACCCCTGTAGTTAGCTATGTATGTAAATGAGTTGTGAGAATAAACTTTAAAGTCTAAGAATATTGTCTTTGATGCTAAAAAAAAAATCTGTGGCTATCTAGAAATCCTGGCATAAACTTTAACATTCCAATATGAACTATTCAAAAATTTAGTTAATGATCTAAAAAAAAGGTACAGCTAAAATTTTTAAGGGTCAGAAATAAGGCTTTTCAACTGGATTACATTTGTTAAAAATCTGAAAACACAGGAAAATTGCCAATCTATTGAAAAGTAATAACTATACCCATTTCCAATTGCGGGGGGGGGGGGAGGGGGCGGGGGGATGGTCACAGCTGAACTTAACTGCAGTATGAAAATGTAGCTAAAATTACTCTGCCTTCCTGTATGAAATCATTCTCCCACATTTATCTGTTTTTAAACTAAGTGTATTTTTCATGTTAATGAAATTACCAATCAAAACATGTTCTAACGAGGGAAAATGTGTTGATTCTGAGTGTGTGTGCGTGATTGTGATTATTGGAAATAAATGGCTGCACTTATGAAAAAGGGAGAATTAGAGCATGAAGGAAGCCTTTGAACTTAGACTTTATAAAAAGATGGAACTTTACTTGGGAACGTGTCAGCGGTAAATGACTTCACTTGTACGAAGGCAGCAATGCCTATCCCTCACCCGTATCTCTCCACGATGATTTAGAAAACCCAGTTCTCCAAATTTTACCACGTGTTTCAGAAAGTGACTGGAAATGGAGGCTTTTCATTTTTTGGAGGGTGGAGATCAAGTGGTGAAAATAACAATCTCCGCATACAACTCACTTTGTGCTTTATTCTATCAAACTGGGAGAGGCAGATGCAGAGTCCTAGAAACTGGGTTCCGCTATCATATTTCCCTCTAACTCCAGATAACACCAAATAAACCCTTAATCACACAAGAAATCACTCAACTTTTACTACTCCTCCTGCTCCTTGACCCGCCACTAGCCCATTTCATTTCCCATGGTCTGGCCTCTTGGCCTCTTGCTTTATAAGCCATGTCACCTGGCCATCAAGTGACTTTCAGCTCCTGGATCCTGTCTGGTTTCTGGTTTCAAGTCAGGTTACCCAGAGTTTACAGGCTGGCTGCGCTGCCTTTGGTCCTTTTCTGCCCCCAGAAATACTCTCTCCTCCCCACCCCCCAGGCATAAAATCTTGCTCTAGTACTACTGGGTCCATTCTTCCACCAGCTACTTAGAAGCCTTGGTTGCTTAAGGAAGATTTTTTTTTTCTTTCCCACCAGGGAAAGACTTGACATTTTTTTAAAATTGATGTATATAGTCAGTGTATAACGTTGGGTCCATGTCTGGCATACAGCATCATGTTTCAGTCATCCATATACATACATATATTCCTTTTCATATTCTTTTTCATTGTAGGTTACTACAAGATATTGAATATAGTTCCCTGTGCTCTGCAGTAGAAACTTGTTGATCTATTTCATTTGACAATTTTCCAATGTGATTTCTCATCTGACTGTTTATGAGACTAGGATACCTACTTACAAAGCCAAAACTAACCAAACATTCTTCATGAAACAAAATAAATACACAATTTCTGGAATTTAGTATGAAACTCTTAAAAATTTCTCATCATCTCAACTTCAAGATGTCCTCAATAATCTTCACCTCCGTTCATCCCTTTTTCCTCCCTTCACCCAGTGCTTCACTAAGCCTTTTTCTTGGTGTGTCACATCTCTGCCCATGGCACCAAGATTCTTCTAGCACCTGACTCTACCCTAGGGCTTTACTCCTTCCTCTCTGCTATGGTAAAGACAGAACTTATTAGTGCTGATCAACCCCCCAGAGTTAGATGAATATGGCTTTGAATTGAGCATTGCAACTTTCTAGATTTATGAACTACTAAGATGATCTCCAGCTGAAAACTGTGGATGGCAGGAGCCATTTCTAGTGTTATTGCAAGAAATCGTGAGATTATGCAAAATATTTGCACAGCACTGGAAAAAATAGGAAATGCTCCAACAGATGTCAGCTATCGGTTTTACTACTATTGATTATGATTATTAATAAGCCTCGATATCTTATCTCATTGGCTTTCTGTATCAGCAGGGGTCAAGCTAGAAAGGCAGAACCACTGCAAGTATGTATGTGTTGTTAGCACGATTTGATGCTATGTGATTGTGGAGCTGGTGAGCATGTTCGGTAAGACTGTTGTGCTCTTCCTGATGCTAGAGTTTCCAGCCCACAGGGCACGCAGTGGAAAAGGTAAGACGGATGTAAAGTGCAGAGCAATAGAGAAAGCTGGAATCCATGAAGATGAAATGAAGCTTGTGTCAGTTTTTACTGCCTCTGACTTTGGCGACGTGAGTGTCCCACAGAAACTGGCCAGGATGTTGGAGAAGTTGAGGGAAGATCTAGGGAAGGTGGAGTGATTTGAGACCCAGGTGCTACTTCACACAAAAGGAGGCGAATCAGCAGATCAGCTACAAAATGTCTATTGCTTCCTTTGCACCCTCCAAACCTGCTCCAAATCTCCTCTGTGTTCTATCAAAAACAGAAGTATACAAGAAAGAGGAATCTGGAAGACACAGACCCTCCCAGCCTTGTGGATCTGCTATGAAGCCACCAAGCCTTCCTTTAAAATATGTCACGTCCATAGCCTCTTCTTCCAGTTTCCATTGGAGTGCTGGTCTCTAAGTGGTTCTTCAGGTTTTAAT
This sequence comes from Camelus ferus, assembly GCF_009834535.1. NCBI lineage: Eukaryota > Metazoa > Chordata > Mammalia > Artiodactyla > Camelidae > Camelus > Camelus ferus. Next base: position 19,641,450 of record NC_045722.1, on the reverse strand, counting down.
GTTTTTCTCCTTTCCATCAGTTCTCTTTCTAGATTGCTCGTCAAAGAACTTTGCTCTTATCACACCACCATGCCTAATCTGATGCCACCAGAGGCTCCGCACAAGGGAAGCCCACCTGTTAGTCCATCATTAAGTGTTTGGGATGGCCAGACTGACCTCCTTTCTCTTCCCAAAACACAACGGACCATTTCTGCAGTGTTCCTGCTTGGAAACCACTCCTCATTCCCCCTTTTCCTTTGACTCTTGGATCTGTAATGTAGCCACTGTAGAGCTCAAGTTCCACCTTCTCTCTCAAGACCCTCCAAGCGCAGGCAACTCAGAACTTATGGCAGCTTCTGGGACACAACCGGCTTTGCTCCTTATTTGGGCTAGGGCTGTCTCTTATGTGGTATTTTAATCCCACTTGAAGTCTCTTGCAGAGCTGGGAACCTGGTGGGGACTAATTTAGCACTTTACAGTGAAAGAAATAGCATTTTATATGATGTCTGTTCTGCACAAATAGAAAAACACACGTGATGCTTCACTGCGTGGTAGCAGAGCTCCTCTCCCCAGTGCAATGTGTGGTGTCCTTCCCTTGATTGTTGTGACAAACTCCAACCAAACAATCCTGACTGAGATGTAATTGTACGCAGTTACCACTGTGTCTGTTTAATCCAAATGCACGTACTTCAGTATTAATACTCCTCCAGAGAGAGACTTTTCCTTTTTTTTTTTTTTTTTTTTCCTTTTGTATTTTGTTTCTTAGAGGGAAGAAGCTTGGGTTTTGCTCCTTGGAGCTGGGATTTGATCTCTGCTCCAATTTCACTTCATCAGAAAGGCCCTGATCACTCCCTCTGAAATCGCCCCGATCACTCCCTTGCCCAGCTTTATATATTTTTTTTTACAACACTCATCCATGGCTGACAATACAAATTCGCATTGTTTATCTACACGTCATGTCTCCCCTGCTGGAATGCGAGGTCTCTGTTTCATTCATTGTGGAAGCCCCGAGTCTGGCACTTGGTAGGGACCTTAGCAAATATTTGTCAAATGACTGAATGAAACTGGTCTCGTTTGCTTCTTGCTGGTTCACCAGGTCACTTTACCTCTCTGGGTATCTGTACGATGGTGACGTTAGAATTGGACTGGCTGATGGTGATTCTACTCCTGGTGTTTGGGGAGTGTCGCACACAGGGGCAGGGCATGCAGAGAGTGAGAGCCAGGCTCTGGGCTTACACACACTGATAGGAATCCTGCCCCAACCTCTTCAAGACTGTGTAAACCTGGATAGATTCTCACTTGGCTGAGCCTCAGTTTTATACTTGTTTCATAGGGCTGTTGAGAGGACTAAGGTGGAAAAGAGCTCAATACTTAACACCTAATCAGTGCTCACTTGATATAAGGTGGTGTAGTAGGGTGAATGATGATCCCCTGAAGATGCCCACCCTCGAAATCCCTGGCCATCTGTGAATCTGTTACTTATGTAGCAAAAAGGGACTTGTAAGTGTGATTAAATTAGGGACCTTGAGATGGGAAGATCATTGTGGATTGTCCAGGTGGGTGTGTTGTAATCACAAGGGTCCTGATAAGAGGGAGGCAGGAGGATCACAGTTAGAGAGAGAAGATGGAAAGGCAAAACCAGTGGTTGGAGTGATGGCCTTTGAAGGTGGAGAAGAGGCCACAAGCCAAGGAGTGTAAGGTGGCATCTAGAAGCTGGAAAAGGCAAGGAAATGGAGACTCTAAGCCTCCAGAGAGATCAGCCCTGCCAACATCTTAATTTTCATCCTGTGAGACTCATTTCAGACTTCCGACCTCCAGAATGGTAATACTTCAGTGTTGACTTAAGCCACTAAGTTGGTGGTAGTCTGTTCCAGTGGCAGTAGGAAGCTAACAGATGTGACCTCACCTTGCACTCACTTTTCCTATGGCCTGTTTTCATCACCTGCATCCTGAAGTTACTATTGCCTTTTCAATTCCGAAACTGGACAGACACCTCTTTTCTGATCTCTCTGGCTGGGGTCTCAATGTGTGAGTAACTGGGGACTGATCAGGTTTCTATTTCCCAGGCCAGGTCAGGATGGTGACATGCTGGTCAATGTGATTTTCTTCACCCTCATTCTCTGACAGTGTTCCTCCTTCCATTGTGATGCTTTATTTTTAGTGCTCAGGGGCCCCAGACCTCTCTCTGTTTGACATGCCCCTGGTATCTTTTCAGTAATCTGTTGCTATATAAAACACCCCCTCAAACTTAGTAGCTTAAAATAGCAATTAATTATTTCCCATGGCTCAGTGAGCTTCTGCTGACCTTGCTAGTGGCCTCTTGTAGGACTGTAGTCACCCAGCAACCAGGGCTAGGGTCATGGGGCCCGGACCAGCGAGCTGTGTCATCTCACAGCCTTTCCTTTCCACGTGGTTTTCCCAATCAAACAAACTGCACTTTTTATGTGAACCCTCAGGACTCCTGTTCTAGCTTCTTGGGGCTGCCATAACATATTTCTACATACAAGATGGCTTAAAATTACAGAAATTTATTCTCTCACGGTTCTGGAAGCCAGAAGTTGGACTCAAGGTGTAAGCAGGGCCCATCCTTCCGATCCAGAGGCTCGAGGGGAGAATCCTGGAGAAGCCCCTTCTAGGATCCGGTGGGTTTCAAATGTTTATCCACTGCTGACAGCATCACTCCAATCTCTGCTTCTTTCCCCACATAGACTTTTCCTCCTCTGTGTCTCAAATTTCCCCCTGCCCTTCTCTTATAGAGACATTGTCATTGGATTCAGGGCTCACCAGATGATCCTATTTCAAGATCTTTAACTGAATTCCATTTATAAGAACTCTTTTTTCTTTTTTTTTCAAATTAAGTTATAGTCAGAGGTTCTGGGGCTTAGGACATGGACAACTTTTTAGAGAGGCATCATTTAACCCACCACAACTCCCAAAAGCAAGATGCTGGAGGAGGAAGTGGGAACTTTCTGGCTTTATTAGACCCAGGATGGCCTTTGCCCCATTCTTCTGGTTACTGCACATCACAGGCCAAGGCTAGATTCAGTTTGCAAGGGGACTCCATATGGGAACCAGCCCTGAGATGCGTGGCTCATTGGAACAAAAGTTGTTCATGAGCTACCTCACCTGCTGACCTCACTTTTCCCAGAACTTTCTTTTTCTGGAGGCATTCTCCCTGAAACCCCCACACATGACCCTGCCTTTTGTAGTCAGGCTTCTCAGAGTGGACTGACAGTAACCTGGCCCTTTAGGATAAAAGGTGAATAAAAGATAACAATAGTTAAGAGGTCCATTCCCCTCCACAAGAATTTCCTTTTTGATCAAGCTCTTCAAGCTTTAATTCAAATTTACAGCCTGGTATGAAAAATACTTTTGATGGAGTGAGGGCAAGGGTGGTTATTGGTGCTTTTCAAGTCCCTACACAAAGGCCATTTCTTGCTTTGCTGTATGTGAGCTAAGCACAGAGCAGATTATTGCCAAGGAGTTGCTGCTTTGAAGGGTGCAGGCTTTGCAGGAAGACAGAGCTACACTCTCGCTCATCACTTAGGGAAGCTCTGAGACCTCGGGAGGTAACCACAGGCCTCCTCTGTAAAATGTAGGGAGTAAGACTAAACTCCCAAGGTATATGTAAGGATAACATTGATGACAATGACAATGAGGAAGATGTGATACTGTGAAATCAAGGTGACCCACCTGGTGGGTACAGAAGAAATACTAAAGTAAACTCAATTCAACTGAAACAAAGCAAAAAACTACATCTTTTGTGAGATATCTAATAGTCAGCTACATTATTAAGATGTAACCTTTAATTGCTTTTCATTTATACATATTCTAGCTTTTTCTTTTATTCATTAATAAAGCCTAATGAGCAACGTCTGCTGGATTGTGAATACAATAGAAGACCTTGTGATAATCTCACATCTCTGAACCTGGTTCAGGGGTAAGAAAGAGAACCAGCTCGATAATTTCCAGAGGACTTTAGTTTGGATTTATCCTGCTGCGGGAAGCAAACTGCGGATGAGATAGAACCCAGGCTCACCTGGGTCTCCTCGGCTCTCTGCACGTGAACGTGGTTTCTCAGAGTGCCCTGCCCAGAAGAGGTCGGAAGAGCTGGACATTTAGCTTTAATGGAAGTAGCTGGACAGGAAGTCACACTCTGATGACCAGAAGGTTCAGTTTCACATTGGGTTTCACTTTCGGTTCGCTTCCGGTCTGTGTGACGCTCCGCAGAGGTTTCTAAAACTTGCTGGCGAACAGTATCTTTGTCTCTCTAAACAGCACCCTACTGCATGGGGCGCTTTGTTGGTTCACAGACAGGAGCCGGAGAAAGAGTCCATGGGCCACAGAGCCAGTGAAGGGGCGGGACGTTGCAGGTAGGGGTAGAATTGTCCAGGCCCGTTTGCTGGAGTGCTGGGCCGGGTTGCAGCTCCCGGGTACCTTGTCTTTCCTGCATTTGTCCCAAATTCAGCTCTGTGTTGATGACACTCACTGTCCCCCATGCGCTGCCTTCTGTTAACCACCAGGGGTCTTGCTTCCTTCGTCCTCTCTTCCTCAGTCCTTTCCTTGCACACTTATTTCCTGATGGGTAATCTGTACAGCTAGGGAATGTAGTGTTAGAAAGCCTGGATTTAAATTCAGTTGTATTGCTTATTTCTTCTCAGATCTTTATCAAATGATTTCACTTTCTGAGTCTTGAAAGGTTTTATCCATAAAAGAGAGAGAACATCTGACCTGGTGCTCCTGATGTGATTAAATGAGGTAGTATCTCTGAAAGCTCTTTGTAACTTGTGAGTGCTTCAGGAATGTGAGCAATTGTTTGTATGTTCCTCACGGGTCATGAGTGGTCAAGCACATGGACGGATTGGAGTGTTCTGAGAAGGTGCAGAAAGGAAGTAGGCTGGTAGATTTAGACGGTTGGCACTGACTAGGGTAGGTGGTCTAGGTGTAGGGGAAGGGGCCTTGAAGCTATTCCAAAATCATACCCATTTTACAGATAAGGACACAGAAGCCAGAGGATGTGAAGGGCTGGGTTTAGCTCCCAGATTTCCTTCCCTATCCTCCTTATTTTAACCAAATTAATTTCACCTGCAAATATTTCATCTGTGGATCTGTTTATTGTTTCTTTGCTGTCACACCCTTCGCCAGTACTACCTAGACTGTCAGCGCCCTGAGAGCTGGAGCCTGGTTGACTGGATTGTCTCCCTGTGCCCAGAGTTGTGGGCATTTCTGGCACATAAGTGGGCCTGATGGAGAAGGACCCAACGGTTAATGTGTCTAATGCTTCTCTTGACTCCAGTCTGGAGGCTTTGCTGGTTCCCCTACCTCTCCCCATTTCAGGGGTGATGAGCGTATCCTGGGAAAGTCCTGCTGGGTTGCCCTCTCTTACTTTTAGCCCTTGGGAATCTCTGCAAAAGAAATTCTTAGCATAGACTTGGCTGTCATTTCCCACTCATTTCTAGGAAATTAATAGGCACAGAGGTTTCTAATAGGTCAGAAAGCTACTCATATGGAAAGTGGGAGAGAAGTGAACTCCATGAGGTCATGGATCAGGCTGGTGTGCGTGTGGCTGTGTTTCAATGACGGGGCCTTGGGAGACCCGTGATAATGTCTGTTGAAAGAGTGAGGGACTGAATGAATGGCTTCTTTAGAATATGGATAAACCGGTAGCATGGCAGCAAGGTGATGGTTAGAATGACACTTTGATGGCCCCCCCAATACTCTGAAAGACGGGGGCAAGGGCAGTGAGATGACAAGAGCATGCTTTCATCTGTCACTGGAAGTCAGACTATCTGGTTGGGTAGTTTTCATGCAGATGGGGGTGGGGCGAGGGAGCAAGTGCAGCTGCGGTGGGGATGAGCAGCCCATCACTGAAGCCGTAAACACGCCACGGACCCTCGCTGTGATGCTGACAGATGCCCTCCCTGCAAGGCTCCGATGGGAGGGGCTCACCAAGTCCAGATTTTAAATTAGATTCACCTGAGCCCAGTCAGGGACCTGTCATCCTTCCGATGGAATGGAGAAGGGACGGGGAAGGACGGAAGAAAAATCTTTGTAGCCGAGCCCACCTGACTTTCCTCAGTGGGAGACACACGAATACTGTTTCTTGTCAAGAAGAGGTAGTTAAAATGCAGACTGCTCACTTCTGGTCTCAGAACTCGGGAGGTGTGGTTCGTGCCTGTAGACCACTCATCTTCCCTTCCTTTGATCCATCACTTGATGTGGAGAAAGGCTTTTATGTGTGATTCCTATATAATGGGTAATTTAGTCCATCCCATTATGAAAAAGCAGGAAGTCTGGCTCTAGTACATTTACTTCAGTTATTCTTTAAAGTATCTAGTAATGTATTATTCTCACGAGCTTTAAGTAGCCTGAAGACTTTTTCTCTGTTGTTTTGAAATATAATTTGGGGGCTCCTTTTAGCCAGTTTAAAACTACTGAGCTGCAAATTAACAAAATAAAATAAAATAAGGTTGAAGGATGGACTCTGCCGGTGGGCACATGTGTGTGAGAAAGGTGATGCCAAGGGCATATGTTCGCACAGCAACCAGACAGGACTTGCCTTACTTATTATGAAATTAGCATGTCATCATGCTAACTTTCAGGTCCATTTCTGATCTTTTATGAAAAATTATGCATGCTTCAAAAAATACAATCCCTCTGGTCAACGCCTGAACATTGTTATTTCTGAATTGTCGTTCTCAGCTGGTCAAATGAGAGTCCTAAACTAGTTTACAAGGAGTTAACTGTGGAAGTCTGGCTTTGAGGCTCAGACCCGATCATATCTGAATGAAGTGTCTGCCTGTGGAAAAGTCCACGTTTGTCAAATTCATGTGAGCAAACCAAGACTGGTAACTCTTGATTCACCAACCACACGTCCCCTCTTTATTTTAACATGATTTGAAACTTTCAGGGTTGAAGAAAAATCTTCCTTCATGCTTGCGTTTCTCGGAAGAAATTCTCTACAAGACTGATATTTCTTCAAGAAAGAACGTACTCTAACATAATAATTGGCTAAACTGCCCTTTAAAATATCATTTCAACCCTTTGAGAAAGCTACTGTGTGCACTTGCCCTGTCTTGCAGAGTGCTTTAAAAAGTAGGAAATGAAAAGAAACAATAACATCCGAGTTTGGGTTTTGGTTGAGGAGGCACGAGGAGAGGAGGGGCTTCTAAGACCGAGCAGGATGGAGGATGTTTTGACTTTTTTACATTATTGAGAAAATGGGGTAAGAATGTGTTGGCCAATGGTTGAGTAATTTCTGAATACTTCAGAATAGGCCTGATTCCATGGTGTACGGGCTTCCTGCTCCAACGCAGAATTCTGCCCAAAGAATTGCTTATCCAACAGCTCTTAGTGGTACTGAAGTGACAGTACTTGTGAATAGGCCAGAGACCAAAAGGAACTTAGAATAATACAGGTGCAGGGTAGAAAAGCTTCAGGGTTCACTGTGAATGAGAGGAGAGCTTGTCTACTGAGAAGAAGCTTGGGAAGGCCAGCGCATGACCTCTTCTGCTACAATAATTAAAAAGTTTCTTTCAAAGCAAAATATTTCAAGCTTTCCCATACACCTTCTTCCTTCTTAAGGGACAATAAATACTTTTAAACGTTTTCAACTCCATACAACATACCATTCTGTGCTTCTGAGTGTGACTTTCACATGGTAATCTAAAAATATCAGTAACATGGCAGGATACTTGAGACAGGTACATGTCCTTCCTCTCTCTCCCTCTCTTCCAGGCGGGCAGCCAGGGCAGGTATGTTCTTGTTTCTAGAGAGGCAGGGCAGAGAGAAGCCATGTTGTCAAAGCCACAGTGCTCAGTATCCCAGACAGAGGGGGAAGGACGGTCCCCAGGCTGGTGGGGATTCATGTTGTCTGGTGCTGGAGCAGCTGAGACCCTTGGATTGCTTGGTGGTAGCCCTCTGGAAGGAGATGGGGCTCAGAGATGGATGAGGGCAGTGTCTGACTGGACACTGGGGTTGCCTGCCTGGTGACCACTCTGAGGTCCACACATGGAAGGTGGCATGCTGGAGGTAAATTGCAGGACACCTTACAGGCTTTGGCCATGATGAGATCAGCTGTGCTCACCACAGCTTTAAAGATGAGAGATTTTTCTTCTCTTTCCACAGAGCCAAGTAAGTTCCATGAATCCTGGAGTGAATCTGGGAGAGGGAACGTGGCCTGAATAGCAGCAGAACTTCCTTGTAACCCAGTCAGATGGGGGCTAGGTTAATTTTTAAGCCCACAAATTCTTTGACACTTCTCCCTTCAAAAAGTGTAGCTCATGTTCTTTCTATCTAGTGTGGACTCTACACAGTGTTAGCTTCTAACACATGGTCTATGGCAGAAGTGATGGACATGAATTCCAATGTTAGGTTATAAAAAGACTGTGGCTTCTATCTCAGATGTGTCCTCTCTCTCTCTCTCTACCAGAGAGTAACTGATGGTGCCTGCCTATAGCCCCATGAGTGCCAACAATCTCATAAGTGACATCCATCACCTTTGCCATGTGCTGTTCATTAGAAGTAAGTCCCTAGATCCAGCCCACACTCGAGGGGAGGAGTGCACACAAGGTGTGTATATGAGGAGTTGGGGACCATTGGAGGCCACCTTATAGGCTACCATACGGGCCAGTTTAGCTTCAAAACTGTATTTTAAGGATGAGGTCAAATTTTCCTTCTGTAGACCTGGCTTACTCTAGCTGTTAAGAAAATTGGCTGAAGAGATACCTTAGTACTGTGTTTTATGGAACTCTGGGAAACACCAGAATGGAAAGCAAGCCCCTGATTCCTCGTCAGGTCACAGTACCTGCTGGATGATATGTGGAGAGCGCTGTCCACGGTCTGGTGTGAGTCCTTCCTCCCTAACAAGCCAGGTCTGAATGAATAATCTCCGCATCAGAGCCTCTTCAGCCCAGGCAGCTCCAAAGTCGAGGCGTTTCTCCTTGACTCCAACGTTGGCACTTGGACTTGCGGATGTGGCCCGGGGCTTGCTTTCCACAGTGATAGGATTGTTCTCAAGACTCAAGGAAGACACAGTTTGTCACGACAAAAAGCATCTACTCAGGGAAATAGTTATTTTAATGGCATCTATAGAACTTCCAAATAAAAATCTAGTATTGATCATTTTCTTTTTTTGATTTGCAGAACGTGGGTTAAGTCTTCCTCTTTGTCTCAGCTGAGGAAATGTGGACATGTTGGTTAAACTCCTTTCTACACAATGCCTCTAATACTGGTTGTACTGGTCCCACAGGTTTCTATGGGGTCTAAAAGTATAAACCCAGGAAAGACACCAGATAGTACTTGGCATTTCGTAGATGCTCAATAAATGCTTGTGCCTCAGGCATGGTAGGCAAATGAATGATATCGACTTCCTTTTTTTAAATATTATATTTGCGTCTTTTCTTTTTGTATACAATTTTTAAAGGTTGCACTCCATTTACAGTTAGTACAAAATGTTGGCTATATTCAAAGTTCTGGTGCACAGGTGGGTCTGGAAACAGTAGAAACCAGGATGCTTTTTAGCTAGAAAAGAGAAATGGGTGGTGAGCAGGCCTAAATGAGGCATGCCAGTTACAAGTCTGATGCCCTGGAGAAGCAGCTGTAGAGATCAGTAGGGCCCTGATTAGAAAGGGTCTGGGGTGTGCGTTAGGAACTCTTTACATTTTTGCCCTCAATACAGAGGGTCAATTTAGGCTACAGAAGTCATCAATTTAAAATGTTTTTATCATTCGTTAAGTGCAGTTGGAGCCCCCTGCAACACAGACTATTTAATGGGTTTGTGAAAAGAGGAAATATACCACCTGCATTTATAATGCTCAATATTTTGAAGACTAAAATGTTTTTATCTTGGAAAAGGAGCCTTGAGTTCTTATTTTTCACTAGGATATCTTACTGTCAAACAGGTAACCAATGTATCATATGTGACACCGGTCAGCCTTCCTGACTCTCCATATTGGTGTCTACTGCTTGTCACCGTGGAGAGCTGAGAATTCTGGAAAAGAAAGACTCATGTTCAAAATCACTCCAATGATTTATGCAACATGTGTGTTACTTGAAATCGGTCAGCATCTGACGACTGAATTTTTAGGTCGGCATCTTCTTTGAAGTAATTGTCTTTCAGTAAAGCTTTTTAAGGCTACAGCATGAAAAAAGTGCAAAATGGTGACTTTCTTTCTACATTTGCCCCAGAGGTTTTAAACATTGGCCTGGGACTCGGTTTATAGGCTCTGCACATTTTGCTGCGTTCACGGCTGTTTAAGTTTAAAAGGTAATTGCATTTAATTTTCAGTGTCAGATAAAACACACACAACTACCCTGGCCCGAGTGGAACCACAGTGAAGAGGAGAGAGGGAAGCTGGCCACAGAAAAGTGATGCTTGAAGACGTAGCTCTGATTCTTCTGAAAAGAAGTTCCTCACTGTGGGACTCCTCTGAATGTGTATCAGAGGAAGTTACAGTACAGACTTCGGATATAAAGAATGGGAGAGTGGAAGATTTATGTGCCAATTCGCAGATTTATTTTGATAAATTGTACTGTATCAATATGTAAAAATCTAATAAATATAACTCTTTAAAGAGAGGGCGGCTCTAATTTTACTGTTTCAGAGAAGAGGTTTGGCAACAAGTCAGAACGTGCATTAAAAACACACTTTCAAGAAGTCTAATAAATAAAGTCTTTGAATTATGGTTTCCCAGTGAAAGGCATTTTAAATCATTTTGATAAAGAATTTAAATTTAGACCTTTAAATAAGAAAGGCAAGTTTTCCTTAACTTATTATTTATAGATAGCTTGAAAACAAAATCTATGCAAGCTGATTTCTTCTTCCATTCTTTATTCAGCAAATAAATATATTGTCAAATTTTAAGAGCACATGTGGTTAGCCAGAGATCGCTGTCGTTAAAAGGGGAGGCGGAGGCTAGCTCGCCTTTACCGAGTGCTTAGTACGTGCTGGGTGCTGTGTGAGTTGTATCATTTGGTCCCTGCTGAAGAAGTTAAGCAAGCAGGGCGTGGGTCCAGAATGCTGTGTGACCTTAAGCAGATTACTTACCCTCACTGTGCCTTAATTACCTCACCTATAGATGGGGCCAATAGTAGTACTTAACTAGTAGGGTTATTGGGAGGTTGACTGAGTTTGAGCATGCAAAGTGCTTAGCGCTGTGCCTGGTAGACAGAGCGTGTGAATAAATGCCAGCTCCCACCATAGTCGCCCTCATTTCCCCTCGGCTCGGATGACGAAGACATTTTCCCCCAAGTACATCTCTGGTTAGAGACAGAGCCTGGATTCAGACCTTGGGTGTCAGCTGTATCTGGGGACATCCTCAGAGCAGTGCACATCCAGAATAATGCTCTCCACCACTTTCCCCTCAGACTCCGTGGTGCTTTCATTCATTCATTGCATCATATTTTATATATGTATCTATGTTATGTACCTGTAGTATATAATGGATAATATAGTATATATAAATTATGGTATATTATAATGTAGTATTATATAACAAATTATATAGTAAATATATCATATGTTATATATAATGTGATGCATAATATAAAATATATTTTACCTTGTAATATACTACACGGTGTATCATATATTTATGTATAATAATTTATATTATTATTATATATAATAATATATTAATATTATTAATAATTTATATTACAAGGTAAAATATGTTTTATATTATGTATCATGAATTATATTACACATTCACATATTATATTACATATGATATATATTATATGTTGCCCGTACAATTTCATCATATGCTATATTACAAAATGTAGTATTTACAGTATGTAATGCATAATATCCATGCATGTGTACATGTCCATGTGTGTACAAATACATTCACATACACAGATACCTATGCATATGTGTACTGAGGACTTACTCTATGCCGTGCACTGTGGATAAAATGTGGCAAGAAAGACCCTGTCCTGTGGGGCTGGGTTTCAATTGAACAGGGAAGGCAAGATGCATCAACAGTTATAAGAAAGGGTATCAACTGTTAGGATCAAGGGAAACTCAGGTCACTAACAGGGCTCATAATGGTGATGGGGAGGTAGCTACTTGCTGTGTCATGATTGTAGGTTGACAATCTGGTGCCTCCCCATTGGACATATTTGCTAAGGTAGAATTTCAACTTACTAGACTGCCCCATTTCCTAAATATTTTGGATAATCAAGCTCTTACTGAAACAGCCACGAAGATCAGAAACTGTCAAGGTGAAGCCCAGGGCCATGTTTACACTGACGGCGTGTCGCTTGGTAAAGTAGGAAGAAGAGGAGCGCCGGTCAGCCACGCTTGGCTTAGGATCCTGTCTCCACCACTTATCCGTTGAGTGATTTTACGGTGACATGTAGCTTTTCTGAAGCTCAATTACTTTCTCTTTAAACGGGAAATGATGTTTCATAGAATTTTTGTGTTTCGGTGCTCCCTGCTTCTAGCTCCATGCCCAACACAGAGTTTCCTTATTCCTGACCTGAGTGCAGGTGGAAAGTCTCTGGGCATGAGTAGCTCCCCTGTAAGGACTCAGGTCCTGGTCCCTGGACACTTCAACCCTGAGTGACTTGTCACAGCGCGAACCCTCTTGGGGACTGTCCGTTCTTTCCATAGATTCTTGGTGAAAAGTCCAAGCTTTGAGTGGGATAGGAAAACACTCAGGGATTTCACAATTTGCTGTTCATTATTGGGCATCCACCTGTGCAACTTCCCTTAAGTCAACTATGGGTCGGCTTGGAACTCTCTTGGGGCTGCAGAGTTTGGGGTCACATCCTTGGACCAGTCTGTGCTTCCCTCTGTAGGCTCAAAGTCAGTCCTGAATTCCCTCTCTAACCTCCAACCCCTGCTTCTCGCTGGGGTTAGAAAATAACACGCTGCTCCGAGGAAACATTTTATGACTCAGTAGTGTTTGGAGGATGACCTATCAAAATGAGTAAGAGTTTAGTTTTGTGCTTAGTGGCTCCCCTAGGCATTGATTTGAAAGGCACTGAACTCAGAATATTCACTGGGGAGAGGCACACGGACTTTCACATTTCCCTTCCAAATCTATCATCTAGAAAGCCTCGCTGGAGAACTTTTGCTATGACTGAAGACCATGCGCTCTCCATCACTGAACTGCCAAAATGGCCGGGAAGGGGAGGCTGTTGGGGATTTGTAAAAGCTTCTGGCGTAAACTCTCCATCTTCTTCTATGCTCACAGGAACACATATTTAGTGGGGTATGTATCTGCTAAACACTGTTTAAAACTATTTAAAGATCAATTTTTATTTACAAAAACGCTATCTAGTGTCATCGAGACTTAGATCCAATCCTTCAGCCGTTCAAATTTAATAGCGAAATACACCAAAGGAAATGACCGCCCCGTTCCTCCCAACCTGCGTCTTCAGGCAGACTCTAAGGGCCATTGCTATTCATATTAAAGTGATCCACATTTGTTCATATCCTGAGCGTCCAAGGAAAACGAAACTGCACCCTTGATGAATACATTGTATTTCCCTGCAAGAGGAAAGACATACAGCAAGTTAAATGTCAGGAAAAATCACATTCAGAAACCCATCTGAAATTGCAAGTGTGCTGTGAGACGCAGGATTCTTAACTTCATTGCTACCAATTACTTTATCGAGTCATTGTTAATTAGATGAATGACTGTCCCATACACTGAGCTGGAAACTTCATTTCTATGCAGTAAAGTGTGAGGATGGCTGCTTTGCCTACCTGGGACTGATCTTGGGGGTTTAGAGGCAGCTGCAGTACAGCCATAAGATTACTGAAGCAGCAGCCAAAAAAAGAAAAAAGAAAAAAAAAAAAAAGAGAGAGAGAGAAAGAATAAGAGAGAGATAATAAAGCCTCATAAACCTTCGAGTGTCTGTGCTTCCTCCACAAACCCACTTGTCGATTAAATTAAAACATTCCTCCCCGCTCAGTTCCCCGATCTTCAAACGCTTCTCAATAAACTGTTCGCGATCTCAGCCCTTCTAAGAAATGAATCATACTTTCTGTGTCGCACTTGATCGCTGTTGACTACTAATTCACCCTGTATTGATCCCAAGTCCATATTTCTTACCGTTTAGATAGGGAATTATCTCATGCTTTTAAAATGCTGCCAAGTTTCAGAAGCCCTGACAACGGCGGTACCCAGAGGCCAAGTTCATCCTTGCAAAGCTTGAAAGGATGGGGCACTTCGATATGACTTTTTGCCCCTTAATTTCTTGTGCCATCTTTGGTCTGTGGGTCAAGAGGCCCTGTTATTTGGGGGAGGGAAAGGACTCACGGTGCTTGAGAAGGAGTAAAAGCAGGTTTATAAAAAGATGACATCTCTGTGGAGCAGTTTGCTGACTTGCCCGAGTCTGACGTTCTTCTCTGGTCCTGGAAACTCGGAAGAGAACTTTATTCAAAAGCCTCCTTGGCACTGAGATAATTTTTTTACTTTGAAATGCAGGCAATGTGAAAAAGGGAAAATTTTAAAATACCATTTTTCCTGATTAGAAATACAGTATCCTTTCATTATAGAGAATGTGGACAACTTAGAAAAGCATAAATAAGGATAATTAGGAAAAAAAAAAAAAAGAGGCTCGTCTCTCAGAGGTTGCTATATTATGGCTCTGTATTTTGGAAGAAATAGCATATAGTGTTCAGGAGCCCAGCTTCTGACCCCAGGCGTCCCTGTTTTCCGGCTGTGTGCCCCCAGGCAGCGTGCTTGTCTCTCTCATGGGGATGATATTAGCGACGACTTTAAAGAGTTGTTGTGAAGAGCAGATGGGATGCTCTGTGTAGGGAGCCCAGCCCCGCGCCCGGCACATGAGAAGTGATTGGTGTGTTCATCCCGCGCCGTGTGATCGCTTTGTGCTGCGTTTTTCTCCCTCTGTACACAGGCAGGTAAAGGCACACATGTGATGACCATTTGTGAGCATCAGCCACCATGTCCAAAAACGTGTTGATTGGACATTTTATATGATTTCATACTGAGCACCTGACTTTAATGTACTTGTATACCTTCACTATATTGAATCATAGTAATTTATATTGTTGCATAAATCAGAAGTCTGAATAGGAAATGAAGGTCTATTTTTTTTCTTTTTTTTTGTCCCCAGGCAGCTGAGAGAGTGATTCCACTACAGATCCACTGCAGACGCCTTATGGGATGGTAGAGGGGCCACCTCAGCTCTGGGCACTGGCCTCCGGTTAGAAGGAGGGAAATGAAAGATAGCCTTCCTGTTACCTCTCCCCGCAGGACAGTTATTGAGGCAAAGAAAGCAAAGTGAGGGAAGTGCTCCCAGGACCATTTCTCACCCCTTGAATGTTAACAAAAGTCTTATTGAAAGCGGCTCTTCAACGAGATTTGAACCTGTGACCTAGGAAATGTGAAGCGGGCCCCCCTGCCCAGTCTCCTGGAAAAGCTCTTGTCTGCTGAGTGCGGGGAGATCAGAACTGGCATCTGGCCAAGACCCCGGTGGGAACACTCACCTTTCCTTCCAGGTGGGACGAGATGGGTTGGGGGGAGAGTCCAAGTGGCTGTAATGACCGTCTTTGCAAGAAATGACATCGGTAAGCAGAATGCAATTACCTGGGTTGAAACAGAGCCCAGACCTTTGGGTTAATGTCTCTGTTTAGGTGAGAAATGCCACGGGGTTGTTAGTGAGCCACCAGGGCAGGACCTAGGTTTGTAAGAAAGAAGAGACTGAAAAGAGGAGAGGTTTGGGACTAGAAAGAAGTCATTTCAAGTCCCCAACCTCTTCACCAGGCGTTGCTTCAGTGTGGGCTCAGAGCGACACACAACAGCACCGGGGTGGCCTTGAAGCCACTCAGATCTGCTCGGTATATCGACCCTTCTGGAGTTGTTCACTGGTGTTGCTGTTCACAGTGGGGGCCCTAGTTTAACGCTGTAGCAGGCTGATGCCAAGTTGGTTGGAAGTGGCTTGTTCTGCTGACCACAGCTGGAATGGTTTCCAAGAGCCTGAGGGCCTGGGTCAAAAGTCTTTAGACTAGCAGGGCCGTCCCACCCATCTCCAGCCCCAGACCTCAGCTGTCCCATCATTCCCTTGCACCCTCCTTATTTTTCTTACTCTTTCTCTATCATGCCTTTAGAGAAATACTGGTTTTCATAATGCTCGGAGATTTTTTTTTTTGCCAAAATCCTGAATATCCATTTGTCTTTTTAACACACTCGTACAGTTTTTATAAACACTTTTAGTTCAGTCTAGAAACTGGGCTCACCTTCTCACCACCTGCATTATCTGGGAGGTGAGCCGGACGTGCCATTTCACAGATGAGGAAACTGAGGCCAGAGAGACCAAAGACTTGCCCAAGAGCCCCAGCTGGCAAGCGGTGGAGCTGGGGTTCAAACCCGCCTTGATCTCAGACTCTTTCTGAGGTCTTTTTGTTTATATGAGGAAGGAAAACAACTAGTAACATTGCTTTGCAGGAGAAGGGAAGGACCTCTCTAGGTATGTGTCTTTTTTTTTTTTTTTTTAATAGTAGATCAGATCATCCCTCAAATTAAGGAGCTCTGTGCTTGCTTCGTGCAGGAGAGAGCCCTGCATTCCTTGGGCAGAGCTGCCCTGAATGTATTGCCTCCCACTGATCTTTCTGGCTCCTGGTTCCTCCTCTCCATCTTCCTCATCCTGGATGAATCCCATTCTTTTTTTTTCCCCTGATCAACCCTCCCGCATCTGTTCAGCTTACCCCATCTCATGAGGATGTCTTTTTGATTTAAGACCAAGTCTCCTCTCCCAGGTCAGTAGGGGCCTCCACTGGGAGCCGCCGCTGCGCTGCGTTCTGTGTTCTGCCCCCTAGCCATCTTCCTCAGCAATGACATGCCTTCCCTCACACCACACCTCATTTGGCGCCTTTGTTTTCTCATTTGTTTTCCAGGTCCTGGCAACCAAATAGCACCTCAACGCGGTTATAAACTTCCATTGTATGTTGTCAACTGATGTTTTCCAGGATCCAAATTGCCTTTTTTTTTTTTTTTAACCTTCTTCCATTTGGGACTAAATGTCATCCCTAGAACAGCCGAGAAGAGCCCAGTGAAGCACTGGACAAGAAGGGACTCCCTTCTGGCTACAGGAAGGACAAGTTCTCGGAGCAGTAAAATCAGAGGGGAAACAGAGAGGAGCCAACCCCACGGCAGGCATGCCTTTGCCGCTGTTCACTCACTCTTTTGTTTAACAGACATTTGTGAAACACTGGCTTCTTAATGGGGCAAACGTGGTGCTGGATACCAGGACTATAACATACAGCAAGACGTGGTTCCCATCCTGGAGGAGATCCTGAGATGGGAGTGGTGAACACAGGTGTCAGGCACACTGCAGAATAAAACCAGAGGCACAGATCTGAAAGCATTTCCCGGAAGGGGAGGCACTCTACAGACTTGAGCTCAGTTGAAATTTGAGCTCCGGAGTTCAGCCAAGGAAGGGGAAAGTGAGCTCAGGCAGAAGGAACAACCTTGGCCAAAGCCCACGGACACGAGAGAGCATTGGAGGAAGCACAGAGAAGGGAGAAGGATGGGGTTAGGGCAAAAGGAGACAGACTACGGGACTTGGGAAAGATTGATGAGTGAGCAAGAGGAGATGTTGTGAGGAGATGTTTTAAGGAGATCCTATTTTTGTCCAAGGCAATTGCTGAAGGGTGGATGGTACCATTTGGTGAGATGGGCTAGGTAGGCTTAAGCCTGGTGAAATGGAGAAGATGAGTTGTATTTTGGACGTGACTATCAAGGAGCTATTTGGACAGGCTGACCTGAGCTTAGTAGATAAATCTGACCTAAAAATATTCTCTAGAGAAGGGTATTTGATGGTGTGCTATGAAAATTTCCTATGATTTCAAATCCCTTAGAGAAGAACAGTAATATCAGAAGGCTAAACCACCAGGAAGAGTTCAATTGCCCCCAGGATCTGGACGAGGCAAGAGTGTGTGGCTAACTCAGGTCCTCCTATGTCTTCCCCTTCCAGAATCTTGTAAGAGAGAAGGGGCTCTGGTTTGGCAAAAAATGCGGTTGCAATGCAGTTGACCGTGCAGTTGACCATGTATTTCTCAAAGCATGTGCAGCATCTCATTTGATCTTCTTAACAATAGTGTAGAAAGATATTTCCATTTTCTCACCTTGATGGATGAGGAAATCAGCTCAGGGAGGTCAGGAACCTTGCTGAGGACCCTGCAGCTTGAAATTGGCAGAGCTGAAATGAAAACCAAGGTCTTCCTCATTTCAGTTGCTCTTCTTTCCCCACACATGACCGTCTCATCAATAGCTGGAGAACAGCCACATCTGTCCTCTGCAAAGCCCGGGCTTCTTGGAGGCACGACCCTGACAATCGCTGAGCCCTCTCCTTGTGCTCACATCTCTGTGTGGCCTCTGTGGAAATCACTTCCACACCACAGTCCTACGCGGGACAACAGACACCCCACTGAAATGAGCACATTAAGGCTCAGAGATCAAGTAACATGCCCAGTGGCAGAGCAGGAATTTGAATTGAGATCTTTTTAACTGGAAGCTCTGGTTTTGTAAATGAAGGCTGGAAAGGGGGGAAAGCGGCCACAGAGAAAGCAAAAACAAAGCATTACAGGCAGGGAGGCTGCATTCTTATCTTTCTGAACTAATACATTCTGCTGATCACAAAATAACACGTGCACATTGTAGAAAATTTAAAAATGCAAAAAACCAAGTAAAATCATTAGTTCAATCAATTACTCACCAGTCTGCAAGCTCCCTGGAGGTCAGGGTAATTTCTCTTGTGTTTACTACTGAGTCCCAACAAAGAGAAGACTGCTCATTGGCACATTGAACGAATGGGAAGTGACTTGTAATTGCACTACCTAAAGATAGGAACCACTTATATGTTTGTCCCTATTCTTCAAGAATTAGATTGCTCAACCTGTCATCTGTGTCTGTCTATCCATCTGTCTATCTCTCATCTAGTATGTATGTATGTATGTATGTATGTATGTATGTATGTATGTATCTATCTATCTATCTATCTATCTATCTATCTATCTCTGAGAAAGAGAGAAAACACACAGTATGGGATTCAGTGGTTGAGTTTATTTCATAAGCTACCATTTTTTTTCTTTCCTGGTAGACTGTGTTTTCTTTCAGGGAGGATCTGTTTTCACTCACGCCAGTGAAAGATTATTTCCCTGTGAATTTAGCTGGGCTTGGACTTGGTGGGGGGGGCTCACTTTTTATACCTCCCCCCCTTACACCTCCCTCTCCACTTCTCACAGGTTGAGGAGTTTCAGTCAAAGCTCAGGGAGTTTCTTCCTACCGTGATGGAGGTCTTGGGTACACGTCGTCAAGGAAAGTGACTGCGTGCTTAGTTGAAACAACTTTGCAGGAGCGGATGTTGGCCTGAGTGGGGGATGTCTGTGTGGACTGCAGAGCGCATGCTGTCAGGAGCGACTTTCTCCTGTGGCTGGGCTCCTCAGAGTGGGAGCTCAGGGAGCCTTTTGTGGATTTACAGCCCTCTTCAAGGAAGACTACAGCCCAAGGAAGCTGGCCTAAGTGCATTATATGCATGCTTTGGAAATGTGGTCTTCTGGTCTCTTCTATTAGAAATTTCCCCAGAATATAACACTTTCTCTGGGTTCCAAATAGCCCCCTCCTTCCTAACGGCAGTGAGCTACCGACTCTGACACACGTGGAGAATCCAATTTTCTTTGAATTGAAAAAAGGAACAGTAGCGCTAGTGAGTTTTCATCGTTAATTTGGCTTTTATAAAATATAAAACACTTGATTGTTGCAATCCAAACACACATCAACCTTGCTCTGAGGGACCGAGGCTGTGGAATACAGATCATTCTGACCAAGTGCACAGAATAAAATTGCCCTGTGTTCACATTTTACTAATGTAAACTCCAATAAAAGACAAGGAACTATTTATAAAAATCACAGGATACTGGAGCCCTGAGAAATAACCACATTTTTGCCTTTCTTTAAAGGATAAGGAGCTGAGGCCCAGAGGGCGTAGTGACTTGCCCGAGGCCCCCAGATCCCCAGCTCATGCTCTGCTCCAAGTACGGCCAGTATACCAGGCGTCAGAACCTCCTCCTCCTTTGTCCAGCACTGGTCAAGGTTTTCTTGGGGCCCAGGAGATCTGACATCCTCCCTCGAAGCTCCCTCCAGGCCTCAAATATAGGACACCCGCCTCAGAATGGGCATCTTATCTGCAGTGTAAGACGCCCCTTTGCCTAGGCAATCACACCCATCTTAAGAAGCCAGGGAGGGGCGCAATGTCCCAAGGGCCCCATGAGATAGACAATGTGGTCATTTTACAGATGAAGAAACTGAGGCTTAAGGGGATGAGGTCACTTGCTTAAGGAGAAGGTGGTGGGGATACAGGGCCTGGGTTCCATCTCACACTTGTGTCAAAGCCCCTTGTTGCTTTACCCAAAGGCTGCACAGATTCCCTAATGATACAGGCTGCCGCCATCTACTGTCATGTGCTAGGATTGGTGCTAAGAAATCTGCTGGTGACACTTAATGTTATCCTCACAGCCACACTATGAAGGAAGGATTGAGGCAGTGGGAGAGGGCTGAGGGGCCAGAAGGGAGATGCAGGCCTGATCTGGCCTTTCCTGGCTGGGGAATGCCCTGTTGGGGCGCCTTGATCTTGCTGCAGAGACCAGCCTCTGTGTGACTTTGGACACCGTATGAGGATGATGATGCAGGATTTGGAAGCATGCCTGGGAGAATCTCCCTTTCTCTTCTGTCCTTTCTTAGAATGACAAGCCAAACTCTTGTGATAGTTAGCTCAGGCTTCCATAGCACATTACCACTGGATGACTTAAACAACAGACCTTTATCTTCTCACAGTTCTGTTGGTTGAGAAGTCCAAGATCAAGGTGCTGGCAAATTCTGTTCTGATGAGAGTCTCTTCCTGGCTTGTAGACAGCTGCCTACTTAGTGTGTCATCACATGGCCTTTGCTCCGGGTGCGTCCAAAGCAGAGAGAGAAAGGGAAGAGGGGGAAAGAAAGGGAGAGCTCTCTGGGATCTCCTCTTATAAGGGCACTCATCCTACTAGACAAAGGCCCACCCTTCATGACCTCATTTAACCTTAATTCCTTCCCTAGAGTCTTCCTAGCCAAATACAGTCACAGTGGGTGTTAGGGCTTCAGCATATAGATTTGGGAGGGGTACGCACGTTTCGCTCATAAGAATCATCAAACTGCAAATGCCAACCAACAAGGCCAGCAGGGCTCCCTGGGGCCTCTTACTGGCCTACTGGACTTTCACAGCTTAGGGGGCTTCCAGCTTGGTCTAAACAATATTTTAAATTTTATATTATCAAAATACTGGCTTCTCTCAAAGTAACTTTCCAAATGCGGCACAGCCTTCCACTGCGGGCCAAGCCAGGTCGGCCCAGGGCACCCAGCCTGGCTGCCTGGAAGCAGCGGTCAGGTTCAAGGTCAAGAATGTCCTTTGTGCGATTGAGACTGGTGATTGTGGAATGCACCTGCCATGATCTTAGCAATAAAAGACACCCTCCCATGTCATGACAGTTTGGACCCCTCCTAGCAATTGCATCGGGGGTACTGTTAGCATGAATTCATGAATTTCACATGAGCTCACGTACGTAAGCAATGCCTGGCCCACAGTATGCATTTCATAAGTGTGTGCTGTTATCACTGCTGTTTCGTTGTTGTTACTGGTTGTTGAAGCTGTTCTCCAAGGTTCAGTTCAACTCCATTTGACCAAAGCTTCATTGATTGGCTGCCCTGTGCTATGCTAAGTCCTGGGGGGTCAGCGTTAGATAGTGCAGACATGGCCTTTAAACCCCTGTTGCCTGGGGGTTTTCAGAATAACACTGGAGCATAGTTGCTTGGATGGTTGCTAAGTGCCACACTCACCCTGGAGGTAGCACAGTGAAGCAAGGGATTCACAGGGCCTGTCAGAAGGTCTGGGTTCTAGTCCCAGCCCAGCTGCTGACCAGCTCTGTCACAGGGAGTAATGGAAGGACTTCAGTCCTGGCTTCAGAAATGGAAGGACTCAGATATATAACCTCTCAGGCTTCCTCACTCTGGCATTCTCTGAGGTAAGGTATGAAGACATCCCCATGCCGGTAGACTTCTCTGCCCCCAAATACCTGCTACCAAATTATTTTTTTGGTTCATTAGCTTCTGTAGATTAAATTTAGATTCAATTTGGGCTTATTTATTATAAGGTATAACTGTTAAAAAAATATTGATTTTTCTGAACCATTTCATCATTAGGGAAGTACAAATATCTAGATATTTTGGTGGCTTTACAGCTGTCGTTCACATATTTCCATCATGAAGACCCAGCTGTCATTCACCATCTGGATGAACTGGGATCCTCTGCCTGCACACAAACAGTATCATCTTTTTAAGGACCATGCTAGAGAGTCTTTAAGAAATGGTCCATCACCCAGAAGCAATTGCCATCTTGAATAGAACATCTTTTGGCTTTGGCTTTGTGCAGTGCCATATGTAAGCAGTTTGAGAAGGAATATGTGAGAGCGTTCTTCTAGAAGAGGAAGAGCCAATAGCCACATCAAAAGAGCAATGGAAACAGGAACTTCTAAATGTCAGGCCTTAAGTCATCCTGGCAAATCGTTCATTTGCTGGTTTCCTTTCTGGTCCCCAGAGCTTGATGATGAATTGCTGTTGCAGCTCATGATGTTAACCTAGGGCATCTGGTCTCCACAAATAACAGGTCGCATTCTGAGAGCGTTGACTGTGGTAAAGTCTTTTAAGTTTTGAGGAAGAGCTTGTCAGCATAGAGGTCCTTCCTGAACTCCTCATGAATGGAGTTGGCTGGCTGTGACAGAAGACGCTTCTCAATAGGCAAGGAACCCGCTTTTCTCCCTTTGTGGGCAGGCATGCTCATCATGTTTGGAATTTGCTGAATTCAGGCAAACCTACGATATGGTCACGTGGTTGGTGAATAACACTCCACGTCACTATTCCTAGGGGTGGACACGTTATGTTCCTAGTGATTAGAAACAAACAGAATACAGCTTACTTCTGTTAACTTTACTCAGTTATAAGGAACAACACGAGAGCCATAACCCATTATGTGTTTCCCTTCTTTAAAGGCATCCGAACAGATGCTAAGGGTCCTGAAAACGCTCATTTGTACTAATATCTCCAAGGCTATGACATTTTGCCCCCACTTCTAAAGAAGAATCATTCATTTAACTTATTTTCAATTGATTCAGAGTGATGAAAACATGTCCCTCCTAGAACTCTGTTTTACAAAGTCTCCAGAGAGAAAAGAAGAAAACATACTTTAACTCTTGGAAAATTCCAATAAAATTCTTTACATCTGTTGTTCCCCAGAATCAGATTCTTTACCTTACCATGCCATCTTCATATATTTTAGAAACATATTTATATTTCTCTAAACTTAAATATTTCCTAGCTTTCCCTGTTCATCATGGGTATCTGACCAATGATACGGAAAAGGCCATTTGACTTGGAACTGCATTAAAAAAGTGGCGTTTTTAAACAGAGTTTCTACTTCAGATTATTCCTCTGAGAATTTTATTTGTGGAATCCCTTCTCCAAGATGATTCTGCAGTGCAGATCACACTGGCATCACCCTAACATAAATTTCATCTTATATTGTGAATCTCAGCAGTTTATTATCAATTCACAAATGGTGCCATCTTAAATATCAAATGAAGAAAAGTGGGGGTGTATTTTAAAATTTGATCTACAAAGTGCTAATGGTGCTATTGATCTATATAAGAAGTGAAAAAAGATAAGTCAAAACCAAAAAAAAAAAAAAAAAGGAAAAAGGAAAAGGGCTCTGCTTTCTGCCTTGAATAGAAACATTAAGCGTTTAACATTTTTTCCCCATGTTAGTGCTGTAGAGAATTTCTGCCCTTCTTAGGCAAAAGTCAATTCTCTTTAAGGTGGGAAGAACATGTCTTCATACACTATAGGAATGGGGAAAATAGCCAGTACAGTCAGTGGTTCTTGTAAAATATTCTCTATTGCAGTAACCCTCAGACACTGAATCCGGTGTTGTCCCCAAATCTTGTTGTTCTATAAGACCAGATTTTCCCCTCTCTGTTTTGTATCTCACAGGGTCATGAGGATGGTACATCATCCATAATAATACACCAGCCCTTTCTTTAAGGGTCACCATATAGCGAGCAATTGATTTCCTTTCTTACTTAGCTTAAATACTGGCCGGAATCAAGCAAGACATTTTTGTCATTGCATCTCGCCAGCACCTAGCATGGGCGCTGAGCCACAGATGTGCAATACATGTGGGCTGAATGCATGCTGACATTCTGATCAGAGACAAAGGAAGAGTTGGGAGAGATGGCTTTCCTGTCCCATTGGGTAGTGTGTTGGGATCCTGACTCAAACACAGGAGTAAGGACCAAAATTGTGACAGGGCCACAGGAAGCTGAGTTAAAAAATTTTCTCCTTCTCTCCTTGCTAGAGTTTCCCAGCAATGAACCCTCAGTCCTGTGTTCTCGCAGGCATTTGAAGGTAGACTATAGCAAGGTCTGTTTGTTTCCAAACAAATCAGCCAGTGATTCAAAACCATTTGGAAAGCCTTAGAATGGTAACTCGAGCCTGGTGTTTGCTTTTGGGGACTTTTCTGGGACTTTACCCAGCATAACAGCCACTAATAGAGATATACTCTAGAGATGGTTATATTTGGCTTAACTTTTAATTATCTTGGTCTATAAATAGTAAATTAGAAACGAAATAATTTCTATACTGAGTTTTAAAACTGGGCTGGAGATACACCTTCAATCATAGGTCCCTGGATTATAAGCCACTCAGTTTATACCTGGGGACTTTGGCCTTTATGGACACTGTTTAAGTGTCAGTCTAACTAACAAGAAAATAGGGTGGAAATACAGCAATGCCCCAGCATGCCAGATACTCCCTTGGACTGAAGTCTCCCTAGAGGAGGCCAATGAAAGACTACATTGCTTTATTTCTATTTCTTTTGAAACCAAATTTCCATCCTTTCTTTTGCCACATGTAAGGTTTCGCCCATAGAGGGGAGTGGCAAGGAACAACGAACTGAGTGTGGGCTGGAGTCACCACACCTGAGCCAGTGAGACAGGCTTGTGAAGGACCTTGTTAATTGCACACTGAGGAGGAGAACTTCCTTCTGAGAAGGGATGCAGGATGGGTCTCAGACACACAGCCCCTTGCTTCTTGTTAGGACTCAGGATGCACTTGTGCAATGCTGTTCTTTCCTCTCCTAGATCCAGAACGCTGACTGCGCTTGGACACATCGCCTGGAGATTGGGAGGAAAAATAAGAAATGCAGAACATTTTCCTCTATGTATAGCATATGCACAAAGTATATGTTCACTCTTTAGAGCTATATGTGATAGTATTTTTATACTCACAGAATAAAAACCAACACATTTCTGAAAGTCTGATTTTTTTTTGTCGTTCTTCCTGTTTAGAAGCTGTTGTGATGTTTATAAATACCACCCCCCACAAAAATATTTCAATGTGATTTTTTTTTTTCCTTTGGTGAATCGCAATTGTTTGAGAAAAAGCAAAAGGAAATATTCACAGCAGAGACAGCCTTGTTTTGCTTGGAATGGGTGATTTGCCTAAAGAATGTATTTCAGAGGTTGCAGAAACAAGCCCATTTTCTCTCAGCTTCTATTCCATGAGCAGGTCAGGTTTCAGTCACATACTAATTTTTATGAGCAAGTCACTGGCTTGGAGAAAGAAAGGCAGGGGATTTGGTAATAGAGAAACAGACTGACCCACACTCTGGAAGAGCAGGGAGAGGATTCTTTAACTATGAACGATTGATTTTATTTTCAGTTTTAAGGCTTTCATCACTAACAAAAAGGATATACAGATTAATGGAGCTTTCTCTGTCACTGGTGGATTAAACCCTACAGACAACATCTTACATAGAACCACAGTTCCCTTATTATTGGCCATAGAAGGATTAAAAGCATTTGAGTCATTTGTTAACTCCCATCTCTCTTCCGTATCATCCCAAGATCAAAGTGGAGAGAAACAGGATTAATAAACATTGGAAGAAGATGTTCCTTTTTTTTTTTTCAAGAGGACACAACTCATCACACTGTTCTCTATGCAATGTTTCCCTATCAAGCTCTACTTCATGGTTAAGAATCAGTGCTTCTTCTGACATTGGAAACTGCGACCCCGAAGCATCTTTTTCAAACAGCTGGTATCATAGGAGCACATCAAGGAGAACAAACCAAACTTGTGGTCGAGAGGCAAGACGCATGCAGATGTTCACGGTCAGACAGGGAGGAAAGGATGCCAGGAATGCTGACCTATGGGTTCCCAATAGGAGTAACGTGTCTGTATTTGCTTTCTCTGCTCCTGCAATCTATTGCCTCCATCACGGTGATAGGTTCAGCTCTGGCTTGCTAGAGAAGAGTGGGTACATGGTAAACGAACTTGTCCTAGGTCTTAAAGGATAAACAGTGCTTTCGCGGATGCTACCACATCTGATCTTTGCAATAGAGTGTTGGTGGCCACATCTCACAAGAAAATCAGAGCTCTGACGGGTGAAATGATGTGCCTATAGTCATGCAGCCGGGCTGGAGCAGTTCCCATGGAAGACAGATCATTTTCTGCAGTCTGAGTATTTCCTAAGATACCAAATTTCTCTGAATTATAGAGGAAAGCAGAAAGGGAGAGATTTTGTTTGTTTGTTTAATTTTTTTTTTTACCCCAGCTGCACTGCTTTGTCACCATCTGGCTTTCCTTGCATCTTTTATCATATCCAATTTGGGGAAATTAGGATTTATAAGATAGCCCCAGCGGCCCACTGACTGAGTCAAGTTATGCTGCCTCTCTGTAACATGTTAAGAATGCAATAGACAAGACAGGGCTTCAAGTTCAGAGAATCAGGAGTACCGTACCAAAATGTCTCTCAATTATGGGCTGAGCACATCATTTATCTTCCATGGCCTTTTGGGAGTGAAAAGCTTCCATGGTTGAAAACAAAATCCCATGAGTTTATTGTCTGAGTCAGGAGGAGTGGTATAATATTTTATTTTTTATATTAGGAGAGTTACTGATTTTCATTGTCGATAACTCATATTTTTCTAAGATTAAAGACAAGCAAATAGTTCACCTGCAATCTCATGTGAATATTTTAGTTGATTTATTTTGAATCTTTACTTGATGTTTATAGCCTACCCATAGTATTTTCCACGTCACATCATGTTAAGAGATCTTACAAAGCAGAGATTGTTTCTGATAGGGAAGAATTATTTTATATATTTATTTCTAATTCGTGTGATGTTTAAGCAGCTTTATTGAGAAGTAACTGTCAAACAATAAATTACACCTATTTAAGGTGTATTGTTTGTTAATTTTTGACCTACATATACATTTGTGAAACCACTGCACTCTAGAGACAATGAACATATCCATCACTTCCAAAAGATTGCTCATGCTCCTTTGAAATCCCTCTCTTCTCGCCTCTCCCACATCTCTATCCCCCATTCAAATGTCAATTTATTTTGTTACTGCAGATTAGTCCATATTTTCTAGAATTTTATATAAATGAAATTGTATAGTAGGAACTATTTTTTTGTCTCACTTCATTCACTCAGCATAATTTTTTTTTTGATTAATCCATGCTGTGCGTACCAATTGTTCATTTTGTTTTCTTGCTCAGTACTATTCCATTTTATGGATATACCACATGTATCTATTTATCTGTTGATGAATGTTTGAGTTGTTGCCAGTTTTTGGCTATTGCTCCAGGTCTTTGTATAGACACATATTTAATTTATCTCAGGAAAATATCAAAGAAGCGAAACTGCTGAATCGAATGGTACATCGACGTTTAACGTTTGAAGAACTCGCCAAACATGTGATTCTACCATGTTGCATTCTCATCGGTGTTGTAGCAGAGTTCCAATCCTCCACATCATTGCCAAAACTTGAAATGGACAATCTCCTTAATTTTAGCCAGTCTAATAGGTATAGAAGTGGTTTCTTACTACAGTTTCAATTTCCATCTGTCTAATGACTACTGACTTTGAGCCACATCTCTTGTCTTGTTATCTGCAAATCTTTTCAAATATGATGCTCATTTAAAAAATGTGGTTGTTTTCTTATCATAAAGTTTTAAAAAGTCTTTATACATTCTGGGTACAAGTCTTTATCAGTATGTGGTTTGCAAATATTTTTTCCCTAATCTGGGACTTGTCTTTCATTCCCCTGTTTTGTTCAAAAGAACCTAGTTTATTAATTTGGATGAAATTAAGTTTATCAAATTTTTACCTTTATAGGTCATTCTTTTGACATATATCAAAGAAATCTGCACCTAACCTAAAGTCACAAATATTTTCTCCCTTGTTTTTTCCTAGACATCTTATAGCTCTATTTATGATCCATTCTGAGTTCATTGTTGTACATGCTGTAAGATATAGATCAAAATGTATTATTTATTTGTAAATGGACATCAAATTGTTTCAGCCCCATATTTTGAAAAGACTATTGTATCTCCAATAAATTGCATTTGTGTATCTGTCAAAATCAGTTGGTTGCGTATGTGTCTGTATATTTCTGGACTCTCTATTCTACATCATGGCCTGTTGACCTATTCTGACACCAAAACTGCACTTTCTACATTACTATAGCTTCATAATAAAATTTGGGACCAGATAGTGTTAGTCCCACAACTTTGTTCTTTTATGAAGTGGTTTTGGCTATTCTAGATCTGCTGCAATTCCATGTAGATTTTAGGATCAGTTTGTGTATATATATATATATTTTTATATATTATAATTATTATAAAATATATTGTCTTGAGGTTTGATTGGATTTGCGTTTATTCTATTAGAACTATTTGGGGACAATTGACTACTTAATAATAGAGTCTACTGAACTATGAATATGTTTGCATCTTTCCATTTATTTAGGTCTTCAATTTCTCCCAGCATTATTTTATAAATTTCAGTGCACAGATCTTGTATATCTTTTGCCAGATTTATCTCATTATATTTCATATTTTCATATCGTAAATGCTATTTTTTTAAGTTCAAATTTCTTATTTTTCATTGTTGGAATGTAGACCTATAACTGATTTTTTCATTAATCTTACATCCTGGAAATTTGCTAAACTCATAACATAGTTCTATTAGCTGTTTGGGCTCATAGACAGGGCTGCATGTCCAATTTTGTCAAATGCTTTTCTGTTTCTATTGAGTTAATTACATGATTTTTCATTTTTACTTATTAATACAATAAGTTACCTAGACTGGTTTTTTAATGTAAACCAAATTTGCATTCCAAGGATAAATCTCTGTTGGTCTTGATATATTATCCTTTAAATATACTGTTACAGTAATTTTGCTAAAATTTTGTTTAGAATATTTGCATCTGCATTAATATGGGATATTCTATAGTTTTCTTTTCTTGTAAAGTTTCTGTTATATTTTGATAGCAGGGTAATTCTGGCCTCACAGAATAATTTCCACTTCTTTAGTTTTTCAGAAGAACTTTTCTAGAATTGGCATTCTTTCTTTCTTAAATGTTTGATAGAATTCACAAGTGAAGATATCTATAGTATATTTTATAAGAATATTTATAATTATAATAATTAATTTGATATATACCAAATTATTCAGATTAATCTATTTCTTCTTGAATGAACTTTGATCATTTATGTCTTTAAAGGAAATTTCGATTTTATCTAACTTGTCAAATTTTTTGACATGAAGCACTTTTTTTTTAGCATTTATTATCTTTTTGATGACTGTATAATCTGTAGAAGTGTCATTTCTCTCAATCCTGATTTTAGTAACTTGTATCTTTCTTTTTCTTTTTGTTGATTAGGATGGTGAGAGTCTTACCAATTTACTGATTTTCTTAATAAACAGCAATTGACTTCATAGTTTCTCTATTGTCTCTGTATTTTCAATTTCATTGATTTCTTTTCTAATCAGTATTATTTCATTTTTTTTCTGTTTGCTCTTCATTGTCTAGTTTCTTAAAGTGGGGGGCTGGGTCACTGATTGAGATCATTCATCTTGTCTAAATGAGGCATTTAGCATGGTAAATTTAACTGCAAGTAATGCATTAAGACAACTCACAGATTAGTATATATTGTGTTTTAATTTTCACTCAGTTCAAAAACATTCTCTTATTTCCTTTTGGATTTTTTTGACCCGTATGTTATTTAGAAGTATGTTATTTATTCCCTAAACATGTGGGGATAGTCCAGAGGTCTTTATCTTATTGATTTCTAACTTAATTCCATTTTTGGCCAGAGAACATACTCTCTGTGATTTAAATCTTTTAAAATTTATTGAAATTTGTTTTATGTTGCAGAGTATGGTGTATCTTGGTAACTGTGTTATGCGTGTCTGAAAAGAATGTGTATTCTGTGTTCTGAGGTGGCGTGCTCTGTAAATATCAATGGGACCTAGATGGTTAATTGTGTTATTCAAATCTTCAATAGTATTACTGATGTTTTATTTACTTGCTTTATAAATTATTGAGATGGGGTACTGGGATTTCTGACAATAGCTGTAAATGTGTCTGTTTTTCTTTGGAGTGCTACCAGATTTTCTTCATGTATCCTGAAGTTCTTTTTTTAAGTACATGCTATGGTCTGAATGTTTGTGTCCCCCCAGATTAATATGTTGAAATCTAATCCCCAGTGTGATGGTATCTGAAGATGGGGCCCTTGGGAGGTGACTAGGTCATGAGAGCAGAGCTCTTATGAGTGGGATTAGTGGCCTTATGAAAGATATCTCAGAGAGGTGTCTTGACACTTCTGCCACGTAAAGACACACACAAAAAGATGGCTGTCTACGAACCAGGAAGTAGCTTCTCACAGGCAATAATCTACCGGTGCCTTTATCTTGGGCTTCTAGCCTCCAGAACAGTGAGAAAGAAATTCCTGTTGTTTATAAGCTACCCAGTCCATGGTATTTTGTTACAGCAGCCCAACAGACTAAGACAGAACTTCATCATTTAGGCATGTTAGGTCATCTTGATGAATTGACACAATGAAGTCACAATTTTGTGCCTGGAAATACTAGCTTTAGTGAAATAAACTTTGATATAATACAGCTTCTTCAGCTTGAAAAAATAAAACAAACTCCATAGCACATTTTAAAATAACAACTTTATTGACATCATTCAATTATAAAATTAACCTGTTCTAAAGTGTACAATTCAATGTTTTTCAGTATACTTATATAAGTTGTAGAACTATGACATTATTTAATTTTAGAACATTTTCATTACCCCAAAAAGAAACTATATCGATTAGCAATTACTCATTATCACCCCGCTCTCCAGCCTCTGACAACACTAGTCAACTTTTTTTGTCTCTATAATTTGCCTATTCTGGATATTTTATATAAATGGAACCATGGAGTATGTATTCTTGTGACTGGCTACTTTTACTTACCATAACATTTTCAAGATGCGTCCATGTATATTTCCATTCACTTAAGTTTTGTTTTGATTTCTTTTTAGCAATGTTTAGTAGTTTTCAGTGTATAAGTCAAACTTATATGGCTAAATTTATTCTTAATTATTCAAATATTTTTATGACAGTGTAATAAGGAATTGTTTTCTTTAGTTCTAATAGTGTGTGTGTGCGTGCGCACATTTGGATTTCTTAGAATTTGTTATGTATAAGGTCAAGTCATCTGAGAATAGAGATATTTTTATGTCTTTATTTGTAATCTGGATGCCTTTGATTTCTTTTTCTTTCCTAATTGTTCTGGCTAGGATTTCCAGCGCAACGTTGAATAGAAGTAAAGAGTGCAGACATTTTTATCTTGTTTTTCTCTCCTTGATCTTAGAGGAAAATAATTTAATCAATCCCCATTACATGTGATATTATCTGTAGGTTTTTGTGTATGCTCTGTATAAAGCTTAGTAAGTTTTCTTCTATTCCTAGTTTTTAACATGAATGTGTGTGTATTTTGTCAAATACTTCACTTCATCTGTTGAGATGATCATATGTTTTTGTCTTTTTTATTAATATGTTCTATTACATTGATTTTTTTAAATGTTAAACTACTTTTATCTTTCTTGGATAAGCCAGTTGGTCATAATGTATAATCCTTTATGTATTGATGGATTTGGTTTGCTCAGATTTTTGCTGTGGATTTTTGTGTCTATATTTATAAAGGACATTGATCTTGTGGTATCTTTGCCTGATTTTAGAATCAAGGCAAGATTGTAAAACTGCATGTCCTAGGCTTTCTTCTGGAAACTTTAAAAATTACTAACTTAATCTTTACCTCATTTTGGTCTATTTAGACATTTTTTGGTTTTGTTGAATCAGTTCTGGTAATTTGTGTCTTTCTAAGAATTTGTCTTTCATTAGGTTATCTAACATGTTAGTAATAATATTTATAATATTTCCTTCTAACTTCCTTTTATTTCTGTGAAGTTGGAAGTTATGCCTTTCTTTCATTTCCTGATTTTGGTAATCTGAGTCTTTTCCCTTTTTCTTGGTCAGTCTAGCTAAAGGTTTGTCAATATTGTTGATCAAAAAACCAACTTTTGATATTATTAATTTTTCTCTATCATTTATTCCCTACTTCCTTTATGCTCATTCTATCATATTTCTTTTTTCATGTTCACTTTGGTTTAGTTTGCTCTTCTTTTTTCAGTCTCTTAAGGTAGAAAGTTAGGTTATTCATCTGAAATCTCTCTCCTTTTTTATCTATAGTGTTTACAACTATAAATTTTCCATAAGCACTGCTTTAGCTATATGCTATAAGTTTTTATATGTTGTGTTTTCGTTTTCATTTATCTCAAATTACTTTCTAATTTCCTTTGAGATTTTCTCATTGGTCCACTGGTTATTTAAGAATGTGCTACTTAATTTCCAGATATTTGGGAATTTCTGAAGTTCCCTTCTGTTATGGATTTCCATGTTTATTCCATTGTGGCTGGAGACATACTTTGTACAATTTCAATTTCTTTGAACTGGCTGAGGTCTACTTAGGACTAACGCATGGGCCACCCTAGAGAATGTTCCACGTGCACGTGAGAAGAACGTGTATAGTACTATTGTTGTTGAGTGGAATGTTGAATTGATATCTCTTAGATGTAGTTGGTTTATTGTGTTGTTCAAGTCTTCTGTTTCCTTGTTGTTCTTCTACCAGATGTTCTATTAATTATTGACAGTATTATACTGAAGATCCAACCACTATTATTTCATCATCTATTTCTTCCCTTCTTTTCCACGTCCTTTGCATGACTGGCTTCTTTCATCTTTAAATAACTCCTCCCCGAACAGCCGATTGAAAGTAGCTCCTTTTTCATATTTTTCATTATAAGCACAACTGTCATTATTTCATTTATTGACTTAATTGCTCATCATCTATCTTCCACTTTAGAAATACGGGGCCCTTCTAAGTTTTATTCTCTGTGTTTTCCTAGCACCTAATATATAGAAAATACTTGATAAATATGTGCTAAATGGAAGGATTTGTTCTGCTCATTGCAGCTCTGTCGTGGCTGTTATTAATGTGTTTGCATGCTTGCTTTCCCTGCAATCCTTTCTTATTTTACCTGTCTCCCCTGATTTCCTATCTCTGCCTTGATTTCTGCTCCATTTTATAGAGGCCATTTTGTTTTTAGATTGTATTTAGGGTTGCTGACAAGTTGCTTGAACTTTATTGTCCTGATGTTATAGAAAATTATTTCCAGAGGTCTGCTTTTTCTCCCAGTCACTTTCCTTTGTTCTGAATCATTTCCTAAAGGACTGATAAGGGTTTTATGATTTGTTTTGTTTCCACAGAATGAAGAATTATCTTTAGGTTCTCAGTACTATGCTTAGAAAAGGACTGTTATTGTACTTGATGCCCCTCTTCACAACTTGGGTGCCAATCATTCTCCTTCTCAGATCTATGACTTAAGGATGGGCTGACGTGTACTGTGACAGATTATTTTCTGTTGCTATGTAAAAACTTACCACCAAATTGGGGGTTTGAAACAATACACTTATTATTTCACGATTCAATTTTTATGATTTTGGGGCATGACTTTACTGGGTCCTCTGTTCAGGGTCTCACAACGCTGCAATCAAGTTGACGGCTGGGCTTCATTCTCATCTGGAAGCTTGACTAGGAAAGAATCCACCTCGAAGGTCATTTAGGCATGTAGCAAAGCCCGTTTCCTTGGGGCTGTTTGGCTGAGAGCCCTGCTTATTACTGACAAGAGGCTGGAAGCTTCATTTAGGTTCTAGACCTGCCCTACTCCTCGTAACCCCCACCCTCACTCCAGCCCCTACTCAGAGTTCCTTGCCATGTGACTTTCTCCATAGTTCAAAACATGGCAGTTTGCTTCTTGAAGGTCAGTGAGAGGGTCTCTCTTACTCTTACTTCAGTCTGCTCAGAGCCATACATACACACACACACACACATACACATATATATATACACACACAATGTGTATATATAAAATCTTATAAGGTAGTAATGGGTACCATCTTATCATCTTTTCCATATTGGTCAGAAGTAAGTCAAAGCTTCCACCTCTACCCTCTGAGTTATCCAGGGCATGACTCGTCAGGTATCACCTTAAACAAATGTTTAACTGGATTCCCAGGGTCTGTTTGAGCTCTGTGACCTCAACCTGGGTGTTGCTCTCACCACAACTGCCTGGTTATCTGGCATCCTGAACAGATAAAGTGTACGGAAAATGACAGACTCCACCATATGCTCTTTCTGTCTCTGTTCTTCCCTCTTGCATTTTATTTGTAAAAACCACCCTCTCCAGGGAGCAATTATTTTATTATATTTTCGTTTCTGATGGGTATGAGAATAGAGGTGATGATGATGGACTAGGGAGGGAAACTGACCTCTGCTTCAGAGGGCTTGCAGGAGAGGGATGGCTACCTGGCTACTTAGAAATCTTCACCTACTTCTGGGTCCTTCTAAATGCTTCAGTGGGAAGCAGCTGCAATAGGTAACTGCTAATACAATATGACTTTAAACTTAAAATCAAGAAGCACTCTTTTTACGTATCCTCTATCTGCCTCCGTCATTGTCCGGATGGTGTCTTCAGAGTTCTGTTATTCAGGAATTTGTGGAGAGAATCTATGCTTACTTATCCTGTCCTAATTATTATTTTATAATTTATGTAGGTCTAACTGTAGCAGCTGGTTTGTGGTAACGGCGGTCTCTAATGATCCATTCATAGATATACTGCAGCACAGCATTATTAAGCACCTACTGTGTATCAGGCCTTGTGTTGGGAGTACAAAGCTGATGAAGAGAAATGACCTCAATAAATTCTTAATCTGGTTGAGAAGGAAAACATATAAACAAAACATACAATATAAAATCTGAGTATCAGTAGAACAGCTGAAGAAGGGATTTACTCATGGGACGTGAGCACACCAGGAAGTCGCCTAGTGCATGGGATGCTTGAATTGGATTTTGAAGGAGAGGAAACCCCTGAGAAGAGAGGAACTAGGACATTCCAGGCAGAGAGTTGCAAAAAGACTTACAGGATAGAGCCAAGTGCCATTTTTATCTATGCCACAGCGATGTTGGCTTTCTTAAATAAAATTTAAAACAAAAGCAATTAGTAAGAATTTTAGCTACAACTTCCTATTTGCCTTAGTTTTTAAGGGCTGCCATTGCAAAGTAACATACACTGGGTGACTTAAAAAACAGAAATTGATTGTATCACAGTTCTGGAGGCTAGAAGTCAAGGTCAAAGTGTCAGCAGAGCTGATTCGTTTTGAGGGCAGCGAGGGAAGGACCTGTTCCTGAGCCCTCTCCTTGGCTTGTTGGCTGCCATCTTTTCCCTGTGTATTTCATATCGTGTTCTCTCTATGCATGTTTGTGTGTCCAAATATCCCCTTTTTATAAGGATACTGGTCTTCTTGGATTAGGATCCTTCCTAATGACCTCATTTTCACTTGATTGTTTCCAGAAAGTCCCTATCAGTACAAGGACGAGAACATTCTGGAAACCCATGTCTGTTGAGTGAACAAATCCATGAGTAAAGAATAGGTATCACTGGCAGTTGGATGGGACCCCTCACTGGCTTGGCCACCACTGTCTTGGTTCTGAGATTGGGACTGGGGAGCAGGCTGACACTGGATCATGAATTCATGTCCCACCGTACTGCCTCCACACGCCCTCCTGGGTTCCTTTCGCCCGTCTAGCCTCTGCTTATGCCAACCATACCCTGTGCTAACCATACTTCCCGTCTTTTCTGTGCTCATCCAATTTTGCTCACCCTTCAGGCTCTCACCTCTCTTAAAATGTTCTCAACCACTTTGTGCCCTTCTGGGGGCTCCCTTCAATACCAAACTATTTTGTGTATCTTATCTATTTACTTAGACATAAATGGATGGAAAAAAATTCTTTGTCATAATTTTTTCATCACTGTTACTATTACTTCTATGACCATCCATGTGTTCAGTGCCAAGAGCAGCTGTGACTAATATTTGTTGGGTATTTTCAAGACACCAGGTACGAAGCCACATTATCTTTAACCCTGACAATAACTCTATGGCTGACAAAAGGCCATTAATAAAATGGGAATATTTACGTAGACCTGGTAGGTAAGAATTGAGCTCAGATCTGTCTGACTCCAAAGTCCATGTGTTTAACCATCACACATACTCACTGACCCATAGGAGACATTCAATTAGTACTGATGTTGTCATAAATTCCAACCACTCCTTTTACTTTGCTGCAGGTCTCAGAGATTCCACTGAAAGATATCTTCTGACCCATTATTTTGATGTCACCCTGAAGTGTTAGATGGTGACCTCTGAATCCAGGGAAAATAAACCCTTGCTAGAGACTGAGAATCAGATGCTCTGCCTTCTGTGGCTTCCTTGGAGGAATCATGACCAATGATGAGAGAGTGGGTCCATCAAAATCCAGATGTTTTTTAACTTTAGAATATGTTAGTGGGACATTCAAAAATTGCTGAGTGACAGGTAGCATTTTCATCCTGAAAAGTCATAACATAACCTTAAATATTTTCGCGTGTTACAGAGGCCCTTTGGGCAGAACCCATCATGGGGTCAGTGCAGGACAGCCTCTTATTGAGATAGGCTCTCAACTTGAAACTTGTGGCACGATTTCCAAGTCAAGTGGTTGCAGTAGCCACAGATACACTGACAGGGGTCAGACAACAGTATTCATCATTTTACTTAATTTAAAATGTGAACAATTAAGATTTATCACAAGTTTTATAACTCTTATTTCGGTGTATCTCAAATTTAAAAAGATGACTGGAAATAAAAAAAAAAAAAATTGAAGCCTCCCAGACCTCTCTGACTTCTGGGTCCTGAGGAGTGGGTGGAGGAGTGATTTTGAGGACACAGAGCCTGACCACTTCCTTCTTGGATGAGGACATGGAGGCCCTGCAGCATCTGGGCCTTGGTGGCCACCACTCACCGTCTTTGGTCAGCAGATCAGTGGGAGAAAGTTAGTTTTTGGCCACTGCTTGGTCTTCACTCTGTCTCACTAAGGTTCAGGGGCCAGGGCTCAGGACAGATTCTGTACCCCACTCTGCTATGTGTTGTTGCATCTTAGGGACCCCTTTGTGGGGTGGGGTGAAGTGGGGTGCAGCACATTCATGGACCTCATGGACCAGGTGATCTGGAGAGGAGGTTCACTCAGTAGACTAACTGAGGGTTAGTCTCCATAGGCCAGAGGCTGATGGAATGTTGTGCAGGTGGAATGTTTCCAGCTGGTCCATGGGAACTGGAGCTTAGGACATAGTGGTCCATTCTTGTGGCCAAAGATGACATTGGCAGGACTGTTGGACAGAGCATTCAAAGCGTCATACCTGGCCTTGAATCAAGGCTTCACCTCCTACTCGCTGGGTAAGGTCCTCTGAGCCTTAATTTTTTGCATCTGTAAATTGGGAATAATGGCCAAATCAACGGGTGGTTGTGGGGATAAGTTGAGATATAGCCTACACCATGTAGGGCCAAAGAATTCTTGGTTCCTTTCCCTTCAAAGTCTTGGCTATAGATGAGAGTGGGAACCTTTTCTGAATTAAAATGCAATTTACTTAGCAAATAGTTACACTAACAGCAAAGAGCTCAGTGTTACCAACCTGAGATTTATGCAACTCTTTTTTTATTCCATTGCATGTTTCCTGCATCATCAAAACCCAAGATATATCCAAAAAATTACTGGTTGCTTTACTTAGAGTTTGAAATTTAAAATCACAACAAAAAGCAACCCCCAATAATAAAATTTTATTAATGATACACATAAACCTTAATAAAATAAATGAAGTCCTCACATTGACAAGCACAACCCCTGGGTGCAGTTGGAAAGCAGCTATGTTCCCGTCTTTCATTTACTTTTAAATCCACTCTGAATAGTTGACCCCTGCTTCATCTGTGATTTTTCTCATCACCGTTAGAGTCTCCAGTCACTGAAGTCACAAAACACTGCTTCAATTTAAAAATGTCAGCATCTAGTCCTATTAATAAGAGGACAGCATTTTTCTTCAGAATTGCCCTGCATTTCTGGCTCCATCTCTGCAGGCCAGCTCGGGGGCAGAGGAGCGGGGCAAGCTGACTTCCCCCTCATCCCACCCAGTGCTTCCACACTGCCTCCCCCATCGTGCTCGGAGTGGTCAGTGACGCCTGCAAGCTTCAAGTCCCGGCAAGGAAAAGACTGAAGGGAACAGCAGAGCAGGAAACGTCTTCCTTGGCTGAAGTTGTCCTGGAGGTCAAGGTCTGTACCCTCAATCTTGACGTTTATTTAGAACGAAGCTGTTCAATTCTGAGCTTGTTCCCTTTCTCTCTCACTCTCTCTCTCCTTCCCTTTTCCTCTCTTGTGCCCGTGTGTGCACGTGTGCATGTGCACACACAGCGATCTCTGGGCACCTCTCACCTCAGTTCTTTGTAAATTTTAAGTTTTTAACTGAAGTAGAGTCGACTTACAATGTTGTGTTAATTTCTGGTGTACAGCATAGTGATTCAGTTACACATATACATATATACATATGTACATGTATATATATAATTCTTTTTTAGATTCTTTTTCATTATAGACTGTTACAAGGTATTGAATATAGTTCCCTGTGCTATACAGTAGGACCTTGTTGTTTATCTGTTTTATATATAGTGGTTATTATCTGCAAATCCTGAATCCCAGTTTATCTCTCCCCACCCTCTTTCACCCCTGGTAACCATAAGTTTGTTCTCTATGTCTGTGAGTCTGTCTCTGTTTTGTAAATAAGTTCATTTGTGCCCCTTTTTTTAAGATTCCACATATAAGTAATATCATGGTATTTTTCTTTCTCTTTCTGGCTTACTTCACTTAGAATGACGATCTCCAGGTCCATCCATGTTGCTGCAGATGGCATTATTTCATTCTTTTTTATCCATCAATTCTGTGCTGGTCAGATTCACAAATGTTTCAGGTCCTTTTATACATTCACTGTAGGTGAGGCGTTCAAGAGTCTTGTGACCAGTTTTTAAGTACCTTTTTGAGGATGTTGCAGTCAAGTCTGAGACATCACTTTGGAAGATCTATTATCTCAGTGCTTCAGCTGAAATTTCATTTAAATATGCTGTTACCTTTAAAAATGCTCTTTGCTCACTATTTTCATCACCACCCCCCTACCCCATCCTGCCACCGCCCCTCCACCCCAAGCCTCAGGAACTCTGTACCTTTAAGACATGTTTGGTTAAGTTTGACTTGGCTGTTCCATCAAAGACTTCTTTACCCTCCTTTGGAGACAGAGACTTCACAGGGGTTGCTTAGGCAAAAGCAGTGACTCACTTGGAAGTGTTGGGATCCCTGATATATTAGAAATCACTGTGCTTTTTTCAACTTTTGGAGCAGAGCTGGCCCCCGCCCAGTGTTGGAGGACAGGGCCTCTAACTCACGAGGAACCAAGGCCAAGGTTTCTACATAGGTTTGCCTTCTGGGGCCAGATCCTTTTTTTTTTTTTTTTTTTTTTCTCTTTCTTTTAAGTGGATGATATATGATAGGAATATTGCTCTTAATCAAAAGTATATTAGCAAACCACCCAAAATGCGGGGCTACAGGGAAACGCTTCGGCATGTTTGGAGAGGATTTTATTCACAAGAAATACACATTCATTTCTCCGTCTGCCTTTTATCAACACGTGTTTATCCAAACGTGGAGGTCTGTCTATGGGCCACATTTTAATTACTCATAGGTTGCTTGAAGACAGCTGCAGTCTAGGAAGGACGAGGGGTTGGGAAGAATAGGATGCTCTTAAAATTCGGCTGTAATTTTTAACTAGAGGACTCAGCTGGCTTTATTCCAAAAGTCAAAAGCGAAGCCTCCCCCTGGCTTTTGCTTATCCCTCCATTTCCCCGGGTAGCACTTACTTTACCCAACTGACTTCTTAGCTTTCATCATGTATATTTATCTATTTTTGCTTTAGTAATATTTTTCAGATTGAAATTTACGTAAGTTCATCAGAGAACATCTAGAACATATACAAAAAGAGCGGAAACAAATCCTTGCCTCAATCCCACCATGAAGGGTTACATTTTGGTGATTATAAGAATATTATACTTAGTATTTTTCAACAAAACAGAAATCGTGTGGGTTACGCTGTTTTGTAATTTCCTTTTCTCTCTTAACGATCTGCCGTAGAGTTCTCTTATTTAAAAAAAATATTGCAGGTTACATTTTGGCTGTGGAGGATTTCATCGTAAGAATGTGCCACAAATACCCTCTGGATTGGATAGATATGTTACCTTTCCCAATATTTTTTAGTTATTGTAACTAATCCCATAGTAAACATCTTTGAATACAAAGCCTTGTGTACGTCAGATCATTCTTTTCCTTTAAATTTATAATAATGGAATTATATGATTCAAGGGGAAGCACACTTTGGAGCCCTTGAAACACGCTGCCAAGCCACTTTTAGGAAAAGATGTGGCAGTGCCCTTCCCCTAGAGCTCTATGGGCGGAATTTTTTTCTAGAAAATTCCTGAACCGTCATTAACATTGGGTGTTACCATTTTTTGAAAATGAAAAATGACACCAACGTTTATTTAGCATGTAAAATTTTTTTCAGACATTCAGCAGGTAAGTCGAATGGATGGATATTTAGATCTTTGGGTTTCATTTATTTGTTAGTGAAAATTAGGAGATCGAACAAGATTATCTTGATCTTCCTTCATCTTACTGGCCTCTTCTGACTTGGCAGCTGAGCCACAGGGAGGCAGCAGCAATGTAACCCCCAGCTTCCTCCCCTGTAAAATGAGAGATGAGACATTCCCTGAGTCCTAGGGGAGTTATGAAAGCAAAAGACATCAGGTTTTACAACATCTACCTTTAATTCCAAACGGCTTGATCTTACATTTGCTCATGTCTCCCTGATAAAATAACACCTTTGCACAACTTAATGGCATTTAATTTTGCCCCTCTCGCCAATTTCCGGGGTTCAGATACGTCACGCTTCAGATTGAAGTAGCACGTAAGCACATCAAGTCAGTGACAACATCTGGAAATGAGGGTTTGACTTAAAAAGGTAATAGTTGCTAATACTGTTTGGGAACTTACCAAGGGCCAGGCTTCGTGTCAAATGCTTCATACACAACATTTCATTTCATCATCACCATTTTATCCCAGATGCTATGAGTAAGTCTTCCAGAGAGAGGGCACCCATGGACTCCCAGGCGCTGTGCAAAGGGACAGCTTGAACCAGGGCTGAATGGCTCCCACCTGTGCTCTGAGGTCTGCCACCCTCACATCGCCACGTGCTCGGGGCTCCTTCACCTGCTGTGTGTAGTTCCTTCCTCCTCCGCGTGGGACTGAAGGCACCTGCTGTAGAGACTGAGATCCATGCCAGGGAGATTTTATTTTGGCAAGTTCTCAACTTTAGTGTGTTAAACTGAAGTTCATTATTTATTTTAATATGTTGGGCCCCTGATAGGTTAATCTCTTACAAGAAGAAGCATGCTACTTGCACGCGTGAACTAAAGAAAGTGGCCTTTCTGGAAAGAAATAGAGGAAAACAACTCTATTCAAGAGGCCAGTTTTGTGCCAGTTACTGGGCGAGGCCTGTTCACGAGGGAAATAACCCTGTTACAATGAAAGTGCTTCTTTTTTTTCAAATATATCCCACAAATTGCTGTTTCTCCAATTAAAGCCACAATTTCTGCTGAGTCATAATCTGTGCATAGACGTGTTTGTGTGTCCGTGTGTGCATGCGTGTGTCTCTGTGTGTATATTCTTGTTTCCTGGCTTGTTGGTTCTCTTTTTTTCTCGCTACAACGAAACAAAATAAATCTGATTTTTAAACAGACACATTGCATGGTGTATGTGTGTTTACTGGGGGTCCTGCCA
Source organism: Camelus ferus (assembly GCF_009834535.1). Classification (NCBI taxonomy): domain Eukaryota; kingdom Metazoa; phylum Chordata; class Mammalia; order Artiodactyla; family Camelidae; genus Camelus; species Camelus ferus. The sequence continues at coordinate 19,599,212 of NC_045722.1, read as the reverse complement.
AACCTGAGTGTGTGTCTGGGGCTCATGTGACTGCATGCTGCTTGTCTTGGAGGGAAGAACGAGCATTAGAGAAACTTACAGGGTAAAGAGTGCCCTGGTCCCTTTTCTGCATTCTTCATCTTTGGGATGTGCCAGAGTAAGTCACCACAGACAAGAGAAGGTGAGAGCAAACTGGTGAGTCCCAACAGGATCACCCACACGATTCAGCATTAACTGGAATTTCCTTTTGGTTTTGGTTTCAAAAGGAGCTGTTCAAATTTATTTTCTGTGCTCCTTGAATTTCCATTAATTCAAGGTAACATTTTCGAAACTTTAAATGTGGTGTCATAGTAATCTATTTTTTCCTTCCACAAATGAAGACATAGAAAATCAACTTTGAAGCCAGGAAAACCGAGTAATCTCAGCTACGATTGATGTAACGGTAGAAAAAAAAAGGCATTTGCTTGCTTTTCTCCACTAGAATAAGTGGGGGTGATCATGATGGCTGATGAAGGGGAGAGGGTACACACTACAGGCAAAAGATTCATATTTTACTAGATAAATAGGACGTGCCAACCAGCGTCTGTGGTTTTCATCCTGCTATTTCTTTGGGGAAAAAATGGAAAAGAGATACAATGGAATTCCAGTTGTTCCAGATGTATCCACAGTTAGAGCAAGAAACCCAAGAGGCAAAGGCCTTGCTCTCACCAAGCTTCTGTTCTAATGAAGAGGGGAGATTAAAAAAAAAAATAACAACAACAACACACAATTCAATAGGTAATGTCATAAGCAGATAAATCAAGAAATAGCATCTTTTTAGAGGTTGTAGAAGCAATCACAAGAAGGAAAAAAAGAATTAGAAGAGTTCTGGGGAACAGAACTGGGGTGACTTGGGACACTCAGATCTTTGTTATACTGAAAACCCTTTATCCTCTTTGCTTTCTTAAAATGTGTTTTAACTTGTAATTTGATATTATTAAACATTTATTTGCGGGGAGGGTAGAGCTCAGTGGTAGAGCACATCCTTAGCATGCACGAGGTCCTGGGTTCAATCCCCAGCACCTCCATTAAAAAAATATATACAGTATAAATTTATTTTAAAGCAAAATTGCAATGAAAGAAAATCTGAGAGAGAGCAAGGTGGGGAGAGAGAAAAGAAGAGGGAGACTGTGGATGAGGCTATGGTTTTGAGAAGCTCCCAGAGGAGGGAAGAAGAAATAGTGGTCAGGGGGAGCAATGCATAATGATTATGTTTAAATGTGAGCGTGCCTGGCAGGAGACCAGAGCGGGAAAGGCACACAGCGGAAATGCACAAACCCTGTACCGCCCTTTCCATTCGAATCTCAGCATCAGCACCGCGTTAAAGGGTTCCTGGGTGTCTACAGGATCCTGCTACCCGGGTTGGTCAGAGTCAGAAGCTCGGTGCAGACTCCAGTTCCAACAATTTAGAAACCTAGAAATCAGGAGACAGCGTGCTGGTTCTCACGGAACTCCAAGCCACAAGCAAGGAAGGTCCTCCTTGAGTGGGGAAGGTCTTTGGATCAACGTTTATTGATGATTATTTAGCTAATTTCTGTTCCCCCCAATATTTTACAACTTTGACATAAAAATTTAGTATTCTAGAACCTAATTTTTTTTAAGTTTATTTATTTTTGTTGTTACTGTTTGGTTTCAGTTTTTTTTTTTTTTTTTTTTTTTGGAGGAGGGGATAATTAGATTTATTTATTTATTTTTTAATGGAGGTTCTGGAGATTGAACCCAGGATCTCGTGCATACTAAGCAAACACTCTGCCTTTGAGCTACATGCTCCCGCACAGAACTTAACATTTTTTGGCAAGCAGTTGAAAGTTTTAGATGCTCCCAATGATATTTATCAGGACAAGAGGATTGATTGACTCATTGGGTCTTTTTTCAGGTTTTCAGTTATTAACGAATTTTTAAAAAAACTGAACTGCTTTCAACATTTAAAAACTAAGTTTTTTTTTTTTAGGGTATACATGATTGAAGTTTTGGTGAATGGTTTGATTTTATATTCTGTATAGGTTTTAGCCTTCTCCCTCAATAAACCCTTTAGAGATGCTGTGGATTAAAAGAATATTATCTATTTTGGCCCAATTTTCAGGAGTTAAAAAGTAGGTTATTAGACCCCAATCCATTCAGGGTTCTATTAAGATGGAATAATACTGGCTTACATAGATCCATTCTGGGTCATTCCAAAGAGCAGAAAGCAGGGGATGGATACTGGCACTGTGTCAGTCTATGCCAGTCGCAGAATGACCTGAAACTCACAAGGCTCAGGGACCTGAGTGTCACTGTCATGCTCTGGTTACTGTTATAAGAGTAGGAACCATGGGAGACAGGGCCCCTGCCCAGTGCAGGTGGCTCCAACAACGGCCAGAGAGCCAAGAGGGAAGCTGGCGGCCATTCCCCTGCTCTTTGCCTCAACTTCTCTTTGATTCAGAACATTGTTTTTGTTGGGTTTTTTTTCGTTTGTTTTTTTTTTTTTTTTTTTTTTTTTTTGCCTCAAGAGGAAGAAAGTATGTTAGGAACGAAATGGAAGCCAGGCTGGGGTGCAGCAGGGAGGGGGCTCTATGAGTGAATTCCCAGTTGCCCTCAGGTGCCAAGGCTCCTGCCTAAGAGAAATTATCCCCTAGGAGCTGACTCTCCTGCTGGAGAAGCTGGTCCGATCGTTTGCCTATCTGCGAGGAACTGGGAAGAACAGAAAAGGAAAAAGATGGGCTTCGAGTTAGAGGTTAGAACTGATTGAATGACTTTATCATTGTAAGAGATATTAGCATAATGGCAATTTATGCCATGGGATACGTTTATATCCTACATCTGTACTAATTATTTTTATTAATGATCATCAGAGGAATAGCTATCACTTGTTGAGATTTTATGATGTGCTAGGCACTGTGCAAAGCACATGAATGACATCACTGACACTTTTCCATAAGGTACCTGATCAACCTGGAAGACCTATGTAGAAATATAGAAACGTGATTGGTAGGGGGAGCCACTGATGTTATACTAATTAAATAATAATATTGCTAAATGATAAATGGATGACCACTTCCAAATTGGAAAAGATGTTAGAATTAGGATACAAAAATGAAAGGGAGGGGGAGGGATAAATTAGGAGTTTGGGATGAGCAGATACAAACTATTAGACACAGAATACATAAACAACAAGGTCCTACTGTATAGCACAGGGAACTATATTCAATAGCTTATAATAACCTCTAACAAAAAAGAATATATATATACGTGGAACTGAATCACTGTGCTGTACACCAGAAACTAACACAATTTTGCAAATCAACTATACTTCAATAAAAAATGCTTTGGCAAGCTGGAAGCCTGGGCCATCTCTAAGAAGAGTATATGTCATGACTGGATGGAAGGATGTTTTCTTAGTTTAAAAAGAAAACAATTGCAAAGTCTATTAGGAAGGCATGGCTTAGTAGTAAGCAGCACAGATAGAAAAGATCTGCTTGAGGACAAATCGTTCCATGGTGTCTGTGGCTGTCAAACTATCCTAGCGTGACCTTTGGTTGCATTAATAAAGGTAGACCATGCTGGGCAAAGGGAGGTGATCAACCTGTTCTGCAAAGTGTTTTCTTTCAGAATCAACATTTAAATAGAAGAGTAAATGAAGGGAAGTATGTTTAGAGGACAGCCATCTGGCATGCAGGGGGACCTGAAACCATTCAGATGTGGAGCTGGGAAAGGAAAGAAGATTGGAGAAGAGACTGGGTGTGTGTGTGGGTTGTGTTGGGGCCAGCAGAAAGGACTGGAGCCCTGCCCTCTGGATTCTGAAGGATTAAGAGGGAAATCGAATTAACAATCTCAACAAAGCTACAGAAGGCAAAACCAAGCCCAGGAGGTGGTAGTTGTGAGTAGACAGAGTTCAGCTCAGATTAAGAAAGTGTTTTCAAGCATTTGGAGCAAACTTCCAAGTAATGGAAGTTCGAGTAGCTTCAGTAGAACTTTCAAAGTGTTTTGGTTCTAAAATTCTTTTCAGTTCTATAAAATTTAAACCTGTACCTTTAAATCACTGCATGTGAACAATGGTCAGTAGATGGCGGTAAGATACCATAGATTTTGCCAGTAGCCTCTGGCACTTCACCCTTAAATATTCTGGAAGTAGATTATTTTTTCTAATTATTGTTTGAAGGTGTGTCCTAATCCATTGTTCAGAGAGAAATTGCTGATTTGAAAAACAGGAAATAATACTTTCTAATTAAATGGACAAGAATAATTAGCATATACTTTCATTTTATAGTAATGATGTCACAATGTTTATTGGCTTCTAAAAATTCATGGTAGGAAGTGTGTGCATGTGTGCATATATGTGTATGTGTGTGTGTGTGTCTGTGTGTACATGAAAGGATGAAAGGTCTGGTTTGTTTTTAAATAATTCCAAAATTAAATGTACATTTTTGTATATTGAAAGGACACCTTGCTGGATTGAACAGAAAATGTTTCCACACAGCCATTTATTGAAAAATCTTTTATTCCTTATACAAGCTTATTTTTGTACTTAGATATTTATGCATTTTAAGTAAATATATGTATTCTTCAGAAATACCCTGAATCAAATCAATTTCCCCAGTATTTTTAAAAAAAATTTTGCTAAGGAATGCACAGCTTGGGAGATTTTCCTCTATGAGAGATTTGCTGTCCCTCTGTACATCTTTAGATGCTTTGAAATAAAGAGAAGGGCCTGAATTTTGGGGCATGTGAACCTAGAGAAATTTTCTGTAGAGATGGGTATGTGTCCAAGGCATGTGGAAAATAAAGTATGTTGGTCTTTAATTTGGAAAGAGAAAGCTAACAGCCTTTCCCTCTCTCCCTTTTTGTTTCTTTTTGGTTGCTCAAAAAAGCACAGTATGCCATTCATGCCTGTCAGGTTCCTACGTATCTCACACAGCGACACCTTAAGCCCATCTACCTCTGAGCACTGAATTTACACTATGTGTCAGTTTCATGTAGTCTAAGCTGCTTCCACGTCAAAAAAAAAAAAAAAAAAAAAAAAGTTGTACTTGGAGAGCAGCTAGTCCTAAAAGCACACGTGAGCTCCCTTACCCCTCTCCAGTTCAAAGTGAAACAAATATACCCTGGGCTTCCAAAGAGACAAACTGTTTCAATTAGCTAACATGTAGGGCTCTCCAGGACTGTGGGAGCTGATTCCAAAGTACGGAGAGAGCCCTGATCAGGTCTTAGCCGGACAATTTCTAAGATCACTCTTCTAGACAAAAACCAGGCAAAAAATAAATTTCTGCCCAGTCTTCCCATTCGATCCTCTTACTCATGATATTTCTCGTTCACTCTCTCTCCTGGACCACTCTTCTCTCTCTCTCTCTCTTTCTCATTTTATTTTAATTGATGGGAATCACAGACAGCGTTGTAGTCCTCAACGAAGTAAATGGAAGCTGGGAGTCCAGTGTCCATCACAGAAAGGCTGTGTGACCTTTGCCAGGACTCTCAACGTTTCTGAGCCAAGCTATCTAGCCACATATCTGCTCTCCTGCTGATCGAAATTTGACAAAGATTTAAGAAACTGTCTGAAAAGTTTTGTTATGACTCTCTCAACAAAAGGCTCTAGGTAAAAGGAAGTAATATGCACTCATATTGACAGCTGCCGAAGTGTTTCTTTTTGGCCCATAAAATAAGTATCATTAATGGTCATCAATGTATTTTGCCTATAGAGCATTTATGTCACCCTTTTTAGGGGGAAAAGTCAGAGGCGACAAAGTGTTCTTTATTTTAGCAGGTATTGTTAATGTTCTTTTTCTATGAAATATATACCTTCCTCCCACATGTGTAGATATAATCTATAAATAATATGCCCCAGATTTTTCCTGCTTCAGTATTTCTGCTTGTTAAAAAATATAGTTAAGTAAAAGTTAAGCTCTTTCTTCCAAGCATTCATTTCTTATTCTATAATTCTTCAATAATTAGAGTATTGCTTGAAGGCAATACTTTTATTTTTACTTTCTATTTTTTTGAATCAACCATTACTTAATGAGAGGGCAGAGTAATATCCACTTTAAAAATATGTGATTTAAAAATTTTAAAGACACTTCAATGAAAGAATCTTGCTAAGCCTTCTGGGCACTTGTACGTTGATTTCTAGGTGGTGGAGTTGAAACTCCTAAAAGATAAGTCCTATCATGTTTAACTGTATCTTGATGCGAAAGAATTTGTCAGTAAGTAAATATTTCCCTGCTCACAAAATAACATTTTTAAAAGCGTATCACAATAGAAACCTCTCCCACCAGACAACTTGTTCCGTTTGAACTCAGGAGAGATCATGTTATTTGTTTGTTTATTTGTTTGTCTTTTCCTGCGAGAGGCAGTTAATTATTGAAGCATGGAGAGCATTTTGTATCCTGGTTTGCGGTTGTGCTTTGCAAACTTGAGTCTAATGAGACCAAGTTCTCGCCCCACCTCCGCACTTGCTGACTTACCTGATTTAAAATCCGAGTCTCTGAACATTGGTGAGTTATTCTAAATAATAATTTCTTTCTGTTGTTGCTGCTGCCTCAATAAAGAGTGATTTAAAAAAAAAAAAACACCATAGAGACAATGCTTTAGATCTGATGTAGGAAATAAAAAAACGTTATGGGTCTAGCGGACATCTATGGCACGTATATTTATTTAACGGATGGCTATAATGCATGATGACAATCATGAACTTGCATGCATTGTTTATTTTGTAAATATGCATAATGGAGCTTTCAAAAGAGGCGATCGGCTGCCCCTTGCAACTATGACTGTCTGCTGCGGAATAACGACTCAGGGACCTTTGAGTACGTGGGTTCCTGACCTGGTCCATTTCACTATTTATGCCTGTGGAACGTTTTGTTAAAGGCCATCTATAATTTCGCCGAGCGAGCATCTAAAATGAACTGCGGGTCTGCTTTACATCTATATGGCACGTGAGATTTGAAGATCTATCAGTGGATTGGAACATCAACACCTGTAAAACTAAATATACATTAAGGGCCATTAATTTGTGGTCATAAAATGTAAAAAAAAAAAATTCCAAGTTTCCTCTGTTATGGGGAACACTCTTTAGACTGGAGACAGATAATTTGATTGGTGTACCTCTGAGCCATTCTGTTTTGACTCTGAGAAGAAGAAACCAAATAGGGAGAAACTCCCCTCTACCTGGGACCTGAAACATCTCGGTTTCTTTTCAGCACTTTCAACTTGTTATTTATATTTTTACACTAACCCCTCCCAAAACTTTTACTGGACCTTTGTGCTTCTTTTTGACCTTTCTTTGCCCCCATCCCAATATCCGAATTGTTTGGTTTTTGGTGAAAATACACAGGACAGAATGAAAGAAGGCTCGATTCAGAAGGGCAGGTCTAATCATCGTTATCCCCGAATTCATTTGCCTGTTACCTGAACCCTGAGCTATGGCGCCTGCCTCATGTTAATTTCTCCATCTGATGGAGGACTCAAAGAATCGCAGGGGAACGTTGGGATGAAGGAAGAAAATATTTGTTTTTGTAAACTTAACAAACCTTGGCTGCAACGGATCTTAAAAGTGCATCCGACATAGCGCAGCCCACTCTAAATATTACATCTGCTTTAAATATTGTTGGGTGTCTGAGGCCTTTGTGGTGAGGGTTTGATGCCGTCTTTTGTTGTAGGACAACTAGTGTATTTTGTGATGCAGGAGGGCCGCATGTTCAAAGGATACAGCCTTACTTAGGGCTTCTTTTCTTTCTTTCTTTTCTTCTCCCCTCCCCCACCCCCCCCACATTGTGGTTTCTCCTGGGCTGGGTTGAGGGGGGGAGGAGGCTTCAGTTTTGAACATTCACATAGAACTCCCAGTCTTTCTTCTTTCAAAAAAAAAGACAAGTCTTTTAAGACAATAATTACAAAATCTGCAGTAAGATTTGTAAATTGAATATACATGAAAACATATTGGCTGATCACGCAACCTTTTGTCCTAAATTAAGTAAATGACTCTAAACTTGGTGTTGGTGGAATGGAAAGTATTTATAGATATTAATTACCGTCAAACTAATTTAAACTATCCCTTATTAATTTTCTTCCGGTTTTGCAATTTTCAGGAGTAATTGCAGCCACCTACATGCACAATCCTCCCATAATAGTCTTAATTATATTAAATATCTACCCCCCACCCAGTTGAAACAGCATTTTAATAAAGATCCTTTATTCAGATTTTTAAAAAAGGCTTTTATTCATTCAAATGGAATATTAGTTTAGGAAGTGGAGAAATCAAGAAACGGGGAAGGAAACCCAGGCCTGCACATTTTGCAGACAATGATTTGGGAGAGGTGCCTGTGTTTTGTTGAGAAAAGGATGGATGGGATATTGACAGTTTCCTATCAATAGCCGGGCCCTGGAGGCCTGGCTGTTTGGGCCCACACTGATTGACTACTCCTTAATAGACATATAATTGTTGACAAATACCTTCCAATAGACTGCAGCAGCGCCCAGCAGACAAAGGAGATCTCAGGGTGATAGAGACCGGAGCCAGCCATTTGGTAGAGGCGGAACCTCACAGAGGAGAGGACTTTGGCTCATAGAGAATCCTTCTAAGAGAAAGCAGGTCACGGCATCTCCGTGGCAGACCCTGAGCAATCCCACCTAAATCGAGAAATTAAAAAGACTCATTGTCTCTATGTATCATGGAGTTTGCTGGGAAGGGATAAACCCAGAGTTCTTTTTGTGTGGCTGGTGTCAAATCTATTGATTTTCCTATATTAAGAAAATCCTATGAGGATGTGTGCGTGCATCTATGTGCATATATATAATTTGTACACCTACTATATATAAAATGTGATATCTAGAATATTTTAGCTTGCTTAATGGCATTATAAAACCTATCAACCTGGTGTTTGCAAGAAACAATGGGCTATTGCTGATTTCAGAGAGCCTTGGGCAGTGCTAAGAATATGGAAAAAAAATTTTGCTTTTGGACATCAGCCCCACTTACTACTAGAATATCAGAGGAGCCTGGAGCTGACCCTATAAGGCCAGAGCATCCAAGAGCCTTCGGGAACCTCCGTCTCAGCTTCAGTGCTCGTCAGGCCAAGGCTGCCTTCCCAGATCAATGCCTGGCTGAGAAATAGCTCTTGAAAGTTGGCCTCGCAGGATCCACTCCCTCGACCCGTTCAGTTTCAGTAATTCCCCTCCTTTGGGGGCTTACTCTCAGCCAGGAGAGGCCACAGTTGCTTTCAGCACATGACAGGAACCTGCCGACAAGGGGACGGGGCGATGTTATTTAGATCTGCAAGCGGGTGTGAGCCAGTAAAATAAAATAAATTAAATTAAATTAAAAAACGAAAATAAAGTTCCATGCAACCTTGGCCTCGTCAACATAAAATGCTTGTCAAAGCTGCGGATCGAGCCAGGTCTAACGTGATCCGTGAGGCAGGGTCGCAAATAGGGTCCCGTGAATGCATCAGGGGGACGTGGCAGGCTGCCTCCTGATATCCTGCCTGACACCAAACCGGCTTGTGCCCAAAAGCCCTTGAGTCCTGCCTTTGATTCTTATTGATCAAATACGCTGATGGAATCCCACATCACAGAGCAAGGCAAAACCTGAGCTTTCTATGTCAACTTCTAGGCATCCCAGTGAAGCCCTTTCCGAATCATCTTTTTATGCATGAAGGAGACCTGGAGTGCACACATATTTCAGGGAGCTGTACAAAGTGGGCAAGTAGATGTGTAGGTCTGATAGCTCCCAAGCTTCGTGGCAGAAGGACGAGCCAGATAAGAATGTGATACTTGTTACCTGTTGTCAAATTCAAACCTGTAGTGAGGATTCGTTTGGGGAGGGCACGATTATTTTCAAAGTTGCTACTTTGCAATCTGTAAGCATTCCTAAACAGGCAGGCTTCTGCAAACAGCTGCCTCAAAATGTTGTGTGTGCGTGTGTGCGTGTGTATGTGTGGTGTGTCCATTAATTCAGAATTACTCCAATTACAAGCTTTTGATGCTCTGAAACCCTCTCTCTAACCCAAAAGAGATGGAGAGCCCTCGGACTGTCCAATCAGATCATTTTCCCTGCCGCCTGCAGCAGATGTAAGCAATTTACTTTTTTATTTCTGCATATTCAGTGTGAGCGGAGCTGTTGGGGACCTTTCACCCCAAAGCCTGCAGGATTCTAACCCTATCAAATTAAAGCATTTTGCTCACTTATTCCCAAACGCTTTGCTGGTGCTAAGCAGACATCCCGCTGCATAGCAATGGCGGGTGTTCGTGTCCACTCATAGCCCCAGCCTAATCAGAGATTATTAAGGAAAATATACAGTGCTTTAATTTGATGAGATTGGTTATAGGTACTGCAGTTAAAGGTCACACTCCTGCGTGTATCTCCCTCCGTCTCTGTAATATTGTCTCCTCGCTTGACAATCCTGAGCTGCAAACAATAGGCCAAGGCGACACATTTATTTTTGACATGCTGTGATGGGCTTCAGTAGGGATAAAGATGAATTATTTAAAGATTGCATAAACAAACATCCTGGGCAAGGTTTGGGTGACATCTTTCCCTCTGTGCTCTGTGGACGCTGTTGCCTTAAAAGAACATGTTCCAGAAATGCCTCCTTTGGGCAGAGATGCATTTAGACAGAAAGACCAGACCAACTGCTGCCAGATGGCTGGGTCGGCTGCCTAACTCCTGTTGCTGGCTGGGCAGGGAGGGTCCTAGCTCCCAGATCCCAGGGAAAGGTGTCTCTGAAGAACCGACTTGCTCCCCTGACCCTGGAATCTCCTCCACCCGCTGTGAGCTAATTGAGCCAGCCTGCCTGCACCCAGGGGAGTGGCAAGCCTGCCTGGGACCATGGGGGCTGTTTGCTTGCATCCCGTGCACCTTTGGGAAAAAAAAGTCAGGGTACTGGGCGGAGGTGGCTCTGTAGCTCCCTGGCAGGATGAGAGAACTACCTGACTCTGCTCATATGAGGATTGATTTTCATACCATGGTTCTTTCTTTACCAGAGAGGCCCTTTCTGATTTCTTTGCCTGCACGCCTTGGGGGATGTCCAGGAGCCACTGAGCACCCTGTTCATGTGTGGAGCGGAGGCATTTTTTTTCATTCTGGTTTGTAGCATTCAGACACCGTTGAAGGCGCAGGGAAAGGCATCCGAAGAAGCAAGGGCAACTTCTAATCTTCTGTCAAACTTAATGGTTTCTGTGTATGTGTCCGTGTAATAGACCAACTGCAGGCTGATTTACCTAGAAATTTACATGAAAATTGCTTTATGCAGCTGTATGTAAAAATTCAAGCCGCACAGTGTCACTGTACCACGCGGGTCAGAGCGAAGCCCCGTGGTATTGTAGCTGAAAACAATTTGTTTGCATTCGTGGGAAGAGGAGGAGGGCTGCAGCAGGGTGGCCCCCGCCCCCCAACCCGAGGGCGCTGGTGGGGCTCTTCAGGACAGCCGTGTGTGCAAGGGAGCCGAGCGGCGGGGGAGGCGGTGCGAGGGGGAGGGGGCGCGGCGCGGGGGGCGGGGGGCGGGGAGAGGCGGAGGGGAACCGAGTGGAGGGGGAGGGGCCTCCTCTTTTCTGATCCTGACTCACATCTTTAAGGCTTTTTTTCCTTGAAACTTGAATATTCAAAAAGGACCGTGAGTCCTGGTTTGTTGTCCCACTCTTTCACCTCCAGCTCACGCGACATTATTGGAAAGACTTCACTGCTTCACCTGGGACGTAGGTGAGACACACAGGCTCCTTAAAGGAATTGTTACCATTGTCCCCTTCAGACAGGGTTGAAAATGCCCCAGACGCCTCACTCCATATGTTGATTTATTTGCAAGTTTTCATCCTTTTGAAATGTGATACTTTGGGGGTAATGGAGAAATAATAATGATCAGAGCAATAATAATAATAATAATAACAAAGATGGAGAGCATTCTGGACCAATTTCTCACTGGGAGTTTAGGTGAAGATGGGGAGATGCCGCTCCCTGCGTCTGGCTCAAGTCTTTAAGATGCCTCCCTCCCCGCCCCCCGGGCCACCGCATCCCCTGCCTTCCCAATGAAATAGTCACCACACACCAGGGGTTCTGTGTTCATTTCCCGGGAGCCTTTAAACGCGTGTGCAGCGTGTTTCTTCTGCATGCACTTGGCCGGGCAAAGTCCATTCTGCAAATCCTGATCAGAGGTCCTGTGACAATCCCAGTGAGGTCGCCCGGGCTGCTGCTGTGTAGGCAGAGGACCTGCTGTCTCTCTAACTGCTGGGCCTGTGGCCTGGAAGTGAAGTCTCCTCCCCAGGTTTCTAAGGAGGGATGCTAGGAGCCAAAAACGCCAACGGCAGCTTGTTAGCTTTAGTTAATGCTTTATTAATTTGTATATTGTGTGAGTAAATCTGCATCCATCAAAATTTTTATCATCGTTTTATGCTGTGAAATGCTTCCATAAAGACAGTTAATATGATGGTTCTCATTTTCTATAGTTATACGGCTAAGTGATTATCCTTATTTAGAACAATTCGTTATAGCTGGAATCTGGGTGGTTTTGAGAATGCCTTGGGAGCTGGTGATGAGGGAGGGCTGGGTGAGGGCAGCCTCCTCAATGGGGCCAACTCTGACCATTTATCTCTTTGACACACCATTGCAGTACTTTCTTCCTCTTATTTCTGTTGCCTCTGTTGCTTCCTGTTTTAAAACTGTTCCCTGGGGTACGGGTCTTGTTTAATTTTTCCTTTGTTTAGCTCCAACCTTGATTTCGCATACTACAGAAAAAAACCCTAAACAAACAAACAACAACAGAAAACATTAAAAGGCTCAGTATACTTTCTTGCATAACACACAAAACAATTAAAAAACTGTGTTTCAATCTTTCCACTTTGAGACCATAACTCTGCCCGAGTGGAACCTCCAATTCTTGCCTTTAGTTAGACACTCAAGGTACAGCTGGGGCAGGTGAGCAACCTTCTTTTGAGGAGAATCCTGAAGGCAGGCTACAGGTCATGAGAACATGATCTTTTGAAGAATGGATAAAGCTTTAGGTTGCCAAAAAACTTTTCTTACATTGGAGGGCTTTCCGATACAAACCTGGTTGTTTAGTACTTCCTGTGAGACGTTATAATATTGGATGATTTTATTCTATAAGGTTGGTAGTGTAGGGCATGATTTGTAAAGTTGAAAAGTTAAGTTATTGGTAGACAGGTGAGGGAAAGGATGAAACTGACTGCAAGTTGTCGAGCTGTTTCTCCAAACTAATGAGGAATAAATGCTTGAGCTTCGCCTTCTATTGGACATCCATTCCAGTTGTAGCCAAAACACTACTTTTTCTTTTTTTTTTAGGTTTTTTTTTTTCAATTGAAGTATAGTTGATTTACAATGTGTTAATTTCTGGTGCACAGCATAGTGATTCAGTTATACATATATACATATTTTTTCAAATATTCTTTTTCATCCTAGGCCATTACAAGAAATTGAATATAGTTCCCTGTGCTATACAGCAGGGCCTTGTTGTTTATCTATTTCATACATAGTAGTTAGCTAGCTTCAAATTCTGAACTCTCAATATATTCCTCCCCACCCCCTTTCCTCCCTGGTAATCATAAGTTTGTTTTCTATGTCAGTGTGTCTGTCTCAGTTTTGCAAATAAGTTCACTTTTGTTCTTTTTTTTAGATTCCACATGTAAGTGATACCATGTAGTATATTTCCTTCTCTTTCAGCTTACTTCACTTAGTAGGATGATATCCTGGTCCATCAATGTTACTGCAAATGGCATTATTTTATTCTTTTTTATGGCTGAGTAGTATTCCATTCTATAAATATACCACATCTTCTTTATCCAGTCATCTGTCAATGGACATTTAGGTTGTTTCCATGTCTTGTCCATTGTATATAGTGCTGCTATGAACATTGAGGTGCACATATCTTTTCAAATTAGAGTTTCCTCTTGATATATGCCCAGGAGTGGGATTGCTGGATCATATGGTAACTCCATTTTCAGTTATTTAAGGAATCTCCATACTGTTTTCCATCGTGGCTGCACCAAACTACATTCCCAGCAATAGGGTAGGAGGGTTTCCTCAAAGCACTTTTAAAAATCAAAATATTCCTTTCAAATTGCCCTCAGGCTGATGTCATCATATTATCACTATCAGTCTTGTAAATAGGACATATTATTATGTTTTGATGGCTGCTGCCATGGTATAAAAAAACTGCCGTTTGCTTTCATGATTCTTCACATGAGATCCGTATAACGAAGCCACTGCCATTGTCATTTGCCTCATAGAATGTGTCACGTTCTCAAACATAGCCTGCTGATCAGGGGAAACCAGACAGGAAAGTTCACTGAATTTCAGATGAATCTTAACAGCAATAAACAAAAACACAAGAGGTTATCCCTAGGGATTTCTAATACAAATATATGAGTTACTTCTGGGTGTTTTACTTTCTGTGTAGAATATATGGCTCATCTAGTCTCAAATAGAATAATTTTACCTCCCTCAACCCTGCAGGATGCAAAATAAAGTAAACTGCGTCCTGGCATTTAAATGTTAGAATGTCCTTCAGTCTAACGTAATGTGACAGGCTTAAGTCACTACAGTCCTTCTATTGTAGAGAAATATCTTCCTAATGTGTTATTGTGGTTCTTTCCACTTATGAATCCGGTTGCATTTGAAGGATCTGAAACCCACTGATGCTGGTTTTCATGCTGAGACCCTCTGTTTGTAATCTGGAGAATGGTCACTAGGTGGGGGTGGTGCTAATAATTGTGGTTTAGGTCTCAGATGAACTAAGGGGAATCTAGAGAGTATGTGACTTACTTCCATGTATGAATGTGGCTTCCGACAAAACAGAGCTGTGTATGACAGCAACAGCATACATATTCCACAAACCGCGAATTACTGGTGATTGTACCTGAAAGTAAAGAGAAGTACAATTTGAGAAGGAAGAAAAGAAATAAAGCCATCTTGGTACATGAAGTGCCCAACCGAACCACTTAAGGTGTCTTAGTTGCAAATCATTTAGCCCTGCTGTGTTTGCAGTCCACTGGGGAATAACACTAAAGAGCTACCCAGGCACAAATATTTTTGCCCTGCTGATAAAAAATACTTCCTTTTAGGCATCTATTGAGAAATTACAGGGGAAAAAAGAATCATATTCTAAGCCATCAAAAAGATACGCCCCCCCCCCAAATCCAATAACCTTTCATGGGTGAAAAAAAAAAAAACTTTAATCAATCTATTTAGAAAATTAAATCAGGAATAATTATAAATACCATCATTTTAAAAGCCAAAATGCATTCTAGTAAAAGTATTGGATGCTTCCAAAACTGTAGTAAAAAGCAAATTCATAGCATTATTAGTAAGACAAAAGGAAAAGAAATGAGATAATCATTCAACCCAAGAAAGTAGATAAAACTACAGTTATAAATGAACAGTATTGGTAAAATGTAAAATCCATAAATGAATGGATGAATAGATCTAATACCATTTTTATGAGGAAAGCAATTCGTGATCTACCTCTGGAATTCTAAGATAATAAAAGAGACAGTACAAATAAATGCAATTAGAATTGACAGATGGTCTAACAATAAATATGAAGATAAAAATTTTAAGGTCTCCCTATAAATCTATTGTGAACAAATTGAAACAGTGCAATAGATAATGTTCTTTATCAGAAAATATAAAATACTGCTGTGAATTCCAGAAGAATAAATAACCTGGGTGTACTATTATAAAAAAGCAGAAGCAAATTCTTATGCATTAAGAAAAAAAGACTAGAAGACAGACAAATGGACTCAAACAATATTTAAAAGGATACAGCGTAAGGCTTACCTCAGGAATGCAGAAGAAATACATACAATCAATGTCAAATACAATTTAACTTTGTAATTCAATTTTATAAAATAAAAATGGAACTACACATTTCAAATGACTAATACGCATGTTCTTAGAGACGACACGTCTCATATACGTACATGAGAAACAAAAGTAAGACAAGGAAATTTATGATGTTCTATGTATAAAAGAACCCATTAAAAATGAAAAAAAATCTAAAGATAACTCAGAAATGAGAAATGTGGTTTTAATTTTTGCGAATAATAATTTTTAACCCACGAAACCTGAAGTAATTATTTCAAAATAATCTTAACATTAATAAGATAGTTCTCTAAGGAAGCCGAATATCAAAGAAATAGGTGTGAAACCCCCATATGATTCCTACAGATAAACAATAACCATTTGGAAATATAATGGAAACATCTCATTCAGAAGAGAGAATTAATTGAGGGGAACAAAGCCATGAGTAAATGGGGAGCCATTTTCAAAAGAGAGACATGGTTATTGCAGTTCCATGCTGATTTATTTACAGTTTTAACAAAGTCATCACAATCTCAGTGGTGTTGTTTTGGCACTTCTTTGTGTGATTAGAAATTCACCGAACAAATGAAGAGCTTGAATAAACCAACACACTGAGAAAAAGAATAATTAAGAAGGACTTACCCTAGTAAATACTATTTTTTAACAATTGGCAGTGATTTGAAAAGGGGCATTGGCATGAGAATCAATAGAGTAGATCCATTGGAAGGAACACCTCAACATAGGTCCTAATGTAGATGTGTTCATTTAGCAAATATTTAAGGTAGTATCACAGATTAGTGCAGAAAAAATATTATTCGAATGGTAGGATTGAAATAATTGGCATTGAAAAAGGTCACATCAGCATATCATTTTAACAGTTCCAGAAGAGGGGGACATCCTCCTGAAGGGGTATCAAGGTAAGAACAGGACCGCTACACTTGAATTCATGGCTGAACACTTCACGTTGGTAATCGCCTGAGATGTTGCCAGGAGTTCAGGGACCCTGGTCACTGGTAGATCCTGCATTCCCATCACCTCCACACTGCTTTGTGTGTCCCCTACATGCATCTAGTCCACCACTCATCTTCTCATTTCCTCCCTCCAAAATTCTTCTCATCTTTTCCTCTTGATTTCCAGGTCTATGATCAGCAAGAACTCTACATCTTTTGGAACATTCCCTAGAATGTGGATCTACTAGAAGCTTGGCTATTACCTGAGGACACCTATATACCTGTAACACTGTGGCTCTTCAATGAAAACTATTTTTCACTTAGAGTTTCATATTTCAGGGTCTCCTTGTTTAGGTTAATAACCACAACCGTTAAAAGCTGTGCCATTCTGCAGGGTATCAGCTATCCTTCTCGTGTCCTTGGCATTCATTCACTGTAGACTCTAGCCCTTAGTTCGTAGACTTACTTTCCATCTTGTTTTCGGTTACCGTTTTTGGTGATGTACCATGTTCATGGATGAATCATCGAACGTGGGGTCACTTGTTTTCTTGACCTCCTCATGGTGGGTGAATTTTACTTTTCCTCTGCTTCAACCACACACTCTTGGGTCCACCTGGACCTTTTCTGTTTCTGAAATCTTAATCTTCAGCATACAGTACTCTGAGCACACCCCATCTTTTCAGCTCACTTGGAACCCCAATTGTATAATTCCTGATTATACTGAGAAGTATTGTCTATTTATCCTTCAGCCCCTTTCATGACTTTTTCATCCTTCATTTCCTTTGAGAATACACCATTATAATCATGACCTGGCAAACAGAGGGCATTACAAACACCCTCTGGTTTGTTTATCTGGCAAAAATGCAGCCTTATGGGAGCCCAGTTACCCTGCCATCTCGTTACCTACCACCAGCCATAGAAAGTCACCAGAGAAAATAGCACAGCTGAGCTGAATGATTTCATTTTAAATAAGTCACCTCCAAAGATCAGCTAGAGCTTTCTGGAAGTCCTGCTGTAAGTTCCCTGGAAAGTTCATTTATCCTCTCTCAGAGATGATTTTTTTCATATTATTTTCTTCCTCCTCAAACCTTCATCAAGTCCCATCACATCTCCAATTCCAGCTGCATCTTCTTCCCTCTTTTCTTCCCCTTCATTTTATTGGAAAGAGGAAAAACAAACCAGTTGTGCTTTGAATTCCACCTCCTTTTGCCTTCTTGAGGTCTTTATTTTTTTCATTTACATCCTTTTCTTTATCACCAATTTCCCACTGCTTACTGGATCATGCTTGGCAAGCAAACATTGTGTGGTTTCTATTATTAAGAAAAAGTAAACTTAAGCCTTCTTAGGCTCAGATTCCCCTCTAGATATCACATCCTTCCTCTGCACCCATTTACAGCACAAGTTCTCTACAGAAAGTTACCCACTCACCATCTCCGTGACTCTCCTCCATCCCCACTGCCACCTACAAAAGTGGGCAGGGTCCATCCCCTCCACCTCACTGAAGTGGCTGTCAGAGACCCAAGTGAACCCCATGCTGCCAAATTCAGTGAATTTCTCCATCTTTACTTTAGAGCATCATTTGAAATGCTCCCTTCTTCTATTCCTGATTTTTCTTCTGTCTCACTGGCCATTCCTAATTAACTTCTTTGCCCCTGAACCTTCTCCTCTCCTAACTGACAGCTCAGTCTTTGACTTTCTTCTCTCCTCCATCTCCACTTTCTCCTTGTTTCCTCACATCCAGTCCTATGTCTTTAAGTACTGATGGTGTTCAAGACATGATGCCCCAAAATATGGCACCTTGGCATTCTGAATGTTTTAAGCTGAAGGAATTTGAGAAGTGGCAGGTATAGCAAGGACTTGTTGACTTTCCCCTGAAGCAGGTCTTTAGTGGTGCCTTCCTTACACTCAGAGGAAAGGAGCACCCTTATCTCTGAAGAAGGAGAGGCTCAGAGAGGAATCTGAAGGAACAGATCTTGCTAAGTTTCCCCTGGTTTGCCACACTTAGCTGACTGCCTTTGTCCTACCCCAGCTTCCTATGATTTTCCACTCTTCATCAAGCCAGACAGAGCACAAGAACACTTAGGTTTAACCACTCCTGGTCTTTTTCTGAAGAAGGCTCCTGTGTCACATAAAACTTGTATTAAATGAATTTGTATCCTTTTCTCTTGTTAGTCTGTCTTTTGTTAGAGACCCAGCCGAGAACCTAGAAGGGTAAGAGGAATATATTTTTTCTTCCCCTGAAGTGTTTTATGCTAATGACTCCCAAATTCACACCTCAGCTCTGACTACTCCTCCAGGCTCCCAACTAAAGTGTTCAGCTACCTGCTTGGCAAGATTCTCATAGAATTCTCTGCCACAACATGACCAAATGGACCTTGTAGTCGCCCTTCTCCCAAGTTTTTTCTGGGTATTTCATCCCATTTCACTAAGAAGCCAGCATGTACCCTTTTACTCACATGTGGAATCCTAGCCGTTGTCCTAGAGCTCTTTCTTTTTGTCATCTGTCCTCTTCATTCCATCTACACTGCTGCTTTCCTCCAGGTGAGGCCAGCATCATTGTCTCCTGGATGAATTAACCTACCCCATTTCCCCTGATCTTCCTACAAACCATGGCCACCCCAGAGCAAGTTCATTCTCTTGGTTAGAGAATTTGAAGAGTATTCCATTAACTCTTGTAGTAAAACCAAAGCCCTTTACTATGACCTTCAAGGCCCATGATGTAGCCTTCTTCCTATTCTCCCAAACTTTGAAAACCTTGGAAACCTTTTTCTGCTTCAGGGCCTTTGCACATGCCATGCCTTTTGTTCTCTCAGCCTTTTGCATACCCCACTTACTTAGGTCTCCTGGTCAAGCACCCCTTTCCCAGAGAAGGCTTCCTTCCCTGAACTTCCTATCCTGGTATTCTGTCAAACTACACTTTCACCCCACCCCTATGCTTTATTATATTTCCCCATACTACTTGTTTCTGATCACAATGTGAAATACTCTTCAGTTCTGGAAATAAATACTATAGTAATAAGCAGAGTTGGGGGAAAAGATTGATGAGCAAGGTTGCTTATGTCAGTGTTATTTTATAGTGACAAAAATTAGAGTCACTTGTGGACTTTTGAATGATGGCGATTCTGACTGGTGTGAGGTGAGTCCACAAACAATAAATGCTGGAGAGATGTAGGGAAAAGAGAACCCTCCTACACTATTGGTGGGAATGTAGTTTGGCGCAACTATAATGGAAAACAGTATGGAGAGTCCTTAAAAGACTAAAAATAGACTTACCATATGATCTAGCAATCCCACTCCTGGGCATATATCCAGAGGGAATCTTAATTCAAAAAGATACATACACCCCAGTGTTCATAGCAGCACTGTTTACAATAACCAAGACATGAAAGCAACAAAAATGTCCATCGACAGAGGACTGGATAAAAAAGTTGTGGTATATTTATACAATGGAATATACTCAGCCATAAAAAATAATAAAATAATGCCATTTGCAGCAACATGGACGGACATGGAGATCATCATACTAAGTGAAGTAAGCCAGAAAGAGAAAGAAAAATATCATATGATATCACTTACATGTGGTATCTAAAAAAACAGACAAACAGACTTGTTTATAAAACAAAGACAGACTCACAGACATAGAGAACAAACTTGCGGTTACCAGAGGGGAAAGGATAAATTGGGAGTTTGAGATTTGCAGATACTAACTAATATATATAAAATAGATAAACAACAAGTTCATACTGTATAGTACAGGGAACTATATTCAATATCTTGTAGTAACTTATGGTGAAAAAGAATCTGAAAACGAATATATATAGGTTCATATATGACTGAAGCATTGTGCTATATACCAGAAATTGACACAACATTATAAACTTACTATACTTCAATAAATAAATACATTATATATATATATATATATATATATATATATATATATATATATATAGGCTCCTAAAAAAATTAGAATCAGCTTGAGGGTTTGAAAATAAGTGTCAGTATTAGTAAATTATAGTGCAGCCTCAGGACAAAGCTTTTATACAAAGTCATTAACACGATTCAAGAATGGTTGACTTACTGTTTTAAGTTTTCTGCAACCACAAACAATGCTATAATGAATATTTACATCTATCTATCTATCTATCTATCTATCTATCTATCTATCTATCATCCAACTACTTACCTACCTACCTATAGATATATGGATACAATAACTGATGTTTTTATTTTGTAGGATGTATTCACAAAAGTGGAATTGTACCAAATAGTAGGGTCTTTAAAATTTTAATGGACATTGGCAGAAAACTTTCTCAAAATATCTTAACACTTCCTACTGTCTGTTTCACCTTAGGGGTTGTCAGCATTGATGGTTTCTGATCTCTATTTTTTTTGGCCACTCTCTTATGCTAGAAATGGAATTTTATTGTTTAATGTGCAGTTTTGTGACTATTAGTGAATGTCAACAACTTTAAAAAACAAATCCCCTAATATTCCTTCCTAGCTTTTTTCTGCATCCAGTGGTGGGGTCAGGAGGAGGGGGAGAGAGACTTCCAAACTGGCCCAGTGACAACCTCACTAACTGAAGTTGTTCACTCATCATTATCTTCATAATAGCTAAAATCTGCGTAACAATTTTCTGTTTATAAAATACTTTCATATACATCATCAAATTTAATACGAGGTACAAACCATGTGCAAAATGGTCTGTAAAGCACAGAAGTAGCTTATTACGCATAAATATAAAACGCCTTTTACTGCACTGAGGATTGTCAAGAGAGAATGTGCTCTCACTCCCCACTGCTGTCTTTAATCCTGACTCGGGAGGAGCCTGGGAGTTGCATGCATCAATTCTTGTGTTTGCAGTCCTGTTCCATCCTCAAACTTTCAGCACGGACTACCTTAAGAGTATCATTCTTGATACCAAGAGCTCTTTGGGGAGGCATTTAAATTCTCTATGTGTGCCTCAAAGCTTGCAAAAAGCATAGCATCTCAAAGTGGCAATTTCATGCCCACTTTAAGGCTCTGCCTTAAGATGTTGCCACTCTGAGGCTGCGTAGAGAGAGAAAGGGCAGCAGCCCAAACACAGGGAACAAGCGAGCATCACACAGCCGGGCTCCTGCTCACGACAGCATGGCCAATGATGTCTCATGAAAAAATTACGGTGTGCCTGTCATTCCCACCAAATTACCAGGGCACAGCTTGGCATGCCAAGAGGCAGTCACAAGGTCAAATTAAGAGAGAATCGCCTCTCTGGGTCTAGTGTTAGGAGAAAACAGCCTTCTGCAGTCAAAACCTGCTTCTGAAAAGGCTCAGCGGGACACAGCATCTGAAGGTATTTGCCACTCTCTTGATATTGAAAGTTAAATAGCTCCCATTCAGGAGCAAAGCCCATCTTCTCTTTTTATGTCCTCAGTGCTTATTGACAAAAGCCAAGTTGCGGATGGTAAAGAGGGATTTCTGTGCTGTGGCTTTCACACAGAAGAGGCGCTGGCTGTGCAGGCAGGGCTCAGTGATCTACCCTTCTGGGGAGGGATGGTGGCGGAGCAATAAAACACAGCCGATGAGCGAGGGAAGACACATCCTACCCCTCGCTCCCACATCCTCTTTCTTGTGGGTGCTCAGAGGATACAGAGTTGGGGAAACGTCACTATGATTTGGGGCCAAGACAACATATGGTGACATCTCTTCCCCTGCCTGCCCCACCGTCTCAGATCTTAAATAAAAGTAATTGTATAGAGACTAGGGAAGACAAATGGCTACAGGGCTGCCATGTTTACCAAGTCCAGGAGGGGCTACAGTGTCAATGACACCCCCTGAATTTATGCATCACCCATGGCCCTGAATTCCCGAGTGACCTTTTTTTTTTTTTTGTATCATTTAATGTCAATCAGAATTCTATTGATCATCCTCGTCTGCTTCAAAAGCATCCATCTCTTTGGTAAGGATATGGAGAATTCCCCCATGGCTGTCGTGGCCTCAGTCTCCCAGATAAGCCAACCCAAGGTGAAGGAGAGACTCTTCATCTCAAACCATCCCACATTCAATGTAGGCTTCGTCAGCAATGAGAACTTAATTTAGGGAAATCAGATCTCCACAATCCTATCTTGAAATATAGAAAAGCATGGGGATATGTGTCCTACTTTGAATTTTGGAATGGTAAGAGGATGAGTCAGCGCTATAGGACTTCCTCTTTGCAAAGGGGAGGTGACTGACTGGTCTCATTTTTTTAAGGATGCTTTTAAAGTCTTTGTTCCAATCATCTGTATAGATTAAAAAATTATAGCCCTTTTAACCAAGTAGGTCTTTCCCATTTATTATTCATATTCGCAGATCCATTTCTGACTCCTAAGACTAGTGTAAGCCTAGATGGATGACTTCAGTTGGGATCCTGGGTCTGACATAACCAGACTGTGAGACTGTAGACAACTTAACATCTTTGAATCACATTCCCGCAGTAATGGGGTGGGGAAAAATGGGACTTAACTCAAGAGGTTGCTTTTGGAGATTGTATCTCATTCCCTACGGGAACACCTACACAGTTCCCTGTAGGTGCTCAGTGGAGAGCAATTAAACCTGAATCTGCCTAATGACGAAGGCAACAGGAGGAAGTCAATATCTGGTGAGCGCAAAGAGCCTGGGGTCATGCACAATTAATTACTTCATCATCTCCAGTTGTCCTCAATGCCCTCCAAACAATGCACCCAACCTCACTCTTCTAGCTGAAATGATATCAAAACATCTTAGCAATTTCTTTTTTTTTTTTCTTCAGGGCTGCCTTTCCATAAATACTTATTAAATATTTACCATGTTCTAGGTGTTCGGGGCAGTTGGAGGTGATAGAAAGGATTTAGAGCCGGATTAGAAAAGGGCCGTGCTCTGAAGAAGTCTTATTAAATGGTTTATCTCTGAATCAAAATGTCAGATGTGGTGATGGTACCCATGTAGCCAATGGCATGACTGAGTCTCATTTCCCTTGGGCCACCTGCTTCTAGGAGGAAGCCAACATTATCTTATTCTTCTCTATGTTGCCAGCACCTGGTATGAAGGTCTACACATCACTCTGCAAATCCAAGTGGAGTGACTGACGGACTGAACAAGCTGCACCCCGCCACTGCCGGGCTTTACCACGGTGCTGAAATCACGCGTGCTCAAAAATGTCTCATTTGGATCATTGTAAAGGGCTGTTTGTTTCTAGTCTGATCTTTGCAGAGGTTCTTTTATAAATGAAAAGCACTACAAAGCCAAAATTGCAAAGCAAAACATGCTAAAATGTGACTGAGATGGCAAAGATCTCATCCAATAATCGTAATCGAAAAGCAAGAGAGGTGGTTAAGGAAAATAATCAGGATGCACGGAAGGGCAATAGGAAGGAGTATTTAGAAAGCTTTCTGTGCCAGAGACCCCTTCTAGGATGCAACAGTCGGACTGACTTGCCTAGGAGGCAGTCTGATTTAAACCCAACTCAGAGCATGAGACGGATGCTTTCACAACATAATGAGAAATTCTTTCTCTCCGGCCCAGACTTTGATGGCATTGATGGAGCTTGCTGGCCATTTGCTCTTATCCAGAGATGCTGCCTAGAAACACAATTGAACTTGAATTCCTATCCCGTGAGTATCAGCACCCCTGTGTCCCGTCTGCTGAGCAATGTCTGAGAGGGATGGCCCCTGGAAGACATCAGGGCTGCATTGTGGAGGATCGAACCCATTACCCCTGAGGATTGTTTGCCTTTCTGAGATAGGAGGAGGAAGAAATTTCTGCCTCGTAACTTCAGTTTCACTCAATACACCCCAAACAATGAGTCCTCGTCCCCTAATTAGCAGGCATGGTCTAACTTACTGTCTGCTTCCCGTTGCATTAGGCTTCAGAAATATATCATAATTTGAGCTCTCCTAATTTTGAAATGCCCTGGGTTTTTATCATCTGAAACTTTACAAAAAACTATTGAATAATATTAGCCCGAATACCAAGTACCTTTGAAAGTGCTTTGCTGCTTACAGTGTTCTTTCATATGCGTGATCTTACTTGAGTTTTAACAACATTTTGAGGTAGGTAGAGAGGGAATATTACACTTACATTATTGCTAAAGGAACAATAGCTCAGAGAAGTTATTTGATTCACCCAATCAGAAGCCCATGTCTAATAGGGAAGGAGTCAGGGCATAACTGACAATAATTTCCATTCAAACAATCTCCATTACGTGCCCAGTCAGTCCTTGTCCTCTTGGGATTCTGAGCTGAAAGAATTAACCAACATAAGAAATATGAATCTTGAATAGAACATTTTTCAATCATCAACACCCACACTGTTAAATATTGATTTGTTCCCCAGCATCTCCCTATATGTTACTCAGATATTTATTGACCCTTATTCCCAAAAATACCCGACAGCAAACTGATTAGCCAATCAACATGTTGTTCCATACGGTTAATTCTGTTCTCCTGGGGAACATTAAGAACCATGCTTGGACGAAGCATTGGAAAAGTGGGAGCTGACCCCCGGCTCCTCCTCATGGCTGGGGGCAGGTTAACACTCGCCTCTGGCAGGTGACACAGGGCTCCTTGGCCCCCATGGAGCCTCCTAGCTATGTTGGACTTTGCTCTGTGAACCCTGCCCTCTTATTTACAATAGGACATTTCCAAAACAAAACCCACATTTGTGAAAGGTCAGCCGCCAAGAAGAGCAGAGAATATCAGTGAAAGTGACAGGAAGAAGATAAACAAACTGGAAAACATCTGTCTCAAATGTTTACCCAGGCTGGCCATTCTGGGATGACTGCGTATGGGGGCTAATAGCTTGGATGCCCGAAGGCAAAGTTCCCGCCCTCTCCTCCCTGCCCCTAGACGTTCAGGGGACTTGTGGAGGCTGGCTTACTTACGGACTGTTCCTATTTATGCTTCTGATTATTTATACACGCGGCTGTCTAGTGTTAACACTCACATAGGCCCGTGCGTGGAAAACATACTTAGCAGGTGCTAAATTACAGTCATAATTCGAGGTAGTGAACTGGGGGTAGGGCAGGGGGTGGGGAAGGTGGGTGGAAAGGGCAGAAAAGGCATTGCTTTTTCTAATTACCGGTGTGCTGCACTGCTGGTGTTTTTCAGGGCTGATCATTGCCGCACAATCGTGCAAGACCAGCGTATCTGGAAAGAAAAGTGCCCAGACGACTGAGCTAAAGTCCGAAGCGCACTAGTTCCAGGATCCTACCTGGGTGCCATCCAGCCTCTTTCTAATAGGTCTGAAGTACTCATTTTGTCTGATTGCAACCCCCATTGCCTTGGGGAGGGGTGCATCCGAAGCCCCGTCAACGGGGTCCCCACAGTGGGACTCTCACAGGCTTGAGCCTGGTGATCACTCAGTTTGTCAGTGACAGTGACAGACAGCACAAGAACCAGCAATGCTCTAGGTGGCCGTTTACAGGAAGTGTGCCCAGGGTGCATGAGACCCTAGGAGAGGATGTATGTGCTTCCTGAGCCCATCGTGAGCTCCAGGGGAGATTATGATTTACTCGGATATTATTAAGTGAATCTTATGGCAACATCTATCATGAGAGACAAACTTCCTCCAGATTTACCATAAGGTTCTGGACTTTGTCTTTGAAATCAATATCATTAGATATTAATGTTTCTATATAGGTCCGTGCCAAAGATTTGTGGTGTGGCACTGCTAAAATTTATTAATTTATAATAGCAGTAAGGATAATTCCTGGAAATTTTCACTCTTGCAAGAATAGCTGAAGGCCCTCCCCTCGTTTAAAATAAAACGTGGCTTATTATAATAGCGATCTGCATATCCTGGGGGTTAAATCATTTTCCTTGAAATGAAGCAACTCTAACAATTAAATCTTGATAAAAAGTTGCCTATAACACTGGTAGGAATTCTATCTCCCGTATCAAATGTATAAAGGAAATTCTGCTTAATAGCTGTTTGAATTGTTTAGGGTCTTGTGAAAGATCTTAATAATATTATTGTGTTATTCCTCTTTTATTTTTTAAAAATTTACCTTTATGTGTTTATATATACACATATATCCATAAATGAAAGTAGAGATGTAAATGTGCACGTCTCATTTATACATATGATGTATATCATATAGATGTATATTTACACCTTTCTCTTTCTTACACCCACACCTATACATGCACATATACACAGAGCCTTTCCTCATATAAACTTTTCTTTTTTCTGTCAAGTTTTTTTCCTATACTACCTGAACCTTGAGGTTACCTTAGCATTGATTTCTGTTTGTGTTCCTATCGCCAGCACATCCCTATTTTGTCAAATGTGTGTGTTATCTCATGAAGGAAGTACAGCAAAGAATTAAAGGACATTTAGTTTTGGGTCAAGCTGACCTGCTTCAAATCCTGGTTCTGCTTTTTACAGGTTCCATGACGTTAGATAAATCATCGGACTTTCCTGAGCTTTCTGTTTGCCCAGACTCTGAATTTGGTGTGATAATACCTACCGCATAGATTTTTGCATCTGTGATCACAGGTAAGATGTTGCCGAGAACAGCACCTGAAACCCAGTAATAATGGCTGTGGTTATTACCACTGTAATTATAACCATAATTGATAAATCACATCAAGTTTCTTCATAGTATATTATCAAGGATAGTTGTTGCTATCAGGAAGGCGGGATAGCATAGTGGAGAGAAGACGGATTTATGGTTTGAAAACCTGAATTTTTTTCACTTAAAGAAACATTTATTTTCCAAACAAGGAACTGGGGATGGAAGTACCCTAAGAGCTAAAGTTCTAGTTCCTGCCGTGCATCTTCACAGTGTTGGGGGGCAGAGAACTGCAGTTAAAGAAATACTATAGGCGGAGGTTCTTTAGAAACTGTAACACGTTCTCCAAACGTTGGTTGTTATTCCTGCTGCATCTCGTTAGCCTTGACGTATAAGATGTGATGGATCCACTTTGGATCACGCCCAATAAGTTTTCAGATTTTATACACACATCTGGATGGAGTACTCAAAGGTCTTGACAGTGGGGTGTAAGATAATTTCATGGTAATGGTCCCTCTGAATAATGTCAGGATAAAAATTCAGGGGGAACACTTTTAGAGTCCACAGCAATGAATAATTTCTGTTGACCAGATGAGTTAAGAAAAAATAACAGGTACTTCAACATACGCTACAGGGAACATCTTTAACAGCTATTCTGGACAGGAGGACAGTGGGTTCTTTTTTGTATAATTCTCATCAAGAGGCTTATGCAGTTGAGGTTCTATATCTTGCCAGCTGACGAACCAAAGCAAGTTGCATTAGCCTCAAAGTCCTCAATCCTCCCACTTAAGACAGTGGGAGTGGTGAGGGTCGCATTAAGTGATCTTTCTTCTGAGATCTCTTACAGCTCTAAAACCAAATCAAGACAGAGGTGAGTGTTCTTAATGTACGTGGAAATGTGCATATATGACATTTTCACATATATATACATATATATATACACACACATATATATACATATACACATTCAGTAGCTAGAAGAAAATTTTAAAAATGATATACATTTGAAAAATTAAAATTAAGGTTAGATTATGCCAATTTTCTAAGAAAAAAAAATAACCCTTTGGCTAACACTACCATACCCAGATCTGATTCTTAAAAATGCACAGACTCTGCTTTAAATCATGATTCTCTTAATTAGGGTCATTGCTACAAATGAAAGCTGATTTGGGTGCTTGTCTAATAAGAAAATGCCAGTTACGGTATATTATCAAGCCCGACTTGCCAGGCATTGAATTTCCTGATATGGTCTGCTGGGAACCTTAAATGAACAAGAGCAATTATAAACCTAAAGTCTGCAGCCATTTGTTGGCATTATCTCAGGATAATTTCCCTGAAACATTCATGATGAAATGCAAAGGTAGATAATTTAAAAATCCATTTAAAATAGCTGTGGTATAATTTAAGCTAAGGTCTCTCTCTCCATAGTGGACATTACAGCAAGACAGTGCATTTTGAAATGGATCCTTTACAAATGATCTTTTCTCAGCTATCATTGCCATAGGAAGCACTTAAAACGAGTTTAAATAATTTTCTCCAGTGTGGTGTGAGTAAAACAAAAATATAGGTACTATTTGGCTTTTTGTTTAAATGAAGAAAAGCATAAAAGGTCATCTTGACAGAAGTCTGCCAATGGCTCATAATCACAAAGGAAAGAAAAAAAAAAACCTATAAAAAATTCAACAATTAAGACCACCAAAGAAGAAAGGGCAGAGAGGGATAAATTAGGGCTTGGGGATTAACACACACACATTACTGTATATAACATAGATAAACCACAAGGACCTACAGCAGAGCACAGGGAACTATATTCAATTTCTTGTAATAACATATAATGGAAAAGAATCTGAAAAGAAAAAAAAAATGTATGTATATGTATAACTGAATCACTTTGCTGTACATCTGAAACCCTAACATTGGAAATCAACTACACATCAATAAAAAATTTTTAAAAAAAAGGAACACTGCTACATTTTTCCCTCTTGGCTTTTGCACAATGTTAAACCTCTTGTTCTTTAGGTGACTTGAGTAGCAAATTAAAAGCTGAAGACACCACTATTTTGTGGACACGTAGGTATGTTAACTGAGTAGGGAAAACTAATTTTATTTTTACCTTTAATTTTCTTCCTACCAAATCACTTCTCCTCTATCAAATATGTCCCACAATAGATGAAAGTATAACGAAACAAAAGCGAGCCTTACAATTAATTACTAAGGCAAACAAATGCCAGAATTATGATGCCACATTCCATTCATGGGTGCTTCTTTCCATCTCTCTCTCTCTCCAGTCTCTCTCTTTAATTTCTCCTCTTACTTTCTTGAGTAGGGACTGACTATCAAGAGTAAGGTTCCACTAGCCCAATTTTATTGTTGATCTCTCAACCCAGAAAATATGGGTTTATAATGGAAGTCCTGACACAAGCTGTGCTCTAATAAACTATAAGATAGACCAATAAACTACGGAAAGAGCCTATTGCCGTGAACCATTACTGCTCAGAGAACAGAGCGCAATTTATTTTGTTCTGAATCTTGCTGGAGATCTCTGACATAAACACAGGCCATTTTAAACTCTGCTTCGTGCAGAAGGAAGACATCCCATGCTTACCCCAGAGAGAAGCCCTGGACTCCCAGAGAGGTGGGACTCTTCCCATAATATCTCATGTTTGTCACATCAAAGTGGGAGGGGACCCATCTCTGGAGGAAGCTCACGTTGGGATAATACAGAAAAGGCCATGGATTGAATCTGTGGTTGGTTTTAAAGAGAGCCGCTTGAGGGATGGTTAACAATGATATTTTTGGTAGCTTCAGCGCTCTCCTGGGGGGTCCGTGGTCTTTTCTTCATCCTGGAAGCTTTTTGGATGGGTTACATTAGAAGTGGTGCATTGCTCACCCCTCAGATGTTTAATTTTAGGCCCTTCTCATCTCTTTAAGTTCCATGATACCATCTCACTCACAATATCCTGATCACTTAGCAGTGACCACTTGTTGATAATAGTCCCTTCATGTTACAATAAAATGGTGAATCATGGTTGAACCCGCTGCCTCTCAGGGCCATGCTCTGACCCTTGAATTCATTTTTCTTCCATATATTAGGTGTTGGGTGAGTACAGGGCCATTGTTATTCACGGCACAATGCTCATAGTTTCTGGTACTGAACTCGGAGTCTCACCTTAAATAGACAGGCTTTCAGAAAGATGGATGCAAACAGTTTAAATTTCGAGGACATGATACCTGCTTCCCTCACTGTGAATCTCCTACCTTCTTCAAATTGTAGTGACTTGGACCCTGATTCTAGGGCTTTTTACCTCTTGTTTTTGCCCCACCGAGGATTCCATTTCTCATTTGCTTTCTCAGAACTGAGAATTATTTTCCCCCAAAATTACTCCCTACCTTACCATTCAGTCTTGGCATTCAAACCCCTACCTTCTCTTGAGGTTATCACACTTACATTTCTGTAATGCCTCTGTCCCCCATCGCATGCAAGTCACACCAGCTCCAGCTTGGCCAATGGTGACTTTTGGGATAGAATGGAACTGCTTTTAACCAAAGGCTGAGCAGACTGTGGATCTATGTTATAAGCAAACTCACAGACCAAACGTCTAACATCATCATAAAATCAAACAACTCAGGTGAGTGTTTTATGCGTACTTACAAATTATACTCTAGGAAAGAACAACAACAAAAAAAATCAAGGAGTGAGAAGGAACCAGTGGTGAGTCAATACTTCCTGTACAAGATCTTTCTTCACTGCTCTGTCATCTTTCTCTCAGCTTGTTGGTTGTTACAGTAAATAATTAGAGGGAGAGCAATTCTGAGCCACTTCATGTGAACATTGTTAAAGGAAATAAAGGTGAAGGCAGACAAACGTAAAAACTACTAAGAAACCATGAACAGAAATGGCTAATTATAGAGCTGCTATTAAAATGCATTTTTCCCCCTTCTTGAAAAGGAATTTTTGTTTGATAATTAACAGATCCTACAGGGCCCATTACAGTCTCAAACTCTGAAGGTATTGATTCCTCTGTCTCTTGCTGCCACATTTGTTCTTTCTGGGTCTTCTTCCCCTGAGAGTTTTGCTGATTTCATAATTGAGGGGTGGAGTGAAGACTGGGGAAGTCACCAAAGATGACCTGCTGTGTGAGGAACAGGCATAGTGTGTGCTGGGGCTGTGAGGGTTGGGGGTGCGCTACTAAGTCACCATGGAATTGTCCTGCTATTTTATTTTATTTTACTTTATTTTATTTTAGTGATGATTTTCGCAGCAGCAAGATTCCTCATCAAGATGTGGTTTGAAAAACAAAAGCACTCATGCAAAACATGCACAGCTAATCCGAACACATCCTTTACCACTGGGGATGTATTTATCCTTGAAAACAAATGGTTTCATTTAACCCTGATAGACCTCTTTGTGTTTCTGTGTTTTGTCAATGGAAAACAATGGAGGGCAAACAATTTTTACAACCATGAACCCCATTTCTAGCCCAGAAGCCTTTGGGTTGGGGTGAGTATGATAGTAAGACATCCTCTTGATTCCATAAGGGGGTTTTCCCTGGAGCTGAGGCAATCCTACATAAAGCATCTTCTTGCCTCTTCTTAGGGACCAAGGCTAGAGCAGAGGCGGCTCTGAGAATTTTTCTTCTAGGCTGTGAATAGTGGGAGGCAGGCTTAGCTTCGAAGGCATCTTAGAAGCAAGCTATATATCAGTCCTTCTCAGTGGAGAATGAGGTCTTATCTGAACAGCATTTTGACTGGCGGCAGCTAGTTTCTTTAGCTCCTGATGGCACCCAGAGTTCTTTAAGCACAAAGAGCTCCCATGAATACTCCGACCAGTACGCAAAACACTCACTAACCATCTCATCTCAGATAAAGTGCGCTCATGCAAACCAAAAGGAGTAAATGCAGTGGGAAAAAATAGAGAATTTTTTTTATTCTTCTAAAAATTGAGATTATTTTTTAAAAAGATTGTATTTTAATGGTAGGGGGCATTTTAATACTGAAGGGTCATTCTAGATTGAATAGAGAGTGAAATGATTTTCCTTTCAGCTTCTGAATTGTAGATTTCTTTCCTATGGATCTTGCCCATAGTAGGACCTCAACAAGTTCTTGCTTGGTGATGATACTTCTTTTGAAATAACACACTCTGGGAGTCGATAACAAAAGAAAAAGAAAGAGAAAGGATTTAGTGTTGAATTTTTCCGCCTCCTTCCACGGGGTTGACAGAATGTGTCAGGAAATCAATGACATGGACAGACTTCCCCTTCCTTTACGGGGTGAGATTAAGGAAACAGGTGGTTGAGGGAGGAGAAAGAATGTGTTGGTTACAGGAGAACAAGGTCCGATCTGTCCTGAACACTCAGCAGTGAAAAGCCTTGTAGTCTAGACAGAGCCACAGAACTCCACGGTCTCCCCGAAGGTAGCCCTTGAATGCCAAAGAGTTCATACAAGGCAGGAGCTCCTCTGTGGGCTCAGCCTTTCAGGATGCCCTTTGCCATGCTGGTCCGTGGAGACCAGAGTAGACTGCCCATGTGACATTTTCAGGTGTTGCCTGCCTGTGTCACAAATATCACCTTAACCACCAGGGCCAGAGATGTATTCCTGACATCTGGCACAAGTCATCGCAACAAAAGCTGCGAGGCAGCCAGCACGTTGTGCCTGAGCTACCACTCAGACCCTGCCTGTGTGCCGGGATTCCTGCATCCTTCACTAACCAGCCTCCTTAGGACGAAATCTGCATGTCTTGATCTCTTTGGCAATGCTCATGGCATGTCTCTCTCTTTCTTTTCTTTTCCTTTTTTTTTTTTTTGAGGCCAAAAGCCTGAACAATAAATTTGATTCTTTATGTGAGGCAGTCCGTTTTTAATGGTCATTTCTGAAGTTTCGCTGGTTCATAACCTCGGTCATCACAAGGCTGGGCATTTTCCTTCCTGAAGAATCCGAACGAACAGGCAGGAGTCTGTGCGCATCACCGGCCGCCGTGGCCCCCGCTCTCATCCTCGCCTCCCCCACACGTGCCCTCCCTGCGCCGCCTCTCACCCGCCGATGCAGGGCTGACGGCAGCGGCGAGGGCTCGACATCAAAGCCCGCTCCCAGCCCGCGGCGTGCCTCTAATGCTGGCATTACGGAGAAGAACAGAGAGAGTGTGCGAGGGAGAGCGGGGCCGAGGCAGGGAGGGAGGGACGAGTGCGCACCGCCTGAATGGCCTCTCACACAGAAGGGGCCCGAAGAATAGAACAAAACCTCCCATTCTCGCCCCCTTTGTAATAGGCCCGGGGAAAACGGGCATGTGTGGTGCCCGGCCGGGCTGGAAGTGCATTAGCAGTCTTTCAGTTTACAAACAAGAGGCCTAATTTAGAAGAAAAATCTCCTATCTGATTATTTCTTTGTGTTCATCCATGTGGAAAAAATGTCTGTGCAGAGAAGGGTGGGGGGCGGGGGATGGGGATGGGGTGGGGGCGGGGGGCGGGGGGCTGGTACTGAAGGTGGCTTATTAGCGCTGGGGCTGAATCATGATTGTGCCGGGCAATTGGGAGATCATTATTCATCTTTAATTTCCAGACTGAAAAAAAAAAAAAAATACATGGAGGATTGCTAGTCTGGAGCACCCACTGTGTGAAAAGATTTAGCAGGTCTTACTGCTGGTCCTCTCCGATCGGCTTCGTCACAGGCAATGCAGCCAAATACTCGGGAGTATGTGATCAGATGTCTCCTTCTTCGTGGTTCTGTATTATGGCGATGTGGGAGGATGCAGTTAGGGTCACTGATAGAACGTTCCAGAGAGTTTCTTGACATCTTCTGGATTAGCGTAACCATCACAGGTGCCGAGTCCCTGAGTCCCAGCGGTCAGCAGGTCAGACGTGGGTACTGCCCTCAGGTTTTCCCAAGGTGAGCAGTTCAAATGGATTGGAAGGACAGGGATAGGAGTTTCATGGAAAGGATGCAAGATGGTTACGTTTTGTAGTCAAGTAATTCCCGTGATAGCCATTGGGAAGATCTACAGTTTTCTCAAAAATTAAGGAGAAGAAGAAACATAAGACAGAAAAGACTGCATGGTAGAGGCAGAGTGGTATTTTCTTAAGATGATATTCGAGTCTTTCCTAAATTAGGGAAGATAGAATTCTGTTATAGAAGAATATCCCTTTCGAATTTTGGACATAAAATATGTTTTAGGGAGAGAGATGATGAATCCAGATGTTGGACTTAGAATATCTCTGGTCTTTCATTTTAGACAGTCCTTTGACCACTCTCACACTGGCATTTTTTCCCTAAATTTTTAGAAGCATTTCTTAAGTTGAGTACTTTGGGGTTTTAGGAAAGTGGTTGAACACTGCCTAAAGCCACAGCTTTAAGAAAGCAACAGGGAGATTTAACCATGTAGGTAAGAGTGAGAACTGAATAGGGATGCCAAGCTTGGAGAACACCTTTACTGGAGGTCTAAATCTAGGGACAGTCTTACATTATTGATTCTCAAAAGTTTAGATGCCTTCTTTCTTGAAGGCAGAAGGAACGCAAAAATATTTCATCTCTCATGTGACCACTGATTGGTAGCGGTTACTTAAGAGTACAAGGTCAAATGAATTTCTGAGGTCATGTCTGCACTCAGTGATATTGTGACACGTTATTGTTTTCTGCTTTGTGTGTGTATATTTGTGTGTGTGTGTTTGTGTGTTGGCAGGGATATTGGCACGCAGGCTAGGTTCTGCTATTCTTGAATTGGCTTATCTAAAGAATCTGTTAATTCCTTGAGATTCTGGACCCTAGAGGGCTATTTTTACCTCTGTTTTATGGTGTAATTGATCATAAGTTGTCTTTCTTTTGGAGAATTAGTGTAGCAGACACTATGGGTTTTGTTTTCCTTGAATTTACAAGTTAAGAGGAGAATCTGTTTTTGCCCCAGTTTTTTCAGGGAAGGGAATTTATCTTGCTTCATGCAAGTCAGTGATGGGGATCTGTTCCCCTGGCAATATTTTGGGAACAGGGACATGAAGCAATGCTGGTCAAGAAAGTCTCTCTCTTAAGACACAATTTATTAAGTTTTATTTGCTTTAATGGATGATTCAAAGGAAGATATTCTCTTCTGGTCTCTGCTTTGTGAGAAAGTAATTATTAGAGTTCTTCTCTCTTCTTTTTTTTTTTTTAAATTGAAGTATAGTCGGCTTACAATGTTGTGTTAATTTCTGGTGTACAGCATAGTGATTCAGATATATATATATATATATATATATATATATTCTTTTTCATATTCTTAGAGCTGTTCACTTAAAGAAAGGCACACTGAGAGAAGCTACCTTTTTCTGCCTCTGGCCATTGCTGTTTGAGAATAGGCAGCTTGGAACTTCTCTAGCATCTTGTAACCACAAAGGGAGAAGCCCCAGTACAAACGCCAACACTCTGAAGTGTTAGAATGCTGAAGTTGTTGAATAATTGGATAGTCTTTAGAAATATCATGCCTTTAATTGTTTGAAATGTTATGCTTTTTAATTTTCATGAGGTAATGAGAAACATAATAAGGAAAGATTTAATAGAGAAACAAGTCATATTGTTGCCAAAACATGGCCTCTGTACCCAGCTTATCGAATTGAGACTCAAGGACAGAGTTTTGGATGAAGTAGAAAAGGCAGCTTTATTTCTTTGCCAGGCAAAGGAAGCCACAGTGGGCTAATGCCTCTAAGACTGTGATGTGAGCCTGCTGGGGAGAGAAGGCAGGGGGTTTTGTAGAAAAAGCTTAAGAGTTCAAGGGGCAGGGCTAGTTTCCATAGAGATCACATACAGGGTAATGAATTGTTGCAAAGTTGTTCTTATTTATTCAGATGCAGGGGTCCCCTTCTCTCTGCTGGATAGGAATTTCAACTCCAGCTTTGGGACTCTCTTAATATTCTTGTACCTAGAACAAAGGATGCATAGGAGGGGGCCCTGTGGAGAAGAGCTCTAGAGAAAAATTTGTGCAGTTTAAAGTCAGGTTGATTAATGCTTTTAGCCTTTGTAGTAGGCTGAGTCCTGCGACCTACTGCTGTAGTCTGAGACCTACAGCTTGAACAACTGGATACAAGGAAATCACAAGGGATCAAGAGGAGGGCACTGAGGTCAAGAGCAGGGCACTGCGGGGCAAAAGCAGGGCACTGGGCATGATCCTTGCACACAGCACCACAAAGGGGTTGGGTGGACCACACAAGCCTCTTCCTTTCCAGCCTAACCCTGGTCAGCAAGAGCATGAGAAAAAGCCTTTAAACCATCATACAGTTAAGTAGTTACAGACACCACTACAGATATCAGATGGTCACCAATGACAATAGGGTCCTACTCAGTTACAATATATTTATAACGTGTGAAGGCTAAATGATATGATGAAATAATATATAAAAGATGGTATTACCATAACAGTTTTTAACAATTTAAAGAGGTCTATATGGAAGATAATAAGCTGAACATATTAGAAGTGTAATGATTTCATCTATTTTGACATACCTATACACATGTAAATATTATTTTCTATGTAAAGTCTCTCACATATAATAGTAATGGTATTATTTGGTAAATTTCATTTTTGTTTACCACTGCTAATATATTTGTAGATATGAATTTTGTGTATTAATCTTGTATCCTGCAACCTTGAAAAACTGACTTATTAATTCTTGTATTTTTTCTAGGTTATATTTGACTTCTACATAGACAATTACATGAACTGTGAATAAATCAAGTTTTATTTTTTCCTTTCCAATCTGGTTGCCTTTTATTTTTTTTTCTTGCCTTATTCAATTGGTTAGCTCCCTCATATAATGTTGAATGAAGATATGAGAGTAGACATTCTTCTTTCACTCCTGCTCTAGGAGGAAAAACATTTAGCCTTTCACTATTAAATATGATGTTTGCCAAAAGTTTTTGCTAGTAGATGCCTATTATCAGATTGGGAAAGTCCCCTTCTGTTTCTAGTCTGCTGAAAAATTTTAATCAGAAATAGATTTTTTTTCTAGACACTTATTTTTACATCTATTGAGAACATCATATAGTTTATCAGTTTTGGTTTGTTAACAGTGATTATATTACTTGATCTTTGAATGTAAAACAAACCTTGCTTTCCTATAATAAACTCCACCTTGTCATGATGTGTTATCATTTATATAAATTGTTGGGTTCAGTCTGCTAAAACATTATGTAGAATTTTTGCTTTTTTATTCAAGTATATTTTTCTTTATTTTTCTTTTCTTGTAATTTGTCAAAATTTGATCTGTAGGTAATGTTGGCTTCATAAAATACATGGAAAAGTATTATCTCCTCTTCAATTTTCTAGAAAAGCTTATGAAGAATTAGTATTTTCTCTTTCTTAAATGTTTGGTAATATTCACCCATGACACTAAGTAAGCCTGCATTTTCTTTGCAGAAGAAAATTTTCACTTTCCCGTTCTTTGCACCATGAGCTACTGCAAGATATTGAATATATTTCCCCATGCTATACAGTATAAACTTGTTTATCTCTTTTATATATACCAGTGAGTATCTGACATTCTTAGGTTTAAAACTATCAGTTATGCTAAGCTAGGGTCTTCATCAGAAGAGCAACATCTTGAACGTGATTATGAGTTGTAGTTTTGCCTGGTGACAACTTTGCTTCCATGGCCTTTTATTTTGACTGTGGGAGAAAGATGGCTACATATAGCTTATTTATTTGGATTATATGCTAATCATATTGGACAACATTGCAAGATCAACAATTGGATCCATAGCTGAGTGTTCAAGAAGTCATTCCAATATTACATCAGGTCAACAGCTTATTGATGATAAATACGTGATGTGACTAGGAAATACCACTTCAGTTTTCTTGGGCAATTGTAATAAGAGTGAGAATATTTTCAACACACTTACAAAAACTACTCAGTTTCCTTCAATAATGCCCTTAATACTTTACCAAAATTAGGTGATACACTACAATCTGTGTTTCAGGCTCACTCCATGTGTTGGCTGTATGGCATTAAGTCACTTAATTTTTTAGTAATTCCTATTCTCTTATTGGCAAAATGGAAAAAAAAAAAAGAAACCTATTTGGCCTTTGTAGATTAAACTCATTCATTTATCTGCCAAATCCCAGCTAAAATTTCAGAAAGAAACTTTCCAGAAAGTAAGATCAAGAAAATAGGAAAGAAGAGATTAACTGGGGGGAGTAAAGACTTTTTTGTTTTTAATTTTAAAACATTTTAAATAAAATTATATATATGTAATGTATATTAAATGAAGTTTTGACATACATAATTTGTGTACAGTTATTTGTATATAGT
This sequence comes from Camelus ferus, assembly GCF_009834535.1. Classification (NCBI taxonomy): domain Eukaryota; kingdom Metazoa; phylum Chordata; class Mammalia; order Artiodactyla; family Camelidae; genus Camelus; species Camelus ferus. The sequence continues at coordinate 19,560,692 of NC_045722.1, read as the reverse complement.
TTAATGATGACTACAGACAAGCTGATTGACATATACACCTTCTCACAGAGTTACCTTTTTTGTTTTGTTTTGTTTTTGTGGTGAGAGCACCTTTAATCTACTCTCTTAGAAAACTAAGATGGTAAGTGAATGAATGAGTAGAAACTGCATCATAAGATTAATGAAAGATGAAAACCAGATGGTTTTCCAACAAAAGCAAACCCCTTGAGCTGTAGAAGTCCAGAAGAATTTCAGGAACTGGACGTTTCTCAAAAGGTGAGATGGATAATTAGGCTAAAACCAAGAGGTATGGCTGAAAGTCTGTATGAGGAGTAGTTGATTTCTCCAGGAGCTGCCCCTAACAGGACATAGGAGCTTTGCCCTCCAAAGAAACTGAATTAGAGGCTTGGGACTGGGCCCTGGGCACAGCTGAGAGTGCAGGCTGGGTGGTGTGCTCGCAACTAAAGAATAAGCAGATGTCTTCATTGTAATCATGAGACCATGTGATGGAGCTCTGATCTTTTGACTTGACTGGCCTGAACTCTGTTTCTAGAGTTTCTGGTTGGGGTAGGCTACAGAGGACCAGGTGGGCTGCAGGATGATCATAGCGTAGCATACATGCACCTTCTCCTGGTGATAAAATCAAACTCTAATGTAGGTGCTGCTGTGAAGAAACTTTGGAGATGTAAAGAAAATCCCTAATCCATTGATTTTAAGTTAACCAAAAAGGTTTTGGTTGTTCTACCTAATAAAATTAAGCCCTTTAAAAGGGGGCTTGGAACTTCTTTGGATGCAAAGACTTCAACAATCTGCTGCCTTTTCAACTGCTCTCTCTGCCTCTTCTAGACTGAAATGTACGGACAAAAATTCAACCTGTGCCCATAGGCTTCCCGCCTGATTGTGATCTTCTCTGCCTGACTGCCTGACCTCTGAACTTTGAACTTGCTTGGCCAGCTCCCACAACTGTGTAAGCCATTTCCTTGTATTAAATCTCTTTATATATGCCTATATAGATAGATCTGTATCTACATATCTATCTTAAGATATATCTTTATATCTCCTACTGGTTCTGCTTCTCTAGTTAAACCATGACTTTCACAGACCATCAGTATCCTTCTAACGTAGCTTCCAGAGCGCCAACCAGTGTAATTGGTACTGTCACTTGGATGAAGAAGGGTGTCTCTGAAATGATTTCTTAGTCCTCAACTGTTCCACAACTGAGTCTCATCAATCAACAACCCATTTTCACCATATATGTCTTTGATCAAAGTTTATTTTGGAATCAGAAGACAATGGAAGAAATGGAGTGCGGGGTAAGGATTTATAGATTATCCAGAAGAGGGTGATGGAAATGTTCTGTATCTTAATTGTGGGTGGTCACACGGTCATGTGGGCACATCCATTCATCAAGACTCATCCAATTATATATTTAAAATTTTGCATTTCACTCTACAGATTTTACCTTAATTTAAAAAATGCGAAGAGGGTAGTAACTCAGTGGCAGAGCATGTGCTTGGCATGCACGGGTCCTGGGTTCAATCCCCAGTACATCCATTAAATAACTAAATAAATAACTAAATAACTAATTAAGTAAGTAAATAAACCTAATTCCCCCCCAACAAAAATTTTTTTAAATGCAAGAAACGAAAAGTAAAAGAGAATTGATTAGAAGAAATAGATACGAAATCTAGGACATTGAACTAAAAGGATATCTAGAGGAAACCAACAGAATACACTCATAAATTAAATGACTTTTTTAAGAATCAAAGGATAAGAATTCTAAGACTGAAATAGCTTCATTAAGAACCCAAAATAATGAATAAGAAAAGATCAGCATTGAGGGTCCATACTTTGATATTTTAGAACTTTAAGAATAAAAGTTTTCAAAGGTCTCCTAAAGAAAGACCAGATTGCAAAAAGAAAAAGAATAACCAGGATGTCTTTGGCTCTTTCAACAGAAGACTGAAGAAAAAAAAGTGGAAGGGTATCTTTACGACTCTCGGTGAAAGGTTTTCAATCTAAGGTAGGGATAAAACCTTAACAGATTGTGAGAGGGAAAAACATACATGTTAGCATTAAACATTCTCGAAGTTTAATTGTTCATGCTTCTTCCTCAGATCTGCTCCATCCAAATCAGGACGTCAGGAGAAGAGGAACATTAAACAGGGACACACACACACAGAGGGACAGGAAATATCTGGATGACAGCCGTTCTGTGGACTGGAAAGCAAGTTGTCCAATTTGGGACGAGAGGCCTAAGGGTTCCCAGGAAATACATGTATTTTCAAAAAATGATAATAATATTAACTAATAATGTGTGTGTATATCTATATATCTATATCTCATTCTAATGAGAGAAGTTCAGGATAAAATTCTTTGATAAGTACATAGGAAGCTAAGAAAAAAAAATACTGCCTTTATGGGAAAATAAACAAAAACAAGAAGTTGAGAAAAAAGGAGAAATAAAGGAAATTTAGTACTTTCTGCCAGAATTGTAAACAATATTTAAGTGGCCATGGTAATTGAAGCACTAAATATTGATTTAACCAAAATCGTTTTATAACTCCATTGAGAAATTGAGGAGAAGGAGTTTACATATTTGTGTGTACTGGGGAGGGTTTCGGTACTTGATTCTGGTCTTTCATCGTAGTAGTCAATATGTAATGAACAACTGAGAAATAGCGATGCAAAAATACCATTTATAAACATGTGGATACATACCAGAAGCAATACGTGAGGGAGCTGAAAATGGTCTATTCTCAGCGAGTAGGTCTTGTGGGGTGAAGGGTCAAGGAACTGCTATTTTTCATTTTTTTGGACTTTACAGAACTTTTACGCAAATAAATATCAGGTGAAAGCTAAAATAAGATAAAAAAAAAAAAACCTTAAGGGATTGGTCTAAAGATCCAACGTGATAAGGGGTGTACCCTTGTTACACTGTAATTCACTATAAGTGTTCATTATTATTATTGTTGTTATGATTAAAAGCAAACAATGGCTAGATCAGCATCATAGGAGTCAAGACAATGCAGTTGTCATAGTCCTGCCATTAACCTCCTGAGTGCCACAAATCGAGTCATTCATGCATGTAAAACATCAGCCTATTCAACTTGGAGATAAAACAACAATTTCTGCCTGTCCACTCTGTAGAGTTCTGTAAAGCTCAAGTGTTATGTATGTAAAAGTATTTCACTCACTGTAATTGCTGTTCTTCGAAAGGAAGATTATTATCATTTCCCAAGATGTCTCACTAGGTTGGATATATGGGGAATTTTAGACTAGCTTAGACTCATAATTTCTAGAGATTTACTTCCGCTTCCTGGGACTGGTCTCTGGGAGGCTTCATTGATTGATTGATTGATTCATTCATTCATTCATTCATTCATTTCCAAAGGAACTGAAGAGGGCAGAAGATTCTCTGGATGTTGGGCCAGCCATCATTTCCTGTCCTAACCTGGCCTGTCCCCACGGCTCCTTGATTAACTGGGGTTTACTCTTATTGTCTGTATCAAGCAAGAAAATAATAGCATAAATATTTAACCTTCAAAAAAGGACTTCATTTACTGGAAGTCTGACTGTATGGACCAGGGTTATAAATCTTTCTGAGGTATTTCAATATGCATAAGAGATTGAAACCACATGAATGACGGAGCTAACGTTAACCTTTGATTGTTTAAAAGCAAAGTCTTTTTTCCCCGCCTATTAAAAAGAAGGGGGCTGCTGAACACACACACCATTGTCAGACATACACGATGAAATTTATCTTTTAAAGTGCCCCCTGCTTTTTATCCCCCTGTGCACTGAAATTTATATCAAGTCTGTCAAGAAGCTGAAAGGAAATTATATTTTACAGCTGCCTATAGGTTTTGTTATGCTGAAAGAGAATCAGTTCACTTTGCTCACAATAGACTGAAAGGCAGATTCTTATTCATTGGCTGCCTGTCAATAAGAAGAGGGCAGAAGAGGGGTCTTCGGGACAAAGATAGGTGATGAAAACCTGGAAACTGAGGTACACGGTGCTACTTACGTGTTCTTCTTGAGGGTTTACCTTTAATTAAAGGAATTCGTTAATGGACAGAGATGAATTGAGTCCCTTCTCTACGCGCAATGCTGTCTTAGTTGATAAGACACAATGTAATCTAAGGAGATATCGAGGTTGTGCAAAAATGCACACAGACTCAAATTTCGGAGCAGACAATGTAGCTGAGGCTATAGGAAGAAGTGTAGGGGTTTGGGGGTGTCTTGTGTAAATTTTATGTAACCACTGTGATCTTCTGTTACTGTCCTCATTCCACATACGAGAATACTGAGCTTCAGAGTTCAACTTCCCCGGAGTCACTCACCTTGAGAAGTGGCAGAGCCTAAAAGGAAGCTTATTCCTCTTGACCTGGGTTTTTTTCCCCACCTCTTCACTTTCATTTGGGTTTATTTCCACAAAGATTTACTGAACATCTAAGATGAATCGGTCACTAGGCCTGACCTCAGCATATTTAGATTATTTTTTATTAAGAGAGATAGTTTATTATCATCTTATCAAATGCCTCATTTATGGTATTCCATTTATTGATGGCTAGGATTAGCTTCATACTATACTTCATTCAAGCCCTGATTTGGAAGACAGTTTTCCATCAGGTGAAAGCACCTTAGTTATTGGTTATTCAAGTTTTAGGGGACCACCTCATCTTTCCTTAGTATTCTGCATCTTAACACATGGGGCCATTTCATATCCTGTTACTCAAAACAACACTTCAGGCATCATCCCTAAGTCCTCCCTTTCCCTCCTTCCCCAAATATAATGCATCACAAATCTCAGCTTCTCATCACTTCTTCACCTCCGCTTCCTCTGCCGTCTTCCCCAGAACCATCTTCCCTTCCAGATTCTTCGGCAACATCCTTCCTGCTCCTGCTTTGGCCCTAACCAACCCATCTTCCAGACAGAAGTGACGGTGATATTCAAACATAAATGATCCACGGCTTTGAATGCTCCCAAGATTTCTTATTTCTCTTAGAGTCATCTCCAGATTCTCTGCCATGGGCACAAGATCCTGCGTGGTCTGGCCCCTTCCGCTCTCCGCCTGTACCCGACACCCCCTTGTGTGTGAGGCTGTCCCTGCCCTGCTCTTTCCTGTTCTGTGAGTGTGCCAGAGCCTTTCCCATAGCTGGGACTTTCCACCTGACGTCCCCTCTGCTGGGAATGCCCTTCCCTCCCCAGCTCTGCTGAATGGCTGGGTCCTTCAGAACCTTCAGGTCCTCACCCAGATGCCTCCTTTGCAAGGGGTCCCGAATTTCCTATTTATTGTTCCCTCCATTCTTATATGTCCCAACTTGTCTTTATAGCCCTAATGACAATCTGTCAGTAATTGGTCATTTGAGTATCACTGAAAGACCCTGTCTGCTAGTTTTCTGTTGTAGTTCCAGCACGGAGAGCAGTGGCTGGCACCGAGAAGTTACAGAGTAATTATCTATTAAGTGGATGCATGTGCCTGAGTTCGTGGCTCTAAGCATTGCAACTGAGGAGAGTCATGAACTCCCAAGCTCTCTTGGAATTTGACTTTTATTTTTACCACTTACTCCTTTTTGATTTGACTGGCAGGCTTTGGACCAGTAGGGGATGAGGTTGGCACCTGCTCAAAAAGAAAATGAAAACGATCTGTCCAGCGTTCCCTCTCTGAGCCAGCCTGTGTGCTGCGGCCCCTGAAGTTGACGCTCGCTTCTGCTATCGAGCACCTGTCACGCAGCCCACATGGCCTTTGTGTCTGTTTTGCAGCAGGCACAGGAGAGGTACGGGGGCACAGGCTGCCTTCTGTGGTCTGAAGGTCAGTCTGCCTTCAGGGTAATGAACCAGTTTAAGGGAGTGAACAGAGCGACCAGGCTGCTTGGGAGAAGATGATGTACCTACCCCATAGGGTTGTTTTGAAAATTTAATGAGTTTAGATTTATAACTTCTCAGTGCCTGATGTAAAGTAACTGCTATATAAATGCCAAAAAAAAATCCAAAAATAAATGAAATTAGCCCCTTCCTTCCAGAAGTTGATAGGTTTTCAGTTGCTTATCTCTGCTTGGTTTCAAGCTTCACCAAAAATCTTCGCTAACTCTCACTTTTTTTTTTTTTAATTGAAGTATAGTCAGTTACAGTGTGTCCATTTCTGGCGTCCAGCATAATGTCCCAGTTGCTCACTCTTCTTGCTCAGTCCTTGGAGAATCTATGGCCCCTGGATCCGCGGGCTTGGCTGCTGAAGGGCCATTCCATTTTCCTTTAGTTTTCTTTTTTTTTTCCCAGTGTGTTTATTGACCTAACCAACTGTAAGCCTCTTCAGAGCAGAGACTAAAATCATTTGTTCCTTCAACACAAAACACAGTGCCTCACTCATGATAGAAGCGTGGTGAACAAGTGAATGAATGAATAAAATGAATAGATGAATGACTCTAAGCTCAGTCTGACACCTGGGCTCTGAGCCCCCTGCCTGGCCACACCTCGCTTCCTGTTCAATCTTTTAAGGCATTTCTTCATGCTCTAATCTGGGCTTTTTGCTCCATTTCTTTACTGCTTTAACTGCACAGAGGTTTTTTTTTTTTTTTTTTTTTTTTGGTTGTTTGGTTGTTTGTTTTCCTAACACCTCTTTATAGCTTATTTAACTAAACTTTTCTTTGGGTTAATTTTTCTCTGTTCTAAGCAACCCCTGGCTGGAATGGTACCATCTGACTCCAACTTTCTTCTGGAATTTTCTTCGGTTCCTCCATGAACCTAACTGTCTTTTTGGTTTCTGAAAGCAGAAACAATATTTGAGAAGTCTTGCTTTTTAATCAGTGGAGTTAACATGAAAGTTTGGCCTCTAAACCAAACCTTTAAACACCCAACCTGACAATTTATTACTTCTGTGGTTATTGCTATTAGAACAGCTGTAGGAACAAGTAACTCATCTAAAACACATTGCTTCCTGCTGTTGCTATTAAGACAGGTGCACGGCGATATTACACCAAGCAAGCGGTCCTTGGGGCAGACAGCAAAATGGGATGACCTGGAGTTACAGTCGTCACCCCTCCGCGTGACCTCCTTGTGCCTTATCAAACTAGCCGTAAAAACTGGTCTTTCGGTGAAACACAGATCTTTTCTTGGAGATGAGAATGGTTATGTACGCTGATTCTACCTCTGCTCTCTCAGAGGTAACTATGCTCATCATTGAATTTGAAGAATCAAATGTAGCCCAAACCCTTGAGCAGAAAAGCAAATGGGAGAAAAACAAACAAACAAACAAAAACAACAAAAAAAATGTTTCTTATTACATTGGTGTGTGTATGATTGTACTAATTTGATTTCTGGTTAAACAGATGAAAGTGTTTTCTTTTTATAAATGTCCTTAAATAAGTCCTAAGACTGATAGGGCTATTCCAGCTCTAAGTGAAACTTCAACATGAACTTAAACATTGTACAAATCTCCATCCCCTGAAGTCCAGATTAGATTTAAATTGGCGAAGCATGTGACTGTTTCATTTTTATTACTCTTCTGAGTGCATGAAGTGTTAGACTTTCTGCAGGGTGAACAAGGGGCCACATTCTCTTATTCTAAATGAAACATTTCCTTCCAGTATAGAATATCTTTAAGAGAGAAATTGTACTGGTAGTAATTTGCAGAAGGGAGTAGAAACCATAAAAATCAGAGTACAGAATGCATAGATTGAACTGATTGCAAAGATTGTTCTTGAAATCATCGTTACTCTTTTAATACACAACAAACTTCTCTGTTTTCTAATTTGCAACATATTGACAATAAAAAGAGAAGTTTTGAGAGGTTACTAGAGGCGGGCAACCTGACAGCCCGTGGACTGCCACCTGACAGCCTAGCAGGAAGAATGATTCAAAAAAGAGCCATATTTCTAAAAGTAACAATTGTAGAAAGGGAATTCTCTAGAGCCATTTAGTGTGGAGGTAAACTAGCTTCCTGAGGACATTCCTATTGCAGCTTAATGCTAAATTTGCTGTTCATTATAATGATTCCTGGGGCAATTGCAATTATTTTGATAGGGGTTTTACAGTTATCAAGAGTTCCATCCCAAAATATTCAAGAATGGGTATGGGTGGCTGCTCAAAGTATTAAGCTTTAATAACGAGAAAATTTACTCATTAGAAACATGGTATCCTCCAGGAATGTTATGTAAGCCCGGCAAAGAAATCATAATGAATAAAAAAATAATTCATAATCAACCTCCTTGAAAGCTTACTCCCTTCCGGGCTCTGTTTGGAAGACTTTACATACTTGTCTTGTGGCATTCTTACAGTAACCTGTGAGGCACTACTGTTTCTTTATGAGGACACTGAAGAACAGAGAGGGTAAGCATCTTGCCCAATATCACACAGTGAAGGCAGAAGTCAAATTTCTGTCAATGCTTATGCTATGAACTTTAAACCACATCGTTTCTGAGGTCACAGAGCTTCCACTGTTCCACTGTCTGAGTTCCAAGGGGGGAAAACATAAGTGACATCAAAATATTAGTAATATATAATTTACTAAAACTCCAAAAAAAATTCTATGGAATTTTAGCATACACATTCATTTTATTACATGGTAAAATGTACAATCACGTATAACTTTGGCATCAAAGTCAGCTTTCATAAACTAATGATTTAATGAAATAGCACTTTAAAAGCAAGTGAATCAAATATTTTATACAAGGAAAGGAAATGGGAGGCCGAACACTAGGAAACTATGGGTGCATGCTTTATCTCTCCAAAGAAGAGTTCTTTTTAAGAAACCACTTTTTAAAAAATTAACCAGTTTGAACACTATTGGGGACCTACGAGAGCCAATGGGAAATTCACTTGTGAATACTAAGGAGTAAAAAGTTTAAGCCATAGAAGCTCATGAGAGACACAAAAGTGCCCTGGATGTAGAGCAAAGAGCGGAGATACGTGTAATGTGCAAGGTTTCCTGCCCCAAATCCTCTGCTGAATAAAGGGAAGGAAAGAAACACAAACCTCATTCCTCTTCCTAATTCTTGTCAAGTCCAGATTCTCCAGCCTGGCTCCCCAGTGCCTGTCTGATCTGGTCGTGCTCACCCTCCATCCTCCTTCCTCCCTTTGTTGCCGGTAGATGTAACCGGTATTCCAGGTTCTTGTCCCATCCTAGAAAGAATTCAGAGACAAGACTTAGTGGTTAAACAAAGTAAAGTGAGAATTATTAAAGGATGGATAGTACACTGTCAGAGTGGGCAGGCTCAGGTGAGCGCTGCCCTGAGTTTCTTTGGCAAGTTGGTTACATGGGTGTAAAAATGAATGGGTGGATTATTCATTAGGGAAGGGAGGGTCTGAGGTCATATTCCCTGATTTTCATCCCAACTCCACCTTCCCAAAGGGAGGAGGGATTTTTGTCCTTATTTAGTCTGGATGCGAAGAGTCATGGCATTGGAACTTCTAATCTGCAAGGCTAATTTTATTGAAAGGAGGGTATAATGAGCAACAGGTTACATTTGGACACTGGAGATTCCTGCCTTTTCCCACTTTTCTTTGTTGGCCTCCAGGCCACTTGTCGCCCCAGAACGTGTGACCACTTACTTACCAGTCCAGAGGTTCCTGCTTTTCTTTCTCTGCCGAGGGACCCCTGTTGTTTACACAATGTAGGGATTCCTGCATTGGGCCTGTGCCTCTCCTTTTTACCCAATTCCTGCCATGTGGCCTGCATTCCCTTTTCTCTGCTCATATCTAGCTGTCTGCCTACTCTAACACCTTGATTTCCAGATTCCTCAAAATGCCCGAAATGCCCTGGGCACTTACCCTCCTCCAGGTCTCTGGACTCAACCCCCAGTCTCTCTGTCCAGGATACATCTAACAGACTAAGCTCAATTTCAGGCTTCAGTTGCCACTTCCCCTGGAAAGCCTGCCTTGGCATAGATGCCTCATGGGACCCACTGGGATGCCGTCCTCCCATGGTGACACTCACCCACCTGACTGTGACTGCCCTTTGAAGTGTGTCTCTGGCCCTTCTCTTCCTAAGTTGCAAACTCTGCACACACAGGGACAGTGTCTGTTCTATTTGTCATTGTAACCCCAGCGCCTAGCACAGCAGAGACGCTGAATGGATGTGTTAGAATGAATAAACCAACATACGATTTAATTATCATCTCCTGTTATTCTACAGAGGGATCTATTGGGGTTCTGTTGCTCAATTTGCTCACCTATGTTGCCCTGTTTACCTTTAAAGGAACACTGTGCCCCTGAGATGGACATAGGGTGCCTGGGGCTTGCCAAACCCACCTTCGCCACCCGTGATCCGACGAGGTAGGGTCACCCTCTCCTAGTTTGTCAGTTTATCTATCTGAGGGGTTTTCTAAAGAAATGTGAAATAAAACTGCATTCAGCCGAGCATTTGAATGAACAAACTTTAATAAGGAGAATCACATGATATGAGCTGTCTGGAAACCCTGGGAGCGACGGCCCCATATAGACAAAGTTCTCATCTGCCAGCAAAGACAGTTCCTGCCCATCCCCAGGCACCAGCACTAGAAAAGGTTCTGCTGTCATTTGAGTCCTTTTTACTGACAATCTCCCTTTACCACCTGGTTTTCAGGAAGCTTGACAGACAATTTTTTTTTTCGTTAAATCATATTCCTAAGCTTGGAGCCTGTGTTTCTCCTATTTATTATTCTGTCCTTGGTGTAAGTTTCTTCTCAAGGCCACGTTCACTTTTCCAATAGTCAGACTCAGTATATCTAAATCAAGAAATGCAGGCATTATCCAGGTGCCTGTATCGGGACAAATTGAGAGGTGAGTGTCTTTCTAACAGCTGGGCTCTGGGAAGGGCTTCAGAGCAATGATTCAAGCAGAGGTCCTTGCACCATTCAGCATATTTCTTTTTGTATCTTCCCCAGAAAAGCTTCCAAAATAAGCCCCCAGCTCCTTACCGTGGCATTCAAAATCATCCACTTCTGACCCCAAACTACTCTTTGGAAATTTCATCTCTTTATCTCTTTTAGTTCCATGCACACAGTGAATAGACATGGGCCCGGAGACTCCCCGATCTGTGATGTGGCTCACGTCACCCCATCTCCCTGTCGCAATGACACTGACTTTTGGAATCAGCACACACAGCACCGTGGCTTAGCTACTCAGCTTGTAACTGAGCAGGACCCTGTGGGGACTTTCTGGGACAGACCCCCTCCCATATCTTCTGCTGGAGCTCCTCTCTGAAGCACCCAGATAATAGTATCTCATGTATATTTCCTGAATTTTTCAGATGCTAAAAACCACCAACAAAGGGAAGAAATTAACTACTTGATGATCTTGAGCACGTGGCCTCCAGACCTTCTGGCGCCTAGGGGTTGAGAGTGTTGACTGTTACCTCAACATCAACCAGAGACCTGTGCACGAGCTGATCAAATCCTCTGTGACCCCCTCTCCCTGACCTGGCCTTTAAATATGCTTTGCTAAAACCCTTCGAGGAGTTTGGGGTTTTCTTGGGCACAAGCCACCCCATCCTTTCACTGTCCTGCAATAAACATTTCTCTGCTCCAAACTGCGATCTTTTGGTTTCTTTGGCTTCACGGTGCATCAGGCACATGAACTTGCCTTTGGTAACAAGCTTAGACTTTAGAGGGATTCATAGGAGAAGGGAATAGACGTTCTCACTGATAATCATCTGAGGAGGAAATTACTCCTGGGACATGGGCAAGGGACAAAGAGAGGAAGTATGATGTTCTTCTCTTGGCATAGTGTCAGCCTGGTCCGGACTTCAAGTGGTGAAGGTACCTGGAGCCTTTTGGGAGGGATCTACTCTTGGAAAATTGGAGGGAGGTCAGAAGCAAGGCAGAGGTCTTGCCCAGAAAATTCCTAGCATCAAGTCAGGCTTTGGCAAATAGTTGAGAGGGCCTGTGGCCTGGATAATATAGAAAAATTGCAGCCAGGTAAACGGTAGCTTTTTTGTTTGTTTTGTTTGTTTGTTTGTTTTTGTTTTGGTCAGTTTGGAGAATAACAAGATAAACTCTTTCTTTGTTCAAATCTGGAAGAGATTTTGGAGATATTGGCCTCGGAGCTTTGGTTTGCTTTGGTTCGCCAACTAGGAACCTGGTGGCTATCCTGGGCACTCCCAGATTATTGTGATTATTATTATAGTTTGAGAACAAATTACTTGGTCCTGCAAGACTCTCCATGTCTGGAATAAACCATGTCACTGCTCTCATGATCTCATTTAGAACCACAGAATATGTCTTGGTCTTAACAAGACTGCGCATCCTTTACATGATTGAAGACAGTTGGGTAGGAGAGGCGAGTGAGCAAAGGGGATAAGACATCTTCTGGAAGAGAAGAGGAAATATTTAGGCACCACGCCCTTTTGAAGATCAGCATTGACAGAGCGTCTCCCAGGATGGTGACACTCTGTGTGAAAGGCCACAGGGCCCCCTTCCTCCCGGTAAGAAATCTAAAATGAATGACCCAATCTCATACCAAAACCCAACTGTTTGGGGAGACATTGCTTCTAGACACAGAGTGTGGCTGAGGCTAAAATCCTCTCCTAACCAAGCCACTGGGACGGTGCTTTGAGAATCACGGCCATGCAATAAAAATACAATATACAATGTCGCTCTAAGTGAAGTAAGCCAGAAAGAGAAAGAAAAATACCATATGACATCACTCATATGTGGAATCTAAAAAAAAAGAACATAAATACAAAACAGAAACAGACTCATAGACATAGAATACAAACTTGTTGTTGCCAAGGGGGTGGGGGGGGGTGGGAAGGGACAGACTGGGAGTTCAGAATTTGTAGATACTGACAGGTATATGTAGAATAGGTAAACAAGATTACACTGTATAGCACAGGGAAATATATACAAGATCTTGTGGTAGCTCACAGTGGAAAAAAAAATGTGACAATGAATATATGTATGTTCATATATAACTGAAAAATTGTGCTCTACTCTGGAATTTGACACAACATTGTAAAATGACTATGACTCAATAAAAAATGTTAAAAAATAAAAATAAATGAAAGTGAAACAAAAATTCAATATACAATTTTGCCATGGTTTGTCCAGGCTTATGTTGGGCTGAATAGAGCTTAATACCAAGAGGGCCTCAAATTTCCCTCCTCTGCACCTGGACACATTCCTGCAGGATAGAGACTCATGCAACAGCATTACACTGGAAGGAAAGGCCTGCTGGAAGAGTGTTCTCAGGCAGGGGGAGCAGCACACACTGAAACCCTATGAGGGGGTGTGTCTGGATCACAGAAGGGAAACAGAGAAATGACAGGTCCATGTATTTTCAGTATATTTATGAAGCACATGCTGGCACACACACAATCAGTATTCTTGCATCTTGATGCATTTTTAAAATGTGTTATTCTGAAAAAAATTGCAGAGTTGCATTCAGTTACAAGACACAATACAGAGAGGTTCCATGTACCTTCCCCACCAGGTAACATCTTACATAACTACAGTACAATATCACAACCATGATACTGATGTTAATACAATCTACCAAAAGAGTTCCCTAGTTTAAAATGAACTCATTTGTGTGTGTGTGTGTTTACTTTAACACAATTTTATTACCTATGTAAATTACCTGTCAAGACAAGATTCAGAACAGTTTCATCACGTGAATCCTTCCCTCAACAGTTTTATTGCCACAGCCACCTCTATTCCGTCCTCTCACAATCCTGGCAACCACTAATCTGTTCACTATCTCTCTAATTTTGTCATTTCCAGAATGTTCTCTAAATGGAATTATCCGGTATGTAACTTTGGGAGGTTAGCTGTTTTCACTTAGCATTATTCCCTTGTGATTCATCTAAGTTGTTGCCCACCCAAATAGTCTGTTCCTTTTTGATTGCTGAGTGGTATTCCATTGTAAGGATGGACTGCAGTTTGTTTAACCTTTCACTCACTGAAGGACATTAAATTGTTTCTAGTTTTTGGTATTTATGAATAAAGCCACAATAAATATTCACGTACCTAAGTAACCTATGTTTCTACTTCTCCGGTTCAATTGTTAAGTTGTAGGATAAGTACACATTTAGTTTTATAAGACACTGCCAACCTCTCTTCCAGAGTGTGGTTCCACCATTTTACATTTCCCATCAGCAATGTCATGTTATCATTTTTGCAAAATTTTATCCATTCTGGTAGATGTGTAATGACATCTCACTGCGGTTTTAATTTATATTCTCCTAATGTTAAACATCTTATCATGTGCTTATTTTCCCTCTGTCTACAGCCACAGTTTCTAATTTCTAACTGGCTTTTTTTTGCTTCTTACTCTTGAGTTTTGAGGGTTCTTCTTACCTTCTCAAGACAAGTCCGTTTTTGGATATGTAGTTTGCAAACATTTTCTCTCACTCAGTGGCTTATCTTTTCATCCTCTTAACAGACTTCCACAAAGAAGTTTTTAGTTTCGATGAAGTTCAGTCTTAATTTTTTTTAATGGATCATGCTTTTGGTGTCAAATCAAAGCACTCTTCATCTACCCCTATATCACAAAGATTTTCTCTCTTTTTTTCTAAAAGTTTTATATTTTTATGTTTTACTATTAAGTCTGTGATCCATTTAAAGTGAATTTTTGTACAGAATGTGAGATTTAGGCTGACGTTCAATTTTTTGCCTATGGCTATCATTTGCTCCTGCGATGTTCGTTGTAAAGGCTAACCTTCCACCGTCAAAGTAGAATACATTTTAAAACACTAAGCACCATGTTCGTCTATTTTACATGATTTATCATATGCAAATGTCACATGGAAATCTGCCACTCCTACTCTCTTCCCTATACTGCTCACTCCAGCAAACGTATTTAAGCAAACTTGTAGAAATACAACTCTGAAAGGGTGACTCTATTGTATTGGTGTGTTAGAAGTTCTACTGCTGAGTAGTTTTAGGTATAAAATTATCTACTTAGTTGATCTTTTTTGTTATTTTAACAGTAAAATCACTACAGTGCAGGTCTACGTGGTTTTAGGATGGACGACTGTGAGTTCAGAATGTCTGAGACTGAGTTGACCTTGGAAAGATCCTCCACTGATTTATTCGAACCCCAACTCATAGAACAAATGTGTGGATACCTAGCTCCCTAGACACCTGGCCACTGACCAGTGAGCTGTAGGCTGGAGCTAGAATAACTGTATGATTCTTTCAAAAAGAAAGAAAAAAATCATCTGGACCGGGAAGACTTCATAAATAATGTACCTTTTGGTTGTTGTCTAAAAAAAAAAAAAGATATGCATACAATTGTAACCTTAGACCATAAGAACATGGGAATTTAGACCTCTGACCCCTGATTCCATCACCAGCCTCTGTTTCTGGTTTCCTTAACTCTTCTTCTAACACTCCTCTGGAATTGTGGAATAGACGGCGTTCTCTGGGAAATACTTCGCCTCAATGCACATTATCAAAGATTCCTTCATCTTATTAATAACCTGGGAAATGGAACTTTAAATGAGAAACAGAAATACTTTGGAATGAGGAGCAATCTTGAACAAGAGAGGATGTGGCAGGTTTGTTTCTAGACAATGCAACCTTTGTTCTTTTTCAGATTGTAAGGTAGACTGTAACTCTCGGTGCACAACAGAGATGGGAATTATCACTTGGTATTTTTTGATACTCAAAAATAGCACTGTACGATGGGGTTGCAGCTGCCAGACCTGTCTCAGCAGGCTGCAGGTGGCTGGTGGCACGTGTGGGAGTGCTGCAAACCTGGATTTAGAGGCGTGACCTCTGGTTTTGGGGCTGGAATGCCCTTCACTGCCTGGTGATACACACACAGACATTCACAGGTGGGAGACATTGACAATGCCCTTCTATGCTAACCTTCAAATGACTCGTGAATTCTTTATATTATCTCTGGGAAAGAGAAAGCCAAGATTTGCTTGAAAAATCTTTGGAGAAATTTACTCAGTCCTCCCTGGTCCATTTATGCTTTCAATCTGGTTTGTTTTTTTTTTTTTCCTTTTCCTTTTATTGAAGTAAAACTCACTGCCTTGAAACTTCTTGACAGAAGCTCTACGCTCCAGAGTACACAGAAGAAGTTGAAACCCGCGTGCATATGACAGGCTTTTAAACATGTGAAGGCAGTGCACACGTCTCCCTCCCCAAGCCTTTTCTTTTCTAGATGAAATGACTTGCTTCTTCTATTTAGTGACTGGGAGCTGAGCAAGGCACATGCCTGATGTGTTACCTGAATTGTCTCCTGAATCCTGTCAAGGGCGCTGCCTGGGAAGGATCAATACTGACACTTCAAGAGGAGGAAACTGAGGTTCAGGGAGGCTGTGGTCTCAGGTCGCCTCGCTGGGTGAAGGCTGAGAATGGAACGACGAAGCACATACTGCAGAATCGAGGCTGCCCTCACGCAGCTTGACCCCCACGGCTAAGTGCCCTCGGTTCCTTTGACTTTCTCCTCTTTTCCCATACCCTCTGCTGTCCTGTCCTCACTGACGCCTCTGTCAGCGGACACTTCTTGTTTTCTCTGCCCCACCTCTGGCTTCAGGGAGAATGACTGGTCCCCACACTGCAGCCAGAGTTACTTAGGAGCTGGTCTTTGCCTGTGTGACCCCACGACCTTCACTGCATTACATTTAGACAGGGGTGGGTGCCTTACCTGGGCTGAATATCGTCCTCTGCTGGGATTTTTTTTTAATTGAAACATAGTTGGTTTACAATGTGTGTTAGTTTCTGGTATATAGCATAGCGATTCAGTTATACATCTCTCTGTATATTCCTTCTCATATTCTTTTTCATTATAGCTTATTACACGATAGTGAATATAGTTCCCTGTGCTCTACAGTAGGACCTTGTTGTTTATCTCTTTTATATATAGTAGTGTGTATCTGCAAATCCCAAACTCTCAGTTTATCCCTCCACCCCTCTTTCCCCACCTGGTAACCATAAGTTTGTTTTCTATGTCTGTGAGTCTGTTTCTGATTGTAAATGAGTTTTTTTTTTTTAATTAAAAAAACATTTTAAGCTGGAAATTTGAGGGAGAGGACACCCTTCTCTGATGAGAGTAACTGTAAGACATCAAAAAGTGCAAACTGCTGGCAGCCACCTGATGGAGAAGGTTTGTCTATGGAGAGTAGGAGCAATGATGACAAGCTGGGGGAGCAGAAGTGTGAAAGAAACAGGTGTGTGTGTGCATTGAGAGAGAGAGAGATAAAAGCAGGACCTGTGGTGTCACCTGTGTTTCTTCCTAGTTGTTTGTAAGGAAGCTCTGTTCCACTGCTGGAGTATTCAACATACGATTTTCATGAGCCAGTCTCCTTAATATGGCCATCATTCAACTTTTCTTACTGAGAAACGTCAGAGTCCTAAGACCAAAGTGGGATGTTTTATGCGACAGACTCTAAAATGTAGAATTAGCCGAGTTCAGGTGGCATGGGATGCAGCGAGCATCCTTCTGTTTCATGCTGGGAAGGTAGCTTTGTATTCATTATGCCGTTGCCCAGCAGTTGGTTCAACCACTGCCTGAAGTCCCTTGGGACTCAGACCATATGCCCATGAAGTCTGTAGCTTTAGGCAACTTGGTGGAAAAATGTCGAGATACTGAGTGTGCCGGGCACCCCTTGCCTTCAGTAAGGTGCTACAAGGTAGTGCCAGTGAAACTGACTTACTTGAAAGCAAATAGGGAAGACTGGTGTGAGTACCCACCAAGAATTTTCAAGATTTAAAAGGACGTAACTTTCATCCAAATACATTGTGATCATGCATCAAAGTTTTCTGCCTTCAGAGAAAGACATGAGAGATGATACCTACATGTGTAGTTAGTGAACAAAAAACAAACGCTGGACACAGCATTGCTAAAGTAGATGAATAATGGTTGATATGATATGGGGCAATTAAGCTATAAACTTTTAAAAAAGGGTCACCTTTTTACTGAACAGAAGACATTTTCATCATTAGAAGATAAAAACCATTTGCATTACTATTGAGCCATCATTTGTGCTGCAATTGGGAAAAAAAATCATTTAGAGTTTATCAGTTTTCTACAATCAAACATTGATCTTTAAAAGGTTGCAACGTATCTGAGCCCTAAGCAGTAATAAATGGCCAGAATACCCTCCAATAAGCTTATTAGACACGTCCCTAAATTGATGATAAATCTCACTCTAGTCCTTTTATGTGTTTGCTTTACTTGCAAGTATTAGAGTTTTCTGTTATCAAAACATAATATTTGTATGAAATGAAGCCCTTTCTGTGCTGGGTCATGGTCTTTGTAGAAGATCAGCACGTTTTGTCCTTACCCTAAAGCTAGAGCAGTGACAGGGAATCCTGGAAACTTTCATTTTGAATAGGGATATTCCAGAAGAACCAGAAGAATCACAGAAAATCAGATTCACCTAGTCTGGTTTTATACTCTATGTAACCAACTTGCCAAGGAAACTCAGGGCAGCTGCTCACCTGAGTCTGCCCGCTCTCCCTTTGAGAGCATCCTATCCCTTAATAAATCCTCACTTAACTCTCTTAACTTTTGTGTCTTGTCTCTGAATTTTCTCTGAGACAAGAACCTAATCACTGACAACACAAGCAATGACAATATACATAAAGAACTCAGCATTATGCCTAGCATAGAATCTGCAATCTATAAACGTTATTTATTATCAATAATAATTGAATGAAAGTGAAAGAGAGTGCTGAGATTTGAACACAAATCTATCTAATACAAAATTTTATTTTGAAATCAAAGTTAAAATCATGAACAACTGGAGAATTCTTTCCTCTAATTTCCTTTAAACATTATCAATACCGGCTGCCATCCGCCCAGAGATTCTAATTCAGTTGGCCCAGGATGGGTCCCCAACAATCAGCTTTTTGTTTTTTCTTTCTTCGGTACTTCCCAGATAATTCTAATGTGCAGCTTTGGATAAGTACCACGAAGGGTGCATAATGGTTACTATTTGATTCTGGTGGTTTAAAAGTTTCAAGTTGAATCAGTCCAGAGTTTGGAGACGTTGCCAGCTTTGTTTTCTCTGCTGTAGCTAAGGGCACAGTTTCTCAGAGGATTACTCACCTAAATGATTGCAACCACCCAGGATGCATGTGGCTTTGATAACGGGGTCACTCCTGATCCATAGCCAACACCCCAGTCAGATGGAGGTAGCAATTTCCCAGGAGGATGCTGGCTTGCCTCAAGGAAGAAACAGCCACCAGAGCATCGATACGGCCTCTCAGCTCTGCAAGGGCTGGGCAGACATGAATGAGAACATTGAGAGGAGAATTTCTCCCTCTAGTCACCTATGAAGGGCAATTCGGCATCTCTCTTATAGAGCAAACGATGCTTTTCCACTCATAGTAGTCAAAGGCAAACGAAAGACATGGGAAATATTCTAATCAATACCACTTGGCCATTTTCAGAAGAGAGTTTTTAAAAGAATCTCATTTTTAAAAAATATTCTATGTATTCCAATAAAAGAGAGGATAATACTATGAATTAAAAGGTATTGGGGGGTTTGTTTTGTTTCTTTTAAAAAAATGGCATGACATGTATATTCCTATATGACTGAAGCATTGTGCTGTACACCAGAAACTGACACAACATGGTAAACTGACTATACTTCAATAAAAATACGTATTAAAAATGGCATGAAATTAATATAAGGACAGTCTAACTTATTTGCTTATTTCAAATAGAACCTCTTCATTCCCCACTTTCCCATCCTCACTCCGAACACACACACACTACGGGGATCTTCAAAGTAGTTGCCACAGTCCTCTCCCAGCCCCCTTGTTGTACATTCAGGCCGTCCTCCTGTGCAAAACTGAAGTGTCTTTTCCAACTTTGAACCTGGACAGCTGTGACCACATGGCCCGTGACAGCTCCAGGCTTAAGACCTCAAGAGGTTTAGAATATTCTGAATTGTTCTTTTTTTTTTTTTTTTTCCTTTTGGAATTAAGTTGTCAACAAGGGTGCTTGCTTGGGCTCCCCTAGTGGAAAGAGGCCATGTGGGGAGGTCCTGGAGGCAGGGTATCATCTAGAGGGAGAGGCTGTGGGCAGGAGAGCCGGTTCCCACCCAAGGTGAGAACCAAGCCCACGTGGGTGTGGGAGACCTTACAGCCCAACCCAGCATCAGCTGACTGCCACCTCCTGAGGGGTCCCCGGGAACGCTGTGGGAACAGAACTGCCCAGGCCAACTCCAGAAGCAACAGGAGTAGGAAGGCATTCTAGTTTTATGTTGCAAAGTCTCAAAATTATTTGTTATGCAGCAACAGATAGCTGCAACACATGACATCATCCTGATTTTAGGAAGAGCTGATGTAATTTGTCTAGTGCTCATGAACGCAAATATTTTGATCGATGCTCATTTGCACTCAGTGTCCCAGAGTTCTGGTATGTTTTTCTTAAGAAACATAGTTTTTGATGTTATCAACTTAAACACACAGGAACATACACCAGCACCCACCAGCACCACCACCACCACCATCACCACTCGTAATTAATAACAAAAGGAGTGTATTGTGACTTGCGTTGAGTGTTCAGCTGGAGAGTGAGAATCAGGGATTATTTTATAGAATCAAGGATGACTCAATTCAGAGATGTATGTCTTTATGTCAGCTCTGGTTTCCTGGGCCCCAGATGGACAGTTCACAGGCTCCGTGGCCCGGCTACTTAAGAACAGCTCCTCAACGCAGATCACACACCTGTTCCCTCAATACATGTGTTCTGGCTGAGTTGCATTCATACACACCCATCAATAGATCAACCTGGAAAATGCTGAGTTGTAAATTACACCATAAAGCTGTGTTAAAAAGGGGTTTTTGAAGAGAAGCAAGGTGAAGAAAGGGAGATAACCATTTCATAACACAGATGAGATGCCGCATAATCCAAAACTGAGAAAAAGCAAACTTGTCTGGGGCTCCAGGATGGTTGCGATGTAGCGGAGAAGTTAATACTCGAGTTTCTGGGGAAAGGTGTCATACTCAGCGCGGCAGATTATTCTAGGCCATTAATTAACCACACTCTGCTTGCAATAACCATGGCAACACCAGCAGCTAAGTACAGTACAATCACCCTGATTACCATAGAATTAGCACAAAACAAATGTTTATTCTTGTCCTAAATAGAGGTATTATGATGATGCTAATAGCTGCCTGTTTATCCCAGGTTTTCTCCCCATGGCTCCTGCTGCAAACAATGGGACGTTACAACTTGGCCTGAGGTTTCTGATTTCTTTTCCCAAGAACCAAGGAGCATGCAGGGGGAGTAGGTGGGAGCTGACCTTTGATTTCCCTTCCCCTCTTGCCTCAGTGTGATACACTAGAAAGCCTAACGTACACACTGGTTCGCTCATCACTGTCTGCATGCCAGGACCCAGATGCTAACCTTTAAAAATGTGCCTTGAAGTTTCAGACTCAAATCACCCTCCTGAACTGCATGTTCATTGAAATCTCATAAATTTCTATTTCTTTGGGATGCAGAGCAGAGCCCCAAGTCCCCTGTGCTCTCAGCATATATGGTCTATGGAGAGGGAGACACACCAGAGCCCAGGGCGCGTTACCTGCCTCTGCCCATCCTTGCGTGGTGGGCACGTGACAAACACAGCCAGCCCTGGCATCCTCTAGCCACCGGTGGGAGCCGAAGTCTAGTCACAGCCTCTCGGCTTGCAGGCCTTGTGAGCTGTTATGACAGCTGGCACTCGGCTGTCCCCTAGACCCCCTTTCACAGTCTCCAGCATCGCACTTCCACAGTGATTGAAGCAATTAGCTGCCCAGCGGCTGATGTACCCCACAGAGGGCTGGTGGCTCGTCTGACACATCTGGGCACAGAACGTAATTGAAACAGCTGCTTCTGCCCATATGGCAGCCAAAGCTGGCCGTGCAGAGTCTGCTGTCTGGGCTGCACCAACCTCGGGCAAATTAGCCGTCATTAATCCCCAGATCTGACCATCATACGCACAGCTACTCATCAAGACAGCTGGGGGCGGGGGTGTTGAGAAAAACAGAGTCCCTTTAAGATTCTTCAGTGGCATCCCAGGTTAAAAAAAAATCAAATCCCCAAACCAACATTACAATCTTCCTCTTCCTGAGTACTTTCACTGCTCCCACCCCCACCTGAGAAGGACGACCTGCATCTGCCGGTGTCTTGGATGGAGTCTGCTAAAATAACCATGCAACTTCCTGCAGGTGTCACGGTGCTCAGTGCAAGTCTGGCATCCTGCTGTTATAAATAGCTCGGTGCGCGTGGAGAGTGAGAATGGGGCATTGTGCAGGCTTGGTGCTCTGGCTCCGAAGCCGAGGGAACCACAGTAATCACGGCCCTGAATGGAGAAGGTGAACCTGGGATCCAGGCAGGAGAGCCCAGATGCCTTTCCTTCCCTCTGGAAGGAGCTCTGCTGACTTTTAGAGGGATCAGGTTTCCATCTTCGGCCCTCTGACGGATGTAGAATTTTTAGACTAGGATTTAGTCACTGCAAACGGGCCTTGGTGACAGGTGACAGGTCAGGTGCCACCTGGCAGGTAAAGGGAAGCTCTCTCATCCATGACACTGAGATTTACAACAGGACAGAGAGCGCAGCTTTAAAGGACTGTTTTGCCTCAATTTCTGATTGTAGGATGGGGGCAGGCGGCTGTCTCATTTACACCCTGCAATTGTGTTCATGATTCAGATGGCTTGTCATGGTGCCTGACAACATCCCTGTGCGTTAAAGAGGTGGTGCACTGCATCTGGCCCGGGGTGGTGAGTGGCTGTGGACTCCCAGGGGTGTGATGTACTTTGAGTGTAGACACTGGGTGGGTCATTAACTCCTGAGGCCAGAGACACAATCCAGACATAGAGGTTTCCTTTCTCTGAGAAATGGAAATCTCTGTAATGAATTAGATTTTTTTTGTATATATATATATATATATATATATATATATATATATGTTTATTGAAGTATAGTCAGTTTACATGTGTCAATTTCTGGTGTATAGCACAATGCTTCCGTCATACACGAACATACATACATTCATCCTCATATTCTTTTTCACCATAAGTTACTACAAGATATTGAATATAGTTCCCTGTGCTATACAGTAGGAATGTGTTGTTTACCTATTTTATATACATATTAGTTAGGATCTGCAAATCTCGAACTCCCACTTTATGCCTTCCCACCTTCTTTACTCCCAGTAAATCGGGAACCAGGTAATAGCAGCTCTGTTTTCTGATTCAGTCATCCTTGTTACCTGGTTCCGATTTCATCTCCGAGTTTCACAGGGAAATGCCTTCCCTGGAACAGGAGTTCTCATCTCCACTGTCCAGGTCACCTGCTTTCCTGGTGTCGGTGTGGACTGATGCTACATGCTTCCCTGGGGAAGGTTGACACTTTCAGGGCTGTCCACCTGGGCTAAGCCATCGATGTGATAACTAGCACAAAACAAATAATAAATAACCCTTGCCACATGATACAGTGACTCAGTTCTTTGCTGAAATGAACTAAGTAAGTGGACAGAATTTTTCTTTTCCACCAATCTTGAGGTCACTGTGATGACCACTTTTTTTTTTTTTTGTAAATGGAGGTGCTGGGGATTGAACCCAGGACCTTGTGCATGTAAAGCATGCCCTCTACCACTAAGCTCTACCCACTCCTCACAACCATTGTTTTCTGGGACTTTTAGGGACTGAAGGAAAGAGTAAAATCACCCCCTGTAAATATAGCAAAATAGCAGTTTGTCAGAATGGCTGCTTTGAAAGACATGGTTAGAGTGAAAGCCACAGTTAGAGTGAAAGCCACAAGAGAAAAATATTTTCTGATATGTTCTGAAACCCTTTCCATTGTGGTTCCCATACTGAAGTGTTCACTTTTCTCTTAATGCAGACATCAGGAGTCCTCGTTTTTACTTTTTTCCCCTCCTCGGATGTTCCTTTAAGTGGATTCTTGAGGCAGATGGGTGACACACATCCTGTGGTCTGGTTCTCACTTCAGATCACTTCCATTTTGGCTGAATTGCTTTATTGGCCTGTTTGCTACTTACTACCATCTAAAAATAACAATATTTGTTGGAAAATAACAGTTGCTATACTTGCTAATTTATTTATCTGACACACATTTATTAAGGGCCTACTGTGTGCCAGGCACCGGGCATATCATCATGAACAAATCCTGGTCCTCAGAGAGCCTGCAACCTAGGGAGGGGAGATAAACCCGAAATATACACATAGAGTCCATATAGTGTGCCTGGGGCTGGGGTGTATTAGGGGGGAAAATTAACAAAGCAAGGAGGACAGCAGGCACTTCTGAGGGTGTCAGGCAGGGCTTCCATGAGAGGTGGACATCTGAGCAAAGACCTGAGGGAGGAAGGGGAGCCATGTAGCTGTGACCAGGAAGTGCCTTCCAGTGGGCAGAGCAGGTGACAAGGCGTTAAGACAAGGCTTGGGCTTGGTGAGTCTGAGAACGTCTGGTGCCCAGGGTGACTGGAGGGCAGTAGGCGTCAAAGACAAAGGAAGCCAAGGGGAGGGTATAGCTCAGTGGTAGAGCGCCTGCTTAGCATGCACGAGGTCCTGGGTTCAATCCCCAGCACCTCCACCAAAAAATAAATAAACAAATAAACCTAATTACCACCCCCACCCCAAAAATTGATCAAGGAAGCCAATGCTAGCTAATGTGGTAAGGACAAAGTTAAATCAATAATATGCCATTGCACCAGGGAAAAGGGGCCAGTGTCACCGGAACTGAACTTCAGCTTAAAGGGAGAATGAGGGATTAGGGAGGAGGCAAGTGGGGGCTCAGTAGAGTCAGGGACTTGAAAAATTACAAGAAGTGGGAAGGGCGTAGGTCCAGGTGAAACCCACCTGGGTTTGCTACCTGCTGCTTCTGTGAGTTAGGCTCCTCCCCTCCCATAGAAGCAGGGAGACGGGGACCCTTTCTCTTCAGATCTGGAACTGATAGTGTATTCTTTCGGCAACCTTGAATCTTCTCAGGCAGGGCTAGGGTTATCCTCAGGATGTGACCTTGAGCTGTTGGAAGTGATGTTAACATTTGTTAAGTCTTTATTGGCCAAAGTGGAGGCCTCGTTGAGAAAGGGCTCAGAGGAGCTTGACTGCCATTCGATTAAGGAGAGGATCTTTGATGGGTGTGGCCGGGGGAGTTGTAGGAGTTGAAACCAGAAAGAAAGGAGTGATGCTGGATGGGACGTACTGAAGTCTTTGTAGATGCAAAACTACTAGAGACTTTTGGGGAGTGGATTGGAGTGATACAGTTGAATATTTTAACTGAATGTGCTGACTGTTCTGAGAATTGTCTGCAAGAGACAAGGGAAAAGCAGGAGGCCAGTTAGGAGGTTATTACAATTGTCTAAGCAAGAGACGTTGTGGCTTGGATGGTCACGATCATTTTGCAAGAGATGAGGGAGAGTTCAACTGTGCACATGTTGAAAGTTGAACCAAACGACTGGCTGAGGAAGCTGATGGAGGGTATTAAAGAGGAGAGTCAGAGGCGAGCATCCTTCCCAGAGTCTTGACCCAGGTTACTGTATCCTTGCTTTGTGCCGGATTCTGTCTTAAGCACTTTGCATGCATCATCTCGTTCATTTAATCATCCTGCAGTAGCGTGAGCTGGGTGTAAGGACCATCCCCATTCCACCAAGTTGTAGTGACTTGCCAAGGTCGTGTCAGAGGATCAGTGACAGAGCCAGGGTGGACCTGGGACTGTGTGACTTCAGCACCCCGCCCTAGAACTTCATCACAGCTCTCCTCTGAAGAGCCAAGGAGAATATAAAACTGAGAGCTCATTCTCAATTTGGCTTGGCTTTTTCAGCCACCCTCTTCCCCGTTTCAGCTTGTTTCCTGACTGGTGAGAACAGGGAGGGGATGATTCTGATGTTAAGCTTCAGTTTGCAGACGTTTTGTCCCAAAGATGCCTCCAGTTAAGAACAACAAACCAGGATTTGACTCAGTGGTTCTTTATTCCTTTGTAAAAGTGAGAACCCAGCCCGCCTGTAAGTTCTCTATTTTTGTCTGCTTCCCCTGTTGACCATACTATTCTCTTTCCTTAAATTTTTTCTTTCAGGGACAAAACTCCTGATCCAATCCTGATAGAATAACATCACCATGAGATCAATGTTTCCAGACAGTATCTAGATAGGACCTGGTGGGACTCAGCTCACTGAAATGTATTTTCTTAGTGGGACAGTATATCCCCACTGAGCTTAGGTGATGCAGCTTGGAACTACGTTTCAAAATTCCTCAGATGCTTTTAAGTCCACCTCCTCAGGCTGTTACTTGACAGCGTATTTACTTAGGAGCCCATGTTCTGGAGTTAAATTGCCTGCAGGTGAATCCTTGTTCCAAAATTCTTAGCTGTGTGATATTGGGTCAATTCATTCACCTCTCTGTGCTTAGATGTCCTCTTTTATAAAATGGTGATGAATAATGATATTAGAGGGTAGTTGTGAAGACTAACTGAGTTAGTCCTTAGAACTAGAGCCTAGTGAATGCTTCAGAAATAGAAATTTCAAAATAATAATACTATTATATTATTATTATCATTACTATCATTACTATCAATCACTATGTTGTGGTTGATTGAAGACACTCAGTTGGAGATCATTTAAATTGGGGTTGCCCCCCTCAACAGTTTAGATGTGTTTTTCATCCACATGCAGACACACTGTTTGCATATACTTCTTGGACAATTACTAAAAACATATGCTTTTAAATTATGGATTTACAAACAGTTCAGAGACCATGACTAATCGTGATTTAGAGTCAATTGCTATCAGTTTCAGTTTCGACCAGGAGTTACTGAGACTGGAGGGAAGAGGGCAGGGCACAACCACTGAAGGAATGCCCAGCAGTTAAGGACCGGATAAACTGGTTAGAACCAAGATGGTGGAAGATTCGACTTCCAGTAGACCTTGAGCCTCATGACGCACCCACAGCCGCATGACAGTTCCTAGGCTGACCTTAAAAGGTCAACAAGTGGGCGGGGACAAATCCCTGGAAATCCCTGCCCCTTCCCCAGCATACTTGGAATAATCCTTTTACTCATTAGCATATAAAATTCCTGAGCTCATAAAAACGAACCACTTTGCGCCTTGCGGTGGTGCTCTCTCTCTCTCGCCTTCTGAGACGGCCCTCAATCTGTCCATGGAGTGTGTATCTGCTTTTAAACTTTAAATTAAACAAATCCACACCTCTTGGTGTCTCTCCCTCTCATCTTCTGAGATGGGCCCCACATTCTGCCTATGGAGTGTGTATCTCTGTAAATAAACTTGCTTTCACTTTAGTATACCTCACTCTTTAATTCTTTCCTGTGTGAGGCAAGAATCATCTCTGGCAACGTTATGAAGGGCTTTCCCAAATCCACCGCTAACATTTATGAGCCCAGGGGAAGAGCATAATTGGTGGCTGCATACCATACATTGAAATGTTTAGCAGGTAACACACCCTGGACTGGGAGGCCCGCCTCCGAGGACCAGTGCTCCCTCCTGGGCTCTGGGCAGGCGAAGTGTAGGGTCTTTGGAATTGCGCCTCATGCTTCCTTTTTTGGCTCTGTTGGCTAACAGACCACTTGCCTTCTG
This sequence comes from Camelus ferus, assembly GCF_009834535.1. Classification (NCBI taxonomy): domain Eukaryota; kingdom Metazoa; phylum Chordata; class Mammalia; order Artiodactyla; family Camelidae; genus Camelus; species Camelus ferus. The sequence continues at coordinate 19,533,242 of NC_045722.1, read as the reverse complement.
TCCTTGATACCAGAATGACCTTGGATGTCGCGCCTGTAGCAATAAGTACCTCGTGGGGGAAGGAAGCAGTGTAATGGTTTTGGACAGCTATTGTGGCAGGGCCCCTGGTCCACTCAGCCCAACATCATACCCAGATTGCAGGTCTAGAAAAAGAGAGCCTCTTCCTGCAGACCCCAGAGGAGTCCTACCGACGTGACTTCTCTTAAAATAAATAAACGGCCTTTGGGAACAGCAGCGTAGGGCTCTCCTCAACCCTCCCACTGGGCTTCCTCCTTCCTTTATCCCTATCTTTAGGTTTCTCGATTGGCCCTTTTCAAGAATGAGGGAGAGAAAGACCAAGAAGTATAATAGTGTGGGATAAAGGCAGACTTGAAAACTCCCCTCTCCCTCCTCAGGTCTCATACTCCCTTTGTCCTTCTGTCTCTCAACGATGGGCAACCTTTTGCACTGAAAAATGTGCTTCCCTGTTCCGTCTCCAGGAGAGACGTATGTTTTCCTCCCTTGACATTAGTTCGTTCTGCAGGGAGATTTAACTCAATTATAATTATAGCAGAGGCAAGAACTAACTGCCCCTTTGCATACAGCACACTCTGCAGATGCCAAGAGTGAAGAAAGATCTAATATTGTAAACGAGACAGAGGCAGGCTCAGTTAACACACCTCATCCCATTGGCGAAGAGTGGCTTCATTGGAACTTCTCCTTTAAGGTCTTTATGGATAAAACCTCTTTGCCAGCCAGCCCTGGAAGGCAGGGAATCACCTTTGGTGCAGCATAATTTGTCCTATGTGTGTGTGTGTGTGTGTGTGTGTGTGTGTGTGTGTGTGTGTGTGTGAGAGAGAGAGAGAGAGAGAGAGAGGGAGAGAGAGAGAGAGAGAATGGATCCTCTCTGCTCATGATAAGAGCTTTTATGGTGGAAGATGGGGTTAAGGGTGGGTTACAAATAATGAATTTTTTTCCTTTTCAGTTTAATACTTGAGAAAAATGAATGAGAACTTCAACACGGCTAAAGAGGACTGCAAATGGGTTTTTTTCTCTCTGTTTTTTTCTGCTACCATCTCTGGTTCCTATTCTTTCTCGGCATCGTGATAACTAGGAGTAGGAATTCAATTCATAGGATAAAAAGACACAGTCCAATTATTTCCTCTTTCAGTTATTTGTGTCTCCCTTCTATTGTGGTCCCTGTGAAAGGTGATCTTCATGGACACTTAAAAGAGGAGAGCCAGCACCCCAGTCACAAAGAACCTGATGGGCAGCGATGTATTCAGTATTATTTTGCAAATTTCCTCTATGAAAGCAGGTAAGTAAGCAGTAGACTTGGAAAATGAAATCCTCTGTTGACTTCAGACTCGAACTTTGTAGCAACTGCTGACAAAGCGTAATCAATCTTTTAATTACTCAGTCATGAAATCCCAATAAAGATCATATGCTCTGGCAATACATTTCTTCACTTATTTCCGAGTGTATTTTTACAGCCCAATGAGACAAGGGCTCTTGCAGACATTTGTAATTAACAGAAAGTACTCGCTTTTTCATTGATAAAAAGATTCTAAGGCCACAGGTAGGAAACAGTGTTAAAAAAAAATTCAGTGAGTATAATCATGGCTGGAATTCTCTGAAATAGGATGTGTACTTATCCAATTTCCTCATGTTTCAAGTCAGATCTGTATTATTTCTGTCCACAGGCTGTTGTGAAACATACAGAGTAAAAGGTAAGATACGCTGTGATCTTTTTAAGTATGTTTATAATTTATTTTTTAGTGATCTATAAACTAATATCATACACATCAGAAATGAATAAATTGTATCTCTGAGTGAATGAATGGATCATATCTTAGACAGATTGTATAAGAGTCATCGCTAGATCAACACAGTTTGTTTCTTAAAATGTCTGTTTAATTTTTTCTTTTTCTTTTGTTTTTTGAAACTGTCAGTGCTAAAAACACCCAGAGCAGAAAGTAAATAACTTACTTTTCCCAGTATGTCTCTTGAGTGGATTCTAACTAAAACCAGTGTCTCCCTGGGTGTATGTTACTGGAGACTGAGAGGAAAGAGACAAATGTTATACCAGTCACTACATACTGTCCCGCAGCTTCAACCCTGCTTTGTGTGACATGGATGGAGAGATTCTGAAACCACATCACGGCTCTGACAGCTGCCCGTGTTTGCCCCTGTTACAGGTGCTGCCAAGGGGTGGTGGCAGGAAGAGACGGCAGGACTGGAGAATGAAGGAGGGACTAGATCCTCTCCCTTTGCTTCCTGCTGTTTTAGTGTTGCTCCAACAATGCACTTGATTCCTGCCGCAGCTTCATTTGGCCCCTGCAGAATCAGCCTCATGCTGCCTTTCTAGGAGTTTGAGTGGCAGCTCAGAAGTGGTCCTTCCTTGAAGATCTGAGCCTGAGCACCGTGGAGATCCTCCTGCGCGCTCCCAGGTCCTGATACCCACAACCACTTCCCCTTTACCCCCTGTTAGTATCCTCAGGTTACTTAACTCAGTGTCCTTTTTGTTTGTTTGTTTGTTTGTTTTTTAAGCATTCTGCAAGCATAGAGCTAATTCCTTATGTTAAATTCCAGACCCTGCCGTCCATCAAGGTTGTACATTTCTGACAATGCAGAGGTACTGGAGGGAGATACAAAGGAATTAAGATGCTGTCTGAAAAAAAGAAAAGATTTCACTAGAGAGCTCAGTAAGTTTTGAAGTCAGGATGTGTGAGTCTTCCAGCTCTGTTTTTCTTTTTCAACGTTGTTTTGACTAGCTGAGGTTCTTTGAGATTCCACGTGAATTTTAAGACGGGTTTTTCTAATTTTGCAAAGTTGTCCTTGGGATTTGGTTAGAGATTGCATTGAATCTGCAGGTTGCTTTGGGTCGTATTGCCATCTTGACAATATTAAGTCTTCCATTTCCACATGGTATGTGTTTCTATTAACTTATATCTCCTTTCACTTCTTTCAGCAATGGTTTGTAGTTTTCATTGTGTAACTCTTTTATTTCTTTGGCTAAGTTAATTCCTAAGTATTTTATTCTTTTTTATGCTATTATAATGAAATTGTTTTCATAATATCCTTTTCTGATTGTTCATTGTTAGTGTATAGAAATGCAACTGATTTTTGCATGTTGATTTTGTGTCCTGCTACTCTACTACATTTTTGAGTTCTAACAGTTTTTTTTTTATGGAATCTTTAGGGTTTTCTACATGTAAGATCTTTGCTCATTTTTAAAACATGGGTTGTTTGTATGGGTTTGTGGGATTTTTTTGTGTATTCTGGACATAAGCCCTTTGTCAGACCCATGAGTTGCAAATATTTTCTTCTACTATGCGACTTTACTCATTTTCTTAATGACATCTTTTGATTGTTGGAAGCTTTTAACTTTGATGATGTCCAGTGATAATAGACTCATTCTCAGCTAATGGGAATGTTGGTCGCTCAAGGTTTATGGCGATCGCCTTCTCAGGAGATTTGTTCTCAGCCAACAAGAGCCATCTCATCTAGAAATAACTGGGATGCCACACTCTTTTCTGAAGTGGCTTAGACAAATGACTGGCTGTTACTGCAGTACAAAAGGCCTGTCCCCTGACCTCCATGTGGGACAACACTGAGGGACCATTTGTGTCCTGAGGCTCCTCGTGGGATTAGGCAGAGGCTGGACTGGAGCTGACCCCACTTCTTTGCTGAGTTGCTTCCACTGTCCTACCCTGCTTCCCTTACTTCCTTACAGATGTCCCTTGCAAACACTCACTCAATGCATGACTCACACAAGGGTCCCCCTCTCAAGCTCTGCCTTTAGGGAATTCAATCGAAAATACCAATTTATCCTTTTTTCTTCTATGCTTAACTCCTTTTATTTTTTTATATCCAAAGAAATCTCTGCTTCCCTCATGTTGCAAAGATATTCTTCTATGTTTATCTTTTAGGAGTTTTATAGTTTTTGCATTTACATTTAGGTATATGATCTATTTCAAATTGATTATCATGCACGATGTAAGATAAGGATCATGTTTCATTTTTTCCCATAAAAATGTCTAGGTGTTCCAGCTCCTCTTCCTTGTCCAAATGTATTTGCACCACTGTGAAAAATCAACTGACTATATATTTGTTTTTATTTTTCCTTTGAGTCCTTGGCCTGGTTTTCTATTTCCTAGTACTGAATGGTCCTGGCTAATTTAGGGTTTCCTTTTTATTTGGCTTTCCAGCTAGTGTTGCCAGACTTAGCAAATAAAAATATAGGAGTGAGTGAAATTTAAATTCCAGATACAGAAAAATACTTTTTAGTTTAAATATGTCTCATACAATATGTGGGATATGCTCATACTAAAAAATTAATTAATGCATATCTGAATTTCAAACATAAGTGAGTGCCTTGTATTTTATCTGACAATCCTAAGTCCACTGGACTCTTTGGATTCTGATGCTCTGTGTCCCATCACCACCTTCTGTCTGGCCTTCTCCTGTCTTGGCCCCCCAGGTACACGCAAGTACGCTTTCTAACCTCTTCATCCTGAGGTGCTCCATTCTTCCTGTCTGGGAGGCTGGAATGGACAGTTCAAACCCTTAACACGTTCTTTTATTTTTTTTTAAATTGAAGTATAGTCAGTTACACTGTGTCAATCTCTGGCGTACAGCACAATATCCCTGTCATACACATACATACGTATATTCATTTTCATTTTCTTTTTCATGAAAGATTATTACAAGATATTGAATGTAGTTCCCTGTGCTATACAGAATGAACTTGGTTTTTAATCTATTTTTATGTATAGTAGTTAATATTTGCAAATCTCAAACTCCCAAATTTATCCTTTCCCACCCCCTTTCCCCTAAGTAGCCATAAGATTGTTTACTATGTCTGCAAGTCTGTTTCTGTTTTGTAGGTGAGTTCATTTGTGTCTCCTTTTTCCTTTTTCAGATTCCACATATGGTATTTTTCTTTCTCTTTCTGGCTTACTTCACTTAGAATGACGATCTTGAGGTCCATCCATGTTGCTGCAAATGACATTATTTTATTCTTTTTTATCACTGAATAGTATTCTATTGCATAAATATACCACAACTTCTTCATCCAGTCATCTGTTGATGGACATTTAGGTTGTTTCCATGTCTTGATTATTGTAAATAGTGCTGCTATGAACATTGGGGTGCATGTATCTTTTCAAATTAGAGTTCCCTCTGGATATATGCCCAGGAGTGGGATTGCTGGATCATATATTAAGTCTATTTTCAGTTTTTTTTTTGAGGAATCTCTATACCGTTTTCCATAGTGGCTGCACCAAACTGCATTCCCACCAGCAGTGTAGGGGGGTTGCCTTTTCTCCACACCGTCTCCAGCATTTGTGGTTTGTGGATTTTTTAATGATGGCCATTCTGACTGATGTGAGGTGATACCTCACTGTAGTTTTGATTTGCATTTCTCTAATAATTAGCAATATTGAGCATTTTTTCATGTGCCTATTGGCCATTTGTATGTCTTCATTGAATAATTGCTTGTTTAGATGTTCTGCCCTTTTTTGAATTGGGTTATTTTTTGTTGTTGTTATTAAGTTGTATGAGCTGTTTACCTTAACACATTCTTGGACTCTCTTGGCCGTCAGCTACTAAAGCACCTTGATTTTTTTAAATAACGTTCCAGTTCTGAAGTGCAAATTCAATATTATTGACCTGTCAGAGTGTCAGAACAGACACAGAAGTGTTGTGACTTCCTAACTCTCATCAGCAGTTGGCTTAGTTTTAGGTCAATCAATTCATATTCTCACGCCTGAAACTCCAGGGCAGGACCTAAAGCTACCCCTGTGATTACTGACCAGTGCCAGACTGCTGGACTTGGAGCAAGTTAATCTGTGATGCTGGCAGCCTGAGGACCAAATCGTGAACCACTGGGACCACATCTTCTCTGCCATGCACACAGGCCTTGTAACCACACAGCCAGGGAGTGGGAGGCCTGGAACTTCTCGCCACAGGGACTGTGACAGGTACAAAGTGAGGCTGTCAAGCTGCAGGAAGAACCACAAGCTTACAGTCCGTTCCATAGTAACGTTATTTTTCTTTACTGGGAAACTGGAATTTCAAAGTGAAGGTGTTGTCTTTTCCAGAGAATGTTGCCTGAGCTGTTCATGGTTGGGTTCACATTGGGGTTATGGCAACCCATGGGTTCCCATGGATGGTTCATAGGATGAACCAATGTGGAGCCATCACAGGTACTCAGCTGATGACTTCTTATAGATTCTCAGTGCCAGAGGCAGGGTTCCTGCCAGGATCACAAAGCTTACACTCCAGGGCCCTTGTGAGTGGGTCTCTGTGAATGCTGGGAAGTGCCGGGGTGAGACCTGTCCGGGTGAGGAAAAAGTCACCTTGCCATTGGAACCATTATTCTGAAGCATTTTAGCAAACTTCTAAGGTGACCACAGGAAAAATGGACCTGCATTTCCAAGACTCAAAAACTTGTCATTTCTTTTCTTATTTTAAATGAGTATTTCCATTCATAACTAATTTTGTATTTATAATTCATTATTTTTCTTTCTTTGAGAGGGTCCCTCAAAATGTATGTGTTTCAGACTCCACAAAGCTTTGTCATCGCTGTGAGGGCAAGGTCAGTGAGTGTGTGTGGATTTGGGTTCACGGCTCCAGGACATGATGAGAACATTCTTCCTGGTCTGCTTGTCTGTCTCATAACCATCAGGCCATTCTTCACTAACCCACAGCTCCAAGACTGGGACTTATTTAGAACCTGCTTCCATAATCTCTCTAAAGAGATCATTCAAAAAATTCCTCTTCCTGCCCTAATTTGCACACTGTTTATACCCTCTCCTTTTCTAACATATTTTTTTAACCATTCCAACCACAGTGATTTAATTCACATATATGGGAATCAAAACTGCTTTGTTTCTGCAGAAGGTATCCAGAAGTGAGCCTGCATGGACTCAAATTTTGTATAAAAAATACACAAAATAAAATTTGAGATTAAAATCTTTAATGCACTTATTGCAAAGATGAAAAATAAATAAAGATTGATCAATCCCTTTAATAACAAAGGTTCATGTATTCTCAATAGAACACTGATTACTGATATGCAAAAAAATACATAAAGTTAAGTCCTAGTTTATGAATATTTAATACAAATTCTACTACAAACCAGAAAACCTCTTGAAAAAATAAATTAATCTTATTTTAAAATGATATTTGCCAGGGTCTCTAAGTTGAGTTCCCTTAGTTCTTTTGAAAAATTATTTTGATTTACCATAAATTTATTTTTGATTAATTTCTGGAAATAGTCTTTCTGTATAAATTGTGGTATATTTACATGTCACCTCTTCTAAAAATGACTGGCTTATTATCACCAGAATTTGGAAATTCAAATTTTTAACTCATTCTAGCTAGAACTATTAACCGGTTACAGAAATTTAGCAGCTTGATTGTTTAAATTTTGCTAAATGTTTTACTGCGATTGCACTTGTTTCAATTGGAATTGGAATCAATTGAAAAAATCATTCAACTAACCTTATTATTAAAAATAATTATAATCATTTAAAACTGCACTGAGTACTTAGGAAATAAAATAAAAATATTATGGACTATCATTGAAATGTACTCCTATGATTAATTTATACATATATATTTATTAGGAATTCTTCTTTATTCATATTATAAAATGTATATATAGTTATTTAAGTACACTTTATAAAAAGTATTTATATATTATATAAATGATTTATATACATTATATCATTTAATCGACAAAGCAGTCTTATGATCTAAATACGGCAGGTAGATTTTTCTTTGTTTTAGAGGTCAAATATCTGTCTCACCTTAAAAGAGAATGAGACAGAATTGGTACCCAGATTTCCAAACTCCAGCTTGGAACTCTTTCTACTGAATCTGATGTGCTGCCTCTTTTCCTTCATCCTTTTCTTCATCCTCCTGGTTTCTTGGTATGTAAATACTTACTATGTGCTCAAAATTATACTTAGAAATGTAATATGGACATTACCTTCAATATGTTTACTATCTAGTTGGTAGGCAGCATATAGCAAATAATTTGCATGTGTATGCAAATGTACACATATATCCATATATGCACACATCATTAAAGGATCGCACAAAGTGCATATCAAGAGCTTTCTCAAGGTATGGCTTATATATTTATTTTGAAAAAATTATTAAGTGCTAGTCGCTGTGTAAGGGTCAAACGAAACCTACTGACAAGAGGCTGGCTGAAATTTAGAAGTGGGAGGGGGCATTTGGGTTGGTAAAAGGAAAATAACCATAAAGGTCATGAACCGGATCTTTCAATAGAGAGAGACTAGGATATACACTGAGAAACTGACAGGTGGTAAAGGGGGAGATATTTGGAGGTAGGAAAGAACAGAGGTGCCTTGGACAACAGTAAAGCTACTTGCCCAGAGAAGAAGGATTTGGTAAAACAGTAGGGATTTGGAATCAGAGATGGGGACAAATTACGGAGGGCCTCATAACCTAGGCTAACTCCAGTCTTGTAAACACTGATGATGCTCGGAATTTCCCATTTGACTCTCTTACTGTCTGTATAGATAGTTCCTTGATTACTGATCTCTGAAAATCTGTTTTATACAATGAATTTCCCAGTGTTAATGTACATGTGAGAACACACAATTTCACAATGATTTTAGAGAGCTCAGAGGCCCCTGAAGCGCTAGAGTCAGGGCGTCTTCCTGGATAATGTAGCTAGAACTTAAGTCTCTTTTCTGAGCTCAGGACCTACCAATTCAGTTGCCTGGTGGATGCCTGCACTTTGATGATAACCTCAACGTGCCCCAGCTGAGAGTCCGAGGCGTCCTAACAACCTTTTTCTGGTATCTCAGGTCACCAGAGATGACAGAATCATTCAGTAAACCTAACCACAGTACATGGTAGAAGTTAGCTCGTTCACATGATCATCTAAGTTAGAAATCCAACTCTTGGCATCCACTGCCTCCTTCCTTTCCAATTCCAGTTAATCACCCAGACCATGGCTTCTTTCCATCCCATAGTTAAGCAGCTTATCACTGCTCACCTGGATTGCGACGATGGCCTTCCAGCTGTGGTCTCTGCCTCCAACCTTTCTTGTCCCTTCCAGTTCATCCTCCATGTTGTTGGAAGAGTAAATAATAACGTTAATAACACATCCAATCACATCACTTACCTGCTGAGAATTCTCCCATGGTTCCTCCATTGTTTTAAAGAATGAAATCCACACTCTTTAGCATGATGGGGTTAGGCTTCTATTTTCCTTGGTGGCTTTCCTGTCATTCCCATGCTCGCTCTTAACGATGTATCTTTGCATTTTTAACTTTACTTATTTTTTTTCTTGCCTGGAATGCCTTAAGACTAAGTCTTCATCTGGCTAATATCAATTCATCCTCAAAGTTCCAATCCCTCGGGAATCCTTCTCTCATCTCCCCAACCCCAGGTAGGAGCTTGTGCTCTACATGACACTCTCATAGGACTCTGATCTGAACTCGATTAGGGCATTTTTCACATCAGAATTTCTTGTTTTCTGATCTGTCTCTTCCTAAGCTTGTGACTCCCTTGATGCCTGGGGAGTTTCCTTGGTTCTCAGACTGCTATCCCAGAGAATATGCGTTTGGTAACTATCTGGTACATGAATCTAAGAATGAATACACTCTGTAGATCGGTAGTTTTCTATCAGTTCTCAGAACACCTCAGTGACGCCATAAAGAATGAAACACTTTCTTTTAAATAGTAAGAATTTAAGCTGCTCAAAGAAACTGTTGATTTCCTTTTGTTCATTTCCTTTCTACTGAACAATTCCAGTGAGATTTTATTCGCCAGAATTTATACCCTAAAAATTGTTTCTGTAGGCAATTAAGACATATTTTTGAGCTAGGGACCAAAATAATACTATTTTAGCAAGAGTTCTTTGGCATAGTGGGCTGTTGGCATTGCAAAGAGGCAAAGGCATATTTTGGTCAGTAATAAAGGTTGCCAAAAAGTTTTTTAAAATAAAAAAAAAAATCCAACATGATGTTAAATTTAACTTTTTAACATTTCCCTTCCTGTAACAGAGGGCTTGGGAACAAGGGGGTTTTCATTTTACCCTTTGTTCACTCCCTACCTTGGCAAAGTTCAGCATCCTTGAAGTTGATGATGCCACAAATTCAATATTTTCGAATTCACTGCAGGACCCAGGCAAAAGGAGAAAGAAAACCTCCTTTGAATGTGTGCTAAAAATGCAATTTCTACTTTTAAAAAACTGAAGACTCATCTGTGGTTTATTGTCTCATCCAATAAACGTTTCAAAAAAGTAGGACAGGCTTTGCGTTTTGAATAAAATATCATTGACATTTTCACATTCTTTCCTTCTGAAGTATGCAAAAGTGGAATGGTCTTCCCCAGAAGGGAAACTCTCTCTTACACTTAAGTGTTCAAAAATAAACACAAAGTCCCTATTGGACGATTGTCTAGAAAGTCTCAGTCTATAGGAAATATATACTCTGACTTTTAAATGTCGACCAGCCTTGGAAATCTATATGACATAAACTTTTGCCAAAAAAAAAAAAAAAAAAATCAATCTTGAGTTATGATTTGATTAGCAGAAAATTGCGATCACATTTGTTTCTGCATTTGTCTACCTCATGTCCTTTTCATTCATAGGCTGGCTGATTCAAACCCTCTTTAAAAACTCCCCGAGAAAGTCTGTGACATTAAAATGTCCTTTGACGCTCTTTCACTAAGCAGTGAACATTAACAGTTACGGTGACCCTCGTCCCTAACGTGTCTCAGCAGGATCAATAGCAGTTAAGTGCCACTGTTTTACAATTAAAAAGGGGCTCATTTTAAATTTAAAAGCTCATAGCTAATTTTCTTCTTGGCACTTAATGGCGTAATTCATTTTCGCAAAACCTCATTGGGAGAACAGAGGCTTTTTTTTTTTTTTTTTTTTTTGGTGGCAGCATTGGAAGGGGCTAGTTTTAGTACCTCTTGTCGCCTCTGGGATGATTTGCAGCATTTCTTCCTTAAGCTGCCAGCAGGGCATCTGTATCATTTTCTCCAAAACAGGGGACCCTGATGCCGAGTTTGGGCGACCATTTCATTTCGCCATAAAACTATTCAAAAGCCATTTTCCTTGCGACTTTCTTCCTGAGGGCTGCTGTTTTCAGCCAGTCTTTCCTTTACACTCACATTTTTTCTTTTCCCCTGATTGTTGCTTTTCTTTTTGGTGACCTCCTCCCGTGCCCCGTTAGGAACCCAGGCACATGACAGGTGGTTTGGAGCTGTGCATACATATTTCCAACGTCTAATTGGCTAACATTACGCTGGAAATGTCATTCTGTTCCTGCCTCATTGACACTGCAGAGAGTCTTGCTCCCTGTCCACAACGATGGCTTTCCTGGTTCCCAATTACAACAGTAACAGACGCCTCGTGTTACGTGTACAGTACATCCCTGGGGATAAGCACTCGATATAGATCCATTTTGGGGTAAGTTTCATGTCTGCTTACAGAATTTACATTGTCTTGAGGCAAAGGAGAGATACTGTGTGTCATTCGTATTTGCTGCTTGAAGCTTCGAAAATATATTAATGCTCTTGGGTATTTATTGGGGATATTTTTAAAATGTCTAGTTAAAAAGCAGAAGATATCCACCAGTTTTTTCCCTACATATTAATACTACTTCTAATTTAAGAAGCAAACAACTGAATGTTGATTGTGAAAGGCACTGGTGCTCAGCCTTTTATGTGTTTTTTCCTCTTGGTCCTCATTCTGCTTTACAAGATGGACATTAATGTTCATAATTTACAGATGAAAGCATTGAATCTCAGAGAGGTTAAGCTACATGACTGAAGTCACACAGCTTCTAAGTATTGGAGTTGGAACTTGAGACTTGAACTGTCTCACTCCCAAACCCCTTTTCTTTCAACCACATGGTTTAGCACATCCATTTTAGATTTAACCATATATCATAGACTTAAATGCAAAAATAAACTTGCCAGAATTTGGGGGCTTTTCAAAAATATTTCCATGATACTGAGTTACTAGGAAATTAGGGCCAGACAAAATATATTGGGTATTTTATTCTTCATCTAAATTTGATTTAAAAAAATATTTTGACTTAGTTTAATACAGTACGTCTGTCACAGATCACGAGCTGTTACTAATTAACTACACAAAATATCTCATTTCATTCATTTTCCTTCCGAATTTGACAATTTTCTCTGTAAATATAAATTTTTCACTAAACAATAATGTTCCAGAAGGAATCCTGAAAAATCAGAGGCCTATGTATATTATCTTAGAGTTTAGAATAAATGGAATATTCGGGTATCCAAGGGTCAATGTTCCCTGAAAGTGTAATTAATTTCTACTGAGGAAGTTTACCTTTATTTATGATGCCTGTTGTAAAAAATACTAACCGTGATGGAGGGACATTTACAGATATTACATGTCTTATGGAAAACTGGCTCTAATTTAAAAAAAGAAAAAACTTCCTGTATTCATTCTTTATTGATTGATTTCTTCCTTGCTTCATTTTCTTTTTTCCTTTGTCCTCCTTTCTTTTATTTCTTCTTTCTCTGCCTTTCTAATTTTTTTTTCAAGGGTCCTAAAATCCAATATATTCTTTAAATTCACTTTTCCTCTTTTAACCAGGCATCTTTGCATAAGTGGCCAAAATGACTCTTGTCCCTGCCCTGCAAGGGTCAGATAAAGATACGTCATCTGTGCCTGCGTTCATTTAAAGGAAACGTGACTCCCGGAGGATGCTGCCACCCAACTGGTCCATCTTGTAATCCAAGCCCGAGTCACAGGACGTGGCGCCTGCGAGGCAAGCGAGCGACGCGGGTTCGCAGGAGCGCGCGGGGCTAACATCCCACCGAACAACACAATTAGCCGCCGACACCAGGTGCTGCCTGCTTCCTGCCACGTTACACTTCTCACGTTTCATGTAATGGTGTTTGTAAAGTGCTCCCCCTTTTCAATTAGCTAGCCTCGCTCCCTCCACTCCCCGACTCATCCGCGCAGTTACAGGGACTCAGGGAGCCAGCGGCTGGGCTGCCAAACCGAACCGCGCGAAGCTTAGCATCCTCGCCCGGTGGTGGCAAAGCGGCTGTAAGCCTGTCATTAGGCATAATTTATTCCATATGCTGTTCATGAAGCCAATCAGTGCCAGGTCTTCGCTTTTGTTGATGTTTAAAGACGAGATGAGGGAAAGCTTCTATAAATAAGCTCCAGCAACTTCGTCTCTGCGTGTGTCCGTTTACCCCTGGCGCATCCTGGGCGTGGAAGGATTCTGGAGTGGCTGAGCCTCGTTTCCACACTCTTTGAAAAAGCGGCACGCTTCCTGGCTGCTTTGTGCATTGAAAACCCCACTGCTCCTTATCCCTGAAATAAACAATACCTGCTCTTTCCCCCCCATAGCAATTATCTTTTTATATTTACATAAAGGGGCTGCCCTCCGAGTGGGCATAAATGCTGACGACCGCAGAGTTACCGTGTGCCTGCCTGGACTGCATTAGCTGCTAATTACGCAGGGGTGCCCCCGATGTCTCTGGTCTTCTGCACTAAAACACACTGTGTAATTGAAATTTACATTGTGTCATATTACACTGGGGTTATGACACAGTCAAATGTATTTTGACATTATGCTCTAATTGTTTTATTCCTCTAATCGTGCTTGCAGGGAGAAGGGTAGCAGCAGGTGTGGCAAGACCCCTAGGAGTGAGGGGTGTGTATTCAGGTCCCCCTAGTCTCACTCGCAGTGAAGCTGGGCAGATTATTTGGTGTCCTGTCTCAATAGCAGCCCCTTTCCCATCTACCATCGTAATTTAAGGTTTTGCCTTCTTCCAGATCTGGCCAGAGGTAACTCATGTTTGTTGAATGCTAGTGGGTTACTTGCGTTCATTTCTCCAGCATCTCTATGCCATCTTTATTGTCATTTCATCAAAGGAAAAGTGGTATCCAGGCTTTATGAAGCAAAACCACTCAAGGCCACCTCCTTAGAGAGGTTGTTTGTGGGGTGTTCATGTGTGCTGTAGAGATGTATCTTCACTAATATCATTTTAATTAACTGATCCTCAGAAATACCTTCCACAGAGGGTGGGAAGTGTTCCTACTTTGTCCTTGAGGGTCATTAGGTGGGTTTGGACAGAGCAAGCCATCTGGACCAGAGACTCCCAATCCATCCTCTGTCCAACAAATCACGTGTTATCCCTAACATACCTTCAAATACGTTGTAATTCTACAAATATGATCATCAAAGAATGGTGGTCTGAAATGGCTATTTGTTTTATTGACTGCTTCTGAACCTGTGGAATTACAAGAAGCATTCTTAGGAGTGGATGTGAGCAGGGGTCAAGACAGGGGTTGAGCACCTTTTCTGTGCCCACATCAGTTCAGGAGGATAACTTCTGCTCACAAGCAGAGCTGTCTCTGCTGCTCCAAGCAGGGAACCACACTGAAAAAGCATTTGGTGATAATCAGAGCAACATTTCAGGTAGACTCTCTGAAGATAATGGGGTTCAATAAGGGATGAGCCTTTTCCCTTTTTTTTTTCTGGTATTTCGGAGCTGAAGCTGCCCTATTATGAGCAAACTCTTGAGCAGAGAGGTGTAGTAGAAAGAAGGGCATGAACGGGAAAGCCAGCTCTGATCTTCACCAGCTCCAAGGTATGGGCATGTTATTAATTTCAGTGGGGCTCTGTTTTCTCTTCTGGAAAGTGGGGATGGGAACTACTGCCCTTTTGGAAATGGGAGGATGCAATAAAATAGGGATCTAATAATCTCTAGTATGTAATGATCAAATATATTTAAACAAATCTGTTAAAAAATAAGAAAAATAAAATTAGGCGTCTTCACTTTTTGTGGATTTGAATATATTAGTCTGAAGAGCTTGGCCTGAATTTCAGAAGGACGACTCTGGCAGCATTAGGACAGATGGCTGGAAGGTCAAGAGACTGGACGCAGGGATGAGAAATGGTGCAGGCAGTGAGGATGAACACGAGGGTGTGGACATGAGCAACACTGGAAAGGCAGAATAGAACAGGAGTTGGTGCCAGGTAAAATGTCAGGGCTGAAGGAAAGGGAGAAATCAGTTTCCATTTTCCTTGGGATGTGATGCTAACATCTGAGACAAAGGACTGTGAGAAAGGAAGAGGAGAATGAAGAGAAAGAGGGAGGAAGGAGAGGAAGAGGCAGATTCATTGCCTTTCGCTCCTATTACAAACCAGAGACTATTCATGTTTCATGGGACACCAGGGTTACAAGGACAGCGACTTGGGCATCACTTTTTGAAAAGCTGTTTAAAGCCTCTTTCTGCTCCATGGAAACACGTCTCCCCCTTTCCATGATGACTCTGTTGGTGGTGGTACAGAGAAGTGTGTGCCCAGATTGTTGTCTGTAGTTTCATTCCTTAGGCTAACTTTTCATGAGCACTTCCTCCATTCCAGGCCCTAAGTTCTGCATTTTACATGCACAGACTTACTCGATCTTCCCCCAAACCCTATTAGGAATCAAAGATGACTTTCTAGCATGGAAAAGAGGTTAGATAACTCTCCTAAGTTATTTTGCTGGATAGTGGAGTTAGGATATAAACAGAAATTGGGTTGATGCCAGTTTTAAGCAGGCAGACTTACTCTGGGGTTTTGTTTACACCCAGGGACTATTTTAAAAGTTTGGCACACCATGGTACTCACCAATCCAACTGCCTTCTAGGGTGGCCCTGCCCCACTGTCACCAGGGAATGTCCTCTAACACTCGCCGTCCAGAGTACTCAGGAGGCTTTTAAATTAAAGCATAGTTGATTTATAATGTTGTGTTAATTTTGGGTGTATGGGAAGTGATTCAGTTACACACACACACACACACACACACATAAATATATTCTTTTTCAGATAATTTTCCATTGTAAGTTATTACAAGATATTGAATATATTTCCCTCTGCTATACAGTAGGTCCTCGTTGTCTATCTATTTATATATAGTAGTGTGTATGTGTTGATCCCAAACTCCTAATTTATCCCTCCCCCTATCTCTTTCCCCTTTGGTAACCAGAGTTTATTTTCTATGTCCATGAGACTATTTCCAGTTTGTAAATAAGTTCATTTGTATCTTTTTTTTTCTAGATTCCACATATGTAAGTGATATCATATGATATTTGTCTTTCTCTGTCTGACTTACTTCACTTAATATGACAATCTCTAGGTGCATCCATGTTGCTGCAAATGGCATTATTTCATTCTTTTTCATGGCTGAGTAATATTCCACTGTATAAATACCACAAATTCTTTATCTAGTCATCTGTTGATGGATACTTAGGTTGCTTCCATGTCTTGACTCTTGTAAATAGTGCTGCTATGAATATTGGAGTGCAGGTATCTTTTTGAGTTAGAGTTTTCTCTGTATATATGCCCACAATCGGGGTTTCTGGATCATAGTATAGTTTTATTTTTAGTTTTTTAAGGAACTTCTGTACTGTTTTCTGTAGTGGCTGCACCAATTTACATTCCTACCAACAGTGTAGGAGGGTTCCTTTTTACTCAGGAGAATTTTAAGTGAAGCATTAAAAAGACCACCTTTGCCCTTCTAATTCTGTCTTGTTCTATATCTGCTTGTGCCTCCAGCCATGATGTAAATAAAATCAGCTACTTTCTCTGCTGTCTGAGTTTCAGCCAAAAGTTAAAATTTCTACTCCTGTTTTCTTAACAAGAGGTTTTTGGTTAAAAATGATTTATCTCCTTCAGTTTAAAAACAGGGAGTTGGGGTTGCGGTTCTGAGTTTGGTAAGAAAGAAAGTGAAACCACATGGTCTGCAGGTTGAAGGAAGAGGGCAGATACTCACCTGGTAGGGAGGAAAGCTTATCCGGGACCACACGCAGCTCCGTGCACCCTGCCTTGAGCTGTCTCGACTGTTCCCACGACAACAGGACACTGAGGGTCTCTTTCTCCCAGGTCACAGGAATGCTCCCAGGAGACCTCTCCTGTGTCTCTCTGACCAATCTGAAAGTGCTGAGTAGTGTGATCTTGTTGCTGCAGAATAGGTTCTTGCCTCGTGATGGAAATAATTCAAGAGCAAGCCATGGTAAAGTGAAAGCAAGTTTATTTAGAGAGATACACGCTCCATAGACAGAATGTGGGCTGTCTCAAAACGCAAGAGAGAGCGACTATGAGGCATGGAGTTGTTAGGTTTTATGGTCTTGGTCATTTCATATGTTAATGAGTACAAGGATTATTCCAACTACTTCTGGGAAGGGGAAGGATTTCCAGGAATCGGGGCCCCCACCCACTTTTTGACCTTTTAAAATCAGCTTAGGAACTGTCTTGGTGCCTACGGTTGCACCATGAGGCTCAAGGTCTACTGGAAGTCGAAGCTTCCGCCATCTTGATTGTAACCAGTTTGTCCTGTCCTCGATTGCTGTGTCATTCCTTCAGTGGTTGTGCCCTGCCCCCTTCCCTCCTGTCTCAGTCTCAGGCAAGTCCCTTCATCTTACAGATTTCAGGTCTCTTCTCCACACAATGGGCTGCTCCAGTGACCTGTCCTCCTCCCTCTTTGCTAAGCCCCTTGCTCTGGATCCCTGCCTCCAGCTGCTCCTTCTCCCCATCACACTCTTGCCTCCATCGCACCATCTCATCTCCTGCAAACATGGCTCAAGTCTCGCCTTCTCTGTGAGGCTGACTCTGACCACTCTCCCACCACTCATGACCTTGCGTCCCCTTCCCCACCGCCATGTTCCATCACCCATTCGACCCTTTGTTTATTCTGAAACATTTATCATTGCTGAGCCTAATTTACTTAAAAAATATTTTAAAGCATTTTAACTTTTTATAAAATATATACAGAAAATAGAGTTCTCATATAGCTTCCTTCAACTTTACCCTATTATAAATACCCTGTGTGGTATATTTGCAATAATTGATGAAACCATGTTGATACATTATTGTTAACTCAAGTCTGTAGTTTGCATTTGGGTTCACTCTTTGTGTCTTACAGTTCTATGGGTTTTGACAAAGGTATAATGACATGTAGCTACCACTGTAGTAAAACACAGACTAGCCTTACCTCCCTAAAAATCCCCCCTGCACCATCTATTCATGCATTCCCCCCTTTTGCCAAACTCCTGGCCACTACTGGTCTTGTTAGAATCTTTTTCCAGAATGCCACGTGGCTGGAATTCATACAGGATGTAGCCTTTTCAGATTGGCTTCTTCCACTTAGCAATATGCATTTAAGCTTTCTTCATGTCTTCCGGTGGCTTGGTAACTTATGTCTTTTTATCACTAAATAGCAATCCTTCGTCTGGATGTATCACCGTTTGTTTATTGTTTATCCATTTACCTACTGAAGGATGTCTTGGTTGCTTTGAAGTTTTGGCAATTATGAATAAATTTCTATCAA
This sequence comes from Camelus ferus, assembly GCF_009834535.1. Taxonomy (NCBI): domain Eukaryota; kingdom Metazoa; phylum Chordata; class Mammalia; order Artiodactyla; family Camelidae; genus Camelus; species Camelus ferus. The sequence goes on along the minus strand of NC_045722.1, from coordinate 19,514,891 downwards.
TATTCATGGGAAGGTTTTTGAACAGACATGTTTCCAGTTCATTTGTGAAAACACCTGGGAACATAATTGCTGGATTTTATGGTCAGCCTATGTTTAGCTTTGTAAGAAATTGCCAAACTGTCTTCCAAAACAGCTGTATTAATTTCCTTTTTACTTAATTTTTAAAAACTGAAAGTCTCATCAGCAGTTATAAAAGGGCCTGTTTTTCACAGCCTCCTCACCAACTTTAGGATATTTACCATTCTGAGTGGTGGGAAATTGTATTTCCAGGTAGTTTTAATTTATATTTCTCTTTTTATGAGTGAGTTTGGTATGTTTTCGTATATTTAAGGGTCTCTTGGTTTTCCATTTAGTGAACTGGCAGTTCATATCTCTTGCCCATATTTCAGTCAGGTTCTTGGACTTTTTTGTATCTATTTCAACAGGTCTGTACACACTAAAGACATAAATCTTTCATCAGTGGTATAAATTGCAAAGATTTCCCCAAGTTTGACAGTTGTCATTTTACTTTGCTTTTGGTGTTTTTCCCTCATTGTAAGTGTTCTTTATCATAGCCATATTTGTTATTCTTTCCCTTACTATTTGCTGATATTGGATTATAGTTAGACAGTTTTCTCCTTTTGAGGTTAGAGAATAATTTGTCCACTTCTTTTAAAAATCTGTGACCCATTTGGAATGTATCACACTATAAAGTGTAAAAAAGATCAAATTTGATCATATTCCATATGGTGATCCATGATCCTAACATCATTTATTAAAAAGTCAACACTTGCTTCACTGATTTTGAGGTTGTCATTTTTATATGTGCCTAATTTCCTTTTGCACTATTTCTGCATTTTATTATTGTTTTATTCATCTGTTAATCTACGCATGTACCAAAACAGTTTTTTTTTTACAGATTATTTATAGCATTGTAACATCTGGTAAGACGTGTTCACCCTTATTGCTGCAGAATAATATTTTAATCAATTTTTGAGATATACTTTATGTGCAATAAACTTCATCCATTTAAACTGACAATTCAGTGTATTTTGACAAATATATCCAGTTATGAAACCACTGCTATAATCATGACACCAATCATATCCAACACCAGCAAGTTTTCTGCTGTCATTTTGCAGGCTGTTTCATCCTCTGCCCCTAGGAAGCCAATGTTTTTTGTCCATGTGGATTAGTTCGCATTCTTTTTTTAAAAATTTAGTGTAAATGAAAATACACTGTATTTATTTTTATCTCACTTCTTTTACTCAACATAATTATTTGAAGGTGCTTATTTTATGTCAGTAGTTTGTTCTTTTTTTATTAAGTATAATTTCATATTACCCACTAACTACATTTTATTTATCCATTCACCTGTTGATGGGCATTTGGGTGGCTTTTAGTCTTGGCTCTTCAAAATAAAACTATTATGGACCTTCCTATACAAGTGTTTGTGCTGACATATACTTTCACTTAGGTAAATAGTTAGAAGTAGGTGTATGTTGCACTTTTTAAGAAACTGCAAAGGGTTTTCACAGTAACTGTACCATTTTACATTCCACCAGAGTTTCACCATTCCATATCTTCATCAGCACTTGGTGTTGGCAGTCTTCTTAATTTTGACTATTATAATGGATATATACTAGTACCTGTTGGTGATGTAACTTCTTTTGTGAGGAGTCTTTTCAAATTTTCGCCTTTTAAAAATTCTTTCTTTTTACGTTATTGGATTATATGCATTCTTTATATATTCTGGGTAGAAATTTTTCATCATATATATATATTTTATATATATATATATATATATATATATATATATATATACACACACACATATATTGCAAACATTTAAAAAACTCATTCTATCCTTTGCCTTTTAAATTTTCTTACGTAAACACAAACATCTTTTATTTCAGTGCAGTCGTATTTATCATTTCCAGTGGTTCATGTGTTGTGTCTAAGCTAAGAAATCTTTACCAAAAGTTGTAAACGTCCCCCTGCCTTTTTAGATTTTTCACCTTTGGCATTATATCCATGCTTTGTTTCTAGTAAATGATGTACATTGTGTGATGTAAGGGTCACTTTTTCCCCATATGGATATCCATTTGTTTCATCGTGATTTGTAGTATAGAATTCTTTTCCTCCGTTGTCAAGAATCAATTGGTCACATACATTTGAGACTTTCTAGATTCCATTCTGTTCTGTTTATCTAAATGTTTGTTCTCTCACCAATGCTACACAATCTTCAAATCAGTACAACTTTATGTCTTAATCCTTCTTCCTAAAATAAAACTCTACTACCTGGTTTGAACTCTCATATACGTTGTTGTACTAGGTTCTCGAAGTCTGAACTTTTCTTCTTAGAAAACAAATCTGGTAGAATTTTCACTTGGATTAGATTGAATACTTATATAAAAGTGGGGAAAAACACTGAGTTTTTTTTAATTCAAGAAAATAATATATTCCTAAATAATATATCCATTTAGGTCATCATTAATGTCCTTTAGTAATAATTTATAGTTTTCAGTGTAAATGACTTACACATCTCTTTTTAAGTTTCCTAAGTATTATGTTTTTTGAGGCTATTGTAAATGGTTTATTTCCGTTTCTAACTGTTTGGTCCTAATATAAAAAAATACATTTGATGTTGTATATTTACCTTGAATCTGAGACCCTTCTGAATTCCCTTTTTTAGTTCTAGTAGTTGTTTTGTAAATTCCTTAGAACTTTTTTTTTTTTTAATGTAAACAATCATGTCATCTTCCAAATGCTGGAGAAGCTGTGGAGAAAGGGGAACCCTCCTACACTGCTGGTGGGAATGCAGTTTGGTGCAGCCACTGTGGAAAACAGTATGGAGATTCCTCGAAAGACTAGGAATAGACTAACCGTATGACCCAGGAATCCCGCTCCTGTGCATATATCCAGAAGGAATCCTACTTCAAAAAGACATCTGCACCCCAGTGTTCATAGCAGCACTATTTACAATAGCCAAGACATGGAAACAGCCTAAATGTCCATCAATGGATGACTGGATAAAGAAGACATGGTATATTTATACAATGGAATACTACTCAGCCATAAAAAGTGACAACATAACACCATTTGCAGCAACATGGGTGCTCCTGGAGAATGTCATTCTAAGTGAAGTAAGCCAGAAAGAGAAAGAAAAATACCATATGAGATGGCTCATATGTGGAATCTAAAAAAACAAACAAAAGAAACCATAAATGCAAAACAGAAACAGACTCATAGACATAGAATACAAACTTGTGGTTGCCAAGGGGGCAGAGGGTGGGAAGAGATAGACGGGATTTCAAAATTGTAGAATAGATAAACAAGATTATACTGTATAGCACAGGGAAACATACACAAGATCTTATGGTAGCTCACAGAGAGAAAAATGTGACCATGAATATACATATGTTCATGTATAACTGAAAAATTGTGCTCTACACTGGAATTTGACACATCATTGTAAAATGATTATAAATCAATAAAAAATGCTATATTGTTGTTCAAAAAAAATCACGTCATCTTCAAAGGAAAGAGTTTGATTTCTTCCTTTCTGCTCTTCATGCCTTTAATTTCTTGTTTTTGCCTTATTTCAATAGTTAGGACTGCTAATAGAATGCTTAATAAAACTGGTAAGTGAGAGGGGGAATCCTTATTTTATTCTTCCCATTGTGTTAAAACATTAAATATTCTACCTTTAAATATGATATTACTGTAAATCATTTGTAGATTATCTTTATTGGATTGAGGGACATCCCTTCCAATTAGAATTTGTGAACATTTTCACCATCAGCTTGTGTTGAGATCTGTCAAATTCTTCTCCTATATAAATTGAAATTATCATTTTTTTCTATTATATTCTATAAATATGATAAATTATGACACTAATTGGAGACTCAAGCACTTGATAGTCACAGGTCAGCTTTACTATACTCAAAGGATAAATTTCAGCAACAGAAGAAGAAGACGTGTTGATAGAAGTCCAGGATCTCACGCACAGGCTCTTGGCTCTCCCACTGCTGCATTGCTCCAGGTCTCATACCACTACTGGCATGCATGTGAGGTCTTCCAGTGACAGAAAGCCGCCCAGTCTGCTCATAATCACATAGGTACCTTCTAACTGTGTGAGCAGCTTTAATCTTTGAGGTCCTACCCAACCAGGTGGGCTCCACTGAAACCTGGTACAATTTATAAATCTAATTATTAATAAACAATACTGACAAGGTGATAAAATCTCTGAAACACCTCATGTACAGATGTTTACAGGACATTTTTGATATTTAAGTGATAGATTCCATAGCATTGTCTGAGAATCAGTAGCTCTGGAGATAAGCCTGTGGTCAGTGCAGACTGATCAAAATTATCCAATGCTATATGTATCACAGTGATTCATTTTTGAATGTCAAAATAATCTTGTGTGCCTGGATGAATGCTATTTGATCATGCTCTATTATCCATCTTATACATTTTTTAAAAACTCAGTTTGGTAATAGTTTGCTACATTTTTTGCATCTATATTCGTGAGTGATTTTATTCATTTTGGTACTGCACTTGTCATATTTGAGAAGTAATCTCTCTTCCTCTGTTTTTTGAAAGCTTCTGTGTAATATTAATTATATGTACCTTGTGTGTTTGATAGAATTCACCACTAAAAACATTTTCTTGGTGGAAAATTTTTTGATAATGCATTTAATTTATTTGATAATATATTTAATTTATTTTAAAAGTATTGGGCTGTTCAGGTTTTCTGTTTGGTCCTGTATCAGCTTTCTTGTTCTATTTTTCAAGAGATGTGTCCATTTCATGTAAATTGTTTAGGTGATGTGGCCATTGTCTTATTAATGTCTGCTGATTCTGTGGTGATAACCCTCCTTTCACTCCTAATATTTTTGTTTTCTTTTCCCTTTGGTCAGTCTAGTTAAGGGTTGATCAGTTTGTTTATCTTTCAAATAACAAATTTTTGTTTTTTCTTAATTTATCAACACTAGATATCACTTATACCGTAGACTTCATGTGAAGTCCATCAACAGAAAAAAATATCGTACTGGACAAAAATAAAATAAAGATATATATTAAATAACTGTATCTATTTTAAAGAAATGAGAGGAAAAGAGGAAATATCAATCATTTATATTTATTCAGATATTCACCATTTCTGATTCTTATTTCTTCAGAAGATCTGAGTTTCACTTTGATATCATTGCCCTTCAGCCTAAAGAAATTTATCTACTATTTCTTGTAGTGAAGCGTGTAGCTTAGAAGTGCTTTTAGATTTCCTTTATCAAAAAAAAAAAGTTTCTCAAAGGATATTTTCATTACATACAGAATTCTAGATTAGGTTTTTGTTTTATTTTTCCTCTTAGCACCTTAAATATGACTTTGTTGTTTTTGGACTCATTATTTCTGAGGAGATGCACTGAAATTACTGTGCATCTATCATAAAGTGTCATTTTTCTCTGGCTGCTTTCAAGATTTTATCTTTACTTTTGATTTCCAGCAGTTTGACTATGGTGTGCCTTGGTATACACCTCACCGTATTCGTCATTTTTGGAGTTTACTGAGATTCTTCGAGTTTATAAATTTAAACCATTCACCAAAGTTGAGAAACTTTGGCAATTTTGCAAATATCATTCTCCTGTCCCCTCCCCTTTCCCATATTCCCTTTTTCAACTCCATTTGCATGCTTTTTAGATAAATTAATCTTGATATATCTGTCTCTGAGGCTCAGTTGATTACTTTGGGGCTTTTTTCTCTCTCTTCAGATTGTATCATTTCTATTGATTTATCTTCAGGTCAATTGATTTTCTTCTCCATTATCCCCATTCTGCTATTAAGCCCATTCAGTGATTTTTAAATTTTAGATATTATATCTTTCACTCCTAGAGTATCAATGTGATTTTTAAATACATTTTCCTTTCCCCTCTCTGCTGAGTTTCCTAACTTTTCATTATTGTGAGTGTATTTTCCTTTATCTTACTGAGCATCATAATGAAAACTGCTCTAACTTCTTCATCTGACAATTAACAACATTTATCATATCAGGATTGGCCTCTGTATTGGGTCTTTTTTATTGAGAATCAGTTATATGTTCCTCATATGTCAACTTTCAAGCAAAATACAAATTTTATATAAGCACTATGAAATAACCTACTTTAAAAGCAATATGTATAGATCATAACTGGATGAAAGGATACAAAAACTGCCTGTTTTTGGATACTGGCATTAAAAGTAATTTCCAAAATATTAATCTTTCTTCTACAATAAGCATGTATTAGATTTATAATTTGAAAGTAACTTTTACATTTTATGTGATGCTTTGTTTCATTAACTTGACATTATATTTTTTAAAGACTTAACTATAAACATGAAGATAGCCCCTAAACTCAGAAATAACATAAGAGAAAGAAAAATACCTTATGATATCACTCATATGTGGAATCTAAAAAAAAAAAAAAGACAAATGAATTTATATATAAAACAGAAACAGACTCACAGACCTAGAATACAGACACAAGTTGCCCGGGGGAAGGGGTGGGAAGGGATAAACTGGGAGTTCGAGATTTGCAGATACTGACAGGTATATATAAAATAGATAAACAAGCTTATACTGTATAGCACAGGGAAATATATTCAATTGCTTGTAGTAGCTTACGGTGAAAAAGAATATGAAAATGAATATATGTATGTTCACGTATGACTGAAGAATTGTGCTGTACACCAGAAATTGACACAACATTGTAAACTGACTATAACGCAATAAAAAAAAAAGAATAATAACAAAAGAAAAAAAGAAATGCACATTCTGGGGCTTCACCTTGGATCCAGTTAATCAGAAATGCTGGGGGCATTTCTGCGTTGCAAAGAGGCTTCCATGGTAATTCAGATGCACACCCAAGTCTGAGCACCACTGCCACAGCATAAGCCTTTGTGGAGAAAAGCCATGATGATCTGTACACTCACTAGACTGTACGGACTGCTTTCATATTATCACACCTATGTAAAAAAAAAAAAATCAGCTTATCTACACTTACCCCTTAAAATAAAATGCTATTTTTTTTTTCTCCTAAGAGGACTGAGAAATGGAGGGTAGGAGTGAATGAAGCTTGCATTTACTCAATGTCTGTTATGTGCTCAAATTTGTCCTAAGCTTTTCTTTTTAATATCTCTACTCCTCACCAGCAACCGTATCAATCAATCAGCATTAATTTTATTTTAAAGATCAGGAAACTGAGCAATTTCAACTGGCCCAAATGATGGAAATAGCACAATTTTTTTGTCCCCTGAGGTCAAAACTGAAATGCTTAAAGAAGTCAGACAGGTAATATAGATGAGTGGGAAAAAACAAAAAAACAAACAAACAAAAAACGGAGTACAAATGACAAAAAGTGCCAATGTGATGGAAAAGGCAACTGATTCTCAGCATTGATTTTGGGGAAAACTAGAGGCATCTTCTAAAGGCAGCAGCTGATTTTCTGTTCTTCCAGATTGTAGTGGAAAGTATTTTGCACCTAATGTTGTCCGATCTGATTTTCTTTTCCCCCGGGGACGACAAAACTTAAAAATTTACATAAAATCTCCTGAGTTTTAACGTTGGCATTTAAAATATGTGCACTAGAAAGTATTTTGAATATCAAACCAAACACATCTGCTGACTGAGTGTGGCCAGGTGGTGACCTCTGATACAGAGTAACATCAAAACCTGTCTGCTTGCCCCGACAGCCTGTTTCTGACATCCGTGCTGTCTGCCAGCTTGATAGAAATACTATAGAAAATTCCCCATTGGTATTTATTTTAGCATTTGTTCAGGCCAATGTCTAGTGTTCCATCCCCTGGGGAAGAAATATAGACTTCTATTTCTAACAACGTTCACTACACTCAGTATATCAGGGATCTCGGGGCAGCTGTCATGGGGAAGGGCATCTAATGGGATCACTCCTTCAGTCCTCTGGACCAGCAGGACGTTTGTACCAGGATGAAGGTCTCCGCACTAGAAAGACTCATTCTGATCTAACTGTCAACCAGCAGGAGCAGCGATCGATATTTCTGTAATTACTGTGCTTCCTCTTTGGCATAGCTAAAATCCAGTCGTGTGCTCGCTCTGCAAACAAAGCTTTTCTCAATTCTTCTTTTTAATCCTTTTTTTTTGCATATTTATGAGACTATTTTGGACTGCTTCATGCAAACTGAGTGAGAGAAACCAGCAGAATGAGCCCCACTGTTGCCTGCTCTCCCCAGACTATCAAAACCATCAGTGGAGATTGGACAAGTCCTGATGAAATAAATGTTGGCTGCTGACTCATCCAATTTTGCTGCACTCCTCCATGTCACTAGTGCAGCCTTGTCCAAGATTGAGATATTTGCAAACTGTCATCTTTCATAAATATCTGCCTTGAGTGACACTTACTCCCCCCATTACTTCTCTTTGAAATGCACCTGGCAGGCTGCTAGCCTGAGAAATTTCATTGCCGGTGATTTGTGATTAGCGAAGAGAAGTTTCCTCCTTCTGGTTCCCATCCCTCCCCTCTGCACCACCCCCCATCCCATCCCATCGGTGTCTTCTCCCTTTCTCGCCTTCTTCCCCACCTTCTTTGGAAAAAGCCAGAGTCACAGCTCTAAATTGCCAAAGACAGCAAATTTGTCAGAGGGGTTACGATGCTATCTCCAAAAAAACTTTTGTTTAACTTGCCAAAACTATAGTGAATTACCATCAAAAGTTTGTCAAAGCTTTTTAAATGAATTTAACTTCCTCTTAACACGCAATCATCTAAAATCTCCAGGAGGGATCTCAGAATGTTAATATGCTTTCAGGAGTAGGTCTTGTCTTCTTAAATGCCCTTTTGTCTCTAACCTCCAACAGAAATGGAAACAGTGTGTTTTAAATGACAAGGTTAGTAACAATATTTATTATCTCCATAGCCTGGCTTTTTAGGATTGTTGTAAGAGTCCCCTGTAACTGTCAACCCTGCCACCACACAAACGAATCAATATGATTGCACATAAATGCTGGGATTACTATAAGCACTGAGATATCAAACTCAAATCTCCAACTGGAAACGGATCACTACATTAAATGGAATTACCCTTTATTAAAAAGGAATCTGTGAAGATTACAGGATAATCAAACATTCTCAGTTCCTAATATATCTGATCATATTTCCCATGCATAATTTATCTGAAAGAGGTTTAATATCTTAATGTAGGATTATTTTATATATATTTGGATAGGAGGAATTTTAATCAGTAGAATTAAGAGAAATTCTAATTTTTGGTATAATCTAGGTAGCTTTTTTAATACCCATAAAGAATATAATTAAGCACTGTAAAACCGTTTAACAATCTTATTTTGCTGCAAAATTTTGCAATGTTTCAATCTGTTATCAACTGAAAATCATTTTAAATCTAATGCTTAATGAATAAACTGTCTCTCGGTGATATGAGAGTTATAAAATACAGTTTTGCTCAGTTATCAAAAGTTATAAAAACAAAAATACAGTTCTGCTCAATGTGTCATCTGTAGGGTCTCACAGTTTTAATTTTCAATGTAAACTTGTGCCAAAAACCAATGTGATGAATGCAAAATAATGCAATGTAATATTATACTACACTATGTACTATCCTAATTGTACTATATTATAATATAACACAATAATATGAGGAATATGCTGTGTTGGCTTGATTTCCACTAGAATATTTCCATTTGCTATATAATAATTATTTATATAGTGTGATTAGCATGTAGTTAAAATAAGCTTATATCACAATATGCACTTTAAAATTTTTTAAACTTTATAAATTTTATTATATATGATTAGATATTTATTTTATGAGCTATGATATATTTTAATTATATTTTTGACACATATTAGACAATTATGGATTTAGAGTGAGCCATTGATAGAAACTTAAGAAGTCTTTCATTTGATCTCAGAAATATAATTTAATCATCTTCCACAGATAAAAATTATGAACATCACTGGAAAAGAAATTTCATAAATATTAATTAATTTTCACATAGCTTCACTGTCTGTAGAGATATTTTATCATATTCAATTAAAATTTCCATACTAACAGGTAATTTCTTTTCTGTTAATTCTATCTATACTAGATCACAAAAATGGGATTCCTAACTATCTGGTTACATTCAATTGAGGAGTTTTGGAGTTTCAATCACGTTATCAGTCATTGAACATCCTAAGCAATGTCATGAGTTTTATCCCACATACTCTTCATAAGCACTTTGGATGGAAAGTAAGTGCCACAATTTCCACTTTGCAGGTGTTTAAACTCTACTTCAGAGATTCTAAGAAACTTGCTTCCAAAGGGGGGAAAAACAACATGCATATGGCTGGCTGGCAGTGGAGGGGGCACCTGCCCCAGTCCTCCTGATCATCACACCTGTGTTTTCATTCTTCTCAAACATAGCTTGTTTCTTAATGTTCTTTCAGGCCATACTTTTTGTGCCAAGTCAGCACAGGACAAAAATCTAGAGTTCTAGCAATTCTAAACCTTATGTCTACATATTATTTTATTTTAATCAAATGTGAGGCTTTCTAAAACCTGTATAATTTTTTAAGACTATTTTTTTTTTAGATCAGTTTTATTTTCATAGCAGCATTGAGCAGAAAGTACAGAGACTTCCCGTATTTCCCTGCCCCTACACATGCATAGCCTCCCCTCCTCTCATCCTCCCCCACTACAGTGGTACATTTGTTACAGCTGATGACCCTGCACTGACACATCACAACCACCCAAAGTTCATCGTTTACTGTAGGGTTCCCTCTTGGTGTTGCACATTCTATGAGTTTGGACAAATATATAATGACATGTATCCATCCTTATAGTTCATGCAGAGTATTTTCACTGCCCTAAAAATTCTTTGTGCTCCATCCTTCCCCCCTCCCTTGACCTCCCCTCGCAACCCCTGATCTTTTTACTCTCTCCACAGTTTTACCTTTTCTATAATGTCATATAGTTGCAATCATTTAGTTTGTAGCCTTTTCAGATTAAGCCTGTGTAATTTTTATCCCTCCAGAATTTTGTTTTTGAGGCTTCGATGGCTCTAGAATACATTTTCTTGATAAACCTCTGAGTTCACAAGACACGAACACAGCCTTTTTATGGTGTGCTATAGCTGGTCTATTGATAGTTATTCCTTGTTCCTAGACATACGTGATCAAAAATCGTATGATTCTATCAGGAATAGCAGAGGAGAGATTTCTGCTATCTGAGAAAGAGGTGACAGCTTCTGAGATCCTTCCAACTCTAAGACTGTAAGTCTATAAGAAATTACACTTACAACTTTCTTCCATTAATCCTTTAATAAAACTTGTATTTATGTATTTTATAAATCATTTTCCAAGGATTCAGTTGAGTTTTGAATGCTACTGACTTAATTTCCAGTAAAAGTTGGGATGCTGACAATTTTTAATCTCCATTGATTTGTTTGACTTGGAAGCACTAACACACATTGGATGAAGGTGGAACAAACTCCTACAGTAAATCAATAATCAACTCATTAACGATTTCCTTTTTTGTGTGTCTTTATGTCTTTTAATTTAATACTGAGATTTGCTATTTAATAATTATCTTTGAATCAAAGAAAGGGCATATGTCAACTCAATGATGAATCTCCACTAACAACGAGGCAAGTATTAGACCCTTTTTGAAAATATCCTTGAGTTACCATCAGCGCAATGATAACATGCTTATCAACTGCCTCCATTAGATTTTAGTTAGTCATTTTGTAATTGTCTTGTTCAGTTTTCTTGGAAGTTATTCAATGTGCTTTTTAAAACTTGAGCATTTTGCTTCAATTTGAAAATCCAGATGAGGAAAAAAGGCACTTTCAATTCAAAACAAGTTGCTTTCTTATTCAGAAAGCACCTCATGAAAAATATGACAAAGTAATTAAAAATATACATATTATGATGACATTAATGATTGAAGAAAAGGTTATAATCTCTCTAGCAAGTTATTGCTCCTCGATTATTTTGACCTTATCACTGGGACTGATAGTTATAAGGTGAATTAAAAGGTTGAGACCACATGAAAATTTTGCCTGGGTTGCTAGTTAGCAAGCACTGAAAAAGGCCTTTTTGTCTCCACTCTTCACAGACTCAAGGAGTAAAGGCAATGTTACTTTTGGACAGGAAAAAAAAATAAAAAAAACCTCAAGTATATAACAGAATCATCTTTCCTTTCTGATGTTGTTTGCCAGCATTAATCAGGTTTATCTAAAATCTTTGACGTGATAACTAACTTGTTTATTGAAAAGGAAGTTGAGCACCTAAAGCCACTGATACAGGAAGAACGTTCTCCTCACCTCTTTCAGCTAAAAGAACAGTACAGACTGGATAGAAATCACGGTGTAAGTTGAGTACTTTGACCCACAATAGGCACTTACTTAATATTAATTGAATAAAGGAATAAGTTAATCAATTAAAGCATGCTTTCGGATTCTTGATTACTTAGAAAATGTCTTAGCTGCCATTTCATTTCATCTTTCAAAATTGTGTCAGTTTCACTTCCAATTCATGTCCGTGTTTATTTGTAGAATAAAATGAATAAATTGATAAATGATAAAAATGAATAAAATAGAATTATTTGTAGAATAAAATATATGAAATCCTTTTCATTTTGTCTCAGAGTGGACATAAGAATAAACCAGACATAGTTCTTGACCTCAAGGAGCTTAGGGAATAACAGTTTTTTTTTCTTCTATAGGGTATAGTGAATCTTGAAAAGAACCTGAGTTCTACTGCAAAAAATAGCAGCTGTAATTGTAGCGTAGAGCCTCCTGGACTTAGGAGGTTGCAACATGTTTTTTCATGAGGTCACTATTATCAAACAGAGAATTTGATATTTATTTTGCAGCAAGAATTTTCAATGCATTGCCTGCATTTGGGAATCTCATTTACAAATGTGACCACCTGATTTCCAATGTCCAAGTGGATCCTGACTACATGCCACGTAATGTTTAGAGCCCATGAAATTCATTAGGACTATTACTCCTGGCCTGATTTTAGAAAAAAAAAAAAAAATCATTGCCCAAGAATCAGCCTCGTCTTGTGCCTTTGTCTTTCTGAGTCATCAGTGGAAAGTTTTACGTGTCTGGTCTGAATGCATGGGGATACCAGATGAACTCCAGGGTCCCTTCTGCTTCATATTTTAAGATATGACTGCCTCCTTGCTTGTTTATGACTTAATGTATTTTACTTGCATAAAACCACATGCATACTTTTCTTTTTTAACTATACCTCTTCTATTTATGCCCCATACACTGGTGTTGGTTTGGGTGTAATAAGTCAGTCTTCTAAGGCTGAGCTTGTGTTGTCATTTGAAACATGAGCTCCTAGCTTTGCATTAGTGTGACGATGGGCCTCGAATCTCTCTCTGTATATGTAGACACACTTTACACATAAACACCCCTTCCCCGACCCTGCAAACACAGACGTACACAATGACCCGCGCATATGCCATTTCTCCTCCAAGTTAATCAAACTCCAAGGGTTGACTAGGAATTAAATTCAACATCATGGGAGGGATTTCTGGCCCTAGGAACAAAAAAAGCCTGCTCATTCACATGAAAAGTGGAATGAATTCAGAGGAAATCACATTTCGAGCAACAGTTCATCCATTACCATCGTTAGTCCTGCATCTTTGTTTCATGTTTCTTTTGTATTTTTCCTGGGTTATTTTCTCACTTGTGATGAAAATAACCATAAAAACAAGGAATACAGATATAATGTAATATTTTTCTAATGTTTTCAATTAAGCCACAGCTGCCGTTACCAAGCTGTCATCTCTGTTGCTATGGGGGTTTTGTGTGCGTGCCAGTGGAGGACTGGTTACTTCAATACACTCATCTTATTACTGGAGCTGCCATACAGAATCTCTGTTAATATTGCTAACGTAATGGGGTTCTAAAAGGGGTGCCATCTTCTTTATTAAATCTACGTGTGGTTGGGAGCTCAAAATTCCTTTATGTGAAGCTAGTTAAGATGATCCCATGTGTTGAGACTTACAGGACAAAGGGAATCCAAAAGTTAAGAGTCTTGTTGGTGTTTTGAGACCCACAGAATCTCCTACGCTTCCTTGGTTTCTTCAGTATAACTGAGCACAACGCAGTCTGAAGGTACCTGGAGTAAAGCAAGAACATCTTTCAAAGCACAGTGCATGAGAGCCGGCACTTTGCACATGTAGGGCTGCCTACAGCCATGGACCTCCCAGAGAGCAGATGTAATTAAGAGTGAAACATCATTGATCCAGCTCTTGGCACAGAGTCTGGTATACCAGAAGTATTGGGAAAGATCTTTGTTAAATGAGTGAATTTATTGAATGAACTTTATATTATAACCCAGCCTTTCGGTTTCTTTGAAATGGTGAGTAGAGTAATTCTCTCCTCACCCTCAAACTCTTGCCCCTTCACTGAGACTTGTAAAATCCAAAGTAGCAAACTGCTATGTTCATGAAAAGATAGACTTTTTCCTTTGACCTGGTGTTTTTTTTTTTAAATACCCAAGTTCCACAGCACATTTCAAAATCGACCCGAGGGTAAGCCTTACCCACACTGCAGTAAAGTGAGTCCCCCAACCAGGTTTTGAGGGTGTAGCTTTAATATTTGAGTCCTGGTCTGTTCTGTCCTTCAGCTGAACAAAGAAAATAAGGAGAACCCTCAAATAAAATACTGGGGATAAGAACTTGCTAGACTTTATACTTGATGCCTTTTTGTGAAAGACTTGCCATCTCATTGAGAGCAGGAACTATGCCTTATGCTTTTTCACATGCCCTATTTTGTCTTGCATACAACAAATGCTCAGTAAACACACTCATTGTGAAAGATTAAAGAAAAGGCTGGACCAGTAATCCTACACTGTCCTTCTTTGATTTGTGGCCATAGTCATTGCTCCAGGCTTCTCAGCCTTCACCATAGCTGTTGAAAAGTAGATTTCATGCCTTTTGCAGTTCCCTTTCTGTTGCAAAACACTTGAAAACCTAATATAATTTTATCCTTGGAACAAACCTTGCATCTATGAGTGTTTTATGAACAAATGGCTTTCTGTACACTGGTTATTGATAGACCAAGGCTAAGACTTAAGTCTCTTGAATGTGCAATTGGCTGTGAGTGAGAAATCAACCTTAGCTGTGATAAGGCATTCTTCTGGGGCTGTTTGTTAGTGAAGAATAACCTATAGTTTTTCCTGACTAATACAACTGTCTTTCAACCACACAGTTCTGTTATTTATTCATAATACTTTTGTACCTTTCTTTAGTTTGTTCTATGTCATCTGTGTCTTTCCTTCTATTCTTTCCTGCCAAGTATATAATCATTATGAAAAATGATGAGTTCAAAATACCTCTGCCTAACTAGGGGTAGAGAAATGTTATTAACCAAGTTCCACTACTGTTATCATATTTTGTTACATTAAATTCACTTCAATGCTTACTTTCCTTCAAAATACTGGAGTGAATTTGAAGATAATAGAAACAGGAGCTTCAGCTTGAGGGAAGTTAGACTGAGCTTGGGTCCCAAGCCCACCACTTTTTAATCTGTGATAATGAGCTAGATGTCTAAGTTGCAAGTTTCCACTTCTGTAAAATGGGAATGATCATAGTGTTTCCTTACTTTATGGAATTAGGAAAACAGAAGAAAGAATATGTGTAACTGTTGTCTCTAGACTGTAAAGCCCTGTATAACTATAGTGTCCAATCTTATATTTCCTGTCTTCTCTCCTGCTGGCCACAGAGTGAGACATTAGAGGTCGTCTTGTAACTTGCTATGGCCAATGAACTGTGAGCCAAAGCAGGACACACCACTTCTGGGCAGAAGATTTAAAAGCCAGTGAGTGATTCTTCAGTCCTTTTTTCTCTGCCATGGTGTCCATCTCCAGATGGTGGTTCTCCTTCAACGCAAGTTGTAAGATTCATCTCAAAATAGGACGTGGCTGCCTGTAGTGCTAAGTTGCAGGTTGTTAGATTGCATTCGGAGTCAGCTGGGAGAATGAGGTGATTGATTAGCAATGTCTGTCATGAGTGAGAAGGGGAGAGGGGCCTCATACAAATACCATGGTGGAGTCCACATCCCTCTTTTTAAAATGACAAGCTGAGACTCAAAGATCAATGACTCCTTTCAGGTTGCAATACCAGGCAAGGGTGAAGCTGGAGTACTATGGTTTATGTATTATTTATGCTGTCTGTTAGAATTTAGAGGTAGTTTAGAGGATAGGGTACACATATGATCATGTAATTCAAACAGAGAAAGAAAGCTTACAATCATGGAAATTAAATGGAAACAAGACTTGCCAGATATGAAGGCTGCTGATGTGGTTACTGTGACAAAGAAAAATATCTAATTCTGAGATTTCTAGAAGTCAAGGTCTTAATCAAGGTTGAAGTTGTTGGTGTTTAGATGTGGCTTCAGCATCCTTCAGTAGCTTACATTATCATGTACCTGAACGGAGGTATACAGTGATGGATTTGACCTTGGTTTTACCAGGGAGGACTGCAACCCAATGGCATCAAAGAAGCAAGGAAACCTAAGATTCGGGAATGAGTTAGCTGGAAATTACTAGATCATTCTAAAGTTTGTCATTGATCATTTCTCAGGAAATATAATTCAACAGAACCTCACTGAACTTATGGTTATCAGTTGAAAGTTATCATTTATTTAACAATATTTCTGGAGTTCCTGAAAAGAGCACAGTTACCATTTTAGCAAGTAGAGAATGGTTCAGTTCTCCACACAATTCTGCTGCTTTGCTAGATTTAGGGGGATGCTTACAACTGGTCAATTAAATGAACAGCTCTTCTCCTTACCGTTTTGGTTGTCTATTCCAGGGACTTCAACTTCAGCAAAACTGCCAACAAGCTTGAAGATTTGGGGAAAATATGTCAGAATTAGAAATAAGCCCAATCATCACCTCAATGAAACAACTGACTCAATTTATCATTAAATATTTTAGTACACATTTAAAAAAAAAAACAAGAGTTCTTTAAAAAAGTTACAGAACTATTATAAAATCTAAGGAAATCAATAATTTCTTACTGTTGTTAAATATCTGTCAGTGTTCATAGCTCCTTGATTGTATCATAAATTTTTAAGTGGGTTTGTTCGAATAGTATTGCTCCAAATGAGAGACAGCTGTAGAATCTCTGTCTCCTTTACTTACTGGGTAAGACTACTTAACTTGAGATCTACATTATTATCAAATTTTAGGCATACAATACAATATTATTGACTATAGACATTATGTAGTGCAGCAGATCACTAGAACTTACTCATCTTGCATAAAGTATCTAACAGGATGCATAAACCTCGAGGACATTAGGCAAAGTGAAATAAGCCCATCACAGAAGGACAAATACTGCATGATTCTACTGACATGAGGTAGAGAACATAGCCAAACACAGAGAAGCAGAAAGAATGGTGGTTTCTAGTGGCTGTGGGGAGGAGAAAATGGGGAATTACACAGTCTATGGATTTATAAATTCATAGATTTATACAGTCTATTTATAGATTTATAGGGTCTGTAGATTTCTTTCCATGTATTTTTCCCTTGCAATTTACTTTTGATGAACCTGGTATTTTTTTTTTTTTCTTCCATAAAGTTTTCCACATTTTGACTTTTGTGTATTTTACCTTTGTTCTTTCATGTCTGTATGTCCTATTTGTAGGTTGTTGGATCAGAGGTGATCAGATTCAGGTTCAATTATTTAGCAAAAAAAAATATCTCATAGGTAGTACCATGTATTTCCATCAGGAAACATATAATATCTAGGATGTATGTGTGTGTGTGTGTGAGTGAGATGTTTGAGTTTGGACCATTTATTTTAAAATTCCCTGTCAGTTCTCACATAGGGATAGAACTACCCCTTTGGAGAGTAAGGTCTCTAAGATCTGACAGCTGATAACCAGGCAGCCTTTTCCAACCAAATACATGCTTATGCCAAGATAAGTAATTTCTTATAAAATTAATCATGAAATTTATCAGTAATAGAAAAAAATAATCACACCAATGTACAAACCATGCTAATTCACTCACTATTAAGTATTCTTTTGCTATGGATTAAGGGTTATAGGTTAAAAAATAAATAATAACAAAACAACAATAATGTCAAAAGTTATCATTTATTGTATTCCAGTGATTATATTCCACTCATTATACTCCAGGGATTTTTCTAAGCTCTTTATATGAATTTACATTTTCATCCTTTTAAAATCTGATAAAGTTTTCTGGTTAAGGTTTCTTCATCTGCTTAATAAGGATCATTGAGCAATTACTATCAACTGGGCACTGTTCTATGAACTGGGTTCATAAAGGTTACATCAGTCACTCAAGGTCATGGACAAAATTTAAATTCTAAGGAATTGGTTAAGTAGCCTATAGTATATGCATATAGGGGAACACTGTGCAGCTGTTAACTAGAAATGGGAAATTATCTTCATATCCTTGTGTGGTTAGTCTTCAGGATGTATGGTTAAGTGAAAAAGCAAATGGGGGAAAGTGTTTCTAACATTTATATCTCAGACATTGTAGTACCTAAGGGATATGGATATATTATATACATATATATACATAAAGAGTAAATCAAAACCAAAAAGAGGGAAAAATATTACTTAGAGCTGGAGGAGCGACTGAGCAAGGTGAGGGGTTAAGAAGGGTAGTTAGTCTTCTTTAATCATATTTCTTGTTTTATAGGCTTAAAAAAGGAGGGACTCACATCTAGGGATGTTACTGAGGAACAGAAGGGAAGGGAAGAAACTACGAGAACACAGAGCTAATCATGTAAACAGGACTTTAAAAGAATATAATTAATAATTGTCATTAGAACAAGGTAAAATTAATTATAAATTATATTAAATTAAATTTATTTATGCAAATATGCATTATATACATTACTTCAGTATTAAATTAACATGCTTAGACATGGAAAATGATGCATCCATAAAAACACAGTCATCCAGAAGTCTCAGAAATTTAAAATTTGCTTATGACTTAAAATAAAACATTAAGTAAATAGGTAAATGGCAAAAGGGCACAGCTGAAGAGAAAGAGCTCAAAGATCATTCTGAGGCATTTCCACTGGAACGCAGTACAAAAGAACAAAGAGATGCAGAAAATATGGGAGAAAGTTTAAGAGAACATGGAGAACACATTTTAGAGATCTCTATTTCCTTTAACAAGGGGTTCAAAATGAACAGGCAGGAGACAAGAGGATGGAGGGAGGTGGTACTTGGAATACCAATGAGAGAATTATTCCTCACATTGAAGGAAAAAGACAGCCTCCCACTGAAGGGGCGCACTCAATTCCAGAAAATGCAAATGGGAAGGGGAAGACCTAATCAAATACATCACAATGACATTTTAGAGCCTCAAGATTAAAGACAGAGTGTGCGGAAGAGGGACACACAAGTCTTGGTTGCTGGTGTTGACCATGGCACTCAGCATTGAGCAGGGGACTCAGTCAATGGATATTGCAGGAAAAGTGCACAAAACCTGAAGGCTGAAGCTCTGAGGACAGCCTCCACTGATTCATAGCTTGTCCCGGGACTTAGCGCCTCCTCCCAGCCAGGGGCCATCACAGTCTGGGGGCTGAGGGGGCGAGGAAGCCTGGGTGTTGGGTTTGATCTTCCCATCATATAGTTGTGTGACTTTGGACAAATGTCTAACTCTTGCTAAGCTCCCATTTCCTTGCCTATAAAGGCAGTAGCTGGATTTGCTGACCTCTGAAGCCCCCTCTGGCTTTATCTGTCCATATCCCACGAGCTCATCAACAACAACAGCAGTTCTTTTTTCACCAGGTTTTACCCACTTGTGAAGCTGCTGTGATATGGCTGCCATCAGGCTTCCTTCCAATTCCAAGGAATCTTCTGCTTTCTTACTTTGCTCGACAATCCATGTTATTCAAAGCCGGCTCTTGTTAGATAAGTGTTAAGAATTTTCCTCAAGATTCTGTGTTGACAAAAAGTCTTCGGAACATGAGAACATCTCCAAAGGAAGAAGATTTCTGTTTAAAAAAATGTAGCTTCCAGTGTGTGATGCTTTTAGGAGGCACAGGGAGCACTGAGCTCCATTGCTTCCCATGCACTAAACTATGCATTAGGGACCCTCTTGCCCTTTGGCTATCTTTCCATCTATTTATGATTCTAGGTGTAGAGGTGTAATGGCATGCTGTCTTCTAAGGCCATATTTCATGCTGATCCAGGAATAGGGAAAATGATTGAGTGATTGGTTACTGAGCACCCCCTCTGTGCCAGACACATTCATAATGTAAGTCTTTGGCAGCTTGTGGGGAAGGTAGGTGCTATTTCTTCTTCTCAGGTGCTGAAATTAAAGATCAGAATACTAGATATTTGGCCAACCCAAATCTTTGCTCCATCCTGCCTCTTCAGAGCTACCAAATTGCAGAGTGTCTTCAAAATGATAATTTCCAGTAGGGGAGCACCTTAACACTTGATGCGTTTTGGAAAGAGCAATGCTCTACACTTACATAAACAAGTTTCTCTTACACAGTTTCTATCTTTCATTTTTTATTTTTGGGGGGAATTAGGTTTATGTATGCATGTATTTAATGGAGGTACTGGGGATTGAACCCAGGACCTCATGCATGCTAAGCACACACTCTACCACTGAGCTATATCCATCTTGTATGGTTTCTTACCGTGGACTGTAGCATATTTCAAATATCATTTACAAAGTTTCTTTTACCAATATCAAGATGGCATTGAACATAATGAGGTAAACATTTTTTTTTTCCATGAAATCTGCCTAACAATTTCTTTCTAACCTGTATGCGTAAAGCCAAGAGCAGAAGGGGTCCCTGTAAGAAAAAACTTTTACACAATTTGTGCTCTTATCTGTAGTTTTCTGTTTTCTGTGTGGTAAATTGACTTGGGGAGCTGATCCCCCCTCTTTTATGTCAGGAGCTATGGAAATGTGGGACTGACATGTTTCTACTTCAGATTTCTTAAGTGTGGACCATGTTTCTGTAACACGATGGATTCTTAGTGCTTTTTGTTTTAAGGTTGGACACTGCCTCTTGACAGTTTGATGAGTGATGCCACTTTGTGGCTGATTTAATGTGTCCCAGGCATTTAATAAAGGCCAGAAGCAGGTTAGAGATATTGCTCAACATCCTCCAAGAAGATCATCTTAAATTTTTGTCGATGTTGGGGAAACAGCCGTGGAAACAGGTCAGGTTAAATTTCTTCACAGCAGAAGGACATTAAAAGAGGTTTTCTAAGTTACCTCACCTTTAATAAAATGAAGTCATCTTATATATTAATGTATTAATATTACAGCTGGATTTAAGCTCATGTAGACCAAGGTTTGCTTAATAGTTAAATCAAATTGAATCGCAGATTTTATGAGTGATAAAATGACAATAAAACGGGTCTGGTCAGTAAAGATAATAACTTGATTCAGTACTTTGGATGTAAGTGTTTAAGGTTTCCATGATAAAACTGTAATTTTATACCCCAAAGTGTGTTAATAACATTAAGTGAGGTAATAGGCAAAGTGCACTGACAATGCAATACCCACAGGACCACCGTAATAGAAATAATTTATAATGTATTAGCAATAAAATCTTTAATGTTATCTCAATTCAGGCCAGGCACCATATCTGAGGTTTCAGATTACACATGTCCCTTCCCTCCCTCTGCCACAGACACAAGTGTTAACCTAAAATAATTAAGAAAATGGTTTCCCGAGTGCAGAAACCTTTCACAATGATGGGTGTAATGACCATCCTGTTAACTATTTCCACCCCGATCCATTTATGTTTGATTGTTAGAACTGGATCCCAAAGTTAGTTAAGGAAGACTTTCTAAAAAGAATCCTCTAACATATTTTTTAATGCAGGTTATTTGTATGACCGTAAAATTATTTTATTTTGTAAAATCTTGGCTCAACGGTTTTATGCTTCAGAAACTAGTCTTAAACAAACTGTATCTTTCTTGAATCGTTCAAAAAAGAATGTTTTCCTAATGATCAAAAATAAACAATTTTAGTAGGTGACTTTATGTACTATAATTTGTATGAGGAGTGTTTCAGCTGATAACAGCTTGTCCCACAGTGTGTAGGAAGATCCCATTTAAAGAGCTAATCCACAAAGTACAGATGATTTCATAGGAAAATAATTGTCTACATGATTTAAAAGTACATTTATAAATAGGTGGGAAATCCTGAGATTCAGTTCCTAGAGTTTCATCGTGCATTTTTGGAATCTATTCCAAATATTCATCTCATTGACTCTAAAATTTATGGGAAAAGCCCCCGAAATTTCATGTTTGGGGATTCATGCTAACTGTAATAATGATAATGATCACCATTGTAGCCTACATTTACTGAGTTTACTGTGAGCTGATTTTAAAAGGCATTTAAAACTAATTTGACTTCATAAAAATGCTATCATTATCCTGATTTTGTATGAGAGGAAACTGTTAAAGAGGAATTTAAATTACCCCACCAAGTCCCTGGGCAGTCGGTGGTCAAGCCACCAGTGGAATATGACTGTCCCATTCTAGAGCTGATGATTTTGGAGCACACATCACCCTGCCTGGCTGTCTCTTACAGAAGCTGTTTTAAAATTCTCTGTGTACGTGGTTTTTCAGATAAGGTTGTCATACCTAAAGACAACAGAAACACCTTTCATAGGTGCCGAGCTTGGCAGGAAATTCATAGCATCTTCGAGTATTCATTTGCCTATTGATTATCTATAAGAGGCAGAATGCACAAAATGGATATGCAAGGCTCAGGGAGGACCTCCAAAAGCAAATTCTACCCGCCTTCCTGACACCTTGTCTCTGTAAAGTTACTTTTACTTTCAAACGGTCTTCACCTTTGGGTACAGCCCAGAGGCTGGGTCGGTCTTGTCTTCAGCAGGGACATCGGAAGCCAAAGTCAACTGCGTAGGTGGTTTAGTAGTAAGTCCACTTCCTGGGAATCTTACTCTAACCTTCTTTGTTGGCCCCGTCTCACCCCATCAGGAACCTCAGTCCCAGAAGAGAAGGGTCCCACTCATATACCCCCGGACTCTGAGTTTCTGTCCAGAGGGCTTTCCTGGAACTGTATTTATATAAGACTACGGTTCTGCTCTCTCATACCATGCTCTCTCCTCCAGAGAAATGAAATTCTGCTCCTGGGTGTAAGGGCCAAGAATTTGCTGCCTGTTGCCAAATGTCTCTAATTGCTGCTTTTGGATTGCTTGCATACATGTTTGCATATTGTCTGTTGATGATAATATAATAACTTCTCTTTCTTCTCTGACTATATTCCTGGTCTTATATCCTGATGCTCTGGATGGATACTTTTTCTTCCAGAAGGATAGCTGGAGTTTTCTCTGGAAGTTGGGGGGATGGGATAGAGGGAGCTGACTGGCAGCATTTCCTACAGTGAGGATGATCTTAGAGGAGTCAAACGAACTTGGCTTCGGTCAGACGCATGGGCTCAAACTTGGATTGGATCACTTACTTGCTGAGGGACATTGGCGAATTCTGAATCTGAGTTACTTCATCCTTAAGACAAGGATAATGATTCTCACCTCCGAGGGCTGCATGGAAGTTACTGTGTTTGGTGATTGGCACATAGTAGGTACTCCCATCCTGGTGGTTCTCATCCTTTTCCTCCAGTTTTCTGGTTCTCCTGGTCTGAATCCACCCAGTGGCAACTGAGCTCCCAGGCACTGTTGCAGAATGAAACCCCTCCACTAAAAAAATCAGTGATTCTGAGCAAGCTTCAGCCTAGCCCTGGGATTTGGAATCTGGAAGCAAAAGAAATAAAAGTTCATGCCATACGGCTTGTTCATAAGACTCATTTGAATGCAACCATGAACATGTAAAGACAAAATGAAAGAAAGAAATGTTTCACAGATATTTCCTCTTTTCAGAATTCTGTAGCCTTCACTGAAACTCCAAAAGTTGGTTGGTAAAAGCCCTGTGCTGACTAGGCAGTGGCCACCTCCCATTGATTCAGGCTTCTAGGGAGCATGTGAGCGAGTTTAGAGAGGACGCTGTGTGGTTACAGAACAGAACACCTCCCACCGCATGTCAACTGGATCTGATCACTGTCAGTCTAGATCAGTTTATCTTGCCTGCAGGTGTATTTACCAAGAGAACCTCACCCATCAGCCCAGGAGTACTTACTTGCTTCAGCTTCTGAGCCATCAGAGTTGGACAGGATGTTTATCAACAAACTTAGCATCACCATTTTTGGATTTCAGAATACAAACTGGTAAGCATCTTGTCAAAGTTGAGCTGAACTCTCCATGCATCTGCTTAGCCCTATTTTATCCAGGAGACCACTTGGCAACTGGGCTTTGGCTCCAGTTCTTTGAATTTATCAGCTATGTGAATTCTTCAAAAAAAATTCTGGAGAACATGGAATGCAAAAATCCTGGAGAACCCTGTTTTATTTATTTATTTATTTTTTTTGCATCCCCATCCAGAGTCACTGAGTACAGTTGTGCAGGTAGATGGTCAAAACACAGCATGAGGGTGTGAAGTTGACTTACACTCTTTTGTGAATGATGCTTCCTGGAATGGGGCAGTGCACAACCTGTCCAGTGGTACATGGTGGGCTACTGGGCACCAGCCCAATGTCTGCTGCCCAACAGGAGTGACTGTTCTCAAGGAATCTTTGAATGATACTCCACTTCCTCAGGCCTCACATATTGACCCCCGATACCAATATTTTCTTAAATTCTATTTGACTCTTTTAAACTCTCTGGCCATTTTTTATGTGGCAGGTCTGTTTTCACATGCTCACATCTGCCCCATCCCGGTGGTTTCCTGCTCTTCCGGGTCTGGCTGACTCTAATGCTAGCCTGCCTGTTTCTTGAGCCTGCTCCTCTTATGAGACCCCCTAGTCTGAATTTACCTAGTGCATCTGATAAGGTGGGTTACAAATAAACAGTTGGGGGTTTTTTTTGTTGTTGTTAACATAAAGACAATAAATGAATCATTTAACGAGCATCCATTCAAAGAAGAGGAGGTCTAAGGCTTCTTGGCTCTGAGAACAGGTTGCACACACAAAACTGCAACAATCAGACAGGCACCATCATTTCAGAATGAGCACTTTGCAGGCTATAACCTTTTGTTCAGCTCTGACACTGGCAAAGCTGCCTGCAGGGACAGGATCATTCCTGACTGAGGGTTTCTTTCCCTCTGTATTGTTTTTCCTCTTTGTCCTGACTTTCCTATCCAAAATTCTGACACATTAAATTTATTTCCTACGTATTTGGAAACCAGATCTCTCCTAGTTCTTATAAATGTCATCTGCATCATGATTCCGAAGGTGCATTTAGCATCCTCACTGCTGCCGGCTGTCTATACTGACAGACAACACAACTCTTGATCTGTCTCTTCAGGTGGCTCAGACTAGCTAAGAAAAAAAAAATAAAATCTTATCTCCTCAGAGTCCCAAAACATAAAAATAGCCTGGTTGTTTGCTGCACCGGGCTTTTAGACCCAGGTATATCAGAGGAGTGGAGAAAGTGGATTGTCACTTCTGCGGCTGGATACGATGGCTTCAAAGGAAACAGGGAGGCATAGATTAAAGGGAGTTTGGCGGCACTCAGCCTTCTCCAGGAAGGCTTAAAGCCCCCTCACGCAGGACCTTATCAGGCTGGAAGGGGGACACACGAAGATAAACTTTAAAAATAAGTGCCAAAAAAAAAAAATCCTGATTATCATCTCTGCCTCCTCCACCACGTCTGGTCAGCAACGTGTTAAGTGAATTGAAACTAGATCGTGGAGAGACAGCCACAACCTGGTTATCAGCGGCGGTAAATGGAAGATAATAGCCCCACTAGAGAGTTATGAAATGGCTTGTCTTGGAGCTGCCAAAGTGTTTAGTCTCTCTTTTATTATATTCACAGCAGTAATCCGATATGTCCTGACTTCTGTCATCTGTATGTAATGCTTATCAACTCTCTGTCAGTGATTCACCCTCTTGTCAGGGACAATTATTCCTCAAAGTGCCGAGGTTATGGCTGAAGCAATATTATGACTGGAAAGGAAATATGAAAGGTGTAGCGCATCACAGCAAGCGATCTGGAAGCCGACGTCAAAGTAAAGGAAAACATGGTCGATAAAAGGAGAACACAGGGTGAGGTTTTGTTCTCCATGCCATGGGCACGGCTGGCATGGCTGAGGGCAGATGGGCAGCGGACCCCTCTCCCGAAGATGCTTTGCCAATGCATGAAGGTGGGACGCACCTGCCTCTGTCCTCACCTGCGTCTCCGTTTCCATTCTACATCTCCATTCACAGGGGCTCGAATTAGGCTGTTAAAGTGTTATGCTTGGTGAAGACAGCTGAATGGAGGGAAAGAGGCGGGCACAGAAACTATTTTACAACAGAGTTGAAAGCCCGCTGCTCTGTGTGCCGCCCTTCCTGCCTCGAGATCTCCAGTTAACACCCGGGGTTTGTTTTAAATGATGCCCAGTCCCACTTCTTAGGTGAGAAGGGAGCCACCGGGTGGTGGGCACAGCCGGAGTTTCGGAAGGGGCCGGATCAAGGTTTCAGTCATAGAGCAGCCAGATAGCAGAGTGATCAAGAGACTTGGAACTTTCAATACTAAATAATTAAAAGTTGGACAGTCAGAATTCGTTTTAAATGTGGCTTCTGACCTTCGGTAGTTGTCTGACCTTGAACAAGCTACCCAATGCCTCTGGCCTAAGTCTTTCTATAAAAGGATAAAATAGTTCCTGATAATAACCGTCTTGCAGTGTGATTGGAGAATCCAGAGATGATACATACACACACACACACACACACACACACACACATACATATGTATATAAAGTGCTTAAGTAGATGTTCAACAGATATGATGTGATAAATTGCATCATGTAACCAGAAATAAGATATTATTTATTCTCATACAGTCTCCTTTCCTCCGGTATAAATATCTCAGCCCCTGACGTAGGCAGAGCACCGAGATAGGGGTACAAGAATAAAGTCTTGACTTGGGTGATGAAAAAAAAGCAGCCCCCTGGTAATTCCTCTGACTGTCCAGCAGGGGCGCTGTCGGTAGGGGGGGTCCTTGCTGATTGTATTACCAGAGCACTCTGTGCGAGGAGAGTTGGCTGGGACCGAGACAGCAATGGCGATTCCTTTTTTCATGTCAGGAATACTGCTTCTGTGGAGCAATTGGCTTGTGTTTTATTTAAACTTCCTGAGGACTGTCTACCTCCTCCCACCGTGCGGGTGCATCACTGCTGCAGAAGTCACAGCCCAAGAGGTGGCAGGTGTATGGACACGAGTGATGTTCAAAATACTTGACAACCAGTAATGCACGGACCTATGGACCATTCAGAGCAGATGCCAACTTTATGGGTGGAGCCACGTCTTCTAGGCCTTCTGCTAGGCTGGGCCAGGATCCGAAATTGCTGATGAGCACTGGTGGTCCAGAACTGGGGCTCAGCAGCTCGAGGGCTGGTCAGGAGCACTGGGGACATTGGGAAGAAGGCATCTCCCCTAATACAGAATTATCTCACATTTTAGCAACCTGTCTGGCTGTACTGGTGGGTACCCGATGATGGCCAGCACTGCCTGGAGGACAAGTGTAAACCTTTATAACAAGCATATTTATATAAACTTCCATGGAATGTTCTTAACCATATTTTATTATGTATTTTTTATTTAGTATATATTTTTATATATATTTTAAAAGTGTCTATGAGTCATTATTAAAGGTTCATTATTAGAGCATTGTAAGGGTAAAACCTGATCATTGTGACATTTAGAAAAGAGAAATAATCAAGAGGAAAAAATCATCTAAGAACCTCAACATTCAACAACAATCATCGTCTACTTGACACGTTTCTCTTATTCTCTCTCTCCACGTGTCTGTCTTTGCATGTTCTGAATTCTAATGGGAATGCACTTCATACTTTCCCATTAGGCATGAAGATCTTGGTTGGCTTCAGAGAGAAATTCTGTAGGGTATTTTGGAACATCGATATTTCGTGTCAGGAATTAATTTAATAGTTTTTCTTTTTTAATTAATGAAATGCAGAATTTTACAAAATAACTTTTTGGCATTTGTCATGATTCCCACATGGGGTTTCTTCTCTGATATAATGGATTCTTTAACTCCAATCCCTAATTTTGAACCATCTTCACAGTTATCTAGTAAGCCCTATTTAATTATGGTGTACTGATTAGAAGAACTAAACTATTTTAGAATTTTTGTGTTTTGGGGGTTTGTGCTGTTTTGAGATCGGGGTTGTGTTTGCTTTGGGAAAAGAAGTGGGACGTTTTCATTTTCTTATGCTCTGGACAAGTTCATTGGGGCAAGGTCATGACCACCATCTGAAGTCTAAGAATTTAAAGGTCTGAAGGGGTGAAAAAAAATCTGAATTTGCACTTAGAGACGGAGCATTGATGTTTTTAATTTCTTTCATAGTTATTGGCTTATTCGTGTTTCTTTTTTTTTTTTCTTTTAAGTCAAATCTTGACACATTTTTCCCCACAAAACTTTGGCTTATGTTTACATTTCTATATATTTTTAGGACAGAATTGCATTCAGTTGTCTCTTACTGTAAAATGATCTTGGTAACTGGGGTGAATTTCCATTTCTTATTAAAACTACAAGTTCTCTCTTTTTACTTACCTTTCCTTGGGCAACATGTGTCCTTTGGTTGGTATTTTAAAAGGAGAAAGCAAAGTATCTCCTGAATTTGTCACTTAAAATCTCTTTTTTTTCTAATTCATTTTCAACCTTATTACAAATTTCCTTTTGCTTCCCTTGGACATCTAGTTCCTCTCAGTAAAATGTTATAATTGAATGCTCTGCTTGCTTGTTTATTTATTCTTTTTGCTTAATAATGAAAACACTTAGGATATGAAATTCACTCTTAAGGCAGAGCTGCCTCTGTCTTAAAAAAATCTGTTTATTACTCTGAATGTTATTATTATTTCTAACAGCTATTTTGATTTCCACTAGGATTCAGAAATCATATTTTGAAAGAGTACCTTCTAATTTCTAGCCAATAGGGCTTTTACTTAAACTTTTGGTCTTAGTGTCTGTCTATGTTCCTGAGTTCATGAATGTGACTACTGCACATTCTACTCTGGATAATTTGTTAAAATTTTATTTTGGGGCTGTAACAATTTTTGTAAATATCCCATTGGTTCTATGAAAGCAACAACTGAGTTAACCACAAGAGCAATGGAAATTCAAACCACCCTTCCCACCACACTTCTTACTTTCGTTACCCTGGTATATGTTACGATGGCCTCTAAGTGGGGAAGCCGGTTAATTTATCATCCTACTGGGTACACTTTTGAGAGTGAAAGGGGGGTTGTTAGTAATGACTTCTGGACAGCAAGCTAAACTGGGACATGCTGGGCAAACTGGGCCTTAAGTTCATCCATTCCATAACCCACATTCAACTATTTTTGAAATAATGTGAAGCATTAATAAAACAAATTTGCAGGTATTACTTGTTGTAAGGTTGAATAATATTGAGAGAGTATTTGTGATCTAACATATGATCGCTTGTAAGTAATGCCTGAGTGCTGGAAAAAAGTCCCTACTTCTAATTGGCTATTTTCTTTTTAACCAGCTCTGAAAATCACATTTTTTTCTTTACATTTTTTATTGAGTAATAGTTATTTTACAATATTGTGTTAAATTCCAGTGTAGAGCACAATTTTTCAGTCATACATGAACATGTGTATTCATTGTCACATTTTTTTCTCTATGAGCTACCACAAGATCTTGTATATTTTTCCCTGTGCTATACAGTATAATCTTGTTTATCTAGTCTGCATTTTAAAATCCCAGTCTGTCCCTTCCCACCCCCCGTCCCCTTGGCAACCACAAGTTTGTATTCTGTGTCTATGAGTCTATTTCTGTTTTGTATTTATGTTTTGTTTTGTTTTAAGATTCCTCATATAAGCGATCTCATATGGTATTTTTCTTTCTCTTTCTGGCTTACTTCATGTTGAATGACATTCTCCAGGAGCATCCATGTTGCTGCAAACAGCGTTATGTTGTCGGTTTTTGTGGCTGAGTAGTATTCCATCGTATAAATATACCACAGCTTCTTTATCCAGTCATCTGTT
This sequence comes from Camelus ferus, assembly GCF_009834535.1. NCBI lineage: Eukaryota > Metazoa > Chordata > Mammalia > Artiodactyla > Camelidae > Camelus > Camelus ferus. The sequence goes on along the minus strand of NC_045722.1, from coordinate 19,484,826 downwards.
GATGGACATTTAGGCTGTTTCCATGTCTTGGCTATTGTAAATAGTGCTGCTATGAACATCGGGGTGCAGGTGTCATTTTGAAGTAGGGTTCCTTCTGGGTGTATGCCCAGGAGCGGGATTCCTGGGTCACATGGTAAGTCTATTCCTAGTCTTTTGAGGAATCCTCCACATTGTTTTCCACAGTTGTTAATTGGCTATTTAGATGTATATATATTACTGAAAGCAATTTCAAATCTTTCCAACTGAAAAAGGTCTGATATTAACTAAATACTTAGGAACTTCCACATCTACTGTAAGGATTAGCTGATCAGTGTGCAGAATATCTGTTCCTGCATCTGGTGCATAATAGAAGCATGAGACTTTGGGTTTATATATATGTATATATAGACACACATATATGTTATATTTTTATTTCCTTAAGCAAAATTATACACATGATGTACAACATAATTAAAATATATCTAACCATAGTCATTCTTATCTTGATATGGCTTAGAATTTTAGAAATGACCGAATCATGTTTATAAGAATATGGGATTTCATTTCATTTCTTGTATGGTTTTAAATGGCAATAAAACATGATTTTGAAACTTAAAAGAAGATTTATTCTTAAGTCGTAGAAAGGTATGTTCATCTTCCAGAAGGTAAAGCATTTAAGTGAGATTTTAAAAGTGTAATTCTCAAATAGTATTAAATTACTAAAAGTAAAACACACCTTTAAAAATATAAAATTAAAAGTAGCTGAACAAACATAGGTAAAGAAATGCGTAGGAATAAAAAATGGTTTCAACACTCAGTGTGTCTTAAGATTCAGGCTTACTTTAAAACAAATTTTAGGAGTAAATATTCTTTCTTAGTTCTGTGTCTCTCTATTAACTGTCTATTAAATTTGTAAACAAATAGCTGGTTTCACTTAGCATTCAGAAATTTGGCCTTGATTTCTCTTGAATTTTTCAGGTTGAATTGCTAAAATAAACTCAAAAATTATGAAGATGTAGTAAAAGCTACCCAAATGTCAAACAATTAAACATGAACATTATACATATATATATATATATATATGCGCGCACACACACACATACACACACACACACATTATATTGACATATACACTTTATATGTAGTGAGACACACACATCTGTAACTGTGAAGTTATTGTACATGTCTTTATATTTGTAATACTTTCTACAAAGACACAGGCAGAAATTTATTTTTCTTTTGGGAGGTGGAGATTGATTTGAGTAATTCATTTGCTTGCTTGTGAAAAGTAAGAAATGGACAAAAGGGCTACCTTCAATCACTAATAAAACATCTCAGGTCAGATTTCTTAGAGTGGCTTTCAAATCTGATTAGAAATTTGAATTGTCGCCGGGCATGTATATGGGGCTGATAATGGTACTCTTGAGGGGCTATAAAGCCTCCGGAGGACACGAGAAGCACATTTAGCTGACAGCAGGCAATGCCAGTGGGTGCCTACTTGCTATTTCATTCTGTCCTTTGATCCTGTCTTAGAAGCCCACCAGAAAGCAACAACATTGAAACAAGATCGGTAACAAAAATGGCATCCTAAGTGCCTTCGTTCCTGACCACCTACCTCCATTCAGCCCCACTTCTCAGTTTCCCCAGCACTGAAACCATGTCAGCAGGAGCACTAATGATGGAGGTTCCCTTCTTCCTGCCTGTTGTAAGGGAGTCAGGGAGCCTGCAGCTGCAGGTTGTGGGAGAGCCACGGCAGGTTTCTATGGCAACTGAATAATCCACAAGTGGAAGGTGATGAGGCCTCCCGGACTCCAGAGTTCTGTTTTGAAAGATCTTCTCACTTCTGCAGCATGAATTAATTGTGCAAGATCACAGTGGGTGAAAAGTCTTTATGAACTGGTACAGGCATGTATCCTTGGTGAGAGTGTGTTTAATACTTATAGATTCCAACTGTATCAGCCAGGGTTCTACCAGAGAAATAGAACCTGTATATCAATAGATGATAGATAGATAGATAGATAGATAGATAGGTAGATAAAGAGAGAGACAGAGTTTAAGATATTGGCTTATTTTATTATAGGGGCTGATGAGGCAAATTTGTAGGGAAAGACAGCAGTTTGGAAACTCTTGGGCAGGAGCTGATGCTCCAGTCCACAGGCTTCATCTCTTCTTCCTTAGGGAAACCCCAGTTTTGTTCCGAACGCATTTCAATTGATTGGGTGAGACCTACCCTGATGATGGAGGATAATCTCCTTTACTTAAATTTAGCTGATTGTAAGTATTAATCACTAGAAACAACCCTCACAGCAACATGCCATTTAGGGTTTGCTGAATTGTGTACTGTATAGCCCAGCCCAGATGACACATAGAGCTAACCATCACACCAACCACAGATGTTCTGAGGTCTACTCGTTAGAATATTTTGGGACTGCCATCTGAATGCGTGGCTGTCATCAGCTCAGGCTGATTATGTATCAGGGGCAGGGAGAACTGGTAATTTTGAATTTTTTTTTTCCTAAGTCAAATGACTTGCGGAGGTGTAGTCAAGGGCATCGTAAATCTTCTCTGGTGAAACCAGAAGAGTCTATGCAGTCTGGTCGGCCACGCTGGGTCTGGAAAACAGTCGCTGTGAAAGTTTCCGGCTGGAGGTGTTTCCAAGAAGCCAAAGTGTCCTCTGAACTTTGTTACACCCATCCAAGCATCAGCCAGAGCAGTGATTGTGGGGGGTCAAGGGGACCTGGGTCACATGAACCCACATCGTACACCAAAGAGACTGAGACCACCTACTTGTGAGGCAAACACTTCCCAGTAGCTGCTGGGCTGAGGCTGTTTGTGAGAGGAACGGATGCGGCAGGGGGAGGGGGCCCATGCTGTGTTTTATCTTTCGTTTTCACCATAACTGATTAAAGCGACTGTTCGTGAACCTGTGTGGTTAACGCGAGGACTCTGGGTTCAGAGAGCGTGAGCGAGCACCCGGACGTCACCCCTTAACCCGTGATGCTGATCTTAGCACAACAATCTGGGACGTGGGGAGCATGCACACACTCCCCTGAAGGGTAACTGTGAGGAAGACAGCAGTAAGCTCGTGTAAAGCCTGTCTCACGTGGAGGATGGTGCTGGACGTGCGGCAGGTGCTCAGTCAATGGGGTGGGAGCTAGTTTTGCTGACAGCGGTGTTGCTGGTTCCACAAGCCCTGCACGCGCACCATCCTGTTAAAGCCTCACATTAGACTTGCGGGATTTTTAGAGTCCAAGGGACCGAGGATCAGAGAGGTTATTAGCTTCCCCACGATCACAGAGGTGGTAAGTAGCAGCATTTGAATGGCAAACAATTGCAAAACTGAAGATCTGAATCATGAGGCTAGGTTGGTTTTCTGACACAGAATTGAAATACCAGGAAGAAACTGTACATTTTTGATCCACAGAAAAAGTCTCTAGTATGCTCATTTCGATCCCTTGTTTCTGTTTAGTATCATTTACAGTCAGTCTTCATCCTTCTTTAACAGCGCGCACTTGGAAACCAGGAGGGCGGCTCACTGGAGACAGAGCCCAAGTCATTTACTGTTGCATCTCCAGAGCTGTCAGTGTATCAGTGTGTCTGACTACGAGGTACATGGCATAAGCTATCTTTTTTAGGAAACCAGAATTTGAATAAAGAGATCATAAATATGACCTTTATCTGGCAGTACATAACTTGTTTTGATTCTATCGACAGGGAGAATTTGAGAAGTCCACTATCTTGTGAAGGGAGAAAGACGGGGGCCCATTTCTAGTGGAACTGTGACAAAAGAATCCCCCTGAACTGTGCAGGTTTTCAAGCAGACCTCCTCTACTTCAAAAAAAAAAAAAAAAAGAAAAAAGAAAAGAAAAGAAAAGAAAAGAAAAGAAAAGAAAAGAAAAGAAAAGAAAAGAAAAGAAAAGAAAAGAAAAGGCAGTAGTGGAATAAAAAAAAATAAGGGTGACAAAAAGCTGACAGTCAAAGATGCTCAGGGGCCAGCTTGCAGGATAAGACTCATAAAAACAGTCTGTCCCCCCGGCTCCCTGATTTGGCTCCATTCAGGGCTGGAAAATGGGAATGTGGCTTACACTGTGAGGTCCTCAGTGAGTGCAGAGAAAATGTAGACATTGTCAACTCCAGTTTCAAGCCTGCGCTTCCTGCAGAGAGCTCTGGAGTCAACCTGTGTGCAGTGAGGGACCATGAAGGGGAACAATATCTTTACTGAAAGAAGAAAAATGATTAGAATGCATCTGGGAGGATAAAATGAGGAAGCTGACGGTGTGAACAGCTTTGAGACAAGCAAGCAATGATGCTGCAGCGGTGCGTGGCTCCCTCCTCTTTGGGGGACCAGGAAAAGTTTGGGAAGCAAACTCACACTAGTTTTTCTCCCTTTAAAAAGGGGAGGAGAACTGCACAGATAAGAGACTGGGGAAATGTAATGATTCTGACTACGGTTCTGGAACTAATTGTTGAAGAGGATCAATATAAACTTCCTAGGCACTGTCCCATAAGGCTTCTATCTGCTTTTTTTCCTTGTTTCCCCACAAAAACTCGCTGTGGCAGCCATAGTACAGATGGATTTCAGTGAGGTGTATACAAGTCCTCTGGAAATACCTACAAAGAGGGGACATGTCTGGACAATGTGTAGTTAAGAGACTGAATTATTGCATCATGAGTTGCTGAATGATGAACTGGGGTCAAACTGAAAGGCGATTGCCAATGATGTGTGACAGGGATCTGTCCTCAGATGCTCTTCAACATTGGATAGAACTGTTGAAAAATTTGAAGAAATCAAAACTGCAGAATTCACAAATTGGGCAAATTAAAAAACATTTCATAATAGATTCAGGGTCTTAAAGGATCATGACCAACTAATTGGTAGGCTGAGTAAAATTAGACAAAATTTAAGGGGAATCATTGTAATGACCAAAATTTGGACCCCAGAAATCCACAGCACAAGCCCAGGAGGGAGACGGTGTGATCATATAGACACCTATGTAGGTGACCTTATGTTCATGCGTGAGAAGGGAAGGCGGTATCTGCAAGCCAGACTTCTGATTTGGACTTCAGCTGTTACAAAGATGGACAGAATTCATCACAAATAATGAGAGCACCACTTAGACCTATGAAATATTTCTAGCATATCTGGAATTTGCAATCTATTTTATACACTTACAGACTCTGATAAACTAGGATTTGACTTCTGATTCTTTACTATTATGTTTTCTTGGGCAAACCACTGTTTCTCTTGGTTTCCTTAGCTGTAAAATGAGAATAAAAAGACATCACCCAGAATGTCCTTGTGAATATCATATGTTAAAACACTTGACATATAATGACTAGCCAATGAATGTTAGTGAAGGCATGATTCAGAGTAATATTATTTCTCAAATATTTCCATGTTGACATGGAGTGGGAGCTCAGAGCAGCGACCCCCGCCCCCACCAAAGAGTATCTTAATCTGCTTGGAGGTCCACGTTAACTCTGTGTGATCACTCTTCACCCTAGTCCCTCCCCTTCATACCCATGCTCTGATCTGAACCTGTAAGAACAGAAGCAAATAGAAACTAGACAGTTGATCTAGACTTGGATGTAAGACAAGCATTCAATAGTATGTTACCAGAAATATGTCACTGGAACTAGAATTTCAGGACCAGAATCAGAGTCGTCTCACTGAAACTGAACGTGATTGAACTCCATGGGTTGGGGACCAGGTCCCTGGGATGGGATCCTGATTTAGATTCACCAGTGATCACCTTACTCCTTTCTCCTGTCTCTGTGTATTATACTTTCATCTCTAGGGACACACGAGGTTAACCTAAAGCCCAAAGCCTTCATGAAAAATTTCATTGGACCACTAAGAGGAAGGTATGATCTAACAGAACTTTTCAAGGGTGGAATGAGCTACCTCATAATGTAGTGAGTCCCCTGTTGCTGGATGTGTGTGAACAGAGGATGTATAATTACTCGATTCAGGCATCAGAAGGGAGCATGCCTGGGCACTGATGCTTAAAGATCTTTCCAGGATGGAATTCTATGGTTCTAGTTACAGGAGCATGCATTGCGCTATCTGCGAAGATTCTGCCTTAGCTTTTTAAAATTTGAATTGACAGAACATCCTTTGACAGTTCATTCAATGTTGGTATATAATCTTTTAATATTTTGCAAACAATTGTCAAATTTTCACTAGTGAGGTACTGTATACTTTGAAGCAAATTTTTATATACTACTCACTGGTAGTTCACTGGTTATCGCAACTCTTACATTAAACCATCATTAAATTTTTGGTCCACCATAAGGCATTTTTAATATAATCACAGACATCATGTCATTTTACACCTGCCCACATCAATATACATCTGCTTTTTATAAAAAAGAACATTTTCTCAGGTAACCATTATGCCGTATTTATAACCTTACAAAATTCACTACAGCGCTTATAATAATATTATTGCATTGTGTTATATTATTATTACAATAATTCATTGATATAACTAAGACTCACTATATTTAAATACTATTTAAATATTTAAGATTTCTCAGAAGTATCATTTTTTTTTGATATTACATTGATGTATCATAGTTTATTCAATCAGTGCCCTGCTGAAGGTTTTTTGGAGTGTTTTGAATATCTTGCTTTTAAAAATAATGTTACAAAGGAATAATCTTGTGTAAGTAAGTTCATACTTCTGCCAGGTATAATTGGGATCAATTTCTAAAATTGAGATTATTCAGTCAAAAAGAAATTGTGTATGTCATTTTGCTAGATATGATCGATATTTTTCCATATGGGTACCATTTTGGCATTCCTGCCATCAATGCAGGAAGGTATCAGTTGGTTCACTATTCTTCCAATTGAGGTGGTGTCAAAGCTTCGGTGAGACGCAGGCTAATTTAAATTTGCATTTCTCTTATTATAAATGAGATTGAGCATTTATTATATCTCTCTTGACCATTTACGTTTCTTCTACTTTGAAATACCTCTTCACATTACCTTTTCAATTTTCTATCTGCTTGTTGATCTTACTTTGAGATTTTTATGCTTTTTCTCTGATGTAAGTTGCAAGTATTTTTTTTTCTTGTGTCATTTGTCTTTGACTTTGCTTTTGTTTATTTGTTTTTCATGCAAACACTTTTTGATAAGATGCAGTTGAACCTAACAGTCTTTTAAAAATAATAGCTTCTTGATTTGGGGCAATTCTTAGGAAGATATTTTCCTCCACTCACAAAATAGAAATGAATTCACCCATGTTTTTTCCTACTTGTCTGATTTCACATTTTTACCTTTAGATCTCTAATTTATTTGGATTTTATCCTGGCTTACCACATGATGTGAATTCATTATATTTTTACATACATTGCTATTATATGGTTACCCAGTTGTATCAGCATGATTTATTACAAATGTGTCTGACTTGAGGTGCCACCTTTATCATGTGCTAAATTTTCACGAGCACTTGAATGTATTTCTGGATTTTTCTCTTCTGTGCCATCAGACTCTCTGTCTATACCTGTGCCAATGTTCATTGATTTGATTTGAGTGGATTTTTACCCTACATTTTCCTTTTAAGGGTTAATCTAGTCATTCTTGGTCCTTGTTCACTGTTTTCAACTGAACTTTAGTAGAAATGTTTTAACTCCAAAAATAAGATATCTATTGATATTTCTGTGGATATTTTATTAAACTTACCAATTATCTTGAGGGAATGTTTATCTTAATGATACCTTTCTATTCCCAAACATGATATGTTTCTCAATTTGTCCTAGTCAACTTTGCTGTCTTTCTGTAGTGTTTTAAAACTTTCTTCTTACAGGTTTTGCATATCTTTCGGGTAAATGTATCCTTAAAACTTTTATCTTGTTTACTTGTCTTCAAATATGGTATTTAGTTCCTTTATTGTATATAATAGTATTTGTATTGATTTTCTTATATTTTTATAGATATACCATCATTTCAAAGGTTATTTATCTCTCTATTTTCAGTTATTATGTCTTTAAATGATTTCTCTTATCTAGTTGCACTGGCTGTTTCCTCTAACATCACTTTTATAAAGTCATGGCAATCTAAACACAGATGAACAAAATCGGTTGAATGCATTACATATAAGCCCATTAATTGAAGTATTTTTTTCTAAATTCTACCAATTTATTTTTTATTATTTAGCAGATTTGGTTGAGTGGTTTTCCTTAACATGACCTCTGAGCATTTACAGAATAAAATCTAGTAAACATACTGGATTACAGATTGTTTAACACTGTAGACAGAGCCTGGGATTGGATCTATAACGAGCCTAGACTTGAATCTTGGTTCTGCCACTCACTAGCTAATTCACTGTGGACATAAAACTTGTTGGAGCCAGTTTTCACAGTCATAAATTGAGAAATTCTATAAAGAATAAATTGATTTGGAAAAATGTGCATAAAGTGCCTAGTGAAATATCCAGCACTCACACGCATCAATTAATATTCTTGCATCCTTCTATGAGGGCAGGTACAGGGTCTAGCTCTTCACAGCATCCTAGTAAAATACCTTGACAATGCTCACAATATGTGTTCAAAATATGTGTTCTGAATTAAATTTTTGTAGACAGAAAATGTCTGCCGAGCACGATCACCTTTGCAGTTTTTCTAAGAAATACTAGACAAGAAAGGAAGAAGTAGAAGAAAAAATATTTTTCACATGGGAAATTTGTGTTCTCACTTTTGGTCCAACCACAAACCTGGCATGCAAGAATCACACTTATTTTACAAATGAGGGAACTCTGGCTCAGACAGATTAAGTCCCACTAGCAAGAGTTAGATCTAGGAATTGAATCCACCTCTTTTTTCTATGTGTGCTTTAATGACCAACGCAGGGCTGTTATTCGATACAGTGAGATTCAAAATCAGTCTATGACTTATTGGCAGTGACGTTTTAAGTGCATAAGATCAAGTGCTGTGCTCATTTCAGGAACGAGCGCTCACGTACACTGTTCACTGAGAATGAAAATTCATATAACATTTCTAAAGGTCAATTTCACAATGCCTATCAACAATTTAAGAGTAGTTTAAGCCTAATGAGCGGATATTATCATATCTAGGAAATATAATCAGAAACATCCATGCTGATTGCTCTCCAGTGACAGCTCCTCGTCCCTGCCTTTCTGAGCTCCTTAGGGATCTGCTCTTGACTCTGCCTGTTCTTTCCCTTCAGCCAGGTGAACTCAGCTTTCTTCATCACTTCAAACACTCCTCCCAACTGTATTTCTCCCCAAGAATCCCACATGTTTCCCCTGAAATTATGATCTGTACTTCCCACTGCATTTCGTACATCTCTGTTTGCCATAAAAGTAATCAAATACAAAACTAAAAACATGAGGTCCATAATATCCTATATCCCACTCCCAAATGCATTCCCCTTTTGATGCTCACAGTCAACAAATGGCATCACCACCCACCCAATTACTCAATCAAAGCACTAGGATAACACATTTGACCCCTTGTTGTCCTTTGTTCCCCACCATCCATCCTGAATAGGTCCTATTGACTTTGCTCAGGATAGGATGTTAGCTTGCTCCTGAGCTAGGTTTTGTCTGACTCTGAAGTACACACTTTGGAATTCTAGGAAGAGATAAATGGATAGATAGAGCTTTGTACGTACACACATATGTGCACATCAAATATAATATTTTCTTGTTGTTCAACTTAGTTGATGGGAACATAGTAACCAGTTAATAGTTCTTATCTCTGGATGTGACTCTAATTTTTTTTATAACTTTCTCCCCCCTCACTTTTCCCATGAGTATGCATTATCTAATAAAGAATAAATAATGCATTTAAAAAATAAATTCTCTTTGTTATTAATCTTCTAATCGTCAAAGCTTCTCTATCTCATTTGTAGACCTACAAAGGAGACTTCTGGAATTCAAAAGTGAGACTCGTATTTCCTTCTTGCATCCCATCATTTATGGACACACCTGTTATATACTCTTGAGTTTGTGAGTTGCAGTTCAACAAATCATCTGATTGATAGAGAACTTGTCATGGACAGATGGAACAAAGTCATGCATATAATCCTGGGTGTAATGTTACTTTACAGACTGCATTTAAGTCTCATTCAAATGACCAGAGACAAGCATTTGATTCAAAGAATGAGAATTGGGATGTTTTCATTCATTTACAATCACCAGACTGAATATTTTTGAACAGTTTATATGCCCAAATTGATTCAAAGATCTAGGCACTATGGAGATGAGAGTCAGATTTCTGCCCTAGAGAGAAGAAATATATGCTAGAGTGGGGAAGAAAGTACTATAAGCAGAGATGAAGAGAATGCAATGATTAGTAGGGAGCAGACGTGAGGAGGAGGATGGAGAGCAGCACAGAGGGGTACTCCGTTCAAACTTTGGAGTAAGCTTTGGTGGACCTGGTAAGAACTGAGGTCCCCCTAATGTATGTAACACCAGTCCTTTCAGAGTGCCTTCACTGAGGCTTACGTTTTATATCAGATGATACTCTCAACATTTGGCCCAAATAGCATTGGTGTGGATGGCACAGCCACCTTCTCCTCTTCTGGAAATATGCAAAATGACAAGACATTCTTTGCCCCTCCTGGTTTGTGTCAGAGTTGGCGTAGAGGTCAGTTTTTACCTGTTCCTCTTTCTTGCCCCTGACCCTCTGGACCTTTTGCAGACTTAATTGTGTCCAGCTGGGCATACTTTGCCCTTTCCCTGAACAGGACAAAGGAATACTTACCCTCTCCCACTTTCAAAGGCTTTCCCTTTCCCTTTGGATTTGTGGTTCAACAAACCACATCTTCCTTGACTCAGCTCCCAAATTACCTTAATAGCCTATGGCATCCAAAGGGTGACCTCCACCCTGTCCTGGCTTCTCTGGTGCCTTTAAGTCACACCTGCAGCCATTTAAAACAGCGTCACTGAGCTGTGGTCAATTCCTGGCACCAGCTGCTAAGCAGCATTCAAACCTTTCCTTCTTTACTGGACAGGGCTATGATTTATAATTAAACGATTTCTTTGTCCTCCACTCTCAAATATTAAAAATAAATTGCCCTTAAACTCTCTCATCTCTTTCCTTTCTCTCTCTCTCACTCTTTCACTCTCTCTTCCCTACCTACAGCATCAGCATCCTAGCTTCATAGTCTAATGAAAAGAGCATCTGTGGACTTCAAAACCTTGGGCTTCAGCCCCACACATAATATTCTCAATCATCACTGAAAGCCTAAATTTCCTCACCTGTAAAATAAACAATAGCAGTTTAGGGCTGAGGGGAGAAATAGAGAAATAACATAATGTTAGGAGTAATAAATACTGTAAATAAAAATAAAGGTAAAGGAAGAGAGTACTGGTGGTTAGTTTTAGATTTAGAAGTCAGGGAAGGACTCTGTGAGGATGTGACATTTGGACAGGAGGTCAAAGAGAGTGGTGGGGCGAGGCATGAAATTATCTAGGGAAAGAGCATTCCAGGCATCGAGGATAACAAATGCGTGTGACTTCACTAAGGAGAGCTTGCTTGGTGTGCTCACGGGACAGTAAACCAACAGGTATGGCTCAAAGGCAGTGAGTGAGGGGGTCATGTCATACATGGGCTTAGAGCCAGGAGGATTGTCTTGAATTGGGGTTTTAAAAGCCATTAGAGAATTTTTAACTTAGAGGGTGGTGGAGTGACATGATAACATTTTCATATTAAGAAGAACACTGTGTGACATGGGAAATAGATTGACAGGAGACAGAAATAGAAGCAGAGAGACAAGGTTGATGCTGTTGCAGCCTACCAGATGAGTGATGACAGGGGCTTGGACTGGATGTTTGTCAGGGCAGCCTGGACAATTTGATTTAGCGTCAGAGTGTGAGAGAGCGGGATCATCAGAACTATAAGGCTTTTGGCCTGAGCAATTGGGTAAATGGAGTTGCCATTTACTGAGATGGGTAAAATTAAGGGAAGGTTAGTTTCCTGGGCTGGAAATCAAGAGGTTGATTTCAAATATATTAAGTTTGATTATGATTAACTAACACCCAATTGAAGACTCAGAGGAGGAAGCCATCTATGCAAGTTCAGTTCAGAGATGGGGCTAGAGAACAAAATCTGGAGTCATTAGTGTAAATATCAAATGCTGTGAAACCATCTGGCAAGACTGAGGCTCAGAACTTGGGGTTGACCACGCGGGGTTGTTGGTGACTCAGACATCTTTGAGCAGAAGCTGTGGGCACAAGCCTAACAGGAGTATGTTTGAGAGAAAATGTGGAGTAGAACTCACTAGCATGGATGACTAAATTGAGGCATTTTGAGATTAAAGGGATGATGGACACTAATAAAATGGAAATTTGCTACGTGGAAAGTAGATGGTATGAAAAAAGCAACTTAACATTATAACGGTAAGTAGAAAATTCTGATAACATTTTTCAGTCATTCTGATCACAATTAGATGAAAATATACAAAGAAAAGACTTTGTAAGAAAATACTAATCAAGTATTAGGGGTGTTTTTAAAAATTTTATGAAGGTGTTACCAAACTCAGTTTCAGCTGCTCATTGCTCAGAAATTCAATACTGAGAGACAAGTATTGGGTAAAAGGATATATAGCTTTATTAAGGAAGCTGGACAATCCTGGGGAGAAGGTGGACTCATGTCCCAAAGAACCAACTTCCCACTGCTGATCAGGGGGCATTAACTTTTAAAGGGGAGTTTCAGAGGTGTATAAACAGAAGGAAGGGGCTACATGCAGAACGGCATAGTCAGCTCCAACAATTACTTTGAAATTAGTCAAGGGTGGTCTGATCAGTATCATCTTGATTGTTATAAGTACAGTTAATTTTCAGTTCTAGGATGAGTTTGCTCCCATTTTCTTGATGCCAGTTCTTGAAATTGTGTAAGATGGAGCAGCTTATGTCATGATTGCACTTTGGTCATCATGTAGTCAACTTCTTCCACCTGGTGGAGATGTTTCAGTTTTTATAAAACAGCTCAAAGAATATGGCTCAGAATATTATCAACAGCTCTTGAGGAGGAAGGAAAGGTCCTTGACTTCGTTTAATGGCTAAGCTATCATTATTTGGTCTTGTTTGACTAGTTTCCATTTGTTTCTTCATTTGCTCATTTCTCTGATTAAATTAATTCTTCAGCTAAAGCTTTTCTACTGACAAGAGGCAGGCAGAGGACATGGTGGGGGTTGGGGGGGGTCTGTCTTGGGAAGGCCCCATAGGGTCCTGCTGGGTTACAGAGGGATTATAGATGATGAATTTTTTTCTTCTTTTTTTGGTACGTATGCTTTATCATGCAATGCATATACCCTGCTTTCTATTTTTATTGATTTTTATTAAAATAAATGAATCCATCTTGCTTTTAACAACTAAAGCATTGTGGTTAAATTTAATTTGATTAATATCCCTATCCTCCATCAATACGTATTCCAGAGTCTTTCCTCAGACATAACTACTATTGTGGATTTGGAAAGTATTCTTCTTAATCTTTTATTTATGTTGCCTAACTATTTAAGTGCCTCTAGTATCTTACATGTAATGTTCAGTCAAGAATTTATCAGTATTCATATCTTATATCTGAGCAAACTTTTCCCCTCTTTGCTCACCCCACTCTTTGCATATGTATTTTACCCCTTAGATTAATATTGTCACATCAATTTTGATAAAAATATGACATTGTTTTATATTTTTGTTCAAAATAGTTCATGAATGTCCTCTCTTCCACTTTTATCTTTGAGTAAATTTTCTTATAATCCTTTCAGAGAAGTTCCATATATTATAAAGTTTCTATGTCTGAAAAGAGTCTTTATTATCCCCTCATCTTAAATTATGGTTTGGCTGGTTTGGTTGAGTATAGCATGCTAGGTTCAAAATATTCTTCTCAGAACTTGGGAGATGTAGCTTTGTTGTGTCCTTGTATTCAGCACTGCTGATGAGAAATCTGGTGTCAGTCTTATTTCCACTCCCTTGCTAATAATCATTCTTCTATTTCAGGTATCTTTAAGAATATTTTCTTCAGTATTAATACTATAAAATTTCATGTTATTGTGTTTCAGTGAGAGTTTTTGGTTTGTTTTTGATTAACTTTATCCTACTCAGTAGTCTGTGTATTCATCCATTTTGAGGATATATACTAGTTATGTATGTAAATATGTATGCATTTATTTATGTAACAGTTCTGGGATATTTGTTACATTTTTTTCAAATAGTTCTTCTCCCTCATCATGTCTTTACTCAATATATAAATGTTTTTAGACAGATGTTAGAAATTTTGTCTCCATCTTTGAAATAGGTAGACTTTTAGTTCACACTTTTGTTTCTATTTTCTTTGTTTTGTGGTCCACAAATATTTTTCTGTTTAACTTTAGATCTTTTCAATTTGCTGTTCAATACTCACTATTCAGTACATATAATACTAGACACATTTATTTATACAAGTATAAAGAGTAATCACTACAGAACATATTTTTTTATTTGAAAAATCTCTATTTTGTTCTTTTCATTATGACTTGTATTTGCTTCATCATGTACTTTTTATCTTTTAATGACAGTCGTCCCGCCCTCGATAGCTCCTAATTTAAGGACATCTGTTTTGCGTATTTTCTCTACTATCTTTGTTATCCTTGTTGTAAGTTTTTCTTGTCTTTGGATCCTGCTATTTCTCTCTCACATAAATGAGTCTTTCTCCAACATTTGGTGAATCCTGGTTCTGTACCCAGCTTCTGTGATGGACTTCTCCTGCACATTTCCCGGCCAATGGCAACTTCCCCCAGTGTGGAAACCTTAGCTTCCTGCTGTGGCTTGCTGCCTACTTTCTTCTTTGTGATGCCTCATAGCCTTGTGTTTACTGTAATTTCCCCATTGTTTTCAAATTTATGTCCTATCAGTTACTTTATACCTAGTTTATTTGTTAATTTCATATGTCTTACTTGTATCCTCTTTATTGATTTTTTTGAATCAACTCTTTGCATATTAAAACCATGAAGAGCTGGACATACCCTTGGTGGTAGGCAAGCCCACCAGCAGTGCAGTCTCCACTGATTTTATGTGCTTCTGGTGTTCTCTTGGCCTTTTTCTCCTGATGTCAATGTGGTTGCCACAATCTGAGTATTTGACCCTTCCACTAGTACCCTCATCAGGGAAGGATGGAGTTGGAACAGAAAGGTCTCTTCTTCCCAGAAAACTTTTCTCACACTTCGCACTTCACAGGCCAGAAACGGTGACACGTGCATGATTCACTTCAAGAAAAACTGAGAAATAAACACTGTCTGCCAAAGGAGAATGCTATTGTAGTCACTGGCTCTGGTCAACCATGTCTCATCTGTTGGGTGTGGGCAATCACAATTCCAAAGCAATATTCTTTCTGTTCTTTTTAAAAATAGGGAGTGTGCAGATTCTGGATAAACAAAGTGTTTGCCATATTGAATTCTCTTATCTAGTTCCTGAAGTCCCAGATTTAGAAAATTCAATGGCTTCACTTTTATGAGTATTGTCTCTGCTACATGCATTGGAAAAAGGTAATAAAATAAAAAACCTATGACTTATTTTGAATCTATCAATTTGACTTTAAGTTTCTCATCTAATAATAATCTTTATTTTACATAGCTAAAGAAAATCTTTGCTTGGAGAGTGCTGGACATCATGAGGACTTTATAAATGAAGAAATCCAACTCTAGCCTTAAATCTGCCTTCCTTTCCAACCAAGAGATAACATTTGCTTCAAAACACATTATTTGTGTTTGGATCAGCCAGAATCTAACTTACATACCTGGCATATATGGGACTTTCTATGAGTATCTGTTAGCTGAATGAAGTTAGGACAGAACTAGATGTGTGAATAGCGTAAGCTCTCCAACGGAAAGATGGCACAAAGGAAAAGTGCTATCATTCTGACAAAATGAAGAGGAAATTTTTCTCTACAGTGAAAAAATAGCATACGGAAAATTGAAAGGCATAAAAAAAAAGGAAGAAATTATTTTGTGATAAAATATTTAAAAAGTTAATGGTCTTAATATTTTAATAAGCTACACAAATCTTTAGGAAAGCATGAATAAGTAAATGGAAAATGGAATGAAGAGACTAGACAAAGGAGAAGGATAGATATAACTAAAAAAAAAGAGAGACAGATTCACAAGTTACTAAATAAATGCAAAACAAAATAAATGGCAACGTTAATTTTTAAACATCTAAATGTACAATGCTGACCAGGTATGCTGACATAGATGCACTCACAAGTTGATGATGGGGTTACAAATTAGTGCAGCTTTTAAGAAACTAGCTTGGAATAATGAATTGAAAGCCTTGATGATGTATACATTTTATGATCTAATAATGTCATTCTTAACATATTGCTGATCAAAATTTTTGAAATCCAGATAGTTTTATACATAAAGTAAGAAATTATAAATGAGGTATCTATAGATTGAAACAACATGTTGCCTTTATGCGAACTTTTTAAAGACATATAAAACTACTTTGATAACTAGTAAGTGAAAAATCCGGATATAAAATTATTCTTGATGTATTATCTCATTATGTAAAAGATAACTCAGGGAGATTTAACCCAACATTTCACATGGCTTCTCTCTAGGAATTTCTTTTTGTTTGCCTGTATTTTTCTGCTGGGTCTAACATTTCTACCTTAAGGAGAGTTTCCTTTGACAAATTATAAAATCCAAACAATAACAATACGAGAAAATGTCTGTAGATCACCTTTGTCAACAGATTATAGGCTTTAAAATCCTTCCGCATTGATTTGGGTCTCCTAATCCTGTGAGTATGAAAAGGAAGCATTAGTTTCTTTCTCTGGAATTAAGGTGCATGAGGTTCAGCTGTGTCAGTCACAGGGCGACTTCCCCAGGGCATCTAGCTAGTATGTGGTAGGACCTCTGTGCTTGTTCCTTGTTTTCTGGTTCAACATTCACTCCACTCATCAAAGATGTTTCTTTCCTTTAAACATTCTTGAAGTCTGTAATTTATTGCCTGGGGACTTCTCTGCCTATTCCTTGTGTTTGGTGGATTAACTGAATCTCCTTTCTGGGAGACACTCCTGAATTATTCCAGGAATCTTCTCAGTCACATGGTTGGGATGGGGTTTTCTGAGGCAAAATAAGGTAATATGGAGTCTGTCTACAGGACCAGGGCTGCTTATAAATGCAGAGGAATATTCTGGGTTGGTGCCCAAGCTGGAATCCATGGAGAAGCCATTTTGACAATCTGGAGAAAAGTAACCTAGTGTGGGTCAGGAATACTCTCTGTCACCATGACCTAAACATCTGTGTGCTCTGTTCTCTTTAAAACTGGGGAAAACTTCTCTTCATCTGGCATTCTGGGATGGCATGAGAATTAATCATACTTTTTTATCTAAAGTTTCCTCTTCAAAACAGAAACACCTGTGCATGCAATTAAGTATAAACTTATGAAAGCAATTGTTTCCACTTGATCTTTATGCTCTATTCAGTAGTGTTTTCGTACGTGCCCTCTGGGACTACTAGCCTTTGAGTAACATATTATTTCAAGAAAATCTAACTATAATAAGCATTATTACATGGTCATAAAACGATAGAAAAATGCCCTGAAGAATCATGACTTCAAAAAAAGGTTTTGCTATATTTTATAAAGTAAGGAAAATGCATAAATATAAATAGCCAGAAATAATTCTGAATTGGGTCAATCCTCATTACTTTCACTTGACACCCTCTTTTAAAAATTCAGTTAGCGTGTCTCATGCCCACTTCTTTTGAGCTGCTGAGAAGATAAACCCTTCTTTCTCAGGAGGGCTAGTGGTAAAATATCTCAGTGATCTGCTCCTACCAGACTGCTTCCTAATCCCCCAAACAATATAAATTTCACTTGTCTAGGAACTTGCTCTTGCTCTTGTCCATAACATTCATTTTTTTGCCCACATGGGATCCGTCTGACTACCTTCTGTGCTCCAACACAAGGTTGATTCCTCCCTGGTGACTCTGTGATCCCCCCGTGATCACACATTATAGAACTTGCTCATTTAGTGCAATTAGCTCTAAGCATTGTAGTCATTTTTACACACAACAGATTTTCCCACTAATCATGAATTCCTTGGCAGTGTGGACACTATTTAGGTGTTCTAATCATTAGGAATGGAATAAGGACTCAAAAAGTATTTATTTGATACAATGGGCTCCTCAAAGGGTTTTTTCTCATGTAGTATGAGAATATATTAAATAAAAGGATTTTGAAATATAAATATGAATACGATCAGGTTTTTTTTCTGTATTCAATCAAAGGAGATTTGAAGTGGAAATTGATCCAGATTATATATTTCAAGTTAAAAAGAATCTCTTTAATCTTTAATAGCAAGTGAAGCAATATAAATTTTGTTTTCAAAATGTCTAAAGGCAATGATAAAGAATGTCAATAACACATAAGGTACGCACTATTATAGCTAAATGATTGTGATCTAACAATGGAACTCAGCAATGGCTAACTTTGGAGTCACCTGGGGGCTGTATGAAATACTGATGCCTCAGCCCCCACAATTGGCTGGAGGTGTGGTGAACTTGTGAAAGTTCTCCAGGTGAATTTAATGTGCAGGTTACTAAGTTCTACCTTACAACAAGCTAGCTTCCAAATGTTATCTCTATCACACCTAGAAACAAAATGGACTTTGCTGATAAATGAGCACTTGGCTTCTTGTGAATCCCTAAATTTTTCCAAAAGTCATGGAATTGAGGCTGAAAAGTATATTGTCTACATCTGAATAAAACTCTGCTATATAAGATAAATTCTTTTCTTACTGTGTTTTGGGTCATTGGCACACCACTGAACATAAAGCAGAGTTGGAGATTCAACAGGGAACCCTTATGCTCATTATTGCTGAAATATGAGAAACTGTGGTAGTTTACCCCTTAACATACTATCCTTTGAAATAATAACTTCTACACTCTTCACGGATGGACAGTAGATAATTATCTACACACTCAAAAATTAATGATTTCCTATGTGGAGATTGAAAAAAATCCATTTGAGAAACAGCTTCCTCTTTGCCTGAAGCCAAATATCCACTAGATACTGCAATGAAAAGAAAGCAAAGACAGAGCCAGTGATGGTTTTAACCAGCAGTGAGTGACCTATATTTTATCATGGTACTCAGCTGTTTCATTAAACACACACATGCACAAATACACCACAATTAAACAACTTTGGGAACAAGGAATTTGAATCAGAGCACAATGAACTTTACCCACAAAATCCAAATATGGGTTTTGCTTATACTTGCAGCAAGCTGTGATTCCCACGTGAAAGGTATCAATCTATTTCCTCTTCCTGTCAATCACTTGTGTCACGCAGGGTCCCGGTATGTTGGGTCATGACCTTTATCCTGGATAGGAGCCAAAAGCCACCAGTAATTTGACTGATGTAATTATTTAGACTGTTTCTAATAAGCCTAAAAATGTGATGTTAACATTTTTCACATGTTTGTAGTCTTCTGACCTTTGCCATTGTATACTTTAGTTGTATTGGAGGAAAATATAATTTTCCACAACTAAATTCTGATTGTAGCTTTACCTTGCCTACAGGACCATAATATACTATTTCTTTAGAATTTTTTTTTCCCATGATAGGCCAAACTTTTAACAAAAATCACAATCCATTCAACGTAAATTTATTGAGCATTTACTATGTGCTATATGCTGAAAATTAAAAGAAAAATAAGACCAAGTCCAGATCTTCAAGAAGGTGAACTGACAAAAAATTAATTGACACAATGTGATAAATCTCAGCTCTGTGGATCAGTGAGTGTGTGACTTTTAAGTATATTATTTGTGTACGACTGGGAAATTGCGGTTCACAATTCGCACAGCTAGGACGTGGAAGAACTGACACATAGACCTGGGAAATTTGAGTCTAGAGACTATTACCAACCACTATGCCATCTTGGTTCTAGAGTCTGAGTTGACTGAGTTGGTTTCAGCACAGAAGAATGTCAAATGCCATTTTGAAGAAGGGGTCCATGAGACCACATGAAGATATCGGTTATATATGATAGAATTTAGCATTATATACGGA
The DNA here is from genome assembly GCF_009834535.1 of Camelus ferus. Lineage (NCBI taxonomy): Eukaryota > Metazoa > Chordata > Mammalia > Artiodactyla > Camelidae > Camelus > Camelus ferus. The sequence goes on along the minus strand of NC_045722.1, from coordinate 19,464,826 downwards.
ATACAGAAGGAATCCTTTAGAGAAGCTTACCTTCAAGATTAACTGTTACATACCAGAGGTCCAGAAAGAATGAAATAACCTGGTGCTTCTGCATTGATTCTGCAGAGGCAGGTCCCCATCAGAAACATTTCTCAGGATCAGTCTACTTGAGTGACCTGGAGCCATGTGCTTGGTAGTCATGTGGGTAAGTATCTTTAGCCCATCACAAACAGTATAAAACCAAGTCAAACATTATTAGAATCCGTTCTTTGCAGCTGAAGGATTTAGATTCAGTTCCAGAAACATTTATTGAGTAGAAACTGAAAAAAATACACCAATCTGGGTGTGATGGTTAATTTTATGTGTCAACTTGATTGGGTACAGGTGCCCAGATTAAATATTGCTTCTGGGTGGGACCGTGAGGGGGTTTCCTGATGCTATTTCAGGAAATATTTGAATCAGTGGACTCAGTAAAATAAATCACCCTCCTCACCGTGGGTGGACATCATCCAATCCGTTGAGGGCCTGAATAGAACAAAAGGGAGAGGAAGGAGGAACTTGCTCCCCACCCTGACCCCCCACCTATCTCCGCCACCTTTTCCTGCCTCACTGCTTGAGTAGGACAGATCATCTCATCTCCTCTCTTTATCCTGGGATTTACATCATCATTGGCTCCCCTGGTTCTCAGGTCTTCAGACTCAGACTGAATTATACCACTAACTTTCCTGGGTCTTTAGCTTGCAAACAGCAGATGTTCCCAGCCTCTGTAATCACATGAGCTAATTCCTCATAATAAATATCCTTTAATAATCTATTGGTCCTGTTTCTCCGGAGAAATCTAATCCATTGGGTGTACAAGGGCAAGTGGAAAAGGACCCGTTCCCTTTAGCTGCTTCCTTTAGCAGAAGGGGCAAATGCATGGAGGGGTAACATGGTTCAGGTGGGATGTTCTCTGCAAGGGGAGGCTCAGGGGCTCAGTGAAGGCTCTTGGCAGGGAGATGATACCACATTTTCATTTTTCTCATACAGTTCAATTAACAAAGTATCGACATCCTATTGAAATACAACACTAAAACAAGGCATCCTTTTCATCTCCTGTTATAAAATCCTTTAAAAGAGCAAAACAACCATTAAGAAATGTGCATGCATAAAGTTTAAGGATGTGTGATTTTCTTCACATTCACATTCTAGCCATGTTACTTTGAACATGTGGCTTACTTCACTTTTCTATGACTCTGTTTTTCCTTCTCTGAAGTGGAGCTAATGATGACCGCTAACTCATAGATAGATTAGAAAGATGAAATAGGAAAAAAGGAAAGCTTTTAAGTATAGTGCCTGACAAGCAAGGAAAACTCAATAAGTTGCATTTATTGTTTTATTATTGTTGTGGTCAAGTGCAAATGCCTTTTGAGGACGTAAACACAAAAACAGGGAATATACCAGCGATTGGTCCTTTCTCTGGGCAGGCAGGCTGAGAGGGAGGCGAGGGGATTTCTGCAAGCTGGTTCCAAAAAACAAACAAACAAACAAACAAAAAAAAAGGGATACAGAAAACTGCCTGCATCAAAATGTAGCTAGCCATCCTAGTCTCCTAGTCATCTTTGGTCTCTAACCTATGCCCTGCCTCTCTCTTATTTATTTCCCCTTCAGAAATCTCTAAGATATGATTTCTGTAGGTTGACAGCCTAATATCAGAAAAATATCTTTGGGCCTGAAAGAAAAATGCAAAATAGCAGAAGCTTGAGACTGTTGTTCCCAGAAACTAGTTCAGGAACCTGAAAACACAGTTGGCTTAATATTTCAGGTCCAACTTAATGCAGGTACCTGAGGCAATTAAGTTCCCTCGCCCCTTGAGTTGGAATATTTCAAATTTCTCTGCAGAAGTGAGTGAGGTGACCTAGTTGTACCTGTGCTTTTCACAGGAATGTATCTTCTTGAGTGACAGGTCGTTGCTTTTTCGGCAGGGGCCTTCCGTTTAATAATTCAGTAATTAGATGCACTGCTGTCAGCTGTGAAATCCCTAACAGCTTTTCAATGACAAAATATTGAAGGCTCTGTGGTCCTCCAAGGTCTCTCTCACATGTCTTTAACAGGAAGGACAGAGGTAGGGGAGAGCCTCACTCAGGTGTGTGCAAACCCAGGTGCGGAGGCGGCTGTGGGTTTACGGCCAATGCCTTCATTTCCTCTCTTTCAGATCCCATTAGCCGGGAGAGCCCAGGCATGGCCTGAGAAAGTGGGAAAGAGTACAGATAAAATGCCTCATCATTCGTGCACTCTGATTCTGCCTCGGACTCTAGCCTTAGGGGTCCTTTGGTGAGCACCACCTCGCTGGTGATGCGAGGGGTATCTCCGAGCGCCATTGTATAAATTCTGCCTGCACAAAGGTATGTGCTTTGTTTTGAGCCTCAAAAAAATTTTTTTTGCAGGTAATTTATGTATTTTTTTTCCAGCAGGAACTACCAAAAGAAACAAAGGAAGGTGAGAGGTGCTAACAGCAGCATGCTAATTAGCAAATACACCCTGGCACTTTGCAGTAGCCAACACAGGCACATTATGTTTTATGTCTTTGTTCTTGGCCAGGACTTCCAGCAGCCTAATAATTCACTCTTGGACCAGCTTTATCAAGAAGACATTGTGTTTTAGAAACTATAAAAGATCATTTAGAGCAGTAACAAATTACTGCTTTTAATAAAATGCTTTTTATCCCCCAACTCAATAGGATACTGTAAAAAATAGTCTGTAGAAAAGGAACATTTTTATCTTTGAGAAAATAACACTGGGGAAATGATAATGTAGTGGGGACTCTTCTGGTACAAAAGGAGAATAAAAAGCTTCACTCCGCCATCTCTCTCTGTTGCTCCTCCATCACCCTGTCTGGTCATTCCTTTGTAGTCTCCTTCACTGCCTCCTGTCTCTGGAAGTCCTCTCTCTCCTTAGTGCTGGGTCCCACCAAGATGAGTGCTTGGCCATTTGCTTTTCTCACTCTCCACACCCACCGACGTGATCCAGTCCATTGGTTTCCCAAACGAGGCACCACATCAGAATAATTCCTCATGGTGCTTTCTAACCTTGCAGATTTCTGGCCATCACACCTGCTCCGCCGAGGGAGAATCACTGAGGGCCTGGACCCAGGAAGCTGGGTTTTCCCAGCTTTTCCAGGTGATGCTTGATTTGGGAACCTAGGCTGTAACCCATGAGCATCACATAGGATGCCAAAGACGTTGTAAAAGTCATCTGTGGATCCTCATCTCTAACCTCTCCAGCCTCAGGCATGGCTGTCTAACTGCCTGATAACTGTTTACCTCTGGGTGTCACTCAGACTCTTCACGGGCAACACACCCAAACGTAGTTTCTTCCCTTGCATTCACGGAGTGACTATTGTATCCAAAACTAATACCCTAGACTCCTGTCTCTCCCTCATCCTCAGCATTTAGTCATCAAAACCTAAGACACGCCCCTTGACTCTATTTCCTTCTTCCAATCCTAATGTAGGGTCTCCTTAACCTTTGCTTGGACTAGAGGAACAGTGACAAAGTCTTAAACTCCAAATGGGAAGTGAGTTACTTGCCACTTCTGATTTTAGCTGCCTTATTATCATAACTGAAATTTCTATTTTCTTGCCTCGGCAGACTCTGGACCTAACACCTGGGACATAGGATTCCTGCCCCTGAAAAGACTCAAATAACATCTAAGCCCTAGATTTGTGCTCCCTTAATTACCCCAAGTTCCTCCGGCCTCAGGAGCCTCTCTCTTTCTGTTTATCAGGGACTTCCTTTAGGTTTTGATGGCTTACAGTGAACCTCTGTGATCAGACCCCCAAGCTCTGCTAGGAGTATGTAGAAGGAAGTTTTTGAAATTTAGAAAGCCTTTATTTGCTCAACAAAGCCAGGCTTTTAAGACCATCGACTTAAAAAAAAAAAAAAAAAGTTAGTGTGAAATTCAAGCTGAGCAATGACTTCTTTGTCCTAGATGGCATTTGCTATCCCCCTGAAACAATTAATGCCATTGATCCAATGGGTGAGAAACCTCAGGGCAAAGTGATTGACAGGGAAGGAAAAATACATTGTTTTCAATATCACCCGCCCCTGTGCCCCCATTTTCTCCCCCTGCCAGACCTTTGCACCTTTGAAAAGCACATTTGTTCTCAGGAAAGTGTTCCCCACCCCTCCTCCCAGGAAGGAGGGTGTCAGTTTTCTGTGTGGCGCTGTCCCAGTGAGGGAAAGCTCACCCACCCTCCGAGACTGTTGAGTCCCATCTGGGTTAGGCATACCTTTAATGGTGCAGGACAGAAAACTCCCTGAAATGAACAGTGACTTCTTTTCACCCAGAGGAGGCAGAAGTGGTGCGGCAGGGGAGATCCCTACTGCCTAAATTTATGCAAGGGATATTGGACACTAGTCATGCTTTGGTTTATATTTGTACACCTTGCCCTTAGCCAGGAGAGTATCTTTCCCGATATCCATTCTGGTTGGCTAGAAAATGAAAATTGGGAATAGAACATGGAAGAAGCAGGGAAGTAGATGGCTGAAGTGAAGCCAGATGCTTTTCGTTTTATTTTATTTTATTTTTTCAAATAAGCTGTAGGAAAAATAATGCCAAGGATGTTGGATGTTAATACTTCTCTGTTGAGAAGGCAGCTGACACATATGTATCTGGGGGAATAGATTTGGCAAAATTAGTTCAGCAAAGTCATTAAACAGATAAGCAAACAACCTGGCAAAACAACAGTAGCAACCTCTGGCATGTGTGGGCGAGGGGAATCAGGATACAGAGTTGCTAGAATATATAATTTAAATTTTCAGTTTTCAACAACAACCAAAAATTAAGACATACAAAGAAAAAGGAAAATATGAATCATGCAGAAAAAAAAAAAAAAAAGAGACAAGGGAAAATTTTTGCAGAGGCCCAGCTGGTGAAGTTAGCAGATAAACATTTCAAAGCAATATTTGTAAGTATGTCCAAATACTATAGAGAATCATGCTTCAATAATTAAAAGGAAGATATAATGACATTATCTTATTAAATGGTATGTATCAATGGATGATATAGAAATTATTGGAAATAATCAAGTGGAAATTCTGACATTACAAGTGCAATCACCAAAAATCAAAATTTGCTAGTAGGACTCAACAATAAATATAAGCAGGACAGAAATAAAGAATGAGAAAACTTGAATATTGATTCAATAGGGACCTTGCAATCTGAAGAAGAGAGAAAAAGAATGAAAAGCAAAACAAAAACAAAGCCTCAGAAAAATGTGGGGCATCAATAAATGCATTAACATTCACATAAGGGGGATATGAGAAATGAAGGAGAGAAAGGGACAGAGAAAATATTCAAAGAAATATGGCTGAAAACTGCCAAAATTGGATGAAGACTTTAAACATCCAAAGAGATTAATGAACTCTAAGAAGGATAAAAGCAAAGATATATATTAACATTCAGACACATCATAGTCAAAATGTTAAGAGCCAAAAGTAAAAATAAAATTTTGAAAGCAGTAACAGAAAAAAGACACATGTACAAGGAAATCCCACAAAGATTAATGGCTGACTTTCCACCAGAAACAATGGAGGTCAGAAGCAGTGGGATGACATATTCAAAGTGCTGTCAGTGAAAATAATTGTCCACCAGTGTCACATATCCAACCAAGCTAGCTCTAAAAAAATGAAGGTGAAGTAAATACCTTCTATGCTAAACAGAACCCAAGAAAATTCTCTCAAGAGCACCTGCTTTACAAGAAATACTAAAGGAAATTCTTCAGACTGAAAGCAAGTGACAATAGTTAGAAATTCAAATCCATGGGGAGGAGGGGAAGAAAGAACACTCAAAAGATAATTATGTAGGCAATTACAAAAGATAGGATAATTGCCTATTTTTCTCCTTTCTTCTCTTAACTGAGTTAAAAAGTAATTAGGTAAAACAAAATGTAAACAGTTATATTGTTGAGTCTATAACATATAGAAATATAAAACATTTGACAATAAGGGAAAAAAATTAATAGGTGGGAATAAAGCTGTATCAGAGTGAGGAAATGGTACCAGACAGAAACTGAAGTACAAAGGCTGGAACAAGAAAGGATAAGTAAGTCCCCTGCCATTATTGTATTATTGTCAATTTCTTTATGTCAATATTTGCTTTATATATTTAGGTGCTCCTGTATTGGGAGCATATATATTAAAGAGTGTAATATTCTCTTTTTGTATTGATCAATTTATTATTATATAATGCTTATTTCTTTTGTTATAGACTTTGTTTAAAGTCTATTTTTGCCTGATATGAATATTTACCCTTACTTTGTTGTCATTTCCATTTTTATGAAATATCTCTTCCCACTCCCTCACTTTCAGTCTGTGTGTAGTTTCAGCTCTGAAGTGAGTCTCTTGTAAGCAGCATATAGATGGGTCTCATTTTTTTTTTAATCCAATCAGCCACATTATGCCTTTTGATTGGAGAATTTAACCCAGTGACATTTAAAATAGTTCTTGATAGCGATGTCCTTGTTGCCATTTTAGCACTTGTTTTCTGTCTGTTTTGGTAGTTATTCTCTGTTAATTTATTTATTTTTTTTGTTTCTTCCCTTGTAGTTCGATGATTTTCTTTACTAATCTACTTGTGTTCCTCTCTTTCTAGTTTTTGTGTATATATTGTAAATTTTTGATTTGTGGTTACCAGTGGGGTTTATATATCTTGATCTGTAACTATATTTACTTGTTTTAAACTAGTAGTCATTTAAGTTCAAACACATTCTAAAAGATCTACACTTTGCCTTCCTTTTCTTCCTCACAATTTGTGTTTTTTAAGTCATATTTTTCATCTTTATGTTGTCTTCTCACTGTTAACCATAGTCATAATTGCTTTTGCAATACTTTTGTATTTTAATCTTTGTTACTTTTGTCTATGTTAATAATGAACTATCAGAAAGAGAAAGCAAAAAATCTATTTGAAATCGTGTAAAAAGAACAAAATGCCCAGAAAGAAACTTAAACAAGGAGGTGAAACAATCATACCCTGAAACGTATAAAACATTGATGAAGGAAATTGTAGTTCCTAGAGCAACCATTAGGAAATAACACAAAGTATCATTAAAATTAGTAAGATATTTAAAATGTTACATTAGGAAACATTCAATTACTATAAAGGAAGGCAAAAAAGCAGAATAGAAGGGAAAAGACATGAGTGTTATAGAAAAGAAAAAGCAAAATGGTAGAATACACACAACTATGCTAATAACATGAAATGGAAATAGGTTATCACTCTAGTCAAAAGACAAAGGTTGTCATATTTGAGGTAAACTTTAGATTCAAAGAGGCAAACTATAACAGCAAAAGAGTTGAATACCAGAAAAGAGAGACATTAAAAAAAAAATGTGACTAGAGGGAGAGAGGGACTTTTTATAATATTAACAGGGTAAATCCACCAGAAAGACATAACACGTGTAAACGTATTATACTAATAACAGAGCCCTTACGTATTTGAAGCAATATTGACAAAGTTGAAGAAAAGTACAGACAACTCAGTAATGATACTGGGAGACATCAATACCCCACTTTCAAAATGGATAAAGCAGCGAAAACAGAACATGGGCAAGAAAACAGAAGGCTTGAACGACAGTATAAACCAACCAGACCTCATAGAAAACTCTACAGCCTCCATGGAACAAGAGCACCATATACATTCTTCTCAAGAGCACATGGAACCTTTTCCTGGAACATACCAAATGTTAGGCCATAGAACAAGCCTCAATGATTTATATAAAAAATTGAAATTAACCCCAGAAGTGTGTCTTCAGCCCACCAGAAAACAAAAGTAGAAATCGAGAAGGACATTTGGTAAATAAATACATGGAAATTAAAGAAGACGCTGCTAAGGAACCAATGATTCTGAGAAAAAAAAAAAACCACAAAAAAATTTAGTGAATGCTTTGATATGAACTGTAATTGAAAAGAAAACATTCTGAAATGTATGGAATGCAACTAAAACAGTGTTAAAGAAGAGGAAAATTTATAAATAGCTATAATAAAAAAGATTTCACATTTCTTAGTCTTCTACCCAAAGAAAATAGGAAAAGAAAAGCCAAACTAAACACATAACAAATAGAAGGAAGAAAATAATAAAGATAAAAGAAAAAAATAAATAAAACGGAGAATGGAAAAAATTAAGAAAATCAATGTAATAAAGTATTAATTCTTTCAAAAAAAATTGACGTAATTGCCAAAATGTCAGACTGACCGAGAGAAACACAAAGACTTAAATTACTAAAACCAGACATGGCAGAGGGGACCTTACTACCAATCTTGAAGAATTAAAAATCAGTAAAAGGGAATGGTGCGAGTGATTGCATGATGAGTGATTGCATGATGGCAAATTCAATAACCTAGTCAAAATTGGCAAATCTGTAGAAAAGTACTAATTACTTAAACTGACTCAAAAAGAAACAGATAATATAAATTCATAAAGTTGAAAAATATTGAATTAGTAATTAAATAAACCCCTCCTTTTGCATCACCCCCACCAAAGCCCGGGCCCAAATGACTTCACTGCTGAATTCCACCAAATGCTAATGTTAACGTTAACAGGCATTAACATCAGTACTTCTAAACTTTCTCTAAAAGTAGAAGAGGGAACACTTCCCAACTAATTCTATGAGGTCACTATGACTCTGCTGTAAAAACCAAAGATATCACAAGAATAGAATTTATAGGCCAATATTTCTTATAATTATGGATGCAAAATCCTCAGCCAAACAGTAACAGACTGAATCCAGAAACATAAAATCAATTATAATTCAATCAATGTAATGAATCACATTGACAGAATAAAGGACAGAAGCAACATGATCATTTTGAGAGGTGCAGAAGAGGCATTTGGCGAGAAGATCCAATAGCTTTTTATGATAAAAATGCACAAGAAATGATAATAGAATGGAATTTCCTCACGCTGATAAAGGACACCTACGACCAGCCTAAGCAACGTGACACTTAATGGTAAAAGAACAAATGTCTCCCCCTTGAGATTAGAAACAAAATAAGGACATCTACCCCCACATTTTCTATTCCGTATTGTCCTGGAGGTTCTAGCTAGGGCATCGGGTAAGAAAAAAAATCATAAAAGCCATCCAGATTGGAAAGAAAGAAGTGAAATTATCTATATTGACTGATGCCACGACCTTATATACAGGACGTTCTAAAAGCCCACACAAAAACTATTAGGACTAATACATTCAGCAAGGTTGCAGGACACATGATTAATAAACTAAAATTAACTGTATTTCTATACAATTGCAATGAGTACTCAGAAAATAAAATTAAGAATTAGTGACTTGTACAGAGTATGTTTATTAGGGGAGAACTATCAAGGTCCTCAAGAAAGTCGTGGGTAAATGTATATACATATACATAACATTTACAAAAATATATTGTTACGACGCATACAAAATATATTAATATATACACACGCACACATATACACAGCTGGTTTTTCATTATGTTAAATGAGAAACTCAGGCTTAGGTTGAGTATTGCTACTCTAATATATCTGGGAAATTTGCATACAGTTTTGGAAGTTTAGGACCCAGATCAGTCTGTATATCCTTTGGATTAGGACCCAATTTGGGTTTGGAATTTGGAGAATATGTTCCCCAGATATTTGACAGAGCAATGTTTTGAAACACAGCTTATATCTGTTTCGACATCTCAGTGTTTGTAAAAGACCCAGATTTAATGACTGTGTAGAAATAGAGTGACAGAAATTTCATTCTATAATTACACAGGGTAATTCTTCATCCCAGTGACTTGTATACTATAGCAGAATGAACTTTTTTTTTTAAAAAAAGGATCTGGTCAGATTACGTCAATTCTCTGCTCCCAAACACCTCAAATAAAAGTGGAACTCCTTCTCTAAAGCCACCTAAAAATTGACCACTGCTTCCGCGACAGACTCACCTTCCTTTCTTTTCTGGCTCAGGATCTCCAGCCACACTGGTCTTCTCCCAGTTGCTAGTCGTCGCCAAGTTCATTCTTTCCTTGGACTTTTATGTTTGTTCCTACCACCTCCTGGCCTGGTTCTTCTAAAGACCCTCTCATGCTTCTCTCCCGTCATCCAGGTCTTTACTTAGACGCACCTGTCCTCCCTGCTCTGCCTGAAATAACCCCCGCTTCCACTCACTTGCTGCCTCCTTGAGCTGTTCTCCTTCCCTTCGATGCAGCCACCAATACCTAAAATTGTATTGTGCACGTGCTTATAGACTTAGTTATTTGCTGACTTAGTGTCTCTCTTCCTTACTAGAATGCCATCTCTTTGAGGGCAGGGATGCTTTCTATTTTGTCTCCTTCTCTCACCTGGAGGAGAGCCTGACACATAATAGACAGACACTCAATAAATATTCGATCAATGGATGACATTCCAAATCTGTCTAAGTCTGTTGCATAAGAACAAAGAAGTCAAGAAGTTAACTCTTCTTTTCTTGATTTGGCAAGCTATATTTTAATGAGTCACATGAAAACCTAAGATCAATGAGACCCAAAATTAGAAAATATCTCTTGGGAATTGACCTAGCATTGACTTCGGGGTTAAGAAAATCCCAAAGAAATGGTTCTGGTAGATAAATGAGAAGTTTCACAAAATGAGTAGCGTTCTGCTTACTGTGAAATCAAAGTCATTTTATTACTGTTTGTTTGTTTGTTTGGCAGTGGGAGGTAATCTACTGTATTCATTTGTTTATTTCTTTAATGGAGAGACTGGGAATTGAACCCAGGACCTCGTGCATGCTAAGCGCTCACTCTACCACTGAGCTACACCCCTCCCCATTACTGTTTTTATCCCAGAGAAATATAGAAACAAAGAGACTAAAATTATACATTCTACAAAAAGACCCTCTAAGGGTGTTTTATTAGATCAAATATGTGCATATAAATGTATATTCACTTACATACGTATATATATATATACACACACACATACATATAGTATGTATTATGTATATATTCTGAACACAGCTGAAGACATGCTCTTGTGGTTCTTAGTTCCCACAATGCGGTCAGATACATCTGGTCCAAACCTTGGCTCTGTCATTTCCTCACTGCTTGAGCAAATTATTTACCTTCAGCGAGACTGAATTGGTTCTTCTTTAAAACAGGGATCAAACCTAATTCACAAGAATGGTGTAAAGACTGCGACAGTCAATGTTCCGCGCCTGGCAGAGCACCTTGGGCAATGGGAGTCTTCAATAAATAATCATTCCTCATTTTCCCTGCGGAACCTTCTGGGCTTAGGTTCCTCTCCATGTAAATCCCCCTCAGCTTTATAAAACACACAGTCATTGAATCTGAATCTTCTAGAGTCATGTTTCTTCTCATCTATTTCTCATAAGTACTACAAATTTCGCTGAGATATGACAGATACATAAATTTAGTAAGTTAGCCCCTCCAAACAACGAACAGGTAAATGAAAGGAAGTGGAATAAATGATAGACATTCTCACACATCTAACGCTTTATTAGATTTTATAACAAAATTTAAAAACAATATCAGGTAGGAGTTGGTGTGCTTCTCAGGTAAGTAACCGGATACGCATCTGCTACACTATATTGAGTTTTGTCCATACGGAAATGCCTTTAGGATGCTGTAGTAATGTAAAACCCGAAGGTGAGCAGAAAAGGGCAGAAAGGCTCTGACAGACAGAGTATGAATTGTGGTCTGCTAAGCAGGGTCCAGATGCTAGCCGGGAGAGAACTTTAGTCCACAGTCTATAAAGAAAAAAAAAAATCAGGAAATTCCTTAAATTTAATATTTATCCTATCGTACTGTTTCATTCTGATTCACTTACTAAAAGCCTCCAGTGCGTTTAGCCTAATACTCTCAATAGTAGAGACAAAATTAAAATGATCTGTCATTGCCACCTTCCTGAAACAAAGGGGATGGAAGAATTTGTAACCTTTTCCTGAGCATGTAGCACCTTCTCAAAGGAAGGACAAGACAGCCGTTCAGCCGGGGCTTCCATACACGGGTGCACCTAGAATTCACGGTCTGAGGGTCTTCTGCAGCACCATTAACACAACGTCCTGAACCGGAATGCTGCCTCGACTTTATCTTCAACAACAGCCTTCTTCGAAAGACCGACTGGGCTGAGAAAATGACTTTCTATGAAGAGGGTGACACTTCCATAAAATATATTTCTTGTAATTCCAAGCCGTTTTGGTAAATCATGTGTTTCTCTGATTGCTCTATGAATCTTTACATCTCCGTGTCTCTTCTCTCTACTCTTTCTCTACCTCAGGAAAAAAAAAGCAAGTGTGTTAAAATTCAGCAAGTTGCTAAAATGCCCTTTAGAAGATGACTAACAGAACAGATGATCCACCTCTGCTCTTTGACTGATGTTAACTGTCTCCCTGACCCTATAAATGAATCTTCTCCCAGGAAAGGGACTATTCAATTTTTGGTGCAATTCTTGCTTAAGAGATTGAGGATGCTGAATTCACTGAAGTGTCTATAAAGCATGCCTGCCCTCCTCTAGGTACTGAGAGGACCCCCAAGTGTAATTTCATTATGGACCGAAGAGCAGTATTTCCCTGGTTCTCAGCTAAGTCTCCCTCTTCTTTGCCCCTCCTTCCCTACGTGTCTGTGTTCAGACATGTTTATTTATTATGGTCATTTTCTGAGGTCACAGGCTGAGGAGATTTCCCTCTGGGAAGAATTTTTTCGTATATTGAATATGCATCTTTATAGGCCCTTCACAAATTACCCAAAATACATTAGAAAACACAGTTACACGAAAGTTTTGTTCCACACCATCTCTACGAAGTCAAACACCTAGAGATAGCGCCAGCATCATTATTTTGGTATTGAAATATAAGAACTTTTTTAAATTACTGCTTACCTGAAAGCATGTTAATAAATACACATTTTAAAATACACATTGGCATTTTGTAAATAGAGTTTTAATACCACGTCACATTCTCTGAAACTCTTTTCCTTATCAGAAGAATGCACTGTACCAAATAGATTTCCACTTACTCACTGAACTGCCGAAAATTTTTAACTTACAGTAAATTACATGCAATCATTGCTATGTGTTAAAATAAAACACATAATTCTATTATATTGTATTAGAAAGCTACCTTAGAAAGTTTATAATATATATCTTCTATAAGTAATTTTTAAATTGGAAGATGTGTTTAAGTTATTCATTTGGTGGGAGGAAGGGAGGGGGAATAAATATAAATATTTTCTTTTGCTCTTCCTTCAAACAGAAGCAAAACTATTGAGGAAAAAAAAAACCAGTTTCTTTTAAAAGTTTTAGTATACAGGTCTATAAACGAGGTGTTTATCTTTTCAAGTTGATGGTCCCTTTGATGGCGGGTCCTGGAATCAGTAACAAAGCCACTACAGCTTATACATTAATATTTTTGAAAAGTCAGTCTAAAGAAGAAATCAAGGGAGTAACTACAACATGAAAATTACCAAAAAGAAAAAATCACGTCCAAATCTTTCCAAATGTATTGATATTCCTCAGACTGATTAAAAAAAAAAAGCATTACACACTTAGTTCCAGAAATTCTCCGTTTCCATTATTGCTGGAAAAGCCATCTAAAATGCACTTGAAGTTGATGATGTATGTTGTTTACTCTCTTGAAAAAACATCCTCTCCAAATAGGGGGAAAGGTTAGAAATGGTTTGTACTGCGCTGATCAATTTATCCGAGTTGTCTTTCGGCAGATTGTATTAATGGAACTTCATTTTCTTTTATTCAGTTGACGGCCAATTTTTTGTTGTCTCTTAAAAAGATCAATGAGCATGTCTCGCCATCTTTTCACAGAACAAGATGATTTTCCCCTTAAACTTTAAAAAAGACTTTATTATTTTGTTGTAATAGATTTTTCCCCCCCTCTTTCTTGCTTTCAGCCCCCTGCAGGGAGTTTTTTAATGCCTGTCTATTCTTTTATATCTCTTTGTAGTTTCATCTTCAATACCTTGAATTTCACTTTTTTTTTTTTTTTTTCCACCATCCTGGGTGCCATAGATATCTTCAGAGACAGCAGTTTCTCCACTCTGAGCTGCGCTGGGAAGCGAGGCTGATGGTATTCACCACTGCACCGTGAAAACACAATCAAAACAAGTATCTACGAGAGCAAGAACACATTTTGATTGAGACATTATGCACCACATCTTTTATATTCCTTAAAACTTAAAAGCTCCCCGCTTTTACCAAGGCCAGGCGGGAAGAGCTGATTCTCTCTCCGTGCAAGGAGGGTAGGGGGGCTAGTAGCCCTTATTTGCCATTTCTTGACATTTAGAGCATGCTTCTATGAATGTGAATGCATTTTCTGGTTGATGGAAACATTCTTTTTTTTTTTTTTTTTGCTTGTTTTGTCTTGATTGCAGTGCAAAATCTGAAAAGCAAAAAGACTTTAAAATTCAATGTCTCTACCTGTTTCTTCCTAGAAGATGCTGGTCCCTGGTTCCCTCTTCCTCTCCTCTGCCCCCTCACAATTATCCTTACAATTCCATTTTGGCTTCACACGTACCCAGATTACTGGCATTTGTCAGGGGTAGCCATGTGGTGAGAATCGATATATTCAGCAGGAGATTTTGCCAGGTATCGAATAGCGTGGGTACCATTGTGATATATACTAATTTCTCCCAAGCATCTTCTGAAAAAAGACAAAAACAAACGTATGCTGAGAAGCTACAGTACTTTGTCAATATGTATAGTAAACACAGGTAGTATGTCTATGTTTTGAAGGCAGTTATTTCATCATTCTTATAGAGTTAAAAAAAAAAACAAAACTCTTTGAAACATAATCCAGAGAGAGGAAAACTAAACAGAACTGGTGCATCCATGCATGCATTTCTTTGCACAGTCATTATAGCAAAACAAAGTAAAATCCTGAGTTCCTGAATTAAGGGGCCATTCCTAAAAAATATATGCAGAGGAGTGAGTCGATCATAAGTAGTTTAGGATCAACCATAAATCACCCCTCACTCCCAGGACCCCATAGCATGCAGAGGAGGATGAGTGGATATCTGGGCCTCTGGGGTTCTGAGAGGAGGGGAAGGTTTAAGGGCCGTTTCCCTTTTTCTTGGTGATTATCATCATTATTAGCCAAGTGCTATCCTCATATAACTCTGCATTTCTCCCTCCTATCTAACCTACAAATATAATCAGTCACCAAGTCTAACAGGTTCTTTTTCCTAAACATCTCACATCCATCACCTTTTCTATTCCTTTTGCCATCCTCTGGGTTCAGGCTTGCATCATTTCTCACCTGGACGACAGGGTTAGCCTCCCAACTTGTCTCATTTCCTCCAGCGTGGCCCTTGTTACCATCCCTCCCACTCGGCCAGAATAAGCTTTCTCAACTGATCATCTCACTGTATTCCTCAAACTCCTGGAAGGACTGCCTTCGTTTTGGGACATTTGCTCACAGCATTGCCATTTCTGCCCTGGACCTCTCTCCTCTCCAGCCTCCCTCTGATGTGCCCATGATCTGCAAAAATAGTAACTCTTTGCTGTACCTTCTCTCATTCTGCTATTTTTCTCTTCTGAACTTTCACCTGTGCTCTGCCCCTTGCCAAGACAGCCTTCCTCTTTTTCCCCTAAGTAGTTTGCAACTTATTCTCAAAAGTGAAACAACAACAAAAACAAAAATGATAAATCTATCAAGCACAAAACACGACCTCTAATAAAATAAAAGAGAAGACTCTTAGAAGTCCCACCTAGACTCTTGAGTGCAATGAACTGCTCCTTTCCTATACTCTCCTGGGAGCCTTTGCTAGGTCTTCGTAGAAATGACCACAGTTCTCTGATCATTGATTTAGTTGATGCTGGAAGCTCCCAGTGCTCCTTTAGTTTTGAATTTCTAGTGCAGAGTGTTTGGCACATGGTGGATACACAAATAATTTTGAAGGTTAAATGAGGAGGGATTTGAGCTAAACACCTACTGCTGATAAGCTTTTCCAGTTGGAACTCACAGAAGCATCCCAAACTAATGGAATAATAAAACGGCATTTACTTGTGAGAAAACTTAGGCATTGTAGAAGCCAGGAGAATGGATTAGCTGGTCTGAGGGAGGCTAGTACCAGTGAGCACTGGGAGAATTAAGTCTCTTCCCTCCATCTGGTATACTTATGAGCACCAAGCATATTTTAAAATGCTGTACAAATATATGATGGCTAAAGAGACTAATGGATAGGGTAGAGCTGAGTGAAAAAACAAAATCTAACCCTCTGGGTGGTTTAAGTGTCCCTTTGGAAACTGGCTTTGTAGCAATAATCTTAATTTTGAAGTTTCCAGGTACATAGGAAAAAAAACATAAACTCTGTAGTAAGTGAGATTCATATCATATTCTGCCACTTATTTGCTGTGAGGACCGGGAAGTAATTTAACCTTCCTGAACCTTATTAAGCTAATCTGTAAAATACCGGATCCTTTGTGAAGTTGGGAAATATAATACACATAAGAACCATTGTAGAATGTCTGACATTTATAGTTGCTCAGTAAGGTAATTGCCCATTACCTATTTTTTATGCTAGAACTCCAAGGAAATTAGAGAGAGAGGGAGAAGAGAGGGAAGAAGAAAGAGGAAAGGAAGGAAGGAAGGAGGAAGGAACGAAGGAGGAAGGAAGGAAGGAACGAAGGAAGGGTAAGGGATGGAAGTCAGATAGCGAAGACGACAAGAACAGACACAGAAAGCATAACAGAAAATCCCCCCCTCCCCCCCCCTCCCTAATACCGCTCACCTATTCCTTCGGTAAGCCGACTTCACCGCCCGCCCTCACGAAGAAAACAAAGAAAGAAAAGGAAGGAAAGAAAACAAAGAAAAAGGAAGGAAGGAAGATAGATTTCATGAAATTAACTCATGTGATTGTGGGGGCTGGACAAGCAAGTCTGAAATTTGCAGAGTAGGCAATCAATAAAAGAAGATAATGAACAGGCCAAAGTCGTGGGCACGGGGAAAGGTGATACCCTCCCTTTCATTCTTGTAGTTTCATTTAGTCAAGTTGACATATTAAAAACACGTGTAGAAAAAGAAAGTTTTAAAGGGAAGAAACTGCTTCTCCTCCTTACCTTCTTCCGTGGTAGTGATCAGCTCAGAGTGAATGAGGTAGTTGCTTGATGCCAGTTCTATACCTGCTTGCAAAGGTCTTATCCTATGTGCATATATTCTGTTTGCTCTACCTATTTGATCTTTTCTTTTTAATCAAGGTAATGCACGCACAGTTAAAAAATAAAATAGCATGAAAAAAGCTACCATGCAAAGCAACTGAAGATGAAGAAGGGGTGCGGAGAAAGAGAAAAAGATACAGCAGAGACATAGAGAGCATATACGTACAAAGGATGCGTAGAATGCTGCCTCTCACTTATCCATCAGGGTCTACTCAGTGGTACCACT
Source organism: Camelus ferus (assembly GCF_009834535.1). NCBI lineage: Eukaryota > Metazoa > Chordata > Mammalia > Artiodactyla > Camelidae > Camelus > Camelus ferus. The sequence goes on along the minus strand of NC_045722.1, from coordinate 19,447,455 downwards.
TAGAGATTTTTCTTCCGCTTTAAAAGATCAGTAAATCTCACTCTAAATATTTGCTGCCATTTTTCCCTTATGGGTCAATACAAAATGGTGATTTGGTTATACATTTCCAGGAAAAAAAAACAGATTTTGATATTAAATCTAGAAATATGGAGCTTTTACAAGGAATGAAAGGCACTCTAAGTGCAGATAACAAAAGTTTAAGGCTTAAAAGAGCAAAGTAAAGGCTTAGTGAAAGAAATCAAAGGTAGACGTGAATTCCAGTTCATTATGGTGAACTCCTCCATCCCGGGTTGTACAAATGGAAGTCGAGTGACGGTGAAAGGAATGAGCAGAGGGAGGATTAACTGCAGGTGAGATATTTCAACAGATTTTTGGGAGATGGAAAGCAGATGATACAGGCAGACGAGCAAAAGTGGCAGAGAAATTCGAGATTCAGAATTTGTGCAGAAAACCTGCAGCTGAGAAAGGAACCTAGATTTTCAGAAGAACCCAGAGAACCTCTAAACTCAGGGGCAAAGGATACCAAATCAGAATTTGGCCTGAAAACAGAGAAACTACAGTCTGACTATAGAATTACTGTGCCAGACACTCTGCTCTGCCCTGTTGCACGTGTCGCGTCCCATCCTCCTGAGCCACAGGCGTTCAGGCACTTACCACCCAGAGGGATTAACTGAAGAATTTAAATAAGCCACCTCAAAAGAACCTGGACTTGCACTGAGAGACTTGTTGGCCCATGGTGCTTCCTTTCCCAGCTCTGGGAGAGCCCCAGGGTCACGGGTGGTTCCCTACTCACTACCCTGGAGAAAGACAGGTTTTCAGTTATCCTGTGCGTCAAACTACCAACCAGCCTTCCACCCAGGGAACGAGAGGATAGAATACAGAACTCACAGTTGTTTTCTTAAATGATCAACCCAGTCCTTGGTTTACAAACACGCCTCTCTCATTGGGTTATTGTGTCAAATTAGTATCTCCAGGTTAGGGACTGCTTCTGTCACATCTATGTTTATGGCCTGTATCCTGGCAGGAGTGGGTGAAGACGGAAACAGGAATCCTCACATGTTCCTATGAAGGCTGAATACCTCTCAGGGAGTGTCCATTCTACCATCAAACCTTTCTATTGTGTTTTTAAAAAACAGTCATTTTTTATTTATTCATTTAAAAAGTATTTATTGATCTCCTGCTACTGTCAGGCACCTTTCTACAGGCAGAGACCAAAAGTTATATTTTAATGTAATTCCATTGCAAAATATTTCTGGATGACAAAAGAGAGTCTCAGGGTTTGAAATAAAATATGTCCTTAATTTTTTAAAAAGTAAAAAAAAAAAAGTTTTAGCATAAGATTCAACCATTCTTCTCTGAAGTATCACCCAAGAGAAATAAAAGCACCTGTCCATTCAAATATTTGTACCCAGATGTTCATAGCAGCATTTTTTGCAATAGTCAATAACTGGAAACAACTCAAATGTCCATTAACAGCTGAATGGATAAACAAATTTGGTAGATCCTTGTAATGGAATATTACTTGGCAATGAAAAGGAATCAACTATAGAAACATGAAACGGCAGTGATGAATCTCAAAATAATTTTGTTGAGTGAAGGAAACCAGATAGAATGATACCTATGCATCATTTAATTTAAATAAAATTCTAGAAAATGCAAACCAACTCATAGTGATAGAATGCAGATCAGAGATTGCCAGTGACAGTGGAAGAGGGGTATGGGAGGGAGGGGTTAGCCAGGGGCAGGAGGGAACTCTTGGCTGACAGATATGTTCATTCTCTTGGTTGTGGTGATCCTTTCACAGGTGCCTACATATAACAAAATTTATAAATTGATACACTTTCAATATGTGCAGTTTATTGTATGTTAGTTATTCCTCTCAGTAAAGATGTTAACACAGCAAAAATAGTAATGATAATGACAATAAAACGAACAACAAACAGACATGGAGCTGGGGTAGCGAGGCACACAGGAGTATGTTCTCTGTGATTTCCTCTACATGGAGTTCTTGAGTGGGTAAAGCTAGTCCAAGGTGATGGCAGTCAGAACAGTGCCTGCTTCTGTGAGTGGCGGCTTGAGGGAGGAATGACTGCGAAGAGGCAGGTGGAAAACTCAGGGCAGAATGTTCTAGATCTAAATCTGTATAACAGTTATAAAGTTGACACAATGTTTAAATGAAAATTGAAAAATAAACGCCTTTTGGAAACATTAAGATGCGATACAATAGAACGGAACACAAAGAACTGGACTTCCCGTATTATTTTCTGTGAAAAAAAAAATCAGTGCTTCTTGACTGTCCTTCCTCCCTCGGAGATTTTGATGCAATTAGCATGTTAGGGGCCCTACGGATTTTGTAACTCTGTTTTAAACCAGCATTTCCAAGATTTACTGGACCACTGAAACAATTTTTTTATTTAACACTTTAAAATATCTGATGGAACAAGTGTTCCAAAGGGATATAATTTAGGAGATGCTAAACAAGCCAATTAAAAATATACAATTTAAAGCCTCTGGGGGTTTAGAGAGGTTAATTGTTTTTGTCAGAGCTCAGGCAGCCAGCAAAGGGCAGAGGCGGGATGGAAAACACAAGGATGTCTGATTCAAAGCCAATCCACGTCCTCCAATCCACACTTACCTGCCCCGTGCCTCGGTTTTCTCATCTATAGAATGGGAAGAGAGCATGTAGGGTGTGAGGTAACAGTCAGCACCCCACTGTCTCCATGTGGGTTTTGGGTGGCTTAATTAAGACTTATAAGCTTCAGATCCCTCAGCTGCAAAATGAGAATAATAATACTCCAGCTGAATGAGAATTAAACAAAATCACTTCTGTAAAACACCCAATGTTTTCCTTCTCATTTGTTTAATCTAAAAAATAGCCCGATCATATATAAGAGGTGCTTTAAAATGTTGTAAGGCTTGAACTGGTCCCTGCTGGACTATTTTGTGTGTGATAGGTCAGCAATTATTCTTCTGCTTTGCGTTTTTGTCCATAAATAGCAGGCTTGGCGTACAGAGATATTCATTGACTATCCTACCTTGCCCATCTGGTTCTAAAAAAACATAATTTAAATTTAAAAATCTGATGCATTTATGAAAAAAGGAGAACAAATATCATTTATGATAGAATATGTGTAATGATCATGTTACTAATTTGTTTCTATAAAATATTGTTTCATTTAATTGTCTTAAAAGTCTAAGAGGAAAGTATGCCCATTTGCACATTGGGAAATTAGATTCCAGAGTATTCAATTGAAGACCAGGTCTTGGGTGGTGTTCATAGGTGGAAATCCAGTTTCAATTAGATCCCTCTGCCTTTCCCGCCTCTGCCCCACCGGATTCATTGTGGTTTAAAAGGCACTAGTGGATCAGGGATCTGTCTGGGGATTCTTGCACTATTTTATTCTGTATCTCACAGAGAAGAACACTGCTCGTCTGTGGTGCCCCTGAAGCTCGAGAATTTGGAATTCGAGATTTGGAAAATACAGCGCTTTTCATGACACTTACCATTTGTCAAGTTCTCAGCCTCTTCCCAAATTTCTCTTTGAGAAGAAATGGGAATAGCCATCAGGTTTGACATGGAAATGGGACAGAATCATGTCCCTGCCACACACACACACACACACACACACACACACAAGCCACATGGCCTTTTCCTTTAACGTCGTGGAAAATAACATTACTGTAGCATGTCCTTCCAAACTGTCAAGAAATAAAGGTGTGCTTGTAACATCCTAATTTATACTGCAAAATGAGGAGGCAACATGGGACACGTACATCACCTTAACATGTGAATAACTAGATGTTATCATTCGAAAGATTTTCTAAGCATTGCTCTGCAAACACGAACTTCTCTGACCAGTTAGTCAGTGGTATTTGCTGGCCATTTATTCGTGAAGAAATCCATATTTTTGAGTGTCTACTATATAGCGTGTCCTCCGGTCGATGGACCTAGAAAGATGAAATTGTTCTTGATTCTCCTCTCATACGATATATTAATCTTTTAAAGAAAATGAAAACCACATGGGAAAAACAACAAGATTATTAAATAGAGAAAATAAGTTTAAAAATAATAAAGTAAGTGAAAATAATAGAACATCAAGAAATTCGAGATGGCGTGAGTCAAGCCCAGCACTATCGGGCCCTCATGGGCCCATTTAGACTCCCCCAAGGCTACTATTCCCTGACTGTAGTTTCTCCTCTATTTTCCTATGATTAGTGTTGTGTATTGTCAAAAAAAGAAGTAGGCATAAAGTATAACCCTTGATCTAAGAATCTGTTGACTTAAGCATCTCTTCTCTAAATATTTCCTGAGAACTAGGTGAATACACCAAATGGGGTGCTAGCCTAGGGAGATGCCTCTCTGGTTGAGTAAGTCTGAGGCTTTCTGCCAAAGATCAGCCAAGCTCACCAGTTCCCTTCAAGAAGTCACCAGGTGAACTGATGAAAGGTCCTTATTTTAAATATCACAAACCGTCTGGTCTCCTAAGTCACGCTTAGCACTCTGGGAAACCATTGCGTTTGGCATACAGTGAGTAAATGTTCATGGCTAGTGTGTTGGTAGAGTGATTGGTACATTTCAATCTATAATTATCTCATTAGATCTTTATTCTCAATTTCCCCAGCATACTGCCTTAAAAGTGTTTCTCCCTTTCTTTTTCCATTCTCCTTCTTCTCTCCCTTCATTCTTTCCTCCTTCCTTCCTCCCTTCCTTTCCTCCCTTCACCGTTGTCTAGGATACACATGATAAGCAAGTAGCTTACAATCTAGAGTGGCAAACAGACAATTACAACACTCACATGGTGAAGACTATCGATCCAGAATTATAGGATGTTATAAAAATATGAGATAAGGGTAAGGGGTAGGAGAATGTCACTCTTATCAAAGTTGCAATCTTGAGATTTGATAGGCTTGTTCTGACAAGAGTACTCTAGGTAATACTTAGATTGTCATGATATTTTTGTATTCAATAATCCACGGTTCTGATAAGAAGCAAAGTTTTTCAAGAGATCATTGTCCCTCAGTAACAGAAGGAATGGTGACCAACATCAGACGTCTAGCTTTCCAAGCAGAACTGACTGGTTGCTGGGCCGGGTTATGCCAAGCAACCTATTGATCTAAAGCTCTGATTTCTCCTGCTCCTTACGAAGAACATGACCAAAACACGAGAAAGTGCTGAAGCTGAAGGAAGACTTGCTGATGAGAAACAAATGATGCTGCCATTAGCATCGATTGTTAATTGATTAAATATGGAGTAAGTGCCAACGGACACAATCAGTTCAGACAAGAGACACATTGACCAGTGGCCGCAAAATGTCTGCTTTAATCTTGTTCTACAAGGTGTCTCCCAGGCTGGGGTATTCTGGCCAGGAGATGGGGGCCCTTTAGCGCAAAGAGAGGTTATAAGGAATCTAGACATGAGAAATACAGAACAGTGTTTCTTGTAGATCTAGAAAGAGCTGAGCATTCTTCATGGTGGAATTATATCAATTAGGTCCATACCAAGACTTTTACCTAAGGTATCATTTCTGAAAACTTTACAATGACAATAAGTCAAATCCCTAATATATTTTTGAAACTGGGAATCTGCTTTAGTGATGCCACACAGAGCTGAGGAATGAAATTCTTGACTTCTCCAAGTGCAGTGAGCTCAGCTGTGGATGGGGACTAGGAAGGCAGGACCTGGCATTTGCTATATGAGCTTGCTCTGAGTGAGGAGAAAGAAACAAACCAAACGTGTGTTATGAAGCAAGGTGCAAATTAATGTTCAGGTGAGGAAAAAGGACATAGCTTCTTCCTCCTCATGCCCTAAAATCCAGTGAGCTTAGTTGTGAACGACGAACGAAGAAAGAGATGCCACAAGCTTAGAGGAGAAAACGTAATTTTTTTTTTAAAGATGGGGAGGGAGGTAACCTGAATTTCTATCAATAAAAGAATGATTAAACAGATTATGGCAAAGAGACAAAGTGAAATGCACATAAAGAAGGAGATATCTCTATCTTTTACTGATAGGGGAAGGTGTTCAGTAAAATTGCAAATGAATATGTGCAACATAGTTTCCTTTTGTAAAAGAAAAATATACATACATGTTTGTCTGTAAGGATAGAAAGATGAACAAGCCAGAAGCACCAAACGTATTAGGGCTGGAAGTGGAGAGCAGGAACACCTCTAGTGGGTAGGGAACTGTTCCTTATAGTTTGTCTGTGTGTATGTATATGTTTGTATGTGTACGTGTGTGTACGTGTGACTGCTTCCGGAAAGCTACCAGGCCAGTCATTCTTTGGTTAACTGTATAATTAAATAATTTTAAATTTGGATTTTCTGATACAAAATCATAGGTGACAATTAACTTCTGTGAACTCTAAACTTATATTTGACTTAAGGGAAACTGTTTTCTGGTAATGAGTAACAACGCCAGACCTAGAAGTGTTTTGAAACAACTCTGATGATTGCATGGGTTTTTTTTTTTTTTTTGAGCTATTGCTCACTTGTCAAATCACATCTAAGATCTGCTCTATATCAAGACATTCTCAAACATTTCAAAATTTTAAATTAACTTGTAGGTACTGACGTGAAATCAGCTTAGAAATAGCGTCTAAATTCATTTCATTTTAGATTGAGGGCAAAAAATAAGCCCAGGTAAGGTGCGTTAGCCAGGTATAATTGAGATCATAACATTTCATCCTTCTCATTTTTTGCACCTGTCTGTGCAGTGTCTGGCCCTGCACAGAATTCCCCACAATGTAGGACTTCTAACAGTATTTGAATAAAATCAATATGTGATATTGATTTGCTTCCTAATCCCCGAACAATGGTACGTTTCCCAACCGTCTTCACTCCAGTTCCCCCTGTAGTTTAACCTGCTCCAGTCCATCCCTAACTCCAGCTCTTCTTGTCCACATCCTCCATCCTCCAGCTCCTGTGTCTGGTATTAGTCCTGATGTGGAGAACTAGAGAAAACTACACCCCATCAGATTTTGAAGGCAGACTTGGAATTGAGTATACAGACATCCGTGGTGTTTTTTCATGGATCAACTTAGCAGAGCTGGAAATACGTTTCTTAGAATTGCCTTCCTGTTATGATTTGAGTTAGGACTGGCCACATGGAAATTTGTGCATGCTGGGGAAGGGAAAGTGAAACAGCGGTTGTGCTCAGAATTTGGAGGGAGGCTCCCAGCACCATTGTAGCTCCTATGTCTTGCTGCTGTCCAGCTGGCTCGCCTTACTGATGTGAGAGCGTCAGAGTCCCCTCTCCTCCAGCTCCACTACCTCCCTTCCTTCAGTCTCTTCAAGTCTTAGGCTAAGTTCATGTAATGATCTGAGGCCGACGGTGTCAGCTCCTTCTGCAGGTCGCCGGGGGGTCCAGGTGGCAGGCAGAGAGAGACAAGAACAGAATCAAGTTGTCAAGTGTTCCCAGTTGTCCTCAGAGGCTCCAGTCTGTCCTCTGGGATTTCAGCATTTCCTTGCCCTCTTCCAATCTAAGTATACCTTTTCTTCCCACCCATCAGTTCTGCTGATCTGCAGGGACCCCAGGCCCACCACCAGACCCCACAAGTCTGTAAGGTCCAATCCTCGTAACAACTTCCTTACTCCACGTCACTCATCATGGTTCTGCTGACCTTACTGAACCCTAAAGAACACAATAGCAGAAACATTCCTCCAGTATCTGGTACATCAGCCAATTCTGAGCAACAGAGCAGGATCCCCTGGTGCCGCTCCATTATTTATTTAACTTACTTCCACTGCGTGGGTGAGCATTTGACCCGACTGGTGGAGCAGCTCAGAGAACCCCTCTCTGGAAATAATTCAGCACACTTTAAAACCAGGCTTTGAGCACAATTTTCTTAAGCACGTCCTGATGGGAAAGAAGAGTTTTGCGTTCCCTTTCCCTTCTCAGATGGGAAAATATTTGAAACACCCAAGTGTATATAATACTCAGCTTATGCAATGGAAGTTCTAACCGCATTTACCTGAAATGTTTCCATCATTCCCAAACTTCTGGGTTTCCGTGGGTGATTGGCGAGAAACAGATTGTACTTTCCTGCACTGAAATCTAATGAATGCCACAAAGTGAAAATAAACTGAAGACACTTGAAAAAAAAAAAAAGCTCACTTTGAGAAATCTAAGCTTTTTTTTTTTCCCCCTCTTCCCCTCCTCACAGCCCGCTAAGCTCCCCGCACATTCTGATCATTGTCGTCTCCCCCGCCCGGTGTCTGTGGTGGTGACAACCGATTCATGTGTTCATTTGCATATCCCCCGGTGCCAGCCGCGGAATACAGAACGGAGCCTCCTGCTCTGGCAGCCAACACAGCACTGGCAAATCAGGGTGGGGAGGGGGGTGGCTGTCAGAAACAGCTGTCCATTAACACAGTTTGTGGAAACAACCAGGAGCTGTTTGAAAATGCTAGGTGGTAGAATTTAATTGGAGTAGCAACTGTTCAAAATGCAGATGAAAAGGACCAGTCAGTCAATGTGGATCTCGTGACACCTTCAAAATAAAGTTTCACGTGTGATTAATGCGGCATCAACTTTGCACATTTCTCTCCTCTGTCAATAGGGCTTATCTGCTGCTGGGTGATTCGGTGAGGATTCATAGCCTGGAGGGCCTACGGGTTCCCAAGGTCGGGTAGCCTACTCCCCATGAGGAGACCACTGCTGCTTGAAGAAATCAGGATTTTAACAGGAATCGCGTGCAGATTGAATAAGATGGAGACCAGTGGTCCTGGAAGAAGCCACGTTGGCAGTTTTAGAGGCAGACAGTTCATCCGTTCTGTGAGGGCAGCTATGTCCTCCTGGCCAGACAGGAATTTACCAAGCCCGTTTCCTTCCTGCTGGCCCCTGAGCTGTGGAGAGGGGGAGTCAGTCTCCATGGCCCATTTCACCCTTGGCTCCTCTCCTGAGTTTGCCAGAAAGGATGCCAGACATGGCCGACCCTGAAGTGGAGGTGAGAGGGTGGGGGTGGGGGTGGGTTTGGAGATGAGGACTAGTAATGGGGTCCTAAAAGCACTTTTTTGTCTCCTGAAAAAAAAAAAACAAAACAACTCCATTTGAGCATTTCATTAAGATCAGAAAATAATTTTAATGTGCCAGAAATAGCTACTCATAATCTGGAACAGCATTTGTAACTTCAAACCCCGATTTTTAACTATTTTAAATTCATGATCAGACTGTAAGTACTCAAGTCAACATCCTCTGTTCCACAGTCGTGATTCTTACTGTAGTCGGCGGAACTGCACATTTGAACTAGTTGTTCAGTTTAAATCTTTGACTTTTACTGTTAAATAGATTGAATGTTACATCACTCCCTTACAAACATCCATTTTAAGTCACTTTGAAAGGGAGTGAATTGAATTTAGTTGGTAATGAAAGCAAATGTCTAGTATGGTTAGATATGAAGTTTATTTTTGGTAGACTTTAAAAAAATATATATATATATATATATACACACACACACACACACACACACACATATATATACATATATATATATATATATATATGAGCAGATATACCATAGAGGAGGGACAATGCATGCGAGGCAGCAGTGCTGTGTAGGTAGCACATTGTAGCCAGGAGAGGAAGTGACAGCTGGTGGCTCAGTAAACAGATTTCAGTTTAGGATTTTCTGGACATTTTAATATGCTTCTCCGCTTTATCTTTTGTCCCCATTTCAATAACAAAGCCATTTTCTATTTGTTGCCTTGAAATATTGGATCAGTTAGAAGACAGATATAGAAAAGACAAAATCAGGTGGCATTAAAACAGAACACTTCTAAATATCAGACGCAATTTGATAGCAGTATTGGGGAGGTGAGGGGAAGGGAAGTTACCAAACAGGAGAGCGTGTGAGAGCATCTGAAAATGGCCAGGCATGTAAGGAATCTCATTCCTTCAGTTAATTTTCCTTAAATTATATTCTCTCTCCCCAAACATTGTGTCTCTCTCAACTTCTACCAGACTGATCAAGAGGCCAGCTGACTGGTGGTGGCTTGAAGGAAAAAATAAAAGCTGTGAATGGTGAAGCTGACGATGGCATTGAAGACACTGCTCCTGTTAACAGCCTTGTTCATTTCAAAGACATCATGGACACTGAAGGGAGTGGTTATATTTGAGTCCCACGGTGTGTGTGGCAGGCGTTGCCTTATCTCGATGGAAAGGGCCAGTCTGTGTTGGTTGTAAAGACCTGTAAATGCTGTCTTACGGCAGCTAGTTTTTCACTGTGGCCAGCCTCGGGGGAAAACGTGGTCAAGTTCTCTGTGCCGCTCACGCTGCATGTGTGAGATGTTGTCAGGCGAGTGGAGCTGTTCTTCACATGGGAATATTCCCCACCAGCTTGAGAGAGGGAGAGAAACGCTTCAGAATTCAGCTCCCTTCCTTTCTATTTTTAGTTAAATTAGGTTTACGTTCCTGAGAGAGTGTTGGCGCGTGGGCCCATGATAGGACCAAAGTAAACTGCTAATATTTCTGTAACTTAGACAGATTTGAAGTGAAGTAGTTGTTGGGAAATTCTAGTTTTGCCTAAAATGATAACTGAAATCAATGATTAAGCATAGATGGAAGTGAGCATCTCATTTCACTGTGTTCTACTAAGAGAATCATGGAAAGAATTCATGTTTCAATGGTATCCTGGTCTCAATTTTCTCAATTCTGGTTTGAACATAGAGAAAAAGTGCTGATTCTGTTAGTAGATTTATAAAATACACAGAATAAGTCTATGTAATGTCATCTGTTTATAGAATAAGACTATTAATATTTTTATTTAATCTCTCACCTCTTCTATCTCTCCAGGGCTTTGCACAGTGCCTTTCTTTGGTTGCAAGGAAATGAGAATTACTCACGCCGACTCTGTTAAAGGGTGGCATGTAGGAAGGCTACCCTAGGAATATTCTCAGACCTTCAGAAAAAGAACAATAGAGAGAGGGGAATCAAGATGGTTTCATGGCCCCTCTTTCTTCTCAGGATTTTTGCTTCTGCTTTCTTCCTCCAAGAGCCACTCAGTCGTTTCTTTATGACTCTTTGAAACCAGCTTGCATCTGACTTTTGGCTTGTGTCTGTGGTGGGTCACCAACAATCGATTCCCTTGTTTTTCTACGCCTCCAGTGCTATGAATTTCCCAGCATCTCCTGCAGTTAAGGGTGGTTTCATGACTGGTCCCCACCAATGGAATCTGAAGGAAGCAACTGCTTGAAGCCCAGGCTTTCAAGGAGCCTGTGTCCCTGTTTCCTGGGAAGCGTTGGATCCAGATGTGAAGCAATGGGAACTTCTAGCACATTAGGAGGGCTCCTCATGCTTTTGGTGTTGATCCATGGTTCTGATGACTTGTCTGTAGCCTATACTAATAACTGGCTGATGGTCCAAATGAGACGACGACCATTTGTGGACAACCTGCGACCCCAGATCGGTGAGCTGTATCTAGGAACTGGCTGCCTTGTAACCATAGGGCTGCACGATTCCTTTGAACTTCTTAACAGTCTTACTGCTTGTGGCATCAAGACACAGGGACACTCATGGGGCATTCTCATTCAAAGTTCAATCACTTATGAACACATTGGTTTGAAACAGAATTGGTATCGTCTCAATATCATGTTTTGTTAAAAGAAAGGATTCATTCACCTTTGGGGAAAAAGACATAAAAAATGATAGTAATGCATCTAGGGAACTCTCCCAAGGGCCGATAGGACAGGAAAACTCAACATCATCTCAAGAAGGATACTTGGGGACCCATTCAGGAGTGTCATTTGGGCACATTTCTTCCCTTGTTGACTATATAATTTTTAAAATCCCTTGGTCTTAAGTGAACGATAAAAGCTATAAATTCTAGTGGGTTAGGCAAAAAAAAAAAAAAAAAAAAAAAAAAAAAGCCTGTGTCCCTAGTGTATGTTCCCTCTCTCTCTAGGGGCTGGCAAAGCCACGGAGTCCCTAGGGAATGATAAATCTAAAAGGGCAAGGATCCTGGGTCTCCGAACCATCACTTGAGGAAAGCAGCCTACTGACTAGAAGTGTCTAACGTGGACTGTTATATGAGTGAAAATATGCTTTTCTTGTGTTTGAGGCATTCAGAGTTTTCTCAGTTAGTTACTGCTTCCTGTCCAAAGTGAACTCATGCCCATGATCCTGATCTTCATAACACTTTCTCTTTCTGCCACCTGCCGCTAATTCTTCCAGCCTGATTCCCACTCCCACCAGTCTGTAGCCAGATCATGGTTTTGATTCAGGGCTCACAGGTGACAGGTTGCTGATCATCTGATGCATCTGCTACAGCTGCTGGTCCACACGTAGTGAAGTCATCCTTAGGTACTGTGGGCAGGTCACAGGCTGCTGGGCCTACCTGTGGGAGGGCAGTATCAGGGCCTCCGGGGTAGGAGAATGGCTTCTGGATGGGGATGCAGCCAGAATGGTGGGAACCTGCACATCCGTCCCTGGTAGGAGCATCCAGCAAAAATAAGTCTCTCTGAAATCAGTCTTTTGTAGCTCTGACATAAAAAAAGGAGTCTTCGCTATCACTGCAATGTCCCCCTAGGGCTTCAACCGCTCCTAGCTGGATTCGGAGCTAAACTCGCATGCGCCCAAATTATGAACGGAGCTTTTGCTGCCATCATCCTCAGTTCGTTCCCTTCCTAATAACAACTCTTCTAAATAAAGATAGTCTTTTGTTTACTTATTTATTTCTATAAGGGATGTGATCTTTATCCTGTCCTGTAGGAATCTGTCGTGAGGGCATCAGGGCTGGGTGCTGGAGGTACAAAGATGGGTTACACAAACTAGGCATTCTGTTCATAATTCCTTGCATAAAGTAGGCACACTCTGTACAAAATACTATGGAATCACACGGAGAAGGGGCACCCACTCAACCATAGCCATAACTGGTCAGAATCAGCCATTGAGACAAGTTCTTCCAGTTCAGTTGACCTTGCAGCTGAGAAGATCATGGGACCCAGGGTGAGGAGCATGCCCTGAAGACACTTAGGCAGAGGGGAAAATCAGACGTATTATATCTTCAATGATAATAGGAGTCAAAAATCAAGTTTGTTTGTTTGTTTTTAACAAGAAATGGTATAAATACTAAGCACCACTCAAGAGACTGTCTTTCAAATGGATAACTACTTTTCCTCAATTAATAGCCTCTCCCATTGGAATCCTTGAATTCTTTATGTAGTCTGCAAATTAGTTTTTATTTACTCTCAAAGTGAGTACAGTTTTAAGACATCTTTGATTGAATTACCTCTACTGAAATGCAAGGAATGTGATAGGCCTTCCCTTAATATAAATAAGTTGCAACTCACAGATTGAGGAACTTAAATCCCTACCTCTGAGCTTAAGTAACCTAGTACCGTCCTGGCCCTGGCATTGTTTTGAATTGGTACTTTCAACAGCCACTACTGAGGCTCTCTGGGCCACTTCCTTCTTTCACACATCAGCAATTGCTTCAGATTTAATACATCACATAGATTCCAGTATGCTGCTGGTAAAATCACCTATCCTGAGATTCAATATATCTTGAGATAGAATAATAAGCTGATGGCAGTTTTTTAAAAAAATTCTTTTTATTCTTTACCTAGAGGATGAGAGTACATATGTGTGTGTATACATAGGGATGTTCACACGATGACATGCTGCAGTTTTTATCTAGCTTGTCTGCAGTACATAATACACTTCCTGGAGAAAAGAATGTTGGAATGGCTTGGGTAGCCCTAATCAGCTGTATTTTGAACTCTTAAATAGAGTGTCCCTGTGCTTAAGACTTTTCTGACCATGCACTAGCATGGAAATTGAGCTGAGAAATTTATCTACATAGCAGTATAGACAAATGAAACCAAGAGTGCTCTCCATTCGTGCTGATTGTTCAACAGGACATCATGGAAGGATTATTTTGTGACACAACCAAAAAGGAATTTTTAAGTATGTAGTCTTTCAATGGAATGTGAACGCTTTAAGATTATCTGTGTAAAGCTATATCATGATTCTTCCCAAATACATTTAACAAAGTAGCTTTTGTTTGTTTGTTTCTAATGGGCGGGTGTTTTTCTCAGCTACATATGAGTCTAATCTTTTGTATGTTCATCCATGGCACCTCTCCACTGATTTGGTACATTAGCACTTGAATTATTTCTCCAATATTATCATCTTTGGATGTACAATGGAGTTTTTAAAAATGTGAAGGCCACAGGGAAAAAAAATGATACTCATAGTATAAAGAACTAGACAATAAGGTAGAGCTGTAAGACGTGATGTGAGCTATTATAAATCCATGCTATTTGGAGTCTTCTTTTTAATTGTCTGTGTTTGGTTTAATCCCTGTAGTAATATTGTCAACCAGAGAAAAATAGGAAAATAAGAGAAGAAAGTTAGAAAGAGCAAAATAGTGCAGTGTTTGAGAGCTCTGGCTCAGAAATCAGAGAGCCAATAACTGCTAAAACCATAATCATGACTCTGGACAGCATTTTGACCCTCCCCTCTGAGCGTCAGATCACTCCTTGGTAAAATCTGAAAAATATGTTTCGTTAGAGGAATAGAGAAGTTAAGTCATGGTAAGTGCAACAGATGGCACCTGGCACATGCGCTTGGTCAACACGTCTTCGCTGCTCTCTTCCTGTAAACGAGCAGAGCTACTGTCTGTTTCATCACAGTCTCCCGCAACCCCGCTCTCCGAGACAATTTTGGTTTCTTTCTTTCCCATCCTTTACTCTATGCTTCCTTGTCTTACATATTTTGATCCTATTGTATATCCGTTCCCCTTTCGGTGAAGCATTTTCAAAGCTAATCATGCTGCCTTTAAAAATAAAAGTTTCCATGTTCTTATTAAAATTGTGCTGATTTGATGACAGGCTACATTAAGGAAAATGCAATGCCATACAACTGTGTTGTAACACAAACACATTTAACATGTTGTATTGTGCTATAAAGCTTTGTCCTCTAGCATTGGCAAGTTATGTTCTGATACAAAATCATTTCATAATAGTAAATGCCATATACCATGGTTGCCCTGTACAAAAGATGTCTTTCTTATTCTCCAGTATCAGCGTCAGTAAAAAGATACACTGTATTTTCTTAGACTCAATATTTATATTCTTCTAGCAGGTCATTTCCAAATGTGTGTTCTTCAGCCCCAGCATTTTTGTGACCAGTTTGTTATCATACACATGAATTAATACACGCCTGCGTACATTACTTTAGCACAGTGACATTAATGCACATATATGGAACTTTAAAAAAAATGATCCATTCAAATCCATGCTTACCAAACTTTAGGGGAGTTCTTACAGCTAAGTAAAGGCTCCAGATGAAAAACTTAAATAAATAAATGAAAATGCCGTCTAGACTTGTAACTGCATGAGTTGCATCGCCTATCCTAGCAACAAGGATCTTAGTCAGAGCTAAGACAATAAATGGAAATGCAAATTTAAAAAAAAAAAAAGAGAGAGAGAGAAAGGGGAAGAAACGGCATTAGGGGAGTCAGGCTGGGACTGAACGGGGCTGTTGCTTAACCGGGACGCTGCCATGGGTCACAGAGCCCACTCGTCTGTGTGTATGCTTCGTGATCCTCATTCAGTTGGGCAAGATTCTCAAACAAAGTCCGGCGTCCTAAAAATATTTGGAACTATTACAAAGCATAAATTATAAATGTGTCAGGAAAATGGAAAAAGGTGTCTTGGGCCTACTTAAAGCACAAAATGATCTCGACCATTACTCAACAATGATATGAACATCTTTTATTTCATTTCTCCTTAACAGTTCCTTCTGTTTGCTGTCATTTCCTGCTCAGCACCATGTCAATAATTACTAAATTAGCGGGACGCCTGTACAATTTCAGCTCAAGTGTTATTACTGACAAGTCAAACAATGGGGCTGATCGAAAAGATGGGACTCCATCTCCTTATTTAAATGGACCGTGTTCAGAAGGAGAGATTGAAGCCCCCTTTTTCCTCAAAAGAGGGCGGGAGGGAATGGCTTACATTTTGTGCGGCTCAAGGACACGGAGTCAGAGGAAATGCCTTTTTAATGTAAACCTCTTTTCATTTCCCGGGGACAAAAATGAAGGTTATTGAAAAGAATCATGCTTGGTGGAAGAAGTAATTACATTTTCTTTTTCAAATCTCGGAGGAATAATGCTTTTATATTTCCTGCGATGACCCAATTTGCACTGCGATGTGCTCCCTTAAATGTAAGTGTGCCGACGTCCTCGCCCTGCGTTGTTTTTCACCAGGAAATATGCCCGGGTCTCACCTCTGACTGATTTAAGTCCTGATCTCCCAAAATGCAAAAGTGACGGCACCAGAGTCTTCCCTCCTTACAAAGATGAGTTAAAAAGGAAAGACTCTTTGGCCAGTTGTCCCCTCCCTCAACACCCCAAAGTCAGAGAGTCAAGCGGCTTCAGCTATAAACCATCTTTTCAAACTGCACATATCAGCTCTCCCCATCCCCTGGAAGTAGGGCAAGGAGGAGCCTGACATTATTTTTAAGAAGAAGAACCTAGGGTTCTGGGTCCACCAGCTAGTGAATGGTAGTTCACTGGGAGGACCATTTCCTTGCTCCTGGCTCATTTTTCTCCAGCCCTACGTTCATATGTGTGTTTATCAACGACTCTGCTCTCTGTACCTGGGCAGGCACGACCCAGCCTTTCAGGAACATCTTTTCTCTACAGTTAAGTCTACAAATGACAAATGCTGGAGAGGGCGTGGAGAAAAGGGAGCCCTCCCACACTGCTGGTGGGAATGCAGTTTGGTGCAGCCATTATGGAAAACAGTATGGAGATTCCTCAAAAAAACTAAAAATAGACTTACCATATGATCCAGCAATCCCACTCCTGGGCATATATCCAGAGGGAACTCTGATTCGAAAAGACACCTGCATCCCAATGTTCACAGCAGCACTATTTACAATAGCCAAGACATGGAAACAGCCTAAATGTCCATCGACAGATGACTGGATACAGAAGTTATAATATATTTACACAATGGAATATTACCCAGCCATAAAAATAAATAAAATAATGTTATTTGCAGCAGCATGGATGGACCTGGAGATCGTCATTCTAAGTGAAGTAAGCCAGAAAGAAAAAGAAAAAATACCATATGGTATCACTTAAATATGAAATCTAAAAAAAAAAAAAAAAAAGACAAATAAACCTATTTACAAAACAGAAACAGACTCACAGACATAGAAAACAAACTTATGGTTACCTGGGGGGAAGAGGGTGGGAAGGGATAAATTGGGAGTTCGAGATTTGCAAATACTAACTAGTATATTTAAAATAGATAAGCAACAAGTTTATACTGTATAGCACAGGGAACTAGATTCAATATCTTGTAGTCACCTATAATGAAAGGGAATATGAAAACAAATATATGAATATGTATGTATGACTGAACTATTATGCTACACACCAGAAATTGATACAACATTGTAAACTGACTGTACTTCAATTTGGGGAAAAAAAGAAACATTGTTTCTTAAACGTGATTGAATATTTGTTTGAATATTTGATTTGAAATGTGTGTGCCTAACAATATCACTGGTAACAAAGCATTTATGCACCTTTAAACACTCTTTGATTATGTCAGTGAAAATGCTTCAAGGGCTGTTTGGACATTGATTTGCATTCGGTATAGAAACGGCCCCACAAGATATAACACAAAGCTTGTATTTTGAAATGTCCCTTTGTGGCACCGCTGGCTGGGAGTTCATTCACTGACAAGCTCTTGATTTCTGAAGAAGTCATCATTCCTGGTGTCATTTAACAGGTTTAAAGACCCTGATCTTAACTATTTCAGCATCCAGAAAAAAAATAGATGGTAATCTCCCATGTGAGTCAGATTCCTACCTTTCTTAAAGAAAGTTTTAGGTCTTTCTTTCTTTTCACTCTTCCATCTCAGCTGCAAAGATAAGGATGTGGATAATTTGGGTTGATTTGTTTTGAGAGCTGACAAGGGAGCCAGGGTTTCTATCCCATGCAATAACTCAAAGAGGTTGATATAAGCACTAAGGTAATTGGAAATTCAACAAACACGTGCAGTGGGAGGCTCGGAAAAGAGAAATGGCTTCTGTCTCACTAAAACAAACTGCCAGCACTTTCCCTAAATTAGCATAAAGCTGGCGTGTAGTGGTGAATCAATGTGTTTACCTCCATCAAGAAGACCTGAACCATTTGATTACTTTACGCTCAAGAACTCAATTGTGGACTTGGGTAATTTTAATAATGAGTCTTAAGGTATGAAAAACCTTTCAATATCGCTGTTTTTCCCAGTGTCGGCAGTTTATCGGATATCTCAGCTCTGATGGAAAAGTTTCATAAGAAAGGGAAAAAGAGAAAAAAATAGAATAGCAAAGCTAAGGCTCTGATTGTAATATTTCTAACATTTGAATTTTTTGATTTTACCTGGATTTGTGTCTGAGTTGCCCATTCAGTTGACGACTCCCCCTCTCCCTCCCCTGGAATTGACTGAATTCTTTGACTATTTTCATCAGTATTGACTCTCCTGAATCCTTCAGTGTATTTTCCCTTGTGCAGGACATATGCAAACTTCATTGCTTTGAACTGCCAGGTATCTGAGTTAGCTGTTTTTCCTACTTGGACTTGATTCTTTATTTGTTTAACATTAATTATTTTTAAAAGAAGTTTCTGAATTTCAAGCTGCTACTCGGACTTTGGGTAGATTTGTAGACGGTATCTTCGCAGGAATATCACAGAGAGATGAACATGATAGGTATTCAGTTTGCACTAAAGGGGATTCGTGGTTCTGTGAGGATGTAAGTCAGAGACTCTTCAAAGCAACGATTTGCAAGCAGTATAAGAGAAGATACTGCTGCTGGGGACACAGGGAGAGGAGGACTTTCTCAGGGTGACTCAGTGCCATCCGTTTATCTTTAATTGAAGTAGATAGTTTACAATGTTGTGTCAGTTTCTGGTGTACAGCATAATAGTTCAGTCTTACATATACATACATATATTCATTTTCATATTCTTTTTCATTCTAGGTTCTTACAAGATATTGAATCTAGTTCCTGCACTATATTGTATGAACTTGTTTATTTATTTTATATGTAGTGGTTAGTATCTGCAAATCTCAAACTCCCAATTTATCCCGTCCCACCCCCGTCCACTCACTGGTAACCATGTTTGTTTTCTATGTCTGTGAGTCTATTTCTGTTTTGTAAGTAAGTTCATTTGTCTTTTTTTTAGATTCCATATATAAGTGATATCATATGATATTTTTCTTTCTTTTTCTGGCTCACTTCTCTTAGAATGACAATCTCCAGGTCTATCCATGCAGCAAATGGCATTATTTTATTCATTTTTATGGCTGAGTAGTATTCCATTGTATAAATATACTACAGCTTTTTAATCCAGTCATCTGTTGATGCACATTTAGGTTATTTCCATGTCTTGGCTATTGTAAATAGTGCTGCTATGAACATTGGGATGCATGTATCTTTTTGAATTAGAGTTCCCTCTGGATATATTCCCAGGAGTGGGATTGCTGGATTGTTTTTGTTATAAAAATCTCCACACTGTTTTCCATAATGGCTGCACCAAACTGCATTCCCACCAACAGTGTAGGAGGGTTCCCTTTTCTCCACACCTTCTCCAGCATTTATTGTTTATGGATTTTTTAATGATGGCCATTCTGGGTGGTGTGAGGTGATACCTCGTTGTAGTTTTGATTTGCATTTCTCTGATAATTACTGACATGAGCATTTTTTCATGTGTCTATTGGCTATTTGTGTGTCTTTCTTGGAGAATTGTTTGTTTAGGTCTTCTGCCCATTTTTGGATTAGGTTGTTTGTTTTTTTTATTATTAAGTTATGTGGGCAATTCATTTATATTTGCCAAGTCTTCCGTGTCCTATTTTATAGATGATTATTGAGGGCCTACTATGTTTCAGGCCCTGTACTAGGCACTTGATTTAAAGAAAAAAAACTAAGTAAGTCATGAACCATCTAAGGACAGTGCTTGGTGGTGGACACACACATACAGACATGTTCAATTTTCTTCCTCAGAGCTCAGGTAAATGGCTCAGGAGTGAGTTTCATTCTTGTACTAAGTAATCTTCAGGCTGAGTTGTAATAATAACAATAAAAATAATAAGCATTTATTAAGTGGTAACTGGGTAACTATCCAACATATTATTTCTAATACCTAGAATAATTCTAAACAGGAAGACATTATTGTCCAGTTTTACAGTTTTAATAACTTAGAGAGATTTAGTAACTTGCTCAAGGTTGTATGAATAGTAAGTTTGTGAGCCAGCATCTACACCTTTATCTAGCTTTTAAGGGCATTTATTTTCTTTGTCTGTTCTCTAAATACCATACAATCTACCACTATGAAATATCTTTTAGGAGTTAGGTAGTTTGGGTGTACCTTTCATGCTGTAGTAATGAATACAAGGCAATTAAGGAAGAAGAATAATATTTTCTTTCATATGTTTAGCTTAGTTTGCATTTTATCCCCTCCCTGAAAAAGATCTCATTTTATTTTCCACATTATGAGACAGAATTATTATACTGTTCCTAACGTACAGGAGAAGAAAGTAAGAGCCAACGAGATTAAACATCTTGCTTAAGATTATAAAACTAGAAATTTGCAGACCTAGGAATGATATAAACCTTTTTTTTTCCACTCTATTGACTCTCCAGTGCTGGATTACGCTATCCTCTGGTTAAGGTGGAAAATGCGGTACCACCTTCCCTTCCCTGCATGGTTCTGAGCTAGAGTTGGCCTAAAGGCGACCTTGCTGAGCTTAGAAGGTGGAAGTAAGGCAGGTTATTACAATCAGACTTAGTGATAAAGGGACACAGGTGCCTGCTGGGTGCTGGCTTCCTTGGTCTCCTCCACTTCACATCCAGCTCATCCGGACTACTGGCTTTGCTCTCCAACAGCAGCCACCAGACACTTGGCTGCAGATCCACACAGGTCATAGCCCCACGGCGGCTACAGCTTGCCTATTATCCTTTTGTTAGCGTCCCCTGCCTGGTCCTCATTGGGTACCTAACATGAGGCATCTCAGATTTCCCTTCAAGCTCCAACTTTTCACCCTTGCTGGCACTTCAAGAAAATCATTTAGTGACTCTCTGGTCTCTGATTCTCCCTTCCAGACATTCTTTTACCCGTTCTCCCCTCATTTGTGTAAGGTCTAGTTTCTATAATCAATCCCTTATGCCTCTAGCATTCACAGTAACTCTGCTTCCCTGAGTAAACTGACTAGAACAGTTCTTGCTCCTAGAACCAATCCTACAGGAACAGGACCTTAAAGATGGAATTGGTTCTGTAATCTGACTAGATGTTAAAAAAGAAAATTAAGACTTTGATGTCACCTATAAATGGGACAGGGGTGGTTCATGGCATGCAGTGGCTAAACCTTGGCTTATTATCCACAATCAGCTGGAGTCAAGTGCCCATAGAAGGCAAAGCTTTGGGCAAGTAGCTAATAACAAATAACATTTTAATGAAAACAAAGAGTATAATGACACTTGAGTTTATTGTTTACAAAGGATAACTTGAATAAAGAAAACTCTAAGGTCAAGGTTTTAAATTCCCTGCTTAAGATATGGATAAGGAATCAAAAACTTTTTATGACCACCCTACAGTAAACTCCTGTCTCCTGTAGCCATAAGGTTAAGATTTCTGAAAAAACAAAAAACAAAAACAAAAACAAAACCCAAGGCTAATGCTGAAGTGGACTGAATAACACTGCAAATTGAATTCACAACTTTTCAGGGTGTCTTATTGGAAAGAAGGGGGACCTTTAAAATTAGAAAATCAACCAGAAAACACTGGACTTGAACCTTACTTTAGATCAAATTGCTAACATTCACACAGAGAACATTGCACCCAACAGCAGAACCATGCACACTCATCTCAAGTGCACAGGGACCATACGATAGGTCATTAAACAAGTCTTAGAAATTTTAGAAGCTTTATATCTACCAAGTATCTCTTCAGACCACAATGGTCCAAACTAGAACTGTATAACAGGAGGAAAGCTGGAAAATTCACAAATGTATGCAAATAAAACAACACACTCTTGAACAACCAATGATTCAAAGATGATCAAAAGAGAAATTAAAAAAAAAAATCCTGAAGCAAAAATGGAAACAGCTGTATCAAAACTCATGAGATGCTGGAAGAGCTGTTTTAAGAGGGAAGTTTATAGAGATCAATGCCGATACTAAGAAAAAAAGAATCTCAAATAAGCAACTAAACTTTATACCTCAAGGAATTAGAAAACAAAGAAAAAACTAAGCCCAATATGAGCAAAGGGAAGGAATTAACAAAGTTCAAAGCAGAAATAAATAAAATAGAGACCAGAAAGGCAATAGAAAATATTAACAAAGCTAAAAGTTAGTGGTTTGAAAATACAAACAAAATTACAACGGATACCACAAAAACACAAAGTATCAAAAAAAATTACTATGAAGAATTATACACTGATAAATTGGGTAAATTAGATGAAATGTATAAATTCCTAGAAATATACAACCTACCAAGACTGAATTGGGAAGAAATAGAAAATCTGAACAGAGTAATAATGAGTGAAGAGATGGAATCAGTGATTCCAGGACCAGATGATTTCACTGGTGAATTTTATCAAACATTTAAAGAAGAATTAATGCCAATCCTTCCCAAGCTTTTCTAAAAATGGAACAGAAGGGAACGTTTTCCAAAAAATGGAAGAAGAGGACATTACAAAAAACAAAACAAAACAACAAAACAAAAAAACTATAGACCAATACCCCTGATAAATTCAGATGCAAAAGTTCTCAACAAAATATTAGCTAAATGAATTCTACAGCTCATACATCATAATCAAGTGGGATTTAGCCCTGGCATGAAGGATGGCTCAACACCCACAAATCAGTAAATATAATACACCACGTTAATAGAATAAAAGTTCTCAATCATTGCAGAAAAAATGACAAAATGTACATCTTTTTTGTGATAAAAAATGGTCAACAAATTCTGTGTAAAAGGAACATACTTCAGCATAATAAAGGCCATATGTGACAAGCCCACAGCTAATATCAATGGTAAAAAGTTGTAAGCTTTTTGTCTAAGACCAAGAACAAGACAATGGTGCCCACTTGGACCATTCCTATTCAACAGAGTGAAAGACATCCTAACCAGAGCAATTAGGCAAGAAAAAGAAGTCATCCTAATTTAAGGGAAAAAGTGAATTGGTTATTATTTACAGGTGATATGATCTTAGGTATAGAAAATCCTAAAGACTCCACAAAAAATCTGATAGAACTGATAAAATAATTCAGTAATGTAGGATACAAAATCAACACAGAGGTATCAGTCACACTTTTATGCACTAACCAAAAAATCTGAGAGACAATACAATCCCACTCACAATAACATCACAAACAAACAATAATACTCTGGAGTGAATTTAACCAAGGAGGTTCTGTACACTGAAAATTACAACTACAAGAACAGAAATTAAAGGAGACACAAACAAATGGAAAGGTATCCCTGTGTTCGTGGACTGGAGGAATTTATATTGGTAAAATGTCTGCAATCCAAAGACATCATTCAGTGCACTCCATATCAAATTTCAATGGCTTTTTCACAGAAGCAGAAAAACAATTTTAAAAGTTATATAGAACCAGAAAAGACACTGAAGAGCCAAAACAATCCTGAGAATGAAGCCCAAAGCTGGAGGCATTCCACTACCTGATTTTAAACTATTCTAAAAAATTACAGTAATGAAAAACAGTATGGAATTGGCATAAAAATAGACATACATGTGTAAATTGGAACAGAATTGAGAGCCTAGAAGTAAAACCCTTGCATATACAGTTAACTAATATTTTGCAAGAGAGACAAAAATAACTCAATGATAAAAAGGTAGTCCCTTCAATAAATGGTGTAGTGAAAACTGGATAATCACATGCAGAACAATTAAACTGGACCTACACTTTTACAACACTCACAAGTGTTAACTCAAAATGGATTAAAGATTTTTATGTAAAAATGAAAACTGTAAAACTCCTAGAAGAAAATTAGAAAAAAAAAAAAAAAACAACTCCTTGATGTGGGTCTTAGAAATGATTTTTTGGATATAACAGTCAAAGCACAAGCAACAGAAGAAAACATAAATAAATGGGGCTACATAAAACTGAAAGCTTCTGTGTAGTGAAAGAAACAATGAAATTAAACCTATGAAATGGGAGAAAATGTGTGCCAATCATATATCTGATAAAAAGCTAGTATCCAAAATAAATAAATAACTCATACAACTCAATAGAAAAAAAAATATCTGATCTAAAAATGGGAAGAGGAACTAAATGGACATTTTTCTGAAGAAGACATACTAGTAGCCAACAGGCACATGAAAAGATACTTGACATCACTAATCATCAGGGAAGAGCACATTCAAAATGCAATGAGTGATCACTCCATATTTTACAAATGGATAGTGTCAAAAAACAGGAGATAACAAATGTTGGTGAGGATATGGAGGAAAGAGAACCTTGTGTACTGTTGGTGGGAATATAAGTTGGCAGAGCCACTATGGAAATATTAAGAAACCAATACTATTATATGATCCTGCAATTTCATTTCTGGTATATATCCAAAGGAAATGAAAACAGATCTCAAAGAGATATATGCAGTGTCATATTCAATTTCAGCATTATTCACAATAGCCAATATATGGAAGCAACCTAAGTGTCTATCAACACATGGATGGATGAAAAAGATGTGATACATACACACACACAAACACACACGGTGGAAAATTGTTCAGTCACAAGAAGAAGGGAAATCCTGCCATTTGCAACAACATGGGTGAATCTTGAAGGCATTATGCTAAATGAAATAAGCCATACATGAGAAAGATACATATAATATGATAACACTTATGTGTGTGGGATCTAAACAGGTTGAACTCATAGAAACAGAGTAGAGTGGTGGTTACCAGGGGTTGGTAGTTGGGAAAAGTGGGGAGATGTTGGTCAAAGGGTATACGCTCCAGTTTATGATGAATGAGTTCTGGGAGTCTGATATACAGAGTGGTGATTATAGTTAATGATACTGCATAATATACTTGAAAGTTGCTAAGAAAGTAGATCTTAAAGTTCTTACCACAAAAAAGAAATAGTAATTATGTGATGGGATGAAAGTGTTAGCTAATGCTATGGTGGTAATCATTTTGCAGTATATAAGTGTATCAAACCAGCATATTATAAACCTTAAACTTACACAAGTTATATGTTAATTATATCTCAGTAAAGATGGGGAAACAAGAATAAAAGACATAATAAAAACTAAACATTAAATAAATGAACAAGCAAATGAGTAAATTGGTGGCCTATTCTAGGCATGTTAATTCAGCATTTTTTCCCCGTCTTTGCCTAGTAGTCTCATGACTGGTGTAGCAATATTGTTGGTCTCGCATGGGTTCATCTGTATGGGCTTCCACTCACCAAGATCAATATACTTGTGTTACTGTTACGTTCCCAACTTGCCCGCACAGTAACAATAAGCACTTGTTATTCCTCTGCTTTTTGACTGAACTGGCATTTTCTTTTGTACAGAATAGTCTTCTGGTGTTAATAACTGGAAAATATCAACTTGCATCTCTTAACCTTTTAAAGCTTAGAAAATTGATCTATCTTAAATAATCATAAGTATTTTGAACTTATTAAAATTGAAGTAGTTTTTAGTAGAAAGATTGATAGGATCTAATCTTTGGCCAGAACTTCATATAACTACAGCAAATAGTTTTCCTACATAGCAATACAAATAGTACCATGAAATATTTAGAACTGTTCCTTCAAAATCCCATTGTTTTGGCCAATATTCTATAGAGAACAGAAAGGAAGCAAGACTAGCTGATTTAAAGCTCTCTAGTGTCTGGAGGCTGTCTTGCAAACCCTCAGGTATAATATTTATTCCCCCTGCCCATTATGATTTACTCCATAATTTATAATCACACTTGAACTGACAATTCTAAATCAAAGAGCATTTTTGAGATGGTAACACAATCCTGTGCAGGAGTACTAAATCTCTCCCTTAAGCATACTTGAACTTTCCAATTCTCCTTGGGGAAGACTCATAAGACTCTGAACCATGGCATGCCAGATACTTATGTGAAAATGTTATGATTTTTGCTAATTGGACCATTAAAATACAGGTTTCGATAAAATTTGAACTATTGCTTGAATAGGCTCAGGTGTGACAATCAGAACTGAACACTTTTCACACCATACTCTGCAGAGCTAAGCATAGCAACTCATTCAGCCAGATGATAAACATATGTTGGATGGTCAGATATGATTGACTTGTCTGGTCACACCAAACTGATATGATCCATCCAAACACCAACAAACTGCACCGACCACCAACTTTTAAAAAAATGTATTATTGAAACTTCTGGACAAATTCAGTGGCATCGAAGTGTAAAAAGGAAGTTAGAATTCTGTGTCTGAGATGAAGTCAATTGGATTTGATGGTCCATACATGTGGAGTATCAGGGCGAAGAAGGAATTGAGGATGACATCATTGCCTGTGTCATTCTCCATGAACCCACAGCACCTTTGATATGCTTTCATGGTGAACTTTCTTTCTAGTTAGATCAACCTGCTTGGTCAGAATTTAAGCTACTATAATTTGTAGAAGAAGAAGAAAAGGAGTCAAACATCTACAAGCTTCCTCTTATTCTTTTCAACATCAATTTCCTTTTGAAACTTAGGAAACCCATGCTCAAGGCAGAAAAGCAAAGGTGGTGACAACTATATCTAAATTGAAAATAATTGGATGCTTGTGGGTCAGAGCAGTGAGGCTCAGAAAGCCAAGTATCTGAACATCAATAGAAAGGCAAGTGGGTCAGAAGATAACCTGTATCTCCTAGATCCCTCTGTATCTGTCTTCTAAAGCCTCGCTTTGGAATTCGTGGTGTTCTCTTGTAACCCAATGAAGTCAAAGCCTCTTATTATGTTAATAGTGCTGGACAATTCAGCTAAGATCCTTGGAATGGAAAGGAGTCATCTTGAAAGGCTCAGGGAATGTAAAAACCTGAAGTAAACCTTGACAAATCCCTACACTATAGAATGAAATGTTTGAAAATATTCCTAAACCAAGTCCCTGAGCAAAAGGAACTTTTCTAAGTTAATAAGAAAGTGAAGAGAATGATTAGACAAGCATAAATCAGTCACTTTGATGTGGTAATTAAATCACAAAGTTGTGTATGTAATTCTCATGGAAGAGGAAAAAAATACTGCTAAATTTCATTCAAGGTTTATTCTCTGAAAAGTATTAAAATAAGAGACTCATCCACTTCTTGACACAGACTTTAGTTAGTTTTAAATTAACATTCTATATATTTTGACTGGAGTGCAATATTCTGACTTAAGAAATCCCTCAAGGGATGAATGTATTTTATATTAAGAGTCTTCACTTTCATTTCAGCCTTTTGATGACACCAAAGTCTGGTATGAAACATTACAGATCCTGGGCACTTAAAAGTGATTCCACCACTACATCTTAGTAATAAAATCCGCCTCTAATAGAGTTCTCGGAGACGGTGCTAAACCATCCAGAGGAAATAAAGCGTGGTTTGGAGTCAGTGTACCTAGCGAAAACCAAGCTCTGTCATATCCTAGTTATATGAATTCAGGAAAGAGATTTAACCTTTCTGAGTGTCAGCCTTTTCCTTCTTAAAATAAGGATCACGATAGCTATTATATCATTTACTATGGTTATTAATGCCAATAACCCATTTAAAGCAATAGTAAATGGCCAATATACATTCATGTATTTTCTCTCCTGCCATTTTTCTCTCTCTTTTTCCATCATAAAAGAGTTAATGTTAGACTCAACTACAAGTGACTGAAAACCCAAAATAACAGTGTCTTAAACCAGACAGTTTAATTTTCCTCTTGAAAAGGTAGGCAAATCCAGGGTGATCATGGTGGTTCTGTGGTTACCAAAGCATGATTCAGCAGAGCTCTCCACCTTCATCCATCATAATAATACCGGGAGGGAGGGATGGAGGTGACTACATGACTTCAATTCAAGAATGCTTGTTAGTGCCTCCAACTTTAATCTCACTGGACAGGACTTTCACTAACAAGCTGCTATGATGGTTATTTTGTGTCCACTTGATCTGGCCATGGGGTGTCTAAATATTGGTTAAACAGTATTTCAGGATGCATTCTGAGGGTGCTTCATAGTGAGATTAGCATCTGAATCAGTAGACCGAATACAGTAGATTGCCTTCAAAGGTAGGTGGAAATCTTCCCATCCTCTGAGGGCAGAGGAAGGGAGGGTGTGCGCTTTCTGTTTTCTCCTAAGTCTTCTCCTGCCCTTGGACCGGGACTAACACCATCGGCTTGCCAGTTCTGAGAACCTCAGATGAGACTGTAATCCTTCCACCTGCTTTCCTGGGTTTTCAGTTTGCAGACATCATCAGAGCTTGAGATGTCTCAGCTTCCATAGTTGTGTAAGCCAGTCCTTCATAGTAAATCTTTATATATATGTGTGTGTGTGTATATATATATATGTATGTGTGTGTGTATATATACACACACACATACATACATATATACATATAACTGCTGGGAAATGTAGTCTATATCTGTGTGGTCATATGCTCAACTAGAAACAGATTTTTTAAACAGTTTTTAAAAATTATTATGAAAAAATCGAGAACAGTTAAGATGGAAAACTCCAAGGCTATATACTTCCCTCCCACCTTCTGTATCACCACTGGAATGGAATCAAATTTTTCAGTGGAATTATAACAAATATTTGTTTCAAAGAGAAGTATAGTTTATCTCCACAAAACCAAATTATTCTTTGATTCAGTGGACTAAATGGAGTGAAAGATTGAATGAATCGGTTGATTTGGCA
Organism: Camelus ferus; assembly: GCF_009834535.1. Taxonomy (NCBI): domain Eukaryota; kingdom Metazoa; phylum Chordata; class Mammalia; order Artiodactyla; family Camelidae; genus Camelus; species Camelus ferus. The sequence goes on along the minus strand of NC_045722.1, from coordinate 19,418,599 downwards.
TTGTATAGAAAGAATCCAGATGGAATTATACACTTTATTAATGATCCAAGGAGTTGATGGCTTTATTTGTTCCTATATTGGCCTTGTTAGCTGAGAAATGTAGACAATAGTGAAGAGATATCATTATACATTCACATCTAGAGATACCAACTTTATAATAATCATAAAGGGCTTTATTTTTAGGAGAGTGAATTGAGATTGTAGTAAACAAACATCACCTTTTCACATATTTCTTCCAAATGAAAAGTAAAAAGCAAAGAATTTAGAAAAAGTAAGATGCCTTTTTGTACTAAGGATCCAATTAGCAGATACAGACCACCAGCTGAATCAGTCTTCTGCTTTCTTATGGAACAGAATTGGCTGGATAACTGATTTAACTGTGTATAAGTGGGCCTGTATAGAAAAGAAGTGAAAATAAACTTGGCAGGAATATATTTTACTTAGGGGTTTGGGTCATGTGAGTTAGAGGAACAATGTTGGTTTGAAACGCAATTACTTATACTCAAGTGTATGGAAGTAACAGGTTTGCATTTAGCTGGAAACTTTGAAATTGCATCTTCTTTGGCATTACAGTGTCTGGCCTTTGCCTCTCTGGATAGGATCTGATCAAGCCTGGAGTTCGCAGGGGTGGGTTCTAGGCTGAACCTTCCCCCAAAGACCTTGGCCTTGGGGACCTTCACTGTGAAGTGATGAGATAGTCGCTGATTTCAAGACAACTCTTTCTAGTGCCAGGATTCTTTGTCCCTGTGACTTCGTGACTTGAATTTCCTGACAATTTACCCAATGTCTGGCGTAGCATAGAAGCCTTTTGTCCAAGGTGACACGGGGCGCCGTGGCATCTCTACTTGGCGCGATCCTTCCAACATTTGAAAATCTTTGCCTGTCACGCGTGCAGCGTTACTTTGAATTCACACGATTTCCCACTGCTGCCGTTTCAATGAGAACAGCAGGTTCAAGTGATTTGCAAACTGTCAGAAAAATGACCTCAGACACCCCCGTCATTTTCAGTGACTGTAGATACACCCTTAGGCTAAAGCCACCGCAGAATTTTAAATAATGCAAGATAAAGCCAAGCTGACTAACTTGCCCGCTTGTGACACTTCCAACAGCTCAAGTCCCATCCACTTCCCTCTAGTTGCTGTTCTGTTGGAAATGCCCAGTGAGGGACACCCAAGAACTTCCACGTTCTAAGGGGAAAAATACATTCAAATATAGAGTTTAAATTTCTACCGTGAGTCTTTTTTCCTAAATGTCTATAGAGCCTCTCTCTTCCAACCATCCCGGGATATACTCAGTATGTTTTCATCACACAACAGTTAAGTACTTTAGTTGCTTCTTTTTAAAACTCTAACTTCCTTACCAGAATTTCATCTCTCTAAGGGCAGGGACCAAGCCTGTCGCACTCGACCTTTTTTCTTCCTGATGCCTAAAAGGTAAATCATGGCCAATAATGGTTCATCAATAAATACATGATAAATGAATGAATGAATGAATGAATCCAAATTCAGAAGGAAGGTCTTATGTAAAGGTATGGGAAATAGCACCGCTGGGGTTAATAATTCATCTATTTGATTAGTGTTACTGCATTATTCTGACATAGCCACAACCTTCTACTAAGTTGTGCAAATTTCCCGTCATGATTAAGTTCTCCTGTTTAATTTGGTTTCAAAGCACATCATTTTTCTCTCTGTGGTATTATACTTTTTACTGTGCCTTGGAGTTTCTAAGTGGATGCAAATGTACACGGGATGCCTCATTTTGTTATCAATTCCCCAACTGCTGGCTCCCTAATCATTAACTAATTGTCTCTGTGCTCTATTGACAACTCGGTCACCTTCTTGCTAATTTTTGCTGACATGATGGAGGCCCCCAAGAACTGGGCTAACCTTTGGCTATTCACTCAAGAGCCACAGGTGGGCACATGATCGATTGGGCTGGCCTTTGTGCTCAGGAAAACCTCATCAGCGTTCCAAGCGATTTGTCTAATGAGGCATCATTAGTCGACAATGGGCAGGTGGATGAAGAGTGCTTTACTATGATGATAATTTTTCTAAAATGGACCAGAGCTTAGAAAAAGAGAAATATCTGTAAGAGTGGGATGAGGAGTGGACTAAAGACTGTATTTTGGGCTAAGGTAAGAAACTGAGGCAGCTTCCTTAAAGTCTGGTCTTTCATGAAGTTTATATAAGATAGAAATGTGCATTTTAAGAAACACACTGTAAATGAACTGCCACAAGTACTTCACAGATAACTTGTGAGCATGGGATTAAGGGTGTAGATATTTCTTTATTTCTTTTAAAAATAGGTGGGCCATAATAGGGCTATATAGCTTTGAAGTTACTGGCAAGAACTGGTATTGGACTTGGATATGGCATAGACATTTAGACTAGGCAGCCCGTGTACACTTTCTCTTATGTCTCAATCACCAGTGATGTGCATTTATGCAACCAATATGCAGTGAGTACTTACGATGTGCCAGAGACGGTTCTGGTGCACATGGCTATTTGGACTTCTGATACATGTATCAGTTAACAACAGAGAGAAAAGAATGTCTACCCACCAGGAGCTTACCTTCTAATGGTGGGAGATAAACAATAAACAGGAAAGAGTACGAATGAGTTAAATATGTAATTTTGCAAGGTTATTTGTATTAAAAAAAAAGAAAAAAATCATAGAGTGTGCTTAGGGGGATGAGGAGGGCAGGGTAGAGTGGGGTGGATGGCAGATTTAAATATGGTAGTTAAGGTACTTAGGTCTCATGGAAGCTTGGAGAAGTTCCCCAAGCTGGAAAACAAGCATGAATGCAGGCAGAGGGAACAGGCAGATGAAGACTTTATCCAGGTGTGGGCTTGGCGTGCTGGGGGAAAATGGCAGAGGCAGAAGAAAGGACCAATTCCAACTGGGAGAGTTGGAAAGACTTCTGAAAAGCTGGGATGTGAACTGGTTCTCCAATAGATAAACGGAGGGAGAAGAACAAAGAGAGAAAAACATTGCAGAAAGAGGGAATAGCTTGATATAGGGTGAGAGTGGAGGGGAGTGAAGCTGTGGAGGATGCAATGAGGTACTCAGGGAAGAAGGTGAGCTCAGGAGGTTGGGGTGGCCCCGGGGGAAAGGAGTGGGCCAGATAAGTCTTTTAGACTATCACACATTTGGCTTTTGGCAGGTAGAGAAATTACATATCATGATAGAATTTTAATGGTGTAAGTAAACTGATCTAAGATGTGCAAGAATATCTCTGGTTTCTATGTTGGGAATAGGGAATGTACAGATTGATGCACCATTTTAAGTATGTAAAAACCAGTGAATTCGATGTGTATTTGCACATTTATTAAGTTTCACTAACTTGGAATTCTTGGTATTTCTCTAATTGCTTGTTTTCCTGGAGGTTGGTGTGGAAAGGCTTTGGTTAGTTTCAAATAGGAGCTTATTGTCTTCCTCAAGTGAATGTGTGAAGGGAACAGTCAAGGGAGAGGAACCCGCATGGACAAGTCACAGTGTTTAAAGGGGATGATCCTGTTACTGGTGGTCAAAAAAATAATTAGGCATCTATATCTAAACAAAAAATAAACTTGATGTGTAATGCAGTTTTTTTCCTTTTGCTTTTAATTTTTTTTTATTGAAGTCTAGTCAGTTTACAATGTGTCAATTTCTGGTGTACTGTGCAATGTTTCAGTCATACATATACATACGTATATTCCTTTTCATATTCTTTTTCACTGTGGATGACCACAAGATACTGAATATAGTTTCCTGTGCTGTAGAGTAGAAACTTTCTGTTTATCTCTCCTACATATAGTAGTTAGCATCTGCAAATCTCAAACTCCCAATTTATCCCTTCCTCCCTTGTAACCATAAGTAATCAAGTTTAATAAGAATTTCTCCATCCTTAACTACTCAGCCAACCAAGGGACCGAGGCACAACAGTAATGAAAGCACACTCCTTGGGACTCCGCAAAGCATTTCTCATTTTACATACCCTTGGACAATATAGAAAAGACTCAGAAAGAATATAAAAAGTACCATTATTTTTGCTATCTCCCCCCACCAAAAAAAATGATTACTAACACGTTTTCTGGTCTCCTTCCAGATTTTCTGTTAATAGTTGAGCTCACTGACTTTCTCAACTCAGGTTACAAATGCCTTGAAGCTAATACGTGTTCAATGACCACTGCTTCTATGAATATGTCATGTAGTATTTTGTATCTCGCTGCTCTGTCATGCTCTCAACAGGTCATTAAAGGCTTTTTTATAATGATAACTTCAATTTAAAAAACACTGTTCCACTCTATGGCAGGCAGTAGAGTGTACTGGTCAGAACATGGGCTCTGGATTAAGAGGAGTTTGGTTTGAATCCTTAACCAGCCATTTATTTCCTGAATATTTTGGGAACGTCACATAATTTCTTTGAGTTCCATATCCTCACCTATAAAATGGGGGAAGTTTTTATATCTACCTCATAGAGTTTTTAGGAGGTTAGAGACCACATAAGTAAAAAATTTGGCACATTTGCATGCACCTAACAATCATTTAATAAATAAGTGATAGTTATTTTTACTACATTAATCTATAGTAATATTTATTGCCTACTGTTTTTTTTTTCCTAGTTTTTCATTATTAAAATAATTCCTCATGAACCTCTCTGTAGTAAAGCTTGCTCTCATTTATAATATTTTTATGCGGGTTAATCCTTAGAAATGGAGTTAATGAAAAAGAGAATATGAGCATTTAAAAATTTTTAATAGATCAGCCAAACTGCTTTTGAAAAAATCTGTACTTGCTAAAATGTACTCTATTGACATTGAACGTTCTTGTATTTAAATGTTCAGTAATATGTTAGTTGAAACAAACACACACAAATAAGCTATCTTATTGAGGCTTTAGTTTATATTTATTTCCTTCATTAATGGTTCCAAGCAATTTTGGCTTTATTAGCCGCTTCTGTTGGGTCCCCTTTCCATATACCTGACCCTTTATTTTATGGTGGGTGGCTGTCACTGGTTTTTATCCTGTTCATTTGTCTGAGCTTTCTACATGCAAATGGAATTGGGGATTATTTTTGAAAGGAATGTTTCAAAACATGAAATTTATATTTAAGGCATTTTACAGTAGATGGTTTTTTTTAACTTTCTACTATTGTTAAATGATAGTGAATTACTTTTTCATCTCTCTTTGGAGACTTGACTTGTTAGGGAATTTTAAAGTTTAGTTCTCAACATTGTTAAACTGTATTTATATCTTAGATTGATGCAGTTAATATAGATATAAAATTATATGGCAGGTCCAAGTGTCACTAGTAGTTGGTGACACTAATACAGCAGATCAAGGAGTATAACATATCAACATTATGACAGGAAAGAAATTGTGCAGAAGAAGGACACATATCGTTTGGCCACGTGGGGCCTCTGCTAGAGGAACCTCCCCTTAAAAAGCCTGCTGTGATCTTGGCAACTGTCATATTTTCTGTTTTACCTCATCTTCTCCACTGTTGATCTTGTTAAAAGAGTTTGTGTAATCTATGTGAATGTGTTTCTGTTTCATAAATAAATTCATTTGTGTCTTTTTTTTTTAGATTCCACATATGAATGATATCACATGATATTTTTCTTTCTCTTTCTGGCTTACTTCACTTAGAATGATGATCTCTAGGTCCATCCATATTGCTGCAAATGGCGTTATTTTATTCTTTTTATGGTTGAATAATATTCTGTTGTATATGTATATACAACATCTTCTTTATCCAATCATCTGTCAATGGACATTTAGGTTGAAATATCTTATAATAACCTATATTGAAACAGAAAATGAAAAGGAATATATATATATATATATATATACACACACACACACACACATATATAACTGAATTGCTATGCTGTACACCAGAAACTAACACAACATTCTAAATCAACTATACTTCAATTAAAAAATGAAAAACACAAAATAAAAAAGGAATCTGGTAGTGAAACTAACCAAATTTATATAAAATTATTAATATTTTATGTTATGATGCTATGGGATTTCATATGTTTTTATTATATTTAAGAAAAGAATAATGTCGAGATTCACTGTGTAGGTTTATTTTTCTCTGTGACCCAGTCTGTTCCTCTCCCACGTGGATCTGCGCTTGTGCTATCTCCTTCCAATTTCACCCAAGCTTGGGTTAACTCTCAGTTGTAAGAGTGAATAAAGTGTGTGACTGCCCCCCAGTAAGGTAAAATCCCCTGGGCTGTTAGAATTTCCAGTCCCCACTTAAAAGAGAGAAGTCGGTCTGATGGTCATTCTTCAGGTTGTCATAGAGGGCTGGGTGTGGGTTCCCTGACTAACTTCACTCATCAGTGGTGCCGAACACATGAGAAGTGTGCAAATCCCAAAAGCGACTCCTAACAATTCTCTTAGGTCCAAACGACATATAAGAGAGCATTTTATTCTGTTGGTTGCATTTGAATCTGATTTCTACCTTGGCCAAGAAAACACAGAGAATAGGAGTAACCCTGAAATGGTTCTGTGAAGATTAAATGAGATACTGTATACAAAGTACCAGGAAGTGTGACCGGTGTGTGTAATACTGGGGTCAGTGTCATTGTCATCATTTTATGATGATTACTATTATTGTTACATCAACTCCAATTTTGTGTTGAATGTGACTCATCTTTTCTCACTGACCTGCTATTCTCAGTTATTCAAATACTTGGTTAGTCTAAGCAATAGGGAGAAACTAGTAAATTTATTAAATAGTTCTTTTCCTGACCTATGCTTTTTGGTAGCCTCAGCACAGACTTATTAACATATATTAACAATTTCTTTTGGGATTTAGCAATTCCAAACTGAACTTGAAAGATAATATAGTTTATACCTGAAAAAGAACGTGTGTGAATAGCTGCTATAAATGTTGTGGTTATAAACATTTTAAGTAACTGGAATTTGATCATAAGCTGGCGATTGTCCAACTAAGAGTAGGGCTACTTAATTCAATAGAGAGAAAATAAACAAGAATGGATCTACCAAATAACACACTATTCTGAGATTCAAGATTAACAAAATCACCCAAGAGAATGATGGAACAATTGTTGACACAAGGTTATTGCTGATTGCTTTAAATGGAAATTGAATCTACGTCTTCGCATCCTTTTTCAGCACAGACTCCTCATTGGGGTTTGACATTTTGACAAAGGGTTATATTAGTTTTTATTATTAATCTATTGTTAAGAACCCAAATCAGCTTCTGGTCCTTGTGTGCAAACTCCATGTAAGTGATATTTTCTTTCCCATCCTTCTTATTTCTCATTTTGCCAAAAAGGTAATTTTTACCTCCCCCCTGACAATTTATTTTCTAACAGCCCGATAACCCTCAGTCACAGTCATGGTAATTTAGTTTTAAAATGTGTACGGTGCCGTTTCTTGACCAAAACATCGACAAGGGACTTCCTCTGTAGTCCCCTTTGTTGCTATGCTGAGATGACATCTACTTGGTTCTATCCATGGGTTGCCATGGAAATAATTTATTATTGTTGTCAAAGATGGATGGTCCACCTACATTTTAAATAAGGATAATGTAGAAAGTTTCATATAAAAAGACTGGTTCTGTATGGTCTCTGAGAACCTCGCTCTAAGAAGCAGTCTGTGACATTCTGGTTCAGTTATGAGCACCATCAGCATAAAACTTTTGTACGTATTTTCAAGAATATGTAAAAATATAATCCATCTTTTTGAAACTCCCTGCTTTTCTATTACTTCTCTAACCAATTTAATATGGAAAAAAAAACTAGGAAAAGATTGCACATATTTATATCATATTTTCATAACATATTATAGATCTCCATAACTAAACACTCACTCACATGCACATATGCATTTAAATCAGTTAATCAGTTGATTTCTCCTTTGAATAATATCTGCTTAGTGAAATATTACTGGGCACAGTACAACCAGTTATCTTCCAAACAGACCGAGAAATGCCTAAATTCAAAATTGTGTACATTCTTATATATAGATATATATATATCTCCATCTGTGATCACAACATTTTTAGGTGTATTTGGTAACTTTAATTTTCTTTTTTATGTGACCTTTTCATGGTCTCTTAAACTGACTCATTCTTATACTTAAAAGTGTCATTAAAATTGTTTCTCTGACAGGCATATGTAGAATAGATAAACAAGACTATACTATACAGCACAGGGAAATATATACAAGATCTGGCGGTAGCTCGCAGTGAAAAAGAAGGCAACAATGAATATATGCATGTTCAAGTATAACTGAAAAATTGTGCTGTACACTGGAAATTGACACAACAATGTAAACTGACTACAGCTCAATTAAAAAAAAAAGTCTTCTTAAAAAAAAAAAAGACTGTTTGTTTGGAAGGGGCTCCCATTCAAAAAAGACTTTGAATTATTTTTCCTCCTTTTAGAGTTCTGGGCAGGCAGTGGGGCTGCCAGCATAAAGGAGCGGCCCACAACATGGGGTGCACGTGCCCCGAAACAGGCCCGCCTTTCCTCTGAGCCCGGAACCCTGTAGGTGGAGCCCTGTGTCAATTCCTAGGGTCTCTCCACACAGATTGACTTCCTTTGGGTTGATGATGATTGATTATGGTGGTTTCTTCATTACTTTAAACCTAATCAGTGCTTGGAGTAATTTGAGTAATGATTGCTCATTATTGGCAATTGTCAAGTTTAAGTCTTTCTTTATTTTGCTCCACAAGGCAGCCAGTTGGGAAATACAGGGGAGCGTCCTGGTTCACACACATTTGCAAGGAGAGAGTGGGAATACGTGATTCACAAAGCTCAGTGATGGACAGGAAGTCATGGAGGTTTTGCAGAAGTCATATTACATATTTTCTTGGCAGGAAACAGTGACAGTTCCCAGTAGATCAAGTGTGATCATCAAAGAGACAGTTCTTACTGGATTTTGAAAGCCATTCAGCCTTTTACTGAAATTCCCAAGTTCAATAAATCATGCTATTTCATATAATATTGTTCTAGCACTCTGTCTTATAAATGAAGATCTATGATTCTCCAACCAATTTGCTATTGTTAAAGAAAGATAATTAACGATGCCAGCATATAAACCAATGCCGTTTTACACTGCACCTTATTATAAGATCCATTTTTAAGGTGCTTTCTCCACTCTCCTCAGTTAAATCAAGTTTAAAAGTAAGTTTGCTTGCACTGGTTGATGGATTTACAGCCTTCAAATTGGCTACACAAGAGAGAGGCATTTTAGACTGTTCAGCAAATAAGGAATTAGCAAACTCATTAGATATCTAAGGATATTACATATAGTGAGTTTATTAAATTATGTTCCAATAATGCTTGAAGATGCACAAATTCACAAAAGAAGCAAAACTTTAAGATAATACATTCACAAGATAAAATTGCACATGAGGTTACCTGTTTCTTTTATATGTGTGTGTGGATGGTGAAGCTAATCTTGTGACAGTTATAAAGGCATTTATAGTTTTAGATCACCATCAACAAGCCTATCATCCATTAGAAAAGTTTCCAATTTGATTCTTACATTTAAACCATTTCAGTTTATATGTTCAGAGTCTACGTTAAAAAGAGTTTCAAAAAACTTCTAACGATATAAAAGCATATATATATTTAAATATTTATTTTATTTGGCATGAACAGTTCACATGTGATCTCCCCTCAACAACTTTTAAGTGTATAATACATTATTGTAGACTATAGATGAGACATACAGCAGATGTCCATAGACTATTCATCTTGCTTAACTGAGGCTTTGTGCCTGTTGGATAGGGTATTCATAAAGATGTCAGATCCTCACAAGTTAGAAATTTAACCCTATCTGAATTAAAAATGTCATATTTTTTCTAGTGATAGATCTGTTGTAAAATTTATGTTAAAGAGTCGACAAGCAAAAAAAATATAAAAAAAGGAAGGGATGAAGCCTTCTCAGGCATCAAAGCATATTATACACACTTTATAATTGGACTAGTATGAGATTGTTATACTAATAGGCAACCCAAGTAAGAGCATAGACAATTCAGACAGAAAGTTAATTGCAAATGGAAATTTATTGCACAGTAAAATGTGACATTGAAATTAAATAGGGAAAAACAAGGATTTTTTTTCAGAAGACGTCTTGAGTTATCTGGGTTTAGAATTAGCTGTATTCCTCAGAACTTAGGCCAGGATAAATTCTACATGAATAATGCTCTTGAAGAAAACATTTGTGCATTACTTTATAACATGGAAGATGGGGAAATTTTCATAACTATGACTTCAGAACCAATGAGGAAAGAGATTAATATATACATTTATATATGTATATTCTACACATGTCACATATATTTACACGTGACATGTATACAATATGTATTAAATATTATATAACATATATTATTATATTTTGCATATTATCACATATACAATCTATCTTAGATACACAAATATATATTACAGTGTATATTATATAGATATGAACTTCAAAACATGCAAGTGAAGCTATCAGCAAAATAAAAAGGTAAATAACAAATAACGTGGAAAATTTGCAATTTTTATCCCAGAAAGAGTTCATCTCCCTAATACAAAAAAAAAAAACCAACTTGTAAAAATAGAGAGAAACATGGCAAATCTCCCATAAAAAATGAACGAGAGTTATGAACATAAAGTTCACAGGATAAGAAATTTAAGTAGCCCTTCACCGTATGGAAAGGTGCTCAAACAAAATGAAAATTAAAACTAAATCAAGATTTTATTTTTTTTTACCCATAAGCTTGGCAAAAAATTTTAAAAATTTGACAGTCTGCTCTGCTAGAAAGACTGTGGGTAAATAATCATTCTTATCTTTTGATGGTGGGAATATAAAATACATGATCCAAAGTGGAAATGTTAGGCCGAAGCATTAAATTCTATTTTTAAGAATCTTTCCTAATTCAATAGGTGAGTGGGTATCTCAGGAAAACACTTGCCTAAACAGGCGTTTTCTTTAATTTAAATCAGCATCTTATAGTTGTAAGTGTCAGTACACCTTAGGCAATGTGTTATACAATGCTTCTGAGTTTCCTCCAGCAGTGTCTTTTGCCTTGTTTTTTAAACCAGAGAATTAAACGCAATAATTAAATTTATTTTTTTATAAATAATGAAATTGAACATTTATCCTAAATTTATTATTTGTACTTCCTTCAGTAAGAATTACTTTCAACTGGGACACAGTTATTTCAGTAAAAACTTGTCTATGATTGGGGTTTAGATACAGAAGCCAAGTCTGCAATACTCGTGGGAGGGAGGCCTGAGGAAAGCCAGCTTTATGGACAGAGGTAATGAATTCCCCAGGGAGAAAAATCAGTGGCGCCAAAGACACTGTTCCTGAACGGAACCTCCACACAGCCCCTCCCCCACCCCCCAGTGCTCACAGTGAATGCGCACACACACGTACGTATGCACACAGATACACGCAAGTTATACTGAGAGGCACAGACTGATTTATGATCCGTTTTATTAATAGGAAAGATCAAGAGCTCTATCTGAGAGAGAGGGTTGGGGGGGTATAGAGAGAAAGGTGGGGTGGGGGTAGATTTGGGGACACCAGAGGTCAAAGTCGGGTCAACACCCCTGTGGGCAGCTTAAACAGAACGTTTTTGTTGGTGCACTTACATCACCAGTGGCCTAAGGGAAGAAGACAGCGAAAAGAGGACCAGTCAAGGGTGGTAGTGAAGACAGATGTCTGGGAACCTCAGAGATGAGGGAAAGCCAGCATTTCCAGGGTGCTCATGAGCAGCTCACGGCCGTGGAGGGAGGGGGCATCACCTAGAGCGGAGGGGTGGTGCTAAGGAAGGAAGGAGGGAAAGGGGGCCCCTTCCTCAGAGATTCCTATAGAGGCGAGCGGTCCTGTAGAAGCATTCCTATAGAAGTGATACGGTCCTGCCACTTGGAACGTGGAAGCTGTTATTCCAATGGGTGTAGAGACCAGGTAGGGCTTACTGCACATCTAGATCTTACTGTCCAAAGCATATATAAATTACGTTTATTAGGTTTCATGTGTTTCATTAATTAATACATACTACACAGCTATTATTTACCACGCAATGTTCTAAGTCCTGATGATAACATAATGATAGACATGTTCATCAACGGGACACAAGAAAGATTAGAAATAAGCTTACATGTATAGCCAACTGTTTTTTGACAATGGTGCCAGGTAATTCAATGGAGGACACAATAGTCTTTTTTAACAAAAGCTGTTAGAATAATTGGATAGCCATTTGAAAAAAAAAAATTAACCTAGACCCTGTCCTCACATCTTATTTAAAAATAAACTCTAAATGGATCATTGATTTTAAGTGCAAATACCAAAACTATAAAACTTTTAGAGGAAAACTTAAGGGGAAATGATTCATAAGGGACCAAAAACATAACAGAAAAAAATGATAAATTTCAGTTCTTTCAAATTAAAATTAGTCTTTGAAAGATACTATTAAAGAAATGAAAATGCAAGACATAGATAGGAAGAAAATATTCATGACTCATATATCTGAGAATCACATACATCCAGGATATATAAAAAACTTCTGCAATTAAATAATAACAAAACAGACAACCCAATAAAAATAAGGAAAATGTTGAATAGATAGCTCAAAAAAAGGACATAAATTGCTAATAAAGGCATAGGAAGATACTCAGCATTGTTACTCATCAGGGTAACGCAAAGTAAAACCACAATGTATTTGATGTTATTAATAATTAATATCAATAATTATAGTGTACTTATTAAACTTTAATTTATCAGAGACTCAATGCCCTTTAAAGTCACAACATTGGGAATATTGTTTCTCAAGCCCAGATCCAGGGCTCCAGGATTACCTGATGGACCCTTCTCCAGTTTTCAAGTCTGATCTGTAGAAGGCAAAGATTATAAGATCATGGTAGCAAACCTTTGATCTAACCTGAAGTTAGCTTAAATTAAACTTATTTTCCCTTAAAAGTAGCATTTTCACTTCCCCCAATGACTATTCCTCTTTTTTCTTTGCTTCCGTAAAATACAGAAAATATTACACAAACTACAACTAATGAATAGTAACCCATGACTTTGAAAATTAATGGATTAATGCTAAATAAATGCATGTGCTGAATACAGCATGACTTGGTCATACAATTTCCCTTTCCATTGCCAGCATGGATATCCAGGGAATTTGAATATTCTATCCCCCTCTTTCCTTCCTGTCTCCACCCAACAAATAAACTAACAAATAACCTGCACAAAAGTCATTTTGACTCCTGCTTTAAACAAATTAAACCTTCAAACAGTTTGACATTTGTCTATCTCCCATCTTGCTAAGGATAAGCTGTGGAAAGCAAGCTTCTTACTGCAGGATTTGACTAAGGTGATTCAAGCAATTTCTAGCACTCTTTATCAGCTTTAGCTGAAATTAGTTATTAGTGCTTGCTGTGAAATCGAGGCAATCAGCCTCCGAGAATGACACAGTATTACACAGTGTATCATAAAGTTCTACACTGGAACTAGTTGACAGTGATATCAAAATGCAGCAAAACTCTACAATATTCAAAAATTGTTCAGATTAGTAAAACTGCTATCCAGTCTACTTTTTTGATTCCTAGTTGATTGACGTAGAGATCAAGTTTAAGTCTTGAAGCACTCAGAAACCACCAGGCACACAAGCCGCCTCCCCCTGAGAGATGTGAAGCATTTTTGCAAACTATTTCCAAATGGTGCACCTCAGTTAACCCTGCTCAAAATGCAACCGATTTTAGCAGGTGGAAGTGGTTTAGCACCGCATCCCTTCTCTGTCAAGTGTCAGAAGCAAGATTTTGAATCACAAGTGCCACCAGGCACAGTAAACGTCACCAATTAGGGATTAAAACAGCACATTTAGCAGATGTCTGAGTGTTTGATCAAAGAGGACACAGAACTTTACCTGATGTGAAACTTCAGTTTAACCCCATCATTCTGACCAAATGATAGAATGACCAATAGAATGACTTTTTAGGTTCTGTGGATTTCTGCCCCTGTTCCAAAATGATCACTTATTCCAAATTTGCCAGGTTGTAAGATTATTTACTTGAGACACCTGCTAATAAAAATAATCTCTCTGGACTACCCACATGAGAATTTCTAAGAGATAGGCCAGAGAATCAGTATCTTTTCCCATGGTTCCAGAAGACATGTTTGGGAAAACTGGCCCCCTTAAAACTCAGCACATTATCATTCAAAGGTTGCTAATTAGAAGGTAGAGAATAACCATAATTCTTATCTAATCCTGGTAAGAAAGTATTTTGAAATTGTAGCAAAAAATGAAGGTTAAGGTGAGAAAGAATGTCTTTAACAATACTTTTAAAAACTAAGAACATGGCATCTTTTTAAATGAGTAACATAATCATTTCAATGTGAACATTTTACATAATATAGGTCTCAGATCTCGAAACTCTAAGTTCATCAAACACAATGATAGATTTACCATAAATTAAAAATTATTAATTTTAAATGCAAAGGTGAACTATGTCCTATGTCTTACCCACTGCCTTAAAAACCCGGCAAAAACCAAAATCAGGACAAAGCCAAAACATCAAACATTGATACATTTTTAAAAATCACAAGTATAGAAAAAAGGAAAGAATAAACAAGTAGAACAACTTACACTCAACAGTTTCTGGAAGCTGGGGAAATAAGACTTTAGAGTATGAATGCACCAAAAAAAAAATTAAATATATTTCTATAAAACCACAACGATAGATCTCAGAAATGGAAAGATGAGCATTGAAATAAACAAAACAATCTCAGGATTAATTTGTAGTCAAGGTAGAACTGAACTTAAATGAAGCAAACAAAATTTAAAAGATGGAAAATACAAAAGACAAATGAACACTCAATGAGGATAGTTTCAGTATTCCTGACTTCCATCTAATAGAAATTGCAGAAAGAGGACCTGGAGAGAATTGAAGTAAGGGAATGGTAAGGTAGTGATAGAAAAATTGACCCAAAACAGAAGTAATACATGGGCTCCAGTTTGGAAAAGGGCACTGAGTGCCAAACCAACTGAATAAGCTGTTCCTTTCCAAACAAACAAAAAACTTTCATGCACTTAAACACAGATGCTGAAATTTTAGAGTACATATTTCTTTAAAAAGTTACAAGTTTCAAAAAAGAAAAAGCACATGAAGTATCTTAGAATGGAAGAGAATTTATTTTACATCAGACTTTAATCCGCATCACTATGTATAAGAATGAATCTGTATCTTCAAAGTCCACAAGGAATGTGACTTGGAGTTTATTATTCTATACCCTGCTCAATTATTTCTCAAATATGAGGGCAACGTGAAATGAAACAATACCAGGAAGACATGTGTTCATAAGTGTTATATTCATAGACCCTCTTCGAAGAAACATTGGAAGACATGATAAGAACCTAAATGGAGCTTAAAAAAGAAGAGATATGTAGGCAGCAATGGATAGTAAAGAAATCTGAGTGCAAATAAATATTAATTATTGGAGAAGTAATAATGATAGAACTAAAAGAAAACATCAATCGAGTAGGTGCATGGAAATAAGACCGTAGCATATAAATTTGGGCTGAGTCTTGATTGGTTCAGGGAGAAGATTTGGCTAGATTAACTAAAATCTGTTTAAAAATATATGTATTTCTTAATTTTCTCCAGAGTTACTAAATTAGAATTAAAATATTTTAAAATCAGTACTCAGAAAATGAGTAACTAAGCTGAAATTCCCCTACTTGGAAGCAGAGATGAAGACTGGGTAAGGAAATAAATACAAATATAAACCAAACAGCTGTTTACTATACATGCTAACAAAGTAAAGGTGGAGGGGGTAGGGAATACATATCAAGTAAACCAAACAGCACAGGAGTAGCAATATTTGCCTCAGAGAAAATCAGAGTTCAAGATTTTGAAAGAGTGAATGAGTAATATTTTGAAACTGGTGAAAAGAATAGTGCAAAAAAAATTAAAAAAGAAAAAAGCAATTAAACAAAATTAGACACTGGCCAACAAAAAAGAGAAAAGAAGGGACTCTAAAGCCAATTCATGAATATATATTCAATTCTAAATAATTATTGGATTAAAGACAATATTTAAAACATAATTTAGGATTGCTTTAGGAACAAATGAGACTGACACAAGTCTTTGCAATGAGGCCAAAGTGGTGCTCAGAGGAAAAGCTGTAGTCTTTTATGTGTTTTTCCCAGAAACAGAAAGATTGAAATTAGATGGCTACCATACAGCAATGAAAATGAATGAAAACTACACATATGGATGAAACACACAAACACAACATTTAGAGGAAAAAGCCAGACACATAAGATCACACACACTATGGCTCCATTTATGCCAAGAAGTAAACCAACAAAACCGTCAAAAGCAACCTAAAATGTTAGAAGTCAGAATACTGATTGTACGTTGGAGTGTGTGTGTGTATGTGTGTGTGTGTTTGTGTGTTGGGTAGAGGGTTGTTAGTGACTGGAAGAGGGAAAGGTAACATTCTATTTCTGGGTTGGTTGTACAGCCATGTTCAGTTTTAAGGCAAGATCGAACTATGCACTGAAGATAAGCATGCTCTTCTTGATGTATATTTTAATTACATATAATACACCTAATTACTTTTTCAATGATACTTATGTTGGCAAATCTTTATAGACAAAAATATTACTAAAAAGGCAGTTGAACAGTTGAACTTAACTAGCTTTCAACTCATGAGGCCAGGAAAAATCCAACAAAGTATCAATTGGTGTTATCATTTAGGAAGACAGAAGGCAAAAACTTGTAAAATTAAAGGAACAAAAAGCGTCCATTGTTGTCTCCCTGGTTGTTACATTTTTTGATATCTAGTCTATAATGTACTTTCACATCTGCATGAGGAGCAGGGTCACAGAAAAAATGCAGGGTGCTCAGTTAATGTGAATTTCAGATAACAATAACTTTTTAGTCTAAGTATGTTCCTTTCTATATTTTAATTGGCAAACCTGGCAACCCTGAGGATGGTATCCATGAGCATTCATTACAGAGTTATGGATTCTCATGGAAAGAATTGATACTAATCTTAAGTGTTTGTCAGTAGCAGGATAGTTATCTGGCATAGATGCATACCCATGCCGTGAAATATTATGAAGCAGTTAAGAAGATGAAATTGTTCCACAGGCACTACAATGGACAAAATCACCAAGATATGCTTAAACTGAAAACAAATTAAGAATACAACTCAGCCAGAGAACAATATTATGTATCTCCCATGAGTCTGGGTTTATTTTGTGCATACACACAGAAAAAGACTTGAAGGAAATACACACTCCATTAGCATCAGTGGTCACTTCCCTTGGAGGAACAGTGGCTTGGGGGGGGAGTGGTTGTGGTAGGTATGTAAAAAGCACTTGGCAATTATTTGTAGTTTTCTATTTTTTTTTTTTTTTTTACAAAGAGAACATACTCACATTTTATTTGTGGGAAAAAAAACATATTGTTATTAACAGAAATACAAATAAACCCAAGCAATGGGATTAATAAAAAATGTATTTTTTAAAAGGAAACCAGACAATATTACATGACCTTGTAATAACAAACCAGTGCTTTAAATAATACACTGCTTTAAATAAAGCAGGACTGGCTCCTCAAGACTAAAACTGTGACAGCCAGTACAACATTCCCACCCAAATATGTCTTTATTTGCACTTCACATTTTGGGGTGAGAAAATTCAAAGCTAATAAAAGAAATGTGCTATTTTGAATGCGACCTAAGAAACTCACCAGGGAGAGTTCAGTCTGCTAAAGTCCCTTGTATCTTTTCCAGATATTTGGGTAGCTAGAAATGTTAGAAGAATCAGAAGCCTGGTGAGAATGAATTATCACCACTCGAAAGTAAAACATCAAATGGGGAGATTTACGCAGTAGGTCAACGAGAGAAAACAAGATAAATGCAAATTATTTATTGATAAACTATCTTGATTCAGCGCCAATGCTGTAAATAAGCAGGAAAGAAAAGTCTTGAGATTTGAACACACACATCTGATGGCTGAGGGAGCCATCATTTTTAAGTTGAGTTATGAGCACGTACAAATTCAGTTTCTAATTCTCTCTTTCAGGAACAATTTATCGACAGTCCTCTGCTAAGTGCTGAGAACCGTCTCAACGTAGTGGATGCAGCAGCGAACCAGTCAGATGTAAGCACGTTCCCTACCTTCCTGAAACTCCTGATGATGATGTTCACAAGTAAATACTAAACATTAACAATTAAAAACAGAAGCCTCACAACCTTTCAGGCTGATCTCCCACGAAGAGAGAAACCACACCCTAAATTGAAAATACTACTCGTGCTTTAGTTGCCAGGATGAGTGAGGAGAGCCCTGACATTAGAGGAGTTAAACAGAAAGATCTTTTCCACCCAAACTACTGTTCACGAGGGTGTAGCTTAGTGCTATGGCAGACCAAGCAAGCTGGTCCTAAAGGCAGACGATCATATCCCATCGGAAACAAATATCTGTCCGTTGACTTCTCTTGGCTTATTATCTGAGAATAGTAATATTGGACTTAAAGGGTTACTGTGAATCCTGAAGTGTGATAAAATATATCAAATTACCTTGAAACATATAAAGTAATACACAAAGAGGTTGCATTGTTTTGAATTGGTGAGCTTTCTTCCAGTATCTTTTTCCTATTGCAATCTGATACTTTAATTCCTCCATGGGCTGTTTACATAAATGTACCCATTAGAGAAAAGATTTATAAGAGGAAACAGTTAATTTTTTTACCTTATGAGTTATAGCAAGAAGTCTCTTAAGATGTGGTATCTTTTTAGCTCCAGCTGCACATTTATATTTAAAAGGAATCTGCCATGAGGATTGTGGTTACAGAAGACATCCCGTGTTTAATGTTTATTATAGGGTCCTGGCAAATTCTCATACAGCCATGTTAATGCCAACTCAAAATTTTTGAACCAAACATTCACGAGACCCCTTGACTTAGACAAATTGCGTAATTCACTGGCATGAGCAAGAAAATGTCCTTGCCGATTACATTTTCTTAGGATGAAGTATATATTTTTTAACCTCTAAAGCCCTCAGCTGATTTTGTACAGAACACTAATCCTTCCTCTCTCTCTCCCTCTCTCTCTCTCTCTCTCACACACACACACACACACACACACACACAGAGAGGAAACCCTACCAAACACATCACCTACCAATTTAGGGTCCTAAAATCCCATTTATAAGAATAAATACCTAGACCAGAGCAATTACTAGTTGGCAGAGGTATTCAATGGGTACCCAATTTTTTTTTTCACGTTTAGCCCAGCTTCCGCCTTCCTCCCTTTCCCAGGAATGCTTGTGCATTCTGAATTAAAGGAAGTAGGTGTTCCTTCTGGGTGACAGAGCAGGTGTTTCCTTGCCGAGCCAGGGTGCCATGCAACACTCTTCAGCTTTGGAATAGCAAGTTCAAAATTGTAGCCTTTCTTTTTTTTTTTTTTGCGATACACTGGCTGCTCCTGAAAATTACTCTTCGACAGAAAGTTCAGGCTTCGTAAAGGGTGAACTGGAATGAAAGACTTAGGGTATGTCTGAAACTCAGTAATCATACAATTAATAAAATAATGAAGTATAAAATTCACCCCGTGCTTTCCATATAAAGGGTGCTGAATATTTACCATGCAACAAGTGAATTTAGTTATTTGATGGTTTATTTAATGTATACTGAGTGCCTACTAAATACGATGGAGTAGATCTTGAGGGATTTAAAGATAAATAAAAATGTTTAAGTATGAAATAGCATCTCTAACCAAGAGTATCGATAAAAAGGTGGCACTGGAATGTTACACCACTGAATTCAAATTAATTATGACATAAAGTGACTTTCAAATTTTTTTTGCTTCTGACATCATACGTTCCTAGCCTCAGAAAGTGCTTGGAGGGTTGCAGGAGCTTTTCGATTCTGTGTGCAGGTGCAGACACTGAAAAGCGGTGTGATATTTATGCTTCAGAAAGGCATGACAGACGTCCTGCGAATCAAATGCAGAAGACACACTTGTTGCCTTTCCAGTATTACACAGGCAAAGCCTGACTTGTTTGAAACTTCAATTAGTGTTTGTCTTGATGAGTATTTGACATACTATTATTTAAACTAATTCCCCTGCCAGGTCTTGGAAGAACTCTACTCAGTGCCAAACAGTCTGTTCAAATCTTGCTTCACAAGCCTGCGCATTCCAAACTGGGGGACGTGAGCAGCTGCTCCCTGGGGCTGAGGAGAAGGAGCTGCTTTCTGTGTCTCGGCTGGAATTTCACGCTCTTCGCACGGACCCCAAAGCCCTCCTGTCAGACCCGTCTACTTGTTGCTTTCATAAATCCTAACGTATCTGTTGAACGTTAACAGTGTCCTAATCCTTTGCACATAAATTCTCATTGGGCCATCCAGCAGAGGTAAGTGAAACAGGTGTTGTATCTCCATTGAACAGCTGAAAAAACTGAGGCTAATGGACACTGACAGTTTGCCCTCTAAAAGTGAGCTAAACTTCCAGCCCTGGCTTTGGGACCTGAATCCGGGACTATTCCATTACACCATATAGCCTCTGCCTTTATATTCAAGTTAGCTTTTATAGAACACTTGAGACATGGTACAAAGACAATAGAAAGACTTCGGACTGTGATTTGAATCTTTGTAAAATCATAAAAATTTTCAGATCCCATTGCATGTTAGAACAGCCTTTACATTATATATATATATATATATATGTACATATATAAAGTTTTACATATAAAATTATATGATTGATGATTTTGGTACTAGTGATGATAATTACTATATTTTTGTTTAATCTACTTCCTCTTTGCCTCTTGTGTCTGTTGGTGATTTTGACAAACAAAACAAAAAGTCTTCCAGTAGTCCTGGAATGGAGAGAAATTACCTTGAAATTATCCCTCTTCCCAAAGTGGCACCTTGCGGTGAGTTAGGCAGATCAAATTCAACTGAAATTTTGAAATCCATTTTGATCTGGTTGCTAATTCATTGCTTGGTGAATCATATCTTGTCAGCCCTTTAACATCCCACGTGCATATACATTTCAACAATGATAATAAAACCTTGAGACTCTCCTTGTCTCAGTTTTGTTATCATGATGTCACTCTGCCTGGGGTTTCTTATCTGCAAGAAGAAAAAAACTGAATGATGATCACTAAGATCGCTCCAATCTTTACCTGCCTGTGATTTTTGCCTGACACCACTGCTCTACCATAGAGCATCCATGGCTAACTGTGTTATTACAGACTAGCAAACTTAATATACGTTGTCCAGTAATGCCTAGCATTAGCCATTTGGGAAATCTTGTTTAAGATACAACAGCTAACCCCTATGTGAGTTGAAAGAACATAGTCAGCTCTATTTATGTTACCACAAATAACTTTCCAATAAATTCTAACCTACATATGTGCCATATAGACACATAGATATTTATACAGCCATTATCATCTTCTGCGATTTAGCTTGTGACAAGCCAAATAGCTGATTGTTAACTGACTATTAAAAATATTGATTCAGGGTTAAAAATTGCCTCTCTGTTAAAACATTTATGATCTATAGATTTAATGTATACGAATCTATTCTATTATTCATATACTTATACTGTTCATAGATTAAAAAAATTTTTTTTAATTTTGCTCATGATCTCTGAAAACCTATTCAGTTGACTTCCAGGCTTTCAAATCTCCCCCCCAAAAAAGGGGCCTTATTTACTATAGTTATTTTTCTATACGATGCTAGAATTGAGTCCTGTAAATAGGGGGGACACATTCATGATGCTACACAAGAAATAAATCCCTACTTGGAAAAAATAGGACCACCAACATCTCCCAGCAAATAATATTATAATCTCAGCTCCCACCAGCAAAAGTATCCAAAAATAAAACACTGATTTGGGCATAACAAAGTTCATAGATAGATAAATAGGTAGGTAGTTAAGTAGGATAGCTAGTTAGTTACCAGGGTATAGAGTCATGTGGGTTTTCTTTTTCCTCTTGTTTTGTTTGCTTTTAAATAAAAGGAGGTAACCTATAATACAAGTTAAGAACATCTTACCTGTAAAAACAGTTTTGAATGTAAGATCTAGACGGAGTTGTGGTTGATACAGGAGAATGCTAAGTCAAGATACATTTTATTGTATAATTACCGTTAAGTCCTAAATGTTATATGTGAAAAATGTTATATGTGAAAAAGTTATTTATGTGAAAGGAACTATTCTAAGTTGATTACAGGTAAAAAGACACATCAAGAAAACGTGCTGCGTTACTATGAAAAATAACTACGCAAATATACCAAAGTATGTACCAACGTGAGATTTTAATTTCAAGGTCTATTATGCATATTTCCAGGTAAGTATGACTTGCAGTGATTGGTCAAGGCTACCAACTAGGACTTGAATCGTGAAAGATGGCTTCACCACAGATTGGTAAAGAGTGATTTCAATAGTGCACATACCTCTTTTGGGAAGTAGATTTGGAAGTATCTGATGTGTTGTATTTATACCACCAGGCTTCTCTCTAATATTGTTAGCAATTCCGCAGAGCGTTTTTTTTTTTTTTTTTTCCCTACTTCACCACATTTATAAACCATAGTGCATTTTCGTGACAGGTGTGAGGGAATTCCAACTTTAAGATCCAAGCTGAATTTTTTTTTTTTTTCTGGCCAGGCCAACAAACAAAATAAACCTAATCATTCAGGAAGCTGGTCCTTTGGATCCGTTTTCTTTAAGAGTGTAGTATATATGATAATGACTTCATTGTCATCAAATAGAATACAATTAATTTTATTTTTTAGTATGTTATCAGCAAGCAAACCACCAGTATTAGCTCGAGACCATCTGGGAGTGACAGTTTCCTTATTACAAAATATGTAAAAATATGGATTCCCTTAAGGAATCTGTTGCGTTGCATCTGCTCAGATTTTTGTTATATGCTAATGGTTTTAACCCAGCATATGAAGCATGCAAAAAAAAAAAAAAAACAACTGAAATTTTTCAGCTAAATTACTCGTTTCACAGTTAAAGTGTCTCAAAGATGGGAAAAAAGCTGCATATGCGGCTTTGGCTACAGGGGATTGAGCAGAAACAAAGAAGGAAGGAGCGGGAATCTCTCCTTACCTGATGTTTGTCATCCCCCGCTTTGTCTCCAGAGAGCGTCTGACTGCCCACATAATTAAGACCACTTGATATGTGAGGGAAGTGTAAGGACTGGAGCTATCCACTGCTAAATCCCAAATGAGCACTGGTTATAACAAAGAGATCGTGACTGATAAGACAATGATTATCCTTATAGCCCTGTGTTCATAATATATTAAACAATCACAGTGATTAAAACGCGCTATTATAATTATGAAACCATTCTCTGGGATAGGGTTTCTTTTATTTCAGTCCCTGGCCTTTCTGTATTTTCTCACCTTTTTACTCGGATGTGGAAAATCCATTTGAATGAATTCTGCCTATTGACTGAAGAGAGTGCTTGGGTTTGAGCCAACAACATGTAGCAGATTTCATATGCCAGCCTCTGAGTCTCAACCATGTAGGAAAAAGACCCATTTGTGAAGAAGACCATAGTAGCAAATTGAATTAGGTTTACAGAATAATTCCAGGGCAGAAGTTTTAGGTTGGGGTGTTGCTTCTTCTGTGTGATTGTGAAGAGCTATTGCTTTAGGCTAGCAGACTTTTCACACTTGTAAAACAATTTGGTACGAATTGCTTTTCCATGCATATATGTCCTCAGGCTCTGGAATACGAAATATACTAGGCATTACTTTTTTATTAGCATCATCTCAGGATGTATCTAAGTATTAAGTTCTAAAATTATTATCAATGCTTTGTAATTTATATATATATATATTTGTACAATTGGTATTTTTCTTTTCTGATAATAAAAATGGCACAATATCTCTTTGTAAAAAAATACTGTACACAAATATTTTTCTCATGGTAATTCTCCAATTTCTTGATAATGTTAGCAGTGTTGGTTTTCCATATATAAAATCCTCTTCAAAAAGTTGGAGGATTTGAAAAAGAGGTTGATATCATTAAATAAGATGATGATTCAGTGAAGAACATACCAAATATGTGAATTGAATCTTTTGCCATCTTTCCAGACTCCTTGGAACGTCTTCTGGAAATTGCACTGATGACAATGTCTGAGGCACGTTGACCAAGTAAGTATTTCCAGCCTGAAAAGACTCCCAGAAGGTCTAGTGTCTCAGTCTTATATATTAAAAAACAAAACAAAAGAAAACAAAAACACTAGCATAAAACAAAATAGAAATGCATTTCTTCCTTAGCTGTCCATCATGGAACTTTTTTTTAAAATTGCTCATTGTCCTTAGTTCTCTGTCCTGTTGCCTGCTGTTTTCAGTCTTGTTTTATGTGAGTTACATACACAAATGTCATAACAGAAAGCAATGCTTCGTGGTATAACCTTGTAGATTAGTCACTACCAATGTGCTTCTCCCAATAAGAAGGTGCCTCTGGTTTGTGCTAAGCAAACACAGCTGCTAAAATGATAAGGGATGGTGCTTCATTGGGATTGTAACCAAAAAAAAAAAAAAAAAAATCTGGCCTTTAGATAAAATAGTACTTAATCATCCAGAAAGAGTTCAGGGCAAATGAAAAAAAAAAAAAAAAAAAAGTAGCTCAGAAAAAAAAAAAAAAAAGGAGATGAGACAAAATCACCAAAGAGATTACTTTGACGTTTTTGAGTTGAAACACCCAAAGAGGTGAGATTTCCTTTCTCCCAAACAGACGTACAGTCACCTACGCATCTCCTAAGGCGGGATAGTCACCTGCAAACGTCTCAGGTACGACAATCTTGTAGCCTATGTCTCCTGAGTATCACTCTGACTTATTGAGAACTTGGGCAACTTCACGTTCCTTGGTGAATGCGTTCACTACATATTACCATTCAATTCTTGCAGTAACCCTTTGGGACAGGTGTCGTTTTGATCCCAATCCTCTGACTAGAAACTGAGAGTTGGAGAGTTGAAAAGGATAAAGCTCCCTGGTTCGCTGAAATTTAGGACCAGGCATTTTAAAAGAGCAGAGCTCAAACTCTTAACCATGGCAGGGCACAGGGGACCACCTGGGAGTTTTTCCTCACTACTTCTGCTGGGGAGAATTTGGGATTTCAAAATGTTTATTACAAAGTGAGGACCAACTCAAGAGCTGTTATTGCACATTAACAATTCCATGTGGAGAAGTATTCCTTGTAGTATTCATTTTGTACTAAACCTAGAGGAGTTACCACCTGGACACTTAGATCTTGGCTTAAATCAACTTCATACCAAATGTTGATCCTCCAGGATTAATATCCTCTCTCAGGAACATTCTGTTCTAGGAGTCCTCTTGGAATTCCTTGAGCTGAGTCTTCTATCTTTATGCCAAGGAGCTAGGTAGAGTCAACTTTGCACTGTGGCCCTACAATGCTAATATTTTGTTGAATTTAGATTTTATTGCTAATTGACAGGGACCAGAAAGAATAATTACCATCCCTGATCTTAAAAAAAAAGAGGACATTAATGAACCCATCTACAAAAGAGAAACAGATTCACAGACATAGTAAGCAATCTTATGGTTCCTGGAGGAAAGGGGATGGGAAGGGATAAATTTGGGAGTTTGAGATTTGCAAATGATAACCATTATACATAAAAATAGATTAAAAAAACTTTCTTCTGTATAGCACAGGGAACTACATTCAATATCTTGTAATAACCTTTAATAAGAAAGGATGAAAGCAAATATATGTATATGCATGTATAACTGTGACAATATGCTGTATACTAGAGATGGATACATTATAACTGACTATACTTCAATAAAATAATTTAAAAAAAGCTAAAGGTTTTTTTGTGATGCAGCTAGGTACCTGTGTGAAAATAGGGCCAGAGGGGAGATTGCAGTAATGGATCACGATGAAGCCAGAGTTAAGAGTATTCTTCCAGTACATTCCTGATGAGATATTCAGTAGCAGATTTAAGTGGTACTTAATGTTTCCCCACTGCACGCTGTCAGTCGACTTTAAATAAAATCGACCTGGAGTCTAGCTTTGAACTTGGCAAGCCAGGGGAATCTCAGTTGAACTTTACTGATGAGCTTGCAGACGGTAGTTCGAGTTTGTGAAGATATAATTAAAAACATGGCTGCATGATGCTTGATAAGTCCACCTCTTAAATAATTCAATAGGTGAAATGTTACTGTTGTCTCAACCCCTGGATGGTATATTCCTACAGATACTAAAGCCATTTGTATATATCACTGTCCTTGGAAAGAAAATGTATTCATATTCTATCTTTTTTTTTTAATCTATACTAGGAAGAATGGGCAGAATGAATCTCCCAGAAAGTTAAAAAGTCCAAAAAGTAACTCATTTTGAAGCATGCGTAATGGGTATTTGAAAGTTCAGAAATAGGATTTATTTATGCTCAGTGTCTGGTAGGAGCATTTCATGCTTTGTTTGAAGAACACCTCCTCAGTATAGTGGTTCTGGGGATGCTGGGGCGCTGGTCTTATTCCTCATCTGACCTGGCTCTTAGGGTTTGACACTGACTTGGTCACCTGGTGATTAATGATGGGGATACTGTTCATCATTGGTCCAGCGAACGTCAATCCTGACTTCTGAGTAAACAATTTTAAGGGGCAAAAGGCAGACTCCCTTTCTGTGGGGTTACAGAGTTGACAGGCTATTGGCTTGATGCTCTCGGTCTTGCCCCAGCTGGGGGATCCCTTGACCAAAAATGAAACCAGCATGACAGCCAGCAGAATCTGGTGATAGAGATGGGGTTCTGACTTTCTCGGTTACTCGAAAACAGCCATATCTGAAACATATTTCTTAGGGCTTTTCAGTTACAAGACTCAAAAGAATCTATTTGTTGCTTAAGCCAAATTGGTTTGCAACCAAATTAATCTGGTCTACCAAAGCAAATCAATACTTTTTATTTAACCCTTCTAGCTCTAATTGCAGAATGAAATCCAGCCTACTCTCTATTTGCATGGCTCTGCCAGCCCCTTGCTCTATCTTACCCAGCCCATTCCCACTCGGCAAGGGCCCTTGCAGATGACACAGCTCATTTGACTGATGCTCGTGGGCAGTTCCCTACCGCTATTCCCTCACGTGGCAGATTCGTTATCCAGGCGACCCATGGGAAACCCCACTTCCTTTTGAGAACCTTCTCTGTGACTCTAATCAAAGTTCATCCCTTCTCTTCGCTGTTTCATACTGACCGTATCACATTTAGTACCTAATTCTCTACTGTCATTCTCTTAGTCAGTGATGATGATTTTATCGATAACGTTTTCCTTCCACCGAAGAGGCTTTTGTTATACCTGGTTGCTAGCACCCCGCGTTCACCAAGATGGCCCTGCTTCCATCACTTTTACATCTGAAGGTCATACACAAATGCCACTTGGATAAAATCTTAGAGGCTGGTTTCTGGAGGACTGTAATTTCCTTTTTGTGGTATAGTGTTACTACAGTTCTTCATGTTGCTTGATGAATTGGAATTTTTCCTCTGCTGGTGCCTTTGAAGTTCAATGACAGGTTAGAAGTTGTTTTGTTTTTGGTAAGTGACTCTGTCAATCACACAGGTTTTTGGTTTCTCTGACCTGAGCAGCCTCTTGTGTTTGAGAACTGGCACTTCCCAGCCTCCACCCTGTCTGTAAGGGATGTGTCTCAGTGTTGCTCCTGGTGCCTCTGAGGTCTTTGCTACCTTGCCTCTGCCAGAGCGGCCGTCATCCCCAGGATGGTGGGCTCCTCCCTTGAGTCTGGGATTCCCCAAGACGCAGGCTTCCATGTGGGGGGAGGGAAGCAGTGTGGGGGGGTGGGGCCAGGGTCCCACAGGCCCCTCTACTCTGTCCAGCTTTGTAAAGTCTGTGGGCCCCACCACTGATGCTGGGGAGAGCAGGGACTGGGGTTCTGGTGCCTCAGTGGCCGGAGAGACTGGGTCCTGCGCCCGCTATGCCAGCTGTGGCCACGTGTGTCAGTGATGATGGGAAACCCTAGAGTCATGCCTGCCACTTCCCCGGCTGCTCGCGGGCTGCCAGCTCTCATGGCCAGAGGGCCAGAATTGCAGACACTGACTGCACTGCGCCCTCGGTTCCGCATCCTCTCTGTGTTCTGATCTGCCTACACTTAGACGTCCCGAGGTGTGGGACTCTCCAGTGTCCTGCTGAGTTGTGGATGCTTTACTGGCCGTAGACTGAAGGTGACAGACAAAGGTAAATTTTCCCTCCACTGTTTCTGACTGACATCACTCCTAGTTCAGATTATTTTCAAGGATTAATGGCAATGACTCTGAAACTGTAAAACACTTTGCAGAGTACCTGGTATAGGCACTCAATTTAGAATGCACTATTATTATTTATGTATTTGTCAAAGGATTTGGGACCTAACTTGAGTCCTAACATTAAACAGAAATAATCTGCTAAGTAGAAATAACCCATCACCTGAAAAACATAGAAAGGACAGGTTGGCTTGTGCATTCGTGGGCACTAAATTTTCAACCAGAAGAACTGCCCCTGTCATTAGACAGGTGCCAAGAAATGACAGTCTCCCTGCAGTGCTTCTTACATTTTCTTCTGAGGCCAAATATTTTCATTTCCTTTGAGTTTTGTTTGTTTTATTTTATTTTATCATTATTATTTTTAAATGCTTGACTGCTTCTGTCAACTTTCTTCAAAGACATAAAAATCGGTAGCCTGAACCAACTTTCTCATATTGTCCCTGCAATGCAAAACCTCTTCAATATTAAAGGTTATTTTCACTCCCAGTTTCTGCATGTAGCCAAAAATACTTAGTGAAATTCATATTTTTTTTCTTTACATCTATCTGAAAAGCAAAGCAATGCATGTGCCTTTTTGACAGGGCACAGTCTTACTCTAACTACTGTCTCCCTCCGTCACGCGGAGCTTCCACTGCACACGTAAGCGTGGAAGGAGATCCTAGCAGGGGAGACGGGAGGAAGCAACCTAGAGAAAGAAGGTGGCTCCTCTTATGTGTTGGTACAACAGATTGCTCCATGGAACAGAAAAGACATTTTCACTTCCGGGAAGTTAACTTTGACAAGGGGAACAAGCAGGTGAAGAAATCTGAAGAGATGCCACTTTGTAGATCAAAGACACTCTTTGGAGAGTGTGAGGAATTTCTGTGAATCAAGACTGGAGGCTGGCAAGCTTTAGTTTGCTTGAACTTTCTGAAATTCCTAAATCAAGCCAGAAACAGACCCTTGCCTCAACCTCAACCTCATAGGTTCCTAGCTCTGATTTAAAAAATCATTTTCTTAATCCTCAACCATCACCAGAGTGTAAGAGACTTACTTTCCTCAAGAGCGAAGTTACTTCAGGGTGATGTTTCTACCTTTAAATCTGGCTAAAAAAGACTTTAGGTCATGCCCTTATTTATTTAATTTACAGGCTTGGGATTTCAATGGCAAAGAATTCTTACTATTGATTCCAGGCTTTTCCATGTAATCCTCAAGATGGGAAGAGATTATCCAAAGACTGTTTTAGAAAGGTAAACAGTTTTTAGTTGCTTCTTAAAGGAAAATAGGAAACAGTGCAGATCTCAAGTAATTGTTAAAAACTTGTAGGGGCATTAACATGCTATAAAATTTAGACTGCTGATATAACTTGTATGGTATATAAAATAGGGTACCAACCAAAAGAATGTTACAATTTAAACAAAGTTAGTGTAGCAAGCATTTTCTTTCTATATATATAAACTTTATTATTATGTGATGTAAAGTTGAGAGAAATTTGATCTAAGAGTTCCAAAGGACATTATCTCCCTACTTCCCAGATGGATCAAAATTAACAAATTTAAAAATAGTTCTGTCCACAGCATATCAATGTGTATTTACTCAGAACTTTATGTTTTGTTTCATTTTCATATTCCTAACATCAAGTGCATTATATGAGCTCAATAAATCGATCTGCTGAAGAAATCAATTAAAAGTACCTTAATGGAGCAGCCATATTTGAGGAGATGAGGCTTACATGTCCTAGAGGATGTGGAGGGGAGCAAAGGATGATGGAAATAAATTCTGAAGATCAGATTCCAACTTGGTCTGTCCATACGATCATGGACACATTCACAAATCTCTGTGGCTCAGATAAGCCCACCTGTTCACTGTTTCTATGTCATCACTGACCAGATTGGCTTCCCCTTAAATTCATGCTCGAAGGTCACTCAACACTGCATGGAGATTCTCCTATGATTTCCCAGTAGGCTCATTTTTCCACTTTGATATGATTATTTTGTAACTGGTTCTGTCTTCTGAAGTCTCCACAGCACCATACACTAAGCACCATACACTAAGCCAAAGGATGCCATCCCTCAGTCCTTCCTGAACGTGTTTCCATCTTCTTTCCTGCAACAGTACAGGATGTGGTCCCTTTTTTTTCTCCTCACTTATTTCCATTATCTCAAATGCAGAGCAGCTCCGCCTTTAGTTGGTCTGTCCTTCTCTCCTCAATGTCCCATCAAAACCAAGCATGTCCCAGCATCTCCTACCTTGACAGTAGTTCTTCCTAACCACATAGAGTTGTTGTTTGCATTTGGTCTGCAGACATGTATGAGTATGTGCACATGGGCCAGTCCCACCTGAAAACTCATAAGTTTCCTCATTAATAAACATCCAAACAGACCCCTTCCCACCCATCCCACCTCTTATTCACTCCCCTCCTCTCAGCTTCACCACACCTGCCATAAGCACCACCATCCGAGCATTTATTTAAGCCGGAAGTCAGGGAATAATTATGAATTCTTCCCTTCCCCACATTTTGTATTTTTATCCAAGGAGTACTTTTGATTTCCTCTGCCAAATGTATCTCTTATTCTTTCTGTTTCTATCTCTATTGCCACTATCTTCATTGAAATTACCCTTTTATATGAGTGACTAAAATAATCTTCAAATGGGTCTCTCCACTTTCTAGATTGCCCTCCATCATTCATTCATTCAACAGATATTACTGGGAACCAACAATATAAGGCACTTCTAGGGGCTTTGGATTATCAGTGAAGAAAACAGGCAACATATCCTATCCTCATGGACTCTACATTTTAGTGGAAGTATATTGGGGGATATTATGCTAAATGAAATGAGTCAGGCAGAGAAAGGCAAATACTGTATGGTATCACTTTTATGTGAATCTAAAAAAATAAAACTAGTGAATATAACAGAGGGGAAACAGACTCACAGACATAGGGGACAAACTAGTGGTTATCAGTGGGGAAAGGGGAGAAGGGAGGGACAATATAGGGGTAAAGGGTTAAAAGGTACAAACGATTAGGCATAAAATAAGCTACAAGGATATACTGTACAACACAGGAAATACAGCCAATAATTTATAGCTATAAATGGAGTGTAAGTTTGAAAACTTGTAAGTCACTATATTGCACACTTGTAACTTATATAATATTATACATCAGTATACTTTAATAAAAATTAAATATAATAAAGAATCATACTAGAAGGAAATAAGTCTTATGGCTAAAAACAAACAAAACTGGGGAGGGGTGAAGAGAGATCACGACTTCTAAATGGGGAGTGTGTGGATATGTTAAATTTTAAACATGGTGGTCAGGGTAGGCCTGACTGGAAGGGTGGAATTTGACCAAAAACTTGAGGAGGCAAAGAAGTGAGGAAGAAGATGAAGGCTGCTGGGGCCGGAACCGAGTGACTGAAGAAAGAAGTGGTGGAAAGAGCAGAGCCAGGGAGAGGAGGGTGGAGAGCAGTGGTCTGGACTGCCGCTATGGCTGTGGGCTTTTCTTCTGGTTAAGATGGGGGAGCGACAAAAGGTTTTCAAAGGAGCAATGTCCTGATCTTGTATAATTTCAGATGTTCCCTTTGGCTGCTATTCTGGGACTAGATTATATGGAGGAAACTTCTAGGAGAACATGGGAGGTGTCATGAAGCCCAGAATGGTGTTGGCTAGGACCAAAATGAGAGCAATAGAAATGAAGAGAAATGACTGGACTCTGATAATATTTGTAAGATAGAACCCACAGGATTTCCTGACATTTGGAAAGCAAGGGTTAGCAGAGAAAAAGACAATGAGTTATGATTCCAAAAGTTTTGTTCTGAGCAATGGGAAAAGCATAGTTGTCACTAATAAAACATAGCACAGGGAACTATATTCAATATCCTGTAGTAACCTATAATGAAAAAGAATATGAAGATGAATATATGTGTGTGTGTGTATGACTGAAACATAGTGCTGTACACCAGAAACTGACACATTGTAACTGACTATACTTCAAAAAAAAAGCAACAGGGAAGACTGAGGTGAAACAGGGGAGATCCAGAGGTTGGTTCCATTTTTGACATAGAAGGGACCATGTCATTTCTTACTTAAAATGGCCCAAGTTCCCCTTGCGATCTGTTCTCTGCCTTCTGTTCCAATCTTTTGTCACACAATTTAGCAAAAGAAAAAAAAAATACTAGTCATGTAATAGCATAAATAAATACATATTACAGAAGCCGTTCAGAGATTTATGTTTTTACAATAGGAAATATACAGGATGATCTGAGAAAATAATAGGGGACTTCTGTCTAATCTGGGTGAGTCAGGCAGGATTTCTAGAGGCAATGACATTAGTTTTAAAGTGCCAATGATAAAAAGCCATGATATTGACAAAGGTAGGGGAAAAAATCATCCCAAGTAGAATAAACAGTCTGTGCAAACATCCTGAAGTGGGAAGGGGGCTAGGCAGTGGCAGAAATGAAGGTGGACCTACCTAACTGTAGTGCGGTCAGCAGGGAACAATGATGGAGGGTAAACTTAGGTCATACAGGGCCTTGAGGGCTGGTCAGTTTTTGTAGTTTTATCTAGAATTAAGGGAAGACATTGAAGGGATTTTTTAGCAGGGCAGTGACCTGACCAGATTGCATTTTGTAAAGAGTTTTCATACAGTAGTTCCTTTAATCTTCATAACAAGAGTGTTGGGGGTGGGGGGTGCTAATAGTTTTCATGTTCAGAGTTAAAGACACTGAGGCAGGGCAGTGTGAGGGAGCAAGCAGTGCCCCCACAGCTGGAGAACTGTGGATCCGAGTCTGGAATCCAGGCGATTTGGTCCTAGGTTCCGTCATTTTGAACACGTTGAATGTAAAGGACATGGGTGTTTGTGGCTCTCTCTAACTCAGGCGGCCCTGGTGGCTCTTAGGTAATCGTGATGGAAGCTTAGGAAGAGGTCACGGGCTTAGAATTAGGAGTCATCAATACGTAGTCGGTGACTGAAATAATTTTAGAATGTGACCATATCCAGGTGGAGGGTATAAATGGATATGAGAGCGTCAGAGGACAGAGCCGTGAGGGATGCTGCAATTCAGTGATGAGGAGGGTTAAATATGCCAGCAAAGCTGGTGGAGAAGATTGGTCAGAGAGAGGAAAACTAGAGAGGACGGGGTCACAGAGTCTAAAGGAAGAGAATGTGCACATTTTCATAATCTTGAATGTTTCTAAGAGATAAAGTAGAATGGGATAAAAAAAAATACCCATTGGGTTTGACAAAACAGAGCTTAGCAGTGACCTTAGTAAGAGTCTTTGGATGGAATGGAGAGAGTTGAAGCTAGATTAAAATGTTTCCTCTGAGGTCTAAAAATTCTGTGGTTTTGAATTTTAAGTACAGCCCCCACCTGAAGGAGATAATAGTCTTTGAACAAGGCATGCTAATTTAAAGCCATGGGGCCAAAGACGAACTAAGTTTGGCTAAATTTTGAAACAGAAAATGTTATCATATTTCCAATAAGCAAAAATGATATTATGTCCACTCTTGTATCAAAACTACCCAACTGTGTGCTGCCTGCTCTTACCTAGAAGATGCCAGTGGGGGTTGCCCTTGGAGGCTCCTAGGTAAAATGAGAAAGACTAGGGATGTGGGTGTCTAGACCCCAGAAGGAGGAAGATTTCTGAAAGCTCTATTTTTACCCTTATTTAATAAACTCTTCAGAAGAGCATATCTGACAGTCAATCAATGAGTACCCATTTATCAAGTGAGGCACTACGATTGTAATTTAATAGGGCTTCTTTCAAAACAGATGTATTCTTGAAAATATATGTTTAACCTGAACACTTTTATTAAATTGTTTTTTCCTGAAGCGGTTTCCAGCTTCAGGTTACTTTTAGTCAAGCCTGAAGTATTTCTCAAGTATTTCTCCTTGTCAGACTAATAAAAAATATGAAACAAAGAATTTTCAGAAGTTGGATTTTAATTGGTTGTGACTTTTTTCTTTTGCCTATTTCGAAAAAAAAAAAAACCCTGTCATTGAATAGCATTTTAAAAACTATTTTGTTATTTTGTACTTAATTGACTTTTTTCTTTTTTTGGACAGATATCTGATCAAATAAAATCAATGTATATACAGACCCCCTTTCAAAGATATTACTGGCTCTAACAGCAGATAAGTATCATCTTTTTTTGAAGAAATGGCTTTTATCCAAGAATTTCTTTACAAATGACATGTGTAATGATGTTCAAAATATGTTGTACTCATCAAGTTTTTGGTAGGACCAGGTTTAATATAGTAATCATCTTCACAGGGGTGTCTGATAGCTGTCCCTCATATTTTGACTTTGATTAGTTTTTTATTTATTACTTTTTTGTTTTCTGTTTCTGTTGTGGATTAAAAACATTCATTTCCCTAATCAAGTGAAATTTGAGGCGGTGAAATGATTTAAGGTAAAACGATTCACCATTCGTAAGTGTTCAACTTCAAAAATGTCACAAACCTCCGTATTGTTGTACTGATTTCCTGGTATCCGAAAAGTAACTGTTTAGATTGTTTGACAACAAACTCAGCTTCTGTATTTTTGAACCTTTCGTTTTGTTTTTTAATTTTTGTTTTTACTTCTAACCTCCCAGAAGTATCTGGTCCATTACCTCGGGGAAACCTCCAGGTTTGGTTGGCCACACGTAGGGGTCCTCCCCAATCCTCTCTGATGAATCTGTTCAGCGTCAGTGACTGCAATGGTGCTCTTACTGTTTGGAGACTTAAAAACAGGACAATCAGGACACATTCCTTTTCATCTTTGCCTCCCATAATTTTCTTCGGCATAGGTCTTGTCAAAAATGCTTGATTTTTTTTCCTTCCCCAATTAGAACTCTTCAAAGGGGAGAAAATGAGAGTTGGAGTCCAGGTATCATATCAAATGCTTCGAGGACCACGGCAGCACTCGCTTTTGAAGTTCCCTCTGCCTACCTCTCCACGCTGCACCCTCTTAATAGCAGCATTAGCTTTCTCAGCTCCATTTTCCGACAGGATTGGTGAAGAGCGAGGGAGAGCCTTTCATGTAGGTCTTCGCTATTCTGCTGCCATGCCCTAAAGATAAAAACATAACTTTGATTTGTCTGGTCCTAGTACATACATGTAGCTTAAACTTTTTGCTTAGTAAGCAGTGATAGTTATCATTGAGGTTTTTTTTCTTTATTCCCTATTAATTAATGGAGATTAAAGCTCTGCACAATTAATTTAAAAGAATTACTCAAAGATGCATCTATTCAAAGCAACGCAGACATAAGCTACAGATTAAGCACCAAATATTCCAAATAATGAATTCTACTCTTAGTCAGCTAATGAAAGAGATGAAATTCTTCCAAATAATTTAATCCTATAGCTAGAGAGAGAAAAAGTAAACTCTATTTCATATGTATCTTAAAATTAAAAAAAAAATGTTCTATAGAATCAAGCCTTTCCTTTAGAGGAAGGCAGTTTTAAAACTTGTAACTTTAGCTGCATAAATGCAGTTAGACTCTACATAGAGTCATTTCTCTCTCACACTGACCACCCCCTAGTTCTGGATAAACACCTTCTCCAAAACAGAGTCACAGGCAAGTTCTGCTTCTTGGTGAAGCAGAAGTGGGTGAACTGTATGAATTTTTTTTTTTTATTTGCATCCATGGACTTGAATGTGAAATTTGAGAAAGAACTCTTTTTAAGCCAGTGCTTTGACATACACTGAACACTTACTCCCCGTGAAGCTATTAAACCCTTTAACCCTTTGCAAGCCTCTGATGTTTGCACTTGAATATATCTTTGATTTTTTTTTTTTCCTAGAGGAAAGTAGAATGCTTGTGCTTGGAATAGAAGTTGAGTGCTTTGTATAGTCAAATTAATTGGGCGCATCTTTTAGCAGACCTACATTTCTGCAGATTGTTTCGGGTAAAAATGTGATTTGCAAGTAGCCTTTTTTCATTCATATTTTGCACTGGCTCTTTGAAAGTCAAATCATATTTGTATTTTGGGACATGTATCACTATTTGAATGGTTGTGGCTGGAGCTTCAGAGCAATGTGCTATAGCAGTAGAAACTGAAAGACAGAAATGAGGTGGGACTGGTGGATATACAGAACTACAGTAAAAATTTGAAAAATCTAGTTTATACTGTATAGCACAGGGAACTATATTCAATATCTTATAGTAACTTATGATAAAAAAGAATATGAAAACGAATATATATACGTTCTTATATGACTGAAGCCTTGTGCTGTACACCAGAAATTGACACTACATTGTAAATTGATACACTTCAATAAAATACATACATATATATATATATATATATAAAAGTCACTGAAAACCAAAAATAACCCCCAAAAAACAAATAAACAAAAAAAACCAATGAAATTCAAAAGAAGAATGAAGAAACCCTTGTAGAAGGATGAGTGAAGCATGGATAGCTGAGGAGAGCAGGGAAGTGTCCACAGTGCACTGAGGAAAGGAACTGTAGGGGATGCACATTTTACACCCTGATTATCCTGGAGCCGATCAGCTCTGCACATTCTAAACACACAAGAATTTTGAAACTACCCTGCCCAGGAAGAAAATGAAAAATAAAAATACTTAGTTTAAAATCTTTTCTTTTCTTGTTTTTATTGATATACAGTCCATTACAATGTGTCAATTTCTGGTGTATAACATAATGTCCCAGTCATGCATATATATATATATATATATATATATATATATATATATATATTCATTTTCATTAAAGGCTATTACAAGCTATTGACTATAGTTCCCTGTGCTATACAGAAGAATTGTGGTTTTAATCTATTTTTATATATAGTGGTTAACCTGTGCAAATCTCAAACTCCCAAATTTATCCCTTCTCACCCTCTTTCCCCTGGAAACCACAAGATTGTTTATTATGTCCATGAGTCCATTTGTGTTTTGTAGATGAGTTAATTAGTGCCCTCTTTTTCCTTTTTTTTTTTAGATTCCACATGTGAGTGATATCATATGGTATTTAAAGAATTAACGAAAGAAACAAAATGATAAGAACAATGATAGCATTTAGCCAGTTGAGAACCAACAGAGAAATAAAAATAACAAATTCAGAAAAGGATTAGCCACAATAAAAATAACTAGCCATAGCATTCATGGCACTTAGGAAAAAAATAAAATAGAGTTGTGGAACATAATATGAAAACATCATCAACTTGAAAAGGGTAAAAGGAGATGTGGAAAAAAAAGAATTAGATGTGGAAGAAGGGATGCTACTTTTCTAATTTTTCATGGTTTGGGGTCAATAGACATTGACTAAAATGGAAATATTTTGTTTCAGAAAAACAGAATGACTCCAGTGTATTTAATTTTCATAGCTATCTCTTTCTGTAGTCTTTAATATCTTTTTGGAACTAATAGTTCTTGCAGTGATAAAAGCATTTCTCTAAAGTTGAGTGAATTTATCAGTTTTATCACAATTTCTACTTGTTTTATAAACTTCAGATAAAACACTCTCAACCTTAAAAATTTCACACCTACGGTTTATGACATTTTAAATATTCATCCATGTATAGATGGATGAATACACAGCCACACATTTTCCATCTATTTTGTCTCTCTCTGTTGTTTTATATTTTGTATATCTATTTCTTTTTTTAAATTGAAGTATAGTCAGTTACAATGTGTCAGTTTCTGGTGTACAGCATCATGTCCCAGTCATGCATATATGCACATATATGTTTTTCCATATTCATTTTCATTAAAGTTTATTACAAGCTATTGACTATAGTTCCCTGTGCTATACAGAAGAAATGTGTTTTTTTTTAACTATTTTTATATATAGTGGTTAACTTTTGCAAATCTCAAACTCCCAAATTTATCCCTTCTCACCCCCTTTCCCCCAGTAACTATAAAATTGTTTACTAAATCTGCGAGTCTGTTTGTGTTTTGTAGGTGAGTTCATTAGTGTCCTTTTTTTTCTTTTTCTCTTTTTTTTTTTAGATTCCACATATGAGTGTGTATCTATTTCTTTGATGTACACACATGAATTAAAATGTGTGCAGTAACATTTCCCTAATGTTAACAATGGCTGTTTTGTTGTATGCAGATATTTTAAAAACATTTTGTTTCCTCTTTCTTTTTTTTCTTGTCATATGTTTCTTTATCACTTTGTTAAAATAATGAATGCATAAAGTCATTATTCAAAGAAAATTATGAATGAACTCATTATTCATAGCTCTAAGAACATTTGGATTGTATATGTGAAAATAGAAAAATCCTGAACGTTCCATCAGGATCCTTTTTACAAACAGAATTCTGCACCAAAGAAGTAAGATAATTTTAAAACAAAATGTAGTAGTCTTATTTGGCTTAGGTGAAACTGTAAAGCTGACACGGCTCACCTCTCCTATATGCATTCTTTTTCTTAAATATGACTCTGAACCCCTGAACGATACAGATTTTTTCAAAATCTATTAGTATAAGTTGCCCACCTGGGCACTCCCCTTTGGGGTTTCCCACATGTTCCCCAGGACAAAAATGTTTCTTGATCTGTCCTATGCTTATCGACTAAGATATCTCCGCCAAGTTATTACTATCTAAATTATTGTCCTATTATTTTACAGTTTCTAGAAAACACTTGTATTCCAGCCCCAACCAAAGGAATGAATGACACTACACAGTAAGTGAGGAAAATGGTTATGGACGCGAAGACACCACGGTGCTACTCAAATCTCAAGTCCCTTTTTCCAACACAGAGGGAAGAGGATGGGCTACTAGTTTCATAACCAGTCTTACAATCTTCCCATCTTTCCATGAGACCTAAAGGATCCTTGAATCACATGTTATTTACTTAGAAAGTCAAGTGAGTAAAGAAAGGTTGGACTGCAGGCACCTTAGAAATATCCAGTGACTTAGAATAGCTCAAGAAACAGGATTATTAATAAAATCCATTGTTCTAGTCTTTGAAAAATATGATTGACTTTTCTGATTAAGCACAGCCCTAGAAATTAGATTCGTATCTATTCTCCCTTGAAAATTGCCACATTTCTTAATGATAATCCAAACAGATGATCATAAATACCAGGAATGAAAATGCGATCCTGGGGAGGCCGGAGGTGAGGACAATGAGGAGAGTGAGGTTTGGGCCCCAGCTGTGTTTACTTTCCCAAGACCATGTGTTTCTTGTTAGAGCACCTTCTGGCTCCTTTGCTGTCTTCCCTCCTCTCCACAGTTCAAAACGGGAGCCAATTATGGGGCCCAGAGTGAGTTCTTCCTCTCCCTCTGCCTTTACCCTGGTCTTCCTTGCGTGCTATCAGCAAAGCCGGACAACTGTGCCAACAAGCGCAAGGCTTCTTTGTTTTCAATGGAACCACAAGCAGAGGCTTAAAACCACCCTAGAGCAGTTGTGCGTATGCAGAAGTTAAGTTTTCAAAATATAATCCTGGGAAAGAGACTCAAATCTATTTCATCAGAGATTTGGAAGGAATGGCCTGGTAGGCTTTCAACCCGTTCAACTGCACATCTAGAAGGTGGCACTGGCTGCAGCCCCCTTCTGCACTGTGGCTGTGACTCTCCAGGCTGGGGTGGCCTGGGCTGTGCAGAACCCTGTGACCTGAGACAAGCCTTCCCGGCTGCTGAAGGCTGAGCCTTCATCCCTCCTCCATTCCCTTCATCCTCACCACCCTCTGGCACTCCAAAAGCCACAAGTGTGTGAAATGTGTTCACGTGCCAGAGGCTGTTTATTCTGTTTAATAGACACCTATTGCCCTTGCATCCTTTCTTTTTAGATTGTCTGGATAGGCACAAAGCGCATTAGTGCAAAATGTTTTCAGTCAAGTGTCGTGTGGAATCACGGTGATGAATGCTCCGCTCCTGGGCTTCCGAACTCTCCCGGTGCTTGTACTGGCAGCATTGTCTCCCTCAATTACAGACCTGCCAATGTGTTCTGTGGAGCTCCAAAGCCAGTCCTATAACTTTGGAAAGTTCTAGTCCAATAAAGACATTCTGAGCTCACCGTAAAAGAAGAAACCGAAAGGATCCGACATCAGAAGTTTGCAAAGTTTCAAACATCTTTTCCTTAAGGAAATATTTCTAGCCTCTGTTAGTTCTGATTAGGAAGGTCTGATATAGCGCCACATACAGATGCTAGGATGTCCTTCTTGATATGAGACTCATTAATGACCTTGGCTTAAAACAAGTTGCTGGGGAGATGCATTTAATTTCCTTACACTAAATGTGCATATTCAAGACCTTCTTTATATATAAGTGGGATCCTTAGCATACAACAAAAAGACAGCTGCTATTACACATCTGTAACGTTTTCACTCCCAGCTGAGTCTAAGAATATGTTTACTTGGAAATAACATAATCATCAAAATCAGTCTTTAAATTTTTAATATTTAAAATCATCCCCCATTTTTTCTTTTTTAGAAAAACATTCTCTACCTTTTGATCTTCTTTTGTTCCTCTTTCTCTTTCTTCCTGTTTGTTAAAGGCAGATTCATTTTTCTCTATTTTCATCTGGAACCTAAACTATCTGTTATTACCATTGCAGATATCATAACCAGCTACCAATTTATTAAACCCCATGGAAAATAATCCTCTTAGTAGCTCAAAATATTAGAAAATATAGTTAGTAAGTTCTTGGCTACAACAATAATTAGGATATACGAAAAAATTCCTATTACCTCTTCTCCAAATAGTACCAATTTAGAAGACACCTAGTGAGTTGGCTTTCCAGTATAATTTCTCTAATATCCCTAGTTCCACCAAAAAAGTGGGCTTTCAGAAGCAATTTGTGATGGCAAGACCTTGACTCCTGGCCAATTGGTCCCAGGTTAGGCACCTAGACACATAACTTAATCGGAGCCAATCAGAACCTAGCAGGGTCAGGGATCTGAGGATCAGCCAGATGTCTCTGGCAGACAAAAAGAAAAACCCATGAAGACCTACCACTGAGGCTGCTGGATATGCGCTGGGTTTACTGAAGTTGAATTACCCAACTTTTCTTCTAATTCTGTGCAATACTTTTCTTACAGATCTCTTGATGACAAACCACCAGATCAACTTGCAATGAACAGAATTTAAACTTATATAAGAAGTTTTGGATAGCTATATATGAGCAAACTTCAAGTGAGGGATTGGATGTAAATCTGCAATCACCTTTTACTCTCAGCTGAATCTCTAAGGCTTCATAGTCTGGTACCCAAGATTATCCCTTGTTGATTTCAAGAATGGCTGATGGTAGTAAGAGGATGATTTCCTATTTTTTGTCATTGACTTCTGTCTATTTCTTTTTATTCTTTAAACAAAATCTAAAATACTGATAAAATAAATTGAATGCATTGGGAATATAGACAGTTGATTTCTAATGACAGTTCATTTCAATGATGAGAAAACACATTCAAATGAGAAAAAAAAAAAAAAAAAAACTCATTCAGACATCTGCCAAAAACTCAAAAGGGAATGCTGGAAAAGTTAAAATGTGTTTCAGTGTACTGCTTTTCAGTTCATCAGTTTTTAACTGGTTATTCCATTTTATAACATACTTGCTTTCCATGTTTAGAGTGAGGTTACAACTTTTTCAAAGATTTCAGAATCTGCAGTTATATGACTAGTTTAATTTCTATTCAAATATCATGTTGCCTATTCCAGTCCACAAACTGTAATGAATTCTATACCAAATGAATTCCTAAAGTTTAGGTGATTCATTGATTTTTATCTGCTTGCCACCTGAGTGATAGTTATAGATTTAGTCACATAAATCAGATCTTATATAGAAAAGGTGCAGTGTTATGAGCCAGGGTTATATTCCTGGAAAACCATCTTGTATCAGAAAAATAAATAAAATAAAATGCTAATGCATATTTCAAACTTTTTAATGAGTATGTAGTAGTTCAGTTAATATAATAACTGTGCCCTGAAACTTCCTTTGGGAGGACATTTTCAGCAAGAGCTGAACTCGCTGAAGATGTGCAAGGGAGGAGTCCAGGGAAACTGACTTGAAGGTACAGTTCTTTTCCAAGATTTCCCTAAAGCAAGTAACTTTTCTTGCTTTGGAAAGTTCTAGTGTCATTCAAAAGTAGGGTCATCTGTTGCATACATACATGGAATACAACTTTCTATGCAGAATGTCCATCCTTTCTTAATGATCTCTTGCTCTTTTTCCCCACTAAGATCTTCATAGCTGAACTCCTATGAATGAGAGTCTATAAAATGCACCACTTATTCAGATTATAATCTGAAACAAATCACTCTACCTCAAAAGGACTTGGAGGCAAATAGTATATGGATGGGTATATATTAACATTCAAGTGATGTGTTTTCCTTACCTGCAAACAAATGCACTGCCACGTTAATTTTTCCAGATGCAGCAAAAACAGATTTCAGTAAAGGAGGAAACCAGTTGTCTTTATCTTTCTTCAAGCAACAGAAAAGAATATTTTCAAATCCTGAGCTATCAGTATAAAGAAATATCTATATAAGTAGATGGAATACAATAATTTTTAAAGCAAAATAGTAGAAAAATGAAACTAACATTTTTGAGGACATGTTACATGTCATATCATTTTCATACATTAGTTTACTGAATTTTTTTCTAATTTTACCTAATCTTTACAATATCACAGGGTAACTATTACAATACCTATTTTACAAAGGCTCAGAAACATTAAATATATATTTTAAAGTTTCTGTATATGTTTTTATTGAAATATAGTCAGTTTACAATGTCGTGTCAATTTCTGGTGTACAGCACAATGCCTCAGTCATACCTGAACGTACATATATTTGTTTTCCTATTCTTTTTTGAACATTTTTAAATGAAAATAAATAATAGGTAGAAAAGCCAGAACTTGAACTCTGATTGGTCTGATTCTAAAGCCTGTAGCTATTTCCATAATGAAATGCTCTTATTATTAAAGTCACATAGTAAGAAGAGAAAATGAGATAATTAAAATGTATCCTTTCTTGTACATAGAAAATTCTAGCCATCTAATGTCTTCCATGTGCATTGAGTATAATGCAGTTATTAATTTACGAAATAGCCTGATTTCATTTTTCTCATTAGCTAATAAGTATGCTTTTGTTAAAGCATTAACTTTACTCTGAAATGAGAAAAATGAGAGTAGCATGCGATTAAGGAAAGGAAATGGTACTTTCCTACAGCTCATCACAAAAGATGAAGTATATTTTGTCTCCACCACAGACCATAACAGAATTCAATAATGTTTGCAAAGTGAACACACTGGCATTGTGACATCTTAAATGCAATTTGTCACAAAATCTTACATTTTCACAGAATATAGGTGATACCAGCAGAGGAGTGGCCCCCAAAGATGTCCGGATCCTAATTCATGCAACCTGTGAATTTGTTACCATCCATGACAGGAGGGACTTTGCAGATGTGATTAAGTTAAGGGCATCATCCTGGATTGTCTGGGTGGGGCCAGTGTAATCATTGGGGTCTTTAGAAGAGTCAGATAAGATGCAACAATGGAAGCAGAGCCAGAGAGAGATTTGAAGGAGCTACTTCCTTTGCACTTGGAG
The DNA here is from genome assembly GCF_009834535.1 of Camelus ferus. Classification (NCBI taxonomy): domain Eukaryota; kingdom Metazoa; phylum Chordata; class Mammalia; order Artiodactyla; family Camelidae; genus Camelus; species Camelus ferus. Next base: position 19,374,831 of record NC_045722.1, on the reverse strand, counting down.
GGTGTGGCCATGAGCCAAGGAACAACCAGAAGCTGGAACGACTTCTCCCCTCGAAACTCCAGAAGGAACATAGCCTAGCCATCACCTTGATTTTTACCCACTGCAACCAGTTTGACTTCTGATCTCAAGGGGTTTAAGATAAGAAATGTGTGTTGCTTGAAGTCCTATGCAATTTGTTACAACAGCAATGGGAAGCTAATGTAATAGATTAAATGGAAAGGCATTTTTTGGTGCATAATTCTAATTAAAATGTAAGGCTCTCAGTACGAGTAAAGGCACGATACAGTATACTATTCAATTATTTTGCAGGACATGGGCAGGTGCATTCTATGAATATTTATTTCAGTAACGTATTCAGTGATAAAAGTTCTTTTGGCAAATATATGAAACTCAAAATTTAAAAAAAAAACATAAAGATGCCTTTTGTTAATGTTTTTGTTTGCCATCTCAAGTTTTTGCATTCAGAACTTCTTGTGGTTAAGATTATATCTATTCCATTATTTAATGCCTATGTTTTTTGAGAATATCTTATCCCTGGTCTCTGCTTCCTAATTCACGTGCTGACATCGTTATTTATGAAACGAACATCTTTGTCAACATTTCTAGTGGTGGGCATGCCATAAATACTTCTTGAAAGCATGCAAATTACAACAGGAAGGTGTCATTTTTCTCCTATTGAATGAAGCATGGTAATGGTTTAAAAGGTAAGAAGCAAAGGGATTCAGATTCACAGACACAGTAAACAATCATACGGTTACTGGGGGAAAGAGGGTGGGAAGGGATGAATTTGGGAGTTTGAGATTTGCAAATGTTAACTGCTATATATAGATTAAATATAGATTAAAAAAAACCCTAAATTTCTTCTGTATAGTGCAGGGAACTAAAGTCAGTATCTTGCAATAACCTTTAATGAAATAGACAATGAAAAATACATATATTGGCATGACTGGGACATTGTGCTGTACACCAGAAATTGACACATTGTAAATGACTGCACTTCATGAAAAAGAAAAAGAAGCAATGGGATTCAGAACAATGCTGTAAATCTGGTATTTCCTTTCACTTCCCCATTAAATTCTAAAAGTAAGAGAAACACTTTGAAGAGCAATGTAACACAATATACAAGATCTTTAAAAGTTCTACATATTTTGCTCTGGCAATCCCATTTCAGGTAATCTACTCTAAGAATGATAATTACGTAGAATGATACAGTTCTTTGCTTTCTTCTTTAAACCTTTTATCAAAATTCTAAAGTTTACACAATTTCTCATATCCTTATGAATAGAAAAGTTGCTATAAAATTGACTTGTCTTGTGTATTCCCAAAATAAAAAGAAAAGTAAAGTTAATTCATTTACTGAGAGCTGAAACAAACGTTTGTTTTGATGTCAGAATTGTATTGCTTGTTGACCAACGTGAATCAAATCTGGTGTGTAATTTTCACTTACTAACTTGTGTAGTAAGAGCCAGAGGCAGGCATTCTGTGGCACCAGAGGCAACTCTAACACTGAGCACCTGCGTGTAAGTGGATATATATGACATGGTATATCTGGGCCACTAGTTTGAGTATTTTAGATGAATTGACTCATGTTTAAATCAAGCAACATGTTTATTATATTACTCTACAAAATATATTGTGAATTATTTGACTAAAGTAGCTAAATCAACAGTTATCACCACAGATAACTCCTTTTCTTCAGTAATCAAATTTCAGAGACATGGCTTAGAATGGTGCCCAGAGCCTAGCCTGGTAGCTGGCTCATTCTAGGTCCTAACAGATATTTTTGAATAAATAAATTTCAAGGATTTACTAATGTATATCAAATACTTGTCACATGTTTTACTGTTTTGACTTTTAAACAAGTACCTCCAGTGCATCAAAATTCCTTAGTCTCTTCTGCTATTATATTAGACTGGTTGACAAATTCCCAGCTATGTTCAGACAAATTTGGTATTATAATGCAACAGGGAAATGAATGGAACCCAAGGTTGAAACTTGCATATTGTTTGAATCACGTTTATTCACAGGTTTCCATTTCCCTTCAAAGACCCTGTCTATACAAACTTCAAGGTGAACATCAAAGAAGAAAACTTCTCTCCTAAATCTCTTCAATACCATAGAACAGTGCTTATTTTTCAGCAAGCACTGAACGCATTGCGCTGTGGATACCGTGTCGCATCGGGTCCTTCAAAGAAGACAGGTATTTCAAGGCAGCTAGACTGCAGTCCTCCAAGTAGTGTGAGAATTATAGCCTCTGGGAGTCAGGAAATCTTTGAAAGGGGAACTGCGCTTGGCGGTAACCATTGACTGTGGCAGATGCCATGATTTTGCCTGAACACAAACCGTTCCCCTCTGGCAATAGCACCTTGATTCTCTTTGGGAGAACTATGTGATACATTGGCTTTGGAGTCACAATGTTTTATTTGAATCTTGATTCTGGCACTTATTTGCTTTGTGACCCTGGACAAGTAATACCTCTGTGCTTATGGGTAATCATCTGTAAAATGGGTATAAAATAGTCCCAATGTTGTGGGGGCATTATGCAGATTAATTGAGCAGTCACTCCAATTGCAAAAGCAACTAGAACAGCGTCTAGCACATCAGAAACACTATATATTATTTGTTAATTAAGTAGATAATGTCCTTCCCTTGCATTCCAGTTTCGTGGGACTCTTTTCTTATTCTCCTGGCCAAGGAGTAGTGCAGTACCTAAGCCAAATTCAAACAGACTCACAGCTGATCAACACTGATGTTGTAAGTATCCTGGTAAATAAACTTGACTGTTATTCTTTGGGGTGGATTCCCTGAAATGAAGTTGTCTGGCAATGGGTATAAAACTTTTCTAAGATTTTGATACATATTGTCAAAGTGCTTTTCAGAGAGTTTCTGTTACTTTTCTTTTCTTTCTTTCTTTTCTTTTTTTTCTTTTTTTTACATCAGAGACAAATTTACCATGAGCTGCAGTGAAATCATGTCACCTTTATCTTTTCTTTGATACTCTTCATCCTTTCCCTCCTTTTCTATTACTTTTAAAGTTTAACTGAACTGCATTGAAAGGGATTCATCCTGGCCATGTAGCCCTGGAGAAATTCTCTGCTCGTTCCTGCTACCTGGAGCCTCAGAGCTGCCCAGGACCCTGCATTTCCTATGGTAGTAATCAGTATTTCTCTCATTATGACAAGGTAGACCTATTTGTATATATTTCTCTATATTTACTTTTTGTATTATTTGATCATTTTCTGTTGGACTGTAGATCTTTATCTTATTAATATCTATAAGCTGTTTATATAGTTAAAGATTAGTTTTTTTTTGTGTCTATTACATAAAATAAAAACACTGACATGGAAACTTTTAAATTTCTACATAGTCAAATTTATTGATATTTTATTTTTTATCTTTTGAATTTTGAGTCATTTTTAAGAAAGTCATTCCACACTCCAGAATTGTAATACAATTTTTTCATGTTTACTTAGAATACCTTCTTGCTTCATTTTTTACATTTAAATTGTTGATCCATTTATCATTTATTCTGGGGTATGATGCCTGCCTAGTAGGAGACATTTGTAAAAATGTTTTTCCATATTTTCTTCTAGTGCTTCTATGTTTTCATATTTTCACTCCAATGACTGATCCATTTTTGATACATTTTGCTGCACATGCCTATGCAGTAGATCCACCCTATTACCTGAAAAGTCCAGGAGGCATAAACTCAAGGATCTACAGCTCTGAATGACATGCATTTTTAATACTTTATTAAGGTATAACATACCATAAACTTAACTCACTGTAAATGTGTGATTCAATGATGTTAGAGTTGTTCAATCATCTTTATATCTTTTTTAAACTTTTTCACTTGTTCAGTGACTACTTTCTTTTTAATTATCATACACTAAAATTAATTAATTTTTGGTGTACATTTTCATCTATTTCAGTTTATGTATAAAGCTGTGTAATCAACATTGTAATCAGGAATCAGAATAGTTCTATTACCCCAAAGTATAAGGACTTCAATTATGGTACATTTTCTATATATTAAGCAGACTGTGAAAAGTTAAGTATGCATATTATCATAGAACAACCAATAAAATCTATGCAAAATAATCATCAGAATCAATAAAATAGAATTAAACACTAAAAATTTTTAAATAACACCCCCTCCAAAAAAGGGCAATACTATGGTCTGAATGCTTGTGTCCCCCTCAAATACATGTGTCAAAAACCCAATGCCTTAAGTGATGGTGTTAGGAGATGGGGCCTTTGGAATGTGATTAGGTTATTAGGGTGGACACTCAGGAAGGGGATTAGTGCCCTTATAAAAGAGATCTCAGAGAGGGCTCTCATCTCTTAGAGGGCCATTATCAAATCCTGACCCTGTTGGCACCCTGATCTTGGGATTCCAGCCTCCAAAACTGTAAGAAATAAATTTACTACCCAATCTGTGGTATTTTGCTTTCGCAGCTCCACTAAGACAGGCAGGAAGATGGTAACCAAAAGAAGAGAAAACAAAATAAATGAGAAAATGAGCCTAAATCCAAATAGATCAATAATTATATTTAATGTAAATGATTTAAACACACCACTTAAAACACAAATATCATTAGAAGGGGGAAAATAACATGAACCAACTATACTTCCTGCAAGAAACTTATTCCCAGTATAATTAAACAGGCAGATTAAAAGCAAAAGGATAGAAATATATGTACCTTGTCAATATAATCAAAAGAAAGTTGGAGCAGCTTTACCAGTATCAGATAAAGTAGACTTCACAGTAAAAATAATTACCAGGGATAAAAAAGGATATTACCCATGATTAAAAAGGTTAGTTAACCAAGAAGATACAGCATTCTTAATGTCTATGTACCTATCAACACAGCTTTCAAATACATAAAGCAAAATCTAATAGAGCCAAAAGGAAAAATAAATGACTGCACAAGTACAATTAGCAAACTCAACACTCATCTCTCAGTAGCAGAGAGAACTAGTAGACAGAAAATAAGCAGAAATATTGAAGAACAAAATACCATCATTAATGAACTGGAGTCTGATACTAATAGACTCTGCACTGAAGGACAGGGGAATATATAGTCTATCCAGGTACGTGTGCAACATGCTTCAGGTCATCAAATGAATCTTTATGAATTAAAATAATTAAATTATATAAAACAAGTTCTCTCGTAATCCATTTTGAGAACATTTTCATAGTCCTATATATTCTCAGAATTCCATTTGCAGTTAATTCCTTTTTCAGAACTCAGGCTCAGGAAATCAGTTTTTGGTCTCCATAAACTTGACTTTTCTGAACATTTAATACAAATGCAATCATACAATATGCAGTCATTTTAGTCTAATTTCTTTTACTTAGCATAATGCTTTTGAGATTCATCTATTCTGTAGTATGTTTCAGGATTGTTTTTCTAAGAGAAATTTCACTGTATAGATATGCTATATTTTGTTCATCCATTTATTATCTGAAGTGCTTTAGAACAATTTCCATTATTTTGCTATGAATAATACTGCTCTAAGCATTCACATGCAAGTCTTTTATGAACATATATTTTCATTTTTTGTGTATAATTCATAGAAATGGAAGTGTTAGGTCATGTAAAAATCTCATGTTTCATTTGTAAAGAAAATTCCAAATTGTCTCCCAAAGTGGCTTCACAATTTATCATTCCCAGCAGCAATGTGTGAGGGTTCCAGTGTCTCTGTATCCTTGCCAATTTTCAATCTTTTTGTTTATAGCATTTTAGTGGATGAATAGAGCTATCTAACTGTGGTTTTAATTTGCATTTCCCTAATCATTTATGAGACTGAGTATTTTTCTATGTGTTCTGTAGATATTGTAAGATGTTTAAATCCATTTAAAATCCACGTTAAAAATTGGGCTGGCTTCATATTATTGAATTTTAAGGTTTCTTCACATATTCTGGATACAAGTCCTTTGTCAGAGATATGATTTGCAAACATTTACTCCTAGTCTGTGACTCACCTTCTCATTTCCTTAACGGAGCTTGTTGAAGCACAAAAAGCTTAATTTTAATGATGTCTTATTTATTATTTCGTGTGGTTTGTGCTTGTGATTTTTTTTTTCTTTTTTTGGCTAAGAACACAAGGTCATGGAGATATTTTCTCATGTTTTCTTTTAGATACTGTATCAGTTTAACTTTACGTCTGTGATTCATTGTGGATTAACGTTTGTATATGATATGAGGTAAAGATTTATTTTGATATCTTTTGTAGGTCTGGGTATTCGTTTTTCAGCATCATTTAATAAAAAGACTATCCTTTCATCATTGAATTTTCAGGGCACTTTTTTTTCCAAAATTTATTGACTATAAACATAAATGATAATTTATGATCTTTCAATTGTTTTCCACTTGGTTACATCACCATTTTTATGCCAAAACTACACTCAGATTACAGTAGCTTCATGACAAGTTTTCAAATCAGGTAACATAAGCCCTTCTGCATTTTATTCCCTTTCAAAATTTTTAGGTTCTCCTGAGTCATTTCCATTTCCACTTCCACATAAATGTTAGGATCAGCTTACCAATTTCTGCCAAAATGTTTTCCAATATTTTAATGGGGATTATATTAAATTTGTAGAACAATTTGGAAACAATTGCCATTCAACCACTATTTACTCTTCCAAACTATGAACGTAGGATGGCTCTCCATTTATTTTGATCCTCTTTAACTTCTCTAAGCAATGTTACATTATTTTGTTAAATTTATGCCTATTTAATTTTATGCTTTTGTAATGGAGTCATTTAACAATTTCAACTTCAAATTGTTTATTGCTAGTATATAAAAGTACAATTGATTTTTGTCTATCAATATATTTTTGTACCTTTTGACCTTGTTAAACTTGTTATTAGCTCTACTAACTTAATCATGTATTCCTTAGGATTTTCTAAATATAAAATGATGTTATTTTAAAATAAAGACAGTTTTATTTCCTTCTTACCTATCTAGATTCCTTTCAATAACTTTATTTGGGGTAGAACCCCCATTGCAACGTTAAATAGAAGTGTGAGAGTAGACATCCTTCCTTTGTTCCCAGTTTTAGGGAAAAATTATTCAGTCTTTCACTCTCAAATTTGATATAAACTATAGGTTTTCCACAGATTCTTTTTATCAGGTTGAGACAATTTCCTTCTGTTTTTAGTTTCCCGAGACCTCTTATCATGGACACATGTTGCATTTTGTCAAATCTGTTTCTTATATCTACAAAAAGAACATGTTTTCTATCCTTTATTTTAGTAATATTATATAAATGCCATGTAACAATGGTATACAAGGGTTTTAGGTGTTGCTGAGTTCAGTTTGCTAAATTTTAAACCAAGTTCTTATTATAAGTCAGTTGCACAACTGACAGTGAGACTAAAATCTTGTGGTATGTTTCCACATTATTGAATTCTATTGAATAATTTTAGTCTTTCCTTCCTTCCCTGATAAAATAATTGTGTACATAGGAGAAAATTATCTGGATCATTATTAATCATACACTAGTATCTAGTTCATTTTATGCTATCATGAAGAAAGTACACAACTTACACCTGTGAAACTGTGTCCATTGACATAAATCATCCTTTTTCACTGACCTAAATATATCAGAATAAGCACAGATCATTATTTTGTTCTGCTATAAGGTAAAACTTGCATCCTTGTAGCAATGATACACTTAGTTCAATCTTATTTGTCCCTTGTGGGGAAAAAATGTAGATTTTACTACCCACTCCATCACTCACCCAGTTTATAGCTTGCATAATTTTTATGCTTTCCTTCAATACTTCACAATAGTCAATTTAAAGATCTCATCACCTGATGTATCCTATGGTCGCAGCTTGATGTTAAGAAACACTCAATAAACCACAAGTGGGCCTAGAAGTCAGTGATTTGCACTTTTAAGGATTAAACAACAGCGATAAAATGTCTTGCTTACCTGATCCCTTCCTGTTACCTGCATTTCCTTAATTTTCCCTCCATAAATCATATTTTGATGTCTGCTAAAACTTGAATCATCCCAAATTTTGGTTATCACTCTTTAGCTCAAACCAAATAGCTGCTTAGGGTGCAATTTCCTGGACATTAAAAAAAATGATTATATTAAGAATCTAGACTATGACTTAAAAACAGACTAGCACTCCAGTATTATCCTGGAAAAATGACACTGCATCTTGTAGCAGGCCACAGGGGACAAGGGGAGTATTGGCAGAGAGCCAGAGTTTTGTGTTAACTTCAAGAGCAGAGGTGATTTTTAATGCTTCAACATCATTCATGAAATATTATATATATCATTTGTACTCACAATAACAAGCATGCTCTCCAAGGAAACATTAAAATAAATAGCTTCTTTAACTCTTTTGTACCTTGATCATATCTTATTTTGATGAACCCATAAAAAAGGAAGGTAAGATTGATGTTGGACAGATCAGTAGGGCAACCATGTAGTTTATTACATATTTATGACTCTGAAAGATCAAAGGATGTTTTTATGCACATAACTTGGCAAATGTATTTTGCCACGTTCAGATACGTTCCAAGTGACTTCAGTGGGGACGTGAAAAGATCTGGCGCTTTGCCTGTAATGCTATTTGGCAAGACATTGAATGATGGTGAGATCTGAGAACACAGGAACATACTGTATTACATGTATATGTATACACACTCTATGTATGTATGCACACATTCACTGGTATACAGGAAATGTGTGACTGTATACACACTCTACGTAAATATGCTAACCTACATAATCGGAGTAATTAGATGAAATCTTGATACCAGTATGCACCAATAAACTATATATTTGGAAGGACTCCATTATTCTTCCTTATTACAATATTTTCAAGAAAACTGCAAGTAAAAATGTTGCCATTAATACCCTACAGAGTTTTAAATGTGTATTTAGTAACAAAGTTCTATCTGCTTTTAGTTTGACACCCTATCTGACATTTTGAAACATATACAAGGTGAGTCCCAGTGGACTGTAGGGGCAAGGGAACCTAAGATAAGATGTGTCTCCTGCCCCATAGACTGGAGACTCCCACCCTTTCAGAGCCTAATGACCTCCTCTCACACCCATTCCTGTCCAGCAAAGTTTTATTATGTGTATGATGGGTGTGTGTGCATGTGTTTGTCTGTTGCAGGTTGAGTCCGAGTGGTTGTTCCTTTGTCATTATGAAACCAATTATTAGGATTGTCAAAGAAGCCTAGTATCCAGTTAACAAAAATACTTTTAGTTTAAAATTGGAATTTGAAAAAAATAACTTTTGATTAATTTTTTCTTATATTCAAATCATGGCTTTACCCTTCTTAAATATCAGCAAATTGTTAAAAATTATATTGTCCAGGTTTTCTCAAAGTATGATGCAAAGAACACATGAATTATTGCATTATTGATGGAGGTCACCTTATGAAGAGTATCTCAGTAACATATATTTGGGAAACACTGGTTAAACAAATTTGAATGGATTTCTATGATACAGACAATATGGCATTGGAAATCACCAGGATTTTGCTCTAGCTTTCCCCAGATGATCACAGTCAATGATTCCTTCATGCATTGCCTTGTGCAGAGCATACCCTGGTAAAACTATGATTACCTGATGGGGCTGCCATTGCAATAATAATTTATAGTTTACTTATTATTGTTGACTGTTCATATCCCCTTAGTTATTTAACTTATTGCCTATATAAATACTCTTACAATATTCATAGAATAGGAAAGTAAAACTTAAAGAAGTTGAACAATTTACCTGGGAGCACATGGCTAACTTTAAAGTGAGGGTTTGACCCAGGTTTGTCTGTGTCTGTCATATCACAAAAGTCCTCATCACAAGGAAATAATTGTTAACATTGGTGACAGATGAGAACTAGTCTTGTGGTGACCCTTTTACAACATATACAAATATCAAATCATTTTGTTGTACAACTGAAATTAATATAATGCTATAGGACATTTATGCCTCAGTAGAAAAAGGAAAAAATGAAATAAAATCATAGCAAAGTAACTTTATCATGTTGGAACATTTTTATCAAAGTATGAGTCTTCACTAGATCATGTGTAGTAAAAAAACATCATTCCATGTACAGGCATGTTCTATACCAAGTCAAACGTTATTTGTTGTCACTCATCAAGTATTCCTGCTTCAGATATATTGTTTTTACAGCTGGTGCTCCAAATGTTGGCTTCCATTTGCAAAACACTAATGCTGAAAGAATCAAAGGACAAACGTTAAATGCCGACCAAGAGTAAGAAAACATACTGCATGTTATTTAGAAATAAATCAGAAAACTTTACCTTCAGCTCCTATGACTGCAGGCCCCTAGTACCTACTGTGGGTCTAAATTTCACTAAAGCAAAGTGACTGGTTCACTTATTTGTCTTTTTTCCCCCTGGTAATTTGGGGGAACAGATGAACAGAAAATGTGAGGTGGCAGTTAAACACTGGTATTTCTTGTCTCATTTTGGTACACATGTGAGATGTTTGCAAGTGGAAAACCAGTTTTCCCAAAATCATTTATTTAAGAGATTATCCTTTCTACATTGTGTGTTCTTGATACCTTTGTCAAAAGTCTATTGATCATAAACACATGGATTTATTTCTGGTCTATCTATTTTGTTCCATTGGTCTATATATCGGTTTTTATGCCAGTGCCATGCTGTTTTGATTACTATGGCTTTGTGGTATATTTTGAAATTGGGTGGTGTGACACATCCAACTTTGTTTTTTTGCTAAAGATCACTTGGGCTATTCATGGTCTTTTGTGGTTGCACAAGAATTTTGTTTTTGTTTTTTTCCATTTTTGTGAAAAATATCAATGGAATTTTGATAGGGATTGTGTTGAAGCTTTAGATTGTTTGGGGTAGCATGGACATTTAAAAATATAATTCTTCCAATCCATGAACATGTGATATCCTTTTGTTTATTTGTATTTTCTTTTTTTTCAACATTTTTTAAATTGAGTTATAGTCATTTTACAATGTTGTGTCAAATTCCAGTGTACAGCACAATTTTTCAGTTATACATGAACATACATACATTCACTGTCACATTCTCTTTTGCTGTGAGCCACCACAAGATCCTGTATATATTTCCCTGTGCTACACAGTACAATCTTGTTTATCTGTTCTACATTTTGAAATCCCAGTCCCTTCCCACCCTATGTCCCCCTGGCAACCACAAGTTTGTATACTATGTCTATGAGTCTGTTTCTGTTTTGTATTTTTGTTTTTAGTTGTTATTGTTTTTTTTTTTAGATTTCACATATGAGTGATATCATATGGTATTTTTCTTTCTCTTTCTGGCTTACTTCACTTAGAATGACATTCTCCAGTAACATTCATGTTGCTGCAAATGGCATTATGTTGTTAGTTTTTATGGCTGAGTAGTATTGCACTTCTTTATCCAGTCATCTGTTGATGGACATTTAGGCTATTTCCATGTCTTGGCTATTGTAAATAGTGCTGCTATAAACATTGGGGTACAGGTGTCATTTTGAAGTAGGTTTCCTTCTGGATATATGCCCAGGAGCAGGATTCCTGGGTCATATGGTAAGTCTATTCCTAGACTTTTGAGGAATCTCCATACTGTTTTCCACAGTAGCTGCACCAAACTGCATTCCCACCAGCAGTGTAGGAGGGTTCCCTTTTCTCCACAGACACTCTAGCACTTGTCATTTGTGGACTTTTGAATGATGGCCATAATGACTGGTTTGAGGTCACATCTCATTGTAGTTTTGTATGCATTTCTCTGATAATTAGTGATACTGAGCATTTTTTCATATGCTTATTGGTCATTTTTATTTCTTCCTTGGAGAATTACTTGTTTAGGTCTTCTGCCCATTTTTGGATTGGGTTGTTTGTTTTTTTCTTATTAAGTTGTATGAGCTGCTTATATATTCTGGAGATCAAGCCTTTGTCTATTCATTTGCAAAAATTTTCTCCCATTCCATAGGTTGTCATTTTGTTTTACTTATGGTTTCCCTTGCTGTGCAGAAGCTTGTAAGTTTAATTAGGTCCCATTTGTTTATTACTGCTTTTATTTCTATTTCTTGGGTAGACTGTCCCAGAACATTTTTGAGATGTATGTGAGATAATGTTTTGCCTATATTTGTATTTTCATCAATTTCTCTCACCAGTGTTTTATAGTTTTCAGCATACAGATGTTTTATATCTTTGGATAAATTTATTTGTAAGCGTCTTATTCTTTTTGGTGTTATTGTAAATGTGATTGTTTTCTTAGCTTACTTTTTGGAGGGTTCATTGTTAGTGTATAAATATGAAATTGATTTTTGTATGTTGTTTTGTATCCTGTAGCTTTGCTGAATTAGGTTATTAGTTCTAACAGTTTTTTGGTGGTGTCTTTAAAGTGTTCTATATATAAGATCACGTAATCTGTAAACAGAATTAATTTTTCTTCTTCCTTTCGATTTGGATGCCTTTTGTTTATTTAATTTTTTCTTGTCTAATTACTCTGGCTAGGACTTCCAGTACTATATTAAATAAAGGTGGTGAGAGTGGGCATCGTTGTTTTGTTTCTGATCTTAGAGTAAAAGCTTATAGCTTTTCGTCATTGAGTTTGATGTTAGCTATGGGTTTGCCATGGATGGCCTTTATTATGTTGAGATGAATCTCTTCTTTACTTAATTTATTGAGAGTTTTTTTTTTATGATGATGATGAAAGGGAGTTGAATTTTGTTAAATGCTTTTTTATATATATTGATATGATCACAATATTTTATCTTTCATTTTGTTAATGTGGTGTATCAGATATATTGATTTGTGTATATTGAAACATCCTTGCATCTCAGGAGTAAATCCTACTTGATCACAGTGAATGATCTTTTTAAAGTGCTATTGAATCTGGTTTGCTAGTGTTTGTTAAGGATTTTTGCGTCTGTATTCAACTAGGCTACTGACCTTAAATTTTGTTTTATTGTAGTGTCCTTATCTGGCTTTGGTATAACAGTAATGCTAGCCTAATAAAATGAATTTGGAAACGTTTCCTCCTTTTCAACTTTTCAGAAGAGTTTGAGAAAGATTGATATTAATTCTTCTTTAAACATTCAATAGAAGTCACCAGGGAAACCATCAGACCTTGAATTTGGGAGACTCATTGGGCGGTTTTTGATTACTGATTCAATCTCCTCACTTGTTATTGGTCTGTTCAAATTGTATATTTCTTTATGATTCAGTCTTAATAGATTATATGTTTCTAAGAATTCGTCCGTTTCTTCTAGGCTATCCAAATTGTTGGCATAGAATTATTAACAGTAGTATCTTATGATATTTGTATTTCTGTTATATCAGTTATAATTTGTCCTCTTTCTTTTTTAAACTTATTTATTTAAGTTTTTCTCTTTTTTTTCAGTCTAGCTAAAAGTTTGTCCATTTTGTTTTATTTATTTATTTTTTTAAACTGTTAGTTTCATCAATTTTTTCCTTTGGTTTTCTGATCTCTGTTTTAATGAAATAATACCCTATCTCACTCTGTACACAAAATTAACTCAAAACAGAATAAAAACTTAATATAAGTTCTGAAACTATAAAACTAGTAGAAGAAAACAGAGGGGAAAAAGCTTTTGACATTGCTCTGGGCAATGAATTTTGGATATAATACATAAAGCATAGCATCAAACACAAAAGAAGACAAATGGGTTTGCATCATACCAAAGACTCATGAACAGCAAGAGAAACATCAGCAGAGTGAATAGACAACTTGTGAAATAGGAGAAAATATTTGCAAACCATACATATGATAAGGGGTTAAAAATCCAAATTATATATGGAACTGAAACAAATAAATAGCAATAAAATAAATAATGCAATTTTAAAAATGAGTAAAGGACCTGGATAGACATTTCTCAGAAGAAGAAATACAAGTGGCCAACAAGTACATGAAAACATGGTCAACATCACTGACCATCAGGGAAACGCGAATAAAAATTACAGTGACGTATGACCTCATATCTGTTACAATGGCTATCATCAAAAAGACAGACATTAATAAACGTTGGCTAGGGTGTGGAGAAAAGGGAACCCTTGTATACTAGTGGTGAGAATATACATTGGCACATCCATTATGGAAAACATTATAGAAGGTCCTGAAAAAAGTCCAAATAGAGCTACCATATGATCCAGCAATCTACTTTTGGGTATATAGTCAAAAAATAAAACCATTATATCCCATGTTCATGGCAGTATATTCCCAATAGCCAAGATATGGAGATAACCCAAGTATTTGTTGACAAATAAGTGGATTAAAATTAGAATGGAAAAAAGAAGACCTATATTATATTATAATTCTGTTATATTAAATATTTCATTATATATTTTTGAAATGGAGTATTTTTCAGTCATGAGGAAGGAAGAAATCCTGCCTCTGTGACAATGTAGATAAAACTTGAGGACATTATGCTGAGTAGCAGATAAAATATTGTATGATCTCATTTATATGTGGAATCTAAAAACAAATGAGCATAATAACTCCACTCATAGAAACAGAAAGTAGAATGGTGGTTACCAGGACCTGGGAGCAGGTAGGAGAAATGAGGAAGGGCTGGTCAAAGGGTCCAAATTACAAATTCTTAGAATAAATGTCTAGAAACCTGATGTATAGTCATGATGACTATCCTTACTAATATTATATTCAATGAACATTTGAAAATATGCTATGATAGTAGATTTCAAGCACACCCATTACATACCAAAAATTGTAACTATGGAAGGAGGTGATATGTTAATTAGCATGACTGTAGTCATCATTTAACTATTTATATTTCTAACAAATCATCATGTTGTACACCTTGAAAAAATACAATTTAAAATATATATAAATAAATGAAAAAGAAGGTAAAGGTTTGTGTGAGATTTCACACTGCTCCTACTCCATGTGTATAAATCTGAAGACTAAGACATTTTTAGATACCCCTCGGGGTCAAAATTTGTACCTGCAAGTGATTGGTGTGACCAAAGAATGATTGCAAGTCCATGTTTGAGAGCAAAATCCATCCTTCAAATAGGATAGCTGAGTACCAATACTCATACGCTTGAAAAGAAAAGAGCAATTTCTTATTAGGATTTTATATAACTTGATTGACTCATAAAGCTGAAGAAAGAGGATGCCAAAATGTGCTAATATATACAGAAGCTGCCAACACCATGGAGGGAAAAATCAGTATGACCTGGAGCTAAGGCGATTCAGGGCTTCTCACTGTATGAAAGCTGCTACCATATACACACATATACATTATATATTTAATGTGTGCGTGTGTGTGTGTGTGTGTGTGTGTGTGTGTGTGTGGTGTGTGTTTAAAATGTGCTTCATGCTTTATTTGTAGAATTGTTGAATTATAAGAAAGCCTAGAAAAAAAACTCTTATTTTGTGATGTTGGAATTTGTGTTGTTCTGAAAAATTAATATTAAATAGAAATTTGTGGCCAAAGATGTATCAAATATGTATATAGGAATAGTGTGTTCCAAAAAGTATGAAAAATTTATCTGTGTTCTCACGAACTTTTCATGGCATTCCCATAAGTAAAAGTTTAAACTAGAAAAGTGCTGAATTTCTTCAAATTGATGACTTGAAATCATATTTCTCAAGTGGTGTTCTTTTCAGTGAATCTTTCCTCATTTTTTTGAAACTTACTTGATTCTATGTTTGTCAAATTCCAGTCAAATTTAGCCATTGGAGGCAACACTAATGGATCTTTTAAAAGAAGATAGAAGCCTTGGCTTCAATCAGGAAAACTCTTGGCAAGTCCTTTGAGATAAAATATTTCCACATGATTATTCAGCAATTGAGAGAGCATTAGCATTTATAAAAAAGACCCAGATTTTAATTCTGTTTTCATGTCTTCTGTGCAGAAGAGAACACATTCCTATAAAGAAAGTTCTCTGAATAATGATTTAAAACTTGGAGTCTTTCCCAAAGAGATCATTTCCAGTTACACAGCCCTGCCTTCACCAGGAACAGTGGAGATGCTGCAGTGTTTGATAAGTTGGGCTCTGGGGCCAGACTGCCTGGGTTTAAATCCTGATCATTACCTCACTCAGAAACTTGGGTGACTTATGTAACCTCTCTGTGTCTTAGTTTCTTCTTCTGTAAAATAAAAATAAATGAAATATGTCTTAACTACGAGGGTTGTTATGAGGATTCAGTGCATCATAAATGCAATTATCTAGACCAGAGTCAGGGAAACGATATTATAACTATGTCAAGTGAATATAAATTAATTGCAGAGTTCTCCAGATAGCGACACCCTGGGCCACTTCTCCCTCATGGACCCATCACACGTTTACTGAGTGTCTTCTATATGCGAGATTCCATATTTCATGAACCGGATTTACCTGCATGTAGAGTAGCAGGAGCCTTTTTTTTAGTGATGCTGTTGTGTTAGGCTCCTTTTCCTAGAACTGCTAACTCTTAAAATGATGCCTCTCAAGAAAAAAACAGTAACTTTATGATAGAAAGAGAAATAAACACTATCTCAGCCAGGTGACCAAGGTCAACATCAACAGTTACGAGTCATCTTAGAGCATGTGCTTTTGATACGATGTAATGAGAAAGGACACTTTACCTCTGTCCTCTTTTCCCCCCAAATTCTTAACCCGAGCCTAATCATGAGAAAATCATCAGGCAAAGTTTAATTGAGGGACATTACACAAAGTAACTCCTCTGCATTCTTCAAAATTGTCAAGGTCATCAAAAGCAGGGAAAGTCTGAGAAACTGTCATAGTCAAGAGGAGCCTAAGTGACTAAGTGACAACTGAGTGCAGTGTGGAATCCTAAAATGTGGTATAAGAACAGAAAAGGAAAAAAAATACTACAGCAGGTAAAAACTAAGGAAATCTACATAAACTGTAGATTTCATTTTAGTTAATAAAAAATAAAGTATCAATGTTGGTTCATCAGTTTTGACAATATGAATATACTGATTTAAGCTTTTTAATAATATAAGAAAACAGATGTGAGGTATATGAGAACCCCCTGTACTGTCTTCACAACTTTTCTGGAAATTTGAAATTTTCACAATTTATTATTAAAAATTTATTTAAAAAAAATGCCCCTCCTGGTCCCGAAGTCATGGTCATGAAATTATTTAAACTTCCAGGAAACTCTGAAAAGTCAAACTGTCAAATGAGCAAATAATTCCTTTTTTTTTTTTCTAGGACTTTTCAGGTGGAATAGAATGGTTCAAACAAAAATCACTGCTGTTAAGGCCATTTTAACATTCTCCTCTGAATTTTTAACGGAAATATAAATGAAACTAGAAATTCAGGATTCCTGCTTTAGAATAAAGTTAAGAGCTGACATTCACTGAGACCCTTATCTTATTTAAATATATAGTAATTGTATATTGTGGATTAATACTTAATAATACATTATTAATAGTATCAATATGAATTAATAATATATTAATAAACATGCATTAACATATAAATATATTATATGGTAGACTGTGCTCAACTTTTTCCATGGATTAGCTCTTGAGTGCTGTTCAAAAACCTACTCCACAGGTAGTCTTACTGCCCGTGTATGAGAAAACCATTTGCAGTTACGTCCATGATGAGCTTGCCCCTGGGATGGTCCAGTTTTAATGCACGTGGAGCTCTTCCTGCTTTCCTTGAACTGAACGCCCCCGTTCAGATGTCTAAAGGGCTATTCAATAAGGTGCCTCACTGGGCTTCCTGGCTTAAACCGTGTGACACTTCACATTGCATTGCCTTGTCCCCAGTGGGATGTGACACCCACAATGGTAAATAAGCACAGTCTTACCCCTAAAAGGCAGAGCGCACAGTGCTATCTGCATTGCCCACGTCAAACTAAGGCATCGATCTAATGTCTGGGGGGTATGCAAACAAACAGCAAGTTGGGGTCTACTTACTTAGCGGATTCTGAAATTTTAAAGTGAACTAGAGGCAAATCTCTCTGCTAGCTGAATTTATGCATCAGTTTCATAATCAACGGTAGCTGAATCTTCAGAAAACACTGAAAAGAAATATCATTTAATCAAATCATAGATTTGTTAGAAGCAGGGCAAGAGCATGGGCCCCCATGTTTATAACGATCCTACCCTTGACCTAATGTTCTTCTGTCGCCATCTTGAAATCCTCAAGACTTTTTGAATCAGGAGCTCTGCCTTGTGATTTTTGCACTGGGCCCCATGCTTGCTGCTTTTGAAATCATGTCCCTCAGTGTAGTCTACAACTCTATGCTTGCTAAGTCTTCTTCAGGAAGACACAGTCATTCTTAGGAAAGTAGGTTTACCCCAATCTCTTATGTAAAATGTTCCAAATCAAGTGGTTTAAGTAACAGACTTTGCTCTAATCTCTCTCTCTATTGCCTATTTGCAAGCACTGAATTCAAGGCCCTGGACAAGTAGAAGCAATGGATCTACCATGAGATTTTAATTATAGATGCAGACACTGTCAAACAAACCAGGAGAAAGTTATCAATGCACTGCTATATTCCCATCTGACCTAGTCTAGAAATTGAATACCCAAACAATTGGCTTAACAATCACAGTGAATAATTCTGCAACCGAAAGCCTTCTAAGAGAAAGGCTCTTATAAAATCTTGCAGTAGAAACAATTTAAGGCCATTTATCTACAACTAACTTGACACTCACCTGAGTCATGTAATCTCTGATCTCCAAATCTGAAAACGGATGAAAAGAAATTCCCTTTATTTAAGAGGCATTATGGCCAAACATTGATGACGGATTCTTAAAGGCAAACACATGGATCTTACATACTCCAAAGGAACTTGATGCTAGTAGTTTTGCATTTAATCAGCCAAAATTCTCATCCTATCGATGAAAATGTCATTTTCCCCCTTTTGTGGTTCCTACCGAAAACCTAAAACCCTTACCTTAAAGGGCTATTTTTCTCCTGGTCTGTTTGTAGCTCCCAATCATTATGTTCTGAGAAAAGAGAAATCTACTGAGAAAGCCACAAGATGGAAACATCTTCCTTAAATAGGAGGTTTTTTTGAATGCTGCTGGAAATTTGCAGCATCTAAAGAACCATAATTTTAGGGCTACCTGCTAAATCCGAGAGATCAGGTTGTAAAATCCCGACTTTGAACTGGACCAGACGATAAATACTTGTCTCAGCTTCTGACTTTACAGAAGGCTTTAATTATTATTCCTTTCTTCAGATATTCTTACTGCGTTCTTGGCTCTTCTCTCCTCCTTTGCAGTGTGTTCTTCTGAAGTTCTTGCCTTCACACGGGAACTCTATGACCCAGGTCTTACCCTGGTAGCTGAAGGCTCCTAATGAGGGTGGCACTGCCATTCCCACCTCTCAGAGACTGTCTCGGCCACATGGTCACCTAGGAGCATCCCAGCAGGGGTATCTTCTCGCCTCTGTCAAACTCTTTCGTTGAGTTCAAAACCTTATTACAATTAGAGTGGAAAAGCCTCCCTGGGTTGTTTAGATGTTATCTTTGCCAGAGAGAAATTTCTGCAATATAGGCTGGAGAATTTCTTCTAAACCAAAATTAATTGGCAGAAAATCTGCTGGTGTTCTAGAGAAAGTTCTGGGACACTGTCAAAAGATTTTTTTTGGGCTTACACTGGGGTAATTAGAATTCTCTCTCCTCTCTTTTTCCTTCTCTTATCTTAATCCCACCTATATAAGATATATATATTTTTAAAGTAGCAACAAGGGCAATGCAAAATGAAAGGAGGGAGGGCAGGAGGAAGGAGGGGAGGGAAAGTGGCACTTAGTGAGTCTCTACTATCTGCTCTCCATGTCACTCTAGTCCTTACAAAGCAATAAACAGCAGAACTGACACCTGGATTTTTTTTTTTTATACATGAGAAAGCTGAAGCTTAGAAAAGTCATCAAAATCATACAGCAAGCAGTGGAGCCAGGATTTATGCTGAGCCAAATGGACCCCAAGGTGTTACCTTCCACTGACATGTGATTTTGTCCTGGAGAACCACACACACCAGAGCAATTCCAGCCTAGAAGGAGGCAGAAAATCAAAGACAGTTTAGATATGAAGATCGAGATTCAAAAGGGTGGATTCTGATTCAAGAATTCAGTCCCTGTATCTGATCCCTCCTTCGAGTGCCTCAACAGTGACAGATAATGATCTACACAATGATCTACACACAGAGATATAGAGCTATAATTACATACATCATAGGAGATTGGATGGGGCTATCAGAAGACGATTTCAACAAGCCTATGGGGTCTGAAAGCATTGATAATTGTTGATGCAGGAAATGATGGACAAATCCATGGATTATGCCCAGAGGGGACCGCAGCAAAGTGCGCATCTACCTAGCAGAACCCCCAGGATGCTTCAGTACAGAGATGGCAGGCAGAGCAGAGACTAATGTAGACTTTGCTTAGTAACTCTACACTATATGATGTATTTTCCTAAGTTTTCTATAAAATGGACATGCTTGATAGTATATGATTGATCCAATATTTATTGGACAATAGACAGTTCTATTTCCACTCCCTAATAAAAGTTATAATGACCAAATTGACATGGATTGAATGTTTTCTACGTGCCTAACACTTTAAGCACTTAATTTATTGACTCTTGTTACAATTCACTAACTCATGGGTATTATGCCCACTGCCTAGAAGTGAAAATTAAGGTTCATAAGGGTTAGGGGATAAAAAGCATGTACCTGTTATGCAGAGTCCGGATTCCATCATGATCAGATTGGACTCCCAATCCAGTGCTCTTTCCACTATTCCTCAACTATTTTCAGTGCTACTAAGCACTAGCCAGATGATGGACATTTCCACCTTCTAATGCTCAGCACAGAAACCACACAATGAGAAGTCAGTTTGGAAGTTTTGCATTTCTGGGTTTATACTAAGATATGAAACCCATAGTGCCATCTACAGCAACTAAGTAAATAAGTAAATAAAATATTCTGTGTGTATGTGTTAATCACTCCTCTGTCCCCTACTTCCAATTCAGCGGCTGGAGCAGTACTTGGCACACAGTATGGACATTATAATTACTTGCTGAGTAAAGGTATGAACAATTCAGAGAATTCTTGATTGGATCTTCTCTTTCTTTTCTTTAACTGCTCTATTCAACATAATTAGGCAGATTTTGAGTCAGTTTTTGATGGTGGAAATGGAAATTCGTTCAAGAGAACAATGCTTTGGAAAACAAAGTGCCAAGTTGCTTTGGTGTGTCGTGGCAGAGCCATCTTGTCCCCCTGCAGCCAGTTTATTACTGAGCTTCTGATTAGCTAATCAGTAATTAATTCAATTATTAATGCTATTTACATATGTGGATTATTGCAGCTCTTAAGTAGTCCCGCTACCCTCCCCCTTCCTTTGCATTTTAAAGCAAGAGGGTTAAGAAGAGAGAAGATAAGTGGCAAATTAAGCTGTGAGGTGCATAAGGACTTGGAATGAGAGCTTACATGTAAAGGATGAAAGGGATTCTGTGGAAGTGAGTGAAAGATGGGCTACTTCTCTGCAGGGAACTTCGACACTTTGAGGTGGAGGTTCCGTATAAATACACATCTGTACACAATTTACAACAAAACATGGGAGCCTGGAGACCTGATCATACATTCCATGAATGCAGCGGCTGGTGGAAACCCACATGTCCCCACGATTCCCGTGGTGGCTGCTGGCAAGTACGGGAGGGGTGACAAAATGAATTTTGTAGCAAGTCTCATCTCAGTGAGTGTTGTTTCACTTGAAATTAGACCGAAAACACTGCCCTTCAACTAAAAATTAACATGCACTCTCCAGCAAGAACAAAAAAGGTATAAATTATGTCTGAACAAACACAACTCCACTGTTGAACAGCCAGTCAATGGAGAGGGCAGGGAAAGGCAATGGAGCAGGGTAATGTGTAATCTCACCAGTCAATGGACTGTGGGCAGGCCCCGGCGGCCCGTCGCTGGAGGTGTCAGGGAGATAAATAGCAGAGTGTCCTCCTCAAAAATATGATTAATACCCTCCTCGGTCCACTGCTGAAGATGTAGCGGGTGCAGCTGGTCTGGACAGCAGTTGCTTAAGGGGAAAATCCGGGACGATTGCAACGGAGCAGAGAGGGCAAAGAGGAGGACGAACAGCCACCGGAGTGGGGGCGCCGAGGCCTGACGGCGGCCCGGGCTCGGAGCTGGCCCCAGGTCTTCCTACTCTGCAGTTTAGCTAATGCTCAGGGCCGTCTAGGCATGTGCACCTGAGCCCCAGAGGCCGTGCTTCTGAGGGGAAAAGACAAACCGAAGCTGAATCTTTGTGGAAAGTGCGTGCCTTTCCGGAAACAGTGAGTAATCTTGAAGAATTGTGGTATTTATCGTATGACCGCTGTGTGACTAACACACTCCATTCAGGACTTTATTTAATTCTCACAGTTCAGGCTGAGGTAATGGGGTTAATTTCCTCTTCTTCAGATGGGAAGACTGAGGGCCAGAGAAGTTAAGTAACTTGCTCAGAGTTCCGTAGTTAATAGGTGGGACCAGGATCCGGGACTCCCAAACTTCCATTCTTTTCACCAAATGAAACTGACTCCTTAGAGATTAAAAAAAATAAATAAAATTTGTGACAGTTCATTTCTGTCTATTTGCCCTAGTTTCTACTCAACATCTTTTTTGCCCCCTTTTTCAAAGGGTTTTGTCAAGATTTTTATTTTATTCTGATTTGTTTTTTAACTGAGTTATAGTCAGTTTACAATGTTGTGTCAATTTCTGGTGTACAGCACAATTTTTCAGTCATACATGAACATACATATATTCATTTTCATATTGTTTTTCACCGTGAGCTACTACAAGATCTTGTATATATTTCCCTGTGCTGCACAGTATAAATGTGTTTATCTATTCTGTATATACCTGTCAGTATCTACAAATTATTTTATTCTGATTTTTTTCCTCTGTCCTTGTATACAAGGATGGCAACAAAGTATTCTCAAACATTCTCAGCTATAATACTGCTACTTACACACCTACACGCACACACACATGCACACAATGGGCACCCATAGTGAAAAGCAAATTGATATGTTCTAATGTCCCCTATTTCACTGGTGGAGGAATTCCTCCCCTTGGGCAAATAAAAGTCACATTTCCTTTCTCAGATGATTCCTCCCCTCATGACCAAGGTATTGAGCGTTCCCGAGGCCATCAAAAAGTCTTCGTAGTGAGCCATGGCGCTGGAATGTTGTTAGTAGAAAAGATTCCATAAGGAAGAGCTAGCCATACCTCGAGTTGTTGGCTTTCTGAATATTGGTTTTAAACAAGATGAACTGAAAGGGGATACTTATAAAACTGGTAGGATGGAAGGAAATAACCTGGCTATAGATAGAATCGACCAGTAGGACCAACCACCTAAAGAGCAGGTGGCTCCCTTTGGCCACAGGCACAGACATTTAGAGTGAAGGTGTTTATTGGCACAATCGCCTATTGCTATGTGTATAGAGAGGGCACCTAATTTGGCCACAGTAGGGGTCTCCCTACTCCCCTCACCTAGAGTTGGTTTCAGAGGAACTTCTCCTATTATCTTTGAAACCTTGAACATGAAAAGAAGTCTGTGTTGACGTGGCTCTAAAGCCACCCCTCCACCAAGGGAGTCGAGAAATGGTCACTGAAGATAAATCCAAGGACCCAAATCCCATATCCTCCTTTTCTTATCCTGGACTCAGTTGGATATATCTGTGTACAGTGAACAGTCATTCTGCCAACGCTAAATTATTTCTACATTTTCACCTTTTGTATTACAGTCTTCTTGTTGAATTTTCTATCATTGGGTCATTCATTTCTTCATGCTCACAAAACGTATCTGCTGACTTGATCCTAAGTTATAGTTTTTAAATATTACTGATCTTTATCTATTGCTATGTGTATAGAGAGAAATGTAGAGCAATATACATATATATGTATATACATTTATGTGTATTTGTCTAATATAATTGTATCCTCTGACTATTTCCCTGATGAATAAATACATAAATAAGCAAATAAATTTCACTGTCAAATCAGTTTGAGGATTACGAACCCTACTGCCATCTTGAAAATTCACAAGGATCTGAAAACTCCTATCATAAAGAAATTTATTTAACTTTATTTAATTTGGCATTTCTAGCAAGCGTTTGAGTTTGTTTTTAATTTGTGCTTCTAAAAGACCCAGAGAGCAGTGTGCTATAGACCGTTCCTTAGGGAATATGCCATGTTATTCAGTTTAATTCTACCTTATAGTGGGTATAATGCAGTGTAGTAGATACACTTGAATTTATTTTTCATAATTCCTAGTCTTTCAGGTTTTTGCAGCAGCAAAACATTTTATTCATAGGTGTGTGAGATATATTGTGTCCTCCAGCACTATTGTTTGGAACTCCCCTGAAATAAATGTGTTTTAATCAGTTGGTTCCTTTCAAACAAATATATGAAATGTTTAAGAAGCATTTTACTTAAAGGGTAAGTCAATTTCTGGGAATTGAGGATGTATGTTACCCATATATGCACAGGCACATCTCACAGATATAGGCAATATTTACTTACTATGATATTAAAATGAATGACCACTTTTGGGTATGTAGGGAGAATTTATTATGATACAAGATTTTGTATGAGAAGATTATGGGAAAATTATCAAAATTGTTCAGTGAGTCTGTCTCATTAACCAAGTGATCGTTCAGCCTGAGTTTTCATTTCATATGCGTCCTAAGGGACTAGAAGCGACTCAAAGTCACACAGATGATGAGCAGAAGAACTTTGGCCTAAGCTCTTACCTGGGTGTCTAAAGGTGCCTTACCTCTGTGCCTTGTCTCTAGGCACCAAGAACTCAAGGTGCCACACTGGCTGATTCCTGAGGCTCCTCAAAGACATGTTTCTAAAGACATTTCTCCATTTGCTTTGATGTGTTCTTATGATCCCAATGTACTGGTTGAAAAGTAAAATCATAAACCAATCCACAGTGCTGGGAGTGGGGTGGGATGGAGATGGTTCCCAAAAACAAATATGAATTTGACATTTTTCCATAATTTGTCCATAGTTAGATGAAGCAGAAAGGGCTGACTGTTATTTGAGTTATTAAAACCAAAACCGAAATAAACACTTTAAGGCCAGTAAATAAAAAGTGACCCATTATTTGACTTTCACAGATAATTTTCTTGATTCTCTAAGTAAGTCACGTGTATTGAAATGACTTTCAGCTTGGCTTTAATAATATATATTTTAGGGCTCTGGGAAGGGTCCAGGATTTGGAGCCATCATTACTATATTAAGGAGATATTTCATTCTATGTTGGGGCTGAAGACAATAAAAAAAATCTGACGTCATTCATGTGCTTTCTTCTCCTGAATATATAATCTCTCTTAAAGTAAAACACTAAATAAAACCATAGACTCAGGACCCATGTAAAAACTACATGCTTTCAAAGGCCCTGGTTAATGAGGAATCTTTTAAATGTCACATCTACAGTGCAAATTAACCAATATTGCAGAGCAAAAATCCCTCACAAGAAATCTGGTCAATGGTTTACGACAAAAAAATTAATGCTTTCTGTCAAGAATAAGGGTTAAGTTTAGTATTAATCATAAAATGACCTTTAATTGCTAAACAAAAGCACTTTGTTATTTCACTACAATCCCGAACTCACCCTGAGCATTGAAAAAAAAAGTCATAATTTGCTTAGTATAAATATATTAAAGTATTAAGCCCGCTCTGCTACTCAATTAGTAAACATGTCAAGGGGTGGGTGAGTTATTCATGGTTCAGAGGGCCAGCCCCTTTTCACAGGGAACTTTTTTCACTCTAATGAAATGATGGATAATCTGGAAGTAGGTGCTTTAAGAAGATATTAATCATTCTTGGTGGTAATGTTAATCACGCGCTCCATCATCTCCAGATGCTGTGGATCACCTTCCTCAGAAACAAAGGGCACCTAAGGCAGGAGAGTCCTTTTGATCACCTTTCTGCGGAGACCCTCACATGCGGCTGACATTAAAGACAGCTTCAGATTTCAGGTCATCCTTAAGATAAAACGGCACTTGTAGCAGAAATCTCCTTCAGCCGATTCCTGAGAAACCTGGGCGGGGATCTCTCTAAAGTCCTAATTATTTACATTTTCACGTGGCTCCTAGGACAGTAGGAAAAGGCTTCCCTACAGAAGGAGAAGACAGAGGTCCCTCAGGGAAAAACTATAAATATATGTTCCAGCAAACTGCTTTTACAGCCTAGGCTTCTAATCTCACAAAATGTTAGCATTCCTCAGGTCAGATTTGTCTCTGAAAATGTCTCTGATGTCTCCTTGAGTTAATGAAACACCGAGTCTCCAGAGTTGGCCAATTAAACATTTTTATGGCCAGTGTTTTTAAAGGGAAAAAATGTTGAGTCAAATCTGAAGGCGCATCTTATGTGGCTAACATAGTTCTCATCGCAGGCTAATTTTGAATGCCTCAGAGATCCCAGTTCCTGAGGAAGAAACCTGGGAAGTTTGCTAAAGCTAAGAGGCTATCCCATGTCAGTTATCTCAGAAAGCTGAAACCAATGAGAACAAGTGAGGCTCCCATCACCCTGCAATAGCATTAAGGATGCTCAGGATTAGATAATCTTTTCATGTAAAAAAGCACCATTTTCTTAAATTCCCATGTGCTCTGCAAGGTCTACAAATGGACATGACAGTTACTAAGGAGATAATGTGATCTCCTTTCGGGGTGAGGTTCTACTTAGAGACAAGTGCTCTCCAGCTGATGGCTAATGTCAGATCCGATCCACATGCTAGGACACAAAGAATTAGAAACTCATTCTGGTCTTCTAGAGAAAGCCAGTCATTTTGTTCTTCACCCAGAGGTAACCCTCTGGTCACCCTCCGTGCTGTAGTTTTTCAAATTGGTTGATGTAACTCAGTAATTCACCCAAGTAGTGAAACACGTCATGGAGGTGCATTTATTCTTTGCCAAATCATTCATATATTTATTGGGCTTCCCAAATCCCAGTGCCTCCACCAACATTTTACTTCACGTCCCCTTCCTCTCTGCTCCACTGTCTAGCCACATGGTACATTCCGTCATCTCCTACAGCAAATTCAACATGGACCCTTAAATTTCCATAGCTAATTGCATAATGAGAGATGGGGGTCATTTTTCTCATAAACTCACATCCACTAAATTTCCTCGTTGGCCTAATCATGAGTTGTCTCTGTTTCTACCTTTGTAAAATATCCTTGTCTGATCCCCATCGCTGGTCAGAACCCTCAACCTCTGTCCATCCTTCCATTAATGTACAGTGCAACCAGCCAAACCTCAAATAAGGAGTGTGCTTAAAGCATGCCTGTACGTACTTTCCCTGGCTTGTGCTGGCTTATTAAAGCGAATCATCCCCTCTGCAGTGTGGAACCTCATAAACGTATATAGTCTTGGATGCCCATTGGCCTCCCCAATATTCCCATTTTGTGGGTAACTCCCCCAAAGTCTAGCACAAAGCCTTCCCACTCCTCTGAAGCATCATCCTGGGTTTAATTCCCCCTTTTTCTCAGCATCTTTGTTGAACAGAGAGAGGTCCTCAAAAGAATTCTCAATATTACACTACTATTGTCCACCAACAGCCTTGCCCTTCGCCATGTCCTTCCCTTTTGTCTCCTCACATGATGAAGTGTTCTTCCCTCCCTGTTAAAAATTCACTTGTTTGAGCTCCTGATTTTATTCTCTGCCTTTTCTTCTGGGACTGCCCTCCTGTACTCAAGCTCTCTTGTTCCAGAATCTTTAATTTAGTCTTAAGCCTATAAATAATTCCGAGGCTCTCCCTCCCTAAAATAAAAATGCTTAATTTATGTCAAGCCCTCTCAGTGTCTCTCTCTTTCAATTACCATCTAAAATTCTTGAAAAAGGAATCTATATTCCTAGAGTTTTAACTGCTTCACCATCTGGTGTTTGACCTCACTGCTGTGTTGAAATTTTCATTCCTAAGGCCATCAGTGACTTCCTAATAAATATTGAGGGCTTACTATGCGCCTGGCATTGATCTAGGCACTGGGGAGGCAGTGATCAACAAAACCCTTAGGAAGAGACTAATCTCTCAACTCTCTTGGATCTTATGTTGTAATACTGTCAAGTGTAATGAATATTTTAATTACCTTTCTGGATCACTTGAATTTCTCCTTATATTATTTGCATCACTTTTGCATACCTTTCTCCACTCCATCCTTGTGTATTAGCCTGAAATGTTAGTATTTTATAGAGTTTCTAGTTTATTCCACTGCTTTTCACAGTCATGCATTTATCCGGTTAATTTTATCCACTCTCAAAGCTTCAGTTACCATCTATATGCTAATTTCTCCCAAGTCTGTCACTGTAGTCTAAACGCTTCCCCTCCTGGTCCTCAGGCCTACGCATCTCTCTATTTCTAGATTTCTCTCTTTAGATAGACCACAGACACTCAGTTCCAGCATTCCCAAACCTAACTTGTCACCTTCTAAAAATTAGTTCTCCTTTCTTTTCCTAACTTAATTATGGCACATTAAGAGCTACTATCAAAAGCTAAAACCTTAGGGATCATCGTTGATTTTTCTCTTTCCTTCTCTGTCTCCCTAATAAGGTAACTAGCTCTCATGTATTATTTTCTGAATATGTTTCATCTGAATTGTAATTCCAGATTCTTCTACCCTGCTTCACACCCTCATTTCTCTTATGAGTGACTGTAACAACTTCCTGTTCTACACATCAAGCTAACTATTCACTGAGCATAAACAATTTTGCTATGTTAAGTCATTGGTTGGAAGTTATTGAATGAGAGAATAAACCAAAGTCTTCAATAGGGCATAAAATACCCTTCATAAGTTCTATCAACCTTGCCAGCATTATATTTTCTCCCTCAATGACTCACTTCTTATAGTTCCACAAAATAAACAACTTGTATTTTCCTGTGCTTGCGCACGGTATTTTTGTTTATTTGTTTTTCACCTTTATATTTTCGCTTACTCTTTCCTATCTGTCTTTGTGCTCTGGGAGAAAACACAAAGGAAGGTGTTTCTTGTTTTTTAGGAGGTCTGGGAAAGAATTGTACAGGAGGTGATCATTTGAGCAAAATCTGAAGGATCATTAAAAGTTGGCCCGATGGAAATTAGGGAGAAGGTATTCTAGAAAAGACTATATGTAAAGATACAGAAAATAGAAATATAGAGTATCAGAAAGCCAGAAGGAGTTCAGAGAAGCTCATATGAATGTACAGGGTGTCTTTTGAAGGAGTTAAGGGAGATATAAGTTAGATCTCTCTCTTTCTCTGACAAATTAGTAACTTTCTTTTAAAACGTTGGTGTCAGGTGGTGTTGGTAGACACACTATGTCCCAAGGTCAGTCCTTTCCTCTCAGCTCCTCAGCCATACTTAGTGTTGGGACATGCTGCTGAACCAGACACAACTACATAGGCATGCTCCCTTATTTTCCTTTATCTGAAACATCCCCTCTTGAACAGTGGGCTCTAGGGTGATATTACAGAAGGGGCAAGAGCAGCCTTGCTCTGCTTGTGTGGCAGGGGCGTGGTCAGGACCAACGCTGCCCCTGGCAGGGCCAGATGGACCCATGATTGTTTAGAAGCAAGAGCCACGGTCCACCTTTGGCTAGCTTTTTCTTTAGATGGCCCCTGCATGCCGCACAAGCTTTGGCTGTTCCTATTCTACTTCCTGGGCTGGGCTGGAGATGCCCCGTGACATCCCCTGCTTTCCCCTTGTGCTCCTTATGTGACTGGGCTATGTCCGGGGCTTCAAAGATTCACACATAAAGTCATGTGTAGCAGAAAAAAAAAAAAAAACCCACTTTTGCTATATGCCCTTCCCTAGATTGGGTCTTTCCCAAGAAATTACTGAACTAACACAAACAGTACCCTTCCCCAAAGTTGTTAATGTCCCATGGTGATGGACCTCCAGTCACATCTCTTTCAAGGTCTTATTACCAGAAAGAGCATACACCCCATTAACTCTTAAATCAAGGTCAGTAAATCTTAGAAAAAAACAAAAACATGCTTCTCACAAGGGTAAAGATTAATTTTCTGATCCACTTTAAATACATAAGGTGAAAAAGAATTCCAAAGGGCCTCACAATTGCAAAGCGAACTCATTCACAATGGAGTTAGCACGTCTGTCCTTTACTTGACCCGCTGTATTTTCATGACATGAAGATGCTACTGATTACCAACGTACCATCTATTAAAAGCAGCAAAGACACATGACCATCTTAAATACCCATTTATCAATAAAAGGTTGCATTTATTGAAATTAGAAATATATATTTAAATTATAAAATGACCAAAGAAGTCTATC
The DNA here is from genome assembly GCF_009834535.1 of Camelus ferus. NCBI lineage: Eukaryota > Metazoa > Chordata > Mammalia > Artiodactyla > Camelidae > Camelus > Camelus ferus. The sequence goes on along the minus strand of NC_045722.1, from coordinate 19,344,575 downwards.
CTAGAATTGTATTTTTTTTTTCATGCACAGGCTGAAAAATTAAGTGTAAGAGTCATATGCAACTTGGCAAAAGTTTTAACTCTTAAGTTTCCCTATATTGGCTGGGCCTAAGACTCAGACATTATTTTTCAAAGTGGAAGTTGTAATGACTATAGAAATCATATGGTAATTTCTTTACTATTCTAAAATTCACTTGAAATTGAGCTTTGTATCAGTGGCAGTAGTTGACAGGAATACTGGAATCCCAGAGACAATACAGAGTCATGTTATCCAATAACTCAATTTTCTTCTGCTATAATCAATTATGTCAGTGTTTCTAGGTCAGGATAAGTCAGTGGAAATAATTATTTTTCCCACAGATATTCATCAAAATATAGGCTACAGCAATAAATGATGCAATTATTGAAGATATAGAAAATAGTGTTTTCTGAAATTGTAAATAGAAGTTGGAAAAAAAAAACCAAATTCGTATTGGTCTTTATATGTCAAGTAGATAAGAAAAATGCTTACTGGTTGAGTAGAATGCATCTAGCACAACTCATTAGCCTAAAGATTTGAATAGGTCACGGGTCAAAGGATGTTCTCCAAAATGCCTTAAACAAACATATTCCTTAATATATTTGCATAATTTGCTTGAAACATTGGTGATGCCTCTGCTCCCTCATGGCAATGCTAAAATAATTTTCTATTTTAAACTTTTTCTTAGTTTATTAAGAAATAGATTTACTTTGCATCGCTATTGAATAATGAAAGTGTCATCTAATGCTAGACCTTGAGGTCAAATTTTCAAGAGTGAAATGCAACATGGCTGGCAGGATGTTGAAGGACCGACCAGGTCTATTGTGAGTCACACTGGCCTTGTCAAAGGACATGAGCCTCTACATGTGACAATTGTAGCACAAGGAACACAGCCTGAAGCAATAATTTCCCACATTTTCTGCATATTTCTGGAAATAAAAATTAAAATAAAAACACTTTAGTTACTTAATTAACAATAACATACCTCCCATTACCCTGCTTTCCTTTTATAACTTCCCAACTCAGTCTGTTTAAGCCCAGGGCTTTTCTTGACATTACCATGTCCTGAAAACCGTTAGTGCAATTTTCATTTGACATGACTATTTATATCCAAGGATTAGGTACAAATTCAAACTGTAGTTAGAAGATGAACTAGACTAAGAGGCTTTGGTTATTTCTTTGTATTTGTAGTTGAATAACTTACCCTTAGATGTGTCCACATTCCTTGTGCAGAGACCTGCTGATATAGTTTGGCAAGTAAACAAAAGACATACTGGCATTATGAAAAGAGGTAGACCTTGTAGTGAGGCTGGCTTAGATTTAAATTTTTACTCCATCGCTTACTATGTGGATGAGCTTAGGTCAGTTCCATGGCCTCTTCGGCACTCAGTTTCCTCACTGGTGAAACAGAGATATTCGTTCTTGTAGATGACCGATTCTGTGCCTGTCCTGGGGCGTCTGCTTGATGATTTATAGCTGTTGAGTTCTTACAGAAATAGAGATCTCTGGGGAGCAAGGGGAGAGAAGTATTGGTTACATTCTACTCTCTTCCATCAGGTTTCATATATACATACATATATATATAAAATATATATATGTGTATATATATATAATACATACTCATATTTTTTAGGGTCCACTCTTTAAGGAAAGGGCTTTGATGGATGAGCAAATGCATAAGGAGAGTGTAGGAAATCTAAATTATGTCTTGTGAGCAACAATATGTGGGGGAGAATATGTCAAATGGCTAGGCAGTTTTGTAAACTAATCACAGGTCTATCATGTATGAAGAATTTAGGACTATTCATGAGATCCCAGAGGACAATGCTGAGACTGGGGTGGGGAAGCCTACACAGGCAGATTTTGCTCAACATAAGGGAGAACGTAGTCATAGCGCAACCACTGAGCTAAGATGGGCTATACAGGTGCGCCTGTTCAGATAGAGGCTGGCTATCTATTCGGTCAGGACACTGTAGAGACAGTAAAGTAAACTGGATTATTTGATATCTAAGAATTAATTTTAATACCACATGCACTACATAACTGAAAATGATGAGTATGTTTCCCCTTTCTAGAGATAAGAGTCCCACCAAGCACAACGAGGTATTGGCCACAAGACGTCATCACCTCCTCATTCTCTAGTTACCCCCAGGTCCATCTGCCACTTAGCACTCTCTCTTCTGTCACTAAGTCAGTCTAGTTCTACAAAATCTGGTTCCAGCCTACTTTCCCAGTCTCATATGTGCTTCCTGCTCATAGGCATTCTTGGGTGTAATCACATCAGGCTACCTGTCCATATAAAAAGGGGCCATAACTTTTCTATTTGCCACATCTCTGCCCATGCAATGTCCATGCCTGCAAAATTTCCTTTTCTTCATTGGTCCTCAGAATCTCTCTTCTTGTCAAACCCTAGAAGTGTCTTTAGAAAGATAGCTCTCTCTTTAGCAATACCAAGATACCCTGGGGGCTGGGACCATGTCTCATGCCTGCCATCATTCAAAAGACTATATATGGGGTCTTTTGATAATTACAAAGTATTGGTTTATTCCAAGCATTTTGATTCAAAATAAATTTAAAAAACTAAATAAAAAATTATTGTTCTTTATAGGAATTTTCGGCCATAGCTAATTGGGCTATTCCTCAACTAGGTATTGTTAGATCAAAGTTCAAAGACACAAAAGGGATAGAAGATGTGCACCATTTTTTAAATAAAATAAAGACAGTCTAAAGACATTTCAGGCAGCAGATTTACTGTAGATGATAATTTTCAACATTTCCCAGAAAATTGTGACCACAGGCCACTCTGATTGATAGGGGTCAGGCTCTGACAGAGAATCTGATTGGAGCTTCTCCTGGCTTTGACAAGGACGCCTGCACTCTTCCAAATTAGACAGGGCCTCTGCTCTCTGTTGGACACAGTCTAAGCCCACGTTGCCTGTTTAAAGAGACAGTGACTTTAGTTAAGATCCAGGACACAGACTTTGAGGATATGAACAAATCACTTCCCTCAACATGCCCCCTCATCTCTGCCTTAGGAGACAAAGGCTTTGGGATAACTGAATGTGCTCAGTGTTGCCCTTGCTTTCTGACAGTCTGTCTGTTCACTGATGATGACATGAATACCCAGCAAGCTGTACCAACTGTTTCCAGGTTATTCCATTTCTAAATTACCGTTTCCGATGAGGTAGAGGCATCATTTCTTCGAAGGTCAGAGCTGCAGTTTACAAATGCTTCCTGAAACTGTCAAGTCAACTTCTGTCTTCCTCAGTGGGTCTGAGTTTTATGTCGTGATTCAAGTTGCAATCTTGGTTCTTGGTCCTTCCTTGACCTCCATCCCCTCCAGGGAGGATGCAAGATCCCTCTTGTCACCTGCTGCTCACTAAGATATCATCTTCCCAACCCCTCCCAGAATCATTTCCATCAGCTCCACTGAACTCCAGTCTTACTTTCCTTTTTAGCATTTATTTGAAACCAATCATATTTTGTTGCCACCCTGATTTTGGTAGCTCCTTCCTCTTGAGTTCCATTCCTAGGCACTAGCCACATTTCTCTTGTGAATGGTCTCAATTGGCAAAGCCCTCCTGCCTTTGGGAGTTGACACTCACCAGAGTTGTCTTTTGGCAAAGGCTTCTTCTTTTCCAAGGCTCTACTCCACCAGAGGTCTACCAGAGGACACCAATAATTCTAAGGCCTTGCCATGTTTCTCTTCACCAAATCATTAAAATGAAATTTGGGGTGACCACAAGGGAACTGGGGTCAAGGCACAAAGATTTCATCATCAGTGTATCAATGAAAACTCTGGATAAAGACCCACCATAGAACCACCACACTAAACACTGGAACTATAATGAAAGGCGCTCAACTCTTTAAGTGCCCTTACAATAAGATAAAGCTGTATTTTCCCTTATATTTATTTAAATGTTAATATGCTCTTAAAGAAGCTTAAAAAAACCAAAGCCCTTGGCATTCACAAAGACAACTGGGGACCAATCCAGGCCTAGCCCCAGTGTTGAGTGCCTTGGGTACATGAGAGGTGCTGAATACATGGCTTCTGATATAGTGAAAGTTATGTCTTCAGAAAGTCACACTCCTATTTTTAACACACTTACACAAACTAAAGTATGCTTTTATGTGAACTTGAAAGGAAAACACAGTCTCTCTCTTTTTTTCCTAAAGATAAAAAAAAAAAAACTCATTTATTTATTTGAATGTTGAATGCTGTGCTAGGCAGAATCGTGGCTCCCAAAGATGTCTACATGCTAATCTATGAACATGTTACATGGCACAGGGATTTTGCAGCTATGATTACATTAAATATTGTTCAGATGAAGAGATTATTCTGCATTATCTGGGCGGGCCGAGTGTAATCACAAGGGTCCTTATGGATGGAGGCGGGGGGGTCAGAGTCATAGTCAGAGAAGGAGGCGTGATGATGGAAACAGACATTCACATGGTGCGAGACCAGAGGCAAGGAATGAGGGCAACCTTCGCAGGCTGGGAAAGGCAAGGAAATGATTCTCCCTTAGAACCTCTGAAAGGACGTAGCCCTGCCAACCCGTTTCCCATCTTGAGAAAAGCAAGATAATAAACTCATTTTGTTTTAAGCCACTGTTTCTTATAGCACCAATGGGAAACTGGTAACAGGTATACAAAGAGTTTTATCAATAAATGTCTAATTTCCATTTGACTTCCAGGAAGGAATGGTCAATAGGCACTGAACTGGAGAATATTGCTGATAAGTCATACAAAGAAGATGACCTACAGCGCATCTGAATTTGAAGGACCCAGGTTATGCACAAGGACTGTGAATACAATTGCAGGAAAATAGCATCAGGGCTCAACTGATTGTCATTACTCTTGACTCCACGTGAGAAAAATCAAGAAAAAGAGCAAAGGGATTTTAGGGAGAGGTGCACACACTAATTAACACATGGTCACGTGGAATTGTGTAGATAACACAGCAGGGTACATGCATCGCCTGAAACCCTTTGTTTTTCAGTTCAGTGACAGGGACCATTATTTCATTTCATAAGCTAACCATTGTCAACAAGTAACATTTTACAGAGGGACACATCCAGGCTCTTCTTTCGACCTTAACTTCCATGACTCTAAAGTTATCACTTGATCCATAAGTAATTTCCCAAAAAGTTGATAGGAATCTAAATGTGTCAAAGAATAAGTTGGTGATCAATATAAACATCAAAAAGTAAAATCTATTTCTTGGGAGGTGGGGAAAGGGTAGGGGAGAGAAGGTGATATTTCAAACTGCTCAGGGATGCACCTGCCTTTAATGCAAATCATACACAAACTGAAAAGTCATTATCTCGTCTTGGTTTGAGTTTCTGAAATTGTGGTGAAAGTGTTGGTAGCATGGCTTAAATTTCTACTTTTCTTTAGAAAAAAAAAAAAAAAGCAGTAAGGACTGCTCATTATCTCCACCTGGCTATGCCTTGCATACCTGCTCCACTGCTCCGGTTCAAGACAATTAATCCTAATAACCAGCCCCTCCTGGGGTAATTTCTCATCTTGGCAGGTCTCTTTCTGTAATGACTAAAGGGGAGTGGCCGAGTTCCCAAGGCTTAGGCTGAGCCAGATGCAGGTTTCCTCCCGGACATGAACAGCCTGTTCTGGTCTCTCTCTGTCTTTCTTCTTTCTCCTTCTTCCCTTGCTTTCTCTCCCTCCTTCCTTCTTTCCTTCCTTCCTCCCATCCTTCGTTCCTTCCCTCCCTCCCTCTTTCCTCCCTTCCTTGTTTCCTTCCTTCCTTCCTTTCCTTTTCTTACTCAGTTCCCTAAAACTAGTTTGACTTCACAAAACAAAGCAAATGAGCCCCACAGAAACCTCACCCAGGCTGTCAGCACCCCGGAGAACTTTGGCTGCAGCCCCTTCTACGAAGTGTAATTAGGTGATTGGCAAATGGCCGGTAGCAACGGAGATGGAAATATGCTCTGTTATCATGCTTTCGTGACTCAGAGAAAGAGCTTCAGCATCCTGAGTTTTCAACCCAGTTCCAATCTCATATGTATGAAAAGCTAGCCTCTGCCACTCCCCAGAAATCTACTTACTGAGCGGACTTTTCTGCAAGCATAATTATATCCCCCATCCCTTGCTATTGCATCCTTTTATTTCATTTTCCTCTGTATCTCCTGCTGTGCTGACTGCCATCACAACACTTCATGCTCTGACCAAGAGAAAAGGTCATTGATTTTTTTTTTTTTTTCTAAAGGCAGTACCACTCTGTGAATTGGTCTCGATCCCCAGAGACAGTGAGTGTAGGAGAGAGAGAAATGGAGAAAGCGTGATAGCACAGACATAGGACACTGGGTCAGAGGTCCCCATCCTCTCCAGCGTGGCTACATTGTGTTTCCTCCCTCGCCTGACGCTAGCTCCTCTAATGACAAATGCTGCTGTGTGAGTGCTTATACTGGAAATTGGATGTCATTTCTGTATGGGCATATGATTATCATATATACACATGAGCTTTAGCCAAGATCTGCATTTGGAAAGCAGTGAGCCACGAGGACAATATCCATTAGTCTATAATTTTGGATTTTTTTTTTTTTTTTTACTGGCTTACACAGACTGCATATCTTTTATTTGCACTGGAGATAGCTCAGACAGATTGAATATTTACCACTAACCTTGCAAACTAATACTCTATGAAGCTGTATGGTACCCTAATTTGAAGGTAACAGTAAGGACAGGCTTCTGGACATGGAGTAGGTATAGTAGACACCTCTTCTCTGTCTCCATGATTTTGAGAATCGTACTTGCACAGAAACAATTGGTTAATCAACTACTGAGTGAGAACCTATTCCACGCCAAGCTCTCATCTAGGCACAAAGGATACGGTAATGAGCAAAGCAGGGAGCACCATTTTTCCAGTAAAGGAGGAGTGGATGCAAAAAAGATAACTTCACAATTTTCATCTAATTTAATCTGGGAACTTGATTTGGCTGATACATCCAAACCATCACTGTGATTTAACTTACATGTGAAGAAAATACTCTGAGAATACTTTGGATTTGGTTTAATACATTTATCCTTCTGACTATATTTTGGCTATGCATATCTATATGCTCTTTTCTTATTTGTAAAAACTTTGGAAAGTAATTGTTTTTATGGTCAAAGGTAGAGAATCTGAAAGAAAATATTTCCAGATATTTTGTGAGTAACCTACTACCAGCGTTTAGAAGTCATTAGATTTGCATTCTTCTCTGTTGTGTCTCTCTGTGTGTGTTTACTTTGTTTGTTTATTTGCTTCGGTTTTTGATCCTCATAAAAATCAGCATCATCTTAAAGGTATTTTTTTTTCCAAGAACAAACCACATATTCCTCCTATGCACCAGTTTATCTTTAATTAGAACGATAACATCCTTGTCTCCACGCCTGAGAAGGTGCTCTTTGTGAGGTGTCTAAGTCTTCAGTACATTACAGATGGTCTACACAAGGAAATGTGACTGTCAGAGTATTCTGACACTATAAACATGAATTATTTCATGGATATATAATATCCTTTCCTTCTACTTCAAATGTCCTCATCTTTCTGCAACTTTGTCAAGCTAAATTTCCATTATAATCAAGTATCCCTTGAAAAAATTAGATGGCTTTTTCTTCTGATTCTTATTCTAAATCTGAATTTTCATGTCTAGAAAAATTTTTGCTTGTAGTATTTTTACTACTATATTAAACACTTTTAACATTGGTTTTTTTCATTATCAAAAAGTAATTCTCCATATACTTTTAACTTGCATTTTTTTTGCAAACATAAAAAATAGTTGTATGCTTTTACTTGGCCATCCAATTTTTTGCACTTGTCCATTCAATTCCTTATATCTTAAGCTGAAAGTCTTAAATGCTGAAAGTCAAACTATAGAATTGGATAGTGTGTATTTAATAAATTATTTAATAGAATGTTGTAACGGTTATATACATATACACAGGTACACACGATTCAAGATAACATGATGAAAACCCAGTAACGCAGATCACAATTACATAGAGAAAAAGCTGTTCTTTTATAATTCATAAAGTGCCAACACATGTAAGCAACCAAGATGTCTTTCAGTTGGTGATGGATAAATAAAGTCTGATGCATCCATACAATGGGATATTATCCAGCACTGAAAAGAAATGAGCCATCAAACCATGAAAAGACACATAGAGCTTTAAATGTACATTACTAAGTGAAAGATAACAGGCTGAAAAGACTACATACTGTGTGATTCCAACTATAAGACATTCTGGAAAAGGCAGAACAATGGAGATAGTACAGAGCTTAGCAGTTGCTGGGGCCTAGAGAAGAGGTAGAGAGAGATGAGTAGGTAGAGTACAGGGTGTTTTTAGGGCAGTGAAAATATTCTGTATAAAACTGTAATTGCCCATACATTGTCATTATACATTTGCAAAGACCCACAGAACTGTATACAAGACCAAGAGTGAACCCTAGTAGTAACTTTGAACTTTAATTAAGAACAGTGTGTCATGGCTTCATCAATTGTAACAAATGTACTATGTTCAGTCAAACTATGTGTTGAGAAGGAGGAAGTGCCTAAGAACTGTGTATTTTCTGTTTCATTTTCCTGTGAACCTAAAATTGTCTAAACCATAAAATCTATCAATAAAATTAAAAAAAAACCAGTTCTTGATATTTAATAGAAGGAAGCATCATCGTATTGTATTTACTCGTTGCATAAATTTGGAAAATCTGAGAAATAAGGATAAGAACCGACTCATAGAGTGGCCATGACGATTGAGTGACATCATCGATGTCAAATCCTTCGCATGAGCTAGAGTAAAATTTCAATAAGTAATAGTTATTTCTATCCTTGAAATTCATACTCAAATAACACCAAAAACAGATTCCCCAACAACAAAGTATCCCTAACAGGTTCACAATGCCTTTTGAGCTGCATAACACTTGGCATTTGATAGCACTGTTAAACAACCGCAGCACATCCATCCTCCTCAAAAAGGAGACTGAAGGCCAATTTTTTCCTTTATATTTCACTTGAGAAAATTCACTGTTGTCAAAAGTTGGCTGGACACAGTCCTGTTATCCTTTGGCTGCACTGTTTGGAAAAAATATATATATATCCACTGTTCTTTTGTGTGTGATGGACTCTACAGACACCTTAAGATGTTAAGTTCAGTCCCAGCACCTCCATTAATGCCAATTTCTGTTAAGACGTCCAGAAGCAGTAAGAAGCAAGAGGTAATCCACTAGGATTCATTCTCCTATGCTTACAACTTTGTGTTTCAGTGCAGGTGAGACTTAGCAATTCAAGAGCCAGAAGGAACCCCTTCATTGAAGACCTTAATGTAGGTTTGAAGCACAGCATGAGTTCAGTGATTCTATTACACAGAAAATAGATCCCATTTGATTTGGGTCAAACCTTTTCGTGTTTTTGTTTGTTTGTTTGCTTGTTTGATTTACTTAGTTTCCAGTGCACCAGAAACAACAGAGGCTGTGTGAAGCAGTTGCTCAGGACCGTGCCCCCCTTCCCACTTCATTTTTTTCCTTGATTTTTAAATTTTTATTTATTCATTTTACTGAAGTATAGTCAGTTTACAGTGTTGTGTCAATGTCTGGTGTACAGCATCATGTTTCAGTCATACATATACATACATACGTATACTTGTTTTCATATTCCTTTTCATTACGGGTTACCACAAGATATTGAATATAGTTCCCTGTGCTACACAGTAGAAACGTGTTTATCGATTTCATATGTAGTAGTTAGTATCTGCAAATCTTGAGCTTCCACTTGACCTACCTTGGCTTTCCCCTTTCCCCTTTCCTTCTTCTCTACCCTTAACTTCAACTCTTTGTTTCTGATGTTTCTTTTTCTGGGCTCTATTTCAAGGACTTTTTTGAACTCTGCTGGGGTATAAAACTTGGTGTCCAACTCAACTCTCAGCCCCCATTCAACTTGTTTGAGCACACTCCTCGGGGTTTGTGTCTCGTCCACTAATCTAACTATGCCTTCACCCTCCCTGTTAGAACTTGTCCTGAGAGGCATCACCCACCTGATCCTTGCCCAGGAGAAGGATTTTTTCCTCCTCTTTTTTTAAGTAAGCTTTACTCAATATTTATTTATTTTTTAAATGCTTGTACCTAAACTCACTGGTCTAAGGCACACGATGCTAAAATGCTAAGGTCTTTCAACTTCCAAACTGTATGCTCTGGACAGAGATACAACTATTTAGTTCCTGGTAGGTCCAGCACATCCAGTTAAGCAATTGTTTTAATGTGCAGTTTTGACAATTTAGCAGCAGCTTCCTTATGGCAGCTTGCAATATAACATTATCCCCAAATGTCTCTTGGTGTTCATCTGCCCAATGGATTAGTTTACTACCCCACTCGACAACCTGTGATCATACCTGAGAAAGCTTAATAGCAATACTCTCTTTCTGCTCAATTGAACTATCTACAACTCATGAATACAACAAACAGATCTACCCCCGTTTTACTATATGGCTTTATCTTAACCTAAGCGTGGATATTTCAGGACCCCTCCTTCTCTTTTTAATTCAATTTCTTTTGCCCCTTGTTTCACCCGAGCTAATCCTTCAGAAATGTTTCATGTCCATTTTGACATTTTGACAGAATTTTTTTTAGTACATATTAATTAGCTTTTTTTTTTCATCCGTTGAAAATTTCTGAAACTGGGTAATATCAAGAATGAACAATAAACAGAATTGGCTCAAAGTGAGAGGTGACCTGATCTCATAGACGATGAAAACTGATCTCTTTTCTTTAAACAAAATTGAGACTTTGAGAGAACTTCATAAATACAGTCCACAGACCTAAAAAGAAGGCAGTGTATTCTTGATTACAAACATTCATTTCTAGCAAAACTATGAGAAGAGCACTGTTACCATTTCAAATAAAAATTTAACCAGGCTCGAATTTGAAAAAGGAAAATCGATGGTAACTCTTATAGAAGAGAATCAATTTCGTGGTGTCCCACATTTTGCCATATATGATGTTTGAAATGAGTTACTGTGACCTCATTATGACTCTTTCTGAAAAGCTTCTAACTGTTATGGTTAAGACAGCTATGAAGAGCTTTACATCTTAATCCTGACTCTGCCCCAGCCTGGCCAGATGAAAAAGGTACACCCTGGCCATTCTATTGTCAACATTTACGGAGGGCAGCCATGATCTATAGGACTCCAAACTCTATTTCAACAGGATCACTGTAGACCTTTCAAAGCAGCTGAGACGTTATTCCTTTCCAGGTGTTATGAAACTAACGCCTTATAAAGCCTTTTATGTTACCCAGAGTGGCTCTCATGATTTCAATGGCAAAAGACCTAAGAAATCCAACAAATGGTAGCAATATGCCAAATAAAATCAAGCATAAGAAATTAAATCAAGCATAAGTAATAAAATTATGTGATTCAATTAAAAAAAAAACAGTGAAAATGAGAGTCAATGAAGGTAATGGTAATCAGGTCTACCAGTTGTTGTACAGTATAACACTCTGAATGAGGATGACTGAATTATAGCCAATACCAATGCATCTGCATGGGGTATTTGTTACATGTCCCTTTGGTCCCACTAGGATGGTTTTCTTTCTTTTCTCAACACTTATTTATGCATGTTTATCAAGTGTAGCTCCATGTAATAAACAAACATGCATTGAGAGGAAAATACTAGACTAACCTATGGAGCAATACACACACACACATATACATTTTATAGTTTCATGCTAATGATGATTTAAGTCAATAGAATCCATTTATTTATTTTTTAACATTTTTTATTGAGTTACAGTCATTTTACAATGTTGTGTCAAATTCCAGTGTACAGCACAATTTTTCAGTTATACATGAACATACATATATTCATTGTCACATTTTTTTCACTGTGAGCCACCACAAGATCTTGTATATATTTCCCTGTGTGGAATCCATTTATTGAGTTTACTCATTTTAGAACATGATACTTACTTCCTTCAGAATAATATATGGTTTATTATTATCTGTTTTATTTATAGGTGAGGAAACTGAAGCTCAAACATGTCTAGGTGACTTGCCCAAGATTTTTTAGTGCATCAGTGGTAGAGCTACAAAGAAAATGATTTTGCTAAAGGTGATGAGTGACCAGCCCCGAAGCCATGTCACAGAGACCCTTGCTGACCAAAGAACCGGAGGCTGCCTGAGGGGAGAGGAAAAGGGTCCCTCCGCGATGAGGACTTATGGAGAACCTGAGTTAGAAGTGGCGGCGTGGACCTTGGGTAGAGACCAGGCAGTGGCAACTTCCGGTGCTCGGGGTGGCTCCTCTAAGGTGTAGGTTGTTTGGCAGTGGCAAATGGCTGTGGCATTGGGACACCCCCCCCCATCCCAGTTCCTATAGAAGCCTCTCTTCCACTACTTGTCTCACATCCATATGGGCCAAATCAACCCTGAAGTTCTGCTCACTGTCTGAAGATTAGTACTTTGTCCAAGAAAAAATTTTGGAGAAAAGGATGGTCAATACTATTGTTATTGACTCTGATGGGTTGTTTCCTAGCACAGTGCCGCTCACAAAAATTGATCTAGACTGGGCTCAGCAAAGCAGAGCAGAAACTTGTTTAGCTGATCAGAGAATGTGGAAGGGAGCGCTTATGTTCTAAGGACCCTTTCTCTCTGAGGGAGGGAAGCCTCTAAGGGCTAAGAGGTAAGGGCATCATCTGAATTCAGAAGAAGCAGTGACTTCCAGAAACACCTGGGGCATGTGCAGCCCTTTGGATTCCCTTGCACGTGGCTCTCATTGTGCCTGGCAAAGTGGAAGTCCCCGCTTTGGGGCAGAGATCTCGCATGGGGCAGAGGCAACTTTTGGACACTTGGGGTCTCATCCGTGCAGGCACTGACCTTGTGGTGGGCTGGAACCCGTTCAGGGCAGTTGACTGTCGCCACCTTGGGCCTTTCTGGCTTGGGTTGGTTCTGCAGTTGTGTTTCTGTGACCATCTGCCTTTGTTTCTATTAAGTAGCATAGCTGTGCACACGGATTAAGGGATGGCAATGTGAGAAAAAAAAAAAAAGCTGATCTCTGTACAGGTTTGGGTCTCTTACTGGTGACACTGTGACAAATCTAGACAGGCCATACAGACCCACCCAGACTAGAATAAACATTCTGACCACCTTGGACACTCGGACACTGAGTCCCCTCCTCTCTTACTCCGACACAGTATCTCCGCCTCACCATGCCTGGGCACCACGATGAGTGAATGGAATGGGGCCACAGTGAGATTGGCTGGCATCTCCTGCAGACCAAGTTCTGTCTTCTTTTCTATGTGTATTAAACCCCTGAGGGTTAGCAGGTGTGAGATGCTTTTCCGTATAACTGTAGCATAAGAATGCATCAGTGTTTAGTGGTGACGTGGAAATCAAGAATTTAATTTAGAAATATAGACACTGATTGATAATTGGTGTATGGCAGGTAGTTGCTGATTCTTTAGAATCACATGTATTTATATAGCTTTACTCACTTAAAAATTTAAAACTAAACCTTTATATTTCTATCACTTGAAAGAGTAAATGTATGTCAACTATTTTGGACTTAATAAAGCACAAAAATGTGTTTACAAAAATTGAGCACATACCTGAGTTTGATACAGGGACGGCTTTTTGGCAGATTCTGCTTGTATCTTTAGAATCTGGTATTTAATAAAAGTTGCCTGCTGCGTGTTGCTCTCTCGTGGATTTGATCTGATCTTACAATTACAAAGGGTTGTATCTGACAAGAATGAGGTTTGTAATTGTGTTTAATTGTGTTTACAAAGAAATGCACAAACAAATGAATAATGAGTATAAACATTTTGTTAAGCACACTCCAGACCTGTAAGAAAAGGGATATTACCCCAGTTATAGCAAGTGAGCACTACATCTCCATCATGTAGGCAAAATGTGAATTCCATCTATAAGATGCTGGAGTAATTGGTTGAAAGTCAAAACATAAAATCAACCCAGAATCACCACCTTACTTACTCCATCATTTAACTTACCCTTGAGCAACTTCTAAATCTCAGATCATCTCCATCTCCTGGGCATTAAGAGTCTTCAACTTTTCTCCATTCCTTCTCCCAGACTTCAATAACCTGTGGCGGGAAAAATAAGAAGAAAAAGAAAAAGATTTAGAACAGCCCAACATATTTCAAAAAGTTGTGATATTCAAGTGAAATTATGTGTACGGAGTACTTAGTAAGTTGTAAAGTGTCATAAACGTATAGATTATTTCCATTGCTAAATTATCCTAACTGCAACTAAAAAAATAGAGATTAAGTAAACGTGGTGAAATCATAATCATTTACGAGAGAAAAAGATTCCAGAGTGTCTGCTTAGAATGGAGGGTCTGGACCAACAGAGTGGTGTTTATTTTCTCTAGAACTAATAGAAGCTCACCTAGCCTCTTGTAGATCCTCACTATGAATAATAATGTTGTCACTAACGATGTTGCTCTGCAAGACTCCGCTATCCTTGAGAGGCAAGAATGTTGTGCTGAGATGGTACGGACATGCCTCCAAAGTCCACATTGATTTTACAAGGCAGTTGATCAGTAATAGCACCTTATAAGCAACCCCCACCCCACACTCTGTCTACTAGTAAAAGAGCAAGCTCTGTGCTGTCAGTCCTTTGGGACAGACGATCAGTAAGAATAGGTGTCTGATTTTAGACTTACACATTCCAATTTCTGAAGCTTTGAGAGATAGACAAAGGTACATTTTACCCTTTTTTAAGTCTGATACAGGCTTAACCAGAAACATATCTCTCAGATAGTAACTCTTCCTATATGACACAGCCTCCCCCAACTTTTCAAATATTTCCTCTTTTCCATCCTACAGTCTTGTTGTCTTTTAATGGTGATGAAAGATACACTGTCATAAAAGGATATATTTCCATTCTGTGTCACATAAAACCCTGGCTCCAGGATCTGAATGTTAAACACAGCTGTTAATAGACCAAAGTTTGACCCCTCCCTTTTCATTTCAAATCTGACAATTGACAAATTTTTAAACAAAAATGTACTCAGTGGTGAATGTGTTATTATTTTAATTTTCTTCTTCCGTCCGTGTAGATAAGAGTTCACACAAGTACATACGTGGAACACACGTGGTGCTACTTAGAAAGCACATGCCTCGGTGGAAGGAAGGAAGGAATCCAGCCTTGTTCGTTATTAAGAAGACCAAGAGAGAAGCACAAGGTTCTTCTGGCTAATGGGACCTTGCCATCTTGCTTTGATCTATGTGGCTCCAGCTGGTGAACGGACGCTTCTACTCCTGGTACATCCTTTGTACCATTTTATTTTCCCCCAAGGAGCATCCCTAACAGATTTTAGTAGGATTGCCTCCATTCAATTTCAGTGGTGCCATTCCTACTCTGTCAGAGACAGAGCAGCCTTATTAATCACACTCAGGACCACTAATCCCAACCATCCATCACCACGGCCAACCGAATGCATCATCCCCGGTAACTAGAAAATTCACTCTGAGACCTGAGACTTGTCCTGGCTGCGTCCTGGAGCACAGAGCAAACAGAAAGCACTGGTTATGCCTGTACATCCTCATCTTTCACTCGTCTTCTTGTCTTCTTCCTTTTTCTTTTTTAAACTCGTGACAGCTCAAAGCTTATAGGGTGTAAAAGACATTTTCCCTTTAAAAAATGCTTATTCGATGTTACCTCCTTTTTGCTCTGGGTTGAGCCCATGTGGTGAAGGGTCGCTGCTTGCTCCCTCTGTGATAATGTCAGTGAGTCAACAGAGTGAATTGGGGACTCTTGTTTCTATGTGAATTTTGATAATCTGCTCTTGACTTTTCTTACAGTATTTAACCAGAGAATATGGCCAATATCCTGTCTTTACCTGCCAGGGTGACTCTCCATTTCATTGCAGTTTATCCTTTTTTGGTGTGTGGAGATGGCACATAGGAGAGGTAAATGAGTAATAGAATTAGCCTGATCCCATCACTGCATCTTAGAATATGTGAATCTGCCGGATTGACCACTGGAATATCAATGTGAAGCCAATGCTAATAATGAGTTGGTTCAAAAATTTATTGTAATAATAGTGTATATTCCAAATAAACAATATTTTCACTAATCACTATTAATTGAGCAACTGCTTTTTGCCAGATACTATGTTGAGTATTTTATTTTGATTATTTTGTTCGCACTTTTTCATTTTGTATGTGTACAGCCCTATATGGTTGGCATGATTGTCTTCATTTTACAGCTGCAGAAACTGAGACTAGAAGGGATTAAGGAACTTGATAAAAAACACACAGTCCCAAACTGGAAAGCCAGACTGGCACACAGGTCTGCCTACCGCCAAAATCTGTGGTTACGTCAATACTGCACAGCAAGTTGACTTATATACACAGTGAGGGTTTGGCAAAAGAGAAACTGTACTTTGATATTATTCACCCAATATCATCCAAAGAACCAACTAATTTAAGAAAATAATTATAGTAGATACTTGTCAAGCTGTGTCTCCAGATCTCTCTGGATTTTGGGAATGGAATGCAGAGAAAATCAGTTAGTCCTCTGTGCAACTGGTGGTGAGAAATAGGCAATTTGGACATTCTGGGACAGTCATCTTCTACCATGAAGGCTGAGAAGCAGGAAGCAGACAGCTGGTTTGCCCAGACGAAAGAAGGAAGTAGATGCAGACAGCTAAGAGGCAAGCAAGAGGAGGAACATGCTGTCTGGGCTCCCTTATTCCCGGGGCGGTCCCCTCTGAGGCCAGGTAGCATGCATTCTTGTGATCCTTTGAGACCCTTGATTTCTACACTGAATATTCAAAGGTCATACCCACAACTATCACTTTTATTGCTGGTTTAATTTGGTTCTCAGTCCTCAAAAGCGAAAGAAGCTTACTTAATACATGAAGTGCCCTCACTTTCCCCCATCCACTCGGATTACGGTTTATAAGACAAGGAGACCTGTGATGGCCCGGCTACCTGGGCTGCCCATGTGCCCATTTCCTTGATTAAACAGAAAAATCACCCTCCTGTATGGCACACTGGTAGGAACGGGGTTACTCTAGTATTTCCAGAAACAGGAAACTACCTTCTGGTCCTAAAAGGCTGGCTTAACACTGTCCGTGGCAGCAGACAAGCTGGTTACTCTGCAAGCTTTCCACCCCGAGGAACAAAGCTCTGTATCCAGTGCCCCATATCTTCCATGAAATGATAATGCACAGGGTTTAAAGGTTTTATCTTTTTGTTACTTCTCTCTGCAGTCTCAGAAGATCGAATCAGAAATGTCACATTCTGCCATTCACAATATGTAATTTTATTAGAAAAGAAATTTTTCATGAAAGATCTACCCAAAACTGTCTTTTTTTTCCTTCTCTCAGTAACAGGGGAAAGAACTATCTTCTGTAAAAGTTAAAATATTTTTCTTCTCAGGCCCCAGAAATTAATCTTTCCAGTAGGTTTTACTCCTTTCTGTCATCAGTCTTTGCTTCAGTCATACCATTTGCCATGTCTTGAACATCTCAAATGTGTTTTTGTCTCCCTCCTTTTTTGTTTAATAAAATCCTAATCATCTTTCAAAACTTGGGTCAAATGACTCCTCTTTCATGCAGCCCTCCCTGATAAATTCTCATGGCCAAACTTCAGTGTTTATATTTCCATCGAACAATTAGACAATGTGCTTTGTGTAACAGATAAAAGCTTATGTGCTTACCTCCTCCAGTAATTTCAATGTTTTTTTCCTGACACACACAAATTATGTCAAATTTATTTTTAACTGAATATAATAATGCCTAATAAAATAGAATTTTAACAATAACTTGTTGAATTTAAATAAACACAAGTACAGGTCCACATTTCCTTAGCAGAAAGCTTTACAGCAAGGTGTGTCTTGAATTAAGAGTATTTCTGACTTTGGAAAGGAAATACGGTGCCCCCAGCTAGAATTAGCTATCCCCTGCATTCAGTGCTTTACCATTTCAGGCTGTGGAACATCACAATATTCTTACTAAGTGGAATAAATAAAGACAGTAAGCTGTCCCAGTTGCGTTCAGAGTTTTGCAGTTTTATGGAAAAAACAAAACAAAACAAAACACTATTGAACAAAAACTTCACAACTTTTGGAGTTCAGAGTTGTTTGGATTTCATAATTGCAGAGAAAAGACTGCGGACCTGGAAACCCATAAGGGCTTTCTAAGGAAGTTAATAAAACTTAATGCAAAGTCATATTAGTCCTTTTGTGATGAACTTTTTTCTGTTCATAGAACGATTAAAACGTCTGTCATCATCTGCTTCAGGCTCCCCGGGACACTGAGATCACATGACCCAAGTTAATTAGAGCAGAGCCCCACCAAGCGTCACAGTTCCCCAGAAGAACAGGGTAAGTTATGCGGTCGCCCTCATAATAGGAACCATCAAAGCTTAATCCATGCTGGACACTGTTCTTAAGCCCTTTACCCTTATGTGCTCATTTAATCTTCACCATAGCCCAGTGAGATAGCTATCATTTCCATATTTATGAAAATGGGAATTGAGGCATAGACAGGTTAATTGACTTGTCCAAGTTGTCATGGCTAAAATCGGGGAGCGCAGATTTTAATTCAGATAGAAGAGTTCTAGAATCTTCCGAGTCCTCCGATCTTAACAGCTACACAGTGTAGGAAACCTCCCTCCCCCCAACTGAATTGCTTAACTGTCTTTAAGATAAAGTGTTAGATTTGCAGTATTGGATATTTTGTTTGAAATCCCATTTCTCTATGAATTATCATTGCAAATTTGTAGACCTATGCTATAATTGATTTCCTGCTAATTTCCAAATGCCTAAGAGACATCTAGACTTAGGAAATGGCAATGTAGCTTCCCTAAATGCACAAATTACTCTTTAATTATATTTGATAAAATAAATTTTTATATACAATCAAACATTTTTTTTACATGGTAGCATGCAGTCCATTCGATTTTATTTATTAGAGACACATACAAAGAAACTGAGGCACCACTGACATTTTCACTTTTCAGGGTTCTTTTCATGAAGAATAAGGAAAAAAATATGATGTCTAAAACAACGTTATTTACTTTATTAGTTTCCCAGAGCCACTGGACAAAAATATCACAAACGTGGTAGCTTAAAACAACAAATAATTGTCTTCTCACAGTTTTGGAGGCTAGAAGTTCAGGATAGACGTGTGGGCAGGTTTGTTCTTCTGGAGGTCCTGAGGGAGGTCCCATGCCTCTCCCAGGTTTTAGTGGCACCGTGATCCTTGGTGTTCCTTGTCCCCACCCACACCTGCCTCCATCCTTGCCCAGTACGGGTGCCACGTGTTTCCCAGGGAAGCAGAAGACGTGGTTGGTCAGAATCCTTCAATTGTCACAATTCTTGCACCTCATCATTTTAAAAACATTTACTCTTCATAAAGTGGTTTCTTTTCAGAATCTATAGACCTGATACAGAAAAATGTTCTTCAGATAGACAAGGATTCACTAAAATACTTCACTCACTGGGATTATTTTCTTTGAGTAAAATGAGGGAAAACCCTAATGGGTTAAAAATACACACACACACACACACACACACACACACACACATATGTATATTGAGTGTGGACACGGTGATGATGAAAAGACCACATTAGCACCTGTTTGGAAACAGAATGAATGAATTGTACCACCATGATTGTTCAGTTGGTCACCATCCTTAAAAATAACCTATTTTTACATGTTTTCCTTTGATTTTTCTCTTTAATATGTTATTTCAAAATCCCACATAGGATTTTTTACAGGGAGGAACAAACATAAAAACATATAAGGACACTCTTGCTGCACTCAAGTGGAAGTCAGTCATACACGGTACTGCAGATAACTCCAAGCTTTTTCAGTTCTCTGAACTGTAATTTAATGAGCGTGCCTCCATGGGAGGGTTAGCTTTTAGGTAAACCCATAGGAGTTACTTTGTTATTATTCTCTAAGGCACACATTTTTTGGTATATTTCTTTTAATGTGACATTGAAAACAGGGTATGTGTTGTGTGAAGCAGTCCTTATACGTTGAAAATGTATTGGTTAAATAATAATAAATGCTGAAAGCAACAGCAAGCCTGATGCTTGTACCAATCTATTTCTCTAGCAAGCACTAGAACACTGCTCGAGCCTATTAAACCACTTGCTGCCATTTATCTTTCTCTATTTATCCAAATTCATGAGTGCATCCCTATGTTACCCCCCTAGTGGAAGAACCCTGGGACTCATCTTGGGGGTGTCTTACTTAGATAATTTCATTCAGAGCTTGTATAGGACCTGAGGTCCCAGAAATAATGCGACTCTCCCTGGTGCACGTGGGGAATTTGTGTTCCTTCTTTGGATGGAGACATGTACCTGAGAGGCAACCGAGTCATTCACCACAGGTCAGACACGTGCGAGTTGTACGCTTCCAGTTACCGTGCTTGAACTGGACTGTTTGTTAGCTATGAGACAATTCACAACATCTTCTAAAATAGAATTTGCCATGTCAGATCAAAGTTTTAGTTGATAAAACAGGTGTGAATTTTCTAAAACTTAATTAATAAAGCAGTCATCTTGTGAAAAAAATACCACTATCTTTTTATATATGAGAAACTGAGGCACAAACACATTTTAAACAATGCCCATGGCCAGCCAAGCCTTGGTGGAACCAGGATTCTAACCCAAGCTGTCTGATGCTCAAGTTTATTCTCTTTAACTTTTACACTGTTTACATAATGTAATCAATTATCTTGTCATACTTGACGTCTTAAACCATTACAAAGGATTGATCAGATTTGTGAACCACTGGTAAAACTATAAATATAAAAAGTGGATTTTAATACATATTATGTACAAAAAGGCAAGCTGGACCCTGAAGAATTTTAAAATTAGGAGTGACATTAGATTGCATAGGATAAACGAGACTAAATTACAAGCCCAAGCTTTGTCAGTTATGGCTATGTTGTAATTTTTTACTGAATTTTGAATCTTTCATCTTTAATACGTGCAGTGTTATATAGTTTGTGCTTACCTTACAGAGTTGTTGCATCGATTGCTTCAAACACACATTCCATGAACTGTGGGATGACTTCAGGGCACGGGGAAGCTCTGAAGGGACCGTGAGACGGCTTCAGGTGAAAGTTTCCATTTGGACGGCGGAACAATGCCCCTCACTTTGGCAAGGCAGAGTAAACAGTGACTGGGGACCAGGGAGACCTGTGGCTTCACTTGCCCCTGACACTTATCTTGGCTCCAGCTCAGGATGTGGGGGAATTGAAACCAAACGCAGGACCTATTTTAATGGACTAGGCATTTGTCAGTGACTTGAGGACTAAAAGTGTTATGCAATTCTCTAGAATTGTCTCTGGAAAACAGAGAAGAGACATAAATACTTCTGTGTTCCTGAAGGAAAAAACTGAGAAACTAGTGTTCTCCGGAGAGCAAGTGGTGATACAGAAGTCTTGTGCATTTAATGAAATATGAGAAAACTGAAGCCATGGAAAGATGGCCCATTAGCCAGCTAATCAGCCTTGCAAGATGAAGCAAAGACACTGAGCTCCTTATTCTGAAATCAAGAGAAAAGAGAGGCAAGCTTAACTGATGAACTAAAAGGTGTCCTGGAGGGAGTGCCTGGCCCATGTCTGCTGCAAACGTCAAAGAGTTTCTGAATGTTAATGCCCTGAACCTACCCTGGACCCAATTTCATAATTTTAATTGACTCTTGTGTATAAAGAAATCCCACTGCTGTCAGTTTAAATTGTGCAGTTAGGACTCCGGGCTTTGGGTTCACTATCTTCTCGGAGTATATTATTTGAATACATTTTTTATTTTTATAAAATGACATTGTGAGCCCAAAGGGACAGTTTGGGTAGAGCCTAGGGAATCAAGCCTGACCTCCCCGTTAAATCATTCTCTGCTTTTGGAAATGTCAGTCACTCTGAATGCTGTTTCCTTCCAGAGAAAAATAAGAGTTGGATACCTACATCCTGGTGGACATACTAGAGAATTGAAGTTTGCGGAATCTACAGGGATGGACTGAAATGATCATCCATGGGGAAGGAGAAAGAACATGGCTTCATCCTGACAGATGAGTACATTTTACCCTGCATCCAAAAACAAAAACAAACAACCAAATTAAACTAGAAAAGGAAATGCAAACCTAGGCAGTAAATTATTAAAATCTGAGATAGTTTGCTTTCCAGCTCACTTCCCTCCAAGAATCCTGATGAAGTTTGTCTCCCTGTTATAGAAAAACTAAAAGCCATTTGTTGATATCGCGTTGCTGACAAGAGTCACCACGACTGCTACATGATATCAACTTACAGCAGGGGTTTTTCCTTCCAGCACTGAGTCTTAGAAAACTGAACATACTGATTTCACGAATTTGTTTCCAGGTAGAGATGCTTTTTAAAATTTCCTTTAATAGGCACTAATGATTGCATTTTGAATAATGTAAAATATAGCAGCCAAGGTGATTGTCAGGTCAGTATGGGCTGTTGAGGTATCTGTGTGTGTGAGCGTCTGACTTCGGGTGGGTTTTTGGTGTTTGCTTTATAAATATGTTTGAATAAACAGCTTTGGAGTAAAGCTGCTGGAATTTCACCATTTAACTGGATTGACATATCAATTCATCAGAAGATCTTGGTTCTTGGAAAAGCTGTTGTGATTTGCTGGGGCTTTGTCATAGGTGCTTACCACAATTCAGAGTATCTGGCGGGGCTGAGAAGGAGGAGGAGTCTAGGGCAGAAAGAAAAAAGAAACCAGGAGAGAGGTAGAACCAGAAATGATAAATATTTCCTCCCAACTCAACCTGGGCGCAATCTTATTTCTATGGCAGATCTACATAATAATGTCCAGATACTCAATCCAGGGTATATATTTTTTAACTGTAAGGAAAGAAATGTATTTTAATACTGTGAAAAAATACTGAATTTGTTCACCTGCAAAGTTTGAGTTGGCCCCAAAGGGGTTTTGGATGGAGTTGAGGGTGGAGGGGTAGAATCTTACTTTCTTTTAATCAGTATAAAGCTATTAGACACAAATACTTTTTTACTGACCCAGGGACTATAACCTCAGGGGGAAAATCACCCCAAAAATCTCATCCCTTGCTTTGCAGCTGGGTCAGGTCCTTAATCAGTTGCAGGGTATTTCTCTTGAAATGGCCATAAAAGCCTTTTTCCAGGAAGAGGTCACTGTTCTAGGGTTACGGTGAAGCAAAATATGTAAAGTGTGACGATCCTCGAGTTCACATGTGAGTCTTTTAACTTCCCCTTGTTAAGTTGGAAAGATGTGGTGGTGAATAGAAACATTCTTTTCAATTCAAAAGTTCTTGGTGAAGGGCGGTCTCTTTGTGGGGCTGGTTCTACACATGGTGGCTCCAGATGACCTTTCCTGGGATCCCACGGTGGTTTTGTCTTGATCAAAATGGTTCTTTTCACAGGAGAGGAAGGGCTGTGACATCATCCTGCACAAGAAAATTCTCTAAAGAACAAGGTGGCTAAAAAAAAAAAAAAAAAAAGATAATGCTTTCTTTTGGGAAAATGGGAGAAGAGGAGGACAAGGAGAGACCAGAAGAGAAGCAGGGAAGAAGGGTGGCGCCATTGGCAAGAGGGAAAGTTGAAGAGGAAGAAATGCCATAAAGAAGCAAGAGACTCTGGACAGAGCAGAGCCAGGAATCTAACATCCTCTGAAAATATGCCACATGCCTTTGTTCCCACACAAGGCCAGCAGGAGGTGCTGTCAATCCCATTTTGCAGATAAGAAAACTGAGGTGCAAGATGAACTGTGGCTCACTCCCATGCATTTGTAACAAACCAAGATTTAGTCTCAGATCGACCTCACTTCTGGGTCTAACCTTTCCCCCAGAGAGTGAAAACCTGTGTTTCATTCTGATTAATTCTCAACAGCACCTTTTAAAGCAAACAGCTCATGTGCCCCTCCCTGACCTAAAAAGAGAGGCTCTTTTGCACCTTAGCCCTCAAATGTCCCAAAGAAATAGCATGAGAATTGTATCTCTGCTCACTGAACACATTCATCTGGGTTCCCCACAACATCAAGTTTCTTCACACTTTGAGAGTGAGGGCAAAGCAGGAGAGAATGATGATGGAAATAAAACGATGGTAATTCGGTGCTGCCTCTGGGATTTATTTATTGTTGATCGTGGCCAGGGAGCTCTTTGCACCTGGCACATGCTCCGAGAGATAAGGGTCAGAGTGCCTATGCCCAGAAAGGTGGGACAGAGGGAATTCTGATGAATAGGAAAGAGGACTCCAGACAGCAGGGTTGATGGGGTGGAGAGAAGATGGAGCTTCATAACAAAAAAATGGAGAGATTCCCAGGAAATGTGTAGTTGTGTGAGTTGTACCCAAAGTGGAAGTCTAGAGAAGATCACTCCTTGCCCATAAAAATGTATCAAGTGGTAATACTCTAGTAGTGCTGTATTCCGTGCCCGAGCAGGACACATCCTATTTTGAAGGAGGCAGGAGAGAGAAGGGGAGGAGAGTGTTCGCTATGGCCAGGGCTCCCTGTACAGTTGTGCATGGAGTTCACTGCAGTAGAGCACACAGCTAAGGGGGGAGTAGAAGCTGGAATCCAGCCTGAGTCCGGCTCACCAAGCCCTCAGCCCTGAAAAGGGCCGGGGTCTCCTGGAAGAAGAGGTGCCTTAGTAATAGGGTTGTTTCTGCTCAAGAGATCCATCTTTTTCTAATTTGCCTAAACGCGTAGAGTGGACTAGGGTCTGCAGCCAAGGAACCCAGAAGTGTCAGGAATATCGAGCCTGAAGATTAAGTTTCTGTTCCCTGTGATCTCTCGCTGGATCAAATCTTTTTCCCATTTACGTCCTCTTCCTGAAATTTATGAATGGTCAGATGCTGCCAATTTATGAGACTTCGGAGGTACTGATTTTTTTTAAAATGTGTGTTGTAAAAGAAAAAAAAAATTCCCTACAACAGTGGCTAGGGCAGGATATCGATGTAAGCTTATCTATTTCTATTTTAATCTTGTAGATTATAATATTTTATATGGAACAATCCATGTGTGAAAAATTAGAGCCAATCACTGCTACTGATTTGGAGAACACGTGAAATGATCCCCTGCGTCTGAAGAAGTTGCTACCAAGTTGAAGATGAGTTCTTAAGCCCTCTCTGCTTCAGAACGCCCTCACCTTCAATTCCCAGCTCGTATGGAAGCTGGGAAGAGATTCGATTCTTTTATACAATCTCAGTTCCTTTGCCATATCGGCTTCTTTCTATGATTTCCTTATTCCCAAACAATATTTTTGACCAAAGTGAGCAGACGAATGACTGCTGGAGAAGCAGAGTCAGTATGACGTGATGACATGTACCCTAGGCTGAGAACCCAGAGGCTCACGTGGTGGCGTCACTAATTAGGCTGCATGATCTTGGGCAAATCATTTACCTCCCAAGATTATTTAAATTAGGCAAACCCTTCATAGTCTGCCTCTTGGAGATTGGCAACACTTACTAGCATATTAAAGACCTTGAGAAGTCCCACAGCGTAGGGAATGTAACTATATTTTCCCCCATAGCAAGTGTATCAATGTACTAAGAAGAATATTTCAGGCAGAGAGAAGTATGTCAGAGAAGGTTTAGAAAAAAGAAAGAAACAAATACACAAGCAAATAAAACTTGATATAGTTAAGTTTGATTTAGCAGAACAAGAAGTGGTATTAAGCCTACGCAGGGAGCGCTGACCTAGCAATACAAACTTCGCGTAGCTTCGCAAGCCACGTTATGAGTTTGGTACACCTCCAAAAACAGACTGCTATGGGTGGTAGACATAACCCTGAACTAGAAGCTATAAGCAATGAGCACTAGCCTCTGTTTTTTTTCAACTGTGTGAACTGAGGCAAACTAATTATTGTATATTCTCTGTATGCCTTACATGGTTTTGAGCATCAATTAAGAGAGAGCTTGTGAAAATGCCCTATAATCTATGCTGTACTTAATAAATATAAGACGTTACCCCCCAAAATCTCAAGGATAAAACTCCAGTGAATGGTATTTTTCTCACGTTTTCAGTTTAGTGAGACATCAAAGAATGAGGCATTTAATATTTTAATGCGGTCCAATTGTTAGAAATACACACACAAAATAACAGAATCTATACTATTAGGTGGCATGCTGGAACACTGGTTTCTGCCAGAATCCACAGAAATTCATGATCTCTGGCTGATGGCTTTCAGAATCTCTTTTCTTGACAGATGGAGAAATTTGAAAATAATCTAAAACACATAAGCTTACTTACCACAATGAGTTTGAACATATTTATTGGATTGTTTTAGCTTAAATAAAAATAAGTCAAACCTAAAGACTTTTTACCAGAGTCAATCACCATAAAAGTTCCATTGTGAGTTTAAGACTGAGAATGAAAACTTAGAGCTAAGGGTACACAGAACTTGAACCTGAACAGACAAGAGTTTTATAAGATCATTTAGAGACCTCAAGTTTTTCTTTTTTTTCTTTGCTGCAGCTGGAGCCAGAAGACACTTTTCTTCCAATGAGAACAAGAAACATCTGAGAAATGACTGAACTGTTTTAGTGTGTCTTACACAGACTGCTCCCTTTAAAAAAAAAAGGACTCCCTTGCTATGCGTTAGACATGCCAAGGGCGTCTCGTTAGATGTCCCGACTTTAGAAACAGATTTGCAAGCCAGAACGTTCCAACCCTGCAGTTGGATTGTGGGTTTTTAACCTTCACAAGTTTGGCCTTTGAGCAGAACTTGAGAAAGGAAGAAAGAAAAGAGGGAAAGAATGAAGAAGAAAAGCAAAATAAATCAAAAGCAGCTTTCTTGGTAACACACACATGTCCAAGGCCACGTGCAAAAGGACTGGGGCGCTAATGATATCAATTAGGCCTGACCCACTGGGATGCTGGAAATGTACCCACGGACTCTACTCAAGTCCATATGCAAAAGGTCATCAACTGGGTGCAAAATATTGCAAATTTTCAGCTGAGGGTGCCTCCTTACCCCAAATACCTTTAACATTCTGAAATAAATTATAACCAGTAATACGTTCATGTTGACAAGCTAATTATGCTTAGATTTTTTTTTTCCTTCCTAAATCAAGGAAATCAATATTTGTGAAAAATCGCATTATGTATTGAATGGGGATTCACCAACACACACGTGGAAAGAGAGAGAGAGAAAGAGAGAGACAGAGAGAGAGAGAGAAAGAGAAAGAGAGGCCACTGCCTGTTTGTCCCAGTTCAGCCTCCCAGCTGAG
Organism: Camelus ferus; assembly: GCF_009834535.1. Classification (NCBI taxonomy): domain Eukaryota; kingdom Metazoa; phylum Chordata; class Mammalia; order Artiodactyla; family Camelidae; genus Camelus; species Camelus ferus. Next base: position 19,317,359 of record NC_045722.1, on the reverse strand, counting down.
ACTGTGGTAGCAAGATAGGTGACTTCTCCGCTGGAACGAGGATTCCTTAAAACATTCTCTTCCTTGGCTGGTCTTTCCGCATCACTGTCAAGACGTGGTGGGGATCTTCTCAGCGGGGGGCTGAACTGGCTGCAGCAGGAGCTGTAAGCTACTTACTAACGGCTCAAATGTCCATATTTGTGTGGGATTATTTTGGCAGCCCTTCCAGGAGACGCCAGCTCTCCCAGGGCTGTGTTTAAGATGCAGTGACCACCTGAAGACATCCTCACAGGCTGACAACCAGCAGCCCCTGCCTGCCACCCTCCCTCCGACGGCAGGCCTCCTGCTGAAGATGCAGAGATTTCTCGGTCCTCACAGAGAAACTTTGCCAACTCAGGCAAAAAAAAAACAGAACCCTGCTACAGAAAGCAACTTGAGCTGTGGTCCAACTGCGTCTTCGGTGTTTGGCAAAATACTGAATTATCCCAAGAGGGGGCTTCCTCTGATAAGACTGCGTCTCATTACTGCATGTCAACAAAACTGGGCTCAGAAGGGCTGACCTGGGGGCAGGTTTTTCCTGCTTCCCAAGCCTCAGTTTCTCGTCTATTAAGAAGGAGTGGGGGAGGGAGATCAAGATGGCAGAGCGGGAGGACATGGAGCTAACCTCCCCCATGAATACATCAAAAATACACTTACACGTGGAGCAATTCTCACTGAAAACAAACTGAAGACTGGCAGAAAGTCTCTTCTACAATGCAGACTGTAAAGAAAGGTCCACAAGGAGTCAGGTAGGAAGGGAGGATGCGTGATCAAGTCGGGACGCCCGCCCCTAGGAGGGGACATAAAACATACGCAGTGGTCTAGAACTGAACCCACACTATCTTGGAGGTCCACCTGAACAGCCACCTGACATTGTCCTCTTCTTTTTTCCACCCTGCACTAAGAAGTCCAGTATTCCACCTTCTGCTCTAAGTCCGTTTGACCACATCCAGAAGTCCTATTCCAAAACTGTGATGCTGGCTCAAATTCACCATGAGCAACAATTGACCTCTTCTTGTGCTCCTTCCAACCTCTCCTCTCTGTCCCTGCTCTGGCAGGTTAGATGGCTTTTCAGTCTTTATCCTTGACCTCCTCTTTGAGTCTTCGTCCTATTTACACTAGCCTGTTAGCAATTTCCGGCATTTTTTTTTTCTTTCAACACCTCCTCGATGGTCTCAAAAAATTCAGACAAAAAAATTTGCTACAGAAATGAAAAGTATGTCCCAAGCAGCAAGAAGTAGATAATGGTTCCTGTAGAACCACTGACACAGAAGACAGGTTTGAGGGAAACAAAGGAAAAAATTAGAAGGAAAGAGATTAGAAGATGAAAATAATTAGCGTACGTAGAGGTAGACAGGGATAATCTAGTGTGGCAATAATTGGTGCATAAACTATCAGAAAAACACATTAAACCCCCCCAAAAAACTAATTCAATCCTATAGAAAGTGGTAGTAACCAATGAAATAGCAAGAGCAAGGAATATATTTCAAATAAAATGAGAGAACTGAAGGCAATGACATCTTTTCAACTAATAAAATCTGTACTCTTTGAATTTTGACAGAGCATGAATTTTCTGTTGTTCATTTGTTAATTTATGATAAACTTTTTGATGCAGGACATGCAGACTGACTTCTTATGAGAGGGAAGTTAAGGTCTCCTTATTCTGTTTCATCTCCCGCCATAGAAGTCTTGGTTGTTATTCATACTTACAGAATAAATGTTGAAAACCAGAGACACAAACAAGGTTCTTTGGTGTCCCACTTAAAGCCTTCCATGATATGTTCAATATGAACATTCCCAGCCTTTGCATTCACTACATACGTATAGAAATTTACCACACATCTATACACTACCCTTCCATCCTACGATGCACATGGTCTTTAGAGAGCAAGTTTCAGACTTGACATCACTGCACAAATGGTTCCCCGCTGAGTGTTGGGGTGGGGACATTCTTACAATGTCTGGAGACATTTGTGGTTGTTCCAACTGGGGCGTGGGGAGTTGCTACTGGCATCTGGTGGATAGAACCCAGGGATGTTGCTAAACATCCTGTAATGTGTAGGGCAAACCCACTCCCACCTAGAGACTTGTCCAGCTCAGAATGTCAAAAGCTCTGATGTTGGGAAACCCTGCTCTGCACCCTGAGCACTCAGCTTAATGATTTGTTGTTCAGTTTATTTTTAATTGATTGACATAGACTGAACAAGGACACCTCCCTTCCTTTCTCCCTTTCTTTCTTTCTCTATAAGAATTTATACAAGTCATATAACTGACTGCAGGCTTACTTTTTAAAAACACTTTCATACCCTTGCCTCAGTGGATCATCAAGCTTCCCTGTACCAACAGGAGAAGTAAATCAGATTAGCAGAAATAACACTAGGTTTAACGTCTAGGTTGAATCTGACTTCAATTATAAAGCCTTATGGCTATGAGGAGGGCTGGAAAACATACTGCGACTTGGTGGTTTTTCATTGCTAAAATGACAGTATAAGATTATACTTTTTCTTACTTAAGTTCTAAGACTAGTACTTGGGCTCAAACAGTATGGCAACATACACAGGTTACACACCAGGAGACTGAGTCAAATAAGTTAATTCTATTTCCCACCATAATATGACCTTAAAATCCATAGAGGAGGACTCAGTCATCTCCACTGCACTGAGTACGATGAAACTTTAATCCACTGAAGAGGCTTTTGCCTCATTAATTTTATCATTAATTTGTATATTCATCTCAATGTGACCACAAATATTACACACAGATAACTTACACTCAAGTGAACCACTCACTTTTTCCCCTTTTTATGTTGACAAATGGCCTTGCCCAGGTGTGGAGGTGAGCCCATATGCACATCATGACCCCAGTATGAAAATATAGTTCTTTCATTTTCTTGGCCGCAAAATATGATTTTTCCCTCCTTACACCTTCACTTTCTGAGCTGCTTCAGAAACACATCTGTTTTCTATCTGTTGAGAGAGGAAAACGTGAATGCTTTATTATGCCCTGTATAAACTAATACATTGCATTGCTTATGGGCCATGTATTTTGTGGAAAAAAAAAGAAAAAAGGAAAAAATCAGAAATCTCTAGAGGTACTGAGACACAGGCAGATCTAGAATAGATAGCTTCCATGGGCATCCCTCAGATCTTCTGGCGGTCAGGCTCAGGGGTCCAATGCACTCCTATCAAGGCTGACAAGCGATCACTTAATCCCCTAATAAACTTTATTTATAGAGGAGCACTTAAGATTGCAGTCCACCTGCACACATCTGTTTAGAAGAGCCAGTAGGGTCTGGACATCATGCTATAATCAGTGAGATAAGTTAAAGTAAGGATTGGATTCAAGCCTTTCTGAGTGCCTCCCCTGGACACATCCAAGGCATTCTCCATTGCTAGATCAGGATCCTTTCTAGACGAGGGGACCACCATAATAAAGGCAACTCCTCTAGAACAATTGCCACCAAAAGAGACCTTCTCAATGGCCAATTTATAATTTAATGAGATCCCAATAGTCTAGTGATGAACTTTAGTCTTTTTTGTTATCATCTTTCCAAAGAATCAAAATGTATCCAGTGGCCAAGTCCAAGTTAACATTATATATTCTGCTCTGTTCATTGAAAGACATCTGTTCAACTATTTTCTTTTGGAATGATCTTTGGGGAAGATAGTATTATAAAGAAGAAAACAAAAATCTTATGTACATTGGGGAAATACTTGAACAATTCACAAAGGAGGAAATATGAATGGGCAATAAATGTATGAAAGTATTCTGAATCCCATAAATGATCAGCTAAATAAAATTAAATTTTAATAAGATCTAGTTTTACTCCCATCAGATTAGGAAACATTAAAAAGTTTGACAGTATTAAATGTCGACAAGGAAGTGAAGCAAAGGAACTCTTACCTATTGCTGGTAATATAATTGATTTAAGCTATTAGAAGAACGATTGATCAATATTTAGTAAAGTTAAAGTATTTTATTACCTAGCTGTAAAGTTCCTCAGTCTATATCCCATCAATGTTGTTTAGGGCGATGGTAAATATCAACAAAAGAAAGAGGATCACACTAGCTTTTCTGGAGAAGATTCCTGAGGAGTCAGAAGGGGAGCTTATTTGAAAAGATCAGTCCCCAGTAGGAGAAGACACATGTCTTCCATCACAATAAGAGGAGGTGAGATTGGCTGCAGGAAGATTGCGGGTTTTGAGAAAGGTCTCATCTAAAGGCTTCCATCTTGTCTGTAACTCATACAGTGAGTTGAGAAGGGGATGAGCTAAGGGCTTGACAAGAATGGGAAACATTTAATATCATCTAGTTGCAGTTAAGAGGAAAATCTGCTTCCTAGAAAAACAGTACAGTAAAATTGTGAGGCGATATTGTGGGCATAGTACCAAGATCAAGGGGCTCAGACGCTGGTGGACTGAAACTCACACTCAGATCTGTCTGACTGTCTGCACAAATCCACATCTCAGCACACAAGCCGGAATCCTAAATAAATGACTGGGAAGCCACCTGAGCCGAGTCACTACTGTGCAGTTGGCACAGGAGATTTAAGTTGAGCAGAACTGTAGCTTCAAAAGCGAAGAGCTTCTAGTTTTGTATTTTTGTTATTGGTACATATACTTACAAAAACAAAGATGAATGTTTTATTTTAGGGCACAGAGTTCCCCTAGAGGGAGTGGAATACACTGCAAATGGGAGATAAGACCATCTATTTTTATACAACTATGTTTCTTCTATATTTTACAGAGAGGTGATACATAATGAGTATATATGTGTACATATGCATATATGCATATTATATATGTACAGGTATATGCTCTAGAGAGTATACATACATATGCATAAGATACATGTGTGTATGCACATACTAATATGTGTGTATATAGAATGTATTTTATATCACCTTCTTATAAAACATAGAAGAAACACACTGTCAGTATGCAAAAATGCACAGTCTTGCCTCCCTTCTGCAATACATTCCATTCCCTCTTGGGGAAATCAGTGCTCTAAAATAAAATGAAACATATTTGTGATAATGTGAGACAGAGAGAGAGAGAGACAGAGAAAGAGAGAGAACACTATAAAAATATTTAGCAACTAGTATGGTATGAGCGCTGACAGGCAGAATAGATGGTAGCTAAATCATTGTTTTAGCCTTACTGGGGCTCATTGCTGACTGTCAGTTCTGCCCGTGTGCTCCCAGGACTGCACAATGTGCAAAGATGGACCCAAAATAAGATCCAGACTTCCTATCAAGAAACTCAACATCTTGATAGTGCACATAATAGAGGTTACCATTTCTGAATTAAAACGAATCACCTAAGAGGGCTGTATGCTTTGGATTTTTCAGGGAAGTTATGATTCTGGTTATTACCCAGCTCTCTTAGTCGCCATATACTATTCTGAAATTCCAGCATTTCAGTATGTAACCCATACTGTAACCCAGATGCCCTCTTACACTCAGCAGTGGCACGGAAAACTTTGTTAGCATTTTGATTTGTAGTTAGGGAGATAGATTCCCATAGGATGGATAACAGTGATCTAGCTTTTATCTGAGCATCCCCATATGTGCTTTTTTTTTTTTTTTAAAGAGAAAGACACTAATGTATATGCAATAAATTCTAAGTAAAGACTTAGATGGTTTCAAGTATCAAAAACTGTTCTCTGGACCTCTGCTGGATCTGAACCCAGTCTGTTTCACATGAACAGCTCCCACTGCACCATTATCTGCTGAGGCCACTCTTGGCTGGCAGATGAGAGGCCAGATAAATTGAAGTATTGGAAGTGTGTAAATGAAAATGTCAAAAATACGGAATGGGGAAAATCAATGATGATTTTGGACTATGAGTCTGAAGTTCCCTGTGAGCTTGTAATTCACTGATTAATCTGTGAAATGTTCCAAGGAAATTTAAAAAAAATTCAAAGATTATTTTACATAGCATAATACAATACCTGAAAAATAACAAATTAGGGAATATAATGCCAGTTTTGTCAGCTGGAGCAAATATATAATTTGTATTTAGTGTATGAATAAGGTCTTATGTGCTTGTCAGATGTCACTTGTTGATCTGTCTGTAAGTTTCCTAGAGCTTCATTGGAGAAGAGACTTAAAAGACCCACTCCACTTTTAGATCTTCATCATTTGCTGGTAAACAGGTTAAAGGAAGGCATTCTGAAAATGGCAAATGGAGAACAGATATCATAACACAGGCTCCTGCTGGGAGGCGAGAAGCACTGTCGGTTCTCAGATCTGTAGGTCCTACAAGGCAAGGATACGCCAGTGACTCAGGACAAAAGGGCTAGATCTGAGGCTAATCACAATGAAACACAGGATTTAGAGTTGGCAGACACTTCAGAGACATCATTGTTCAAATTCTAATTTTTAGATAGGAAACGAAGTTTATGACTTATCAGGTGTCAGGAAAAAAATTTGATATTAAAACTGGGAGAAGAACCAAGAAAAAATCAATTTTGAATACTGTATCTGTACACCGTTGTTTAATCGCTGGATAACTTCCTGTTATGAGTGATTGCAGGTACACCCTTCTCTCTCATGGATTGATTTTTTCTGAGTAGCTGATCATTTTCTCCAGAATCTTCTTTACAAGGGAGGCAAGCAGACTTCCAGGCTGTAGTCCCTCCCCGGCTGTCCTTCCCCACTCCTGGGTGATGTCTTACTCAGGAGAAGACATTGCTATTGACCTGGCTCTTGGGTTGCAGATTGCAACAGAGAGTGTAAATCTCTTCTCACATTGTTATATTTTTCTCCTGTGACGGTTACTGCCTATATACTGTAGATAGCACCATCTTTTCCCTGATCCTGAACACGATATGGCTTTGGAAAATCTTTCTGTCATTCACGCCCCTTCTCACATTAGAGCCTTTGACTTTAATTTTACAAATAATGAATCAACAACGTATTTTTTCCCTACAACTTTCTTTTTCTTACTCAACAGTTTATTACGTCTGCTTATTCACCTAGCTCATTGTTTTAACTAGCTGTACAATATTATACAGTATTAATGTACCATAAATTCAGTCCATCCTTCTTGATCCAACTTAAGTACTATCTCCATCACAGAGTTTCCTTCAAACCCTTTGGCCCATATAGACTTTCACACACATAGGCTGGAACAATGTTCTATATTGGGCTCTATTTTATCCATTTGTATGAAATCATAGCACCTTGAAAGTAGAGATAGTAACTTAATTTTCGTTTTTTCCTTCTGGTATCTAGAACAACAGGTCCAAGGCATTAAATACTGTAACCCTTTGGTTGTGTTGCAGGAGAATAGGTTCTTGCCTTCTTGCCTACCACAGGAAAGAATTCAAGAAGAAGGCATAGTAAAGTGAAAGCAAGTTCATTTAGAGAGATACACACTCCGTAGGCAGAGTGCGGTCCACCTCACTCAGAAGGGAAGGTGACCTAGGAGGTGCACTCTCCACAGGCAGAATGTGAGCTACCTCAAAAAAGTGAGAGGGAGAGAGAGACTGAGAGGTGGAGGGGATGTTGAGTTTAAAGTAAAGGTAGATACACACTCCAGAGACACAGCGCAGGCTGTTTGAGAAGGCAAGAGAGGGAGAGAGAGCCCACGAGGTGTGGGGTTGTGAATTTTTATGGGATGGTAATTCCATATGTCAGTGAGTAGGAGGGTTATTCTAACTACTGGGGAAGCGTCGAGGATTCCCGGGAATTGGGCCCCACCCACTTTTTGACCTTTTATGGTCAGCCTAGGAACTGCCATGGCTCCTGTGGATGTGCCATGAGGCTCAAGGTCTACTGGAAGTTGGACCTTCTGCCATCTTGGTTCTAACCAGTTTGTCCTGTCCTCAGTTGCTATGTCATTTTTTTCGATCATTGTGCTCTGTCCCCTTCCTTTCTGTCTCAGTTGCAGGAGCTGTCTTAAGCATCTCTATCTTCCCAGTGTCAAATACAGTGCAGGGCATATGAAGAACACTCAATAAATATTTATTTACATGAATGAATGTAGGAATGAATGTAGGAATGACTCAATTAAGCATCATACTCTTATTTTGAGAGTATATTAATCTTCCCCAACTCCAATATTTGAATTAAAATACGACACTCTTTAATCTCCTTTCTCTTCACTCTAATGAGTTTGTAATCACTGAACAGAAGATCACATGTGTATGATGTTTTGACAATAGCTTCTATTAATAAAACATAAGAAAAAATGAAAGAAAAGTGAAAATCCTATAAATGACTTTTTTTTTGGAAGGTTGGGAAACTAAAGCTGCAAACAATCTTGCAAATTAATTCTCAGGTGAAAGTAAAAAAGGAAGACATTCTGTCAGAGTTCAGAACTAGCCCAGAAGGAGGAGGGAGGCAGTGGCAGAGGCCACATTTCAAGAATGCTGGAAAAGATTTTATAACAAATGAGGCTCCAGATGAAAATGCTCCTGGTGTTACAGGCCATCATTATGCACAGCTATGGGACGCTGGTACACATTAATAATAAAGATTGTTGTCGCCTTCTAGGGAAAATAAAGTCTTCTTTTAATTAACTTAAATTTTTGATCAAATTGATTGAAAAGCTCTTATCCCTTTTTATTTTTTTCTACTTTTTATTTTTCATTTTTTTTTAACTTTCAAGCATTTTGTGCATGGGTCCAGAGTACATTTATCTTTACCAGTTGGTATTTTTTTTTTAAATGGCTTGCTTTCTTTGTGTTTCAGAAATATTAAAGCAACAAGCCAGGAACAAGCCAGGGAATGGAATGAGGAAAAACCTACACAGTTCATCGCAAGAAAAGAAAATCTTATTTTCCTACAGGCAAAGTAGGAACATGGTATTCCGTACACTAAGGCACTGAATGGCAGTTGTATGTTAAAAGAGAACTTGGCTAATGTCATGTAATGTAATAAGCAGAGCATCTGACATCTATACATTGCAGGCCAGGAGAACGTCCCTGGACATCCCAGGGGAGACAATTCCTGCCAATTCGTGTGTGTGTGTGTGTACGTATCAACTGTGATTTGTTTTCTAATTGTGGTTCCCTGTGAATAGTCTGCTTCTCTCAGCACAGGCCTCAAGTCTCTGGTGTTCACCTGTCAGGGGACACCAGTGGAGAATTTTCATGATCCTGCACGTACATTGGGGTCACTTGCATTTGAGGCGCTGGTGAAGCCCTGGAGGTGAATAAACTCACCTAAGGAGAGCATCAAGACAAGAAAAAAGTTTGATCTGTATTTTACCTGTATTTTTCTACAGATCTAGGACAATCCTGACTTGATACATTAAACCCCATGTGATATACTAATACTAGTGGGTCCTTAATGCACTTAAATTATTTACGTAGTTTTTGCTTACAAGTAAGAGTCATACTCATTTTAGCCATAATGCTGGTTGAAATGTTTAAAAGCATTTATAATTGAAGCCATGAGAAGTGGCGATTTGGGGACGACATAGCTATAGGATAAAAAAGTGACCACTTGGGTAGTCATTCAGTTCATCCACCTGCTCTTAGTTATTAAATGCAGCTCCAGGAGGAGCCACAGTGGTAAAGGTTGTGACATTTGATAAATGATATGAGACAAGTTGTATGTTCACATGTAACTTTTTACATATTATTTAGAGGGCTGACAGGACTCCTAAATACCATTTATGGATCTCAAGTTAAGAAGAGAAGCATCTCCAGCTGGTCCCAGATGATGATTTTCCATCTTTCTTAGTGTGTGACCTAAGTCCTGAAGGACAAGAAAGAGCCACACAAATGAAGAAGGAACCCAAACCAGCTAAGCTGGGCTTCTCACTTGGATTTAAGAGTCCATTGTCAAGGGCAGTCCGGAGGAGGTAAGAGAACAGATACCTCCCGTTGCAGGTACAACGTTAGCTTGTGCTGATGGGACTTCATTGTTTTGAACATGGAGATTGATGCAGAATAATATAAAACATAAAAAAAAAAAATGGGGAAAAGTCTCAACTGTTTCTAATGCCAAGCAGCATTTTGTTAAATGCTGTCTTTACCCCAGCCCTGCTTTCTTACAAAGGTTCTCAAAACTCAATCCCCTCTTCATGCATACAATTTGGAAGAAATTAATATAGGAAAGTAAACACACTTGTGCAAAATAAAGACATGGGCAAAATGCAAAGTTGGTGAGTTTTGTCTTCCAACTCGGTAGTGCCCACCGAGGCCTAAACACGGTAACAGGGCTCCAGGAAGTGTCCTTACCCTTTGCCATCATGACACCTGTTCAAGGAATCTAAACTTGAATAATGTAACTTATAGTTTTGCTGGATATCAAGGGATACCCCATTTGATAAGAGGTTCAGACTCAAAGTGTGTATCAGATTAAGTCAGGAATGATGAAATAATGTGAATTAAAGGATTTATCATAATTATTTCACCATACACAATTATATGAGAAGCTAGGAAAATAAAGGTCCGTGAGATATTAAGTGGAGAATCAGTAAAAAAAAAAAAAAAAGAAATCACTAAGCAGGAAAGCAAAGAGGTGACCCATGGAGACCTCAGAGTCTAATGATGTGACTGATCTTTCTGGAGGTCAGCAAGGTGGGCAGGCAAGCAGGAAAGACAGAAGCACAGGTTGGAAAGGCAAGGACAAGCCAGAACGCGTGTGGACAAATTGGAACTTCCTCACTGCATCTTAACCCAACACCTGGTGACTTTCAGAGGAGGCAGTTTCCCTTCTACGCAGAGTGACAGACACGGCTGGCCCAGAACTCAGAGAGGCGGAAGGAGAAGCCCTTTGGCTCCAGCTGGAGTTACCTTTGGACCCAGCTGCTACCCCACACCAATACCCCGCGAGCACGTCCGGTCAGCAGCTGGGTCCTCCGCTAAACTCTAAGAAAGTGGCCTTTGCTTCGCTCTGCTTCCCAGCTCTGTGCCAGTTTCCCCTGAGCCCCGCCAAACCCAGAACACATGTGGAGGAGATTCTGGGATATGCAGTACCAGCTTAGCTAAGTTGACGCACAGTTTGCGTCTTGTCAGCTTGACATGCGTATGCGCGTCTGTCTAACTATATTTAATTTCCGAATAAAGACGATGGCAAAATTACGCTTCTGCCTAAGATGATGCAATCAATCCTTTTACAAAGGAAAGCACAATAAATCTTTCCCAAGAAAGGAGGCAAAGTCCAAATTTCAGTTTATCCATCTTTGGGTGATAAGTTATTCCTATTCAAACTGAGTCACACTCCCCATTTGATATCCTGTGAAGTCAGTATTGAGTAGAGGGGAAGGGACTGGCTAATGGGTATGCAAGAATAGTTGTATTAAGATAATGCAGAGAATCTTGTATAATCTTTATTTCTGCAATGAGCACGTGGCTGTGGCTGAAATTTAAAGTATTCTTTGTTTACTACCTCTTCCATATTCCCTTTGCTTTCAGCAAGAACCTTGGGTCGTTTTAGCTCCTTGTTTGGTAGAGTGACCTAGACCTTTATTCCTAAGGGAAAGGTTAACAACTCATCTATTCCTTGTTAGTTGGATTAATCATAACAGTTTGTACAGTAAACACCCAGTTCCTGCTGGTTCACTACTGTGACGAGCACACAGAGGCCAGGGAGGTATCTCACCCTCCATGTTAATGAAATCTGTCCTGTAAACTCCGGTAGACTCAGTCTTCCCTTGGAAACTAAGACCTCTGAATCAGCAGTTAAAGGAAAAAGATGCAAGTATTCCACTAATGGATTATTGGCAGTAAGAATGACAAGAGTCACTCATTTCCATCCCCTGATTCCCAAACCCATGAGTCTTTGCTATGAAGGAAATAGCCTCATGTATTCATCACTGATATAGAGCATAGAACATCTTTTGGGGAACATCATCCCAGCCCTGCAATGATGACAATTCAGCTGCACCGCCTTCTGCTTAACTTTCCTATCTTCATAAAGTCCACTCCACAGGTCAGAGACTCAATACAAGAATTTTGCAAACATACTAAGTGTGTCTCTTCCAACTATACATTCTGAATCTGGGGAAATAACCACAGGGTGGATCCAGGTATCTACTGAGCTCCCTAATGAGATGGACGCAAGCCAAAACTCCACCGATCTCCTGATCTCATAAGCGCCCATTCTGATTGGTAGACCACAGTGATGTTTTGGGTTTTAGTAATTAGTGTTGACTCAGAGCTGGTGGCTAGTAATTTCTAGAAAGTTGGGTTATTTCTCCTTTCCTGGTTCATGTCACTCTAATAAACAGTTATAGGTCCCTCTGAATAATGTTAGGAGAATGAATTACAGTATAAATTTTTGGTAGTGTAGTAAGAGTCTTCCTAAAGTGGATGTGATTCCTTCCTCCCTGACCTTTTTACAAGTTTGCCCTGAGACGGTCTACTGGATCGAGTCTGGGAATTTGTTGAGGTCTCATACCTGTTTAGTATGGTGATTCATTTATATTTCTTTTCACCAGATAAAGAGATTTTCCACTCACATATGTTAAGTAAGACATTAGTAGGATGTACATCTATTTAATTTAGAAGAACACCATGATTAATTAGCCAATGCCAAAGATCTTTGTGGGTCAAATGCGTTTGATTTTGACTATGGCTCTGCTCTCCCTGTGGTTACCACACCCATCTTGTCTCTGGTGATTAAGTGCTTCCACTTAGCCCCTCTAACCTCAAGTTTCCATCAATTTCATTGAATTCAGGGAACCTAGTTTGTTGGCAGTATTCACTACTCTTACTTTTGGCCTGCAGGTGATAGCCACCACAGAGTTCTTGAGGATACTGGGGCTCTGCTCACAAATGTAACTCTCAAAGCTTTGATGAAGGAGGTATTCTCTGGCCCCTTGTGGAGAGCACAGTTAGAAGATGAGTAAGAAGGCCTCATATAATAATCTCACTGGTGTTTCAACTTCATTCAGTGCTTCCCAATTCCATATTTCAACCAACCAAGGAAGGAAATTTAAGCCACTCTCAGCCAACCTGCTTGGCACAACCGCACCTACAAATTTGACTCAGTCCAACATTATTTTCCTCTCATTCTTATCCAACACCCTTAGGCTCCCTCTACATACATGTACCCCAAGGTCTGCCAGTATAACTTGGAAAATCATGTAATTCTTTTACTCCATTAGTATCTTCCAAACCTGTCTGGTTATTGGGAAACAGCTGGATACAAAGCAAGAGCAATCTGGGACCTGAAAGAACAAAGCAGAATCCATGAAAGCAAGCTGAATCCCGTTCCTGGTGCTCGTGCATCGAAACCTGATAAAGCAGATGAACTGCTGCAAGATGTGCTTGTCCCCTTTCCCATAGGAAAAAAAAAAAAAAAAGAAGCCCATCCAGGACTCAAGGAAGCTGAAGGAGCCTGACTGCTGGCTCACAACAATGAGGTTAATAGCAGACCAGAGACATCACGTGGTCCAGTGGTGGCCTCTGTGGCCCTGCATTTAGCCCCCACATGTACGGCTGATTCTTCACTTCCACTTTCTAAATCTCATGCGGAACTCTCTTAAGAACAACTTTATCCCAGGTCCACTCGAGGAGGAGAATACCAGAAAATCCCCTTCCCACTGGGCTTGTATTTTAGAATTAGGGGGCAGTTAGGATTAGCGCTCTCAATAATATGACTCCATACTTAAGTTTATAACCCACACTCTATAGTCAACTCATAAATGAGGAAATTAAAACTCACAGAAACCCAATAACTTGTGCAAGCCCCCTGTCAATCCCAAAGCCATTTATTGAACCACTACTATGTATCAGGTATTATGATGATACTTGGGGTGACAAAGGTGAATATGTCAGTCTCTGTTACCAGTCCTATTTTTTTTTTCCTCAATTATTCTTTGAACAACCTTTTTCGTTACAGAAAATCTTTACCCCTGTTGAGCCTAACCCTCCTGGTCTGAGGACGTAAATAACCTAATGATCTTTCCTTCTTATGCACGATGCATGTGCCAAACAAAGAAATAAAACTCCTCGTGGAGTGGCTGACTCGTATTTGGTATCGTTGTAGGTGTTTTAAAAGCACATTTAAAATCTCTGTGTTTTTATTTCATCTGAAAATATCATTAAGTTTATCCTTTCTATGTGTTCCTCGGTATTAAGTCATTGTTCCCAATGCACTTGTCAGTGGTGCCTGTGCTCTTGAGAAGAGGACCTACTTCACTGCTGCCTCCCCATGATACTTCACTGGAGCAAACTACAAGGGAAAAATGAGATCAGCATTGAGACATCAAAGATTTAGGACTGTGAATCATATAAGCTTATCTGTCATTTCCAAGGGCCTCATTATAACACTGGCTTGACCACTCCTGGACATATATCCAGAAGGAAACCTACTTCATAAAGACACCTGCACCCCGATGTTCATAGCAGCACTATTTACAATAGCCAAGACATGGAAACAGCCTAAATGTCCATCGACAGATGGCTGGATAAAGAAGTTCTGGTATATTTATACACTGGAATACTACTCAGCCATACAAAATAATAAAATAATGCCATTTGCAGTAACATGGATGGACCTGGATAATGTCATTCTAAGTGAAGTAAGCCAGAAAGAGAAAGAAAAATACCATATGAGGTAGCTTATATGTGGAATCTTAAAAAAAAAACAAAGAGAGAAGAAGACAAATGAACTTAAATATAAAACAGAAACAGACTCACAGACATAGAATACAAACTTGTGGTTTTCCAGGGAAAGGAGGGTGGGAAGGGACAGACTGGGAGTTCAAGATCTGTAGATACTGACGGGTTTATATAGAATAGATACACAAGTTTACACTGTACAGCACAGGGAGATATATACAAGATCTTGTAGTAGCTCACGGTGAAAAAGAATATGAAAATGGATATATGTATATTCATGTATGACTGAAGAATTGTGCTGTACACCAGAAACTGAGACAACATTGTAAACTGACTATAACTCAGTAATAAATACATACATACATACAGATTACTTGTAAAAAAAACAGAACAAAACAAAACACTGGGTTGGAAATGCACTGATCACATTGTCAGACTTTCACGCCTTTTAGTTTCTGTTATTAAAGATGACAAAGAATTAAAGTGTATATATTGAGGACGAGGCCAGGAGGATAAGTCAAGATGGGGGAAGGGTGAGAATTCTGAAGGAAAACTGAAGAGATACATAAATACAAGTAATATCTTAATTTTTTCCAAACAAATTTAAGAACCACTTTTCTTAGGCTGGGATCTATTTGAAGGATATTTTCTGTCTAGCTGTTTTTGAAGTCACTTTCATACAACTGTCCCCATCACTGTTTGCCCCCCATTCTTACTGCCTGCATTGGCTCAAGCCCTTTAATGTAAAAAGGCATGCAGAATGCAGCCAGGCGAGATTAAAGGTCTTCCCTGACGTGGAATGAAGGGGGATTACACAGTTTGCAAGAGAAAAGATAATAAAGGAGTGAGTCTATAGAAATACTTTGATGAATGATATAGAGGCAATTTTCTGACATTAGTAATGTAGGGCAGAAGACAATGTTTCTGATATATAGATGTAAATTCATCATCCGGGCTCCATTAAAGAGAACTACAAAAGATCGGTTGATTTGAGCACTGCTTACAAGAGGTATCGGGTAATGCTAGCAGGCCTCTTCCATGAAACTTGGACACTGTAATAAGTGAAGGCTCATTTGGATGAAAAGGCCACCTTTTGGGGAATGTTATAAACAGCAAGAAGCCATATGGCATAGTTCAGTCACCTGGATCTATGACTGACGTGCCAGTCCCAGGGTTTGACGTTACATGCAAAAGTGCATATTTCACAAATATTGCCTTTGACCACTGAATAACCTTGTGCTATAGTGAAAGGTGATCATTGTGCCTTTAAAAAATGCTCATTGAAACCTTTCTTGTAAGAAGCTATGGGTCTACCTCTCCCATCCATATCACATTCCAGAAAAGAATAAATTCTATACAGAAATTATATTTTACAGTTGCAACTCCAGGGAAGATGTAACTAACAGAAACACTATAAGAATGCTTTCTTTTCTTTATTTCACTCTCACTAGCAGAAAAAAAAATCACCTGTGAAATTCCTTAGCATTTTCTTTATTTTATTTGCAGCCTAAAATCTACTATCCACCCTTGGGTAAAACAATCAGGAAAGATCCTTCTTGTAGGTCCAGATATTTATATTGTAAGAGAGTTCAGTGCCTTTACCCTCTTCCAGTTCCACCATCCTAGTAATTTTTATGATGCTGGTCCATTTTACAAAAACAAAAGCACACGAGTCTGTGCAAGGCCATCAGATTGAGACATTTTATGCAAACTCAACACAGAAATCTGGGTGGCAGGGTGAAAACTGTATCTTAACTCAGTGCCTTGCTAATCAGTAGATTTCAGAAACTAATGTATTCATGGAGTTAGTGTCCTTTTTTCAAAGTTCCCAAGGAAGAGAACATTATAAGCTCTTTTGAAATGATGTTAGGTATCCTTACATCGACCTAACTCTGGACTGCTTTTCCTTAGTTTGTGTGAGGACAGTAAACTCTCCCATCTTTACCAATGTTGAAGGACCTCTTTGAGGGTTAGATGGAAGGTTATGAAGTTTTGCCCAGGAAAATGCCCATGTGGGTACACACACAGAGAAACGTATTTTCATACAATGTCAGGAAGTATATGGGCTCCCTGATGCCCATCCATTAACTCCCCGGGTGAAGAGTGGCTGGGGAAAATGAAAAGGGACTGAGTGAATAGGAAATTTATTTTGGGGGTGTGATGAAAACATTGTAAAACTGTGGTGATGGTGGCACAACCCTGACGATACTAAAAATATCGAGTTGTACCCTTTTAAGTGGGTGAATTGCATCATATACAAATTATATCTCAATAAAGCAGTTATATTAAATTAAATTAAGAGAGTTACAATTCCTAGTAAATTACAGTATCTCTCAACAGATCATCTTATGCCTGGGGTAAGCATACTACAGTGTTCAACTTCTACATTTAGTAAGTGTTTCTATGCATGATTCTTCTTCATACTGTAAAATCCTAGAGGACAGAAGGACAGTAATTTTATCTTATTCTTTAAGTTCTTTGAATTTAGAATATCTAGAAATAAAAGTACCTAGTGAGTGTGGAATTAATTAATTGGTCAATTAACCAGATCCCTAAGCATTTTCATGCTGTTGAATTTGTCAAAATCGAGATTGCGTTTTTAATGATGGATTTATTTTTATTGTGGTAAAATATACATTACATAAAATTTACTATTTTAAGTGTTCAGTTAAGTGGCATTAAGTATATTCACTTTGTTGTGCAACTATCACCATCACCCATCCACAGAACTTTTTTTCATCTTGCAAAACTAAATCTCTAAACCCATAAAACACTGGTTCCCTGCCCTCAACTCACCACTAGCCACTGGCCACCACCATTCAACTTTCTGTATGAATTTTACTGCTGTAAGTATGAATTTGACTACTCTATGGCATAAACTTTGAGTGAAATCATACAGTATTTGTCCTTTTTTACTATCTTATTTCACTTAGCATAATGTATTCAAGGCTCAACCATTTTATAATATGCATCAAAATTTCTTTTTTTAAGATTGAATAATATTTTATTGTGTATATACTACATTTTGTTTATCCATTTATTCATCCATTGATGAGCACGTGGGTTGCTTCCACAATTTGGCTATTGTGAATAATACTGTTATTAATGTTGATGTCCAAATATGTCTTTGTTTCCCTGCTTTAAATTCTTTTGGGTATATACTAAGAAGTGAAATTGCTAGATAATATGGTATTTCTATTTCTAACTTTTGAGGAACCACCATACTGTTTTTCACAGTGACCACATCATTTTACATCACCACAAGCAATGCCCAGTTGTTCCAGTTTCTCCACATCCTTGCCAGTGCTTGCCGTTATCTGAGTTTTGTTTGTGTGTTTGTTTTGCTAATAGCCATTCTAATAGGTTAGATGTGAAGTGGTATCACATTGTGGTTTTAATTTGCATTTCCCTCCTGATTAATGATATTGAACATCTTTTCTTATGCTTTTTGTCCATTTGTGTATTGTCTTTGGAGAAATGTCTATTCAAGTCCTTTACCTACAAAAAAATTAACTTAAAATGGATCCTAAATGTAACACCTAAAACTATAGAACTCTTAGAAGAAAACGTAAAAGAAGATCTTCATCACATTAGATATGGCAATCACTTTTTGGACATGACTCTAAATGCACAAGCCACAAAAGAAAAAGTAGACCAGTTTGACTTCATCAAAATGTAACATTTTTGTGCATCAAATGACATAATCAACAGAGTGAAAGGACAATGTGCAGAATGGGAGGAAATACTTACAAAACAGATATCTGAAAAGAGATTGATATCCAAAATATATAGGGAACTCTTAAAATTCAACAATAGTGTTTCAAATGTTGGACCAAGGGTAATCATCAGAATATTTGAATACTATCCTTCATAGCAGCTATCACTTTAAAAAAATTTTTTTTTCCACTCAACTCATGCAAGGGACCCTCAACATTTTTTCACTGAGCTTGTGCACGGAAGGCTGAACCAGTGAGATCTGAATTCTGAAGGCCAGTAGTATTAAAAGTGTGACCAGAATAAGAAACTCTATTTCCTCTGAGGTTTTTTTTTTTTTTTCACATTTTCTTTCTAGTTACAAATTAGCAGATAAATCAAACATCTCTCTGTGCATTTAGAAGTAGAGCAGGCATTTGCTACTAGCAAAAAGTTAGTGAGATTTTTGAGCAAATAGGAAGGAAAGCAGGCACGTCCAAGTAAAAACTACTCAAGGCAAAGGGCCATTGTAACTGGTAGTGGTAGGGGTCGGGGGACTGAAATCTTGATTCCTGAACACTTGCCCTTCTCATTACAACACAGTGTGATGGTTTCCACATAGTGATATCATATGGTATTTTTCTTTCTCTTTCCAGCTTACTTCGCTCAGAATGATGAGATCCAGGTACATCCACGTTGCTGCAAATGGCATTATTTATCCTTTTTATTGCTGAGTAGTATTCCATTGTATACATACACCACAACTTCCTTATCTAGTCATCTGTCGATGGACATTTATGCCGCTTCCATGTCTTGGCTATTGTAAATAGTGCTGCTATGAGCATTGGGGTGCATGTGTCTTTTCAAATTAGAGCTCCCTCCAGATAAATGTTAACCACTATATGTAAAAATAGATAAAAAACAAATTTCTTCTGTATAGTACGGGGAACTGTATTCAATATCTTGTAATAACCTTTAATGAAAAGAATATGAAAAGTAATATATGTATATATGTTATATATGTATATGCTGTACACCAGACATTGACACATTGCTGTACACCAGAGACTGACACATTGTAACTGACCATACTTCAATAAATTTTTTTTTTAAAAATCTATAAAATTAAAAAAAAAGCACACACTGTAATGGAAGACTATCAAATCATAACCAAAGGTATGCTCTCAGGAAAGTGGGAAAGAGGAAAAACAGCCACAGATGGAAATCACTGCCCCACTTTGCAGGACAGCAGTGAGGGGATTTCAATGGAAGTGAAAGCTGACATAAGAAAAATGGTAAATAACCTAAGAACAATGCTGGACATGAGTTCTGCATCCAGCAAGACAAACTTAGATATGAATATGATCTTAGCTTTGATCTTATCATGGCTGAACTTTAAAAAGACAGCCCTAGCCACCTCTCCACCTCTTTTCCCACCTTTTAAAACATCCACCTCCTATCTCCCATACCCCTTTTGCTGGAGGAAACCTGGTGAAATCCTTTTCTCATACAAGCAGCAGTTCCTCATCTATTGAGGTCAGGAATGCCAACATTGTATTATCTATTGAGTGAATTATTAAGCAAGGTTGAAAGGGAAATTAATGAAGCAATGGAAAACCTGAAACCTAGAGCAATCATTTCCTTCCTCCATGAAAAGGGGGAACAGGATGCTATGGGGTTGGCAAATCAAGTGTGTCCACAAGTTGATCCTTTTTCTTGTATGTTCTTTTCCAGTTTGAATTCTAGAATGGTGGCATATGGTAGCTTCTACAAAGAAAAATTTTCTGCCTCTGGAATTAAGTGGTTGGGTGTAATATCAAACAGCTAGAATTTCAGAAATGTGCCTTTTTTTTTTTCTTATTTTATGTCTAGGAAATTAATGATGCTAAATATTTTTCTAATATTTGTAACATTTTAAACTTCTAATGTTTAAACTAAATGTCTATTCAAATAAGTTAATGAAAGGCTCAAAAATTTCTTACTGTTTATTTACTGTCTCTTTATTTTTGAGAGTTATTCATAACCAAAATTAGCATGAAATACCATAGGCATCCTATTTTTTTGAAATAATTATAGTGATGACACTTCTGATTATCTTTCAAAACAAACAAAAAAAAATTCAAGGCTGTGCTGGTGCAAAAGATGTGACCTTTTTTTTTCTAAGAAGAAATAAAGATGATGTGAGTTTCCTTGTGGAAGAAGATTCTTTTTGCCACCAAGCTGGTATTAATTTCCTGTTCAAAAGGGGCTACATTGTCAATGTGACACTTTAATCAGCCACCAATGTGACTGGGGAACGCCGACTTCACAATCAATGTCAATGTATTTCACGTCGTCTCAATACTGCTTCGTCATTTTGCTTCAGAAGTGCGTGAGGAGGGTCAATACATTTCATTAGTTTGTTTCATCTCAAGGAGAGCACAACACGAGAACTTTGATTATATTATAAGAATTGCCTTAATGTGACACCAATTCCTTGATTGTGCAATCCCAGGCATTCGAGTGCTGGAGGGCAACCAAATTATCCTTCACTGAAACATTTTATCTAGCCACCACCAGCAAAATACACTGCAAATGAAAGAAGCAAAGCAGAATCCAACTCAATTTACATAGTAGAGATGAGATTATGCTGTCATAAATGCATTCTGAAACAAGATCATGCGGATTAACTTTGATGGACGCCAGGGAAAAGTCACAGTGCTTTCTCCCTGTCTAATTGTGTTAGTAAACATATTTATGATTCCAAAATGTAACAGTTATTTTAATTGTGTGGCCACAAAATTAACACGTTTTTCTCAATGGACTTTACAGCTTCTGACTATCAAATAGACACAAAGTGACCACATTAGTCTCTTCTAATTCTTTCCTTTACATACGTTTGCTGGCACTTTAATCCAGTATCTCTTGTTATTTACTTTTTCCTCTGACTTCTTACTAAGATGAAGAGGCTACCACCTGGCTGGTTGTTTATTTCATAAAATGGATCTTGTGGAACTTCTATTCATTTGGACTTTTATTATACGCTTTGGTACAGAGCTTTTTGTGTTGTGCTTTGTTTCATTTCTTTAAGTAGCTGAGCCATTTGAGAGAACAGTATACCGTCAGGGTCTGAAGAGTTATAAATAAGCACATTTCTTTTTTTAAGTCAATTTCTGAGTATAGTTTTCCTGTCTGCTCAGATGCTGCATGCAGTCATGTGGCTAGTTCCTTTGCCATCTTACTCACCTGTGGACACAGGCATTCCCAGTAAGCATCCAGGCTCCTCCCTCTTACTTCTCACCTATGCTCCCTTCCAATCTTGTTTGAGGCTGCCTACTGTTCCTTGGAGGAATTCAGGAGCCCCTGTACTTGATGTTGGTTCCCTGCTGATTTCTGTTGGTGAGGCTTGGCTCTTTTCTCCCAAAGACTTTGCTTAGGGTTTCCCACATCAGCAATTCTTGCTTTAAATCATTATGCTGGAGAGCATCTAGCCAGAATTTCTGGTCCAACCGCTCTGCTCAGTATCTTTTCCCGTATCTCTGGATGTCCAGGAGACAGAATTCAGATACACTTTTACCAAAATCACATTTTTCTTATTATTTTTTATTCTATTTCTTGAGAAAGAAAATTTCCCATACAATATATTCTATTCTTTCTTTGTATAGACCAAGTAAGGCTATTAACCTTCCGTGAGTGCTATTTCTCCAAAACGCTAAAATAAATCCCATAAATGCACTTACTGACTTCATATTGTACTGACTAATGCATTAGCATCACAAAACACAAGATAAAAAACCGTAAGTCATTATTTTTTTTTCTGTAGTCACTTTCAGTTCATAAATTAAATCAGCATTTTTTTTTTTGGCCAGGAAATGAAGATTATGTAAAAATAACAGTGTATGTAGTCATTTGCATCCCCTTCCAAAAATATATTTATGAATTTTAGACTCTATTATGAAAAAGTCATTTGTAGTATGGCTCATGACCATTATCTCTCTTGTATCATCATGTAAAAATAGATACAGTTTGCTAGTGGTTACAATCCAGCATAACCAAAGTCATTTTTAGCATAGATTCTGGGGAAGATTTGTGTCGGTCAACAAGTGAAAAACCGGAACATTGATGCAGTTGAAGGACAGAGGGAAAGAAAAGTGCCCACTGAACTGAGAAGGCAGTTTGAGACCAAAAAAACAAGGCAGGCAGCTCCATATAGTCAATGGACTTGTTTATTACAGGGTAATTTACTCACAGGGTGGGGTTGGGATTGAGTGGACAACAATTCAGAAGCATTCTCTGCAGCAATCTGCACTGCCAAAGGGCCAGTGGGGCAATTTTATAGTCAACCTAGGGTAGGAGGATAGGTTCTTGGAAACAGAACGTACACCCCTAGGTTAAGATTTATGAATGAGCAATCAATATCATGGGTGCTAGGAATATGCCAGGGGAGGTTTTCATCATTGTTTGGAGACTTAAAGAACATAATGATTCTTAAATAATATCTATTAGCTACAAAGCCCTTGATGACAAGGAATTATTTCAGCACACAGTACAGTCATCAAGTGGACAGGAGAAACTGTGAGGGCCCAAGATGGCAGCGGTTATGCTAACAGCCATACAGATGTGAAAATATATAGTATCTGTCTTATACAGGGGCAAAGAGGGTATCTACTTGTCCTTGTATGCTCAGTGCCTAGCGGTATGTTGGACTCTCTGTCTGTTCCAACGTCTTTGACTGCTAGGGACAAAATGCCCAACCAAAGGTCATGTGAAGGTAAAGGCTACTTTTTTCACACGAAGCAAGAAATCTGGAAGTTAGTGGACTGAGTGAGGGACTGTGGCTCAAATACATCTTTTTCCATCTTTTACATACCCACCCCCATCATGCTGTCCACAGCCTCGTCACGTCAAGAACTCACAGTGGTTCCAAGCATTTTGACCTCATACAGCCATGTTCCATAGGAAGAAGATGGGCAAGGAGCTCCCCCATGCACACTATCCCTTCTTTCCGGAAGACTACTCTTCCCAGAGCACCCCTGGCAGACATTCATTTTAGGAACTGGCCCCCATAACTAATATGCTCACCAAGAGGAGGTGGAAAGGAGTAGATAGAAATTTTTGCTTCTATAATGAGACAAAGGAAATAATAAAAGATAGTCACTGAATAGATAATCAACAGGGTGTTCAACAGCATGAAAGACATTGCTCAGCAAAACCTGGATCTAAGAAAACAATAATTATTAGTTCATTATGAAATTTTGGAGAACAATTTTTATAAATTAAAAGCAAACAAAATAATTATAATATTAACTTAAGAATGTTGAATTTAGGGCAAAGGTAATTAAATGGGATAAAGAAGAGTACTATATAGTATACAATGGAATAGTAAGCCAACTTTGAAAAGGATGAAACAGATGTACAGATTCTTATAAAGAATTCTCCAAATATATATATTTTTATGGCTAAACATACATGTACACACGTACACACACACACATGTTACTGAAAACTGTGAAATGCTTACCAGCATCAAACATACACACACAACAGTTATACCCACAGACAATTTACGCTTGCAAATTGCATTGAAAGATTCTCAAAAATTACTGGAGAAACTTGTGGCAGATGCCTAGTGGATAAAGGGAGAAAGAAACTAATTGCCCAGTAAACGCTTTTTCACCTTTTGAATTTTATTCCATATTAATATATATTACCTATTAAAATCTATTTTATTTGTCACAACATACAGGGATGCATATGTGTATGTGTGAAAATGAATACTATTGTACAAAATAATAACATTGTATGTAAATAATTAAATGGAATATTTATTTATTTTTAAGGTGAGGGTGAGGAAGAGAGAAGAGATTTACTGCACCACTAACAAAGGGACCGTGACAATTTCCTTCTGTGCAAGTTCAGAGCAGGGGCCAATCCAAATCATGGCTAAATCTGAATGGTGGAAACACAGTATTACCCCATATGTAACTTTACAGAGAGAAACTGGCCTCAAGTAGATTAATGAGAAATTTCCTTCTTGATATCTTCAGAAGGATGTCAATTTCTGTTTGTTTGGTTTTTTTGGTGGTGGTGTTCTTTTTTATTGAAGTACAGTCAGAGAAAGAAAAATACCATGTGATATCACTCATATGTGGAAACAATTTCTATTTGTATATGCCAGTCCAGTTTATTAAATATCTGCTGAGGTAGAGTAGAACTTAATAGGTCTCTTCATATGCCACATTGCCTAATCCATCCCACCAGTTATGAAATGGTGATAATGATGATGATGATGATGATGACAAAAATTCATTGTTAATGGATCAATATTCCTCAACCTAGGAACTAGGTAAGTCCTCAGAATTAAAGGAAAATAATAAATTTAAATTAGGAAGATACAAATTTGGGCTACTGAACTCTATCGCAAGGAAAGGAATTTCCTTCACTCCTAATTGATTTTTGATATTTCAGCTCACAAAGAACGAATCACCTTGATGAGTAAATTTCTGGCTTAGAGTTCTTTTTTCTCTCTCCCCTCTTTTCCCTTTCCTCCCCTCCCCTGTCTGTCTGTTTAATAACTAAAGCAGAGGGAGAATTCAAACAAGCTCATCTTGAAATTGGTCAAGGGCAGGGATTTTGATGACTTCCAGGTCTTTCTATTTCCAAAAGTTAACCTAGTTATAAACTTACCATACCCTGGTATTATTGTTATTAGTAACAATAACTCTCAGCAAATATATCTCAAACCCCTCAGTTATAAGACCATTTACCATTTTCACCAAGGGACTGTCCAAAGCATATTCCACTTACAGATCCTTGCCAAGAAATCTGAGCTGTGTTCAAAGTTTTAGCTGTCTTTTCTTCAAGGGATCCTGGAATTTTAACAGTTTAAACAAAAAGTGTTATACCTCCCCCTTTCCCTTCAGGATACACTTCCAAAGACTCAGAATTTGATATCATGGGCTATCCTCTGGGACTGCGTTCGATTTTATTTCAAGCATGTCATATGTTCAAATGTCTGTACCTGTTTTGCATGTGGCACGTATTTCATTGTAATGAAACTATATTTAATGGTAGCAATAAAATAGAGTGCAATGAGGATGTAAAATGGCCATCCTATTTTATTTTTTAATTGTTGCTGGAATGCTCGATTTTTCAGTTGCATATTTCACTCATCCCTTCCCAACCCCAGCTCCCAGCTTGTTATTACTAATACAACTTCTTTTCTATTTAGCTGCTTAATAGTCTACAGTATCTTGAATCTTGAGAAAAAAATTCCTACCCTTTCTGTGACTTTGCAAAAGTAATTTAATTGACTCAGAACCTGACCTCCAAGCTAGAGTGGTGAAGATTAAATTGAAGTCAAGTACAAACCATCTGAAATACCCTTATAAGCCCCCGCGGAGGCCAGGTTTGCTGGTGCCCATAATCTGCCATGGGCCAAGTTTGGGGTGAGTTCCTTCCTGTTTGATGAATGTGAAGAATTGTTCAGTTTCGATTAAGCAAGTCAAAGGACACAATGAGCTGGTTACACTAGGATCTTCCGTGGAAATCAAAGGGTTTGTGTCTCCAACTAAGGAGGTTATGTGAACTTTCTCCTTGGAAAGACTTGAAAGATAAATAACATTTTCTGGAGAAAAGTAGATTTTTTATTTCTTCATAGGCATGAAATTATGATGAATTAAGTAATGAATATGCTCCACGGGTCAGAATTGGGGACAAGGGAAATTATTTAAGGTGTTTAAAAAAAAAAAGCTTATGTGCATTTAGTATACCAGGGAGCAAGGTTACCCTTAATAAATTTAAGCATTTTGGTCTCTGAATATTATTTTCTAACTAAAACATTTAGAACAAACTTCTGCATGATAAACACCAAGGATATTTATATTTATACCACTCTGATATAGTCATCACAATAAATTAGCATAGTTTCTATACTTCTTTTATAAAATAGCCTCTACAGTATATAATATATTTAGAATACCAAATGAATTAAATGTGTTAAGATGAAGGTTGCTGTTGAGCACACAGCACATGGGTCTCAATGTGGATACATCAGTTATCGTAATTTTCAGAGTCGATATCAGTCCCAGCACACTCTGCATAGCTGTTACGATAAACTCTCTCAGGTCCATCGCAAGCATGTGGGATCATCTTCGTGCTGGCATTTAGAGCTCTGGAAAAGAAAAGGCACTGTGGAAATTCAAGGTCAGGTTTTGTTAGAGTTATTATTATAAGAACCCAATCAGCCGGACTGAAATTCAGTTCGTTTCACTGAATTTTCAGTTCAACTGAGAGTCATCCAAAATGCCTTCTTGTTATAACACCTGCACTTTAAGCCTGCCTTCTAAGCATTAACTGGCTTTCTTGTCACAGACAGTGCAGCTGAAAAGCAAAGGTTTTAAATGATCATTTTATAAAAACTTGATTTTTTTTTATTCTGAATGAAGTAACACTAGGTAAAAGAAAGGAAAATGAATAGAAGATGAGTGTTTTTCCCATCTTTGTCACTGGCTTGCTCTGCACCTTAAGCGTTTCCCATCTTGCAACTCAGTTCCCTCCTTTCTGTGACTGAGACAGTAATCCTTGTCCCGTCCACCTTCCAGAGGTTGTGGTGGAGGTTCACATTTGCAAAAGAATGTGCATATGCTTCAGTTAGCATGTAACAGTATGGAAAGAGTAAAAGTTCTGTGGTTAGAGAAAGCAGACTGAGCTAAATATATCCCAACCCTAGATTTTTTTCCCCCAAGGGGTTTTGTGCTTGATTCATTTTCAGTAGATCTTTGCTGTAACACTAAATTTTTAATAAGCTGCATCTGCTATTTAAAAGGATAATTTGAAAATTGTATCTACCAATAATCAAGGAATTAACTTATGTTCTAGCTTTTAAAAGATTTTTTTGTCTGCCATGGTATGAGTACATTTTATGTCCTAGATATCATGTTACCCAAACTATCTGTAACCTCACCTTCATCCAAGAAGAACGAGAATCTTGATTTCCTTCTTATCAACAACTTAGAACTTTCTCTTGGTTCTTTTCCTGTAAGGCAGGGAGGCAGTGTGAGCTTTTTTAAAAGTACTACTCACATCCTCTTACTCTTTCAACAACCAGTCTATCCTTTCGATTTTAAGTTACTAGAATAAATAATAAATAAAAATGGAGTTTAATTTAAAAAAACAAAACTCTAATTGAGAGTCTGCTCATCATCAGTCACTATGTCAATTGCAGAAGACAAAAATGAACCTTACATCGCTCATGGAGTTGACATTCTTACTGGGGAAAAAGATGACTGCAAAGTAAATGCAATACAGTGAACTAATGAATTCTGTGCCTTGCAAAATTATCCTTCAAAAGCATAGGGCAGATAAAGACTTTTCATATAAACACGAATTAAATTCCACAGAGAGGAGGAAAATGATACGGGTCAGAAACTTGGCTCTTCATAAAGAAAGGAAGAGCATTAGATAATAAATAAATGAAGGTAAAATTAAAACTCATTTTTCTTATTCTTAAGAAATCCAACAGAAAAAAACTTGTTCAAATGAGTGATGGCGACAATACATTCAATTACGTATGGTTGTGCATTTATATGCCTTTATATGCATAAGCATGTAAGTTAAATGAATGATGGCAATGATACAATGGACTGAAGGGAGGAATTATAAGTTATAAATGAGGCATTTATATTACCTGCAAAACAATATAGTGTTACTTAAAAGTGGACCTAGGTTGCTTACAATATCTATCGAAAATTTTAGGGCAATCACTAAAAGAGAGTAAAAATAAAATAAAATATGTACAGTTGACAGGTTAAGAAAGAAAACAATAGAATTATTTTAAATTCTCAATTAAAACTAAAAAGGGCAAAAAAAGTATGGGAAACAAAAACTCGAACAAGGACAAGAGCAACAAATAGAAAATAGTAACAAATATGATTAATGTTAATCCAACTATGTCAATAATCACATTAAATATCACTGGTCTAAATACACCAATTGAAAGAGAGACTGCAGAAGTGGATCAAAAAATGACACCCAATAGTGTTTTAATGTGCAGGAAACTTACCTTAAATGTAAAAATACATATAGATTATAGAGATAGAGAAAGATATACCCTTCGAACACTAATCAGATAAGGTGGGGGTAGCTGTATTAATTTTAGACAGTGCAGATTTCAGAGAAAAGAAAGTTGTCAGGGATAAAGATGGGCATTACAAAAGGACAAAGGGGGTCAATATTTCAAGAAGACTTAATAACCCTTAATATGTATGCACCTAAAAGCAGAATATCAAAATATGTGAGGCAAAAACTGCAAGGTGAAATAAATGACTCTATTACTATATTTGGTTCAATCAATTAATGTAAACCATTGCATAAGCAGTCTAAAGAAAAAAATCACATGATCATAACAATAATTGCAGAAAACGTGTTTGACAAAATTCAACACCCATTTCTGATAAAAACTCTCAGCAGGCTAGGCATAGAGGGAGAAATTCCTTAACTTGAAAAGAACACTTATGAAAAACCTACCATTAATGTCAACTTAATAGCAAGAAACTCAAATATTTTATGCTGAGATCCAGGTAAAGTTAAAGCAGTCAGTCCCTCTCTCACCAATGCTTTTCACCATCATACCAGAGGTCTTATCTAATGGAATGAGACAAGAAAAGTAAATAAAATATATACAGGTTGGGAAGCAAAAAAATAAAGCTGTCTTTGCTCACAGATGATATGAATGTCTATGTAGAAAACTGAAAGAATTGATTAAAAAAATCTGGAACTAATAAGCAATTATAGCATGGTTAAAGGGTGAGAGATTAATATATAAAATGAATTGCTTTCCTGTATGTCAGCAAAGAATAAATAGAATTTAAAATTAAAACACATTACCATTTAAAATAGCAACCCCTAAAGGAAATATTTAAATATAAATCTAACAAAATGTGTATATGATCCATATGAGAAAAACTACAAAATTCTAATGAACAAAATCAAAGATGTAAATAGATGAAGAGATAGTCCGTGAACACGTGGACGGGAAGACTTAGTATTGTCAGCATTTAATTTTTTTCCAACTTGATCTATAGACTCAGTGAAATCAAAATCAAAATCTCAGCAAGTTACTTTGTTTATTTCAACAAACTAATACTAACTAATTAACAAACTGATTCTAAAGTCTATTAAGAGAGGCAAAAGACCCACCATATCCACATCAATATAGAAGGAGAAGAAAAAAGTTGGAGGACTGACATGACTCAACTTTAAGATTCAAGAAAAAAAAACTACAGTAAAAAAGATAGTACAATAAAAAAAGAAAAAACATAAACAGATAACTAGATTAACAGAAGAGAGTAGGAAGCCCAGAAAGAAGCCCACATAAATATAGTCAAATAAATATAGATCATTGAGAAAGAAACAAATGCAATAAAGGGGATCATAAAGGATCTTTTAAACCAGTGGTGCTGAAACAATTGGAAACCCACATGCAAAGAAAGAAAGTGACACGTACCTTACATCTTCCACAAGAACTAACTCAAAATTGATCATAGACCTAAATACAAAATGCAAAACTATAAAACTCCTGCAAGATAATGTAGGAGGAAGTACAGGTGACTTTGGGTATGACAATGACTTTTCAGATACAGCAAAAAAAAAAACACAATCCATGGACTTCAGTTCATAAGCTGGACTTCATTAAAACTAAAAACTGCCTTGTGAAGCACCCTGTCAAGAGAATGAGAAGACAGGCAAAGATGTGGAGAAAATATTCTCAAAATGTACATCGGAAAAAGACTGTTATCAAAAATACAAAGAACTCTTCAAACTCAACAATAAGAAAACAAACAATCATTTAAAACATGGGCGAAAGACTTGAACAGACATCTCACCCAACAAGATAATGGCATATAAGCAAATTCATATGTCATTAAAGCATTGACAAATTAAAACAACGAGATGCGACTACATACATTAGAATGGCCAAAATACAAATCACTGACAAGAGAAACTCTCATTCATTTCTGGTGGGAATTCAAAATGATACAGCTACTTTAGAAGACAGCGTGGCAGTTTTTTACAAAAAACTAACATATTTTTACCATACAATCCAGCAATTGTAATCTTTGGTATTTACCCTAAGGAATTGAAAATGTATGCCCATACGAAAAGCCTGTATTTGGAAGTTTAATCGTAATTGCCAAAACACGAAACCAACCAAGATGCTCTTCAGTAGGTGAATGGATAAATAAACTATGGTCCATCCAGACAATGGGATATTGTTCAGCACTAAAAATAAGAGCTGACAAGCCATGAAAAGTCATGGAGGTAACTTAAATGTGGTTACTAAGGAAAAGAAGCCAATCTGAAGAGACTGCATACTGTATGATATAACTATATAACTTTCTTGGAAAGACAAAACTGTGAAGACAATAAAAAGATCAGTAATGTCAGGATTAGAGAAAAGGAAGGAAGAATGAACACAGAGAATTTTTAGGCAGTGAAAGAAATATGGACGATGCTACATCAATGAGACATGTTATTATCCACTTGTCAACTCATAAAATAATCAAAACCAAGAGTGAACCCTAGCGTAAACTAAGGACTTTGGATGATGTATCAATCATAGATTTATCAATAGTAACACAGTACCGGTGTAGTGAGGGATGTTGACAGTGGAGGACATTTGTGTATATGTAGGGATCGGGGTGTATGGGAACTTTTTGCTCCCTCCTCTCAATTTTACTGTGAATCTAAGACTCTAAAAAATAAGTTTATTCATTTCTAAAAAGAGAAAAAAAAAACAAAAAGAAAAAAACAAGAGAAAAAATTTAATGAAAGTTATTTTGTATACAGTATATTAAATATAACTTCACTTTGACAAATGGTAACATGAAAAGCCGAATACAGAGAAACCACCTTTATGCACAGCTTCTAACATCTTGCCTCTGAGCTAAGACCCTAACAGGAATGACACTTAAATAAGGGATCAATACCTACTTATTTTCAAACTCTTCAAATTAGCACCCTTCTCCAATTACAGGCCTCCAAGACAATCCGTTCCCAAAAGAAACAGTATAAGTAGTCAACCTGAGTTCAACAGACTCTAACATGTGTGTCCCAAATTGCTGGATTTAGGTTATTATATTTTTCCAGGCAGCTAATTTTCCCCTTTGAAGTGCTCACAGAAGGTCAGAAGCAGTTTAAGCATCAAAGCTTTATGCATTAAACAGTTTCATCGTGAGTGGAGGAAGGCGGCGAGACTGCAGAAAGACTATTGTGAAGCATCCGCAACTAACCTTCAACCAGGACACACTCCACAACAGGGAGATCAGTAGCCCACAGCCCCCACCCCCAGAACCGACTTCAAGCCTCTGAGTGCAACTGACCCTTTACGAAGAAAATGCTTACATCTCTAAGTCAGTAATCCTGGTGGGTTCTTTTTTTTTTTTTTTTTTTTGACTATTTCTTTTCTGCTTACTGATTAATTTGCAGGAAAACATGGCGGTAGAGGAGATCAAGATGTGTGTTCCATGAGCCCTGGGCTATTTTCTCAAATGACAGCACAGACACTGTAAAGTCTTACGAAGTCTATTGTGGATATTCTTTTCCACATGATTGGTCGACCTGCAGCATATTCTTTCTCCCTGGTGATAAATCCGGTTGTTCACAGCATGGAACGCCTCCAACGTGAGCCTAAATTTTGCTTGTTGCTGGACAGAGGATCTGGCAATGTTCATTAAACACACATGGTTGGGCCCATACTTTGAAAAACATGGATCACAATCTGATGTTTTCAATATTTTATTTGGTTAAACGCTCGCATCTCCTGCCGACTCTTGATATTTGATGATAGAGGAAAACACAACTATTTAGAGTCGATTGACTATCCTCACAGGAATATCATTTTCTGTTTTTTTCTGCACTTACCTTGGAGACTACCACAGATCACATTCTTTGTTTCTTTTCTGATTCTGAGTATCTTTTCTAGCTCTCCAGACTGCCATTTTTTGTTGTTGTCTCTTTCCATGAGAATTTTCTTCTTGAATCAACCTCCCTTCGCCATGTCTTGGAGCTCATCCCAGAAGACATCCCTGTGGGTGGAAAGGCCAGGGGCTTTGGACTGAGACAGCAATGGCTTCCATCCTGGCTGTGTACTTTCTTGGTAGCCTCAGGCAAGTCTCAGGCGCTCATAGGAACTCACTTTTAACCAGAGGTGTTGTTAGAATTAAATTATATGTAGAACATGATATTGCTCAATAAAGTTATCTTGATTATTGTCCAGTTTAACCCGTATCAGACGCTGTAATCCTTTTTCTCAAAATCTCTAGCAAGTATTCCTTCTATTACCTCCACAGCTGAATCAACCTCAAAGAGAGGTTGAATGATTAAGAAACTTTACAGAACTAAAATTGCCTCATTTTAGCTTCTGCCAATTGCTTCTATGTCTTCCCTTTGAAGAGACACAGGAAACAAATCTAGTATTTTTCCATTTAGTGGTATTTCATAAACGTTTTCAAAAAGCATTGAAGTATTTAAAATATTTTATGGTAGTTTTAAATTCATACGAAAGTTGCCATGACACTACATAGTTTCCATATACAATACACCCAGTTTCTCCTATTGTTAACATCTGTATTACTATGGAACATTTGACACAACTAATAAATAATATTATTACAACTAATCAAATAATAATTACTAATTATGATTAATTAAAGCCCAAACTTTATTCAGATTATATTACGTTTTTTTTTTCCTTAGTGACTTTTTTCTGTTTCAATTTTCCACTGAGGTTACTACACTATATTTAGACATCATGCTTTTGGAGCCTTCTGAGCTATGTGGGTTTCTCAAAGGTTCCTTGCTTTAATGACCTTACCAGTTCTGAGGAGTGCTGATCGAGTAATTTTGCAGAATGCCCCTGAACTGGGGTTTGTCTGATGACTTTCTCATGGTTAGACTGAGGTTAGATATTTTTCGGGGAAAAGACTGCAGAGGCAAAGGGACATTTCATCACACCATGTCAAGAGCACATGTTATCAATACGACTTCTAACTGTTGATTTTGACCTTGCTCACGTGGCTGAAGGTACCGTTCTCTTTTTCAATACTTCGCTCTTTGGAAGGAAGTCAGCATATGCAGCCCACAGTTAAGGGACAGGGAGCTATGCCT
The DNA here is from genome assembly GCF_009834535.1 of Camelus ferus. Taxonomy (NCBI): domain Eukaryota; kingdom Metazoa; phylum Chordata; class Mammalia; order Artiodactyla; family Camelidae; genus Camelus; species Camelus ferus. The sequence continues at coordinate 19,283,975 of NC_045722.1, read as the reverse complement.
GACCTCCTTGAGCGGGGGAATGTCTCCATAAATTATTTACAATTTCTGTGTGGAAGATTTGTCTCTTCTCCTCCACTTATGTAGTTATTTGATCATGTAAATGGCTGTGTCCTCCCTTGTTTGGTTCTGACCTCAACATATTTGGCTGCTATTTCTCTTGCTCTGATACTGGTGAGAACTATTTCCTAGTTTTGACCATGAACAACTCTTCTATGTTTTTGTTCTTTTTAATTGGCTTCAGAGAAGAATGTGGAATAAAAACACCTTTACTGCATCATTCTTAACCATACATCCTCTCAAATACGTTTTAATAGCTCACTGTATGGATGTGTCTCAGTTTAACAGACATCTTATTGAAGAGCTCTTTAGTTAGCCTCCAGCAGTTTCTTATCACCATCTTGAAAAGAACATCTTTGTGATCTCCTTTTATCAAGATAAATTCCTAGGTTTAGAAGGGTGTGCATATTTTAAATTTTGCTTGTTCAAAATAGAATTTTACTAAGATTTCCACCCATCATCCATGAAGGAAAATGCCAATTGCCTTACACTTCACCAACTACAATGTGAAATTATTGTAAGAATTACTATAAACACATCACATGTTGCTATTTTCATTGTTATTAATAATGTTGGGCATTGTTTTTACATGTTCACTGGTTATTTGGGTTTTTTCCCCCATGTGGGCTATCTGTTCAGGCCCTTTGCCTATTTTTCTATTGGATTATTTGTACTTCCATATATAGGCAAGAGACATTCATAGATTATTATTCCTTCTCTTGTAATAAATATACCTACATTTTGTTTTTCTCTCATTACAAAACTATTTTCGTTTTTATATGTTCAAACTTCACAGTATACTATCTGAGAGTTTGTGAGCTTCATGCTATAATTAGAAAGGCTTTCTTAATGCTAGGATTGTATAATATTTTATAAATTAATTTCTTACATTTAAGTACTTACCTTATTCAGAATTTATTTTTGTATAAGCAAGGTATAAAAATGATACCATTTTTTTTTCTACTTTCATCTACCACTGGGAATGGCCTCATTTCTTCAGTATTTTCTAGTATAAATTCCTGGCTAAGGAAATTGGTCTAAAATTTCATTTTGTCATCAATCACTGAGCAACCTTGCTTTTCACAGAATGGAACCACATTCATAAATCAAAACATGAAAGGGAACTTCAGAATAACACAATGCACAATTCACACTAAAGATAGGTCATGCATTTTTCTGCATTAAAAATTATATCACCAAATGTTTATAATGCAAAACTGTAGCAAAATAAATAATAAGAATCAGTACAGAAATAATTTATCTGCCTCTGGCCATTTTGGACCCAGTAGAAACACACAAAAAAGTATAGACTTAGGGAAATAGTCATTCATGAGATAGATGAAATGAATATATATGCCATCCATATCCTAAAACTATAAATACATCTTCTTAAATGTCCATGAAGTAGAAAAAAGTTTTAATTACATAGCATGCTGCAAATAACATTGCAATAAATTATAAAATTTGGAAATAGAACAAATCAGATTCAGAACAAAATGAGATAAAAATAAAATTAATAACAACATTGGAAAAAAACGGCCTTAAATTAAAGAGAAATTCTCAATTTTTGATAAAGATGAAATGCAATTCAAAATTATGGAATATGCAGAATACAATGATAATAAAAATGATCAAATTTACAGACATAAGATAAAGCTAAAAATGCTCAGAGGACATTTCATAGCCTCTAAAATATGCATTTTTAGGTAAGCAAGCAAAAAACAAACCTACTAAATATTTAATGTTAGACAATGCAATAAGATAGACTTAAGGGAAGTATAAGGAAAACGTAGTGTGCATGAGCACCTAAAGTAATTAGATGAGAAAGTCCAAGGACTTATCTTTAAGCCAATTGATAAAAACAATCGTCTACCTTTATGAACTATGGTTCTTTAGAGTCAAACAACAGAAACTATCCTTAATTATTGAAGATTAGTAAAGCAGGGAGCATTTTTGAAAGGACACTGAAGAACCACAGAATCAAAGACAAATGAATGGAAGACAAGGCAGTCAGAGTGACCACAACGACAGGAGTGGGGGAAGCTGCTGGGGCTCGGCTCTGCTTCAGCCACCACATTGTGCAAGACAGTCCAGTTGACCTATCTTGGGTCCCATGCCCACCCGTACACAAACCTCTGCCAGGTAAGATAATTTCCTGTGACTGATCCAGCCTATCGAGGTTAAGTGCCCACTGCTCTGGGTACTCGCATGCAGGAGTGGCCTGACCTTCACCATCACCAGGCCGATTGTTGGAAAGGAAAAAGGTTATGTTTCCAGAAGGGGAAAGGATAACAGACATAGCACAGAAGAGCGATACATACTTCTTAAAGTCCTCTCCCTTGAGTGTCTCCCACATGCACTTTTACACACCCACACACACTGTATCACTCAGGATGGTTTTAAGTCATGTCCAGTAATAAGTAAATTAAAAATAGCAATGGCCTAAAACAATGAATTATTTCTCTACAAGTGTATCACATGCTTACATGTTGGTTGGGCCATTACTTCATGGCATCTTCATCAGTTAACAGGCTGAGGTAGCATCCGCCATTTGGAGCATAGCCAGTAGCCATGAGAAAAAGAGACAGCAGGGAAGTACTCACCGTCTATTTAAGTTTTACCCAGAAGTGACCCATCTCCCTCTTGCTAAGATTTCTCTGGCTAAAGAAAGTCAGATGGAGAATTGGAATTACAATCCTATGGTAAGTCTTGTAGGAGCACAAGGGATTTTTAAGGCATTGAAACTATTCTGCCTGATACTATACTGGTGGGTACAAGTAATTATACATTTGTCGAAAACTACAGGATGTATAACACCAAGATTGATCCCTAATGTAAATTATGGACCTTGAGTCATAACGACATGTCCATATAGGTTCACTGGCTGTAACAAATGTACCACTCTGGCCGGTGGGGGATGTCGATATTGAAGGAGGATGTGTGGGGGCAGAGAGGAATAGGAAGTGGATGGGAACTCTGTACTTTCAGCTCAATTTTTCTGTAAACCTAAAACTGCTGTAAAAAATGTATTTCAAAGGAACAAAAAGAAAAATGAACAGATCCTCAAGACCAGTGAAGCAAGAACAATGATCTGACATCAGTGTCAACACAATCCCAGAAGGAGAGAAGATGATGCACAGAGGTGAAAAATGTTAGAAGGAATATCAGCTTCTAAAATTTGATGAAGGACTAACATTTGCAGATTTAAGAAGCCAAGTGAACCCCAAACAGAATAAATCTGAATACATGCTCATCAGAGTATCATCAAATTTCTGAAACCTAAAAGTAAATATATACTTAAAATATACAAAGTATATTCTTAAAAGCACATAGAGAGATTTATTTGAAGAAAATGAAAACACTAATTCAAAAAATATATATGCAGCCCTATGTTCAACGCAGTATTATTTGCAGTAGCCAAGATACAGAAGCCACCTAAATGTCCATCGATAGATGAATAGATAAAGATGTGGTGTCAGCAACAAAAAAAGAATGAAATCTTGCCATTTGTAATAACATGGATGGAACTAGAGAGTATTATGCTAAGTGAGATAAATCTCAAGCAAGTAGGAGGAAAGAAGCTTCTGGGAGAAATTAATGGAATTTGAATCAGTAGAACAATGAAGAAAATGAATCAGATCAAAATCTGATACCTTTTATATATCAATAAGATATTGATATTATCTTATCAAGAATGACCAAAGGGAGAGAGAATATAAAAATCAATAATATCAGGAATGAAAGATGGGCTATCATTACAGAACCTAAGACATTAGCAGTATAATAAGAGAACAGAGAAAACACTTTCTTGCACATAAATACAATAACTTACATGAAATGAACAGATTCCTGGAAAACCACAAATTATCAGAACTCATCCAAAATGAAATAAGCTGAATATGACTAATAAAGACATCAAATTTGTTATTAGAAACCTTCCAAATAAGAAATCTTCTGATCGAGATGATTTCACTTATACATGCAAGCAAATATTTAAAGAATAAAAAGCATAAATTCTACAAACTATCTTCCAGAAAACAGAAAAGACAACTCATTGAATGGGGCCAGGATTGCCTTGATATGCAAACCAGACGAAGACAATAATACCAAAAAAGAAAAGAAAAAAAAAGTTAAACATCAACCAGTATCCCATATGAATATAGAAACAAAGTCAGAACAAAACAAATCAAACAATATAGAAAAAGAATAATGCATGTCAACTGAGAGGTGTTTGTTGCAGAAATGCAAAAGTTGTTCAATATTTGATAATCAAGCACTATGTTCAACCATATAACAGTTTAAAGAAGGAAAATCATATGATCATTTGAACTGATACACAGAAAGCATTGGATAAAATTCAACCACCATACATGAAGAAGATTAAGGCATTATGCATAGTTGTAGAGCTTCCTCAGCTTCACAAAAAAGAGCTAAAAGATCTACAGCTAATATTGTACTTGATGGTAAAATATTAATTGCTTTCCTTCAAAGATCAAGAACAAGGTAAAAATGTCCATTCTCACTACTATTCAAATAGTACGACTGGGAGTCCTAGCAGGTGTAATAAGGGAAGGAAAGAAAATCAGAGATGTACAGACTAGAATGGAAGAAACAAAACTGGCTTAGATAACATGCTTAGATAACATGATTTCCTGTGGAGAAAGTCACAAGGAATATGCCAAAAAATAAAACATTCTAGAACTAGTAAGTAAGTTCAGCAAGTTCATTGGATACAAGATCAACACACACACACAAAATCAATTTTATTTCTGTGTACTAACAATGAACAGGTACATACAAAGATTAAAAGGTATATCTTTTATTATAGCTCCAAACATGATGAAATCCTTTGATATAAATCTAATAAAACATAAACAGCATCTCGAGGCTGAAAGCTACAAATGGTGATGAAGGAAATAAAAGAACATCTGAATAAATTGAGAGACACATTGTATTCATGGTTTTGAAGATTCAGTATAGTAAAATGTCAATTCTCTTCAAATCAGTTTAGGCAATTTCTAACTAAATCACAACATGATTTTTTGCAGATACTGTGAAGTTGATTCTAAAGTGTATATGAAAGATAAAGGAATTGCAAGAAAGAATTTCAAAAACTACCTATATTTAAGACTTTCTACGGATGTACAGTAATCAAGAGAGAATGATATTTAGTGAAGGAGAGACAAATAGATCACTGAGCGGAAAATAATAGAGAATTAGAAATAAACTCTGATAAAGACAACTTGGTTTTTTACAAAATTGCAAAAGCAATTCAACGTAGAAAGAATAGTCTTTTCAACATACGGTGTTGGGAAAAAAATGGACATACATCAGCAAAAAATTAACCTTGATGTCACATTTTATCCAAGAGAGGTTATTGAAGGGTTTTAAGTGATCAGACTTGAGTTTTAAAAATACCGTGTTTGTGACTGGATAAAGAAGTTGTAGTATACGTACATATACAATGGAATACTACTCCACCATAAAAAAAATAAAATTATGCCATTTGCAGCAACATGGATGGACCTGGGGATTGTCATACTATGTGAAGCCAGAAAGAGAAAAAAAAATACCGTATGATATCACTTCTATGTGGAATCTAAAAGAAAATGACACAAATGAACTTATTTACAAAACAGAGTTAGACTCACAGACATGGAAAACAAACTTATGGTGACCAGGGGAGAAAGAGGGTGGGAAGGGATAAATCTGGAGTTTGGGATTTGTAGATATGAACTACAATACATAAAATAGATACACAACAAGGACCTATCATACAGCACGGGGGAATATATTCAATACCTTGTAATGGTCTATGATGAAAAGGAATATATATAAATATATATGAGTGAATCGCTATGCTGTACAACAGAAATTAACACAAAATTGTAAATCAACTATACTTCGATGAAAAAGAAACAAAAAGAAAAATACCATGATTGAATTGTGGAGAATGGATTGGCAGGGTCAGGATGTCAGTGCAGGTAGGTAAAGGAGGAGGTGTCTGCATGGACCAGACAAGTGGGGATGGGCTAGAGTCTCTGTGGTGAAGGTGGAAAAGAAGAGTATGGATTTGGAGAGAGGTCTTGGAATTGATCAGAAGTGAGAAGTCGGGGAGACAGTAGCATCGATTATGACTCCGACACACATGGTGTGGTCAACCAGATGAGGAACACAGGAGAGAAGCAGTCTCACAAAGGGACTGATGGGAAAGAAGATCAAGAATTTAGTTTTAAACACCTTTTTTTTAGCAACCATTTCTTTTCCTTTTTTTTTTTCATTTTTCAGTTTTATTAGGTATAATTGATAGAATTTGCACATATACAAAATACTGCATGTAAATACATATATACACTATACCGCACATTTTTTTAAATTTACGTATAATGTTAAGGTTCCTTTGAGCTTCATTTAGTACTGACTGGAATTGTACTAGTTGCCTATGTTACATTTATATAATTAAAATATGAGTCACTATAACTCTCTTGTCCTTTAAATGTTGCACTGTGCAAATTTTCTCCTCTCTTCTGCATTTAAATGCCTCAAAAGCACAAAACTTTCAAACTTCTTTAAGTATCTTCAAGTTATGTGCTTAATATAATGATATCTCAATCTAAAAGGGTGCTGTAGACATATTCAGTGTTCGATTAAGGAAGCAAGACTAAAACTCTAGTAGTTGCTGTTGGGTGGAGAGAGAAGGAGGGCTCGCCACAAGATGAGTCTGTTTGAGTAGATTTTCCAGCCTTCAAAGGAGTTTAAACTTGAGGAAGAGAAGAGGGGTAAATAAGTACTTTAATTATACAAGAGAGTCAACAAAGAGCTGGTGGATGGGTTGGGGCAGAACAGCCCAAAGACATGGATTCAAAATAGACAGGCTCAGGATGTTCATAGCATTACTTACAATAGCCAAGACATGAAAACAACCCAAATGTCCATCAATAGATGACTGCATAAAGAAGCTGTGGTATATTTATACAATGGAATACTACTCAGCCATAAAAAAAGAATAAAATAATGCCATTTGCATCAACATGGATGGACCTGGAGATCGTCATTCTAACTGAAGTAAGCTGGAAAGAGAAAGAAAAATACCATATGATATCACTCATATGTGTAATCTAAAAAAAAGAGAAGAAAGGAAGAAAGGAAAGAAAAAAAGGAGAAAAGAGTACACTAATGAACTCATCTACAAAAGAAACAGATTTGCAGACACAGTAAACAATCTTATGGTTTCTAGGGAGAGGGGGTGAGAAGGGATAAACTTGGGAGTTTGATATTTGCAAATGTTAACCACTATATATAAAAATAGATAACAAACAAATTTCTTCTGTATAGCACAGGGAACCAGATTCAATACCTTGTAATAACCTTTAATGAAAAAGAATATGAATACAAATATATGTGTGTGTGTATATATATACACACATGACTGGAACATTGTGCTGTACACCAGAAACTGACACTGTAACTGACTATACTTCAATTTAAAAAAAAATTAAAAAAAAGAAATGGACAAGATCAGAATTATAAACCAGACTAGGGGCTGGTGCTAATTCAAAACTTTGTCCCATATGGACCAACTAAAGTTGGGAACATTCACACCAATGTTCAGATCCAAGTTAATAGAAGATTGTTTAATTAATCATTTTCCCTACAAAGTATGCAGTTCTGGGAGTGTTTTGCACACCACTGACAACACATAAATGTTTGTGAAATTAATTATTTTCCTAGCTTAAGAATACATGAACACACAAACATGCATTATAAACATACAGCAAAATCCTCAAAGTAGGGGGCGGGTGTAGCTCAGTGGTAGAGTGCATGCTTAGCATGCACAAGGTCCTGGGTTCAATCCCCAGTCCCTCCTTCAAAAATAAGTAAATAAATAAACCTAATTATCCCCTTCCAGAAAAAAAAAATCCTCAAAGTAAATTATGTATATTTGAAATAATCACAAAAATAATGCTTTAAATTTATCTGTCTAACTTATCCATCTTTTATTTCTTATTCATTAATTTATTTGAAGATACACATGAAATATCAATTTGCTATTTTATTGTCCAATTTTGTAGCACAGGCATGAATGCAGTGAAACCTGGACATATTTTTTTGAAACCCAGAGGAACAGACGCACACAAGCACACACTGCACCGAACTTTTTTATCTGCAGTGAATAGTACCTTTGGAGGATTGTAGCTCTCGCTCTGTGGCTCCATGAATTTGCAGCCTTAGTGCCTAATCACTGCTTTAAACTCCATCTGCACTGACCTTCTGGACAAGATTCCCCTCTGGAAGGGGACGATCGGAAATCCCACTGTGATAATGTTACTCTTCAAGTTGTTGAAAATCACTGTAAAATGCACTTGTAGTAAGACATTGTGACAGCAAGACACACGCCCTGGAGTGGCCCACAGCCTAAATGATAGATTCCAGGAAGCGTCCCAGGTGGAGTATGTGAGCAGCGGAATGTTTGCACTTGGATACAGCTACTCACAGCTTGCCACGATATTAGGAGTTGTTCTTCTCACGGATATGATAGGACACGGAGTGCGTTATTTCCTAAGTACCCTCACGTTTGTATGCACGAAAATGGTAACAGATTAAAAAACAATAACAACAACAAAGCAAAGGAAGTCCTGCATCATTGCTGAACACCTCTATAGCATACAGTGAAACAAATATTCTTTTTTCCTCTAAGTAAGCCTTATGTAGAAAGGTATGAAATAGAATTACTGAGGGCTTGGGGGAGATGGGGAAGCATTATAAGTCTCTTTATGGATAAAAGGCTACAAATGACCCAAAATAGATAAAGAAGAGTCAATTGAGTCATAAAAGTTAAAGAGTCTATATAAGTCCATCTCATTTGGGTGTTTTGTACTGATGACACATACATCTTATCATTTCAATCATTTTCTTGCACTGATGATAGGAAATATATCCATTAGGAGCATAAATTCTGAAACATGCTGTGTGCCTGTGTGAGTGTGTGTGGGAGTGTGCATACACACGTCTACGTTCCTCTTCATCGTTGTTTTCAACATAGGTATCCTCGTGGTATGTATGTATTTATTTACCACTTTGGGGAGATGCCATTAGGGATCCTTAGCCATGTGAAGTCGAGGAAGTATAAATCACTGTTGACAGGGAAGGAGTCAGGGAAGACATTTGACCTGAGCCTTGAAAGACAGGTGGGATTTGCTCACACGGAGACGAAGGAAAGGGCGCGGAGGGCACAAGAGGAAGGAGGGAGGCCAGGGACATTTACAGGAAACAGGAGGAATTGGATTTGGCTGGAGCTGAGGACATGGAAAGGGCAGGGACTAGGGCTGCAAATTCAAGCCATGATTACTAGATTCAGCACCAACCAGGTCTGAAAATTTCAGAAGCTTCAGAATGGGCTAGTCGGAGCATTTTTCCAAGACAAAGACTCTAATGTAGCAACATTAGAGGAATTAAAGGGGGCAGAGAGCCCAGACAGACCGTGAGGATATTATTACAATGGCCACGATGCACCATAAGGAGATTTTGACTCTGGGAGTGGCAGCGTGAGGGAGGTCCTCACCCTCCGTAATCCACGTAGGAGACGTTTAGAGCAGCACTTCACTCAAACAGCTACAAATTCCGGGATGTTGGTCATGACAAAACACGTGTAGGCTTGTCAATTCTTCCTGGCAGATCTTTCGACTGCTCACTTGACTTTCATAACCGTAGGCTTAAATTACATGGCAATTAAGTAGACACATTCTGAGGGAGGCGCTTGGTTAATCTTGCCCATCTCTGTGTTTCCAGCCTGGTGAAGAGCACTGAGCCAACCGGAGATTCAGTACTTCTTGCGCCTGACGTGGGATTGCCATATTTGAAACTTCAGTATTTGGAAGCTGAAATCAGTAAGTGGTCCTTGACCGCGTCGAAACAATGACCCGCGAGGAGTTATTGAAATAGTCAGTATGTTCTGTAGCCAAGGGGGATTTAATTACTCACACCTGCCTTATTCTCACTGCTTTTGTAACTGTGCATGATTTCATTATACGTTGAAGGAATTAAGAAGCCAAAAATAAGATGTAAATGAGTACTCATGCCAAAAGCTCTGTTATTTAAACGATTCTGTCCGCTCTTGGTCAATTCCATGTTATGATCATTTCTAATGCCCCTCTCAGGCTGAGTGTGCTATAAATACATTAAATGAATAGTGACACCAATACAAAGAACTACTGTGTGTTAAGTACTACAGCGACAAGAATAGTAACTACTGTTTAAGAGCCTTTGAGAAGTGAAAGACCCTCCTCTGAGCACTTTATACATATGTCATGTAATCTTCACAATAACCCTGTGGGATATCTACGAATATATATATATTTATGTATTTATTTTGGGAATGAGAAAATGTAAAGGAGGTAATAAACTTTTTCAAAGAAATGATCAAGGCTAGAAACTGAGGTTGTCATGAAATTCACACCAGAGAAGAATCTGCCATTGATTCAGTTTAACTGACCGAGAAGAGTGTACCACACGTCGCCTCTTAGCTTGGAAGAGACTTGAAGCTGCTGGGATCTGGAGTGCTGGTCCCCCACCCACTGCACAGCAACACCAAGGCTTTGAGAAGGGCGCTGCTTCCTGGGAGATTTCTAGACCTCACCACGCCCTGGTGCCCAAGACCTGACTGCTCTTTCTCATATCAGTGCCTCAGTGCCTGTGAGGAAGATGGTGATTCTCGGGGAAAGCTAAGGATTGCAGAAGTAGGTTAAGTAGCCACTCCTGCTCCTGCTGTTCCTCTGTGAGCCATGGAATGCACACACCTCCAGGCTCTTGGTTAAACCTCATCTCCCAACCTGGCTTCTGAGATGTCCCTACCCTCTCCCTCAGGGCTCTCTTCTCTGTTTTGAATTAGTCCTCTCCCCTACCTGCTGGAGTTTGACCTGAGCTAGAGATTTCCCAACTCTTCTCATGGAAGTAGCAGTCTTCTCAATGTTTGGAGGTACTAGAAAAAGTTAATAAAACTGAATTCCCTTTGGTTGAAGAACAGAAAGGGCTTTGGGTCAACTGAAGTTGGGAAATGCTCTATGCTTAATTCCCCCTCAAAGATTTATGCATGAGTAAGATATAAACTGAGAAATTCTCCCATAAAGTGACCTGTTTAATTTTAACCTAGAAATTTCCTGAGTCATTTGACCATGAAACACCTTGTGCAAGAACCACTTATTAATCTCTGGCCAAGGACACACTTTGGAAATGCTGGAAAAGTGATGTCAAATGTACATCCAAGTTCCTGGGACCATGAATCTGCCGAAAACAATAGCATTTACTCATGGAGGGTTGACAGTTGTTAGTTGAGAGGAACTGATGAAATTTTATCTTTTTCCAGAACTAGTGGGAAAGTGACATTTGAAAATATAAATGATTTAGATTTATGCTAAATTTAAGTTTCAAGAGAAAAGACAGAACATCTGAAAGACAGCAAAAGAGATAGCGTAATGGTATCAGTTAAACTGCCCAATTTATACGTTTTGTGGGAGGTCCCAGGCTTACTGAACTAACTTTAAATATATCAGGAACAGAAGTAGCTACCTCCTAAATTTCCATTTATCAACATTTGTCAAAGGATGGGAATGTAAGCTCTTGTCCTCTGATCTCCTTTATGCCATGTCTCCTCTTGCCTCCTTTTTTACTTTTTTTTTTAACATAATTAAATTTGTTTCGATGTTCCAGTTATAAAAATAGTACATGTGCACTACACAGTATAGGGAAATTCTTTAAATTGAAGAAATAAAACAACTAATCATAAACTTATACTACACAATAAATTCTTTTGATATTTTGGCATTTTTTTAATCAATGTTCTGCAATTTTCTTTAATTAAACAGTAACTTATTTCCAGGTGCATTTTATCTTGCATATTTAAATTAATGATGTAAATGCAAATTTTCTAATGCTATTAAAAAAATCTTCACAAACCTTTTGACAACTATGTAATCACTTGTATGTTTTGTCTGTGTTATACATAATTAACTTGCTAAAGTTAGAAATACAGTTGTTGCTATTTTTTGCCATTGTAAATAATGCTTTAATGAACATCTTTATTCCAGAAAGAGTTGTTCTCATGGTAGATTTTTTAATAGCTCATCTTTAAAACATTTTTTTTTTTTTTGCTAGGCTCCTGCACTTTGTCAGACTATGGATAAAGAAGAGACTAAATCAGACTATATTAAGCATTTTAGTGAATTATAGCATATGTACTCATTAAAAGTTACATGTCAAGGTTGACATGCACATAAATGTAGTATTTTTTTTAATAATTGAACTGTCTTTTCTAATGAACCTAGGTTTAATGAGAAGAGTCAAAGAATAGAAAATTTTAGTTCAAGCTGGTTGAATGTAGCCCAATGGAAATCATTAAATATTCCTGTAGGCACATGGTTAGTTATTTAAGCAAAACACTCAGTTTCTTAGATTTTGTTTCTTTTCCCCTATCTATTAATTGCATTTAGGGGAATAGGGATATGTGACCACCTGATGGCCAGGAGTTGGGGAAAGTCAGGGTCAGACTGAACCCTGTGGATTCTCACTGGGCCCCCCCCCCCCATTGCTGGTCTGGCCCCTGCTCAGCCTGGGCACCACCAGGACACTTCTCATGCTTAGTTTTTCAGAGCCATGTGGTGTTGTCTACAGCCTCAGTCATTTGACTCTTGTGGCCACGTCCACATCCTGTGGCCTCTTCCCTTGGATCCCAGGCCTCTGCTGGGCCCCCCTTGAGCTTGGCCTTTTCTCATGCCCTCCCTGGAGCTCAAAGACACCTCACCCCTGGGTGCTATGAGCACCACAACCAGCCTTAAGGGAAACGGAGCATTTCCCTAAGCTCTGCACCCTACCTGCTTCCTCTCACCGCCCCCTGCCACCTTTTCTGTATCACTTAAGAAGTGACTGCACATGAGAAGTCTCCTGAAAAAACTGTGTAGCCTTCTCTATAGCGCTCCCATACTGATGTGTTGAATTCAAAGTACCATCCTTCCCCTCCACACAATGAGGTTTAGGGGGGAATAAGAACAGTATTCCCATGTCCTCACTTTCTATTGCTTCCCTTCCTTTGCCCGTATTCCTCTGGGCTCAGAACTGATGAGTTAAGGACTTTCATTTCCTCCACCATGTCCTTTCATTCTTCTTCTCTAAGCACCCAGTGAAACTCTAAGACTATGTGCCAGGCTGTCCGTTGCTCCAGGTGGAGAGACTGGAACAGTCACTTCCCCCTTTGACATTGTCAGGATTTCAAGCACAGTCTTGTTATGCAGATAAAAATCCTCTTCTGGATGTCAAAGAATGAGCTTAAACTCTTTCTTTCTCTTCTCATTCCTGCTCTAACAATTCTCATTCTCTTTAACTTGGGAGGAAAAAAAATCCCATTACAATGTTTAAAAATATTACTGTCATTATAGTCAAACCCCCAAGTGGTCTCTAAGAATGTCCATGGCTTTTGAAACTCCTGGCTTATCTTGCCAATCCGTGTTGCAGAAATCCGTGCCTCTTGTGCAGATGAAGGATGCTTCCTGTCTCTGAGCATTCGCTCACACCGATTCTCCGGCCAAGAATATGTGCCCTCCTCCTGTCTTCAGCACTGCCTCGTCTTTCTTTTCAAGAGTCTCCAGTTGTGTTAGCCATTTATTCTACTCGTTTATCTGTACTTAGTATGACGATACTTAATTGCATTTCTTTTTGATGAACTGTCCTTCCTGTAGGGAACTCCTTGCTCTGATGACACATCTCCTATTCATCTGTGAATCCCCAGGGACACAGGCACTGCACTGAACAAGTGCTCACTAAATAGTTGCTAAGTGAATGGATCAAACACGTACAGGTTGTAGCAGAAGAGGAATCCTAAGTGGTAGATGATCATAGCATCTTTCTGTGTTCTGAGCAGCCCCCGAATGATAGAAAACAATAGCGAAAAAGCAGCAAAGAGTTTGCGTGCTGCCAAAATACCCACATGCAAACAATCCCTCAGGCCAAACGTGCTCATGGTGGAGGAGCATGAACTTGCCTGAACTGTTTCAGCCCATCTCTAATGGAAATCTAATGGAAATCATAAATTACTGAAACAGGTCCACAGGTGCTGAAATTTACTACTGTGTTGACTGCTGGCAAGGTCTGAAACTAAAGAACAATGCACGATGTGCTACAAAAATGAAATATTTATTACATTCATATTCTCCCTCAAGCTTTTTTTTTTTTCTTAAAGCTCTTTTCTTGGTGGCAAAATAACAAAGCGCCAGAATTCCAAGACAAACCAATTTGCACTGGCATTTTTAGAAATTTTGTTAAATAATTCTCTTTAATGGTTCAAAGCTCTTTAGTACAGACACAACTTCATGAATTCTAAATAAACCTTGAAGCCAAAGGGAAAAGGGTGGAAGTGCTCTGTCTCACAAATTAATCTGCTCTTTACTCCTCACCAGATAGATACAGTGTAGAATTGCCTCATCCTCACCCCTTCCTAACCTCTCAGAGCCAAATTAGTCACCAAGGACTTGAATGTACTGGTTTTTAGCATCACCGTAAAGAACACATGAGGAGCCTGCATCCTGAAACTAGTTCATAAAAAAAAGGGATATCATTTGGCTTGGAACAAGGTCATGGAGAGGGCTCTACACAAAAACAGGGAAAGAAAAGAAGACATTGGCATCTGTGATGAGAGAGCAGAGGGTGGGAAGAGAGTCCGTGGAGGCACAGAAGTTTCATTTCACGGCGCCTCTCTCGTCTACAGGGCTCCAGGCATCACCAGCCAAACCTGAAGCCGGCGTTGCCCTCTTTGAGCTGAAATTAGTTTAATATAGTGTTTCCTAAAGTGTGGGAAGCATGTATAGAAATGGATCAGAACTCCTTCAATGAGGCCTTAAATAAATGGTAAATCATTTATTTATACAGGTAAAAAGCATTTCTCCTTTCAAAGATGTTTGCATCTTTCTGGCTATCTCAGAGGAAGGCTCTGTTTGATGCTCGTCTTTTGAACATTTGATTGCTTGTCTTTTTATCAAACGAAGACCTCAGGCACATAGCAGCTTTGGCCAGCCAGGATATATAGCTCAAATTTAGAAACTATGCTTTGATGTCTATGTATTATTTTTTATGACTACCTACTTTTTAGTTAAGATAACAGTAGTAGTTTCTCATTGTATTAGTCATACAAAATTTTATTTAAAATATACTTAAATATTTTTAAAAAGTGACAATATTGTACACACCAACTGTTAAGAAGAATGTAGGTGGTGCTTGATTTGGCAAAATCATGATTGAACATTGGGGCAAATTTGTTTAGTGGATACATCTGTGTCTACTCCCAAGTAAAGGAGAGCACACTGGGTGAGAAAAAGTCAGGTAACAGCCTTCAACCTACAAACTGGGAAACACAGCTGGTCAGGTTCTAATTTCCTGAAATGGGCCAGGATCGGAGACGTAATCAGATCCAAGACTTACACCTTAGACCCAATAGCTCAGTTGAGGGTCAGGCTCTTCTAAAGAGCTCAGTTAGCCCTACTGTGAACTGGACCTCAGTGAAATTTTTCACAAGAAACAGATGGAAACCACATGGGAAGAGAAAGAATAATAAAATCAGGTGCTGGGATGTTGAGGGCCCTTTATATCCCATTAGTTCCCAGACACCTTTTTGTAAGGATTTTACTAAATGCCTTTCTTTTGTTACTATTATATTATTGTCATTAATTTCTTTTACTTTGTCTTCAACACAGGTACATACATATTGGCAAGATAAACCAATAAAAGTAAGGAAACATGACTGGGTAGCCTTTTTTTTTTTCCCCCTGATAGAACATAAATGAAAAATAAAAATGGTTTTCTCTAATTAAGACAGACTCATAAGCATTTTGTAAAAATGACATTCAGGAAATAAAGTCATTTAATCAAATATTTTAAATATACTTTTAAAGCAATTCAAGCTCTCAACACCTAAAAGAGAAGGAGTAGAAAATAAAGTTAACATTACCCATCTTCTGAAAAGTTCTTCTAATGCAAGAATATCAACCTTGATGGACCTGCAGTGTGTGGAGGAAGGCCTGATGGAAGGTTGGGCACTTTCTCATTTGAGACTGACATTTGAATGAAAGCTGAAAAGTACACAATGGAATTTTGTATTTTGTCTGCACTGTATCCCACAACTGAACGTAGCTGTGGAAATGCTTTGCAAAGCAACGGTCAGCATTAAAAATGGCACTGAGCTCTACAAAACTTAATTAAGATGAAATTGAGGATTATGCCAACACTTTTAAAATAATACATTTTCTAAATACTAGGTATTTAATATTAGAAGAAGAAAGATCTTCAGAGAAAAACATAGTCTTACCATTTGAAATAAGTAGAATAAATCTTAACTACATACATCAACCCTTGTAAAGATAAACCTCAGTGGGAACATATACATTCCTATATTCAGAAGACCATCTGAATGACTTGAGGGAGCAAAAATAAGCAAAGGAAACTTCCAACAAATTTTCATTTTGTTTCAATTTGTCATGGTATTGGCTTTTGCATCAGTAAAAGAAACTCAAGAGGATTAGGACAATTTTCAAGCATGAGGTTGTGGCCACAGACTAGAAAAATCATCAAGCCAACTGCAGGGCCCTTCCTATGTTAAAATAATGACAGCCATCTGATGCCTCATCCTCTTCAGTGACACCATGGAGGGGACTTTGAAAGCCTTTACATTAGATGAATTCTCTGCAATAATACCCCCCCCCCGGCACATTCTTCTGTAATGCCTTCCTACACTGACTCTGGACTTTGCTATTTGTCTTGGGCTAATGAGACAATCTCAAACATGTAAACAGAGGCTTCTGGTGTACAGCAAAGTAATTTATATATATATATATATATATATATATATATATATATCCTTTTCCATTATAGGTTATTATAAGATATTGAACATAGTTCTTTGCTGTATACCAGAAACTAACACAAAGTTGTAAATTAGGTATACTAAATCAATCAACCAACCAACCAACCAACCAACCATAGGCTTCAGAAAACTTCTACATCCCCACTCCTTTTCTTGGTCTCCTGCAACCGTCATGAGAACATGTTCACTACACTGGTGAAATGTTCATGAAAGACAAGTCAGGAAGATCAGAGCCACTGCTGTTGAGGTTAGTGTAGACTAGCCACTCCCAGCTGACCAGCTGACCTTGGACTCATGAATAAGCCAAAACCAAACTGAGGTAAAATGGGTCCAGTTCAGATCAACAGAACTACCCAGCTGACCTGTAAACTCATGAGAAGTAATAAATGGTTGTTGCTTTAAGCCTGTAAGTTTTGGGGTAGTTTGTTACCCAACATGATTATGACCATAATAGATAGTAAGTGCAAATCCTTACATCATTATTTTATTCATGGTGATCTTGAATATAATTTTGTAAGTTATAGAGTTACCTGAACAATGAAAGTTTATGACAGAGAGATGTTTACAACTTGCAATCTCGATCTAAAGCAATTCTTTTACTATGTTCAACCCCACAGACCATGATTCCATTTCTATGAGTAGCATTACCATCTCCTAATCATGCAAGTCTGAACGTCCTTAAGAAACTCAAAGTCATCAAATCCTATTTATTCTCATTTCAGTGTCTTTGGTTCAGTCCTTTTTCTTTTTATAAACCATTTTAAAATGCTAAACATTTCATTTCTGGACTTCTTAAATACCTGGAAAATGTAATCAAGTTTCATTCCATTGAAATTTACCCTACATTACAGAATAGCTTTTCTAAAACAACAGTATGATCATGGTAAGTATCTACCCAAAAGTCATGGATGATTCCCCATTTTCTACAGGATAAAGATGACATATTTTGTAACAACCTACATCTCTAAAATTTTCTTATCAACATATATAGCAGAATCTAGAAATTTCATATAATCAAGTACCACCAAATAAAGCAAAATTTTACATAAAAGTCAATGATCACTTAGTTTCTTTTCTCTGTCTCTGTCTCTCAACCTCTTATCCAGACTGACTTTGACCTGTATGTCACCACCCAAACTGGCATATGTTCCTCACCCTTGTGCTCTCATTAACATTCATTTCAGCCATGCAGGACATGTACTTGATTCAACACTTATAATTCCCCTTCAAATGCCACCTAATATGTTTAAAGTTTCAGAGTTTCAGTGACGCTGAGCAAAGGGCACTATTCACTTCACGTTCTATGGAAGTAGTGCCCCTTGAGGTGGTGCAACGATAGCGGTGCTGTGATTCCTATAATCCTAAGGACATTTGCTTGAACTCTTTATATCTTCATGAAACTGTCCCTCATCTATACATTGCAACCTGTATGACTTCACGTTGATAACATCACCTCTACATATACCCTCTGTGATAGTAATTTTCTTGGCATCCCTTTGGTACCTTATTGTGTCTTTCAGGCCATTATTCTTCCATCACCCTTGCCCAAAGCACTTTCTAATTAATATTTACAAGTAACACTTGAATTTAGTATAGAGAACGCATATGTAGTACCTATTTTCCAGAAGAGAAAATTGAGGCTATAAAGGGTAACCTGAATAATTCTGTATTCATTTCTATTTCCTTAATGTGTTTATTTATTGAAATATTATTTTAAAAATAACTATAATATTTTTAAACTAGATTTGCCCTCAGAGAATATTTACTGTGAACTAAAGTATTTCTCCAGCACAGGCATTTTGGTTGTCTTCACTAAATTTGATGCATTAAATAAAGCATGTCCTCTGTTTCTACAGGGATCTTATTTTGTATTTAAACTATATTCCCAAAAGTAGAATATAAAATGAACTTCCATTAATAAACAAATAGATGATTGTTCTTAAATTTTCTACTTAGGGAATCTATGAGTCCATTTGTAAAGTGAATATTCTTTTCTAAAAGTGTTTTAAAACATTTGTATATAAATTGTAACTCAATGTAAATAACCATAGTCTGATTTAGCTTAAAAAATAAATAAAAGAAGGAACGTGTCTATATAAATATACTTGTGTGTGTGTGTGTATGTGTGTGTGTGTGTGTGCATGCATGTGTCTAGAGAGAGTTTGGATAAAATGAAGAATATATCCATAACTTGTCAGATATGGGAGAATCAGTATGGAAAAAGAAAAGAAGTAGAAAAGGAAGAAAGGAATAAAAATTAAGGCCACCAATGTAGGTATTGGTGCAACAACCCTTAGCCTTGTAGAATCTCAAGGGAAGTCTCACACGTCAAGAATGTCATCTGTCAATGGACATTTAGGTTGCTTCCATGTGTTGGCTATTGTAAATAGTATTCCTATAACATTGGGGTGCATCTCCATCTGGATATATACTCAGGAGTGGGATTGCTGGATCATATGGTAAGTCTATTTTCAGTTTTTAAAGGAATCTTCATACTGTTTTTCATAATGGTTGCAACAAACTACATTCCTACCAACAGTGTAGGAGGGTTCCCTTTTCTCCACAACCTCTGCAGCATTTATTGTTTGTGGACATTTTAATGATGATCATTCTGACCAGTGGGAGGTGATACTTCATTGTAGTTTTGATTTGCATTTCTCTGATAATTAACAATATTGAGCATTTTTTCATGTGCCTATTGGCCATCTGTATGACTTCACTGGAGAATTGCTTGTTCAGGTCTTCTGCTCATTTTTGGGTTGGGTTGTTTGCTTTTTTGTTGTTAAGTTGTATGAGCTGTTTATATATTCTGGAGATGAAGCCCATGTCAGTCCCATTGTTTGCAAATATTTTTTCCCATTCTGTAGTTTGTCTTTTTGCTTTGCTTATGGTATCCTCTGCTGTGCAAAAGCTTATAAGTTTAATCAAGCCCCATTTGTTTATTTTTGCTTTTATTTCTATTGCCTGGTAGACTGCCCTAGGAGAACATTGTTGAGATTTACATTTTGCCTATGTTTTCTTCTAGGAGGTTTATAGTGTCTTGTCTTATGTCAAAGTCTTTAACAAGTTGTGAGATACACACACACACACACACACACACACACACACACACACACAGGAATATTACTCAGCCATAAAAAAGATCAAAATAATGCCATTTGCTGAAACATGGATGGATCTGGAGATTGTCATTCTAAGTTAAGTAAGCCAGGAAGAGAAAGAAAAATACCATATGATATCACTTGTATGTGGAATCTAAAAGAAATACACAAATGAACTTATTTACAAAGAAACAGACTCACAGACATAGAAAACAAACCTATGATTACTAGGGATGGAAGAGGGTGGGAAGGGATAAATTGGGAGTTTGGGATTTGCAGATACTAACTACTATATATAAAATACATAACCAACAAGGTCCTACTATATGGCACAGGGAACCATATTCAATACGTTATAGTAACCTATGATGAAAAAGAATATGAAAAGAAATATATGTATGCATATGTATGACTGAAACATTATGCTGTACACCAGAAATTGACACATTTGTAAACTGACTCTATTTTAATAAGGTGAATAAATACATACATAAAATATAGAAGAATGAGTTTCTTTTATAGCCTATATGAGTATAAAAATAGTTTTTAAAAAATGAAACTATATTTAATGCTTCAGAAAATCTAGAACATACAATCTTGATTAAAAATTTTGTTGATTCAAATAGGAGTAATACAAATGAAAAAAAAATCAAGTGAAACAAAGTATAAAAAGCTATAAAAAGTTATTCCTCTGTTTTGTTTGCAAGAGTCTATGTTCTTCCATTTCAAAACACCAAAACTAGAAATTATAGACAAAGTAATACAAGTGTAGTTTATGTATGAAATAGAGTGAGGGATTTCTGTAAAATCTTTACTGAATGTTCATTTATCATTAAACAATAGGTTTTACAAAGGAATCAAGATTATTGCATAAACTGAAATCAGTTCCCTGGAAGATATGTAAATACAAGTAGCAAAAACAGGTTTGGGAACACACACAACTAACTAGGTAAGCAAAAATTCCAACTGGGAAATGCATAAAAGAACACTTAAAAACTTTCAAAAAAGAGAGAAGATAAATGCCAAAAATGATTGAGGAAAATCAACAGTTACATGATTTAAGAAAAAATAAATAGTTTATGGCACACGTGTAAATTTTTATACCTCCCCACATTATTCAATCATCTCCAGTCTCCATCCCAAAAGAAGTCTTCCCTGTTATCATTTCAACGTGGCATCAGCGCTACCAAGAAAGTCTCAAATCTTATTTTCTTCCTCAGAAACATGATTCCCATGAAAAGTTCCCTTCCCATGTCTCATTTTCAGTGTTACTTTTTAACTTAGAAGCATACGATCCCAGAGTATCTGTGACCAACCCAGCCCTGGCATGGATAAGAACCACGCAGCCTTCAGAATCTTACCTGGCGTCTTTCAAGATGTGCTAAATATAGTAGACTAGCCCTCAGTGCACATTGCCCTCTCTTTCTAGTATGTCTCCCTAAACTCCAGAGGCTGCAAAACTAAAAATGGCATTTCTCACCTTCCCAAATATGCATTAGATAAAATGCAGTTGTAAAAATGCACTTATAAAAAGAAAAAAAAATTCCAAAGCAGATTATCAGGTGAAGGCCAGCTCCTGTTGCGTTTTGGCTTTTTCTGCCAACGAAAGGTCTTGGGAAAGTGGGGGCTGCCATGGCTCCTCCTACCACCGCCGTGCAGTTTCCGGGTTCAGGTTCCAGGTGGTCCAGTGGCAGCTGCAGCAGGAGCAGTTACAATCGCCATAGACGCTTCTTTGTGATTCTTAGATCACAGCACTCACTGCGTGTTCCTGGCCACATCCAGTGTTCCAATGGCAGCATCCAGACCATCTTCCTGATTCCTCAGAGAGATGTATCTTCCCCAGCATAGCTTGCAAGTGAGCTAGAATCATTCCTGAAGCCGCAGCTGAAAGCTTGTTCCTCCAGTCCTTTGAAAAGTTTTAGAAGTACCCAATCCTCTTTCTTAAATACCTTTCTGATTAAAATACTCCGGGTTCTCTCTCATGCATGGAAATCTCATACCTTGATACTCTAAGAACCAAATGGACACTATCATTTGAACGTTTGGACACTATCTGTTTCCATCGAGTAGGTATACAAACCTCTGTGTAGATAACAGATTACAACCGTTGTCAATTGTATGTGTTGAATGTAATATTCTTTCCTGAGATGACGTTTTAAAGTATTAGTCAAACCTAAACACATTATGTTTATCTCCATGACCCTCAAACATCTATCACTAATTACGTATCATCATCAGCCACTAATTGCATAGGTGTTTTCAAATTGTTTTAAAGCACAAATATTTCATACCTTATCTCATATTTTATACCAGAATGTTAATAAATATTTTACATTAAAAATGCTCCAGAGACAAGTTTCAAAGTGCAGCTCGTCACAGTCCCTTTTACAGAACCACGAGGGTCACTAACAAAGGACTGAGAATTTCTGCAGTAGAGAAAGGTCTTTCCTGGTACTCAACAACTTTCTAGACATACTTAAAAGGAAAGAAGTTTGTGGAGGAGAAAATCCATTAATATTTCATTTAATGACAGTGTTTTGTTGGGAAATAATGACTTACAGCTATATCCTTATTGTAGGAAAGTCAGAATATGAGAACAATATAGTGATATTTGCAGTGATTTGGATAGAATGCTGTTAGGGACCAAAAGCACATCAGAGAACACATTTACAAAATTGTTTAAATTTTTAATTTAAAAGGGAAATTACACATGGTAATTACTAATAATCAATTCTTTTTCATAGGAAAGAATTCATAAAGAATTATCCAATTGACTTCTTCAAAAAAGACGACAACATAAGGAATCATTTGGGTGTGAGAACATTTCATTTGGATTGTGGTGTTTCCAACTCTCAGTTTTTAAAGTAGTCAGCTAGTATATTATTATATATAACCTGCCATTCTTGAACATCCATGCTCTTCCAATTGCCCTGATCAATATGAGAAAAAAAGGCTGTCAGTAGTATAGCTGAGTGTCATTAGTGTTTGACTTTCAGAAAGAACACTCACACTCATGGATGATGTTTGTTTAGAACATTTTTGGAAGAAGAGAATGAAAAAGAGAAATTTTAAAAGATCAAAATGAGTTTTGCAGATGCGTAGTAGATACACCAGCATATATAAGACGAATCCAGTCCACTAAAACCCTGGGATCTGGGAGTAATAAATATTTTCCACATCACTTTTCAATTGGAAGAGGAAACTAAAAAGCCCCCAATACAAGATCTGATTCTGTGATTTTCATCTGTCTTTTACTTAACATAGCAAACTTCCAAAGGATATTTTTTAAATAAAAAGTAGCTATGAACAACCATCTCAGAGTCAGACCTGGGTGCATACTGCAGACTTACTCTCATAAGCCCTGTCAGTTTGAATGTGGGGCTCCTTGCTTCTGTGCCTCAGTTTTCTCACATACCTAGTGGGGTTCACAAGTCCACCTGCCCTTTAGAATGGTTGCAAGAATTAAATGAGATAAACAATATAATTAGTTCCATATAGTCTGGTGCATTGTTTAATCTGTTAGCTATTATTACTGTTACAGGCCTGAACCGGAAGGACCAGGGAGGTCTTTTGAAACCAAACCCTTAACCAGAATGTGGCAGAACAGAAGAGTGGTTAAGAGCAAAAAATCTAACCAAATGCCTGAATTCAGTACTCACTAACCCAATCCAAGCCCAGCCGAGTCGAACTCCAGCTAACTCTAATCTCATTGTTTGATCTTGGCAAACTATTTAACCTCTGTCTGATGTAAGTTTTCTGATTAGTAAAACTAGGACATTGATGCATTTGTTCTGAGATTATAAAAATTAAATATGTAAATACATTTAAAGTGCTTATGACAGTGTCCAGCATATGAAACATTTTTTTTTTATTATTATTCACTGAATTTTAGCATGTTTTACTCAGATTCAACATCTAATAATATCATGAGAATAAATCCCGGTGCTGTACTTCTAAACTCATGGATGCTTCTAGAAATCTGCACGAAAATGGGCAACGTTTAGAAGATGATCTTCTGGGGAGAAGTCTGGAACCCTCAGAATTCAGAACTGTAGGTAGTAAATAAAGGCAACAAACGTCTGAGCGTCTCCCAGGGTGGCCCTGGTCCCCATTTGGGCTCACGTTTCCTGCTTTCTGCTTCTTGTGAGATGCCATATGTGCTCAAAAACCTTTGAGAGGCTTTGCTCAGTGATCTACCCCAGCTTCTTTTCTTTGCCATCCTTAATACTCAGCAAGATTGAAATATCACCCCAGTACTCCATAAAACCTGTAAAGCGTGGGTTATTTCCAACCACAGCGTTTGGATTAATTCCAGTAAATCAGCACCGCAAAGCACATGCTTGCTTATGATGTAAACCAAGAAGGAAGCGGATCATATTTGTTTTGACAAGTTTGGCCCCACAGTGTTTGAGAATATGCTACTCTCGCTGTCTCAGCCTTGGAGATTGGAACTATCATTAACGGAATAGTAGAAATCAGCTCCCTGTGCAAAGACCCTTGGTGGCTTTTCATTGCCTACAGGATAATCTATCTTAATCAAGTACTTAACAATTCCTGTCTATTAGCTCAAATTCCCCTCCTCCCTGCAGCAACATTTTCTGCAATATGTCTATAACCTTTTCCCGACAAAGGGACTGTAAAAAAAAAAATAAACATTTGACAAATTAGTTCAGGAAACACATATCCGAACACATATCTTTCTGTTATCCATATTGTACTGTCACATGCTGAAGGCTCTGAAAAGTCCTGCATTAATGCAACTGGCCTGGTTTTATTTAACTCAAACTTTCCAGTCCCTTTGAATACCACCAACTGCCAACTGGACAGACAGTCTTAAAAGAAAAATTTATTCAGTGAGACTGATTTAAATTCTGTCAAATGGCACACCCCCCACTTTCTATCTGTGTATGCATGTGTGTACTCGTGTGTGTGTGTGTGTGTGTGTGTGTGTGTGTGTGTGTGTGTTTTCAGGTTGATCTCCTCCCCTACTCCCAGAAATGTTCTCCAATCTCTTGTGCTTTACCGTCGCCCCTCAGAGATCCCCGTCATGTCTAAGCCGACAGTGACTCTCTCCCTGGCCAAGATGTCTTCAGCCCCTGCTGATATATGGTATGATGTATAGTACCTGCCATTTGCATCTGGTAACACACTGTTTGTCTTCTTTCATAAATCCAAGTTGAGAGTGTAAATTTCTTGAAATTGGCAATTGCTGTTTAGTGGGGAAAAAAAAAAGTATGAACTTTGTAGTCAGGCAGATGGATGAGACCCCCACAAGCCCAATTCTGTTCTTGGTGGCAGTGCCTCAGACAAGCCTTTCCTCCCAGAGCCCCAGTGTCATCGTTGGAACCGTGCCTGTGGATTCACCACAAAGTAAGGGGCTTTGTGTGCAGGATCCGGCATCCAGAGGATGTTCAACAGATAGCGCCAGTATTAGTGTTGTCTCACTCCCATGATGCCCAGCGTTGGGTCTTTTATAGTCACAGCAATTTTAATCATTGGTTTAATTAATGTAATGATACTGTTTGCTCTCTGAAAAGTTCTCCAGCTTCTGTCATCCCATCTGTAATGTATCAAGCAGTAGGCATGGGCAACTGAGTGGAAATCAGAGTGTGCAAAGCATGTTGCCGGCACAATACGGGGAGAGGGCATAGAGGAGGTGGAGCCCAGCCTGCCCAGGGCGTTGGGCACTGAGTGCCTGCCCCAGTCTGCAATCACTGGGCTGCTTCTCTGCCCAAGTGCCTGGAAAACAGCACACAAACCCTCTTGTCTTCCACGGTGTTTCCTCTCCTTGATCTAAAAAGCCTGAAAAACATACTGATTTGCTATTACCCCCATCAGGCAAAGGGAAGGATGATCGATCCGAAAAGAAAGAGCGTGCCTTGTCCTTCCAGTTGCTCAAATAACTCTTTTTCCCCAAGCAGACTCTTCCTGGGAAAATAGTGGGCCCTAATTAATGCCTTGCATACAGACTCATTGTTTTTACTTGTGCCATTTCTTTGCTCCTGAATATAGAAGCAATAAATTTCCAGGGAAATGAAACTCACTTATCAGATTTCCCAGCATCAAGTTTCATATTAGGAACGAAAAAAAAAATCAGTCTAACTGGACACAATATAGCTGTAAACCAATATATGTAAGCGGTATCAGAGATTAAACCTCCATCATTGCATTTATATGCTTCCCGTTTCAGTCTAGAAGGAATAACAATTTTCCTAGCTATTATTTAATAATGCAAAATAGTCCTTAAAATAATAAATCAAATCCATTCAAGCAACATTCAAAAGATCAAATACTTGCTCTGAAAGGAAATCACAAATCAAACGAGCCCATTTTCTCTTTAAAAATATATGTTCATTTTATACACAGTAGTTAGTATTTGCAAATCTCAAACTCCAAGATCTTGTGGTACCCTACATGGGAAAAGAATATGAAAATGAATATATGTATACATATGACGGAAACATGTTGTACGCCAGAAACTGACAACACATTGTAAACTGAGTAGACATCAATAAAAAAGAATGCAAATTGTAAAAAATTTTGAAAATATATATGTCCATTTCCTAAGTTTTGAAGACAATAAGTAGTTTATTCTGTGGGTGATGCTAATCAGAGGTACTAAAAGCCAGTTTATGAGGCAAATGGAGGCAATTTAAAATTTCTCATATAGCAAAACACCAAGTTACTCCAATGTCTTTTTTAAAAATTTGAGGTCATGGTCTAACCAATATAATTTTAACATTTTCCATTTTTCCAAAAAAAAAAAAATGCTGCTTCATATTTATTTTAAAAATGTAAATAAAGTGTTATTCTTAAAAGCAGCAGCAATAATCACAGATGAAGTTATATGTTACATTACTGTACAGGGTGGGAGAATGGAGAATGAGTGAGATGCACTGAAATGACCAGTATCGCTATTTTATGTCTGGGTTTAATGAATCCACGGACACACACACACAAACACACACAGTCTACGTGTGCACAAGTTGTTGCATATACGATGTACGCTTCCGATTCCAATTAAAGCAGTTAGCTGTGACTCGCATTTAGCCGCATGTAAAAATGAGTAATTACGGTTGTTGAAAGAAGCTGGCAAACAACTGCGAAAGAGCAACCAGCCCACGAATCGTCAACCTTCCAACCGAGGAGAAGTCGGTGCGAAGAAAAATCATGAAGCAAAAACTGAAACTGGCTCCTTCCCGACGCTCCCCCTCCAAGTGCGCTGCGATGCATTGTTTAGAAGCAATGTTTTTAATTTATAGCGCCAGAGGTCCGACGTCCTTCCTGCGAAACGCACGTGCCCGCAGATTCATTTTAACTGATTAAAAAAAAAAAATACAAAATACGATAGCCATTATACGAACATCTTCAATCTAAAGCATCTGTACAGTGTCTAAAAGTGAACATTTGGACAACTTCAGTGCTAAACTCCTGTGTAAGGGAGAACTTTGTTTAAAAAACACTTACGAACGGCATAATTGCACAGAAAATACTGTTTACATGTATTTGTGCCCGCTCATACCTTAGAAGGATGTTTAACTCATATAAAAATAAAGGGAGTTCGTAAAATTAAAAAAAAAAGAAAAAGACAAAATAAGAAAGGGGGGAAGGAAGGGAAGAAAGAAAGAAAAACCTTTTCTGTGGTGTAAGAGTAAACAGCGTGCAGAAGGAGGAAAAGCTGAAGTTCTAACTCCTGCAGGACTTTCCACTCACCTTTGCTTTGGTCAGTTGCCTTTTATGTGACAAGTTTGTTGTTTCTCAGCCTCCATTTTAGAAAGTCAGACAAAGGTTCAATGGCATGTTGATTTACTTTAAGTATTTCAATGAAAAAACTTGACAAAATCACAATTTTTCCTTAATTGATAAA
The DNA here is from genome assembly GCF_009834535.1 of Camelus ferus. Classification (NCBI taxonomy): domain Eukaryota; kingdom Metazoa; phylum Chordata; class Mammalia; order Artiodactyla; family Camelidae; genus Camelus; species Camelus ferus. Next base: position 19,256,050 of record NC_045722.1, on the reverse strand, counting down.
TGATATTTTAATTTTCTTTTTCTTCTTCTACTTTTTTCGTTCTTTTTTCTTTTCTTTTTTCTTCTTTTTCTTTAAATATAATCAGTGAGCTCCAGATCTGGCCCAGATCTCCAAATTAACGTGAAAACTGCGTGGAGAGTCTGCGATGTCAATTACGGCCCTTTCTAATCTCCGCCACTAGGAGGCACTGCAGCCTGCTTTTTGAGGGGGGATGGACTCTGGCGGAGTGAATATTCCGCACAACTATGGCTCTGGTGTCATTCCCTATTTAATGGCTGTCAGTGAGGGGGAAAGACAACGTGGCGGGTAATTAAAACCAAATTGCAGGCAGGAGATGACTGCACAAGAATGATATTGTCATTAATACTGATTTAACATGCACCTGGGTAAGGTGAGGGAGAGCAGGGAGGGAATTCACACAGACGCCAGGGTTGCCTGATTTAAAGATGTAGTGTTTCCAGCTGAAGCATGTTTTAAAAACTGAATAAAACCATCATATTATGACAGCAGAAATAAAACGGAAACAAATGTTCTACATATGTCTATTTAAAAAAAAAAAAAAAAGGAAAGAAAAAAAAGAAAGAAAAATCTTCCATTTCTTCCACCTCGGAGGAACAAGCATGTGTCTCGTCCTCTAAAGTTCAAAAGTATTTTTGCAGAAGGCTTTTCCCCCTTCTGTTGCTCGCTTCTCTGTATGGGTTTGTAATCTGTTCGTGTAGTTTTCTGTTTTCACGAGAGTTGGAACATTTGATTTGAAACAAACATCATTGATTTACAGAAATCATATACCATGGGGGAAAGATTTCAATCCCACAGATATTTCAGGAGAGATATTTACTGGAACCCTTACAGGGTTCGAGGCTTTTCCATTCATGAAGAACCCCTTCCTAGAACAATAGGAATCTTGGACTGAGGGCTCCAAAGCATGGCCAAAAACTCCTAGTATGCAGCCCTTATCTCACTGCCATGAACCTACAAATAAAGAGGCTCACTCTCATTTTAGTGACTCTAAAATCATTCACCTTTATTTGTAATGGTAAGTGCAAAACCCAGAAAAAAACAGAAGCTAATCAGAGTTAAATAGTCCGTTTTGTTTGAAGCTATGTGAAATGATCTGGGGGCTATTTTACCATTAACTAAATATTTTCATATTATGACTAAAAATAAAATTTACATCTGTTCCTCAGTAGAAGGAAAGTATAGTATAAATTAAAAACAACCACTTATTGAAAGGATGATGGGTCATTTCAGGCAGAAAGGGTGCCAGAATTAAAAGTGTTTATGGAGAGGGAAAAATGGTGACAGTATAAGAGTTCAGCGTGCGCCTGAAACCCCCGTGCCGATTGATAAATCTCCTTCCGGTTTCACCTTAAATGAAATGTGTGCATTATAGAAATGGTTATCCTTCTGCTCAGTGCCAAAGGAGATGAGTCATTAGGGGTGTCATGAAGATTTATAATCACATCATAAAGAAAGTAAATTCAAAGAGCATTCCTTGGGCAATAAAGAACATATTATAGAGAAAGATCTCACTAAACAAGGTCAGGTAGGGAAAAAAAAAATGATCAAATGTCATGGTTGCTCAGTCTGGTCCATGGAAGTTGTTTAAATACCCAAATTGTAAATTACAGAACAGTGATCAGATCTTCTGAATTTTTCCCGCAGTGGTTTGGTATGGACAATTTTAAAAAGTTTTACATTTACAGATTTCTCAAATAGGTGTTTATCTGTTGGTTTGTGCCTTCATTGTTGTGGACGGTAACCGGATTCCAGAGGAGTAGGCAGACAAATATTTGCGAGTAAACCAATAGCATTGAAAAAAAAAAAAATAGACAAAAGTTGGACTTTTGCTTTTATGAAGGAATACACGAATGATGTTGTAGCTTTGGGTCCACTCTTGGCCATCAAATTTTTAGAGGACAGTGTGAGAAACAGAAAAGGACTTTAGTGCACTTGCCCTTTAGAGAATGCCAAAGAAATTCTTCTCCAAGAAGGACCCTTTCGGAGAACGCGACTCTTAGCGAGTGACCAAACCTGCCCAGTTCAGGCAAATACACCCAGATCTCAGGGAGGAGAAGCTGTCCTTTGGATGCCAGACAGAATCTCGGTTTTAAATTCTGTTCTCACATTTGAACTGAAAAAGTCAGTGAAGCTCATCCCCACTCAAGTCTGAGGATTATCTGGGATCAGTGGCTTTTATGAGGGGAGAAGAAAGATGACCGTGGTTTCAAAGGAGAAATAACTGAAGAGACTATGAGAATCCTCACATTTCAGGACTTAGAAAAAGAGCGTCGTATCTGAGAGCACAGTTGTTAAGGAAACTTGCTGATGTGGGTGAAAGGGACAATTATTTGGTGGGAGAGAGATGCTTTGCTATAATTAATATTGACTTAGGGACAGCGACGTGTGGCAGGTCGTCTTGTTCCGACGGGTCTGTTCCGAGGGCACCTGTGTCGGGGACATGCACAGCTACCTTAGGAGCAGAATGCGAGCTCTCTTTCTGATTTTCACCCCATTTACTTTTGGATGGAACCTGGCACTCACAATCTCTTGAACTGTTCCCCCAGGTTGCTGGTGTAACAAATATAATTTTTCAGCAAGATGGCTGCTGCCAGAAGCAGGCTTAGAAATGCCCATTTTAATTAAACATTTTACTTTCAATTACACTTCACAGTTTGCACATGGTGACACACGCTTTCATCACATGGACGTTCGGATTGCTATATTAGGACTGTTTTCCTATGCAGGGAAAGTTGTGTTGGTGAAAATGACTCACAGGTGAAAAACTCAGTTTTTTTTTTTTTTTCCTTGACTTGATCGATGGGACGTTATTTTTAAAAAGAGAACAGTAGCAGCATTTCCAGACTTCGGGGCAGATTTCAATGCATCCAGGGGCAGGAAATACCCAAATGAATAAAAGGGCAATCATATGATGACTTATCGCAGAGGCAGCCAACATTTTAAGTTACGTATGCCCTTTATTGAGATGAGAGAAAAATAAAGCTACGCAATTTCACTGTGCTACAATAAACTTTAGAGAATTATGACTTTTTTTTTATCAAAGCTAGCCACTATGTGTAATGTACCCTAAAAGGCAAAATAAACAGACTTACTTCCTATTCTCGTATAGTATAAGACATGCACTCACACAGACACTCATTTTGTTTCCAAATGATACATAAACACATATTTTAAGAACCTTTTTAGATGTTGCCAGATTAGGGAAACATCTTTACTGCAACAAGATAGGAAACTCATACGTGACCCTCTCTGGAGCACACAACTTGAATTACTTATCATTCCAAGAAGGCAGGGAAGAACTTTTTTGCCAGTACGCAGGTGCACAGTGTTTCATTTTAGGCAGATAAAATTGAGGAATAGTGCTACAGAGGCATCATCTTTTTAAATATGCATCTGAGAGGGGATTCCTGGAGGGGAAACTGTTTGCAGGAGACCAATTCATATCATTTAAAGTGAAACATCCATTGGTTATTCCCACCCTCGGAACTCGGACTTCTGACTAGGACTTAAGCAGATGCTGAAAATTTCGTTGGACCAAATGCTCTCTCTGTTGAATCCTCTGCAAATATTCTCCGTGGCAATTGCTTGGGTTGTGTCAGTGTGACGGGGAGCCGTGTAAAGATAGAGAAAAGCTGAATCTGACTTTTTCAGTTTCACTTTTAACACTGATTTTTTAAAATCTTTCTCACATGATTATAAATGGGCCCTCCATGCTCTTCTTTTCTTCCTTCTTTTCTTCTTTTCTCCCTTCTTAAGAGCATCATAAAATATACTGAGATCTTATTTAGCTATTTATTTTATTACTATATCCATTTTAAGAGAATCATCCCCGAAATAGTTGAGAGGTCAGATTTTATATTGCAGGGGATTATAAAAGTCATAGCTTTGTCATGGAGGGAAACTTAGGTTTGTTTTTCATTCGTAAAGGAACACCTGAAGCAAAGATCTTCACCGAGTTTAGGTGTAATAATTCTAAAGTCAGGAAAGGATTAAAAAAAAAAATGTCCCAGTATAACTGTGAATGGTGCTGGAACTAAGACTCAAATTAGCACTCTGTGTGGAATAGCTTCACCAAGTTTACACTCACTTTAAAAACGAAATAATTGCTTGCATGAGCTGAAACTCATGACGGCCACATGAGACAGGAGATTATTGTTTTTCAAAGGAAGAAAATGAAGTACTTCGGCGAAGTCACACATTTGGGTTTCTGGTGTAGAGATAATGTTGTACCTGACAAGCTGAACCCCACACCTCCCACAGAGTTGCGTGTGGAATGAGGAGCCAAGCATTGCATCCCATTTAAGGAAATGAAGTGTGCTCCTGCACTAATCTCCAGGAAGACAAAGCCTTAAAAGATCAGCTGGACAAAAACTCCCCTAAAAAAAAAAAAGAGGCCGTGGGCCACCCACAGCTGGAAAGCGGGCAGGGCTGGGCTGGGGGTGCAGCACATACTTAGAAAATTGATTCCCCATGGAAGCTGTGAAAAATACATGGCCCCCGTCCATGAGACAAATGCACATGGATGTATGGACACACTTCATACATGTCTATGTCTAGATGAAGGGGGAAAATTCTTTGTAAACGATCACGCATACATTTTGAAATTAACCCATCCATCCAAACAGGAACTCTTGCCAATTTTCTGCCAACTAGCTCTCATGATTACTATTATTAATACTATTCTTGTTGTTGTTATTTCACTCTTCTACTAGTTTAATAGCAAACCCAGACCTCCTACTGCATGGGTGAAGTGCCTGATTGTGGACCGGCAGGGTGACCCTATGTCCCCATTAGCATGGGACAGTCTTGTGCAAATGCTTGTTTTGGCATAATTGTAACAGCATCCCCTTTCACTCTCAAAAGTGTCCCAGTTTGAACAGTGCATTATATGGTAAGACATGTGAAGTCACACACCTCCAACCTGTGACATATTGTTACCTGTGCCTAAGGCATCTGATGGTCTCTCGTGAAGCAAACCCTGAAGGGGATTTTACAGATCAAGTAGCAGATCTGCTGTCTTGCTCGGGACTTAGGACAGGATGCTGGTGTGATGGGCTTGTAGGCAAATAGCTAGTGTGCGGTGGAGTCAGGACAGAAGCTCCGGCACTGGCCCCTCTGTACTTGTGTGACGTTGCCTTGCACCAGGGCGGCACGCACAGAGATGAGTGAGTTGATACGAGTAAACACAGAGACATAGTTCTCCGTGTGCCTCCGTTTCCATGTCAGCAAAATCACAACAATACCAGGTGGCTCTAAGGAGCAATTTATTACAAAACATCTACACAGGGAAGTAAAAAGGCGTGTACACCTTTCTCTGCTACTTTAAAAAGGCCTTATGCGTTAGCCATGCTTTGATAATTAAAAGGTAGATGTTCCTATCTTTGAGTTAACAAGATATTTTAGATATTGTTAGCAAATTATAAAAGTGTATTGGCTTTAAAGAATTAATTGGAAAGTTAAAAAGCTGTAAACTATCCAAATATCTTGCCTCAGGATGTTAGCTGATATCTGGGCATAGTTTTAAGGCAAAAAGGAAGGAAGGGCAGAAAAAGTGAGTGAAGAGAAGACAGAAAGAATGGAGGAAGAAAGGAAGGAAGAGGGGGGAAAAGAGATAAAGGATTTTCTTCTCAAATATCTAGAGATCTGGCTGTTTTTATTCTTTTAAGGGTCAGTCTTCAAATTTAAGGAAATTGCAAAAAACTGGGTTAGATGTTTCACTGTGTAAAAATTGCTGAATTTCTACACAGTGAAAATGATTATCTGAAACACTTTAATTTTTCAACACTGTTCTTCAACAATACTTTTCACCTATTTGTAAATATTTGAGTATATTTTAATGTGCAGTGTACAGTCGTTCCTCTGGTTTGAACTTCTGTTACTATTGTTATTATTATTTTTTTACTTTCAAAGAGCAATACTGATCATTGGTCTTTTTTTAGCTCTTAAACTACATTCAAATTAACATAGTCACTAAATGTATTATGGTATTTTTCTTGAATACTTACCATTTGATATGGAAACTATAAAAACCACTAAAAAAAAAAAGGTTTTTGTAGTGCTTTGCAATAGAAATACGAGATGGGCCCGTGAATAAAAGCTGTGAGTGTAATTTTACATTTCCTAGCAAAAAAAAGTAGAAACAAGTGAAATCAACTTTAAGAATATATTTAATCAGATGTATACTTTATGTTAAAATTTGAAGCAGTGATCTACGTGAAATATGGTTCTTGAGCTATTTTTAATTCCATTTTTTAATTCTGCGTCTTCAAAATGTTGCGTATTTTACACGCGTAGCGCATCTCATTTTGGGCTAGCTACATTTCAATTGCTCAGTAGTCACTTTTGGCTGAAAGCTGCTCTATTGGACATGCAGAGGTCTAGCATGTAAGGAAGTAACGCAAATGCAGCCCCTGACTAATTGGTGTCCTGGTAGAGGTGCATTTAACGGCTAAGAGGTGGGTTCGGCAATATGCCACCAGCATATGAGCTTTTTCATCACTCACTCTAGGGGGACCTTGGGCAAGTAACGAACTTCTTTAGGTCTCTGTTTATTCCGCGTTGCAATATGCCAAGAATAATAACATTTTGCTTATCTAGGCTTGCAAAAATCAATTAAGTAAATGCACCTAAAGTACTGAACCCAGGGCACATGGCAAACGGTTAACAGTAAAAGTTTGCTCATTCTTATTACTATGCATAAGGTAGGTACGGCATTTCATCTGCCAAAGGTATACAGATACTGCAGACCAGGTTACTCACAAGTCTGTACTTATTAAACCAGCCCTAAGTGGCGAGTACTGAGCTTGGTTATCTGCAAAGTGCTCAACAAATGATTTTGAATTAATTACATATTTTTCTTGATCCTGTTATAGAACGTTAACCTCACTATCCAGTCCAAGGATCACGATCAGTATGCATTCATTCTCCAAACATGCCCTGTCCTCTCATCTTACTATGCTTTTAACAAAATTCCTATAGAATGTCTTCTCAGCTTGTTGGCTGCTCTGATGATGCTGCTAAAAATTATTTGCACACATGTCATCAATGGATATGTTCTTTCATTTCTTTTGAGTAGATATGTAGGTGTTTAATTGCTGGATTATTGGGTTAGTTCATGTTTAAATTTTTAAGGAACTACCAGTTTTCAGGAGTAGCTGTGCCATTTTACATTTGTGATCAGCAATGTATAAGGGTTCTAGTTTCTCCACATTCTCACCATCACTTGCTACTGTGTGACTTTTTGATTATAAGGATTCTAATGGGTATGTAGTGGTGTTTCTGTGGTTTAAATTTATATTTCTCTAATGACTAATGATGTTGAATATCTTCTCATGGGTTCATTAGGCCTTTGGTGAAATTTTTAAAATAAAATCTTAGCTCGTTTTTAAAATTAGAATTTATCTCATTATAGAATTATGAGAGCTCTTTATATATTTTGGATCCAACCTTTTTTATTTATCAGATATGTGATTTAAAAATATTTTCTCCCATGTTATGATTTGTCTTCATTCTTTTAAAAGTGTCTTTTGAAGCAGAACTTTTGAGTTTTGATTAAATTCAGTTTATCTGGTTGTTTATCTGTGTGTCAAGATTTTGAGATTATATCTAAGAATATTTTGTGTAATTGATTGTCAAGAGTATATTTTCAAACAAGATTTAAATTTAAAATTGTTATCGTTTAGCTCTTCTGTTTAAGCCAATTATCCACTTTGAGTTAGTTTTTGTGTACTTTCTGAGGGAAAAGTCAGGTATATTCTTTGTATGCAGTATTGACTTTCCCTAGCACCATTTTGTGAAAAGATTTTCCTTTTTAAAATATCTTGGCACCTTTGTCAAAAAAAAAAAAGTGTAAAGGTTTATTTATGGAATTTCAAATCTGTTCGCATTAATCTAAATGCTTATGACTACATAATCAAAATTGTATTATTTTTCCTTTATAGTCATCTTTTTTATAAGGTAATGTAGTAGACAGAATCCTATAATGGCTTCCAATATTTCCTACTCTGGTCTTTGGGACTGTGAATATGAGAAAATATCATACCTTCTATATTATATTACATGGCAAAAGTGATTTTGCATATGTAGTGACACTTACTGATCACTTGACTTTCAATTAATCAAAAGGGGCTCATCTGGCTGAGCCTAATCTAATCCCTTCATCCCTACTGAACACAGAGGTTTCTCTAACAGGCAGCAATACAGAACACCTGAGAAAGATTCCACATGTGAGAGAGACGCGGCCCACTGTGGCTCCTTAAGTGTAAAACAAGCTATGAGACAAGAAATGCAGGTGGATTCTAGAAACACAGAAGGACAGCCAACATTGTGACTGACACTTTGGTTCTACAGCAAAAGGAAGATGAATTTTTCCAATAACAGGAATAAGCTTTGAAGAGGAGATCCAGTTGAGAACAAAGAGATGCAGTTGAGGGCAACGGGCACAACTCTGAGATCCATTTGAGATCAAAGCTTCACTGACACCTCGATTTCAGCCTTGGGAGACGCTGACCAGAGAACCCAGCCAGTATAGCTGACAAGCCGATAGAGCATATGAAATAGGGTAGCAAAACAAAAACAAACAAAACAAAAAAACAAACCAAAAAACTCAACCCAGAAGAAGGGATGAGAAGGGAACAAAGAACAAATGGGTCAAACAAATGGCAAGAAAAGAGGCTTAAACCCATGTAAATTGAAGATTACATTAAATGTAAATTGTCCAAACATGCCAATTAAAATGCAGAGAATGTCATATTATGAAGAAGCAAGACCCATCTATATGCTGACTTTAAAAATGCAGCTTAAATATAAATAGACAAGTAGTTTAATTTTTTAAAAAAAATTTAAAAAATATGAACAATTTATAAAACTTGTCATAAATGTTAGATCATAGAAATTAATATTGAAAAATAAAGGATGTAAAACTGTAAATTACATGAAAGTATACTTTCCATGCCTACAGACTAGTTCCATGATATCAGATATTCCTTCCAGACTGGCCCTGCCCGAAGAGACACAGGACAGTGACAGAACACTAGTCTGGGAGCGGCCGGACAGCAAACCTGAGAACCCTCACAAATTAAGTGCAAACTTGAGGACATTCTCTGATTTACTAATATACTTAAAAATGCAAATTAGGTTGAACTTGGATAGTTCTGTAGCATTGAATGATGAAAGACACTGGAAACTTGCCTATACATTAGAAGGAGAAAATTTTTGGATATAGTATATTTCTAAATAATCCACTTTTCTGAAATTCAAGTATGTAAGAGATGAGAAAATATAAAACTCATGTACTCTTCTCTGACATTATAGTCCTGTCAAGCAAGAGAGAAATTAAAGAATTCCATATCAAATTCACAATAAAATGAAACAAAATCCATATAAATATAATTATTGATAGCAATGTTAAATTTGATTATAATATCAAATTCTAACATCAGAGATTATTCTTTTAAAATTGTACAAAGCATGAAACAATTTAGTAACAAAATGGAAACAGACACATTTTGAAGAAAAAACAATAAAAGTACATTAGTAGGGGAAAAGGATACATTTAATGTTTATTTTTATTAGAAGAACATATTTTAACTTTTACAAGTAGAGATATATAAACTAATGAATTTTTTGTAAAGCTTAAAAGCAATCATAGGTAAATTCAAGCATAAGGAGGTTATCTTGAAAATACTAAGGTGGTAGAGTGAAGATCAAAGAAGAGTTGAAGAAATTGCCCATAAAAAAAAATAAAAAAACAAACATTTTTCCCTAAAAGACTAGAAAATGAAGCTAAAAGTACAGTAAGAAAGCAGTTTAAAAATTTAAGTGAATATTATAGAAGTAAAAATATAATATTATTGCTACAAAGAAAAGTTCTGATAAGCCATTCAAAATAAAACCAAATAAACAAACAAACAAACAAAAACACAACTAAATGCTACTAGGTATCATACAGAAAACAAAATTTAAAAGGAACACTTTTTAATGGGCAAAATTTTACAAGAAAATTTAAAGAAAAAGTAAGGAGAGCCACAGAATTATTACAAATAAGATTTCATCAGAAGTCATTAACCAGGAAACCAGTCATTGCCTATTTATATACAAGTTACTGTCCACAATGGCAATAAAAGCAGTGGACAATCACATGCCAAATAACACACAACAAAAATACAAGTCCACTATCAGAAAGACAAGGAAAATTCACAGAAACAGTCTTATTGTGGGAGATATTGAAATACATTTTTAGATGTTTCAAAAATAAAGTCATATATAGAAAATATAAGAAATATAAAAGTTAATTTACTATATATTTATTTTCTTACTAACCTATAAAAATAATGGATTACCTTAAGGCTTATTCGGTGAGTGTTGACCGAGGTGATGCAAGGTGATGCTCTTAACCCTTTGAGAATATTACTTGTGTTATATTTGTTTGACTGACAAAAACACAAAAACAAAAACAAACTGCTGGAGATCAGTTATTTTCCCTGGGTCAGGTAACTAGTAAATGCAGTGGTGATATTTAAACTTTAGTCTGTATAATTCAGGAGCCACAATCTCAAAACAAATAATCACAAAGCACAAATTATACAGGAAACTTTAGATGAAGACATTAAAAAAAAAAACAAACTAAAAACTGATAGCTTCTTTCTAAATCCCAAATTATAATCTTTTAAACATTTAAAGAGGATTTCCTAAATATCTAACAAATCAGTAGGATACTAACCCTAAATCTGCAGATTAAAAGTAAGAAAAAGTAGGGTTAAAATCATCAAAAATTATATTGTACCAAAACTATGCCCAGAATATAAATTTATAATATTGAATATATTAATTACTAAGAAATATTTTACATGAATGAAGTATTTAACTAAAGAACTCAGAAAGTATCTATAAAAGATGCATAAGGATAAAGGAATATTTTAATTAAGAGAATAAAGGAAAAATTAATAACTTTAAATTACTCCATAAAAGAGATTTCATTTATAAAAAGACAGCCCTCTACAAACTTGATCATTTCAATACAATTATAATTAAAATCCTAATTGAAAACTTCGGGTACCTTGACAAAATAAATCTAAAGTTCTTTCATATGAACTTTGGATAAATAGTTGAAAATATGCAGCAATATACTGAAAAAAGAGTAATAATGATAAACTAACATCTTAAAACATATTAAAACACCATCAAATCACCACATGCCAGTAATAATTAAGGAGTAGACATTTTGCTCAGTGGAAATTTTACTCAGCCCTGAAGTAAATCACTCAAATTTGGGAATCTAATGCATAATAAAAGTGACATATAAAATAATTGAAGAAAATTAGGTTAATCAATAAATATGACTGTTTTCCTTTAAGGTAATTTTGCTTATATTTTTATGTATTCTAATAGTTGGTATTAATTTTTTTTAATATTGGAAAATAACTTACATATATGATAGCACTAGAAATAAGCATTCTAATGTATAAATGCATCCTGTATTATATATAACATATTTATATAGAAAACAAATTATTTAATAACTGGTCAATAAACTCTCTCATGGGGGAATAATGGGCAAAGAACATAGACACGCTATAAAGAATAAAATATACAAATAGCTAACTGATTTAAAATAGAATTTCAATGTTATTAGTAATTTTTAAATGTAAATAAAATCCCAAACATGCTTCAGTTAAGGGCTAGGAAGATTATTATCATTCAGTCAAATATGCACGTTCTAATGATCACTTTAAGAAGGTACCATGCTACCATGGTTATGGGGATTCATTTTGTAATATTTATCACAACTAGAAGTATGCATTATTTTGATGCAGTAATTACACTAATACAAATTGTTTCTAAGAAGGAAATAGCATTAGTCTTTCACAAAATTTTTCAGAGTATAGAAATGAGAAAACATTCTTTAACTATGAGACTATCAAAACCTTGAATCCAAACCTGACAAGATTATATCAAAACAAGAAAATTTCTAATGAATCATCATAAAAGTAGATTCACTAAAGTAAACCAAAATATTAGTAAGATGAATCCAGCAATACATAAGAGATAAATATACAAGATTGAGTTGAGTTTATTCTTGGAATGCAAGGTTGGTTTAACAGTTTAAAACTAGTCAATAAAATTGACCTGAATAAGATGTTAAAAGAAATAAATCTTATCATATAGTCACTTTGAAAAATGCAATAAAACATTTGATAAAATTAAAATCCATGAATTATAAAAATCATATGCAATTTGGGGACTTTCTAAATCTGATGAATGTTATTTGCAAAATCCTATAGCAAATATACTCAATGCTAAAATGTTAATAGTTTCCTTCTGGAATTGGGGAAAGAACAAGGATGCCTAGGATCTCCACATCTATTAAACATTGTACTAAAAGTTCTATCAAATGCTAAGTTAAAGTATAGAAAAGGGGAAAAAAGTCATTGTTCATTGTAGATACCATAATGGATATTAATAACCCAAAATTATCTGTATCATTATATTAATATACACATATTTACATAGGAATTTAAAATATGGATATTTTCTTATAGTATTAATAAACATCTTTAACAATTATTCTGGAAATAAGCTCAATACACAAATACAAAATGTGATTTCATACATCACTACATTAGAAAAAGAAAAATGTTTTATAGATATCACAATAGCACTAAAATATTAAATTATTAGAGATGATTCTAATAAAAATGTGAAAATCATCTATAAAAAACTGTAAAACATGTAAAAATATGACTTGAACATGTATGCAATATAACATTTATGGATTGGAAGACTCAGTATTATAAATATGTCACAGTTATCAAATTGTTTTATAGATTCAATTAAATCCTAATGAAATACTAAGAGGGGATGTGTTTGTATGGATGGGTGTAGAACTCATAAACTGATTAAAAAATGTATACAGAAGACCAAAAGTAGACATGATAATAATAACAATGATAAAGTCTTCTATCCAAAGCAGGACATTATAAAATTGCAGTCATTAAGATAGTATAGGATTGGAAATAAATAAATATTGAGTAAAATAAACCTAACAGAAAAAAATACTTCTTATATAATTTCATTTGTAAAACTTCAAATACAAAGGTAGGCAAAACTAGCTGCTTTACATGATATACATGGAAAAATCATTTCCTACTAAAACAAAATCTCATATTTAATGTTAGGAGACAATGTCTAGTTTCCTGTGCTTCCTAAATGTTGGCTCTTTTAGTAATATGCAGAATGATCATCCCTTCATGCTCAAAACAGTCTTAAGGCAAACAGTATACACCACATAACTCACATGTAATGTTGTTTATAAGGGTGGCAAGTGCCTCCAACAGTCTTGTAAATGCTGCCTCATTCAGAGATGAGGCTGGTAACAGAATTTATTAAAACTGATAGATCAGGAGTAGGAAAAACAGATGTTCCTTTTCCTCCTACATCATCCTTCTTAAAAAACATCTCAAGATGTGAAGGCTGGAGAAAGGGACAATAGAATTTACAATAGTAATTTCACTACTTTTAAATGGATAATCCTATGTGCCAATAACTGTGCTAGGATCACAAGACATTTGCTGGATTGGCTGCTCACAACAACAAAAGTGAGAGCTACTATTATGTCTCTAGTTGAGGGGTCATGACAGGGAATGGTCGATTCCATGGTTTTTTCCCACTTCTCCCAATAAAAGCCATTGTAGTGATTGGTGTAGTTGAGCGAGACCTCCTCAACCAGGCCGAAACTGATCTATCCACTTTCCTTTGAGTAGCTGACAGATTTACTATGTCATGAGTGGGAACTTTCTCAATATATTATCCTTATTCCTATTATAGGTTTTCATTATAAATTAGATTACTCACCCAAAACGAAATTTAAATTTCTTCTTATGCATGGGAAAAAAAAAAAAGATCCCAATATTTGAAATAAAAATAACTTAAATGAATGTGAAGTTTTTCCTCTTCACTTACAGTTTCTTAAAAGTTCTCCTGGATGCTAAGAAACTAGTGTTTCAGCACCAAAGGAGAAAGTGTATGTATTTTTTGAGACCTCTGATGATCAGGAGATACTGAAATTGTCTCGACATTTGCTATGGTGTGGGTTGCATCATGGGCCATGTTGCCTTAATTGTAGGCATGATTGTGACAGAGAGAATCATCAGTTTAATTATAATAAGGAGATTGCTTACAGTAAAAGGAGAGTAATTTTTCATTAGCTTTTATAAAAACAAAAGACAACTGAACTCCGTAAGTCTACTTCAGTCTTACAAGAAATCTTATGTTTCCAAAGTTTTTACCTTTGTGCATGTGAATTCAAATTTAACCATAATCTATTATTTATATTTTTGTCATATTCTCTAATTTTTGCCATCAGCTGCTCAAGTATCAAAAAAGTGAACAGCTTGAGATTAGCATTCAAGGTTTTAGTCAGAAAAGCTTTACTCAAATACCATATTATAGTTTAGCTATTTATCCATAATCAAATTTATAATAATTAGATAAAATGCATAAGGATTTTAAGTCCATCCTTCAAGTAATCTAATTTATATTTATAACTTCATAATTATATTAAATGCCAATGATTATTAGAATCTTACATATTGAGAATGAATAATAGATTAAAGATAGGCTTTTATCTTTTCCTTGGTATTCAATCTCACTAATTATACATTTAATAATGATCAATTATAAGTTAATGCACATAATTGTTTTATTAAATCTAAATCATAGTTAAACACTTATTTAATAATCTGAGTTAGTTTTGCCCTCTAGTATCTCTCACTAAATTAGAGTTGCATTTACCCACCTAAAATTTTAAATTTTAAACTGTCTCTTTTACTGGTTTTTGCTTCTTTGTCTTGATTTTAGAATAAAACAACATTTTTATTCCAGCAAAAAAAAAAAAAAAATCACAGAGAATCAAATTTTAGATCTCAAATTGTCACCAAGTCCAAACTTGTTCTGCTTGCTGTATGGCAAGCCAATAAATTGGGAGATGATGTGTTGGGGCAAAGAATAATGACTTTATTTGGAAAGCTAGCTGAGTGAGAAGATGGCTGACTGATGTCCTAAGAACCATCTTCCCCAAGTCAGAATTCAGGCTCCTTTTATATTAAGAAGGGGAGGGGGGTGTGGTTGGTTGTCGCAAACTTCTTGGTGTCAGAAACCTTTGTTCTTGCAGCTGTCCACGTGGGTCAGGTCATGTTGTCCTGTAAATCTCCAACAAGACAAATGTTATCCTCTGTCCTGCAACTTTTCATCTCTATATGAACGGAAAAGTGTTATAACCTTAAAGATCAGAGCCTTGAGAATGGGCTGTCCTGTATATTTCAGGCAATAGACAACATTCTTTTACAAAAGGTGCAGAACCAGCATGACTCAGCACAGGAAACAGAGCACAGGGTTAGAGCTAAAGGAGCAGGTCTAATATGGAGTCAGATTTATTCTTCCCCGTTACAAAATGATTGAGTCTACTTTGTTGGCTTGTTGTTTGAATATTGATGTGTCGAAGAGAAAAGATGAATACTTTTTTTATATGAAGGGATACAGTTATAACTTGAAGAAAAACAGCTAAATTTATGTTAGCCAGGTCCTATTCTAAGATTTTTACATCTCCATCTTATTTAATCTTTAAACAGCCCTGAAGGGTAGGTACTATTATTCTTCCCTTTAAAGGGAGAGGAAATAAATACAAGAAGTTAATTAAACTTTCAGAGTCGAACAGGTAGTGAGTGGGAGAACCTAACATCTGGACTACTTCACATCTAACTCTTAATCACTATTCTTTTCCCATGGCATTCATTGTTCTCAGCTTCAACTCACAGGAGCTTGAAGTCTGAGAGATGCAGCTTTAACTACATCACCACCTCCATGCAATACTTCCCCTTTGAAAAGCTACTGCTGTATTTCCTGTTATGTAACAAATATTTCTAGTTGACATGTTAGAGGGAGATTTCCCACTTACTTAAGTCATATATGATTCGTGAATTCTATTTATGTTATTCACTCCAAGCTCATCACGTTAGTGTTTTTCTTTCATTCCAAATAAATTTAGACGGCCAAAAAAAAAATGTATTTTAAATGATTGAAGCAGGTATCAGAGCAAGAATGAATTTAGGCAATTGTAAGCAGAAGAAAGTGTATCAGTAAAAGTGGGAACGAGTTTTAAATGTTTGGATATGTGGGTGTGCGTATGGATACTTTGAAAGGAGAGTGGAGATTGTTCCTTTATGCTCTGAAACTAACAAATGTACACACGATTTTTATAGTTATTAGTAAAATACATTAAAGCAGCCCTTCTTAAGGAACTAATTTTGCAAATCTAAGAAGAAAGAAGTCAAAACTGTTGAGTGCTTTTTTTGCCAAATACTGTGCAAAGCACTTTGCTGGGCTGTCATCTAATTTTCTTACCAGCCCAGTAAAGAAAGTGTTATGCCAGTTCAAAGATGAGGGATCTGAGACTCCGAAAGGTTCAGATAAAATTGTGAGTAAATAGCATGCCGTTATTGAAAACCTGATTTTATCTAATGCCAAAATCTTTTTTCACTTTCTCTTTTAAGAATCTTATAGCCTCAAAGTAATTTAAATATTGGAATGTTCACAATCAGAGGGTCATATTCCTGTGTTTGATTGCCTTTATACTAAACACGACATATTTATGTACTGAATTACACATCCAAGTGAGTATATATTTAGTATATAACATCTTTTCATTCAAAGAGAATAATCACTAATCTGCTAATGCAGAAAGACATGTAATCTCTTAATATTTGAACACAGACAATTACCAAAACCAAACTTTGATGTGTAAGCTACAATATTGGTCTCCAAAACCCATCTCATTTTAAATAATTCTTTGGAATAAAGCTCTAATTTTTAATTAGATATCCACTATTTTATAATATGGGCATACAAAATCTGAATGTTATTGACCGTTTTCTTAAAGATACACATGTACGAATTGGCCTCAGATTCAAGGTTGGCTGGATTACAGTTAAGCTTGCTCCGTCAAATACATGCATTTTAAAAGTTTTCGAATTGCAATTAATTACACTTTTAAAAAGCACCAGAAAGAAAAAAAAGGAGAAATGCAATTTGAGGCCTTTCTAAGTGGTCACATTTGACAGAATTGTTTACATTCACTACAGGGGATTTTTCTACTCAGCAAGCTTGGATTTATGATATCAGCTTCCTTCAAAAAAAAAAACTCCTTCCCGAAAATCTCCAGATTTGATAGAAGATGAATTCAGTTCACTGCATCAGGCCTGGTGACCTGGCCCCCAATGAGATACATTGGCTCATTTTTGCTTTCTTGCTTAATATCTTCTCTAGGTGGCAGACTGGAGAGATGGTATCTGGAAGATGATTTGGTGGAAATGGTGGTAATTTAGCAGCAATCTTTGTGGCTACTATACCCCAGTGGGAGTCATTCTGTTCCCTAGTCAGTAAGAGCTTTGATCAAACATCTAAGTAGGGAGGCTTATGTGCTCAACATGGAGTTAAGTTGAAGAAATGGGTAAAACACACAGAGCTTATTCCAACCTAACAGGCAACACTCTGCACAAGATGAGATGTGGGTGTACATTGAAACGCGGAACTGTGGTGAGGGTTTAGATTAAGTCACATCTGCTCCTGCCATCAGTATTCTTTCTCTTTGCTGTTTCCCTACTTTGGGCTAAAGCTTATAAACAGACATGAGTACAGAATGATGAGTGAGACAAGTGATAAACAAAGACGGAGAAAATGAAACTAAGCTCCTTTTCCTGACTCCCCTCATTGCTCTTAGTCAAAACGCAGAAACACGTTGACATCCAGAGCCTTATGATGAGATATTCACATTTCCATTTGTGATTCGAATAACTTTTTAGAAACGACTTTGGAGAGTAAATGGGAAAATATTTTTCTGAACCTAAGAGCATGTAGAGAAAAAAAAATATAAAACTTCCTGATTGTAAAATCACAGGCAGTAGACTCTGATTGCATGAAATCTGTACAGCATACATCTTATTAATTAATTTCATTATTTTTAAACAGACTTTAATGAGCATATACTGGGTGCTAATCAGATTGAAAAATTATTTGCACAAAGAGGTAAAACAAGCAGAGGTGGATGTACCCTGGGGCTAAAGAAACTTCAGTTTCAGGGCAAATTGTATGGTCATTTCAGTTCATAAATTTTGTGAAAGAAATTTAAATTGCAATTGGCTATTGCTTTTCAGGACACCCTCCCTCCATTATATTTACCCATAACTGTTGAAATACTAAGATGACCTTGGGCTTTTGGGAGATCTGACTGAGGGAAAGTTGAGTCACAGGTTCACTTAGATTGAGTCTAATGGTATATATATATATTCTCCTTTGTCTAGGTAGCAATGTCCTGTCTAGGAAAGGTTTCCAAAGACATTTTTATATCCCATTTTTTCAACTCACCTTCTTTGTGACACAAAGTTCAGAGCAGAGGACCTATCTTAGTCTGAATCTGTCTTATGGTACCTAAAATTTTTAGCTAGATCAAGGGCACGAAGTTTGAAGGATAAAAACCAGAGATTAGTCTATGAGACCTTCTTCCAATTGATAAACACTTAAAACTATAAGCTAAAGGTTTTTTTTTTTCTTATGAACTTATATTCAGAACAAAATTTCTATTCTGTCAGTTATAAAATCAGGAATACAGTGTATATAACTGTAAATGCAGTAAAGATTTTTCTTTGTTTTTTTGAATGAAATTTCCACAAAATGAAATGTTTCAGAATTCCTGTGTTTATAGGACATAGACCTGTAACAATACCAGTATGGGGAAATCTGTAGCAACACACTTATGAGATAAACTTGGTAGAGTTTTGCTCATTTTGACACCAGTCCTAAGATTACATGACACAACAAAGAACAATATGTAAATCGGAAAGGAATTTTATAAGCCATGAAACAAACAAATGAATTGTTTATCAAACATACTAAAGCAACGTGCGAACTGTCTCTTTTCTCTGCAGAAAATAATATTACAAAATTGCATATGAGGAAACCATTAAACAAAATTCAGCACCCAAACGGAGAAAAACCACATCATGGACTTGTGTTAGATCAGTTAATAAAAATATCCTGTTGTTGGCCTGACTTTGTAATGTCTGTGATATTTCTCAGCTTTTAAAATTCATAATTTGTTATGATATTTTCTTTCTTTCATGTGACATTCACTTTTGTACTTATTTTGCGTTCTTAATTTTAGATTGTATTTTATAGAGAGTTTTCCAAATCTTATAAGCTTAAAAACTCCATAAAACCAAGAAAAATCTCTGGAGGGAAGAACTGTATCGCTCTCAATTCTGTATTACAGAGATGCTCACAAAGAAGTATTATGCCTAAAGGTACCACTTCTTGAAGGCTTGTACTCTTAAAGGGCCCTTTTATATTGCAAATTCTATTACCAAAACCGCTAATAGACAACATGCTCAAATCCTTTTGGTCCCCAAATATCTCAAAGTTCTTTTTTTTCTTTTTTGGGGGTCAGATTTCTTTTCCACATAAATATTAAGTTGTGGCTTAATACCCAGCCAAGATTACAGACAGAAAGACTAAAAAAATGTATTGACATGTTTCAAACAATATATACTTCTGAAAAAGAAAGAAATTAAGTTTTGATGACTGTGCTATATTTACTTATTATTGTTTAAAAATCCCAAAATAACTATGCTAAATAATTCTGTGTTAGGTCAGGGGGATTTACAAACAAACATTCTAACAAATGGTAAGAACAAAACTCTCAGTCCACTAAGGGGCAGGAGATCATGCAAAAGATTCCTCACTGCAATATGATGAGGGTTTTAATGTCAAAAGCAGGTGCAAATATAAAATACAGATATTTGATATAGTGTATATGTTAGGATCATCTGGGGTAACACTACGAATATTACATGTCAATATAATTCATTAAAATAATATTCTTTAATAGCAGAGAACACAGGAAAGATATTATATGGTCTGTGTTTTAAAACAATTACTTTAGTGACAATTAGGAAGGCTGAGGTAGGACAAGGAGTGAAGAATATATTCTAAAAAGTCAAGTGACCAGCCTGGATCAATGTCCCTGACTCAGCAGGAAGCATCATCAGCAAAGCAGCTCCAAATATTTCAAAAAAATACAACATTTCAGGATTTGTTTTACTATGAGATGGTAAATTGCACCATTTTTATTCATTTTTTTCAAAGTCTATCTGACTAGCTCTACTATTTTGTGTAACAGAATTCAAACTCTTTTGCAACTTGTGGAAATTACACAGCCTATGATATGAAGAGAGTTTTGAAAACTGAAGAAAATGTCATGGATGTGGGAAGACATGCTCTAGTCCCAATTTAAGTTACCTTATTTTTCCTTCAGTTCTCACAGCTGATGGATAATTTTCCCTTCTCTATAGATTAGATGAACAGAGGTATTCATTTAGATTTGAGACAAATAAGGCATTTTTCCAAAGGTGAAGAAAAATTATATATACTATTGCAGGATGATTTCCAGTCCAAATGGACATAAATGAAGCTCCCCAGTTTATTAATTTAATAAAGTATTTATTTATCCATTGTTTCATTTATTCATCATTTCACCAAATATCTGTTGCTTGTATCTGCATTGTGTTTAGAAATAAAAATACACATTAAAAAAATACAGGTATGTTTGTTACAAATACTGTTGTGTAGCTCCAACAAATAACAATCAATTCTGGAGAAAATATTTTTAAAAATTACATGACTTTTTCAGTAAAATAAAAACTAAGAGAAACCATTGCCAACAAACCTGCACCATTACTAGGAATGACAAAGGAAGCTTTTCAGGCTGAAGACAAATAAGACCAGATGGAAACCCAGATCTTCTATATAAATGACAAAATTTTTAAAAAGGTAAATTATTGAGTAAAAAAAAAAACTTTCTCTCCTCTGATATTTTTCTAGAATACATATGGCTTTTTAAAACAAATATTCTTATATTATTGTGTTCTGAAACTTAGAATGCATGTAAATGAAAACTAAAGCAGAAATGATAGAAAGAGGTAGCAAAGGAAACTGTGTCACTGTGGGGATTTTCCATGATGTAGCATAAAATCAAATCTTAAAGTAAGGGTATAGCATGTAATCGAAAGAAAATGTACTAAAAATTAATGCCAAGATGTGTACCTAAGAATCCAAATGTATATCAGTTGTCTTATGAGGTCTACGTAACTCTAAACCCAAAACTATACAAGGATATTACCTGAAAAATACTCATTAAACCTCATATATATTTTTGTAAAAATTAAAAAATATTAGCAAATCAAATCCAGGAGACGATGCATATGTAAAGACAATGCATCATGACCACATGATGATACCAGTTGTGCAAGTCTAGTGAAACATTCAGCCATGATGCACAATTGTTCCCAGTGTTCCTTTAAAATTATTTTAATTTCTACCAGGTTCGTAGTGATGTCCCCCTTTTATTCCTGATTTTGTTATTTAAGATGACTTTCTTTTTTCTTGGTAAGTGTAGCTGAAGTTTTGTCAGTTCTACAGACGTTTTCAAAAAACTAACTTTTGATTTTGTCAATTTTCTCTATTGTTTTCTATTCTGTCTTGTTGATTTCCATTTTAGTCTTTATCATTCTCTTCCTCCGGCTTGCTTTGCATTTAGTTTGCTCTTATTTTTTTCTAATTTCTTAAGGTAGAAGTCTAAGTTAATGGCTTGAGATCTTCGTCTTTTTAAAATTTGGCGTTTACAGACGTAAATTCACATTTTGGTATGCTGTCTTTTTTTCTTTTTAAGTGGCCTCAAAATGTTTTCTAAAATCTCTTTTGATTTCTTCTTTGACTCATTTGTTATTCAGCAAAGTGTGGTCTAATTTCTACACATTTAATAATTTCTCAAATTTCCTTATTATTCCTAATTTTACTCCATTATAATAAGAGAATAAAAAAAAACTGTGTATGATTTTTTACCTTTTTAGATTTACTGAGATGTTTTATGATCTTAAGTATGGTCTACTGTGGAGAATGTTCCATGTCTACCGGATCGCAGTCTATTTTTGGTGTGTGGAATGTGCTGCAGATGACTGCTGGGTCTGACTGATTTATAGTACTGCTCAAGGCTTCTATTTTCTGTTTCATCTGCTACATAATTGTTCTATCCATCATTAAAAATAGGATATTTTAGTCTCCAACTCTTTTTGTTGAATTACCTATCTTCCCTGTCAGTTTTGCTTCATGTATTTTGGGTCTATTTTCTATGTGTTTATTTTCATATAATTGTTACATTTTTTTCCAGTGAAATGGAAGTTTTACCACTATAAAATGTCCTTTTTTTTTCCTATTCACAATTTTTTCTTTTAAAAATTAATTGTGTCAATTAGTACAGACAATATAGACTATCTCTATGACGTGTGGGCAAAGTTTTCTTAGAACAAAATAACAATTTAGACTTCACTATAGTTAGAACGTTCTGCTCATCAAAAGACACCATAAAGAAAATAAAACCTGAAGTAAAGACTTGAAGAAAATATTTTCAAACAAATACCCGACAAAAAACACTCTTGGGTACATATGTTATTGCTATAAATCAATAAGAAGATAAAATATCCAACTAAAAATAGGCCAAAATGTTAACAGATACCACACAAAGAAGATACACGAATTAGGTAGAAAGAAAATGAACATGAGCTCAACATCATCAATCAGCAGGGAATTTCAAATTAAAACTATAAGAAGATTCCTGTTCACAACCACCATGTTGCCAGAATTTAAAACACACTGACCACGCTGAATTATGGAGAGTACCTTGAACAACCAGAAATCTCATACCTTATTGTTAGAGGAGTCAAAGAAAGAGCCACTTTGAAAAAAATTTCTTGCACTTTCTTTTAAGCTCAACATTCACCTACCGTATGCCCAGCAATCCCATTCCTATTACTTATCCAAGGGAAAAATATATAACTATGAAAAAAGTTGTTAAAAGGAGGTCCTTATTAGCTTTATTGGCAATAACCAAAACCAGATCAGATGTCCATTAAAGGAGAATGCATACACAAACTGTGGTTTTATATATGTGTGTGTGTGTGTATATATATATATATATATATATATATAAAGTTATACTCTCAGCTCTCTTTGCCAAAAAGGAAAAAAAATAAAAACTTTTTTGCAACCTGCAATGACATATACATATTTCAAAAATAAGGAATGAAAATTGAGGCAATAAAGAGTTTATATTGGATAAAGTCCTGGAACTGAAAAAAAGGAAAAAAGAGAAAAAGTGTTGTGGGAGGAGAAAAAAAGCCGAATAGCAGTTCCCTCTAAAGGTGATGAAAAGTGGTATGTATGAAATTTCTCTGGTGATGACATCCTGTATCATAGTTGTTCAGTTTGCATAGGTGAATGTACTAGTCAGAACTTATCAAATGGCATACTTAAGATTTGTGGTTTTTCAAGCTAAATGTCCATAGACAGATGAATGGATAAAGATGTGGTGTGTGTGTATATGTGTACACACACACACGTACACACACACACACACACACACACACACACACACACACAATGGAATATTACTCAGCCCTAAAAATAAAATAATACCATTTGAAGCAACATGGATGGACCTAGAGATTATCATATTAAGTGAAGTAAGTCAGAGAAAGACAAATATCATATGATATCATTTGTATGGGACTCTGAAAAAAGATTCAAATTTTATTTATGAACCAGAAATAGACTCATGAATATAGAAAACAAACTATGGTTACCAAAGGGGAATGGAGGGAGAGATAAATTAGGAGTTTGGGAATAACAGATACACATTACTATATATAAAATAGATAAGCAACAAGGACCTATTGTATACTGCTGGATAGCAGAGGGACATATATTCGATTTCTTGTAATGAGCTATAATGGAAAATAATCTGAAATATAGGTATATGTATATGTATGACTGAATGACTTTGCTGTATGCTTGCAACTAACATTGTAAATCAACTAAACTTCAATAAAAATAAAATTTAAAAAAAGATTTGGGGCTTTTAATGTATGTAAATTTAACCCTAAAGAACGTTAAACAAATACTGAACTCTAGTTATTGCATGATGAATTTTATAGAGTGAAGTTTACTGATCTAAAACTTGACTTTAAAATGCATTGAAGCCAATCAGATAGGTTGATGAATAGAAGAGGGAATGAATAGATGTATGGATATGTGACAAAATAAGCACAATAAATGTTAAATGTAAACTCATATTAAGGCATATAGGTATACACTTTAAAATCATTTCAACTTTTACATATTTCAAATTTTCCATAATAAAGTTTTTGAGATAAAAGAAAATACTAGGTTTAAGATGCTTATAATCTAGAAAAATAGACTTCCATTGAAATAACTACAATTCAGTGATGAGTGCAGAAATAGAAGTGTGTTCATTGCACAGTGGAGCCACAGAACAGAAAGAAACTACAGTTATAGGATTCCAGACCTGGTTAGAGATGAGTGTAGGTCAGAGAGGAGACTGAAGAGTTTGGACTCTGTCCTCCGGTAATGCAGAGGAACTGAAGGGCGACAAAGCATTCTTGGAATTCCCTTTACTACTTGAATCAGGTTTCCCTGGAGGGACTGAGATGTGACTATGTTGATAGTCTCACTTCTGCGGGCATGTGTATATCCATTCTGAAATAAGATTTGCTCACTGGATTATTTGGGGTTTCTGGAGAGGACCAGCTAACCACTCCAAGGTACCTTCTGGGTCATGCTTCCCTTGACAGTGTCTTGAGCAGCACTGCGTGGACATCCTGCTGCTTCTCAGCAGGATTACGAGCTAGTCTTCCCCGTCATATGGAGAGAAGGGCGGTGGACAATGCATCAGCATCTTGATTTTCTAAACTATTTCACCATTTCCTCAAAAATTTTCCAGGACGGCGTGCTAGTTACTTTCTGAAAAGCCTAATGCAAATAGCATGGAAGGAGTGCTAACATTTTCAAATAGAGCACTCAAATTCTTGTATTAGAGAGAAACTCCATGATGAATTATCTAAGATCATTTTACATTCACCTGGGAGAAGGATTAAATTAGGAACACATATCATGGAGGATGTGGCTTTAAGCTGTTAGGTTCAGTGAGAACAAAATAAATAAATAAAATTTTCACCATGTTACTTCAAGTACAACATATACAAATTAATTTCAGAATGATAATATGTGACTATCCTATACAATGTGCAATGCGGGTTATTCCGAGTCTAATGTTATATAAACACTTACATGTGAATTAGAGCTAGGCTAAGTACTTCCTTCAGCTTTTCAAAAGATAAGGAAGCAATGGTGTTTGGCATTGCTACTCTTGCAGGAAGAATGATGGAGACATAGGACAGTGCATAATGTGACAGTGACACTGAGGATTAATTTTGAAGTGACAAAATGAAGTGAGCCAGTAACATATCCCAGGAAACACCTTGCTGTATAATACCATTTTTAGGCAATTCCAGAAAACACAAGGGATTAATGTAAACTGTCTGTGACCCCAAGCCATCAGCACTTTTTGCCTTCCGTCTTGAATGCTCGCTCATACACCTGTGTGCTGTGGATCCTGCCTGGGTTCTCAGTGTCCTTTCTCATTTCCAGATAAATTCATTACAACAAGAAATATAAAATAAATATTAAATATCAATTATTGTTCTATTATTTGGTAAACCATCCTTACCTCTGAAATAAATGTGTATATCTTTAAAATAAAGGAGACTTAACTAATACTTCATCAAAAGTGTAGGAGGGACTGAAGTGACTCTCACAGATCTGAATATGCACTTGACCGACAGGAAGACTGTAAACCTCGTGAGCCATCCCCTAGGAAATGCATCTTCCCTTAGGGGCTGATTCTTACATCCAGACAGAGGAGTTAATCACTTGCCATTGGCAAGACACAAATGCAGCCATTTTCACGCTGACATAGAGTGTCTACAGCTCTATAGATTTTTCAAAGGAAATAGATTCAAGTCCTATCAAGCTGAAGGCTTAGAAAATAATAATCACAGATTCGTCTCTTTAAAGCCATTTGTCCTCTTGCTCTTGATTTTCATCAATTCTCTGTAATTTTCACCCACTCTGTCTCAGGATCATGAGTTATCATTGGTTGCCACCGGAACACTCCAAGGCAATTTGTCTTATTGAAACATGGGTTGGCCTCATGGCTGTGAATAATCATTCACTCTCCAATATATCATATGTTCTCTCAAATTCTTTCCCATCCTGAGGACGACATGATGCTGTCCTGGAGCTGATGAGGCCAGAAATCAATTGTTTTCTTGTGGCTTGAAAAGTGCTACAGTTATTTTAACATGTTCATTTAAAAAATTTGTAACCAGATTAAAATCATTTCCTGAAAACTAAATAAATGACGCATTGTGTATGAATAAAAATCACTTTGGTGCAGATAAGAGCCAGCACATGTCTTGAAGTGTCATGGGAGCAGACAAAGCTCATGAAATGGATATGACTGCCTTTTCTCTTTTTTGTTTTTTTTGGATTGATCTAGTTTTGTTGAGAATGAGTTGATTTGAAGGACTGTAGCTTTGCTGATTCTATAAAGATAAAATGTGTTTACTGTTCTGCTAATGATTTTATATTTAAACGTTGACACACCAAAGATCTTAGTTTGCTTTAAATGGTATTCCTTTATTTCAATATATGGCAACGATTCCAATTTCAGTAGTAATAACATTGTATGTTATCAGGGGAGAAGCTGACCATTATAGAGTTTTGATAGTGCAAAATACACTCATAGTGTTTTCTTCTGATTCATTGACTTTTCTTGAAAGATAGCATTTTAAAGGAAAAACATTTGTAAAATTATATTTAAAGACCTTCTGGACATCAATATAATTTCTTTAAGGCAACAGTTTGGTGAGTTAAATGCAAACACATCAGAAACATACGGATTGAGTATTCCTTAAAGTACACAGGGGCTGAAGAATTAAGGAAGCTTGTGTTTGGCGAAACCAGTCTTGGGTTTTGCCAAACATAAAATATTTGAAAAGTAGTTTGATATATTTTCAGCAACATTAATTACTAGACAACAGTGGCAATGCCCACTTTGATTACGAAACATACCACCAAATTAATGGCAGGCAAATTCCATCCAACATGCCTTCTAATGGACATGATGTTTATCAGTATCAACTGCTGACATCATACAGATAAGTCTCCTTGCCATGAATAAGAGTGACCAATAGGACTGTCAGGCCACAGGAAACACTGTAAACTGCATTGAGTGAAGGCAGCTAACCATTCCTACGACTTTCAGATTCTCCTGGAAAGTCCTTGCCTTCACACTGAGGACTTTAGAGGAGCCAGAAGCAGTGTGTAACTGCAGTGGCTCCTCACTGATGGAGAAACCAAGCAGGAAGATGAACACAAGTACGTCCATTCTGAGTTTTATCTTTAAAGTTGTGTAAGATTGAATATTGGTTGAATATTGGTCGAACATTGATTTGTAGCTATTTATCGTCTCTGTGAAGTACCATAAAACCAGGTCTGTTATTTGATATTGGAACAAAGTCAAGACCTGAATCTTCTGCTTTCTAGTTGTGTGCCCTTGTGCAAGTTACTTAACACCTAGGAGTTTCAGCTGCTTTTCCACCAGATAAGTTTGATAATCTGTGTCAAACACAGGTCCGTGAGGTTTATGACATCTGAGCAGAGTGCCAGGGCACAGGGGAGAGGACTCAGTCAATTGCTGCTCATGTCATTAGATGAGTTAATTCCTGGATGTTAAAAAATGAGTACACTCATTTTAAATTGGTTAAATGTGACAAATTATTTAAGTTATTAATAATTAATAATTACCTATAGATTCAATAATTAGAGGTTGTCAACATAATATTGATAATGATGCTATTGTATAAATTAAAGTTATTTAGAGTATTAAATATTGCATAACAAAATTATTGCAATGATGGTATCTAATAAGAACTTTTTGGAGATTGTCACTGTAATAGGGTTCTGTAATAGGGTTCTGGGTAAATATGCCACATCAAGGTATTAATTACTGGAGCTAAAAACATTTTATAATGTTTGCAAATATTCATACTGAAATTATAGATTTTTTCCCTGAAACATTTCCTCTATTATTATATTTAAATATATTCATATTTTATATACCTTCAACTTGTCAGGGAACCATGCATTGAAATAAGCCCTTAGTCTCTACAATGCAGTATTGGCACAATTCTCTCCCTCTCTTTCTTTTCTTTCTCTCTCTCTCTCTCTCTCACACTCACAAACACAACTTCACTTCGCTATTTAGCGTCCTCACTGACATGTCAATTAAACAGCTCCTACGGTGATTTAAAACATACATGAAGTGAGCTGAGGAAAATGTTCATTCTTCCAACCAACATTCACATGACTCCTGTATTACTGCAATCTCTATTCCTGAGAAATAGCTAAAGAAATTATCAGCAGAGAATTTTTAACACCCAGGAGGTTTTACATGGGAATTAGACAGGGGCTGTAATTTACTTCTTGTAGCACTGTTTTCCCATCTGTAATCTCTGATCTATAACAAAGTTTTCATCCATGGTGGCTAATTTCTAGTTTTTGAAAGAGAAGAAAACAAGAGAATGAAAGCAGCATTTTAGCAGTTTTTGCATTCACTCAATTGGGAACCAGTTGATTCAGATGCAATTGAACTGAATACACAAATGAACGGGGCCTAAGATGGCTTATAGGAGTGCATTTAAAAAAAAAAAAATCTCAGTGTATTGAAAACCTTTTAGTGCAAGGTAGGGGGTTCTCAGCCTTTTTCAAACCATGACCCCACATTCAGGCACACACAAGCAGCCCTCTTCAGATGTGCCGAAGAATCTTTTGTTCTCCCGGCTCCTCCAAAGACCTGCTCACAGAATCCTACAGGGAGACACAGAGGATGTCATGGGAATTAGCACAAAGGGTATGGGGTGCCCCTGGCACATGAAGAGGTCCTCACTGCAAGTGACAGAACAAACCCATTTCAACAGACGGGAGGTCAGCGCCTGGGAATGGGTTTCAGCCCTGTGACACCCCTCACCCTGATAAGTTGCAGCCCAAGGACCCTGAGATTGAAAATCTCCATGTCTGGAGCACCCATTCTCTGGCTCTGGCCCTTGTGATGGTCCCAAGCATGTGCTTAATTGCTGTTCAAGAAACACTGTGCAGCTGGCAACGCAAAGTGTGTGGAATCATCATCCATCTCCCTGTATTTACTGTCTTCACGTTCTAAAGAGAAGTAGGCTTGGACCTTTGGTAACTATGGCCCCTACGTGTAAATCTGCATCACACAGAGGCAGCCCAGGGATGTATTTGGGCTTCCCGTCTTCTTTCACTTAAGGATGTATGTATGCGTGTATTCATTTATTCATTTTCTTTTCTAAATAGGATTTCTCCTGAGAATTAAGTCTAGCACCTGTGGTGTCTCGGTATTTCAACACAATGCGTGGGAGTGATCAGGGCTCAGGCAGTGGGAGTGGGAGGTCAGCTCCAAATGCTTTTTCTCGAGATTTGACTGTGCATAAGATCACCCCAGGGTGCATCTCAACAGCGCTGGTTTCTAACCCAATCATTTTCTTTCCTTGATATTAGCAGTATTTATGGAGGTGTTAAAGGCATGTCTTCATGTAAACTAGGGCTGGTAAAGCAGAAAACCTGTCTCGGATTCATTCTGTTTATATATTCAGAACAAGCCATTAGTTGGTGGCTAAAACAAACAATTTTATTTCCCATATACTTTATTATTTTATGCTGAGGTTTCCTTCTCACTTTTTCTTTCCATAACAAAAGTATATCTTTTATCTCCTCTACAATTTGGGTCTAAAAACTCCTTATAGTTGGGACGTGGCTGGAAAAAAAAAACAAAACCCTTTTTTTAAAATCTAAACATTTCGTTAGGAACGTGACCAGTTGTATTGGGGTAATATTCTCACTATTCATTTAGGGAGGCATGAAAACAGCTTTAGAAATCTTTTTTGTATGTATTTACATACTAAAACCTACACTTCTTTTTTCTTCTGATTCTTGACTAGTTTCTAATAATGTGAGATTCTTGTGTTTTTCTGTACTCTGGAATCTCCTTTTTGGATCTTTCTCTAATTTTAATGGGCAATTTAGAATTCAAATTTAGTGCATTTTTATGTAACCATATCTGTCAAGAAAGACTTCACAAAACTGATTAGGTAATTATGCATGAATTTATTTTGAGTCATTATTAGTCCTAAAATCTTCAGTCTATAATTGATCACATGACTCTCAGTGTTTGGGATAGCTACTATTCTTCACTCTGTAGTTCCACGGTATCTTTCTTACTAGTAAAGATTTTCCTGAAATTTATCCCAAAAAGGAAATCTTAAAATATAAAACCACAGAAAGATATCCATTAGTAATTAAGCAGTTCTCTCGACGCTGATACTGAACGATTACCCTTTACATCTCTTTCTGCTTTCTCGTATACCATAACAGACAATAAGTCCAGCTTATGTAGCCCCATACTTTTACAATTTTCACTGCATTCTAAGATCTTTGATACATATGATTTCTTCCTTTCTGGTAATAAATATATTGAGAATGGAAATATTAAGTCTGTTCATCACAATACAGACACTCTGAGCAAAGTTCTTTCCTCAAAGCATGACACCTGGGGACAGGAGATATCCCACAGGATTTGCTTTATATATGAATTTCTGCGCTGTTATCAGTGGAAATAAAATAATCAGAGGACCACATGGAGACTATGCTTACTTAGATAAGACAGAGGAAGGCACCAGTGAACAGACAGGGTTATTAAAAGTTTCCTGTTGTATTAGCAATATTCGGAATCCATAAGCAAACAAAGAACTGCTAAAAGATATTTCTATATTTTGCAGTTTGCCTCGTGTCTTTACATGGTGACTGCATTTATATCTTATGAAAACCAAAAAAATATTTTTGCTGGTCTTTTTTTCTTACTTTAACAAATAGCAAACATTAAAAATAAATATGGCTTATATGCCAAGTTATTCAGTGACCCAAATATAAGTAAGACTTAGCTAGGAGCCTGTGCATACCTGTCCTACTTACAGTAGTATGGATGGGAGGAAAATCTCTTCAAAGTCACTGTTTACTGGTAAGTATGTATAGAAAGTAATATTCTTAATACATATTGCAGCTCTGGTATTAAAGGTGTATGTTCAAATCATTCTACACTTTTTCCGTAGAATCTAGTATCCAGGTCCAAGTCCTTGGAATTTAGCTGAGAAGTGGGCCTGCTTTATGAAAATGTAAAATGGATCATAAAATGTGAGGAGATATACCAACATAATCATTATCATTACCATCACCTATGCTACTGTTTATTTCTCTGCAGTTATAAAATCCTTTTCTATTAACATTTTCTTCCTTGGTAATTAGTTACTTAATAAAATGATTTGGGGACTTGTGTTTGCAGTCAAGAGGGAGGAACTCAGACCAGACTAATCTCTCCCCATAAACCAAAGATGAATGAATGAATGAATGAGTAAATAAAAACAAATTTCTTTTAACAATGCCTTTTAAGACATTGAACATCAGGCAACAAAGGAAATTTATCCCTGAGAAATGAGAAACCAAAAAAGTGAGATCTATGATTGCCTAAGATCATGGACTTGAGAGTTTCTAGGCCATGGAATAGGGAGGTAGACTCCCAGACAGGAAAATA
Organism: Camelus ferus; assembly: GCF_009834535.1. Taxonomy (NCBI): domain Eukaryota; kingdom Metazoa; phylum Chordata; class Mammalia; order Artiodactyla; family Camelidae; genus Camelus; species Camelus ferus. The sequence goes on along the minus strand of NC_045722.1, from coordinate 19,224,342 downwards.
TAAATAAGAAGACCAAAATCAAACTTCTAGGAGTGAAAATCCAAGAGGAAATACAGAGAAAAATATGATGAAAAATTTAAAAAGAGCATCCCTAGCTGTGGGTCAACTTCCAGCAGCCTAACACACGTGTAATTGGAGACCTGTAAAGAAGAGAAGTAGGGGAACCCAGAAAGACAACCAAAGAAACAATAGCAGAACATTTCTATGTAGATAAAGCTACACACCCATAGATTCGAGAAGCACAAAAAACAGAACGCACAGGAAACATGAAGAAAATTACACCAAATCATATCACGTTCAAATTGCTGAAAATCAGTAAAGAAAGAAAATCTCAAAGTATGAAGGGAAAAAGTCACTTTACTTCCATAGCATATAAATAAGAATTACACTAGATTTCTTCTCAAACACAATGCAAAGATATAGATAGTGGAGAATCGAAGTACTGAAAGGTAAAACAAATGCAAAATAAAGAAAATTTCAGATCCTTTCAGAGTTATAGATAATAAACCAAAAGAGAAGATAAAAATGAGTTGAAAAACACTCATTCATACATAAGGAAGCAATGAAAGAAAAAAAAAGAGAAAGAGATGAGACCAAAGGAAAGTAAACTTGTCAATAATTAGATAAGGGCAAGCAGTTTACACAGCCCACTAAAAGGAAGAGTACTGTGAGCGAATCAAAACGCAAGACAAATACATACTGACTATAAAGAACATGCTTTAAATATAAAGACCCAAACAGTTAAGCGTTAAAATGATGACAAAAAAGACATACTATGCTAACACTAATAAAAGAAACCTACGGTGATTATATTACTACCAGATTAAATAGATTTTAGAGTAAAGAGTATTACCAGGAAAAAAAGTAATTTCATAATGATAAACGGGTTAATATGTCAGGAAAACATTACAATCATACATTTCTATGCACCTAATAATATTTTAAAATAACCAAAACAAAACCTTATAAAATTGTAAAGAGAAATAGACAAATCCAAAATAACAGCTAGAGATCTCAATATCCTTCTCTCAATCATTAACAGAACAACTAGAAAGAAGTCAGTAAGGATAGAAACAGAACAAAATTATCAACTCACTTGTCCTGACTGATATTTGAACAACAGTAAAATACACATTATTTTCAAACTTATGGAACACTTGTCAAGGTAGGCCATATTTTGAGCCTTAAAAACTCTAAATAAATTTAAAATAATTCAAGGCTAACAAAGCGTTCTCTCTGACTATCACTGGGTTAATTTAGAAATAAATAGCAGAAAGAATTCTGGAAAATCTTCTCAATAATTGGAAACCAAGTAATACCCCTCTAAGTAACTCATAGTTAAAAAGAAATCAAAGGGGAGAATGAGAAAGTGTTTTCAATTAAATGAAAATAAAAACAAAACATATCAATCCTTTAGATGTTGTTAAATTGGAATTTGTGGGCAAGTTTGTATCACAAAACACCTAGTGTGTAAATGAAGGAAGGTCTCACATCAATAATCACAGCTTTCATCCTCAGAAACCAGAAAAGAGGAAATAAAACCAAAGTGAAGCAAGAAAAAAAAAAGGGAATAATAAAAATAAAAGCAGAAACAATGAAATAGAAAATAGAAAAACACTAACATTACTGAACATTACTAGGAAATTAATGAATGCAAAAGCTGATTATTTGAATATAATTAATAAAATAGTTAAACCTTTAACCATACTAATCAGGAGAGACCAATTATTAGCATCAAGAATGAGAAACTTACATCATTATATATTCTATAGATAATACAAGATATTAAGAGTATTATGAACAGTTATTATGCCAAGAAATTTGACAAGTGAAATAGACAAATTCTTTGAAAGATACAATCTGCCAAAATTCACTCAAGAAGAAGCAGATAACTTGAATAGCCCCACATCTTTCAAGAAATTACAGATAATTGAGTCTAACAGTAAATATAAATGGTGATTTACCATGATCAAACACAGTTTATTCCAGGAATAAAGGATTGGGTTAACATTTGAGAAACAATCAATATAATTTACCATATTAACAAGCTGAAAAATAAAATCTATATGAACATTTCAATAAACAAAGAAAATGCATTTGAAACATCCAACATTCATTCGTGATAAAAACTATTGTCAAACAAGAAATAGGCAGGAATTTTCTAAACATGATAAAGAACATTGATGAAAATCCTGAAACTAATATTTTACTTAATAGTTAAAGACTAAATGCTTCTCACTAAGGTCAGGAGCAAGAACAGAAATTCATTCTTACCATTTCTACTCAACATTTGACTGGAGGTTCTTACCAGTGTAGTCATATAAAAGAATATATAATGAACATCCAGATTGAAAAGGAAGAAATAAAGCTGAATTTATTAAGAGACTAAATGACCAACTCTGTAGAAAATTCAATGGAACCTATAAATCAAGTTACTAAAACTAATAATTACGTTTCTCAAAGTTGCAAGATACAATATTGATATATGAAAATCAGTTTTATTTCTATATGCCATTTCTATTCAAAGTTGAAATTAAAAAAAACTACAGTAGCATGACTCAATGTAAAGTAAGAATAAAATCTGACAAAAATATGTGCAAAACTTATACACTAAAAAATACAAAACTTTGATGAGGGAAATTAAAGAATAAATGGAAAATCAAGTTGTATACTGTAAATATATACAGTAAAAAAGAGTAAATGGAGAGACATAAAATTGTTCATGAGTCTGAAGAGTCAAAATTATTAAGATGTTTCTTCTCCCCAAATAGACCTTTAAATTCAACACAATCTCAATCAAAATTCCAGCAGACTTTTTTTGTAGAAATTGGCAAAGAGTTTCCAGGCTCTCTATGGAAATTTAAAAAATCTAGATCATCCAAAATTACTTTTAAAAATAGAAAAAAGTTGGAAGATTCACACAACCTGCTTTAAGACTTATTATAATGCAATTGTAATTGACAGTGTGGTTTTGGTGTAAAGATAAACAAATACACCAACGGAATAGAATATCATCCAGAAATAGATCACACACGTATATATGGACAACTAGCTTTTACAAAGATGCAAAGACAATCAAGTGAAGAAAATATAAGCTTTTCAACGAATGATTCTAGAGCAGCTGGATATCTAGGAGAAAATAAGTAACTTTGATCTATTCTCATACCAAACACAAAAATAAACTCACTGTGGATCATAGATCTAATTATAAAACCCAAAACAACAATACATCTGGACAAAACCACAGGATGAGCAATGTAGTGGGAAATGTTGTGAGCTAGGAATTACGAAGGGCATGAGGAAGCGATGAATAATGGATATGTTCACTATCTTAATTATACTGGTTCCACGTGTGTGTATCAAAATAACAAATTGTAATGCTTAATTATGGGCAGTTGATTGTACATCAGTTACACTTCAATAAATATGTTAAAACATATTTTGTTTCTGGCTGAACATAAAAATGTCACAGAGAATAGAAAGGAATTAGCAATTATTAGGCACCTATTGAATGCAGTCAATTGATTGAGATCTTTCATTACCATTTTTGTTACCCTCATATAACACCAACTGATGTTTTCTTTTTTTAGGGAATCCAGAAATTTACTATATTTTAAAGGTAACATCCAGTACTGTACAAATTCAATCATAAGGGAATGTCACTTGTTTGTCACGCAAAATCAAATGTGAGCTATGCATTTTTTTCCTAAAAGATAACAAGAGTATACCAACTGATATTTTTACCCTTTCATGCATAAGTAAAATGACATTCTAAGAGTCAGGAATATGTTTTTTAAAAAATACTAATTTATGAGTCAGACAATAAAAATATAAATCCATAGCTCTGATGAATGTAGCTTAAAGAGCATCGTAATCATCAATTAGAAAGATCTGAGTTCAAATCTGAGTTCTGCGCTTGCCTGCTGTAATTGCTTAACTCACCTAAAAATGAAAACAACAGTATCTTCTCATAAAGTTTTCTGAGAATTCTATTAATTAAGGTATGCCAAAGTACAATAATAAAAGGCAGAAGAAGTGAGACAGTGCAGATATGCAAGTACTTCATTTATTAACATTGCTTCCGGAAAACAGAAGGAAAGGATCTGATTAAATGTATTGAGATTCCCCTTCAAGTTTTAGCCAGATCGAACTTGTGCCCACTATTCAAATTACTATTTCTTCATTTGTATAAATGTATGTTTTCTTTTCTTTTTTCTACTTTTAATTTTATTATTTTATCATGTGGGGTTCACATGAGCAAAGAAAAATTGGGTAGCTCAAAACTTCTTGGTCAAATCAGCTTGTTTTTGGTTTATCTTATTTTGTGTCTACAAGAATTTTTAAAATTTGAATTCTATTCTTTACAGTTCTGATATATCCATTGTCAACTTGGCCACTGTTTCTATTTTATTTTACCTGAACACTTTTACTTCTAAATAATATTGATGCCTGTCTCATCTCTATTATAATAGACTCCTCTTTCTCATCAGTGTAGTTCCTTCAAATTCTCTTAGTGAATATTGGTGACAAGAAGATGGCATCTTTAAGGGCTGAGTATTATGATTTCCTCTCCCATCCATGGATATTTAAACTGTTAGATTCAGAGTAACAGAAGAGTATTCAAAGTAATTGTCAGAGGTTTATTTTGATAGCTGTTTAGAGTATGTGTGGAAAAATTCCCAGGACTATAAATCACTGTAGGATTAGTTGTTACTAACACTTCTCAGTTGAAGTGTCTACATTGATACAGTCTTCTAGGAAATTTAATTTCAGATAATGTTTGGTAGTAAAAATGCCAGGAAAAGCCAAGTGTGTTAGAATCTTTCATGATCCTCTTTGGAGAGCGGTGAAGTTTATTATTATTTTTTTCGTTTTCTTTCTTTCTTGAAGTTCAGTAATTGGATATGTCTGCAGAAATGGTTGCCCACCCTAGAAGTAGAAAGTTTTTTATGATACACTGGAAAACCAATGGGTTTGATGTTCCCTCTTCTTCAAGAAAAAGGAAACTAACACGGAATTAAAGCAAATGAACATACCTTGCTGGAGCTCTTTCCTTCCTTCTCTCTATCTATGTATGTATCAAACCACAAGTCCCAGTTTGGGATTTGAGGAACTCAGGACTGATCCTAAAGATTCTCCAAGCTGCTTACTCTAGGGAGACCTGAAATGTCAAAATCTATGTCATCTCAATTGTCATAGCACATCTTGCTACAAGCCGTGTAACCTGTGAGAACTGCTGCCTTGAAAGGCCCTAAATGCACCTGCTCTGTGAATAGCATTTCTCCAATTAAAGCCATCTTCACTAAGCCTGCTCATTTTCAGACAGAAATATTGATTATCTCACCTATCAGGAGAACATAGAAACATTTCTTAATGAGAATTATGAAGACCTCTGAACTCTGCTCTTTAACCTTGTAACACTGTCTCTCAATTTTCAGTTTAGTGGTCCAGTGGCATATCACCAGGGATAGAAAGACACTCTAGGTCTTTACCGTTGACATGAGAATGCACAGAAGACATGCTCAAAGCCTTATTCGAATGGGGATAAAGTTGGGAATGGTAAGTAAAAAGGTCACTTCTACGGAATGCTTTCGTCTTATCTGACGGGGTTCTGCCAATCAACCGAACATTATTGGGGAGCACTTGTCCATCACTCAGGAGAAACACTATTAAGAAACTACAGACTGAACTTTCAGGCTAACTGATATTTAAGCTGCATAATTCTCTATGACATGAATATATTATTTACAATATTCCCCAAAATAACTTCCAGCTGCCAGATATAACCCTAGGTTACTGTTCAGGAGCTGGGTGCCATGCCACTCAATGAATCCAGAATTCGAGCCCTGGACAATTAAGTTAGCCCATCACCCCACTGCATTCTTCTCTCATTTCACCTGTTTCAAATTTGATCACCGTTTGATATATAGGGCATTGCTGACACACGTTGCTCTGATGCCAGTTTACCAAAGAGACTAGAAAATTTGTTTAGAGAGTGTACACACTTCTTCAAAGATAAATGCACACCAGAGAAAATCCTAACAGCTTTTAATTTCCATGCTTTTCAGTTTTATTGTTGTAAATGCAACTGTTTAGAGGACTAATGGCACAAGCTGGCCCTGCTGAGTCAATTACACCAGTAGGCAGTTGGATCAGATTCTACTCATGTTCCATTTACACTATGCGGATGCCTGATATTTGACTAAATTGAATTGCACCAGAGCGCCTTGGTGCTTTCCATACTCTGCATCTCTGAGCATTTTACAGAACGATGAAATACATGATAATATGCTAGATGCAGGGCAGTGACTCTGCACAAGCATGTGTGGCCAGAGCCACACAGCGAGTAACGCAGTCAATCGACAGCTCAGTGTGTTATATGAGGTGCCTCAACTATGGCTGTATTCCACGGGAGAAGCCTTATCATGGCTGTGTGTGTGTGTGTGCGTGTGTGTGTGTGTGTGTGTGTGCATGCGCTTTGATTCTGAGTTTTCACAGGGCAGAGAGGAAGTGGAGTCAATGAACAGAGTAAAAGGAGAGATTTGTGATGTCAAGCGCTTATGTTAGTGACAGTAAAACAAGAGCATCTGGACTCTGGGAACATGCAGGCAGATGTGGAGCTGGCTCCCCACATGCTCCTAAATGCCAGAGCGCCTCACTGCTGACCCACATCTAAGCATGCAATTCTGGTAATGAGCCACCCAGTGTGCAGAGATCTTGATGGTCCCAATTTATGTCACACTGTGGGAAGATGCATAGTGCAGGGAGGATTCTTTAGGAGGCTGCCTGTGGCTTGCTTACTCATTGCCTTCAGGAAATAGGCCATGATGTTGCTACCATCTACTGAGTTCTGAACTGTGAAACAGATGTGTCATGTAAATTATACAACTTAATCCCAATAGCAAACCCTAAGCAAGCAATAATATTCACCAAAATACATAAGGAACTGGAGATTCAGGGATATTCGGTTTATTTGCTCTAGAGCACATGGCATTAGAATTTGAACCCAGATCTGTCTCAGTCAAATCATATTCTTTTACCACCCTGTCACACAGCTACTCCAACAAGCAGATCATTGTTCAAAACTTGGTTGGATTTTAGGACCAGAGCCCTTATAATACACACAACATCATTTTTAAACCAATATTCATTATATCCGTTATTTTATTTTAGTTTATTTTATCAATGCAAGTTAGATTTTTTAAAAATTATTTTTCTTCTAATTTTATTGAGATATAATTGACATAGAGCACTGTATAAATTTTAGGTGTATGGCATCAGGATATGACTTGCATACATCATGAAATAACTATCACAATAAGTTTAGTGAACTTTCATAGTAATTTTCTTTTTTAAAGATTACAGCATCTCTGCTCTAAGGTATATTGTCAAAGAATAATCCATTAAATCATGGTACAATATGTCCTAACATATAATGTATCTTGGAAAGAATTAAATAATCTAGACCCAATTGGAAAGATCTCACTTGGAAACTGAAATTCAATGATCAATTTGGAATTAATACGACTGACTGGAAAAAATCATTTGTTAAGTTTTCAGATTTTTATAATCCCAAGTGTGTAACTTGTTCATCAGGTCAATGGACAAATGCTGAGGATGCAAATTCTGTGTGGGTTCATTTTGAGCTACAATGCATCCATTAGTTTGAGCTGAATCAAGAACAACATGATCATTTTAACAATAATAAACAGAAAAAAGCCAAAGCTATTTTTTTCACTCTGTCTCATAAACAAGCAAATGATGTGACCTTGCTCCTTTCCCATTTCTATCTATCTGAGTCCTTGATAACTTTTTTCTCCAGTATATTTGCACTAATTTTCATGTACCTCCAAGAGTCAGTGATACCGGAAATGACCTACCAAAGGAGGAAGTAATTTGGACCAGAGCTGCCAAGGTCAGGATGATCACGTGTAAGTCAACACTTTTAGGCTCTCTTCTCATCACTTTAAACATGAGCTCAGTCTGGAGGACCTAAGATCTCACTTCTGACTAATTTTTATTTCCTCTTTGCTGACCTGTCAGTTAAAGTTTTACATGAAGAAAAATGTGGAGGGTCACGATCACAGCTGTAGGTCTGTGTTGGGCCCTCACAAGGAATAATGTGTCAGTAGTCATTTTAATACAACTCATGGGGAAATTTAGTTAAGAGCTACAGGTTCCTCACATATTGAAAGCATGGTGAAAAAGTGTGTTGCAAATAAACACAAGATTTATCACCATTCGATTTTCAAATGTAATGGCGTGATTTGACATGGATCGGTATATTTTAATAACCACCTTCTCCAGTTTCTGGTTAAACTGAGTGATAGACAAACTGCATAAAACACGTATGAATTTTAGTTTTCTGAAGTAACCTGCTGAGTACATTTGGCTGTATTTTTTGCTTTAGTTTTTCTGTCTTCCGGACTTAACACAGTTCGTGAAAACTTCATGATATGTAGAAACAAAACAAAACAAACAAACAAACAAATAAAACTCCAGTAAAAACTCTAGTAAATTTTTTAAATAGTAAAGCAATGTCTCAAGTGCATTGTGGTTAATCCTCAAGACTTCATGCTCCTTTATAATTGTCTTAGAAATTAAGACAAACTGGGAAAAAATTCAAACACACCTTTTAAAGGCATTATGACAATTGTGAACAGCAATAATTTTAAATGTTTTTCTGAGTTCACAGAACAAAGACACGCAAAATAATATGAGGTCTGAATAAGGCTGAGCAAATTGTCCTGAGTTCATGGAAGCCAAGGGATTCAATAGCATCGATGCCAAAACAGCCACCAACATAAATTGAGCACTGGCTTGGAGCCAAGCGCTGTGTCACGGCAACTCTGAAAAGGGAGCGCTTCATTATTTTCCAGATGAAGAGACTGGGTTTAGAGAGGCGAAGTACCTTCTCCAAGGTCAGTTGGCTAGCAAATTTAGGAGAGAGAATTTGTCTTACTCACTCCAAGCCCATGTGATTATCTGTTCACTAATTCCACTCTCAAAAAAATGTATCTTCTCTACCTAAAAACTAATCAGATAATTTGTTTCTTTGAAAAAGCAAATAAATACAACATATGATCCAGGTTTTGCCTCTAGTTAATCTTATTGATGTCTCCCAGTTCCTGAGAGTAAAAGTCATTGCTCTTTCCAATATGTTGAGGGGGCAGGACTGGCTCCTGTTGAAGCACGTAGACCCTCAGTGCAGATTGTCTGAAATCAAGTGTTGGTTCTGCCACCTACCAGCTGTGCCATGTTGGGCAACTTTCTTAACCTCTCTGTGCTTGGGCTACCATGTCTGTAAAACGGAGGTCATAATGGGTCTTGCCCTTTAGGATCATTCTGCAGGTTGGATGAGTTGAACTCAGACATGCATAGTAAGGACTCACTAAGTTAAAATCATGATGGATATCAACAGCTGAACAAACAGGGAGACATCCGTCAGAAAGGAAGATTTCCATCTCAATGTTTTCATCTTGCTCTTTACTTTCCAAGCATTCACACTTTCTTCTACAAATATATCTCTTTTAGATTTTTTTTTCTTTATATAGTATCCTGGTGATTTTTCCAAATCAGTGGAAATATATTTTTTTTTCAGATAGTTTTGACTATCATCCATCAGCTTTGTGACACAGGGAGTGTCAGTTGACCTTAAAGGCACCCAGGTATTATTTGTCCTATCATAGGGCACCTGACGGCACCTTAGTGCCCCAGTACTTCCATCACCAGGTGAGCTGATTACTTGAGAGAATTTCACTCACCTAGTCTTCCATTAGCACTGCTTCACAAACCAGAACATGTGTTATTTTTAGGGAAATGGTGACCCTGCTCCAAAATGCAGACACATTAAGGATATCTAATTTACGTATGATGGTCCTGTTTAGGTATTAAGGGAACAAGACATGATAGAAATTGTGAAGCTAAGGTACTGAATAACTGACTTTTTTTTTTTTGTACAGGTAACTTGTGATTTAAAATATAGGTGAGGATGAAAATTTAAGCAAACAATCATTGCAGGAAAGAACTAGAATTTCACATACATCTGATATATTCTCAGCTAACTTGACCTAATATATTTCCAGGAATATGTCAATTAAAGATGTGCCCTTTGGAGGAGAGGGAGGGAATACAGATTCCAAGGTAATAAATACTGGGGGAAAATCAGAATTTTGGCTTCCAGCTGGCATGGCAGAGGTGGTTATAATAGAGAAAAAATAAAGCTGGGATGAGGCAGCCATTCAGTAGAGTCAGGCTGCTACCATCCTACCGTAAGGCTGATATGCCTCAAAACTCAACTTTCATCAGTTTGTAGTAACTGTGGCCCCTCTACTGCTATAAAAGAACCCTCCTCCCATCTCTGTATTTTCTTTATAAATGTCAGTCATCTTTCTAGCCTTCAGTGACCATCACTTCTTTTTCTTCTTTTTTTTGATCCCGAGTATTGAAGTCTACTTTACACACCTCTTCACAAAAAGTCCAAGTTTATCAGGATGACAAAGTGGAAGAGTCAAAAAGCAAAAGCCAATCCAGTTGCATTCGTGTTCAGTGCTAAGATGTGCCTACTCCTTGATTTTACAACAGTCTGACATAAGAGACCAGATTTGAAGTAGATATTCATAAAGAAACATCTTTCAAACACATACACCATTTTGATTTTAAGATTGCTGTGCCCTTCCTGGGGACAAGGGCGTCCCTGGGCTTCCCTCTATGACTTTCCTATCTGTCAGCAGGGTTTTAAGAAGCAGTCTGTTTGGGATCTTTATCTGTCTACATAACCATTTAATGCGTGTACATTTATTTTAGGGACAAGAATAAAAGTTAAATTTTATCTGAGCTTGTGCTATATTGAAATCAAGCATATGGCTGGCTGAAAAAGGCTAGGGTACCATTTTGTTTTACGACTTAGAAGGTGCTGAACTCCATTAGGGAGGAATTAAACTCTCCCGGGGTAGTTTGCTGGCGCCGTCTTTCTGGGAAATCATCATCCCTACTATTCTGCTTCATTTTCCAGGAGAATCGCTCTTCACCAAGTGAAGTCAGGGGAACTCAAAAAGCAGTGTAACGGAAACAAAGACTCCAATCTGCGGGAGCAGACCATAATCTCATTGTGTCCTGTGTCCGTCAGGAACTCTGAATTGGATGTGCTCGCTAAATTCCCCCTGTAATTTGTCAGTCACGTCTGCCGCTCTATGTCTGTATCGCCGTCTTTGGACCACTCAGACACGGCGTGTCGTGTTATATCATTTCTCTCATCCTTTCTTCCCTGCCTGTCTTTCTTTCCCTGTTTTATTTGTTTTTCTCTTCTTCCCTATGTCTTTTCTTCTACTGGCAGCTGTTTCCCCTGACCTCTTACATCTAAAAATGACTAGGCTGGGTCGTTTCAGCACACCTCGTGGGGCTCCTGCAGAAATTGTCTTGTTTACCATCTCAAAGAAACACTGATTTGTCAACAGATCACAGGTAGTGACAGTGATGACGCCAGAAGCTTCCTCCATATACTGACCATCTTGATTCCAAGGTTGGAAGGCACCTGAAGAGGCATTTGTTTTTTTCCCCTATGATATTGAATAATATAATTTCTATTTGTGTCTCAACTATCTGCATTTTACTTCCAGAAACATCCAGCTCCAGTTTGAAACTTGGTTCAGCAATGTGTCGAGGATAGAGTTAGCTTTTGTAAAGAGCACTGTTTGCGTTTATGGGTCCTGCGGAAAGGCATGATGGGCTCCTTGTAGCTGTTTCCTGTTAAAACCGGAGGCTTCTGAAAGCAATAGAATTCTCCAGAACTCTGTGCCTTTAGGACACAGATTTCTCACCCTCCAGGGCTGAGCCTCTGCCTGACAAGGCTGAGCCGTGGCCACTTCTCCAGAGGAGACAGAACACTGTTTTCATGGTAACAAGATAAGGCGGCCAAGCTGTATCTCCCAAAACACGCTTTATTTTTGTTACCGCTGCCCTCTCCCCTCCCGTCGCCTCCTCCGGGTCTGCCCTGGGTGCCCTCCTGTGAAGCACACGCGCTTCCTGACCGCACTCCTTTTTGTGGAGCTGAGCTGTCCTCGTGCCTCAGCCACGGGACAGCGAGCGAGGGGCCCCAGAGGCAGCAAGGCCATTTCCTGCGCTGGCTAGTGTGCGAGGTGACCTGATGGGAGAGGCGTTTCATCCCATTCCAACTGATGCCATCATGCAGGAAGGGAGACGGTCTGTTAATTTTGCTGAAGGCAAATATTGATTTTCTTCATATAGCCCTGCATTCTTTTTTTGATATCGTAATTTTATTTTACCAGATGAGCCTTAACTGAAATCACTCACTGAAGCCAGAATATTAAATATAATGCAGTGGATGTATATTTGTACACTTAAAAATTTACTAGCTCAAAAGCTTAATTCTTAGCCTTTCTCCTCAACTAGCATAATTTTAATCTTTAAAAATTGAAAAAGTTTCCTTAACTATAATTTTTTTTTACAGTTAAGCAAGGCAGGTATGATAATATTTTTAAATGACAAAGGGTCTAAGAAAATGTAATACTTGAGTTAAAACGTAATTAGGGTTGGTGTGAGAAACCCAAAGGGACTACTTTCCACATTTTTCTCTGTTTCTTTAATAGAAGAGGCAAGGAGCAAGGAATTTACAAACAATTTTTAATCCTTTTCCAGAATTCACATTTGCCTTGATTATTTTTTTTTAATGCAGCAGTTTGCTCATTCATCACCAGAGTAGATAAGTTGCTATCTAGTTTTAATTTCAGATATCCAACAGTGTGTAGCAAGCTAAGCTGTTTGTTTTCAGTTCTTCCAGGAGAGGATGCAATTCTTTCAGACGGTTGTGGATGAGAATAAGCCACATTCAAATGAACACTTAATTCTAAATCTTGGCATTCTCTGGCTCTGCTGTAAAACTCTATTACCACCTCCTCAAAGGGTTAATGGCACCACTATCCAGGGGACAATTCATTCTCCTGCTAAACGCGATGACAAATAACCATTATTCTTTCCAACTGCACTGATAATCGGGACAGCTTAAACATTTTCGCCAGTATAAGTGAAACCATTAATCCTCTTGGATTTCATGATAAGTGGTGACTGTGAAATAATGACTGTGTCATTGAAGGCAAGAAAAAAATGTTAACAATTAAAACAAGTTAGCCATTATCTTACCGGGTACTGAATCGCTTTCACATTTCATTAGCAATATTGTAAATGATATGTACCTTATTAAAAAGCTCTTATTATCCAAGAAACCTAATTAGTCAAAAATTCTCAGTCACCACTATCATTTTCTAATGATATAAATGCTACAGTACATATTGCAATGTAGGGAATGTTTCTGTTTATCCATAAAAGATCCACAATATGTAATTGTTTCCCCAGAAAAATCATACAGCATAGGTATAACTCAGCTTTTTTGCCCCAAATATAATGATGGTTTGTTTTAAGTGACCCACTTGGCTATTATTGGACAAAATACAAAATCCATTTCTTAGCCAACCGTGTATTTAAGTCAAACATTAAGTTTTTTTTCCAAGAGATTATAAAAATTTAAGAAAATAACAATTACAATTTTATATTATGCTTTAGAGATTTTTTTTTTTCCTCTCCTCATACTCAACCCTGAAGCCTCTCATAAATGATGAACTGACCCTGAGAACTGGTACACCTACATGCCTGAAAGGAGGGGGTCCCTCCGTTTCTTGAAAGGAATGTCCAAGATCAATTTTAAATCCAATAGCTTTATGCTTTAGACCTACAACATTATGAAAATAATGTGAACACTTTGATGAGAAAGAGGATGAATACTGGATATTATCTATATGTTTATTAGGATGAATTAAGCATTCTCAGTCAGGATGGTTCTACACTGGAACATGACTATAACATTTTGTCTTTGAAAGTCAAATTAGAAAGAAAAGGCTGTGCGCAGTGTATGCTTCACGTGGTATATTTGCAGCACGCTAACGTTATCTAATACTAATTGACGTGATTCACACCAAGCACTTAGAATCCCTGACGTTTATAAATGCTCAATAAATGGTAGCTATTTTATAATCATCAATATATCCGATTACTTCAGGAATATCTAATGGAACACGTCTGCATATATATGAATACGTAACAGACATAAATGGACTCTCCTACATAACACGTGTCATAATAGAGATGACAGGAGTCGGAGGCCTCCTTTCTGGAGCCAGATTCTGCAATTGTGAGAATCAGCTCTCACTTTACAGAGTTTTTAAGTCTTGCTTTATTTCCTCTTTCAGGTTAAATTGCTTACTTAGTGCCTCCTTTTGTGTCCAGCTCCGTACTTGGCACAAGAGGGAGGGGAGAATAAAATAAAGCTTCATATGTAGCCCTTCCCCTCCACAAACCTTTTATTTATCTCGTGGAGTCTCTCCTAGGAGTCTTGCATTTAGAAGTCTATAAAATGTTGTGCTGATATTTTCTTAAACTTTATATTTTTTAAAACTTTGTAGAAAATAAAGGAATGGCAGAAAGACTGGGGGAGGTGAATAGAGAATGGAGGTGGATGGGAAGAGAGAAGAAACAAGTTCAGGACAGAGGAAGGGAAGGAAAAGGGAAGGAGAGGAGAAAGAAAGAAGGAAAGTGTTTTGCTGGGCATTTACGCATTTTGCCATCTTTTTTGGTCCCTAAAGTCTATGAAGAGAGCATTATTACCTCCATTTTACAGATGAAAGTAAGTGCCTATGCTGTTCTGTTTACATTTGAGATGTGCTTTTAAATTAGTCAATTACTTGACCTTTTTCTGTCAGTTCTAGTTGAGGTGATGCTAAGGCAATACCTCAGGGAATAGGTTCAAATCCAACAGGGGGCCACCAGTCACCCTACAAAAGCCTGTTGAATCTGAGATGCTTCTGAAGCCCAGGAGTTGAGGATGGATCTGATCACCTGTCGTGATGATGGTGAACATTCCTCATGTTCCCTCTTAAGGAAGGAGTTCTAGCCCTTCTGCCTCTAACCACTGAAGACTAGTTTCCTCTTCTCCTTGATTCCTGAGGCTCCTGCTTTCTTTCTCCCAGCACAAGAGCTCGCTCAACTGCTTCCCTGTTGATGGTCACCAGCACACCCAATGTCTAAAGCTAATTTAGAAACACAATAATTTTAAATCCCAAGACAAAATATATATATATATATATATCCAAAGACCAAAAAAGAAAACAATGTATAACCTGGAATATAAAATTTTAAAAAATGGGGAGCGAACATAATTTCATCAAGAACTCTTGGCTTAGGAATATTACCAAAGGTGAAAATGCAACTCTCCTAGCCCTGAGAACAAACATGGAACCCAGGCCATCTGGACCTTCTGATCGATTCTCTCTCCTCTGTTGCTGGCAGGATGTAGAATGCTTCTCCCTTCTCCAGAGAATCAGCTGACCATTTGGTAAGTTCCAGAGAGTTCCGTCCTTTGGTAATAATATAATATATTGGAGAATATATAATTGGAGAAACGTTTCCAGTCCCTTGCCTCACCTTCCTTTCTCTTGTTACATTTAGGCCCCGCCAGAGTTGGGTCTTCAGGAGTTCAAAGACCATTGGAACCAAAGTGAACATCATGTATATTTCAGAAGATAAAATTGGCCTCACTGCCCTGGTCACTTTGTCACAGAAATAGGGTGGGAAAAGGAGTCTGTGTAGATCGAACTGTGTCCCCCAGAATTTGTATGGGAATGTCCTGATGCCCAATGTGACTCTATTTGCAGATAAGGCCTTTAAAGAGGTGATTAAGATTCAACGAGATCAGGGTGAGACTCTAATCCCATATGACTGGTATTCTAATGAGAAGAGGCACCCGGGAAACACAAGCAGGGAGGAGAGACCATGTGAGAACATACGGAGAAGGGGTCCATCTGCGAGCCAAGGAGGGAGGTCTCAGGATAAACCATTTCTGATGGTATCTTAATCTTGCACTCCGAGCCTCCAGAAATGAGAAAATAAATTTGTTTCATAAGCCACTCAGTCTATGGTATTTCATCATGGCAGGCCTAGCAAACTAACCCAGGGCCACTTGCATAAAAGGAAAGACGCTGTAGTGGTGGTGGTGGTGTTGCCAGAGAAAAGCAGTGATGGCTTAAGGCTGTGTTTCCCAAACTGTGTCCCTTTGACGCTCTTCCCCCAGGATGCTAATAAAGACATAGGAAGAGTGACATCAAAGGAGTTTGACACACAGTGAGTTGTAGGTAACTCATCAGATTTCTTTGCTAGAGTAATTTTCCAGATTTTTAAATATGTTACCATGCACTGGCGTCCCCAGTTTGAGGAGATCATGGGCAGAGTTTCCCAAATTGTAGGAAAAGTAGGGACTGACTTTCCTTGTAATGTAATTGGACCCTTTTGGACGCGCTAGTGTGAAGGAAAGGTTTATGAAAGCAACAGCAATTTGTGGGTTTGATTACAGTCACTTTGATTTTCTCCCCCACACTTGTCTTCACCATCATGAAGACCTGATCTGACAGTGTCTCTAAGAAAGGTTAGACAGAATCAATGAAAGGGATTTGGGTAAGGTACAGGCGATTTTTCAGGGAGGGAACAGAAGGAAGGGGTTGAGTACCTGGCTTTGGAATCAGCCTTGACTGACTGTACCACCTTTTCTAGGCAATCATTCAATTCTGTGTCATCGAGCAAGGGACTGAGCCTTGGTTTCTTATCTAAGAAATGCAGATAGCAATGCCGTAGACATATTAAGTGCTCAAGGTGAAGGAGACCATTCAGAAGGGGGCAGCCAAGGAGGGAGAATCTGCATGTCAGGGATCACAGAGTAGCCGACCTGGGCCAGCTATTCCTGGTGATCATTCCCTGTGCACACGAAACCATTTTAAAGTCACAGACTGCTAGAATCCACGCATTCTTACATCAGGAATTGAAGTCGGTTCTTGTAGAAGTCGGTTCTTGTGTGTGTCCCTACTGGTGTAGGCATTTCTGATGAACTGATGAAATGATGAAAGATCAGTGTGCCCAGGTAAAAGGTGTTTGTCACACACTTCCTCATACCTCCATAACCTTCCCTTCGCTGTTGTCTCTTCCTGGAACCTGCCTCCTCGGTGTGCCCTCTCCATCTGACAACTTTCTACTCTGTCTCCAGGTCTTCACTCAGGCGTTGCTTCTTCTCTGAGGCACTCCCTGGCCAGTCCAGGTGACGTCTGACCCTGCTTCTCCAGCTCCCTTCTTCAGCAGGTGCCCTCCGTGAGCACATCTTCTTGTAGCCTGCTCGTCATCACGTCTCCCCAGCCCTGGGCACACCCAGCATGGAAACATGAGGAATGCCTCGTGCTCCATGTCCTCACCATTCCCTTGGCACTCGAAAGACTTTTATTGAAGGAATAGAATAAAGTGATCATATTTTCAAACCTCCAACTGGACTATTTATTTTTTTTTTGAGGTATCCTTGTATCTGCAGAAAATATCTCCCCAAAGCTACGAGTGTTAAACCAGAGCCATATTGCATATTTAATGAAAGTCGTTAATTGAAAAGAACGAATTGCACAAAATCAGACTTGTTTTGGGTGCCATTTGTACAATATGTGGGTACCTCACCCTGTTGCATGTAACACACACTAGTTCTGACCTTGCCATGCACACACCACACCCTCCTACTGTCCAAAAGCCCTGATGGGGTGCTGCCACAGATGAAAACAGAGTGTAGCCAGGGCTTTAAAGGAAACAAGCTTGTCAGTGTTAACAGCAATCAACTATTCCCTGATATCCACATTTACCACAAAACCATTTTTCCTTAGATCCATCTTATAATTTAAGGAGTCTGAGATCATACAGAAGCCCAGACATAAATCCTACTAATGGCTTTGTCCCTGGAAAATCCCTCCAGTGTTCCACTGAGAATGTGTCCTCCTTCCTCCTCACAAGGATCCTGGAAGTGACCCCTTTCTGCAGCCATAACTTTCAAGCTCAGCTGGCCCCTGGGGACCCTGAAACTTGCATCTCTGAGCGCCCACAGCCTCGGTTGCGCTAAGGACAAAGCGTTGGTCTGAGAAGACCACATGGTGGCCATGATCAAACTGTCTGTGAGCAGAACCACTCCTGAGAAATGCCCCGTATCTCAAATGATCACAGATCTCTCTCGATCCTGTTAAATTTATTTTCGGAAGAAATGTTCACTGTTTTACTTTTTAAGAGCTTGATCATAGAACACTTTCAGGCAATTCATAATTTCTTACATCAGTCTATTGATTTAGAAATAACAAAGCACTTCCAAACCCGGGCCTCCTGTAACACCCATGGCTGCACAGAGGAGGATGGAGTCCACTGATGAGGAACTCAAGGTTCAGAAAGATTAAGATATTTATCAAAGACACGTGGCTGGAAAAGAGTAAAACTTTAATGCAAACTTACCACCTTTGATTCTGATTCTGGTTTTATTACTGAACTCTTCTTTTGTTTGTTTGTTTCTACTTTTCAGATGCAGTTCAAGGGCAACACTAGAAAAGATTATGAAGGCAACTTCTGTTGGAAGATGTTCCACTGAGTTGTTTGCTTTGGAAAAATAATTTTTAAAAGGTCTGTGAGATGAAGATTATAATTGCTCTTTTTGCATATGATAACTTGCTTACTGGAACTATCGGTTAGTCTGGGCAGCTGAACTCTTCCGAACTCTGGCACTGACTCAAATCTTCCTGCCATGTCCATGTCAGTGTCAGAGTCCGAGCCCAGACGAGAAGGATGACCACAAGTGTCTGTAGCATTGCTGCGTAACTAGTGATGCGCACGGGGAGAAGTTAGCAAAATAGATGTGAACTATGGACTCACATCGAGAAGGGGCTTCACTCTAAGGAAACTTAAGATACAACCATCTAGGAATGCAGTCTGCACAAGAGTCAAAGGGTGGCACAAGTGTGCAGACATGCCCAAAGGAAAGGTTCGCTGGGCTCTTCTTCCCTCACCCCCTGCCAGGCTGGAATTATGTCCAATTCAATTTACTCTGGCCTTACTTCTTAAGAGCAAGTAATGCCTACACGGAAGTCTTTCCTTGAGGATGGACTGCTCAAAGAACAGCCACTCATGCAAAAGCAACCCCCGTGATAGCAACTGCTTCAGGAGAGGACTCGTAACCAGAGCCCTGCTGCTGCGGGTTATAAACCAACGTGTGGCTTCAGGACGGATCGGATGGAGTAACAGTCAGATCCCGGCTCCGCCTCGGAGTCCCTGGTCCACCCGAGCCTGCCTCAGGTCATTACTCCCGAGGTGAGCGTCTTGTAACTAAGGAGATGCTACAGGCATGCGGGTGCCTGTCGTGTTCCATCTACTCTCCGGGCGTCAGCTCGGGTCTGCAGGTGTTTCTCTTTATTGAGCCTCCCTGGGGAATCCTTGGCTTCACAGCAAAAGCCGGCTGAAGTCAAAGTGATTTGATTTGGATCCTATTACAGGCACTTTACCTCTTCTATTTCCGTGATAATAGCAGATTGGAGTCGATTATTGTACTGGGAGGGGAGTTAATGTGATGTCGAGAAACATTGGGAAAGCTGGCACAGGGAGAGAGGGACAGATAAAAACCTGAGTGCAGATTGAAATCTGCAGCCCCGGCCAGTGCAGCCCCTGGTGAAATGTCCACCGTGGTGTTTTGCAAAGGGTTGAGGTCATTTCCCCTGTTGGTGCTCGTTCAGGGACAGCGAGTGCTTTGGCTTCTCAGCTTAATTGAACCAGTCTCTTGTGCCATCCTAATCCTTTGCCCCTTTCTCTGCAGCTCTCCCCGGGCCACGCTGCCCATCGGCCCGGGGTCTGCAGGAACCCCAGCCCTGTTGGCTTTCAGTTCTTTTCCGAGGAGAGCAGAGGGCACCAGCCTTAAGCAACTCACCTCTGCTGGTCACACGAGCCACAAAGAAATCTAGGCATATTTACAAATACTGTTCTATGTTTGTTCACAAAACAGAGTGAGAATATTGAAAAACCTCCAGGTGCTCCTGCTTGGTATCCAGGTGGAATCTGCAGGGATGTCTGTCAGCCCTCCTCCCCTGTGGTCCCCAAACCATGTGTCCAGCATCAGAAGGAAGGAAGTCTGGGTTAGAAAAACATTATTCAGGAGATAAGTCGCCCCTAATAGAATGAAAGAACCTCCCTGGACCAGCTGAAATCTGAATTTGTCACAAAGTAAGTAAATCGTATGATTTGTGCCTTGCATTATAACGATACGTCACTATCATCACGATGACCTTACACCAAACATTGTCGAATACGTTGTTTTTGACTTGAATTTTGACTTCTGAAAAGTACCCACATGTAATCCTGCTTCCTGAATGCGTCATTCTAATACGATCCATTATGCATTTGAGACTAGATTTCCGTGTCTCTGCAGTTCTGTAAAAGGGATACGGCAGAACGCTGTTTCAAAGGGTGATAGAGTAAAGTAGGCAAAAGAATCTTTTTCACTTTTGCTTTTTTTCTTGTTTAACTTTGAAGTATGAACTACATACAGAAGAGCACGTGTTTCACACGTATGCAGGCTAATCCTACCCAGGCAGAAGGATGCAAGCATGCTAGAAGCCACCCCCCTGCTCCTTGCCTTCCCCACCAAAGCCAATCTCTGTCTTAACATCAAACAGCACAGGTCAGTTTGGTCTGTTTTGAACATCAGGGGAATCATATGCCACGTGTTCTTTTGTGTCTGGCTTCCTGCACACTCTTATCTGTGAGAGTCAGTATTATTGCACGTAATTGTGAGTTGTTCGTTCTCATTGCTTACGGTGTCCATTGTGTGAATATGCCACAATTTATTCATCCAGTCTAATGTTTTGGGTATTTGGGTAGTATCTGATGTCTGGAAGGAAGGAAGGAAGGTTGAGAGAAGAGAGGGAGGAAGGGAAAGAAGGGATAAGGTCCAAGAGGTCAAAAGGAGTAGATTAGGTTTGCACGGGAGCTCACAGTATGGACTTCTTCTGGCTTAGACTTTGAGGGGAGTGTTGGAGGGGAGGAATATTTTGGAAAGAAAACTCTGGGTGTTGTGTTGAGAGTTGACTGTAGAATCCAGTGTCTATCCTGGGATACCCACTAGCAGGCAATTGCAATAGCCTTGGTGAGAGTTGATGTGGGTGGCAATGGCAGTGGTTAAGACATAGTCAGACTCTAGATATATCTTGAAGATACCAACAACAGTATTTCCTGGGGTTTCAGAAGTGGGATATAAGAGGAGAAGAGTCCTCAGTGTTACCTGCATGAATCTGGACCTGAATAACAGGAAGGATAGAATTTCCACTAAGGGAGATGGGGAAGACTGTGGAAGAATGTTGCTATTGCTGCTCTGTGCTTCCTGAAATTGTTTTGAGTCTTCATTCTCTAACATCAGTCACTGAAGGTTTTCTTCTTCCTTCTGACTAATCTTCTTTGTCTTCAAATTCAAAACTAGTATCATCTCTATTATGCAAAACTCATATACCAAATACGAGATGACCGTTTCTGTTAAAGCTGCCAGAATTGATGAATTCCTCTGTTTATTCCCATGTAAATGTGAGAATGTAGGAAATTCTATCTTATCTACATGAGGGATGGCATATTAGTGAGGTGAGAATTTATGAAAAAAAATTACTAATAATGGTGATATAGACTATTGGATAAAACACTCTCAAAATGATAAAAATCCAATTTGATTATAATGTTTCTTAGTCATTATAGTTTTCCCTGCATCTACCTATAGAGGGAAAATGTAAATGGCAGGTTGTTCCATTTATTTAAAACACTATGAATCAGTATTTTTAGAGCAAGATGACTTTGTCTTCTTCTGTAGATCATACGCTAGTTGCTGTCATATTTCCTAATTCAGTGATTTCTATGAAAATGTGTCAAGTTCATATAAAGATGGTGCTCTCCTGTAATCAGCTTTCAAATCTCCTCCATAACTAGGGTTTAGTAAAGAACAGTGTATCACCATGCATCATGCACATATGTATGTGTCCCTGAGTGTGGTGTTGCTCTGTGTGACTTTCTTTGCTGGTGGGATATACTTGAAGGTAGAGAGTGTGACAAAGGCTATCTAGATGCTCAGTAACTCTCACTCTTCCCCCATCCTCCTAGAGGACGTGAGAAGAACTACATTTTCCTTCCACCCTTTGCAGTTTACTTGGGTCGTGTGGCTGGGTCCTGGCCAGTGGAATTGGAATAAAGTGATATGCATTACTTCTTATTTCCTCTCAAGTCATTATTATAACAGATTGAACCATTATTTTTGACCCAGACCCAGTGAATAGATAATTGGATATACTAGTCCCCATCCTTGAGGAGCCCCAACTCCCATGTAGATGGATACACTTCATAACTAGACAGAACATATTGCCTGGGACTACAACCCTTGGGAGAGAGATGAATTCTTTTCCTTTCTCATTGAATAATTGGAGAAGTAAAGAAGATTTACAGAAATAAGTGACATCTGAGGAAGGATCCAGCAGGTGGAAATGGAGAGGAAGGGCATTGCAGGCAGAGAAATGGATGTAGCTTGAGAGGAATTGAACTGAGGGAGTTTAAGGTGCTAATTAATCTATTTTCTCTCATTTTCCAGTTCACCTCCTTATATTCTGCTCTGTGCTGGTGGAGTGGACAGGTTATTTCTCCTTTGTCAGCTGACATCCTGTGAGGCTTTGATAATGGGGCTCTAGAGGGAGACTAGGAGGCAGGAGAAGCAGAGAAGGAATTCCCTCCTCTGAGTCTTGTCAGAATTATGCCAACAGTGCCCCTTCACCAGGACAGCACCACTCCATTCAAGCCCCAGCTGCTGTCTGCACACCCAGGACCAGTCACAGTTCAGCGGCAGGGGCACCAAAGGAAGAGCACCCTCTTCTCAGAAGATTCAACCCCAGTTATGTGGCATCTCCTTATTTCTAGGTCCTTCTCCCTTCCTTCCCCAGCCCTGTGGGCGGTAGCATTCTCCTACAGTTTAGTACCTCTATGTTATATGTCCTTTATGTTTTTTTAACCCCTCAACACTGGTACAACCAACAATTAAATTCTATCTATGAAATATCTAGTGTGGTCTTTGTTTTCTTGGGTGGACCTTGAGTGATCGAGGGCTGAGCCTAAAAAAAAATAAAGTCTGAAATATCAGTCCATCTGGAAAGAGAGACAACTGGTAAAAGTAGAGAAATCTTGAGGGATGAATGGAAGGGATATGGTTAAGCTGCGGCCATGATTGGGAAAGAAAATGGCCAAGCTAGGGGTTCCATTTGGGGCTGATGGTTGGTGAGCAAAACAGCTGAATTTAGTTCCACAGGTACCACCAAAAACACAGAAAATGAAGAAAAGACAAGTAGAGTGAGGTATCAACTCACTTGAAGGCTGAAGCTGTGGGCAGGTGGAATTGCGCAGTGTTAGGTGCTGGAGGTAAACCTCAAGTGCATCTTTGTATCCACTGTGTTGCTGTAGCTTCCAATAAGATCCCCAGAAGAGGGAACAATGGCCAAGAAGAGACAAGGGAGTCAGGGAAGGGACAGGGAGAGAGCGCAGAATCACTCAAGGCCAATCCATCATTAGGAGACGATTAAAAGGACAAGTTGGAAAATGCCTGTCTAGGGTTCTGCTGCAAGCCTGGGATAACGAATGGCTGAGGATGACTCCGCAGGACTTCTTAAAATTAATTCAGCTGTCAAGGAAGAGGCAGGATGATGTAAGCTGTAGGCATGAGGTAATTTATGAGATTTTGGAGAGTTTTTAGCCTGATTTTTCAGTAATATCTGTAAAAAGGTCAAGGACGAAAACTCTGTACTTGTAATTTTTTAAATTAAATGGTTTCTTAAAAAGGCAGATGGGTATAGTTGTCATAAATCAGCTGAGTAGCAAATTGGCATGATGTGGGGTGTTTTTCAGGATATATAAATACATTTACTGAAATTCATGCTTCAATTTTGACTGGAGCCTACAGCATATGATTGCATTACTGCTTCAGCAAGAAGTTTTTCTTTTTCATTTAAAAATGTATTTACTTATTTATTTTACAATATGTTTTTTTAAATTTAAGGATAGTTGATGTACAGTATTATATATTACAGGTATATAATATAGTAATTCACAACTTTAAAGGTTATGCTATATTTATAGTTAATACAAAATATTGCCTATATTCCCCATGATGTACAATAATACCTTCTTGTAGCTTATTTTATACCTGATGGTTTGTACCCCTTAATCCTCCACTTCCATCTGGCCCCTCCCCACTGATAACCACTAATTCCTTCTCTACAGCAAGAAGCTTTTTTAAACTTCTGTCACTGACTTTGTTATCTCCCATTTTACAAATAGCTGTGCACCTTCAGTGCATAAGATACCATGATCATTCTGTGGACAGGGATAGAAAAGAAAAAAATGGGCAAGTTAATGTATCTTTAAGCATTCAGTAAAGTAATATTATCAACAACAAAGTCAAAAGGCATATGACAGTTCTAGGAAAACATTTGCAATATGAGAAATTGTTAACAGTGATTCCTTCTTGGAATCAGGGAGTGAGACAGAGAAAGAGACATCTATTTTTAAATGCATCTTTCTGGAGTGTTTCAAGTTTTAATATAAACCTGTTTCATTTTTCTAATTTAAAATATCAATAAGCAATTTGAAAAATTGGAAAAGTTTATGTAAAAAA
Source organism: Camelus ferus (assembly GCF_009834535.1). Taxonomy (NCBI): domain Eukaryota; kingdom Metazoa; phylum Chordata; class Mammalia; order Artiodactyla; family Camelidae; genus Camelus; species Camelus ferus. Next base: position 19,199,756 of record NC_045722.1, on the reverse strand, counting down.
TACATCGTGGGACTTGTGGCCTTTGAGAACCAGAAACATTTTAATGGAACAGGTTGCATTCAGTTTGTGTTTTGCAGAATGGATACAGTTAGGTATTCCAGTATGTGGCAAATTAAAGTCTGCAGAAAATGAGAACGTCATAATGAGCAAGGCTCCTGAGACAGCCAGGTGTATGGCATTCAGAAGAAATGGGTTGTGAGTGGAAGAAGTTATCTCCTGTGGGGCCAGAAGAACCCATTACAGAATCCAGACTGTGCAGGTCCTGACTACAGGGGGGTGCTGGTCAGGAGACAGTTTTAGATGCCCAGGGAGAAACTAGTAATAATGTGGACAGGGTGTAATGGGATGTGTATTTCAAAGAATTGAGGATGCGTATTTGTGGACAGACTGGATATGGGCTGTAAAGAGTGAGAGGAGTCAGGAATGACTCCACATCCTTTTGCACAACACAACTGGATAAAGGAGGATGTCATTTATTTAGAAGAGGATCACTATAACTGAAAAATTGTGCTCTACACTGGAATTTGACACAACATTGTAAAATGATTATAAATCAATAAAAAATGGTTATAAATTGATTATAAATAAAATGATTATTAATTGATTATAAATCAATTAAAAAAAAGATATAGAAAAGGATCACTAAGAGGGAAGCATATTTCCCGAGGGAAATCAAAGGGTTAATATTGGAAACTTTATGTTTGACATGACTATTGGACAGTCAAGTGAAGATGCTGCATCTGGATTTAGACTGGAATTCTAAAAAAGTTCAGGACCTGGAGGGAGAATTTGAAAATCATTAACTTATACATGTTATTGGAGACTTGGGAATGGACCAGTGCATCTAGGGAGAGAGGGTGGTCAGTTTCCATGGGCGTATGAACGGGAACTTACAAACCCCCGCTGAGGTGCAGGTGACCTCAGAGGAGAAAAGATTGGAGAAGAATATTTCTAGAAAGAACAAACAAAATGCCACCAACCAGTAACAATTAAAAGAGCTTCGTAGTATGTGTGGAAATGATAAGGAAACTCAGTATCTGAGGGATTAAACAACTTTATCAAAGTCTTTGTATCAAGTCTCATACCAGATTTTTCTGACTCTAAATCTTAAACCCTTTTCACTAATGCCAAGTTTTTCCAAAGGATACAGGCAATTTCCAACTTTTTCTCTCTCCCTATGACATATATAAGAATACATACGAAAGAAAAAGCGTGTAATAAAATAAGTAAACTAAAATTAGTTGTATGTATAAGAGTCAGCCCCAGATGGATTTAACATGTAAATGACAAAAACAGAATTCTAATTTCAGCTCGGATGAGTAGAGAGCTCAAAAACAGGGAAAAAAAAAATCTCATAGGGAACGAATTAACAACTTTTCAAGAGTTCATTTGATAACTGAGGTCACCTCAATGGTCAATAAAAGGTCCTTCCAAAACTTGTTAAAATAAAGGCACCTGCAAGGAGATACAGGTGTCAGGCACAGCAAAACAGCTTTTTAAATGAAACACAGGGGGGAAAAAAGACTGAAGAATTCTGAGGGGGATTTTGATGAAGAGAGGGAGTATTAAATATTGTTTAAATACCCCTTCATTAGTTAATGATAGCAAGAGAGAAAACAGTAACTATATAATGTGGAAATTAGATAAAATTTTAACTCGGTAATGGATATTATCTGTGTCCAAATGAACACATCTCTCGTGTAATATTTTGAACTAAAATGCATAAGCTAAATCTGACCATGAAGAAACATCATACAAACTCCAAATGGGAATATTCTATTCTCCAAAAACATCAATGTCATATTAGACTAAGAAGAATTAAACCATAAAACTTCTAGTAACTTTATTAAGTATACATTTGTCTTATTGTATAGACAAAATTAAAAAGTTAATTCATTTAATGCTCACATTGAAGAATTTAGATTTGTAACGTTTGAATTCTTGAAGTTTTATTGGATGACAAATTTCATGATGTTACACTGTAACAAAACAAATCAAACCAACTTAAATTTACCAAAAGAACAAAAATTAAACCAAGACCTTCTTATTTAGCGGAAGTTTTCAGTTCCATCTTGTGTGTTAGTCAGTTAACAATAGCATATTTTTTTTTGTCCATTATCTTGTTTATTTTTTCAAATGGGGGATGAGTGCAGTTGGGAAAGCTGGGGTTAAAAATCATATGGCAAATTCTCATTTCAACCAGCAGAAGAAAAGAAGATGGATATAGCACAGATCACTATGTACAATTTATAGACGAGGTAAAGGTAATTTAACATTATTATGAAAAATACCTGTATAATGGAATCATTTGGGCTATTACAGCAGGTCCAGAAATATAAAGTAATGTGAAAAGAAAGTGATCTATTGCTGCAACCTTGTATTACAAAGGTAATACTGTGCCCCAGCTAGTCTTTTTGTTCTAGCTAAATTTTAATACTGAATTAGAAATAATACATTCATTAATCATAATAGATAAACAACCCTAACAAAATTTATTTAAAAACGAAAGAGCAGCTACAAAGTGGATTTATTAAAAATAGGCTCTTTCTGTGTATTTTCACATATTACTGTATAATTCAGTGGCTCCCCATCTGAATTTCTAACTTCATGCTAAACATGTTTGCTTTAGGGTCCATACGAGCAGAGTTATATATCTAAGAAGATACATAGAAGAAGCTAATTTCCCCAAATGCTGTTGTTATTAAAGTTTCTAAAATGATATTGTCTAGAAAATTTACAAAGATAAACTTTTAGGAGAAATTTACATAGCTGTTTTCATACACTTGTATTTATATAACATATTTGAAATGTACAGAGTGTTTATCAACATCAGTGTTTAAAGTATCTTAAGACACATCTATTTGTCAGACCAGGAAAGTATTTTACAATAGCTTCTTCTTTTACTCATTAGTTGATAGGTTTAAAAATATAGCTTTGCCATTTGAGATGCTGCATAATTTACAGTAACATGGGAGAAGGGCAGATTTGCCCGTGGTGTTCAGGGATTGGCTCACTTCCAGTATACAGCCCACGTCCACAAGGAGCCTGTGCGGGAGGCTGGCATTCCTCTTCCTACCTCTGAGGCAAAGAAGATTCCAGAGCTCCACAGGAGGTCCCCCAGGGGTCCGGCTTCCCATGTTGTTATGGGAACTGTTTCTCACAAAGGAAATCCAGAAATGACAGTTTCTGGATTCAGAAAAAGATACGCTGTTGGCAAGCCAGGTATAGAAATTTGCTTACTGCCTTAACTTGCCATTGTAAGATGTTTGCAGAGGTAAGCAGTATTTATTTCCCTTGAAGAAAAGTGGGAGTACCAGTTGGAAGTCAAAATGGTACCATTTCTTTCCAACCTACACTGAAATGTGAATGAATTATTGATTGCAGTGACCTGAGGGTAACGTACCAGGTATTGCTCCGAAGGGCACCATGGACTTGGAGACATTCAGTAGAAATGTACGAGTTTCTCTTACTAACTCTCGGCTTCAGAATAACTTTCTTGAGTCTCTTGAATACATTTCCTGACCTTCTCTGCCCTGTTTCTCCGCTCCTTGCAGAAAATCTTTCTTGACCTATTCATGTTGTTCCGCTTATTTCTTCCTTCACTCTGTCCTCAAAATCAAACTTTTTTCCCAGATTTATTGGGATAGAATTAACATACAGCATCGTTTAAGTTTAAAGTGTACATCACGATTTGATGACATATACCTTGAAATAATTACAGTAATTTTAGTTAACATCCATATCTCATATAAGTACAAAAAAAAAGGAAAAAAATTTTTGGCTTGTCATGAGAACCCAGGATTTACTCTCTTAACTTATATATATCATGTGTCAGTGTTAACTGTAGTCGTCATGTTGTACATTGCATCCCTAACACTTATTTATCTTATAATTGGAAATTTGTACCTTCTGACCACCTTCTTCCAATTTCCCCTCCTGGACTCCCTGCCTCTGGCAACAACAAACCTGACCTCCTTTGCTGTGAATTTGGAAACCCAACTCTTTCACAGAGATTTGGATGGCAGAGAGCAAATGAGATTTATTTTCATTTCATGTATTTCTTTATTTATTTTTACCAAGGCCAGCTCAAATGACAACCTGCTTCTCTGTGACTTTCCCCTAATCAACTTCTTTATCTTATTTGGATGAAAATTTTCCTGATGTGACTCATTTTGCTTTCTACCAAGCATCTAACAATTTTGTTTCTAGCCAAATCTATTAAATAATAATGTTTAGAGTTCTTAAAAGGATGGATTTGCTTTGTCAGGTAAGACAATAATATTTCGATGGGAGAATGCATGGAAAGAAATTGAATTCATTAATAAGTAAGGACTATGTCTGAAGGGATACAGTAGGCTTCAAATCGTGGTAGAGAACCAGCAGGCTGTTCATATTTATTTGATGCCATCCACTAATCCTTTTTCTATAATAAAACTTGCAATTAGAATTCATACCATAAAACACCTAAATCTGACATTTTTTTTCAACTAAGTCCAAGTGAACAAATATTTTTTCACATTCAACACTTCCTGTGTCTACATCCTCACCTCTTATCTGCTGCCAAATGCTTGTATGATCCTTCTTGAAAATAGAACTTTCAAAGGGCCCCATTAGCAGGCCTGGCCCCAGCTTATTTCCTGTGTTAATCTTAATTTCCACATGTATGTAATCAAAACTTGTTTAATGAGCCCCTACTTTATTCCAGACACTGTATAAGGCACTGAAAACACAGTAGTGAATGTAGCTATCTCTCATGAAGTTTGCATTCTTAGTTTGTTTGCTTTTTTTTTCTTTTTGAAGGAGGGTAATTAGGTTTGTCTGTTTGTTTGTTTGTTTACTCAATGAGGTACTGAGGACTGAACCCAGGACCTTGTGCATGCTAGGCATGCACTCTACCACTGAGCTACACCCCCTCTCGAAGCTTACATTCTGATGGGAAAAGACAAACAGAAAAACAAATATTGATTGATTAATTTAATGAGGTATAGACAATTTACAATGTGTTAATTTCTGGTGTATGGCATACTGGTTCAGTTATACATATATATTCCTTTTCATATTATTTTTCATTATAGGCTATTACAAGGTAATGAATATAATTTCCTGTGCTATACAGTAAGACCTTGTTGTTCATCTGTTTTATATAGTATCTATCTGCAAATCCCAAACTCTCAGTTTATCCCTCCACCCCAACTCCCTTCCCCCCTGGTAACCTTAAGTTTATTTTCTGTCTGTGAATCTGTTTCTGTTTTTAGATAAGTTCATTTGTGTTCTTTTTTTTTTTAGATTCCACATATAAGTGATATCACATGGTATTTTTCTTTCTCTTTCTGGCTTACTTCATGTAGTATGATGATCTCTAGGTCCATCCTTGTTGCAGATGGCATTATTTTATTCTTTTTTATGGCTGGGTAGAATTCCATTTATATATATATATATGTGTGTGTGTGTGTGTGTGTGTGTGTGTGTATATATGTATATATTTACCACAATTTCTTTATCCAGTCCTCTGTTGATGGACATTTAGATTGTTTCCATGTCCTGGTTATTATAAATAGTGCTGCTGTGAACATTGGGGCGCATGCATCTTTGGAAAATAAGTATCTACATGATTTCCCAGAACTGATCAGTGCATGTGCTATGAAGGAAATAAAACAGGCAATGTAAGAGACAAGGAGAAGGGGGGTAGCTACTTTTGATGAGGAAGTCATGAAGACTATAGATTGATTTGGCTTCCACTCGGGGACCTGTAAATAAGAACAGCCAGAAGCAGCATGAGCAGGGACATTGCTGTGGTCCACAAAAGAGATCTTGGTGGCGTGACCAGGGTAGCAGAGATGGCAGTGGGAAGTAGTCAGGAGCCGGACATGTGTCTGTGGAAGAGCCAACGGGACATTCTGACTGGTTGTATGTGGGAGAGTAAAAAGTCAAGACAAATTTCAAGATTTCTTCTGCCAGAGAAGCTCTGGTAGAATGGGATGGAAAAGACTGTGAGAGCAGGAAAATGAAAGGTCAGGGGTCTAAATCAAGAGAGCCGCTTAGATGATGTTTGAGATGCCAGTTAAAGAAGTGGACAGATTTGAGATACTTGTAAAAGATGATAATTACTAAAATGTGTGGACTGAGAATGAGGAGGAGTAAAGAGAAGATGACACCAAGGTGTCTGCCTTAGTGAGCTGGGCAAAGGAAGGTGCCAATCACCAAACTGAAGGTCACAGATGGAAGAGGAGTGGACCAAGGGCAAATGGGACCAGCTCCATTTGGAATAGGATGGCGTTGTGCTATGTGTGATTTTCAGAAGAATTCAAAGGCTAGGTAGGTATGGAACTGAAGCCCTAGAGGATGCCAAAGGCTGGAAGTAACTGATTTGAGTACCAGTAACATGTTGATGGGATCTGTAATCCAGTCACTATCATATATCCCTTCTTGCACTTTTTGCCAAATTCGCTGAAAAAGTTGTACATATTCATGGCTTCTGCCTCCCAACTTTCCACGTGCTCCTTGATCCACTGTATGAATGTGGAATGGGTAATATTCCCTCACTTTGCAAAACAGATCTTCGCCATAATGGCCACAGTATTGTCAATGCAGTGGATGATTTTCAGTCTTCAAGCTGACATCTCAGAGCATTTTATATTCAATCCCTCCCTCCTTTTCCTTTGATTTTTATGACACAACATTCTTCTGAGTCTTCTACTTCTCTTTTTTGCTGCATCTTCATTGTCTTTTTTTTTTAATTAAAGTATGATCATTTTACAATGTGTCAATTTCTGGTGGACAGCCTAATGTTTCAGTCATACACACACACACATGTATTCATTTTTGTATTCATTTTCATTACAATTTACTTTCACTGTCTCTTTTACAGGACCACCTACACTTACCCTCTGGAGTTTCTCATCATGTGCTTCTTATCATCCTGCTCTATTTTTTACCTTTCAAGAATCTTATCTGAGTCCACGGCTTCAGTTATTAGGGCTTCAGATGCCAATGGATTTTTCGGTGTTGCCTAGCTTAATGTATAACAACACCATGCCCACCATTATGCAAATGTAGAATTGCCCCTGAATTCTCTACACCACATTTTCCAAACTACCCAGTCCACTAACCAATCTTTCAATTTCAAATATTCGAGTCCATTTATTTTTCCACTCTCTCTACTACCTTTTCCAAGCGGCCATCCTCCCTTTCCTGCAGCACCTGACCCCCACAGCCCATTACTCCCACAGTCCACGTCATCTTTTCAAGGGACAAACGTGGAGTCTGTGACCTCCATGCTTAACACTACTGCAAAGTGTCTTACCACTCTTAGGGAAACACATCTTCGAGGTAGCACTGTGTGGTCTGGCCGCTGCTCACCTTCTCAACTGCATCCCACACCTCCCTCCTTCTCACTCTCTCTCCTCCAGCCCCAATGTCTCTCTTTCTGGTACTCTAATAAGATGGTCGTCTTTCCTGCCAACAGTGTTTTACACAAGCTCATTCTCCTTTCCCTAGCCCTCACTCTCATTCCATCCAATTTTCTTCTACCATCCTTTAGATCTGAAGCAGCTCAAGCTACATGTGCTTCAGAAAAAGCCTTTTTAGAATCCTTCCACTCCTGATTTACATAAAATGTATTATCTGTTCCCGTAGAGCTATTTTCCTGCCTGTATCTACACTGATGTTATTTTGTTTCTAGGTGTCTTTAGATGTTCATTACTGTGTTTATTTCCTGAAGGTCTGTCTGCCCCACTAAAGTGTAAGCTGCATTAGAACAGAGAAGTTGTCTGCTCACTGCTGCATCCAGGCACCTGTCCTGGTGCTTAGCACCTCGTATTCATTAAATATCTGTTAAATAAATTAAGGAAACCTGGAGTAAGTGCTATGAACAATAAAGGAGGAACATTCTTTTCAACATGGGTAAATAAATTTTTTCTGGGCTTCTGTATTATTCCACAAAACAGTCATTATGAGAATAAATTAATTTTTGAAAATGAGATGTTAATTCTGATAGTCAGAAGTCACATGATATCTTCAAGCTCCCCCCAAATAAGAATTGGCACATGCTCTATGAAACGTCACTAAAGCATTCAACAAAACCTGACACGCTGACTTCTTTCCTGACCCTCTAGGTCATATATACTCGGCCTCACTGTCTCTAATCCTTCACTTTTGATCTGCTCGTAATCTTTTGGCTACTACACTTTTGGTCTTATAAGACTATTTCCCTGGCCTCGGGTTCTCATCCAGGTGATTTATATGGGTGTCTAGAAAGAAAGATTCTATTATTTTGTAATATTTAAAGGGGATAATGGAGCAAACCAGAATAACAATTAGGAAATATCCTACTTTAGGTCTGGTCCTTCATAAGGTGCTAAATGAACTTTTTTTTTTCTTTTTTTTTTTTTTTGGAATCAAGGTCTAATGAATCATGGGAGGCACTATATACGCATACAAAGAACAAAAGTTTTTTCATATCTAGAACCCACGTAAACCTCCAAAGGAATGGGATATGCTATTTACTGAGAGCATCTTATATTCTAAGCACTTTTCCTGCATTATTTTTGTCCTCAGGAAATTCCCATTAAAGAGTTATTGTTACTATTCCCATTTTTACATGTGGAAACTGAAGTTTAAAGAGGTGAAGTACCTTACAAGAGATGTGCACAGAGTTAGCTAGTGGAAGTTGGTTGTGCCTGGAGCTCTTAACCACTCACTCTACTATAATGCGCCTAGGGAGAAAGAAGACAGAGCAAAGGAGCAGGTGGGCTCCTAGCAGCCATGACTTTGCTTCCAGAAAAGGTAGAGTAATATAATTGAATGCCAGTGAATTTAGAGTCAGGAAAAAAATGGGTCTGAGTCTTCACTCTAATCCTCATTAGCTTTGAATTAATGACTAGGGCTTGGAAGATCACTTTTCCCAAATATGAAGCGGGGCTGGTAGTGTCCTGACTCAAGGCAGTCGTGGTGGGGACTACCACATGACCTAATGACATCACATCACGTCTGTGACATCACCAAATCTTGCACTCATTGCTTTGTGAATCGCAAAAACAGGACTCAAGGAGATAACGTTATCAAATCTTATACAGGTGTCTATATCTACATATGCATATAATTAATACATACATATATATATATATACACACACACACACACACACACACACACACTTATAGGAGAAAATGCTTCATTAAATTCAAACATCATGATTAGGTATAACACAGCTCTCTCCTTGCCCAAAGAGAGAGCAAATTCCCCAGCCATTCGACCATCTGTGAAGTGTGACAGCTCCTGCCACACACGTCACAAGTCCAGTCTTTTTGTCCCTAAAGCCCACTCTGTCTGCCTGAAGTGGGCAGGCAGGCTGCACACACAGCCCTGAAGAACAGGAGGGTTCAGCGTGGCTGCGTGTAAGCAGCCTGCAAAAACACTTTAGGGGAAAAAAAAGCATTATGTCCAGTCTCAAGAATTAATGTTAACTTCAGATGTTCAGATTTGAGTGGGGAAGGTCCCGGTCTACTTCAGACAGGACCCAGTTATCTCACTTAATAGCAGAGTTGTAAATCTGAACAAAATTAAAACAAGATCAAACCCTGTAGGCAAATGCTTTGGCTAAATGCCCTCTCCTGTGATCTGAATACCAACTACTGTGTGTGTAGTCATTTATAAAGGGGCTTGGAAGTAGGCAGTAGTGGGGAGAAGGGGTCATTAATTTCAGCCCACCCAGAAAGGTGTTAACTATGCCCCATCCTTCTGGCTGGATGATAATTAAGCCTTCTCTTTTGTGCCTCCCCAGAGGAGGCACATATCCTGTATTCCTCTGCAACACAGTTAGTACAGAGCTGTTGCAGTGAATCAAATCTTGTTTATCCTAAGGACGGGGCGGGCTCACCCAGCTAAGGGTTTTATTTTTAATTGGGGTCCACAGCAGAGTGAACACCCTCTTAGCTGAAAATTCTGGATAGCTCTGGGGCACTGTTTGGTTAACTCCCTCCCTGCCAACATCCACCACTGCTCTTAGAGGTTGCTGAATATCATTCACACAAATAAGCTGCCTCTCACAAGAGGTCTAGCCGGCTTCCCACGTGGCAGGCCTGCTCTCGTGTCTTTCTGAAGAGCTTGCAATATCCACAGGAGACTGATTAGTCGTCATGTGTTACTTTTACACTTTTGGATCATAAATCAATTGTTAGAATCTTAAGACTGTTAAGTATTTTCACATTCCTTTTGCACACTACGATCCTGAAGCCTGGAGTTGTTTAAACGACTTGTCCGATGAAAGAGGCCAGTTAATTGGAAAGCAAAGGGAAGTGTGTTCCGACACACGTGGGCTGGGATAACATGAACTCTGCCCTGGGGACCTCCGAGCTGTGGTTTTGGGTGAAAATCAAAACTGTGCTATGGATTGCCTTTTATGTTGACTGAGGCCGTGGGCTGGCCTTTCGGTCGTTGCCGGGCAAGGATGGTTTGGAGCCGATGGGTGCTATTTACTTTGATTCTAAGGATAATGTAATGTGGGAGTGAGACCCCAAGCAGCCCCAAGGTTATGGAGACCTCTGCTCTGCTGTGCACCCAAGACCCCCGTGCTTACTGGCTGAGTGGCTCCCAGGTGATACAGCGAAGCGGGAAGAGCGTGGGCTTTGAAATCAGCTCTGATTCATTTAACCTCCCTGAAATTCAATTCCATCACATGATAAAAATGAAAGTAAAATGTAACTTTTACCAGCTCCCGGTGACGACTCAGACAAACAACAACTGGAGAATGCCTGGCACCTAATAGGTACTTCATTCATATTGTTATTTCTTCACAATTCTCTTGTCCATGTGTGAATGTATACACCTTACCCTTTGCTCGTCTGCAAGCATCTTAAAAGCAGAATGTGACGGGGAGGTCTCTGACTGCCCCCCCCCCCCCCCCCCGCGAGGAGCTCAGTGACCGTTTGCTGAATGGATGCTAGCGTTCTAAGCGGAGTCTCGGTAGCATTTCACTGGGAATGAGAAATTGCCAGAATGAATCACAGACTATGAATAACAGTCCAAGCGCAAGGCAGGGGTGGCTATTCCTGATCAAAACGGGGTTTAATGAATCTGCTGCAGAGCTTAGAGGGTTAAGAGACCAGCTGAAAGAGGAATTAGGATTATTTATCACGATGAAACCAGGCAATGGGCTGGTGGGTCCAAAACATGAGTGGTTGTTTCCTGGAGGAAAAACGTAGAGGAAAAATTTGGAGGTTTAGGTAAAATAAAATGATTCTTAAATGAACCATGGGGGTGGGGAGGCGGGGAAATGTGTGTTTTAAGTACGTGTAATTTAACATTCTCCATCTCAAAGACATGATTGTGTGATGCCCAAAGGAGAGTGGGTTGAGCTGCAAGAAATCCAATCCATCAACATTTCAAACTAGGTTCAGGGAGAGAATCTGCATCAATGGTTCATACATATCTTAGGGGGACAGTCAACAGGACTGAAATGGATGGGGTCTAGAAACCTCATCCCCCACACTCCGACCCCACCTCCTCTTCATTCAGACCAACACAAGTCTCCTTTTACCCCCTTCAAAATTGACCTATTACATCAGTTTGCATTATGAAAAAAAAAAAAGATTTTATAAAAAACAGACAATCGAGTGACTGGAAATGAATTAAGAATTTATACTTCCGCTGCAAAGATGATGCGGCTTAAAATCAGAGCTTGGCACTTTAAAAAATTAAATTCTTGCCTCTATCTGGCAGATTTCAAAATACGTACATTTCAACCAAACATCAACAACCACGAAACCTCTTAGGAGAGCGGAATGAGAAAGCAGATTCAAATCTCTGGGCCGGTGCTTCTTTGGGTAACGGGACACCTGACACTGGGCATTAATATTTCAGATGCCAGAGAGGAACTTGCCTGTCACACAACGAGACAGCAACCCGACTGCAACTAGCCCTGTGCTCGGCAAAGGGCAACCAGCGAAGGAAAGGGAAAGACGGCCCCGAGGCAAGCTCAACACTTAATTGGCACTAAACAAAAGGATATATGTAGATCAAAGCAGAATTTAGAAGAAATTAGGAAAGATAAACGTAAAAGGAATTTAACTATTGCATTTAGAAATGATATGCAATCAGCTTGCTTCTTGAGGGAAGACGTTGACGCATCTCAACAACAATGTTGTGACTTATTTCTTTTAAAATGTACATGAGAACAACTCCTTCAGTTGCAATAAAGGGAAGTAACAACAAAACATAAGGATGATGGATACTCAGAATGAGAATTAGAGTCAATTTAAAGACACTGAAATTTCTCTATTTGGTGTTACAGTTTCTGCAAGTTCTACCCAAAAATCTAAATACAATTAAAACTGAGTCTAACATTCTCACTGGATAAGCAGAAAAAAAAAAATGTGTTCATCCTTCTTAACCGAGACAGCAGATGTCATTTTGCTCAACTCAGTCACAGCCAGTGTCCGTAGGACAAGTCTGGGCGAAATCTGGGCCACAGAGAAAAGATATCTTCATTTTTCAGTTGTTTTTCTTTTTTTTTTTTTTCAATTATAGAAGAAGACTTTATATTCAGTTCTATATTCTCTGGAACGAGTATAGGGTATAGAATATAATAGATTTTCCAAAAAAATTATAATCATGATAAAATAGATACATCATAAATGTTACCATTTTAACCCTTTTTTAAGTGTAGAGTTCTGTGGCATTAAGTACATTCACAATATTGGGCAACCATCACCACTGTTTATCTGCAGAACTCTCTCCATCTTGCCAAACTAAAACTGTACCTGTTAAACACTAACACCCCAAGCTACTCTGCCCCCCACACCCCACAACCACTCTGTACCTTCTGTCTCTAAGAATTTGATTACCCTAGGAACTCATATATGTAGAACCGTACAGTATTTTTCCTTTGTGTCTGGCTTATTTCATTTAGCATTAATGTCCTCAAGAGTCATCCACGTGGTAGCATGCCATGTCTGAAGGAAACTTCCTTTTTAAGACTGAGTAATATCCTACTGGATGTATATTCCACATTTTGATTATCCATTCATTGGTCATTGGAGAGTTGGGTGGTCAGACATATTTTTGGATTCAATGGAGGAATAAAAGAATGGATGAATAAGGGAAGAAATTAATAAACAAATGGTATGGAAAGAACTTACACTTTGGAGGAAAACAGAGACAGGCCAAGGCCTGGTCTAACACTACCAACTCTGTAAACTTGGGTAAAGGACTGCACCTCCCTGAACCTCATCTCCTCATCTGTAAGGAAAGGAGGGGATTCAGCGAGAAAGCTCACCAGCACACAGCCCTTGGAAAATGGCCATCACCCTCCCTCTCTCAGGCACCAGGGCCAGAAGGTCTGGTCATTCTGCCCTCAGCTGCTGGCACTGACGGACAGTTGAGCTGACCACGCTGATCTCAGTCCCTGCAGCACAGAATAAAATACCCTTTAAGTCCCGGCATCCACTATGCACCCTTTGAAACCTCTCTCACCCACCCTGAGAAAAGAAGTAAGCTGTGAACCATTTGCCTAAGAATAAAATTGTACTCATCAAAACCATGCACTTCAGTGCTTATCCGTCACTTAACCATGGAGAGTTTGTAGAATGATGACCTCAGGTGAATATACTAAAAACTCACGGACTAATATTTCCATGGCAATCCTTGCAAAGCTGCAACCCCCAGTCTTACTCTGGAAAAGCCAAGGAGACCTTCCAAAGGCTACAGAGCAAACCTACATTACCCCGGGAGCCCTCTACCACCACCTTGTTTCTCAGGATGTGCGTTTGTCTAGACCTGGAGGGTATTCTGTGTCCAGGAAGACGTTCTCTGTGAAGCTTAAATCTGTGCCTATTTGAATAGCATCTTTCCCTTTCGGCCCCGAAGAGCACTCCAGCTGCTGAAGAGACGCCAAAGTGGGCGCCATTTTCCTGTGAATCGGCATGGCTGCTTTCTCCCAAGTGGGGTGGACAAGTCAAGTGCTTTGGGCTCGGCTTCCAGGCAGCCTAGGCACCTCTGAGAAAGGCAAAAGGGCCAGCTACCTCAGTTTCCAAATATGTCAAACGAAGTACCCGCCTTTTGTGCAACAAGTGCCCCACTGTAGGTAGATGAAACATGCTCTGAAGGCGGCCATATTTCCTTTTATTATCGCTTTGTTATCAGTGATCGCAGGAGCCCTCAAGTGCTTGATGTGGTTGCCTGGAAGCAGCAGTTCTCAGTCCCGGCTTGAAAGGGGTCGACAGTATGTAAGTAGTTAACCCTTGCCCTGCTGAGCAAGCCCAATGTGATCACACACATATAAACATTTTCTCCGTGTGGGCGAGCAAAGAGGAGCAGCTATGTTTGCTGGCGGATGCTGTGCAAGAGGTCAGCTCCACCTAAAAATCAAAGCCTCACAGGTAGTGTAGGTGAAAACCCCGTGGAGAAAATAAAACCGGAGCTACAAAGCCCATCTCGGTTCACAGGCGGTTTAAAAAAAAAAAAAAAAAAAGGCCCATCTTTTGAAAGGCCGGTTAATGGTGCTCTTCTGCAAATTACCACGCATTTGGGGAGTGACCAAACAGATCGTGATCATTTTGATCCCGTTACACTTGGGAAGCAGAGGACTTAAAATTCAGCATCATTCATTCCTGCTGCATGTGCTGGAGTCCCCGCACTTTGATTTTCTTTCAGCTTCTGAATGTCCAGCTGTCCCTGAGGCCAAATGCCTCGTAAGCATTTTTTTTTTTTTAATTTTGATCTAGGTGACTCCCCAAATACAAAAATCACTACCTGCCCCTCCTCCTTACACACGCACACACACACACACACACACACACACAGTGCAAGATTATTGCATTTACCTCCCCTCTAATTAACTAGCATTGTCTAAGTTGACAGAAAGAAATGTCTCAATATATTGGTTAAAGATTAAATAAATAAGGCGAAACTGAGAACTGTAAAGGAAATGAGCAAGAATTGTCAAACCAGAGAGCAAATTTGCTCTGCTTAAACCAGATAAAAACTGACCTTTGTAGATTTGATGGTGAAAGATTTAGACATATATAAAATGTGTGTATATATATATTTGGATTTTGCAGTCTAATGTTAAAAATGAAATATTCAGTTATTTGGGGGTGAGTGATTTTCAGCAAAAGGGTTTATAATTTAGTAATTGGAGAAATAAAAGATGCCTTCCCAACGTGGCATTACAACTCTCTAATAAAATAGGGAGAATGGAGGTCTAAGATGACAGTCTTTATCAAAGTGTTTATAAAGACATTATATGTTCCTGTAATTGTTTAGGCCAGTGAATTAATGAATCCTCTCTGAGTCTCCATTTGAAATGATTTCGATGGTGTCTGCTGCTCGGCTGCTTTGGAAAAGCCTGTTGTCTGCAGCTCGGGAGAAGGGCCTTGAACCCTGCCATTCAATCCTTTTCAGCCCATCAGCTGAGTCTAATTGCCAGAAAGCACACGAGACCCCGGGGCCTGATTGTTCCCCCACCTCCTTTGAGGTTTGGAGGCATGAAAAGCAAAAGGGAAAAAAAAAAGCTCCCTTTTGATCTTCTGTTTCTTTCTCTCTCCCTCACCCTCTCCCTCTCTCTTCCTTTTTTTGTCTGCCCACTCCTACTCGGAGAATGACACATTTCTTTATAAGGCTTCTTCTCCTTCTTATAAGGACAATAATTAATAAGGCCTTTATAAAATGAGGCTTGAATTGGTGTCACCTCAGGGGTGGTCTGGGGCTCTGAAGTGAAACCTCGGTGGGCCCCGGCCTTGTCTGGCCTCTGCACAGGTCAGGTTTAAATACCCTGACCCCAATTTTCAGTCTCTTTCCCTAATGAGGCGATTCGCACAAGGATACAAAATTATACGAGAAGGGAGCGAAGACAAAAGAGCTAAGGTGTAGCTGACACCACGCTAGCCACATTTTATGACTATCTTTGTGCCTGTGACATCACAGCTGTGTGTGTATGTCCTTCAAGCAAAGCGCTTTCCCGCGGTTCCCATGGTGAGCGGTGTGGAATGACTTCACAGAACCCTGAGAGCTTGACAACCTCGGAGGGCGGTGGGCCGCTCGAGCCAGGGACCAGCGCCACCGCACCCTGGGCTGCGTGAGCATCACCAGAGGCGCCTTCGGAATTTCTGCACCACCGCTTTCTGTCAATGGCTCGGATAAAACTGCATTATTTGTATCCATATAATTTTACAGGCTTATCATGTTGACATGAAGAGTTGAAAAACGTTCTCCTGTGCCTGTGATCTGTCCTGAACCTGGCTAAAAGCAGGCTGGCTTTGAATGAAGCCGGATGGGGAGACAGCCTCTTGCTAAAATGTCTTAAGAGGCTTTTAAAGGAGTTGAGTAACCTTAGTAAATTACATGCATACTTCGTCCCAGAGTTGCTAACAATGGGTAGATGATTTGTATGAATTGTATCTTTTGGGCTTATAACATTTTTTTTTCACTAATAAAATGATGTGAGGGAAAGGAAGAGAGTAAATTGGGAGTTGTAGTAGAAAATACAAAGAAAATTCTTTTTCTCCTTTTCGATGACTCCTTATTGCATCTGACTCATTTCAATTAATTTTGAGGGGTTCTCAATTCAGAAAAAAAAAATGAAGAAACCTACATTATGAGGATCTGGTGGAATCCTGATGTACAGCCAAATGCCAAATGCTAAAAGACTACCAAGTCCAGAAAAAAAAATAGTGTTGTAAAATAAATACTATAAATCCAGTTACACAAAAAGAAATGAAATGAGATGTCTTCATTTTTAAATGACATTTTCCTTTTTTGTTAAATGGGTAGATCTCTTTCATTTCTGCTCATAAAGAATGGTATCAGACACTTTCAGATATATTACAACAAAATAATCACCATCCCCAAAAGAATCACTGCACATTGACTTTGTACAAATACGGGTAATTAAATATGACCACTGTTTCTGATAATGAAGGAAAGAAAATCTATCATAACAGTAGATTTTATTATGATATGACAGTTCTTAATAGCCTTTATCTAATAGGAAGTATGGGCTAACAGTGTACTCTGCTTAAATTGCTTTCATCTCAGAATTTTGTCCACTGGTGCCATAATGGTCTAGGATTTTTTTTCTTTTCTTTTCTTTTCTTTTTTTTTTGAGGTTTAAGAAAAAAAGAAATGTCAGTGATCTTCAGGAAGAAAAATCTTCTGAGTGAAAGGAATATAAGATGGTAAAAGGGAGAGAGTTAAAAAGGAGAGGCAGAGGTCTGTCTGCCTCCCAGGCCCCTGGGAGGAGTGAAACTCCTGGCCCCCTTGTGAGAAGGTAGGGCCGTGTGCAAAGTCCTGGCCAATGAGCTGTGAGCAAAGTGAGGTGTGTCATTTCTGGATCAAACATTTCACTGCCAGGGCAAGACCCTCTGGAGAGCTTTTCCCTCTTCTGTGATGACTGACCATGGTGAAGGCGGTAATGCTCAGCAATCTGGGTCTCCAATGAGCAGAGCATCTGTGTCACACCAGGGACCTTGGGTGAGGAATCAACCTTCATTATGTCGAGCTGTTGACATTTTAAGACTGTGTATTACGACAGCATAACCTATGTATTCTGGTTGGACTGGACAAATCTCCTCTGTGGATCTGAGACAAAGCACACTGTCTCATCTTGAGGGGGGACAACAAAAAGATGTGAATGATGTCATAGGTAGGGCTGCTTTCCTACAGCTTGAAATTGTTGATCATCATATGATTTCACTTCTTCGTGGGAACTAAAAAGCAAAACAAATGAACAAACAAAATAGAAACAGACCCATAGCTATGGAGAATAAACTGTTGTTTGCCAGAGGGGAGGTGGCTAAGGGGATGGATGAAATAGATGAACGGGATTAAGAGGTACAAACCTCCAGCTATAAAATAAATACAACCCAGGGATGTGATATGCACTAGGGAATAGAGCCAATAATATTAAGCCAACTTAATATGATGCTGAATGTTAACTGGACTTACTGTGCTGATCATTTCATACTGTATAAAAGTATTGAATCACTATGTCATACACCTGAAACTAATATAATAGTGTCTGTTAATTACAACTCAATAAAAAGCTGTCTAAGTGTGTGTCAAGACTAAAGGATGTCAACTCGCTAAATTCCCCTTAAGCCACATAATGACTGCATTGATTACATTAGGATATGGAAAAATATTGAAAAGCAGGGAATGAAAACAGTAAATATCCATCATATTTTTGAGGAATTATTTTCAGTTGTTTCAGTTTCCTTTTAGGAATATTGCACATGAAGTTGTAAGGATGAACATATCTGATAAAGAATATAGTACTTTTGTTAGTGAAACAGAAATCAGCATACAAATTTAAATACCTGGGTGGGATCAATCAGATAACATACATTTATGAATTATTAATCAGAAAAGTATAAAACAATAAAGAGAAGTAATGTATGTGGCAGCTGAAAAGACCTGCCATGCCTGAAGGAGTTCAAAATAACAACAATAGCAATAATGATAATGATGATAATGGAACTTAACAATCGACAGACCAAACAGGCGGTCTAAATTCAGCCTTTTTCTGACGCCAGTTTTCTACCCTAGGAAATGGTGTCTTTAAA
The DNA here is from genome assembly GCF_009834535.1 of Camelus ferus. Classification (NCBI taxonomy): domain Eukaryota; kingdom Metazoa; phylum Chordata; class Mammalia; order Artiodactyla; family Camelidae; genus Camelus; species Camelus ferus. Next base: position 19,181,199 of record NC_045722.1, on the reverse strand, counting down.
CTGAAAGTACTTTCGAGACTCTCTCAAGAGCTTCAACTATATATCACAGAATCTTTCATTAAAACAACTTTTTAGTATGAAGACATTTTAGAATAAAAAGATTTTCATCACTGAAGATTGGTTCTGGCTCATGTGTGAGACCTGATACAACAGTTTCAAATAAATTGTTGTCAAACAGACCTGAGCTTTGATTCCAGCTCTGCCACTTAGACTGGTGGGACTTATGGCACTGGACCTTTCTGAGTCCCATTTTTCTCCTAGGTAAGGGTGGGGTGTGGAGGGGCACAAATTCTTGGCAGAAAAATAATACCTACACAAAAGGAGAGCAGATGTAAGTGGGGTGAGGGCCAGTGGTTCAAGCATTAAGTCGAGAGTCCCTGGGTCCATGGCTTAGAGGTTTGCTGGCTGCCAGAGGAGAATCCGAGATGTACAGAGGCTAGTGCAAAGGAAATGTCAGAGAGCTAAAGGCAGTGTCCACAGTGTAGAGGCACCCAGTGCCTTGTGGAGCTGGGCAGTGGAGGACCCCACATTATTTGGTGCTGCTGCTCCTGGGTCCTACAGATTGGAAAAACTTTTCTTTTGATTGAAAACCCAAGTCTTTAGGATCATAATAGGTTTGTGCCTCCCTCCTTAGATGGTCTGGAGACAGAAGAATTTCATCACGCAGACAGCAACTGGAAGGCAACCTGACCTTTGGCCTTATTAGCGGGGCACCAACCCAATGGGCCACCAGCTGCACTCTGTGTCCACAATCACACCAGATATTCGCCTCCTTGTTAGGAACCATTCCTTTCTCCTTCGATTGTTTATCAACGTTCAGTGCTAGTTGTTATTTTAGGCTCCAGGAGTATTCATTGAAACAATTAGGAGTATGAAAAGTAAAACATGTTTTAAAAAAACTCCATCAGTGTCTTTGTAAGTCCTATTTACTTTTATGATTTTTTGTCAAAACTTCAGTTTAACTGACTGTTACATCTCTACAAGTAACCTCCATCTCTGATTTTTCAATTAGAGCTCTAGCAGAGAAGACGGATTCCTGGATTTCTCACTGAAGAGCTTCTTACCTTGTAATGTGCATATACGAATCATCCAGAGATAATTATTAAAATGCAGGTTCTGATTCAGCAGGTCTGGGGTGGGATCTGAGATTCTACACTCCTAGCAAGATGAAGCTACTAGTCTCCAGACTATGCTTTGAGCAGGAGGGTTTTAGACAAGTTTCTCAGTGTTTATGAGTTTTATTTACCAAACCTGTAAATGGGTTTAATAACATCCACATTACAAATGAAAATGTGGCTTATTTATAAATGAATATCAAGTAGATAAAATATAAAACCCAAGATTATTAAGTGCAGCCACTGTGGAAAACAGTATGGAGATTCCTCAAAAGACTAGTAATAGACTTACCATATGACCCAGGAATCCCACACCTGGGCTTATATCTAGAAGAAACCCTACTTCAGGGTGACACCTGCACCCCAATGTTCATAGCAGCACTATTTACAATAGCCAAGACACGGAAACAGCCTAAATGTCCATCAACAGATAACTGGATAAAGAAGATGTGGTATATTTATGCAATGGAATACTACTCAGCCATAAAAACCGACAACATAACGCCATTTGCAGCAACATGGATGCTCCTGGAGAATGTCATTCTAAGTGAAGTAAGCCAGAAAGAGAAAGAAAAATACCATATGAGATTGCTTATATGTGGAATTAAAAAAAAATAAAAGCATAAATACAAAACAGAAATAGACTCACAGACACAGAATACAAACTTGTGGTTGCCAAGGGGGTGGGGGGTGGGAAGAGATAGACTGGGATTTCAAAATTGTAGAATAGATATACAAGATTATACTGTATAGCACGAGGAAATATATACAAGATCTTGTGGTAGCTCACAGAGAAAAAAATGTGACAGTGAATATATATATGTTCATGTACAACTGAAAAATTGTGCTGTACACTGGAATTTGACACAACATTGTAAAATGATTATAAATTAATAAAAAATGTTAAAAAAAATAAAACCCAAGATTATTAGACCTAGGAGAACTTTCTCAATAATAATCTAGGAAAATAGTGTAAAAATGTTTTGAACAATAGAAGGGACTAGACAGAGCTTGCTACAGGTCCTTTTAATCCTTCTGTTCACATAAGAATAACAGGGAGAGAACAAGCCATGCTAAGAAAAATGAGGCTGTCACCTCTGCAGTGCCAGAGTGAAACACTGGACCTCCTTGGCAGCCAGCATCTCGGAGGCCAGAGCAAGTGGAAATAACCACCTACCTCTGGATGAAGATCTGTGAAGACTGAACTCTCAAGGATGACAAAGAGATTGAAAACCCTGGAGGTGAGTATTGTGGGGTCAAAAAACATGGTCAGTCTAGCGTGGATCACTGTAGGAAAACACCTGGTTTGGGACAGAAAAATAGGCTGAGGAAATGACAGCTCAAATCAATGACTCAAGAAAGAAATTTTTGACATGAAGGTCCATAATTGTTTATCTGAATCTCTCAGAGCCAGACATGTTTCAGAATTCAGTCTTCAGATTTTGGAAGGCTACATGACCTGGGAGCCTCAGCGAGGTCTGGGGCAGGCCCCACTTCCCCACCATTATTCTAATGCAATATTTCTGATTGAAACGCATAGTCAGTCACTCTAAATAAGAAAAATAGTGGTGTCCTCCCATCCCCGGCCACAGAGGGTGTGTTTCCCAACCTACCACTATGGCAAGAGGAGAGCCTCATTTTTATATAGAAATAACTGCATAAAGGCCTGTTTTATATCTCAGATAATGGAGAGAGATACTCTGTAAAACGTCATTAATCTTCACAACTATAAACTCACTACTTGGAAACACTGTTTCAATCTCCTGTGCTTGAATGGGATCCGCTAATCCTATCTGAAAATTTCAAACTCTTCTGATATATTTTATAGCTTTTTCTGGCTTGTTAGCTTCAAATGGCATCCTCTTAATGTACTCAGTCATATGAGCTGTTTTCCAATTCTGAGGACATTTTGTGGCACATGTCAGTTAAGCTGTGGACCTTCTTCTTCCTGCACATCGCTCTGTGTGTGTGTGGATGTGTGTGTCTGTCTTCCAGAATCATTGTTTTTGATGCAAAAAGTCAGGGAAGGGGTTGTCGCAAAGAGAATGTGTAAAAAGATCAGAAAGGTGTGAAGACCAAGAATTTTAAGTAAACTTTTCTTGGTTGTATGCAAATTAATCTTCTAATGCAAAGTTGTAACTTTTATATATATTTTTTTCAACAGACAGAAATCTCCTTGGTGTTAATGTACAAACATTTTAATTCTCTTTTCACCCTCGCCAACTCCCAGCAATGGTGTCAAACTTAATTAACTTGTGGCTTAACCACATGTACAATATTCCTGAGCCAGTTTCTATTAAGCTAGTGACTCAAAGCCAGGGTCAAGGCTATTTTTCCCCCAAGTGAGTCACAAAAGTACTTTGCTGTGTAGGTGGACATAAAATCAGTGAAAATGTGCAAAGTCACTGCGTTTGTAATGGAGTCCCTTTACAAAAAAAGTTTTAAAATGAGTTTTCTCTTTTTAATTTCCCAAATGAGTGTAGGAAAATGACAGTATAGCCACAGATTGGAAGAGAATCTGGCATTTCGGTGCTCCTTTTTCCTTTGACTGTGCTTGTGACCAGTGCAACAGAGAGAATCCGGAATTCCAGTTCATAATTCTGATCTAGTTGTAAGTGCTAACGTAATAGTGCGCTTTAAGGAAAAGTGTTACCATTGTCTCTTTTCATATGAAATTTCATAGAAACAGCAAACGTTTAATTGTACAGTGTTCGCTTTTGGTTGAGAAGTTGATTTGATGACATGGAAGGTGAGATTCAGGACCATTTCTACCATTACAGTCACCCTCTCAAAAATCAAACTGCTTATGGCAAAGAAAAGCAAGTCAACTTCTCAATTTCTGCCACTTTATACAGCACATATTTCAAATTATACCTGAACAACCAGAGCTAAAAGCAGACAAGCACGTTTCACAAGTAAAATGGCAGCAATAAAAAAAAAAAAGAAAAAAGAAAACTTCATCACTTCATTTTTTTTTTTCCAAAATAAACACAGGAATGAAATTCACACGTGATGAATTCTGTGTTACTGGTAGAGCAGTTTTACCCAGTGAGGTAGTTAACCAGAAGTCAGAATACACTGATTCTCTGGACTTCAGTTTATTCTGGCTGGGAACGCCTTGTGATTGTTCTCATGACAGAGAAACTGCTTGTTGCAAAGAGATGTTTAGTGCAGATGTGCTCACTTTGAGGCTTTGTATCTGGAAGCCGGCATCCTTCCTCTTAGACTCAACACAGCATCAAAGAATCAGAGAAATCGCGATCCCCCATCCCTCCATGTGAGGTCACCCACTGCTGATGCGCACGGCAACAAGCACAGAGATTCCCACAGCGTAGGCATCAGCCTGCTGACGCTCACCGGCCAGGGTCCCCTCGAGGGAGGCGACTTAGACTAGAGCCTAATAAAAACGTCTGCGCTTGTCTCCCCTCAGATGCAGCTCCTAAAGAAACAGTCATTTGTGAGGATTCTTTTTTACATGCCGTAATGTTCTTGCACGTTTAAAAAAAATGTCAAAATATCTGTGAATTAAAACATCTGAACATTATATTCTCTAGGATGAGCCATTATTCCTTTAAGGATATGATTTTTCATTTAATTCCCCCTTGGACTGTCTTTATGAATTATGGAATGTATGTTTCTCCCTGCTAAATAGTATTTGAGCAGAGAGTAAGGTCCCCAGACTCTGATAATACTCATAAACAGAAAACAAAATGGGAATTGGGTACCACTGAAATATCTACCCATCAAAATATTGACTGCAAACTTACCTTTGGACACTCAGAAAACTTTGCCCTAATTGTTGTACAGAATCAAAAGTCATAATTTCTCATACTCTGAGCTATAAAAAAGTCAAAGAATCAGCTTTGGTTCTATTTACCAGGAGGACTGCCTAGGAGTTTCCTCATAAATCATATGCTTGTGAAGAACTCAAGTGTAGATATACAAGGTCATATGCAAATACACACACACAGAGTTTATGTCAATGACATTATGTGCTTATTTTATTGGGATTAATCCATTATTGGGATTAATCCATCCAATCCACTCTCTGCTCAAATACTATTTAGTGGGGAGAAACATGCATTCCATACTTCATAAAAGCCAATCCAAAGGGGAGTTAAATGAAAAATCATATCCTCAAAGGAATAATGGTTCATCCCAGGTAATATAATGTTCAGATGTTTTAATCCACAGATATTTTGACATTTTTTTTCTCTAACGTGCTAAGAAATGTTTTCTCTTTCAACTTCAGCCATCACTACAGGAAGTGGAAAAGTAGGCACATTGCAGTTGAAATTGAATGGTCAGTCATCAGGTTGCACCTGAAAGCGAGGGAGGGCAAATGTTATTAAAATTCACCAGCTCTGATCTCTGCTCTGGGAGGAAAATAGGCAAATAAATGAATAAATAAATGACCGGAGCAAAACAGGATCCCACTTCCTCTTTAAGGCTCTGCTCAGAAGAGTGATAGGTACAAATGAACATTATGTCTGACTCCAAAATCTTTGACAAAGATGTAGGTTTCTACCAAAGGTTTCCTTGAGGGCATAATGATGGAAAAGTGTTCCTTTAACTGAGCATAGTAACACTTCCTGACAATTTTCTTTACCGGTCCCTCTCCCCAGAGTTACCCTTTGTGACTTACTTAAAATTCTGTCTCTTCGGAAATCCTTTCTTCCACGAGTCCTTAGCCTCACTGTTTCTCATCTCTCCTCTTTCTTACCTCTTGCTTCTACTTCTTCCTTTTCTCTCTTTCTGCGATGCCTTTCATGCTCCATGTGAAGCAATTTCCCCTGCTCTCGTCTTCAATTATACCTCAACCAATGGCCGTGATGAATGCAATAAAGACCAACAGCAGAGTAATGAGGGAAACATTGCAAACTGTACTCGAATCAGGCTTACCGGGGTGTAATTTACATGGAGTAAGATTCATCCTTTCGAGGTATAGAATTTGGTGAGAATTTGCGGATATGTATAGTCATGTCCTCACCACCATCATCAATAAATAAATGTTCATTTCCAGAAAATCTCCTTCCTGCTTTCTTGCAGTAAATCCCCTCCTTCCGTCCTCCCTAGAAACCATTCATCTGATTTCTGTTCCCATAGTTTTACCTTTCTCAGACGTCATCGGTTTTAGTTTGCTAGGGCTGCTGTAACAAAGTACCACAAGCTGGGTGGCTTAAACAACAGAAATGTATTGCCTCATAGTTCTGGAAGCTAGAAGCCTGAGATCAAGATGTCGGCAGGGCTGGTTCCTTCTGAAGGTAATGAGAGAAGAATATGGTCTAGGACTCTCTCCTGGGCTTGCAGACAACCATCTTCTCCCTGTGTCTCCCCATCATCTTCCCTCTAAGCCTGTGTGTCTGTTACCTGATTTCCTCTTCTAATAGGTACAGCTGTTGGATGAGGACTCACCCTAATATGGGTGACCTCATTTAACTTGACCACCTCTGTGAAAACCCTTATCTCCAAGTGTGGACATTTTCAGAGTTACTGAGGGTTAGGAGTTCAGTACATAATTTGTGGAACACCATTCAACCATACATCACGTAAATGAAATAATACAATACATAGCCTTTGCCCTTGGTCTTTCTCTTGTGTTGCACGTTGCTTTTGATTTTTTTTAACATTTTTTATTGATTTATAATCATTTTACAATGTTGTGTCAAATTTCCGTGTAGAGCACAATTTTTTAGTTATACATGAACATATATATATATTCATTGTCACATTTTTTTCTCTGTGAGCTACCATAAGCTCTTGTGTATATTTCCCTGTGCTATACAGTATAATCTTGTTTATCTATTCTACAATTTTGAAATCCCGTCTATCCCTTCCCACCCTCCACCCCCTTGGCGACCACAAGTTTGTATTCTATGTCTATGAGTCTATTTCTGTTTTGTATTTATGCTTTGTTTTTTTGTTTTTTGTTTAGATTCCACATCTGAGCGATCTCATATGGTATTTTTCTTTCTCTTTCTGACTTTTGAGATTCACTTAGTATTTTGTTGCATATGTCACAAATTGGTTCCCTTTTATTGCTAAGTAGTATTCTAATTTATGAATGTACCACAAATTGTATATTCATTCACTAGCTGAAGGATAGTTCGGTTATCTTTAGTTTGGAGTTATTATTAATAAGCTGCTATAAACATCTGCATATAGATTTTTGTGTGTATGTATGCTTTTACTAGGTCATATCTAAGAGTGAAATTTATCAGACATACAACTGAGTGTTCAATTTTATAAGAAACTGTCCAACTATTTTCCAAAGTGTCTGCATTATTTTGCATTCCTATCAGCAATGTAAGGGGTTCCAGTTCCTCCACATCTTCACCAACACTTTGTGTTGTCTATTTTCTTTAATTTCACCATTTCAGTAGATATATTGTGCTATCTCATTGTGATTTTAGTATTCATAAGCACCTTTTGATGTGCTTATTCTTTTGCTCTGTTTTAATTGAATTGTTGTCCCATTTATTGAGTTGTAAGTGTTCTCTATAAAATCTGAACATAAGATCTTTATAGATATATGCTTTGGAAATACTTCTCTGTGATCTGTGGTTTGTCTTTCAATTTCTTAATAATATCTTTCAAAGAGATGAGCACTCAATTCTATTTTAATAGTTTGATCTTGTCATTGAAACAACTAGAAGAGGAACTTCAGGTCTGAATGGGTGGTAATGGAAAAAAGTTTACTAACTTCACGTATTAAACAGACATTAAATTTTTAAAAAATGGGAATTTTGTTGTGACAGCTCCTTCTTCCTCCTGAGGGTTTCTCTAGTTCCTTGAAGATTTTACCCCCGGCTCATTCATTGTATGTTGCATTACTACTACTTATGCTATATTTCTTAGTTATTTTACTATCCATGTTGCAGATTTGACATAGTTTGCCTCTCTTTTTTTCTGCTCTCCTCCTAGTCCACTGTCTTTACCTTCTCAACATTCTCCTCAAAATCCTCTTCATCTGCTTGACTTCTAAGCTTGAAGGGCCCCAAAGTTCAGCTCTGTGCCTGTTTTCTTCCTATCTACACTAATTTTTCAGGGAAAAGCAGTCACTCATGGATTTAATAGTATTTACGAAAATGTAACTCCCAAATCTCCTCCTTATTTTTCATATAATTTCCAGGCAGCAAAAGCTGTTACACTTTTCAGTAGAGTTTAGACATCCCATGTTTCACCTAAGTCCAGAATGCAGTGCAGATTGATGTAGTAGCCTGAATAATGGCTCCCAAAGATATTAGATTCTAACCCCTATGAGGTTGTGTTGAAAAGCAAAGACAAAGCAGATGTGATTGAGACCTTGAGATGGGAGATTATCCTGGATTATCTGGTTGGCCCTAAATGCAATCTCAAGGGTCCTCATAAAAGAGAGGCAGAGGGATATTTGAACACACACAAAAGATAATGTGATGTGAAGACAGAGGCAGAGATTGGAGTGATGTGGCAAGAAGCCAAAGGACACCAGATGCCACCAGAAGACGGGAGATGCAAGGATTATCCCCTAGAGGCTTCAGAAGGAGTGCAACCAGTCCTGTCAATACCTTGACTTCAGCCCAGTGATACTGATTTTGGACTTCTGGACTCCAGAACTGTGGGGGGAAACAAATCTCTATTGTTTTAAGTCACCCTGCTTGTGGTAGGTTGTTACAGCAGCCACATAAAATGAATACAACTCACCCTGGACATTGTTTGCACAATAGAGATTGGGCACAAATGTGGATGACCTGGTGGGCTGAGCGTATTTATTTCCCGATTGACAAAGATGATCCTAATAAACATTAGAGATGACACCAGAACATCAGGGTGAGGAACTTCCAATCTGCAGGCTGGTATTGATTTAATTGAGGGGCTTTTAACATTCTAGATAGATGTATTTTTCAATAACACCTCTTCTTCTGCCTAAAGATAAGATCAATACACACATTTATCTATATATGACAACTTAATGTCACATTATATTTTACAACAGCACATAGTAATTCTCAGTGTTGCTTTCTTGTTATAATCCAAGAGTGATACAATGCATTTTAGGTTTGTTGTCTCTGAGTTGTAGTGGGTGTGTAGGGTTTTAGTAGCATTTACTATGCAGACTGATCATTTCAGAGCATATTTGAACTAGACCCACCAAGGTAACATAAATTCAATGAGACAAGCTATAGACCTATGAAGTACTGTGAAATTAATAAATGCAAGGAACATCTAAATTCCAGCAGAACAAACCCAAAATAATCTACCACAAGCAAAAGATGAAATGAGACAATGTGAGTTCATGACAAATGACCTAGAGTAGACATCAAGACCCCTGAGATCCCCTTTGATTTTTTGACACTTGCTGTGTCACTTTGGACTTAAAAACTTACCTCCCTCCCCTGGAAAATTCCGTCTTAACTATAAATATTCCCAACTCTAACAATTTATGATTTCATCTGAATAATTTCATAATTGTTTGTGCTTATATCTTTCAGGATGTGTTTGTCTCAGCATCCTCCAATCAGCATTTCCTGTCACTGTGTGTTCATGCTGGCTTTTCTACCTTTGGCCAAAGTTGAGGGGCACTCTGGAGTCTGCCCTGGAAAGAAGTGGAATTCCCTTATTCCTGACCCCAGGGTTTGCATAACGTCTCCACCTGGTCCTATTTTTCACATTAATTTCAGACAAGCAAGAGTCTCTTCTGGTTCTTAGCTGCTATAGAATCCTCATAGTGAATTTCCCCATTGCATGCTGAAAAAATTTGGATAGTTCCCAGGGAGTTAATTATGTCTACAAGATTTAATTTGGGTAGGTTAATTACACTCTATTTCTGCTAAAGTCAGCAGTGCAACTTAACTCTTCCTAACTCTGATATCTGATATTTTTGTAGTTTTCATAACACTTTCAAAACTCTCTCTCTGTCATTCTTACACACACATAAGCATTCTCTCTTTCTCTCCACTCTAACATTCTCAATCAAAACAAATTCCAGTATAAGACCTTTACCCATGAATTCTTCCAAAATTGAAACTGAAATAGTGTATTAACATTCATATCAGAAATGTCTTCAATTTACCTTCATTGAATTTTTTTTATTTTCTGCTCTTGTCAGAAAGCTGAGTATTTCTTTACCTTCTGTGAGAAACTCACTTTCCCTTTGAAAGTCCCATTAAACTGTTCTGTTCTCTTACCAGAAGGAAACTGGCTCTCAACAGACAATGATTTAAATACATATGTTGTCCATACATATTAACAAATGGAATAAAATAAAATATATACAACTGAATAATGGTTCAGAAAGCTCATGATATATACTCACCATGTTCACACAAGGGCAATAATATCTCAGGATTTTTCAGAGAGCAGAAAACACAGAGTAGAGATACAGGTTAGATCTACTGGATTTTGTACTATTGGGTGCCATTGGTGGGATAGAGCCTGAGGAAGAACTTGATTACCCAACAGTGGAGATCCCATAAACCAACACCCCTCATAGCTGATGGAGACTCTAGCCCTAAGCATTGCCATGATTAGCATTAAGCAGACAGATGGATATGATATGAGTCCTACTTACATAACCCTAGACAATTTTCCTATTCTTTTTAAGAGAGAGGGGAAAAAAAATATGTTCAGAATGGAGTTTTGTGAAGTAGAATCAAGATGTGGGAAGAAATTCTTGGCGCTAAGCATTAACACAGCAAACCCTCCATAGGCGTCGCTGCCACTGACAGCAGCAGCACCGAGCATGGGTTCACATCACGTACCACGGACAGAGGTGAGGTGTTGTACAGGAATGAGAGAGTGCATCACCAGGGCTAGTGCAAAGCATGCAGAACACGGAGTAATGAAACAGACTTCCTGAAGAAGTCCCTTTTGTTTTGAGGTGGCACTAATTTTTCAAATCTCCGTTTTAGAAAGACCGAACTCTGTTACCAGATTTCAGACCTCTGGTTCAAATGGCCCTCTTTGAAACAGCCAGGGCCAAATAACACTAACCTGAATTCATGTAAGAGCCATAGAAATCTGACAATATTTCTCAGGGGTTCTAAAGAGGCTTTATAGTATGACATCATTATCCCACTTCCAAGATCCTTTCATCAAGATATATTCAACGTATAGATGACGGTAGCTACAAAATGTCTACCTCAGCACTCTTTGTTATAGAGAAACACTAAAGACTGCCTAAACAGTCCTTAATGAAGAAATTATTATTAGTTGTCTTATAGTTATGAGAAAAAATATATATCTGCTCTTTTTGAAATTTTAGGTACAAAAAAGAAATATCTACATAGAAATATACATATTCATATTAAATCAGTCACTGCTCATTTTTGATTGTGTAAACTTGAGTAATGTCTGTTTTATTATATATAAAATATTTATATATATTATATATATTTTTATTATATATATTTATATATATATATAAAAGATACATTTATATATTTATAAAATGTCTGTATTTCCAAAGGATCTTCCACTCATAATGCATTTGTTTTATAAGTGATTAAAAAATAAAATTATATAAATAAGTTAAAACTGTAGATCCATGTTATAAATTATTAAATGGTCAATTAATGTGTGTTTTGACATTTATTGAGTGCCTGCTATGGTCAAGTCCCTGGGAATACCAAAACATATAAGGCATTCTAAATATTCATAAAGAGACCAGGGAGTAATAAAATTTCATTTGGAAGTTTTATTCATTTTGTCACATATGGTTACCGATGCACATCTGTTTAGTGCCAATATTCACGTTAGGTCCTTGACAAAATCCACACTTCTGACAGAAACAAAAAACGCCATCAGCATCAATAATTAAGAAACTGATGATGAACAAAACTTAGTACACAAAAATTATTTTAAATATGTCTGCATAGAGGAAAATAACATAGAATTCTTTAAGTAGCAAATATAAATTATTTTTTACAAACAATTATGGAAAATATCATTTAAAATGTTTGCAAACAATGAGATCCAATTACTAAATGTACTGAAGAATTCTCTAAGATGCAATAACATGTATGATCTAAAGTTCATCATTTATGAATATCTTCATTTCAGACACATGCTAATTAGATTTTCCTGTATTTCTTAGATATAAATGTATTTAATCAATATGTTTTTGAAATCAAATTAGGAAAACATTCATTTTTATTATGAAAGTTTATGTTACATATTTTAAATTTAATCATTATATGTTTCTTACATTTCTTATTTTTAAGTCTTATGATTGCTTTGTTTAATATAGACAGAGGTCAAAGAGAAAAAGCCGTGAAATTATTCATGCAGAATATGCGCACCGCAAAGGATTCTCAGAGAATTAGGATCTGAAGATAATGAGCTGGATTTTATTCCTTACCATGGTCCCAATTTTAGTAGCATGAACGAAATATTTTTGGAAAAGTTTGCTCACATTAATAAATTGTTTGGTATTTTGTTATCCTGCGCAATGAAAAAAATGGGAGAAGGATTCTGAAACATGGTGACATGAACATGACCTCCTCTCTTCTTACTTCCAAATTCCCTAAAATTAGCAGCTCCTGAAGCCCATACATCATTGGGTTCTACTGAAGTCTTAGGCTGTTTTGGATCTTCTGAGGTAAGACTCAGTGTAGGAGCCTTCTCTCTCCCACAGGGTCTCCAAGATAGCTTAGGAGATCAGTCTTAAAAAGCCCTAAAAGAGAGAAAGATAAATATCATATGATATCACTTATATGGGGAATTTTTTAAACAATACAAATGAAATTATTTACAAAACAGAAATAGGTTCACAGATATAGAAACCAAATTTATGGTTTCCAAAAGATAAAGGCTGGGAGGGACAAATTAGAAACTTGCGATTGACAGATATACATTACTAAATATAAAATAGATAAACAACAAGGACCTACTGTATAGCATAGGAAATTATATTCACTATCTTCTGATACCTATAATGGAAAAGAATCTGAAAAAGAGTATATATATATGTATGTATAACACATATATATGTTTATGTATAACTGAATCACTTCACTGTACACTTGAAATATTGTAAATTGACTATATTTCAAAAAATTTTTAAACCTTCAAAAGTATAAAATTTGACAGAAAGAAGTACATAGACAAATCAATAATCAGAATAGAAAAATTTAACTCTACTTTTTTCACTAATTGTGTTCTATGATGGGTCCCCCCCAAAATCAGTAGCTTAAACAACAAAAAAAGCTATTTAGATTTTTTTTTTTTATCTCGTTGCTCCACTCTCCTCAGGGAATACCTTTATCCCCATGGTCCATGATGGCTTATCACCACCACCCTACTCTCTCAAAGTCAGCAAAGGAAATGGAGGGGATCATATCCCTTCACTTTAAGAGCACGGCCAGAAGAAATTACACACACATTTCTGCTCACACCTCATTGGTCAGAAGTTAGTCACATGACCACTTCCAGCTGCAAAAGAAGATGGAAAATATAGTCTTTATCCCCTATAGCCAAACACCCAGCTATAAATCAGATGTTCTATCACTACAGATGTAGAGAAGATGGTATACGACTGGAAGTCTCAGACACACCACCATTTTCATGGTGTCTTGTAGAAGGAAGGATCTCTGAATTAGCAAAACAATAGGTTTTCATGCCATACGTCATATGACCATGACACGTTATGGAATGATCCTACTGCAACTCCCACTCGAGGTTTAAAAAGCAGAATTGCATTTTACAGGCTGCCTCAAAGCTCTTGGGAATCCATGGCTTGCTTGCTGATTCTCACCTCCTCAGTGCCTAAAATAGTACCTAACACATAATAGAAACTCAATCATACCTCAGTAAATGTTAAAAAAAAAAATGTATGATTAAAACAGGGGTGTAAATTAAACAGCAACAACAAACCCTAACAGATGGACTTCTGGTGTGGTAACCTTAAGAGTAATGCAACCCAGCTCCCAAATGAAACTGGTGAAAGTTATAAAAGTGCCAATTAAAAAATGACAATTTAAAGTCTCTGGAAATGGTCCTATGGTATACAACAAGTGAAGAAATAGTTAATTGAGAAAACTGTCTAAAACTAAGGCAAAAGCAATGTCTATGGTGTTTGAACCGTTACCCACTCCCTTTATCCTCCATCCCAGCTCAGTGTTATGGAAACTCCACTCCAGATTGGTGCAGCTGAGAATACAAGGATTCTTCTTCAACAGCTCTCAGCTGAAGGGCTATGGTATATTTCCAGGAGAGGCAGGTCATCAAAATTTCTCATCACGCTTTAGTTACCTGTTGCAGAGCACATGTTCGAGGGAAGTGCAGTGAAGAGTCAGTTCTTCTATCCAGTCCCCATCTGTGGGATCAAGGCTCTCTCTTGAGTGAAGCATGTTAAGAATACCAGGATGCAGATCACCTACACTCCAGTTTGTCCTGCTTTAGGAAAAGTAAGTGGAAAAGACCAGAGGATACAACCGGATCTACAACTCTTCAACCCCAATTAAATGCCTATTTTGTAAAGGGTATCACTCAGAGAGAAGTATATCGTTGTCCCCACCCCCAACTCCAAAACCTTAACTCAGATATTTTGCCTCAGGGTGCAGGCAAACCATAAAACAGAGAGCTCTGTATCTCTTCCCAAGGAACTGACTTAATTGAAACAGAGTGTGGGGAATTAAACCCAAGGGAACTTTCAAAACAATGGAAAGTGTGATGAAAAGTAATTAAAAGGAAACTGGCAGATTCTTTGGAAATCTAAGCTACACCATTATATGACTAATTTCCAGAAAAAAAAAAAAAACAAAACAGGGAACATCTCAAAACAATTTCAAACACAGTCCTCAAAAACCATCCTTGTAAAGGAGCCTGAATTTTATTGAATCACTCTGGCGCAATGTATGCCCCAGGTCATTGTTGAAAATAATAAAGAAATAAGCCAGAAATTAGTGGAGATTAGCAGCTAGGTGTTATCAAGAAAAGAGACATCAAGGAGAGTCCTGCCAAAATCGTTATCATCCCAGGATGGCAGTACTCATGCCCAAGGCTTTACTTTCATTTGGCAACACCAGTGGCTCACAGCATGGGGGTGAAATAGACTTTGCTAAAATAATCCTGTTAATCACTTAAAACATTGATGAACAAATAGCAACAAGTCCCAGAGAGTGGAAATGGGAACAAAATCCAAGTGTATATATGTGTGTGTGTGTGTGTGTGTGTGTGTGTGTGTGTGTATGTATTAATTAGTAATGAAAAAGCTACCACCACCAACAAAAAAAGTCCAAGCCCAGGTGGCATCACTGGTGAATTTTACCAAATATTTAAGGAATTATTACTAATTCTTCACAAACTTCAAAAATGATAGAAGTGAGGGGGACACTTCCCAATTCATTCTATGAGGCTAATATTACCCTGATGTCAAGCCAGATGAAGACATAATAAAAAAGAAATCTACAGAATGATTATCTATTATAAATATAGACACACAAGTCTCAAAACAATACTGGCAAATCAAATCTAACAGCACACGATATAGTCAAATCTATAGGGATAGAAAGCACATTAGTGGTTGCCCAGGGCAGGAGGAATGGGTGATTGGCGGGGAGGTATAGCTCAAGTGTATGGGATTTATGTTTGAAGGAGGTGAACATGTTCTATAAATGATCATGGTAGTGGTTACAAACTTTGTAAATATGCTAAAAAACTGAATTGTACAATTTAAGAAGTTATATAAATTATATCTGAAAAAAAGATGTTACCCAAAATGATGCTGTACAGTATAATAAAAAGATGATTTTGTCAAATGCTTTTCTGCATCTCCTGAGATGATCTTATGGGGTTCACTCTTCAACTTGTTAATGAGGTGTATCACACTGATTGATTTACATATACTGAAAATCCTTGCCTCTCTGGAATCAATCCCACTTGATCATGGTGTGTGATCCTTTTAATGTGTTGTTGGATTTGGTCTGCTAATATTTTGTTGAGGATTTTTGCAGCTATGTTCATCAGTGACATTGGTTTGTACTTTTCTTTTTTTTTGTGATATCTTTGCTTGGTTTTGATATCAGGGTGATGCTGGCCTCACAGAACGAGTTCAGACATACTCCTTCCTCTGCAACTTTTGGGAATAATTTGAGAAAGATAGGTGCTAATTATTCTCTAAATGTTTGTTAGAATTCACCTGTAAAGCCATCTGGTCCTGGACTTTTGTTTGTCGGGAGTTTGTAAAGTACTGATTCAATTTCATTACTAATAATGTCTATTTAGGTCCTCTGAACATTTTAAAGGGATTGTTTGAGGTTATATTTGATATTGAGTTGTATGAGTTCTTATATATTTAGATATTTTTTATATATATGTATATATATATATAAATATAAATATAAATTGCATCTCAATGTTTTATTGTACTGACTTAATAATGCAAGTGTATACTTTTGCACGAGGGGTGAGAATGACCAACGCTACGTTGTAGTGGTGAAAGGGGAAGCGACCATCAGAGGAAGTCTGCAGGAATGATGACCAAGCCACATATTGAAGGATGAGTGGGAATTTCACAACAAGGAATGCACGGCAGAGGTGGTGGTTGGGTGGCGGGAGCAGCATGGAGGTACAGTATATGGCCAAATCAGGGACAATTTGTATTCTAAGCAAAGGAGTTTGAACATTTCTTCATAAAACGCAGGGAGCTACTGAAACATGTCAAAGCATGCGATCAGATTTGGAAGAGGTACTGGAGGACAAATTTGATATGAAGAGTGAAGAATGGACCAGAGGTACGGCAGGGTAAAGAGGAGGAAGGATAGATTAAAGGGAACCAAGGCAATAACCTATCAAGTAAATAAAATTTACCTTACATGACTCATTTCTTAGAGACTTATGATCATTGCTTCCCTTTTAATACTTGCTTCCAGAATTTTCCTGAGCAGTGACATCATACTAACTTCTCTAGACTTTGCAAATCATCCTTAATATTTTTGTTTTTGCATATTTTAGGTTTGCATTTTGTCTTTTATCTTGTTCCTCATGAAAGCCAGCATGTACCTAACTTTCTCAAATTTGATCAACCAATTCTCTTAACAGATTTTGTTGTTATTTTTCTGGACCAGATATTTGAAATGTCAAGTTTAGAAAATGTTTCATTCAAAATTCTTATTTTTTTAATGAGGATATTTTGAAAATTATCTTATAATAATGAGATTTTAATTTTCTTTTACCAATGTTTTTCCACCTGTTCTGATCAAATATGTTGTCTCATCTCATAAAAAATAAATAAGAAAAGAAAAAAATAAGATGATAGAAAATAGCTTATGAAAGTTGGTCTTAAATCAAGTAAAGACAAAATACCCCAGCCCTGACACGAATTAAGTTGAAATAATTGTGTAAATTATTTCAGAGGAAAGGAATCTGTTGGAAGAAAAATGTCATAAAGATGTCTTTGTGATTATTGACCTATTTGTTTTTGGTATACTTTCATGGAGATTCAAATGACATTTCTCAAACTGTCACCGATAGACACAGCAGATACTTGAGACAGTTTGCATTTGAGCAATTGTCAAAACATATTTGCCTAAATTGAAATAACTTCAATGTTTTCATATTTTGAAATTGTCCCCTTAACTCAGGTTTGGATATCAAGGACTGTATGGTATGTCTAAAGAATTTAGGAGGAAAACTGCCTTGTGTACTAGAATGAAACAAAAATCCAAACCCAACCCTATCAAAGAAGTCTAAATATAACCCTTCTCCAATACACTGATACGTTCATCTTTGTTCATCTTGGTTAGGGAGTTCAAGTAGCTTTCTCAGCACAGCCTATAAATAACTCCTATTGCAATATCTTCAGAGAGGGGTTAACATATTGATAAACACTCTCAATTGCAGCTGAAGAAATCTGTGACTGATGTAGTCCCAGAAGGAAATAAGAGACCTGGAGACAGGTTCAAGAACACCAATACGCCAGTCACAGCAAATGGATGCAAAGGGTGGTAAGTGTGGGTTACTCGCGCTGCAGCGGGCTGTCTCAAGTTACCCAAGTGCCATAGCCGGATATAACAATCACACACTTGTCTTAATGTGTCGCAGTCTTAACAGGAGAAACCACTGTCCACTTCAAATGGAGACAGTCTGGCAAACCTGATCAGATTATTGCTGTCATTATTCCAAGCAAATTAACAGGTTACAAGATTGCTCACCTTGTCTGACACCATTGTGAAGTCTGACAGCCTGGGTGTCAAATGAGAAAACACATCAGGCTGATTTGCAAAGAGCGCACCTAAGATGACTCATTCAGTCCAAAGGGTCGCTACTTGGATGAATTGTTAGCAATGAGAAGCTTCCCTGGGGTCAGTTTAGCAGTTCAGCAGTAAACGTTGCTCCCTGAAATAGCTGGGTTGTGGGGTAAGGCTTTTGCAAAGGGCACCTTGATCATTCAAACCCAGTACAGCTCCACGGTTTGTACCAGGGCTTTCTCCCTAGAAGTCATGGTTTTCCAAGCATCACCAGGGAACCACAGACACATCTACAGGAAGAAGGTTTTGAGTGTCATTTACTAGCACGGTCACAGCTTCACTAAAGGGGGAAACTTGGTCAGTGAGTGTTGGAAGGACAAGAACCCTCCTCAACACACAGTTCTTTCCTCTGTGTCAGAGCCCAGTTAACCTAGCTCTCCACTGTCCAGGCTCCCTCCTTGGGCTTTCAAGCCCTAAAATCTTGTCATGACCAGCTTCTGGGTAAAAGCTTCTCAGACAAAGTGCAAAATTCATAGCCTTAACCTACCTTTCCAGACCTATATTTCCCCCAAATGAGCAACGAATGACTGACAAGTTGCTTGCTTCTCTCTTTTTCAAACACTGACTTTTTGCTCTTGCTTCTTCCGCTTCCAGCCATTTATTCTGTCTTTGCAGGACTGTCTCCCTTTCGTTCACCAGGCATCCTCAATATCACCTCTTCAGAGATATGTTCTATGGCTATCTTACAAAAGATTTTTTCTTTCACATATCTCTTTCCCCAACTAGATCACTCTCAGTATTTTCAGAAGTTATCACCGTAGATGATCATCTGAGGAATTTACTTGTTCAGGGTTTATTTTGTCCCTGTCTCCTCTATATCAGAGCACAGGACTGGAGCCCCAGAGCCGAAATCAGTGCCTGGTACGGATGAGATTTTCAGGGCTTACTTGCTCAGGGAAATTCATCCTCTGTCCAGAATGTTCCTACCTACTTTTGAGACTTTAAGACTCTCAAACCATAAATTCCCCCATTTTTATGTGATCCTGTAACCCTTTTCCATACTCTTATTTTATAATAATTCTCACATTATATTGTAATTATTGATACAGTAGGTTAAAAATAATATGTTGTGTCTTTCACCACATCTGCCTTCTAAGGATAGCAAACTGTTGCTGATTTCAGCATCCTAAAAAGTAAAAGAGAAAATAAAAGTAGTTGAAGGATATGCACGTAGGAGAGGAAAGGAGGCAGAAAATGAGCTGATAACATTTATCAAAGATGCAACAATTCCCTTTTCAGGACATCCTAGGAGCTTAGTAAAATCTACTATACTTACAAAACCTCAGAGAGATGCAGGAGCTTGACTTGAAATAATGTGAAATTTCTGGGAAATTTTATAAATCATTAATAAGGTTCATACTTTCACTAGTGTGGAATTCAGGCAATTAGAGATCCCAGAGCAATCTCAGCCACTGTGACATCTCAGCCACTGAGATTCACATAGTTGTGTGCACACACATATACATATGAAATTATCTACATTAATACTGTGCATGGCGATGATAAAGATAACTGAGCTGAAAAGAGCATTTCATATCCCTCATTTTATCTCTAAACAAACTTGAAAACCAGGCAAATGTGATTAAGTTCATTTTTCAGAAAAGGACACCTACTCTCAGAAAACTCAGCCATGGGTCAGTAGATAGGGACTCTCTGCTGTGTCAGTACATCTGCTTTTTGGCCTTGGAATAGTCCATTGCCACCATCTCTTTTTCTGATTTACAAAGAAGGATGTCAGACAAAAACCTAATGATTCTTAACACACAATTCCCATTTTTTTTCCATAAGGATCATGGATTTCTTTGAAAATTATGTGAAATCTATGACCTCTCTTCACAGAATATTTCACACACACACGAAACTAGATCTTCTAGGGAATCAGTGGAATTCATACCAAGAACCTCTCGGCAGATTCTAAAATGATTCTATTATTCACACAGAGATGAAGTTTCTAACTGAATGTTACCAGCTCCGGAGAGCTGCTTAAGGTAAGTCATAGACGTCTTCAT
The DNA here is from genome assembly GCF_009834535.1 of Camelus ferus. Taxonomy (NCBI): domain Eukaryota; kingdom Metazoa; phylum Chordata; class Mammalia; order Artiodactyla; family Camelidae; genus Camelus; species Camelus ferus. The sequence continues at coordinate 19,160,847 of NC_045722.1, read as the reverse complement.
AACCACTAGCTTCTTCACTCTCCAATTCTGTAGAATTTCTGGCTTGCATGGCTGGCTTTAGTTGAAGCCAAATTATAGACGGTTTAAGAACTACATTTTGCTCTTTGAGGTGCAGTTAGCAACCATTTTTCACCAGGTTGCCAATAGCATGCAAATAGGCCAAAGCAAAGCTACCCATTTCCTGGAAAATCCTCGGTCTGGAAATGCACAGCTAATGATAGAGCATGCATTAGAGCCTTGTCAACAGGGATGAATAGAGCTGCTCTCCCATTAACAGAGCAGGGAGTCCTCCCACGAGTGATGCATAAGCGGATGACAGCGATTTTAAAAGGCGTGTGCTCCTAACTCCAGACTGCCCTGGTCTCATTCTGCATTGTGTAAACAGTCACAGCCTTATAGACTTTGAATAAGTGAGCTCTCCAAAGACCACACTCCCAGCGAGTAAGTTTGTCATCTGTGGGAGCGGCATTGTCTCTTCCAGTGCTGAAAGGTGTCCCCACGCATGGACTTATCCTTAAAGAGAAGTTTATGCCATAAAAGAATCCAACTCAGAGTCCTATATATGAACTTAGCAAAATAATAAATAATAATAATAATAATAATAATAATAATAATAATAATAATAATAATAATAATAATAGACAAACACTGTTTTCAAAATGGCCAAGAACAGTGGGAAATATCCAAGTAGAAAACTAAATTGACATTAATGGGCAGATTTGGGTTGTGTCCAGTTGTGCCTTTTCTAAATAACAGAAACAAAGAAGTCCATCACATATAAGTTATAAATTTTCATGTTCAGCCATACATTTGCAGGAATTTGAGAGGGCACTCTGTCCACTGTGTAGACATTTGGTCATTCCACAAATGTTACTGATCTCCTACAATGTCCTAGGTAACTAGGGCATATCAAGAAAGAAAACAGAAATACTTGCCTTCTTGGGGCTCATATTTTTGTTGGGGAAGGGGTGGGAGTAATAAGACTTGTCTTTGACGATAGACAGACAAAAATAATCAGAAAAAAATAGACAGAAAAAATAAGCATTGCAGATAAGTAAATTATAAGATACGTGAGGAGAGCCGTGCTATGGACAAAATGTGGAAAAATAGAGCTGAGTATAGAAACAAGAGTTCCAAAGCCAGCTATATGGTCAGTTTTTAGAAATGTCTCAAAAATTGTCTCAAGAAGTGTCTCAGGAAGCAGCTTGCTTTGTGCCTGTCCCTCTGCAAGAGTCCTTGCTATCAGGTAGGGCACTCTCTCCAAAAAGCATCTATTAAAATGTGTTATGTTAGCCAGGCTATATTGTCTTATATCCTCAGCATCCTTACTTCTCCCAATAGATTATTTCCTTCCCAGGAGGCACCCGTCATCCTTATGTTCCCTCCATCTTCTTTCCTGACACCTGCGCCGTGAGTCTTCTTTCGGGGTGAGGAAGGATGTACGCCTTAATCAACGTGCACTACCACATCTTCAGAAAAGGGACGTGTCTTACACACATACTGCTAATCACAGTGGAGTCTAGTTGACATGCCAGCGGGGAAAGCATGATGGTGGAGTTCCAAGTGCTGACAAGCAGGTAGTAGGAATCAGAAGAGAACTGATGTGTCAGAAAGTCGTGAAAAACGTCACCTTCAGCGCAGAGATCTCTACACCCTACACTGCTTACCTCAGTGCAAATGACGGGTTTCAGGAGGTCCATTCTCATCCATCCTCACACTGAAATCATTTTTCAATATGTACTATGACTCAGACTGGTATGCTTTTTAAAACCAATTGACCTTGAAGGAGGTGCTCAGTTTCTCTTTCAATAGGGAGTACATTTGGGAGTACAAATAGAGTAATTTTTTGTATGTGATTTTTTTAGACAAAAACTCATTCTCTGCCAAAATTACAGTCACAGTTACAAAACTTTTGTACATTTCCTTGTTTATTTGTTTGTTTGTTTGAAATAAATCTCATCCATTGCCACATCCATATTCCACTGAGAAGGCTTCGAAAGAGTTAACAAAGGATTCCTATTCCTTCTGATTCTAAATCACAACTTTCCTACCTGTGAGAGATACAAAACAGTATTCCCTAAAGAGCACCATTTCACACACAGGCACTTGTGATTATTGCTGAACTCACACTTTCACATGTTGAAATTTAACAGAATTATAATAACGTATCAAATGAAAAAAAAAAAAAAAAGAAAAGATTCCATGACTTTGATGCCAAAAGTTAAAGAGACAAATACAAAGAAATGAAAGGAAGCTTTTTTCTACAGTGGAATACATGTAACAAGTATCAGAGGAACAAGAGGGCTAGAAAATCACAACTTTGCAACTACTATAGTCATAATTAATATAGACAATCATCAATGGATACTAAAATTCTTGTGTGAAATTTTGTTAAAAAATAATGTATCCACATAATCTCAAATAATATCTCCATATGGCTTTCTTATTAGTTACAGAGGGGAGAAAAGAGAATTTTACAATAGAAAAATAGTGCATAAACAATCTAAATCAGGGTATCACGTGCTTCCTGATACGGTTCACTGAGAAAAGCACTACAAAACTTATACAGTGTTCTTGCTAGAAAATGAATAACCCGAATGAAATCATGAGGGAACAATCAGACAACCCCAAATTGGGGAACTTTTTAAATAAAACACCTGGTCTCTACTCTTCCCAACTGTCAATGTCACTAGAGAAAAGAATAAAACTAAGAAATGGTTTCTGTTTAAAGAAAGTAACGAGACAGAACAACTAAGTGAAAGAAAAAAATAAAACCAAGGAACGGTTTCTGTTTAAAGAAAGTAATGAGACATAACAACTAAGTGAAATGTGTGATTTTTAGATTGGAACCTGAATTAAAAGGGGAAAAAAAAAAAGACTTAAGACAACTCCAAAAAAGTTGAATGTGGTCTCCATATTAAATAATGTTATTATATTTGTGTTCAATTTCCTTAGCTAAATAACTGTGTTGTAAATGTTGTATTCCAGCAGGAAACTATCCGTGTTCTTGTAAGAGATACATGTGGAAACACTTAGGAGTTTGTATCTTATGTTACATGATTCAGCAAAAATAATATTTCGGTATAATAAAGAATTTAGCTGGCTTTTGTCCCTGGATCCTGGGAGGTATACTTGAAACACTTGGAATTTCCTGTCTTTGAGAGTGTATCTTTCCAGCTTTGGGATTCTCTGTCTTTGTTACTCATGGTGGTCCCCTTGGACTACATCTGATCGTTTATGCTAACTAGGTGAGCCATGATGGGCCCCTACGTGGTTTATACTAAGTAAATTGCTCAAGATGGAAGATGCTCATGCCCCAAAGACCCACCATGTGATTAGAGGGTTGGGGACCTGAGCCATTTGGTATCTTCCAGAACTTTGGAGAGAGGAGAGGGGCTAGATATTGAGTCATGTGGCCAATGATTCAATTGATCATGTCTATTTAATGAAGCCCCAATAAAAACTGTGGACAGTGAAACCCAACCTGTCTTTGTTGGCAATGCTCTTCCTACTGCCACACACAGAGGTGCAGTGGACGGCATGACCCCAGAGACAGCGGCAGCTTCGCATTTGGAGCTTTCCCAGACCTTGCCTTTGGCTCTTTCTGATTTGCATATTTTTGCTATAATAAAGCTAGAGTCGTAAGTAAAGAACTCTCTTGAGTTCTGTAGTTCAGTCCAGCAGCTTATCAAACTTGAACAGCTCAGGGGAACCCCTGTATTTGAGGAAAATGGATCAGAAGTGAGGATGGTCTGATGACAGCTTAATTTATGACTGGTGCCAGAAGAGAGAAAGATTGTAAAATTTGACCTAATTTTGGGTAGATGATGGAAGTCACTGTAGATTCATTGTACTATTTTTGGTTGTTGTTGCAAATTTCTCAAAGTTTAGCTTTTTAATAAACAAAATATAGTAAAAAAATGTGTATGATTTTATATAACTTAAGGAAGTGGGAAAATGGTCTTAAGGCAATGTTCAACAGACTGCCTTGTGCCTCTATGGTCATGTCATAGCAAATACTGAAGTCTGCCTGTTTAGGTCAACAATTAAATTGTTAGATGAATTTTTCTCTAAGAAGTTGGTTTGTTTGGATTGAATAAGATTGTTTTAAGCCAGCTTGTTTTTGTGGGCTTAAAAATGCCCCCAAACTAAATATGAAATGCTAAACCCATGCCGTTACTAGCATGAGCATGAATCGACTTTCCTGGTAGACTTGGGAAAAAACTCAAGTGAAAACATAAGACCACGCTGAAAACAGTATTCTTTTAAACAATGAAGTACACTCAGTCAATAGAGATCTTTAGTCATCCAAAGACTTTAAAAATCCAGTGCCTGGCATGTAGTGAATGCTCAATGAATAGTAATAGTTATAAACAGTAGACAAGAAATATCTGATGGCTTCGAGGAACTGGTAATATCAATGGTTCCTTCCTTTGCTATTGCATTTTTTATTCTTTGATCTTAAAAAAAAAAAAAGTTTAAATAGCGTATTCTCACCAAGCTAGGGTGGGACACTGGGTAGACAATTCAAATTATCATCGTGATACTAAAGAGAAAATTATCATAAAAATGAATAGATTCTCAAGGTCATAAGCTGCAAAGTACCAGCCAGTTCAGTCCATTTTCCCACCAAGTCACAAAGGTATCCAAATTGAGGACTTTAATAACTTCTTATAGAATTCAAGAGAGAGAGAAGACAGAGAGAGACAGAGAGAGATAGTGAGGGATGGAGGAAGAAGGGAAAAAAAAAAAAGAAAGATGGAAGGAATCCAGCCTTTTCCTTGTTCAAAATGTATCACATTAACAATTAAATATGGGACTTCAATTTTAATTTCTTTCAGCTTTCTATACTGCTGTTGGTCCACTGTTCATCACCAACCTGCTTTTTCCCACATAATGAGTTCTTCCCCCCATTATGCTTCCATTGTCTACATCAATATCTCAGACCAACTCTTTTAAAATAAATTTCATAAAATCTCTTACACATTGCTTGTAACTTCTACAGCAGTAATTCAGTGTACTTGAAAATGCATATTAATTCAGTTGCAATCAACTTGCATGAATGCAGGAGAAATAATTTGCTCTGTATCATTCTCTTTCCTCCTCTCTCTCATTTGCACACATTATATATGTCACACGTTGTATTTTGCAGCATTGCATTGTTACATGGCTGTCATTCTGAGTTGTTCCAGCAAGTAAAACCAATTCCTTTTTTTCCCCTGTAAAACAGTCAAGTATCTGACACCTGATTTCTTTTCTCAGCTATATGTAACAGCTTAAAACCTCAGAATACTTCAGCTCAACTTTTTAAATATATACCTTCACAGTCCAATGTATTCAGGAGCTGTACTTAAACATTCAACCTGAAGTGGACTGTGCATTAAATTAAATAAAGTACTAACTAAAACAACTTTGCTTGGTGTATATGCCATCAGAAGTGACCCTTCTAACTAGTTTGCAATACTGGATATGTTTTAAACCATTTTCCCTCCGGTTTTTTTTTTCATAGCCATGATATGTGTACAGTTCACAGACATACTTGCTTTCTATTAAAGGATGTCTTCCACCAGCCAGCACATTAATCAGTATTTATTCTGTGCCTAGTGATACATATAAGGTGTAGTATTTGAGTGTGTTGATGATCCAACAAATAAAAATGATCTATTTGGGAGTGTTTTGACACATCTTAGATATCTAACACCACCCAGTAGTTGGCCTTAAGTCACCTATGAATTTTCTAAGACAAGCTTCAAGGAGGGTGCAGATAAGGGTGTGTGGCCACGCCCCTTTCTATCGTTCTTAGAAATATACCAGTATACCGGTGAAAGAATAAGAAATTAAGGATGACCTCGAACTTTCATGTATCATTTGACCAGTTGATAAATATCGATATTTATCATCCTAACTATCATTTTAGAAAAACAAATCATAGGAAATCTTTGGAAGTTCAGCTGTTTTGGGCTGCCAGATCCTACCGTCCTGTAATCTGACTCATAACCGATATATAGTAGTTCTCCATTGTGACGCACTGGGTCGGACCATTTCCACTGACTCCCAGAGGGGCTGAGATTGGCACCGGATCTTGAAGGGTGGGGAGAACTTGAAGAAACAAGGGAAGGCCTAGAGTTATACGCATCCGAGGGAAAGAGCAAGCGGAACAGTATGGAGAGGGCTGGAAAGAACCAAAAGCAATAGTGGAGGTTGGAACCCAGGGCACGGTCACAGCGGCAACAGAGAAGAGGCTGAAACAGGTGGTTGAAGCCAATTGTTTGAGACTAAAGTGCTTGACTTTTATTCCTTACGCCAAGTAGTGGGTTTTCATGCAAACTTTTCTATTTTAATGCTATCACGTAATCCATACTTCAAGTTATATTTTAATTGTTTTTGGTGTTTGGGTTTATTTGGATGGAGATGAGAAGTATGAGGAGACATGTGTAGGGGAAAGATTCAGACCGTATCAATAACTTGACTTAGCGGGAAACAACAACAACAAAAAACCCCAGCAAATAAGACTTGGAAAAATAGGATCTGCTGAGCTTTTGTGTTATTTGCCACTTAATGGAATGTTGGCTGAAAACAGTAAAATAAATATTTCATTTTACCCAGCATCACTTAAAAAGTAAATAAGACACAGAGCCCTTCTAAGACAATTGCCGTGGCAGTATGGGGTATATATAATGGGCTTCAAGCGGCATAAAGTTTAAGCTAATACTCTTGGGCTTAAGAGTCTATATCTTCCTCTCCGCTGAAACAGTCCCCTACATGATTCCCACAGGTAAAATCATCTCAGTGGGTTTCGCAAATCAGTGGAAGTAAGTGCAGGTTTGCATTAAAGCTCCGAGTACATATTAAGGCCGAATCAACAGCCTTTACTAATAGAGATGCTCAAAAAAAGATGAAACACCTCACAGCCCGGGCGCCGGGTCAAGGCGATTACAGTGACGGTATTAGAGAAGATGAGGGCGGGAGCGGTGCTGTCATCCAGGGGGAAGGGAACGCGGGCCTTTAAGCAATCATGTAGAGCACGGAGAACATCTCGGAGCTGGGGAAGGAACAAAGCCCCGCGCTGTCGGCCTATTGATCCGCTCCAGAAGGCGCAGGGAGCCGCACGACCGTCATTGCCTTCCCCGCTGGGTTTAGAGAGGTCTGAACGAATACAGTATCGATCCGGCCCCCGCTCCTGAGAAGTAACTGGGAGATAAGCCCTGACTGGAGGCCACCAACCTGGAGAACAAACTGTTGCAAAGACGCGCCCCCCTCCCACCCCGACTCCGCTGCCATCAGTCCTACATTAAGGCTAATGCCGTGTGGGTGATGGACGCATTTAAGCAGCCCGATCTTGGTGGAGCTGACCACGTGCTTTCATCCTAACTCAGTTCCTGGAGTCTCCAAATTCTGAAACACAATGCCATGCCTGGCGAGGAGGGGAAGGCACGGTGGAAGTTCCCTTCGTGAAGCTGTATTTTGTCCAGGAAGAGAGACGTGCATGTCTGAAGATTCGTGGGGATTTCTGAAGTTTTGAGTGTTTGCCTCCTCAGAGAGCCTCATTTACCTCATCTCTGAAATGGGAATGAGGATGCAAGTTTTGCACACTGTGGTCTGGGTTCAGCCCGATAAAAGCAACTACTCAGGAAATGGCAGCTCTTAACAGTCAAGGTCATGTTTGGAGAGAAGTGAGGAATTCACTCTCATCCCTTCCTGGTTTCTCTTGGAAGGAAAACTCTTGCAACCACTAAACTCCATGAATCAAAACAAAACAAAATCAAAATCAAAAACAAAAACAAACAAAAAAACCCTCAAACAAAACAAAACAAAACAAAACAAAACAAAACAAAAAGCAATTTTCAGAGAAAACGAAACTTTCAAATTTTCCATTTCCAGGGCTGTGTGTAGAACTAGTTTGCCATTTTAGTCCGTGTGCACTCCCAAACCTCAAGTTCCAACTTGGAAATAAAAAATAAACCTGACTGAGAATTCTTCATTTGCATACCACTCAGTGTCTCATGGTTTCCTGGTGGAAATTACTGTAACCACAGGATTTCGCATGGTTTCAACCTCCAGCCACAAGCTGAGATTGGCCAGATGTTACTGGGAGGCTGGAGAAGTAGGCTGTTAGCTGGGGATTTCTCCTGGTGTGTAACCAGATCCAAATACAAATCTGTTTGGACTAGCTTTTCGGGGCACAGAAATTTTAGTTTTTCCATTTGCTGTAGATGGCTCCAAGTTTCTTGCTCCTTGGGGCAAGCTAGTCTGATAATTCTGCTGCGGGACTGTAAATCCTGGATCACCTCCTCAGCCTGGGGCGGGGGTAACATTCTCTCCCTGGGTTATGTTGTGTGTAAAATTGGGGTACATCCTCCCATTCTCAGCCCCCAGGATTTTACGAATCCCATATAAAAAGACTCTTGGTGTTCTGTGTGATTTTCCTTTTGAAATCAATATTGGCTCATCATAGCAATGGTGGAATCGTTTCATCAATTTGAAAATTGAGTGTGTTGTGTGAACAGCCCCTTCTCTCAGACTGTTTCAACCAAAACAAATTTAGTAATTTTGTCATCTTTTCCAAAGATACAGGGAGGTGAGAGACAAAGTCCCACCTCTCAGATGGCTTTCTCCAGCAGTAAGGGGGAACTAAAGTGAGCTCACCAGGAGCATGTCTTACAGATTTAAAGATCGTAATTGGAATAACAGTAACTTCTCACAATTTTCAAAGTGCTTCCTGGGCATTGTCTGTTTTTCTGTCGTCCTCGAGGCCCCTGGAGGTCATCACACACATTCATCCCTGCTTCATTTGATCCACCTCCTCTTGCCCACTGCCGGACTTTTTCCCAGGCGAAAGGAGAACACCAGGGAGGGCGCACAGACTGGACATAGAGGCTGCAGAGGTGGTTTGATTTCACCACAATCATTTCATCTGACTTAGCAGAAATCCCCTGGGCTGCCCTACCGTGCACAAACTTGCCTTTGTTCCCCACGGCTCAAATAGAAAGCGTCCCCTTCAGAATTTACCTGTCCCTCTGAAACATTTGAAGGAAACGTGGCCTATAATTATTCAACATGAAATGCAAGATATTCGATCCTTTGTCCAAAGGTGAATATTGAATCTTCTAAAGTTCCTAGGAGGCAACTTGGAGCTCTGATTTTATTTACCTAGCCAGTAAGAGTAATGCGAAAGAGATATTTGCTTTATTAAAATCATTAAGTATTTAGCTGCATTTTAGGCACAACTTTAGTCCATCCTACACCTGAACGGATCACCACGCAGAGGGTATTGAGAGCTTTGATTTTCTAAAATCTACCCATAATTGAAAAGTCATTTTAGTTGTCCTCCTTTCAGATCACGACTTTCAAAAAGAGCACGTTTTGGGACCAAGATCCCAGGCCCCCAAATAGGGAGAAATGTGCATCGGCTTCAAAATCCCCTGCCCATAAAAAGGGCCAAGCGGGCTGTAAACAAGAACCCCTCGTGCGGTCAGCCCGGTGCCTTCCCGACATGCCCACGTCTGTGAACACGATAATTAGCCATTTGATAAGAGCACCAAGGACTTCTGTTATCTCTTTCAGCCCTCCTTTTTTCTTTGTTTCCTTGTTTTGCAGTTCTAAGAGAAGTCAAGGTGAAGGGTTTAATGCCTCTGAAGCTGGGACAAGGAAACCATCACCTTTCCCAGTGGTCAGCCAGGAAAACAGGGAACAGTTAAAACAGAGCCACTGAAGTGAACAACCTTGATGCGACCAAGGGAGAAACAGCACCCCCCCCCCAGGTGCTCCCCACCGGGCTCCCTTTCGGTAGCTGGGCCAGCAAGGTCAGCCCATCTCTAGGGCGCTCCCTTTCAAGCGCACTGGCTGAACGTCAGAAACAGGTTCTGCATGACTGCTGGTGTGCAGACGGACTCCTCAGAGGGAGACCCCTGACCCACCGGAGGGGGAGAACCAAAGCAGAGATCAGGCACTTTATTCCAAGGGGGTGTGTGTGCAAGTGCACACTACAAAGGTGAAGGGAGCCTTTCAAATCTGAACTACACTACGCATATATACACACATTAGGCAGAAGAAAAAATAGGAAACAGAAATAAGAGAGACTGTCAGGAGTAAACAACTTATAAGATGCTGAGAATATTGATGGCCCTGCATGGTTAGAAATTTCTATTTTTATTCTATCCCTCTGTTTGGAAGGAACGGAGTGACTGTGACTATACTGGCATTTATACACTTCGGCGTGAAATGAACAATTCTGCAGCTAAGGTCTTCTGTCTAGGCAGGTGTCTCTCCATCATTAGCTGATATATGAAAAGTTACACATACAGGTTGCTAGAAAATTCCATTCCTGTTCTCCGGTAGAGGATTTTTCTCTGCTCCAGATGCACAGGACTGTGGTCTTTTCATTATGCTGTGCATCCTTGGATGCTTACATATTAATTAATAAGCATAGTTAGCAAAATACTCACACTCCTGGGTGTCACTGACAAGTTCTGGATGAAGCCAGAGATCCTGTGGCCTGAACTTTCCCCATTTGCAAACTGGAGGCAGTTTTGCTCGTGAGCCGATGTTGGATGAGGGTTCTTACGCTACCAGGCAGCTCTTGGGACTTCCTGTAAGATCTCAGCGATGCCAAGTACAGCAACGGGCACTTTTGTTACCTTCCATTTCTCCTTCAACTGAAAGCTCCCCAGCAAGTCATGGGCTAGAACAGGAGACCCTATAGTTGGGGTGACTGAGCTCAGGCTGGAGAATCCTTGTGGTGGGAACATAACAGAGGAGGATCAAGGATAATTCCTATTCAGCCCATTTTATGAAGATCCTACTTGATTTCAGGGATGGAGATACTTAAATACAATGAACACAGCCAGTTCTCATGGAGTCCACGCTCTGGGAAGGATGGCGACCCCCCCAGGAAGATTGAGTCACGTGAAGAAGTGATGGATTCTGATGCGGGATATAACAGAAGCAAACTTGGGAAGGCTTTCTGGACAACAGGATGCTTACCTGATAAGGGAAGAAAATTAATGCACATGCCACCTTGAAGACCTGATTTTACAGATTCTCTGTTGCGACTCTCATGTGTACCTACAATAATTTGCAGACACATTCTCTCTTCTCCAATCCCACCTTGATTTAACCCCCTTTAGCCCTCACAACACACTGGTTAGATTTGAAAACTCTCTTTCAAGTTAAATTTGGAAATTCCAGCAGGGAAACATTCTCAGTAGCCTGTCTGATGAATAGAAAAAGAATTGTATTTTGACATCTATAATCAAGCCACATACAGTAGCCCCAGCTGACTTTAAAACTCATATGTCAACAATACATTAAATGTTTAGTATCAAAAACGCTACCCCTGCGATGCCTTACATCTGGCTAGCATTTCATAATTTATTGTCCTTACAGAATTTGGTGACTATTATGAAACTTAAGGCACGGGTTTTAAGCAGTAATGGAGTTTCTTTTCCCACAAAATTTGGAATATTAAAATCTCCCTCTTGATTGAACTAACAACAACCACAAAAAAAGATATCTAGTTTTGTGTAGGGTGGGCTTAAGGTGGCTGCAGGTACGGTCTTTTCAGAAGAAGGAAATAAGACTTTTGAAATGTGGGATTTGGAGATAAACTATGAAACGTTGACTTGCCAACTCACAGCATATCAAAATGTCAGCTCAGCACCTAAAAGAATCTAAAGGGATTATTCAACCCAATTTTCTCTGTGCTTAATGCCATATCCTGGCTTAGAGTCGGGCTCTCCTGGAAGAACATTTAACTCTTTCTGCACATCACGGCCTCATTTCGTGCAATGAAGCTGCCATTTCCTCAATGAGATTCTAATAGTCTGAAATATTCCCCTCAGCTCGGAAAGGGACCCTTGCTTTGAGGATATGGCTTACATACTGCGATAACCTCAATCATGCCGTGGCAAGAGTGTCCGTAAATCGCACTTCCCCTTCCATTAGTGGGGCCTAACAAGGATGGTAATGAGAATATTCTTAGCATTATCCCAAGAAGGGACAGTGGCTTGAATCTCACAACCACCTGCTCGACGCCCATGGGCATTGCGCGATGGCTTTAACGGAACAGCACACATTTTTAACCATGACATTCAACCTCTGAAGGAAGAGCTACGTCACATGACATTTGGAAGGGAACTCAGAGGTGGTCAGGTCTATTTTCTGTATGATTCGGGAGTCCCCTCTATCCGTCTGCTGGCAGAGGGGCACAGGGACTCTGAGCCCTTTGCTCTCAAAGACTCCCCACCTCAGAAAGCAGCCTGTTACCGTGTTTGACTGGATCTGATATGAACTCGTTGTTTCTTCTTTGCCATGATTAACACTCAAACCTGGTACCACTTGAGCTACTCTGCACAGAGCAGAGCCATGATAGTCCCACAGGGCATCTCTACTTAGACTTTACTTAAAAATCACTTCTTTATTTCTTCACTCATTTCCTGGGCACCCGCCACGAATCAGGCACCCATCTCCTTGCTGGGGAACACTGCAGTGAACAAAACCGACAGAGTCATGCCCCTCGTGGAACTCGCACTCTGGGCGGGGTGTAGAGAGAGAGGATAAGCAAACAAATAAGTGAAAACGGAAAGTGTCAGGAAGAGAAAAATTAAACGGAAGCGTGCGGGGTGGACGCTAGGGCGTGCGGGGGGAGGAGGGGAGCAGTGAGTTTGTATCAGGTGGTCAGGGAAGGGCTCACTTACAAGGTGATATGTGAGTCGGAGCGGAGACCTGCAGGAGGGAGCCAGGAGGGGACAAATGGAGGGTCCTCATCCCTCCCACTCTGGGCTGGCAAACAGATTTCACCTCTCCTATTGGTGCTGATTCGTTGGTTGGCGGTGCTGTCTGGATCTGCACACTGAAAGCTGGATCCTGGCTAGCGTCAAAGGGAATTTTACTTAACTGCATCTGCCATGGATGCCAGGCAGGGATGGGCAGTGGGCATTCACCCTGTGCATATTGTAGACCTAATACACTGCTGCAGCTCCTTAGAGCTGTCCCTTCTCTAGCTTGGATATCTTCATTCTTTTGAGCAAATTTCTTTTTTGCTCTGTCTTTGCTGTGTTTGCCCTTTCTCCAGGGTAAAGGTTAATATCTCTCTTAAAGGGTCAAAGTCAGGACTGTGCATATTAGCTGAGGTGTGGTCTGGCGAGCAGAGAGAAGATCTAGATGCCCAGCTTTCTCATTCCGGGCTCCACACTGAGAGGTGTGCGGTCTAAGTTCATACTTGGTTTGGAACGGATTTTCATTACCTCCATGTACTGAGTGCTAAGCGGCTGCCAGTGTGGCAGGCACGTGACAGGTACTTTTTTCCTCCCTTCCCCTCCTTGGCAAAACACTTAACATGATATTTAAAGGAAGCAATGTGCAGGGGAAGAGGACCATTTGTCAAAACAGACCCCAATCACATCAGTCTGTACATTCTAACGCCCAGCATAAAACCACAATTTGATGCCTACCTATTCCTAACAAAAGGTTAATGCTTTAAGCTTTAAAAAAAAATAATTTGGATCTGTTGGTTGGTAATTGGAATAAACATTCAAATTTGAGCATCAAATTTCTCATTAGTTTCACATCAATACCTGTGCTACAACAATGGATCAGTGAGCTGGGCGCCTCGCTGCCCAGGTGAGTTCATTAATCACTCTCCCCTAAGATGGCTGTGCGAGCAGACAGCTGTTCTCAGCAGCTGTCTTCTGATTCACTGCTCTCCTCCAGACGGTGGGAAACTTTTTGCACGAGTCGGCTGTTGTTTTAGCTGGAAGTCCCACCCAGAGTGACAGGTCCAGAAGCTACCGGGTCTCAGGTCAGTCGAGCATTCCAATTTGTAAATGGTCACTTCTTTACGGTCACAGATAGAAAGGTTTAAAGCCATTAAGGCTAAGTTTCCGTATCTTATCTGACTTATCACCAGGAAAAAGAAATACGAAGCTATGCATTTCAAGGCTACACCGTATTCGGTGAAAAGCCACAAACCCAAATTGAACTCTTATGACCCTTTTTTTTTTCTTGCCCAAAATGATAGGGGCTGGTTCCTTAGCTCTCCTGCTCTTCCAACTATAGACAGTTAACTTTATTTTCATATTTTCGGATACACTTGGCTGCTTCGAGAGATCAGAATCCACACACAGCTCCAATTCGCCATTATATTGAAGCAAGGACTCCAGTAATTGGAGCTTATCCTGTTTTAATATATGCACTCAGGAAATTTGAAGCGGCCTTGATGGCTCCTATAATATTTCCCTTAGATGCTCTCTGATATGTCAGTGTCTACAAGTTCATCCACACAGCCATGACCTCATGTGGCAACCTTTTTCCATCCGCTAGAACACTTAGTAGTAACATGAGAACCTGATATCTTCTCTTAGGAAAGAAAAAAAAAAAAAAAAGAGAGAGAGAGGAGTAAAGAGTACGAAAAACAACACACATAAACACGAATTAGGGACGTCTCTCTCTTTCATAAACAGAACCACGAAGGGAAATAGACACAAGCTGGATAAAATAAGAATCACAGAATCCGAACAACTGTTCTGTGGAAAGGAGGTGGGTGGGGGTTTGTTGGGAATCAAAGACTTCCAGGCATATCTATTTCCTGGAGATGCATTTAATCTTTTCACATTAGAGAAATGAGAAGATGGTCAAAAGTTCAACTTCATGAAAACTTTCCTTTCTCTCATTAATTGAAATCAGGAAATAAATAAAGGAAAGGGGGGGAGGGAAAAGAGGTGAATGTGTCCTGGGTACTTCGTAGGCAAACCATTTAAAATTGGGTTTTTGTATTGTGTGCTCGGGACAGCTTTGCTGTGAGTGATGCCACCCTGACATGGCATAAGACAACTAAAGGTCACTGAATCATTCATTCATTCATTCAATATTCCTGTAACAAATTTGTGCTAAAAAGCTACTGTGTGCAAGGTAGTGTTCTAGGCTTTGGGAATAAAGTAGAAAAGAGCCTTGCTTTCACAAAGCTTGTGTTTAAGAGAGCAAAGATGGAAAACAAACAAAAAAATATCAGCCAGTAACAATTTAATGGATAAGAATAAAGTAGAATGCTTTCATAAAGAGAGATGGCAAGTTATTGAAAGTTGAATGGTGTCCGACAGTCCCACCGGTCGGGGAGGGTATTGAACTTGAGGCCAGCAAAACAAGAGCTAATGCTGGAGAAGCTGGCGGTGGTGCCTCCTCCAACCCTGAGCCTACACAGCTAGACAAGATGTGGGGTAGTCAAATCCACTTCTGCATAAGTGCAAAGCCCCAACCTTTCTCTCCATCTCTGCTTTAAAAGGGTCATCATGAAATAGCTGACTGGTTTCATAAACTGCATAATCAAGAAGATAGCTGGCAATCATGTGTAAAATGGAAGCTATGTACATAGTATCACCAGATAATTAAATTATGACTGTTTTGTTTCTGCCTCTCCGAATGAGTTATCTATCCAGCCTCAATGTTTCTGAATAATTGTCCAGGTTAAACTCTTTTGGAAAGAGCTTTATCTTGAAAGCATTGTTTCTAGACATTTCCTCATCCTTAAAATTAACATATTTCCCCACGAGAGAAGTGCTGTGTGTTTGTCCTCATTGTCTTCTGCTTCTTACTCCCTTAACGTCCAATTTAGAGCTTAAAATTACGTTGGCTACCTGGGGTATGTTGGGACTGGAACTTTGCATTTAAGCCAACAGAAGGGATGCAGCAAGAAGCAGGATGTAAAAAAGATTTATACAACATTGAAAAACCCTCCGTGAAAAGACACACCCAGAAAGCCTCAGAGAATTGAGCCATCTATGCCCAGTGGGGTCTATTAATGGAAATTGTTTAATGAGTGTCTTTTAAAGTAATTACCCATTAAAATCCTAAACACTTGAGTGGAAACTTTGGTCTCTAAGAATCTTGGAACATTTTCTAGACTCTCGACTCCAGGGACGGTTTCACTCACTACTGAATTGCAACCCCTTCTGAGGTTCATTATTTCAACTCCTCCAACATATCCATCAGCAGACTGTTCTTCTATAAATCCAGCTGACTGAAGAATAACCCAAGAGTCAAACCAAAGTTGATAACCTCTGACCTTTGAGATTTTTACAGACCTGTTGACGTAAATTCCAGTATTTATACTTTTCTCTTTTTCCTTTTACGTCCTTACCAACTTGTTTATGTAATTGGTACTAGGAGCTCATCATACAAAACTGTCTTTGTTTTATGGCATATCTGGAGGAAATTGCTAGGCAATAAATATTAATACAAAACGTATTAATAAGGCTCAGATTTTGAAATATGTTTGCTAATATTCTACTCATAAAAATGAATTACATTATATTCCTGGAATGTTCCTCCCTGTTCCTGTTTTTGATGAAATTCCAAATCTGGATCCAATTTCTCCTTTAAATTTGAGTTGTATTTCATCCCATTAACTTCTAGCTTCAAGGATTGAGTTAAAGGGAATTCTACGTAGTCTATTCTGCTGTATAAAACAATAATCCAGAATGATTTGTATAAATGAACCTCGAGAGACAGCAGGTACACATACATAAATAATGTGTGTGTGCAATTTTTATATCTATGAATTGTGTAAAATACGTTATTTACCACATTATAACTTCTGACAGTTGTGTCACAGGTGTGAGAACATTCGGCTGCAAGAAACAGTCACAGATGCATGAAATTTAGAGCTAAAAGAAACTCGAGTAGACATCTGGTTTAATTCCTTCTCTTTAAAGATTGTAGGAATCAACATCCAGAAAGGTTATGGGCTTTGTTTCTGGTTGCCTAGCTAGTTACAGGTAGAGCCCAGACCTTCTGATTGCACGTGTGAACAGCGACAAGGAGAACTTTCCTCAAGCTGTTGGCGTGAAGTCTCTTTGGCCTAATTATACAATCTTGTTTGAGACTCAGCAAAATATTTATGTAGAGAATGTCTCATTAAGACAAACTTTTACTAACGAGGAAGCTGTATGTTGTGGACTGAATGTTTGCCCCACCCCAATCACCACCAAATTCCAATGCTGAGCCCCTAATCCCCAATGTAGCTTTGTCTGGAGAAGGGGGCTCTAAAGAAGTAATTAAGGTTAAATGAGGTCGTGAGGGTGGGGCCCTGACCTAATAGGATTAGTGCCTTTATTAGAGGACACAGCAAAAAACCCTCTCCCTTCCTCTCTCCCTCTGCCCCTCCTCTCTTCCCTCTCCCCCTCTCCCCGCAAAGAAGAAGTGAGATGAGCACACAGAGAGATGGTGGCCACCTAATAGCCCAGAGAAGTGTCCTCAGAATAAAGCTACCTTACCACCACCTTGACCTTGGATTTCCCAGCCTCCAGACCTGTGAGAGAGAAATTCTGTTGTTTAAATCACTCACCTGTGGTATTTTGTCATGCAGCTCAAACAGGCTAAGACACTGTAACAATTCAAGTGAGATTTACTTAATTTTCCATTTTGTACTTAATATGAAGAATTGGTTTGCTTAGCAGGTACACGGTATTAAATAAAAGAAAAAAAAAGTTGGCAAGACAGCGATTCTCTGACATGGGTGGGGATGTAATAATTAGGTTGGAAAAGCATATTCTAACATGATTGCTACTGTGATAAATATTCCTTAAAAAGTAGAGGTTGACATGTATCTTTGAGAGCTTTCTTAGAAAAAGTATTGAAATTGGAACTGCTAGGTCAAAGGATGCTTGTATGAAGGTTTTGAAAGAGTAAATTGTCACAGAAATATTAACTGCATAGTGTACTCGTCTCCAATAACTCACTCTGCAAAATAGGCTGGCGTGTTGATGGATGTGCCACAGTGAAGAGGGCTGTTCTGTGTAAATCTTTTTTATAGATAGCTACCCATCACATTTAAGGAACTCTGATTAGACTGTGATTTCAAAGAACACTTGGGAATACAGGAGAAAATGAGATACCCGGAGGAGAGAGTGTTTGCTTTCGGTTTTATTTATTCAAGCCAAATTACCGAATTACCAGGATTTAAAGACATATAGCCAGCTAAAAAAATAAATAATATAGCTAGCACATAAATAAATAAAGAAAAGAAATTCTGTGATCCAATTCAAATGAAAGTCTTCCATAAAAAGAAAAATAAGCAAGATTCAAGCATCAGTCTTTTACCTAACAACAGTTCCCTGATCGGGGGCATTGATTAGAACCATTTTTTAACTTTCTCCTTTTTCTTTCATTCTTTTTTAAACTTGAGAATCCAAGACCAGTTTTCTGAAGGGTACAATTGGCATTCCCCTTGACCACCCCGGAAAGTAACACGGAACAGACTCCAGTCTCAGTCATTACTGACGACAAGGTAAGAATTTTACCTTTTACATGGCTTCCTCTCCAGACATTCTTCAAAATGATGACTGATGCTGTGAAGCCCCCTAGAAAATGAACAGTTTGGAGGATTTGGTGAAGAAGCCTAGTCACCTTTCGAAAATCTGGGGCTAGTAGCCACATGGGGATTTTTGAACCGAGCAGGTGAGCTTTGCCTGCCTGCACCTTGACCCTACCTCAGTCTGAGGCTCGGCAATTGAAGGCTTATATAATTTCTTCGGAAATATCTACCTTGCGTGGAGCAACAACCACCAAAAAAAAAAAAAAATCAGCAATGATCTAGAAAGTGTAAAAAGAAATGCTTTTCTGTCTTGCAGGAGTATCTCCTATTAATGAATTTTAAAACCAGATGTTTAAACACACTTGCCCACGTAGGCACGCCCTCCCAGCCACTTCTCACTCCTCACAACTGAGCATACGAAGAATAGGTAAAATTTGAAAAGGAAAGTGTATCAGAGAGAGATATACCAACCCTCGAATTCCTTAGAGGAGCGAATAACCTTTTCTCTTGATATAGGAACCAGCATTGATCTGTCACACTGTTTGTTCTAGGAGAGCTCCCAGAGGCACGTTCAGTTTGAAACGTTAAGGCTAGTTCATTAGGCGTCCCTGGCTCGTTTCTCCGAGAGAATCAAGATAACACTGTGGTTAGTTAATGGCTTTCTCTTGTTTCCCCCAGAGCCTGCCTGTCTGAAGCCTGCAGGCTCGAGAAGCTTCTTCCCCCCTTCTCTTTGCTATTAGTCACAGCTGGTAAGGCTCACAGGAGCCGAGCCTGTTTGAAAACAGTCGGATCACGAAAACGTTTGAGTCTTTGCTGCTGCGAGCAACAAACTTGGCCCGGGCTGCCGCGGGGAGATGGAGTGGTAGTCGGGACGGGGCGGGGAGGCCGCGGGAAGGAAGGAGGGAAGAAAGGGAAATTGCTAACCACCTCGCTTCAGAATCCTGTCGGATGGAGCCTGTGGTGGGCAGCCTTGCTGGGAAGGTGGGAGGACTAACTTTTAAAATGAAGTGATGCCTCTTAGGGCTCATGGCTCCCTCTCTGGTGCCTACTGAGCTCCCCTGAATTCTGGTAATGGGGTGGGGGTGGGGGGCTACTGACAAAACCCCCAGATGGCGTGAGCTAAGCTTTGGCTCTTCCAGTTCTCCAAGATCCACCCACTCCACCTCCTTTCTTCTGTATGTATTTTTAGAGAACCAGACGGGGAGGAAAGAAAGAAACTAAGATCATAGCTATTAAAAGTAAATTCAGATTCCCAAACCAAACTCATAGGGCTCTCAAACATCCTCGGGTAGGAGTGCTTCTAAAACGAAAACACGATGGCTCACAAGTAGGGCTTGATTTCTCACAGTCCCGTTACCCGGTTGTTCAATTCATTCTTGCACACAAAGTTGACCCTAGAAAGGCTGAATAACTTTATGTTTTGCCTCTGATGGAGCCACGTGTCCTGGAGTGGCTGGTGTGTGCGCAGCGATGCTCAGACATCTCCCATGATGATGTAGGTGATAACAATGATGTCATCGCCAGTGACAAATGACCCTTTGTCACAGCCCCTGATCCTGATTCATGAATGCTTTGGTTGCATTGGGTTTATGAGGCCAATAAACATATATGCTTTGGGGTCGAGTTTAAATACAAGCTGGAAGGGTTTCATTTCCCTTTCTGGGTGTTTCAAGGATTCATATTGTGGTGAGAAATCACAGAGGAAAGTTTTACGAGGGATCAGGTCAAGCCCATAAAAGTAATGGGGTTCTTCCCGTCACCTCTTTCAGGGCCTTCCGAAGGGGTGCATATCTGGTTCGGGTTTTTCAGACCACATCCCTGCCTCTTCTTAAATGGTTGGAAGAAATGTGGTTTCTTCCTCTTAATTTGGAACATGCTAACAACTCACGAGAGGTGACAAACACAAGAGTGTATCCTGACTTCAAATTCAAGCTTGATAAAAGCCGTACAAAAACCTTCCAACACGCTTGAATTTTCTTTCCACAAGGGAAAAATGCATGTAATATTTCTACTGAACAAGCGATTATCTAATTCTCTTGCAAGAATGTTTTAGGTTTTAATCTCTGTTCAGAGGCCATAGATAGAAGATAAGAAAGACCAAGTGGAAAGACAGAAACTTGTCAGGATTGCCCACAGCAGCTCTTTTTATATGATACAAAGATGATCCCTAATAGTTGAGTAGTTACTTTATCTTATGTTTGCTTGGGACGCTGTGGATACTGTGCAAGTTTCTAAAATCATACCAAGGTGCCCTAAACTAATCCTTCAAAGTGAGTTTTGAATTACCCAGGTTAAAGGGAAACAACTCTATCATTAAATAAAATCAAGTCATACCTTATGTAAAGATTTTACTTAGACTCACAATGAGGGGGATTTGGTCGAACATCTAATACTGGACATTAGCGATTGCATACCATTATTCAGCAACTTCTCCAGGAGGTGGACACATCTCTGGGCATGCATGCGCTAACTTAGTGCTGCTCATCTATTCATCAGGCACCAGTAATGGCTGCATTATTTAATACAACTCATTCTCAGCATTTTTGCTCCTGACAGTTTCATCCTCCTGAATCTTTTCTTTCCGCCTGACCCTCCTCCTGTGTGTCTTCTTCGTCACATGCCTCGCACATTGATTACCCATGGCCTTGGCTCCTGGTTCTAACGGATCCATATTTTCCTCCTCAGAGAAAGGAAGGCTGTGTCCATTCACAAAGGCACCAGCAGATCCCACTCCAGCTTACCCCACTGAACACCAACTGCATACCTCGTTTTTTTTTTTTTTTCTTCTGGTCACTGCAGGGAATATAAAGGTAGATCTCGCTGTCTGCTATCTTGGCAGATTTGATGATAATCACAGTCATAATAAGTAACATCACTTATCTGGCACTTATTATATGTCAAGCACTGTTCTAAGCGCTCTGTATACATAAATTCTTGTAGCCTTCAAAGGATTCTTTGAGGGAGTTATGATTACTTTCATTGTACAGAGAAGGCAATAAAGACACACAGAGGTTCTTGCTCAGTGTCTTAGAGCAGGACTATAGATAACGATGGGGCAAAAGGGAATTGGGAAAGTAGCATACAGGAGACACAAAGGAGAAGAAAAAACAAACAAACAAAGAAACAAATAAAGAATATACACACATAGGCCAGATTTCCTGAAAAGCTGACTTTTGAAAAAACGTTATATTCTAAAGACTTGCAACATCTCAGAAACTTGTCCTAAGTACTTTGTTCCTTATCATCTGCACCGAATCCCCATTTCAAGATAAATAATTAGATACTTAGAGAGGACACAGGGGGTCTAATTTTGCAAAGTAGCAAAAAGCAAGGCCAGAAATTGAACCTAGGTCTGCCTTAACCCAGAACCCATGCTTTTAGCCACTTTACTAAACTGGCTGTATCTTTGCGTAGATGGCGAAGGGTGAGTGAGACCTTGACAATGAGACTTGGGAGGAGAGGACAGTGTAGGACAAGGTAAGTGTGAGTAAAGAGGCAGACATGGAATCTGGGGAAGGGTTATCTTACCTTTGTTCTTCCCTCTGCAGCAGGAATGCATGGCACTCTCATGCCTGACACACAGCAGGCACGTACCCAGATTTCACAGGCTCCTGGGACGTAAGAGAGGCCAAGAGATGGTGATACCTGGTGTGAAAAGGAAGAGTGAGGTGGAGATGCTTTGTGTAGAGAAACATGGGACCAGAGATTGGAAAGTAGGGTCGAGGATGTATCACAAAGGACCAAGCTGAGAAGTTTTAACGGAGGACTTCATGCAGTGGGTAGCTACTTCTAACTTTTTTAGAAGAATCATGGTAGGAATTAAGCTTTAGTAACATTAATTAGACAATGAGATATATTTGGAAGAGCAATGAAAGGGTCATTTTGTAGACCCTTGAGAATAACTGGAAAAAAGAAATCAATGAATGTCTAAACAACAATGTGGAGAATAATCATCAAAAAGAAGGGATAAATTCAGAAGTCACTGTGGACACAGAATAGACATTTGACAACTGATGTCAGTGGGATTAGAGGAAGGAAGGAATGATGCATGTCGAGTTTCCAGACTGGCAGACTTTTAAAATAACACTTGTCATTATGTTATTTCATTATTTTATTTTATTTATCTCTGTCTGTGAGAGCTAAAGAAATTAAGAAGCCCAGCTGCTGTGATGCTCAAGGTAAGGAGTTTGGATTTGGACAACTCGATCCGAGGTCCCCACAGAACGTTCCACTGGAACAGTCTTGGTTTTCCCTTGCTAACCTATCACCTACATGAGAAAAGGACAGTATTTATTTCAGTCGCCATCGTGTGTGCCAATAGAACATGTGACATCTGGTAAGTACTTGATAAATATTTGGTGCCTGAACTCATCTCTTAAAAGAACCCTTAGCTCTCATCATGTCAGCCTGACCTGCAAATGACACATTCATCGTCATCTTTGGAATCTATTTATTCCATTCTCCCATTTTTTTTTGCCTCCTCTTCAACCAAAGCTTGTACTCATTCTTCAGCTTCCCAGTGATTTCTTTCGCCCCTTAGTTTGTAAAATATTCCATTTTATATCACTCAGTTCCTCACTTTAATTTGCCATCGCTTAATTTTGTCATGAGTCCTTGAGTACAGCTCCTGCCAAATTGCAACCTTTCAGAGAAGAGGATGAAATTGATGTTTAAAGGCAGCGAGCAGTTATTGAACAGCATGTGTACACATGGAGGGAGAAGAGTTGGCCTCTGTCCATTAGGGACTCATGGTGTAGCTTCAAGACAAGACAAACATGAAATGACAAAGGAGTATTTGCAAAATGACGTAGAAGAAAGTGTGTGAGAGAGTAAAGGCTGGCTTAGTAGTTGCACGAGGCAAGTAAAAACCCAGCTCTGAGTAGAAATTGTCCAGGAAGGCGTGGTAAAGTTGATGCCTCAGGAGAACTTTTGGACAAATACAGGGCATTTGCTGCTCATCTTATCCCTTTTTCAGCTCCCTCCAGAGGCAGAGGGGGAAAAAAGGCAAAGATGGATGCCAGAAAGTCTGATTTCAAACAAGCTTTGGGTCCACCAGTGACTGGTTATATAAACCAAGGCTAGACCCCCAACTCCACTGAGTATCAGTTACTCTTCTGTAAGATGGTACTTTAATTTTAGCCTACTGTTGATGGATAGAATTCGGAGGGGAGCACGTAAGTGTGAAAGAAGGATCAAAACAGACTTGTAGGTTTCTGTGTAAATAGTGGGATGGTGAAAACAGGAAGGGAAAGAGGTTTGGAAGGAGGAGGAAACTAGGGTGTTAGACAATCACCAAATCTTTGGTGATTTTTCAACACATCCCACTTGCAATACTTATTAGACAATGGCCTGTCCCTTCACTTCTTTCAGGCCTCTGTTCCCTGTCTCATCAACCCAAACCAGCATGCTCACTCACTCTCTGCTTCTACTCTGCCTTGAATTTTTATGCAGTGTATATTCCTTTTTGAAATTACGTCACATCTCTCCCCCTTCTTTTGTTCATTGTCTGTATCCCTCTCTAAGATGTAAATGCTACAAGGGCAAGTAATTTATATTGCTCACTGTAGAACCCCCAATGCCTAGTATAGTGGCTGGCATATTGCCAATACTCAGCGATGAAAGAACAAATAAATAAGTGAATGAATGAATCTAAGTAATGATGCCAATTGAAATGTTTAATAAAGGTGGTTGGAAATATGAATATATGTATGTATATGCATGACTGGGACATTGTGCTGTGTGCCAGAAATTGATACATTGCAACTGACTGTACTCCAAAAAAAAAAAAAAAAAGGTGTTTGGGAATTAGGAGTCAGAAAAGAGCTAAAAATACAAACATCGGCTGGTCACCTGCAATCAGATAGGATGTAAAGGCATGGGAATAAGAATGGAGAACAGTCAAGGAAAAGAGGAGGAAATGCCAGGAAAGAGAGTTTGGGAAACTTGCCTGATGTCCTAGAACATGTGAATTGGCTGGGTTTGAACTTAGTTGCTTGTTGCATCCAGAGCTGAAACTTTGGAGCACTGTCCTTCTCTGCCTCTCTCCATGGGGAGGAATAATCCTTGCTCAGACCCCACTGCTCCAGCCTCCGATATAATCACCCGCACTCATGCCCTCCACCAGCCCTCGAACCAGATCTGAAGCAGCTTCACATTGGGAGGCAGTCACGTCAGTGACTGAGAGTGGCTTGTAGGACTTAAAAGATGTTTGAATTGCACTGGGGAAAAGAAAATCTGTTATTCAAAAGGATTTATTCTTAACGGCAGAATTTTAGGCTTCAGCTGCAGATCATTCTCAGAGATCATTAAGTAAAAGCCCTTAGGTGTCTGTCTAGTCTCAGCGGATAGCTGCCTGTCAACACTTGAATATAAAAAAGAAGATGGGTGATCAGAAAAATCTAATATCCCATCCTAGTATTTCTGCTCAAAGAATTTCCCAGCCTCTTTCTACCAGCTGAGTGATAGCTCATACCCCCACCAAAAAAAAAAAAAAAAAAAAAAAAAAGGCTGAAGTTGTGTCTTTTGATACCCAGCTAAAGAAAGAGAGACAGAGAGATGGGCTCTGTGTTCCATGCCAAGTATTTTAGTAGAAAGCCATCTGCACCTTTTCATCATAAGTGCAAAGTCCCTGGTTAAGATCTTGCAGCCCTCTCTTCTTGAATGTCACAGCAATTCATGAATATAGACTGATTTTGGTTCAGCTGGTTACAGTGAGTTAGTTCTTGAGTTTGGAATGCTTGCAAGTAAGAAATGAACATGCTGTTAGGAAATCAGTGCTTCTTTAAGGGTGAAAAAATAGAACATCTTTTTCATTTGCTTCCGGGGACAAGCGACCCAGCATGGCATTTTTCCTACAGAGTCTGCGATCAAGAGTTTAAGGAGATCTGAATTCATGACACAATTAAGCAAGCAAAAAGATCAGAACGTTCAATCTGCTCAGCAATTCGCTCTCTGCTGCTCTTCCGTGGTTTAATCCATGCTGAAACTCAACTCAGAATACGAGGAAAGGGATGGCTTATGCCCTTATTAGAGGAAAGAGGCCTTCTTTTGAAGAACCCATTTATGACTTCTTCCCTTAAAATAGTATTTTTCTGGGCAGAAGATTTTATTAAAGAAATTAACTTTCATGGAAAATATAATTTTTATAGAAATTTTTAATTAATGATAATAATAAAACCAGAGGAACAGCTTTGCAAACCAAAACTCACGTGTGTGTGTTCCTACTTTTTGGAAAGACAATTTTTGATCTTCCAATTTAGGTGCAAATTAACACGTCTTCATGTCAGCATTTGTGTATCAAAAGTTATGGCTAGACCTCATCACGTAGTGCATACATCAGAGAACAGTGAAGAGGAATTTATAACAATGCATGATCAAATGCGGTAGAACCAAGTCACATCCAGAATAATTTCAATGGAGTAATTCTACAACACTGAACGGAGGAGGATCAAGCTTGACAAGTCCTTTCATTTGAACCCTTTGTACGCAAGTATCCTCAGACGTTGCACAAAGCAAAATGGCGACGACAGCCAATTTGAAGCAACGACGAAAAATTCTCACCTTAGACATCCATGAAGGCTTAATTTTGCTCCCTGACGAATCTCCCACAAAGCTTCCAGATCCATCTTTCCTCCTTTTGGTTAATGCAGTGGTCTGCTAAACGCACTGTTTAGCACCAAGGTTACTCTAAGATGCCATTAAAGTCGATCTTGAATAATGTATTTATATTTGCTTTTTGGGGATGGGATGGTACCCGGGTTGTATGCAAACCTGTAAAATAAAACTTAAGAGTGTCTGAAAGAACTTCATTTCACATATGACCTTTTACAGTAATTGGATCTGAATTATAATCAGTCACCTGAATCCTGAAATAGATAAAATAGTTTTTAATGTTAAAAAGTTTTAGCCCTTCGTTGATTATCTATCAGTGCTTACAGTCCTGTGAAAATAAGATAAATGAGAAATTTGGTCTCTAATTAGACTTCACTAGATTTACAGCTTTTAATTTATACGCCAATGCAGCTCAGGCCGGCACTAACGCAGATAGAGATGGAGCCACAGTTTTCAATTGATTTAACAATTTAATTGCAGCATTAACATCCATTAACATTTAACTAACCTTTTAAACTAACCTCAGGCACAACCTTAAAGACTAAATGAAGTAAAATTGCATATAAAAAGGTACTAACATACAGCTGCAAGAAGCCGAAGTGGATCTTGAGGGAGATTTAGCTTCACTTCCTCGCATCAGCAGGAGGGAGTCTGTTTTCCTTCTTGCAAAATTCAGTAGGAAAGCATGCTCTGATTTATAGGAAAAGGAAATAGGCACATTTGATGGTTATTAAGTAGCATTTGTGTCTTCTTGTCTATGGTGATAGCTAAAAGACGCAGCATCCCCACGGTGGTACAGAGCTAATGGGCAGACGCTCAGGCACATAGAGGATGGGATCTAAAACGGAGGACCACCTTAGCGGCGAATGCACATTTGATTGGAAGCTGAAATATAAAACACTCCAAACCCTACTGAACTCATGAAACATGGAGAATAGATGCATTAAACCCAGTTAGCCAAACCAGCCTTGTACATCTGTTTGCTTGTTTGAATTTGGGGCTGGGTTGTTTGGTCAGAGTTTCTCCTTAAAAATTGTTTCAGGCTTTTTCCTCTCTCTCTCTCTCTCTCTCTCTCTCTCTCCCAATTGAATGGGAAGATTATAATTGAGCGATAGATTATAAATTTGCAGAAAAATTGAGGACTGTAGTTCTAAGCTTGGTTTTAAGGCAAGAAAGGTGAAGAGAGGAGCTAAAAGATGTCATTCTTTGATTTCAAAAACAAATACCAAATTGTAAAAGATCTGGTTTTGAGACAGGATGGAAGGGGGCAGGGCACAGCCATTCAAGGAATGATTCAACAATTAACCTTAAAATAGTGGAAGATTCAACCCCCAGGAGGCCTTGAGGCTCAAGATGGTGGGAGATTTAACTTCTAGTAGAACTTGAGCTTCATTATATGCCCATTGTAATACACTAGCATGGTGAATAACATGCCCACAGGCGCCATGGCAGCCCCACGGCTAGCCACCAAAGGTCAAAGAGTGGGAAATGGCCAACTTCCTGGGAATCCCAGCCCCTTCCCCAGGCCAGTTAGACTGGTCCTTCCACTTACTAGCATATGAAGACACCAAGCTCATAAAAACTGGCAACACTGCACCTTGTGGCCACTGCCCCCTCTCTCCCTCTTCAGAGATGGCCCACACTCTTGTCTATGGAGTATATACCTACTTTTACTCTAATCTGAGCACCCAACCCCCCCCCCCAATCCTGGCCTTTCTCTTGCCTTCTGAAGTATCTCTAAATAAATCTGCATTTACTCAACTGTGGCTTGCTCTTGAATACTTTCCTGCGTGAAGCCAAGTACCCACACTTGGCGGGGTACACCCCAGGGACTCAACCAAGATCTGGGACACGGCCCTCCTCACACCCACATCCGTTTTTCCTGCATCAGTTTCACCGATGTGGGATATGTTCTAAAAAAGGACACTTACCTGAGATAGCTTTGTTAATGTAGCTATAGAGGTTTTTTCAACGTTGGTTTAGAGCATTTCTGCAAAGCAACACTTGGGATGACGAAACAAAGTGGTGCTGAAATCCTTGTGGTTCTCAGGAAGCTGTCCTGCAACATCGGTGCGGGCATTAGTCCCACACACAGCTCCAAGGCCCTGGGACAACCTGAGACTGTTCCCTCTGATGCCTTAGACTGGGATGTCTAAGGAAGTGATGCTGCCTTCCAGCCAACAGAGCCTCGCTGCTCCCAGGCTGGCGCTATACATCATGGATAGAGTAGCTCAATGATCCGGATATTAAAAGCCCATCATTGTAAGCACTGACACAGTATATTGTCACTCTGCTATTTTTCATGCTTCCTGGCACTTCAGTTCCAATTTATGCTGCAGGGCCCTAAGGATGTATTACATTACCATTGTGCTCATCCAGGAAAGGTGGGAGTATTATGGACACGCTTGTCTTAGAAACTCTCCCATAGTGCCTCACAAGAAAGGACTGTAATTAACCTTAGTAAACAGGAAGAAAAAGTGATCTGAGAAACCACTAGGGTGATAATATGTTTTAATCAGCCTTTTCTGTCCACATTTGGTTCAGTAATGCCTCATATACAAATACCACCAATATGTATAATTTATCTTATTATAGATGGTTATACATCCCAATTTAGTACAGGGCAGGGGCCTCTGAAGTCAGACTGCATGAATTCGTATCCTGCCTTCATCACTTACTTGGTTTATGTCCAGAGCATGCTCTTTAAACCCTCTAGGTCTCCAGTTCTTTTTCTTTAAAAAAGAAATAGAAATAATTAAAATAGCTCCTACTCCATAGGATGGTTCCAAAGAGTAAATAAATACTCAGCATAGCATGAATCTGTACAGTGACCAGCAGAGGATTTTTGCACAATAAGTTATGAAGAAAGACAGAGAGAGAGGAGCATGGAAGTGAGATTCAAATAAATTCATGGAAATGAAATTCAAATAAATATGAGAATTATATCTCAAAAATACTATTAATATAGTGATTAGTCTATGGTGCTAAACTAAATCAGATAAGAAAAATACCAAAGTTTTGAGTGAGTTATACTGAAAAACAAACTAGCAACCTAGCACCCTGGATTTAAAAGAGACTGTATTAAAATGTAAAATGTTTAAGTTTTTAGGAAAAAAAATAGAACAAATGTCAGGATGAGTTTCTCAGACTTGATACCAAAAGCACAAGCAATAATGGGAAAAATTGTTAAATTGGGCCTCATCAAAATAAAAAAAAAAAAATTTGACTCTGCAAAAGATCTGATTAAAAGGATAAAAAAAAAGATCTGTTTAAAATGATAAAAAGAAAAACACTATAGATTGGGAGAATATATTTTCAAACCACATATTCAACAATACACTAGTATTTAGAATCTATAAAGATCTGGAAAAAATGGAAAAACAAATAATTAAATTAGCAGAAAAAGAAAAAAGAAGACAAAGTGATATTTCATTGAAGAGGATATGTAGATAGCAAATAAACATATGAAAAGACATTTAATATCTTTACCTATTAGGAAACTACAAATTAAAAGCATGAGATTATCAGACCTAAGAGAATGGCTAAACTAAAAACAGTGAAACCCCAAGTGCAGACAGGGATGCAGAGAAACTGGACCATCGATACATTGCTCATGGGAATGTAAAATGGTGTAACCACCATAAAAAGCAGGTTGGCAATGTCTTATAAAATTAGATATGTACACCTCAATTAAAAATTAAAAGAAAATTAAAAAAACAAGTAAATATGTGATTGCCGTAAAACCCAGTGGTTACACTCTTGGGCTTTTATCCTAGAGAAATGAAAACTTATTTCATACATATAAACATGAATATTTACAGCTGCTTTATTCACAATGGCCCCAAACTGGAAACAATCTAAATATTGTTCAGTAAGCAAACGGTTAAAAAAATATAGCTTATCAATATTATGGAGTAACACTTGGCTATACATTTAAAAATTGCCACATGCAACAACTTGGATGGAACCCAAGGTAATTGTGTTGAGTGAAAATGTCGATCCCACAAGGCTGCACATTATCAAATTCAATTTATATAATATTCTTGAAATAAAAATGAAGAACAGATCAGTGGTTCTCAGGGTTTAGGGATGGGGTGTATAGTAACAAAAAGGCAGCACAAGGGATCCTGGTAATGATGAACTGTTCTAATCTTGATCATAGTTACAAAACACAAAAATACTCATGGGGCGAAATTACATAGAATAAATACCCCCCACGCAAGCACAAACACATGAGTACGTGTAAAACCAGTGGAATCTGAACAAGACCAGTAGATTATAACAATGTCAATTTCCTGGTTATAGGATTGTTTGGTACTATAATTGCCAAAGGTGTTAAGGAAGACTGGGTGAGGAGCACACAGGATCCTTCCGCATTGTTCCTAGTAGTTGCATGGGAATCTACAATTATCTCAAAATAAAAGTTGATTAAAAAAAGAAGAGAGACTATAAATATTGGAAACCTAAAAAGAAGCTTGGATCTCAATCATTTACGAGTGAGAATGAAGTCTGTCCAGCCTCCAAGGAATATTGGTACCCCAATATCCACTTCAAATGTAGCCAAGGAGAATAAAGAAAAAGGAAAGATGCCAGAGGGTGGGGCCCAGGCCCACAGAGTACCTCGGAGAAAGGAAGCAGACTTGAGAAGTTCTATCAGTAGCCAGTCAAAGCATTCAAAGATGTCATCTCAGAAGGGTCTCAGTGTTTGCTGTGTCTCCATCCTTCCCTCTTTCCAAATGGGGGACTTATCGTGGTTACACCATCCTTTTATCACATTGTCTATTGGGTGTTGGGGGAAAGATAAACGTTGTCTTTTAGTTCATGTCTGGATCAAGAGGTGTCACGTTTCACCTGAGATGACCATGTGTCACCCCAATTGAAGAGGCTATTGTAAGCCACTGAGAATCCCGGATCACTGGCTAGGATCTTTGAATTGTCTCTCTGGAATATGGAAGAAGTAGATTGCCTACTGGAGGGATATTTGGCTTGATTTTGGTGAGTAGAAAGGTAGACGGGGAAATCATAAGGACTGTTTTCCATTATTTCGCTTCTCATCTTTTCAGGCCTGTGGTAGAGCTGCATTTGTCTGCCTCTTTGAAACTGAGGACTGTCAATTGACTTGTTTTAGCTAATGAAATGTGAGGGAAAGTGACATGCATGGAAGGCTTTAAAAGGCAGTGTCCAACCCAT
Source organism: Camelus ferus (assembly GCF_009834535.1). NCBI lineage: Eukaryota > Metazoa > Chordata > Mammalia > Artiodactyla > Camelidae > Camelus > Camelus ferus. The sequence continues at coordinate 19,129,739 of NC_045722.1, read as the reverse complement.
CCTATTTCCTTTTATTGTACTATTATAGCCCACAGCATTTTAAATACTAGGAAGCATTCCGAAAAGTCAAATGGCAATCACGCTGTAACTCCAGAACACCGTGAATGTGTATCTACCTGCTGTCCAGAGTCCTCCCTTTTCAGACTAAGTCAGACTATCTTTCTCATAGATGCACAGCTCAGTGGTTTAGGCCTAGAGATACAGAGATCAGGAGATGGAAAATGATCCACTGAGAAGGTAAAGTGGCCTTGGTGAGCAGTGATGGAGTTAATGCTAATGTTGGCGTAACAGCAGACATGTCGTTCCAGGTATGCATGCTTAAAATTGGCTTTATAAGATGCTCCCAAACGGTTTTCATGAATTTCAAATTATTTTTCTACTAAATAATTACATCTAATATAAGGAGAGGAATCAGGCATTTGGAGGAGATAAAATTCAGAAAACTAGTTTTCAAAAACATTTGATTATTCCTGTATCGGTCATTGCCACTAATAGGCAAAGAGAAGTCAGGACCGACCGGCGGTGTCTTCATTCTTGGAGCTGCAAGCCATGCGAAGGACATGGCACACAGTAAGCATCTGACACATATTTGTTAAATGAGCCCAGGTGGTGAGAGCTCATCCCTTCAATTATGAGCACCTTTATGAATGTAGCTCACTTAAGGAACTTTTTAAGCTCTTTCCATTTTTAATATTTGAATTGTAGATATGCTTGTAAAGAAATGAATTAAAAATAGTTAATTCTGACATAGCCCTGATGTTTGTGGGAGATTGTTCTTGTGAACCCTGGGCATTGTTTCTGCTACACTGAGGTTCCTAGACAAGGTAATAGTGCTGGAATCTGAGTGAGCGCAGTGTGGAAATGTGACCCCACTTAGCAAGGTTCACCACGTGCCCGCCTTTCCCCGCTGGCAGAGCCGGGTTACTGTCAGTGACAAGATGGCTCAAGACAAGTTCAGGTGAAGGGAAGAAACGTGTCTTTGGAGGCAGTGGTGTGGTTCATCCTCTCTGGGGACTCTCTCTCGCCCCCTCTTTTCTCTCACATCTAATCAGTGTCCCATGGGCCGAACACAACTTTTCTTTTTCTTTTTCTTTTGTTTCCCACCAAGAAGTTCAAGGAAAAATAGTCTAACTATACAGCACCATAGAAACTTTAAGCCATTATTTGCTCTCCACACCTTGATAAACTTAACCCATAGAACCCAAAGGCATTTTGCGGGATCTGAAGACTTTATTTTGGGTTTGAAGTTTCTGTTTTGCTGGGATTTATTTTTTTATCCAAATGGAGAGGTCATTCAGTTGTTTTCTTCTACCGTATTTTCAGTCAATGGCTTAACTCTTTTTGCCTCCCCTTTATTGAAGGCAAAAACTTTTATTACATTTTAAAAATAGGCAGCTAAGCCTTTCTGACTTTTTGATCTTAATATAACTGCAAATAAACAAAGTCTTCACCATAATGAAGACTTAAAAGCAAAGGGAACCTGGGAAAGAAATATTTGAAGGTACTGTAGTGGTATCTCCAGTATATGAAATTTATAATTAGGCAGAAACACTAAAATCTCACCAAGACATATTGAGGTAAACTATTTGGTAAACTGTTAATGAAAATGGGCTTGTTCCACCTTCCTAGTGAATTTTAAACATTAAAAATAATTGGAGAAATATTTTTAAAATCTAAAAAATAGCTCCTACTAGTGAGGATAAGGCAAAAAGGCTGTTGTAGAAATGTAAATTGATCCAATCTTTCTGAAAAGCCATTTGTCAATATGAACCAAATATCTTTATAATGTTCATACCAAGTTAGTTCACTTTTAGGAATCGTGACTAAGGGAATAGAAGAAAAAGTACTGTGTGCAAAATGTTATTTCTGTGCTATTCAAGACTGTAAAAAATTAAAAACAGACAATTTGAAATCAGAAGATTAAATTATGGTACAATTAGTAAACAAGGATTTATAACATGAGAAGAGCTTTCAGTGGGTTTTGAATTAGGAAACACTATAACTGATTACACATATCACTTACGAGAGTAAGACGGGGGGTATGCAGTGATATGTTTATGTTCATGGTGACTAGTTTGTGTCCAGTCTTACCTTTACTTTTTTGTTTTCACAATAATGTATTTATACATATGTATATATATATGTGTGTGTGTATATATATATATATATATATGTATTATATATATGTACAAATATAGATAGAATTTCTTTAGAGATTTCTTTATTACTTAGAAATTTCTTTATTGCTATCAGATTATAAGGAGAAGCATAATGGTATTTAGAATAGAATTTATCATCCAGAATATTGCCTTTCTCTATAACAAACACAAGGACAGGATGAATACCACAGTTTTTCCTAAGAACGCACAAGTTGAAATGGAAACAAAACAAAACAACAACAGAAAAAACCCTCAAAAACCTACCTCCTACCCTCCCTCCTGCCTTTGCTTTCCATTTCATCAAGTATACTTCATTTTTCAAGGAGCGCTCTCTAATCAGGGCTAAGGGTGGAATGTATGAAATTGTTGGTTATTCACCAGAAGTGAACACTGAGAACACATCTGTGCCCTGAAGCATTATGGGGCCTTTCAAACAGCCTCTGAGGCAACTGCCTATAAATCTCTGCTCCTGTCCTGTTTAAGTAAAACCCAATACCCACTCAACAAGAAATTCATCAATGTTGTAAAGAAAACAATGACAAAGCGCTCTCCTTTGTGTCAGGGAAAAACCGATACTTTCACAAGAAAACCAGAAATCATTCTCTAACACTTTATGCTTCTCTCCCCCTTCTCTCCTCCCTTTGCTCTTCTAATATATTGTGCTTGTTTTTGGTTTTTTTGTTTTGTTTTGTTTTTTTCTCTCTCTGTCTCTCTCACTCTCTTTCTCTCTGGCAAGCATCCATTCCAGCAGGACCAAGAGATGCTTCAGTTTTCAGTGAGAGGGGAATATTTCAGTTTATAAAAATGTGAGAGCACAAATTATCTTCCTAAAGTTACAACTACAGCCCATGATAATCTATGAGGCACCTCGAGCATCCATCCGTCCTGAAATCTGATGTGAAGAGTGGAGTCACGTGTCTCCAGTCCTTTGCCTTCCAGCTGCACCTCGCTGTTCTATTCGGAGTGGCATTTCACTCTTAGAGTCCTAACCATCTGTTACTCCCTTACGATCCTGACCAGTCTTCCTTGTAATTCTCTTGGAGAAAATAAAGGAGAACTATGAGTCCACGAGAGGCATGACTCTTAATTTCATGATCTGAGTTTATTTACTTCACCTTCTTTATATCTTACAATCATGGCAGTAGGTGCATTAGAAGGCTATGGAATATTTGGAAAAATAATGTTAACCTGCTGATAAGCTTTAAATTGAGTTTTGAACATGTTGGCATGTGGGTCGATCATGTTTCCGATTTTTTTCCTGGGGAATCTAGGATGTAGTGTAAAGACATGTCCTATCTTGTCTTTATAGTGAGGGACCCCCAAAAAGATGAATGTGTCTCCCCACCATTATAGCTACAAACTATTCTGAATATAGAATTAAAAATTCATCAGCACTTCTTATTTCTGCCTTTCAATTGTGAGGAAGAGTGAGGCTTTTTTTTACTACAATTATTTTAAGGAACATCAAAAGAAAAGCAAACATTTCCTTTATGTAAAAGGAAAAAAATGGAAAGAATGGAGGGGGGAAGCAAAAGATGGAGGGAGGAAGAAAGAATGCAGAAAAGCAAAGAAGAGGATGGAGGCCGAGTGAGTAGGAGAGAGGGAGGAAGTCCAATAACTATTCAGAGATAATACCAAAATAAAACCAATTATTCTGCACTGAACAAGCTTTGTTCTTCCAGAAAAAAAGTTTTCTTAGCCGGTCATGAATACTGTGATTCTCTATATAAGGTCAAACTTCTTCATGCTACAAATATACCCTTCCAGGTTTAGTTATTGAATTTATTTTAATTGGTAAAATTATGCTTAGCTGAGCAGTACTATGGAATTGATTAATAAATTACATTCTGCTGTCAGTGTTCTAGGACTTCCTGCTAGTAATATTTGAAGCAGAGTTGACAGTAATTAAATAATCATTTCATCACCAATAACAATTGAATATATTCAACTGAATGAATCGCTTATGCAACATTGAAAGCCTTGTTCTTACAGTGTTACATTGATTGAAGAATGGATGAAGAGGACGATTATTTTTTAAAGAGATTGTAGATCAAGATGTTTCTTCACACTCTAAAGACATTGAAATATAATCTATTTTTTTTTTAAAGGGAAAATTCTGCTGTCCGTTTGACTCGTTTGAAGACAATAGTAACCATCATCCCCAACCCCAAATGGTGTACATTTGGCATACTGGCAATGAAATATATTTCGGAGGATGGATGCAAAATAAATGAAAGTCTCATCCACATGAAGATTTGCATTTTTCGCACTGTGATGCTTTCCTGCAACTGCAGGTGTGCCATAACTCAAGTAGGGGACATTTTTCTATTTTTCTTCCTGAGGTGCATGTAAGGTAAACCTGTGTGTTAAAATCTTTGGGTGGATATATGTTTTTGATTTTTCCTAGGAAGAAATCTGAGTGGAATGGCTGGTATATTAAGTCTATGTTTAATTTTATAATAAATTATTAAACTATTTTTCATTTCATCTGTACCATTTTCCATTCCCAGGAACAATGAGTGAGGGTTCTAGTTTCTCTATATTCTCATCAGAGAAAATTTTATAACTCAATAATAAGATTACAAACCTAATAAAAATGGGCAAAGTTATTTCACCTGAAGAAATATTTTGCCAAAGAAGACATACACTTAGCTTGTTACTACATGAAAACACGACCAACTTCATAAGTCATCAGAGAATTAAAAATTTAAACTGTAAAGCAATACTGCTGTATTTCTGCTAAGACGGTGATAATCAAATAGACTAACAACACCAGGATAAAGTGGATAATGAAATTCTTTTTAGTGTATTAACAGAGTTGTGTGATCATCACAACTTAACATTAAAACAACGTTATCACCCAAAATAAGACTTATCAGTAACAGTCACTCCCTAATTTCCTATTTCCCTCAACCCAGTTCTAGGCGAATCATTCATCTACTACTTTCTCTGTATAGATTTACTCATTCATGTTATTTCCTCTAAACGGTGTCACACAATATATGGTCTCTTGTGACCGGCTTCTTTTATTAGCATAACGTCTTCAAGGTTCACTCATGTTTATAGTACGTATCAGGATTGCATTCACTTTATTGCCTACTAACATTCCATTGTATAAACACACTACATTTCCTTCTTTCTTTTGCCAGTTAATAGGTATTTGTGTTGTTTCAAATTTTAAGCTATAATGTGAGGAACACTGCTTATAAGCATTCATGTACATTATTTTGTGTGTGAGGACATACGCTTTCATTTTTCTTGGATATATAACTAGAAATGGGGTGGTTAAGTCACAAGGTACCTTTGTGTTGAATGCATTGAGGAACTGAGGAACTTCCAAATTGTTTTCAAAATGGACTGGATAGTGCAATCAGTTAGTACATGGTGCTTCTATGACAAAAGGGACTATGATCCCCAATGTATGAAGTATCCAATATCTACAGGCCTTGAACAAACTCTTATTAGAAATACAGTATGGATGACTGCTGGCAAGGACTCAGAGGAAATGAGGACATGGTAGAAAAAGCCTACATCATCTTGCATGTACCTAAATTGTCATGTAAAATTCTAGGAAATACAAACTAACCCTTAGGTAAGGAAAGCGATCAGTTGTTGCTAGTGGGATGGGTAAATACATGGGGGGAAGGTGGAGGAATTATTGCATTGCAGAAGGGGACTGCAATGGTAATGGACAGTTCATAGGCTCAATATCTTGACATGATGCTGATTTCATATATATGTATATGTATATATATGGCAAGCCTATCGAATTGTACAGCTTAAATATATGTGTTTTATTATATGTAAGTTACACTTCAATAAAACTTTTTCTAAAATGAAATAGAATAGAGTCTAGAAATAGAACCAAAGTTACATGTGCAATTGAATTTACCCAAAGATACCAAAGCAATAAACTTGAGACAGAACATTGTTTTCAAAAAGTAATCCTGAAACGACTGGATGTTCATGTTGAAGAAGGGAACATACTCCACCATATCTCACATCATACAAAATATTAATTTTTGATAGGTCATAGACTTCAACAAATGTTAAAACAACAAACTTTCTAGAAGAAAACATAGGAGAATATTTCATAATTTAGGGCTAAACAAAGATTTCCTGGAAACCTTTGAAAACATCTAAAAGAACTTAATCATCATTAACCATAAATTATTGGTAGTCAATTAAAAATAAATTAAACTTAATCAAAATTTAAAAAATTTTTAATGAGGCTGCATGCTACATATACCTCACAAGGAATTTGTATCCATAAGGTGTATACACGTCTACAGCTCAATAAATAAAACACAACTAACCCAATTTTGTAAAATAACACTTAAGAAACTTGAAAGGACTTTGCACAGAGGAAGCAGTGACGTGATGAAGGAGATAAGAGATAAGTAGCTGTTGTTGAGGAGGAAGGCAGGAGGGAGCTTTCTGGAGTGATGTGATTGTCCTATGTCTCTGCAGGGATGTAGGTTTTAAGGGATTATGCTTTGAACAGAACTGATCCAGCTGTACACATACTATATCTATGTATTCCATTCTATGCAACTAATACCTCAATTAAAAAAAAAGAGGCACATTTGTACCATTCTTTTCCCCTGTAAAAATCTCATGAAACATTATCTAGCCACAGCCTAGAAAAACCAAGGTAGTGTAATAATCATGACTATGTGTCTCTGCAATTCATATAAAATCTATCATGATGAGCTGGTCCTGATGAACCACTGGGCTTGCCAGTCTTGCTTTCTAAAGCCACAAGTCCTTCTGGATGGCAGAAAACCTTATTATGTAGACTGGTGTACATTATTCTATAAAGTCCACATCATTTTACTGTTTTCCATCTCCATTAGTGTCAACTTAGACTGCAACTCCTCAGGAAATATATACTACGAGCGTATGAACACTGAAGGAATTAATTATGATTGATTTTATTAATTATCTGTGTCTAATGTCTTTACAGTAATGGAATGTTTAAAACACTGAGTCAGTGGTGAATGGCACATCTAGTGATAACTTGAATGCATTCCACAATTCATTTTCTCCTTCAAGCACAAAAGGAATTTCTAATGCTATTCATACTTTTTAACTAAACATTTTGAGTTAATCATAGATTGACATGTAGTTGTGAAAAATAAAACAAAGCGATCTCTTGTACCCTTTAACCAGTTTCCACCAATGGTAACACCTTGCAAAACTATGTTACAGCATCACACTCGGAATGTTATAATTCATACAGCGAAGATTACATTCTCTCACCACAGAGGTCCCTAAGGTTTCCTATTTATAGCCACACCCACTTCCCTCCCGCTCACAGTCTCTTCCTAACCCCCACCCAATAACCATTAATCTTCTCTTTTTTTGTACAATTCTCTCATTTCTGCATGATAGCAATTCTTGAGATTTTTCTTTTTTCTTTTTTTTGCTCTGGATATAGTGTATGATTTTAAATGAAGGAGATTATCAATGATATGAGTATACACGATTCAATCATTTGAAAAGCCTTAAGAGCAGAAACGAGGTGTGCCTGAGGAAGAAGTTCTACCTGTAGACTGCAGCATCATTACTGTCTGAGAGCTTCCAGGCTGCCCTTCTTGATGGCCTGTCCTACGAATTTTGAACCTGAGTGTCTAATTCATCATCTTGTGGTTATTTCCCTAATTCCAGAACACATGGTTGTAATAGGCATACTCTACAACTGACAGAACCCCCAAATTGGTTCCATGAAATGTGGAATGAGGACTATTATGCTAGGAAAGCCCAAGTGGACGGCATAAAAATTGCCTCTACCTGGGAAAATTTCAACTGTCCTTCCAAGACTTGACGGATGAAGTGTGGTAATTCCCACCACATCTCCATTCAACTCACTTGATGGTGGAGTCCTGAATGACATACTGGTGTTCCAAGTGTTCCTGCTATTTTGTTTTGTTTTGTTTGTTTTTAATTTTCTTCCTTTGTAGAGAAGTCCCTTTAGCTATTCTTTAACAGAAGTCAGCTGTCAATGAGTCCTCTTTATTTTTCTGCATCTGAGAATGCCTTGATTTTCCTTTCATTACTGAAAGATATTTTGTGTGGGCATAGGAATGTGAGTTGACAGTTAATTTCTTTCAGCCCTTACAAAACATTATGTCCCTTTTTACTGGCTTCCTCGTTTATGATGAGAAATTAAATGTCATCTGAGTTATTTTCCCCCATAGGTAAATGTTTGTTTCCATTTTTTTCTTTTGAGATTTCTTCTTTGTCTTTAGTTTCCAGAAGTTTGACTGATATGTGTTGTAGTAGATTTCTTTGGATTTATCTTGTTTGGGATCCACTCAGCTCCCCCCCCCCCCAAATAACAGCTTTATTGAGCAATAATTCACATACCATAAAATTCATCCTTTCAAATTTCCACTCATCCATTCATTATATTATGGATGTTTCTGTTGTGTCCACATTTTGTCTGTTATGAATAATGCTGCTGTAAATATTTTTGTAAGAGTTTTTTTGGTGTGGACATATGTTTTTAATTATTTTGTTTATATACCTAGAAGTGGATTGCTGCATCATATGGTAACTCAATGTTTAATATTTTGAGGAACTGTCAACTTGTTTTCAAGAGCAGCTGCATAATTTTGCAACCCCACCAGCAAATGTAAAAGACTACCAATTTCTCCACATCCATGCCAACATTTCCTATTTTCTCTATTCTTATATAGTTATTAGATAGAAAGTATTATCTTATTGTAGCTTTGATTTGTATTTCTCTAATGACTTGATGTTGAGCATCTTTCCATGAACTTGTCCATTTAAATAACCTTTTAGGGGAAGTATTTATTCAAACGTTTTTATCTAGTTTTAAATTTTTTTATTTGCTTTTTTATAAGCACTTGTAACTTCTTTATATTATTAATATAAATTCCTTATCATACATATCATTTTTCTAATGTTTTCTCCCATTACATTGATTTTTTTTTCACTTTCTTCATAATGTTTTGAAGCACAGTTTTTACTTTTGATAAAGTTCAATTACTTAAAATTTTTTTGTTCTCACTTGTACTTTTGATGTCTTTTTATGAAACTATTGCCTTTCCAAGGTTCCAAAGATTTATTCATATCCTAAGTGTTTTATAGTTTTAGCCCATTCATTCAGGTCTATGATCCATTTTGTATTAGTTTGTATATGGTATAGCATAGATATCCAATTTCATTATTTGCTTGTGGATATCCAGTTTTACCAACACTGTTGAAGAGCATTCACTCCTCCATTGAATTATCTTGGCATCTGTGTCCAAAGTTAATTCACCATAAAGGCAAGGGTTTATTTACTTCTCAATTCAATGTAATCCATCTATATGTCTATCTTTATTCAAGTTCCACACTATTTTCATTACTTCAGTTTGTAGTGAGCTTGTAAATTAGGAACTGTGAGTCCTTCAATTTTGTCCTTCTTTTTAAAAACATTTTTTTTTCAAGGGAAACAAAAATGAGTTCCTTCAGTTTTAACATCAGTTTGCCAATTGCTGCAAAAAGACAAACAAACAAAAAATCAAATGCAGCTGAAATTCTGAGAGGGATGGCTTGCCCTGAATTTGTACATAAGTTTGTGGAGTATGACCATCTGATCAATAGTAAATATACTGATTCATCGACATTAGATGCTTTCCTATTTATTTTGGTTTTCTTTTATTACTTTCAGCAGTGTTTTATAATATCCAGTGTACATGTCTTGCATGTTCTTTGTTAAATTAATATCTAATTATATTATTTTTCATGTTACTATAAAAAGAATTGTTTTCAATTTTTTGCACTGTTCATTTCTAGTATATGCATACACAATTGAGTTTTGTATACTGATTTATATCCTGCACTTTGCTTAATTAATTTATTAGTTCTCATTGTATTTTGGTGGATGGCTTAGGATTGTCTGTATACAAGATTACTTCATCTAGAAATGGCGATAGCTTTACTTCTTCTTTTCCAATCTGTTATCTTTTCCTTCTCTTTTTTTTTTTTTTTTTTTTTTTGCCATTACCCTGAATAGAACCTCCAAGATAATATAAATAGAAGTGGTCATAACAGACATCTTTGTCTTCTGTGTGAACCTAGGGTAAGTTTATCGTCTTTTATCCTTCAGATGATGTTAGCTGTGTTTTGTTCATAGAGCCACTTTGTTAAGCTGAGGAAGTTCACTTTAACCCTAGTTTGTTGAATGTTTTTATCAAGCAAGGGTTAGTGTTCTGTCAAATGTTTTTTTGTCTATTGAGATGATCATATTGTTCTTGTTTTTAACTCTGGTATAATAGAATCACCTGTAAATTTTATTGAAGATTCCCTTTTCTCTTGCTGCTTCCAAGAGTCTCTTTTTGGCTTTGTCTTTCAGTGTTTCAGTGTTTTCAACATGGCATCTGCGATCTGGATCCTAGAAGGAGTTAACTGAACTTCTTAGACACATAGTTAATCTTTGTTTTTAATCAGATTTTGGAAGTTTTCAGCCATTATTTCTTTGAATATTTTTTTCTTTTCCCTTTCATGCTCCTCTCCTCTTGGGACTCCCATTATACTTCTGTTGGCATGCTTAACGGTTTCTTACATTTCTCTGGGACACTTTTTATTTATTACCTATTCTTTTTTCTCCCTGCTCTGTAAGTTGCAAAATTTCTATTGAGTTATGGTTCAGTTTGCTGATTCTTTCTATTGCCAGTTCATTTTTCCTCTTGAACACTTCTAGTGAGTTTTGGGTTTTTTTTTTTTTTTTTTTTGGAAATATTGTCAGTTTATAATGTGCTGATTTCTAGTGAGTTTTTCAAATTTTCATTTATTGTGATTTTTGCTGCAGAACTTCTATTTAGTTCCCTTTATAGCTTCTCTCTACTTGGTGAGACACTGTTCTCATACTTTCCTTTAATTCTTCAGACATGGTTTTTTTCTGATTCTTTGAGCATATTTAAATTTAATGTCTAACATAACTCTGATGTCTGGGCTTCCTCAGGAACAGTTTGTATTAATCTGTTTTTTCCTGTTTATGGACCATACTTTGTTAATATTCTGTGCATCTCCTAATTTTTTTTCCCTGTGTCAAATCCTGTGAGAGCTACAGCCACATACCTTGATGACCCACAAACTAAATCACAAATATAAAGATAATTATTATTCTAACAATATTAAGAAAATTCCAGATTTGATTCCTTTCACGTAAATGTATAGCATGATATTTTCAAACTGACATTTATTTAGTTTGGTTGAGAAGCAAAACATTAAATTCTGACAAACCAGTTGTTTAAGCTCCAGTGAATGGTAGTGCTTGGTTTGTGAAGCCTCAGTGGAATCCGGGAAGCATGAAGGAAGGAGGGCAGAAAGTTAGGTCAGAAGGTGAAGGCACTGGGGGAAATGCCTCAGGGAGTAAATAGGGCAGGATATTGACTGCTTTCTCCTCAGGATTTTTTAAAAGCATTCAGGAATGGAAATATATGCACTGACTTGGACTTTATTCCCTAGCTTCTAAACGATAACATTTCTTGCTGATTAACTGTACTCCATTTAAGGGTATTAGAGAGACATATTGTAAGCAAATATTAATCTTGAATTTAACCATATTCTAGTCAATTAGTAATGGGTTTTGTAGCTACTATCTTATGTTTAAAATTCATTATGGTTACTTTTTGTCTTGCAAATTGAATTTTCTAAATAAGAATTTCATTAAGGAGGCCAGTATAAGTTTATGCTCCAATTAAGAATGAGGTGAGATTGCTACCATCAAGAGTGGTGGTAGAGGCAGTGAAGGGGCAATGACTGTGAAAGAGTCCACACACTTAGGTAGACAAGGTGTCCGGTGGGAAGATACTTTCCAGTAGATACAAATCTAAGGAGGGGCTCCTGGCAGTACTTTAGGAGGAACGCTTTTTTTTTTTTTTCTTTTTAAATTGGTCAATGTGTTTATTATTATCTTTATCTGAAAAGTTTCCATAGAAGATTGTGGTTTGGTTTATTAACACTCAGCAGCCCATTCCTGAGCTCTAAGGAAGCTTGCCTGCTTCTGAGTTACCCATCATTCTTCTGGACAAGTGACATTTTGGGACAGTTCCACAATTAAGTCCTTCCTTAGGCTGCTTCCTGTAGGCTGGATTGTCTTATGTTGCAGCATGAGCTTTCCTGAACGTCTCCTCTGCCATGTCTGGAGTTACATTGTTCTATCTGCATTGACAGAATTGTTTCTTGTAAGCATCCTCATCTCATTCAGTCTGCAACATTCTGTCCCATGATGTGCTTTCAGTTGATCTCAGCATTGGATTCTTTGCTTTCTGAATCGTAACCAGGGAATCATTTGGTACCGAAATTAAGTTGGTCATATTTTAGTATATACTGGTTGAAATCAGTTCACTAGCTGGAATTCATTTCAGTAGCTATCATCAGGGAAATGCATTTCAACAGCAGTGATGGCCCCATTGGACCTAGGACTTTTTATCACCCATCACCTAGCAAACTTCCCCAGGTAAAAGACTAATTGCATGAAATATCCAGGGAAAGATGAGATGGTATCTGAAAGTGAAGAATGATTTTTTTCTGGTCCTAAGCTGACTGCAAACTTAGCCATCCTTAGTCATTTTTTTAAAGGGAGTTATCTCACTTCTCTCCTCCAAAAAGGGGCACGGAGGGCTACAAATTACACTGGGACAGGTCAAATTATACCAAATGAAAATAACAGCTTTTGTAGTACTGATCTCTGATGTGTCGAGCAACAGCTTCTGTATGGAGCTTAGCAATGAGTTATTTGTGATTCTCTATGAAATTCCACAGGGATGGATTGCCTTCTTTTGGAGGAATTGCCAGCTTTATAGCCAGGGATAACAGACACACTTTTTAAAAGTGTGTACAGCTTGTCTGTTTTTCTCTTCATTCTATTACCCTGTAAGATGGGAAGGAGGGAGAAGTGAATGAACATCACACATACACAGGATTTGACCATCCCCATGCAGCAGGGAGCTCAGTGCACAGATTATTTGACCATAAGGAAACCTGACCATGAAGAAGGGCAGCAGAGAAATAACAAAGTTCTTTGTCATTTTGTTGACATTCTTTTTTCCTTATGCCTTAGCCCCAACAGTTACTCTCAATCTTTGTCTTCATCTTGTTTATCTAAAACCAATACTGAGCCCTGTTCACATCCATCAATGCTGCTCCCAGAATGATGACAAAGGACTCCCAATTCTCTTGTTTAACAGCGTATTCAACACCTATTGCCTTCGGAGACCTTTTAAGATCTACACTTCCTGACTTCATGGCTACCAATCTTCTAAGGTGAAAAAGAGACAGTTTAGTTGAAAAATAGAGCTAGGTTTCCTCACTTTTATAATGGTAGGAGTAATGGGTATGACAAGAAAGGCCACATTTATGAAGGAGACAGGGAGACTTTGAAACAGAAATTCAAGATTTAAATCATGACTATTGAACTAAAGGGAGTTCAACAAAGTCTATTTTTTACCTTGCTAATCTAGAATTTATAATAAGTTAGACTGAGGCTGGACCAAAACAAACCTTTGCATGAAATAATTTGCTGGACAAGTTGTCAATGTTCACAAAATGGTAGGCAAGAATGTTTATTTAAGGGAAAAAATTCAAACACTCAAGAGGCATGTATTTGCATATAGTAATAGAATTATTTGTATTTGCAAACTGAAAATCATGAAAGCTGCCCCTCTTTTCAGAGCCTGTTTCATTTAAGTCACTGTGTGTATCAGAAAATAGCAGTTGCAGACGCTGCCTTGTTTTTAAAAGAAATTTTCTAACTCTGTTGTAATTATTAAAGTAGATAGACTTCTCTTCCTAATTAATCTGAATTAGTGCAGTTTTATAATATTTTGCATTGATTATGTAATATTCTGTAAGAAAATTAATAGCATAAATCTCCACACAAGAAAATCATCACACTGTGTTTCCAGGACCAACTGCTTCTACTGCAGCTTTTTTTGTTAATGCCATCAATAAATCATCCTTTTTAATATTGTGCCAAACTATAAAGAACACATCATCACTGATACCAAATACAGAAAGAGAAGACCAACATAGGGTCAAATATTAATGCCCTTGAGATCTCCCAGTGGTCTGCAAACTCACTCATCTCAACATATACATAGAAAATTGCTTATAGATTACATAATTTTTATGCTGTATGCCTATCATGTCTACAATAGAACCAACAGAGGAGTAGGAAGCAAAAAAATTTTTTAATTGAGACAGGATTTTTTTGTTTATTAATACTCTAAACGTTTAACTTTTTGCATTCACTAAAATTATTACTAGCATACCTAAAGTAGAACTGTTAATTTTTCTTTCAAAGTCTACGGAAATTTGAGGTTATGTTTTTAAATTCAGTTTACTCCAATTATCTGGTTACCAATGGTTGACATACTTGAAAAAAACCTCTCAGAATGTTTCCACTTTCTGTCAATATCATCCTCCAATATACAAAAGTTGTTACTGAAATTCAACACATTTTTATTCCATTTTTGTCAGTCAGTTCATCCTGGAAACTAATCAAAATGTGTTGCATTTTTATATACTCAGTAGGCTCAAAATCCACTGAAATTGTAATCTGAACGATATTTTAAAGCAGTTAGAAAAATGATGTTTTGTGTCTGTGTTGTGTAGGTGTGTGCGTATGTGCATGTGTGGGTTTGTCCATGCGTGTTGATGTGGGGGGATTTACACGTGTACACATACCCTTTGATAAACAATAGTATATAACAGGGGAAAGATTTCCAAATATTCTTTCACAAAACGCCATCTCCTCCTCACCTCAATGTGTGGCTGTTGGGCTCTGTCTTTTTCTTGTTGTGCACATACATTTGCATTATTATTTTTTTGATAGTAGATTATTTTTCAAGAATTGTCTTTTAGCCACTGGTCCATTTTATAAAACTTAGTTAAGTAAAACCAGGTTTCTGTATGTTACACATGGATGTAGCCAGGAGCGTGTGAATTACAGCACTCCCAACAGGCTAGAGGAGAGCTCTAAGTCAGAGTTCTTTTAAAAAGGAGCCTACCTGTTGAGTGAATATCTGACATATCGAGAGCTGGTGAGAACCCTAGTGGGAATCCACATATTAAATATTAATATTGTTTAATTTTCTTATTTTATTGAATATAGGTAATCGTATGTTTAAAGATATCCTTCCACGCTCAAATAGAGCTTCTTGGCACCCCGGCGGCACCTGCGGTCCTCTCTGAAAAACACTGATTTAAATAAATTCTCACAGTCCGCTCACATAGAAGAGTCTGCTTTTTCTGTCCTAAGTTCTGATAAACAACACTCGAATGTAGGTAAATAAATAGGTGCAGATTCCCCACAAGAATGTAGAAATGTAAAGAATTAAAAATAAGAGTAATGGGAAGCACTAAAAAAATTAATAGATAAAAATAAAGAATAATAAAAGCAATAATATGAAGAATTAAAAAATAATATATGGTAATCATTAGCCAAAGCATGGTTTTCTTAATTCCCAAAGTGTATGGTTATCGCTGTCATTTTTTCTGGGTTTTGACAGATATAAAACTCAGAGTAAAAGGCAGAATGCAAATAAGAACACTGATTCTGTAAATACTGTAAAAGTTTTTTTTTCTTTAAAACATATCCACTCTTTCTGTTAGTCTCCAAAAACTAATAGAAAACTATTTCATAAAAAGCTAGCTTGTTTTATTCTAAACGATTGATTTTTTTCACTTATTGATAATATTTCCAAAACGTTCATAATATCAAAATGGGATGAAACTTGTACAGTGCCCATGTCTTCTTTTAGCACAGATAAAAATTTAAATAATGGGTAAAATGATGTAGGTTATCAGAATAGTCTTAGCTGGGTAATACTCTTCATCTTCTCCGTCACCGAATGCCGCCATCAGTGAAATGTGGCAAAATGAATAATTTCATTCCCTTTCTCCCATTTCATACAGAATTCTCCCAAGCATCAGAGATAAGAGGTTGTAATCCTCAATCATAAGGTTGTCAGTTGTACCAACATTATTATAATATGAGAAAAGATCAGAGCTTTGGTCAAATACTAGCTAAAATGTATTTGCAAGTCAAAATATGGGTAGTGGGTAAATTCCTCCTCTGATAGAGTTTCAAGGCAGTGCAATTTCATCTCCATTGGGGTTCCCAGCATGTGTAACAAAACTGAAACAGAACAAATCTGTTCTCCATCAACATAAGGTTAATTTTTTTTCTAACTGGTAGGAAAAAAAAAATCCTCACTTGGGTGCCCCATATTTCTTTCCAAACTAAAGCATAACAACCCAACATCACCACTGTTGGCAAGCTTTCTTTTATTGGGCATGAAATAGGCAGGATTTCCCATCATAGGTACACTTTTTTACATTCTTAATTGTAAATACAAATATACATTTGAGAAACTGACATATAGATTAGGCTCTATTAATGAATGCACTGAGTTTCAAAAGATTTTGTGTAAGTCAATGGTGTATCCCTCACGTGATCATAAAGATTGATTTACGTGTTGTCTCCAGCACCGCAGAGAAAGATCTATCTAATATAAAACACAGTGTGAAACATACAGCATGTGTGTCCGTGTTAACATTTACAGTAGTTGGTGACCACCTGAGATAAGAGAACATAGGTACAGGGGTCTGATGCGATAGAACACGTGTGCTATCTGGAGTCAAATAGCCTGTGCTCACCTTACTCTACTAAACATCGAAGCTTTTGTAAAAACCAGTTTAAATTCTAAAACGCATGATAATAATTATATTTCTTTGGTTGGCTTGTGTAGATTATGAACGTGAAAAGGTAGCCTTTTGCCATTTATTCAATGAGCCTTTTTTAAGCACCTTCCATGCCCTAGATTCTCGGCCAGGTGCAAGGGTACAGATATAAATATCATACAGCCCTGCCATTGAGGGACTTACCTGTTTGCATCACCAGAGTTGTAAACGCAGTGGTAGTGTCTGTAGCCACAGTAAGAGAAGTAGGAGACGATTGTTACTGACTTCAGCAAAGGCAGTGAGAAAGGCATTTATTTGTCCATCAACAGACACTGGTTAAATGGTTCCCAGGTTACCGAGAGATAAAGTGATGTAATGGCTGCCCTCAAAGTGTTTAGCGGGAAAGACCGGCAGGTAAGAGGTGTAGACTATACGTAAGTAATGGCGGAAGAGGTGCGACACATCATGGAGCACCAAAGGATAACACGTAAACCTTGCCCGGGGAGATGATGTGAGAACAGTCCTCTTAGGAAGTTTGGAACCTGCCTTGCCGACAGGTGGGGAGGTCTGGAGGAGCATGGCCCTCTGGAGTTTCTGTAAGCAGCGGAAAGTACATGAAGCAGAGGTGGTGGGTGGAAATGCAGAGAGGAGTGAGAATCCGAAGACCAGGACAGTTCAGATGGTCAAAGGCTTGTAATATCCAACTCTGGAGGTAACTGGCATCCACTCAAGGATTTGAAAGAGAAGTCTTACCTTTTATTCATGTGCCAGGGGAATGGGAAATATCTCTGTGTGATCTGGGCCATGGGTGGTGATTCTTGTGGCCAGTCTCCACCAGGCTTTGGGGAGAAAGGAGAAAGGAGGTTCAGAGCACCAGCCCTAGTGGCGGGGGTGGGTGCAGTCTGGGATGGCAGGCTTCAGAGCTAGACATGCATGGTGGGGGAAGAGGGGGTAGTTATCGAGACTCTGTATATACAACTCCATTCTCAAAGACTTCTCGGTTCTCCCCATTTCTTTTCATTTCTCAGTCATGAAAATGGCACAGAGACTCTACCTGAGTGCTCTTAGATACAGAGAAAGGAACGGGAAAGTTTTCACAGTAAGCCTACACCAACAGGCGATAGACCTCAGGTTCATTAATGTAGGAATTAAGCTACGCAATGAACACAGCACACTTTTCACAAGGCAGCATCTGTGCACAAAGTTGGTACAGTGCTTCTCCCTGCCGCAGAAGAATACCCTGGAATCTTCTTAAATGTAGACTCTGAATCAGTAGCCTTGACATAGGGCCCAAGATTCTGTATTTCAGACAAGCTCCCAGGTGATGCTGAGGGTACACTATTCCAGGGATCACACATCCAGATGTTTAAAAAGGAGTTAAACAAAACAAAACAAAACAAAACAAGTAAAAGGTATGACCCTGCTGCTGTGAAGCTGTTCATGTCAATAGTGAGACAAAAAAATAAATAAATCTTTGCAATGCAGAGTGGTAGGTGCTATCACGCAGGGTTGCACAGGTACCAGGTGAGTGAATTCCAACAGCTGCAAACGTAGTTGTCATGAGACACTCCTATTTACACCCTTATTTTTTTTTAACTAGTGAAGACATTATATGGGCTTCAAGACTTGAAAGTAGAAAGAATACACACCTTCAATTGAATTTCTTTAAGTCTCTAAAAACAATTTGCAACATAAAACTTGATTAGAAGAAACATGTTCTGGTTTAGGGGTAAAAGATAGAAGAAAAAACAGTGTGTGCTGACCCTGAGAGTCAGACCAAAAAAGTTACTAGAATTGTTTTCTCTTTTCTTTGTGCATTTTTCTTCCACAGTATTCACATTGATTTCCGCTGTAGGCAGATTTGGCTAACAACTTTTGAACAGAGAACTATGGTTATTACTCCTAAGTCTAATTAGTGAAAAGGAAACTTGAATTTCCAAGTCTCTTTCTCACAGGCTAACCTATTTTGAGAAATCGGCAGGGTCAGTGGTACAAAAATTTTTCACAGTATGAAAGGGAGGATTTCTAACTGGGAGCTATATTTTCTATTTGGAATATATTTCAGACAAAACTACCCCATATTCTAACAGGATAGAATCATAAAAGTAACGTTTCATTGAAAATATTTTTATAACAGACAGCATCCTCTTGTCTTATGCAAATAAGGATATATCTGTATCTATACTTATATATAATGTATGTATGTAATCTTCACAATCTACTTCTGAGACAGTTTATGAGACATACTTAAATATCAGTCTGGTTAGTTTCCGATAGCACTTTGTTTTTGTCACAAAGTACTATTAGCTGGTGTATCGGTTTTCTGATGCTGCGTAACAAAGTACCACGAACTGAGTGGCTTAAATAATGGAAGTGTATTGTCTCACAGTTCTAGAAGCTAGAAGTCTGATATCAAGATGCCAGTATGGTTGGTTCTTCCTGAGGCCATGAGAAAGGATCTGTTCCAGGCCTCTTCCCTAGCTTCTGGTGGTTTGCTGATGATCTGTGATGTCTCTTCACTTGTTGAAGCACCTCCCCCATCTCTGCCTTCATCTTCACATGTGTTCTCCCTGTGTGTCTGTGTTCAGATTTCCTCTTTGTAAGTATGTAAGTCCATTGCATGAGGGTCCTGCCCTATGCCAGTATGACTTCATCCCAACTACTTATACCTGCAATGACCCTATTTCCATGGAAGTTCATTATTGGAGACACTGGAAGGTTGGGACTTCAACATATGAATTTGGTACAGGACACAAATGAACTCATTACAGCTGGCATGATCTGCTGTCATCTCCATTGGGTTTGGTTCTCAATGACTTTTAGCTGTTGCTAACACTGAGACAATGAAAACAGCATAGAGTCTAGAACCTTCAAGAGTCTAGGTCCAGATTCCTGTTTAACAACCGTCTGTTCATATGACCGTAGGTAGGTAGATTACAGCACACTTCTTCATCTGTGGAGCTCTTGAAACTTACCTCACAGAAAAAAATTAAAGGAAATCCTGTCATAAGGTGTCTAGCATCTTTGGAATTTAGAAACTGTGTCTATTGCTTGAAGCATGAGGGTCATTTAACTGAGAGGGACACAGGGAGGGCCCCAGAGTGTGTTTGGTCATATGCATTCTTATACATGGAGATATTTAACATTGCTTTTGTTTTGTTTTAAGTTTTAAATGTTAGAATTATATCTATAAAGGGCTCTCTCCTTAACCCACATCGTCAACTTATAAGCAGGAGAGGAAGTGGAAGACAAACTTAACTCATTGGCAGTCCTTGGTTGGAGTGAGCAATCTCCAGCCATTGCTTTGATGGGCCTGCTCTTTCTTGTGGACAAAAGGCAGCAAAGCCCTGCCTACTGGGTACATTTTCTCATCTTAATCACAACGGGACTTTCTTTCTGACTGAGTGTTCCTTCCGAATGTACTCCTTGTTCTCACAGATGCCGGGGAACAATTTGTCCGAAATCTAGGTGGCGGTGACATCAGCTGAGTCCTGTTGGAATAATTTTCTCACTTTTTACCTCTCTGTTCTTTCTTCTTCCTTTGAGTGAAATAAGTACCAGCCAAACTAAGATTCATCTTACACTTTTTTTTTTTATCAGTGTTAGAGAGTATTTCATTCCAATTACAGAATTCAATTCATTTTGTGCCTAGCCTCAAGAGTTGCACAAAATGCCTTATTTTTACAAGTTATAGGCAAACCCGAAATTGAGTTCAGTATGGGAAAATCCACTTAAAATTTAATTCAAGGTCTCCCAGCACAAATATTTCAAGTACCAAACTGTAAAGAGTTATAAAGTTAAAATGTGTTGTTTCCAATCATATAAGATGTAAAGACAACATAACTGTTGCCTGACCATAGGCTTTGATTTTTCATTTTTTTGACATATCATGATGAATTTGTTCAGAGTCACTCAGCCCATATTCTAAGGAAAGATTTCCAAGATCATGATGACTAACTGCAACTAGGAAGAAAGATAGTTCATAAAAGAACTTCTTAGGGTAAAAGTTAGGATCCATTGGAAGGTAGAAGCTATGTCACTGACCTCCTCTCTGTTATGCTAAAGACAAGTGAGCCAAGTGACTGGCCCAAGTGTGGATTCCATGACAGCGGAAGATGAAACTCAATTTGCAGCAAACACTGTTCGGGGCACTCAGACATGAGTAGGACACAGCCCTGCCCCTAGGAGCCAGTCATCCAGTGGACAAGCATAACTGCATCACGCAGGGACCCAGTTTACAGGAGAGGTGGGCAGGGATAGGAAGGGACTGCAGGGGACAGTGTGGTTAGGTCTGTCCCATAACCACCAGGCAGGCTCCCTGGAGGAAATTATAACTGTGATGGAACGTGAAAGAAGAATAAAGTTGTAACAGGCAGAGAAGGGGAGAGAGGACATTTCAGGAAGAAGGAACAGCGTGACCCAGGCACAGATATTAGAAAAGGGGCAGAGAGTCGTTCAGAATGACTGAGATACAGGCATCTGAAGATTAAGGGGAAATGATCGGCTCGGGGCCCAGACTGTGACAGAGCAAAACAGCACCTTAAAAAGGGGTCAAGTTGGAGAATTGCAGTTTTACGTGAACATTAGGAGGGTCGAATGAAAGTGCTTAATTCTGAAAAGTGATAACATATATTTTAATATTCATAACCTGTAGCAAGCACACTACAAAGTGATTGATGACCGTTTTCCTTGCAAATACGCATTCCATTCAGTGTTATGACCGCCAGTGAACTGTGCCCCACCTCACCAGGGAGAAAGGAAGAGGAGTTAACCTTACTGAACATACACTGTGTGGAAGACACCATGCGACATGGACCCCTGCCTCTTCGGATGCATAAAACACAGCACCTTTCTCCAAGCAACTCCAAGTCGGCTTCGAAGAGGAAAGACGCAATCATCACGGAGTGTATTGGGCACCACAAAAGGGTCTGGAAGCATCTCAAAGGAAGAGTCAGGGAACACACCATGAAGGAGGTGCCACTTAAGCGGTGGCAGGAGGGACAGCTGGGTGTTCCCTGTGAATTTGAAGGGTAGCATGCTGTGGGGAGTGGTAAGAAGAACGTAGAGTTGAGAGACCCCTCGGCATAGAACCTTGGTGGGAAGAGAAATGGCTGCTATGGGATGAGGTTTTGGGGGGGCAAAGGGGACAAGACTAAATAGGTTGGCAGAAGCCCCATTTCCCAGGTCCAGAAAGGCCAGGCTGTGCAGACTTGATTCTGCTCTGGACAGGGCCTTGTTGAGAAGCATCAGGAAGGCACCGACTATAACAGGAGTATCTTTTGTTCATGGAGTGCAATGGATGAGAATAGGAGCAAAGGAAAAATGAGAGGCAGGAGATGAACAATAAAAAATGCAATGAAAGATGGTCGCAGTTGGACAGGTGGGCAGAGGAAATGGAGAGAAGTGGGCCAATTTGGGATATGTTTTGAAATTTGAGCCAAGAGGACTTTCTGATGGATTGGAGGTAAAGATATATATATATTCTTTTTCACATTCTTTTACATTTAAATAGAATAATACTCAAACATAAAAAAGAACAAAATAATGCCATCTGCAGAAAGATAGGTAGACATGGAGATTATCATATTAAGTGAAGTCAGTCAGACAGAGAAAGATCACTAGTGAGCTTAACCCCTAAGAAAGCCGAAAACATTTTTGCAGAGAGAGAAGTGAAGGGATGTGGGGCCCGGGGATGCAGGCAGTCAGTGAAAATTCCTGAAGTGAAAAGAAGGCATTGGGTAAAGTATCAGGTTCTGGAAGGAGGAAGATCACTTCCTGGAAGCTTCATAAACATTTTGCCCGATCCTTTCACTCCATAAACCTTAATGTCAGGCTGCAAATAAACCCTGTTCCTTCACACCAGGTGGACTCATTATGTGCGTCCTGCACTGGCGGAACCATCTCCTTTCGCCTCCTCTCACGTTACTTCAAAAACACTAGAAGGCAGGGTTGTCCTCTTTCCCATGCTCCCATCTCGTTTCTCCCAGTAAAGCAATATCCACTGAACTAAAATAGCTGTCAACTTGCTAATAAATAAGAAGTATTAAACAAAACTCAGAGTCATGGAGCTGCGTAGGGGTAACGAGGTATTCAGAGCCAGTCGCGCATCCCAGCGGCTCCCTCCTGAGGGCTCCACTTTGTAAACAGAGGCACTGATGGGCATCCTGGAGCACTAGGGCTTTCCAATTCCCACATGCCATCAAGTGAGGAGAAACAGGAGTGGGAAGGCGCTTCCTAGCACAATGGGAGTTAAACAAGCTTGTCATTAGCATCACAGGAGAGATTTTACAGCGTCTGGGACTGAACAGCCCCTCTGTTCACAGCCTGTATGTGTGTGTGTGTGTGTGTGTGTGTATGCTTGCGTGTTCCCCTGTGAGTGGGTGTGATCTAACACTACATAGGACTGTTGATTTTTATTATTTTTTTTTAAAATCAGTTTGTGTGCACAAGTAGAACGTGTGAGAAAATAGTAAGAAAAAGTATTTGGAGTAAGTAAAATTATTCATCTATACACACACCCTCCCCACTCCCTGCAAAAACGTCTTTCTGGGTTATCTTAAGGGTAGAAAGCCAGATGGTCCACGTCCTCTGGGGTGGCTGATGTAACACACTCATTCTGAGCAAAGTCACTCAAACCATTCCACGTGAAAGAGAGTGGCTCTTGACCTCTGCACTTCCTTCTGCTGCTCCAGGCAGGGCGAGAAGTGGGAAGGCACCGTGGGCTTGGTAATTTGCAACACCCAGGGCGACATGGAGATGCTGGGCCCCTTGTTCAAAAAAATGATTAAGAATTTTGAGACGGCTACTGCAGATCGTTAGACAAGCATGGCGCCCTTGCACGTCACTGTAAAGGTCACACCCCTATGATGCCGGCCCTGTAAAAAGGATCCAAGGACTGGAACTCCTATGAAGCAGCCCTGTATATTTTTATTATTTTGTATGACTTAGAACTCCAGCATACATTATTGTACATTCTCATGATACCCCCAAATTCTTAAAAATTAACCTACCTTTTCAAAATGACATCTTGGGTCAATCAGTGGTGGCTTAGAATGCTTTAACAGGTGGGCACAGCCCCTACATGTCTAATTCCCTCCCTCTCCATGCTGGTCCCTCCATTTCCTGTCCTTCTGCAAGCCCCTCGCGGGAAGAGGATTCAGGATAGGTCTACACGTTTCTGTTCTTTAGCAGATCAGTGTGTTTTCCTGCTCCAGTTTTCCTCCCCATGAAATGGGGAAAGTGAATCCCACTCAAGCCCCCTTTTTCCACCCTCAGCCTCAGGGGATGCAAATTCTCAGCAAAATTGCAAGCCATGTCTAGAACCTGCTGGCTGCTGACTGTACTCTGGAGAGATTTGCTGTAAAGGATGCCCTTTGTCAGTATCCCTGGGCATCCAAAAGTTTTATTATAGACTGCTTCTATAAAAATCACACATGCATGTATTGGGGAAAAAAAATTAACCAAAGGATACAAGCTATTGGTTAGCAGTAACTGTGCAAAAAAGAAAAGAAAAAAGTATTTCTGCCATTTCTCTTGGAGAGTAGAGATTTTCCCTTCTAGAACAAAGTTATTTTGAGTGTTTCATTGAAAAATGAAAGTTTGGGGATGTGTCTATTATTCAAAAATTATAGAAAAAACAGAAACTCTGGTAGGATGATATACGGGCAAATGAGTCTCTCTGGCCTTAAATGTCCGAGGTGAATAAGGTGTGAAAACACAAAATTCAAGTGCGTAAACTTGAAAATCTAATTGGCTTTATTCAGTGATCCATGGACTGGGCAATGCCCCACCTAGCAAATGGAGCTCAGAGGAGCCATACAAAGCTGAAAACTTATAGACAGACAAGTGGGTGGGACAAGGAAAGAGGGGATTGTTGCAGGCAAGGCCCCCTTCATTTAAGGGGTCTCCCAGGTAGATGCCTTTACTTGTGCTAACCAGGAAGTTCCAGACTGTCTGCTTAAGGTTACACTCTGGGGGAGGTGGACGCTGCCGTTAGGTTTGATGTTAAGTCTCAGTTTGGTGACATCGGCTTAGCTCAAGTGACTCCATTTTGGGTTTGTTGTCTTTTTTTTTTTTTTTAACAAAGGCCATGCTATAACCACCTCTTGGCTCACAAACTGAATCAAGCTTCAAACTGTAATCAAATCTTCATTTTTTCCGGAGTTCATTTTCTCCATTGAGTAGGAGGATATGACATGAAAGTACCTATGAGGAAAAAAAAAAAAAAGAAAAGAAAAAAAGAAAAGTATATATAATATGTAAAAGACACATTTTTAGTTATTGCCTAATTCACTTTTTTGCCTAACCCAACTAGAAAGTCATTCATTTACCCAGGACTTTTTCTTGCCATGATGGTACAGCTGGCTGGCTTTTTAGCAATTTATTAAAAAAAAAAAAAACCTGGTTATTGCCCAGCACAGACATTTGGAGCTAGGTGGGCATGCCTGGCAAGAACTGAATGATTAATCATATCACTCAGATATCTGTAATTAAAAAAACAAACAAAAAAAATCCATTATCTAAAACTGTCTATTTAAAAAACACTTTTGATTTCTGACCAAGAAACTAGGGGAAAAGTGCTTTTTTTCAACCAAGCAGCGAAGAATGCAGATGTGTCTACAGGGTTAAGGTAGTTAAATAGAAAGATATATGTTTTAACGGAGTTGTGCTTTAAAATTACTTCTAATTTATCCACTTACCAGACATGTATTGAGGTAAAATGATCAGCAGTAATGTGCAGCAGAAAGATATATACTTTTTTAATTGTAGCCAAGAGGAAAAAAGCAGCATGGAATAACTTAATCGTTGCTAATTATAATATCACTGAGGTAATTACAATAGATTTTGATTGTCTCATTTTCACACCAGAGGAGGGCACAATGCTGGCGTTTCTTTTAATACATATTTGTTTTTAGAGACGTGCTGACAATTACACTAATTGTAGTCACAGCATGAAACATCGTTTTTTAAAAAAAAATTGTCTACGTGTTGCGTGGAATAAATACACCCTTTCTGTTTGGTTAGATGCAAATTAAAGACACATTAATTGCTTTGTTTATTTGTGGGAAGAGATCACTGCATTGTTGCAAGCATTACCAATTTTACAGCAGCAAAATCCATTTTGAAGTCCTCAACATCTCAAGAAGGTGTCCCACTGCTTAAAAGGGTCACTTTTATGAAGGTTTTGGAAGACGGCCCACTCACTTCCCCTAGAAGCCACTGATGACCCTCGAATTCGCAATATACATTCAGGAAGGTGAAGGAGAGCCCCGATAAGAAAATGCCAGTGAAACCTGAAGTTTTAGATGCATCTTATTCTACTGCTGCAAAAACCCGTTTGAGCATCAACTGTATCTGTGTGCACAGGTGTGTCTGTGAGGAACTGGCTGACAAAGTTTCATCCCCACGTGCACCTGAAAGCCAGACCCTTAGCAGCGTAGAGGCGAGGAGACCAAGGGTGCCAGATTTGCACTTGTCATCAGGATTGGCATCTGGTGGGTTGATTGATTCTTTCTGCCTACATGTCTGCAGTCCAGAGAACGCAGCCTCCATCACCATCCTCTCCTTGGGAATAAGAAAGCAGCCTCAGATTGTGTACAGGGGGATAGCCCTGCACTTTTATGAGATGCGTATGCATGCTATCCTGCACTGATCTGCCAATACGTTACAACGGGACTGTTGGCTGTTGCCATTACCCACTTTACTAAAACTAAGGGAGGAAAAGGGTCTGCTAATGAACCAGAGCAAAAGGGCAGAACCTGGGCTGGGTGTCTCCCTCCTCTTCATCCCTGGGGCCATCTTCTCTGCTTCGTCCCTGCAGCAACGAAACTAGAAGGTGTGGTTAAAGCCAGCAAATAACAAGAATTCTGGGAAATGTAAAATATGCCCCCATACCACAATTCAGTGAACAGGTTGTACAAAAATACAGACTTGACTGAAACCTGGTTTGAGGATCTGGAAGATAATACATACATTTCCCATTTCCAGGAGCAAATGAAAAGAAACACAAACTATTAATAAGGATATAAAATAGAGGCTGTACCCATCTGCCCCCATCACTATGTAATAAGAGTTTCAGAATGAAAGATAAACAATGAAGAAATAACAGACTAAATTAGAGCAGAAGACAGACATCGGTCTTCAGATTCAAATGAGTCACCCCCATCCCCTCTCCAAGGAGAGCTGGATGAAAATTTTTTTTAAAGGCATACTTCTAAACACATTCCAATGGTATTTATGACCTTCAAAAATTAAAAGGAGTGGAGAGGAACTGGGAAAATGTTCCATATTCCTAAAATTTTATGACAAATCAAGAAACAGAGATGTAATTACTTGCATTATGGAAAATAGATGGGCATTCCTAAAATATATTACAGAAACGGTTCATGATGCTTATTTCTGGGGAGTAGGTTGGGAAAAAGGAGTAGAAAAAAAACTCTTGCTTCTGATATACTTCCCTTCCATACTGTATGAATTTTGCCTATTCTGGGCATATAGGACTTTTAGGATGAAATAAAATTTCTACTTATTTTTATTGTAATGTAGCATTGTAAGATGAGTATTTCCAAGTAATTAATTTTCTTCAAGCACATTGCTTTAATCATTTTACAGAATAATAATTTTAAAATGTGTCATATACTATGCAATGCTTCACTATAATACTTTCATGGTATTTTTTGATTCTTGTTTCCATAAATAAATTTGTGAGGAAAACCCTAGTGCTGTTTTTTATGTATCTCTGATTATGCTCATAGAATTAATTCTGAGGGGTAAAAGCATATCTTAAAGGATTTTGGTGTATATTACTATTTGCCCTCTAAAATGATCATAAAAATTTAAACCTCAAACAAAAGAAGATAAAAGTACTCTTACTGCCATATCTTCAGCAATGCCAGGTGCTCATTACCTGTTGTCCATGTGAATGGTCCATCAACCGTATTTATTGAATTCCTCCCATACCCAAGGCACTAAGCTAGGATCCAATGGTCTTATGTGGAAAGCAAAGAAGGTAACATCTACTCCTTGACCAATGATCTACTTGGGAAAATGGGTAAAATGCGTGGAAAAAATAACAAATTTTAGGCAGCATATGGTGAGCAGCAGTAGCTAAAGACGCAAGTTTATTCATTTGTTATTATTAATCCTATTTATTTATTTATTATTAAGCATGTATTTTAGAAAGATTAGAAGGGACAAAACGAAACAGTTGATACATTTAGCTACCTCAACATAAAACCAAGCAAAGCAAAAACTTCTCTATGGAAAAATAAAACAAAATTGAAATAACAAGCCAGAGAATTGGAACAATACATAATTAATAAAAACAGAGGAGGAAGATGGGTAAAGAGGCAATTTGCGAATGAAGAAATACAAATGGCTAGTTAGTGTGGTTCAACCTCACTGATCTTCAAATAATACAGCATTATTTTTAATAGTGATACAAAAATTCAGAACACCATTAAAATTCAGTGTTTAATTTGCATTTGTGGAAACATGCACTTTCATTTGAGGTATCCGTCACATAAATAGGACAGTCTTTCTAAAGGGCAGTTTGACCTCACGTATCCAATAACCGGTGCGTATTTGCCTTGACCCTGCTACCCCACCATAAGATTTCGGGTTAAAGCATAATCATACAAGCTGGGAAAGACAACTGCACAAGGTATTCATTTCAGCATTATTCGTAAGAGAAAGTGGATGCTCTTCCACAAAACATGTGGTCAAACACGGTGCATGCACTGTGTGTGAACCCCACAATGACGGTGTGTAGCCATGTTTGTTGATGTGGAAAACAGTCCATTAAAGATTGTTGGGTAAAATCAAAACACATAGTATGATTCTAATTATGTAAAAAAATAACCACACGTGCTTAGAGAAGTGTTTGGAAGATTGTTCACCAAAGGTCAAATAATGGTTACCATTTTTATTGTTTGAATTTATACAATGAGTATCATTTTTGTCAAAAGAATAAAGTTATTTTCCAAAGAGGAAGACATAGAGGAGCCAGTTTTGTTTGTTTGTTTGTTTAGAAGAACTGGGGCTTGACCCTGGCCTTGAGAAACAGTTTCCCAATGCCTATTCATTTTGATTGCCTAAAGCGAACACTTAAGGAGATTTTGGTCTTGGAAAGACATCATCACCACCATCTATTCAGGCCTCCAAATTGAATGTCAGTTTCCAAACAGTTGGAAAGGCCATAGTGAAGGAATGTTCTCTGACCCAGAGAGAGATCAGAAGAGCCTGGGTGCACTGTGAAAAGCCAAGCTGGTAGGAGTCAGTGGCCGAAAGAGTTTGAAACAATTGTTCCTCTTTGAACCCTGAGGGAGCGACGGGTTCTAGGAAAGCCAGTAACAGCCATCTCCTCCAAACTGAGGGGAAATGAGAGCAGAAAAGACACCTTGAAATAGACAACCACTGTCTCCCAGAGTAGGTGGAAACTAATTTATCTGAGAAACAAAGGGGGCTGATTAACAAACAGCTATAGAGTTAGCAGGAGGAGGTTCAGGACCTCTGTGGGTTTACTATTGGGGTTGCAGCGTCCAGGGACATATTTGAAACCATACTTGGCATTGAGAATCCGTTCTGGTTCCTCATCTGCAAAACCTGAGAGTATAAATTCTTTAACGTTCCTAAGTGAAAATTAGAGATGAGTGTAACTATAAGCTGTCCATAGAAAAAAGCTGCTACGTAGCTATGATTCTCTTTATTCAGAGATATTGGGTTGAAAACAATTCCACGGTTGCCTGTGATAATAATGTGTAAAGAACAATGCATTTTTTTTCATTTCAAATATGGTTTTAAAGAAAAATGTGGCTCTGAATCCTTGTATAAACTAATTCACTGGATTCAATAATTGTGCGGTCTGCCTCGTGGTCTCCTCACATTGTGCCCTGAATCAAAAGACCCCTGAATCACCTTGAGGTTTTTGGGTTCAAACATTTGGCCACAAGGACATGATCCCATTTATTAGCATCTTTTCCACATTAGATCATCAGTTCCCTAAATGGGTCCTGGTTACAAAAGTATGGCCAGTTCGTGAAACTTTGGCCATTTGTGTAACTAGAGTATGAGATTTTTCATATTTGTATTATAGTTCCAGGTGGCATTCTGAGTTATTTGGCTATATTTGAGCTCTATGGATATTACATGATTTTCTGAAACCATAGACATAATCCTCAGTCTTCAAAAAATGCCAAGATATTGTAACTATCCTCACATTTCCAAAATCAGAAAGGGCTCAAAATACAGATTGCACCAAACCTCTAGAAAATTCAGAAAAATTCCTGTATTTTTCCAAAAAGCCAAAGCCTTCTTCACATGCCTTACAGACTCTAGATCAAGTTCGAAAAAAACCAAAATGAATTTTTAAAAAAAGAAAAAATTTAACTAGAGTAAATATTGTCAATTTATTTTCATATTTCATGAAAAAATTATTTGTCATTCCCATTTATTTTCAGCAAAAGAGAGGTATATCTATGGCCTATCTTAAAATGATAGTATTAGATCAAACATATGAGAAAATTAAAGTTTTTCAATACTACACTATCTGTAAATGCCTTACTAATTATAACTTTACTTCCTAAAGTTACTCCCTCACAAATATAAAGGTAGGGAAAACATGGAACCGTTTTCAAATCTTTAAGATATTTCAATTGACAACAAGGTGTATATTTACTTCTATTTGGTTATTACCGTCTGAGCTGGTTTGGCTTCTCAAATTTGTTACTTTTTTCACTTTTGCAATCCATCACATTGATTTTTCTCCTCTTCCAGATCTGTGCATTTTAGAAATTATCCCTCCTTATGAAAACCTGTGAAATCTTTTATGGGAAAAAATAATCGAGTTCTGTCAACTGAATCATTCTTGTTTGTTCCTGAAAGACACGCAGAATAAATTACGGCTGGCCAAATGTGACCTTTTAAAAACCACAGTGGCTCTTTAAGGTCTAAGCATTATGTCCACCTCCTGCCAAAAGGAATGATTATATGAGGAAAGCTCGAGTCCTATTGTCAGTGTTGTATGTAATATTTATGCAGGATAATCCCCTTAGCATGTAAATAATTCAAGACTGAAAAGTACTCAGTGAACAAACAAATACTAAAAATTCAAAATGTTGCCACACTCCCTAAGTAGTGAATTATCCAATCTTGGTTATATTTCATGGCTGAAGGAAGGCAAATCAATCAAAAATAAGAAAACAACCTATTTGTCGTAATATACATTCTGAAAGAACCGTGTGCAAAAGAACTATTTTACTTGACATAGTGCCGTGTGTTACGAAAAGTGGCTCAGAGAGATTATATTTGTTTAACTCCTATGATATCTCTGGGATTTGAGTAGGGTCTTAAAGAGGCTTAAGGAAAAAAAGCAAGGAAAGTCCATCTGAATTGGGGAGATTAGTGTGAAGGCGGGGATATGAAAGGGAAGGTAAATGATAAATAATGTTGATTGGAGCAAAGACTTCTGGTACAGAGGGTGTTAGGTTTTGGGAACTGACTGGGAGAGGGTCTTGATAAACAGAACTAAGGCATATTTTTATTGCATCTGGAAGTAATAGAGATTGCTATAAATTGAATGTTTGTTTCTACCCCAAAATTCACATGCTAAAGACCTAAGCCTGAGGGCGATGACGTTTGAGGTGGGGCCCTTGGGAGGTGATTAGGCAATGAGAGTGCCCTTATGAAAGAGGCCCCGGAGAGCTTTCTTGCCCTTTCCACCATGTGAGGACACAGAAGACTGCCGTCTGTGACCCAGGAAGCAGGCTCTCATCAGACACCGCATCCCCTGCTGCCTTGCTCTTGGACGTCCCAGACACCAAGCCTGTGAGAAATAAATATTTGGTGTGTAAGCCACCCAGTCTACGGTGTTTTTGCTTTAGTATCCCCAAGACGTTATGACAGATACATTAAAGAGGACTGTGGGACAGTTTGTAAAGAACGTCCTATTAAAATATTTTGAGATCCTGAACTTTTCTAGAATCTTCATCTTCATTAATTTTCCTTTTGCTTCTCAGTTTGGGAGTATGCAATTGTGAAGAATCTCAGGAGGACGCCTAGCCTATTCTCCACTCCAAGTATGACTGAGCAATGCCTGACAGATAGACGTTTATTGTATTTTACATGATCCATCGAAGATTTCCGATCGTGCAGGTGATCAGTTGCATGTTGTACGGCCCCTGTGCAGTTAGGAGATTCAGCCTGTGTTTAGCTCAAGTCCATCCTTCAGTTGACACCACGTCTTCTCACTGAAATCAGAATGAGTGAGGAGTAGTCTTTGCCAAAACATGGTACTCAGGGAAAATGTACTTTCACATTTCAGTGCCCTTATTTTAGTAGCTGCTCTGTTTTAAGGCACTTTTCTATCTAAATGATTATCTCCTAATGAAGATTACCTTACTTTTCTATACAATTTTAGAACTCGTATTTTAGAGCACATGTGGACCATTAGTAGTGTTGCATTTCCATGCTTTCTATATGATTTCTCATCTTCCTGGAAACACTTCCCTTATTTTCCAGACGAACATCCAAGTCAACCTTTAAGAATCAATTCAGCTTTGCTTTTATCAATACATCTTTCTCTTACATCTTGTAGTTCCTTAAACCAGCTTATGTCATAGCAAACATTGCATTACTATAGTGGTCTATTTGCCCCATCTTTCTCCCTTGTCTTTGAGCCCTAATGCATTCAGCATCCAGTAGGAGACAGACTTTAGCAAAAGATTACTGTGTGGACGAGTTTAATTAATTCTCAATTTACAGATGAGGAAACTGAGGCTTTGTTAGGGATTACAAACAAATGTTTTCCACGTCCTGAGTCCTTTCAATTGGTTCGCACTACTTCCCTAAGCAGGATTTACAAAACCAACAAAAAGTGATTTAAAAATACAAAGGGAAAAAAGTGTAATCCACAACAGACGTGGTTGTATATACATCCACGAATTTCCATCTCAGTCTGTGCTGTTTTTCTGCATCTCCAGATCCCACTCACTTTCTGAACTAGGTAAACATCTCTGTAAAAACTTTTAAATTCACTCCAGGCAGCAGTGACCTCAATGTCCTATGAGCATCTAGCATCACTGATTCATTCTCTTAGCGACTAACCATTGGCTCTGCTTTTCCTTTCCCACTGTTGCCTCATATGGTTATTTCAATGGCTTCAGCAGGGACTTCCAGCCCCCCCTGACCTAGGACCTTCAGGAACCTCAATGCACAGGGCGACCATATAAGTAATTCAGCTCCTTGAAGGAGCGCTTGGAATAAAAGGGAGATGTTAAAAATGATTATAATGATATATTTTAATAATCACTTACTGGCATGAATTGGCTTCACCATATTAGTGGGTCTATAAAATAGTTCTATTCAAAACAACTATTTTGAAGAAGAAAATTCTGCCCAAAAAATAAATACATCATTGAGCTACATACATAAGACATATTATTTTGATTACCCACATGTAAAAAAAATAGCAAGCAGAATAATTATACATTCAGATATTTTAATCTGTTTTTTAGCTGTCTTTAGCACCATGTCACGGTACTTTTTAGAAAAATGTGTGTATTAAATGTAGTTTTATTATTTTTAACTTTTTCATAAAATTACCTACAATCTTCTACATAGCTGAACTTTATGTTAAATTTTTAAATTATTGACACATTCTATTATTGCTACTATATAAAATATGCCATTTTTAAGTAAGAAAATATTTTTTCTACAGGTGTGTAGATACCTGGTAAGTTAAGAGCAAATTCTGTTTAAATGTAAAGAAAATTCATTTCTAACTTGAAAACATGCAAATGGTTAGGCTAAAGTATTTTAATAGACACTGTCATTTTGCTTCCATTCTCAGTTTTAGAGCAACTATTTTTCAAAGACAAAGCTCATCAAATAAATTGTCTCCATTTATGATTCTTTTGAATGTTTCACCAAATTTAGATACTGCAAAATGACAGGCCTTACAATTTTGTTCCATTCCAGGACAGAATAGAAATGCATCCAGTTGAATAGAAGAATGTTATTGAAAATCCTTTCTTCAAATCAAGATATTCCAAAGTACACAGATTTCAAAATTAAATCATGGATAATTTCAGCACTCGTTGTTTGTTTTGTTCAGTTTCACCCTTGATTTTAAATGTTTTCCTGTTTGACAGTTTTGTCATCATTATCAGTAAAGCTCTTGGTGCTCCATTTGTTGAATATCTTGATGAATGTTTTTCAACTGATATTGAACAAAATGCAAACAAAGATTTTCCAGAAATTTTACTACTTTTGTCAGTCACTTATGTTTATTTATAAATATCTTTCAATAAATCTCAAACATTTTAAAATCCAAGTGATGGGGGCAGTGAAGAGAGTACATACTACCATGCCAAAGTTTTTTTTTTTAATTCAACATCAATTTTGTCTCACACACAAAAATTGTAGTTCAGTTACTTTGTGTTCACATAAAAATATTTGTCAATTCTTGGATGGTCACTAAGCTTCTTTAATGATTATTTCACAGTTTATGCAAATGTTGAATTATTACGTTGCACACTTGAAACTAATATAATGTTATATGTCAGTTATACCTCAATATAAAAAACTGTCAATTCTAACAACAACTATTTCTATTTCTTGGTATATTACAGCAATGTGTTTTGATGAGTTATGAACTCTGCACATATCCAACCAATTTGGTAAAAATATGGCTGCATCACAGATTTATTAAATTAGTAAAACATCATTTTTACCCCAAATTTATATTGATTCTGTTACCCCAAAATCAACAAAAAGTTTATCCAAGTTGAACTTTCTGACTGAATTGACTATAATATTCATAGTAATGTCAGAGGTTTCATCTTTGACAGAATGTGTTCCAAAAGCTTTATTTTGATTCTGTAAATGGGATGAAAATAAACCACCATTGAAATTTACTAAATTCTCCTTAAAGCATCTGATAACACTGATATAAAACTGGAGACTTCATATTCCTTCCAAGTTTCTTTTTTTTGTAACAGAGATGACACATTAGCAAGTTTCTCTTGACTTTTTGTACATGCACAAGAGTCTCGGTTATACAACTTACAGTAAGAAGATGAGTTAAGTTCTGTGAAGAGCAATTACTTGATTCAAATGAAACTCACATGCTATAGAGCCATCTGCAAACCTATCTTCTGTTGTTGCGTTTATTAAATGGTCATCTATGAAAATCAAAACTACAATGAGATAGCACCTCCTACCAGTCAGAATGGCCATCATTAAAAAAATTCTACAAATAATAAAGGCTGGAGAGGGTGTGGAGAAAAGGGAGCCCTCTACACTGTTGGTGGGGATACAGTTTGGTGCAGCCACTATGGAAAACAGTATGGAGATTCCTTATAAAATTGAAAATAGACTTACCATCTGATCCACCAATTCCACTCCTGGGCATATATCCAGAGAAAACTCTAATTTGAAAAGATACACACACACCAATGTTCACAGCAGCACTATTTACAATAGCCAAGACATGGAAGCAACCTAAATGTCCATCAAAAGATGACTGGATAAAGAAGTTGTGGTATATTTATACAGTGGAATACTACTCAGCCATAAAAAACAATGAAATAATGCCATTTGCAGCAACAGGAATGGACCTATCATACTAAGTGAAATAAGTCAGACAGAGGAAGACAAATACCATATAGTATCACTTATATGTAGAATCTAAAAAACCAGACACAAATGAACTTATTTACAAAACAGAAACAGACTCACAGACATAAGACACAAACTTATGGTTACTAGAGGGGAAAAGGGGGTGGGAGGAGGGATAAATGAAAAGTTTGGGGTTTGCAAATACCAAGTACTATATATAAAATATATAAAGAACAAGGTCCTATGTATAACACAGGGAACTATATTCAATATCTTATAATAACCTATAATGAAAAAGAATATATTTATGTATGTATAACTGAATCACTGTACACCAGGAACTAACAGAACATTGTAAATCAACCACACTTCAGTTTTAAAAAAATCTAGCTTTTAAAAAAGACCAACCTGACTAAGAATTTGTCTGGATTTTTTTAAACGTAATTTTTATTCCTACAGCTGTAGACTTTGGATGCGAGCCCGAATCCTCTGCCTTTTTAGGACGGAGCACGTGGAGCTTAGGCTGGGCTGGGAGCTGCCTGCAAAGGTGCTTCCGTAGCCCTTATACTGCGTGACTCTGGATCACGGCATCCACATCCAGTCTGAGGCACAGAGAAACAGAAAAGGCAAGTCAGGACACACACCAGGGTCACACAGGACAGCTTTTCTCTCAAACTGGTTCTGGCCAATTAGGAAGTTTTGTTCTTGAGATGAGAAGGAATTCTACTTTTGTTTTTGATTTTTGTTGGTTGTTGTCTTTGTTTCGGGAGATTGGAGGTGGGGGAGGTAACAAATGAAGGTAACATTCTGGTAAGGTATCGGCCCTAGTTCTGGAGTTGGAAAACACTGAGTTTAAGTCCCATCTCTGTCTCTGAGGAAATCTGCAATCTTGGAAAAATCAGGGAACCTCTCTCTGCCTCAGTATCTATGTCCGGAACTGGAGGAAAAAAACCTTCTTTATGAGAGAAGACATGCCTAACACTTGACAGCTAGTCATTAGAAGTCAGCTATCATTTTTATTTTTTTCCTCTAATTCTTACAATTTCTCTGTAAGAAGATATTACTCTATTTATGCTTCAAATGGTGAGTCTCAGCAAAATTAAGTAACTCTGTACAGGGGACATAGATAGTATCCAAACTTGGGTTTCCTGGAAATAAGAGCCTAAAATGAGTGGCATGTTATATGCAGATGTGTATCTGGGGATATCATCTCCAGAATGATGCTCTAGGACCACGGTGTGAAGCAGAAAGCAAGTGAGAAAAACAAGGATGCACTTGGAGGTGGCCACCATGGAAGGCTTATAGGACCTTTTGAGGAGACTTAAGAAGGTCTCAAAACACCAGCCTGGGAAGAAGGGGAAAGCCACCTTTCCAGGATTCCAGTCCCCAGTGGTCGACAGGAGATGGGCTCCGGAGGAGGTGGGCAGCCCAGCCTGAGACAGCCTACAGCTAAAAAGAAATACTTATTTTCCATGTCAATGAAAAATTGATGAGAATATTAAATAGTGTGAAAATAATTTTCCCAGCTATAACTGCAGAAATGTCTATGGTAGAATTTTTAGGAAATATAGAAAAGAAGAAAATGATGGTCACCCAGAGATAATTATTGTTAAATCGGAATATTTTCCTTGACCATAGCTTTTATTTACTTATATACATGTATTCATTATAACTCGCTCTTTGTTTTCTTTTTCTTTCAAAGCATCTTTTCAAAAACTGTCTGTTATGATGAGCAGGTGATTACTCTGATCCTTGACACCCTCTGACTGTAGATTACCATACCTGCCACTCAGTTTGGGAAGTGGGGAAGGAGGGAAGGGATGCTAGTCTTGCCAGAAGCCCCGTGCTGGGCAGGGTCATGGGATGTCAGGAACCTTTATTTTTCCTTGCCTGGTTCTTCCTTCTTCTACCGGGAGAATCAATCAGCCAGAGGCAGTGTTAGGTGGGGAATACCCTTCCCAGAAGAGTCCGGGGCTAGTCCGCTCCCTGAAGGCAGGTGCCTTGGCCTCCCTCCCATCTCTGCTCCTGCACTTTGCCTGGCCCCGTGATTGTCAATAACCAAGAATTGACTCAGAACTATGTCTTTAAAAATTCATAAATACCTCCCAGTATTCCAATGAATATCCAAAGAATAAGGTGCCCTTAGCTACATTAGCGTACAATCGAATCAATAAGAAGATGAAAACAAAGACCAGAGCAGCCCCTCCACGTCCTTCCTAATTGTTTATCAAGAAGAGCGAGAAGCGAGTGTAAGGTCAGCGTGGTCCGAAGCAGGAGGAATCGGGGTCTCCTCTTATTCCTCAGTGCATTTCATTTCACTCTCTTTTCTTTTTCTCATCATCTGGTGTTTTTTGTTTGTTTTTAGTGAAGTGCACTTGATTTACAATGTTAGTTTCAGGTGTATAGCAAAGCAATTCAGTTATACGTGGACATGCATATGTGTTTTCTTTTCAGATTCTTTTTCATTATAGTTTATTATAAGAAAAGGAATATAGTTTCCTGTGCTGTACAGTAGGTCCTTGCTGTTTAACTATTTTATATGTAGTAATGTGTATCTGTTAATCCCAAGCTCCCTGGGTGTGCGTTTGTTTCAGTTTTCCTGTTAGATTTTTTTTTCCCAAAGAAAGAGCTAGCTTTTGCACTAATACATTGTATGATTTCCTATTTTAAAAATTCATGTTTTCTGCTTTAATATTTATTGTGTTTTGTTTCCTTTAGTCTTAGGGCATATTTTAATAATTATTTAAAGAATCGTTCAATGTGTTTCCTTTCAGCATCCGAGGTTGTAAATTCACCATCTAGCACTGTCTTTGTCACATTTGGGAAGTTTGACTATATTGTCCTCATATTGTTGGCTTATGAAAAACCTGGTGTTGCAGATTTCTCTCTTGTATTCTTTGAGCAATTCAAACTAATTTTTTTAGGCGTTAGGTGATTTCTGTTTAACATATTTCCCAGGTTACTAATTTGAAATGAAAAGATATATTTTGCTTATTTTCTTATATTCATTAATTTTTTGCAAACAGAATTTTGGCTCATTTAAAAAAATAATGTATAAGTCATTTAGTCTAACTTCCCAGTAGATGTATGAGATTCTAATATGTTTGCCAGTGAGTTCTTTTCACCAATAACTTGCATCTATGTGCTCCTTCCCTTCCTGTTACCTTATCTCTTTATAGAAGCACTCAGCATCCTGAATTTGTGTTGACTTTCCCTTCTCTGGCTTACCCCAGTGCATTTATTCCCTGTGTATTCTGCTTTAAAAATATGCTGATCAATTGCACTTGTATTTAAGATTTACCATACAGGGGTTATATTATATGACATCTTCTCTGTGTTGCCACTTTTGTTTGATGTTATATTTCCAGAATTGTATTTCTAGAATTCATCCATGATGTTGCTTGTAGCAATGGTTTATTCATTATCACCACTGAAGGTTTTCCATCACGTTTACCATATCACAATGTATTTATCCACTCTCCTGTTGATGGATATTTGGGTTGCTTCCAGACTTTTGCTCTCATGAGCAGTGCTGCTATGAAGATGCATGCATGAATCTGCTGGGGCACATGAGCTGGGTTTCAGGATTCGTGAGTGTTTAACTTCACAAGGTCATTCTAGATTGTTTTCAAGGTAATGGTACTAATTAATACTCCCACCAACAACAAGTAAGTGTTTTATTTAGACTCCTTTGATTTTTGCCAAGGTAGTGGTACAGAGTGATCTCTTTTTGTGACCTTGATTAACATTTACATGGTTACTAACAAAGCTAAGATGAACATTTCACATAGTGAACAGTAATGTGCACGTCCTCTGCTCTCAAATTCCAGTCCACATCTTTTGTCTATTTACTAATCTGGTATATTTAACTTTTCATTTGTAGAAGTTCTTTATACATTCTAAATTCTGA
Organism: Camelus ferus; assembly: GCF_009834535.1. Classification (NCBI taxonomy): domain Eukaryota; kingdom Metazoa; phylum Chordata; class Mammalia; order Artiodactyla; family Camelidae; genus Camelus; species Camelus ferus. The sequence continues at coordinate 19,090,355 of NC_045722.1, read as the reverse complement.
TCTTTGCCCATTATACGGCTTGAAAATATCTTCTTCCAGCTTCTGGCTTATCTCTTTAATTTTTCAATTGTGCTTTAATGGAGAGAAGTTTTGGATTTTGAAGATCAAATGTCTGGGGACTCATCAGTGATACATCATAACAGAGGACTCCCCATCTCTCTAAATTATTTCCAGTCCATTAAAGTTCACCTTAAACCTGAACCTGGTGTAGACAGTCTTCGCTCAGCACCTGTCCAGATACCTGTATGACATCCCTTGTCATAAACCAGTGTCACTCAGTGTTTCCTCAAGATGACTATGAGCTCCTTGAGAACGGAAGTTTGTAATTTCCTCAAGTATAATATTGGAATAAAAATAGTTCTTTTCTCCCAAGTTTGCCCTGAGGGTCAAATTGGCTGTAAACATATTGTGTTGCTTTGTTTTATTAAGTTGTATTAAAATGTTATATCACACTTAGAACATAATAATCTTAAGAATTCCAGATTGGTCCAACCAGTTCATGGGTACACAGAGATTCTGGAATCTATCCTTTGCCCATTATGTACGTTCAAACCACCTAAGAGTGTCTTCATGACACCCCTATAAGCCCAGTTTATCTCGTGTCTGCTTAAAGAAGGCCATCCTTTTCCTCCCAAATCAAACACAGCTATGCCAAGCCCTCCTTCCATAAAAATTGGAGGAGAACAAGAAATCTGATGGAAAACTTGAGTCCAGGGTGTCAGTAAAGCTGAGGGGGTGTTCCTGTTAGGTAGGCTCCCTGCCCGAGCACGAGCAAGAACTTCACCCTGAGAGCGACATGCTCGCACCTTCTTCTTGTGACCTGGGTTCAGGTGGGAACACAGCAGGTTTGTGAACTTAAAGAGAGCCACACTAACAGGCCCCTGTGGTTATGGAAAATCTCAGCCATCATCCCCTGTAACAGACTCTAATCGACCAGGTATGGGGACTGTTGCCTGTGGCCAAAGGAACAGAGATAACAAGGTTCGGGGTGGGGGGAGGAGGGAGCCCAGATCCATCCAGCAAGCTCTCTAGGCAGAGGTGGCTTTGTCAAAAAGGCTTTGCATGAACAGGCATCCTGGCATCAAACTCCCGACTGGAAGTGTGTATTCAGAAACCCTTTTGAGGTCTTTCCCTACTTCCCTTCCTTTGTCATTCATTATTTTCTTTCCTTTAGGTTTGATTAAATACCCTGCTCTGTTACCTGAACAAAATTAACGATTCAAGCATACAAGGAACCAAATTAATCTCTCTTGACCTTTCTAATACGAAATGTAATCTTTTGTGGCTGTGAAAAAAGAGAACTTTGTACAAACCGAGGTTAAGCACGATTGAAGAATTCCTGTGGAACATGAAAATATTCTGCATATTATTTTCCTGGTTAAAGTTTTGATAATACTGGAAAAAAACTGTTAGACTTTTTTTTTAAAGTTTCTATCTTAAAGGCGATTTTGAAACCAATAGGATTTGGAAGAGGGAGAAGGAACACACACACACACACACACACGCGCGCACACACACACACACAAGTATCTAAAATAGAAGTTACTGTTTTACTTTTAATTCCTTGTGTATAAATTTTCACCACAGGAGAAATACTGGAAGCCATGGCAGCTACAGGTTTTACATACTTGGTTAATTAGCAATTCTTACCAAACCGAGTGTATCATTTCTCTTTAGAATCCTCCATGGCCTCGATTAGACATATTTACGGGAAAAGTCAATGGATAAGACATTAGAGGCCAACCTCAAAGTCAGAATAGAGCAACCATAGACCTTAGAGAAGTGCTTTATTAGCCAAGAATTGGTTGGTTATTGATCCTGGTCTGTGTCTCTGGTCACAGTAGCACTCACCCTAATTTTTCTAGTGTAAATATAAGTAAATTTGAATGGGTGTTGTTGAAAACAATCTGTAAATCTACATTTTGTGGTTTGGGTTGTAATTGTAGTTACTGGAAGGTTCAATATCTGGGGCACGTCGAGGAGACAGGGCTGTGGCCTGGCACCCTGCTCTCTGCAGAGACGTCCTGAAGTACTTTCTCAAGGGCTATTAAAGCGACTCGGCCCTCTCTGCTCAGAAACGCAGAAACCACATGGGTACTCAGCTGAGAGGAAAGTACATGGGGGCGAGGGATGAGCGTGTTCAAGAGAAATGCTGTGCATTTAACTTAGGCTTCTTTCTCTCTCAGTCTCTCTTTTTTTTTTTCTCTTGAGGTCAACCAAGCAATTAAGGAAGAAAGATGTGAACAGTTTTCCCATTTTCCTGAAGGTTAGCAGTAATATGCTCACAACTTTAGCATTCCTCCTGATAGCGTTTGCCTGTCCCTCCCCCATCTTAGACTTGATATTAGAGACTTTCCAACACACTCTGCATTCTCATCACAACCTCAGTTCTTCTCATCGTACTGGGAAATGCCTCCTTTTAACAGAAGATGCTACTGGCTTAATGAAGGTTAAGAGGTATTATATTTCACCTGGATATTGCCAAGAAATTTTAGCTGAAAGCAAGTGGGGATGGGAAATGGCTTCACTGATGATGAAACCAGTGCAAAGAAAGCGTTGAAGTAATCCCACTGTTGGGAAACCCTGTTGGAAATATAAATTTTGTAAGTTCAGGTGTTTGACTGGGTTTACTAGCGCTGAAGTATCACCCATCATTTTCATTCTTTCCAAAAAAAAAAAAAACTATACCTTTCATTTAACTTTATTCTTTGAGAGGATAGAAGGAAATTGTTTCTACAAAAGGAAAAAAAAATGAGCGTGTGAAAAAATAAAGTGAGCTGAAATGCGTGATCCACGCTTGCCCAAACATTCTGCATTATAACAGAAGTCTCCAAAAGAGACGCAGAATGATGGAGGTGGATCTTATGACTCTTACGTGGCAGCCAGCAATCTACTTTCTGGCTGGAAAGCAGTTACCCACTTGTGTTAAGTAAGAGTGATGTGTGCTTACTGGAGGCAATTTATTTAGCAGCAAGCAACGTTCTCTTCTAATAGGCACTTCTGTTTTGAAGCTGTTATCTCTAGCTCCAACTCCTCCCCATCCTTTGGTCCCAGCCAGAATGAATTAATTACAAGTCCCAAAACTTGTATTTTCAGTTAATGCCTTATTGTCTTCCCACTCACCATTCCCTCTACCCAGTACATCATCCCTTTCTTCCCTTTTCTACCTGGCAATTCTTTGAACTCCGGAGAGTCAGACCAAGTGTTACTTCCTCTGGAAAGCTCTTTATGACCACCTGCCCACCATTCTATATTCATTTAGGAACACGTGCTGAAATGAAACAGCACAAAAGTATTGCTATGAGTCTCCTTAAATTGAGAGCTCTCTGAGCTCTTTCTGTCTATAGAAAGCAACTATCGTAGTGTTTGGCATGCAGTCACTAAGCTAATGAGTATTAATGGGTAAACGAAAGAAGGAATGTGCCAAATTCTCTTGCTAAGCCTAGGCAAGTCCACCTGGCTAAGGCAGAATTTGAAACTCAAATTCACGCGTAAGGGTCAGGTAAACGACCTAAATCAATCAAGTGACTCAAGAGTAGCATTTATCTTATCACAGCAAATGGAAATACATACCCAATGTTCCTGGGCGTTCTTCTTTTTAAGATAAACTTCTGCATAGTACAGAGAATTATATTCAATATCTTGTAATCACCTTTAATGAAAAAGAATATGAAAACAAATAATATGTGTATATATATGCATGACTGGGACATGATGCTATACACCAGAAATTGACACAGTGTAACTGACTGTATTTCAATAAAAAAAGTAAACTAGAAATTTGTACTTTTATTTATGATATTTTATGTCTCCCACATTCTCCCAGAGAAAAAAACCTTCTCAAGAAAAGCCTGTGGCATTAACCATGTCTCGCTGTATTTCTCTGTCTATCAAAGTAAGATCTCAGAGCCATCAGTAGACAATGACATGGGCAAGACAAGGAGCCTTCAGGACCTGAGAACTAAATGCTCTTATAGGGTTGGCTAATCGCTCAGGCAAGGAGCCAGCTACTCACCCTGGGAACTCATTTTTCCTAAGAGGTGGTTTATGGAATCTGGAAACATAATGCCCACTGTTCAGAGCAGCCTTAACTGGCAGTCAGCATTATTGTCAGCAGCATCATGAGGAGTCAAAGAGAACTAGAAAGATAGGAGTCCAAGATGCACTCATTATTAGAGAGATACGTTCATGAGAGAGATTTATTTGAAGACCATGTGATTGTTTCTATGAAATCTGTCAAAAAGCTTCTAGAACTAATAAGTTAGTTTGGCGGAGCCACAAGATACAAGATCAAAATACAAAAGTCAACAGTATTTCTACATACTTGAAACCAAAAATTGAAAATTGAAATAAAAGCTACACTTTACAATGTCATCAAGATATGAAATATTTAGGGATAAATCTGAAAAAAAATTTTAAAGATGTACAAGACTTGAGAACCAAAATATGTTGCTGTGAGAAAATAAAGAAGACCTAAATAAAAGAAAATATATACCACATTCATGGGTCAAAGACTCAAGATTAAGATATCAGTTCTCCCTACATTGATCTTTTTATTAAAGAAAAAACAACTTTTATTGAGATATTCATGTACTGTGCAATCCACTCATTTAAAGTGTACAATTAAATGGTTTTAGTATATTCACAGCATTGTGCAGCCATCACCACAATCTAGTTTTAAACTATTTTGCCCTACCAGAAGGAATCCTGTTCTCATTAACAATCACTCCTTCAGTCCTCCAGCTCCTCAGCCTTACATAACCACTTTCTGTCTCTCTAGATCTGCCTATTCTGGACATTTCATAAAAATTGAATTACACAATATGTGGTTCATTGTGAATGGCTTTTTGCACTTAGCATGTGTTGGCCTAAAACAGATAGACTGCCAGCTATTTCTCCAATAAAAAAAGGGATCAGCAAAGAAGTACAGCTTGGGATCCACAACCATCGTGAGACTTGCAAGTCTCAGCCCAGCAAGGGAAGGCGAGCACTTGTGTAGCGGGGAGTGGAAGTTCGGAGCACAGAGTTTATGGCTTTTCGTTGGCTGAGTCCTTGCCAGGAAAGAAGACGTGTCTCTCGTTTTTGGAGGAGGATCTGCTATCTTCACAGGGCGTGAGAACCACCCACTTCAGGCCTCCCGATTCTATTCGACTGAGGTTTCTGTTTATTGATATTGTACACGTTTTCAAGATTTATCCACATTGTAGCATGTATCAGTGCATAATTCTTGTTTTGTTGCCAAATGATATTCCATTGTATGAATATGCCATCTTTCATTTATCTCCCTAAATTAATCTTGGACTCAACACAGGCTAAATGAAAAAGTCAATTTTGTTGATGGAAATTGACAAACTGATTCTAAAATTTGTATGGAGTTCAAAGGACCTACAATATCTAAAACAACCTTGAAAAAGAAGAAGAAAGTTAAAAGACTATGATTACCTGATTTCAAGACTTATTACAAAGGCCTAAGCATTAAGGCAATGTAGAATTGACATCAAGATGGACAAACAGATTGATGGAAAAGAGAGTCCAGAAATAGACCCACACACATGTGAATAACAAATTTTTGACTAACGTGCAAAAGGAATTCATTGGTAAGAAGAGAGTCTTTTCAATAAATTGTGCTGAAACACTTGGATAGCCATGTGAAAAAGAAAAAAAGAAAAATGAACAAAAAAACTTCAACCCTTACTTCATATGATTTACAAAAATTAACTCAAAATGGACCATAGATATAAATGTAAAATATAAAATCACACAATTTGTAGAGTAAACATAAGAAAATTCTGGGATTTATCTTGGGGTAGGTTGTATTTAGGTACAACATTAAAGCAAAATTTATGAAAGAAAAAATTGGTAAATTAGACTTCATCAAAAGTAAAGTGTATGCTCTTTAAAAGACATTGTTAACAGAATGAAAAGAAAAAACATACACTTGGAAATGATATTTGCAATTTATATATCTTTATACATTGACTCCACAATATATAAAGAACTCTCAAAATATTGTAATAAAAAAACAAACAACCCAATAAAAAATGGGCAAATGACTTGGACAGACACTTCATCGTTAGTCATTAGGGGAATGTGAATTAAAACTATAGTTAGATGTTATTCTATACCTATCACAGTGGTTAAAATTAACAAGACCCCCATACCAAGTCTTGATGAAGATTGGGAGAAACTGGAACTCTAATATACTTCTGGTGGCAAAATAAATTGGTATAACCACATTGGAAAACACTTTGGTGGTTTCCTAAAAAGTTAAACACACACCTCCCATAGAATCCAGCCATTCTACTCCTAAATATTTGCCAAAGAGAAACAACAAAATATGTTCGTACAAAGACTTGTTCATGAATACTCATAGCAGCTCTTTTGGTAATAATCAAAAACTCAGAAACAATTCAAAATATACATCAATAGATGGACACATAAAGATAGTGGGAGACACAGTACGACAGAAGACTGCTTAGCCATTAAAGGTGTGTCACTGATACGTGCAACTACAAGAATGAATCTCAAATGATCATGTTGAGTAAAGGAAGCATGGACGCAAAATAAAAAGGATGTGATGTATGATTCCATTTCTAGAAAGTTCTAGAAAATAAAAATGATGTGTAGTGACCGAAAGTCGATCCGAGGTTGTGTGGAGTCAGGAGGGAAGGCTCACCAGGGGTGAAAGGAAACTTTTGCAGGTAATAGGTAGGCTTATTATTTTGATTGCTGCAATGGTTTCATGATTGTTAGCATATGCCAAAACTTATCAAATTGTACATCTGAAATGCATGCAGTCTCATATGTGTTAATTATACTTTCATAGACCTGTTAAATAAAATAAGGAGACTATTCCATGGGCTGGGTTGGTCCCCAGGGCTGAAAATCAGCAGAGCCAGGTCAGTACTGGTTCCAGAAGAAATGGCTCTCCAGGCAGCTTCTCAGGGTGAGGACTGAGGCTTGGGACAGGCCATGGGTGCATCCACGTATCCAAGGCTCTGGGTGGTGGGGAGGGCCAGGAACCACCTTGTTCCTAGCACTGAGATACAAGTTCACATGCCCTGATGCTAAACCCCTAAATTAAGGCTTCTAGACTTTTTCATGAGAACAGGATTATTCTGACAGCTAAGGGTAGATTTAATCCTGAAGAGAAAGACTGAGGGTCCCAGTCGTGTTATGGGAGAAAGCTAAGGAGGCAGGGCACCAACCTTTCAGCCCAGTTACCCGTTCACAAAACTGGAACACGGGTTAGCCTCAGAGAGTGTCATTGCAGCTCACCTCTCTCGCGAAGTATCTATGCAAGGCTCTCAAGGTTTTCTTCCCTTCTCTGTCCTCAAAGCCTTCCCCTAAATTGTCCTAGACCCATTTCAGCAGCTTTACTTTAACATTATGTATAGCACATTCATATATGTATTCACATGTTGAAAAATGCTTCCACTGTGCAAAGGCGCTGTGCTACGTTGTAGAGCTACACGTCCACATATGTTGGCAGAAATATTCTGAAAGCTGTCAGGGAGGTGCATACTCCCTCCAAATAGGAGAGAGAAGGCTTCCCGGAAGGAAAGACGTGGCAGCTGAACCATGCACAAATCCAAGCCCCACCTCTTCCAAAATTGCCCCCTCGCACTTTCAATCAACGCCCCTAACTGATCTGTCTTGGGCATCTTGGCTCCTTCATCCCAATGAGTTCATCTCATTCACACTGACCTTGACACACTCACTTATCAGCGACCTGCATCTTCCAACACACACACACACACACACACACACACACACTTACTCACTATGTCTGCCCTGCGTGGTTAGAACTCAGTCTGTAGAATCACTCATTGCCCTCACTGAAGTTGAGCTATAAGATCCTTTAGTGATGTAAGCCACATTTTCTATCATTTTGGAGAAGATCAATGAGAATTTTAATGACCTGTGTACCTCCTATATGCAAGGGAGATATCCAGGAAAACTGAGTAACTCGCTGAAATGGCTCAACCCATCACCTGTCCCTGAAGAGCTCTGTTCCCATAAATGATATCATCTGCAGACCGAAGAAACCACTTTGGTTTGGGAAATAATTGTGTTACACAGAGCCCAAGCCCGCTGGGATTGGCATCTCTCCCCTCGGATAGCGTACCTGTAGTTACCAGGGACCACAGATCTTTCACAGGCTCCCTGTAAAAAATACAGATTCCAAGTAAGTAACCAGACAGATTTACAAATATATGTACATAACAGTGACCTTCATATGGTTCAAAGTATCAAAAATTACTGCAAAGTGGTGGGGGTAGCTCAGAGGTAGAATGCATGCTTAGCATGCACGAGGTCCTGGGTTCAATCCCCAGCACCTCCATTAAGCAAACAAACAAACAAACAAACAAACCTAATTACCTCCCCCTGCCAAAAAAAAAAAAATTACTATAGCAACTTCAACAGGACAATGGTTAAATCCATTATATATCCATATAGATGTTAAAACCATATGATCTAGACATACTTTATGGGCAGGGAACAATTCCTATAATACACAGCAATGTGAAAAATATTTTTATGTATGAAATAATCTTATTCTTGACAACATCGCTATATATATACACACACACACATATATGTGTGTGTGTGTGTGTATATATATATGCATATTTGGTTTTGGTATCTCTGGATGGTGGGATTACAGGTAATTTTTATTCTCTTTTATACACATATTTTACTATTTCTGAATTCTTTGCAAAAAGCAAGCATTCCTTTTATGATCAGAAATTATTCTTCCCACTTGGGCAAAAATGCATCATTCACATCTTAACATTCACCTTGGCTGCAGGCCAGTAAGTCCGCTCTCAGGATGTGGGGAGACGGAATGGATCTTCTCTGTGTAGCTGATGGTTATGACCCCTGACCCCCTCTTTGATTAACAGTGAGACCTGCTGACTGATTGAACACGCACCATTTCATACAGATAGCTAGAGCAGCCTCTTAAATAATTCTTAAGGATGTTCAGATTTACCAAAATAATATTTAAGCTCCAAAGTGTGCCTTTGCCCCTATTTATTAACACCTTTTTCCTCAGAGCTCGTACTGACTAAATTAAATTCATATTTAAAAACCCATAATGCAAATCAGTTACATCGTTTAGAATGGAGAATGTATGCTACGAATCGAAAATGTGGCTTTATTAGTTCTCTAGGCTGCCATAACAAGTTAAAGCAAACTAGATGGCTGAAACAAACAGGAATTTATTATCTCACAGTTTGGGAGGCTTAAGTCTGAAATCTGGATGCTGACCAGTTTGGTTCTAACTGAGAGCTCTGAGGGAGAATCTGTCCCCTCCTCACTCCTGGCTTCTGGTGACAGCCAGTAACTCTAGACATCCTTTCCCTTGTAGATGCATTAACCCAGCCTCTGCCTCTGTCTTCCCATGTCTTCCCTGTGACTCTGTTTTCATGTGACTGTAATTTACCTTAGTAAACAAGAAGAAAATGTGATCAGAGAAACCACTACGGTAATAATATGTTAAAATCAGGCTTTTCTGTTCACATTTGCTTCAGGAATGTTTTATATACAAGTATCACTGGTGTGTATAATTTATCTTATAATAGATAGTTATACATCCCAGTTCAGTACATGATAGGGGGGATCTGAAGTCAGACTGCATGAGTTTGTATCTTGCCTTTACTGCTTGCTTCTTTCATGTGCCAAGCAAGTTCTTTAAACACTTAAGGTTTTATTTCTTTTTCATAAAAATTAGAAATAATTATAATAGCTCCTTCTTCATAGGATGGTTGAGGATATTACATGACAAGTACTCAGCATGGCACGCATCCAATACAGAGACCAGCTGAGGTCTTCACGCAGTAAGTGTTGGAGAGAGAAGGACAGAGGGAAGCATGAAAGTAAGATTCAGAGACATCCAGAAACAGGAGAATTGTTTTAGAAACACTATTCATGTAGCTACTGGTATATTAATATATGGCACTAAATGGATTCAAATAGATAAGAAAAATCCTAAAGTGCTGAGTGAGCTATACTGAAAAACAAACAGCCTACTACCCTGGATTAAGACAGCCTGTAGTAAAATGAAAACAGTGAAATTTTTAGGGAAAAAGAAAAAACACAGAAAAGAATCAAGATGACTGCTTAGATTTGCTACCAAAGCAGGAGCTGCATCAGGAAAACACTGATAAATGGGACCTCATCAAAATGAAACAATTTTATTCTGCAGAAAATGCTGTTAAAGGGGTTTGCTATACATGGAGCATCTTTTAATCGAATCTTGTTGCCTGGTCCATTCTCAATAAATGTTAACAATAATGATGATCATTGTTGCCTATGTCATTATTACGGCTTTCTTTAATAGTTGCCCCATTCACCACTCGACTTAATTTTCCAATCCCTGCCTCCAACAATTTCCTCAGCCACAGCAAACCATTTTTAACTCCCACCAAAGTTATCATCTGTCATCTTAGCCACCTCTTCATTAAACTGATGCTCTCTCCCCTTTATCTGACATTTTCTCACTTATCCATCATGACCTTGCTCAGGACTGACCTCCTCAATAAAGACTTTCTGATTCCTCCAGGTGATTATCTCGCTCTTCTTTCTGATAGTTCTTCTATATGCCTTCTGCATATGTCTTTATATACTATACCTGTATATAATCTATCATCTATCTATCTATCTACCTACCTATCTAATAAAATGTTCATTAAAATACAACTATAACAGAATGCAAGACTATAGAATAACTATGTACGCGTATGTATATACATTTATAAATATTAATTCTATTTCTATCTCACTTTCTAAAAGGGAGATCCCTTATTAACATTTGCATCTGCAAACAATCATTAACTATTTGTCAAATGAACTGACATACAGCTGCTCCTGGCTTGATAGGATTCATGGGATTCATGTCGGATTCTGGGTACCCTGCAAAGTGCCTAGGATAAAGCCTCGAGTATGACTGCCATTGAGAAGATATCCAGGGACTATACAAATAAATGTAAGCACTGGTCTCCCAGAACATAAGCATCAGCTTAAACAAGATTTGAGGTCCATAAAAAATCCCATTAAATGCAAGGAAAAAAAGATTATAATAATGGAAGGAAAGCACACCGAAGTCTTATTTCCACCATATCTTTTAAAGATGGTTAACCTGAAGAAAGGATGAATTTATGGTTCCGTTCAGTGTGAATACATTTTATGTTACTTGTGTCTTTTTTTTTTTTAATATTAGGACAAACGACAGTGACTGGAGCCCTGTCTAATTAACAGCTTTCACCAAATACTTGGGTGTACTTTTCACGTGGGTTCTTGGCTTCAGTGTGTGTGCATGTAAGTGCACATGTGCGATCGTGGATGCTCTTGTAATTTGAGGGTTTTTTTTTTCGAACTGTAACTTTAAAGGATTGGGGTTTAATATCCTTTGAGATTTCTCTAATTAGGCTCTGCTCCTCTTCGTAGATGAGTTTACTACCCAAATAAATGAACTAATTAGTAGTCTGTTGTTGAATGCAGCTACAATGTTTTATAAAATCCCTGGTCATCACTGGGGGTTCCCACACGAGACTGCAATTAAATGGCTCAAAAAAAAAAAAAAAAAACCAACACTGTTTTCTATCTCCTCACCTTATTTCTAAGGCTACAAGGCTTTTTGCATGTACTGTGCTCAGCTTCTGAATGGGTGCGAGCAGGAGGGCAAGGATGGTGGGGGCACACAACCCAAATCCGGGCAATAAAAGCCAATGCAGTGATGAAAAAAAAAAAAAAAGCCACTCCCAGAAGACCAGTGATCCTCTGAATGACCCAAGTAGGCTCTGCAAGCCTTTGAACTTCACCTTGATGCTTAAATGAAGGCACAGAAGGAAAGCAGGGGATAATTCTATTGATTGCTGGGACTCAGAAATCTAGCATGAAAGTAACACACTGATAGGGAGAGGATGTGCCGTAAAAACAAATCTCGTCTCATCTGACTGTGTCATGCTCTGACCTTCTTACACCCCCATGGGTACCTGCAGCGCATTAAGCTAGACTTTTGTTGGGGATTCATTTATTAATAGGCAAATAGATCAAGCCTTACCTTAATTGTATTTAACCTCTTCTGAAATGAAAACATTTAGGTGAAAGAAAATGAGTCAATGCTTGGTTCTTTTGCACTGGTTTTGCAGACAAGGTCTTCAGAGTGATTTCTTATCTCGGAATTAGACTGCACTAGTGTCATGGTGCCCTGTTGCTCAACTCCCTCCACCCCCACCGCCATGATTCCCAGTTGCCTCCTACAGGGGACCATGGCTTTGGAGTTAGACATAGCTGCCAGTAGGACCTCTGTGCCTCAGACTGAGTGTCTAACACCTAGGGCTGTGCAGGGAATGGAGAACATTAAATGCATGATGCATATAAGGTCATGGACCAAGAGTATGTTGAGCGCAAGGGAAATATTTCACGTTCCTTCTTATCAGTGTCATGTTTCCCCCTGATGCCCAAGTCACCTCCCTTGCCCCTTATATTTCTGACCAACTTACCTTCCCAGCCTCAACTCCCTGTGCTCGAAGTGATGTCTCCTATAGCATTTTCTCTTCCCAGGGGTTAACCCTTTATAACCCTGCAGTGATGATCTCTCAACCCCAGCCCCTTCAGTACTGGCAATCCAGTGACTACTGAATTTTTCTCCTCTACTGGCTTTTTTCAGGATGCTGTAGAAGTGGGCACCCTGGTCCCATGAACTGCAGATGCCCAGGGTGGGGAAGGAGCTTCAGAGAAGCTGTGTTCCCGTTGCTCAGGCAGAGGAAACAGAGCTGGGTCTTCCTCCCCAAGCTGCCACTTCCCTTTCCTAACATCCAGGAGAGGGTGTCCCCATTAACATTAACTATTATCGCTGTGAACTGTAATCCAAAGTGCCCGCCCTCTTTGCAAGCCTGGAAAATCAGCCTGAAGGATGCACTTCAGGCTTCACCAGGCTCCCCAGGATGGTCCAAATTATGCATCTGCGGTCAAAGTAAAGTGTTTAGTGTCAGTTTTAATACGCTACTATCCATCTATTAACCCTTACAGATTCTTTTAATAATCCTGTTGGGTGAAGGTCTCCAGAGTACAGCGCCTGCCTGTTTGGTCTGGCAGCCTGACAGTAAGTGGTCTCTGGCATAATACCTACAAATTACATGCAACTTCCCATCCAGATGACCCCTTAAGAGCGCTAGGGAACAAACCACCTTGTAAATAACGTAGTGTTGGCGTTTTCATGTTGGTTTCCATTAAGCAACCTTCTCTGATTGTAGAAATGGCTTTAAGTTAAGTTCAGCATTCCAACATCGCACGTAAGGACAGCTGCTTCCTGTCTCTCCCCCAAAGCCATTCCACCATTCGGGAAACCTTCACCTAGCTCTTCTGATGGGCCAAGCGCGGTGCTGGTCATGAGACCCAGAGGTGAAGGAGACTCCCCATCCTCATGTGGCCTATAGTCTAGGGGGAGACACAGTCATTCTCCATGTGATGACAATGATTTGTGCTGGGCAACATAGGAGAAACACAGAAAGGTAAAAGCAGAGGACAGGAAACCTAGGCTAGCCTGGAAGAAAACAGAGGGAGCTTCTGAGCTGCGGATTCTTAAATGACACGTGAGGGATGGGAAGGCCTCAGTCAAGTGAAATGGCACAGCTTGGAGAGAGTGCTGGTCCTGAGTGAAGTCCAGTAGAAAGGATGAGCTGGGCACTTTCTAGGGAGTTCATGGGGTGGGTGAAGCAGTCCATCTGGAACATACGAGGCCAGGCGCAGAGGGCACATGACAGTGCTGTAAGGCTGGGCAGCATTCCATTTGGAGGACCTTCTAATTCATGTAAAATCTATGAGGACAGCAACAAAAAATAAAAGCAACATGCATTTCCTTCTTCTGAGTCACCTGGGCTCTGTTGAATATACCTAGGTTGCAGTTAAAGTGAAATGACTTGTGTTTGGATTTGCACAATAAACAGCTGAATTATGACCGTGCTCTTTTTATAAACCCCGTTCATCTTTCACGGCTGAGCCTGAAACCCACCTCCACTATCAATCCACCCTTGATCAGGTAAAGTGATTTCTCTGGGTTCAGATCTGCCAGTATTTACTGCTTCATCACTTCATTATACTGACTTGTTAAATTATCTTCTCCTACACCAGTGGCTTAACTCTCTTATTAGACAGAGGGCTTCTAAAGATCTAAAATCCCCTTTGAAACTTCTCTGTGTCCCTCCTAGTACCTGCCATCCACATAATTATTCACTTGGCCAACAAATGTGGTTCTTAGCACAGGAGATACAGAAAGGGAAAAGGTAGAGGACCTGTAGGTCTTAGGTCTTGGACAGGGAAATAGATAAAATAAAGTAACTTAAAATGTATGTTATACATATGTATATATTTATATATGTATATATGTGCATATACCTATGTGTAGTATATATATGCATACACATAATAACAGTTTCAAATAATGCTAAGAATAATGGTGCAAATGAAGGAAGATGGGATAGAAAGGGACTGGTGTAGAAGCACGCTGCTTTGCACGCTATGGCAGAGAAAATCCAAGGAGTTAGTATGCAATGGTAGAGAAAAACACTGAATGCAAACTACTAAGATGAGAAATGGGCTATGCCAACTGTTCCCACCACTAGAAGAAGTGATGCTTGTGTGATACAATAGAATTAATGCTACGATGGCAATCCTATTGCGATATAAATGTATCAAATCAATATTTGGTATACCTTAAACTTATACAATGTCATATGTCAATTATTTCTCAATTAAAAACAAAACGAAACAAAACACGAGACCAGAGGAGCAGAGGCGGGCAAGCAAGAAGAGAGGTCGGTTTAGAAATGAAATTCGTAGGAAGTATCAGATCACAGAGAACCATCTAGAACATAGACAGAGTTTGGGTTTTATTCTGCCATAATTGGAAATCTTTCAAGGCTTTAGGTACCCAGAAGGCATTCAAGTTTTAAATGCATCGATTGATTGGATGGTTATGTGCATTAAACGTCAGAAAGAAAAGTTTAAGAGGGTAAAACTCATGAAAAATTATGTTCTAATTTGAGTTAATTACTCACGACGAAGGCCCTAACCATTGTGGGAAATTATTGCCAAATAAAGGAATTGGCTTAACAACACTTTTCAGAATTGCCCCTTTCAACAGATGCTACCTGTCAATACTACCTTCTTTCTACAAATGTGTCTTTCACGTAAACAACATCTGCATGTTTGCACGATGAAACTGAAATAAAGGCTGCTGGGGACCCGTCGGCAGTCCTCGTCTCTGCACTTGAGTGAATGGCACAAAAAATAAACTTCACGACTTGAGTCTTTAAAGAGGGAGTTGGTTAATCAGAACAGCAGCTGAGCCGCGGAAGTACTTTTAAAGAGAAATCTTGTGTATGTAAGCACCTATTTTGCAAATGAAGCGTGTGAAGTCTTGTATAAAGAAGGCAGAACTCCCCACTCTCGGCCATTAAACATCTCATGGGCAAAAGCATAAATGAATTACCTTCATTTGCTTCAATTTGCATTTTTAGCATAAAATAACTGTGAGGAAAAGAAGCCTAAAATGTCAATAGTGAAATAAACGGACGGCAGCAGCAACAGCAGTAAAATTGCTAACGTTTACGGGGCTCTGACTTCGTGCCAAGCACTTTGGTGAACGTTGTGTAGGTAGCTGCTCATTTAATCATCTTAAAACTCCCAGAGCTGGATCACCACTAATAAAATCCATTTTAACGGATGAGGAAAGTGAGGCTCCGAGAGATGATGCAGCTGACGCAGGACCACAGTGCTAATAAGCTTCAGGTCTAGAGATCCAGCCGCTCATCCTTGACTGTCTCACTGTTGTCATCTGAGAGTCCTGGTCAAAGCATCTTGCTTGCAGCTAATAAAAACTCCATCTATAAACGCATGTTAAATATTACCTGCTTCGGTTTGATGCACGAAGGGTGCTACCTACCTTCTTAACCTCAGCAAAGCAACCACTGATTCATTCAAAAAAATACTGAGTGTATCTACCTCGCAAGCAACAGGGCTACATCTATGAACAAAACCGCTGAATCCCTGACTTCAAGGCCTTCCATTCCAATTGATTTTAGTTGAAGGGAGAAGGAGGTAAAAACAAATAAACAAAAAAGTTAATTAATATATAATTTTATACATTGTCTTATATTTCTATTTTGTCTTATTGTTTTCTAGTGGTAAGTGTAAGAACATCAAACCAGGGAATAAAATAGAAAATGTGAGGATGGGATAAGGAGCAGCTTTTGGGGGGCTGTGTGGTCCTGGAAAGCCGCTTCCGACAATGTTTTACCTAAAGGGCACACACAAATCAGAACACCGCGCACAGACGGGTATGACAGAGAAGCATTTTACATGCATTAGGGCATCAGTGTACACCATTTGGGTAGAAATCCTTAGATCGATCTAGAATCTGAGTTTTCAAGATGACGGATTGTAAAGCAGATGTTTACGGGGCAAGCAATTTCTTCACTTTGCAGGTGGATTCCTCATGGGCTTTCTGTACATATTAAGCTCCTTTATGCTTTCGGATGATAAGTCATTTATGGAAAATCATTTCCCCTAAGTCTCTGAGGGTACCAGATGTCCCACAGGGTGGTGAATGGGTTCACACTATATATTTTTGACATAATGCTGACATCAACACTGGGCGGTGTGATTATTCCAAATGTCTTCCAGTCCACTCTCTCATCCTCTTGACAACATGAGCAAAAGAAGAAGAAAAGAAAATGGCACATGAATATAAAATTGCAAAAGCCAAAAGAAAAAGTTTTCTTTAAAAACAAAAACAAAAACAAAAACGCTAACTTTCCTTTAAGATAGCAAAGCCAGTGTGTTATTGAAATTCACTAAAGGTGCCTATTTCGGAATCAATAGGAAATGACTATGGGCTGATTTTTGATTGATAAATTTCTCATTAAAATTAATGTCAATCTAAGCTTCCAAACTGCACCGATTAATAAAACTCTAATTGAGATCGTATGTAGCCAGTGCCTTTCTATGTGTACAATCAATTCGGTACACTTTATTGACTTCTGGCTCCCCAAGGGAGTTTTTCCTCCTCCTTCAGGGAGGGTCTGTCTCTGTGCAGATACCTCCAAAGCAGACCTGAGGCATGAGGGCACTTGCCACTTAATTTAGACTTCCTGTGACAGTCCTAACATATAGCACCAGTGTCAGAGGATGCTGTTAGTGGACAAGTCCCCAGGGTCACCCGCTATGAAAAGCCAATTGCTGCACTTAAAAGCTAGACTGTCAGAAAGCTTAGTATTCTAGACACCCTGGCTCCAGCTCCATCTACAAAACTTTAAGTGCCACTTGCTGAAAGTATGGAAAACCCATATCCTGTCTTCCTCCATACAGAGTATCATTATGTGTTTTACAATATCGCACCGGCTGAACAGGGGAGCCAGGCTAGGAGCCAGCGTTCTCTATTCAAACAGACTGAGTCTCCAAAGGGAAGCAGTTTATTCGAATCCTGAGGAAAATCAGCTCCCATGGAAGCACCTCACATGAGTATTGATCTATTAGAACCAAAAAGAGGGGCTGCGCCTATTAAATGATTCTTTAAAAATCACCCCTAGGGTTCACTGACATGCTGTTGCTTTTACACTTAACATCTCTGAGCAGGTGCGTTAACCTGAGGGTCTCAGCGCACAGAAAAAATAAATAAATAAATAAAGGTTTATTGAGGAGCTCAAAGTCCAAAAGAAGGAAAAAAATTCAATATCTATTTTGTGCTATTTTCAAACAAAATATGAAATGAAATTTACCCTAGCTGTGAAACTCCCAAATTATCAAAGAGCAAGCCAATGGCTACAGAGAACTCAGTGAAGGCCTCTGACCCCTCTGCAGGGACGGGTGGTGTGAAAGGCTTAGATTGTAACTAATGCAGATAAATATCTCACAGATCAGATTTTTCTCTGAGCTCTAAGCAGCCCTTGAGTGTTCAGAGGTGCTCAGAAAATGTCAAGAGAAGAGACTCTCCTTCAAGGCTACCAGCACCTCTTCTCACATTCCTATTAGGCTTGGAAATCAAGAGTCTTATGTTCTCTGGGCAATTCCCAGCTAAGCCGCGAAACTCACCTCGGCGAAGCACACTTAGGAGGCTTGTTTTATCCTCACCGTCTACCTCGCGGGTAACCCTGCGAATGGGTTTTGAGAGAATGACCCTAGAGAGGAAGGAATGGTGTCCTGCTTCACTTAACCTGAAAACAGTAAAATGATTCCTGTCTCTCCGTGTTTCCCCCCTCCCCCCCCCCCCCCCCCCCCACAGCCCTCTCTCTCTCTCTCTCTTTCTCTTGGGGATTTCTGTTAGCTTTGGATGGCTAGCTGACCATTCCTCAGGTCTCTATTACATTTTTCAGGATGTTACAGAACCTTATTGTCAGAGCTCGGTTAAAAATTAAGAAGTTTCAAGAGCAAATCGACAAAACCCAGGTCTGCCTTTCAATCTGGTTGTTCCCAGGGCTGGCCAGAAGGACAGCTCGGTCCTAGCATGCTGACCCTGCCGTACACAGCCGTCCCTCAGTACCCACGGGGAATAGATTCCAGGACCCTAGCAAACAGTAAAATCCACAGATGCTCAAGTACCTTACATAAAATGGCATTGAATCGGGACCCTCCCTATCCCCAGGCTCCGCACAGGCAGACACGGAAGGCTGTTGTCCACTCTGTGTTTACTGATCCCATAAAATCTAAGCTTGAGAAGAGTTTCAATTTTTCTGTTGAGGGAAACTGCACATCTTGTAGTGCATTGATTTTTTAAAAAAAGATATATAGAATTCTGTTTCTGGTAAAAGCCAAAGAATATTAAAGAAAAACTGGAAAGTAAAGAGAAGGTAAAGATCACTCTTAATTCCATGTTGCTTTATGACAATAGCAAGAAAACATGTTTAGGTACACTTCTGGCTGTTTTTCTTCATTTTTGATTGCCCATTTGCATTTTTCTTTAAGTAAAATGATGCTTATTCTGTAAGTGTTGTATGCTTAAAAAAAAAAGATCCAGAAAAAGCTCAAAGAAATTTTACAAATCTCTACACTCTTCCTCCTGAAATTGTTCTGTCACGTGACCGGAGATTTCCCTTAGGTCCCTCCTCCTCCTGGACCCTCTCAGTGAAGCTCTTTGGCCAACGACTGGGAAAAAGGGTACTGCTCACTATGTCATCATGCTCCCTCCACCTGCCCCACTGCCAAGCCAATTTTGTTTGTTTGTTTGCTTTGGTACTGGCCATCTCCTGACACAAACAGGTACGAGTATTGGTTTATTGTCTGTCTAACAGAATGTAAACACCACAAACGTTCAGTCAGTCTCTGGTTAAAATTCTGATTCTAATTCACAGTGGTTTCCAAACTCTGGGAACCCCCAATTATTACTATTATTTTCAAAACATTTTTAAGAAAAGCTTTAGGGGATAATAAGGGGAAGGTACAACGATTTCCCATATACCCCCTGCCCCCACACACGCATAGCTATCCTGTTACCTACGTCCCCTACCAGAATGGTGCATTTGCCGCGCTGGATGGACCTACATTGACATGTTATAATCACCAAAGATCACAGTTCACATCAGGGTTCGCCCTTGGTGCTGCACAGTCTATGGGTTTGGACAAATGTACCCACATGAATCCACCATTACTTACAGTATCATACAGCGTATTCTCACTGTCCTTAAAATCCTCTCTGCTATGCATATTAAATCCGCCCCCACCCCTGATTCTTGGCAACCACTGATCTTTTTATCTACATGGTTTTGCCTTTTCCATATAGTTGGAATTATGCAGTATGCAGCCTTTTCAGACTGGCTTCTTTCACAGAGTGATATTCATTTAAAGTTCCTCCATGTCTTTTAATGGCTTTATAGCTCATTTCTTTTTCGTACTGAATAAGACTTCGTTCTCTGGGTGTGTCGTGGTTTATTTATCCATTCACCTGCTGAAGGACATTGCTCATTTCCAAGCTTTGGCAAGTATGGATAAAGGTGCTATGGATATCTGTGTGCAGGTTTTTCTGTGGCAAGAATTGTTGTTCAGCTCCTGTGGGGAAATACCAAAGAGTGCGATTGCTGAAATATATGGGAAGAGTATGTTTAGTTTTGTAAGAAACTGCCAAAGTATCTTCCAAAGTGGCTGCACCATTCTGCATCCTATGAACAAGGAATGAGAATTCCTGTTGCTCATTTTTGTCAGCACTTGGTTTTGTCAGTGTTTCAGATTTGGGCCATTCTAATGGATATGTAGTCGTATCTCACTGTTGTTTCAATATTAATTTCCCTTCTGACATATGATAGGGAGATTTTTTTTAATATGGTTATTTGCCATCTGTTTATCCTCTTTGGTGAAATATCTGTTGAAAGGTCATCAGCTTACTTTTTAATGTCTGTTTTCCTATTGTTGAATTTTAAGAATTCTCTGTATATTTTAAACAGCAGCCCTTTATCAGATGTGTCCTTTGCAAATATTTTCTCCCAGTCTATGGTTTGTCTTCTCAATCTCTTAACATTATCTTTCCCAGAGCAAAAATTTTTAATTTTAATAAAGTCTAGCTGATGAATTATTTCTTTCATGGCTGGTGCTGTATCTAAAATTTCATTAGAATACCTAAGATCTTCTAGACATTTTCCTGTCATCTTCCTGGAGTTTTATAGTTTTGTTTTTTGACATTTAGGTCTATAATCCATGTTGAGTTAATTTTGTGAAGGATCATAATTATTACTTTACCCAGGGTTCCCTAAGGACAAGATTGAAACACCAAAATTAGGAGTTCTTTTTACTCCCCAGATGATCATAAAATTGCATGTGTGCTGTTCATTTGGTCACTTGTTCACTCATTCCCAAGGTATTTTCTGAGCATCTATTCTGTGCCTGAGCAGATCCAAATGAAAACAATTTCTCGTTCTTCTTGAAGATGAGGGGCCAGCACTGGTCAAAGGTTATAGAAAGGCCAGACAGGGAGATACGGCACCAGAGTTAAATTAGACAAAAAGGGCGGTGTGATGAGTTTCAGGATTGTCTATAATTAGCTTCGGCTTGGTCATCACTTTCTCTGAGCGTATGTGAGATCCCCGTCACTAAGGGGGGAAAGGTAAAAGAAGTGGGTTCCAAATAGACAAGCCTTAGCCTCTGAAGGATTAGGCAAGCATAATATTGTAATATTAGATAATGCTATCTAAATCCCTTGTCAGTCCTCCCCTCCGTAAAGCCTGCCCTAAGCCTCCATCTGTCATAACCCATCACGTGCCTCTCCTATACTACCCTTGCATCTGGTCTACACTCCATCCCTGCATCTCTCTCATGCCAGCTAATTATCAGCCTCATGTTGCATGTGGCCAGACACCTCCCCTGCCCCCCCGCACCACCTAACTCACAAAATACCGTGAGCTCCTGACAGCAGGAATCAGTGTGGCATCTCCAGCTCCCCAAACCTGGCATATGTCAGAGGCTTTACACCATTGCTGGAGGAGTGGACACAGGAACTGAGAATCAGCAAATATGCTCTGGATCTGGCTGTAGGCAATTCATGATAGTGGTCAGTGGCCACATGGCAGGTATCACTGAGATGAGATTCTGCCATGCATGCTGAAAAGCAGGATGCCATACAAGGGTCCGCTAACAGAAGCGTAGTGTCCAGAAACATGAAGGTTATGATACCTTCACTTCTGATGAACGGTGGTCAGTTCCGAGCGGCATGTGTTAATAAGAATATCTATTAAGCAAAAATGATGGAAGGGCCAGGTCTGGAACCATCTGCCACATGAAGAGCCACTAGGGAAGGGAAATGGATTGTGTATTTAGAAAAAAGAGGCCTAGGGAAAATGTGATACCAAAATTTGGATGTTTAAACACAGTTGTGTGGAAGACGTTCTACACAGCTCAGAGGGAAAGCACTGAGGTCCCTGCTAAGTGTTCTGAAGAAACATTTCAGGCCAACAAAAGGAAAATCATATGACAATTCGTGCCATCCAAAATTAAATTGAACTTCCTGGTGAAGAAGTGAGGTTTTTGCCACGGCACATATTCAAGCGTTGATTGCCATTAAAACAAAATGTTATATTTAAATGGTGATAAAATATACGTAACGTAAAATTTATCATTTTCACCATTTTTAAGTGTACAGTTCAGTGTCATGAAAGACATTCACATTTTTGTTCAAACATCAACACTTTCCATTTACAGAGTTGTTTCTATCTTGTAAAACTGAACGTCTTTGCTCATTAAACACTAGCTCCCACGCCCTCCTCCCCTACAGCCCCTGGGAACCATAATTCTACTTTCTGACTCTGTGAATTTGACTACTTAGAGTAGTCCCATGAGTGAAATCATACGGTGTCTGTCATTTGGTGTCTGGCTAATTTCACCTGGCATAATCTCCTCAAGGTTCATCCATCTCGTAGCATGTGTCAGGGAGATCCCCAGTTTTTAATCGTTACTATTTTTGCTTTTTAAGGAAAGTAACAAGAGGGTTGGGCTAGATGGATCGTTCTTCTGAAAGAATGATTCCCTACCCTCTGACTTGGTGCAATCAGTTCAGAGAGCTTGGGGGAAGGCTGACTTGTGTGTGATGGAAGCAGAAGACTTATTGTCCCCAGGTGCCTGAGTGAATTCCGCAGGGTCTGGTTGTGCCACCCTCGTGTAACTGATACGTTGTTTCTGGAGAAGCAGGGCTCACAGGACACAGAGCTTGAAGTAAGAGGCAAAAAAAAAAAAATAGATAAAGATATAAATGGAGATGTCACTGGAAAAGGGGTGATGACCACGAGGAGAACCTGTGCCTATCACTCTTCATAATCACCCCATTTAATCCTCACAAATACACTCGGAAGCCGTAGTGTCTTCCCTGAGTCTCAGTTGAGGAAAGTGGACTCAGGGATGTTAATTAACCAACTTGAAATCACCCTGCAACTTACTTTACACCAAAGTATATGCTATCTTCATCTTATGATCTCACCAGAAAGATTATTGACCTACCTCTCAAGGTGGTAATTAGAGGGTTTCCCAAAATACCAAGAATATAGAACTGTTTTGAAATAAAGGAAAATGGTGGAGGATTTTGCCAAAGGACACACTTTTTGCTGGAATCTATTGACTACTGCTCTAACCTCTCTGACCCCTCAGACACAGTGACAGAGCAAGGGGCATTCTACACCGAACTGCCCCCTTATAGAAAAACAAACTTTCAAATTGGACCTTGGATCACTACGGGATAACAAGCATTTAGAAGCAGCTTTTTATTGAAATTAAAGCAAAACAGAAAGCTAAATACTCCAGGAATTTTCTCTTTAAATATTCTTAATATACATATATATATATATATAGAGAGAGAGAGAGAGAGAGAGATTGATAGATAGATTGATAGATCGATCGATAGATAGATAGATAGATAGATAGATAGATAGATAGACAGATAAATAGATAGACAGTAATTTTTTCCACTGCCTACATTAGAGTTTTATGCATGGCAAAGGATCAGAAAAGACTATGTGACATTGGCTCCCAAGAACCTCTTTTGACTGAAACGTATTCATCTTATTCTGAGTGCCATATGACAAATAACAAGATGCTCTTTACTGCTTAATTCACAAACATGCATATCTATTTTAAAATATAGATACAGAATTTTTTTTTAATTCGAGAGATACATACCAAGATAGTTATACAATATGAGAAGATATTCAACATAATTAGCCTCTGGGGAAAGGCAAATGAAAACCACAATGAGATGTCACTACAGACCTATCAGTATGGCTAAAAGAAAACATAGTGATTACATCAAATGCTGGTGAAGATGGAGAGTTACCAGAGTAATCAGATCATCTGTATATTGCTGGTAGAAATGCAAACTTGTAAAGCCACTATGGAAAACATTTGGCATTTTCTAATAAAATGAAACATGCAACTATCATGATTCAGCAATTGATCTCTTGGGTGTTTATCCCAAAGTAATGAAAACATATGTTTATACAAAAACTTGTACACAAATGTTCATGCAGTTTTATTTGCATTAGCCAAAAATTGGAAATAACCCAAGTGTCCTTCAATGCATGAATGGTTAAACAAAGTGTAGTATGTCCACAGCATGGAATACTACTCAGCAATGAAAAGGGAACAGGCAGTAGACACATTTAACAACAGGATGAATCTCACAGGAATTAGGCTGAATGGACAAGCCAATCTCAATAAGTTACATAGTGTATGATTCCATTTAAGTAACATTTTTGCAATAGGAAAATTATAGAGATGGAAAAGAGATTAGTGGTTGCAAGGGGTTAAGGAGGAGATAGGAGCAGGGCAAAAGTGGTTATGGCTATGAGAGTGCAACACAAGGGATCTTGGTGGTGATGAAAATGTTTTGTATCTGGACTCTGATGCTGGTACAAGAACCTAGACATATGATTACATTGTAAAGAAATAAATATAAGAGAGAGAGAGAGAGAGAGATGAAAACATGCAACACTGGAAAATCTAGGTAAGACTGGTGGATTGTATCCATATCAATTTTCTGGTTGTGATACTTTTCAAATTTTGCAAGATGTCACCACTGTGGGAAAATCAGGCAAAGTGTATGCAAATCACAAATCTTAAGTTTCATTTCTTACAACTACAGGTGAATCTATATGTATCTCAAAATCAAATGAAAAGTTTAATTTAAAAATTAAATAATAATTGAACAGCCAAGTGGAACTCCATGTGCCTGGTCCTTGCAAGTCACACTTTTTATTCTGCTATTCCTGTGGGTGGGTGATAGTCATAAGGCTATGGTGATGGATGAGATGCTGTTTACAATGCTCTTAATTCAGGGATTCACTGACCTCGCTGAGTCACTTAGTATATAGTATGTGTTCAATAACTGCCATTAAAGGAGACATAATAACTCACAGACTTATGAGGTATCTGAAGAATGGGTGCGATCTTTTGGCATTTAGTTCCTAGGCTTTGTGACTTAACACAGGGACATTCTAGATTGCCTGCAATTTGGAAATCACTCATTAGCTTAAGTGTCATTGTATTTTTTGACAAATGGAGAGAGAAAGGCACAGACACTGGGCATCTGTGCCAACTCAAGACAGTGTTGAGACCATTGTCGCAGCCTTCTTTCCTCCTCTGAAGATATGTTAATTGACTTTTTTTTGGTAATTGGGAAATGTAGAGGGAGACACAAAAGCAAGAGGAAAAAAATCTTTTTCTCCCCATTTTATGCTTTATTTACCCTAAATTTCTGTTCTCCAGGGTGCCTTATTTTCGTTAGAGCTACATCCCCTGCTGAGATGTTTACATGGCCAAGGAGGGTTCCTGGGCTGGAACGGGAGACAGCATCCTGCTCAGACATCATTCCCTGCAGTCTCTGGGCATCAAGGCAACTGATCCACTGGGTCCACGCATCCATATGTATTGAAATTTTGCCTGTGTGCTTTCTGAAAGCACAAAATGAGAATCATCTCGCTCCTTTTGAAATGGCGTGCTTCCCAAGAAGAATGAGAGGGAACAGCCCAGAAAAATCTTAATGAAACAGGAGAGGAGCCAGACACAAGGTGTGAGCTTGCCATTGTGGTTGAGAACCTCCCGCGCATGCC
Source organism: Camelus ferus (assembly GCF_009834535.1). NCBI lineage: Eukaryota > Metazoa > Chordata > Mammalia > Artiodactyla > Camelidae > Camelus > Camelus ferus. The sequence goes on along the minus strand of NC_045722.1, from coordinate 19,064,772 downwards.
CACCGCAGGGCCTCGGCACCTGCCAAGTCCTCCTTCTCTACCAGCAGACCGCCTGGAGAAGGGGGCAGAGAACATTGGCACCATGAGGGGTCTGCTTCTCTTTCTTCTGGGTCTCTAGGGGAGCATTTTCCCCAGGGTTTGGGGACCAGGGAACTACGCCACATTGAAATGAGAGGCACTGGTATAGCTGACATTTTTATTATCCCAAATTCCTAAATGAGTTCTCTGGGAAGATAACAGCCGCCGATCACCTTTGAAATTACATCCTTCATTATGCTGCTGTGGAGTGAATTCTAGAAAGCAGTTCTGAAAGGGGCTCTGGATTCACCAAGAAAGGGAAGACTGCCTTGGCATTTGCCTGGGTCAAAAGAAGGGCTCCACGTATGCAAAATGCACCTGTGATCCAGCCTGCCACCTTCGCTGGCCCACACCCTCCCTCGTGGGCACATCTTCTCCCATGTTAGGCACCGTGCTGGGCAGAAGTGCCTGGGGGCAGGCCTCAGGCCATGTGAAGGGGCTGGCACTCCAGGTGGGTTGGGTGGGAAGCTGTAAAGACTGATCATGCTCAGTTTGGGGGCACAGCTAGGACACCTAAATGATTCCAGGCCAAGGACTTCCAAGAACAGCTGCTTTCTCAGCTAAGATCCAAGATGAAAGAGAGAAAGCATTAGAGGGGAGGGGTGGAGAAGAGAAGAGACGAGACAGTGCCCAGTAGGGTAAGAAGGCGGAAGTATCCCAACACAGTGGCTCTCAACACAGGGCCGTTTTGCCTCCTCAATCTCCCCAAGGACATCTGGCAACTTGAGGGGGGCATGTTTGGTTGTCTCACCTCGGTTGTGGGACTGGGTTAGAAGCCAGAGATGTAGCTAAATGTCTGACAGTGCACAGGACAACCCCACAGCAAAGAATGACCCAACACCGATGTCAAAGGAGCAAGACTTTGGGCAGAGTCTGTCTTCAGAACCCTAACTGATATTAACCTTGCCCATCCGTTCTTGGGTTCTGAAAGCAGATAAAAAGTTTCATGTGCCATTCCTGGGTATTGAGATGTTAACCTCACTCAATCTTTTAAACCTGTTTTCTTTCTTTCTTTCTTCCTTTCTTTCTTCCTTCCTTTCTTGCTTGCTTTTCTTTCTTTCTTTCATTTTTTCTTTCTTTCCTTTTCTTTTCTTTTTTCTTTTTTGATGAAGAGGTAGAGCAAATGGAAAGAGTAATGGGGGGAGGGGTAAAACACACATACATGCCCTAAAAGTCTTAAAAGCCTTTACACTAGCAACATCTCCTCTCTTTGTCTTGTACTTTCTATCTGTATTTGTTCCCAGCACCTCTTGTATTTTTCCACTTTTTTTTTCACTCCAAGAAACATAAGCAAGCCTGGAGATGTCCTCAGCATTGATCAATGGAAATTTGCAGATTCCCCAAATAGATAAAAAATAGGATTATCCAAATAAGACAAGTAGACCTAAAGCTCCTAAAATGTTGCTTGAATATTGAGATTATTTTGGTTATATTATCTGCATTAAGACACTAATAAATAGTTCCTGGCTTATACCTCAGCTCTCATCAGTATTAATGGAAGAATAAAAGTGTCATAAAGGATTCTGAGTCCACTAAGAACATTTGCACTGACAGTGGAAAAGTGGTGACATATCTGGTCTGGGCACTAAGATGTGATAGGAAATCCTCCTTTCTCGTTTCCTATCTTGACAATCCATACAACCCTTAAACAAAGGGGGCGAAATCACTTTTGGAAAATCTTCTTACAAAGTGTGAATATCTAATACCCCAGGCCCATGGTCAGTTAATACATTCTAGCATACATGAAGGAATTTGCTGAGCACTGACAGCACTGGGTAGCACTTAATTTTACTATTGCATATTTATGAAATTAATGACATAACACTCACCATCACTCCTAACTTTAACTCTGGATGATGATATTTGATCCTGTGGGAACGCACAGTCATTAAGCCCAGAATTAAATGCAAGAGTAATCTGAAATTTTGAGGAGGGGACAAAGAGAGATGAACATGAGACGCCCATATTAAACGCAGGAGCTTAATGACAACAAAGTAAAGCAAACACGTTCGTATTTTCCCTCCACGCGCCAGCTCAGGCTTCATTTTTAATAGAAGTGACCCATGATCACTGTCATGACTGATGGGTTACCAAATCCCAAATCCTGTAATCCCAAGTATATGCTCCATTTCTAGACTAAGACCTCTACCACGGACACCACGCCTCATTAGAAATTTCTGAGATACAAAATAAAAGGAAAGAAAGAAAAACTCCTTACTAGCCTTCCAGATGCCGTTACTGATCTAAAGGGCCTCTATGTTCTACCCGTGAGTTCTGAATATGCTCAGAGTGAAACAGCGAAGTCCAGTCTCACATCTGTCCAGAATCATTTGAGGTTGAAATACACATAAAGTCAACTTTCTTTCATAGGGACCACTGAATAAAAACTTTACAGTCTAATATTCAAGAACCAGCAGTAAGGAAAATTTTTACTAGTTCACAATCTCAAAACATGCTTATTAAGTGAGATAAAGGATGACAAATAGAATGTATCTGATGGAGAGGCCTTGGGCTCCTGTTTGTTGGGTTGGAGAAGCTGTTTAGACACGTGTGGACCAGAACAGGATTCCTGGTCAACCTCTGATGTGGGCATGGAAGAAGGACGTGACGGCATGAATGTCACATAATCGCCATTTCAGCTCTGAATATTTTTTAGTGATTTAACAGCAAAGATCTGGAAAAGGACCGCAAGAACTTTTCTTTAGCTAAATGTAGTACATCTAGGCGTGACACAGAAAAAGGTTACATTTTTCCCATATTGTGTGATAAACAAATATGTTATATAATAGATTGTATAAGATATACATCTGTAGTTGCTACATTTAGTTGCATTTATTTGCAAAAAGAATTTTAATGCAAAGCCCCAAACACACCTCACCGATTGGGAATTTATGTCCCATCATTAGGCAAGATTTTAAGGCGACACTTCAGTTTTTTTCCAGGCAGACTTTTCCAATAAATAATTAATGCCAAAGAAACTTGCCATGACGCTTCACAATGTGACTAACCAAAGCATATTCGTAATAATTGTGTCTGCAAAAATAAGGCAAAGTGGCTTAACCCTTTGGAAATGCAGCCTAGGAAGTATAAATTCAGGTAGAGGAAAAACACAGTTAAAATGAACGCAGACTGTATGAGCAGCAAACGCTGCAGAAGAGACTTGGATCAGAAATGATTCCGCAGATCAGTTTTACTCTAACACAGTTTCCACTGAAGCCAGTGCCTCAGAACTTTGGTTGTAGCTTGGCTTGGTGTGTGTGTGGGGGGGGCTTGTACCCATTGCCTGCCTTAAGAAAGCCGGATGAAGCAGGAGGCTCCGTGAGGAGGTAGGAAAAGTGGATCTCCTTACCTGTCCTCCATAATCCTGCAAACAACAGCAATCTCTACCTGGAAACCCACTGAAATATTCACCCAACTATGGGGTTTATTTTAGAGGCTACATATTATACTATATAAGCACCCATCCATTCATACGCATATACCTTGCATAACACTTAATGTTTAAAATGCATTTTACTATTATGAAGAAATCACCTGAATCTCAACTATTTGGTAACCTTAAAACAGTTATTCTGTTTTAAATGAAGCTTGTTATTTTGTGGCTGAATTAGCACAGAGTTTAATACCTAATTTGTTCATGATAAACTAACAACAAGGCCCTATTGTATAGCACGGGGAACTATATTCAATATCTTATAATGGCCCATATTAAAAAGAAGACTATGAAAAGGAATATATGCATGTATAAATGAATCACTATGCTGTACGCCAGAAATTAACACATTGTAAACCGTCTCTACTTCAACAAAAAAGGGAAAAAAAGTTAATTAAATCCTAAAATAATAACCATAACGCTAAATAGTAATAATTGTGTAAAACATTTTAACTCACATGATGTGTCCCTTTATCTTATGCTGCTAATAAATTTCATCTGGGAGTGTGTGACTAAACCCTTGGACTGTCTCTAACTCTCTACATATATATAATATATATTATATACATCCATATATATATATTATATATACACTCATATATATGTATATAGCCATATAGATAGATGTATCTTTAAAAGCTAACATGTGCCGCTTAACTGCTATTCAAGTTATGAAAGCGACCCCGCCATCCCCGGCGTCTCGCAAGAACAATGCGCCAAATGATCGAGGTGGTGCCGGGCAGGCTGATGACTTTATACGCCGCGTCCCGGCTCGGTGACCCACAAATCTCCTTTGATATGCCAGGCAGGAGAAAGAGCTTGAAAGGATCAGGAGGAGAGGGGGGCCCGATGAAGCCATCATGTGACAAGAATCCTAAGACTGCGGCGGAAATAAAAAAAAAAAAAAAAAAAGCGCGAGCCGGGGAAGGAGCGCGGCGCGGGGCGCGGCCGGTGGGGACGTCGGAGGCGCCCGGGCGACCCGCGCGCGGCCGGCCAAGCAGCCAGAGCGGCGCGACCACCGAGGACGGGCAGGGAAGCAGTCCTCGATAAATTAAAGAAATCTCCATGGAAATTAGCATGGAACATTTTCTAATCTGCCGCTTTTCAGCGCCGACAAGGGTCGCTGGTTAAGCTTCCCTCTTATTTTATTATTCCCGAGCCACTTCCCGGCATCTTTAGACCCTTCCACCCCGCTATGGGTTTTCAGCCCGTCCGTATTATGTGATTCTTAACCCTTTTGGACCATCTTCCCTGAAATGGGGTATCATTACTGCTGTCGCTGCCAGCACTGTCCCCAGCATCACCACGGCCGGGACTCCCGCGCTCGCATCCCATTGCTGTCACTGCCGCTAATCCTACCGCCGCCCGCAGCCCGCACGGAGGGAGGGCGCCTCGCAGAGCGGCTCCGGCCCTTTCTCACCCCTGGGCAGTGCAGGCACTGCCTTGCACCGGTTTTATTTCCCAAACCCAGCTGTCAGGTGGGCAAGCCCGCAGCTGCCCCGCCGCCTTCACTATGTCACAGCAGTGTTTGACGGCGCCTGTTGGTTGCTCCGATGATTTAAGAGGACGGAGGGTCAACCGCCCTTGGCTTTCCCTAAAGTGCGTGCAGGTGCACCGGGCAGCTGGCACCGGGGCAGCAAGAGGACACAGCGCGCTGCACGATGAGTGCATGGGTGCGCACGCGTGCGTGCATGCCCTTAGGCGTGCCAGTTAACCCCTCTGAGCTTCCCTTAACTCAGTCAAATGCAGCTGATACATTTTTCTGAGGCTGTGGACGTCATTATGGGATGTGGTGGGAATGAAAGCACATGGGCCACAATAGATGCCCAGAAAACAACTACCACCGTTCTAAATGAGATCCACACACCCTGCAACCATTAAAAATAATTACGTAAAATACTAAGTGAAAATTACTTAGTTAGATCTTTTATTCACTACGCATCTCTAAGTGGTACCTTTGATCATCAGAGTCAACTTAGGTAAAATAAACTTAAAAAAAGTCAAAAGCAACAGGTATTGAGTGTGCACACGTGTTGGATATCTTTACAGACACTATCTCATTTAATCCCTACAGGAACTTCATTTTGGTGAGTTCTTGGTGGTTAGAGGCACTGCTGCCCTTTCTTCATCTCTGTAATGCTAATTCCTCGAATAGGTCCTAACATGTGGTAGACACCTCTTGTTACCATCAAATGTCTTTAGGTTCCATGTACCGTACATACCTTAGCCTTCTCAAGACCTCTGCAAGTTAGGCATTGTCCCCATTTTGTAGATAGGAAAACAGTTGAGAAAGTAAAGGCAGTTTCCACAAATCACACCTTTACTGATCTGTGGTTTTGAAACTTGACTTGTCCCAGGGGCAAAGTTCAATCCAGCAAATGATCTCCATTCTGTGAAAGGGAAAAAGGAGGCCAAAAGATGTGAAGAGAATTTCCCAGAGATGCACGATGAATAAATTACAGAGCCAAGATCTACAGCAGGTTTAGTAAACCTGGCTTGGAGTGTATGCCGTCTTCGCCAGAGCTCAGAGAGGCAGCCAGGCTATTACTTTAAAAGATGTCATCCAATTTCAGGCTTCAGTTTTACATTTTGTATGAATCGATCCAGTCTTAGTCATCTTCACCATTTTGTGAAGAGTTTATGTATAGCCTTTTCCATTTTTTGTGTGTGTGGAAATCTAGAGATCTCTTTCAACCTGCATAAATGACCCAATATCTTATTGCCAGACACAGAGTATGTTGAAATAAGACCTCAAAAATAAAACCTGTTTTTTCCTACAGTATTCAGACAGTTAACACTTGAATGATAATAGTTTCTAGAATAATAAATATTTTCATTTATCCTGTTGCAAAAATTTGATTTATTTTGGTATGGAGTATAAATTCAATAAACACTGATTTTCCATGTCAATAAAATAAAATCCATGTGATTAAAATTCTATTTTGGAGGTATTAGGGAAATTCATTATTTAAATTATGCTATTGTGAATTATTTTATACAACTGGATATTTGGAACTGAAATCACTATGTCTTTAATTTCATTTTGATATTTTCAATTTCCTGTGTGAATGTGCTTACATGCATCTCTGTGATAAGTGAGGGTTGATAGCATTATATTTCTGGTAGGCAGTTGACAGGATAACAAGATGTCAGAGAGGAAAGTAAGGAGTTTGGAGGATATTTCCTATCTATTTCAAATAAAAAATAAAATCAGATACTTTATACTGTTGCGGATTCAGTCACTGGGTGGTTAGCGAATATCCACTTCTTTTAGCCTAGATCCAGAATAAGGTTTCCAGCACTGACAATGTTAAATTATTTGTGGCACATTCATTATTTGGTCCACAGCTAAGAAGCTGCCCCAAATCCCTAAAGAACATTTTGGGACTATTAACTCCTTTTGATGCAAAATGCCAGAATTCTGAGTTTACCAAGATGGCTGAATCCAGATCCCAACACTCCTTTATCTGCTGCTGTAGCCTCCTTTTCCAGGTAACTTTATCTCAACCCTCCCTTCTGAACATGGCTCTCAGCTCCAAGGAAATGCGTGGTGTGTGAGAGGAGGACTTATGCTAAGTGCTCAATGCAATGAAATGACATTAAAAAAAAAAAAGGCCAGCAAGAAATGCACATATAAACATGATTAAAGATAGCGAGTAACTTGGGAAACGAACATATTCCATATAAAAATGGAATACAAGAATTTAAGTATAACCACATAGGTTTTAAAGCAAATACTAAGAGATCTTCTAGACACATCTAAGTCAAAGGTGGTTAATTGCAGAGGATATTCAAGGCACAATTCTCAATAGGTAAGAAGTAAGCAAAAATACCCTAGTGAATAAAACATAAATATGGGAAGGCTATGAATGAGACTGTTGAATGGATATTGCATCCATATTTCCTAGAGGATCCTGATGACTGCTTGAGGTAGGTACTCACTGTTCATTATCCCACTCTACCCCTTAACACATCTTCAATTGTATTCAGATCCCTAGTCCACCCTCAGACAGCCTCTTGCCTTAGACAAGAATGGGTCTGATTGCTCTAAGGACATCTTTATTCCATTTCCAGATTGGTTAAAGATTGACCACTTGCTCCAACTCTGGCTAATGAGATGCTGGAAGTTGGGGACAAAATCTTAAGAAGAATCGTTGGGGGACAGTACTCTTAAGAAGGAGCCAAGATGCCATTTCCAACAACAGGGATGGACCTTGAGGGCATGATGCTAAGTGAAATAAGTCAGACTGAGAAAGATAAGTACAGTATGCTCACTTATATTTGGAATCTAAAAAAGGAAAACCAACAAGAAGCTAGCTAACAGATACAGAGAACGGTGGTGGTTACAGGAATGTGAGGGAGGGAGGGTTAGAGGGGGAAATGGGTGAAGAGAGTCGAAAGATATAAACTTACAGCTATACAATTAGTAAGTTATGGGGGTGTAATATGGTGACTATAGTTAATAATGCTGCATCACATGTTTGAAAGTGGCTAAGAGAGTAGGTCTTAAAAGGTCTCATCACAAGAAAAAAAAATTGTAGCTATGTATGGTGACAGATGTTAACTCAGCTTATTTCATTGGTCATTTTAGAACGTATCCAAATATTGAATCATTGTGATATGACCTCTCCCCGTCTGGTAACCACTACTCTGTTCTCTGTATCTACATGTTTGTTTTCATTTGGTTTGGTTTGTTAATTTATTTTGGGTTTTTTGTTGTCGTTGTTGTTGTAAGTTTTTTATATGCCACATATGAGTTAAATCATATGGTATTTGTCTTTCTTCATCGAAATGATTTCATTTAGCCTAATGCCCTCAAGATCCATCCGTGTTGTTGCAAATGACAAGATCTCATCTCTTTTTATGGCTGAGTCGTATTCTATTGTAGATATACACCACATGTTAAAAATGCATTCATTCATTTATTCGTTGATGGGTGCTTAGATTGTTTCCACATCTTGGCTATTGCCTAATGCTGCAGTGAACCAAAGAGTGCGCATATCTTTTAAATTAATGTTTTCGTATCTTTTGGATAAATACCCAGAGGTGTGATAGCCAGATCATATGGTAGTTCTATTCTGAATTTTTTGAGGAATCGCCAATCCTGTTTTCCTTAGTGGCTACACCAATCTACATCCCCACCAACAGTGTAGGAGTGTTCCCTTTTCTCCACATCCTCACCAACATTTGTTATTTATTGTCTTTAATGATAGCCATCCTGACAGGTATGAAGTGATAGTTCATTGTGGTTTTGATTTGCATGTCCTAATAATCAGTGATGTTGAACATCTTCTCGTGTCCCTCTTAGCCATCTGTATGTTTTTGGAAAAATGTCCATTCAGCTCCTCTTTAATTGGGTTGTTTCATTTTTTTGTTGTTGAGTGCTAAGTGTTTTTCAAAAATATATTTTTGATATTAACCCCTTCGCTGACATATGATTTGCAAATATCTCCTCCCATTTGGGAGTCTGTCTTTTCATTTTGTAAATTATTTCCTTTGATGTAGCACCATTTGTTTATATTTGCTTTTGTTTCTCTTGCCTGAGGAGACATATGCAGAAAGATATTGCTAAAACCAGTGTCAAAGACTTCATTAATCTCTGCTTGGCTTCCTAGACTTTAAACTGCTAACTTTGGTGGGATGTAGTTATGAATCAGCAAATGCCTTCACGGGAAATGTGGAGCAGAATATCAAGCTTACCTAAGCATACTTAATTTTTCCTGGCACCTTGATCGCTCAAGTCCTGGCTGCCTGGGTAGCATGGAATTCCAAGATTCTGTCTCCCCTGGGCTATAAGACTGCCAACAACCAGCTCTGAGTCCTGGCTTCTCCCTGCCACTCTCCACTTAACTTTCTAGTCTCTTGGCCCCATGTCCCACTGTTTTCCTTGAAAAAATACAGGTACACCTGGTATAAAATATACAGATCTCAGAGCACATGCCCCAGAACTAATATTTACCAAAACGTACACTTGAAGGGCTATACATCACATCACATCACACTCGATGATTTGCTGATAAAATGAGAACAAGAGAATCCCAGGGCTTGAGTCACAGGCGCTTTATATTAATATGATACATCATCTTGTTCTAACTTTATTGACGTGGAAACTTCTGACAACAAAAGCCCCACATTGAAGGAAATCAACAAAACTTGACTTAAAACTGGAGGGAAAGAAAAAAAAAAAAAAACAAGAGGAGGACACTCGATGACCAATGCTCAGAAGCCCTAAAGGAAATCTCAAGAGAAAAATAATAAAACTTCAAAAAAAAAAAACTCTCTAAAATAAAGAAGAAAATATTTATATAAAATATTTCTAAGTAAGGACGGAACCTTGGAATCTTATTAGGACTTGTTATTTGAATGCTATAAATGCGGAAAATTATATTTCATCCAAATACTAGTCAACTCATTTTATAAATAAATAGGGAGTGTCTGGGATAAAAATAAGTCAACGTGGCTAGTATAAGAAAGCATCTGAGTTTTCTTATTGACTGTACTGATTCCAATTTCTAGACCAGGTAATAACTGCCTAATATGGGTGTGAGTAGCTACTTAATTAATTATCTTGTAGTGTGTTAGAAACCCACACATCAGTGTACTGCTTCCTCTTAGGATAAGCTGTGCTTGTCCATCTGGTTGTGTGGTCACTGCCGCACTAAAATTGGATGATGGGCACTCAGTTGCCCAGAAAAATATTTATCTAGACACCAGACCATTCCTAAACTCTTCCTCTTCATTCTGCTTTGATTTCTTCTGCCAAACTGTTAAGCCTCATACAGGAAGTCACCTGGCACCAGAAGTGAAGGTCTCAATGATGGAGCTTTCACAGAGATAAATAGGTATGTTCAAAGAGTGGTTGAGCCTTGTTCAGGAGTAAAGAGAAAAGCAGGTATGCCTGGACAGACAAAAGCAAGGGTACCTCCAACTTTGCCTTTTTTTAACCCCAAAACACCATAACCGTTATCCTTAGGATAAAGCAGACAATCTTGAACAGTGTTCTAAGACCAGTTCCTGCCTTTCTATCCAACTTCATCTTACACATCTCTTCCCACTGCCCCCAACACCATCAGAATCCCTTCTGTTTTCTCAAATGTATTCAACTTTCACTCTACATCGGACATTCTGTTCCTTTCTCTAAACCCCCCAGTCCCCTCGGATGTGTAAGTCCTGCATATCCCTAATGCCCCACCTTCCAGTTAATTTCCTTGGCCATGTATTCTCGGACCCTCTGGATTACATCAAATGTGTCTATTTGTAATCATTTCCACATAATAATTCCACTGATCAGTGAGGGCATGGATCACATCTTTGTTGTACAGTGTTTATTTACTGTGTGTCCAGGTGCATAACTTTCCATCTCATAAGAAAAAAGGAAGTCAGAAAAAAAAAAAAACAACTTTCCCAGGATTCTAGGAACTTTTGTAATTATATCTTAGAAGAAACAATCAAATTATTCTGACTTTGAAATAAATAAACCGAGATAGAATTTAGAGCTGGAAGGGATTTTTAAGACACTAACACATAATCACCTCACCTCACTGATAAGAAGACTGAAGTCCAGAACGCAGCAGTGGTTGGTACTTCAGCTTATATGAGTGATGATGATAAGAACAATATTCAAGCCATCTCAGTCAACAGCAGACTAGACTGGGATGCAGAACTCCCCTCATCCACTCCAGCATTTCCCCCATGATTCTCAGCAACGGTGTAACAACACACCGATGATAACGTACCAGAGTTTTTAGAGGAAGGGATTTCCTAGCAGAATCTGATCAATGCTACCCCTATACTGATTCACTCTAAGTTACATGCACTTGATTAGCAACTTCAATTTTCTTTTAGTAATAAAGACGTTTATTAGAATATGTTAGCTGCAAGTACAGAAAACTTAACAACAGATGGTTTGGATAATAATGCCTTTTATGTGTCACATAATAATCAGCCCAAGGGGAGGACAGTACAGGGCTAAGTCACTGGCTTAATGATGCAATCTGTGAGCCAGATTCTCTCTGTCTTCCTGCTTTGCAAATCTGCACGTACTGGCCTTGGTCCTCATGACTTTTGGTGTTGCTGCTGCAGTGTGGCTGCTGTGGTTCCGAGCACCAAATTCTCACCCAAAAAACCTCCAAAGGCAGTAAAGATTTCTTCTCATTTTAACAGCAGGAGAAACTTCCTCCGACTCTTGACTTAAGTCTCATTGGCCAGAGCTGTGTCACAAGTTCACTTCTGAACCAGTTCCTGGCAACATGATCAGAGAATCACCATGGCTAACAAACCAATCAGCATTTTATTTTTTTAATTTTTTTTTATTGAAATATAGTTGATTTGCTATGTTGTGTTAGTCTCGGGTGTACAGCAAAGTGATTCAGTTATATGTATAATTTTCAGATTATTTTCCATATAAGTCATCACAAGATATTGAATATAGTTCCATGTGCAGTACAGTAAGTCCTTATAGCTTGTCCATTTTATACATAATAGTTTGTATTGGCTAGTGTTATACTCTTAATTTCTCCCTCCCTGATTCCCACTCCCCTTTGGTAACCATCAGTTGGTTTTCTATGTCTCTGAGTCTTTCTCTGTTCTGTATATAGATTCATTTGTATCATTTTGTAGATTCCACATGTAAGTGATATTATGTAATATTTGTCTTTCTCTGCCTGACTTACTTCACTCAGTATGCTCATCTCTAGGTCCACCCATGCCCATCAGCACCTTCTTCCTTGCTTCGGAGAAAGGCACAGTTTCTCCCGAGGTAAGTGGCAAGAAGGACATGTGTAGCGAAATTGATGTCTGTAGGCAATGACCAGTGCTTGCCACATTTATTTTATATACTTTTTGTAAAGATCAGGTGGTTGGTTAATTGGGATTCAACAAGCATAGTGTTAATTACGTTTGACCTTTGTCAAATTTGACACGAAGCTTGAATGATTATATTTCAACTTCCTTCTGAAGTCCATTGCTGGTACACTACTTCCAATTGTTAAATATTTTCTGAGATCAAACAGTATTTAATTATTCAGAATTCAATCTGTATCTGTTAAACAATGTAAAAATTAACGTGTGGGTTTTTTTTTTTGTCATTACTCATCCAATAGCTACTTTTAGGATACTGTCTTAAAAGAAACAAAGACTAAATATTTATATGAAACTTATCAATAGGAAGAAGCTTCCAGAGCATCTGACTATATCATGTTAGATGAATCAGTATGCTAGGAGCTCAGATGTTGTAAAGACAGAAGACTCTACTTCATGACGGACTTATTAGCAGTCAGACATTGCACATTGTCCTGAACAGACATATGCTGTCTACGCCAAGCATTTGTGATGCTATCTTAATGAATAGAGGAAGAACTCATTTTGAATCTTTAAAGTTTACCACCAAGTTGAATAATTACACTGACTATTGAGGGAAAAAAAAAATTTCCATCTTCCTTTCTCATATAAAGACAATATTTCTCTCCCAAATCTTCCTCCTGACACTCAACCATTGTGCACCATATCAAATAGATAAAAATATTCATTTCCCTCATCTCTGTTCTACTCTATGAATGTTCATGTTTATTTATAATCACGTTGGTCCTCTTGGGCTGCAGGCTGACTCGGGGAGCGGGTCCCCATGTCTGGGTACCCAGGCTTCATCACACTTAACACTGTGTCACATTGCAGAAACGGGCTTTGTGATCAATATCAGGAACCGAACTGTGAAAAGTAAAATTAAAATGAATTTTATACATGTTTAAGTTTGATAAACAGTGGCTCTCCATTCAAGGGAAGATAGTGTTACAGGAAAAATTCGAACTTGCCCGTATCTTCTCATGAATACCCATAGTGGATGTCAGGTTAAAGAGTGGAAAGAAAAATTAAAAGAAAAATTATTATGACTTAGCAATAATTTGACAATTGGTTATGTATAAATATATTATATAAAATAATATATATACATATATAACTATATACACTCACACATGTATACATACATAAAACTACACACGTGCTAACAATATATAAACGATATTATACCAACTAGAGTTGGAGGCCACAGGAACCAATCCTGTTAACCCAACCACAAAGGATGCTAGAGAGCTCAGTCTTTTTTTTTTTTTTTTTTTTAATTTTTATTATTTTTAGGCGGGGGAGGTAATTAGGTTTATTTATTTATTTTTTAATGGAGGTGCTGGAGATTGAACTCAAGACCTCATGTGTGCTAGGCAGGCACCCTACCACTGAGCTATAGCCTCCCTTTCCCAAAGTCTTAAAGTCAGGGTGTTATATGGGGACTGCTAGCAAGAAAGGAACATAGACAAAGACTCGGCCAGGGAAAAAGTCTCCGGATATAAACTTTCTCCGGCGCCACTGCCCCTGCCATCTCTGGTAGCTGACTTCTGGAACTACAAGAGGCCCCGTTCTCAACGCTTCTGAAACCAAATTAAACTATTTGTAAAACATCCCTCTGTCTTCTCATTACTCCTTCAACAAAAAGTCCCAGTTAGTTAAACCTAGGGCCAAACCCTCACTCCTGCTACAATGGAACGAGACAAGAGAATTCATTATATGGTCATTTTCATTTCTGAAATGGAGTCCCACCCAAACTGACACCACCAGGAACTGGTCCAAACGACAAAGGGCACAGAGAGGCTGAGTAGCCAAGAGAATAGAAAAGGGCTATCACTTTTTGTCGTTTGTGTAAATAATTCTCCCTGTGCCTACACCTCTAGAAAGGGGAAAAGAAACTCAGAACATCATTCAAACGTGCAAAAATAAGCACATTCAGTCTTTTCCTCAAAGGGAAGACAGCACAGCGTCTCATCAGTTATCTCCCCCAGCTCAGAACCCAGGGGGTGACAGTCCTTTGATGCAGTCACCATCTCATGCTGGAATTCTGCTTTCGTAAACTGAGTGTGTTAAGTAGCATACACCGTATACAATACCGAAGGAAAATGAAAATAAATTAGAAATTAAGGTATGTAAATGTATTTATCATACAGCAAAAAGAGACATGTAGGGGTTATTCCCCTCATTTCTACTACTCTGTATGAAGGCAAATCTGCTTTTTTTGACTTCTCTCCCTTATTACTCATATTCTGCCTTCAACTAGTACCCCAGCTGACCAGCTAGGTTTTTGTGGATTTTTTGACCTAGCAAATTACCTAAAACTTTATTGTTGTTGGATTCAAGCCTTTGGCAGTCTTTGTAGTTCCGGATTTTTTTCTTTCATTAAACTCTGCTATAATGAATGATAATACAAGAAGATGCCCTGAGAGATCACATAGGTTCCACCCATAATCGTCCTTCTTCATTGTAAAGCAATAACCCTTTTTTTTTTTTTTCTTCACAATCAGGATCAGTCACACTAGCCAATACTAAAATGCCTATCATTTCCTTTTTCTTTCTAGAGTCAGAAGCTGAAAAGGACTAGGTTACGGTATGAGCTTCTAAACCAATGAAAGCGTTGTGTGTCCTGGTGGAAATAATCTTCCTTTAGGGACTAAGATCTCCAAACCAGGGGACCCCCAGACTTAAGGGAACAAGAAGCAAAAATTGTAGAAGTAACTGAGACTTCAATTGCCCATTCAAAGACTTTATAATGAAAGATACTTCTGGGTTATGGCCAATGTGGTAACACTAATAACTGAGAACATAGCAGTCCCCTTGCCTTTTCTCCCCTCAGGAGTTTTCCCCATCAGAAGAAATGATACGTGGAAATCCATAGTAATGTTAGAACAGCAAGTCCCCTTAGAGCATTCCTTGCAGATGCTTGATGGGCAAGGACACACATCCACATTAAATATCTATCCCAGTGGGGAAAAGTGATGCAACCTATCTTGGAAGGGCTTCAGTGTTATCGCCCTGTTACAGATCCTTAGTTGCTCCTCCTAGGATATAACATATACCTGTATTTTAGTGTCACTTATGGTGGATGGTATAATTTGGACACCCATTAATGAGCATAGCCTGAAGGGTCTTGGTAAAGGTGAAGTGCATGCTTTTAATTAGTCTTGAGCATCTAACCTTGTTCCACGGCCATTTGAAATAGGGAACGAAAGCAGAGAAGGATACTTCAAGAAAACCACTACTGATTAGTAAGAGTTTCCTCTGTGATTCTTCTTAAACACACGCACCTCCTCTCTAAACGTCCCTGCTACAGTTTTCCAAACTTGCCCCTCCAGCCCCCTGACCACATGGACAAACCATTAGCCAGTCAGTCAGTGGGTGACTAGAAAACCCACTGTACTGGTAAGACCTTATATTTTTATGGGATTTATCTTCAAACCTGTGGCCTGCATGTGTCCTGCCAAAGTATTTAAGGGGCTTGTTAATTTTTTCTCTCCTATCTGTATGGAATTATTCATGTAGGAGACCATCAAAATGTCCTTTGAAATGATGAGACAGTCAAGGGCCCCGGAAATTAATTGGACATGGTTGGAAACATGAGACAAAACTCAGAATATATTATTGTCCTTTTTTGTTTAGGCAAACTTCTATTGATATTACTGATATCTTAGATTTATTTGAAGAGAGAGGAAAAGTATTCCCAAATCCACAGATCTGTTCTGAGCGCCAGTGAGTGTGTTGAGTTTCTCCAGCAGAGAAATCACATCTGGAACAGTAGTTACCCTGAGAGTCAAATCTATTTCGTTGTAGGTAATTAAGGCTCATTCTCTGAGATTCCTCTTTCTGCACCTTCACTAGTGGAGACATCAGTGGAGCTGTATTAGGATCACCACTCCTTTATTTCTCATCTTTGATAAAAGCACTCATCATTCTCTGGTGGAAAAGATTTTCCTAAGGATAGGATACTGCTTTTAATTTTTAATTTTTAAATTTACCATATTCCATTAAGAACAAGAAGTTCCAGGGGAGTCTTTACTTTATGGGTCACGAAAACTAGTGGGGATCTTGTTGATACTGATGTATGTGGTGTGTTTCAAATATTGAATGATTCGGAGGTCCATTGAGCCAAATATGTATTTATTATCTGATGTCTGAAAGCCACTGATCTATCGAATGGACCACAGTGATATTTGGAGTTTTTGTGAGCCATGGTGTTAGTACTGAGCTAGTGTTTACTAATCTGCAAAAGGTCTGGATGCTTCCCTTTTCCCAGTGATAAATGGCTCCATATTCTTTTGAGAAAGACTTGGAGAAAGAATCATGATGCATAATTTGATTTTATTACAGGCTCCAATCATAAGGCTATCTTCCTCCATTTCATTCAAGGAAGAATTAAGCTAGGAACTGCTTCAGGTATTGGGATTAAGTTTAGGCTAACACATCAGGGTTCCACTGTTTCTCAAGTTTGACCCAAGTTCACCAGACATGAAGCTCCACCCTTCCTCAACATACACAAAGTATTGTAATATCATTTAGGAATCTTCTGGCAACTCTGAATCTGCTTTGTCTTAAGGGATCTCATAATTATTAGCCAAGGTCAAAGACACTAGAGAAGCTATTTACCATGCTAGCCTAGTTATTGTGGAGATTAAATGTAACTGTTTGGTTCCTGCTCCTCTGCAGTCCTCCTACCCACTGAAATCAGGAGCGTGTTTCAAGCAATCTGTCTCTCTCAGAAGCATCTTAAATTCCAAACAAATTACCAATAAGCATGTTTCACAGATGTGGATGCTCTCATGACACAATCTTTTCTTCAAAGTCTTAGAAAAGAGAGTATCTCTTGGTGTAACTCAAGAGACATAGTTAGGAAAAGAGCTGTAGTAACACATGATAAACACACCCCAATCTTCCAATCCCAAAGTTATGAGGGCTTCTTCTATATATTACACCAAGGTTATTTTTTGGCACTTTTTCCTGTTTTCTTTCTTTTAAGTGTAGGTTACCTTCAAGTTCCAAGTTTCAGATTTTAGGCATCCATGCAAGCAAATAATTAAAATCCAGGAAATCCAGCCAGCATCCTGAAATCATATCAATTAATGTGATCAACTCAAAAATAACGATCTTCCCTCATTTTAAAAACAAGCTCAGATCCATTCCTACATACATTTTCCAGATTTTGGTCAATAGGAATTAGGAAAGCCATATATACACTTTTAATTTGAAAGCATTCTCATGAAATTTTGATTTTGTAATTTTCTCCCGGAGTATTCTGGAATATAATAGTTATTACATTTGGGGATGCAAGAAAGGTTTAGGAATAATTACAACAGATGGCTGCTTTTAAGGTAGATAACTTAGGAAAGAGAGTAACTCAAAACGCTTTCATGCAACAGTGAGAATCCCATCAACAAGGAAAGAGGGCTTCCAAGGGAGTTTCAGGACCTCTGAATCTCCTCCATACATCCTCGTTCAAATTCTGTGTTTTTCCTCCCAATCGCTGTCTTCATATTAATCTAAGATTTGGTAAAGCTTTGAACTTAACTGATATTATCATTCAGTGTCTGCAAATTAAACACCAAATTTAGGCTATGACTACCTCAACTCCATGTCAGCATAAGGTCAAACAAGAGATGAAGGATTCTTCTGGTCCCCAAGGGAAGTTTAAGATCTCTGAATATTTCCATAGTCCTGAATTTAATTTTTAGTGTTCTAACCGTTCCCAGTCATTTTTCCAGTTTTAGCATAAAAGATATGGAGAAGCTTTGAACTCAGTGGATATTGTAATTTAGCTCAAACATTAAATTCAGACTTTGGCGGCTTCCACTCTGTGGAAGCATGAGATGAAATCAAGAGAGTCTCTCAATTTTAATTGATACCTTACATGAGTTTTTCAGGATTTCAGCTTGTCATCACCTTTCAGCAACCACCTTGACTTCTTGTCTTTCATTCATGGCAGTGGCAGAATAGACATTCAAGAACTTGCCTCCAGGAAACACCTCATTCTAGGTGACCACATGCAATCACTTGTGGAATTCTGTTATGTAGCATGGGCTTCCATATTTCAAACCTAGAAGACAATATTAGCTCTAAATAGTGAAGATAAGCCATTCCAAATATCCATCTTAATCATGGGTTCCATTGCTTACAAGACACTCTCTACTTCCAATGTCTGTCTCTACAGTGCAGATTTCTTGACTGCAAGCAACAAAAACCAACTCTGTCTAATTTAAGCAGAATAGAAACTTACTGGAATGAGTTTGTGGCAAAACTAATAGTCAAAAGGGGTCAGGGGCCAGAAAAGAATATGCAGCAAAAAGACATGCAAAGTTAAAGCACAGAAATGAAACAGGTAGGACACCACTCCTGGACACTGCAGCAACTGGACACTGATGCCACCACCCTTTCCAATACCATTGTCTCTGCCATGAATACTTTATAAATGGTGTTTATGTTTTACATTACTTTTTGTATTGGTTTTCTATTGCCACCATAATAAGTTACACAACCTCAGCAGTTTAAAACAACACACTTTTATTATCTCACAGTTCTGTAGGTCAGAAAGCTAGGCACAGCATGGTTGAGCTCGATTTCAAAAGATGGAATTCAAGGTGTCAGCAGGGCTGCATTTCTTTCTGGAGGTTTTGAGGATGAATCTGCTTTCAGTTTTATTCAGGTTCTTGGCAGAATTCAGTTCCACGTGTTGCAGGACTGAGGTTCCCGTTTTCTTGACAGTTGATAATGTGGGATGTCCTCGGCTTCTTGAATGCCATGACCACTCTCTAGTTCATGGCCCCCTGTCTTCATCATTAAAGCCAATATTGGCAAGGAGAGTCCTTCTCATGCTTAGAAGCTCTCCGACTTCCTTTTCTAAATCAACTTGCCTCTGCCCTTCTTTTCTACCACATCTCTCCGACTGACTTTTCTGCCTTCTTCTGTTTTTAAGGATTCATCTGATTACACTGAGCCCTTCCAGATAATCCAAGATAATCTCCATACTTGAAGGTCAGTTGATTCGTAAACTTAATTCATCTGTAGAGATCCTCACAGCAGAACCTAGATTAGTATTTGATTGTATAACCAGGGGATGGGAATCTCAAAGAACATCTTTAGAATTCTGCCCACCACACTTCTACAAGCTACGGAAAGCTAGCCAGAGCATGCAATCTAACAAAACATCGCACATGTCTTAAGCTTAGCTTCCAGGGAGTGGACAGAAAAAGTATCCAGCAGTGTCAACCTCTCTCTTAAAGACATTCTGTTTTACTTAATCTAACACAATGGGTTTATCAATCAAAGAAACAAATAGCTTCAGATCCTGAATGCCCCCTTCACCAGTGAAATAATGTCCACTCTTGGAAACAAAATTCCTTTTGTTCCTTAAATTGATGCATTGATTATTTTAACCACATTAGTGAAATTAAACCATTAAATTTGCACCATTCAAATATCCTTCTATTAATGCTAATCAACTAATAGAGGAACAATCCGCAAAAAGTTTCCTAATTAGCACTTAGCTCCCCAAATATCCATTTGCAATGAATAATTTATCACTTACATGTATCCTGAAGAAAAAAATACAAGCCTGGAAAATTAAAAAAAGGATGATTCTTCTACATTTACTATTGGCTTAATACTACAGAAGCACGTGATGCAGTTGTAGGACTCTAGGAAAATAATTATCAGAATACGTTGTGACTTCTGCAATAAAAAAATTCTCATCAAATGAGCTCACTTAAACAGGTCAAGTCATAAGTCACTCAAAAGAAATACAGAAAATATAAAGACTTTTTTTCTTTATGAGGATAATTATCCTTAATTATCAAAAAAGTCATATACTCGTTTCCTTTCTGAGTTAAAGTGAGAGGTAGTTTGAAGTGCCTCTGACTCCTATAAAGAAATTTTCTGCCAGGAGTAGTCCTTAACTAACCTGTTCACTCCACACAACTGAATCTTGTCAAATGTCTGGTGCAGGATTTTCTTATTAAAAAAAAAAAAAAGAAAGAAAAACCTGAAAGAATTCTTTCATTAAGAATTTTTTTTTCAATGAATGAAATAAAATGAAATAAACACAGATTTCATCAAGTCATCAGCATCATTCAAGTACAAGTCTGGGGGACACGAAGCCCATTTCTGCCCTTTCAGCCATGCTCCCCATACTCTGCTGTGACTAAGAGAACTACCACTGCCAACTCCATCTCTTCTTTCTATCTCCAAGGTAAACCTTCCCTTCTTATGTCAAGCCATATTATACCCAGCTCTAAACTTCTATACAACCTGCAGACAATTCTCTCTTTTCATTATAACTTGTTTTCAGACTTTTCAGTTGAGGAACTACGTTTGATTGTGCCAGTTGATTTTTACCATTTTGAGACCTAACAAAATTGGTCCTTCTTCTGAACTAAACTCTTTAAAATCTTTTTCTGCCTCAAAAGACCAAAGGAAAACTTTCAGGTTGAGTACTGCTTCCATTACTTTTAGAAAAATAAACCAGACTTCCATTTCTAGAATAGAATAGAGTCTGAAAGATACTGACATCCACCCCTCCCTACTTAAAAAAAAATCCATGAAATGTATTAAAAAAACCATTTTAAACGATTTATTTAAATAATTAGACATATCTGAAACAAAGTAATGGTAATCCAAGGTCACAAGTGAAAAAGGAACACAGAGTAAGGAGAAAAGGTAACAATAAAGCAACTTGTTATCCTGAGGTTATAGGAAGATGCTAAGGTACCAGAGGCAAGGAGTGACTGCAGACAACATTCTAAAATTATTGATTGAAAGATTTTACATAAAGCTGGAACTCTGGATAGGTCTCACTATTAGAAAAAGTCTAAACTAGGGAAAACAATCATTTAAAACAGTTTACAAAAAATGTACCTTGTCTCCATTTCAAGATAAAAGAGGGACATGAACAAAGTGTCTAATGGTCTTCGTGTGAGACTGGGGACTGGGTTTACAATTTCTTTCATTGCTTTAAAAATTGCTAATAAAGAACTATCACTGAAAATGGACCAAATCTCTGGTGTCCTTACATATCTGGCAGAAATATAAATCTATCCTGGAGGAACGCATCCTCAAAGCAGGTGTCAAAAAACCCATATTGTTTGTTCAACAAAACACAAACTCATAATAAAATCTTGTTATACAAAAGAAAATAAGACAGCATAAGGGGGAGTCAGCAGAAACAATCAAGAGCAAAATTAGATCTGTGATCATATCAGTTATGATAATTATTGGATGTACAATTAAAAACAAATACATTTTAAAAACAGAAACAAAAAAATGAATTTAGAGCAAATGACTACCAAAACACAATCTAATTTTTTTTTAAAACCAGAAATTAAAAATATAATCATTGAAATTAGAAAATTAACAACTGGTTTACATATTAGTTTAGACACAATAAAGGAGAGAATTATTGACTGGAAAGACTGATCTGAAGAATGACAAGTAATAATGCCCAAAAGGACAGAAAATACGAAAGTGAGGTTAGAGAGGTATGGAGAAGAGAGTCTAACCAAATATATGTGTAATCAAATATACACAGTCTAATTATACTTCTAGAAGGCTAAAATGCAGAGAATCGGAGAAAGAAAACAGGACTTGAAGAAATCATGTCTGAGAGTTTCCTTCAATTGTTTAAACATACGAATCTTCAGATTATTGAATCCCAGTGCATCAAGACAAACACAAAATTCACATCCACATGTATTGTAGCAGGACTGCAAAATCCCACAGAAAAAGAAGGAGTAAATTTAATATCAGAGAGAAAAAAAATAAAACGGATTGCTTTTAAAGAAATGACATTTTGCTGACAAATCCCCAACAGCAGAAACAAGATACAGGAAGAATGAAGAATTACATTTTAGAAGTCTGTGAGTAAATACCTGTAATTTAGAACTGTTAAATCTACTGAAGCAATCTTTCAAGAAGACAAAACCTGCAAGAGTTTGCCACCGAAAGATGGAATTCCTAAGAAATTGCATCAAGAATAAAAAAAAGTAAGTCCTAAAAGATAATCAGAGATGAATGGAGAATGGCAATTAAATGAGATGCTTAACTCGTATGTAAATTTTTTAAATTGGTATTCAACTAATAATGATAAAATGCCTAATTTTTGTGTTACAATACACATCAAAAGTTATTAACAGATATTGTAGCTAAAGGAAGAGAGGGCTTTTTGGCATTAAAATATCCCAAGGCATTTGTTGAAGAGGCTAATAATACTTCCTTGGCCTTGTTACATGAATTCTGCGGGTTAAAACTTACAACATAACCACCAAGGAAAGAAAATAGCATTTATGTTATCTAAAGCAGTGGAATAGATGAGTATATACATATATGTATGGATTTGGAAAATCCTAAGAAAGGAGAAAAAAGTGGAACAATGGAAAAGAAAGACAAATTTGAAGCACAAAATAAATCCAAATAATCAATAGTAATAATAAATATAAACTGATGAACTGTTTTTTAAAGTTATGCATTGTCACAGTAGATTTAAAAATAAAAATAAAAAGGACACAGGAAGGATCAAAGTAGATGACTGAAACAAATATACCAGGTAAATAAAAGCCAAAAAATCAGCTGGTGGGAATGTATTAAACCCAGAAAAATTGGACTTTAAGGGAAAGATATCACTAGTGATAGAAAAAAAAATTAGTAATGATACTAAAATAACGATATTTCAGTGAGAAAATATAAATATGAACCTAACAATGTAGTCATATATATTTATATATATAGTTGTGTATACCTCAGGATATGATGGGGAAATGACAGAATTATAATGAGAAATTTTATTGCCATAATGGTGGATAACTCTAATATACCACCCTCAATAATTAAGAGTTCAAACAAGTGAAAAATTAAGTAAGGACATAAAATATTTAAAAGCACAATCATCTAATTAGCCTATCAAATATGTTCTAAAATATTAAATATACACAATCATATATAAAACATAGAAAATATTACCAAGTCATAAGGTATTTAAAAGTGTGAGCAAATTTCAAAGGAAAAACATCATATACAATGTAATATGTATTTGTAAATATATTTATTTAAATATTTAAATAATCATTTAAATGAGTTAAATAAATCTATTTGAACAAAAAGTTACTTATTTAAATATTTATATATTTAAATTACATATTATACTGAACAATATATATATATTCCCTAAAAACAATGTGCAAAGGACATGAGCAGGTGTTTCATAGCGTCATTAGTGATTAGAGAAAAGAAAATTAAATCCATAATAAAAATAATGAAATAGCAATTTCCAGTTGGCCCTTCATACCCACAGACTCTGTATTAGTGAATTCAATCAACTGTGGGTGAAAAATATTTGGAAAAAAAGAAATCCAGAAAGTTCCATAAAGCAAAACTTAGTTTGTTGTGCCTGGCAATATTTACATAGCATCTACAGTGTATTGGGAATTATAAGGAAACTAGAGATGATTTTAAGCCCATGGGTTATATGCAAATACTGAGCCATTTTACATAAGGGACTTAAGCATTTGAAAATTTTGGTCTCTGCAGGTGTTCTTGGAACCAGATACCAAGGGATGACTGTACTCACTTTATTGACATAAGTTTCAAAGTATGAAAGTATCAAATTTTGGCAAGGATGCCAAGAAATGGTATTTCTCATATCCTGCTTGTGGAGGCATAAAATCATGCTATTATTTTGATAATAAGCTTATATTAATGTCTTAAAAGTTGGATGTGTACATGGCTTATGGACCAGATTCCATATCTAGATCGATTACTTAGCACCTGTAAATTCATTTTCTCATCTTCTTGTTAAGTTCTTCCATTCAACCTAATGTCTATCTGCTAAAAAGAATTTTTTAGAAGTACCTGCTAATATTAAGTCTTCTCAGGTGAAAGGGGAAAGCTGGGCCAATTACAAATACATTGTTTTTGTTTTGTTTTTGGGGGGGATTGTTGTGGGTGATGATTTTTTGTTGTTGTTGTTGTTGTTTTGGTTTTTTGGTTTTTGTGAAGGGGTTGGGTTGGGGACTGCAGACAGCCTATGTTGAAAATTGATCTAGAATCACTGGCCAGCTATCACATCTGCTCTCCACTGCATGGTGAGCAGCGCATCTTTCTGTGTTCCCCAGCCTTGGGGTGCTTAGTGATCCAGGTGGCAACGGCAGGTGAACAGCATCCTCCTCTGCTGATCAGAGGTAAATCCCCACCTGATGTGGGGAGACCCTCACAGCAAGCTCAGCAGAGTAGCTATTCTCTATTTAATGGTCTAAGATATACTCACCAATTTCCCCTGGTAGGAAGGAGGTTATGACACTGAGAAAGAACAATCACAACCCTAAGTGGTAAGTTTGGAATCTGGTCTTAGAAAAAGAAAGATGGACTTTGAGAACTGATCTTTTTCAAGATAACATAAGGACAATCAGACAACCTCTCAGTTTCTGAAACACTGAAGGACACTTTTACCTTTTCATCACTGTTGGTATGGAGATCACAATTAAAACTTGTGTTTAATACATTTATCTTACACTCCTTTCCATCTGTCAGACCCATCTCTGTGCTCCAATCATTGTCTGTATACCACCCAGTTTTGGTCAAACCCAACAGCATTTGCATAGCTCTCCTGATAACTAAACAGTTCACCCTTCAGAATTCTTCAACACAAAGGAAGACAGAACATAGACATGAAAGTAGACAATATCACTCTTGAAAATCGTGATGATTCCAATATGACTTCCAATTAAATTAGTTCATTTTTTAATCATTCAATAAATATTCATTGAAGATCTATTATCTAAATGGTACTGTACGTGGTATTGGGATAATATGAAGATGACTAAGGAAATACTTTTTCCTAGAGAATTTACTTGGCAATGAGGAAACCACAAATCAATAACTAAAACAAAACTTAAAATAAAATCTGTCTCAAAAGAGACCACACATCTTACAGTTGAAGCAGAACGAAGAACATACCGTGACCACTGCAGACAGAAGACTCCATAAATCAGTGGCACGTGCACATGGGAATTTTAGAAACACCATGAGGACAGGCATGGAGTTTTGAATGCACCTGCTGTACAGTGAGAATAGAGAGAGCAAGCAGTGAAACTGATAAAATTTGGCAGGAGATGAAGCCAGGAGGTTTTGAGATGATTACAGAAGGCCTTGAAGGTCGTTTTAATGCATTTCCCCTTTATTATTCAGGCTGCCAGTCCCTGAAGACTGCGATGAACAGGAGAAATGTTAACTGACTTAGATTTGAGGAACATAACTAGGGCAGTGTGTGAATGACAGATTTGAAGATCTGATTAATGAGGAATAGTTAATAAGATACTTAAGGTATCCAGGTTTATTCATGCGATCGATTGGATAAGAAGTTCCTTATAGAAAGCTTTTAAATTGCTTTTCTTTCCCGTTTAATTTCCTCAAGCTTTTGTTTTACTCAGAACCTATCCAAAGTCAAACATCTATAGTTTTCTTCAAAACTATAATGACATTTTCAGAGACATAAATACAACATTTCAACAAGAATTCTGAGAAAGATATTAAAATAACTGATATAATCTGGTCCCTTAGTACTGAATTCTGAGGGACTTAAAAATATATTTCCTTGGGATGTAAATTCACATCATAAGAAGTATTTGATTTTTTTAAAAAGGGAGAGCTGGTTACAAATAGCATGAACTGCAAATAAGTGGTGAAAAATACCAAAAAACAAAACACGACAGACACTTAATAGTTTAAGTAATATGCATATTTTAGATATTAATCTTTGTCATTTTTACAATGCATTTAATAAATTGGGAAGATCCAAAAAAAATTACCTGCATTGAATATAAGAAATCATAACAAAGTCTTTTTATATTCAGAGCCAGTGTTAATTAGACGTGACTTTGAGAAATCTTTTAAAGTGCAGGTGAGGTGGAGAGCACGGCTGGTACAGAAACCAGCCAGTCAGGAACAAGCTACTGAGCCCATCAGGAGGAAAAGTCTTTCCCTAGAGACTCGTTATTTGATGATTGAAAAAGAATGTCTAGACATCAAATGGGTTTTCGACAGTTTAAGGTACTAAAGTATTTTCCCGGGGTAAAAATTTATATTAGAGGCAGATCATAGAGCTGTTCAATGGTGGAACAGAATAAAAGATGAGCGATACTCAGCTTGTAAGATATTATATGTCCCTGTAGCAATGTATTTGCATTTCTCCCCAATAGTCCCATGAATGAAATACAGTAGTATGTTTGTTGAAGATGTTTTCTGAGTAGTGGAATTATACTGGTGAATTAGCCTTATGGTCCATGCAAGGCAGGATTCTCTGCAATCAAATCTCCATAGAAAGTTAGGGAAATTTTTCACATGCTTGTACCCAGTCATGCTTCTGTATAATAATCTCTCTTGCCCATCTAACCATCCTAAAAAAAAAAAAAAGGAGCCATTTCAGCTCCTACAAGCCATGAATACAGGGGTGAGAAGTGCCAGCAGGAATTCTGTCCCGTGTTGGTTGCGCAACTAGAGAGGAAACTGACTGATGAGTTGACCCTGATGATGGGTCAGTGTGATGTGATGACACTGTGATTCCTCTCTCCGAACCCTGCTCCCTCCTTTGAAGTTCATACTGTTTATTCTTGTTTGTTTTTGCCCACATTTGTTTGGTGTTCAGGATAAATCTCCTGCCATCTTGATAAGACTGCAATGTCAAGTAAATGAAGACCTAGTCAATCAGAATATCCTACCTTTTTTTTCCTTTCTCTTCACCAATAACATTCATGTTTTAGGAAAAATAAACACCATATGATTACCATAGGATGCCCTGGTTCAGCTGAATTATAATTTGGCTACTTTAGTAAAGTGGTCTTCCTCCCAAAATCTAAAGGCCTTCTATATTTTTATTGAAGGGGAAAAGAGAAGCATCTTGGTATCTATGGGCTTTCAAGGGAAGGACAATGAATGAGGAAATTATGAGTATGTAAAGGATGACATGGTACTTGCCCCTTTTCTCATTTTTCTCTGCACCTCAGCCTGACAGACTGTTTCTGTGCTCCGGTGTAGAGGCAGCTTGAGACAGAAGTGAGAATTTGAGAAGTTACTTCCATTTGGTTGGTTCTGAGTACAAACAGTTCTTTTTCCAAGTTTCAGTGATGATGTGTGACAGAAAGCTGAGGAGAGCCATTTCCCTCAATTGCCTTGCCAAGGAGCACTGTGAAAGTTGACACCTGAGGCTATCCGCTGGCCATGCTTGGCTGAGCAAGGTCTTCATGGGGACACGGAGAGCAGGGACTGTGCAAGTAGCCAGCTAACAAGTACTCCAAACCTTAGACTTCGTAGGTCGGGAAAGATCTAGAAATGGTTTTAGATTATCAGTTTGCAATGGTTAAAAATTTTGTGTAAATGTAAAATTTTTGAGATCATGGGTCCCTATCCATTCAGCAGAGAACAAAGTATGTCTTCCATATAGATCAGGAAGATTACTGAACGTGCATGAATTTACACTGTTTCTTCCACACATTCTCTTCTAGGACTGTCTGACTTGATGTGGGAGTTACAGTTCCACTCTCATGAATTAGGGAAGTGCTAGGTCTCTTTGCCTCCAGTCTTGCTGATTAAACTAGTCTATGAATTTGAACATAGACCCTGAGGGAAGCCAGAAATTCACTCTGCTTTGACCTTTAGTAGAGTTACCAGATAAAACACAGGATTCCCAGTTAAATTTGAATCACAGGCACACAACAAATTAACTTGTTTGGTTACAAATAGGTCCCAGATATCACATGGAGGATACTTATATCAAAAACATAATCATTGCTTATGTGAAATGAGATTTAACTGGGAATCCTGAATTTTTATTTGCTTTCTATTGGTATGTGTGTGAAAATAAATATATCAATAGGTTAAGAGTAGTTGTTGCTAAGGGATGGAATTTCAAATTATTACACATTTTTTTCTTTGTAATTTTCACTTTGCCAAATGTTTTAAATGCATACTCATCTTACTTATATAATTACTACTGGGTTAAGATGTTCAAGCAATGAGGTAGTAAAGAAACATTTGTTGAGTTGGTTTTGTGGTCTAAACTCGACTCTCTTGTATTCTGATTCATAGGCTACTGAAGCAAATAAGAAAACATTCCAAGTTGAATATTTGACCAAAATGATGACCACCAATCAAGACAAAAGTTCTGGAATCAACAAAATGGGTAAAATCTTTTAACACACAACATGAATATTATATGGAAAAATAAGGAATTATGGGACATAACTGAGAAGAAACCGTATGTGTATTATTTCAAAGGAATTTGAATGCTGCTTTTTAGTGTGTTGATGTTGTTTTGACTTTTTTCCGGAAATGAACAGCTGCTATTTTATTTAAAAGTGGATGAAAAATGTGGGGGTGGTGGAGTGGATATAAAAGTGTCTCTTAACAAACTCTTAAGAAAAGCTTTAAATATTTATATTACAAAACACTTCATTAGAACGTTACATAGACCAATAAAATGAACATCTGTTTGCCCACGTCCTAGCTCTTTAACTCATCACAGTTTTAACATTTCACCACATTTGTTTCTAATCTTGTTAAATTATAAAACATTTCAGGTAAAGTTGAAACTCTGTCATTTCCTTCCAAACACAGTATTCTTTTATCCCTTACCTGAGATGTTGGCTGCTATTCTGAATTCTGAGTTTATAATCGTCCGGAAAGCCCTTTAACTTTGTCTACTTTACATATTTACATATGTAAATATATATAAAATACATATATTGTTTTATTGTGTGATTATTGACCTTTTTATCGATGGTACAACAATAACCACATCATTATGTAATTTCCTTTTTTGGCTTAAAATTATGGTTTCTTTTTAAAAATCTACATGAATAAATATAGTTCTAAAGCACTAATGGTCATCGCTGTAATATTCCTTCTCACAGATATAATTTATGATTTATTCATTTGCCTTTGATGAACATTTAGGTACTTTCTAATTTTTCTTTGGTAACAACCATACTGACATAGACTTCTTGCATATATCTCCCTGTGTATAAATAAATGAGTTTCTAGTAGAATTGGAAATACTGAATCAAGGTTCATGATGTCTTCGGTTTCACTAGATATGATCCTATTGCTCTAGAAATTGGTAGTAGTAATTTACACATTTGCTGGAAATCTATGAGTTTATTTCCCACCTGCTCACTAATTCTTATTATCAGACTTTGAAATTATTTCAGACTGTGAAATGGTATCTCGTAATTTTATTTTTCATTTTCCTTTTGTTAGTAAGTTTAAAAACCTATTCTGATAGTTATTGGTCAGGTGTGTGTTACTTTATGTGAATTATATGATCATATATCTACCCAATGTTTATTTAGATGCCTGTTTTTTTTTTTTTTCTTTTCAAGCTTTAGTTTTGTCAGTTCCTGACTGCAGTGTTTATATATGTTATCATGAGCTGTGGATTATGCTTCTTAACTTTGCATATAGTGTTTTTGTTGAAAAGAAGTCAGATTTTTTGTATTTTATATTATAATAAAATTCATCTATATTAGCCTTTATGATTTATATGTTTTTATGATATGAAAGATTTTCATACTCCAATATTCTAAAGCTAGATGCTCAAATTTTTTGAAATGTTTAAAGCTCTGCTTTCCACATTTGCTTTTTTAATCTATGTGTAGGGATTATAGAAAAGATACGATATTTTATGAATAACAAGATGGCCAAAATTAAGTCACTCATTGCCATCTTTTCATCATTTATTTATTTATTTACGTATTTATTCATTTCTGTTGGAGTATAGTTGACATAATATTGTGTTAGCATCAGGTGCGCACCACAGTGATTCAATATTTATATATATTTCAAAAGGGTCACCACAATAAGTCTAGTTACCATCTGTCACCACACAAAGTTATTACAATGTCATTGACTATATTCCCTATGCTGTACCTTAGGATCTCCATGGCTTATTTATTCTATTACAGGAAATTTACACCTATTCACTCCCTTCATCTATTATGCCCACTCCCCAACTTTTCCCCTCTGTGTCAAAAACCAGTTCATTTTCTGTATCTGTGAGTCTGTTTCTCTCTCTTTTTTTTTTTTTTAGATTACAGTAACTGTCTTTCTCATCTCACTTAGCAAACTCATCCATTTTGTCACAAATGAAAGATTTATTTTTATGTATATTTATTTATTTTTATTTATGTATTTTATGTAGCTGAATAATATTGCATTGTGTATATACAAGGTCATTTACATATTTTGCTGTTTGATTTTTATTCTTGTTTTGTTAATGTATTATATTGATTGATTTGTGGATATTGAACCATCCTTGAGTCCCTAGGTTGAATCCCACTGGATATGGTGTATGATCCTTTCAGTGTGTTGTTGACTTCAACTTGCTAATATTTTGTTGAGGATTTTTGCATCTATGTTCACTAAGGATATTGATCTGAAATTACCTTTTTTTGTAGTGTTTCTGTCTGGTTTCACTATTGGGATAATGCTGGCCTCATAGAATAAGTTTGGAATATTCAATTTTATGAAATCATTTGAGAAAAATAAGTATTAACTCTTCTTTAAATATTTGATAGATCTCACTTGTGAAGCCATCTGGCCTTGAAATTTTGTTTGCTGGAAGTTTTTGTATTACTGATCAGTTTCATTAAAGTAATTGCTCTATTTTGATTTTTGATTTCTTCTTGATTTGGTAGTGGAAGATAATGTCTTTCTAGGAATTTACTCATTTCTTCTAGGTTATCCGATTTGTTGGTATATAATTGTTCATTGTTCTTTCATGATATTTTGGATTTCTGTGGTATCATTTCTAATTTCTTTTTTGCTTTATGATTTTATTTATTTGAGTCCTCTCTTTTTTTCTTGATGAGTCTATCTAAAGGTTTATTAATTTTGTTTATCTTTTTAAAGAACCAGCTCTTAGTTTTATTGACATTTTTTATTTTGTTTTTAGTCTCTATTTCATTTATTTCCACTCTGATCATTATTATTTCCCATTTTCTACTATCTTTGAGTTTTTGTTCTTTTTTTAGTTCCTTTAGGTACAAAGTTAGATTGTTTATTTGAAGCTTTCTTGTTTCTTGAGGAAGGCCTGTATCACTATGAACTTCCCTCTTAGAACTGCTTTTACTGTGTCCCATAGCTTTTGGAAAGATGTGTTTTCATTTTCATTTCCTCAAGTTATTTTTTAATATTCTCTTTAATTTCTTCATTGACACTTTGGACTGTTTAGCAGCATGCTGTTTTAGTCTTTAAGTGTTTGTGTTTCTTTCCAATTTTCTTCTGGTGTTTCATCTTTAATTTAACACCATTGTGGTCAGAAAAGATGCTTGATATGATTTCAGTCTCAAATTCAGAGACTTGTGGTCTAACATGTGAACTATCCTGGAGTTCATGTAAATTTGAACAGAAGGTATTTTCTGCAGTTTTTGAATGAAATATTTTATGTGTGTGTGTGTGTGTGTATATATATGGTATCTACACCTTTTAAGTCAATCTTATCTAGTATGTTGTTTAAGGTCAATGTTTCTGTACTGATTTTTGTCTGGATGGTCTATCTATTGATGTATTAAAATCCCCTAATATTATTGTATTCCTGTCAATTTCTCCCTTTATCTGCTTCATATATTTAGGTGCTCCTATGTTGGGGACATAAATATTTACAAATGCTATATCCTTTTGTTAGATTGACCCCTTTATCATTACTCTTTTTGTCTTTTGTTATAGTCTTTTTTTAAGTCTGTTTTATCTAATATAAATATTGCTACTCCCACTTTCTTTTCATTTCCACTTCTATGAATTATCTTTTTTTTTATCCTTTCACTTGCAGTATGTGTGTGTTTTTAGATCTGAAGTGAGTCTCTTTTAGGCAGCATATAGACGAATCTTTTTTTTTTTTTAATTTGTTCAGTCATCCTATGTCTTCTGGTTGAAGAGTTTAGTCCACTTACATTTGATGTAATTATTGATAGGTATGTGCTTATTAACATTTTGCTAATTGTTTCTGGTTGTTTTTGTGGTTCTTCTCTATGCTTTTCCTCTTTCGTTGTTATCTTTCCTTGTGGTTTGATGATTTTCTTTAGTGTTACACTGGATTCCTTTCTCTTTAGTTTCTGTTTATCTAGTACAGGTTTTTGGTTTGTGGTTACCATAAGGCTCATAGATAACAATCTCTATATAAAGCAGTCTATTTTGAGTTGATAGTCCCTTAAGTTCAAAAGCATGTACAATCACTGTATTTTTACCTATCACCCCATGTTTTGCTTTTATGTCACATTTTACATCTTTTTACTTTGGGTGTCATCTTAAATACTTATTGCACTTACAGCTGCTTTTACTACTTCTGTCTTTTAACCTTCATACTAGCCTTTTAAGTGGTTGGTGTACTACTTTTACTTTATATTTGTCATTATTAGTGAGATCTTTTTTCTATCATACATTTTCTTATTTCTAATTATGGCCTTTTCTTTTCCACTTAAAGTCCCTTTACATTTATTGTAAGGACTTCTTAGCGGTGATTAATTCCTTTAGTTTTTGCTTGTTGGGGAAACTCTTTATCTCTCCTTCAACTCCTTCAACTGATAAACTTGCCAGATAGAGTACTCTTGTTCATAAATATTTTCCTTTCAGCGCTTTGAATATATTATGCCACTCCCTTCTGGTCTACAAAGTGTCTGCTAAAATATCCACTGAGGCTTATGAGAGTTCTCATAAATGTCACTATTTTTCTCTTGTTGATTTAAATTTTTTTCTGTTTATCTTTAACTTTTCATATTTTAATTACAATGTGTGTTGGTGGTGATCTCTCTGAGTTCATCTTGTTTGGAACTGTCTGTGCTTCCTAGACCTGGGTTTCATTTTCCTAACCCAGATTAGTAAATTTTTCAGCCATTATTTCTGCAAAGATGTTTTCTGCTCCTTTTTTCCTTTTTTTTATTCTTCTGGGAGAAATATAATGTGAATATTAGTATGTTTAATGTTGCCCCAGAGATTCTCTTAAACTATCCTTATTTTTTCAATTCTTTTTTTCTTTGGCTGTTCTAGTTGGCTGATTTCCACTATTCTGTCTCTTAGATCCCTGATCCACTTTTCCGTATCACCTAAGCTGTTGTTGATTCCCTCTAGTGTATTTTTTTGCTTCTGATGTCATATTATTCACCTCTGATTGGTTCTGTCCTATTTTCTAACTCTTTGTTGAAGTTCTTACTGTTTTCATCCATTCTTCTCCCAAGTTTGGTGAGCATTTTTATGACTACTACTTTAAATTCTTTATCAGGTAGATTCTATTTCCATATCTTAAAGTCTTTTTTTCTGAGGTTTTATCTTGTCTTTTCATTTGGAACGTATTTCCCTATTTCCTCATTTTGCTTTGCTCTCTGGAGTTTTTCCCATGTATTAGGCAAAGCTGCTACCTCTCTCAGTCTTGAAGAATTAGGTTCTTGCAGGTGATGACACTGCTTACATTCCCTGAGATTGTCTCCTTATTCTCTAGGATGTGTTTGAAACCTGCAGCCTATCCCTCAGTATAAAGCTCTAGGCTAAGATAGACCTTTCTACAAGAAGACTGGGATTGTGTTTTAATCTGCTGTGTTTGCAATGTCCTGGAGTTGGTGGACTGCCAATAATTGTCTTTCCCATTGTTATAATCCCATGGAGCTCAGGAAGGCCAACCCCCTTGGACACCAGTGCCAGGCAATCAACAGGCATTCCCTGTGTGGATTATGCAAGCCCTTTAGATTTAGCTGGGTAGTTGGAGAGGGTAGGGGGAAGGGCTTACTCTCTTGGTTCAGCCAGAATATAACTGCTGTGTGCACCCATAAGCTTTAGCAATTCAGCATGAGAATGTATGCATGTGGGCTTTAGTTCCAGAGTGGGAGAATGCCACAGCTATTTGTGCTCACCAGCCCCAGCCAGGGAGCTGTGGAATGTCACCACCTCCTGCACTCATAGACTTTAGCTATGGAGCATGCTGCAACCTTTTGCACCCACCCATCCATTCCAAGGAGCAGTGAAGTGCTGCAATGGCCATAACTCTCTGGCTTCACCAACGTGGCAGGACAGTGCTATGACTGTTTGACCCTCCCTGTGCTAACAAGTTCAATGGAAAGAGCAACAATGGCATCGCCAGCACCCTTCGCCTCTGGGGGGCATTTCCACTATTCCCAGTCCCTCCAGCCGATGCTTTCAGATTCACAAATGACTCTACTTCACAGGTACTCTAGGCACTCCTCAAAATGCTGTTATTTTTCTGGGTCTTGGGGTGAGTGAGGTTTCATGTGAGCCCTTCAATAAGGAATCTCAGTTTCCTATATACTTTGGGACTCTTGGATATCAGCCTCATTGATTTTCTAAGCCAGATATTTTGGGAGCCCATCGTCTGGGATAGATCCAGGGGCCTGGGTGTCTAATGTGGGGTGCCAACCCCTCACTCCTCCATGACAAGCACCCATCTGGTGACATCCCTCCCTATTGTGTGCCACCATGCCTGTGGTAGCGTTTTTGGCAAGAGCATTTCTCTTGCCTCTCCTACCCATCACCATGTGGTCCTTTTTATCTTTTGTTGTGGAGCAGGTGTTCAGCCATTTCTCAGGTTCTTTTCAGTGGGAATTGATCCATATGTGACTGTATATTTGTTGTGTCCGTGGGAGGAAGTAAGTTCAGTCTCTTCCTACACTGCCATCTTGAACCATCCCACTTCACCATTTATTTATAATTTCACCTTTATCATTGATTAAATGTTCATATATAGGTAAATTTGTATCTGAACCTTTCATTCTCCTTCATTGTTTTATATACTATTTATGTAATATTGTTTTATTTTTGTAACCATTATAATAAGGGTGGACAACCAGGTGAGGACAGACTCCTGCTTGTTCTTAAAGATTACCATAGCTACTCCTATAAATTTGAGAAGCAGCCTGTCCAGTTTCACTCAAAAAGAAAAAAACAATTGGGACTCTTATGAGAAATATATTTATGAATTGGTTGAGGAAAAATGAAAATCTTTGTGTATTGCTATATTATTTATGTCTCCTCTTGTATCCAATATTAATTTTTTGTAATGTTTCCATACTGTTATGAATTGTGAATGAGGTATTTTTGTGTTACATTTTATAAGTTATGTCTGGTGAATAAGAATTTATTTATTATTTATAATTATACTTTATCTAGTAAGCTTGGTAAAATTTTTATAGTTATTCTAGAAGTTGGTAGATTTTCTTTGTAGTCAAGTCACATATTCTGGAAGTAAATGTACTTTTATCTCTTTCTTTCTAATTCATATAACTTATTGTTTTCTCTTATCATTGGTTAAAGCATCCAGTTTCAAGGTTTAATAGAGATACTGATAATGGGCATTCCTGTCATTACTGAATTTCATGATAATGCTCCCTTAACTTTCCCTACCTAACCTGATGTTTTTTCTAGATATCTGAACTGTATCCCTTATCAAGTTAAGGAAATTCTGTTCTCCTCCAAATTCAACATGAGTTTTTATCATGAATGAATGTTGAACGCTACCAAATGCTTTTCCTGCAGTTATTGAGATGACCCTCTGGATTTCCACATTCAATCTGTTAACCTAAGATCAGGGCTGCCGTATTTGTCTTTGCAAACCATGCTCTATGCAAACCTAGGATGGAACCTGAATTTAGTGACACAGACATACCCAGCTACAACTGAGACTGAGAGATGAATTCTCTAGTGTGAAGGCAGGCACTAATTTGTATCCTATTACCATAGAAGGGGCAAACAGAATTTTTTGGAAAAGAAGCCAAATCTGTTCTGATGGCCTAGTAGTCCCCACCCTACTCTGGCCCAAGTCAGAAATTCAATGATGATTTAATATTAGAAATTTTATTAGTATACCCGAGCACAGGGCATGACACACTGCAAAGCTGCAGGATACCCCATCCACACAGACTGTAGGTCATGGGGATGTAGTTTCTGGTGATGGTGAAACCCTCAGAGCCGAATTTTCCTACGTCGACATGGACCTTGAAAATGCAAACACTTCTCAATGTTGCATCCTGAGCCAATGTTTTCTATGTTTCATATTTATTCTCATTGATTTGCCACTATTAAAAAAGCAGAATGGGTCGCGTCAGGAGACCTGACTTCTGGACTCAGCTTTATCTAATATTTGCTGCTTTACCCTGGCTCTGTGGCTTAATCTCTCTCCGACCCTCATTTCCTGCCCCCCAATTCCCCCAAAATTAAGAGGTTACACAAGATCAGTCACTGTCAGACTGTTTTCTACAGAACTGCATGGTTCTATTCCTATGCCCGTAGAGTTGCCGAGTTGCCAAAGAGAAGACAATTGGTCATGAGAGAGCCTGAGTTGGTGTGGATTGAAAAATCCCTTATTGACTTTGTTTTATCAGCATTTATATTGCGGTTCAGTATCAGAGTCCATTTGAAAATGGATTCAAGTACTAAAAACTTTGTGTTACTTTGAGTTAGATGCGGTCTAAGGACAACATCCCTACGGTCCTGGTACCTTCAGGGTACAGATACAGTAGTGGGTACATCCCGGTAGGCATATGATTATAGAAGACGAAACACAGTCATTTAATCAGAAAGATCTATAAACAA
The DNA here is from genome assembly GCF_009834535.1 of Camelus ferus. Taxonomy (NCBI): domain Eukaryota; kingdom Metazoa; phylum Chordata; class Mammalia; order Artiodactyla; family Camelidae; genus Camelus; species Camelus ferus. The sequence continues at coordinate 19,027,826 of NC_045722.1, read as the reverse complement.
TAGGACCATGTGAGTGAGAACAAGGAATCAGAACTACCTTTAGATGTTGACAGATCCTGACCTGAAGTGGAAAAGATCAAGGAAGAAATGACATAAGATCAGAAAGTTTCTTGGAGACCAAAGCTGTGAACCAAGTGTTAAATATACTCAACAGGGTATATTTTTTTCCTCTGAAAGGCAATCATTGTAGCATTCCAAATTTTTATTTAAGTTTCTATAAGGCCATATCCCTCTTCCCAAGATCAGGATCTCTTTACAAGTCAAATGTGGATTTTTCACACTCTTCCAGTTATGTCCAGTGTGCTCAAAAAATACCGTAACAACTACTTTGGGCTTCTTAGAAAATTGTTGACTGTATCAGGCAGGTGTAAACCGTCTAAGGTGATAGCTGTGTCTCAGCAGTGTTACACACTAGTCATCTTACTATAATCATATTTCTCAGTTGTTCTCAGTAAAATTTCAGCCTCAACTCTGCTTCATCGTCACCTGGCTGGTGTTGAAGTCAATCTGTCAACCTAACTTCCCAACATACACACTTCCTAATAAAGGATGATCAAAATATAAGGAAAGCATAGAACAAGAATTTAAGAGAGAAGAGTGGCATTGGAAATCTGAGTAGGGGGAGAGACCATTGGAAAACTCAATGGAAATGGGAAGAAACTTTCTAGAAAGAATAGAAAATTAGTAAAAAGAGAACAGAGTCCTAAAGGCAATGGAGAGTACAGTTAATAAAAGATATTCCTGCCCATGAACATAAACATGGGCTCCTGAGATGCTTGGATGTCTCCAGTGGGAGGAGAGAAAGAGCAGATCACAATTATGATGCATGTAACACCTGTTCTGTGAAGGCTAGGAGGTGAGAAGATTGAAGTGTGAGCCTTCAGAACTGTCCGCCCTAGAGAAGGAGAAGGTGGGGTTAGATTGCATTTCAGTTAAATGGTTTCTCCTCATCCCCAAGATTCACCTCCTTTTGAGTCCCGTGAAAGCTGAGAAGAAAGTACAGATCTTGTCTCAGATGCCCCTATGGCCAAAGACGTGATAGTACCTCAGGTAGGGAGTTTTGCAAACTGAGTTTGAAATTATTGATATCATTTTTGTATAAGAATGCATGTGCCATGTTCAAGACAGCCTCAGATTTGCTGAGAAAGAGAAGTAATCCCCTCAATAATAGTCGATGAACTTAATTACATAGGGGGACTTATGCAAGATTGCCTGGATTATGGTGCTACACGTAAATATTTAAACACACTACGTGAACTCTTACGTATAGTCGGACAGCAGTGAAGTGAATCCTTTTGTGAGATTCTTTGGAAACAATTGGGAGGATGCATAATGATGTGGGAAATATTCAAAATATACTAGTATGTGGAAGAAAACAGGTTATAAAAAAGAACCATAGAATTTGTGGTCTGTAAGTTGTATACACACGATTATACATAGTCACTGAGATTTATCAGCTATAGATTCATGAAAGGATAACCATATTAGTGGTGATTTCCTTCTGTGCAGTGAGATCTTTCTATCATGGCTATGTATTATTATAATTAGAGAACATAATGTGATGTTTATATTTTATACATTTATGAGCTATCTAGCCCCAGGAGGAAGTGGATTAAAAATACTGTCATTTTTCCAACTCACTTCATGGAATATTTTTTCTGGATATTTTGAGGTTCACTTATTTAAATACTTCTTCAGCTACATGTCTTCTTTCCAAAGACGACTGGCGATCGGAAAAAAATTACCCACATAAACATTAAAATACCCCAAAATATGTATCATCATTTATCAAGAGCTGTCTGAGAAAATATATATATATATATAGCACATGGGTACAAAACTTATTTCTGAGTTTCCTAGTGGACACAACAAATAGAAAAATGCAGTATACTAGAGAACTCATATCAAGAAACATTCCAACTCAAGAATCATAAACTCTTTCCTGCCCTGACTTTATCATGGAATAGTGAGTGGGTGGGGTGGGGAAAGAAAAGGTAAAAATGTGAATAAAATCCCTTGACTGAATGCAGGATACGGGGAAGAAAGAGAGTGTCAAGTGAAGAATTCTAGAAACTATCTATTTGAATTGACCTCAAGCCAACTCAACAAAAGTTTCCCTGGCAATTTACTAAATGAGTAGTCTCTTTGCTATTTATCCACAAGATAGATCTGTTTCACTGACAGACAGATTATCTTGTAGGATTAAGCATGTGTCTCTAGGCCAGACTTCCTGGGTTTGAATTCCACTGCCATCACTTACTCATGACTTTTGGTGACTCATCCGATGTCCTCAGCCATCTATGTCCTCATTTATGAAATGGCAACTGTGAAAGAATCTATCACAAATGATGGTGAAGATGAAATGTGTGGTTAATTTTATGTGTCTATTTGACACGTTATTTCTGGGTATGTCTGTGACAGTGTTTTCAGATGAGATTAATATTTGAATCAGTGGCCTCAGTAGACTGTCCTCCCCAATGTGGGTGGGCACTATTGAATCCACTGGGGGCTTGAACAGAAAAAAAGGTGGAAGGAGGAATTCACTCCTTTTTGCTTCCTGCTTGCCTGCTTGAGCTGGGACATCTCATCTCATCTTCTCTGACCTTTTGCACTTGGGTTTAATTACACTCCCAGCTTCCCTGGGTCTCCAGCTTGCAGATGGCAGGACTGTGGGACTTTTCTGCCTCTATCATCACCTGAGTTGATTCCTCATAATAAATCTTTTTTTCTTTTTTTAACTTCCTACTGGTTCTGTTTCTCTGGAGAACCCAGGCTAATACAAAGTCACAAAATGCTGAGAACATAAGCATCATATAAATGCTATTGTCTTCATCATCACCACCACCACCATCTCCAAACAGAGCTATGGAGAAACACCATAAATAATATCAAAACATAACTTTGACTACAAGCTGGTGATATTTTAATGAAACCCATTTTTTTTCAAACCATGGGGCCACCTAGTCCTGCCAGAGCAGCCCAAACAGGCACAGAAGTTTCTGTCTTCCAGATGTCCTCGGGTACCTACCCTCAATCCCAGTTTCACAGGTATTTTGATCATGACCTCTATCTATTGACCTTATGCCAATTTTAAGAAGTATTTTAAAACTAATATTGAACCATCCTAAATCTCCTCTCATTTTGTTCTACTTCCTTCCTTGCTGACTCCTTTCTCAAGTGCCCATTGGCCATCCTAGCCACCACATTCCTCTCCTCAAACACACACACACACACACACACACACACACACACACACACACACACACACACAGAGCCTCATTCTCTGGAAAGATTCAAACATCCTGAGAATTCACCAAGGAGGGTTTAGGGTCACTAGAATTCAAGGATTCAGAGAGGCAATATAGACCTTTTAAAGGGGCATTGGCTCGTATGCCCACAAAATCTAGTACTATTTAAAGAAATTCAAAATACATACATGGCAAAAGGATTTCTCCAAGAAAGAATCCATGTATTCATGTGTGCATGAATGTCTATTCATAAGACAGATGTCAGGGCATGATCACCCCGTAGCTTTGCAAATGTACACTCTAGGATGACCATTGCCACGGTCAACCTGCATTCTCACCGTGTCTTCCTACTGATGGGTGAAAGAATCATCATTTATCAAAAATGATACCAGATCTATTCTCCTCTTGCTTTTTTCCTCCATTAATTCAATGTTCAGTTCAAATTCAAAAACAATGTTTTCAACATTCAGAAATAAAAGGCAATGCAATTGTCTCCATTTTTGAGATGTGAAAACTGAGGTTCAGTGGCAAGCTGACTCTTCTTTGCTCACTCTAACCACTATAATTGCCACAGAAACTGTTCCCAGCATGCTGATGTGGGAACCAAACCAGTCTGAGGATCCACAGACCTGGATCCTGGCCACTGATTTGGCAGGAATTACCCATGAGAACTTGGGGACTCATTTTATCCTTCTGGCTCTTTGCTTCCTTGTCTGTAAAGGCTGAGGAGAAGCAAAGACTGTGGGATCATCCATGCTTACAATTTTAAATTTATCTGATTTTTTTTCTCCAGGATATTCTTTCTAAATTTCTTTTTTTATTTGTTCTGTAATTTAATGTTTTGACCCCAATCCTAGTTTTCATAAATGTTCATTTATATTAACACATTAATATTCATATTAATACATTAACATTCTCCCTTATTAATTCAATTAATTCAATATTTCAAATAACGTGACCAGGAGAAACATTTCATGTAGGCTCAAAAGATCATGATAAGAAACAATGAACACAGTCCAATACACCACTGTCCACAAATGTCCGCACAATTACATGGACATGTTTTTAAAGGAAAATATATTGGTAAAGGGAATTGGAGTTAAAAGTACCTGGGTATTCAGCCAAGTTTAAAAGATAAACCTTGTTTTTCTTCTTTTTTTCTTTTTTTCCCCTGACTGATCCTACACAGGAGGGCTGCAGATGCCATATTTCAAATCATAGGAAATTACAGCTTAGCAAGCGCTCTCTCCCCATGGGCTCAAATAAAATTTCCTAAGGACTCTAGATCGACCATAGGCGGGGAAGGAATTGTAAATGCTGTGAAAAGGAAATCTCTCTATTACAAGAGGATGGCATTCTTCATCCTCCCCTCCTCTGCAAATCTCCATGCAATGTTTCATAACTGAGATTCTAGCCATTCAATCTGCACAGTCTGTCCAGGAGCCTTGAATCCCATCTGCTTTTGAACCAAGTAGGGTGCCCGCCCTCAGAGCTCAGGACCAACTTCCTTCTGCAAGTTCGCCAGTCTGTTTTGAACTTCCCCTTTCTGCAGTAAATGAGACCCATGGGGAGGGAACATATTTCCGTACTGGATGGACATAAACCATTTTTTCCCTAAATATTTTCAGTTTCAAAAATTTTGATATTTATCCATTTCATATATTATAGTTTAACTATTTGGGTCACTTTTTTTTTTTTTTTGCTCTTTTTCTGGACCAAATGGCTCTATAGGACTTTTCTTAATTTATTTCTAAATTTTTCATACCTATTCTGAACTTTTTAAAGTATAATACACACCCCAAAATAATCTCCCTATTCAAATTCAAGGACCATGATGATATTTGATATTTCACAGAAAATAAAACCATTTTTAAAAAATTTCTGTCAAATATAGTTTAGGTTCAATCAGCACTGAGAATCTATGTATCCAATTAGACTACAGCATGCTTTACAATGTGAAAAAAAATTCACTGGGACAGATAGACGCAACATGGAAAGACTCTGTGAGATAAAAGAAACATAATTGCTGTACCTTTCAGTCTGCAGCACTGATTTCTATTTATTATTACAAACTCTTCAAAACACAAAGATTGGATGTCAACATGTTATCCTGGAAGCACACTATTGAAGAAAGCATTACCTGCATGACTGACTTCATAAAATTTGTTTACCAGAATTGGAGTTGCACATTCATTTCAAAGGACTTTGAAGTGAGAGGGGGGAAAAAAGATGATTTAAGGTTTTTTTTTTTTTTTTCCTTAATGCTTTACTTTTGAGATTTACCAGACTTCAGTTAAATAGATGTCTTCTTGACAAGCAGGAATCTTAGTAATACGAGTGAAGCGGTAAAGCTGAGTTCGCCTAAACCTCCCTGTAGGCAGAGTGAAGCTCTGTGCGGGGCCACCTCTATCAAGCAGAGCTAGCTGACTTTGAAAATCCCTCCTGAGGAACAAGGATCAGCGGACCCTTCTTACAGTCATCTAATTTCCAAGCCTTGATGTGACATATGAAATAAGAAGAAAGTGACAGCAAAAATCAATGTGTCTAAATAGTCCTGCTTCGAAACATACCTGCCACTGGCTTAACTCAGAAATTGGGTGGGAGATGAGATCGGATATCTTTTTTGTTGTTTTGGTTTTGTTTTTGTTTTTGCTTCTTTTGCTTCAGAATTTCTTTTTGCACTTCCACCTGCAGGGAGAAAAAGGCAGAAACCCTCTCCTTAACTTGCACAGAAGGAGTGCGCCTTATTAGAAAGAATTCAAAATTATAAACACATAAAATGATCAGTACCTGCTCATTCTTGCATTAAGCTTTCATTCTTTTCTGTATCAACATGTTTGTGATTAAAATGAATCTGGCCACATCACAGTGGGATGATGGGCTTTAAAAAATATTAACTAAAATAAATCTTTAGGAAGTTAACTTACATATTTTAAGTTACAAAAGTATAACATATCGAAAACTATGGCTTTGTAACACTGATAGTTTTATCATTGGAATTTAGAGGTAGGATAAAAGTAGTATCAGACTGAATTTTGAACACATTTATCTTCTATTAGATTTCCCATAAAATGATATAAAATCACACATTTCTGTAAACTGGCTCTCTATTTCTTTACTTTATATAACATTTTCATTGTCACTAAGTCTCTAACTAGAAAGATGATATAAAACACAAAATTTAAACGTTCCTCAGAAAATAAAACACCCTGCTTCAGCCTGAAGAGAGAATTCAGGCTTTCTCTGTCTATTATAAAGTTTAAAAATTACTTAGACACTTTTCTGACACACTTTTAATAAAACGGTCACCACATGAAGAAAAATTAGCAATCATAAATATAAACATACTGTGATCTTTTATGAGTCTTTTTTGAAAAATAAACAACTTGCCAAAAAATTTACAAAGATGATTGTCTACTTTTAAACAAAGCAGTAAAAGCCATTCAACCTCCCATTCACACATAAATGCATTTTCTTTTCAAAGGATATTTACCCTTTAAGGGGACATTTTTAACCTTGTGACACCATAAAATTCCATGCATGCAAAGTTATCTGTTTTTATTTTCCTGACATTCATTCTTGATCAGAAATTTTCCATGAATTTTATCATGTTATCCAACTAAAGTCATAGTTTTAATAGTTCACTTTAGTACCTTGACTAATAGGATACAATCTGTTTAAAAATAATATTAGTGTTGGCATTACGTAATGAATTAGGAAAGCTGAGCAGACATGCTCTTTTGTGCCTTTTCTGAATTTTCTTTCAAAACGTGTTGAAGTCCCCACTCTTGGGTCAAATCTACCAAGTTTTAACATTAGCTAAGTGTTAAATGCACTTTCAAATCTGCTTACAATGGGTGATACGGTGGTGGGGGGGTGGGGAGAGAGGGTTCAGGTTGAGAATCCAGAATTTTAGCCCCGGGGATTACAGGTGCGGGCAAGAGAGAACCAAACACCTTGCTGTCTGGGAGACCCGGGGCACGGACAGGGCTGCTTAGTTTCCCATCAGCTGGTTTTAAAAGACTCTTTCTCAAGTAGCAATAGTTACAGGTTTGCTATCTAACTAACTGGCATTAGCCCGAGACAGACGCACTATCCTAACAACTGATGATGAAATCTGCCCGTGACACCAGACCTACACGATTAAAAAAACTTGACCATGGAAGATTTTCCCTCCAAAAGTAGTAAGTAACATAAATGGTTGACCTATAAAATAAAATGTTTCCTTGGAAGAGAAAAATAAACATTTGATATTCCATTTTAAAAAGTACTTGGGAAACATTTTTTTTTAATTTCTCAAATACATTCAAAATTTACAATAATAAAACTCTAAGAGAAAGAAATGATGCGAATGTGTAATATAAGATTCATACCATTTGTTTTTCTCATACTTTATAAACGGCAAGACCAGCTAGTATCTAATGCCAAAGATAAAACAGGAACGTTGTGTTTTTTGGAGGGTGGGGAAGGTGTACACCCTAGAACAAGAACATATCAAAGTTCTCTGAAACTCGGAAGAACCCATCTCAACCATCAACAATCAGATGACAATTAATATTGGTGAAATATCATCGCAAAAACACTTTTTGTTCATTGTTTATTTTGTGAAACTGGCAGAATAACTTACTCTAAACCATGTTCCAAGTGGTACTTAGAAGACACACTGGGACATGGCACAGTTTTTGACACATTGAGGGTCAATTGAGTGAAGAACGAAAGCAAGAAACCCATCAAACAGCAGTAAATGGAGGTCTTTGTCTTTAAGTTATGAAGAATGTGTATGTATTTGATCCTGACAGCCACAGTCCTGCAGATTTCCGGGCATAAGACAGATGGCAGTGCAACCAAGCTAGAATCCAGACCTTCCCTCTTTCCCTCTGGGTCTAACTCCTATTATCCACTTGTAAATTAACCTGTCAATTTATCAATCAACACCATCTTGATTCTCCCCTGTTCTGCAGCCCAGCCTTGCAGTGAATCTGCCTCGTAAATAACTGGGAGCCCCGTGTTTGTTAGTATTGTGAATGAGTTTATTATCACTTTGATGGCTGCTATGAATCACAAATGCTGCTGAGAGGCTGATAAGAAAAAAGTACATGCACACATTAACAGGGTTGAAACTATTTTAGAGATAAAAGATGGAGTAACTGTGATAGCAAATCATTTAAATGGAAAAAAAATGACTAAAAATTGTATTTGTGTGTGTGTGTGCGCGCATGCATGTGTGTTGGAAAACCCCCTGCCTAAAGTAAAAAAAAAAAAAAAGAGAGAACTCAATCGACTTCCATTTGTACTGTTCAAAAAAAAGTATGCAAGACGACATTGGTGGGCAGCAGGGTGGCTCCAAGGTCCCGCAGAACAACAGCTTTATTTAATGGTTTAGGTGCAAACTTCAGAAAACGCCAGCCTCTATTCTACAGGACCAGTTGGCCAGGTTTACTTTTTAGATGCCGCATGGGAACTTGAAACAGAAGAAAACAAAAATCTAAAGTATGTGCGTGTGTTTATTTACAGATACAGCTGTATTTGAGTAACATACAAACGTATAGCAATATCTAGTAAGTGAATGAGGCAGTTTGGTTAACACATTAATAAACAATTAACATTAACGTGCTAATTATTTTCCTCTCACCTGTTGTCACTGAAATAGTTATTTGATAGGTGAAATTACACTTAAGTCACTTTAAGTTAGAAATTCTTCGACAAATGCTACGCATATTAAAATATAGGTTTGATTACAAAATTGTATGTTGACTACAATTTCTAACATCAGATTTTTCCAAACATAATTATTCTTTTATATTTAAAAATATCACATTAATATAAGTCAATGTTTTTATAGACTACACAGCATCATATTCTGATGATTAGGACCTATATTATTGTGTTAACTCAGATTATGCTTGGAAGAAGTACACTAACTATAAAACTATGTTTGATCATGTATATAACTTTACAGCAATTTTCATAGTGTGTAGCAAGTAAATATAAACTTTAAGTCCATATACACATGCATTTTCTTTTAAAAACTTTAAACTTTTAAACATTTTCTTATTTTTTCTTTTAAAAATAAGAAACGTATATTGCATTTTAAAACACAATGAGACTATTTCCTGCAATATTTCCAATTTGGTGCCTGACTTTTGCTGGAAGAGTTTCTACATGTGGATCCTAAATGCAAACCTGCAATCACGTTGCTTTCAAAGAAAATAAAAAAAGTTATATGTGATACAATTATTATGTTTTCATCATGCGACATGTGTATCATTTGTAGGTGATTTTCAAATAGGAAGATTTCCTGATAATATTGTTTCCTTATAATAATGTTTAGGTAAAACATTATGAAAAATACTGTGAGTCAGGACGTATGGTTAAAGTTCTCAAACTTGCATGTCAGAAATAAAATATTGGTTGTCACATACGAAAAACTCTGGCACAGTTAAGGCAGTGCATAAAAAAGGAACAGTCTCTGGACATTATTATACCCAATATGTCATCAGTAGAAACACGATAAAAAATGAAACTATTTGTTAGAATGCAATTTAGAGAACCCGATAGGTTGTCCATTTTATTCCGTTCATAATTAAGATAGTGTTTAAATCTGAAATGAATTCTATATATGCATGTTCCATAGGCGATAGTCCAACAATAAGAATGGAATCACATCTCATTTTATCGTAAATTGTGTAATAAAGCGATAAGGTAAAAACTAGGGCTAAAATCCTTCCAGCAAAAATGAAACACAGCGACCTCAATTGCCCTAATTCATTCTGCTTTTTTCCTTTTTTTTTCTTCCCCCCTAAGTCTCTTCATTTTCCCTCTGTTCACATTATTAGCTTACACATGAGTGCATTATTAGAAAATAACAAAGCCAAACAGGGCGACTTCGAAGGAGCGGGAGATAGGTTCCTTCGACAGCTGAAAGGTATTCTCATTCCATTTGTTAGGAGTTGCAAAAATAGTTTTATAGCCAGGGAGGGACAATGACCCTTCTCTTTCAACAAGCTTGGTGGTTGGTCTTTTGATGGAAAAACTAGGGGATACAACATCTGGTAATTTGTGTTACTGAGCTTAGCCGAGGTCTTAACGATGTAAGCAGATTATTCTTGAAGAAGAACAAAAAAAATTCCGGAAGACTCAATGGACTATTTAAAGTTATTAGGCAGTGCATTCGAACACTTCAGAACTCTTTTCTGATTCATTTTCCCTTTAAAGCTATGCCTTGGAAGCAATTTTTTTTTTTCCCCAGGTCTACCTCCTTCTAATTCCAGTTGACTTTTTTGGTGGTCCACAGCTGTTTTGTCATTCACACTGGCCGCCTTTTTTTCCATCACAGCAGAAATGATTACTTTGCTGATTAAATTTTCTCCTTCAGAACTTTAGGACGCTCTCCTCCACCCTCGGGAGTCATTGCTGACCAGAAGGGTCGAGCAACACCAAATAGCAACAGCTAAGCTTCGGCAATTTTAAAGAAAGGGAAAAAATGTGAATGGGAGCAATGCGTGAAGAAAATGACCCACCCTGCCCTGGATTCCAGGCAAAAAAAAAAATAAATAAAAGATGGTACTAAGTAGTCACTGTGGGATGTTTTTCTCACATGCATCATATTAAAATCAGGTCCAAATCTTGTGTTGCTGACTCTGATAAAAATGGTTTGGGGTCTACATAATATATTTGCACCGCCCCTTGTAGGAAAAAAAAATACAAATAAGATTAATTGTGCAAAGCTTTGAGAGATACTTAGCACTTTTTAGAAAAAGAAATATTCTAAATTGGAGTAAGTTGGAGGATAAAAATGAAGTTGAATATTCAAGTGCATCTGACTTAACTCTGGCTCAAAAAAATATTACTGTGACTTTAAGTTTTAACTCCAACTATTACCAAATCAAAGTGCAGAGCACAGAAGATGGATTCACAGACTGTCACCCCCACCTGGCAAGCAGGGGAATCCTGGACCCATCAGGCCTGCCACCCTGACAGGGGGCTTATGGAAGCACACAGACTGGCTCTGAGATTAGCACTTGGCTTTGCAGTGATGAAGTAAAGAACGCAATAAACTCTCTCACCAATTTCAACCTCCCCGGTGCCCACAGTCCTTCTGCACGGCAGGACCCGGTACCAGCATCTATTTCTTCAAGTCAGAGGTCTTCACAGAGGGCAAAGTAGCACCGCATCCCACCCCTGACCTCCCAAAGGAAAAAAAGAAAAGGAAAAACCCACTTACATTCAAATGTTAAGGGTACATATTGGAAAATAACACCAAACAATTTTTAACCTTAGAATATTAGCTCAAAAAAAAAAAGTTAACATGAATTTTGTTAGTATTTAGGCAAATTGCTGTGCATTAACTCATAGCATATTTAATATTGGGTATAATTTCCCACATTACAGTCATTTTCAGATGTTCTCTCGACTTGTGGAATTGAGAGAAATAGGAAAGGTCTAAGCCCATAGAACATGACTCCAGCTCAGATTATTTTTGAAGAATGTGCTAGGCTAGATATATTTGCATATTATACCATATTATTTTCAGTTTTGCTTTGCTACTTTCTATTTTTATCAAATGTGAACCACTAATAATTAAGGATCCGATCAGATAAAAGAGCAATCATCTTCTTTTCAAAGTGCTTTGAAGGGTCTGCTCTTTTAATAAGATGGACACGTAGATAAACATTTTTCAAATTAAGTTAAAAACTACACTGGTCATTTCAATTTTATCCATTTTTGTTCAACATTGGGTTTGAATCGACACTATCTGAAGTTAACAGAAAGGCTTACCTACTTCATATTCTCAATTTACCTTTATATTCAATAGATTTTAAAAAATTAATAGTGACTTACTGAAGTTTAGTATTTTTTCCCTCTCATTACTGAAATTTATGAATCTTCAAATTAGCTATGTCAGATATAACTTGATCATTTCGTACTTGTCTTTCCATTGGATCTGCCAGTTTTCAGTTATTCAAAGCAGCATTTGTGAAGTTCCCCTGCAAGGAAGAAAAAAAAATTATTCATTTGCAGCTAGAAGGGCAGCTATATAACCAGGGTATTGGCAGATATACAATTGCAAGAAAAGAGCCGATTAAAAGAGAGAAACTGATGAGAACACACACACATACACACACACACACACACACACACACACACATAGTTCCTCCTTCAAACTAAGCTAGCTTTTTGGTGTTAAAATTTGGAGCCCACCCCATGTTAAGGGCTGATACACTTCTTTATCAGCAAGGGGGTCTCTGCTCTGGTTATGGAGACAGGCCATGGAAAGCTCCGAAGCCAGTCTGTGATCTGGCAAATCGCATGACATAAACATGGATTCCATAGTGAGATTTTTTTTTCCCTTGAACCATGCACGTGGTTTCAACTGTGGTTTTTCTGTATATGTCAGTTTCTTGAAATAGGACAGGAGAAAGACCTCACTAGTCCAGGAAGCTGTCATCTCTGACGGATTCTCCCCTCGTCTCTATCAATATCCAGTCATATCTAATCTTCATGTTCTGTCTCTTCTTGTTCCATTCGGAACCCCTTGCTACTTTCATCCTCAGACCACCACCCCTACCTGTGCTCTCTTAGCCATGGTCCTACATTTCTAACAGACCCAAGGTACCACTTGTGTTCGTTCAAAGTCTTCAGCTGGTCACTGAATACAGTCTAGATCACTGGGCTGCCTTTTAAGGCCGTTTACCATCTGGACCCTACTTAGCATCACCAGGCTTCTCTCCCAGTTTTTCTAGTAGGACAAAGGCACCGACTTTGGAAACCCAGGTTTGAATCCCAGCTTAATATACAGTCACTCTGTTCCATCGGGTAAGTCACTTAACCTCTCTGAACTTCAGTTTCCTCATATCGAAAATTAACAACTAGGGGTCTATGGGACAGATGTGGGCCCAGATGTGTGTTCCGCTCCAGAAAACTTACTTCACTTTTGCATTATCTGCAGGTGGCTTTGTGGTCACCTGCATGTGTACCCATGCCTCATCTATTAAAAAAAGGGTAAAAATACCTATTACACCATATTGCTGGAGGGTTAAATTACGTATATATGTGAAATCCCCAGGTTGGAGCTTGTTAAGGAGAGAGTCTCAGTAAAACCCAGCTAAAGCTAAGGCTGAATCACATGACCACATCCAGCCCCTGACTCTAGGTGTGTAGGTAACTATAAGTCAGCCCTGTCATTGTCCACCTCTGGACTTTCGCTCCCATGTCTTCTAAGACCACTCTCCCTTCTCTGCCCAGAGATCTTACTTATCCTTTAAGACCAATCCTAACTGTTCTCTCTCTCCAAGATCACCATGTGATCTTTTGAAGAGGCAATGGCCTCCAGCATTGGTCTGAATGGCGACAGTAACCCTATGGGGCTTAGAATCGTCAAGCCCATCAGGAAACTTGAGGTCTTGGCAACCAACATTCTCATGTTCCAGATGAGGAAGCCAAAGGCCAGGAAGTTAATAAGACCAACCCAAGGTCAGAGAACAAACAAGAGTCCAGGATTTAACCCTGGCTGTCTGATCTCTCCCCCACCCAGTGCCTTTTTTTTTTTTTTTTTTTGGTTTCAGAGATTACTACGTGCAGTCATTTTTGTTTTTGTTTCTTTAATTACATGGTTTTATATACAAGTTTTATCTTCCTTCACTTAACCCAGGGACAGCACCTCATGCATAGGTTTATGTAACTCACAGAACCCAGCCCAGAGTCTTGCAATATTCAATAAATGTTTGGAATAAATAGAGAAAGAAAGACAGGCAACTTTTCAGGATCCAAGTTCCCACAAGCAGGTACCCAAAAGCTCACGGGCATAATTACTTTATCCCTCTTCTTGCAAAGTTTTCAATGTCTCCGATGCACACAAATTAAACATTTGATCATCTCTACTCTGATGATGCATTGTACCAAGTGTTGTAAATGGATCATCTTATTTAAACTCCACAATCATTGAGGGAGTTACCATTGTTGTCAACACCATTTTAAAATTAGGAAAATAAGCTGGAAACAGTTAAAGTAACTTGTCTTAAGCCACAGAGCCAGCGAGGATCAGGGCTCTAGGAAGTTCTGTCTCAGCCCATCGTCCCGCTTCTCTTCACCACCAGAAGAAGCTAATTTCTGAAGCCAATTTTGTGGCCCTTCCTAGATTCATAATGTTCCACGGCATACTTGTCCTCATCACTCAGAGCCGGAATATACGTTAAATAACAGAAGTCATTTATCCTATTCACCTTCTCATGTTGACATTTTGAATTGCCATTGGAAACCTCCTTGGTATTGACAAGGCCATCTTAGCCTTTGTGATGGGCCCACCACCACCCCAATCCAAGAATCCTGAGGTGGTACAGTACACAGCTTTTTCTATAACATCTCCCAAACTTGTCTTTTGTGTTCTGTTTTTGCTGTTACAATTACATTCAAGCTAGCCTAGCAGAGTGTTTCTTCTTGGCCTCTTCTTCTTACTCCAGATTCCCATTTGGTTTCTTCTATTCATTTAACCATTCAACCTTGCTGAGCACCACCATATGATACCCACTGGCATAGACCTGTCCTGGCCAGGTGGGGGGCAAATCTGGTAAAAGGAAGAAAGCATGGGAGTCAAGCAGTGCAGGGGATCATTGGGTGAGGTATGCGAGACATCTCTGTAGGACACAGGGTGGGCACACGAAGTGGGCAGTGGGCACACGAAGTGGGCAGTGGCCACTTCAACTGCCTGTTGGAAGGAGGGTCAGGGGAGAACGGGTCACTTGAGCTGAGTGTTGAAAGATGGGCAGACCTCTTCCTTCTTGACATTGAAATCGTCATAAACTATCTTCCTAAAAAACGTCTTTACCTGGGTTGATTACCACTGCCACACCACTACAGCATCCCCCTAAGTGCCTGACTACCTGGATCTTGTGGAATTTTAGCCCCACAGATATGAATCTCTGCAAGAGGAGTACCGGAAGCAGAGCATCACTGGAATAAAACAAAAATACCTAGAATTCAATTTACATGTTTCTTTTGTTTACTTCCTACATATATAGCCCTTGTATTTTAGGTATGGGAGAGACTATAGCTCAGTGATAGAGCACGTGTTTAGCAGGCGTGAGGTCCTGGGTTCAATCCCCAGTACCTCCATTAAAAAAAAAAATTAAAATAAATAAACATAATTGCCTGCCCCCCCCAAAAGAAACAACCTTATTTTTAACTATAACCTAAAATATTTAATAACATTTACTACATATAATCCGATGAATATTTCATGACCTCTCCTGTATGCAAATCCTGAAATCATGGCTTGACATCAGATGTTTAAATCTGGAAGAAAACCTGGAGAGAAGCAGGTTAAACTCAGATGAGACAAGCAAGTCGTAAGGCAGCATGGGGGTCAGGAGAGCCACGTGACTCAGCATTTCAGAACCATCAGTGACAGTTATGAGAGAATTAGGTAGAAAACCGAGATTCAGTACATTCTTACTGCAACTACATGTTTCTAATTACACTTTGTATTTCTATAGTATGGTATGTTTATAAAGGACATATTTTTTACACTGTACATCGTCTTCCTTCATCGTCATAATATCTCTGTATCTTAAGTAGCAGTATGTTCTAAAATTCCCACTTACAAGTGAAAAAGGTGGAGCTTAGATGGGTTCAGTGATTTGCTCAAGATCCCCCTGAGAACAAGCAGCAAAGATAGCTCCTGAACGATCATTTCTGCTTGTCTTCCACTAGTGCACACAGCTTCCTGTATATAAGTTCCCCCCAGAAGCAAGGACACGTATACGGGACTCAATTCAGCAAACCCTGATTGAATCCTTGTGGGACAGACACTGTTCTAGATCCTGGGGAAAGCACAGAAAGCTGGTAAAAACAGAGTTGCTCCCCTACCCTCATGATGGGGAAACTCTACAAAGCAAAGAGGTTAACTTCCTTAGGAGAAGCTGCGTGGTTACAGGGGTCCTGCAGTGATAGAAATAATAGTTTCCACATAAAACAAGGAAGTATTACAAATCGGATTCAATTAGTCCAAAAAATATCAAGCTGCAAGGCTACAATGGTCTTTCAGTACTAAGACCAATAGTTTCTACATAAAACAAAGAAGTATTACAAATCTAAATCAATTAGTCCAAAAATTTCAGACCATTAGCTGCAAAAACCTGAGGCAGTTGTACCCTCAAGAGAACAATTTGGCAATGAGATACCACCCACCATGAACCAAGATAATTATCCAAATCCCTGGACTCGGGGAAAAAAAAATGTACTAGTGGGCGCCAAAACTTATGAAGCAACTCTCATCAAGGGCATCTGAGCTTTTGCATGCCTATATTCCACCCCAGGGATTTCTCCTGCAAACATCAAGGCGTGGAAGAAATTTTCAATTGCCATGCCAACGAGCAAAACCAGGAGTTGGGGCCATGACATTGCACAGCACAAGATTCTTTCTTTCTCCTTCCCTTGGTCCTGTCAACTCACTCATCTCAGAGCAACAGGTCAGCATCCAGAGGCCAGGGAAAACTGTGAAACTGGCCTCCGAAGGATGCTACCCTGTGGTTATTTTGGACTCTGATTCATTAGCAAAAAGGAATCTTACATTTTCCAAAATCCAACAGAAACCAGAACTGTGTCTAAGTAGTAAATGATGATGAAAAGTTTATGAAAATGTACATTTGCATTCATTTCACATATTTATAGATAACCAAGACTGCTAAAAATTGAGCTTTGATAAGTTTATTGGGGGGAGGGTATAGGTCAGGGGTAGAGCACATGCTTAGCATGTACCAGGTCCTGGGTGCAACCCCCAGTATGTCCATTAAAAAAAAAAAGGTTAATTTTGAGACCCTGTATTGGGAAAGAACCCCAGTGTTCTCCTTATTTGCTACAAATAATACATTGTTCTCCTGATAAAAAATTAAGTTTAATGAGACACCTGGATAACATAACTGATGAAACACTGCCCTGCTCTGCCACACTTTCAAGACAGAAGAGCTGTCAGATTCAGAACTTACTGATTGGTTTTCATTTGTTTTTAATCGAAATATGCTTCATTTAGTCTTTAAAAGGAAACCTCCAATTTAGGACAGGAACTAAATCATCTGCTCAGGGTGTAGAAAGCAGTTCTTAAATAATTCATGGCAAAAACATACCCTACTTTTGTGATACGAAAAATGCCTTGTTGCTTTTCTTGGCTTGTAAGTAGATTCAGCCGGTTGACTGTTTTGGTTTCTTGGTATTCAGAAGTAAGAAAGCCTTCTGAAATCTGAATCATATTTCAGAGCCCTCTTGAGTCGTTAAGTGCACACCCACACACACAACTTTTCCTATAAACACCACATGCCTCAGCACACATTAAAATTAGATTTTTCCTACCCAGAGCGCGGGGGTGTAGAATGCGCATCGCCAGAGAGAAGCACTCCTTTCTGCAAGATGTAGTGTAACTCGGGGCTTCTTCGTACGAGTCAGAAGTCTAACGCAGCCTCCTTAACTGCATAATTTGTCTTTCCTCATTCCTTGTAAAGTGCAAATCCTCCATCCTAGTTAGCAACATGGATCCTAAAATTCAATCTGATATGGGAACATAACATTCATTAAAGACGTGTCCACGTTTCTTTCTATCCATCACTGAGTGCCTTTCTATTAGTCGACCTTGTTGATATTCTTAAATGCCAGTAAATGTGATCTTGGGCTGGACCGGATAGACAGCTGGAAGGGTTGGTTTCTTTCATTCAAAAATCCCTTTCTACACAAATCAGAACAATTCTAACATGATCAAACAGGCTATATTCACACGTCTTAAAATACACTCCTGTATGTGATTCAGTAGTCTTATTACGTACAGGTTCTTCTTTTGGCATTTTCTGTATTCACTTCTAAACAGACTCAAAGCTTTAGGTCCTAGGACAACCATGGGGTGGGGGGTTAACTCAATTATCTTCAATAGCCTTTCTATTCTTTCTAACAACGAGTCGATGTAGTCATTGGTTCTGCCAAGGGGAGAAGAAGGTACGTGAAAAGCTCACGATTAAACTGAGAAAGAATGTTTCCAGGGTTGTCCCCATGATATAGACTAGTAGGGGAGATCTGTATAAGTTTGCAGCACAGAAAGTATAACTTTCGATGGAATCTTCGCTAGGCCCTAAGGCAGATGTTTCTCATCAGCAAATCCTTTTTACTATTAGATTTGTGAGGCCTGTTAAGAACAGCTCTGGGAATTCCGATGTGAGGGGCAGCCAGTGCTCAAGTTTAAGTCAATTAAACTAAGTCTGCCAAAGCCATTCTCTACGCCGACTGCCAAATCCTGCCTGTGAACGAGGAACCTCAACTTTTATCTGCAGAGCAGAGATAACGTGCAACCGTTTCAACAAAACAGCAACAACAAAACAGCTTGACTTCCGTTTAAATAATAAAAAATGTAATTCACTTGAAAATCAAGCATGTGCCTTCACATGAATTTAACTTAGTGCTCTGGAAGTGATGACTCTCTCAAGTTAGAGAAGAAACGCTTGGTGGAGTATGGGCAATAATAGGAAAACTTGCATTAATAACTTAAATGGTAACTTGGAGACGATTTTAGAAAAAATAGGCGTGCAAAAATTTTCTATTTGGCTCATCAAACCAGAAGTAGCTTAATTTTTTGGCACTGTGGACCTTAAATATGAAGTTTTAACCACTCTTGATAAAATCTTTTAACTAACAGCATGTTCATTTATTCAACAATTCATTGCACATCAACTGTACACCAGGCCCCAGGATGGGTGCTGGCAATGCATGGTTCATACCTGTCTCTAAGAGGTTTGCTGTCCAGTGTGAGGAAAACATAGAAAAATTCCAGGGAAGAGGATCTGAATCATTAAGAACTTTGTGTGCTTGGTTGGGAAGATCTTGAGTCAATGGAAGTCAATGAATACATTTCAATGGTGGAGAATACAGTCGAAATCATCTTTAGACAAATCACTCCAGTCCCAGCACAGTCAATGGATTTCCCGATACTTCAAGCTGGAGAGAGGAGGTCTATAGTAGGTGAAGTCAGTCACGGATCAGGGATGAGCTGTGACTTAAGGTGCGGGCAATGAGAAGGAGACGGAAACACAGATTTGAGAGGTCAGAGGTCTCTCAGAGAGAGTGGGAGAGATGGGGCTGGGATCATTTCTAGGCTTCAAGTTCAGGCAATTAGATGGAAGATGTCATTTATCAAGAGACAAAATAGAGAAGGAGGTTAGGGAGACAATCAGAGGTTTAAAATGAGTAGAAGATTCTACTCATGTGTGTGGATAATATGTTTGTCTTTAGCAGACTCTTACTGAGCAATAACATAGTCAGGACATCATCGGCACATCTCAGGGAGAGCTGAAGCCATGGGTTCAGAGGAGTTGATCCAGGGATCCCATGTGGAATATACTATGGAGGTTAGTGGTACAGGCTGCAGCGCCAGCCCCAGACAGCCAAGGGCTTATATCTAAATGTCTACTCTGATGTTTGCTTGCTGTATGACAAGAGCAGTCATTTGACATTCCAGGCATGAGTTTTCCCATTTTCAGAGGCATAATAATATTATCCACTTATAGGATTCTGGGGAGAAATAAATAAATTAATCCGTATAAAATATCAGTGCATAGTAAGTAGTTAGTAGATGTAAACCGTTACTATTATTCTTGTTGTTGTTGTTATTATTATAATGATGATGATCAGAGGACAAAGAATGGAACCTATGCGACATCAACATTTAAGCAAAAGCGATGCCTATGTTGAAGGTCAAGACCAGCACAGACTTTACTAAGTGCAAAGCAGACAGAGAACGTCATCAGTCTTCTCCTAGAGATTCTATTTTGGATCCACTTCTGCCACCCATCCAACCCCCACCCTGAGGTTTTGCTTTTAGTTTCAGGCAGATGAATTTTATGATCCTTTTGGAAAATTCTCTGGCTTATTCGTTTGGCAATAGGTGGATTCACAACATCTAGCCTCTTTCAGCTAAAGTGTTGCTTACGTGGAAACACCAACTTGTTGCAGGTCACAGTGGCACACAACTTCCTGGGGCTCCTGGTGAGTGGAGAGTCGCTGTTTTACAGCAGCTTGAGGGCGTGGGAAGAAAGGTGGCCTTATCCTAGCTCTGTAAACACAGTCGGCCTCAGTGTGCCTCAGTTTCCTTATCTGTAAATTGTGGACAGTAACAGCTTCCCAGGAGGGCAATCATTAATAGTAAATTACCCAGCACATGTGCGATTAAATTAAATAACTCAGGGAGAGGGGTCGACTCAGAATAACACTCAAAAATATTAGGACCACCTCTTTTTCAATAGCTAAAATTCTAAGCATGGGTTAAAGCCAACATTATGTGTGAAAGTGTAGGCATATTTAAGCAAATGCCTTTGGACTGCAGAATAAAGTTCAAATAGTTTTAGACAGATTGAAACTTCCTTGGTTGAAAATTTCCTAGTGGTATGAATTCCATTCTGCCAAGGGGGAGTGATTTAGTTGCCTTCTATCTGTCAATGAGAGTTGTTTTTTTCAAGGAAAAAAAAAGAAAAGAAAAAACAAAAGAACCTCCTTTATTGGCCCCTTTTGAAAATGGCCAGAGTAGCCCCCAAATAAAGTCAGATTACAAACCTGGCACCCAGAAGTCTTGGCAAGACTTTGATTAAATCTGCCGCTATTTGTGTCAACACGTGTTGCCAGGTAAGTGGCAAAGAAGATGAGCACACCTGTGCCAAGGGAGAGTGGTGAGAGCAGCTGTGACAGTGAAAATGTTGACCAAGAGGCAGCAAGGCTCCATCATGGGAAATGGATTGTTTGCGGAATAATTAAAGGTGTTTTTGTTGCTAATGCAATTATACAAAACCTATTGCTTAAGAGAAATTGTTCACTTCTTTTCAAAAATGCCAGAAAGTTGGGAGTAAGAGGAACAAAGTGAAGACAAAGAGAAGAAAACACATTAGAAAGAGCATGCAGTTGTTCCCTAAGAAATGAAAATCCCCCTGTGACATCCAGAAGTAGAGTGAGATCATGGCGCACCTAGAAAACAACTTCCCGTGCACTGTCTCATTGCTTCATCATCTGCATTTCCAAAGAGCTGAGCCTAAAGACTTGGAGGCTTATGAAATGGGTTTTCTCCACAAAGAACATTCTTTCAAGGGATGCCCATGTGACAAACACATATCGAGGGGCAACTGTTTGACAAACATGGCCACAGTCAGCTTACAAACAAGACGATGATCTTGTCTTCAAGAATCACCATCTCTCAGGAGAGACAGACATGCAAACAGTCCTTCATTAAATAAGATTTAGTTAAACATGCATACATGCTTATATATTTTATATATCATCTCAGTGTTTCTCCCTTACCCCCAAAAGATCAGGCTCCCAACAAAAGTATATCTGATTAAGTTTTCCGTAAACGTTTCATGGTCTCCTGTGTGAAATGTATACAGAGATCTCAGCAGGTTTTCTTTCTATATTCTAAGGGTTAGCAAACATTTTCTGTTAAAAGGCTAGATAATGCGTATTTTAGGATTTGGGGGCTGTACGTTTTGTATTGCAATTACTTAACTCTGGATCGAATGCAGTCATAGACAATCCATAAGCCTATGTGTGTGGCTTTATTCCTATAGTGTTTTATTTACAAAGGCAGGTTGCAGCCCAGAATTGGCCCACTGGTTTCCTGGCCATGGTTTCCTGACCTTCCCATACTTAGGGATGGTTCTGAGGCTTTCCATGCTAAGATGAATCTTTTTATCAGGACGGTGTTCCCTAGTGTTCCCTCCCAGTATCTTTCCCCACATCCCCTACTTCATGAGCTTTGGAGATGGAGGGGATACAGATGAGCAGGACACTGCCCACATTGCTTTCCTCTCATTTACTACTTTAGTGTTTAAAAAAAAATTCATGGTGGCATTAAAATTATCACAAGGTCTAATGGAAATGCATTATACATCCTACAACGTAAGTCTGCTACATGATTAACCAAATAAATTCATCTGTTGGAAATTTTTTTTTATTATTGAGTTATATAGTCAGTTTACAACGTGTCAGTTTCTGATGTACAGCGCAATTTCTCAGTCATACATGAATATACATATATTCATTTTCATATTCTTAATTTTTCTGCAGAGCAACCTGATAAGCAATGAGAAAAGAAGCAACTTAAGCAAAGAAACATAAAGAAAAGAAGCCAAGAGGAAGGACAGTAAGAGAAGCAAATAATCACGGGCAAAAATGATTCTTTCTTACTGTAAGTTGAGTGCTTACTACAGAATGGATTTCACATATGTGATCCTTAATAAAGCTCAGTGGTTGGGGAACCTTTCTTGCAATATGAGGTATAGGACCTCTGACATGAGCCCCACTGTTTATAACGATCCTTGGATATGGACAGGCCAACAAGAACCTAGAGCATCTCTAATTGCGCAAGGTTCTCAATCACCGCAAGTCTGAAACACGGCACAATTACTGTCTATGTATTGCGGGCCATGGCCAAAACAATTAAAGACTCATCATGGCAGGAAGGAGAGAAATCCTGGTGATTTAGCCTCAGAAGTCACAAGAACAAGCTTGGACCAGGTGGTTTGGCCAGCAGTGGCAGGTGTGAGTTGTATGGCGATTCGGAGAAAGAAGTAGGAACTAATAAAGAAAACAGAAGAATCAGGTTGTCCAGGGAGTGTTCATTCAGTGGGATGAAGCTCATTCATTCAGAGGAAGCTTACACACGATAAGGAAGACAGTCCTTCCATCCCCACAGTCACAGGAGTATTTTGGCTCCCAATAGAAGCCAACTCTTACAGGTTTCATTAGAATAAAGACACACATTTCCTTCTGCTCTCATACTCCACTTTCTACTCAGCTCTTTACAGGAAGGAAAACATTGATTTCTCCAAGGAATCTCAGTGCTGAAGTATCAGAGAAAACGAGAACTCTTTCAAAGCAGAACAAAGGTGCATCTGAAAAACACACACCATCCTAGAGACTGGAAGACGTGCCTACATGTTATTCAAACTCCTCCAGTATCAGGCCCATGGTTTTCAAAGTGCCAGGGGAACAGCACTGGGAGCCCCGGAACCCCGAGTGTCTATTAAAAACATACCTTGAATTGTCCTAACAGATGGACCCCACACCTCCATCATCGTAGTGGCTTTCTCCCTGGGTCGTATTTTATTAGTCTGTCTCTCTCACCTGGACGGCCGCATTTCCCTAACAGTTAGTGAGAAGCCTTGACTACAAGAGACATATTTCTCCAAGAACATTTCATTCATGACTCAGATGCTTACCAGGGGTTCTTCTCCATCAGATTGATTGTGTTGCTGTTAGTTGTAATAAAGATGGGAGTGAGGGGGGGAGGGAGGCCTCCAAAAGAGCCAAGTCATTTGAAAATCAATTTCCACAGCTGCGACTTTGAGACAGTTCTCCAGTGAAGAAGCTTTCGGTTTCGTTGTCTTCCAGGTGAGCATTCTCTTGGTGTGGAATTTCTTACTGCGAGTTTCTTTCGACTTCAAGGATAGAGCCTCTTAACTTTGAGAATTTGCACACACTTTATTTTTTCAACCTAATGGGAGGAAAAAAAAAAAAAAAAACCTAAAACAAAACAGAAGACTACTCAGCTTTGAGAGGTGGACTATTCTAGGTGCGTCTCATCCTGCCCCATCCCCCACCGCAGCTCCAGGCGCAGCAAATGAGTATGTGAAGGTCCTTTCTTGGATATCTCTGGTACCTCTTTCTATTTTTTTTTTTCACCTTAATTTGACAAAGACCCAAGGAAAATTGCATCCTTCGTTTTCGAATAATGCTAGAAGGTTTCTGTGCATACCTCCAACGGGAGCCAATCACAGCCGCTTAACAACAAGAAAACCCGTGATCTGGGGATATTTAACGCCGCATTGGCCCTGGAAGAAGGAGGACCCTTTCATTTCGCATACTTTGTCTCCGCCATGGAGCTGGCTGACATAATGGACTTTTACAAGGAGCTCTGAAGCAATTGGCAATTAAGTGGTTTGAAGGGGTGCTTCTGGGCTGCTGTGAAAGGCTTCAGGTGTGAAACGCTTGTTTTCAAGAGCACTGAACAAAATGTATGGTTGCTTTCAGCGACCCCCTTGTCCTTCCCGAGGAAAGGAGGGGGAGTTGGGGGGGAAGCAAGGACACTCCAGAGCAATTTGCTATTCAGCATCTGAATGCCGGGCGCTTTCTTCCTCCCCCCATCCTTGCGCGGCTGGTGAGGGGGGCAGATTGAGGTGGCACAAACAGCTCTCGGCACAATGGTAGATCAAGAGAGAGGCAGGGAAAATGAGGCCAGGGAGAATGGACGCCTGAATGAAGGGAAGACGGCTTGATTGTTAATTGTGGGTAAATGTGTTGCAAGAATGAAAAGGGTTCATGGGCTACTTTAAAGCTATACCCAAGCAGTAAGTGTAGAGAGTGGGGAAATAAGGAGATGGTCCTGACCCTTTTAAGGACTATAGCAGTGCATCTGGCCCACTTGAAAAAGTAAATTGAGAACCGTTCAAAAAAGGTAGGCAAATGCATATGTGTGTTCGAATCCCATTGCTCACAAGAAAGGAAAGAAAAAAAAAATCTGGCAACTCCAATTCACATGCAACGTGCACTTCAAAGTGTACACTATTCTTTTCGAGTATTAGTCAATAGGACAAAGATAATATGCAATAAGGATGCTGTCGAATAGATAAATATTTAAAATATGACTTTTTCTCAAGAATGCAGCCTTCTATTCTTGGATGAAATATATTTGCTCTGAAGCCAGCACAAGGGTAAAGGAAACTTCAAACAGTCTTCATGAAGGATATTGTTCCCTTAGTTCTGTTTCATGCCACTTTTCCCAGCCTGACCTTTACTTCCAACATATTGATTTTTTCCTAACCCAGCCTTGCTTTGCAGAAAAAAGGGGTATTGAGTCTTTGAGCTGCTTACATATCACTATTGTACATGCATCCTTAAAGGTGAAGGCGGCCCTTTCAGAGATGACTGTCGGACTGACAATGTGATTAGGATAGTCTGAGGACGTCTCATTTTAAATGTAGGAGGCCACATGTAGCAGTCTGGGAAAAGAGACAGGAGCGGACTCAAATCGAGTTGTCTTTTAAATGTTTCTCAAAGAGTCCTGGTTTTGCTCTAAGCAACAGCTTCTCAAAGTACGGACTACATAAAACTTAACTTTAGAGTGATCCAGTCAATCGAGGCTGAAATTCTATCATCTTCTGATGATTTCTTTCCCAAATATACAGATTGTATTCAAAACATAATTGATATCAGAGTTTTCTGGGATAAGATTCACCCCCTTCTGCCCAGAATTCTGGTTTCCAGTGGGGACATTTGTAAAATGGAATTTAATCAGATGCCAAACTGTTGAGGCTGAATTTGTTGGTTCATCCCATTCTGCCATGTCATCTTGAATGCAAAAAAAAAAAAAAAAAAAAAAAAATCAATTGTTAAAAACTGGATCTCCCCTTCTCCCACCCCAAAAGGGCTATTAAAATCATTTGAGAGATTACAGAATTCTGGAAATTGCTTGCCAGCTGCTACACAGATGAGAGCCGTGAGAGGAGAAGGAAATGACTCATCTTTCCTTTGTCCTGTTCCGTTCCAGAATGCTGTTATGACCATGTCAGTACCAGGGCCACCTTGTACGGTGGGTGGATTATGAATGGTGCCCTCAGGGTGGTGTAATAAACAGTTTTATCTGAAGCCTTGTAAGAAACGGCCATCAAGGATTCAACAGGGCACCCTTTTGTCCCACATATCATCCCCAACATGTTGGATGGATGGCTTGTTTGTGTCTCAATTTTAAAACACACCCTGCGGTCTACTTCTGCTACTACTGTACGGTCTAGCCTAACATCAGAGAGGGAAAAACTAAAACTTCACATCCATTCCAGACTCCGGCGCAGGAGATGGCTCATTTAAACCAAGAGTCTGTTAGGTTCCACTTAGGTCTTGGGTCCAATCACTTGTGAGATTGTCAGGTCTTATCTACCTTCAGCCCTGCTACATCCACAAGCCCTCAATGGAGACTAACCAACTTGACTCTCATGCTCCTTTCCCAGTAGAGAATCAGGCTTCTTTCTTTTTTCTTCTTTTTTCTTTAAAGGGTCAGTATTCTTGAGAGCTTCACCCATGAGTTAATCCCATAGCGACTGAGCTAGCATCACCTTTCCTCAAGGAGATAACGCACAGGCCATGCTGAGGTCAGCGTGGCCTCCCACCGCAGTCAAAGGTCTGCATGCTGATGGAACTAAAGCTATGATTGCTCTCCTCAGAACTCCCAGATCGAGTCTAAAGGTAGTCAGAAGACTTGGTTCAAATCATAGCTCCCTCACAAACCTGCTGTGTGGTCTTGGGCAAGCACTTCTGCTCCATAAACCTCAATAATCTCTTCTGTAAAATGGAAACAATAGGACTTGCCCTGCAAAAAATAATAAAAATGAAATGAGATAATCGACATATGGAACAATGCCTCACACATAGTGAGTTCAATAAATGCTACCTCTCAATGCTACTATTATGCCACCAAGCTGTTAATATCTGTTTAGCAGCCTCTATCTACTTGTCTTCAGAAACACGGAGCTGAAAGTCATCAGTAAGTCCTCCAACTCAGGCAGAACAAAATCTCCAGATGCCTTGAGTCAACAAAAAGCCCAGACTCACATAGGCCAGCATGGTACCGTTGGCACACGGAGCTCCTGGCCGAGTTCTCCAGGCGGTGCTGTCTGCAGTCTTTGAGCAAGATGGCGGGCCAGGGGCCGCCCCTAGCGAGGCGCCCGACTTCTCGAGTGGCTTCGTTACTGTTGCTGGTTCAGAGTGGGTAGGGCTTTGTACCTCATTTCAGTTTAGACATAGGAATTCGTAAAAGATTGAAAACCTCTTCACACTCCAAGGGCATCAGCGGTGGAAACACTTTATAATTACAAAAATGCTTTACCACTTTGTAAGCAGTGCACCTTTTATTTACGCTCTGTGACATCTTTTGTTTACACCCCGAGTGAAATATCATTAACTCTTTATATGATTTCATATCGCTTTCAATTCCCTCCACTTTAGCAGGAACATATTGTCAACTTTCCTACACCAGCCATGTACATTTGTTCAACTTTTTTTCTCAACTAGATGTATTCTTAACTTATTTCTTTTGTTTTAGAAATTAATTCTTAATGTCTGCCCCCCTCTAGGACATTCAAAATGTATGTTTTTGAAAGTGTGTTCAGCAAGACCAGTTTTAATAACAAATGAAAGGGATAAAAATATATTCTACTGTCATGTAAATTTGGGAAATGGAGGTTAAACAACATTAATAGATTTTTTCCCCCTTACATGACTTCTCGGAGTCTTCAAAACGCTGATATGAAATGTGTTCTACCAGTATATGATGTATTTGTAATGCTTTCCAAACTTACTTTATCAAGGAAAAAGGTTTTTTTTTTCTTCTGTGTCTAAAGGATCTAAAATTTTATTTAATACTCTTTTAAAAATTCTGTTTTAATATCACCCAATATATGATATCTGCCTTCTTCAGTCTCTCTCTTCTTTCTTCTGGGAGACGTCCACTCCTTCTCCAACCCAAGTACATATCTCTGTATTATTCTTAATCCTTCATACAGTTGTTCTGTTTGTGTCATATAACATGATGTCTTAACAAAAATGTATGGACATGCCAGTCCAATACCTTTCTCACCTATGTTGTCTTTTGAAAAGACAATACAATTTACTTCAATGATCTTTATAAAATCATTGACAATTTTATCAAAATCTTTTATTGATCAAAATATTATTGGCATCCTCTGTTAGAAAGTATTTCTAATCACACTAAAATCATTTTTACTATCACCTTGAAAACCACATTTTCCTCATATTATCTACTATAAAGTCGGTAACAGATCCTGCAGAATCTCCTTAATGGGATCTACTTGTCAATAAGTTGAGAGTGTAAGTTTCCCTTCAAGGGATCTGAAGGATGGACCATGAGGTCTTGCGAAGTATTGTAAGTGTTGTAAGAAGGGCAGGAAATTGAGGCAAACTCAAATCAATGAAAAATGATTCAAAGACATGTACTAACTTGATGAGGACAAGATCAAGTCCATTTTGACAATTAGTATGTCCGCCAGCTCAGCACGGGGCTTGGCACATAAGTAAATATTCTGTCCTCAGGCGGAAGGGATTACTCCTTCCTTGCTGGTTCCACTTCAGTACCTTTTATCTACATCTGACCCCTCATACTTCTTCCTCCTCTTCCTTCCATCTCCAGCACCTTGCACAGAGTTGGCAATAATAAAGTCTTCATAAAAGATGGTAGACAGAAAAGATGAACCAGAAATGCGGGGACCCCAGGGGAACGTAAGACCCTGCCTTTGGAGGAGTTTCTATCAATCTAAAAAGTAGACTCAAATCCCCAGACTCCATACATGTAAACCAAACCCAACCAATTCTTCACAGCTGTTCCAGATTCAGTCTTTTTTTTTTTTAAGTCAAAATTGAATAGAAAAAAATGAAGCTTTTCTTTTTCTTTTTTTTTTTTTTTTTTTTTTCTTCTTTATGTGCCACCTTCCACTCTAGACCCAAATCCCCTCCAGCCTGCCCCAGGGGGAACAAAAACTGTAAATCCATTCTGAAAATTCAATTTGTTTGGAGAAATTGTCCAAAACACGAGAGCTGAAATATTGCCCTGAGTTGAAGCAGAGCCCCTGTGTAGAGGATTCCTCTAAGGATGTGAAGGCACTTTTCAAATAGTTTCCTTATTTCAATGGCACACCTGCTTTTCTATAATAATATAGCTCGTGTGTCTTTTACTTGTCTTTGTTTAGGTAATTACTAGAGTTTACAAATACTTCTTAAGATATAATTGCTGTAGATTTGCCAAGGAAGTTCCAAAAGCTTTATGCAACAGTTTTTGAATTGTGTTATATACCGGGGCCATGTTTCATTTTTTTTTCAACGTACTGTGTTTTAAATCGTTATTACTTATTCTCACTGTAACAAAATTGGAAACGTTGGAAATTATGTAAATGTTTTTTTTTCCCCTGAATTTACAATAACTTTTTTTTTTCACTTCCAACTCTCAGCCCCCAATTTTTTTTTTTTTTTTCGTTAGTGCTTCCTCACAGAAGAATGAAAGCAACCACGGCCCATATTAGATCGTAGAAATACAACTCAGGTATTGCCACCCAGCCCATTGGCCCCAGTGTCTGTGGCAAGTTCCATCTGCCTATTCCATCAGGGACATTTCTTTTTTGTTATTATCCTGGGAACTTCGATGCTTTTGCTTCTTATCAACACCTACCTATCAAACCAAAGTAGATTGTTCTTTACCACTGTGGTTAACACACAGGGTACAACACGTAATTTGGGTAAGCAATCTTTCCCTCGTGTATTAAATGGGTATAATAAGTGTATCGACTATGTAGGACGCTTATGGATGTCGCAAAAGGTCCTGCATTTAAAGCACTTAGCACCAGAGTTGGTGCCTAATCCCTGTTAGCTATTTATGCTTTCACTGCCTCATCACAGCTGACAATTTCAATGTCTGCAGCATTCAGAATTCAGCAAAGGCAAACTTCCCATTTTAATATTTATGTATTCCATTTGTATTCTGAATAGGAGATTATGGAATGGAAAAGCCATTCAGAAGAGCGCATTACCAGAACCAACATTTTAAAACACCAACTCAGCTATCAAAGTACTTTCACACTGGAGTTTCAGGAAAGGGTAGAGCCTTTGAGCCGCAGCATTATGACTTTGAAGCCCAGTACAAAGGCTCGGCGGAGGGCGACCGCGTGTCCCTTCACACGTGCAGCCACACAGGAGCAGACACTTTACATATCACACTTCTTGCTGCATATTCCTATCCCTCAGGGCACTTAAATGTATCAGGGAATTCGTTTTTACTACCCTTTTATTTAAATGCATAATCAGAATAGTTACCAGGGAAGAGCTAGTGAGAGAGACAGAGAGAGGAAAAAAAAAAAAAAAAAAAATCCTGGAGAGTGGAGTCTTCTATTGATCTAAGAGCTGCTTTATAAGCCCTGAAAGTTTTATCCTCAGTGCAAAAGTGCCTGAGTCTATTATTCGCAAATTAATAAGCTGTAAAAGGCAATGCAACGCTGGAAAAAAAGCAATTGGGCAATTTCAAATCTACTCTTCAATTCTGAGAATTTAATTCAAGAAAATTAACAGATGTAAAAAAGCATCTGAAACTTTTTTCATTTTTTATTCTTGACCCTCTGCCCTTTCTCTCCACCCTACTTTCTGGTCTCTAGCCTGAATAACTCCCATGTCTGTTCTTTGTATACCAAGCTCTCCACCAAACTCAGATCCGTATTTCCAAGTGCAGTGATATATGGCGGCCCTCAAAATACACCAATCTATTCCTTCTCTTATGTTTCCTTGATGAACAAAAATCACCCCGTCTCCAATCCTAGAAACCTCATTTGTCTCAAAGGTGCCCATTTTCCTCATCATACACTCACCCAACACACACCCTCCCTACCAACTTCTCAACTAGCTATGACCGTATGACACCATTTTTTGACTCCAAGGAAAAGTCCTTGCTTTCCATCTACAGGTCCCTCTTTTTCCTTTCTCTTACGAAAATGAAGGTGTGATGGCTGGAGTTTCAGCCTCAAACTTGTATTCGTGAGGCTGTAAGCTTGAGAAGAAGGCCCCAATCACTGTCCCTTTCCTGGTCACAATATCATTGAAGTAATGAAGCAAGCCCAAGGCAGCCACCTAACATTGGGCGTCTTGTGAGACAAACCGATTCCTATTTGTTTAAGCTTGTCCAATCCTACATTTCCATCATCCTAGGCAATCTCGATTCTCCAGCAAAAACAAATTTTTTTCTGAATTAATTTAAACGTCTCCTAACACAGTTTTCCTTCAGTCCCCCCCCCCCACTCCGCTTCTACAGTTTTTCCAAAACCCACCCTCCTTCATACTATTAACAAAATGTGACAATGCTTCCTCTTACTCTGCTAAACTCTTGTGCAAGTTCCTAGAAAAAAATGAGCACAGGATATTAATAGAAAAAAAAAATGTAGGGAAAGAAAACTGGCTTATAATATATTTTTTCAAAAAGGGTTTAACTTCATTAGTGATCAGGAAATGCAAGTTGAGACAGTGAGATAGCATTTTTTTTTGTCCACCAGATGGCCAAAAATGTTAGCGGTTCATAATAGTCACTGTTTCTAGGGAGGCAGGGAAACAGACACTTACACACTTAAGAAGTGATGGATCAAGAGCCTAAAACCGAGCACTAGTCATTCCCAGGCCATGTCCCTGTGCCAGTTCAGCAGCAGTTCTGGTCATTGAAAACACTCTATGGACTTCTTCCTCTCTGTTTTGTCCAGTTATTTTCAAAGATGATGCTAGCTCCAGGGCTGACCAACCTCAGGAAATGAATTTGAACTCGGATCTGCAGGCACTGCCTAAAAGATGGGTTTTGACAGAAGCCCCATCTCAGCTCTGAGTCTTCCAGGGAAATCTTAAAAAACTTCAGATGCTCCCTGAATGCTGTCAGAGTGCCATCTTTCACAGATGGCTTGAAATAACACGAAAGAGAAGAAGTCAGGAGAGAGGGGGGAAAGGGAAGAGGAAGAAAAAGAAGGAAGAAGGAAGGAAGGAAGGAAAGATGGAAAGAAGGAAGGAAGAAAGAGAACGAGGCAACAGAAGTGCTCTATTTACCCTGAATGCTGAATATAAAATGAAAGCAAAAAAACTGCTGTAACAGACACACGTTTCCAGCTCTCCAGCTCCCGAAGCCTCTGCCACTAGTTCTAGGGAGGTGGAAAGCGGCTGCTTTACAGCCGTGTCCCCTGCTTAATTAGCATTTCTGGATCCCCCTCAATTCAGCTGGATGGGCATTCCCTTCCAATTGATAGTCGCCTGGAAAGGGCTTTCGCAGCTGGGCCACAGATCCCTCGCCCAGGGAGCCTGGAATCCGGCCGCTCAGCTGCCTTGTTCAGCTGTAATGAATATTTCTGGAATTGCCACTTGGAGCCCCTGTCACTGCGCTGCACCAGCGGTGAGCCAGTCGGAAGAGGATTTATTGTTGGAAGATGAGTGACCCAGCTGTGCAGACCCCAGGCCTGGGTGACAGGAGAGCTCAGAGGCAGTAACCCACCACCACCTGTAACCTGAGAGTGATGGAGAGAAGGGAAGGCATGGAAAAGAGAGGAGGAGGTATGGAGTCAAGCCTTTAACTCCTGACCCCGACAGTCATGGTCTAAGGCAGCTGTGGGCATAAAGGCAGGATGGTTGCTGGCATCTCTGGCTGGGCCCCCCCTTTCCTCCCTGGCCAGATGCACATGCTAAGCACCAGCCTTTCCTCTTGCGGACCAGGCTTCCAAAGAGAACATGGAATAGTGTACAACTCAAAGGACCTTGCAATAGACTTTGTTCAACACCTTAGACTTAACAGAGGAAGAGACTGAAGCCCAGAGAAGATACGTGGCTGGAGCTCAGGCTAGTGGGTGGTCACACAGACAGACTGGAAGGAGAGGGAGTCTCTTAATTTTTAGTTCATCACCTGATCTTCCACCCCCGCAGGCTTGGAGTGGGAGAGGAGATGGATGGATATGACAGCTTGGCAGGGACACACCTGGATTGAAACCCGCTCTGTACCACCTAGGGGTTGTGAGGTCTTTGGGGGAAGGAAGCTAATCTCCATGCATTGTGTTTTCTCAAGGAGAAACACACACAGACACACACTCACACACCAATATATTCATAATCAGGAGCTGTCATAATTCTCTGCTGATACTTTATGTGGGTCGTTATTGTTACCTCCCAGGCTTATGAGCTGTGTGACCTCAGATGAATTATGGAAACTCTCTGGGTTTCAGTCCCTCAGCGATAAAACAAATACAAGACTGTCACCATCCTCCCAAAGTTTTTGTGACGTGTGTGTAGCTCACAATATATGAAGCTGTTATAACAGAGCCTGAAACCATAAGATCTCAGAAGATGTCTGCTACTTTGTTATCTATATTTGTATCATTTCCAAGGCAAAGGTTCCTATAACTTTAACATATTACTGACCTTCAGATTTACGTTTGAATTCCTTAAGTAGACATCTATGGTTCCTCACGACCAGGCTCTCATGTTCACTTGCAGCCTCGTATTTTGGCAAGCCTTTCGGGACTTCCTCCTCCCCTGTTCACCTCCTGCCTTCTTTCCAGTATCCTCTCCCCTCAGTGCTTTTGTGTGCAGGTCCTCTTTCTGAAACTCCTCTCCTTTCTTTTTCTTTCCTCAGTGAACACCTAGTTGCCTATGAAGGCTGAGCCTGATTGTCACCGACTTCCTTGTTGTAGCTGCCCCCACGCCTTTCCTAGGCTGGGCTCCAGGATGTGGCCTTATCACAGCGCTTTAAGCTGATGAGAACCCTGGCTTACCTGCTGGTCACCTGCCTAACCTAAGGCCCTTTCAGGATAGGAATGTGACATTTATCTTGGTCTCCCTGGTCCCTAGCACTGCTTAGTGGTCCATAAATATGTGCAGACTGAATAATAAGAATTATCAACTCTGATAATAAAAAGATAGCGTGTGTACTGAGCACAGTGCAACTTTTAAGGACTGGACAAACATATGTTAAGTGAGAGAGTAAATAAATGAGTGGATAATGAGAGGATATTTAGTCTTTGTAACAATGAAACACTTTCATTCCCTACAACCCAACATTTGGAATTAAAAAATAAAAAAGCTACTTCACTGCGAAATTAGAGAAGTGGTTAACATTTTAAAGTCTTCAACTCTTAGCTCCACTAAATCACAGAGAAAAGTTTGGCGAATCCTTGAGCTACCAAACAAAGGTTGAATTAATTAGCTTAGGGAAAGAACCAAATGATTTGGTACCTTATCAAAAGGAAACAATATAGTATTTACACCTTTTCGACTGTTTCTGGTAGCGATTATATTCAATTTATGGCAAAGCAGAAATTTAATTGATCCTATGTGTGGCAGAGACTAACTACAAAGCATTTCCCCTTCCTGGGCACATGGGTTAAACTGCATTTCCCAGACTTCTTTGGGTTGGCTTGAGACCATGGGACAGAGTTCTGGCCAATGAAATGAGAGCAGAAGTGATGTTCACCACTTCCAGGTCTGCTGTCAATCCACCTGAGACTCTCCATGATAAAGCTTTCCCTCCCATGGGGTACTTGGAAGCCATGAGTTGACAATGGCAGAATTATAAGATGGAAGGAGTTTTGGGTCTTTGAATAACTACTTGGCGAAATCCCCCCTTAACTAACCACATTGGACTGCCAAGAGAAAGTAATCAACATTTAGTGTATTACAATCTATTTAGCCTTCAGATTTTTTTTTCGTATAGTTCATCTTAATATGGAATATGACTCTTTGTATTACAGAACTGTCAAATAAAATCTTCAACTTTATCACATTGGCTTAGCAGGAAGTTGGTGAAGAACAGGATATAACTGAATGGAGAGCTGGGATGCTATGTTAGGCAGTGGCAAGATATTTTGTAAAATAGAGATGCTCTAACTTGGAAGGAAGATTGTGTGCTTCCTGAGCATGTGACTCTGCTGGAAGAAGTCAGAAAACAGTATTACTGCTCTTTGTGTGTGTTACTGGTTGTGTTTGGTTAGACATTTGATAAAGGAAATGAACTCTACAAAGTACTGACTGCTTTGTAAACAAAAGTGAAAAGGAATAGAGAAAGTCCAAATATAGGAAGACTTGTAGGGTCAGAAAGGCCAACAGGATCTAGACCCTGAAGAGGAAATTCTTCAATTAAGAAAGGTTTACAGGGACCGTGACCTGGTTAGATTTCCCAGTTGACAGTGTCTCAGCCTTGAAGGATAGATCAGATGAAGGGTGTGGTCTTCCTAATTAAGGCAGTCATCAGTAAATTAAGAGACATTTGACAGTTCACACAAAGAAATAAGACATACATGAGACACAATCTAGAAGGAACATTGGTTGTGGTTTTTGGTACATAGAACTGATAAGAAACAAATCCATCAGAACCTGCTAAGTTTCGAAAGGAATTGTGTTGCCAAAGAAACCACAAGTTTGGCCTAAAAAGACTGGAGATGTTTAAAAGAGCTTTCAAACAATCCTTGGACGGAAAGTAGGCAACAAAAGGTGTGTCACCTAAAGAAAGCCAGCTTCCTCAAGGCCCAGTTCAGACATGACTTAGGAGGAGACTAGACAAGGAGGAAGTTCTCACAGGGTGGAGCAGGGACCACAGAGAGCAATGGGAAAGCGAGCTCCTCACAGGCAGCGGAGCCAGGCGTAGCCAAGGAAACCATTTGCCCCAGGGAAGGGGGTTCTCACAATGTCTGCCCAGTGGGATGTCGGAGGTGCTCTAGACTACAGAATACTTGCTGTCCTTCCTTTGCTCTGTGTCTTGGGGTGGGTGTACAGTTTAAGGGATCAGGTCACTTTCTTTTTAATTTATATGTCACTAGACCACGAGAGCTATTTCTATGCCTGATAAAGGGGGCTGTGCATCACAGGGACATCTTGGATTTGGAGCAGGCAGCACAACTGGGTGAGACTTTGTGTTGTGTCTCGTGCCATGAGAGTTGAGTGCTATCTGTTTGGGAGAAAAGAGCAAAATTTGGTGAACAGAGGATGAATGATGATAGAGATGGGCTAGAGGCTTACCAAAAAATGATGAAAGAGAGAGAAACAATAAATTAGAAAGAAAGATGTCAAGTCCTCTAGGGTTAACATCCCATCCCTAACAGTGTTTCAGATTTCTTAGTGATCCCCAGGTTAGGATGGTCAGGTTAAAGAGAATGGATATAATCTTGGTGATCTATCACAGAGCTATTTGAGGACTCCATGATCATCCACCAGAGACACCTGAGCTAGAATGGTTCTCATAAATCAGCTAATGCAATTATTTCATCTCATACTCCTTGATTCATTTGTCTGATAAAGATTTATTGAGCATTCTTGTGCATGGGAGCTTGAAGTACCTACTGGTACACCAGGATCAGGCAAACCCTATCACTGCTGTCCACACCCCTCAGTGAACCAAGGAACAGGAGCTGGGACAGCCATCTCCACTTACTGTAAAGCCACAGGAACAAATTGCCTCCTTCCTTCTGAGGGTCCCGGAAAGGCTCACAGAGGTCAATTGCCTCGTCCAAGTCGTAGAGTAGCAGAAGTCAACTCTAACGTATTAGTAGAAAATAATTGATTCACATGACATTTAAATAATAAAATTAATTATCATTGCATTTTCATATTTCTATGCATATTGTTCCTCATCCTATCCATAATAGTGTGACCTGTATGAACTTGTAAAACAGATTGCCAAACACACAAGTCTAGGTTCTGTTTCTTTCATACGAATTTAACACCCATGTGTTTTACTAGATGAACAAAAAAACAAACATCATAATCCCTAAACTCAAGATTGCCAAAATCTAATGCCACTCTTTTTTGTGGCTTCCTCTATAGAAAACTCGGAGTAACCACTTATGGAATTTAAAGTGAAAGAAATCAGCAATAGGTGCTCTTTAAAATCATTAGAATGCCCCGTCTCTCTACCCTTCTCATTTCTTTAATTCATTCACCACTGTTTGGTTTCTCTTCCTTCCAAGTCCAGATGGAATCCCATGTTGGTCATCTAAATTATTCATTCACCAGCCCCTGTTACTGGCTGGCAGCTCCAACCTTCAAGCCACCAAGCCAACTGCCAACCTGGGACCATGCTACATTCTGCCCACACTGTTCCTATAGCCACATCTGAGCTCTTTGGGCAACCATGCAGCCAGTCTCTCAACACTTCCCACCAATTCTCAAACTTGTTTTGGAACCTCTTCCCCATATTGACCAGTACAAACCTTCCCTAGGCTCATCAGTTCCCCTGACTTCACAATGGACAATCAGACCTCCTTTGTCAACCATCTCCAATCTTCTCTCCTGCCTACAAGCACAGTTGTATCCACATCTGCTTCCGCGTCCCTTTGTTCTGTCTCAGACGCAGCGACAGCAAACCTCCAATCTGTGCTTTTGATGGCAACCCTTTTTCTCTCTTCCAGGAGCTAAATCTTTTAGAAATCACCTCCTGGCTCCTACTCTTTATCCTAAATATTTTCTTAAGCCTCTGCCTTTATTAAAAAATAAATACATTTGAAAAAAAAATCTGCCCCTTTCCAGCTGCTATCCATTTCTTTTCTCCCCTTCTCAACTGAGCTTGTTTTAAGCTCTCCATTTGCCCACCTCCAGTGATTCATCAATGCCCTGTGATCTGCTTTCTCATATAAATGACCTCCTTGCTGCCAAAGCCAACAGACTCGCTCTGGCTGTCATCTGAGCAGACCTCTTCTCCTCTTCTGGCCATGTCTTAAGCCTGGAACCTCTTTCCAAATCCTTATCATTTCCTCACCTAGATTGCTGCCCGAGGTTTTGTGGGTCTCCCTCCAGTCTGTCCACCTCAAGTTCATCCTCTGTAAATCCCCACCAGAGAGACAGATCATAAAGACAGTTCTCATCACCTCTCTCCACTTATAATCCTGCAGTAACTTATTTTGGGATACAGGATAAAAATCTGAATCCTCTACATGGTACTCAGAACTCCCTAAGAGGAAACCCTGAGCTGGAGCTAATTCTCCAGCTCTGTGTTTTGTCATTGTCTTCAGTTTATGCTGAAAGGTTTGCAGTCTCTTCGCACTGCAAGCTGCTTCTCTACCTGCATGCCTCTGCCTGAGCAGTGCCTCTAACTGGGGTGGCTCTCCTCCCCCACCGACTCCCCCACCCGTCTTCCAACTCCCTTCCCAGAGCTACATGCTAACGTACAAGGCATACTTACAAGGGATACTTCTTGCTTCGCCCAGTTCTAGAAGGTATGTGTGTGTGTGTGTGTTCTGGTCCCATAACACCTTATGCATTGCTTTGTCGTTTTCAATATCACATGGCACTTCCTCTCTCTCCCCTTCTCTCTCGCCACCCCCCCACCCCTCTTTTCCCCTCAACTGGATTGTAGCCCCTTGAGAGCAAGAGCTGTCCTTTTATCTCTACCCCCCCTGCTACGAGGCATAGCAACTGCTCGGTAAATGTCAAGAGAATGAAATGTTCCCACAGTGTTTGATAACAATAAAAAAAAGTGATGTAAAAATGTTTACATAATCCACGTGGCCTCCTCAATAAAGAGTGTCTCTCTAATAGAGTAAGTCGGGGGATTTTAAATTAAACCAACGACCCTCATCTTCTAAAACATCCCATCTCAATTTGAATCTGCCACAGTGCAGGCGTTCAGCACCCTCAGGTGTCTATTGGACAGCACGGCTCTGAAACACGGGGATTCCGATGCTGAGGGCTGTAATCACAACGATGTGGAACAGCATACGGGAAATACTTAACACAGGCACTGTCGTATAAGGATGTACCAAACTTTTGCTTACCTCTCACAGCCTATGATACTATTATTAAAAAAGTTTCCCCATGATATTGTTTTCCTCTTGGGAAAAAAACTATGGAGAAGGAAGATATTTAAAGAATTTTTTTAGTAGAGAAAGAGAAAATAAACAATTACAACATTTATTTGTATGGTATTTGTTATCTGTATGAATTAAAGCAATGAGAAGAGAATAAAGAGAAACGCAGATAACCAGTATTCCCCCCTTAGTTCCTGGCGTCGGTTGGGAAGACCCGTTGAGAGTAAGAACGGTGTTCTGAACACGGTGGGGAGGATGCAGCCTTCAGACCTGATGCGTCTGGCTGTGTGCATACCTTCCAAGTCTCACTTCCTTTCATGCTAAAGGCACAAGGACTGTAAAAGTCTCCCAGTAAAATTTAAGCCACATAACAAATGTTTTCTTCCCACAAATCTTGTTTTCCGTGTAGTGAGGAACCAAGGGCTTTAACTCGAACCACAAATTGTAACCCAAGGTGGGGAAAATGTCCAGGAAGGTAAGTGGAAGATCTCAAATAGGTTGAAACAAAGAGGGGACTGGAGGGGAGTGGGGAGGGTGGGTGGGTGGAGATTAATCTTATTAGAATCGTATATCATGAGGGTGTCAGGTGTGAAAGCAGACGAATGGCCTGTGTTTATCTGAGCTAAACCGTGTGGTTCACCCAAACATTCACTTCCCAGAGCGCTTTTTTTCCCCATAATAAATTGGCCAAGTCTTGGTCCAGCGTTGATAATAAAGTATGTTTAGGTGCAGTTAGAGATTTCTTGCCGGGTTTTCGAGGCAACCACCCTCTCCCACTCTCTTGCTCTCTCCTTCCCCCTCTCCCTCTTCTTTTTATCACAGCTGATTCGCAAAGCCCTTTGGAAAGATGAAGTAGGTAGAAATCAAAATAAATGGATTCTATTAAAACCGGCAATGCATCAACTGCTTGATAAAGTGATTAATAAACAGCTTAGGATGGTGATTGATTAAACTCTTTAATCAAAGTGCTAAACTGACTTAATATGGAGAGTTTCAACATGTTCAAAGTGTACATTTTCCCTGCCTAAGGTTCACAGTTGTTTATGTAACTTTTCTGAAGTGTATCCCTTAGGTCTAACCTTCCGAGAGCCGGGCTCTGGAATGTGTAAGGATTATAAAGTATCACAAACTGCATTAGCTGCTGAAATGTGCTCTTCAATTATAGGACCTTTCCGCTCGGCAACAAGTCATTTTTCAGATTTCTGGACCCCTTCATCAAGCAAGTCCTCTGCCTGCATCACTTCATAACTCTTTAAGCCTCAGCGTATAAAGCAAGACAGTGCACGTCTAA
This sequence comes from Camelus ferus, assembly GCF_009834535.1. Taxonomy (NCBI): domain Eukaryota; kingdom Metazoa; phylum Chordata; class Mammalia; order Artiodactyla; family Camelidae; genus Camelus; species Camelus ferus. Next base: position 18,987,912 of record NC_045722.1, on the reverse strand, counting down.
AAAGTCCCTGCGTCTCACATTTCATCCTCTCCTTTAAGCACTGACTGCTTTATTGAATGAGGTCAAGATTTTGATGGTGAGAGAGAAGGCTTATTTTCACCCTGAAGGGACTTTCATGTTCATTAGAAATGGGTATATTTCATCCAAAATGTGTACTTCTCAGCATCACACATCATTTTTGACACAATTAATCATCTGCTCACCAATTTAATAAGCCATTGGACTCTTGAAGAATTGTGACACCGAAACAGACTTTTTCAAAACATATCCCTTGAAAGCTAAATAAAAACATTTTGAAAGTTGAACTTGGAGAGAAACGAGGGGAGAGACATATGATCACACATTAATGGGGGAGTATCCATGACCCACATTGCATTGCTGTGATGGAGGCCATTCGAGGAATTTATTTAACACAAGACACGGTTCTCTGTGCCATGTACTGTGCTGGGCTCCATGCGGCTGGTAAAACCAAAAATAGCACTGCTCCAATTCAAGGATCTTATTAGATGATGAAGGAGATGGTACAAATTGGGGAACACTGTGTGTCTGTGTGCTTGAGTAACTTAGAAAGACAGTTCTTGTTATGAAGCCTTGATTAAGGCAAAGAAGTGTAGGAATATCTAGGAAGGCTTCATCAACACTTTCGTTGCAGTTGATTTGGCTTTGAAATGAATAGAATTCAGATAGGAAGATAGGTGCCTGGTAATGGGGCTCTTAGAAGGGGTAAAAATCATTACTCAGAAGCAGTGAAGAGTTTTTAGGGGCCACCGAGTACCCCAGTTTATCTAAGGTGCAGTGTTTGCTTAAAGGGAAAGTGAGACATGAGGTGGGAAGGGTGAGTTGACATCATTTTATAAAGGATCTTGAAGTGTCTACTTAATTTTTTGTGGGGACTAAGAAGCTACTGAAGGATTTTCAATGAAGAATAGACAGTCACCAGGACAGAGAGACTGGTGGCTTCCTGGTGAGAGCGCGATGCTATGACCAGAATGCTTAGAATTAGATCCCGGCTCCGTCACTTAGAGGCTTCATGACCTTGGACAAGTATTGAAGTTATATGTGCCTTAGTTTCCTCAGTTTTGATTGTGGATAATAACGGTATCTGCTTTGTGGGATTGTTGTGTGCTCAGATGATTTAAATTATATAAAGTTCTTTGATTAGTGCTTCCTAGTAAGTCCTCAATAATGTTAGCAAGGACGTCAGAATTAGAGATATTTAGGGGGTCAAATCAACAGGAACTGTGATTGGGGAAGGGGATGGGAGAGTGAAGACAGTCATGATGAAGCTTAGGTTTGTGGTTGAAAGTGAAGTTTCTCCCCTTTTCTCTCTCCTTCCTCTTAAATGCCTGTCATCATGCTTGTAATTATATCTCAAAGCCTTAATATGGGCCTCCCGCCATCCCTCTCTGCTTGCCCCTGACTCCCTTTGCAATTTGAATTTCTACCCTTCTCACCCACTCTGCACATCCACTATTATGGTCTCCTTGCTGTTCCTGAGGCTCATAAGTTCCCACCTCTGGGTCTTTGCCCCATTTCTGACTGGTTTCCAGCAACATCTTTCTCTTACACCTCCCTTGCCCTCCCCTCCATCCCCCACCTCCCAACCCTCCAGATCCCAAAATGTGAATCTTATCATGTCATTTCCTGAATAAGCTCTAGAAATCTGCTGTATGACATTGAACCTCTAGTAGGCAACAGTCATGTGCACTTGGACATTTTTAAGAGCGTAGATCTCAGGTTGTGTTTTTACCACAATAAAAGGACATTTTAAAAAATGAATGAAAAAATGTATCATTAGCAACCATTTGTCAATATCTAACATAGAAACATGGATGAAAATAAAGATATTAGAACTCTTTTTAAAGATCCATCATTGGTGACACGTTGACATAGGATAAAATCTAATCCCCATAACAGGGTTCCTCAAAGTTGTCTACTAAAGAAAGCCTAATAGTAGACAGGATTAAATGGGTGCCTTAGAGGGGCTTTGGGGACAAACAGAGAGATGCTTGGTGTAAATTTCTTCATATTTTCAAGTTTTGTGTTAAAAATTCAATCAAAGTTGGCATTTTATTATACAATGTGCCATATTTATTTAAACATGGGGACTTTTTTATTTTTAATCATGGTAAAATGCACGTAACGCAAAAATTAACCATCTTAACCGTTTTTAAGTGTACAGTTCAACAAGTTTAAGTATATTTATCTTATTGTATATTCTGTATCAATAACCCTTTTCATCTGGCAAGACTGAAACCCTGTACCTATTAAATAACTTCTCACATCCTGCTTCCCACTCCAACCCCAGCAACCACCAGTCTACTTTCTGTTTCTATGAATGAGACTAAGTACCTCACATAAGTGGAATCATAAGATAATTGTCTTTTTGTGACTGGCTTATGTCTTCAAGATTCATCCACGTTGTAGCGTGTGTCAGAATCTTCTTCTTCTTTAAGACTGAATAATATTCCATTGTGTGTGTAGACCACATTTTGTTTATCTGTTCATCCATCCATGGACATGTGAGTTGCTTCCACCTTTTGGCTATTGTGAACATTGCTGCTATGATCATGGGTGTATAAATGCCTGTTTGAGTCACTGCTTTTAATTCTTTTGGGTGTGTATCCAGAAGTGGGATTGCTGGGTCATGTGGTCATTCTGGTTTTAATTTTTTGAGAAACTGCCATACTGTTTTTCATAGTGGCTGCCCCATTTTACATTCCCATCAACAGGGCACAAGGGTTCCAATCTGACATGACCTCACTAACACTCGACTTGTTATTTTCTGTGACCTTTGTTTTTCATTGTAGCCATCCTAATGGATGTGAGGTGACATCTCATTGTGCATTTGATTTTCATGTCCCTAATGATAATTGATGGTGAACATCTTTTCATGCATGGGGACACTTTTAACTTGTCCATCAATTTGACACACTAAGAATCACCAGCACCCCTCCATTTGTCTGACCTTGAGAGATGCAATCGTGAGCAGGCATTCAAAGCTCTCCAACTTCGAGGGTTAACCTACCTGTTCACCTTGGTTGCAGTCTGCTCCCTCACAGGCACCCTATTCTCTGGGGATATCAGATGGGGGCCTTTCCTTTCTGCGTGCCCTACCCACCTCACCTCTTGCTCTTTGTATGTAGTTTTCTCTGAGTCGAATGCCTTTCTCCCTGCTTTCCATGTATCTAAATCTTACTCTATCTTCAGAGCTAATGATAAATCCCAGAAGTTGGTCCTGATCCAACTTCTTTAGAGAGCTAAGTCCCCCTTGCTTCTATTTCCCAGCGCGTTTGTTCTTGTCTACTGATAGCAGCGTTGAGTCATCTTCTTCATGAGACTGTGAGCTTTTTGAAGACTGGCTTCCTCATCTTTGCAACCTCAGCAGTGAGCCCTGGGCCTGACGCAGGGATGAAGCCCCAGGAAATGCGTGCTTTGTGAACAGAGGGAGGCGGCTTTGCAGACAGGAAGGGCATGGGCCAAGGGGGGTGGTGAGGAGGAAAATGGAAGGTCAGCAAAGGTAACACCCCTGGAATGCACATTTTCACGAAGTGATGAGGTTCTGTAAAAGTTTAAGAGACTGCACATGGCTGGGCATTCAAATTCTTCAGAGGCTAGAAATCTCACTAATGGGACCAGGCTTCACATAAGAAACTTTCAATAGCTCGATCAAAGCCAAGAAGTGAAGAGCGGAGGGACCAGTGGCTTACCAAAAGAGCTTACAGCTTGCCTCGCAGTGTCTTAGAAGAGTCAATAAAACTGTAAAAATCAATATGCCGATGACATGCCAGCTAGGAACCATCACGGGATAGGCCGACGTTGTCATTGGGGTCCAAGAATGACCACACAACGCTGTCCCTGCCTATCGCTCATCACTGTCCCCAGGCCTCTGAATATGATAAAACCTTTGAACATTCAGCACTTCCTTATGGAAAAGGCAACCACAATTCTATTTTTACGGCTTGTGTTTAAAAATAAAGATGAGGGGGGCTAACTATGGGGAAAATTTAGAAAACACACACACAAAAGCCTTAGAAATATCAGAAACTGTCTAGAGGTTAACCCAATGAACAACTAAATGCCACCCAATTGCTTTCTGTCCATGTGTTTTGGCATAACGGGGACAATTGTCCATGTCTATTTCAGTATATTTCCTTATTAATGAAACGGCAGTGTTGTCTCCTGTTGATGAAAACTCCAGAAAAATCATTTTTAACTCTGCATAATTTCCCTTATGACATAGTTTATTAAACATTCCTCCTAGCGCTGGACATTCAGATTGTCTCCAGTGTTGAACTGAATATCCGTGTTCATGAAACTTTCAGAAATGTGTTATTCCCTTAAATACTGTGAAATACATGTAATGAATGCCCACTCAACAGCACTGTTTTAAGAATTATGAGATATATGTGAAAAGTACATACTATGCAATTTTCTGCCTTCTGAAATATGAGGATAAGTAATATAATTTTGATTTAATATTGACAGAATAAGAGAACAGTTGGTCATAACAGGATTGAAATCAGGGGACCAAAGTTCCCTCTAGCCAGGGTGCATAACTAAATTGTCATGAAACCTTCTTCAAGGAAGTACATTCATTTCCATAAACGTTTTTTTATGCCCCTCTCCTTCTGAAATCCTGTAAAGATATCGTAATTCTAATTATATGAATTACATGCTTATATGTAGATACACACACATCTGTTTTCCTAATTATACAAACCTACACAGTCAACACAACATTTCAACTTAAACATTATCACACCACTCTACAGACCTCAAAATAATAATGTAACATAATATCAAACATCTTGAAAGAGGAAACCCAAATGACAAAACAGCTAACGTTTATTCAAACACAGAGAAAAACTGAGAATTTAAAGGCAGTCCTTTAGTTAAATGAAAAAAAATGCATTTTAATAAATGCAACAAATTATCCTAAAATCATTCATTTTTACAGGTAATTTTATTACTTTTTATAAAATCACTTTATTCAAACCTCTCTCTGAATTGGGATGTGTCTTCCTGCCAGAGGCTGCAAATAGGATGTGCTTTAGAGATATTTTAACCCCTTTACTCACAGTTTGAAGAGCTTAGATTTTTAACTTTCTCAGTTCTTGAATGTATTAATCCATCAGTGTTTCCCTTTGTAGTGCACCATGGGCAGAGCACAGAAATCACCTATCAGGCAGCTATTACACCAGTGATAGGAATTTTCTAGTAGTAGAGGATATTGTCTGTTTAATTGAAAGTTGACAGCAACTAAAAACACAGTGTCCAAGCAGGTCCTTAAAATTCACTGATGACCCCCAGTGCTCAGAGGTGAGGCGCAGTTTTGAAAATAAAGAGCCATTCAGAAATTGTTTAGCTGAAGAAAGTACTTTAAGCGGCTTCTGCTTTTAGGCTGAGGTTATCAAAATGGGAATTACCTTTCCTGGAAATAAATCACATTGTTTTCTTCACAGGTAGCTCAATTTAGCTGTTTAATCTGAGAGAAATGACAGATTTAAGATCAGAGGAAAAATTCTTGGTTCATCAAGTTTGGAAGATATTTTATCTCTGTTTCAACGTTTCCATCTGATAATCAGTTGTGTAGACTGTAATTTCAGAGTAATTTGAAGCATAGAAAATAGAAAGTCTTACAAATAGGTGTGTCTTGGAGTGGCACATAGATGGTATTTGTTTAGAAATAATATTTTTTTTTTACTGTCAGGTTTAATAACTTGCCCAAAATATATGTGTACATATTTTCTCAGGCAGTTTTCTGAAGGAAAGGGTCATACAATTTTGATGACTGGCCACAAAGCATCTATTTGGTCAAGACAGGGAACTAGCAGAGATAGTGAAAAAACTAGTGCAGAAAACCATGCATGCTTTCAACTAAGAATATCTGAAAGTTATACAAATATAAATCTTTATTTTGCTGAACCCCATTACACTTTTATAAACTGTAAATGCAAATGGGACATACGCAATTCAAAAAGAAATGTAAGAACTGAAACATATTGAATTTAATACAGAAATAGCCACAATGCTTAACAGAGAAGACAGAATCTATGCCTAGGATTAGAAAATCTAATAATAACATTTTATGAGGGTGGAGGGATAAATAAGGAGTTTGGGATTAACAGATGCACACTACTATATATAAAATAGATAAGCAAGGAGGACCTACTGCATAGCACAGGGAACTACATTCAATTGCTTGTAATAACATATAATTTGAAAACAATCTGAAAAAAAAATGTATGTATGCACATTATGTATAGCTAAATCACTTTGCAGTACACCTGAAACTAACATTGTAAATCAATTACACGTCAATAAAAAATAAAATTTAAAAATATGTATAATACGAAAAAATTATCGCCCCCCCATCATGATATATTTTGGATGCAATAATATGATTTGAACTAGCAAAACACCAAAAAAGTATGTTGTTAAAACTGGTGTCTGTAATTCCATGACATAAAATCTAAGAACTGATATACAAGGAAAGTCTAATGGGGAAAAATGCACAATTTGAAGAGACTGAACAGCTGGGAACTATCCTGAGAAAACACTATACCAAGAAACAAAATTTTGAAAATAAAAGACAGAAAAACAGTAAAAGTAAACAGACTATCTATCAGCAACGCTTTCAGTCTATGTCGTAAGTCAGCTTCAGATGGACATGAATTAGACTTTAAGGCCAAATGTGTTCAGTAGCTCTTTTCCATGTATATTCTATTTTCACAATTCACATTTAATGAGAGGAGGCGGAAAATGATGACCACATCTGGGGCCTTGTCCGTCCCCAGCATCTGCCCACCACTTTCTATCCAGCCTGAAAGAGGAGACTATGGTGAGTGTTTGTATCTCCTCTTTGGAGGAATTAGGCCTTCAATGGACATTCACACCCGATGCCCTTGATGTTTGATGGAGTCCATTCAAGAGAGCTACCAACATCTCCCCGCAGGATCTGGGGGGGATTGGGGTCTCTAATAATTTTCGTGCTACCTGAGGTAGATCTGAGGGAGGCAGGATGGGACAATAAGCATCAGACTGGAAGAGCAATGCACCCTAATGGGACAGTGTCAACTGCTCCTCCCTCCCACGCTCCTCATTCAGGTGTCAGCATTTTGGAAAAGTACTGTGTTGAGTCCAACACTGTTCTAGGTACTTGGGGATACAGCATAGAACAAAACTTGCCTAAGAAAAGTGTATGTGGTCTGGGGGCTCTTGTAAACTTTTAGCCCAGGGGAGGTACGATAAACTCAACAAGTACATAAATTATGCATATACGTAAAGGGGTCAAGTGCTCTGAAGGCGAGAAGGATGGGGCAGCATCGATCAGCTTGCGGTTGAGGTAACACGTGTGAGGAGACTCAGGGAGAGAGGAGAGCAGGTGCAAAAAGCCTTAAAGGAAGAGTGAGTCAGTATGTGCGTGGAAGAGTAGATTGGTTTTCCCTTTACTCACTCAGGTTAAAGGAAAGAATATTAGTCCCTTTGTGTGTTTCTGGTTGTTTCTTAAGAAAACAAGCCCTATAGGTGTATTTGCTAAAACCTATCTGAGTTATTCTGTCAAATGAAAATCAAGAAGAGCCCATACTCTGTCCTACACGGATGAAGCTGATTAAAAAAGGAGACAGGACTCTCGTAGGTTGATGGTGTAACAGCCCTAACTGTGGAGATTTTCCATGAAAGAGATGGAAAGTCTGAACAAACCATGACGGTTAATCACAAAACAGAAGAGCTGTCCTGAAAGACTGGCAGAAGCAGGGCTGAAGAAAAATGTTTAAATACCGAGATGGAGAGAATGAAGTTCACATATATTAGAAAAATTTGCATTTGGTAAAAGGCAAATGGCATTGTGAGTATTATGTGGATAACCTTCCTGCTTCTGAACATGCCTTATTGCTTTATTTTCAATTGTTCCATTTTATGGAAAAATGGAACCAAGGAAAGAATTGCAGAACAGGACTCACTGCTCTCTATGCAGAAGCCAGACTTCCCATTCAGTTCTTGTTTTGATCACTTATCATCTCTTCCTTCAAATATAGATGTGTTTTCCCTTGAACAGCATTGGGAAAGAGGGGAAAGCGTTAAAAGTCCAGAGAAAGATGAGATAATCCAGGACGCTTCTCTGAGGAACATCTCTGCAAGCAGCCATCTTGATAGGACACCTTGGGCTCATGAGAATGTCTCTTCTAAGCAAGGCTGGACTCACTGGCTCGCTGACTGGAAGGTATAAAAGCAATTGACATTTCGCCAAGTTAATGGATAATAGATTTTGAAATGGGTTACAGTGAACTTGTCATTTCAAGGCAGACAGGCATTACAGAAACAAACAAACAATGAGAAAGACAAACTCCTTGGCAATTAATATAGTTCTGGATTATTCAGTTCAATGTTTTTGAACGTGCAAATAACTTTTTAATCCACGCCTTTTGTATACATGGGTGAATGTGTATGTAACTATGTAACAGTAAGCAGGCAGGAGGGGATTTCAAGATCATGGAGTAGAAGGATGTGGAGCTCACATCAAAAACCACATCTACTACACATGGAACAATTCTCACAGAATACCAACTGGACTTGGGCGGAACATCTCTTACAGTTGGAATTACAAGGAAAATCCTCACAAAACTGGATAAACAACAAGTTTCTACAGTATAACACTGGGAACTATACTCAATATAATGAGAAAGAATTCGAAAAGGAATACATGTATGCACATGTATGACTGAAACATTATGCTGTACACCAGAAACTGATGCAACATTGTAAACTGATTATACTTAAAAAAAACTAAACAGGCAAAGATCATATTTAATGTGATCCTTCTCATCCTTCTTTTTCTCCAATAGTGGATACAATTCGATCTTTTTAAAGAAAGATATTAGTACTCACCCAATATATGGATACAGAAATATAGACAACACATGTGACCAGGCTTTGTAAACCCTAAGACAGTACAGGTTTGGGTCGAGATGATAGGATAGTGCACTGCCCTGGAACCCCAACCCCTTGACCTATAAGAAAGTTAATTCAGAAAGTGTCTGAACCAGGTGAGTAAACTCAGGGATACCTGTAAATTTGTCTGTTCTGAATCCTTCAGTAAGGTCAGAAGGCCACCCTAGTCTCCAGGAGCAATGGACCACACACTGTATATTAAAAAAAAAAAATTATTAATGTCATTTTCTGACCACCAAAAGGTTTGCTCACCAGAATAGAATTATTGGCAGTGATTTTGTTTTCTCTTTGTGTTTTTCCTCTCCTCTCTTCCTCTTTCCCTCCCACTCTTCCTTCATTCCTTCCTTCCTCCTTTCTCCTACTCCTCCTCCTTCTGCAACAGTGGAAAAAAATTAAACCCTTTCCTAGAAAGATATTAGCCACTTATCCAAAATGTGTGTACAGAAAAACTCAACCTGACAGAAAAAGTGGCCAAAAAAATTGAACCGAGTCTTCACAAAAGCACCTATCCAAATGACCAATATGGCAGATTGGATCATTGCTCAAGAGTATCTATGTTCTTCTCCCACCTCACCTCCGTGGGGAAGTCTAACTCCCCTTTTGCCACACTTTGAGGTTGGGCTCAGCCACGTGGCTCGCTGGCAGTTGGGGAGGGCACGTCTTCATCCCTTGCATTTCAGCCTGGCCTTGTCACTTGCATTGGCCAAGAGTGAAATGAAAAGCAGGAACTGAAGTGCCTCTGGGAAGCTGGACTTGCTCTCTTAGGCTTCTGACACTACCCAGAAGACAGCCCTGTATGAGCCTGTTGCTCCCAGGAGGAGAGTGAGAACAAGGAATAAAGCCGAACAAAATTCCAAACAATAAAATGTATTAATAAAGCGTAGTGCTGCTGCAAAATGCACATTTATGTGTCAAAAGAAATGCACCAAAATAGTAATTGTGTTTATTTTTTCATTGGTAGAATTCTGTATCAGGTAGAAATTTAAGGTGCAACTTCAAATTCTCAAAAAGAAACAATAACACTCTAATAAAATAAGTTGAAATGTGGGGCTTCAAAAAATGCAGTATAGAACTTGATTATAAATTTCCTACACATCCCATACGTTACTTTTTTTACTGAAGTATAGTCGATTTACAATGTTGTGTTAATTTCTAGTGTACAGCAGAATGATTCAGTTATATATATATATAATAATGATAATAATAATAATAAATTTACATATACTTTGAAGTCAGCAAAATATATATATATATATATATATATATATATATATATATATATATATATATATTCTGTTTCATACTCTTTTTCAATATAGGCCATTACAAGGTACTGAATATAGTTCCCTGTGCTATACAATAGGACCTTCTAGTTTATCTATTTTATATATGGTAGTATCTGCAAATCTCAAACTCCCAATTTATCCCTCCTCTGATCATCATAATAAGTGAAGTAAGCCAGAAAGAGAAAGAAAAATACCACATTATATCACTTATATGTGGAATCTAAAATTAAAAAAAAAGACACAAATGAACTTATTTACAAAATAGAGACAGACTCAGAGACATAGAAAACATACATTACTTTTTTGTTTGTTTGTCTGTGGTTTCTTATTTTTCTGAAGGAATGCATATTACTTGTAGGAAAAAAAATGCAAGTAACACAGACTATTTCTTTATCTGTTTTGGTACCTTTTTATAAAGTTTCACAGCAATAGCAGGAGTGAATTAAGAATTTCTAATTCACTTTTTTTTTCTCAAAAATCCATGGAAAAACAGTCCTAGCCTTTCCTAAAATGTGGAAGTTTGCATAGACTCAAATTCAGTGTCCCCCCCAATTTTTGATGTTGCCAGCATTCTAGTGAACAGAAGGAAACATAAGAGCAATGACATACTTTTTTTTCAGCTAGAGGTTTGGCACTGGCCAACCCTGAAAGCTAGTTAGTTGTATATTGGTACTCAAATGTCAAAGAGCCCCGTCCGCTAAAAGTTGGATGTATTCTTGTGCTGAGACCAAACTTAGACACAATTCAAAGACATAAGAATCTCAGTTATTTCACCTGAGAACGAGGTTTTCTGCCCACAGATACATTAGCTTGCCCAACTCCTGAGTCACTAGACAGAATACACATTTAATTTCCTCTCTAAGCAGTTGATGGGGTGACTCAGAGAGCATATTAGGTGACTGGTGAATGCTTTTTGGCCTCACTGTGGCTGCTTATCTGAGCACAATTTAACCACTGCCCTGGTCAACACCATACCCCAAATTCCAGATCAGTCCCTCAGTCTTTCCTTGACATTCTTCTAGAAAGAGAAAAGAAAATGTTATCAACATAAAACTTCAGGGAAGATAAGAATGAAGCAGAGTCAACTGTGAATTGAGTGACTGCTGGATGGTTTTCGTCCCAGAGATCTAACAAATCCTTCACAAATGGAAATTATCGAGGTTCATGACCACACTATTATTATGTTTAGGTTATTAAGAATTGTGATTATAGCTTAAGAAAATGCCTTGAACACAACTAAAAAGTGTATTTAAACCACCTTATAAAGGAGACTGTTATGCAGAAGGATTTTTAAAAAACACCAGCTTTCCTGGCTAGTTTCTCAAATAATGATTGTAATAATAAATTTACATATACTTTGAAGTCAGCAAAATTCTTTCACAAATGACTTCTTATTATGAAACATTTATTAGAAATTATTGAAAACTCTAAAAAAATGAGTTAAAGGTGTAAAAATAGCACATATTTTTACCACAGAAAGGTTCAGCCTTAGTTTTTCTATTCATGTGCTTTGCTTGGGCTTTCGGTGTAAGGCCTCACTGTGTTGCGAAGTATTTAATAAGAGAAAATAAAATAACGTAACCCACCTGGAAGAGTCCCAATACCAAGAAAATTGTCGGGAGGTATTTTTGTTTTGTTCTGTTTTGTTTTTAAATTAATGACCCACTTTTAAGAGTGCTTTCCACATACCCATCACAAAACTAAGCATTTTATGTTCATTTATGTTACTTAAACATTACACCAAGCATGCAAGGTAAAATTTTCTTCATTGCATAAAAGAGGAAACTAAAAGTCACTGAGGCTAAATAATTTGCTTAAGATAGGAGAATCAGCAAGAGAAAAGATAAGTGAATGTATCTCTGATCTTATATCCTTAACACGTCCCACACATCCTCCCTACAATATCTACTCTCTACTTTGTAAGTGACCCAGATGACTCATGTGACAGAAGATACCCATACGCGCCAGTCATTTATGTATTAGCTCTGTCTATAGTCTGACCTGTGATGTTGGGATTGAGACTCTGTAAACTACAGTTCCCAGAATCCTTTGCTTGCTGTCTCCCTGGTGGATGCTGCCAACGCGGGGCAATATGGACAAGGGGAACAGGAGGAGAGGGGAGGGATTTTGACATCTGGTCCCCGCAGTGCCAGTTGGGCTCAGTAGCAGCAGCTATTCCTGTCCTCCAGCTTCTCAGAACCAGCCTTGTCAAACTTTCCCCGAGGTACAAGCAGTAATGGGTCAGATGCTCAGCGGTGCTCCTTGTCCGTGCTCCTGTGTTCCTGCTATTCCCTTTGCTTCCCCAGTCCTAGAAATGATTGCCGCTTCCAATCAGTTATCTTGGTTACTTCTGTCCTTTATTTCCTTTCCTCCTTCCTTCCTTTTACTATCTCTTTTTGCCTCTCACTATCTCATCACCTGCATAGACAATTTAAATCAGCCTTGTTGAAGTATCTGTTTGCTTTTTTTTTTCCTGACAAGACCCTGTCTGAGACAGTTACTTGGTACCATAAATGAGACTCTCTGAGGAGTTATCTGAGGACTGATCTGGTTATGTCTTTGGCTGTGAGCACCATATTGAGCTAATTGCTGATGCAAAATGGGATAGTGGTAATCCAAGTCATGGAGTGGCATCAAAATGAAATAAACTATCATCTTTGGTTGCTTGGAATGAAGTAGCTTTCACAGCAGGTGCTGTGAAAGACTAAGTAGCTGATACATTTACTGTGACTGTAGTTAATATTGGCCACAGGAATTGAGTGGTGGGTTGGCTGCTTTCAAAGGCATGGAAGATTTTATAGAAAGAAATTAGAGTGTTATGCTATAAACTACCAGCTTGGAGAAGAACCAGACAATCAGCTGGGTTATTATAGTAAAAATAGACAAGATAAATCCCTTAGAATCTTTTCCTCCATCAGAATGGTAAAGCAAAAACCATTACCATCAAGGGAAATACAGGTGTCAGTGTCATTACCAAAGACCTGAAAGATGCAGGTAAAATCCTACCATATCTCTATTTAACTCTGCCATTGGGCTGTTGCAAAAGGCAACGGATCTTGGGGAATGACTACAGATTTTCCTAAACTTTATAAGGTGATTGAATGATAGTGGCTGATCCAGATATGAATTATTTACTGCGCAAGTCAGCATGTCTCCTAGCACCTGACACGCAGCTATTCGTCTCACTACTTTTTTTTTCTCTATACAGGATTTGCAAAGACACTGGAAGCTTTTTATCCCCTCTGCCTGTCAGGAACGACAGCCCGTCTTCACTGTCTTGCCTCAGGACTGTGTCAGATCCGGTGCTCTCTGACATAACCTAGTTCACAGAGGTCTTGCTGGTAAACACATCCCACAAAATGTCACAGGGCTCCTCTTCATTGGTGGCAACATCCCTGATTGGACCTGATCACCAAGAAGTAGCTAGTACCCAGAATAACATAGCAAGACACATACGTACCAAAGAATAAAGAAGATCTACCATGAAAGTTCACAAGCCTGCCTCCTTGCCCAAGTTTCTGAGCACCCAAGATTTGGATACAATGGAGGGCCCTTCAGAGTAAAAACCAATTGCCACATTCCACATTTCCTGGTAGCTTTCTTTGGATTTTAAATATAATGAAGGCCACAATGAGCATGCTAATATAATTCATTTATTAAGTAACTTTATTAAGTTACTTTATAAAGTGGCTAGTTTTTAAAGAAAAACCTATAAAGTTTAATTATAAACTTATATTTATATATTCATATATATTTATAATTATAAATTAATCATAAACTTTTATCTATACATTTATATTTTAATATATTTATAATTATGAATTAATCATAAACTTTTATTTATACGTTTATATTTTTAATATATTTTCATATATTTATAATTATAAAGTTTAACTATACAGTTTAATTATTAAGTAACTTGATAAAGTGGCCAGTTTTTAGGGAGAAACCTGTAAAGTGACCAGTAATCCATCAAGGTTGGAGTAACCTATAAAATGGCCAGCTTTTAGGGAAAAACAAAGCCCTTCGTCATACGTTCTGTAACACAGACTGCTCTGTTAATTCATCCCCTGTGACTCACAAGAGTCCCCATCATTCTCTGTGTCTCAGGAAAATAGGTGTGTTATATGGAGCATCTTATAAACCACGTTGGAGACATCACAGTGCAGACTCATAGAGATTTGTTTAGGGGAGGAAAAAAAAAAAAAGCCATGGGCAGATAACTCTTCTTCTTTTCAGAAAACCTTATATTGTTCCTGGGCCCTGACAAGAGTCTAATCCTAGACCTCAGGTGAACATGCACCCTGAGACTTCATGTCATAAAGCTGGCGTTCTAGGGTCCACTGATCATGAAGTTGTATGTTCACAGTAGCAACTCCTCCTGTCAAGACAAATGGCATGTAAGTGACCATCTGTGAGCGGATCCTGAAGTCACAGGTAAGGAAAACCTGTTGGTTTCCTCTGCCTCAACCCACATCTATGACCTCATGGGAAGTTCATTCATTAGTGAGGAGAACAAAGAAAAAGAAAAACTTGGACCTTCATTACAGAAGTTCCTGTACAATATGTTGGTACCAACCAGAGTGTTTTTAGTATTACAGGCACAGACAGGAAAGTTCCTGAAAGAAAGTAGTGAAGGAAAACCTTCATAGTGGAAAAAGCTTTAAACAATGCATTTGGTGGTCCATATTATCTGGATTTAAAAAAAAAATGGTCAAGGATATTGATGTACATTGATTCCTGGGCATTAAGATAACTAAATGGCTAGAGACTTCGAAGGGAGGAAAAAAAAGAAAAAAAGATGGGTGAAAAACAGGCCTGGGAAGAGGTTTGTAGATGAAACTCTTCAAACAAACACAGAAATTGGAGATATTTTTGTCTCATGTGAGTGCTTGCTAAGTGGCATTCATTGCAGGGTGGGCTGTCACTCATCAAACTGAAAAGAGTACAAATGCTATAGACTAGAGCCAGCCCTTTACAGCAGGACTTATGGATGATCACAGCATCCCACCTAACATTGCTTCTGAGAGGCAATATGTTCTTCTGACAAGAAACACATTTGTCAACAACAACTGTAAAAATAGCCGTAGTGGGCCCATAAAGACTTAACTTACCTTGTCATTCAGCCCATTACTCAGAGGCAGTAACCCTGATACAATGGCGGAGTGACCTATGGAAATCTCAGGATTACAGCATCGGCTGGAAGACAACAACCTGAAAGACTGGGGATCTCATTGAAGGGTCAGTGTATTTTTGAGCAATATAAGATGTGGTTTCTCCCATAGCCTGAATACAGAATTTGCAAAATCGAGGGATGGAAACCAGAATGATTTCTCCCTCCATTAGCCCTGAACAATCCACTCACAGAAAGTTTGCTTCTTTTTGAACTTTGCTGGCTTAGAGATATTCCACCCTCAAGGAGGTATGCTTCTAGTATGGGATACAGTATAGTTTCATTTCATTGGAATTTGAGACTGCTATCTGGACAATTTGGGTTTTTCACCTCACTGAACCAAATAAGAGCATGACCCTACTTCCCGGATTGTCAGGTGAAAATCAGGTTGTTACTGTGCAATAGAGAAGGCAGAATATGGTCTGGAACCTGGGAAATTCTGTGACCTACCTCTCAGCACTTCCATGTCAAGCAGTAAATATTAATGATAACCATAGCAACCAGTTAAATTCAGAATCATGTAGATTCAGTGCTGACTGAGGGAAAAGGCAACAAGAAATGGGTAGTGAAAGATGTTATAAAAAACAACTACACTGGAAATTGACACAACATTGTAAACTGACTGTAACTCAATAAAATTAAATTAAAAAAAAAAAACAACTATAGCTTTTTGTGACCAGTTCCAGCAGCAATACCTGTAGCAGTTGTTTCTTGCATGATTTTACTTATGTATTTTTTCTTCCAGTTTTATTGAGATGTAGTTGACATATAGCACTATATAAGTTTATTGGGTAGAGCATAATGTTTTGATGTACATATGTCATGAAATGATCCCCACAATTAATTTAGTGAATAGACATCATCTGATATAGATACAAAATTAAAGAAATAGAGAAAAATTTTTCTTGTGAGAAGAACGCTTAGGATTTACTCTCTTGATAACTTTTATATATAACATAAAATGGTGTTGATTATTCTTATCATGTTGTACATAATATCCCTAGTACTTGGGACTAAGTACTAGTATCTTATAACTGGAAGCTTGTACTTTTTGACTGCCTTCATCCAGTCCCTCCTTCTTTTACCCCCTGCTTCTGGTAACCGCAAATCTTGGTTTTTTTTCTATGAGTTTGTTTGTTCTTGAAGTGTAATTGAGCTACAGTACTATGTTAGTATTCCTCACACCATACAATTCATACAGTGACATTTATTTTGCAACTGGAAATTTGTATCTCTTAGGTCTCCCTTACTTACTCCCCCCCCAATATTATATATATAATTTATAATGTATACATATGTATGTGTAGATACTTCATATATTATATAATATATATGAATATATGATATTCATATAGATAAATTAATTTTACCTTCCTCTTATTCTCTTACAATTTTATATGAATTTTGTATTCAAATTCACATTTAATTTACAAATTATTCAGCTGGAGTGTTGAGACTACACTACAAGAGAAATAAACATCTCCTAGATATGAATTCAGTGAATTTTTCCACAAGGTAAGTACCATGGCTACTGAGATTTCTGGTCTCTACTTTTGGCAGAGACAATGGAAGCACCTTTGTATGAGGCACTGGCTTCCTCTTAGGCCAGAGCACAACGTTGTTGTTGCCAGGCAGTTCAAACACGTGTAGAAGGCTGAGTATGGACTCTGCGGCATTCCCAGGGGTGAACTTGCCAGTTATTGGTCTATTGTCACTCGGCTACAAACCATCTTTTCTATGTTCCACTCTGTGATCCCAGGGCTGAAACTGAGAAAATGGCATCCTGCAGACTTGTTTGAAGCTGACTTCCTGTTAGGTTTCGACGACAAGAATTTTCAGAAGAAGAAAGAAAAGCGGGAGGAGGAGAAAGAGGACTAAAAGAAACTTTGAAAAAACAAAAAACTTTTCTTTTCTCTTTGGCCATTTTCCATCATCATCCAGCCTCCATCCCCCACAGACCGACCTCAACACCCTTCTTTCTAGGGAAGTAGCAGCAGAACAGAGACATACAAACTCTTCAGGGCTCTGAGCGCCATCTTCCTGGGAAATCCCAAGGTCTGTGGCCCTGCGTTCGTAATTTTGGCGACGCTGAAGTGTTACTTTGTTTTTGCTCTTTCAGTTCTCAAACACTTCCTGACATTAAAGCCATTTCCCTATATTAAAGCATGTCTATTAAAATACCTAGGGTGCTTTCTCTCTTCCTCATTTGATCCTGACACACAAAATAATAAATAATTTTGGGGGGTTTACTTATAAAAGTACTCAATGGCATGGGTGGTTCAGTGGTAGAATTCTCGCCTTCTAAAAGTATTCAATGATATATTTTTAAATTGCCTTTAGAAGGTCCTTCCTTGGGGGGGGAGGGTACAGCTCAGGGGTAGAGTGCATGCTTAGCATACACAAGGTCCTGGGTTCAATCCCCAGTACCTCCATTAAAACAAATAAATGAATAAATACCTAATTACCTTCTCTCAAGTAAAAATAAAAATAAGATTAAAAAGTGATGTATTAAAAAAAAAAAGAAGTCCTTCCTTGTTCTAGTAAAATACCCATTACAAATACTTACAATCAAAGTCATAGATCCAAATTAGACAAGTGATGAAATTTATAACATTTGGACTGAGAAGATTTTCTTCCAAAAGGAAGCACTGTTTAGACACAAATGGAGTATTTTATTACACGTGATTGGAAAACAATGGTTTCCAAGATGTGGTCTGTGAACTCCTGATGGTCCTTGAGAGGTTCTTGGTTTTAAACTGTCAGGAGGTTCTTGATTTTAAAACGATTTTCTTCATAATATTGAGACATCATTCCCTATTTTCACAATGTTTACACTTGTACTGGTGGTGCAAAAGAAGTGGGGAATAAAACGGCTCATGTTATTGTTTGAATCAAGGTAAGTGACACCAAACTATCCTATACTGTATTCATTAACGTCACACGCTCCCTGGGAAAAGGGAAGGTCAATTGCACTTATGAATGTCCTTGATAAAGCCGTAAAGATGATAAACTTTATTAAATCCTGACCCCTGTGTACAGGTCTTTATGTTGTTTTTCAAATATTCTGTTTGACAAAATAGTAAATATGTACAAAACACTTCTTATGCATATAAAATGGTTGTTCCTAGGAAAAGCACTCGCGTTTGAGTTGTGAGTGTGGCTGTTCTCTTTTGTCATGGAACATGATTTTAAATTAAAAGCTTGACAGGTAAAATATAGTTACTTAGTTTTAGGTATTTAGCAATTTTTCAAAAGGTAACTGTGTGAACTTATCCCTCCAAGAAAGGCCATTGGCCGTTTTCGTTGACAAAAACAAAACTTGAGCTCTTAAGCAAATACAAAAGTTCTGGAAAATTTGTATTCACCTCCACACATGTGATGTCTTCCTAAAACTTAAAGACATCTCTGTTATCAATGGTAATGTTAATGAACGTGCAGTTTTTTCATATTGCATGATAAATTATGTCAACAATTGTAATATCTACATAATTTAGTGAGTTAATGTCTTAGAAATGACCAAAAGATGATAAAATCATATGTGGCTAAAATATCCATTCAGAGTGCAAGATATACTAAATAATCTTAATCTAGCTGAGTTTACTAATATGATTTAAGATTCTACTTTTAACAAATCTGAAACTACTATTTTTTGAGTTTTGGTGTAATATCAAAGCAGAATACCCACAATTATCGAAAAGTGCCATTAAAACACATCCTCCTCTTCCAGCCGAATGCCAGTTTAAAGCTAGGTGCTCGTCATGTACTTCAAACAAAAGGACACATCACAGCAGGTGGATTTAAAGCAGGGAAGAAATCCCAGCCCCCTTCTATTAAGCCAGAAATTAAAAAGATGTACAAAAATGAAAATCTGTGCTACTTTTTGTCTTTACTATTTTTTTTCCATTAAAAATGCATGAAAGGGGTTTATTATTATTTTTCAAATATTTAATAAACAGCAAAAAAAATCATCTATTTTAATATTCATAGATACAATCCTCACAAACAAAAGGCTTCTGGAATCCTCAATAAATTTGAGGAGTGAAAAAGGGCAGGACGACCCAAAGTTTGAGCTATACTGAGATTTATGGTTATTTCTCCATGAAAATACAAATATAAATACTTATTTCAATCAAGCAATGTTAGGTACTATCACTCCATCAATAGAAGTTATATTTTCACTTACCTTTGTGTCAAAATTAAAAGTTAATATTCAACTTGAAGATGGGAAGATATAAGAGTCAAGTTAACTTTACAGATTGTGGGGATCTTGAAGTTTTCTGATGAGATTTCATTCTTCTTTGAGACCATTTTTAAGTGCACGTGGTTTCCCTTACAACCTTTTGTTTTATTACCCAGCTTTTCGGCTCACATATGCATAAGCTTTCATCTGTATATTACTGCCACGAACGAGAAGTTCACACACAGCAGCCCTGGCTCCAGGCTCTTTCATTTGTCTTCTGAGTTATTTAAAAACCAGGCTGATTGCATTATAGACTTATGACAATTTACCATTTGAAAGAGATCAGCACAAGGGGAAACTTCCTTCCCAGGATCATGAAGTCACTATACAGCCAGGAGTTCAAGTAAGTACTCCATCTATCTTTAAAGAAATTCTACTAATTATTGCAAGCCAACCAAACTGTGAATTCGCCGCTAAAAATAGCCTTCTTGGTGGCTGCATTAGTTAAGATAAAACAATGCTTGCACATGTATGTGTTCAAGGCTAACGAGAGGTGCCATCTGTAGAGCTGGGATATTTTCACACTCCTCTCTATTACACAAAACAATAAACCCTCTCCAGCTGATTTCTCTCATTGTGAAATGCAAATTGCCTATAAAAGTCCTCAGGGTGTGAAAAGACACTTATCAAACAGACATTACACATGCATTCATAGAAACTCTGCAGCCTCAGACTCTATTTAAGATGCATTAAGGACCAGAAACATAGGTGTGAACCCGTTCTGCGAAGCTATAACGATTATGGCCTGAAGTAGCCATATTGGCTAAGATATGTCGATGACGTGACTTCTCCCACTAACTTTGTGATCTACCACGCACCTGCCTCCTAACCAAGAGAAGTAAAAATCTTCAGAACAGTAAAAAAAAAAAAAAAAAAAAAATTATGTGTGAGGTTTAAAAGACTACTCTAAATTATTAGCTTAGCTTTTACCAGTCGGTTACATTTTATAGGCACATACTCAATATTGCAAACTCTTTGCTTTTTCCTTCATGTAGATTTTCATATCCCCCTGTGTGATAAATTGACTGTTAGTAGCAGGTAATGCAAGTTCCATGGGGTTAATGAACTTGAAGAATCCATATCAACTTTCATCCAGAAATTTATTGCTGCCCATGGTGCATGAATAGTCAAACAAGAAGTTAAAAAAAAAAAAAAAAGAATAATGTTTCACAGAGAAGTGCTCAGGCCCTCATTCCTGTTGGAAGAGAGAAAATTCTGCAAACACATTAGAATAAAATTTAAATTGAAAATACAAGGAAGATATTAAAGTTTTGAAGCAAAATTAGCTGAGGATGTTCTAAGAGAAGAAATCTTAAAGACCAGTAACTTAACACGTGTCTTATTTTTATATTTCCCGTGATATTTAGATCTTAGATATTATAGGCAATAAAAATATACACTTTGGTATATTTTTAGTAAATAAATGTAAGAATAACCTAAAATAAATGAAATGAGTACCTTTTAAAAAACAAAATCAAAATGCTTTGTAAGCATAAACTGAAAAAAAAGTTCCAGTTTTGATAGAACATTTACATTCTGCTTTCTGAGGGAAATATTATGCATAATTATATCTCATCATGAGATTTCATTTGTTTTCAAAGGACTATTTCTAAAATTTGAATTTGCATACCAGCAAGCTAAAGTTTTTACAAACCTTACACTGAAATTCAAGTTCCTTGTTCTACCAGAGAAGCAATTAAGGACCCATCATTTTTAATGCTTCATAAATAATCTCCACACTTGCTGTTAAGTTAATTAATATAATCAGTAAAGCCAAATGCATCAAAATGAAGCTTATTTTGCAAACATGCAAAATGTTCTGCCTCATTGCCCTACCGCCAAGATTAAATGACATTTTGCTAACAACTTTTTCAACAACGCTGAGTCCAAATTTCATTTTTTAAAAAGGATCACCAGAAGTAACACAATGATGTCAATGGATATGCAAAGTGATTAGCCATTGGAAGTGGTGGTGGCGGTGGGTCTAGTTACCTAGGTAACACTCAAATGCGCTGGTACTAACCCAATGCTACAGGACTTGGTTCTTAAAAATATAGTATAGACAATACCATAATTAAGGCATTATAATGATTGTTCATTTACACCTTACCTCTGCCAGTAAGGATTTGAGGCAGTCTTCACTCATCCAGCAAAATAAGCATAAGTAACTTATAAAATCAGAATACAGGAAAAATTCCCACTACAGCCTTATTAAACTTCTAGAAGTTAAACTGACGCATGAGAATTTTAGACTTTAAGACGATGTCTCCCAACCTGGTAGCATTTGCATCAATTAGCCTTCCTGATAGTTACGTCCTCCAGGCTAATTCATGTTTTAGTGTTTTCCAGCAGGGAGCCCTTTCCTAGGGAGGTGAACGACCTGAGGCCCTGAGGTCTCATAAAGCATCCCATCCTGTCCCTCAAAGTGCCTGCCCCTTCGTCACCCCCAGGGCTCCTTTTTGATATCCCAGACCTGCATGCTGGCTCCAACTCACATCCACCTCACTTGCATTCAGTGTAAAGCTTTATGGTTTCTGTTCCCAGGAGATCTCCTCCTCAGATAACTTGACCAGAGAAGGCAATACATTTCCACAAAGCTGCTGAGCAAATCTACATGTCATTCTTCAGTTTTGTCTAGCCATTTGCGTGGTATCTACAAATTAGTGACCACACGTTAATCACAAACGGTTCAGCTTTCTCCAGCTCTGAGACACGTTGAAACATGCCCTTCAACAATATAAACTTCCTTTTCATAAAGGCAGAGACACAATTCACAGTTTCTTAGAATAAATAACAGCACAAAGGATGCCTGTCTTTCTCTCCTCCTAATACTTTAATAATATTAATAATAATTAATAATAATAACAATAATAATAATAAATAATAAACCATTTGCTGAAAGCATCCAAAACAGGAAAGGAACATGCACGTATATCAGAAACTCTAAAGGTGAAATGATAAAATGAAACAGAATATTCTAGTGCAATTTGAGACACATAGGTGCGGTTGTCATCGCCAACCCAGGTCCCAGAAATGCTACCAAAATATAGTATTGTCAATTTTGCAATTTTGTACTTTAGGTAAAATTGAATAGACTAGGGATTGTGGGCATATTCTTCCCCATCTATTCTATTTGCCTGAAAAGGGGAAGCAGTGCCTCGGAAGGGGTTGGGGAGACGGAGCAAGTGAACAACTGGAACCAAGTCTGACAAGTCCGTAGATGCAGGCTGCCCCCTTCCCTTGGGGAGGGACCTGAATCCTGAGCGCAGCTCAGCCCTCCTTGCTAGGTAACCCTGGTGCAAGAAAGTTAAGAAAATTCAGAGGGGAGTGCAGAGACTTGTTCCAAAAGCAAAGCCAGAATTTGGCTTTAGTTGAGGGTATGACTTCTCTTTCTTCCTGAACCCATCCTCCATTAGTCCGTGGAAAATTAGTTCAGAGAAAATAAACATGACTCAGAGCAGGTTAGACGTGAGTCACAGAGAAATCACCCACACTGTATCAGTGCCAGCAGAAATCCAGACAGAGGCTCATCCTACCGACATGATAAGAAGAAATATTGTGGAAAATATGCAAGTAGCCTATTTAAAAAAGAAAAGAAAAAAAAATACATTTAAAAGACAAATGAAGAACCCAGTCTATTAAAAAGTTGACAAAAGGCACAGTAGACAATTCGCCATCACTGCTTAACGCAACAGAAAAACAGCAATAATAAAAATTCCATTAAATTAGAGCTCAAATCTTAAACAATCAAATAACACAGTAAGCAAAACTAACTGAAGACTAAAGTCATACTGTTAATGAACTAATAAACACATTTTAGAAATTAAGGCAGAGAATGGACAATGCTGAATGACTTGCATAAAGGAAAGTTTGAGAAAACAACCAGGAAGGCAGAAGATACAAAGATCTCAGCAATAAGAAAGAAGCTACGAAGGATGGAAGATAGAAAAATTACCGACTAACGTAGGTCAATCATAGTCCCTAACTCGGGGGGAAAAAAAAACTATAAAAATGGAGCAGAAAAGTTATACAAAGTCATAAGGCCAGGATCACAAACCGGGAAGATGTGTTTTGTTTGACTGATACATTCCCTCTTTTTAAAAATTGTATCTCAGTGTTTTCATGCAGAGCATCCATGATCTGGTTCACCAGAGGCACCATCACTCCCTCTTGAAGTAACCCAACCTACTGTATACATTCCTGTTATACACCAGCCCTTCTGTAAGCCTGTACTGGTATGACTCCTGAGATAAAATATGATTTCCTTGAACTGAAGGAAAAAATTAGTTGCCTTATTGAGTGGTACGTTATCTCCCAGGTGAAAAACTAGTAGCTCAGAACAGAGCCTTGTTAAACATTGAGCTTGAAGGGTAAAGAAAGGAATATTCAAACATCTAGGCAAAGAAAGCAAATCACTTATAAAAGGGAAAAAGGGATCAGAATGACTTTATATATTTTATATGCATACCTGGACATATGTATACATGTATATGTGTTTATATAGATGTATGACAGTTGTATACTTACACGCACACGTGAATATACACTTATACGCTCAGTGCCATCTGAGAATGGAGTAGTGTCTACAAAGACTTGAGAGAGAGAAAGTTTGGACCCAAACTTTATACCCAAGAAATAATTTGTATTTCAAATATAAAATATAAATATAATTGTTTTTCAACTGTAGAAGCATCAGTCAGGTGAACTAGTTATACAAACATTACACCAGTAACTCTTTGAAAGGTGACTAGACATTGAAAAGCAAGGAAGAAATGAAAAAGCATTGGAAGACGTGATAAAAGGACTGATGCAATTCTCAGGCCAAGAGATGTTGGAACAGTGCCTACAATAATCCTGATGGAAGAAAAATGACCATAAAGAAGTATATCCAGATAAGATACTCTTGGGTATAAAGAATCTTTGCAATCATGCAAAAGTCTGCGTTAAGTAGCCCGGTGAGACTTCATGAACAACAACACAACCAAACCTACGTGGTGATGAAACCCAGGTAAGCACGCCTGGATGGGTGATCAAAAGTGAGCCTTGGTCCCTTTCACGCATGGAATTGAGATTAAACAACTGTGAACGGTACAGCTGCAGAACAGAAGCTCCCGCAATGGAAAAATAATTCTATAACTCATAAAAGTGGGAGATGATACCATTTTTTTTTAACTTGAGTGTCTAATTTTTCCTTCTTTCAGAGCAGAGAATCAATTGTCATCTAAAATTGAGACGTTTTAAAAAGATGGATTTAGGGGAGGGTATAACTCAGTGACTGAGTGCATGCTTAGCATGCAGGAGGTCTAGGGTTCAATCCCCAGCACCTCCATTGAAAATAATAAATAATAAGCTAATCAACCTAATTACTCCCCTCAAAAAATTAAAAAAAAACACATGGATTCAACTTCTTTATGTTTTCTTTTCTCTTTATGTTTCTTTCCCCTCTTTAGAGACTTTAGGAAGTAACGAAAAATACGAAAAATATAACATGTATTTCTTTCGAAGATATTCAATAGTTTCTTTTGTTTCCTCTTGAAAAATAAAGTTTAATCATTTTTATTATAATGTTGCACAAGTAGTGTGAAATCACTTTTATAAAATTATTTCTGTCTGTATACTATTGTGTCTGAGCATTGACATCAAAATTTATATGTAGTAATATTCATCTATTTAGGTGTTTCTAAAAGATGAGATTTGGTGTGATTTTTTTTCTTCTTTACTTTTTTAGTACTTTGAAATATGAGTTGAATCGTTAAAATGAGCTTGAGGTGCTTTTTAAAAAACAATGAAATAAATTTTAAAAAATAAGAATTAAGGGAAAAGCTATAAGCTTTGCCCTTAATTTGAGAGTTTATTTTTGATATTTAGAGTTATTTTTGAAAAACCTGAATTTCAGATACAGTATGTTCATATATCCAATGCTTCAGACCCTTTTTTTGTAGCCCCAAAGTAATGTAATTTAGTAAAGAAAGCTTTCAGGCAGCAACCAGTGTTTTCTCAAATAGACATGATGACATACAAAAAAGGGGCAGATTTTAGTTGTCAAAATAAACTACTGCAATTAGTTTTTCATGTTTTGATTCTTTCTTGTATGAAAATCCCCCTACCTCTTTGCTTTCTGGCATCTTAATATCAACTGGAAATCTCCATCCTCTCAACCACTATTCTGTCATCCATCACCCCTGGTTCCCCAGATGACCTCCACACTTGCTGATTGCTCAGCTTAACCCCTTCTTGGCTAGGGATCCCACAGCAGTGACCCTCACCAGCTAAGTGCTGCTTTCTGTGCAGAGCATCGTTTCTTCCTAAACCCTTTCGTTGTGACCACTGTGGTAGAAAGCATACCCACGCTGTCTGCAAGGCAATCCTACCCAGTATGGTGCTGGGTGAGTTAAGCCATTCACAGCAAGTTCCGAGCCCTCTGGAAAGAAGATAAACACAAAATGAACACCCGTGTCTCAGGTACATGCACGTAACTTACTAGTCATTGAAAACACAGGTATTCTAAGCAG
The DNA here is from genome assembly GCF_009834535.1 of Camelus ferus. Lineage (NCBI taxonomy): Eukaryota > Metazoa > Chordata > Mammalia > Artiodactyla > Camelidae > Camelus > Camelus ferus. The sequence continues at coordinate 18,961,746 of NC_045722.1, read as the reverse complement.
AACTGTTTTATGTATAACAAAGAAGACATCGGGGAGCCATGATGGTCTTAACAGAGAAACATTTGGCTTTTAATTCTCCAGATGATCTTCATTGGATAATCTGATTTTAAGATATTTGAAATAATACACCAAATACACCGGGAGAGGTATGGCATGCAGTAGAATATCGGATTGACCTGGGGCTGATTTGGGGCTTTGTCACTTACTAACCCGGAACCCTGGGAGGATTATTTAAATGCCCCTGAGCCTCAGTTTTCCCTTCTGTAAGGAGACTACAATCCTCATTCTTGAGAGACACTTCTCGGGTTCCTGGTTATCTGGTCCTTCTCTCGTTCCTGGACTCATCCTGCACTCCGCCCTTCCTCCCTCGTAGGAAGACAGACCATGTGACTGGTTCTGGCTCATGGCACCTGTCACTCCTGCACTGAGGCAGACGAAAGCCCTTTTGCAACCTTCTAACGCTCTCTCATATGTAAAGAATTGAGGTTCTTGTTAACGGGGCAATCCTGAAAATTGAAGAAGCCCCTATCTTAGATTTGCAACGTAGACATTTGCTTAATCTGCAGTGGATTTTATTTGAGTGATAAATAAATCTCATTTCTAAGCCTCTGAGGACATGAAATTTTCACATAGTACAAATTTACCCTGACCTAATAGAGAGTGAGGAAATTATGTCACATGCTGGAAAGTGAGGGAGGTGAGGAAACTGATGTGAAATTATTACCCACGTTAAACAGTAGCGAAGTACATGGTAAACCTGTGGACACTTGGAAAACAGACTACCTGCTTAAGGAACTTGTAGCTCTAGGGGAAGAGGTTGGAACATACAGCTTACTTGCTGGTGCTAACAGTTAATAGCTGCATTGGCAAGGTATTATAAGAAAGAGATGAGTTTAGGGAAAAAAATATCGGCAAGTGTGCAAGCAGTAATTAAAATAGAGAGATCCTGGAAATTTAGGACTTGAAACGTCCTAAATTGACACCAGATAGTAAGAGAGAAACTTTTTAAAGTTTTTGAGGGACAAAGCCATATTAAAAAAAAAAAAATCTTTCTACCTGATGTCCAAACACCTCAGTTGACTAAAATAACTCAGGGTAGAAATAAAAACAAGGGTGAGGCCTTCCCACAAAAACCTGACTACCCTAACGAGGCAGCTTCCACGTAACAAGGAAGCAGGAGGTAACGGGATGTAACAAACCCAAACCAAGAAGCCGTGTGATGGTACCAGCCTCCCCCATGTCCAGGTAATAACGGGATACATTATCAAAGGAGAATTTTTAAACAATTATAAAACCAGTCAAAGATCAGCCTGACTTTATCACTTCTACGTGCCAACAATTCTACTGCCATGTCAGGCATATTAATTCTCACTCCTCCTGAGACCGACCAGTCTTGCCTCTCTTTTTATACTGTTAGTTATCAGGGTAAGAGTGAAAAAACTAGTCAACTTTTCAGGCTAGAGAGCCCTGTCTGTACCCAAATAGACAAGAGCTACCCAGCGTTTGAGTTGCACTAATTGAGAATCTACAGGCCCAAGATAAAAATAAAAGAGCCAATGAGTACTTGAAACATAATCTTCAGTCCTCTAATATTCAGTGGTCAAGAATTGGACTTAGAAAGGTCCTGAGTCCCCAAGAAAGACATGTTTCCTCATATCCACTTTCAATGTGGCTGAGGGAGGTAACAGAAGCCCTCCCAGAGGGCTGCATAATGAGAGGTACACCTGTATTAGCAGAAAGAGAAATATGAGGTCTGTACACTTGAAAGTGATAAGAGTTTAGGTTTAATGTTCTACATAGCTGTTGGGTACAACGATTATGCTTATACAGAATAGATATTCTACATGCTTTAACACAGGCATATCTGGTTTATTGTACTTTGCTTTAGCGCCTCACAGAGACTGCATTTTGTTTTACAAATTAAAGGTTTATGACTACCCTGTGTCAAGCAAGTCTAGCAGCCCCATTTTTAAGCATTATTTTTAACTAAGATATGTACATTTTTTAAACACAGTTCTATTGCACTATTAATTGACTACAGTATAGAGTAAATGTAACTTTTACATGTACTGGGAAACCAAAATATCCACACACCTCACTTTGTTGTGGCATTTATTTTATTGCGGTGATCTGGACCCAAACCTGCAGTATCTCCAAGGTATGCCTATATATAATAAATATGTAAATTGGTTACATTTATTAATTGTGTACTTTGATATTCTATGACTTCACTGTTTTTTTATCTACTTGATCTGTTAGATATTGAGTTGTGTTAATGCTACCATTATCATGGAGTTGTCTGTTTCTCACAATCCTATCTATCTTGCTTTATGTATTTTGAAGCTAAGTTACTGTGTATATACACATTAAAATTTATTATATTTTCTTCATCCCATTTTTATTATAAAAGTCTTCTCTTTGTTTCTAGTAATGTTTCCTGCCTTAGAGTCTACTTGGTCTGTTAGTAGTATATTTCTCTTTCAATTAATGTATACATGTTATATTTTTTTTATTCCTTTACTTTTAACCTTTCTGTGTCCTTATATTTAAGAGATACCTCTTAGAAGTTGCATCTTTTTGGCCTTTGCTTTTTATCTCTTTCAACTGGAGTTTATAGTCCATTTATATTTAATGTATTACTGTTATGTTTGGATTTATATCTATCATCTTTCTACTTCTTTGCTATTTGACCTAGTATTTTATTTTCTCTCCTCTTTCTTTTTTTGGGATTAATCTTTTTTTTTGTCATTATTATTATTGTTGATTGCATCCTCTTGTACTCAAAGTAAAAATGACTTGTGTATGACCCTTCTCCAGCCACCTTTGTGCCTTGGTATACACAGGGGCCCCCAAGCACCACTGCCGGGTAATGTGTATTGCAAAGCACCGCAGACGAACCACAATAGATAGGAAAAATAATCAGGACCTATTAGCAGAAATTTTCTTAACAACGTTGGCAAATATAAGCCCATCGTCTTCATGCATTAGTGTCTGCGTAATTACGGCAACATTAACTTTTCAGTATACAGGATTATTGTAGCTTGGATGTAACAACTACCAAAGAAATTGGAAGGAGAAATAACAAATTAAAGTAAAAGGTTCCAAATTGTGTTTTCAAAATTGTATACTTAGTGTAAATTATCTTTGAGAAAAACTACATCAAAATGGATCAGGTTTTCAGTGTGTCTTACTTTAGTGCTTCTCAAGTAAAAACCATTTAAAATACTTTAAAAGCCATAACTCAATTTTAAGCAGATACCAAAGATATTCTTTAAAAATGAAAAGGGGAGTGCAGAATTCAGTGTCATACAATGCTTTGTCCCGATATGATCAGGCATATTAGCTATCTCCCTATTCAATCTAGAATAGCAATGCTGTCTGGGGAAGATACTTCTCCCATCTAAGCTACCTGCTGCAACACTGGTTAGAGCCTTTGAAAAACCAATAGAGCATTTATAAGTATGTTCAGTGAGGTTAGTGCCTGACTGTTCACTGAATTCTGAGAGGACAGCAGCGACTCTCTACCACAGAATCATATAATACCATGAAAGAACTTAGAATATACCAATCTAGAACTCTGCAAACTTTCTTTGTAAACATCAAATAGCAAATATTTTAGGCTTTGTGGTCTCTTACCACAAACACTAAACTTTATTTTCATGAGACAAAAGCAGCCACAGACAATACCTAAATGAATGGGCTTGGTGATAATCCAATAAAACTTTATTAACAAAAGCAAACATTGGGCAACACATGGGATGTGCTTCCTTGTTTGCCAATCCTTGATCTCTTCATTGAACGACGACAAAGCTAAGCCACAAAGCCATTGTGATTTGTCCGAGGATGTCCAGTCACCAAGCTGCCCCAAAGTCCACTCCTCATGAGAGGAACTTTCCCATACTTAAAAAAAAAGTAGAATTAACTTCAGAAAAGCTCTCTCATTTTTAATTTCCTCACTGAAAGAAAAATGAGAACAATGACCATGGTAGAACATCCCTTGCCTTTCATACAACGTTTGGCACAGTGGAAATTTTCAGTGAATGTGGGGCAAGCACTCTTGGCACAGGGTAGAGATGGAACATTTGCATCATGACAAACCAGGCACACCCAGAATTGCTCTGCACAACCAGAGGTGTGAGTGTATACACATGAGATGACCACTCACGGGAATCTGGGTCAGTGGTACTTGGACACACAGTACCTTAGTGCAAAGGGCAAAGAGATTTGGGAACAGCATTTTTATCTTGTATTAACAGCTACTAACTGCCTTGCCTTTCATATTTTGGCCAGAAAAATATCAGGCTGAAGTTTTACTAGAATAAAAAGAATAAAACTCAAGGAGCCATTCAACAGATAAATCTAACGTCCAAGTTTCCTAGACAGGTTTGTTGACGAACTTGACAGCTCTGGGATGGAGAGCACTTTCATGGTGTCTCCACCCACTATAGTCAGAGTTTCTGGAGCTCGGCTGTGTGCCACAAACTGGTGCAAGAACTTTATGTGCACAAGTTCATTTAATACTCACACCACACCAAGAGGTCTTCATTCAGGCATTTTTGAAGGGATTCAAGCTCATAACAAAAGGCTTAGGGGTCCATGACCCAAACTCTCTGGATAGAGTATGGATGCTCTGGTCTGATGATTGGACACACCCTCGTTGTGTGAAGAATGACCACACACCCAGATTTCCCACACAGAGTGTCCATCCTCATCATGTGACCCAAGGGATAGCCAGCCCCCTTCCAAGGAAAAGCCATGAGCCCATATTTTTCCCAAAGGAAAGGACTTAGGGCAGAGCAGTTTACCAGAGTCTATGTTCCAGGAAGAGCTTATGTTCTCCCACTGGCTTTATATCCCACTTCTAACTGGTCCGCAATGCATCTGTGTCAAATGGTTGAAAGCCCTCAACTCTACCCAGAGAAGAAACCGGGAAAGTCACTGCTCATGATGTATGTTTCAGCAATCTTGAAGAACATGCCCAGATGTCAACACAATGAAATTTTAAAGAGGATCAGGAAAGCTGCAACAAATTCCATTATGATGACAGACTGGCTGAATAACATGATTTTGTACGTTAGGACACTGTTGGTACGTAGAATTATTTGCTAGTATGTCAACTGCTGAATTCGCTCTGTAGTGGTGTCAGCATCCCCAAGGCATCTTGTTGTGATTTTAGAATTAAACTATGTGATCCATGTGCATAAATTTGCAGTCATGGTTAAAGCTGGCTCAGTGAACATGCTTTGACCGCCAATGTTATGTGACAAATTGTTTATGACTCACTTTGCTCAGCTGAAAATGGGGTAATAATGACTTGCTAGCTTGAAAAGAGAAAAGGGGGTTGCAGACTCTGGTTTGGAGTGTAGACGTTTTCACGTTTTTGAGTGTCAATTCTGAGATGTATGACTGAAACAGAAACTGTGGTGTGTCCCTTCAAAAAAAAAAAAAAATCAGACCTCAGTTGACACGCTAATGGTACTTTTATCCCTCATGAGGAAAGCAGTGATTATTTGAGAAGAAAATAACAAATTAACCCAAAGGAAAAAAATTAATGTTTTAGAGGGAAATTTTTAATGAAGGCATGATGTCCATTTCACAGAATTTAATTTAAACTGCAGGCAATGCGTCTCCTGACTGGAACATTAGTTCTGTCTCCCAGCTGCCTTATTATGATGTCTTTATTATGTCTTCTCCTAAAGTTGCTTTCACCACATCAGAAATAATTTACCCCTAGCGAGGTTTTAAATCAAGGATGTCCATCAGCGCACACTGGCTTGAAGTGATGATGTTATTTTAAACACAGGGGACTGAAAATAAATGAGTTGAAAAATGTTAAATGCAGTTCAGGTCCTTGTCACACCACAAGGAAAACATATTCCAAGTCCAAATTAATTTGGGAAGTCAGACATTCCGAAGCATCCTCCAATCAAAGATGGTTCAACAATGTCTTGTGATTGTCTCGACGAATTAATGCAGCAGGACTCAAACTGCTCCAATACACTCGCCAATGAATAGGAAAAAAGAGGAGATAAGATTCCCAACTGGCAGATCTTCAGACTTTCCCGAAAGGAACGCTATTTGCAGCAAGGTTCCAAAGAACAGCAGGTCTCTGAGCTGGGCCGCGGCCGGACTAGCCTGCTGGTCGAGTCATGTGTGACGGACGGAGGTCCGACTTCACTTGTCCTGGAGCCCGGAGCCCGGAGCCCGGAGCCCATCCCCTGACTGAAACTCTTCTGTACTTCAGTTTTCCTTTTGTCCCAGCGGCACTTCTCCTGACGGTGCCTGACAATGAGTGATGCTCTAAAACCCTGCTTTTCACACCCTATGGGTGACCTATAACCCTTCATGGGTCACCTTTGACCTGCGAACTGACAGTTTGATTTATTGTCCGGTGTTATGATTTATGAGTATCTTCTCAGAATAATTAACAGACAACAGGTGGCGGCATAATAATTTTGATTACCCAGCGGTTCATGAAACCACGACAAAGGTGACTTCATTTTCTGAATAAGGGAAGGACAACAATCAGAAATTAAACAAAGAAGTGCTTTTATGCCACAGTTTTCGGTCTTTTGTCCATCACACAGAAGACTTATTTAAGAGGCTTGCATTCCTCTTAGACACCAGGAGAAAATAAGGAACTTCTACTCTGTGAAAACAAGAAGATACTTTTCATCACCGTATGGGCAGAATTATTTGTCTTTGGTGAAGCCTTGATTAATTGAGTTATGTCAGACCTGTCAACCAGATCATCTTTTAACATCCCATTTTTGACAGAGGCCATTGGCTAGGGAAGAATTGATGGTCAAAGGAAGTTTGGGAAAGCACTGAACTTTTTCCTTAAGGCATTCTAACATCATCCAACCAACCATCCTAAATATTTCTTCCTAAGTATGCAAACAAAACCCCCAAATACTCCCCTGCACAAAGCTTATTTTTATTTCAAAGCCCCCAAACAGGAATCTATATATTTTTTCTAAGTACTATATTACTAATGGTCCCTGTTAGTTTTAACTTCCTCCTCCACTTTTTTTGTGATGTATTTTTCTCCGAGAGACACCATATCACTTTTATTCAAGTCAAGGATGGCATCTCCCTAGAGAGTTTATCGTAGTCCTTTAACCCTTCTAGGGGTTGACATTTATTTCCAGGTGAATCCTCAGGGCATTTAGTAAGCACCAGCCTCTAAGAATGCCTGACGCCGTTTGTGTTAATACTAAATAAAAATCAAGCCAGGTGAGATTTATCCCCTATAGCTCTCCGTTTCATCTCTGCCGAGAACGGACCTAAGTGTTTCTAATGAAACCGAAGTACACAGGCCTCTGAATATGTAACAGTCCTGCCTCCCACCCGAACGCTAGTTGGTGGAGGGCCTCCCGCACATATGAAAGGCTGTTTTGTATGGGCTCCACAATAGTGATATTACAGGCTTATCATTTTAATTGACTTTTTGACATATAAAAATATTCCTACAATCCTGCTTTACATTATGGTTTAATAACAGCTTAACACACATCTATGAAATATTCATTCCTGTTACATTCAAATTTTGAAATATCTGATGGAGAGCTTGGTTCATAGATAAAGGAGAGTTCCTGGAATATTAAAGATGCTTCTTTGGTGCAGGTAAGGTCCTCCACTGGCAAGGAAAACACAACTACCATGAGAATTGCAGATTTTTTTTTTTTTTTAATTTATGGGGATCCTTTTGAACCACAATACGATGAATATAAGGGTGATTTTGTGGTGGAATTTTTTTCTCTGAGTGGAGCTGCAAGCTTTGTTTCTGCTCCATGAGCCTCGCTGAACACAGCCATATTTCTGAAGAAAAATGGCAGAAATAGCAGATTTATGTATGTATGTTTAAAGCATCCTGGGGCTAAAGCCTGCATGTTCAGCAAACACCTCAGCAAAGCCAGTGCCACATACACTCCCTGTTTGGTTACCTTAGGTGTTCCTCAGATCACTACCCACCCCTCGGCTTTGGAGAGCAGGTTGGGGAGAGAGTTTACTTTGCACACATGATACATGTGTGAATCATGAGGCAATTTTGGTACTTTGTTCCCCATCAATTTTTAAATTAATTATCTGGAAGCAAGCAGCGGTTAATTTTGGCCATAGACTTTTTGATTAGAAGCTTTGACCCCTTTTGCCTTTTGGCATCTCCTGTACAATCCGGGTGACGTGCAGGGTAACCCCTGACACCTGATTCAGCACAAAGTTACACCCTGGCTGGGGCCATCTTCCATATTCAGCAATCCTTTTGTTGCCGTGGGACATTCACCCTCTTCCATCCTCCTCTAAGAAACGCTGCCATCGTCATCCCCTGAAGCCACCCGCCTCTGCATAAAACTTATTTCCCAGGGAAAAGACCACCCCCCACCCCAACCTTTGTGCCATTACTTCTGTTTTACAAACTTTTTCACTACAGCATCATCCCATATGTTTGTGCAGCGCACAAGAAGGCTTCTTTAGAAAGCGCTGATGCTAATTATAAATTTAATTTGCATTTTAATTAGAATGGTAGCAAATTAAAAGCGTGGCAGCTGGAGAATTTTGAACGCTTTGCAGAGATTTGGTGTCAGTATCTCCCCGTTTTTGACTTTGCAGCCTTTTCTTTTTTTCTCTCTCACTATCTTTCATTCACACAAGCTGATTGGCAATTCCCCCCCACCTCCTGCCTCAGTCTCTCGCTCATTCCTCTCAGTTATATATTTTCCTATTCCTCCGTCCCCCTCTCCCCCCGCCCCAAGGATCAAGTTATGAATTCTTTCTTTCTCGTGCTGATAAAACGCCGGTGCCTGCCTGGTGCCAGCATACGGTGTGCAGGGGTGACAGAGTGGGTGTTCAGAGAGCTTTTCTATAGCCCCTTCTGCTGTTACGCAGTTTTGTTCTCCATGTCTGTCATGCAGGTTGGAATATACGGTCTTCTCTCCTGGAATAAAGGGGCTGGTTTGTACTCTTTTGGCCTCTATTTATCACAAATTTGGGTTTGGATAATGGTGTCTTTAAATTACTCGAAATCCCGGCCACAGGTCTTGGGCACATTGATAAAGTATTCATCAGGCACTCGCCTCTCCGCTGCTCGTGGAGGAAGAGGCATTGTTTGGGGCGCACCTTTGGGCCAGAGCCCTGTGCTATCAGCCCGCAGCCTTCGGGCTGCGCTTCTCAGCTGTCTCTCACTTGGAATGTGAGCGTGTCTGTTTTGAGCGCTCACGGGAGCACAGTTAGTCAGTTCTGTCGTTTTCCCTATGTTGAGTCTCCATGGTCATTTTCCTTCCTTCTGTTCGCTTCCCCCACAGTGTCCTTGCTCAATAATTTTCATTAATTGATTGACAGCTCTGATAGACCCAACTAACCTCTATCTCACTCTCATGTCTGTTTTTAAATAAGTACTTGTACGTCCAATGACCTTGTCGCCTCATCAGCTATCAGAAAATGAGCATGCAGATATGGAAGGAGCTGATTAGCAAAATAAGCAATGGATCGCATTGCTGGCTGAAGTCCACCGTGAGCAGGGACAACGGAACTTTGCCATTTTACGTTCCTGAAAATGAAGAGTCAGCAGTAAACAGGCAATGCTGGTCTCGCTGGCATCCGTTCAGATGGACAGGGCGCGAGCCCCTGCCCGTCACTTCGTCACCCCGAAGGAGGAGGGAGAGGACGCTGTGGGAGGTGGCCCTCAGCAACTCAGGAGAGGAGGACGCCTTCTCTGTGTTCACAGCACTGGCTTCCTTGAACCCTGAAAGCGAACTGTTCTGTTTGGGAGAATTACTCATCCTGGTGGGAAGATGCAAGCAGCTTGTTTCTGCTGAATTCTGTGTGTTGTATGTGTGCAGGGGTCTGTGTGTGTGTGTGTGTGTGTGGTGTTACCTTTTCCCTCAGTGTATTCTTGATTTGGAGGTATACTAGCCATCAGACTTCAAGACCCACTGTTTGTAACAAGCTCTGTGACTCTCATCCACGTAATAAGCAGGAAAGTGTTCTTCGACATCATCAAAGTCCCAACACTTTTTAAATACTGACTAAAACGACATAAAGGAAGGACTTAATCCCTCTCGGATATCAGCCAAAACTTACAGCCTGTTGTAAACAAGCTGATTCCTACCTCAGTCAATAGTCATCTCCTCTGAATGAGACTGAACTGGAAAGTTACTAATCATTCAGTAATAAGAAATTACACTTTTTGAACACTACTAGCCTCCCCCACGCATACAAATGACTAAACTTATATTTTAATTCCAAATAATTTTTAGTTGCTACTACAATGCACTTTACCTAATTGGACAAATATTTATCCCACGCCTTTCATTGCAAGGGCCTTGAACATCGTTTAAAAACAACGTACATCAGGGTAGCTGATAAAGGTGGAATCTTCTAAAGCAGGAATTGTTAGATAAATGTTTTCTATAATTTACACCAAGTTTTGGGGAAGCCAGAAAGAGCTAAATCACCAAATAAACTATTTTATTCATTTATAGGCTTGATTAAGTTCATTTCAGAAATAAGAAAGGCTTGCCACAAAACTAAGTTTTTAAAAATTTGGATTCAGGAGAGTTTGAAGAAAAGACAGCGTTGGCACTTTCCTTCAGTAGAGGGGAGAATTGAGAAGGTGTGCCACAAGCAACATTCTAGCCATGGCAAAGGTGGTTGAAATTTTCAGTTTGGTTTTCTGATCATTTAAACTTTGCTGTAAAAAAAAAAAGTACTATATCTCTAAGTTAAACATCTTTGACTAAAGATAAATTTACTTCTTTAATTTGTAACTCTCATTTGTCTGAGAATTATATCTCAAACTTTAAAGAGCAGGAGTGTCTGTGTGATACTGGCATTTTTAAAATGTTAATAAGCATATTACCGTCAAAGAGGAATTGTTTAAAATAGTGGATAATGGTATGCAAAACACTGGCCGTGACTTTCCCTAATTAAGTAACACAATTACAAGACAAAATAGTAAAAATAAAAGTTCTAATTTCCATGCCACCATGGCATCCACCACTTGCCTTATTCTAAGCCAAAAATGTGCCCACTGTAGCTTAAAACTGTGCATGTCAATTCCCTGGCTTTAAAAGGAAACACACATTTTTGGTGGCATTTTGAAATGGACAATACAGTTTTCCGAGATAAGTCTTTTTCACTGCCACTTTGGAAAGGTTTAGTTTTTCTTCATGTAATTTTTTTTTTTTTTTGCAGCTGTACAAAACACTTTCATTAACCCAAGAATGGATTATTTGGAGTGCTAATTAATTGATTCTTCAAAATGCCAATTGACACACTCCCAGGGAAAACCTGATCTAAGCAACTATGTTAATCAAGCTATTGTACTCATGGTTCTGTCTGAATATCAGACCATCTGAAATGAGAAGAACTTTGCCATTACTCGCCTGGCCCTCTCGTGGGCAGCTAATTAATATGAACTGAATATGACAGTTGTACTTGTACATTCACCGGACTGCCTGACAATAACTCTATAAAATTACATTTCAGCTAAAGAATGGAAACAGTGTTAAATACCATTATTTGCCTTCCTTTGATGTCTCAGAGTCATTATGAAAGCAATTACAGCAGTTTCTCTGTCTGTATGTCTACGGGGTATTTATTATCTGTATCTGTCTGAATCCTTTGCCAGGTGGAGACTATATGGCATATTAAAGACAAGAGAATTCAGCCACAATTATCAGGATGGGAACAGAGGAAGAAACAAAATCAGAGTTTTGCAGATGATCCTGCCAGAAAACAGTCATTTAATACCGAAGCCTGATGATCTGGAGAAAACTTACAGGCTCTTTTTATTTATTTAAATTAAAAAAAAAAATTCTCCAGGTTCACAAAGCTCATGAATCTAGGGCAAAATTAATTAAAGCCAATCGGGAAATGGAAAACACAAAAACAAGGCGGGGGGTACTCAGGGCAACAGCAGCAAACATCTTTTGCTTCTTAATTATAGGTGAATATTCTCTTTCGACTAGCCCTTCCCTAACTGACTGGTGCTGTCCACAAGATGAGGATTTTTTTTTTTTTCCCAGATAGAATTACTTGTGGTGTTTTTCACACTTGGAGTGACAGACACCGTGGATTCAGTATTCAGGCCACCTCCAGGACTTTCCCCACGCTACTGGAACCTGGTACGATTCAGACACATCCCTGTGTGTCACCTGGGCTCTGACTCATCTCTATCAAAGACGTCTCTGCACTTCAAAGGACACTTGTGATTGACAAGCAAGGTGGGGATGCTAACGGCCCCGCGGTGGAGTTCCTCTCCAGGGCAGGGTCTGAGGACTGGCCTCTATATGATTCAATTCAGATAATATTGATTCTGTGTTCCCTGTGTATTCAGCAATCCGTGGATGCTGTGGGGAACGAGAGATGAAAAGGGCATGCAGCTTCATGTCTCTCCCTTCGAGGTACTGAGAAAGGAGAGAGAGAGCCCGGCCATCTTGGAGCCAGGCATCAGGCAAAGCCCTTTCTGTGCCTTATTGTGTTTCATCTGTACCACAACCATACAAGGTGGCTTCTATTATCTCCATTTATAGGTGAACACACCACAGGGCTGGCAGGTGGGCAGTGTGTCCAAAGTCAGACAGTTGAGTGGCAGAGCTGGGCTTAAAACTCATCTTCTGTCTGGCTCCAAAGCCTTTCTCTCTATACTCGCTCATGCTCTTCCAAACTCCCAAAAACACAGCTAGGGCAGCAGTAGGCAAAGAGTGTCCCATGTGCTAGGCAGGAGCGGAGAGAAGATAATTTAGAAGGAAAAGCTGGAAAGAAGATTCTCAGAGGAGTTTTGACTTGCCTCAGCTCTTGCAGATGGGAAAACACTTTAAGGGAATTTGCAACATTCCTCTCCTCCAGGAAAGAAACAAAATGATCACACAAGATGTTTAAGACACAAAAAGGATCTCCTATGTAATGAAGATACAAAACCGGTGATTTGGAAAATATTACACAGAGAGATGTGCTTATTAATATTACTGATCTGAGACAGATTGAAGTAGGATTAACTAAGATATATTTGAAAGTTGTTGAAGGGATTGTTTGGTTAGAATGAAGGATCAGTATTCTGATCTGCTGTGTTGGTAAAGCTTTGAACAGCACTGCTCTGTGTGCTCCCAGAAGGCAGGACGCCTCTGGGTAGAAATGAATGGATGTGGAGATACACGGATATGGACATGCGAGGCAAAGAGAACGTAAAATAGTCCACGTCCTACGACCAAGAGTTTGACAATTTCAGCTATGGTGAACGGTTCCCTTTTCCTTCTTCCCCTCCATCTGCTTCTTTTTTGACAAGTGAATCGGAGAAGTTAAACCACTGTCTGAAGAAAGGAAGGATGCTGTAAGAGGCTGCTCTCAGTAGCGTGGTCCAACTGGTCTATCTCCGCTTGCAAACATAAAATTATTTCAACAACTGCAAAAATAAAGTCAGCTGCTGAGGCATTCAACAAAAGGCTCAACTGGACAAACGGCTGAATGTAAATTTGAGATGCTAACACCTGGAGTCAGGAAAAATACAGGTATTTATTTAACAAGGAGGCCCTTGGAAACATTTTATTTTTGACCCACTGTAATTTTAGTCTCCCCAGAGTTCATGGTCCTGGCAATTCCAATAACATCCAAAGACTCAGAGTGGGATTGAACCAGGTTTCTCTTTCGTCTCCAGAACAACAACAATAACAAAATGTATAGATATTTTTTAAGTGTGTAATAAAATTTCTTATATATTTTTATTAATACATAAACAAAGTACTAAACCACTTGTGAGGAGGGAAAAAGGCAAAAGACAGTAGAATAAGACCAACCTGGGTTCAAAGTCAAACCCCTCCTTCTCTGCACATCTCAGGAGTTTTTTGGGTTGTTTTTTTTTTAAATAGAAAGGTCATTCGCTTTCCTTAGTTACTACGATGTCTTAAGTAAAATAAAGCATATAAATTATCCAGCCCTGAATTTGGTACATAGCAGGCACTCAATACCTGTTATCACTCTTTCATTTTTTAATTTGGTGTATGGAATTTTGAGTAGAAAAGGAGATTGGTGTAAAAACTTCTAATAACAAATAAAGGCTGGGGACAAATTGAATCACTGCAGCTTTTATAGGTTCCTCTTCTGTTTTTCATCAGAAATTCAATTCCTCCTGTAATCTATGATGATTTTTGTTTTTCAGCTGTATAGTCATCATTAAATGTTCATGAGAAAAAAAAATCCTTGAAAATGTCTCTATCAGTCAAGGTGAGTGAGCTTATGTTGCAGTAACAAACCATCACTGAAAATAGTTACTCAGAAATCCCAGGGCCTGCAAGCATTACCAGTTGACTTCTCGTGTCTGTTTCGTGTCCTGTTGTGGCTCTCTACAGGATCTGTTCCCCGGTGTCCCCACCTGGGGACCTGGAATGTTTCTTGTCCTGCTGGCAAAGGGAAAGAAATCCGGAGGGTCACTCACGCACAGTGAGATGCTCCAGCCTGGAAGTGACTCATGTCGCCTCTTCTCTCAGTCAATGGATCGGAAGGACTCTCATGGCCCTGCCTAACTCCAAGACCCCAAGTTCAAGCCTACCATTTTCCCAGAAGAAAAAGAAGTGGGAAAACATGGTTAAACTGCACTTCTGATACTACAGTGGTCTTTGAAGACCATCCACCCTTCCCTTACTTTCCAATATGTTCCTATAAATGTCATTTGTTGAACTTAAAATTTAATAGAAGAGCAGAGTGAATGCAAAATCAAACCCCTCTTTCCTGACTATAAGCGTGTCTCGTAATATTCTTTTCAAGGTCATTAAGTACCAGATTGTCTTGATTTTGTCCTTGGGGATTAGGTTTGTCACAAGCATCGAGACCCAAGAGACTATTTGAAGCTGAGCGGGGCTCTTCGACGCTAGCTGCAAGCTCAGGTGAATTCTCGTCTCCCGGCCATCGCTAGCACTCCCCTTTGCTCCCCTGATCAATAATTCTAGCTACAAAGAGCACCAAACATCTCAAAGACATCCCCAAGGCACGGGTCGCCAGAGGGAATAAAAAGAAAACACCGCATACATTAATGTTCTCCTTAGGCAGTGCAGACATCCTTGTCGGCCCGAGGCCTACAAGAGGCCAGCGGTGATTGGGATGTTTAAAATTATAGCGCTTAAACACCATTGCTTTATGAAACAGCTTTCTGAGCCTCTAGAGGAAGGAATTCTAGTTCAAAGAGTGACAGTTTCTAGTTTCCCAACCTGCGTTTTCTTACCAAGTAGGTGAGAAAGGACAAAAAAAAAAAGAAGAAGAATGATGCCAGGGATATGGCTAAATATGTAATAATAGCAGTAGCATCTTATTAAGACTGAAAATAATGTAAATGCCTGGCGTTTACATTACATTATATTTACATTGCATACAAAGGTGTGGGGCCAGCCTGCACTCTGATCCCTTGCTGATGGTAGCGTAAATTGAAATAAATCTTTCTGGAGGGCAGTTTGGAAGTATGTAGCAAAATCCTTAAAAAAAAAAAAAAATGCATGCCCTTTCACTCAGCAATTTCACTTTTAAGACTCAACTTTAAAGAAATAACCAAAGATATGTTTAAAGGTATATTTACACAAATTATCATCCTATTACTTAAAACAGTGAAATAATAGAAATAAGCTGAATATACAATAGAGAATTAACTAAATTTGATATGTAAAATATCGATAAGCCATTGAAACTCACACATGTGAGTATATTTCTATATGAACAGAAAAAAGATTAGAGTCAAACGAAGAATTCTAAAGGTCCTCTATACAAGATATAAGATTAAGATATGTCAGATTTGCCCTTTCTTCTTATTTCCCTTTTCTTTTTTTTTTTTTTTGGCCCATGCACATTATTTGAAAAAATGATACAAACAAAACAAGCCAAAATAAACCTTTATCATGACCCTTCAGAGTTACTTGGTAAGTTATCAAAGTGTATGCATTTTCTTATCTGCTGTATCCAAAAACGTATGTGAGGTAGACAAGAAAGTACAATGATTTCCATTTTCCAGAAGATAAAGATGGTTTTAAACACTATCTTAAACTGGTTTTACAACCACAATGGGCCCGTGTAGATATCTACAGTTAGAATTAGTAGCAATTGATACAATTTAGGTAAACTAATAATCTGTGAATTAATGAGAATGTATATTGAAAAGTGTACTGAAGCAGTAAACTACTTAAAATTTTGTATTAGGTTATATATACTTTAATTTTACAAACATCAAAATTTCCTTAGCATAAGTCATGTTAAGATGTAAAAATATGTCTTTTTTTTCTTTAAGGGTTAAGATGTTTTTAGACTCAGGAGATAAGACCAAGTTGTTAATATATCACTTTTTTGAAACACATTCTGACATTTGTTAATTAAACTTTTCTTAAGGTTTAATGCATTGTCAAGATAGGACATATTTTCAGGAAAGCCTTGTGATCTTACCAAGCTTTAAAATAATCCAAAAGCTAGTTTTGACATTCTACCTAATGTAGATAAAAGAGTATTTTAAGCTCATGCAAATATAAAGAAACAAGGAAATTTGATTCATCCCATTAATTAGTACATAACAACATAACAAGGGAGAAACACTATTTATGTCTTTTCTGAAAAGATGATGAATGCAAATTTAAGCACCTTTTTTGGTTTTACAAAATTAATACTGTTTAATTATATGAAATTAAAGTTGTACCCTACCATACAGTTTATTTGGTATAGATGAGGTCAAATGTTACAACGTTTAGCACTTTTGCACTTTTCCAGTATTGAATAAACATGGCAATTTAAAATTATAAATGCTGACAATATTTAAGAGGTTTCTCATGTCTTTTAATTTTAGCTTAACCGTCTTTTCCGTGGAGATCACTCATTTTCTTGGGGTCATAATTCCATACAGTGAAGTGAACTGAGACAAAAAGTGAGGATAAACTCAAAAGGTTGGACATGATCGGATTAAAGTCAAGGTGTTATTTGAACAAAAGCTTCCTACATTAAGCGCAAATGTAACGAAAGTGAGTGGCTTGGTGGGGAAGTGGATAAAACGCTATTTGCTCAGCCTTACGAAGAAGCTGGGAACCCTATGCCTCGGGTCACTTTCCAGAAGGCAGCGGCAGAGAGAGTTGGGAGGAGCCTGGAAAGCTATGCAAATTTCAGCAGTTGTCACAGTCTCCTAGTCTCGCTTTCTTCATCTGCAAAACAGCCGATACCACAGGCTGCCAGGTCTGGCAATGAGTTAAAGGTGACGATGTATGTAAAGGGGGTGGCATATTAAAGGTGTTTCATAAATATTACTTTCCTTGCCTCTCCCCTGCCCCCTTAACAAAATATTAGACTGTCAGGATAACATTTTGGATTTTATCAGGATTCTAGTATCAGACACAGTGGATCAATCTACCTGAAGCTGAAATGTGTCTGTAAACTGGCTAAACTGGAACGACATGTTGGCCTGAACAGATAATTGTAAATACATTGGGCAAATGCTATAAAATATAGAGATATTTTGTGTAATGATGGAGTTTTTGAAGACAAGAATGGGAATGAGAAGACGGAAGAACTAATAATAAATACTATCTACTTAAGTCGATAATCAGAGATCCGATTCAGGTTTGATTCTTTCCAAAAGTGACAGAAATGTAGTAACTTAAAATGAAAAAGAATCTGAAAAGGAATATATGTATGTACACGTATGACTGAAGCATTATGCTGTACACCAGAAATTGATACAACATTGTAAACTGACTATACTTCAATAAAAAAATTTTTTAAGTAAAAACATTTTTTCACATGTGGTTTATTATTTCTCGGGGTTCCACTCTGATTCCTCTGCAAATGCAAGAAACTTAGAAAAGCAGTAGAATCTGACCTCCTGATTCTAAGTGCAATGAAAATACCCAGTTGGAATCTTCGTACTGGGTGTGGTAAACATGGCGCTGCCCCATTCATACTCCTGAAGGCAGGAGTTTCTGTCCTGGAGTCTGTTACAGGGAACTGTTTTGCTGTCCTGTTTGTGGAGACCAGACGTCACTGATGTCCAGTCACAACACTGAAGTCAGCCCAGACTCCAGTCACTCTGCTGAGCACTGGAGATGAGAGCAAGAATAGAACTTGAACCTTGACTGCCACTCGAGATAAAAATTGGAACCATAACCGTGTGCACTTACTTCACAGTTTCTAAAGCAGTTCCATGTGTCTTTTGTTTGTTAACAACCCTGTAGGACAGTTATCATGGTCATTAATTCCCACTCTAGGAAACGTGGTAAGACTCAAAGCACTAAGGCCGTTTATTGAAGAAACTAACTACTTCACTGATGGAGATTCATGACATAGTCAATCCACTGTCCTTGATTGGAATCTGGATCTTAAAAAAGCAAACAAACAAAACAAACAAACAAAAACAAGGAAACATGCTGCAAGTATGAGAATGGAGAGTTGTTCGGATGATGGGCTGTGAATCCCCGATGGCAAAGGGGAGAGCTGAGTGTGGGGAGGGTGGGAGGGGGCAGGGGGAGGGTGTCCACGTGTGCGGATCCATGATGCTGAGCATGTGAGTCACGAGGAGTGGGGACCTGGGGGCCTGGGGCTTCTGGGATGGAAGGGCAGCCCCGTGGATACAGGGCAGAGTGAGCGAGATCTCTGAGTGGACTCCAGGCAGACGTAGTAGAAAGGCTGGAAAAACAATACTGGGACATTTGAGGCGATGAGACTATGGACTATATAGTAGATTTTATGGAGAAAGAGGGAGTGAATACATGCAAATGAAATAAAATGTTAACGAATCTTAGTGAAGCTCATATAGGTATTTATTGCTCTAGTCTTACTGTTAAATAGGCTTGAAATGTTTTTTAAATTGAAATTTAGGGCACAAAGAAAGACGCTCTTCCTGAGCCAATAGCTGTGTTAGGTATAAGGCAGAGCCAGTATTTAACCCCAGATCTGATCAGCAATCAACCTCTCCAAGCTCCTTTAATTCCCCAAGCGGCCTCTTTCCTCCGCAGGACTCAGGAAAAGGAAGGCAGAGTTCGGCCTGCAAGGTGTGCTGCTCTGCTCCAGCCCTCCCTCCGACTGGCCCCTCCCAGGGAGAGGTCCGTGGGGCTTGCTGCCCTCCGTCCAGGTCCCCACCGTTCTCACCTCTCCTGCGCCCTGCCCCTTCGGCACCTGCTCAAGTCTGCGCACATTTCTCTGCATGGCATTTCCAAGGACAAAAGTAAAACGCATGGGATCATAGAGGGAAAGAAAAAAAGCCATCATTTACAAATTGAGTTTTTAAAAAAAAATGAAAGTACAAAAAAGCAAGATATGTTTCACACGTTATTCATACTTCATTCACATTTATCTTATTTAACGTAAGAAGTAGTGGGTCTGCCAACTAGCCTACTTGGACATAGTGATGAGCACAGACTACATTTTGAGATACCTGTAACTGGAAAGTGACATAAAAAGAACCATGATTTCAATTGGTGACAAAATACAGAGAAAGGTAATACTATCATGGTTTATTCCCATCATTTGTTATTGAAAGAAATGCTGCATTTCAGTTAGTCATTAGTGACTGTCTAAATTGATAGACCTCAAGCTAAGAATTCTGGTAGAGGAGATACATAGGTGCCAATCCCTTTGCTGGATGATTTACCAGGACCTCCTGTAAGTAAGTGTCCTCTGCGTCTCTTTGAGAACTCTTAACTGCAAACCAAAAATTAAGGGGTCTTTAACGGTTCCCTTATGCCACGTGCTCAATGCTGATGGCTTTGTTGAATAATGTCAGGGTGTATTTATCAAGGCCCTTTTCAAAAGTCATAAGATTGGGGCTGTGTTCATATTCACCTTTGGATCACCTAATGTGTGGCCCTTAATAGACTGTAAGTTTTTGGAAATTAATGCTCTATTTTTCAGATCTTCTCTGTACTTCGATGTCCAAATTAAGATCCTACTTATTATCTGCTGTCTAAACCTCAGTTTCAACTAAACCAATTTAAAAAATCTGTTTTAACCTAGCCTTCACTTTGATGAATTTTTTTTTCAAAATATTATAAACCAATGTGTAAAAGTCTTTCTGATGAGACGTCTCACTTATAAAAAGAATAGATAAAAGACAGAACGTTCAGATACCTTATTCAATGGACAGAGAGAGGTTCTGAAATTCAGTTCTATCATGTGTTGACAGGGCTAAACCTTGAGAATAAAGGCCACCTAACCTGTGCCTTCTTTATTTAAATCCCACCTCATTTAGGTGGCTGTCAAGAAGAATGACCCTAATAAATATAATGGCATAGCTAGAACACATAAGTGACAGTAAAACGTGAGTAAGAAAAACAAAAAGTCCAGGTCAGGAAGCAAATATGAAATGGAAACTTTAAAAGAGTTATTACACATAAATCTCCAGAAGGTAGACATGAACAAGAATTGATGGTCATTAATTTTAGAAGAAAAATTAAAACTTCCAGTTCACAAGGGGAAGTCAAGTTTGTCCTAGAAGTAAATTTCAAAGCAGTTGTTTCATGGAAACTTACACAGGAGCACTGACTGGTGACAGGGACAACACTTCCAGTAACATTCTCACAGTGGAAAATGGTAATGGGTCACACATCACTGATCGTGTCATATCCTTATGACTTGACTGTGATCAGAGTGTGAGTTAAGATGAGCTGTTTTTGACCACATGTGAATTTAAGATCCAACCCTTGGGCACAGTGCCTAGTAGGCTCTTAGCCCCCAGGGATCCCACTGTCCTGGCATCCAGACCCTTGTACGATAGATACCCACCCCGTCAACGTGGACAGGGCTCGTGGCTTGTTGCTAAGCAACAGAATGCAGCGTGAGTGACGATGGGATGTCAATTCCCTGACAATGTTACATAAGACTGGGGCTTCCATCTTGACAGCGGGCTCTCTTGACTCTTCCCCTTGCTGGCTCTGATGGCGTAATAAGCCTTATAGAGTTGTCCGTGTGGCAAGGATCTGAGGGCGGCCTCCAGCCAACAGCCCTGAGCAAACGACTGAATCCTCCTCATAGTGCATGAGTGTGGAGGTAAATCCTTTCACAGGTGAGTCTCCAAACGTAGCCCAGCCCTGACCAGCACCTGTGGGGCCTTGTGCCCGAGGACCAGACAAGTCACGCCCAGAAACTGTGAGATAATAGATGTATGCTGGCTTAGGCTGCTGAGTTTCTGGTAATTTCTCAAGCAGAAATAGATCATACACAATAGATCAGGTAAAACTGATTTTTAAAAGGTAGAGCCGAGCACATGTTTATGCTAGGCTGAGGGCACCACTCAGGTGGAACTCTGGAATACTGGGCAGGGCTGTGTTTTAGCTTTTGGTCACCTTTCAAGCTTTTGATTATGATCCCTTAGTCCTTCATTAACACAGAAGCCAAATCGCAGGCAGAAAATCTTATGGCTCACATATGAGTAACCTTGCCATAAAACCAGCACTATCGAGATCAACTCTGTGAGCTCAGATAATCAGAGACTCATGAAAGCATAAAAACCAAAAATGGAACATGCGTATTGTTGGGCTTATGACAGGTGGCTTGAGACAATTCCACCAGCTCCTTCAAAGCTCTCCGTATAATTTGTCACACAATCAAAAAAGAACCAATGTATTTAAAGGAAGCGTATACACATGCTCACAGATGAACAGGGGCTGTAGGTGAGGATGTGTAGGTACAGAGAATGATCTAATTTTTTTGCAGTAACAGATCTAGAAATTGGTAGATGGATTACATCTTTTTTTTTTTCTCTTGGTCATTCATTCAACAAATGACTTTTGATGATCTCCCATGAGCCAGGCCCTTCCTAGATGGTAGAAATAAAAGAGCAATAGACTTGCTCTCAAATTCATGGTCCAGCAAGGAGAAAAGCTGTGACCATGTATTGAAGATACATGTACCAGGATAAGCCTTTATACACATTGGTGCATTTGATTCGGAAAACAAACATTTGGTATTTTCCCAGTTTAATGGATCATCAAGCTGATGATCTAGAAATCACACAGCAAGCACACGGCAAAGCTGGAATTTGATCCTGAGTCTTCTGACTCTACAAATTGCTTTCGATCTTCTCACTGTCTTCTGGTTTAATGAGAGGCTCCCACTTTACAAATACGCTTATTATAAAATATTCAGAAAATATGGACAAACAAATGGACAAAAATTTGTTTGGTCTCACCACCATCATTTTTGTATAGCTATCATTCTGGAAAATTCTGTTTTAGTGGACAGATGGATGGATAACCAGCTGTGTGAGCACAGTTTATTAAGCAATCTGTGTTTGATTTTCAAAGCCCTTTGAGGTTTCTTGCTTCAAGGCGTTTTGCATGGAGCTGCTTGAAACCAAGAGCTCTTCAGATTTTCTTGAAAGTCTAAACTTGTAGAGAAGGTGATGTTTCCTTATGCCAGGAAAGAAAGGGATGGTCTTCACTGATCAAAAGAAGAAGCTCCGCCCAGACAGTGAAGAGATACATGGGCAATGGATCCTACTTGGAGAGTGAACCCTGCTTCGTGGAGGTGGGGCGCTCTCAGGAAGGGAAAGCTGTGGGGTTTGCCAGCGAGAGTAGACCCCAGGCATAGCATCAGTCCCAAACATAGCACAAAAGCAGTCGCATTTCCACAAACAAGGGACCATGGGGCCATATGCATTGGCGTATGGGCTTTGGAGAAACAACATTAGTCTAAGCTAATAACTTGTGACAAATGACCTGAGAGGCCCTCCCAATAATTTGGGGCTCCTTGAGACTCAGGGATTCTTGCACAACTTTGAAAGGGGGAAGACTCCACTTACGAGAGAAAATATTTCCAAAAAAAATATTGTCATTCTAACAGCAGGAGTGCTGAGAGGCAGAGGGAAAGAAAAGAAATGTGACACTTTGAGTACCCCTGAATTTGGGGACTAATATCCACAAAATCTGGGTCCACTTTGCCCAGTCTGCAAATATGATATATCAGATACTCTTAAGGGATGCTAAATCAGGGGAGGCCAGGTCTCTTTGCTTGTGGTCTATTGGTAAAATACAAAAAATAAATTAGCCTTAAAAGAATTGTATGTATCAAAGGCTTAGTGACTTCAGGTGATGCCTTCCTCAATTTTTCAAGTGCCAGTCAATCAAACAGGTTCTCCAGAGAAACAGGACCAGTAAGGATAAAAGATGGGTGATAGATAGATAGATCAACTACAGAAGAGAGTTATTTCTCGGAATTGGCTGATTGTGGAGTTATGCTAGATAGATTCTAAATTTGTAGGGCACGGCATCAGACTGAAAACTCTCAGGTAGGAATTGATGCTGCAGATTTGAGGCAGGATTTTTTTCTTTCCCCAGAAGACCTCAATTACTGAAGATAACTTTTGTCTAAAGTCAAGTGATTGTAGCTGTTAACCACATCTCTAAAACATCATCACAGAAACACCTAGATTAGTATTTAATTGAATAGCTGGGTACTGTAGCCTAGCCAAGTTGACACATAAAACTAGCCATAACACACAGGAACTAGGAGACCAGAAGTAGACATTGAAGTTGACCAAGAGCTCACCAGGTGAGAGAGGAGAAAGGGCATGAGGTACATGGAGGCAGGAAAGCACATGGCCTGCTTTGGAGATGCTGAGTGGTCCTGTGTGGTGGAACCAAGGAGAAGGGATGGAGAGATGAGACCAGTGGACCAGTGGACAAGGCTCGGGGGAAATCCCATGGGGCTTTTAACTTGTGAGCAGCTTGATCGTATTCAAGTTCTGGAAAGACCAGTCCCGAGATAGTTTGGATAATGATAGAGGAGCGGGTTCAGAAGGTTTAGAGAAGAGTTGACAGTCTGAATGCCTGCACTGGCAGTGAGGATGGAGAAGGGTGATGATTGGGAAGAAATGGGAGAGGCGGACTCCACAGGCTTTCTGACAATTACATGTCAGTCACCACTCACCCATCACTGCGCTCTTTCCCCCTCTGCTTAGATTTACTGTTAACATTGTTGTCCATGCTGTACTCTGATTTCACTGCTACCAAAACAGGAAATTTCTGGGCCATCTGTAGTAGTAGAAACAATAGATGTAACAACATCTATGTTTACACCAACAAAAAGCACACACATGCATACACACACATGCACACGCAAGCATACATATGATCCTTCACTGTAGAAGCCAGAAGCGTGTTTCCCTCACATTTTAATCTCATCCAGAAATTTGTGCTGTTGGAGTCTCAGAAACCGTTTTAAGAGTCTCGCTTTTGAAACCATAGCTAGAAACCTAGCCTGGATGTATGTTTTTACAAAATGAAGTGGTACAGTGTGAGGGTGCCTAGAAAAAATGGGCTAATAAATATTTTAAATCCCAGTTATATTTCTGCAGCAATTCCTTGAGCCTTACTGGGCAGAAAAAGGAATTTCTCTTCGATTTGAGTCTGATAGGATTTCTTTTTCCAGTGTTTTAACAACTACTCCTCACAGTAGGCTTCTGGAGGATCCCTAACTGTCCCTGAAGCTGAAATTCACAGTGTCTTCAAGGTCAGGCTTGTGTTTACCTAGTCTCAACAACTCTTCTCCATTAGACAAACTTGGTCCCTAAATCCCATCCTGAACACACACATGCCCATCCCACTGTCACCTCAAACCCCTCATTTTCCTTCCTGGGCACATTGGGATTGCCCCAAGCTATCTTTCACCTCCCTGAGAGCCATAATCGGAGAAGAAATTCTACACTGTATACACCATTTTGAAATTTTTTTTTTATTTATTCCAAAAAGCATGTGCTGAGCATATGTGCCAAATTCTGAGCTAAGGACCAGGGATCCAGAAATGCATGAGAAACACTGTCTTGCCCTCCAGAAGCACGAGAGATGAGGAGACAATGCAGAGCGTAGCCTGAGGCTGGGACTGAGAAGTCAGGGAATATGGGGTGGGGATTGGCCCCGAGCACACATGGAATGTAAAACAGTCCAGATCTAGCATTATATACAAAGAAGCTCCTGAGGACGGGGTCTTCCTTGGGACTAGCTGAGAAGAAGGGGAGGAGGCTGTGGCACTGGCAGGGCTGGAACCTCTTCTGGGGAGCCCAGTGGTAGTGTCCAATGTGGAGCCATCTTGCCATTTCCAGCAGATGCCAGGTGGTAAAGGGAAAAGGATAAAGACCTGGGGCCCTGGACTGTTTGCCCTCTTCATGATGGCCAATGGAGGAGCTCTGGGGTGGGGACACTACTGGGACTGAGATTCCTGACACCTGGGGACAGTAGCATGGGTGAAGCAAGATGCTGCCCCTCATTAACACCCGAGTCAATGAGTTATGCACCTGCAGGGGGTCAGATGATGCCCTCCCTTGGAGTCTGTTGGCTCCTTCCCTTGACTTGGGGTCCAATCTTCTCTGTGAACAAAAATAGAAAAAGATAGAGGATGATAAGAGGCAGAAATGTACACAAATGTGTCCAGATGTTGGAGGCGGGGAAAAAGAGAGAGTGAGCCATAGAGCGGTGCTTCCTAAACTTTCTGACTTTTTGGCACACATGGGAAAGATTTTGCAAAGAGCACATTTGGGTAGAGGAGTGCTTGGCCAAGGCCCATCCAGCTGCCCTAAGGACTGTGTGCATCATGGTCTTCGTACATCCGTCACCCGTGCTGATGGGGGAGCCGTGGTTTCCATGGAAGGAGACATGAGAATAGTGGTTTTGTTCAGAGGCAGACATAGAAACAGGAGTTGGTGCAACTCCCTAGGACAAGGAGGGCCAAGCGAGCTTCTGCAAGCCAGAGGCTAGAGCAAGGGAGAAGTTCCAATGTGTGCGGTGCCTTGTGGTTTCACCCAAAAAATCTCTGATTTACAGTTCTGAAGAGAAGCAGACATGTCCTCTCAGGAAAGAAAGGGACAAGTGAGGACGCAGGAGCCTCACTTGAGAGTGAGGGGAGGGGACATTCAAAAGTGAGAGAGAGGCCCCACTCTGGGCTTCCTATCAAGTGATGTCCTCTGTCCCTCCCACCACCAGAGGCAGCAGCTGTTTCAGATTCAGCAAATAGGAAGGGAGAAATCGCAGTGTTGGCACTGTCACCTACCCACCTTCCTTTCTGCCCAGGCCATTCTGGCCCAGGAGGCCTCCAGGGCCACCCTTGAAGGCCTCCAGCTGCAGGGACATGCCATAGCTTCTGGGAAATGTTGCTGGAAGGGTTGGCAGGGGAGAAACAGGGGCATCAAGCTGTATCCTCCCTATTAGGAGCCAGAGTCCTGTGGTCCAGCCTCCTGCACCAGGACCCCTCCCATTGCGAAGCCACTTCAGCATCCTGGGAGGGCATCACCTCGGGGCTGGGGTCCCTCCAATTTCATCTGAGGCATCCTCCGCTGGGTGTGTTCACACATTTGCTCCAGCCCTTCCTAGCCTGCTCAGGTGTTCTGGGTCCCCCTCTCCAACTTGGTCCCAGCCTCTGGTCTGCAGGCGGTCCTGACAACCCACAGTAGAAAACAAAAGAATGCTGACAGCTTGAAGCGTGTCTTTCCCACAACGTAATGGTAGCTTAATGCAAGCCAGTCCTTTAACGGTAGGACATCAGACCTTGGGGACAAGGCAGCATCTGGAAGGAAGAGGGAGTTTCTCGGCAAAGGTAGCAGCTTTCCCAGGTCCCGAGCTTCCTTCCCCGATGCCCTGGCTGCCTCAAGAAGCCAGCGTCCCAGTAATATCCCAGAGTAATTTCCAAATTTCAGTAGGGGCAGAGAAGCCTCGTCTGAACAAGAGGCCTGGGTGGGGTCATCCAGAAGTCCCTGATTCTGGAGAGTCCTGCTCCCAGGAACTATTTGGGAGAATTTCACGCTCTACAGGCCAACTGCCAAAGCGCATTCAGAGCCCTGCGGGGCTGCTCTGGAAACCCCAACGGAAGCAACTGCCCCGGGTGGGGTGGGGGAGGGGCTTGCAGCCCGGAAGGCCACCGGTCCTCTGCTCGGTTCCCCTAACTGTCCCGCTGTTCCGGGGGGAAAGCAGTAGTTCTGGGACCTGAAGGGAGGAGCCTCACAGTCCTCACGTCTCCTAAGGGCAAACATGGGCTCAGAGCCACCCCTGGACAGCTCGGGGGCCAGCACAAACAGGCCTTCCAAACTAACAGGTCCTCGAAAAGACACACTTCTATAGAGAGAATATATAGGCTGGCTGTGTCTACCAGGAGGTAGGCCAAGATCAGCTGCACGGCGGTGGGCACCCGGCCCCTGAGGCACCCAGAGGCTGGCCCCGAGCTCGGGCCTGGGGCAGGGAGCAGGGCTGAGCACGTCCTGCCGTCGGGCGGACCCCACCGGCCCTGCCCCGCCTAGGCCCCAATTCTTGTGAAAGGAAAGAGATGCACACACAGGAGGAAAGGGCACTGCGTCCAGGAGGGCGAAGGGGATGGGAAAACAGATAATAGTAGATAAGAGAGAACCTTTGGCAAGATGGGATCGTGAAGTTGAAAGAGAGGGGAAATGAGGCAAAGCGAAAAAGAGCAGGGGCGGGGCGGGGCGGGGCCGGACGGGAGGAGGAGGGCAGAAGGGCGGGGATGAGATGCGCTGAAGACCGGACTGGCCAGCGCCGGAGGGCCGCCCAGGGGCCTGCGCGGTGTCCTTGTTCAGGTCATCACCGAGAGGGAGGGAGGCAGAGGCCGGAAGCAAAGGGGGCCAGCCAGAGCGCAACAGAAGAGGACAGACAGCCCCAGAGTGCCCTCCTCTCTTCTGGTGTCCCTGGTTCCTTGTTCCCAACCCTCCCAGAGCCCGAGAACAAAGGAAGGGAAGGGGGCTGGGTAAGGTGGGATGGAAGGATGGAAACTGGGCATTCTTCCCATAAAGAAATTTGAGCTTAACAGTAATCAGTTTTCTGTGACCAGGAAACACTCCTGTAACGGTGGAGAGTATAAAGTGTCCAGTATGCAACCCTGGGGTGGGAGTGGAAGAAACTCGAGGTTGGGGGGGGGGGGCCTTCCCGAACCTCTCCAGCTCCAGCCTGGGTCACCACAGCCAGGGAGCTCAAGGGGAAGCCAGGCCTGCGAGAGGCCCAGAAATGGCTCCCAGGTTAAAAAGGAGGTTGAGCTGCCTCCTCCAGGAAGGCTGCCTAAAAACTTGTGCGTTCAGACATGTCAGAGAAGAGGCAGGAGGGAGGGATGCCAAGGCCTGTGCCGCTGCCCCAGGGAGCCCCTGCCAGGCTGTCCCGGAAACCCCAGCAGGCGCAACTGTCACTTTTCCTTCCCTCCACCCAGGTAGCGGGGGAACTTCTTCTCGGCCCATCAAGTGCTCCTCCCACCCACCAGCTCTGCTGTTCCAAGGGCTCAGGGCCCTGGGTGGAGACAGGCCACAAACAGGGATGGAAACTGGAATCACGTGCCCTGAGAAGGGGGATGGTCTCAAAGAAGCTGCCAAATGAACTTGACATGGCTCAGTGACGGTCAGCTGACCGGGCAGAGGCGGGTTCAGATTTCTTTTCTGGTACGGGTCTGGGAGAAGCTAACTCTGCTAGAGCCTGCTCGTGGGGAGAGCCCCAGTGGACCTGGGACCTGGGATCGTGTGGGAAGGTCCCTTTAAATAAAGGATTGTCTCAGTAAACCAAGTCCCAGTGGCCCAACCGCCGGGTATCCAGGGCAGCAGTGGAGTTCTGGCCTCATTTCCCTTTTGATTTCCCTGTGGTCACTATCCTCCAGTGTTTCTTCAAGAATTCACCCACCCACCCACACTCGCTTCCTCCCTGCTGCTCCTGCCATAGGCTGTCATTCCTGGGGAACGGGTCCAGACAGAATCAGTCTCAGAGACCCAGGGAACAGGGGACTCTGGAGAGACAGAGATGAGCAGGAGGAAAGGAGCTGGAGATGCTGAGGTCCCTCTGCAGAAAGAAACAGGGAGAGAAGCCACAGCCAGGAGAGAGAGGGAGAGAAAAAGAATCGCAAGGGGAAATATTATCACATACAAAAGAGGAAATGGGGGAGGGAGAAGACAGGGCCCCGCAGGGGGACCAGAGTCAGAGGGAAATTAAAATTAGGACAAAGAAAGAAATGCAGAACGAACTGGCTGGCCTGGCCCTGCCCAGAGTGCAAGGCTGTAGAGTGCCGAGCCTGGGTGACTGAGGTGGCCGGGCAGACCAGATGCCGAGTTTGGCAATGACGCTGTCCGATGGGGAGCGGGACTTGGGGGCTGTGTGCTGGGGTGCAACACATGGTCTGCCCCTCTTCCTTCTGTTCTAAGGGGCCTTTCTCGGAGACTATACAGATACAGAAGAGAAAAAGAGGAGGCCAAGGCAAGAGGTCGTGAGCCCAAGGTTGCACTGGGCAGACCCTCAGAGGGGACAGTGCATCTCAAGCCCGTGAGGGGCCCCTCTGGGACCTGCTAGGACCCCTGTCCTGGGCCAGCCCAGAGCCCTTCTGGGAAAGCAGGTGCATCTTTCCAGAGCCTGCCTCCCTCGGTCCTTCCCTGCCAGCCTTTTCTATGTGCACTTGCGGGGGATTCAAGCTTCCTATCCCACAGTCCCCCTCAGTCAAAGCAAGTCCCCAGTCTCCCAGCCTGAGGGGCATTGCCAGCTCTGCGGAGAAATGTGCTGGCCTCAGAGAGATCACCTCCTAATAAGAGCCTGCCTCCTGCTGAGAAGAGCCTGACTGGACAGCTCCAGGAAGGGGACCTCTCTGGGACCAGGGAAGGGGGGACTTATGTCCCGGATGCGCCCCTGCCCCTTTGGCTCGGAGGGCCCTAAGAATCCAAGACCTGGGGAGGACGCCCCTCAGCCAGGGAGGAGAAGCCCTTCCTGGGAGGCGCTGGGCGGCTGTGTGCTCAGAAACTACATGGACTGAAGCAGTTGTGACGTGTGTGTCCAAGGCCGGTCCCAGGAGCCCCGGGCAGCCTTCTCCAGAGCCTCTGCCGAGGGGCCTGCCCACCGCAGGGCCCGGTCTGTCCTCAGCCCGCTACCTAGACACTCTGGTCTGCCCTCCTGGACCCAGTGACCCCCCTTAGGTGGAAGGAAGCGGCTCCCAGGAGTCTCAGTCACAGCGCTCTGATGCTCCCAGGGCCCAAAATAGAGACAGGAGCTGGGGGAGAGTCCCAGCCGCGCTCTGGCAGTGTGGCTGGAAATAAAGGGTCGCAGGACCAAACTGGGGCACTTGGGAAGTGGTCAGGTCACAGTTCGGCACAAGAAGCCAGCAGCAGCCCGCCTCGAGCTCGGCTTTCGGATTTTTCTTCAACCAGGTTCCCAGGGTGGTTTTCTCTGGATCAGCTGCTTTGACTATTTGAGCCGTAGGAGACACGCCCCTTTGGGGTCTGCCCTCTTTCTGTCCATTTGGCACGGGAGCCTTATGTCTCCCTCAGCTTGGACTCCAAGAGCGGGTCCCCCAGACGTCGCGCCGTGTCCCCTCACTAAGTACGAGACACTGAAGCGAGCCCTTTCAGCTGCTCTTTGTGCCTTCCTCCTTCCGCCACACTCCACACTTGTTTCTTTAGCCACTCAGGTATTCTTCCCCAGACAGCTGTGCCCTTGAACTTGGTGCCAGGGATGCAGCAAAGAGTGGGACCCAGTCCCTGCTCTCAAGTTGCTCACTGCCTCTTCAGGAAAGGCATGGTCCTAAATACCAGGGGGAGATGGCGCAGGTCACAATTGTTCACCGCACCCTTTGCTAGACCTCAGACGTCAATATTCTGTAGTCTTTCTCTCCTACATGGCTCCTCATAGACAACTAAAACCACTTTAGATGGAGATAGTTAAAATGTCACTAGGGAAACAAGTTGAATTAGGAAACAGTCAGGCCTCTGCTCATGAAGGTCTCATAGTCTTTAAGGAGACACGGCTTTGGGTATCCAAGTTCCCATCATCTCCCTTTATGCCAGGCTGAGATTTTAGGGACCAGGAAGAATCTCTGGGGCTACATGTCCAACATGAAGAGTGCCCATGGGATGCTGGACACTCGGCTTTATGAGGGGTTCTGAGGGGACACATGGGCTTACAATTGGGAACAAGTATCAGATGCTTCCTGAGCGCAGCACAGGACAAGAGGGAGCAGGGAGACCCGAAGGGCTTTGGGGGTGTGGGCGCTGACACGGCTCTCACAGAGCTCTCACAGAGGCCGGATGCTGCCTCCTTGGTATCCCCAGTTCAAAGGGCAGGGGGTAAGGGCTGGTCCCAGGAAGATGGTGCCAGCCCAGATGCAAACTCCCAATGGGGAGTCTTGAGGGGTTCAGGAAGAGGTGGGGTGATGTTGGAGTATCACCAGGATGGTGCTTCCACAAAATCAAAAAACAAGGCTTGGTTTAATGGTAAAATTTATGCTGTGCATATGTTAACATAATTTTTTTTAAAGGAAAAGGAATCACACTGAGAGGAAGGAAGAAAGATGTCCCCTGGCCCTCTCTTGGCTTGGAGGATGGATGGGAGTGAGGCTGGTCAGTGCCTCTCACTGCAGCCCCCTCTGTGCAGGTCTCCAATCCAGTCTTTACTGAGCAGTAAAGCAAAAGGTGGGGGATTTGCTCCAATTCAAATGCCTGGAGAACACAGGACTCTGGAGAGACAGAAATAGAAATTCTGTGGTGACATCCTCAGACCAGGGGCAGCACTGAGAGAGAAGAAACAAGAGCAGAGGCAGGGAGGCAAGATCAGAGAGGACTGGGTCAAAGGGGCAGCACAGGGCAAGCCCCACACCCCAATGACCAGGAGCCCCAGTCACAGAGGGAGGAGGGACAGGGACAGAGTCCGACTGAGGAAGCGGTTGGCCACACTCTGCCCCAGGCAGCCAGCTCTCCAGGAGAATCGTCAAATTCTTCTGAATTTCATGGTTCAAAGAGTTAGAGAATGAGGAATGAGGGGCTCTCAAGGGAGCATGGAAAAGGGCTGGATATCCCTCCTCCAAGTTCTACTGGAACTGGATTGGCAAGATTCTCTGTCATTCAGAGATGTGTGCATGCTGTCCCTGCTTTCTATGTAGTGGATTCATCTCCTTGGCTGCTAATTGCCCTGCGATCTTAGGGGTCTTATGAGGCCAGGTGATTTAAGGAGATAAAGGAGGAGAAGAAAAGAAACTCAGGACTGGAGGGCTGGCTGGGTGAGAAAGCACCACTTCCCTCTTCTAATGAAGCCATGGGCCAGCCCAGTCTTGAGCTTAGCTGGTCCTCTTGGACCCACCCGCAAGGATCCTTCGTGGAGAAGTTGCGCACGCAGAGCACACGAGAGATGCCCTCGGCCGTACGAGGCCCGGCCCATCTGCTGCTGCTCTCAGGACCTGCCCCTCTGGAGCCAGAGACCTTGCTCTCAGGCTCTGGACCACTTTTGTATAAAGCTGGTCTCCAGCGTAGATGTGTCTGTTGGCACCTCGAGGTCCTGCTCAGATCCCTGTCTCAGGCCATTTCTGAGCTGTTTGGGGAGTCTTCCTCCTTCCGTCCCTTTGATCCTCCTTCCCCCTGACTGGCTCTCCTTTCTAAGGAGACCTAAGAAAGTATATTTGCCTTCGTCTCACCGCAAATCCTGTCTCAGGATTCCTGCGTAAATAGCGACGTTGCCCTCCTTCTAAGAAGCAGAAGGATGAGGGATGGGTTTCTTCCCTAGAGAAAGTTTAATCCTAACATAGAATGGAGGAGATGTGGGGTCAAGCACTGGACACCTTACAGTAAGTGACTGATTGTTGCAAAGGAGTCTGGTGTCTTCCTGGCTACCATGAAATCCCTGCCCAGGAACTTTCTCTTTTTGCTCCCTCCTGAAATCCAGACAGACTTGAGAAACCAAGAGCTAACAAAGGTCTCAGGCACAGCTCTCCTAGCGGGGAGCAGCGGATCGTTCAGGAAATGCCCAAATCACAAATGCCCAAATCCGGAACTAAGGTCTTAGGCCTTCTTCAGTCTTCTCTTAACAGGCTTTTCCTTAATCAGTGGCCTTTGAATACAGCTAACCTCAATAGACGCGTTCCTGTGGAATATCTCAGAGATCCCCTCTGATAAATTTGCTGAAGGTGAGAAGAGGATCTAAGTTCTTGGCATACGCTCATTTCCTGCCTTTAATTGACTCACAGTCTGAGAAGGGAAGACATTCAAGTGTATAATCATATGACGCTGTGTTAAGTGAATGTAGGGTCCTGATACCCCAACACTCAGAGATCCCCAGCCTCACTGAATCAGCCATAGTAGACAAATTTCAAGGCCTGGCAAATCCTTTGAGGGAGATGCTTTTTGGAGGTCATTGGTCTGTCTCCAGACCAGCACAGGAACAATGAGAGGGGCTCTCGCTTTGTGGGGGGAAAGGAGTGTCCTTGGTCCAGGCTTGGGGGATAGAAGTACAGTGGTTGGATCAGGAACTCTTTGCTATTTCCGGTTGAAGACTAGAGAACCAAGGAATGCAGTGGGATGGGGAAGGCACATGTCCCTTATGAACTACCCCTTTCCAGACTGTGGCGCCTTGAGGCATTTGGGAAGGAGGGAAAGAAGCAATAGGAACCACCTGGTTAGTGAATCTAGGCTGTACCACCCTTGGAAGGTCCATGGCCCTTTCTTGCCCCCTGGTTCCTATTTTTTGTCACCCTGGGGACAATGTTTTCCTTATTTTCATTTAAGTAGACTAACACAGATTTGGGATATGTTTTCAAACAAGGTAGCATAAAGGGTGGGAGATAGATCCCCAGAGACAAGAAGCAGAGCAGAGCAGTGGAGAGAGAACAGAGGACGCTGTAGACATAGAGGGCGAGGGAGGCCATGGGCCAGGGAAGGAGGAGCCAGGTGCTGGGGCGGTGGGGGAGGAGCCAAGGTTCCTTTTCCAACAAATGCATACCATGTTCATAAAACGCTGATGGAAATGAAAGGCAGCAATGGCCAGGCATTCAGATAACAAACCTGCTCTCTGACTTGTCTGTTCGTCCTCCTGATTCTCAGCATAAGTTTCTGAGGAGGAAGTCCACACCGCAGGAGCCTCACCAATCTGCCCAAGAGTGGAAGAATAGAAACAAAGTACTTCATCCAAGTGAGGAGCTGGCTACCGCCCAGCCCCTCGGCTGCCACACTGTGGAGTATTTGTGTGCAGGCTGGAGGGGAGGGGATGGGGCAAAGAGGGAGGGCTGAGGTTGGGGGGAAGACTGATGGGGTACCTCAGGCTCTTGTGAGTCTAGCTGCCAGGACTCCTGCTTCTGAGCTGTTCCCTTGAGGTCTCAGCCAGGCCACAGCCCAGACTGGGTATTAAAGAGAATTAAATTGACCCAGACCCACAGATTCTCCCTTCAAAATAGGCATTCCCAAAACAAATGGACTTGGGCCTGAGGCCATCACCCCGGGGAGAACCACAGAAATTAGGGCCAGCCTTGATGTCCCCTCACTCCTGGAAGGGACGTATATCCAACCAGGACGTGGGACAAGCTGCTAGTCACACGGTGGGACAAAAAAGACTTTTCCAACCATTGTTGTGTATCTTAGGGAACTATGAAATGACCTATTGGTATAGCTCCTTTAAGAAAGACAAGGCCAAGTTAAGCTGTTGAGAAGAATGTATTGCTTCAGTCACCTTCACCAGCAATCCTTTTGCTCATCCTCTCCTTGCTCAGGATTGCATCCCCTAGTGGCATCTTTGGCTTCAACCATCCCAGCTTCATCCCCAGGCGTCTCCTTTGGATTGGCTCTTCCAGCAGGACTTGGGGTACCATCCTGCTGCTCTGTGGGCATCTGGGAATCCTGTATCTTTGACTGATGTGACCTTGTGTTGCAAATAAGAGAGAACGTCTATTTTGAAGGGAGCATTTGTGGACTCTGTTCTTTTCCACAAGCATTCATTAAACCTGTAAATTTAACGCATACAAATTTTTCATTTAGCCAAGGGCTGCAGGGTTTTTTCTTGATCTGTAGTTTTGGCTACACCTGCTTGGGAAGGCACGACCTTCTAGGAAATCCTGCGATTCTTAAGTCACTGACTGACTCAAGTCTGAGATTTATTAAGATTCCTCATTTGCAAGCACTCTTACACTCAGAAGTTGATACCCATTCCATCCTTTCTAGAACTCATGGATTCATAGTCCTGCCTTCTTTTCCTGGCTGCCTCCCAAATGACTACATATTTTCTTGGCTCTTATATACATAAAGCATTTTGAGAAGTGGACATTAATACCATTCAGAACACATCCGTGGAAACACTCAGATGCTCTAATAAGTATTGGGGATACAACAATGCATGAGAAACAGTGTCTCTTCCTCTAAAAGCACTTAATCTTGCCAAATAACCTTCAGCATCGTCCAGGACTTTACAGGCGAGGTTGAGTTTACAAGTTAATATAAGGAGTAGGTCTCTTCGATGGGAAATGCTAGTCCGTGAATGGCTGGGGTTGGGAATAAAGAGCCACTGGGAAGAAGCCTGCTGACAAAACAGATACCCTTCTGGCCTCCAGGAAGCACAGATGTGTTGAAGGATTCAGCCTTTCTAGATGTGGGACCCACAGTTGGAGAGGGAAGCTGTCTTATCAGAGTTCCTCTCTGGAAGGCAGAAAGCCAGTGGGAAGAAGCCAGAAAGGTGTGGGTCCACGAAGATGTCAGTTAACCAAATGGTGGCTATTGGCAAAGAGAAAGAAAAATGACCGTGGAAAAGGCCAGAAGGGACAAGAGGGATGGAACACTGCCTGAGGCAAGATACCGCTCCCCGCTGCCCCAGTCCCTAAGCTGGCTTGCTGGAGAATACACTGAGAGCGGTCGTGTGGAGTCTGTCTCCACCCCTGCTTTCCAGCCCTACTTCAGTGTCCTGCCTTCCCGTGAGAGAAAAGGTACAAATGAATGAGCTAGAATGTCCCTACCTGAGATGGGGTATCTGGCAGGTACAGAGAGAGAGAGCAATATATAAAGATGCAGAAAAAGAATAAGATACTGAGATAATACAGCAATAAGTTATAAAAGAAGAAAAACAGCAAAGGTACTGGAAGCATCCTGGGGGAAAGTCCAGGGTAAAAAGTGGTGAGTTTAAGAGAAAGGGAAAAAAATAAAAGAAAAACTGATAGAGAATGTCAGCAGAATGTAGACGCAGAGAGATCCCTATCAGAGACCTGACAAGGTTCAGAGAGGGCAAAAGAGCAGAAGGGGAACCCTCAGGTTCAGTGCCCTCCTGTTCCACTGAGGCCAGTGCCCCCAGCATCTCAGACTCCTCCTCATGCATCCACAGAAAAGGAGTGGAGGACAAGGAAGCCCTGAGGAGGAGCAGGAAGGAAGGAATGGAAAGAAAGCGCAGATGCGGGAAGTTTTTAAAGAAATGGGGAAGGAAGAAAGGATTCTGGCGGTTGGTGTGGGACACAAGATGCCTGAAAGGCTGGAAATGTACTGCACAATCATTCCCTTCCCCAGCCCCAAACAAGCCTCTGGTACACATGGAAGCCAAAACCAAAGAAAAGAAACCAAAACCAAACCCAAAATAAAACAGAACAAAAAACTTGATTGGATGAAGTTCAGATAGCCTGGAGCCACTGACAATTCCCCAACTCATTTATCTTTTCTACTTTTGAAATCAAGTATTCAAACTCGGTGCTGCCATTTCATCAGATGTTTTTGGATGCTACCCAAGATCCAGGCCTGTCACTGCCTCCTTACCCTGTGTGAGGGTGTGAACGAAAAATAACTGCAAACCACATCGGTAAACAAAAAAATGCTGAAGCCATCAAGTCATCAGCGGCTGCCACCATGCCCCAGTGAAGACAAGCCTGCAGCCCAGCCTCTGCAGCCACTTACAGTGGTGCCCTCTGAGGGGACTCAGAATAAGGAAGGACAGGACACTGGCCCTAGATATCTAGGGGCTTGTCAAAGGAATGAATTCAGTGAGCCCAAATGTTTGCTTCCTGCCATATATAGAAAAGCACTAAATTCTTTAACTTGAGATGCCTGGTTTTCTTCAGTTAACAAGTAATCTTTTAATGTTCCTACTACCTGGTCTTTTGTTGTAAAACTCCTGTATGTCCTGGCTCCTGCCCTACCTCTTCGGAGCAGTCCCTCTGAGCCATCTGAGAAACTGTCATCCCAAAATGAATCCTCAGAATTGTCCACCGAATAAAACATAACTCTCACCTTTTAGGTTGTGCATTTATTTCAGTCGACAAGGGCAAGAGGAGGTTTCTAGTGGACTCCAGTGATACCAAGGCCCAGGGTGCTCGGGGAACCTGTCCTGCTCTCATGCAGTGAGGCAGAGATGTGCTATCATTTGAAATCTTTGGCCTTTGGCCCTGATAAGGTCCTGATCTTGTGTTCTGGTTGGTGCTGAGAGCCAGACTTTGGGACCCACTTCATCTGAACAGCCTCTGATGCAGCAGTAGAGAGGGAAATGGTTGAACTGGAGAGATGCCTTTGAGTTTTGATCAAGTCTTCAAACAAGAGCACTGAGTGTTGGGGGCCCATTTCTTCTTTACTTTTTAGCCGTGATGCAATGGCCACATTAGGAGGCTCCTCCAGGTAGAGGCTAGTTGTGTTTGTTTTGCCATCATCCACAGGAGGGCCTAGAGAATATTCTTCCCATTTCAACAAGCATCTATTGAGTACCTAGTAAGTCACACTAGGATGTCTGCTTTCTCAGAAATCTTACCAAAACATTGCCTGAGGCAAAGCCCAGTTCTGGAGAACTTGAACTGTAGCTTGACCCAGATCTCCTTGTGGCGATCTATGGGTGGGGGAAGAGGTCTTGCATTGCTCAAAAATATGTCCCCTTTGCAAGCCAGGTCAAAAATCAAGAGCCCAATTTAAAACATTTTCCAGATTTTCCACCAGCTGGAATCTTGGGTTGGTCTTGATTTATTTACTACAGGAGGCACGCACCTCTGTGCAGATGTAGAGTTGTCCAGAACCCATCGCAATCTCAAGACTATTCAAAGAACCGACTCTGGCTTTAGGGTTGATGCCCTAAAACAACAGCCCAGTATCCCCATACTTTCTTCTCTCCTTTCCTTTCAGATCTTCTCATCTCACCTTCATGCTTTAAATTGGCCTTCCGCTCTGACTTAGTACATACAGAAAAGCACTTTAGAATTCATGTAATATCACTGATGAATGTCACTTGAGTTAACAAACGTTTATTGATTTTATTTTATGACACGTTCCTGGTTGTGTTGGGAATTCAACGTTAACTGAGAGGTGGTTCCCCCCACCCCCACTGAGAGAGTCACTGTTGAGAAGGGAAGGATGGACTGCAGACAGGGAGGCTGGGTCAGCTGGACAGTGTGTTCTTTGAAGAGTTAGCCCATGAAAATTGAACCCCAGCTGTGGGGTTCAAGAAAAAGACAGTGGACGATTTCTTGTTGGTCCCAGATGGAGAATAAAGAGCCAGATGGTGAGGATGATGAAGGAGGAGCTTGATCCCTTCAGATGTTTCTTTTCATAAATAATCACTGCAAAGGTGGAGAGGGGCTGGGGCATCTAAGAAAGAGTGTGAGAGTGGGGTATCCAGATAGTTCTCCAGGGCAGAGTGATTGTGGCTGAATCAGTGGTCTCTTGGGTGGTAAAATTGTTCCTTGTCCCTTTCCTTCCATACCCTCATTGTCCCTGTGGCAAATTCAAACTTCTGTCATCCCCGCTTGTCCAAAAACCTACTAGATGAGCAAGAGAAGACTGAAACACCCAGATCTTGACTCTGGCAAACTAGGACAAAAGGGAGAGACAAGGACATTTTTAAATGCCTAGAAAGAGAAACATAGAGATATAACGGCCAAAAGATAGAGAGTTGAAAGAAGAAAACTGAAGATTGAACAGGGAAAAAAAAAAAGCAATGGAGGGAAATGTGATCAGATGAGAATGCACAAGAGAGGAGACTCACAGACGGAGGAGGAAGGGCAGAGCATGGAGGTAGCAGGAACCGTCGGCCCCACCAGGCCATTCCCGTCCCCTGTTGGCCAGTGGCCTGGGCAGCTTTATTTCATGATTCCTGAAAAGGCAAATGAGATGTGATTTTAGGGAAGAGATGCAACCAGAGGCCATTGGAGGGAGCAGCTAAAGAAGCTGTGTCAAGAACGTGGAAGAATCTGAGGGTCCAAAGAATGTCCATCCCTCCCTAACTTACCCAGCCTTCTTCCCACATCCTCATTCCAGCTCTGGGTCAGGTGTCTGATCCAAGTTAGCTAAAGGGAAAATGGAGAATAAAGAAATAAAGATATAGAGTGGATTCAGGCTGTGGACATGCTGTGACAGCCTCCACCTACCTTCCTCATCCTAGTCTAATTTGATTCAAATAACACTGCTCCTTATTCTTGGGTGGCCTTTGAAGGGGCTGAGAACCCCAAACCTCCAACCCTTTCCTTTCAAGAGTGGTTTCTATGCAGGGATGAGGTGGAGGAGAACAGAAGGCACCAAGGATGTACCTATTGGACTTCAGAAATCTTGCCCTCGTTACCACGTTCAGGGCTCTTACACAAATTTAAGAATCCCTCCTTTCACCAAGATAAAGCCCAAACTCTCTCTATAAATGCAAATAAGATGTATAACAGGCTATTAAAACAGGACTCTTGTTTTGTTTTCATTGAGGTTCTAAAAGGCCAAGGAAAAAAAATAGATGGAGACTGTCTGCTACTTATTAAAATAAGGAGCTAAGACTTACAAAAAAGCCATCCCCAAACCAATCCCAAACCTTAATCTGAAACCCACATGAATGTTAAAAAATATATATATAAGTCTGAGGGCTTAGAAAAGAAAAGGAACTTCTTTGGAGAAAGTTCTTGAGATGGTATTTTCCTTCCCTGTATTGGGGAGAGAAGTGTGTGTTCTTTCCTTATTGCCATGAACTGGGGGGACCACACAAG
Organism: Camelus ferus; assembly: GCF_009834535.1. Taxonomy (NCBI): domain Eukaryota; kingdom Metazoa; phylum Chordata; class Mammalia; order Artiodactyla; family Camelidae; genus Camelus; species Camelus ferus. Next base: position 18,922,116 of record NC_045722.1, on the reverse strand, counting down.
GCCCTTGACATGTGTCCCTTGGATTTGATGAAGCCCGTTGTCCTGGTGCTGACCCACAGGCAAAAGCTCTAAGGAAGAGGGCTGAGGGAGCAGTGCAGGGACGCAGCTTCAGTGGGAGGTGGCTACACTACCGCGGACAGAGTGGAGTGAGGATGGTTGACTGTGTCACACTGACCAGGCATGCCACTTGGAGGGAAAAAAAAAAAAAGATGGCCAGAAACCATTTTTAAAAATTATGTCCAGGAGGGACATGGCGGTGGCGGGGAGGAGTATCTGACTGAAAAGGAAGAGGTAATTGCAGACCTGAGAATGTGCTTTGCCCGTGGCTGGGAAGTGCAGTTAGATGCGCTCAGTGGGGGAAACCAAGGGACACTGAATAGTACCCCACGGAAGAGTGAGCCCTGAATGTGCATCAGGCCCAGAGCGTGCCATCACCAGGTCCCATGCAAACCAACCCACCACACCATTCCTGATGCTGGGGTGGAAGCCAAGGCCAGGAGGGGTGAGCAGACGGAGAAAGGCTCAAGGCTGGGAACTAGAGGGAACCTAACCACACCCAGTAGTGATGGGGAGAAGCTAAACATGAAAACCACTGTTTTGACTATTACCCCAGGACTGGGTATTCTAGTTACTGAAATGGATCTGTCTTGTGGCTAAAAACTGACTGGAGGGCTGTATATTACCTGAGAGTTTCTGAAGAATGTATGGAATTGTCTGGGGTTTTTACTCAAAAGAAGGAGGGCAAGAAATAGCTTCACCAAGTAGATTTTCAACCAGAAGTTCCTCCAGAATTGCAGGCCGTTTGGGTCTTGTGAGTGGTTAGAGGAATTTCCCTCACTCCTTCCCCTGCCCTGTGGTCTCACCAGCTTCCCTCAAGCCTGGCAGGACCTGTTCCAGCCGGAGGGAAGCACCCTGGCTATTGCAAAAGAAGACTTCACTTTCTAGCTCCTTGACTCTGCTGGGAGACACTTCCAGTATTTTCCACTCTCCTTGATCCTGTGGGGTGCACCTTAGACTCGGTTTCTTTCTGAAAGCCTCTGGAATCCCCCCCACGTGATGGAAGGGATTCACCCCAAACTCCACTGATAAGACTCCTGCTTATCTCTGTGGCTCAGAAGTCAGTGTCGTCATTGTCTGCTTGCTTGTCCTCATTCTCTCCTAAAATACTGTAAATTCCTTGAGGTCAGGGATTTTATCTTATTTACTCATTTATTTCCAAGGGTTAGAGAACATCTTGGCACATCTTAGATGCTCAGCTAATGTGAGCTAATGTCTGTTGAATGAATGCATGCACACACTCACTTCCCTCCACCTTTTTTTTTTTTTTTTTTGACATGTTGAATATATGTGTTTCTACTGTTTACCTTCTGGTCAACCACAGGAAGAATTTCAATTTCAGTATATGTGACATCTTGGGAGAAAAAGACGTAGAAAAGTGAAAATGGAAGGAAGGAATACAGAAAGGAAATAGATTTGTTTCTGATTCCTTAATAAAGATGAAGCAGAAGGAACTTAGACACCAAGGAGCTGTATCACCCCCAAGAGGGGAGAGGTTTCTGAGTCTTATGTCAGAGGGCAGCTGACATACTGGGGCATGAAGTTGTTTGGGGTCAGGCTTGTTTAAGAAGGTTGAAGTAGAGGGGGAAATCCAGAAACTGATTTAGTATCCCCAACTCCATCTCCAGAATGTGAGGCAACACTGAGTATTTAAAGGTCCATCGGGTTTAGGGGCATGAATTATTTGTGAAAGGGAAGGGTAAAGAAAACTGGATAGAGCAGAAGAGTACTTGGGTGGTGTTCCCCAAGCTTGGGACGAATTAATATAAAACCTCAAGGTCATGGCCTATCACCCTAATAGTGCCCTAGGGTAGTGGTCAGATGCCAGGGGATAGATTTGGGATGTACCCTAGGGAAACTCCACACAGGAGCGCAGGCTCCCGGCCCCCTGTGCCTACCATCAGTGTACTGTGCCTGTAATAGCCATTAGAATATCAGTTTACACTGTGACCCAAAGACCAGAGGTTGTCACAGTAGTGCTTGGGACCTTTGCATAAGGGAAGGCGAAAAAAGATGGGGCCTAAAAATAAGTGGTGACAAATTTTAAGTTAAAAAGCTAGAAACTCAGAGGCAGATTTCATAAGAAAGAAAGAAAGAAAGGAAGGAAGGAAGAAAGAAAGGAAGGAAGGAAGGAAGGGAAAGAAAAGAAAAGAAAAAAGAAGAAAAGAAAAGAAAAGGAAAGAAAAGAAAAAAGAAAAGAAAAAGAAAAGAAAAGAAAATATAAGAAAAGAAAAGAAAAGGAAAAAGAAAAAGAAAAGAAAAGAAAAGAAAGAAAAGAAAAAGAAAAGAAAAGAGAAGAAAGCAAGTAAATGAGAGTATTATTGGAACCTAACTATTTTTATGGAGTGAAAAACTAGAATGTACCATAGTTGCAATATCTTTAATTAGTCATTGCACACCAAGTTTTAGAGATGGATGAGGAAAATGCCTATTCAGCTCTATTGAAGAGATTAAATACAAATCAAAGCTCTGTCCAACATGGGGGCCTGGCAAATCCTCTGTGACACATTACTGAGTCAAGACCATCAGGGAAGACTGAGTAAGAGGAAATCAAGTCAAAGAGACAGAACCACAAAGGATATGAAAATCTGGATGGGGAATCTGACACAGAATAAAAAGATGGCTTTAGTAGGTGTGTTATCTGAAAACAACAGCAACAAAAAATTACAGTCATTAGTAAGCATCTCCTTGAAACTGTAATGTAGGTTCAGGAAAAGTTTCAAGCAAGCAAAGCATGGTTGCCGGGCAACATTTGGAGGAAACATTAATAATTATGATCCTTATTAGACTTCAAAACAGTGAGACACTAGCTGAACGCAACACAAGCTAAAGCCCCCAAGGGCAATCGTAAGAAGAAAAGGCTTCCAATGATATTCTGGTCGGAATTTTCACTGGGGCACCAAGCTTGAGAAGAGAGAAATATTGCAAGACGTTTAGAAAACCCAGGGGCCCATTTCAGAATTGTGAACTATTGTACTTGTCAACTGACACTGTGGTGCTTAGGAGAAAAGAAGTGGAAACTTTTAAGTTGATACCTTTTTCTAAAGCAGAATAAATATGTGCTGTTTAGGTTGTATCAGGACAAAAATACTGCAGATAAGTAAGTTAAAATCTGATTTTAATGACAACCTTTGTGTTCCTACAGAACTGTGGAATTTTGTTAGTTTTCTTTTTAAAATCAAAATTATCTATTACATATTTAGCTTCCTTGCTGGACAGTGAATACCTTAAGTACTCATGCATCATGTCTTATTTATCTTTGCCATTTTTGCATCACCTCATAAATTTAAGCTTTAGTATAGCCACTTAGCAGGAACTTAAGCACTGTTGCATTGAATTAACATATAGTCAAATCTGCGCTTGCCATAATGTCAGATATTGACTTGTTATTTGCATATCCAGTAATCTTTGCCCCAAAGGCATTCTCAATTGATCACATCCTCACTGACAGTAGTCTGTCAATTGCACAGGGAGATAAATTAGGACCGTGTCACCTGTAGGTGTCTGTATAAATGTCTGAAATAGTAAAAGCTGTTGGTAATAAGTTAGGATTCATGTCATGGTAGAAAGGCAGCCAGAATATCTTAAAAAAAGAAAACTTTCGGTTTTTAGAATAGGTGGAATATTTAAGGAATATGAAATATTAAAAAAATAGAATAGAAAGAAAGTATACAACTTCAGTTTGAAGGAGTTTTCTTCACAAAGTAATTGAAGACATCATAAGGAAAGTCTTGATATAAGATTCCACAAAACTGCTAATATTTATAAAAACTAAAGTTATATTTAGAAAACAACAAAAAAATACTAAATTTCTATTATCAACACTGTTCTGTGGAGGGAATTGAAGTAAATGTAATTTTTGAAAAAATTTAATCAGTTTATAAGAGCATGAAATCTTAACTCAAAATGGATTTTAAAGAGAATTCTACAGCTATGATAAAATTTTAGAATGAGTTTGCAAAATAGTATCTTGAATGCATGTTTCCTAATGATGAATTTCATCGAGGATTGAAGAGTGAAATAATGTTTTAGATGAATACTTAATTGAAACTAGTAGTTACTGCTCCTGTGCATTTGAAAGAACCGGTTACCAGATAATTTTTAATGTATATTTGTCTTTCCCGAACAACTTAAAATAACTAGATGACTTACTTTCTTGTAAAGAATAAAGATGAAGACCTTATATGAATACTTCTTTAGGATTTCACTTTAAAAGATTTGGAAAAGCAATTTCTGTTCTGTTACATCTATGTGATCTACTCTGTGTATAAAATTTCTTTTCTCGCATACAAATACAAACCCCAAACTCTCTTGTATAGTGAGGGTAATAACCTTTCAAAAGGAACGCTAGATCTACTTAAAACACCCCCTTGAGAAGTTGGTCGTGTTTCAGAGGGCAGTTTCCTGCTTTGCTGAATGAATGGTGGATTCTCTCACTAGAATTGAGTGCTTTCTTTTCTCACAGACATACAAAACTACACACTTTGAAAATTATCTCTGCTAAGTGTTCATTTCAAACCAGAGCCTTATCCCAGAAATAAGAGGTTCCGGGTCAGAATACTTTATGGTAAAAAAGAAAATGAAAAGAAAATGGCCATGTCACTTACTTTCATCTTTGCTTCCTAATTGGCCATCGAGTCCTGCCAGGTGTAGCAGGAAGGAATCAGACCTTCTTCTGACAGGATGTTAAGGATGGGAAAGGCCGTGGAGATCATCAAATCTAATCACTTCATTTTGCAAAGAAAGCGAGGCTATGAGTAATTGACCTAACAGATGGAAACTGAAAGTTTTAGTTCTGTTACTTCTATGAGACAATTTTGAAAATAGACATTGTATCCTATTTAAATTACTCTGGGTTTCAGAGATAACCATTCCATGATAAACCTATCTGTATCTTGGGGGTAAAAAAGACCTTATTCAAGATAATGCAGATGCTGACATTAAGCTAATGAAAGACGAAGATTTTTTAATGCTAACAAATATTTATTGCATGCCTTCTGTCTGACACTGAATTAATCAGGATGGGATTGAAAAAAAATTACAAGCTTTGAAGCAAGACAAATGAAAATGTAAATCTTAATTCTTCACTTACAAGGACTAGACTGTTATCTTAGGTGTTACTGAACCTCTCTGGACCTCAATTTTTTCATCTGTAAATTGTATATGAAGAATATTTTTAGAATTATGTTAAAGGTAAAAGGAGACAACCTTAAGAGAAAACACGTGCAATAATGGATACTTGATAAATATTTAATTCTTTTCTGTGGCTAAGGGGTTAACAAGACCCTTCCTCTACAGGCACACTTGCCATTTGATTCACTTTCTATGTCTGTTTTGCTAAGATATCTGACAACGACAGAAAGTCAGCTGTGTTTCTAGGCAACATTGCTTGGGATCATGTTAAAATGACCATAGCTGGGGGATTGTATCCCCCCCTAAAAGGAAGTATGAATGAACTTGGTGTTGTGACTCTTAGAACAGAACATGGGCCTTGCGGGGACCTGGCCACTAACCCAAAGACTGTTCCAGAAAATACTGGTTTCTAATTGGATAGTGGGGCTTCTAAGCCAGGAGAGCCCCCTCGGTGTTGCCTGGGTTAAGCCTTCTCCCCTTGCTCAGGAAATGTCACCGGAGGAACCGAAAAGAAGCCTGTGGACAGATGTGCGGACCTCTGTGTCTGCGTTCCTTGCATCCTTTTAAGAGCCAGGTGTGGTCTTTGGCAATCATGCGTGTCTGTTCTCTTGGGATCAAGGAGACCCCAGGTTGGGCATTGCATCTTCCCACAGGCATGCTGGGGCCTAGAAAAGGGACTGAGACTTGGAACATACGTGAAGGTTTATTGCTTAGTGGTGAAGCAATGTCAGGCATGCAGTGAACAGGATAACAAGCCAAAAAAGTGTCATTTTAGACCTAAAACAAACCAAAAACCGTTATAGGGGCACACAGAGGAGAGAAATGGCATCCAGCTTAGGGAAAGAGACAAAATGTCTTTGATAGGGTAGCATTTAAGGCAAGTAGGCATGACACCTTTATCAGAGGGCAAAGTATTCCAAACTGAGGTTGCACTGAGCAGAGGCGAGGAGGCCGGTGACGTGAAGTGTGAGGGATGAAGTGAGGGAGGAGGAGTGACAGATGGGATGGTGAAGCATGGAGGGCAAAGGTTACCAAGCCATTCACAGGAATTCCATTACATAAATAAGAACAGAAACTGCTGGTCTCTGAAGCGGCATACAATTACTCAGGGACGAAGGAAATACCAATAAATTATGAGACAGCAGAAAAGCAGTAGGAACATCTTAAAAAGATAAGGGCCTCCTGCTACATGTAAGAAGGCCGAATATGACTTGAAGGAAACAGAGAATACTGGAACCAGCTCTCACAAATACGGAACTACTCAACTCGGTATGTAAAAAAATTGGCAAGTGGAAGAGTGATGTTATGAAGTTACAGTGGAACCCATAATCGCAGCCACAGAGCCTTTGATGGAAGTTGCTCTTAAACTTATTTTTAACCCATAAATGCAGAAATGCATTGTACGTTCCCACCCATCCATACATACGCTTCCCAAATGTGTAAGAAAAATTGTTGCGTGTAGCCAAAGTTCCCAAAAGAATATTCAGCCCAACTAAATGTAATGTAACCCATGTTCTATTGATATTTTGAATGCATCTTCTGACCCAGTACATTGATTTTAGAGCCAGAGTCTTGAAATGCAATCTGAAAATCACTGTTCTTCAGCAATGTTTCCCAGCTGTAGATGAAGAAGGCAGAAATCAGATTTATTGAGAGCTGAAGATGGACAGGGCAGTCATTGGAAAGTCAAAGAAGGAAGGAACTCTGCAGAGACAGCACGAGCATAACTGAAGGGCCTAGCTGGGGAAGGAGGTGCATAAATAAGAAATGGGACTATGAACATAGAACACAAACTTGTGGTTGCCAGAGGGGAATGGGGTGGGAAGGGACAGACTGGGAGTTCGAAATTTGTAGATACTGACAGGTATGTATAGAATAGATAAACAAGATTATACTGTATAGCATAGGGAAATATATACAAGATCTGGTGTTAGCTCACAGCGAAAAAAGAATGTGACAATGAATATATGTGTGTCCACGTATAACTGAAAAATTGTGCTCTACACTGGAAATTGACACGACATTGTAAACTGACTATAACTCAATAAAATAAAATTTAAAAAAAAAATGGGACTGTGAATTGAGAGGGTAGGAGGCCCTAAAACATTGATAAAAGATTTCTATTTGGAGTTACAGAAACCTGGGTTCAAAACCCAGCCGTGTCCATCTCTGAACTGGACAGGACAGGGTTGTTGTGATGGTTTATAAAGAGCTTCGTTCAGGCCCCAGCACAGAGGACGCACGGATGAACTAAATCCCAGCTGCTAAGTTGTGATAAAAATGAAGAGTTGGCTCAATTGTAGAAGATAATCAGAAAAGTAACATATAAAGATGTTGTCAGAAAGGGAAGGCTTTGCACTGAACATTAAGAAGTTGGGAAAATGTTTGGAAACTTAAAGCTGGGTTGCATGAGGCCCAGATGCAGTGAAAGGCAGTGGTAAGTCATGAAGACTGAGGAAACTGGGAAAATTGCTTGGGTGTGAGATAAGCAAGAAGAGGGGTGTCATATGGAAGGAGCCTGGGAGCCAATTCGTAAAGTAGCCAAAGACAGTTGGAGCGTGTCCCCAAGAGAGACCAGTCATCGTGAAGCGCTTTGGGGGACAGTGGATGTGGAGGAGTCCTCTAGGAAACTATGAACCCGCTATTTGGGAATTAAAATGGGCCCCCACATTTGCTCGAGTAAACTACTTGATCTGAACCACGTTTTCATACTCCCGATGCATAATTGGGATAAAATATTTTCACGCATAACTAAATGCCTATCATTCATGAATATAACACTGTATGGCATAGAAACATATCATAGTGTCCAAATATTCATATCCCCAGTGCTAGGCATTCAAAAATATTTGTTGAATAAATGGGAACTCCCAGCTTTGCCACTTGGCCGCGCAAACTGAAGGAGTCTCAGTGGTGTCATCAGTCAAATGGATGTGGCAACACCCCACCTCACGGAATGAGCATACGCATGAAGGACCTGGAATGCAGAAGGCACTCAAATGGGAGCTATTATTGTTATTTTTAATAGGTGTCAAGCATTGTCTTTGAAATGCTTTATAAGCGTTAGTCTAAAATATATTTCATAAAATATTTCCTATTTCGTGTGAGAAACACATGTGTTTCATTTTTGAAAGAGAAAAAATGTGTTTAAAATCAAGTATTTAATATACAAATCATCTTGATTATGTATGATATTAAATAACCTATCAGTGTCATCCCTGTGATTCCCTGGTACCCGATTTGCATAAATATATGTGTCTCATGTAATGTCAGAAACGTCAGGAAGATGGGAGAGTCTGATCCTCACTTTATCTGAGTGAAAAAACAAAATGTATGAACTAAGAGATAAATAAGAAACATAGTTTTCTCTTTGATGAGCTACCAAAAAAAGAATTCAGCCTTGTCAGCCATTTTATATGATTTTTTTAAATGTTCAGGGCTATTTGAACTTTCAGCAAGTGAGATTTGTGGAGCTCCCTGTGGGGGTCAGGAGTGAAGCCTCAGTGCCCTGTTCTGACGTCCCTTACAGATAGAAGGCCACCTCCTGACACTGTGGTACCCTGATGGCATTTCAGCACTCGGGACCTGATACACTTTCTTCCAAAGCCTCGTGTCCTTCTCTCAGCAGGAGAGAGAAGGGTACATTGCATCAACTGGAGCCTAAAACTATATATTTTATTCTTCACACTAGAAATTTTAGGACATAAGACTCTGATTCTTCCTCTACTTCCACCTCTTTGCTCAGAATGGAAGAGTGACACCACCAGGGTTTCAGAAATCAGAACTAGATCAAATCCCAGCTCTAGTTTTTGGTGACTATGTGATACTGACAATGTTTGTTGACTTTGGGGACTTCCGTTTCATTGTCCATTAACGTAGGGGGAGTGATAAATTTCTGGTTGAAATTAAATAAAATAATATGAATACATCTGAAAATATTAGGGATACTCAACTAATATTAATTCCTACTCTTTTTCCTCTTTATTCTATTCTGGCTTTTTTTGGAGGAAAGGGATGAAATAGTGTTATCAGCTAGGTGCAGACAGGAAAAATCAATTGTAGATTTTGATGACAATGCTTAGAAAACTAGCAAAGATGCAAGATTCCATCATCATTGTGGCAAATCTTGTTCAAGATACTCAAGGAAAATGTACTTAGAGAGTGACGAATAGTCCAGCTTCATGAAACTCAGTAAGTTACTGTTATTTCCAAGTTGTCCCATCTCAAAACTCAGTGTAACCATAAATACACTCACTGCTGATGACTCCACTTGGAATGTTCTGGTGGGAACAACACGCTCTTGAGGGCACAACAATAGTGGTCCAAAGACTTCGAGAATGGTCATGACCCATGGGCCCTGGGGATTGAGTCACGCTGTGTAATATGATTACATTTACCATGGAACTGGATGAGTGCTAAATTGTAAGGTCAGATTGTGCCTTTGTTAATCAGAAATGCAACACTGTTATTCCCCTTTCTATGCTTTATGCGTTTCTAAAATCAAAAGTCAAGTTTACATATGTCAGTGCCAGACAAAGTGAAAACTGCATTAGCACCAAAATAGAAAATTCTAATAAAATCCATAAAGCGTAAGGCTCCCAATCACCCTTCGCAAAATCATAATTAATCTAGTGGAAACCTCTTGCTATTCCTTAAGTACAAGAACATGCAAGTTAATAATGAGATTTTTTTCCCTCATGAAGACTACTATAAAGGTTTAAATTTTATTTGGGGGAACAATCAACTGATATGCTTAACTCTTTATTATATATAGATAAAGATCTAAAGTTTATGAAACTGTATAAACAAGCTTCCTTTTCAGGCATAGCTATAATTTTATTTCTTTAATTGAAATATCGGTTTTCTAAAAAAATGTTTCTTTAAAGACAAGGAAAACTAAAGTTAGTAATTTTGGAGGCGTCTTCCACGTCAGCATCTTAGTCTAGATCAATGGTTATTTTTTTCCATCTCATAGTGAAACAACTGTGCTGAGTTCCTGTCAATAATTAAAAGATAAGATTTTCATGTGCTGGACATTTTTAGGATATAGATGATAGATAGATAGATAGATAGATCGCTGGATAGATAGATAGATAGATAGATAGATAGATAGATAGATAGATAGATAGATAGATAGATAGATAGACATCCAAAAATACAAAAAAGATAAATCAATATTTAGATGGCATTTATCCACATGAGGATGCAGGCCCCTTCCAGAAAATAAAAGTTAATATCTACACAGTCATGTCACTTGCTAAGTTTTTTCGATGCCTGTATAAATAAAACTGCTTTTCCTCTTTTCCTTATTTTGCTCATAGACATAGACATGGTCATAGCCAAAGACACTGGATCATCACATGGAAGAGGTTTATGTCTGGAAAGGAAGCGAGAATAGTAATGAGGTTCATAACTGTGGTGTCTGGAGCACTAGTTACAGCCCACGGGTTCTTGAGCACCCTCCATCCCCATCAAACATCGCCCAGCAGCTTCCTCTCACATTCACTTAATGTGTCTTCCTCCACATCTCCTGTCTTACGTTTCTGTTCTTGAAGAAAAGATATTTTTTTAGGCTTGTAATCATGTAAGTGGCATTTTGATATATATTCTGTTATATTTCCCACCTTTCTCATACAGTTACTTTTTTTGAAATCTGTCCATGTTGTTACATATCAATTTCATTCTTTCTGCAGTATTGCATTATAAACATTCCACAGGTTACTTCACATTTCTCTTATTAATGAACACCTAGATTACTTCCGACTCTTTTCCTTGCAAAAATAAATTCTGGGACAACACCCATATATCCTTGTGAATATCTGAGAATTTCCCAGGATTGTATAATCAAAAAATGAGACGAGTAAATTATAAAATGAGTATCCACATTCAGTTTAACTAAATACTGTTGATTTTCCTCTAAAATGACTGCATCAATTTATACTCCCAGCAGCAGCATGGTTTTACCACACTCCACCAACACTCAAGAATACCCAATTTTTCTAATAGTCCCTTTTTTTTGGATGGGGGGAGGTAATTAGGTTTATTTATTTATTTATTTGACTGCTGGTCCTGGGGATTGAGCCCAGGACCTTGTGCATGCTAGGCATGCCCTCTGCCACTGAGCTATACCCTCCCCCAACAAGAGTTACTTTTAACAAGTGGTATCTCAAAGCCATAGGGAGTCCATTTCTCTAGTTGTAATTAAGTGTAGATATGTCCGCCACACACTCATTGTTTGGATAGGCTTCTATTTCTGCAAATTGTCCATTCATAGCATTGACACAGTTTACCTTTGTGATTTACAGTACTTACACTTACATTAATGGGAATTAATCGTTAGACAGATGTAGACATAAAAAGTGTTATTCCCAGTCATTTGTCTGTTACCTTTGTCTGGGATGGCCTTCACTGAATGAAAGTCTTTAGTTGCGACAGAGTCTAATCCATTAATCTTCCCTTTATGGCTTATACTTCGTTTGAATCTTGTTTAAAAGATGGTGTAATAAAATATTTTCCTACACTTCTTTCTATCAATCATATAGCCTTAACACTCACTTCTAGGCTTTAAATCTATCTGGAATTCATTTCAGAATTCAATAATAAATTGATTGTCCCAGCACCATTTATAAAGTGCTCCATTTCCTCACTGATTTCACTGATTTGTGTAACCTGACAACTCTGTCATATATCAAATCCCTACGCTCAAGGATTGGTTTCCATAGTGTACTAGTCCACTATTTAATTTTGTGTACCAACATTCTCCTCACCCTTTCTTAATGACCATGGCTTGGTTCTTTGCTATAAGACACACCGCAGCTAACTTGCCCCTACCGTGTGAGTCCCCACCCTTGTTTTTCTTTTCCCAAAACGTTTTGTGTTTTCATAAAATTGTATTATTTTATACAAATCTTACATGAATGTTAAAGATTTCCAAAAAGAATTCCTTTCCAGGCTGTGTTGAATTTAAAGATTAATTTTGGAAAAATGAGCACCTTTACAATATCATCATCTCTCCCAGAACATAATATCTCCATTTATCTCCGCCAAAGAAGTTTTAAATTTCTCTCTGTGAAAGCCTTGTGCATTATTTTTATAATTAATTTCTAGATCATTTGTCGGGTTTTTTTTTTTTTTTGCTGTTTTAAATAGTATCTTGTTTAATATTACTTTTCCTGATCTTTTATTTCTAGGATAATGGACAAATATTGAGTATTGTATATAGATCTGGAATTAAGTTATCCAGCTAAACATTAGTTCCTTCCAACACTTTATCAGTTGATTCTTTTTGATTTTATATGTAAATACACTGGAAAATGAAATTTTTGTTCTTGACTTTTATGCCTCATACAGCGTCTTTCTATTTCTGTTCTTATTTTCATGTCTAGAACTTCTAGGACTAAGTGAAAAATAGTGATTAGAGTGAGAATCTTTGTCTTGTTTCACACTTAAAAGACATTTCTGAAGTTTCTTAAATATGAAGCTTTCTATAGATTTTTGTTAGACCTTATCAACACACACTTTTTTTTTGCATTTTTTAGTTAAGATGTTTTTTTCTTCTTCAGGCCATTAATGTTGAGTTGCATTTTAAGATTATCTTATGTTCAAGTATCCTCATGTTTCCAGGATAAATCTTATTGTTCATAACACATTGAGATAGTATTTTATTTGGCTTATAATTTCCTTTTCTTATACTAACCTTATTCTGTTTTAGTTATACCAGCTTCACAATTATGAGCTGGAAAGATATTTTACCTTCTCTATTATGCAAGGACATGTGTACAATAAGGTTATCTGTTTCCTGAAAATGTCTAAGCCTAGTTTAAGTTATATTTCATTCTTTCACTTATACCTAAGAGACTGAAACCCACGCTGACATTTTTCCTTATCGGTTTTAAAATCTTATCAACACATTTATTTTCTTATATTAAGTGGGGGAGGGGGCAGCTTTTGCAAGTCTTATCTTTCTCTAATGTCTCCACTCAATTCTCATCTTCCAGATTGATATTTTCTGGACTTTTGATTCCATATTGTTAAGGGCAACTTGCTTCATTTGTTATTTAGACAGGAGTATAATTTATAACATCCTTTGCTCTGTTTTCCAAGTGTCAACCCTTTTCCCTGAATCCACATCTTTTCTTGCAAACTATATCCTCAAGAATTCTTACAGAGAGATTTGATGTGTGACAAACTTTTTAAAACGCTTTATTTCTTAACATATGTTCATTTCATCCTCACACTTAAATGTTACAAATAGATATCAAAATTGAATTTAAAATGTAAAGTTTCAACATGTTGTGTTGCTCTCTTGAGCTCTTGCCTCCAGGACAGATGTTGACATGTCTGATTTCAACCCCTTCTGTATTTCTTTGTATCCACTTTCTTCTCTCTGGATGATTTTACATTTTTTTTTTTGTCTTTAAAGTCATTAAATTTCACTCTAACAGCTCTAGATACAAACGTGCTTAATCTGATGTCTATGTGTTTAGTTAACTCTTGTTCATCATTTAAAATATTTCCTCCTCATCATCCTCTCTTTGCTGTCATTTCTCCTTCTCTCCTCATTTTCTCTAACATTTCTCTTCTTCCCCACACATTTTATCTCCATCTGATGCATTTGGGGAGACATCCTTGACCAAGCCATCCAGATCACTGACTGATTTTTTTGACTATGTCTATTTTGTTATTCAAACAATATTTATTTACACAATTATTTTTTTATAAACAGTATCCCCAACTGATTCTTCTATATTACTGCTTTCCATGAATCATATTTCTAATAACACTTTCTTGTTTATCTCAGGGTGCTTATTATGCCTATGAGGGAAAAGCAAGAAGGGGTTTCGTCTAGGTTGCTGTAGGAAATTTGTCTGCTTTGATGAAGCCTTAACTTAACTCCACTCCTGGCAATGCGTGGTCCTCGGGGTGTAAAAATGAGTCCATAGGAAACAATTATGTGCCATATGAAGAGTGAAAACCCCAAGAAATAAAGATAACACCAGATATAGAGGCACTCCTCTGTTGTCATTGTACTTGGGGAGCAATTATGAATAAACAGTCTCTTGTATGTTCAGAGGCAGCCGCAGCTCAAACCAAGGCAGAATTGCCTGTGTGAAATGAAAGCATGGTTGGTCTTGATCAAACAGGTGGTACTGTGTTGTTTTTTCATAGAAAATTATCTTATATATTCTGGATATAAAAAATATTCCATAAAAGAATTTTCAAAGTCCCTGCAGACCTAAGTTGTTGTTTTTTTTTTAAGGTGAATCATTTTAGAATTTAACATGATTTTCCTTTAGACTTTAAACTAATCTTTCATCTCCTACCCACTCATGGCTAGCTGTATCAAATGTATTCCCTTGCCTGGAATTCTAATAGCGTGCCCTAATTAACTCATTTTATCTTTTAGTATAAATCAATTACAATTTAAAAAAGAGTTTGTTAAATCTCGGCGGAGTATTGTTCCATGTTAAAAACATTTTTACTCAAGAGATCAAGTGTGATTAACTTCAGTCGGAGGCTAAAAGGTCAAATTATTTTGGGTAGAGGGAAATAGGGTCTCTCTTTACAGAATATTTTATTCCATTTCTAAGTGCAGGGTGATAGATCTCCATTAGTTTTATTCAACTTACTCCAAAGTAATTTTAAGTGTTTTTCTAAAGTCAGAAGCGCGCATACATGGGTAAGTCCAAGGAAGCAGCACAGAGCTGTCAAATATGACCCCCCAAAAAAGGTTCTCCTGAAAGCGAGAGGGATGATGTACCTTGGGGCTGCTACTTTGACTTCTTGGTCTGGTTTCTACTTACTGGAGTGCTTTTGATCGAGCCATGTTGTTGCATGTATCATTCATTTCTTCCTTTTTATTACTGAATAGTATTCATTGTATGCATTTACGTACTGTAATTTATCTGTCCACTGGTTAATGGAATGTGTGCTCCACATCCTCACCGGCATTTGGTATTGCTGGTGTTTTGGATTTTAACCATTCTTATAGGTGCATAATGTTATGTTATATATTTTTTTAAAGGCATGTAATTCTTTAATGATCTATAATGTTAGTCATCTTTCCCTATCATCACCCGTGTATCTTCTTTGGTAAGTCATCTGTTCAGATATTTTTCCATTTCACTTTGAACAGCTACTTAGTAACTGCAATAGGTATTTTGTTACGTATACATAACACCACTGTCCACTGGTATCATCAGTTTACCAGTCTGAGTTTTACATCCCCTTATGTCTCTTTGTTCTTTGTGGCTTAAAATGCAATTGTCTTAATTCCTCTCTATATATTTAGAACCACATCAGAGAGTGTTACCATTTTTGCATCAACTGTAAAATATAATTTAGAAAACTCAAGAGGAGAATAAAAGTCTACCCCTAGTTTTTCTTACTACGTTCTTTTTTTTCTACCTGATGTTGCTAAAGTCTTTCTTCCTTCTTTTCTGTACATAAAATCTACTTTAACCAGGTCTGCTGGAGGCAAATTCTATTACTTTTCTTCATCTCTGTTGTCTTGATTACCCCTAAATTCTATACTGTTTTCTTCTGCCAACCATGGTTTCTGATGAGAATTATATATATATATGTGTGTGTGTGTGTGTGTGTATATATATATATGTGTGTGTATGTGTATATATATGTGTATATATATATATATATATACATCTGATGCTGTATCTATTATATATAAATTGATCTGCATTGTGTTGTAAATACTCATTTTTATTTAAATTTATATTTTAATATGTGAGTATATGTACATAAACATATATAAAATAAATACATATTTACATATTTATAAATACATGTATATAAAGAGAGAGAGAAATTTATACTTTTAAATGTAATAAAATCATGATTTTCTTCTTTTGCTCTTATGCTTGAAAACTTATTCCCTAACCCAAGATCAGATATCCATGCATATTTTTCTCTATTTCCTTTTATATTTTATAATAATTTAGAGGACTTTTACTCTAATAGCTTTTTAAATACATGTTATATATTTGTGTTTAGACTATAAACAGAAACATAATACCCAATTCAAAAGCTAATTTCATGCCTGTAATTCAATATTTTCCAAAGGACAATTTATACTTTTTATATATGGGATCAAAATAGTAGCAAGAATATCAGGAGAAAAAATAATTAGCTAATATATCTACAAAAAGAAAATGAGTGTGTGTGTGTTTGTGTGTGTTTGCTAATGCACTACGGTACCCTTAAGCTGCATCTCTAATCTTATACCCATGCTGTTTAGACCCATGCCTGCTCGTTGAATAATTCATTTATCGATGTAGTTCAAATCCATTATATAACACACTTTGTCTGAGTAGCTACTTTGTTCCGTGACCAGAAGATACTACAATGAACCCAACAAGCACTGACCTTGTCCTTGTGTGGTTATCACATTGATAAAGACTCAGTTCCACCTTTCTGCTCTGTGATTTAAAAATGGCAGATGTGCAAATGCTAACATTGCCTGAAATTTCTACTATGATGTCACTTGAAGTTGTTACGAACATGACTCACGAGATATGGGGCAGTGTCACAAGAAGAGTCTTTATTTCCGTTTTCTCTCCCTGGCTGCTCAGATGGATGAGGGAGAGCAGACCTTCCCAGGGTAGTTAGTGACTATATGAATTGAATACGAAGAGTCATTGGAATTGTGATAGGCAGGCACCGAAGCAAGAGGCTTCCCAGACACAGGAAACAGCCTGAGGGGCACTACGCGTGTGGAATGTCCTGATGCTTCTGTGGACCAAGGAGCAGGCGCTGAGGCAGAGAAGACGGGCACTTAGGCCCAGCACTCAAAATGCCTAGAGGGTGGCTTGGGCCAGGTTTGCAAATAACTTTCTGAAGTCACAATAACACACCTTCTTAAAGTGATGACTTTTCACATTCTTCCAGACCCAGAAAAGGAGAGAGTCTGGTATCATTTTCTGTACCTAGGATAGCCTTGATTCAAATAACTGATGAGAAAAGTAAAATTAAGGACCAATCTCACAAATGATTAAAAAAAATCTACATTAAAAATGTAATAGAGTTTTTTTTTAAAGAATCACATCAAGCAATTAAGTCAGGAATACAGACCTCAGGACTATATTAGGAGATCAAAGAATAAAAACTATATCAAGACCTAAATAAACACCCAAAAGAACAATTTAAAAATTTCAGATTCTTTTCAGATTAAACCAATGGAATACAACTTAATTAAAAAAAGGAATAAGTGGACATTGCATGGTGGCATTTTATATATATATATATATGCATATATATAAAAACCCAAGCGAATACTGATGCTACATGACACCAACAGAGAAGATACTTTTCAGATTACAGAATAATTATGCAAATTTATTTTAAATGTTTAAATTCTATAGAACTATAGGACTGTGCTTTATTGTTTAATGGCACACAATAAGATACTTTTTAAATTTTGTATTAAAAAGTAAAATGATGCTTTTCAAATCACAGAATCATCTCTCATATTTGAACATTCCCCATGCTCAGAACACAGAACACACAGCTACATGAGAGTAGGTACTTTCTATAAATATTTACATGCTGATGTGATATGAGTCAATTGTTACTATGAGACCATATGCATGCACTTAAAAAATCCTGTTATTAGAAACTGCTAGAGTCAAATTTCAGGTATGATCTTAAGGTGTGATCATAGCAGTGATTTCTCAGGCGGGTTAGCAGCCAGATCCCACTGGTCACTACACTGAGCATCAACAGGTTCTCATGCCTGAGGTCACTAGTGGTACCCAGGGCAGCATCTTGGTCTAAGTGTTTCTCTTTTAGACCCTGTGTTCCTTTTCATGTCTGAGATAAAGACGACTCAGAATGGATGTTGCTACACTTGATTTTGAAATGTTTGTTGTTTTTTTTTTTTAACCTGAGGAATTCAGAGTTGGCAAAGTTGACATTCTGCTTTTCATCTTAACAAGATGTGACAAATGATCTAAACATACTTTTATTTGGAAGACTTGGCCTAAATGGAATTAAATAGCTAAAGATAAGTATAATTCCTAAAGGTTATTATGTTTACTGTTATGAATTCTAGCCCAAAAGAATTGTATGAAGTTTGGAATCATGATATAATCTTACCTCTATTAGTCTTACTTCTATTGTGTTTTTTTAAAATTTTATAATTGTTGGCCCTCAAATATTCTAATTTACTTACCTAATCTACTCTATATTTATATCCACTATCAATCTATTTTATTAATAATTGCAGACTCTTGTTTTTACATATAAAAGTAACAGCTTTCAAAACAATTGTGTTGCATCATTCAAATCTTACTGTTTTATATGTGACTAATAGTGTTTCACTATTAAGTATAAAAAGTAGAACATGGTTGCTTAGAGTTGCATGCAGAACACTTATCTTTACAAAAATTGAATATTAAGATATCACAGTATGTTCATGATGTATATCTTGTTTGTATTATTTACATTGTATTACACTTTATTACTTACAATTATTAAATATGGTAGCAATCTATCTGATCATTAATTACACATGAAGGCCAGAAAGTAGCCATTCCAAGAACCTCAGCTTTCCAAAGGCAAGTTCAAAGCAAAACAAAATTGCCAATATGGGCAGAATACCAGAACTCTGGCTGAACTTTTGTGCAGCCCTAATGTATATACAGATATTTATGTGTGTATGTTTATGTGTGTGTGTATATATATATATATATATATATATATATATATATATATAAACAAATAGATTATACAATTTGTCTTTCTTTGTATTATCAACTATAAAAGTTAATAATGGTTTTGTGTCCTCTTCTTCTTTGAATACGTTAAATGTTTAGTTAGAGCTATTATGTCTAAACAAAAATTAACATCATGTTCGAAAATGAAACACTGGAAGAATTCCAATAAAGTCAAGACTTTCAAAGATGCCCACTCAGCACTGTTTTCTAACCAGCCACATTATTTAACCAGCCCAGAGAGTGCTTCCTGGCCAGGGCTGGGGTGGCAGAATGCATCTGGTTGGGTGAGTCTGCTCCGCAGACACTGCTTGGAAGCCAAGGACATTTATTCCATCACAACGATTGAGACAGTCCAGCCACACTGAGCTCATGAGAACCAATCTCAAAAAATACCCATAAAATGTAATATTTCATAAATTTCTACCATTTCTCCACATTCATTTGGAGTATTGATTTTTTTCAATTATTTTTATTCTGCAAAGACGAGAGTTTGCCGGTTTATATTAACTATGAAATGTATGGTGCAAAATTCTAGCTATCCTTATTTTATAAAGTAATGGCAGATATTAGTACCAAACATTCATTTAATCCTCCCAGAAAAATCACATGCAATATGGATTAATTTGTCCACCTTATACATGGGGAAATGAAGCTCTGGGTTGCCTTGCATCTCACAATAGGAAGATGCGAGGCCATCACACTTCAAATCCGGCATCTACTCTATCCTGATGCCTGTTGGTCATGTCAGCGCTTGTTTTCCTTGGCATCAGGTCTGAACAGCTTAATACAGAGCAGTGAGGTCCGTGATTTCTGGGTTACTACCACAGCAAAGTTCCGTGCACCTCCCAAGACACTCGCCCAGCCCAGCACCTGACTTCATCCTTGAGCAGTGGCTGCCTGCTATTGGCAGCCAGGAAACCCCACACTAAGATCAGCCTCTGCACAGCCCTGGATTTCTGCCACCCACTCTCCACTTCTGTAATTACCTCTAAATTTAACACATGGTCATTAATGATGGCGCCTATGAGAATGTGATAATATTTCCTTCCTTTATTGGATAAGTGCACCTACCTGTCTTAACCCACATTTTTAACAAGTGCAGCCTTAGATTAGCAAATCACAGTTTGGTTTTTTTTTTCCTGACCCCCGCTTCTATGTAAAGCTTCTAGCTTTCTCTATTCTAAAGTTCACTGCAGTATTTTTCTGCCTTCCTGCAGTTTTTAAGTAGATAATATGTTCCGAAATTCACCAGCCCTTCACTGAAAGAAGCTTGTCACGGTGGTTGGTAGCTAATGAAGGCCCCTTTAGTTTATCTTCATCAATTGTCAAATATTTGAGTCCGTGAAGTGGTGCGATGAGGTACAAAGACAGATATTTGAAGGGATTTTAACTCATTTGAGCAATTACATGCTTAACTGCCCTGCGATAATCTGCCAGTCTGAGTCTTTTCTACACAGCACAAGTGGGGAGCGTTAGAATAGCTGGATTTAGAACATAAAGGCTTAGTCTGAATGGAAGAAAGGCACCAGAGAGATTAATTGCCAGTAACAAACAGCAGGGCTGCTTGCAAGTTATATATCACATAGTTACCTACCAGCAGTGATGGAGGCCAGCTCACAGAGAGCAGCTTGGGTTGGGACAAAACAGGCATTGCACAGAATCCTGAGTACCAATGATCACTAATTTGCAGGGAGGTAGACAATTCATTATTTCTTAAGTAGTATTCATACATACAATATCTACCTGCATTGACATGCAACATACCCATTCATGCACGCACTGTACACATACATTCACGCATTCACCATGTGCAAACATTTATCCGTGCTGTATCATTTTAAAATAGCAGCTTCTGTCAACATACTCATTTAGAGAGCTTAGAGGTTCTTTCCAGGGCCGTTCTTCTCCATTCTTCTAATAGTTAACTATGTCTACTAACCTGTCATTCCTATACCCTAGAAGTGTAATGTCTTTACTTTTAGAAATTAAATAAATGTAATATCTCGAGAGTCAAAATAAGTTTGAAAAAGGTGAACAAATCAACTTACCTGATCTCAAAACTTACCATAATGCCACAGTAATCAAGGTAGTGTGGCATTGGTATAAAGACAGACATATAGATCAATGGAATGAAGTAAAATCTTGACATGAAGGAAATAATTTCATGAATGAGTTTCCAGTCATTAACAACATAATTCTACAACAAGTTTCCTCTGTAGAGCACAGGGAACTATATTCGATAGCTTGTAGCAACTTATAATGAAAAAGAATTTTCAAATGACTATATGTATGTATACGTATGACTGAAACATTATGCTGTACACCAGAAACTGACACAACATTGTCAACCGACTACACTTCAATTTAAAAAAAAAAATTTAAAAAAAGCATAATTCTAAGAAAGCAAATATCAGGAAAATCGATTTTGGCATTGCTGTTGCCCTGGTTACCAAATCTTGATTTTCTGCTATCTTTCCTGGACTGTTTGCTATTTTGTTTTTCCAGCAGGACATGTAAAGGGATACCATTTTGATTACATTAGAACACTGTGACATATGATGAGATGTTTTTCCATTTACTCATTTGCTCATTCACTAGTTTATTTGTTTATGTTTCCTAAGCGCCCCTTGATATTTATTGAGGGGAGAGAGAACCCACACAGGAGTGGGGGTCAGGGGAGGATGGGTGGAGTGGTGGCATCTCGGGGGGCCTGGAAGACCAGTAGGACTCCCAAAGAAGTGGGGAGGGTTGGGCATTTCCTGCGGAGAGAAGAGCATGAGCAAACATATGGAAAAACAGTGCAGTGGACGGGGAACAAGGGGCATTACTCTGGGAGGCCAAGCTGAGGGAGTATGGTTGAAAAGGCATGGAGGCTTAAATGCCACATCAACAAGGTTGGACTTAATCTGTGAGGGATGACACACCATCAGAGAGTCCGGGGATAAGAGCTGTGTTTCGAGAACATTAACCTGATAGAAATTGTGTCAGAAGGAAAAAAATCGACTGGGAGTGGGGAGACCAGTAGGATGGCTTTAAGGATAACCCAAGCCAACCCATAATGAAGAGGAGTTGCGCTGAGAAGGTGCAGCTAGAAGGAGGGAGAAGTAGGTAGAATTCACGGTATTTGTCCTCTAATTTGATGTGGTGGACGACAGAGGAAGGCATAGCAGGTAGCTCTGGGCCGGGAGCCTCCAGAAAGAGGAGTTGATGCCACTAGAAGGGAGGACACAGAGGAAAAGGAATGAAGAGTAGATTTGTCAAAGAAGATAGCTGCTTGCCTTCAGACAGGCAGTATCCGTGGCACTGGCTCTGGTCCTCAGCTGGTCCAAGAAGGGAGGTTGAGCTCTCAAGAGTGGTCACCAGAAGAGGACACAGATCTTGAGTTGCCTGCACTTGGCACGGTAGTTGAAGCTTGGAGCCTGGATGAGACGAATAAGCAAAGGGGGCAGAGACCAGCTCCATGGGGGACACCCTGCCTGAGGGAGGACGGTGGGAAACCTATGTTCACTGACTGTCTCCTCCTGAGCAAGCAGTGAGCTGAGGGCTCGCATTTGATTCCATTATCTCATCCACATCCACAGCCTCCGTGTAAGACTTACTCTTATTCCTTCACGGCCAGTAAATTCCCTAATTAGGTCTAGTCTGATTTCCAAGCAGGCAGAAGCAGATAAGAGGGTAAGAGAGAGAGAAAACAAGGAGAAATCTCATGTGTAGGAAAATCAGTGCTTTAGGACGTGAAGGTGTTTTCCTTCTCTGTGTTTCAAGGTCCTTTCCCTCCAAAACAAGTGACAATCTCACTCTACCTCACAGATGAGAAGGGCTGAAATGACAGGACCCCAAACGCATCCATGAGGAGCTGCTGAGCTCTTCTCTAGGGAATAATGATGCAAAAACAGAGATGCAAAATGAGGGAATAATCATTCTTAGTTACACACTTTTTACTAATTCTCCAGAATCATTTGTATTTTCAAGATGCTATTTGTTTACTTATTGATTAAAATATAGTAGGTGTTCAATAAATTTAAAAAAAGATTGGGGGTTGGGGGGGAGATAATTAGTTTTATTTATTTATTTTTTTTGTTTTGTTTTTTTAATGGAAGCACTGTGGATTGAACCCAGGACCTTGGGCATGCTATGCAGGCACTCTACCACTGAGCTATGCCCTCCACCACCAACAGATTCCTAATTAAATGAGTGAGCTGGCAAACAAAAACATCATCTTCATACACTTATGGGCTTAATGTATGAGTTTAGGCTGGGAAGAAATTAAGATCAGTAAGTGCGGTGTCCCACAGGCAGTTTCTTAGCATTGTAGAGCTATTCATCAGTCTCTCTAGGAGAGGCAGGATGAGGGTGGCCATGGATTATTTCTAGGAAACAGGTGGAAAATCTGCATTAGAGGGAAAGATTAGCAGTGAGGAATTAAATAGTATAAGAAGGTAGAAGTGCATCATTATTTAGCCAGAAAGTGTGCGTGATGATTCAAGGTATTTCCAAGGTTTTCTTCTAATGGAATTTGATACCCTTGATTTGGAGACAAAGTGGCCCCCAACAGCGTGACTCTTGGCATCATTTACCCGTAGGAGAGACAAATGTGTGCTTCTCCACACATGCTGCTTGTCCAGCCCCCTTGGACATCAATATACTTGGAGTTAGTTTGCCGTCATCAGAGTGGAGTTTCTAACACTGGAGTGTAACTGGCCAACTGGCCCATCCAGACTGTGACTACTGACTTGATGACTGACTTTGCCAAACTAGACATATAATGTAGTGATGACTATCCGAAAGGCACTGGGTGAAACCAACCTTTTTCCTCCTTCCTCCTTTCTTTCCACAAGCAAGTACTAAACAACCAATAACCGCTTCTAGACTTACAAAAATAACCCCCAATAACAGAAGGCATGAATGGGTCTCTTCCCCAGCTCTGACCAGGTCTAAGGGGTGAGCCCAAGCCAAGCTAAAAATTTTTAGAAATGTCTGTTTCAACATAGCATGCCATTAAAACCAGAGCTCTGGTCTCCTTTCCCTTTGTGAATACCAGCACACGCTCAAAGGGATCAAATGACCTCCCTGAGCACCTGCCAGAGAAGTTGAAAACAAACTAGGGAGGTCTTTGATCCACAGTGACAACGCAGCACATCATTTCAGAAAGTGGTGCATATGGCACTTAGTTTTGAGCATTACAGGATTGCTCAGGGCCACTTCCAGGTGCTGTGTGCCATCTGCCTCCATCCAGAGTGTGGCTGCCCACGCCCTCAAGACTGGTGCAGAGTCAGACAACACGTGCTCTGCCTGCATCTTTGCCTCACCCAGTCAAGTCTGTCTCCACGGCACAACTAACCAGCAGCTTGGTGAGAACCTTTCCACGTGGGGGTTGTTACGCAGCTTTCAGCCCATCCCAGCCACCCTGCCCCTCTTCCAGCTGGCTGCCGCTTCTCAGGAGGGCCATACCGGTGGACGGGGCTCTCCCGCCTTCATGCCTATCACTGCTCATGTGATTTTTCATTTGAAACGATCACCTCTAGCTGTATTTCAAAGTGCTCTCATAGCAGTAATGAGATTCCCGGGCACTCTTTGGAACCCAACTGATTCTCTTGGCAGCAGCACACGAACTCCACATAATCCGTTTATTCCCATTGCTCAAGTGGCAGCATGTGATGATGGCAAAGAGAGTGCCTAGGCGCTGATGGTGCGCATCGCCGTCGCTGGCAGTCATCTGATAGCCTCGGACGGCTGTGTCTGGATACAGCATGGCATGAGAAAAAGCCACATCAGTCAGCAAAACAACACATGCCTTTGCTGTGTGGAACCAAACCCTCCGAAGTCATATGGGACAGCACTGTGCGGATGCCTCACTGCTAAGACACAGGCAAGACTTCCTTCATGTCATTAGCATGACCATTAGCATAGCCCACCTTTCGAGGAACCTGCGTGTCAACGATTAGGCAAAGGCTTCTTTTTAAAGGTAAACCTGAGGGGTTACTTTTCTGCTCAGTATCTTTGAGGACCCCCCTACCCCCCTCTTCCATAAACATTAAAGACCCCCCTCCATGGTGCAACATCTCCCACCACTCATCCTCCCTTCGGGAGGCGCTATTCATCAATCCCCAAGCACACCCTTCTCTTGTGCCCCTCCACGCATCGACGCAGGATGCTTCCTCTCCCTGGAACACCATTCTTCCTCCTTCTATAGGGAAAACATCTATTTGGTCTTCAAGGTCCTCTTTAGATGTTGCTCCCGCCCTCTTTGTGGCACAGGGAGTCTCTCCTTTGGTGCCCAGAGCACTTTGTATGTGCATCTATTGTGCTAGTCCATCCTTTTTTTAAATCTATGTATCTGATTCTCAAGCCAGTCTGACTTCCTCAAGAGAAGGGTCACACTCTTCTGATCTTTGCTCAGGTCCCCAGAAGAATGTGTGGCCCCTAGCAGACCCCCATCGCCATGGTGTGAACTTTCAGCCTTATTTAGATCTGTGCAGCACGGGCTGGGCTAGGACTTCCTTCAGAATCAAAGTCAAGCACAAGCTCGAATCTGCACAGGAGCCAGGTGAGCAGCAGAAGTAAACGGATAATGTGCACTCAGTGGAGACTGATGCCGTGAAGTGCTCATGACTCATGACTGGCTCCAAGGAAGCCGTCGTGGTGCAGCTCCAGCCAATGGTGACTGTGCCGGACTGAGGACTCGGTATTAATAGACTACTAGATTGAGCGGCATTACCACCCAGGCCCTCACCTCCCGTCCCCCAGCTGAGAAACTCCAGAAACCCAAATTTTCTGTTTTAAGATGAGTTTCTCTAACCATCAAAAAAAATTTCAAACTTCTAAAATAATGTGTAGACTAAACATAGCACATCTGTGGGATTTCAACCTCCACTTTGCCTAACTTCTTTTAATCCTGTTCCAAGAGGGTGGGGGACAGAGGGAAAGGGAACCTAAAGAAGTCTTCCCCTCCCCCAACCATGTGCCTCTAAAGTGAAGAGGAGAGCTTGGAGCTGATTAATTATGAGTGTTAATAGCCTGACACTTAAAGCGTTGAGGAGGAGAAGCTATGTCATTAAAGGGGTAGTTTAATACACTAGTCTAAACGTTACCTTTTCTCCACCTAACACACCCTCAAATTGTCACCTCCAAATATTGAAGCATAAATGTGCTCAGAATTTATAACACTGAGCACAATGGAACAAGGTCAAGCCACAGGTCTAACATTTCATATGTTTGAGTTCCATGTCTGACATCCCCTTTCCCTTGGGGTACAACTTTTTAATTATTATTTATAGATCATCTTTTTCTTAACCACCTGAGAAGTGCAATTATCACCCTGAGATGCAATGTCTGAAGTTTCATTTTTTTTCTGAAATGGAAATTTTCTATCCAAGTAGAAACCGAGGCATACAATTTATTGCTATAGCAAACCTGACAGCCAGTCAGAAATACGAGTGTCCAGAATGTGAAAACTAGCTCATAATTAACAGTGAAATTGGATCATTTTAAAAAGGAAAAACAAACCCAAGCCCCTTTGCTTTCTCATAAGATCCCTCTTTCCCACTCATCACCACGGCTATTCGTATTCGTGATGCTAATTTTTTTCCTTGCGACTGTCTTGGTCCTGAACGAGAAGTATTAGGATATACATTTTTTATAAATTTAATGAATGTTAGGTGTACATTTATTTTCCAGTCCACATTTTGCAGACTGAGTATTCTCTAGGGTGCTGGCATATTACGAAAACAGACAGTCGGGGCATGAACGGACCCGTCACTAACATCTAAAGGGAACGTAACATCCGAAGGGTTTTCCACCCAAGAGCTGAGAACCAGCAGTCAAGACACATAGGACTCGTTGCTCTATTTCCAAAATGAAAGATGTTCAAAGCTAGCGCTTTGAACGTATCTGCATTAACAACTCTGTAGTTTTGAATGGATGATGCTAGAGGAGGGAATGGAGTTACTGGGTTTAGGAGGAGAAAGAGAGACTTAGGCAAAACGTGGATGGCAGAAACTTGACCAAAAGACATCAATGTATATGGTGCATTGCAGTCCCTGGGGTGCAGATAACCAGGCTGTGAAGTGGAGGCAATATGATGCCATTTCCAATGAATTCATTTCTTGAGTAGTAAACTGGTTTGCCCTTTCCTAGAAATAATCCACACCAGACTTTACTCTTGTGAGAGTAGAGCTGAAACCAACAATGAGCTCAACTGCTAACTTAATGTTACCTGTTTTCTCTTATGGGCTGGAAAGGACCTTGTGGTTAGCTAGTGACCTCCACTCTCTAACTACTGCCTGAATCCCTCTATGACGAGTCAACCAAAGGTCACCCGTTCTGCTGCTCTGCACCTCCTATAACAGGGGACCCTTAGCAGTATCTTTCCCATGCTGAATCTTTCCCTTTTCAGCTTCCATGCATTGACCTAAAGCTGAGCTGTTGAGGACGTACAAAATAAAATGAATTCCTTACCTCTATGACCTCTATGGAATCTTTCTTAAAACAGCATTCATGACCTTCAAAATCTTCACCGTTCCTGGTTAAACCACCACGGTTCCTTCACTTGCTCTGCCTATGATGGGGTTTTCAGATCTGCCGTTGGTAGAATAACTTTACCCTGGAAAGTGGTTCATAGTCTCAGATCTAGGACCAGACAACTGTGAGCTTTGTGCCAGCCATCGCTTATTAGGTAAACTGGGAAATTGTCTTAGGCTGGACTTCTATGACTTCACTTCTACTTCTGAAAAGTAATTGATAATTATGAATTTGCTTTTTCCTGCTGAGCCATACTAGTTATACAAATTAGAATATTGAATAGCATTTTGACTATCCATTCACTTACCCCATGGTTTTAAACGTCACCTCTGTGTCAGGCATTGTGATAGATGAACTCTGGGGTTATAGCTGATGAGAAAACATTGTTCCCGCCCTCCTGAAGTGTCATTTCTAGCTGAGACTGTGACCCAAACTGATCCCCTGGTAGTTGTGGCCTCCATGTCCTGGAGACCCGTGTCCTCTGATGGAAGACTGGAGACAAGTTGTTCCTTCAGAAAAGCTGCTGCCCATGAGTTACCTGCATGGAGCTGCCTTGCTACAATGCCGACAGCAAGCAGAGGACCATCGCCCTTCTCTAGAGTCAATGCGTGAGGCAGGAAGCGAGAAGTTGACAGAAGACTACATTGTCCAAGGCAAAGACCTTCATCAAGAGAGCCACGCCACCAGGGAAGTGAGACCCCCTTCCTCAGAACTCCATTGCCCTTTGCATGTATCTCTATGTGGCCCTTGTCATTTTGTAAAGTAATTGTTTTCGTATCTGACTTCCCTGTTCCATGCTAAGACTCCTGAGGGGAGCGGCTGTGTTGCCTTCCCCGCTGTCTGGCCAGAGGATGGCATCCAGGGGACAGCCATGGGAAAGCTGTTGAACACACCCCTCAGCTCTCACATCTCTCTAGGTGGTTTGTTGACCAAGATCCTTCATTGTTCTGAGTTATTACTTCCTGTTGCCATTGTGAGAATTCAGTCTGAATACATTGCTTGTGGAGCAGGAAGCTCTGGAAATAAGGGTTTGCTTTCTGTCCTCTTCACTATGCCATTTCCACAGCTGTAATTACTTGGTGATTCTTTAAAATTATATCAGATTAACAATTAGAATGAACTCATAATACACAATAATTTTCCAAACCATTGTCTAAACTGCCTCTTTGATTTTTCTTTTTTACAAAAGCACAAATGTAAAGAGGGAAATCATGTATTGAAACAATATCAGGTAGTTTTTAAGTATTTGATGCAGTCAGTTAATGGATTATTTATTTTCTTATATACATTTTAAATGAACTTCAGAAATTCATGCCAGGTAGCCTTCTAATGGATACACTTATGAATATACAATGCATCTGATACGACATGTTAAATAAAAAAAAAAAGATGTTTGCTGCATCTAGTGACCAATCCTACTGATGCAGTTGGTTCAGTAGAGTTGTCAGAACTGATCAACGAAAAACAGAAGACCTCTGCATTTATCACCACGAAAGTTTCCCTCTAATTAGCATCTGGAGATAGCACATTATAGATGCTTCTTTAAATGCTATCAGCCCTCCAACTCTGGGTAGTGAGTGACATGGTATCCATCCAAGTCTCATGGTGCCTGCAATCCTGACAAAAGGCACTCCAAAGAACTGGCACGTACCACCATATTTGCATTTTTGCATCTCGTTATGGACATAATTGCATACCGACATAGCAATTCCTCTTGACTATCTCAAAAAACATTACCAGCAATGTCCGAAATAGATGCTTAAATGTCAGCTATTGACAAGCAAGAAAAGCTGACCTTTGAAGGTTCTCATTCTTCTGAGATGTGCCCCACCATGACTCGCTTCTTAACTTCCTGTCTGTGTTTGATAACAGAAAAGGGACACCGTGACTCCAAGAATCATGGTTGTGGATGGCAAACTACAATGGAATCAAGAAACTGCCAGGTGGCTACCAAATTATCATTCCTGCTAACGGTCATCTGGAGTTTTCTTAATAGTTGTCAGGACAAGCCTCAAAATCACAGAAAATTTTAAGGGTGAACATAAATTTTTGTTTGCTTACAGTGCAATGTACTGTCTCCACAGTAACAATGAAAGTTTATCTGTGATTAATGTTATGACAAAGAACCAAACAACCTTTCTCCTATCCGCATGCAACCCATTTTACACATTGTCACAAGTGGAGGCTAAGTGTTCGACAAGGAACAACAGCTAATCTCAAACTGCACAGAACCATTTACACCCTCTCCTCCAAGATCCCATCTCGCCACAGTGGCCTTGGTCGCCTGGATCTCGTATCTATTGTATGCCTTCATCCTGTCATCATCCCACATTTGGAGCTACGTCAATGTGCGCAGCAATTTGGTGCATTTTTTTTCCCCCAAAGGCACTAATCAATTTTAACTCACGTTGAAATGCCATAGAAATGGCTGCCAATGTCCAGAAAACGCTCATCAGTTTTGGAAATCTACAGCATGGCTCGCATCCCAGATTTTTCTACCCAATCCGCATCAAATAGAAATGATAGGAAATTATGTTAACATGTTCAGCCGCTTGTTTGCTGGTTGTCGCGGAGGCATTGGTCATGCTTCAGTGGCAAACTAACCGCCTGCTTGGAAGCTCACCCGGATGTTTTTCCCTTTGATGGAAAAATATGCATTTTTAATGCTTCTAATTCTCCAGACAGCATCCCCTAGTGGAAAAGCTGCTTCTTATAGACATGACACATCAATTTATATTTCAGACCCAGTGAGTAAATCCAGATACTGCAGAAAAGAGAGAGAAGTTTAGTGCACAAAGCCCATGCTAATAAACCTCTCCCAGAAACAAACAAACAAACAAAAATCCCTCTAAAACTTTGTATTTGGAAAGTATCTCAAAAACCAGCTCGTTGAACCTCTCCATCACAAGAATGCCCTTCAAAGGCCTCCCAAAAAGACAGTCCTTCTGATGAATAGAGTCCCTGCTACTCTCTGGGAAGGGAAATTCCACTAAGAAGCCCATCTGTTGATTCAAAACTTAATTATAAAGCCAGGCTGAAAACCTTCTCTTATTGAAACCTCTCCTGATGGGTGCTAGGTTGTTCTAAAGGAGCAAACGATTGCCCCTTTCTGGACAGGAATCACTTTGTCACTAAGTTTCCTCGATTTTAGGGAAAACACAGTCTCATTCAGCCTTTGACATCTCACAAGATGTGGCTCCCAGATGGTCCCTTGCTCTCCTGGTCAACTTTCCCCGGTCACTCCCCAATTGGCCTGATAGTCTTTCTGAAACACCCAGAACTGTCCCCAGGACTGGACCCGATTGTTCCAGTGGGACAATTGCTTCAGGGATGCTGGATGTTACAGATTGGGGAAAGCAATCTGGGAACACTTTAGCACACTTAGAAGCAGGAACGCCCTGGTTGGCTGTAAGAAGTTGATAATCTGCCTTATTTCTTCAACTAAAATCTGTTTGATTCACTATTTTTATGTCATACCTTCTTCTTCTTTTTTTTTTTTTTTTAATGAAGCTAAAGCCTCTACAATCTTAAAAGGTCCTCAGCGACAAAGAAAGGGACTTGGGTTTGCCGTGGGTTAGCAAAGTGCCGGCATGTCTTGAACATCATTGCAGCAACAGCATCTAACCGTTACTAAGCACTCAGTATCTAAGGTGTGTGGTTATCCGTACGATTTATCTCAGTTAGTCTTCATCACAAGCCTATGATGCAGGGCCGGTTTTCATCCCCCTTCAGAGATGAGGGATGAGCACTGAGATGCCAAGAACTGGCAGGCTCTAGTTGGTACTATCCCCTCTGCAGTGGCACCAGTGGAACAGGGAGTGGGGTTAGGGGGAGTCAGGAAGGTGCCCTCTGCTGCTAGTGGAAAATTATGCTTAACAAGCGTGTGCCCAGCTTTTTTGCAGATCGCAGGGCCGGCAGTCTTTAACCAGCAGTGTATCATTGCTCCCGGCATTTAAGGTGACCAGCCAGAAACATCAGGGAGCCCTGCCTGCCAGATCCCAGTCCTCTCCTCCTCACCCTGTGCGGTACCCAGCCCAGACAGTGATGGGAGCATCCAAGGAGCCCCAGGGCCTGCTGGATTTCAGAGGACTGGTATCAAGTGACAGATAAAAATTCATATGGCCCTATGTTTCATGCTAGGACTCAGTCTGAATTCTGCTCCATGATTATATTATTTGAGGAGAAAATGGTGGCCAGCAGGTAAAAATAGCAGAACCGAAAGGAAGCACTGCATTTCGTTCCATCTAATTTATGCTGCTGTGGGTGGGAATCGAAGTTCATCTCCTAGACATTAATTAAAGCAGAAATGCAGGGAAATGTCAGTCCTCTGGCTGCAAGGGCCCTTTTCAGGAGGAAGCCGGGAGCTGGGAAAAGTAGGTCTGCTATTTCCTTGCTGTCACGCGGCTCATCATAGAAGGCAGCAAGCTTCGTGGGTTCCCAGAAACCGTCCTGTCCCCCAGTCGAGAGATTTCAGCAGAGGAGGAGCGGACCCTGGGCCTGGAGCCCGGCAGCTGCATCCGTGGGAATTGCCCACCTACAGGGAGGAGAAGGAACACCGTGCAGTCCAGGGCTCAGCAAGCAGCCCTGTCCACGTGTTCCCAGCGCAAGCTCCCGAGCGTCCCCCGAAAGCTCTCTTTCACCCAAGCACGCTCTTTTGCACAAGCAAAAACGCTGCACTCTTCTGGTTTTTTCTTTGTTTGCTTTGGGGACTTTTCCACCTACTTTCATTGAGTAAAAATTAACACAAGTCCCTACTTAAGTTTAAGAAGTACGGCAGGGCGGTTTGATTAACATATATTGTGAAATGGCAACCACAGTAGGTGCTAACGTCCATCTTCTCATAGGGGTACAACAAAAATTAAAGAAAGATGAAAAGGAAAAAGAAAAATTCCCCTGTGATGAGAACTCTCAGGATTTACTCTATAAACAGCTTTTCTGTATCTTACGCAGCAGCGTTAACTGTGGTCACGCTGCACGTTACAACCCTAGTACTTATTTATCTTGTAACTAGAAGTTTGTACCTTTTTTCTTCTGTTTTAATGAATGGTTAACTGATAAGCTTTAAAGAGGGAGGGGCAGGAAAAAGCTGGCTCTAAACCAGGGGAAATAAAAAGAAAAGGGAAAAGTTAGGCCAGAGTAAGACAGCCTTTTTTCCTAAATGTTAGTGGGTCTTGACATTTTGGGAACATGTGCTGGGGGACAGTATGCAAAGTTCTGCAGGGGTGGAAACTCATTTAAAGAAATAATTCTGGAAAAGCACTACGTTCTGAGGCCAAATTCTCTCTAGACCTGGGACACACTCAAAGGCAGTGTGAGATAAAGTGTTCAGCCCATATTGGGCTTTCTTTACAGGAGACATGAAATGTGCTCTACCAATTTGTTCCGGAGATTTGAGGCAAAAATAAAAAAGAGCATCTGAGAGAAAAAAGACAGGACCAGTGTTTCTGTGAATATCTTTCTGCTGGATACAGTTAAACTCTTAGGCAGTAATTCTGATAAATGCTTTAATAGTCATCTACTCACCTCAACTGCTTTTTGCTACTCAAGCAATAGAAAAAAAAACAGGTTTGCCATTAGATTGAGGCACTACGGTTTTGTGAGACCAGGCAGGGGTTGGCAAGCTTCTTCTGTAAATGGCAAGATAGTAAAACATGTTAGCCTTTGTGGGCTATGCGTTTCCTGCCTCAGCTTCCCAGTGCTGCCTTTGTAGCACAAAGTAGCCAGAGATAATATGTGAGTGAAAAAGTCTGGGTGTGTTCTGATAACACTTTATTAATGACCAATGAGATTTGTATTTTGTAAGATTTTCATGTATCACAAATCTTTTTTTGACCAGTTAAAAATGAAAAAAAAAAAAAAGTAATTCTCAGGCTGTGAAAAAAGAAAGGTGATGGGTGGTGTTTGACTTCAGGGACCACAGATCGTCAACCCCTGTCTTAGCCTGTGTTGAGCTGGGGGGACACTTTCCTACCTAGCTTTGTAATCTGGATTTGAGCGCTGAAAACGGCGGCAGGGACAGGGACAGTGAAATTTAATTTTACTATCCTCAATACTGATGCTGGGCTGTGAAATTCAAGCAATGTAGAAATACATGCTGTAATTTGGGTCAACCTTGATCTGCGTACGACTTGCCAGGCACGGTGCAAGATAATGCATGCGTGTACGTATATGACCTGCAAGATAAGACGTGATATTACTGTGATTTCAATGATAGTCATGGCAGGTACAACCTCAGTGGGGTTTACACAGGATTTGATGTTATCCTGTGTGTAATCCACACTCCAAATCTAGGAGACGGTGTTACTGTACAGCTCCATTTCGCAGATGGGAAAGTGGAGGGTCAGCCCAGTCATTTTCATAAGACCACTCAGCTTATATGTGGCAGAGCTGGAATTTGAACCCATGCCTTCCCGTTCTCTTTCCTGTGGGCCCCCCTCCCTTCAGGTCTTCCACATTCAAGATCAAGACCTTAATTCAATCAGTCATAACTGTGACCAAACTTGGCCTGAACTCATGCAAGGTGACTTCTGGTCTCTAATTTCCCATGTAGTTCATATATTTCATTTCAGAAATATTAATGTGTAGAGGCAGTTGTATGAGGGCTGAAGTGTGTATGTTCCAGGGGAAACTTTATATGTAAAAGAACAGGGCTATGAAATTATTGGCATCTCACAAGTAGTAAAAGGCACTTGTCAGTTCCACTGCCAAGTATTTATATTTGAAGATCTACCCTGGGCTAAACATTTTTCTAGGCACTGAGAATGCAGCAGTAAACAAAATAGACAGAAATCCCTGCTCCCGGGGATTTATGTGATACTGGGGGTGGGGAGACAGGCAGTAAACAATAAAATAAGTAAAACATATGCTATGTCAGATGGTGATAAGTGCTGTGGGAATAAAACAAGCAGGGAAGGGTGACTGGGAGTGCCAGCATGGTACACGGGTGAGGGAGAGAGTCAGGGACAGGGTTTTAAAAAGACTTGTCAAGGAAGCGTCACTGAAGAGGTAATGCTTGAGGAAAAGGAGATGAGGGGCCCAGCCATGTTTCCTCCCAGGGAAAGGAGGTAGGAAGCAGAAGGAACAACAAGAGAAAAATCCTGGAGGCACATTGGAGGAACTGCCAGAAGGCAGGGTGGCAAAGACCAGTGAGCAAAGGGAACCTGATGAGGGGATGAGGTGGGGGGGGGGGTGGCAGTCGAGGAGTGGCAGGCAGAGCATTCCGGGATTTGGCACCCAATGGGAACATTTTGGAGGAAGGAATGTTGACGCATTTTAAGTACAGGAGTGGCATAATCTAATCTAATTTATAATGTGATAGGATTGCTCTGGAAGCTGTGTTGGGAGGAGACCATAGAAGGCGAGGGCAGAAATGACCACAGTCGTTTAGCGAGAGATGGTGGGACTTGGACTAAGGTGGCAGCAGCTATAAAAGGAGGTGTCTCAGGCAGTGCTCACTGTGGTAACAAAACACAGTGTACTGCGTGGCTTACAAACAACACATATTTATTTCTCACAGTTCTGGAGGCTGGAAGTTCAAGATCAGGCGATGGCAGATTTGGTGTCTGATGAGAACATAGACGGACCTCTCTGGCATCTCTTTTATAAGGGCGCTAATCCCATGTATGAGGGCTCCACCCTCACGTCCTCCCAAAGGCCCTGCTTCTCAATGCCATCACCTTCAGGGTTAGGATTTCGGGGGGAGAAACAAACGTTCAGTCTATTGCAGATGGTAAGGAGGGATCAGATTGAAATCCATGCCAACAGGATTTACCGGCCATGGGATACAGAGCATGAGAGGCAGAAGGAATCAAGGGTGACCCCCAGACTCTTGGCCAGAGCAGCGGGAAGGATGGAGCCTTCCGTACCTGAGATTGGGAAGACAGTGGCAGGGACAAGTTGGCAAGCGGAAGATCAAGGAGTTTGTTTCGGATGGGACGAGTCTGATTTCTCTGTTAGACACAGAAGCAGGGGTGTGAACAGGCAGTTGGTGATAAGAGTCAGAAGTTCACACGTGCAGTATGTACCATGGGTTCAGGGGAAGAGGCAAGAGGACGAGAAAAGATACACTCTTGGTCCTGGTCCAACTTGCAGATTGACGTTGCATCCCGTACAATCTCCTTTACACCTGCTACCTTGTATTTTTTCTTCAACAATTTGCAGGTTTGGCCAGGATCCACTGATTTGAGTGTGACATTGTTCGGAAATTTTCTGCTCCCTTTTTGCTGAAATGTTTGATGTGATTATCTGGAGACTAGAGATTGGAGACTCTTTATTATTGGTACTTTAGAATTTTCTCTTAGATTGCTAAACTCAATGGTAGTCTTTTATAATGCTGATATCTTAAATTTTCTTAATATTACTGAGCTCAGCTTAGCACAAATAGTACTATATACATTGATCAGATCACTAAATTCATTTACATGCTGAGAATGGAAAGAAAAAAATGTGAATGATGCCTGAATCCAATATAGGTGGTATACTTTTGCATTTTCTGTCTATGAAGAAGATAAAATAAATTATGTTTTTATCCACTGTGATTACCCTGTTTGGATACATCTCCACATGATACCCACAATTTCAAAAAGGAATCTATTGCATGAATGGTTGTAATTTCATGCAATGAACCAATGCCAGCTATTGGTCCAAACCCAAAGGATCACACTCTGCTGTCCATTTGCCTCTCAGAACCTCCAAGTGAGTTTGCAAAATCTCATCGGAGGAAACAGTCACAGCATCTCTCCCTGCATCTCCACCTTCTTCTCTCACTTTATGAAAATACAAGCAAAAATTTCATGATCACATTTTACCTTTGATTCATGTCTGCGAAATGTAATCTTAGAAAATGGTCTTCAGAGAACCATGATTTAGGATAAAGCTGAAGTTTCAAGAATAGATTTTATACAGCACGGAAAGAAGGCAAGAGTCTTAAACATGCCAATACGTATTACATGCAATTGGCTGCTCGCTGCTTCTCTTGTCAGGGGCCAATGTAAAATGCCTCAGGACTGGGGACGATTACTTACGAGAAAAGTGAGAGACTTGCTCTAAACATGACTGTTCTTTTGGGGAAAGAAATTAAATTCCCAAAGGGTATGATTTGTTGGGTTTTCTCTCCTTGGGTTGAAGTGAACCCTTAAACATTAAAGAAAAAAAAAACTATGTTTCATTCATTCATGTAAATTTGAGCTGGTGCATTGGGAGAAGATGCTGCCTAGGAGAGGAAACTTCCAGGACGAATTCCTGCATTCTGAGTCGGACAGGAAGACTCTCGCTGCACGAGGAGCAAATGCAGAGGAGGTGAGAACAGCAGCCCCCTGGATGTTGGAACCTCTCCATGTGCCAGCCACCTGGGTTGAGCCAAAGCATGTTTATGCACCTTGATCTCGGCTTCTGTGTGAGATACCATGTTAACGGTCCTGTTGCCCACTCCATCCTGGCTTGAGATTTAAATAAAAACAAATTACAGGTCTTAACAGTGATAGATGGACTGCTTTTACGTTTGTGTAGAGTATTTTTGCGCTAAGATTAAAGGCTTACGCATTTATCTGCATAAACTAACCCCTGGAGTAGGGTACTGCTGACATTTTCCAGGAAAAATGAATATCCTAACTTATTCCAAAGAGAAGACTTGGTATTTGTATGGCCACAGCGACCTTTGCAAGTGACCTTTCAGATTAGGTGCACTACATGGAAAATTGTGTTCTTACAGTACTCCATAAATCATACCCACCAATTTTCTTTAAAGGGGTATGTAAATATCAGTGTACCAGGTGGGTAAACAACACTAACCTCGTACAAATGGCTTGAAAATTGAAGAAAAGCACCTTATTTTGCTGCTGAAATTGCTTTTGAAGCCCAACATCGGGGCTTGGTTTGTCGAATGCATGAAATGATTTGTGCACGGGGAATAGAAAATGGGCTGATGATAACCACCCTCGACACAGTTCCCGTATTTCTGAGTTCTTTCCCTGATCAAAGATATCATTGCTGTTTATCACTTTTCTTTGCATATCCCCAGTGCATGTACATTTTAAGTGACATCTTCATTATCTGCATATTTCCAAAATGGTCAGACAGGACTATTTTAGCTGGTTAATATTTCCAGAGGAAGTCCATGGACGTCTTCTTGTTTTGATCACATAACACTTCATTGAAGAAGAAGGTGGTGGAGGGGATGGAAAACTTTAGAGAGAAAACTAAGGAGAGAAGCTACAGCTTTTGAAACTTCCAACGTCTTAATATGAAACAGTACTAGTTTTTTGATTTAGGGAAATGCGTTAATTGCATCTCCTCATTTTAAAATAGGAATAGGCAAATGGGAAAAAAAAAAAAATCCTGCCACTGAGGCATTTTAACGGAATGTCTGCGGCATGAGATACAGCTTGTGCTGCACCCAACTGACATGAATAGTTTGAAACTCAGTTTTGTACATTTTTCATAAAACAGAAATCCTTGACTTTGATACCTTTAGGAGTCTGTGGCAAAAACCATGGTTGATACCCTTAGAAGAACTTTACATATAGAAAATTCACATTTCTTAATCCAATTACTTGACAAAACGGTAAGATTTTTATATCACATAGGGTTTAAGTAAATAACTCTTGACCTCCCTGTGTACTGTATAAATATTTAAGAAAATTCCAAAATCGTTTCAATTCACTAAGTGTATGTCATTTACTGTTCAGTTTGCTAGTTATTTCTGAATGCATGGCTTATCTTAAAGTGGAAAAATGGACCCTGCAAGATATTTTCTTCTTTACAATAATTTTAATTTTCTATTTGCCTTCCCATTGAGGAATATAGTCCTAGAATTAAGGCTTTGGTGCTCTAGCTGTTAAGCAATGAAAAATGAGTTTCTGCATTTTTTTAATAAAATGAATTTCTAAAAACTGAATCACAAAAAGGTACAAGCAACCTGTGGGCATCTAAGTTGCTTTTCTAGTTCTTTCTCCTCTAGGTAGTTGCTATGTGTGAATAACTTCCTTTTTTTTTTTTTTTTAATAACCACTGAACATAAAGAAGCAGATACGTCATCAGGGGGAGGTAGGCAACGTGTAGTGAGCACACTGCATTCTTTGCCTGAAATGCATTTTCAGCTTTGGGCTCCATTGCCCCTTCAACCCCGAGCGCGGTGTTTCACCATCCGTATCTTCCCACTTTAGTTCCTCATTTTCCGATTGCTCATAAGCATAATCCTAGATACCCCTTCCAAACAATACTCCCCAGCCTCCTTATTAAAAGGTAAAGTTTGAAAGCTTATACTTCATAGTTTTCAACGTGGAGATTAAAATAGACTGAATGCAATCTCAAAACTCAATCCCATTAATTGTTTTTACTTTTCACTGTTAATGAAGTCACAAAAGTCTCAGATTAAAAAAAAATTCTTTTTGAGCACAAAATTTCAGAGCATGAGAATTCATAACTCAGTACAGCTATCTTTTGTTTTAAAACAGAGACCTCTGTATTAAGCATCAACTTAAAAACAGGTAACTTAAGTTCATCCGTCCACAATTTCTTATCCTGTCTGTGGGGCAGTTTATTATACCTTCTCCAGTCTACACCAATATATGCTACTTATCTGGGAAAATGGGGTTACTGGAAAGGATGTTTTCATCCAAGAAAGGGATTCCTCATCTGACCTCATGGTCAAGATACATCTTTATGGCAACCTGTATATCACAGAACTTTCTTCATCCACCCACTTCTGCCTTGATTTGTTCAATAAAAATTTATTGAGTGTCTGCTCTGTGCCAGGAACCATCCTAGGTCCTAAGAATACAGATGTGCGCAAAACAAAACAACAACAATAAAATCCTTGCCTCAAGCAGCAGAATTAGTAACACTATAAAATGAAATCAGCTACATATTAACATGGCATTTTCTAAGCATATCTTCTAAGAAATCACCTTGTCTTTTGTGTCACCTTTTTTTAATTCTATTTTTTATTAAAGTGTAGTTGATTTACAATGTTAGTTTCAGGTGTACAGAAAAACGATTCAGTTATTCACATACATGCATTTTTTTCAGATTCTTTTCCATTCTATGTTATTACAAGAAATTGAATATTGTTCCTTGTGCTGTACAGTAGGTCCTTGCTGTATATCTATTTTTTATATATAATAATGTGTATCTATTAATCCCAAACTCCTAATTTGTCCCTCCCCCACCTTTCCCTTTGGTAACCACAGTTTATTTTCTATGTCAATGAGTCTGTTTTTGGTTTGTAAATAAAGTTTACATCATTTTTTTTTTAGATTCCACATGTAAATGACATCTGAAGTTCAACGTATTTCCAAGAATCAAACAGAGAATTTCTTTTGTTTAAAAATTAAACATGTAAAAGAATATTCAGTATTTTGCTCTTCATCATAGTTTCAAATTGTGTTCATGAATAAAACATTTTTGAGAAATATAATATTTATTATTTAATTTATTTCTAAGAAGGTTTATTCATTTTCCTGTAATTGGTAGATTAAATGAATCATTAATATTCCCCTTTGATTAGTCTATTTCTATTATTAATCACGAAGCTTAGCCTTGAGTCCTTCATACATTTTTTTTCCAACGAGGTTTATCCCAAATCAGCTTCCACCATCCAGGTTTTCTCCTGAGGTTAGCGTGGGTATTGCACGATTCAGTAAACAGTGATTTTCTCATTTTAGTTCCGTTGGCCTGGTTTCCCTTACTGTTTTGAAAAACACCGAAAGGATGGTTAATTTCTTACACTTCTATTTCCTCCAGCAGATAACATAACGCGGGCAAGAGGCGTTTAATAAACACATTTCTTTTCTACTAGGTTCTATGTCAGGGTCTTCTTTTTTTTTTTTTTTTTTTTAATTACTCAATTCTAGATTCATTAAAATGGCGGAAGGATTTTTCATAATAAGTACTAAAAAAAGATGGCAATTTTTTAAAAGAAAGATTTTTCACATTAGGAAAAAACCCATTTCAATAGGAAGTTTTGTTAAGCAAAATATAATATCCCCATTATATTAAAAAATATACATGCTTGAATTGAAACTTCTCCCTCCCTAATTAAATACAGAAAGTGATTGTACATATTGCACACATTTTAAATCAACTGAGTATAGAGATCGAAAGGTCTCTAATAGACAGAATTTATATATATATATATTTTTTTTTAATACTGTTAACTTTTCTTTTTTTTTGAAAAAAAAAATCAGATTCCAAATTTTAAAAGTTTAAAGAACATAAAAATGTAAGTAGGGAAAAAACTTTAGATCTCATTTTATGTTTTCAGTTTTTCTTTTATTTTATTTTTTATTGAAGTGTAGTTGAGCTACAATGTTAGTTTCAGGTGTACAGCAAAGTGATTCAGTTATACGTATACATACATGTATATTTATTTTTCAGATTCTTTTCTATTATAGCTCATTACAAGATATTGAACATAGTTCCCTGTGCTATACAGTAGGTACCTGTTGTTTGTCTATTTTATATATATATATATAAATTCTATATTTATATAAATATAAATATATATATAAATATATATATATATTCTGTTTTATTTGCTTATTCAGTTATTTTACAAACACAGGTAAGAAGGCTAGACTTGAAATGAAGTAAAAATAGATAAAAATGTTACTCATTCCACTGACATTTGGAGGTAAATTTTGTAGATATATGTATGTTTTAAAAGTAAGGAGAATGTGATGTGCAAATCCATGTTAACCCTGAAGGCACTGCCACATTCACTGTTAGCTCTCTTGTTTCTCAGTGCAGACTCTGTCTCTGAAGAGATGCCTGTAAGTGGATGTCTGGTAGGTTCTCCTGTGCTGCTTGGAGCACTGACAACAGTAGGAAAGTCCACGTTCTGCACCTCTACAGTTGTTCTTGGGTAAAATTCAGGAAGGGAGTGCATCTTTATCCTCCTTTTCATGAGCTTTTTTCTTGTGGGGTGAGGGTATAACTCAATGGTAGAATGCATGCTTAGCATGCATGAGGTCATGGGTTCAATCCCCAGTACCTCCATCAAAAAAATAAATAAATAAACTTAATTACCACCCCCCCCAAAAAAAAACCTCAAACAAAAAAAGAACAGCACAAGCCTTTTTCCTCCAAACTTGTCTTCTCTCACCCTCTCCCTTTACTGCAAGACCATGTATCTCCATCACTCTACCTACTGATCTTCCAGAATCCTTCTCAGCCAGGTTTGTCTACCCCAAAATAATTCATGATCTCAATCGTCTCTGTCTACTGTCTTCCTAAACAGAATGTACTTGTCCTGGGTCCCGTTTCCTCCATTCTCTTCATTCTTCATTCATAGCCGGCACGCAAAGATAGTTAGACCAAGACTGATTTATACAAAGTTCTTAATGGCTGGTAATGACGTAGCTGGTTACCTCTCCCAGGGTAACTGAATTTAAACAGGTCAGTCTTAGATTTAAAGATAGACTTTTCAGATCTTTCTCTAGACTGGAGATCTGTAAACTTTTCCTGTAAAGGGCCAGTTTGTAAATATCTTAGACTTTGCAGGTTTCGTGGTTGCTTGCTTGAATCTGCTATTGTAGGTCGCAAGCACCCATAGGCTATGTATAAAGGGGCAGGCTGTGTTCCTGTAAGACTTTATTTACAATAACAGGAAGTGGGCTGGAATTGGCCTGGAAGCCATAGTTTGCCAACACTGTCTAGATTAATCAAATAATGGTAGTGGGAGGGGGGGTGTTGGGAGAGGAGAGGTCAGAGAGGTCTTCCAACCCTCATAAATCCACACCTCATAGCTAATTATTTTTATCAAAAGTCATCCCTGAATAAGTGGGATGCCAATGGACCCAGCCATTTTCTAACAGCAATTATTTAAGTTGTATTAAAGGCACTAAATGTTCAATGTCTCTACAGAATTTGCCTCTCACCTCCTGCTTTTTTTTAAATTTAATTTAATTTTATTAAATGGAACAGAGCCAGGAAAATACCATTTCTCTTTTTACGAGCAGACAGGCTTCCTTTTCACTAACAAGAGTCAATCCAGCTTCCCTCTTTGCCTTCGCCATTAGGAAGCTCACAGAAAATTTTGTGCTCTGTTGCTATAGCTTTTCTCAACCTTGATAAAACCTTGTCATCTTCTTCCCCTCTGACTTAACATTTTTCCCCTTAATTTGTTTGTTGCTATGATATGTTCACTGTGGTTATGTCTCATCCTTTTGGGAAGCACTGAGAAATAATATAGAAGCCAAGGAGAAGGACACGAGAAGCATTTTGGAAGGAAGAACAGTGCTTTTGCCCACTGGTGAAACCAAAGCCACTTTGTAATCTATGTCAGCCCAACATACACGTCCGACTGGTATGTTTGGCCATATTGCAGGTTGAAAACGTTTCCCTGTAATTGTGCTGACAGACAAAACCGTCTGTTAGTCTGGGCACCTTAAAGAAGGTGTATCACATCCTGTGTTTGTAAGTGACCTGGCTCTGGCCACTTGGAGATCACATCTGACCTCTGTGAGGCAGGCTGACCAGCAGAGGCGGGGCTCTGTCCTCTGTCGGGGAAGGTCAGCAAGGAATTCCCTATTGATCTGGCACAGGTGGCCTGGGGACACAGGCTTGCTACTCCCTGGGCTCGTTACAATAAACTCTGAGGGCTCCTGATGACAGCCAGTGTGTTGGCATGGATGAGACAAGAGGTGCAGGGCAGGGGGGAGCAGAACACTGAGAACCATCGCTGAGCTGGCTGAGTAATGCCCCTGGCGTGGGGCTACCCTCCTTCTAACGTATCTCAAAGACCTGGAGGCAGCATGGCAGGAGGGAGAGCCCATGGACCAGCAGCTAGAAGACACATGCATAACCTGGCCTCTGTCAATAACACAGTCACTTATGAAACTGTGATGCAATCCAGGATAATTTAAAACCTTAACCAAGCACTCCTCCCCACCTTCCACCCAAAATAACCAACACTCAGCAGTAGAGGAATATTTCTGGAATGAGTGGATGACTCTCACCCCTTTCCCTCTCCATCCCCACTTCTTACTTCTCCCAAATCCTAGCTCCACAGCTGAGCTCCCCTGTGGTCGACACTTTTGGGTAATTAACTATTGCAGTGTAAAGTCTCTTGTTAGACAAGTACAACAACATTGGGGGTAGATTGTGGATAAAAATACCAAATGTTCATAAAATATGTACATATATATAATTGCTAAATTCAGTGCATAAATCTATGTATATATTGTATCCAAATGCTTAGGAGTTGGACTTAATAAGGCCCCTTTTGAAAACAAACAGGTGGCTGGTATCCTTAACTTCTAAAACCTCCAAAGACTCCAAGTAAATGTTTAGGACATCAGATCAGCATTTCTGTAGTGATGTGTTGCCCTTCTCAAACCCCTTCGTTTACAGTCCCAGCAAATGCAGGCAGAAGGACAGTGGCCCTAGAGAGTCTCTTGCTAGACTGCAGTCAGGACCGTGAGGCTCCTCGA
This sequence comes from Camelus ferus, assembly GCF_009834535.1. Lineage (NCBI taxonomy): Eukaryota > Metazoa > Chordata > Mammalia > Artiodactyla > Camelidae > Camelus > Camelus ferus. Next base: position 18,878,246 of record NC_045722.1, on the reverse strand, counting down.
GAAAGAGGGTCAACCCCAGCCCTTGTGAGGCCATAAGCAGATCTCTCAGACTCTCAGCATCCCTGAGACCAGGCTGTATACCTAGGATCAGCTTTAAACCCACCGTGACGGTTATTGGTTCTGGGTTGTGTCTTGGAGCATCACTCCCAGCAACTGAGCAGTGGAGATGTCAAGACTTTGCCTGAAACGCAGAATCCCTAAACTATGTGGCTAAGACTACATGACCCCAAGTCCACCTTTTGTTGTTTTAATATGTACAGGCAGATTGACCACAGTTAAACAAATAGCCTAGAACGCGTCATCGCAAATAAATGCACAGTTTCTATCAGGCTTTGAAAATATGAATGATACAGCTTGGAAAAAATGCCTTTATTATTATTTTCCTTAATCCCTAAGGGTCAGAGGTGCCCCGGCTGAGAACCATGAACCGATGCAGAGTTCTTCATTACGACGCACCTTGTGATGGGGTGAATATAATTGACTGGCGTTTTTCAAAGCAAGTGAAGACGAGGAAGAGGAAGCCGGCCGAGCTCAATCATGTGCTGTCCCGACAGTACAGTTCTGACGTGGCGCTGTGTTGTCAGGCTTGGCTGATCCTCAGATCAAAAGAGCCATCAATCTTCCCCAGATCTATACAGATCCGTCCTGGGTCAGAAGAATAATCAATAACCCTTAGCTCTCACTTCACAGAAACAAAGGAGCTGTTGGTTTGTTTACCTTTCAGATTGTGTCTTGATTAGGGATCATTAGTGGTCATTGTGGGACGAAACTCTACATGCGTTTGCTGACGCCTCGGGTTTACACTTGAGGATGTGGCGAGTCACGCGCACAAGTCGTGTTCAGAGAGAGCTCCTAGGAAGAAGGGACACACACGGCAGGGCTGGGATGAAGGGACATAATGAAAAAGCTATCAAGGATTAGAGATGGAGGGACATTGGAGATAATTTTGCACAAACCCCACATTTTACAGATAAAAGAATTGGAGCTCTGAAAAGGCATCAGCTCATTCAAGGTCACTTAGCTGCATGCGGACAGTGTGAGATGGTACCCCTGCGATATCAAGAGTTATTTCATGCTTGCTGTGGAGCATAGGTAGTTACTGTGCGTTGGAGTTTTGCATATCCCAGCCAGCTGTTTTATTTTCTAGAGTGGGAAGGACTTGAGTTCAAAGCCTGGTCTGCCACAGACAAACTGAATAACCTTCTGTGAGTTACTTACCTTCAAGGGCCCGCCTCTTCATTGCCATCCTGAAGATAAAATCTTCAGCTTAAGGTTGTCATAAGAATTAAGTAAGAATAATATATTTCAAATTGTCTAGTGTAATGCAGGGCACATTGGTGGTGTTTAATATTTGCTTTCTACCCTGTCTTTCCCTTTCCTCCACTGTAGTACAAGTTGGTTTTAGGTATTGGAGGAGAATATGCCTCTCCCTTCCACTGCTACTCCTGAAATGTGGATAACAAAATTTCTGTCTGAAATTCTGTACAGATGATACAGAGGTAGATGTATAGTGAATAGACAGAAAGATAGAGAAATAGGTAGATAGATGATAGATAGATGGATAGATAGATAGATGCAGATGTTAGATAGATAGACATATAGATAGATATAGATAATAGAAATGATAGATGAATAGATAGATATAGATGATAAATAGATGACAGATATGTATGTTAGATGGATATATAGATAGATATAGATGATAGATAGAAATGATAGATGAATACATAGTTATACATGATAAATAGATGATAGATAGATGATAGATAGGTAGGAAGATAGATAGGTAAATAATAGATAGACGCATGTATGTGCAAAATTGAATAGCTTATGCCCATAAATAACTGTGTGTATACATGTTATATTGATCAGCGTATCCATATATGCAAATGAGGTGTGCTCACCAACAGAACACTGATGAAAATTAAGTACCAAGATGTAAACTTTATCAACATTTCAATACAAACTAGGAGAAGCAACACAAATGATCTCAGATACAATCAATAAATAAACACAGTCACCATTAGGAGCAAAACTATGACAACAATGACTACTCTCATAAAACAGAATCCCACTGAGTCACGAACCATCAGACTGTTCTGTAGAGTAACATTCTATGGTTGTTTTGTGAACCAAAGAATGATGTGACAGCTAGTTTCCCTGCATATTGACATAGGAGTCTGAAGGCTGTTCCAAATAGCCCAAGTGTCGAAAACACTGAGACTGGTAAATGGAGCAGGATGGCAGTCAGTATTCAGCTCCAGTTGGCTTATATTGTTAGTTTTCACTTTCGTTTCCTCTGCCTGGGTCACATTTCCCCTGGTAGGAGGCAGGAGGATCAATCAATCAACAGAAAGCAAGAGGAGGCCCCCACAGGCCTGGGAGGACATCACACAGTGCCCTGGTCGTGATCCTAACAGCTTTCTCTCCACCTCCTGCCCCGGCTCCCTAGAAATGCCTTCTACACTTATTCTCCTAACCTCAAAAAATGTCTCCAGGCTGTGTGTCCTTCTTCTGGCCTCACAATCGCCCACTAAAATCTGCCTGTCCAGATTTTTCTCCTACAGACTCATTTATACCCAGATTTCCAGGTCTCTGGCTGACAATCTAACTGGACAGTCAACCTAGTTTTGGCTTCATTTTCTCCCTGAAACACTGCCTTGATATAGCCTGGGTCAGCAGTCCCAGGATGCCTCCCTCCCTTCTTTCGGTCAGGCCCAGAAAACATTGTGCAGAATTCCTCTTTGAGTGCAAGTTCTCTTCCTAAAGTTTCTGCTGTTCTTTCTTACTGTTCCACCAGGTGCTGCACTTAAAAATTCAATGTCTTCTTTCAGTTTAAGAGTTAATGTATGCAAGACGCATCCTGCCATCATTGAAACACAAAGAAAGGATAAACCATATCACTGTTCAGAAGTGATGGAAACAGAATCCAACCCTAAGTGATGAAAAGTATGTGCCTCAGAGGAACAGCCCTCCTGCTTTGATGCCCTGCTACTTTTGGGGGATATTCTGCCGTCCATCCTCATGGCACATTAACAAGGATGGAGACATCATCTCTGCTTTACAGATGATGAGCAGGATGCCCAGAAAGTTGACCCACGTTTCCAAGTCACACAGCTAGGAAGCAGCCGAGATCAGGTTTGAACCTGGCTCTAAATGGGCTGCAAAGCCTGAACCACCACCAGCAACGCACTGTTTAGGTTGAAAACAACAAAGTTTGCAGACAAAGTCTGGACCATTGAGGAGTAAGATTGGACTGGGTCGTTCTGAGTGGTGGGGAATTTTAATCAGGGTGATATGAGGAACTGAGGAGCCTGGAGCATTGGCATAGAGAAGAGAGCATTGAAAAGGAGCAGAACTCAGAGCAATAGTTCTCACAGTCTTTTCTCTTGCTTCTGCTCTTGGGTATGCACCAGAAGCAACTCTGTGATGAGGAAGACAGGATGGGGTGAGAGGATGACACAGATAAAACGCCCATAAGAATACCTGAGGGAGCTTTCTAACAAGTAAAACCGTGCCAGAGGTTGCCCAGAGCAGCTAGGGAGCTCCTTGTCACGACGTAATTGAAGCAGAAGCTTTGGAAACCATTTAGTGATATTGGAACACAGCCAAATACCTAACTGGTAACTAACAGGACTGAGTGCTTACCAAGGACCAGGTGTTCTGCTGGAAATGTTCCACGTATCATCTCAATTAATCTTCCTAACAACACCCAACCCTGAGTACTAGCCCATTCGAAAGATGAGAACACTGATGGGTAGAAGGGATAAGCAATTGGCTGTGAGTGATGAGAGCTGGAATCTGAGGCCCCCACAGTAGGCTTCAGAAGTCATGCCTTGATCCAAGAGGCTTCAGATGGCCCTGCTAACTTTGAGATTATGTGAAAACCTCCTTCCCTTTCATGATCAGAGGTGATAACTTCTCTGTCTCCCCACCCTCACAAATACTGTCCATTTATCATCAAATACTGATGCTGTGGTCCTACTTCTTTACCATGTCAACGCATCGCACATTAAAGTGAACAATAACTGAGAACAATGATGAGCTTCCATTAAAAAAGAATAAATTAAAGCTAGCCGACACGTCTTTACCAACACCTCGGCGACTCACATGACAGGTCTCTGATACTTAAGGACATATTCAAAGAAAATGGCACTTTGAACTATAAATTTATTTGCACTCCAATAGCGAAGCATTGCATGCCCTTGCATCTATCTCATAGGAGATGCAGAGCCTCGTTTTGACAGCTAGTTCTAATAATAAAAAGGTTTTAACTGTAAGGTAGAACAGCATTCCAATCAGCGCCTAATCAGGGTTATGCTTTTCAAATTAGATAGTGTCTGTTTTCACCTCCTGCCTATTATCTGCAATAAAAACAGAAATGCTTAAGAAAATCCTTGATCTGGGCACATATATTTTTAATATTAATATGTCAGGCCAGTGGCAATAAGGATATTAGGGAAATGACGGAATTCTCTCCCAGCTGGACATGTTAATTGAGAAGCCAAGTTTGGGAGGCAAAGTTCACGTTTGTGCAGATGGCGGGACAATGCCGGTGTCATGGCAGGTCAGTGTCAGCCCCTATCCCGGCTCTAATGGTTCAAGTCTCTGCTTTCTCCGCGTCAGCTGGTCCCCCTGGGCTGTGTAGCTTGGGGAAGTCTGTCTCTCCATTTTTTTTTTTTTTTTTCGCCCTTGACTCTGGAGTAGTAATTACTCTTGAGATGTCAGTGTGCTTTATTTAAAAAAAAAAGGAAAAAAAGCAGAGGAGAGGGAAAAAAGTTTAAACTTTCTGGTTGGAGAAAAATCCAAATTGTAGTTCATTCTGCCCTTTCTTCCTCAGCCCCATCAAAGATAAAAAGAGTAACCATCTTATTTGGGGAATGGAAAATTTTATAATCATCCCGAAACAAGAAGCTGAGCTCTTATGAACTCAAAATAGTGCCTGGTCCAATGCATATTTACTTTTTTACCCAGTTAGCTTTAGAATGTGTCCACATTTATTGCCCATTGTTCACCCAGCACTTTATTGCCTTTAATGTGATTCATGCATTGTTACCCCCTCCCCTTCAAATACAGTGGTAGGGAATCAGCAGTCTTTAATAGTTTCAGTTTCCTAAGTGATACAATTATTTATATCTCTAATTAAAATTCAGAGTTTGGCTTTCAGCACGAGTCTGGATGTGAAGCCCGTTGTAATGAAAAGAGCAACCGTGGGCTCTAAATTTCTTTATGAAGGAGATAACTTATGTAATCACTGGTAACCTTTCTCAGGCATATTATCTCACTATTTATAAAACAATGCCTTTTTTACGTTAGAAATTTTCATTTGCATATGAAAAAGACGTATTTATTTGACGCTTTTGACAGATGCGCATTTTTCATTCAGGAATGCTCTTTTCAAATTGTTCATATATATCCACTGAATTTCTCTTTGAAAATCTTAACCTACGGCCCTTTAAAAGATGCCCATATATATGTCTACACACACACACACACACACACACACATAAGTAGTCATTAAGAAAGCTTTCAATTGGTGGCTTCTCTGAACGATTTCTAGTCTGAAAATTCAGAACATTTTATGCTTCTGAATCCACTTGTAATAAGTGATGAGTCCCTCTGCTCTAGACCTAAAATCCTTTCCTCCCAGAGAAGAAATCGTATTTGTGTCTAATTACACTGAGTTCTAGCTAACGGTAGCAGACACTTTCATTTAATTCACAACATGTGTGTAAGTTGTTGAGTTGTCTCACTAATAAACACCCTTGGAGAAAAGAGGAATCGTTTTCTAATATTGGTGCAAAAAATTAGTGTATGGACGTTTTCTCATGGAGGCAAACAGACAGGGTGTAAGTACACATGTTTTTAAGCTTCAGTCATATAACTCATAACAGCCCTCTTCAAGCTCTGGATCTGGCCAGGCGGTCAGTGTATAATGAGTCACAGTGATGAAACAGACACCATGGTTTAACTACCGCCTACAACAAAAGGAAATGAATGGATTAACGACTTTTTCCTCTCCGTTCCCCACTTGCTCAAGCCTCCAATGATTTCCACATCCCTTCCACGACCTCTTTTTTTGTTGTTTTTATTTGAAACTTAGGACCTATTGGTTGAGCTTATGAAATAAAGTGAGCAAGTTATTTTGTTTTTCCTCCGAGATATCTTAAAATTTATCAGAAATCCATTCTTCACTGTGCTGTCTCATCACACCCATGTGCATTCTCTTTTTAATTAAGCAAGTTAACTTATTTGGCATTTATGTTTTATGCACGAGAATCCCCAGCTTTCAGATTGCTTCATTCTTAAATCGTGTGATTCAGAAGGAAAACGATCCATATAAACATCTTTATCCAGGTGGTATTAGACAATATCACTGCCAGAACAGGACGCAGGCTCATGCCCAAAGGCTCTGTCCAGAGTCATCAAAATCAAGATCTTGCATTTCCGCATTTCCATGACTTTTTGGCCAAGGTAACCATGATGTTTCATAGACGAAATTCTTTTAATTAACGAAATTTCTTCTATCGACCCAGACACAAACATAATAGGAAAAGATACTTGTCATACACGATTTACATTGGGTTAGAAAATTTTATTTGTATAATTTATATACACTTTCATTATTATTTTATTAATTCATTTTTTATTTTTAGAAATAGTACAGTTTATTACTTCTTTTTTTTTTTTAGTTGAAGTATAGTCAGTTACCATGTGTCAGTTTCTGGTATACAGCATAAAGTCCCAGTCATGCATATATACACATATTATTTATTTTCATATTTTCATTAATGGTTACTACGAGATATTGAATATACTAGTTCCTTGTGCTATACAGAAGAAATTTGTTTTTTATCTATATATATATAGGTATCTCTATATATATAGATATAATTCATATATATTTTAGATGTTGGCTGAGCTGCAGACACTGGGCTAAGTGTTTGGGGAAAGTAAAGAGTGAGGCTGAGTTTTCGTGTCTCGGGAAGTCCTAGAGGGAGCCAACAGGAGGTGGTAGAGGGAAGTGTCTGACCTTCTCAATAAAGTTTGACTTGGATTGTAAAGCAGTTAGCATAGTGCTCAGGAGAAAGGCTCTGGGGTCAGATTCCCTGAATTGAAATCTCAGCCCTGCCAGTTATTAGCTGGGTGAGTTTTGTTTCAGTTTCCTCGTCTGTAAGATGAAGACACAAAAAGTCCGCACCTCAAAGAATCTAGCCAATGAGAAATGAGTCTGAATTAGAGGCTGGGGGTGCGAGGCTGGTGGGCTGCGAGAACGGCAAAAAGAAGCCACTGTGAGCCAGACCTTAAAGATGGGGAGGGGTGGAGACAGGTGATGACATCCAGGCTTTAAACTGTGACTCTGCTTCGTGATATATACTAAAAACCAGGGGGAAACAAAGACAAACTTAGCCCAAATCAAAGGAGAAATAGGACAAAACCAATTTTGATATACATTGATAAAAACACTTAGGTTTAATTTAGAGGAAAAAATCTGTATTCGATGTAACATCATTCTACAGTACTATTAATTATTACATTCAACGTTGTGAAAACTACAGCATAAAGAAAAAAGCTGCAAATATACGATGAGGTATGAAGTTTCTTCTATACATGATATAATGCCATTTTGGTGTTGAATATCTGGGAAGCCAGCCCGTGTTCTCTGAGAGTGGGTGTCCTCACTTGCTGAAACAGAACTATAAGTTACTGAAAGGCTTCTAAGGAGGGAGTAAAAAGTCATGTGTCACAAACTTATAATTTATTTCTAAAACACTTGAATAAGCAATAGTTAAATCTTAACTATTTGGTTTAATTTTTTAATTTTTTTAATTTTTTAATTAAATTTTATTATTAATCAAAATAAGAATGTTGTTTGGTTTATTATTATAAAATTTTAAATTAAAATTTTTAAATTTTATTTTGATTTATAATGACAATTATAATGACAAAAATGACAGTTTACCCTAGACTAATGAAAACTAGTAAAAACATCTCATTTTCAATAACGCTCTGCCCTTCATAGTGAAAGAAACCCTAATCTTTGGTAGAAACTTTTGTCGGTGTGATTTCATGTTTCAGGACATCTTATCATATCAGGTGAAATTGTTTTTACAAAATATCAGTGGGAAGATTCAAGGCAACATGAAGTACTTTGCTTTTTTTATCTTCAACTGTTCAGTCATTTTGGATGTAGTAGCATCCTTCTCTCCTTCCCTCAGAGCACAAAATTCATCTCCGCTGATGTCAGCAAACATTTTTTCATCCATGTAAATAATCCCTGGTACCTCTGTTAAACATTAACGCATCTTGCTTGCATTACTGCCAATGGTAAATCTAAGATAGCCAAAAATTAATTTTAGACTGGGTCTCCTTTCAGTAATAGGGAATAAATATTGTTGTGCTATTATCAGTGTTGGTGCAAATAACAGCCACCTTAGTGTATCCACCGACAATTCATTAATGCTCTGGTCAACCTGATTAACACTGATTCACCGTATACACGGGACGTTACAGAATCCGTGCTGTATGTGGTCAGTAACAATGTAATTACTTACTGTAAGCGTGTCCACAGGTCTGGTCTACATTTCATTATTATTATTACCACAGCTTATTCACATGAAATTATGGGAGATCTTCAAGTCCACCGTCTTTGACCACAGACCCAAGCAGGTGTCTGCTTAATATTGTAGTCAAAGATCAGTGAGTTAAAGGTTAGGCCAGGGACAGTGAGAATAGAGGGGTCAGTGCACTTGCAGGAGGAGGGGTGAGACTTGATCTTCTTGTGTCTGGAACAGTCGAACCCCAAGGTCACCCATTAGTGATCCTGCCTTTGAGGACTGTGGGATGTCAGCAATAAATTCACCATGCCAGAACCTTTAACCCTCTTAACATTGTGAACACCAGGAGACATGGCCAAAACCCAGAAGGAAAGGACCCAGGGAGAATTATTCACACAATTGTCTGTGGGATGTGGCATTTATGTCCTTTAGGCTTGCCTCTGTTCACGCAGACAGCTAAGAAAAAAAAAAAATGGGCATGTTGTTTGATGTCCAAACTTTCCATGTAAACAATACATCCATGCCCAGGATGTGGACATGATATAAATATGCTGCAGTAGCATTGTTCAATTGTCACAGTTTCATTTTGTCACAAGTATATCCTAGTAACAAAGAGTCTTAATGTATGATTGGCCCCCTCCCCTCCACATTTAGAGATAATCAGTCCATTAAAGATAATGGGGCTAACATACGACATTAGAAAATTTCTTTCTTAAGAAGAACAAGATTAACACAGGAAAGACTACAGATTTTTTTTTTAAAGCCTAATGCTTGGATCTCACATATAATTTGGCTTCACATACCAATCACTCCATCAAGCAGTCAACTCCAAATTTATTGCCAAGATTTAAATAACACGGACTAAAACGGTTTACCCTGTGTTGCCACGATCATTATTAAAGGGAATATGGAAGCTTCTCCCCAGTGGTCGCTTATGTCATAAATTGAAGTATTCCGGGAGCAATGATTCCCGCTAAATATCTTGTACGTGTGCTATAATCATCTCTGAAATCCAAGCATCTATCAAATATGTCATCAAATGCGTTTTCCGAGTCAACTCCCTCCCAACAGGCATCTATGGTAAACATGCTTGGATTTCAGTCAGCTATGGACATAGCTACTGACTCAACTTTTTCACCCCTTAAAACAGTTACTCCATTTCTCAAACACAGATTTAAGTTCAGCCCGCTGTCGGGAAGCAGGTTTTGGTCAGCATGCTCCCAGCAGGTCTGTAGGACTGAGAAAATAACATAAAATAAGCAAAAGCTCTGAACGATCTACAGATCTGGAGCCACACTGTGGCCCTAGAAGCAACACCCTAAAAAGAGGCAGAACCAAAACCAAGAAATGACAAAGAAATATTTTGCAGGCTGAGTTTTTGGTAGTGGATTCACTGTTTTTTTTTTAATCTGTTGGCATGCTGAGTGACAACGTTCATTTGGTGTTATTCTTACTCCCACCTCTGAGTTATGGGCCACTGAGCGTTCATCAAGTCTAGCATTTTTCTTGGACGGGAGTCCCAGTTTAGATGATAAATTATGTGGTCACTCTAGGTAGCGGTATATCTGAGTAGTCACAGCACGAAGGCAACGACACACAAGCTGGGTTTGAGTGGCTCAATGCAGAGGACCGGACCTAAGGAATTTACAGTACAGCAGGCGGGAGAGACAGGGGAGAACGGTTCAGGTTCAAAGTGCTATGGGAGCGGAGAGGGAAAACAAATTAATCCAGCTTCGGAGAATTCACAGAGGCGCTAAAGCCGTACGGTGACACTGGGGTGCAGAGGGAACAGCATTGATTGGCCTGGAACAGAAAGTACACTGAGCGAAAGAGAGACAGACCAGGAAAGGAAGACTGGGGCATGTGGCGGGTACTTTGAACATCAATGAAGGAGTTTGGACCTATTCTAAGAGTAACCAGGAGTCTGAGAGGTTTTTAGCGGAGAAGTTTTTAGTCAGATACCTCTTTCTGGGACATATTTCTGCCTACAATACATACAGAAGCTGGAGAATGGTTAGGAGGAGCTTCTGATCAGGGTGAGAAGAGAAAGGCCTTTATTTAGAAGCTTCCCTGTACCAGGTTAAATACTCTCGCTCCATCTTCTGAACAACATTATGAGCCAGGCATTATTATTATTGTTGTTGTTGTTGTTGTTGTTAATTCTTTCACAAATGAAAAAACATCATGAAGGAGGTGAAGTTACTTGCCTAGGTTTACAGTCAACCAACCCACAGAGCCTGAAGTTGAACCCAATTCTGCTCCGACTCCAAAACCTTGCACAGCAAACTGTCTCCGGGGAACAAAGGCGGAGCTTAGAGCCAACATGCATTTTGAGGTGTCCATATAGAACTCCTGTTTTGTTATTCAAGGGAAACACTGCACAGCGCCTTAGATTTATAGTCTATCCAATTCAGTAGAACCTTTCCAGTTTGCTTTTTGACCTTTGGAAAAAAATTAAGCTTACTGAAAGACTTCCAAAGAGACTTCAGCAAAATAGTCCTGCATGGTTCCTAGATTTTAGGAGATGCATTAATTCAATGTGCTTCTGAACAATACTTCCTAAGTCCCTGGTCTATAAAACACACCACTTGGACTGGTGAGTCCAAGGGACTACATGAACTAAAAGTGCCAGGATGTGGTGTAAAAACCCACAACTGTCACAGTCTTGCAAAAAGGACAACTTTCAGACTCAAAATAGTCCTTCTTCCTTGTCTTTCTATTCATCACATGAGTCAAACAAAAAAAGCTAACACAATTTAAAAAAAAAAATAGCAACAACAAAATCTAATATCTCTGAGACGGCGAGCTCAACAGGGAAGAAACAAAATAAAAGCCTTTGGACTAAGTGGATTTAGAGCCATATTAAGAGGCTAATGAACTAACACCTAATGGCTTCTCCAAGAAAACCGTGAGGCATTAATTTCTACAAATCTGTGTCTAGTGGGACAGAGAGAAAGGAAGAAAAAGAGATTTTGACCCCTTGTGAAAATATTGGTAGACATTCCAAAAAGACCCAGAATCATGATCAATTAAAAGCCCAGCTCCTGGTGAGCTTTGAGAACATTTAAAGCATCTTCCAAATGGGCTGCCCCCTCGTCAGACACACTGTGGAAAATGCTGAGCACACCTGTTTATTTTGCTCTCATTATACTAGAGTATATTTTGGGTTGGAATCATTAGTTCCGACAAATGAAATCTCTATTTTTATTCAAGCAAACAGAAGAGATGTTTAAATGATTCTGCAAAATGAGAATATGCACCAAAGGCAACAAAATTATGACAACAAATTATAGAAACTTTTTTAAATCTCTAATTATATTTTTCCCTGAAATTAGAACATCTACAATATGTTTCCATCTTGGTAATGTGTATATTGTTGGGATATTTTTTCCCCCCAAATTCAAACATCCTTTGAAAATAACGCACCTTTTTTTTTCTAAATAAGAAATGGCTCTAAAAAGATAGAAGAAAAATATGCTTGTCTAACTATATTTTTTTAGGAAAAAAAACCCCAGCTGCTTAAAAACTGAAAGACAAAGAAAGTATATTTCACTATAAATTATTCATGGCACTCATTTTGGATCAATATTTATAGATATTCACATGCTTTTTATAAAGCTTGGGAGATTCTTTTAAATGTCATAATTTCCTCCTCAAAGCCATTGCCAGAAGCACAGCTTAGTGCCAGCTAAATACCACTGAGGCGTATGCCCTGTTTTCTCCATCTTCAGCATCAAGGCAGTTTGATTCACTGTGGGTTTCTACCACTGTTCTACCAAATCAGCCCATTTCTGATCTACTACATTCCGTCCAGAGGCTGCATTTTATAGGAACAAACAAAGGAACTAGTTGCCCTTACCCATTGAATGAGAATGGAGACGTGGCCACTGTCATGGTTCTCAGCAATAGAATTTAGGATAAGTAGAATTTGCATTCAATCCCATCAACCCACACTAAGGGAGCAATGAATGTTCCTAGAAAAGCTGTTTGGGGAACGCCCTGGTTACACGTCATAGCTTTCTGGGGAACCCCTTTCTGCGTTTGGTTTGCTGAGGACAAGCCTGAAAATAAGCTTTAGAAGAGAAGGGGGGCCGAATCAAAACACGCCCAGCCAGCATCAAATATTACCTGCTGCACTCCTATCTTGCTCCTGAAAGCTCAGGCTTCCCTACTGTGGTGAAAGAAAAAACGTCAGCACCTACAGGGCTCTCTTCTTGGGCCCTTTGCCAGGAGCACGGCTTCAGTGAGAGAAAAGCGGGTTTCAAAAGCTGCTACAACTGTTTCACCTGTTCGGCTTAAGAACTAAAAAAATTTTTTTCTTGCACCATCAGAAAAACACTTTCTTGGTACCGTCTCATTAGGACAGTACAAACAGGTTTAAACTATTTTAAATAATAGGGAAGCAGTGTTCTTGACTTGATTACCTGTCCTTCCTCATGCGAAGCAATTGGGTAAGTAGAAAAAAAAATAGAGATGATCACTGTTATTATTACCGACTGCACACTTTTCTATTACATTGAAGTGGCGGAGCCAGTGAAATTTCGTAACTGGACCATTTTGCAGCAACCAAGAATAAAGTCCAACTCTCAAAATCTAGGAGATAGTGCAGCCAGGTACCCTCATCTGGGGCTTGTAATCCCTGATCCTCCTGTGTCCCAAATGGACGCTCACAAAACCATGATTCGGCTTTCAAAGGGCAAGAGGATTCAGCCACAAGACCAGTGTTTGCACTGAACGCCACTATGAAAAGCTCTTGGATCTTTTATTTTGGTCTTAACATGATCACTTCATTAAAATGGTTCTTTTCAATAAATGCATTGCCTTTCCAAGTAGTAACAGCAGTGCAGTCACTGACTACATTAGGGTACGTAATCTAGAAATTTTTTTTAATGATTTTAGCTGCAGGATGCTTTGGCAATCTTCAGGTTGAGGGGTGTTGCATCACTACAAACCATCACTATAGTGTCAAATAATATCTTTAGACACAAAGCGCTCTATGCAAAAACTTTGATACATATCAAAAGAGTTATGACAATCCTGGAAAATGATTGATGTAATCTGAGCAAGATTTTTTTTTTTTTCCTGAATAGGGTACAAGCCACACTCTAGTGAATAAAGAACAAAGCATTTCAGTTATATTTACTTTTCCAATATACAGATCCATCCCCAATTTCAACTGGTTTTTTTTTCCCCTCTTTCTTGATCAAAAAAGCATACCAACTCGGGGCCAATGCCAATACACACCCTTTCTATTTCGATTTGAGACCCCCTGCGTCTCCGGAGAGCCCTGATGGAGTTCCGCATCCTGCTTGAGGCCTGAAGCCATTTCCTCAGAGTCTTCCTTACAAGACTCCAATGCCTCAGTGACTTTCTGCATCAGCGGTTCCATCTTTGGGGCACGAAGATTGATTTTCTTTCTTCCTACAAGTGAAAGTCCAGAGTGTGTGCCCCCCGCCTGGGACCCAGAGGGACCGACAATACAACCACCAGGATCAACTTGAAAAACTCGTCCAGGGGGAGCCTTCCCACCTCCTCAGTGCTTCTCACTAGGTTAAGTGCTCCATATATCAATGAAGGCAGGCCCCGCTAACCCCAGTTCCCACAGCAGCTGCATGTAGTTATCTGGAGCTCGATTTTTGCAATCCTCCGTGTCTCCTGCACAGCCAGTCTACACACGGCATATCAGTGCACGCATGGACATTCAGGGTGGGTTGTCAGATTGGGGCCTGGAAATCACATCTTGGTCTAGGGCTGCATTAAAAAAAAAAATAACAAAGTGTTTAATTGGTCAGGAAATCATGAAAGCGGGCCTTACGTACACGTGTGCCTTCTGAGTATTATTTATGGTTGTTTTTAACAGTCAAACTGCTACCATGTAAATAGATTGCTTGAAAATCAAAGTTTTCATGTTTCAGAACTAGGAAAGCCCCCTTTTTAAAGCAGGCTTGACAGTCCTACGAAAATATTTGGATTTGTAACAGAAACAATTGGGGAAAGGGAAAGGCAGGGTTTAATGAGCATTAACAATATATCTGTTTGCAGGAGATTCGTTTCTGTACTTTAAGAAAGTACTTTTCTGTTTTATGCAAAGGAGACTGATAGTAGACAGGGCAGGGGAGGAAGACGGGGGAGTTTAGATGTATAATCTGAACACACATCAAGCAGAGCAGCCAGACTCCACATTCACCAGCAATGTGGACCTACACACGTATTTAAAGAATGTCATATTATTATTCCTATGCATGAAATAATGTTATGTTATTGATTAATGTCAAAGGTATGAAAGTAGCAACATGGCGTGTTTCCCAAGCTCTACCTCTCTGCAAGTAAAATCAATAGTAATGTTTAGAAGAACCCCAACTAGAAATGCACGCAAGTTATTGTAATAGAAATTACATTATGATCTTAGCTAGGGACGGTGTTTGTCATGTCCCCATTATCATTTGACCACTAAAGTTTTTTAGCAGAAAGTTGTAAAAAAAAAAAAAACCATCCACCTCATCTTTTGAAATATCAATGAAGCAAATAAGTATTGCCTTGAACTAAAGATAAAAACACTCTCCAAAATGGTAATTTCACTCTTTGGAAACAGTCCAGCGTTCACTGAAATTTGATCATACTGGTATGATATTTCAAATTTGAAATTTTAAAAAAATTTGCTACAACGTGGTCTGTCTTTAAAACCATCATCTCTAACACATCTCTTTCGAAAAATAAGTGTTATATCTTCTGATGATATATTAATATTAAATGCAGTTTGTTTTATTCACAAAATGATTTTATTTTATATTTGGCTTTCTATATGGTACCCACCTTAATACTTTTGGATAAAAATAGCTAAATAAATATTCTTTATCACGTCAAATGCACAGCATTTGTTTGCATCCCGTTTATCAAAACACCCGTTACCAAGTCCCTCACATTTGTAAAAGAACCTAAGTTTATTTCGAAATCAACTTTGAAGGAAATGTTCATAAACGAAGATGGAGAGAACCTCTCCAATGTCTGGAGATTTAAATGTCAGATCCCTATCAAGCTTTATCATAGTTACATGGAAGCACATAATCTTATAAAGAAAAGTAAGCACATTTACCTTTAATAATGAACATAAATAAAAGAGCAGAGGAGATTCCCTGCCTCTCTACCACCCTCGTTAGCAAAAACCTGCCAAGCAAACTATCACAAGTCGTGTTGTTTTTTTTTTTTGGTCATGGGGAGTGGTGATGAAAAGGGCAGATTCAAATGATATATGTCAAATATTAGTAGCCTTTTAAGAAGCCATTGCCCATGGCCCTTAACCTCTCACAGATGGCAAATCAGGTGCAGAGCAAACGAAATTAAGATGATAGTGTGTTGACAGGAGCAAGCCGACTCCAGTTTTCATCCCCGCAGACAACAGCCATGACATCACATCTTTTCAAACTGACACCTTAATGAATTTAGCAACACCTGAACTTTTCTGGCACCGGACACCTTTGACACCAGTGGGTCCTTTCGTGTCAATAATAATAGGATTCAGTATCGTTCCCCCACTCCATATTTGATGGCAGAATTACCTTTTGGGCCCTAACAAGTTGACAGGGTTTCATTTTGCTTCCTCTTTTAATGACATCTTCTTTGCAGGTGAACTGGGGATGTAATGGCTTCCTTTTTTTTTTTTGTCTTGGAGGAGTCCTAAATGTCATCGAGAGCCCTGAGACATCTCAATCTCGCTTAATGCAAACAGGAAGCTAAGGGGTTTTAAAGGGGAAATGGATCTTGCTAATAAAGAAGTATCATTCTTCTCGGGGCAAGCAGCTTGTTAGCTCGAGTCAGGTGAGTGTCGCAGGTTAGGGTTCAAGCAGGATGCGGGGTGTGACTCCAGACGCCATCTTTTATTTATTGGGCTTTAAAAAAACCCCATAATTGAATGGTTGGGCAACAAAAACAGGGACCCCTTTCTGCATTGGAGAGCGACCCAGAGGGAAAGGTAATGAGCTCTTGCCTCAGAAATTTGCGATGATGGCGTCTCCATTATGATAAAGTTCAACTATGTGAACTTTAAATATGTGAATGGTAAAGCCACACTGTAAGCACAACTGCCTATTCATGGGACCAGAACTCAAGTTTTCTGTTTATCTCGGTTTCTTCGGGCTTTTTATTTTTCCCATGAGTGTGACTCAGTTGGTTACATAGTTGTCCCTTTGTTTCGTTCCCCCTCCTTTTACACAATAAAAAGGCAAGAAATACAATACTTGTGGCTATCGCTCATTTGCAAAATGGTCAAGGAGCCCAAAGCGGGGTGGAGAGGAGGCCACCCAGATTTTTTAAAACTTGGCAACGTTTAGAACTTCCTACGCCTTTAAAGCATTTCGCAATTCTCCGTTTTGCTGTCTTTTTTTCTGAAATTCCTCATCCGGCTGGTCACCTTTGGAGGGAAATAGAAGCATGGAAAATCTGATTCACACGATGACATAAAATCCATCGTGGGTGAAGGAAGCCAAACCTCCCAGCAAAACCCATCTTACATGTGGACACGCCCACAGCCCCAGAGCCGAAAGAGTTAAAGAGATATTTTCTCAGCTGTCAGCTCAAGGCCAGCCTCAAATTACAAAGATACACCCACCCCCCCAAAAAATGTCCCATATTATTCAACAATAATGCTTTCAACCCATCAGAAGTAATTAGCAGATTCTGCTCGCCTGATGAGAACACTCTCTCTTTCCATTTTAACTTAAAATCTCTCATCACCACAGCCCAAACTTTTTGGATCCAGCAGGTTCGATGGAAAATTCAGAACCGAACCCTTTTAAGAGAGGGCTGTCCTGCCACACAGCTCCGCTCTTTTCTCTTTTCTGCGGTTTAGAATCCATATAATGATTAACTGTTAGGTTTGCCCCATTTCCCTTGATGGAACAAAAATTATTCATTCAAAGATGAAGGTGGTTTCTCAATTAAAACACTCCTGTGAGTCACGGCCTCCATGTCATTTTAGGAAAAACACACAATTACATGCGGTTGTAACAGGTAAAAATAATGACTTTTTCACCTGTCAACGGCTAGCTTGAAATTCCCACACATGTGGGCCATTTCTGTTTCATCTGTCCTTTGAATTTCAGCGGCTTTGTTTTTCAATGGCTCCGTTTCACTGGTGTCTCTTTTGTGCCGGAGACTCTCACACTGGGTTCTCCCTCTTTGGTGCTGGGCTTGCTTTTCACAATGACATTTCAACATAAACAGTCAATATTCATTACCTCAAAGGAGACTTCCCTCCTATTGCTGACCAATTAAATACCAGCTGAGATAGCCAGACAAAGGTAAGGGGCTGTAACACAAGACAGGCTCAGAGCATACTTTCTGCTCCCTTCAAGGAAGGAAAATCGTAATCAAAACAAAGAAAGCTGGAGATGGGGGGGCTATCTTTATCCAAGAGGCACAATTCCGTGGGATGTTATGGTTCCCTATCTTTTCATCTGACATACTGCAGAGTGTGGGTTTTTTTTTTTTTTTTGGATTTGTGTGTGTGTGTGTGTGTGTGTTGTTTTTAATAATTCAGCACCATGCATTTTTGAGGTTTCACTGCAAAGGACAATCAGCCCTTAATTAGTTCCTGACTGAAGATGGCCATATTGGCACAGGGTGTTTACTCAGATGCTGGTGGACCTGACCTTTATTTTCTTACTCTGCTGACTAATCTGATTTAGCTTGATTTCTGTATTTCTCCACCGCACAAGAGCGACTCAGGAGGCGCCACTTAGAACATTGTTGAGACTGAACCCTTTATGGTGAACTCTCCGCTGTACCGGGAATTACCGGGAATGGCGGTGAGACGCGGCGGCCAGGCCCTCTGAGCTGTGCGTGCACGTCAGGGGGGAAGAGATGCTCTTGGATATTTCCTTGAATCATTAAACAGTTCAGCTCCCTTCCCACCCGCCCGGCCCCCTCCCCCACACTCACAAACTCTCCAATAGACACCGAAAAATCTAGGGCACTTAGAAAACCATTTTCTTAGGAAAGCTGGAAGGATTTTTTTTTTAATTAATTCTGCAAATTTCAAACTCTTTCTCTCTCTTTCCTTTCTCTTTTTCCCCCGACCCTGTACAATCCTGGACAGCATGCATGTGCCAAGCTGCAAGACTTCATCCTCCCCAGAGATGAATGGTGTAATAAATTGGGCATTCAGATCTTTCCTTTGTGAAACCATCCCACAAGTAAGCCGTTTTTTCCACGTTCACAAAACGTTGTCCTCTTCAGTGGCAAGGGAGCCACGTGGGATGCTGATTTTATATTTGAACTGTAGCCTAGATTTGAAGGATTGTAACCCAAGCTGCTATCAGGACTGCCATCTGCAATTTCAACATTTTCTTCAGGACTTATGTAGATAACATTCCTGTGCAAAGAGCACCCTTAGAGCGGGTTACATATACATGAAGTCCACACAGGCCGTTCATTTTCATAAACAGACGTAAGAATCCTGGCTTTGCCATCAATTCTAAAGGCCGCTATAACGTTCCTGAAACAAATAAGCGAACCAAAGTCACTCTGGATGGCCATCCTTACTCAACTTCCTTTCGAAACAGAATGAAAATCAGGGATCCATACTCAAAGCACTGCACAGTCCAAAATTTCTGTGTCCTATGAATCAGCTGCTTGAGATAATGTGCAATGCCGGACTTAATTTTCTGAGAATCTCTGTGTTTTGTCTTGTGAAAATAAAAGTGTAATCAACCCGAGAAGGCAAACTTTTCTTTCTTTTGGTATCTTTTTAGAAAGGAAAGAGAACTCTAGCTCACAGGAATGGTGGTTTTCTTGTTTCCCCCCCAGCCAGATTAGGTGAATTGAATCATCAGAGAGTTTTATTTCCTATGTGTGCTTCCAGCAGCTAGAGGGCACAAAAGAATGCTTTTACCTTGCTTCATCTTTTTTTTTTTTTTTTAATCACTAGGTGAAACTGTATAGACTCAGAAATAAACAAAAAAATAGAGGGAAAGCTGGTGGATTTTACTGCATCTTCCTTCCTCAGATGTCATTTTTTTCATCGTGGCTTTCCAGCAGGAAGGCTAATTCCAGATGACACAGATATGTGAAGGTGAGGTACAGGAACTTCACCTCCCCAAAGGAGGAATAAATCCCAAAGACTGAGAGCCTCGGACTGGGGCACAGTTATTCCAAGCCTGGCCCAATCGTTAACGTTTCTGAACTATCTTGTAAAGCTCTTTGTTCAAAAGCATCATCAACATCTGTTTAACCTTTATCGTTTGAGCATCTTAAATATTAATGTTGGTTGTGAGTCTGCATTAACAACATCTATTATTTTTGCACTAATAAGAGGCTTACAAGAATAAACATGAAAGGCTTGGAGCAACCTTCCTGTCAATTAAGAAACAGTCAGCTGTGCTTCAAATGAACAGTTGCAAAGGCTCTCGCAGCAACTGGACTCGGAGTGGAAACGCGCACTTCAAGAGCCACAAAAGAGGCCCCAGCTCGTGACTATAAGTTTTCAAACCCATCCCTTGCACACCCTTAGATACCACTACCCCGCCCCCAATCCTGTAAAGCTGGCTACTAAGACTCCGTAGTAAAAGGGCACTCTTTTTGGACCATTTATTTGAAAGCATAATAGTTTGGCATTTTTCTGCAAGAAACACTGATAAACCTCAGGAGGAGTCACATCTGTTGCTGGAGCACAAAATGGGTTGGGCCTCAATAGCATAATATATATAAACACTTTTTCCCCCTAATGAACTGTACCACCCCCTTAGGCATAAATGAGTTGGATCTGGATGGAGTGCCATTTGCCAAATTGTAAATTGCCTACATTTATTTTGGGAGTGCACTAAACAGAGTGCTAATTGCCTTGTTTAGCACTTTCCTTTCTTTCATTTGCACTGGTGTAAAATCTTAGTAAATTAACTCAAGGCTTTTATTATGTAGGTAGCATTTGAACAACCAAGAATTAGTGAGGAGCCAGCATGAAAGGGCTGATAAAAGAGGAGTTGGCTCTACCCATAATGCCGCTTATATGTCCCTTGAATTAAAAGGATGGAATTAACTTTTAATCCTTGGGCTTTTTAAATAGCTGATGTCAACACAGAAGGTATTCCGCAGCCATTTGATTCAAATTTGCTCACTTAAAATGGGTAGAATGTTAACAACCGTGATCATATGGGGAAAGTGCGGCTAGCTGTATTCATACACACAAGTGTATATATTAAGATTCATTCCAAATAGCAATTTATGTAGTTGCAGTCAATTGCATAGTCAAGATTCCAGCTCATTGTCAAAGACAAAACACTCCAAAGTCATTAACATCCACTGCTGTGCAGTAGCCTATGGAAAATGAGTTGGGGAGTCTCGCTGCCTTTCCTGATGGACAGGTGCACACTTCAGAGAAACCATCATCAGATTTAGCACAGCCCGGAACGCATGCTGGCTGTTTGACCGTCGAGCATAGAGGCAGAATAGCTCCCAGAGGCCAAAGGTCTCGCACTCTTACAGGTGGGAGGGCTTGTCCAGGGAGCTGTGGAATCTTGTGGATGCAGCACTCTGTGGATAAACAGAGTTTTCTATTCTCAGCCCTCTCAGTTCAACCCTTCATTCTTGTTTCATGCAGCTTTCCAGATCCTTTCAAGACTAAAGATGCAGCCTCAAATTTTTTTCAAAAGAAAAGAAGATAGGTTGCCAATGGTGATTTAAGACGAAAAGCAAAAAATGAACCCGTCACCTTTGTTTTTTCCTTTGTACCTTTTCCTTTAAAAATAGTGAACGTTGTGTTTAGATGGATGTCTGCCAGTATGAAAAACTGAGTGATGAAACAAAAATTGATTGAATTCCGTCTCGTCATTTGTAGTAACCTCTCATGCATAGAACTCCACTGGTAGTTATGGAGAGACTAGATGAGGTACTTTACATGAGGACAGATTCTCTGGTTTTTGAGAAGCTCTACTGGGCCTTGATTTTGGTGCACGCTGAGATTAGAAATGTTTTTCTGATTGACACATTGTAATTGACGGTACTTCAATTAAAAAAAAACAATCTTATGGTTACTGGGGCAGGGGGTGGGAAGGGATAAATTTGGGACTTTGAGATTTATAAATGTTAGCTGCTATATATAAAAATAGATTTAAAAAAATGTTTCTGCTGTATAGCACAGGGAACTGTGTTCAATATCTTGTAAGAACCTTCAATGAAAAAGAATATGAAAACGAATATATGTATGTATATGCATGACTGGGACATTGTGCTGTCCATCAGAAACTGACACATTGTAACTGACTCTACTTTAATTAAAAAAAAGAAAGAAAAGAAATGTTTTTCTGGGGATGTATCATTTATGTTGTGGGGGATGGCAGGGGACACAATTGTCCTCACTCAAGGTAGTGGCAATGGAAGAACGTTTTAGAGTGCAGAAAGGCAGTCGGTATTTGCTATGTTGTACATCATTGGGAATCCAGTCAGAAAGATACACTCACCTTGACTGTCCTATTAGGAAAGAGTATGTGTTTTGCTTAATATTCCCTAGAAATCCAAGCAGTAGCACAGTGACTTGTTAATAGGTAATACACTAATGGTACAGAGGGTTTTGAGCTCAGGCAGACATTTGTGGATTCAACCTTGGCCATTGGAACTCTGATCTCTAACCAGTGACTTCCCCTTTTTTGACTATTTGTTTTTTCATCTCTAATAGGCTGTCAACATTGAGGTGTAAATGCTGCTGTGACGATTGTATAACGATGCATGCAAAGTTTCCAAAACATAGTACCCACTCAATAAATGTTCATTCTCCTTCTGGTCCTCTTTTATTATTATTTTTTAAATTTTTGTTCATTTTTTATCCCACCTCTTCATTTAGCTAATGAAGCCAAACTCCCACTTACATAGTAGAAGATATAATAGTAGAATTACTTCTGTTTTTCCAGTGCAGAACTTGACAGTAGAACTCCCCAAATAGTACATAGCTGAGGACAGAATAAATGAATGAGAAAAAAAGTCAGACAATGTTTTAAGATTGCATCTGGAATAATAACAAATCCAATGGGAACATTACTCAACCGATATTACTTAATACTATTCCCTCCCAGACTTAAAACAGATGATAGGTTTAAATGTCCATATCATTATAGCATATGCTTGTGGTGTATATAAGTAATACTAGATATATTATTTGTAGATATATAATACATGTAACACTAGAGGCATATGTGTCTATATATACAAAATGCCATATATTATAAATATATATACACTAGAGATTTTATGTATATATATAATACTAAAGACTTCATCTGTGTGTGTATATATATGTGTGTGTGTTGTGTATATATATAATATTATATATATTATTATATATAATATTATAATATATATTATATTATATATAAATATATTACAATATATAATATAATATTATAACATATATTATATTATATATAAATAATATATATTATAATATATATATTTTATATGTATATAAAATACTAGAGACTTCATGATAAAATATATTTGTGAAGTTTCCATGCCAGAATGGTTTGGAGCCATTCCAGAGTGCTAACTGGAATTCCGCACACTTTTTCTGGTTGCTGTGAGGTACACCTATCACTCAGCACCAAACTGTGGTGATGCCTATGTTTTGCATGAAACAAAATAGGATTTAATGTACTTTTGAAACTGGTTTATTTGCCAAGGAAATAAAATGATGGCTTAACTACTAAACTTCATCTGATTCCCCATTCAAACAAAAAGCATATTGGCAATGAAAACTGGGGAGAATGAGCTAGGAAGAAGCTGGGAGAGGATATTTTAACCTGCGTGATTTAGTTTATGTTCTTCATAATACAAACAAAGCCTTTTCTAATTTGGGGGTGATTGCCATTTTTAATGGAATGCCTGAATGGCAATTCTATGAAATAATAGTTCCATATGAAATAACAGGTTTCAGCCACATGAGTCATATGAGAATTCATTTATGGACTAATTCTTGATTAGAACTAAATTGCGCTAAAGATGGGTCTCTATGGAATTCCCCGAATAACCGACTCCATACTTATCAATGTGAATATTTGCTCTAACAGACTTGGCCAAAAATTTCAGAGATTCGAATTCTTGTTTAACATGAGACTTTCACCACGGGCAGAAGCCAACTGGTCATCTGTTCTTTCATTAAAGAAACTGAGAGTCTGCCTAACGCTGAATGTCTCTACCATTTCATTCCAACATGCTTTTTCTTTCTTAAATCCTTAGACAAATGGTCTAAAAATTAATTAACTGTCCGTGCTTCAACTTATTATTTTAACAAACTTGTAACATTTGTGGGTTTCCACTTTAGTGTCTAAAGATCAAAATGGCACACCTGGTTCCCTCCTTCCTGGTTTTTCTGCCCATCCTTCTTCCTTTTCTTTGATCTAATATGCGACATTTCAATCTATTCCCAGGCACTGTTAAAAGAAGCTTTCATGGAAATTATTCAGATGAGCCATGATTCTTTTGTTCAAAAAAAAGTATATTCGTTCTAGGTTATTTTCCTATCAGATTGAATCTTATGATTCCAGGGGGTTCGGCCTTTTGGTTTTGGAGTGCTTGCAACTCTGATGACCTGCAGTCAAATTCCATCTCGAATAAACTTGCCAAAATTTAATGAGTGGGTAATTTAATTTTACTAGCTAACTGGCCTTGGCGTATAGAGTTTTTAAAGATCCAAAGCTACCTCAGATAATCAAAATCCTGGAAAACCCAAACAACAATTGTCTCTTTTTGCTAACTAAGGAATTCATAAAAATGACAGTACAGGGTTTGAATACAAAAATGTGATACATAACTTTTCACAAATATACCATTGTTTCCTACAAAATGGGGTATCCGTTTTTCAAGAAAAACTTGATTTAAGACTGCAATTACCTGTTAGTTATCTAAATTGCTGTGGCCTAGATTCTTTGTGTAACACGAGGTCAGTTCACAACTAACTAGTTGAAAGCATTCTGGGCTTGAAGCCTTAGCAGGACAGTAAATGCTAATCCAGAGAAAAACCTGAAGGAGAGAAACTGTATATATTAAGAGAAGGTCTTGTCCATTACGTTCTTAGGCTGTTGTCATGGGACTGAAACCAAATACGCTCTTAAATACAATTCTGTGAGGTTGAGTCAGAAAATATAAAGCCCCTCCCAATCACAGAAGTTTTCTGGGACATATCGACCCAGAGATCCCTACGCCACAAGATTCATTAAATATTGAGTTAATTGTGCCAATAAACTAATGTCTAGAGTCTGGGCTGGGCTCAGGTTGGGTCCAATACTGAGGTGAAGGGTTCTCACATCACTTAATTTCTCTCTGTGTGTGAGGTCCTGCCTATTCTGACCACTAGCCAGAAAGGCCTGTTTAAATAATATTATTTAAAAATTTATTAATTTATTAAAATATATTATTTAAAAAATTATATTTTCCTTTCTATTTTTGGAGTTAAAGCTAAAAATACTTGTGTGTGTGTATGTGTGTGTGAGTGTGTTTTAATAAGGTTTACAGTAAAGAAGCTCTTTAACTAAATCTATTGCTTTCAAAGAATTAACTCTGCCCTTCTAGTAGGAATTTATCTTAAGAAAAAATAAATCTCAAATGAGGGAAGGCCTTAAACAGAATAATTTAATGGCATCATTATTTATAGAACCTTATTTTAATATTAAATCAAACATTCGCTCTAACCCAACATGTTCAACTCAGAAGATGAAATGTTGGGCGGCCAAATAAAAAGTATGTTTGTAAAGATTCTAGAAATACACAGTCATAGTGACTAGGGGGGAAAAGAGTCTAAAGCAATTTATATATGACATGATGTTGACTCTACAAAAGAGAAAAGTAGAAAGATAATTAGGAGAGAATCAACTGTGTCAAAATAGTTGTTCTCTTCGAGCTGGGAGCCAAGATGATTATGCAAACTATTCTCTACTCCAATATACTTCTCTCTGTAGTACTTTTATAATTAAACAAAAGTAGGTAACTGGGGAGAAAAGGATTCTTCAACATGATTATTCAAAGCAGTTTCTTGGGAAACGTGACCATAGTTAATGCTATTTAAAAAAAAAAAAAAATGCTGCGTGCACCTGTCTTCAGCCAATCACTTCTTTTACGTCCAGAGTAACATGAGAACCAATGAACAGCAGCCCGGGAACCTGAAAACAGGCCCCTTTTCTGACCTAGAAACAAGCTTAAGACTTCTTTCTCTGTCTTCTTTTTCTAAGTGATAATGTGAATTCATACGGTTTAGATGTGCAACGTCCCTTGTCCTCATCTTTTATTTCAGAAGTGAAAAAATAGTAATAATAAGTAGAAGGGGACTGGTGCAAGAAATGAGAAAACAAATACAAAAACAACAACAAAAACAGCGAGAGCTGAAAATTCAGTCCTTCCTTACGGGAAATGCCAGTTTCACTGACCACCCTCCTGGAAGATTTCAGTTCACATATTTCTTTGCTGCCTCCACCCCCCCCATGACTCCCCTCACCTTCTAGAGGGCAGACCCTCACACACACACTCGCTCGCACAGAATTGCTTCTGTTTTTGAATGCAGCATCAGCCATTCAGTTTTCCTTTTTAGCACACTTGGTGTTTTTAAAATTTCTCGAACAGCATTGGCATGGAGGATTACTTACTTCCCAGCCCCTCTTACTTAAATCTCACCCATTCTCCAAGTAAGGGAGCTGAGGTTGAGAGATGAAGCCACTTTCTGAAGATCAGAAAGTCAGCAGTGGAGGAGGCCAGGGCCAGAATAAATTCCAACGGTGTTTCCCTTAAGAGATGCCTGTCACTTTGAATCTACACGGTTCGAGTTTTCCCCCCCTAAGCCTTAAGTCTCAGCAACACATATTAAATGAATATTAGATAGGATGCTCATTGGCTGAACTTGGAGGTTTTAGAGCTCTCTGCCCACCAGTCGGAAGAAAATTAAGCTTATTTGAAGGAAATGTGGTCTCCATTAGCAAAGGGTTAAACACAGATTATGCAAATAAAGATATTGTCATGTGTTTCCCCCCCTCCCCCGTTCATTCTGAGGGCTGCTTTTCTTTTTCTCCCCCAATTGAGAGATTAACCTGGTCCCAATGGAAATGGCAGTCCATATCATACCTTGCCTTGATCTCACAGCATGGTTAATAACAGCTGGGGCCCGCCGAGCAAGAGTCTTTATTTTTTCTTTATTGTTCCAGACTACACATCCGTGAACCTTCAGCACGTTATGTACTTAACCATGGTCAGGTTGATGTCATTATTTTCTGATTGTCCGGGAGCTCCGGGGTACTGGCCCATATTGACGGAGAGGGGCTGGCATGCTCTTTGTAGGGCAACCTTTGAAAAAGGAGTCCCTCGACCACCTGCACATTTAGCCCAGAGCTGTGACACTGCACGCGGCCGAATGGTGCGCTTCAGAACACATGTTAGCACAAGTTGTGTTGGTTCATCTTGCTTTTTAAGTTTCACTCAGTCTTGTTAGATCAGCCTTATCTGGACCACAAGCAAATCCTTCCCAGAGCAGATTTTTAAAGATCTTTGCAAGAAGATCTGGGATGGATGGGTCACTGTGTGCTTTGTCTAAATCTAAGGAAGGAATCTAAACATAGCTATCTGTTAGCTTCTCCACCTCGTTTTAGTATTTTTTTCTCTCCCTGTTTCCTGGCCATATGTCTAACGAACTAGCCAGGCTAGCTGCAAACAGACAAAACCAGGGACTCGAGGACACGCAGCAAGAAGAATGGGGCAAAGTGCTTCTCTGAGTGAACCATCTCCACACTCAGCTTTTACAATCCTGTAAAAAAAAATTGGTCTACTTGTTATCAGTTCAGACTGGAAAGCCAGCAACAGTCCTCCATGGCCTCGGGCTTTGATGTAAGCACCCCTGACTATTTCTGTTTAAACTCTAGCGGATGGGAGACACCTATAAAGATATTAATTAGCTCCAGTTGTCACCAGATGTGTTTCACATTCTCGGAGCCAGCTCTGAAATACTGGAATTTTTATTAGGCAAGGTAATGTTTATGGCTCTCATTAAAGTCTGAGTCATAAAAGATCGAAGATGAGACTGGAAGGGACGGGGGTAGAGGGTGGGGGAAGGTAGTTTCCTCTTTGTTTATCAACTTTCAAAAATCCGAAAGACCTGTGCTTTCGGTTTGAGTGGCATGTTAACTATGAGGGATTTGGCAAGAGGCTCGCGGTGTTTACCCTTCGAGGAAACCCTTTGAGTTCTACTGCATAAAATGACTGGTTTGTGTCAGAATTATGAGTTACACTTATATGCTTAATTATAATGATGTCAGTCGTGTAGCATGGCACCGTGCAAAAGAATTCAGCACTAATTGTTATTGGACAGGGTACTTCCTTCCAGAATATAACGTGACAATGAAAGGAATTCATTGTTTATTCAAAATGGGTGAACACTACGTCTTAACTGGCAGGGCAGGGTGACAGTGAGAGAAAAAAAATCCCCAAATATCTTCCTAACACTTTTTGCCAATACTCCCCTTCCAGCCCAGTTGATATTGCTATGCTTTTAGGACTCTTAGGAAATACTTCTGCTAATTTTTCTTAGATGACTGAGAGGGTAATGGTTCAAACATGCTCAGGTCTACTAGCCTATTTATTAAAAGGAAAAAAAAAATGCTTAATTTGAGAAAGATCTGCAGGCCAGAATAACTGCTCAGATTCCTTCAATAGCTTCCCTGACCTCCTTTTGAAGTTACTCCCCCATCAAACCTAGACACATAATAAGACAGGCCCAATTCTTCTGCTGGCCCCATGATAATCCACGCTCTGGGGACCCCAAATGGTATACATCTTCAGCTTGACTCCCCTGATGACTCCATCAGTGCATCCGATTTCCAGTTTCATCAGATCTTTGGAGATTTTAAATGATATTCAGAAATATGCTTATGCATTTTTAAAAGATTCCTTTTTTTCGCATCTGAACTCTTTTAACAAAGGTATTACATGAAGTACAAAAGCTGTCCAATTTTTTTCCAACCTTTTGGTTCTTTCTAAAACACAGTCATTTTGTTAGACATTGAAAATGTCTTGATTTAGTTGTCTTGCTATTTTGGGCCTGTCCTGCCCCCTGCAGTGGTAATAAGGATGGAGGATCCTGCTGGGCCCTGAAGAATACCATTTCACGGCCGCCACAGAGCTGGCGGCTTTTATTTATCGAGCCAAGAAAATGAATGGGTATTAGTGTCCAAACATTTCAACATGCTCCCGCGGCCATGCACAAAAGGGACTGATTTGCAGCAAATTTCCACTTATTTTCCAAAAGTATTTACCTTACCGAAGCTTGGCTGATCACTATAATGGCATAGCTGAGGGGGAAAAAAAAATGACTATTTCAGAACCTGAGTTTTAGATATATATATATTTCTGAACGTTAAAAGTGCTCCACTTCTTCCAAATAAAGATAATATCCTTGGTTGCCAGGCTTTTATGGATATGCAGAGAAATCTAAGGGGCTGGGGTTTGCCATTCTCATTGTCGTTTTAAACAAGAAAAGACCCTGCACGACCCAGACAAAGGTGGTTCATGCCAGCAAATGCAGGCTAGACCTCATGAGGGAGCTTGCTACAAGTGCCCGGGTCATCCCTGGACACTCCCAGAGAGTTAAGTCCAGCATTTTCATGTTTGGAATTTGGTCCAGAAATTGAGGGCTAACATGTTCTATAGCTTTGTTTATTATTTGACCTTAGACTGATTAATAAGCAATCCCAAGATGCTATGAAATCATTTTATCTTTCTACACTGTGCCGTTCCCTCCTTTTGTCAACAAACATTAGTTGAGCACCTACTATGTGCCAAGCATTTGAAACCTGCCTCGCAGAGGTCTTAACATGGCTTTCAATGGCGCTTTTCAAGATCTATGCTCAGGATGTCAACGTCCTCCACTCAGGCAGACACTTAGGAGACCACTTCTCCATCCATTCTGTCTCTGAGCATGGCTGCTCCTCGCTCTCTAAATGTGGTACTGCTTTCTCAGCTTTGGGCCTTGGTTCTCTCGTCTTAGCACACAAGAACTATCTCTTGCTACAAATCCAGGTTCCTGCTCCTCAAATTCCAGCTGAAGGATTCGTTCTTCCATGACCAGTCCCCGGAGTCCCTACTGTGGACCGAAAGTCTCCTTTCTCTGAACTCCATCATGTTTCGCTGCTTTTGTGTTTGTTTGTGTGCATGGACTACTGAACAGAAAGCCATCCAAGGGAAGAACAGATGCCAGCCATGTTCCCGAAGCCTTGCATATGCTTTGCATAGAGTGGATATTCTCTCAAAGAGAGAGAGGGGACCTTGATGAAAGAATGAGTCCATGATGGCAGATACCCGGTTGTCTTTTCCCTGCACAGCGCTGCCCTCCTCCGCAAGAGGCAAGATTCACAAGTCAAAGAGATGTGAAGATTTTCTCTTCTTCCTGTTTCTCCGAGATCCGTTTTTGCGTTTCTAACATTTATGTCCACTACACCATGGCCACCCTTCACAATGTCACCATTTTATTTCTCAAACTCCTATGCAGAAGAGTGTGGCAATGGCAGACTACTTATGTAAGTCCAGCTCTAAACTGCTAAAATGTTGCTCACCACATAAGAAGCTATTATAGTATGAGAAATGTGGAATAAATGGAAGAAACAAAACCAGCAAATATTTCATTCTGGCTCCATCAGCTACTGGCTATCTGACTTTAAGCTGATTACTTAATTCCCTGTACCTCAGTTTCCTCATCTGTAAAATGGGACTAATAATTGTAGCTACCTCATGAAGTTACTGCAGGGATTCAGTGAGTCAGCGTAAATAAAACCCTTGTAATGTAGAAATTGCTCAACAAATATTAATGATTATCTCATATTTGAGAATACATAGCTTTAATTCACAATAAACATTTGTAGTTTTACTTGTAGTCTTTGAGTAAGAGATAATAAATCTCCCAAGCATATCATTTCCAATCAAAGCCACTTCAGCCAAGGATATTGTACAGCCTTTCCATATAACCAGACTAATTTTGGAATGGCTTCTTCTAGCAAATTCTGTCAGGTAAGCTTCTGATGTCCTGGGTCTCAAAAGGTTTCAGGTCTTGGGTCACTGGTTGGGCCAATCCCATTGCATCCAGGTCTGCATCATAAGCTCATAAATTGCCAAATGGCCTTACACATTTAGATTGCCGAATAGATATCCCATAGACCAGTCAATCAATTTCAGCCAAGCTTTCTCCTGATCCTTATGGTTCTCCTGGACACCTGCGCTGGCTTGTGCCCTTTTTTGTAAAGCAAGCCATTCAAACCCTGTGTTGTTTTACAGACAGAGGTCCATGGATTTTTGTCTCTTTGTTTTACTAACAAGTGAGATAAATTATTCTAGTCAAACTCTGCCATTGACAGGTGATGTTCCACCATTTACTTCTCTCTGTGCCTCAACTTTCTCATGTGTAAATTGAAATGATTGACTTGGAAGATTATTTCCAAAGAGCTTTCAAACTATACATTCACTTAATCTTAAAAATTCACTTTAAGGGAGGGAAAAAAACTCAATCCCAGAAACCTCCCTTCTACATCTTCATAAAATGGGAAGAAATGAGCACTTCCTGGAGAGCTGTCATACTGACCATCAGCATCGTGGTGTTGGGAAAGTCTACCCAGCTGTCTTTCATAGTTTTGACTTGGCAGGGGCACAAATGGATCAGCCAGTCACCGAAGTCCAAAATATCAATGGTCTCGATGCCCACGTCTCCCTTCTCAGATGACGCAGCATGTCAGACATTCCTGGACACAGCCAAACAAACACCTGCACCCAAGTTTCATGTCACAGTGAACAGAGCTAAGAACATCCCAGTGGTAAGACACAGTGTCACCCTCAAGAAGTTCCCAGGCTAATAATAAATACATGTAGAAGTCAGTGGTTACACTGTGGACCGGTAAGTACAAAACTGCACGGGGGCATTTGGGCATGCTTGCCCCATGTATGTTAGAGACGGGCGATGGAAGTGAAGGAGTGGGAGGAGAAGGAGAAGAAGAGGAAGAAAGAAAGAACAAAATCAAGTTGGAATCTGGGCATGGTTTTCTTTGGGAAATCCTGGGAGAACCAAAATTAAACAGCTTTCTTTATTATAGGACTTCTCAGAGCCTTGAAAGTACGACTATGTATTATGAATCTCAAAGAGTTTATTTGCAAAAAAGCAAGCTTAACTTTTCCCCTTTTGTTTTTCAGGTTTGACTGTTGACATCTGGGGAACCTGTAGTCATCTAGTGGACAGAGTTGGCAATTTGATGACAAGCATGAGCAAAGTAACTGAGTAATAGAGTCAAGGGATCTGAAGTCAAGCCCTGAGCCCTTTAACGATAACATCTTCCTCGTGGGCTTGCTGTGAAGATTAAATGAATTAAGTTATAGAAAGTGCTTAGAACAATGCTTTGCATATAAAAATATTTAATGAAAGTTTATTATCAATATAGTATTATTATTATTCTTGCAACAGAGTGGAGACTCATCAGTCCTTTGTGGGGCTGGAGCTCATTCAAGAAATTCCTAAATTAGTTCTTTACCTGTTGGATTAGATTCTCCAGGTGGAAGAGAGCACGGCAGGCAGAGGAAATAGCAGACGCAAAGATCCAGAGGTTTCAACCAGCAGGAAAAGCATGGGTCCATTCATCTAGGAATGAGTTTGCAGCCAATCAATGCTCAGAACCTGTCCTAAAATGAACGAGAGATTGGAGAGAGATCAACTGTTACACTGAAAACTCCACGCACCCCATTTTTCAACAGTCTCTGAGTGACCATCTTACTTCAGTTCACAGCAGTGCTACCCAAAGGCCATCATTAAACACTCTGGTAGTCGTGCTTCAAATTAAATCTCTCCATTATTTATTTATGATTTCCAGGAAAAGCCTTAAGCAACAAGTTCAATGAATTGGTAGGACCGCCATGCTTACTGACACTTTCTAGAAGTTCTGCTTTCTTGACAGAAACTGTGTGACATTTTTAAATAAAATATCAGTACTTAAGAAGCCAGAAAATTCTTAGTGTTGGTGGCAATTTGCAAGTACTTTGTATTATACCAAATCACAGTGATGATTCCCCAAAAGTACCAGGCTAGTTTTTTTTTTTTTTAAATAACACTGTTTATGAAAAAATACTGTAAACACAGATTAGGTTTTTCAGTAAATATTTATGAACAGCCTGCATCCATTTTATTTACTTTATAATGTTTCAAGAATTTTGCAGAATTGAAAATTTTCAGAAATTCAGAAATGAAATGTCTTTTTCTTTCTCTCTCTCTTCTCTTCTCCCTCTTCTTTCTCCATGCCCCTCCTCCATTCTGAATTGACAGAAATCAACTACAGTCATCATCCCTCGATGTGGAGGGGGATTGGTTCCAGGACCCTCTGTGGATACCAAAATCCACAGATGCTCAAGTCCCTAATATAAGATGGCACAACATGCAGATACAGGGGACTGACTGTAATGAGACATGAACTTCCATGTTTACTTCGCAGTGCATTGGATATCGAATTTGATAGAACTCATAGGGAAGGAAGTAAGAAAGAGTCATCAATATCTCAACAAATAAAGGTAACATTTATTAAATAAATAGCACCACTCATTGAGCCATTATTACATGCCAGGCACTGAGCTGTATCCTGCACACACAGCAGACTCTGCAGTCTTCACCAGTGAGGTGGCCCCACCTTACAGATAAGAAAATTGAGGCTCCTCAATGCTGATAATATCACTCACTTTACACAGCTAGGGAGTGATGGCCTGGGGACTTTGAAAACAGGCCACACAAACTGCAAAATCTGGGATTTACCTATTGACTACATCACCACCTCCAGGAGTTTCTCCTAGAAAACCCGCGAGCTTTATGTCTGCAGAACAGCTCACCGGCTGCAAGCAACTGAATAAACAAGGAATCCCCTGAGTTCTTATTAGTCAGAGTCAAAATAAATTTGAAGGAAAATAATTTTACTACCAAGTAAATTGGAATAAGATTGACTAGGACATCTATTTGTCAAACTCCTACCTCTCTGGATGCCAACAGGCAATGATGGAGGCCGATGTCAGCAGACCCAGGTGGCTGCCCCCAGCTGGGGTGTTTACTTAGCTATTTGATACTTTAGCCTCCCTAGGCCTCAGTTTCCTCATATGTCAAATGGGGATGACAACTTCCTTTCTGCTTGTTCCTGAGTTATTGAGAGGATTAAATGTGTTTAAATACGCATCTATATGAAAGTAGAGTGTGACTATATAGAATATTAACTAAATATAAAATTTACTGCCATCGTTATGTACTCTGAACTGATTAGAAAGCCCAGTCTTTCTCTGAAACACCTTGTTTTATTATTTTTTCTTGCTTTTGCTTGACATTTTAGGATTAAAGAAACTCAGTATCAGGTCATATGAAAAATTCGTCCAAACTTGCGTTCTGTCTGTAACAGAGCTATCAGCCTTCTGAGTTCAATTATGGTCTCTGTTTCCTTTTAAGTTAGTATTATTATGAAGTATTTCAAACAGGAAAAATAATTAGAAAATGACAGAACGAACATCCATGTACTCCCCAATTCTCGTCATTTTTCCATTTGCTTCAGGTCTTTTCCTCAACCAAAAATAAATAAATGAAGCATCACAGGTACAACCAATGCCCCTCACATGTTTCTCCCAGATCCTGTTACTCTTCCCTGCCCAGAGATAAACACTGTCCTGGAATTGGTCTCTTATCACCATGCACATTTTTTTACATATTTCCTATTAAACTTATATATTTTCACTCGCACTTTAAATATAGGTATACATTTGCAAACAAGATGCAGGATGATTTTGCATGCATTTAAACTTTATTAAAATTGTATCTTATGGTACATATTTCCCAATCGACATTTTTGTTTAGATCCAGCTGATTGACTTTAACTGTTGTTTAAGGGTTCTTCATGAGTTACTTAATTATCCGTTCATTCTCCCAGTGATGGGCACTGAGGTTGCTTCCAATTGCTTGCTGTTACGATCAATGCAATGAATATTCTTATGTTTGTCTCCCTAGGCACGTTCAGGATCAGTTCTCTAAGGCAGTGGTTCTTAAGGTGTGGTGCTGGGACCAACAGCACTGGCATTTCCTGGGAATTTATTGCCCATGCAAATTCTAAGATCGCAGCAGAAGAGTTTAGCAAGCCCTCCAGGTGATTATGGTGCAGGCTAACGTTTGAGAACTACTGCTCCCAGCCCAACACTGGAAGTGTTTGAAAATTAAATACATATCTATGTCTTTGATGTGACTAAGTATTGCCAAATTATTCTCCAAAAAAGTTGTTCTTTCTGATGTACATCATCATCAAAACTTTGTACCACCTTTTTAAGTGTTGTGCATCTACTGGTTGCAAAATAGCTGTCTTCTTGAGATTTTAATCTTCATTTCCTTGATCAATATGTAAGGTTAAACATCTTTTCATACATTTATTATCCATTCATGTTTTCTTGTATATCTTTAGTTTGTTTTTCTATTAAGTCATTGACCTTTTATTGATTTGTGGGACACTTTGATGATTCTAGATATTAAGCCTTTGTCTGGTCATATAAATTGCAAATATCTTCTCCTAGTATATAACATATCCTCTTATTTTGTGTGCTGTCCTTTTTTTCTTATTGAAGGATAGTTGATCTACAATATTGTGTTAGTTTCAGGTGTAGAGCAAAGTGATCAGTTATATATATTTTTCACATTTATTTCAGATTATGCTGTCTTTCTACTCATTGCTTTAATCTTCATGTGGTCAAATTCATCAGCATTTTCCTTATCTTTTTATCTTGCCACTTAAGAAATACTTTCCCATCCAAATATCTTAAAATATTTACTTGTTTTTTCCAAATGTTTAAAGTTTCACTTTTCAGATTTAGACCTTCAACCTATCTTGAATTGATATTTGTACATATGAGGATCCTATTTAATTTTTTCACAAAGATCACTGATTGATCCAGTACCATTTATTGAATATTTCTTTTTTTCCTTCACGAATCTATGATATTACTTTCATTATGTGTCATGTTCTCATATGTGTGTGCCTATTGCTCAACTCAATATCACATTCCAATGTTTCTTTCCCATCTACATTAATTCTATACTGTCTTTCTCATTACAGATTCACTTTTTTCTCCCTCAATATTAAGTTTATTTTTTATTAATTTTATTTTTATGATTTGCTGTTTTATTGATTTCTATCTTCCCTTACATTTTCTTAATCTGTTCTTTTTCTAGGTTGTTTAGCTAAAAGCTTAGCTAAATAATTTACAGCATTTATTCTTTACAATGTAACATTTAGGGCTATGAATTTTCCTCTAAGTACTGCCTTATCAACAGCTAGTTGATAGTTAATTACTAGTTTAGTGTTCACATCGAAATATATCTTAACTTTCTCTATGCTTCTTCTTTGCCTCAAGAGTTATTAAAGGAGTATTTATGTATCCAAATAAGGGGAGCAGTTTGACTATTTTTTCTTATTCATCTTTCATTTATAGCATTGTAGTCAGAGGACATGTTCTATGCAACATTGGTTATTTACTATTTACTGAAGTCCTTCGTCTTTTGCTTCCCAGAATCATTTTCAACTGCTAGATCATTATCCTATTAATTCTTGGTTTACAGAATTAAAGACACTTTTGCCCTTAAATAGTTAATTTGACTGCCATGAAAACGTGTACATATTAGGGTATGAGTCTGTTAGGACCCTGGAGGACTTTGCCACAAACACTGCAAAAAACACAGGGAAGTCTACAAAGATGTTTTCCTCAAGTCAAAAGTGTCTCTGAAAAAAAAAATTGCCTTGATTCTTATATATCTGAAGGGCATTCATTGGCAGAATTCTTCTTAAATATTGTTTGTATTAACGTTAGGAAGAAAAGAATGGCTTTGGTGTGTCTTTTATGTTTTCCTTCTTCTTTTTGGTGTGTATTATGCTGGCCTGTTGAATAAATGTCATCATCATCATCACCATTGTTTTCTGCAGCAAACACAGCAATGAAAGAAGGGGCCAGTATTTACGTTGGTCAGTGTGACATCACACCACTGGTCTCACTCCTTCCTTTTCTAGTCTATCACTGCTCTCGCTGTGATCTTTCTGCAAAGTGTGTACAAGGCCTAAAATTTTGATTACATACATTTTGATCCAACAATTTCCTTTACATACATTAATGCTAGGGCACTAAACATGGACTGCACGAGGGTTAAGCCAGAAAGATACTAAGCACAGTATTTGTAATGGAGAAAAATTGAAAACTACCCAAAGGTACAACAGTAGTAGGTTAATTAAGAAATTCAGGCACAACCATATGTTGAAATGATCAGCAAATATTAAACATGGATGTTGTTAGAGAATATTTAGTGACATAGTAAATGTTTACTATACATTAAGTTAAAAAGGTGACAAAATTACATGTATGTTTGATCTCAATGTTTTGTGAAAATATATCTTATATCTCCATTGATATACATATCTGCATGGGGAGGGAGGAGAACAGAAAAGAAAAATAGAAATAGGAAAGGTTATAACTGGATTTTCTTTAGGCTTTTTCTTTTTAACAATCACATTTCCAGATATGCTTCAAAAGAATTTTTATATAAGTAATGTGTGAATATATTCTTGCTTTTAAAAAATTCAAATGATTATATGCAATAGAGTATTATGTAAAAATTCGTCTTTCCAAATCAACTTCATTCATTTTCTTTCAAAACTTTTTCTTTGGTTTTAGAGGCACATATCATGCCTTACAAATATACAGATGTTTGCTTTCTTAATTATATGGAATCTCATTGTACATATGGCTTTGCAACTTTATTATTTTTACCTAACAATATATCTTAAGAATCTCTCCATATCAACGCGTACAGAGATAATGCATTCTTTTAATATGCTGATGAATAGTCCATAATATAGAATCACATAATTTATTTAAGCATTTTTCTATTGAATAATTTATTGATTATCTATGGTTGAGTAACAAGTCAAGTTACACCCAAATTTAGCAGCTTAAAATAATAAACACATATTTATCTCAGTTTCTGCGAGTCAGAAATCCAAATGTGGCTTAGCTGGGGGTCTCGCAGGGCAGCAGTCAAGGTGCTGGCCAGAGCTGCAGTCGTCTCAAGGCTTGGGGCAGGATCCACTTCCCCACTCACTTTTGGAGCACTTGGCAGACCTAGATGTCAGGTCCTCAGTGGATGCTGGCCAGAGTCATCAGACCCTTACCACGTGGATCTCTCCAGAGGGCAGCTGGCTTCCCTTAGGGCACGCAAGGAAGACAGAGAGAGAGAACTTGAAAATTAAAAGCCATTCCCTCATCCTGGAAGTGCCATTACATTAGTTTCACCATGTTCTGTTTGTTAAAAGAGAGTCCTGAGGCCCAGCTCACACTCAGGGGGAGGAGATTCCACAAGGACACAAGCACTAGGGAGTGGCCATCACTGGGGACCAGGTAAGAAGCTGTCATTCACAACAGACTTGTTTCCATTTCTTAATTTTTACAAACAACATTATGAAGTGGATTCTTGACATATACCCATGTGTGCATATATGTGAGTATTTCTTTAGATGAAAATCTAGGAATAGAATTTGTATTCATAAAGTATACATAATTAAAGTGTTGACAAATACTATTAAGGTGCAGTGCTAATTCAACGTCCCCCTAAGTCTGAATGACAGTGTCTCTTTCCCTGCTCTAAAACGTGGGATCTCATCCATCCTTCCTTAACATTTTTGTTTCCTGATCGGTACAAAATGGCATTTTGTTATTGTCCTAATTTGCATATTCCTGATTACTAACGAGACTGAGTATTTTTATATGGTTATCAGCCATTTGTATTTTCACTTTCCAGAATTTTTCTATGTTAATATGGTCATTTATTTTTGAGTTTTAAATTTTGCTGAAAGTTGATATATACATACAGAAAAACACATAGATGAATATTTACAAACTGAACACATTCATGTAACCACCCCCTAGATTTATAGAAAAGTATTGTCAGCACCCCAAAAGATCCCCTTTATCCCATTTTAGCTACTGCCCTCCCCAAGGGTAAACACTGTCCTGAAAAAAAAAAAAAAGACTTAAGTAGTAACCAAAAACAACTACAAAATTAAGAAATTTGATGAGGAGGAGGTAGTAATCTGATTAAAGGAATGTAAGCCCCCCTCAGGATGGAAGACTATCTCAAAGTAGAAAACGCTTGAGATCTTTCTTCTGAACTAAGAAACAGTCTCAGTGCCAAGGTTAATGGTGGTTCTACAAAAAAAAAAATTATATGTTTAATATAGTACAGAAACAAAGTAGGTACTCCCCTGAAAGAACCAGTAGCCTTCCTTTGGAAAGCTACCAATTTCTTGTTATTCAGTTCCCATGAATCAAAAAGATTTTTAAACAAAGTGCTTATCTTTTCTCTTTATTATTTCTTTT
This sequence comes from Camelus ferus, assembly GCF_009834535.1. Lineage (NCBI taxonomy): Eukaryota > Metazoa > Chordata > Mammalia > Artiodactyla > Camelidae > Camelus > Camelus ferus. Next base: position 18,839,274 of record NC_045722.1, on the reverse strand, counting down.
TAAGTATATTTGAATTTAGTCAATGATTGAGAAATATAGCCAAGCCCGTTGAAGATTATTTTTTCAATCATCAGAAGTGAATTATACGTAAACCTCACTTATTAAAAGGTTTTAATCTTGTCATGGTAGCAAAGAGAAAATTCTGCTTTTTCTGTAGGTTAACAATTACTTTTATGTGACAATGCCCTTCCATGCTATAACATTAATTTTTCGGTAAATTACACCACAGGTGGGTAGAATTACATTGCTTGACCAAAGTGTCTAACCTGGCCAGACCCTTGCTTTGATGAATAGTTTTTCATTTTGTAGTGCAGGGTCTTTCAGACAAAAAAAAAACCAAAAAAACCAAAAAAACTGTGTTCAGTGAGAGAGAGATGGAGAGAGAGAAAAGGAGAGAGACAGTAAGAGGAACGAAAGGACGACTTGATGCAATAGTATTTTGTTACATAGCATTACGACTTAATTCTGGCATCCTTGCCAAGTGTTTAAGTAAGCCTTGCAAAGAGACTTGATCCCTGCAGGGCAAGCACCAGAAGCAAGGAGATGGCCTCAAAGCACTGGCTCCAACTCTCAGGCACCCCCCATATGGCTAGGAAATTGTCCTGGGTGGGTCAGATAATCTATTGCTGCCCGTATGATCAAAACCACCTTTGGAGAGCATTATTTATCTATAGCTAATGCGATGGTGAATGATCTATTTATGCCTCAAGCAATTATTGAGATTCTACTGTGTGCCTGGCATGATAGCACACACTGGAGACACAAAGTCGTCGTGGAGGAGTTCACAGATGAGTGGTGGCCCCAGACAAGGGAAGATGACAGCATGTACAGTGTGATGGGTGATTCAAGAGACGACAACCCAGGGATCTAGGAAACCAGTTAGCTATTAGCAATGAACCCATGGAGGGGAGTGTGGGCAGGGCAGGCAGAGTAATGTTAGGGAAAATGCAATGAAAGGAACCAATACTTTTCTAAGTTTGATCTGTGTATACCTCCCTCTCCTTTCCTGAGTATTTCCTGCGCCTGCGTTGAGCATGTTGCTGCTCAATGTAACCTAAGTAACCAAATGTACTGTAACCAATGTAATCAAAGTCTTTGATTACTGCTTTAGAACACTAAAAAATGAGTTGCAAGGATATCCACCTAAGTACCCAGTGCTGAAAGACTGGAACGTTCCACTCAAATGTGTTTAATATATTTTTAATGGGTGTGCTTTGCTTTCTGACAGGTCCAGGAAACGCTAGCTTGCTTTATAGTTGTACTCCTGTCACGGCATCTAGTAATTCCATTCTCACACATCAACATATTTGTTCAAAAATGTGAACTTCTCTGAGTGATCTTCAGGTCACTCTACCCTTTAACCTGGATTTAGCTTTCTACAAAATAAAGGAAAATATTCTCTTAGAGAGACAGTGAGCTACCTTCATCAAATCCCAGCTCTGCCACTTACTGGGGACATGGTCATGGAGCAGTGACTTCTCTGGGTCTCAGCTTCCTCGCCTAGTATAGAATCAGTGACAGTAAGTGTTAACAATAACAACAACAGCAACAACAATAATCATAATAATAATACCTGAGATAAAATGATTCCACAATTACGAGCGAAGACATCAGCTCAGGTAAAAACAGTTGCCTCAAAAAATTTTCATCCAAAATTTAAATTATACTTTTTAAAAATCTCCCAGTTCACAATCTATTAATTTCATGGTAGAAACTGATTTTTTGGAAAAAAAAAAAAAAACCAGTAAGAATTATCTGTTTATCACCATGAAACTCAACTTCTAAATCAATCAATCTTGTTTCATATCTTGGTTCTCCTATAGATGAGGATCTTAAAGTATTAAGTTTAGGTGGGTAACTCAGGGTGGTTTATAATTGACTTCAAACTTGTGAGAGTGCAAGATAGGCTGGAAATTTCAGCCAATGCATTAGCTTAACATCATCATGCAAATGAGTGTGCTTAGGGGATGAGAGAGCAGATTTCAGAGGGGCTGGAGCCAAACGTTTGTTAAGGTAGCTTTGACACGGGCAGAAAGGTGAGGAGTGATGCTTCAGGGTGTCAGTCTCTATTCCAGGCAAGTCAGCCTTCAGATTCGTTGATCTGTATTAACTGCTCCTCTATTTCAAAGATTTAAATGATTTCTTTGCACTCTCCTGTGCCAACACCACATTCTTACCATCTACTTCAGGTAATCAGTTGAAAATCAAATCAAAGATTCTACTGCTTATGCCAATGTAATGATTATCTTCAAGACTGTTACCAATTTTTCTCCCATCTATGCTATCACGCTGCCTTCACATGTTCATTTAACTCCACTGGAGAGCCTCCTTCCCCTCATTTAGTCTTCATCCGTGAGGGCTGGCTACCATTAACTGCGACTTTCCTACTTCCGGTAATTCTAAATGACATTATCAACTGCGCCTTGGTCATGGGGGCAGGAGTGAGTTCTGAGGATTTGGAGGAGGTCTTTGGCTCAATTTCCACAAAGAAGTATGTAGTTATGGAGTTGATCTATTTACAGAACAGAGAATCTGTAGGTAAGCAGAACACTGCAGCTTAAAACAAAGTTGCCCTATAGAACTTTCTATGACAATGGAAATATTCTATATATGGCTCCATCCAAAGCAGTAGGCACATGATGAATTCTTAAGATTTGTAGGGAGATCCAAAACTTTGGAGAAAATCCCATCTAGCTTGGCTTCAGAGGACATTTCCAGTATTTCATAGTAATCCTGGTAAAAGCTGGATAGAATGATTCGCACATGGTGTCTTATACTTTCTGTGTTAGCATAAGATTGCTCAACACACAATCACGCTGTGACTCTCTGTATTCTATCCATCGGTTGAATTCTTGCTGCTCACATTTGATTTAGTCCCCTGGTGGCACCTAAGTTTAATGGTGTTCCATCCCATTAATAGTGTCTTCCCAGCTGACATTGAATCTGACATTTTTATGTCACTTGCTTGACTATTTAAAACTGGGCCGTCCAATATGGTAGCCCCTAGCCACATGTGGCTATTTAAGCCTAAATTAATTAAAATTTAATAAAATTTAAAATTCTGTCCCTTGGTCATATAACCTTTATTCCAAGCACTCAGTAGAAACCCGTGGCTTGTCCCTGGGGGACAATGACCATCTCTTCTCCTCAGATCTGGCTGTTACTCACCATTCTGAGACAACATGATAAATCATACTCGACATCCTGCCCAACATTACAAAGTATGTAAGTACCAGACCCTCTACCCCTACTGAAGGTACACAAGCTCTGTGCTCAAGTAACAAATGCTAACTTTTTAATCTGAATCTTAGCACACCTGGACATCATTTGTTCTGATCACATTACTTAGGGTTGTTTGTCAGCCAGCCATAAATATTTTTGGAAATTCAAGGGACAACGTGTTGAGAGAACAAGGGTGAGTTTATAGAATTGAGGGAGAGGGAAAATGGCGAGGTTTCCCAAAGCAGTGCATCTCAAACTATAATGTGCTTCCCCCACTATGCAAAAGTAGGTCAACTTTCATCGAAGTCTCCATCATGTACCCTACCTCAAGATCTAGACTCAAGTACAGATGACACCAGAAGACCCTCTTACTTTGGGTCCTGCTGTTTTTAACTCTAGCCACGATTCCTCAAAAGGAAATGCCCCTCTGGAGTCTTGCAGAACCATGTGCCCATCACTCTGAACATACACCATCCTCTTGTGTACTTCCAGGCCTCCTTGTGGGCGGCTGCCTCTGCCCGCAACCTCCCTCAAGAGGTAAGATTTTGGAAACCACCCTATTCAGTTTCATCCACCAAAGAAGAATTCGCTGACCATGTTCCCATCCCAGAACTAACGAAAACCTGGCACAGCTGTGTCTCTCTCGAAGCACCTTCATACTGGCCTGTCCATATCCATCATTCCTCTGTCTTTCCCACCAGACTCTAAGCAGCATTGAAGCAGGAACCTCCTCTTATTTAACTTTGAATCCTCAGGCCTGGTGGCTTATAGTACTTAATAAATGTTTGGTGAATGAATAAATAAGGAAACAAAAATTATGTTTATTTTAAGAAAACAATGGTGACATGAGGCCATCTGTATGAAACTTTGTACCTACTAACTGTGTTATCGCCTGGCTCGGCACATAGTCAACATCTACAGGTGGCATCTATTTCTTTTGTATGAGTCTGCTCAGGTTGCTGTACCAAAATCACAGATTGAGGGACTTAAACAATAGACATCTATTTCTAACAGGTCTGGAGATTGGAAAGTCCAAGAGCAACGTGCTGGCCCATTCAGTTCCTGGTGAGAGACCGCTTCCTGATGTGCACTCAGCCACCTTCTTGCAGTATCTTCACATGGTAGAGAGAGATCTCTGGTGTGTCTTCCTCTTTGTATAAGGGCACCAACCCTACCTGGTTAGAACCCCATCCTTATTTTATTTCATTTTATTTTATTTTTTATAAACTATCTGGGTTTTTTTTTTAACATTTTTTATTGAGTTATAGTCATTTTACAATGTTGTGTCAAATTCCAGTGTAGAGCACAATTTTTCAGTTACACATGAACATACGTAAATTCATTGTCACATTTTTTTTTGCTGTGAACTACCACAAGATCTTATATATATTTCCCTATGCTACACAGTATAATCTTATCTATCTATTCTCCATATGCCTGTCAGTATCTACAAATTTTGAACTCCCAGTCTGTCCCTTCCCACCCTCTCCCACCCTGGCAACCACAAGTTTGTATTCTATGTCTATGGGTCTGTTTCTGTTTTGTCTTTATGTTCTTTTTAGTTTTTTTTAGATTCCATGTATGAGCAATCTCATATGGTATATTTCTTTCTCTTTCTTGGTTACTTCACTTAGAATGACATTCTCCAGGAACATCCATGTTGCTGCAAATGGCATTATTTTGTCATTTTTATGGCTGAATAGTATTCCATTGTATAAATATACCATCCTTATGGCCTCATTAACCTTTATCACTTCACAGGCTTTGTTTTTAAATACAGTCACATTAGGGATCAGGGTATCAATCTATGAATTCTAGATGCACCCAATTCAATGCTTAACACATTCCCAACATTTATTCCTTCTTCTTCTGATAACACTACTATGATTTTCCTGTAGAGCAGTGATTCTTAAACTTTAGCAGGCATTGAAATCCTCTGAAGAGGCTTATTAAAATAAAGATTGCTAAGATTCACTGTCAAATTTTCTGATTCAATAGGACTATGTTGGTGTCTTAGAATTTGCATTTACTGCTGACCTGGGGACCACATTTTGAGAATTATTGCTTTAGGGAATCTGATGTCCCCTGGTGCAAGCCACCTTAGAGGAACTGTCAATCAAATTACTTGCCTTCCACTAGCTAAAGGTATGTGGGAGCATGGTGACCCAATCTGAGGCCAGCAGATTCACCCAGAAAGGTTAATATTGAGCTTGGTGACCCAAGGAGGATCCAAGCATACAGAGATGCCTTTGTCTGGAAAGGGAAGACCTATCCATTTGTTTCTCCTTCCCAGATGCCCAGGGCTGCCTTGGATTTTGTCCTTCAAAGCTAAACCTCTTAAGTGTGGTCCATGGACTAGGAGGATCTCTTTGCCTGACATTTTGTTAGAAAAGCAGAATCTCTGGCTGCTTTTTAGACCTTCTGAATTAGAATATGCATTATTAGAATATGCAAAACCCCAGGTCATTTTTATACATATTAAAATTAGGAGGCTGCTTTGGAAACCTGACTGTTCAACCATCCATTGGTCCCAACACTTACCCCCATCCTCTTGATACATTTTATTTTTTCACTGAGTTACCTAAAGTGGGTTTATCTAGCTGGAGACCAGTGAATCCTAGCTAGTCAGGAGCTCCATAAATGATGGGAATTTGTGAGCATGTAATCTGTGCAACAATTTTTCTGGGTGCTTCACAAGGACGCAAGAGGGAAATAAGCCAGAGGGAGACTGATAAACTAGCCCAGAGTCATCCAACCTGAGTGAAAACCCAGGCAGACTGACCCCACAGGCCAGACTCTGTACTATTTACACCACTTCCTAGGTGAGCTGCTGCCATTATGTGAAAACTAACGAGCATGGAGGATCTTAAAGCTAGAAGAAGGTGCTTTAGGGATCGGTTAGCCCCACGATCTCGTGGAAAAGCAACGGTTCTTCAAATAAGTAAATGACCGACCCAACCCTGTGGCTGGCTAGCCCCAGAAATGCCACTAGAATGCAGATCTCCTGATGCCCTGCCATTACCAGGCCTTAAAAAGCACCCTCGATGGGCCAGAAACACACCTGAGTAGAGGTCTTTGGAGTCATTCATCCCAAATTTAGTATCTGTATTTATTGATTAGTTATAGAACCCAGGCTTCTAATTCTTTAATCTTTACACTCATTGACTGACATCCTTTGATTAGAAGTCTGCCTGGCCAATGAAGAAATAAGAAAAGAAAGGAAGAGACATGTTAGAATTTTAGTGCAATAATGAAAATTATCGATTCCTCCTGAAGCCTAAGCCAACTACAGAGGGAGATGCTCCACAGAAAGCCATGTTTAAATCTGTAGCCACGTCATTCTATTGCCAATCGATACACCCACTCATGGTCCCTTTATCTTAGAGCATTCTTTTTTTTTTTTTTAACTGACATTACTAGATTACCATTATTAACACTCTGGTTTAACATCCTTCAGTGTAATTATTAGATGCAATTTTCTACGTAAGATAATTCTCAACTTTTTAAGTTATTGCTGTCTTTGCTAAGCGGCAGGAATTTCTCTTCTACACCTGGCGCTTTCTTGGGATATGGTCCACACTTATTAAATATGTGCTCTTTGGGTGCTTTTGTGCACGTTTATTTTACAAAGGTCTGAGGTGTTGCTTTTATAAGTTTGGGTCTATACAAACAGGAGACAGGACAATGTTGGTAGAAAGCCCAAAGTTTTCTAAATGTAGATGAGTGCAGATTAAGAAAGCAGTAATTAATTTCCTTTGACCTTGAGCTGAAATTCCTTTCTAAAGCTGTCATAAAGAGAAAGAGGCCAGAGAGGAGAAGTGAGGCTGTGTAACAATGCAATTAAACCCTTGTAATGAGGTCGGGCCTCGGACTTGTTGCAACTGATATCATTATAGCAATGAGAAGGCCTTATATGGATGGTAGGATCTTTTTTTTTTTTTTTTTTTAATTCAAGCTTTTTTTGTTTAACTCTTTACCACCAGGCATGTGCTTCTCGGTAAGGGAAATATATAGGCATTATGGATAAAGCAACCCAAATTTCATTTTTTTTTTTAGAAGAAACATTCAATTGGCTCTGGCAGGTGATCTTTTGTATGCAAAGCAGGACAGTGGAAAAGGAGCAGAATGAGCTCAAGATTTAGATCAAGACAGTAACATGTCTCTTGCATGATGGCTCTTAATTTACGGGCGTCTCCGATGAGCTGAGGCCAAGCACCTGGCTGGAGGGTTCTAGGCTTGAGTCTCCTGCTAAGTTTCTGCAAGACCTGAGGCAGACCCCAGATGTCTCTGAGCCCCAGCTCTCTCAACTCATCAAGTGAAAAGAATGCCCCCTTAGCCGGTTTCTTTCTTCACAGTTTACCTCATAATTACTGAGATGAATTTGGTCTAAGTCATCCTATTATGTGTGTATTGGTCTTGTTCTCTCTGCAGATATTTTTATCTGTTTGAGGCCATCCATATCTGTCTAGGATTTTTAGTAGTTCTATTAGGCAGCATTCGGCTGTGATTAAGACCATGAAGTCTAGGGAGGAGGTTATAGCTCAAGCATGCTTAGCATACACAAGGTCCTGGGTTCAATCCCCAGTACCTCCTCTAAAACTAAATAAGTAAAACTAATTGTCTTCCCCTTAAAAAAAATTTTAAAAAAAGAAAACAGACCATGAACTTTAAAGTCAGATTGCCTTGGTTGAAAACCTGCTTTGCCGTTCAGTGGTACAAACCAGGCAAGTTGCTTGATCTTTCTATCCTTGCTTCCTTGGCTATAAAATGGGCGCATTAATAGCATTTATTTCATGGGGTTGCCGTGAAGATTCAATGAATTGATGGATGAAAAGCCTTTAAGGGAAATGAAAGCACAGAGTATGGGCTTTATGAGGATTAACTCATAATTAGTTAGCAAAACAATTTCATTCTTAAAGAACTGAAGAGGGACAGATTTCACTGAACTTCCTAGAGAAAATCCTCTTGTGCCTGGAGTCAGAACACATGAAAAATACTATTTTAGATTAGAAATGAAAATGCTTTGATCTCAACTTTGTATAATCAAAATGAGAACATCTCTCTTGGCTATAAAAACAGAATAATCAACATTTAAAATTACACACGGCCTTACCTCTGAAAAGGGAAATAGATGAATGATTTTATTGATATTCTGTAAATCAGCAAGCATTATGGAGCACAAGGGAGCTAGGAAACAAGAGTAAATAATAATAAACATGATTTCATGCCTTCCAATAATACTCAACTTTTCTTGTTACTTTCCATTTACCCAATGGGTTTTCCAGGTTTCTCAACATCCTCAATTATGAAGGATTCATGAAGGATGTGAGGATGTTTATAAACAAACAAGGAAAAAAATGGAAAATTTTAGACTAGAACCAAAATATTAAAAAAAGAGAAATAGACAGACTCAAGTACTTAAGGTGACGAGTACTCTGGTAGAGTATGAAAATGTCCTCAGAGCTTCCTGGCAGATGTGAAGTGAAAAGGAATCTTAGGCTGCACAATTCTCATGTCGAAGGAAATTCATCCTTGGCTTTGAATTTCATTATGACTTGATGGTAGATTCTATATTAGAAAGACAGTCAATGAAATCACAGAGAGAATCTTTAAATGAGATTTTCCAAATGACATGAAACTTTATTAAATTGTTAACTAGTTTTAGATGTCCTCTCTAGAAAAGTTATAACATTAACCCCATCAGAAGTCTCAACCCCATCAAAACCATCATAATTCAGTTGTAACCAAACATCACAGCATAAATATCCCACACATCTTCATTTTCTATAGAATCATTGCTCTTAATTAAAACATTCAGCTCATATTCCCTGAGACCCTAGCATGTGCCCGGCCCTGGGCTCAATTCTGGCTCTAGAGCAAGTGAAAAATTAAACATGGTTTGGCCACGTGGAGCTTACAAGCTGATAGACAGACAAAACTTCAATGAGTTTTTGAGTCATAACTAATTGCTTACTTTCCTATTAAGTTGTTTTCAATTATATGTCAATGAGTGGTTTCTCCTTCTAACTTCCCTCTTCTCAGAGAAGTTCCTAAGAGGAAAGCAAGGATATGGACAACTTTATAATTCTTCAATTATCGAGTACAATTTTCAAGTTCACCAAAAATATATAGGAGCTTACCATCAACACCTTCAGAACTGGTTCTCTTTCAACTGAGATTGTGCTTCGTACATGAAAGCTCATTGTTTCTTTAAATTGAATAAACACATCTTACTAGGAGTTTGTCTTCCTATTTATCATTTGTTTTCCCTTCTAGAGTCTACATCTTTCTCGTACATTGTTTTCTCCCTAGTACCTCACTACTGAGCTGGGAACACAATAGATGCACAATAAATTGTTCCATGAATGAACACACAACCCTTCAGAGGCAGGCATCTTTCTTCTCTCCAATCAGTAATTATTTTAAAGTGTCACTTTCAATTTTGCGTTTATAAGAAGGCTACTTTACCACGTGAGTTGAGGAAAAATCTCTATCAAGGCAGAAAGGAAGCAGAAGGATCAAAGATTAAAGGCTGGCAGCATCTGCCCCTTAATATCTGGAGAAGAACATCTTTCGTGGGAACACCACCATAAACTTCAGCTCATATCTTCTTGGCCAAAATAGACATGGACTCTCTTGGCTGCAAAGGAGAATAAGAAATTTATTTTTGTAAGTGGGTACATTGATACCTTGAGCAAAATTGAAGAAACC